>NC_140584.1:1119879157-1122379157 GCF_964204655.1 Triturus cristatus
CAGCAGGAAGGTTTGCTGCGCTGCCATCCTTCAAAATATGGTAAATGAGGCCCATCATTTTTGCTATTGAAATCTTCTAACCATAGTGTTTCTGACTGAAGAAATGGTTTATACATCTGTCAATATGTCTCTGAACATGTAGCCTGTACTTCTAAAGAGGTCTGTGCTTAGGCCTGCTGGATTTTCCCTAGGTAACAATTAGAGAGCACAGAACTCACAAGTCAGTCTTTTTTATTAACTTCAGAAAAAATATAATAATTCACATGTGCACAAAGATCTTCACTGGTTGGCAATGAGGCAGGGAAGGGATCTTAAGCGAGTTTGCTCGATTGCATAAAGCCTTTGACAGCCCGGCTCAGTCCTCTACCAGCCAACATCTGGCCTTACATTCCCAGGCGCCATACTGGTGTTTACTGAGGGTAGACATTCTCGATTCAATGATTCAGGGCAGGTCAAGTCTTAGTTGTGGCCACTCTTTTTATGAATTACTCAAACTCACCAAGATGTCATGTACCCATCCAAGTGCTTCTTGTAAGGAATCCTCACCTGGAGCAGCTTTCACCACGTCCTGCGGTGTTAATCCAGCTAAAATGAAAATAACATTGAGTCAGAAAAACAAATGGAGGGCTCATCAGCCGGGCAATGCAATGGGTTGTCCCACCCTAGGCAACAATATTTTGTCAGACTCAACCACTTGCTGCTTGGAGGGGAAATCCGCTGCCTCCTCCCCCTGGTGCCCGTGGTCTCACAGTGTAGGACTGAGTATCTTATGGTATTTTTGTCACACTATTTCGCACATCCTGAACAACTGGTTAGGGTACAGTCATTAATGTTTGTCTTGGGGTGCTGGCATGCAGTGGCTCTAGTTTATGCCCTAGGGCTCTCTGTGTCAACTGTGTGCCTTGTTTCTATCTTGTGCAGTCTTCTAGCCAATACTACATAACAAAGGCAAGAATAACAATAACAGGAATTTCATGAGTCATGCATTTTACAAATGTTCTTTATGCTATGAGTTGCATGCTTGCTCGGCATATATTACACTGCGGATCTTGATTGGTTGGCGGCTCGCACATGATATTGTTATTAGCCAGATCTACACGTGATTTTTCCAGTTGTAACTACAACACGCTCTTGAAAAAGTAAAGAATGAATGTTAACGAACTTCAAAAGATCTTACAACTTTAAAAAAACACGCTCCATTTTTGTGAAACTCTTAATATTATTGGCATTGGATTTCTTTTTTAAATGCAATAAATACAACCTATAAAGGCTTTTTGAAAGTTAGAATATCACTGGAGAATTGTAAAAGTTGGTATTGGTTGCCAAAAGGTTATAAAAAATAACTCTTATAACTTTATAATGTAATAACTTTTAGGTTATAGATCTGTTTTTATTTTTTATATGAAAGAGAGTGTTACAAAACAAACACCACCTACCTCCACTGGCCTGTGGTGAAACAATAAGTAATGTAATATACATGCATCACGAAGGGAGAGAAGAAGAGGGACTGGAGAGGGGTAGGTGGTGAAATAGTGTGCGGCTGGCTTGACAAAGCTATGTTGGGCCTGAGCCAGTGGTTCAGTGTGTCAAGGTGGTCTCAGTTACCTTAGTATAAGGGTCACTTTCAACGGGGTATCTGGGTGGCATGGGTACAAAGCACCTATGATGCACTAGACTTGGGGCCTGCTTGAAATAACAGGAGCAAGTCACCAGGATGTAGTGCATTTTATAGGTGGTCATTAGGACTAGCATCAGCGTGGACTATGGAATTAAACTGCTTTGGATTCTCATTCATGTATTTATGGGCCAGATGTACTATTTGCCTCTGACAAAGAACTAGTTTTAATTTGAAAAAAAAGTAATTTTGAGACCTTTAAAGAATTTCTATGAACTGACCTGTGATGAATACTAATGAGGTAGGCTGAAAGGCATACACTGAATGAAGGCGACCATGTAAATTATGGTAAGCTAGGGGCAGCAGATCACCATGGCTGTGATTGCTATTCAATTAACCTTTCTTTTTCTTTTAAAATCCATCCCGCTTTCCTTAATGCTGCATTTCCCAAAACAAAGTGTACCTTTTTAGTTTACTGGACAAATGTCTATTCCCTAACAATTTTATGAATCCACAAAAGTAAAGGGCTTCTGGTGGGACTTCTTCCCTTTTGCAATTGGGTTACCACTCCAACTCAAGAGACATTACCTTTTTAATGTATGAGAATGGATTTTGCTTCCAAACATTTATACATCTCATACTGAATTGGCATTTTGAAGAGGTGCCTAGAACACACCTCTTCCAACATCAAAGAGGTATGGATTTGCAGTCCCAATTTAAAAGTCAATAAAAGAGTCCTTATTCCCAAAAAGCAATTAAACATTTAAAAACCTAGGGCCTCATTTACAAGTCCATCGCGCGGCCCGTGCACCACTTTTTTGGGATGCACCAGTGGCACAGCGTGCCTGACCTTATTTACAAGGCTACGTAAAGATACCGGCCTAACTTTTCATGGCCCTGTAATGTGGGCCCCTTACACACATTATTCAGCATGAAAGGGGTGCGCCATGGATGTTGCTGTGTGTGTTCCACTCAACATCAATGGAACCTGACCCTTATCCAAATTTACAAAGTGTCGTAAAACAGGTGATGAGTCCTACGCCTCTCCAGTGGCGGTGTAGGGGTGGCAGAATGAGATGAAATACTTTAATTTCTCCTGTTTTTTTTGCTATTTCCATTGCATGCAGCATTCTAAAGCACATGTAGTAGGAGCAAAACGAATGTAAATGCCAACATTTGTAAAGCGCACAGCTACCTCTGGAGAGGTTTCCCTGCGCTGGGGCCATCTGGAAGATTTAGCAAGCTATTGTCCAGAGTCACATGGTGCTGGGCTAGCCTGGCGCCAGGGATTGAACCATGAACCCTGTGGTCTGGAGTCAGACTCCCTGGCCGCTGCGCCACACCTCTTCCACATTAATGATTATTTTTGTGCAGGAATGTGTCCCTTCTTGCACAACAACAATCATCCCTGCAATGCAGGCACCCGTGCACCATGGCGTAAAGGTGTCTGTGTTGGCGCATGGCTGCTGTTTGTGCGCCAGCGCAGGGGATAAGGACAGGAATGCATTGTATCTTGTAGATACAGCGCATTTCTGCCCTTTTATTTAGACACAGGGCAGCGCAGCAAGAAGGCTTGCTGCACTGCCCTCCGTCAAAGTATGGTAAATAAGGCCCATCATTTTTGTTGTCGAAAACTTCTAATCATTGTTTCCGACAGAAAAAATGGTTGATACATCTGTCAATATGTCTCTAAAAATCTAGACTGTACTACTAAAGAGGTCTGCACATAGGCCTGCTGGATTTTCCATAACTAACATTTAAAGAGCACAGAAGTCAATCTTATTTATTATCTTCAGAAAAATGATAATAATTCACATGTGCACAAAGATCTTCACTGGTTGGCAATGAGGCAGGGAAGGGATTTTAATTGAATTTGCTCGATTGCATAAAGCCTTTGACAGCGCGGCTCAGTCCTCTACCAGCCAACTTCAGGCCTTACATTCCCGGGTGCCATACTTGTGTTTACTGAGGGTAGACATTCTTGATTCAATGATTCAGGGCAGGTCAAGTCTTACTTGTGGCCACTCTTTTCATGAATTAGTCAAACTCACCAAGATGTCATGTACCCATCCTAGTGCTTCTTGTGAGGAATCCTTACCTGGAGCAGCTTTCACCACGTCCCTCTTTGTTATTCCGGCTAAAATGAAAATAACATTGAGTCAGAAAGACAAATAGAGGGCTCATCAGCTGGGCAATGCAATGGGGAGTACCACCCTAGGCAACAATACTTTGTCAGACCCAACTATTTGCTGCTTGGAGGGGAAATCCTCTACCCCACACCCCTGGTGCCCGTGGTAGGTGTCTCGCATTGTAGGACTGAGTATCTTATGGTATTTTTGTCGCACATCTTCGACAATTGGTGAGGGCAGTCATTAATGTTTGTTTTAGGGGTGCACTGCTGGCAAGCAGTGGCTTTAGTTTATGCCCTAGGGTTCTCTGTTTCAACATTGTACATTGTTTCACACTTGTGCAGTCTTCTAGCCAATACTATAACAGAGCCAAGTATGACAGTAACAGGAATTTCTTGAGTCCTGTGCTTTGCAAATACACGTTATATTATATTATGCAGGGCCCGACTGGTCGTAGCAGGCATCAGGTTTTTCCCTGGGAGACTGGAGGGGTGAGGGACGATTTTGCAGCGAGGGGTCAGTTTTTAGGTCTCGGCTAGGCAGCGCATGCGCTGTCTCGTCGAAAGATGCTGTATACGCTATACCATGTTTGTAACCGCCCCTTTTTTTCCTGGACTTTCCATTCATTAGTTCGTGCGTCACTTAAACCGTCTTGACTTGTGGTTGGTGAAATGTGTTATAGGTCCCTCCTTTTGGAGACTTGTTCATGCCTAGAGCTATTGGCCCCTTTACTCGTATCAGGGGCGGCTCTAGGCTCATGGTGGCCCTGTGCAGGGAGCGTAGGTAGGGGGCCCCGGCAGGGATTTGGCGGCCTCCGGCTCAGCCGGAGGCCGCCACATCCCTGCCAGGGTCGCCACGAATATGCATTGTATCCGACTCCTCGTGGTGGCCCCTGGGGTTTGGCGGCCCTGTGCAGGTGCACAGCTTGCATATGCCTAAGGCCGCACCTGCTCGTATTACTTCGTTGTTTGAAAAGATACGGTGGTGTCCTTGGACTTTTTTCTGGCTTTGACGTGGTTGGTTTCCGAAGGCAATGCATTTTGTGGTTTTTTTGTAGGTACGTTGTTTGCTTTCCACTTTCCTTAAGTATTAGTTCAGCTGTGATCTCTGTTTACTTTAATGTAAGTTCTGTGAAGGTATTTATGTTTGGCTTTGATCTTTGTTTACTTTAATGCAAACCGAGTGCGCATTTTTGTGATGTATTTTGTTTGCTTCAATATCGGACATATTCATGTGCGGCTGCGATCTCTGTCTAATTTAATGCGAATCAAGCAAAGGTGTTTTAGTTTTGCTGCTGCGATCTCTGTGTACTTTTTTTGTGTAATTCAATGCACACCGAGCGCGCATTTTTGTAATGGGATTTAGTTTGGGTTTTTTCATCGAAGGGATTTACGTTTACTTTAAAGCAACTCCAGCTAAGGGATTAACGTTTGGCTGCGATCTTTGTTTTCTTTAATGCAAACTGAGTCGCATTTTTGTGATGAATTTTGTTTGCTTCATTATCGCTTGGTTGCGATTTCGTGTTAATTTAATGCAAATTGAGCAAAGGTATTTCACTTTGGATGCGATTTCTGTGTACTTTGAGGCAAATAGAGCATGCATTTTTTTAATGATTCCGTTTATTTTATTCACGACGGTATTTACGTTTGGTTGTTAATATTTTGGGTGAACTTTTTTTGATTTTGCATTTTGCTGTGGATTCTGTTTGCTTCTTTATCTAAGGGATTTACGTTGATCTGTGATCTTTGTGTGCATTAATGCAAATCGAGTGCATACATTTACGTTTAGCTAGGATCACAGTGTAATATACTGCAAATTTAGCGCGCCTTACAAACGCTTTGTGAGCTATAGACAAAATTAGCTATTAAGTCATGTTCACGCAATGTGTATGATGGTTTTTTGGGGCCTCTGCGTAGTCTGTTGTCTACATTTACTTTTCACTCTTCGTTTGGCTGCTATTTTTGTCTACTTAAAGGCAACGCGGGCGTGCATTACAAACACTTAGGGAATTTTTAAGTTATGTGCACACAATGTGTATAACAAACACTTTGGTAATCATTAAGTCGTGTGCACACAATGTGTATACCTAATAGTTTGGGAAATATTAAATCATGTGCGCGCAGTATTTTGGGATTTTTTTTTATAGTACATTTGTGCGTAGAAAAGTATAACGTCCACAAATAGTCTGCTTTTTTACGGGGGGGGGGAGGGTGGGATATAAAAAAGTTGGGGCAGATTTATGAGGCCCTTGCGCCTCATTTACGCCGCCGTTGCGTCACTTTTGTGACGCAGCGGCGGCGCAAATCCTGCGCCATGTTGCGGGGTATTTACAACGTGACACATCAGAGAGATGTGTCACGTTGTAAAGCCCTGTGCCAGCAGTAGGCGTACCTGTGCAGGGGGGGGCGTTCCATCGCAGGAACGCCTCCTAAAAGTGGCTGAGTGAAATCTACAAGATTTCACTCAGTCACTTTTGAGCCCATGCTGCGTCAAAACCCTGCGCCTGCTTGAAGCAGGCGTAAGGATTGACGCAGCATTGTGAAGATAGGTCCCCCCAAAGCATTGCTGGAGCTGCGTCGCGCTTGCGACGCAACTCCAGCAATGCGCCACTTTTACGGCACAGATGCGTCACGCATCTGTGCCGTTTTTGCCCCATGGTGCGCCGCATTGTAAATGAGGCGCATCCATGGTGGCGAAGCTGTGGCGTACAATAACTGGCGCATCCCTGCTGATATGCAGGGATGCGCCAGTTATCATAAATCTGCCCCTTTATGTTAACAAAGGAGGATTTACTGTTTTGTTTATTTTTATGGTGCTAATGCGACTTTTTTAAAACTTTTTAAGTGAGCTTCGGCATCAGATGTTGTACAAATTAAGGCATTGTTGTGAAAGGCAAGGCTTTCTGTTGCAATGTCTGCATACGTTCATTCAGCTTTTAGTTAACTAATTGTTACAGAGCAGCTAAATAAGTATAGTACATGGGGGTGTTTTATGCTTACAAATAGGGCAGTTTGTGTGGGACTCATTGTACGAAGTAATGTTTGGTTTTGATGCAAAGAGATTTAAAATTACATTTTCCAAAGGGTGATTTAAATGATTGCTTCCTTTCGCGCTCGTAATGTGTGTTTTTTTTACAGTTATTGTGAGCCTTGGTATTTAATGTTTTACATATTAAGGTCTCTGTGTGCTAGGCCTTGCTCCATGGTGTAATTACGTAGTATTTAAATGTAGATTTTAGTTGCATAGTTGTTGCAGAGCAGATAACCAGTGATAGTATATGGGTTTGTTGGGGAAAATATATGTTAAGAAATAGTTGCCTTTTTGTTAGGGGGTATAGAAAGAAATGATGTTATAACAAAGAAGGATTGGATGTGTTAAATGCTTACAAATAGGCCGCTTTGTTTTTGGTGTGTATAGTAGGAAGTAATGTGTGGTTTTACTGCAAATACATTTAAATAAGTTAGTGCAAAGGAGGATTTAAAACTTGCGTTGCCATTTTTTTTTTTCTAACATCTAAGAGTGAAAACAACAGATGTTGCCTTGCTCAAGCGATAAACATCTTGCGGGTTTTAGGAATTCTGTTTGGGTTTCTTTATAAGTCTTTTTTATTACTGGGTTATATGGCTAGTAATTGACAGCCCACAGTGAATTAGTAAATCATGTGGAGGCAATATTGATAAGGATCTTGTGCGGTCTCTCTTTAGTTTGTTGGCTTCAGTCACTTCACACTATGGTGCCAATTACGATCCGGCAAAAACCGGGTACGAACCGTCGGACGGAGGCTTTTTTCCGTCCGACTCGTACCCGGTTGTAAAACTTTACAAACATGCAAGTACGATTCGCACGGAAACACCATTTCCGTACGAGTCGTACAAAACACCGACCGACGAAAAGATACATACAAATGTGATCCGGGGAAAGCGCCGATGTGACGTCGGGACGCTCTCAGGCCGCGTTTCACGAACCAGGAAGTACGATTCGAACCAACAGCACTCCGGACGGCAATATTTTTACGGCACCCGAAAAGTGCCGTAAAAGCGAAGTACGCCGCGATGCGAGTGGAATTGGGGGCCCGGTACGCGCCGTACCCCCCCCCAGCCCCCGTGAGTACGTGCTGAACCCCCCCCCAGCCCCCGTGAGTACGCGCCGACCCCCCCAGCCCCGTAAGTACGCGCCGACCCCCCCCAGCCCCCGTGAGTACGGTGCGAACCCCCCCGTGTATGTACGGTGCGTACCCCCCGTGTATGTACGGTGCATACCCCCGTGTATGTACGGTGCGAACCCCCCCGTGTATGTACGGTGCGTACCCCCCGTGTATGTACGGTGCGAACCCCCCCGTGTATGTACGGTGCGAACCCCCCCGTGTATGTACGGTGCGTACCCCCGTGTATGTACGGTGCGAACCCCCCCGTGTATGTACGGTGCGTACCCCCCGTGTATGTACGGTGCGTACCCCCGTGTATGTACGGTGCGAACCCCCAGCGCGTATGCACCGTTCATATGGGGGTACGCACCATACATACACGGGGGGTACGCACCGTACATACATGGGGGTACGCACCGTACATACACGGGGGGTATACACCATACTCACGGGGGCAGGGGGGGGTACGGCGCGTATGCGGGCACATGTCTCCATGGTTGCTATGGGAGTTCGGTGCGGACGGTGTTTTTTCCATACGGTTGTGACATCGGACGCACGGGATGGATCGTAATTGCGCGGTCGGACTTCACTTTTCACGTTTGTACGGTAAATCGCCCGGGGAGGTGTCGGACACATTTTCCGACCCGAGGACGTGTGGGGAATCATTCCCAATGCGACTCGTATGGGCTTTTTACCATGCGAATCGTGATTGCCAGTTTGTACGGCACTTGTACGATTCGTACGGTAAAAAGACCGGATACGAGTCGGACGGGCAATTTTTTTACCGGATCGTGATCGGCACCTGTTTGTCTTGCTGCCATCTGCGTCTTCTTGGGTGTATGGCCTCTCTTTAGTCTGCTGTCTGCCTTAACTTCACACTTTTATTTTGGGTTTACTCGGATGCACATCAAGCGTGTATTACAAACAGTTTTATATTATATATAGCTTTTGCAAGCACAAGTGTCGTTGTTTACCGATATCTTAATGTAGATTAGAGCTGCATATTTATTAAATACATAAAAACAGTGATAGCAAGGGGCATTTGTTTTTTATGTTTTCATGTGAATCACATGATTTTATGTATTTTAAAAAAAACGGCTGTGTATAAAAACATGCGCTCTATGTTACATTAGCGGACTATATTAATGCAACCTTCAGTTGCATAATTTTTGCTGAGGCAGTTGAATAGGGATAGTGTGGCAAAGTTACATTTTTCATATCGTTCGCTTTTATTGTATCAGCATGCCACTTGTTAGCTTGTATTTATGTTAATGTATTGTAAAGTTTTTTTTACAAAGGGGTATATAAATAATTTTGACTTGTTTTTGCAGGTGTCCCGTTTTTTTTTTGGGGGGGGGGGGAATTGATTAGAAACCCCGGCATTTAATGTTTACAAATAAAGGGCTAGTGGCAAAAGGCTTTGCATCATTTTGCAATAACCGATTATATAAGTTTATGTTTCAGATGCATGATTGTAGCAATTCAGCAACACAGGGATTGAAAGTGGCGATGTCAGATGTTTTTACATATTTTTTGCATCAGAGGATTTACCGCTCTGCTATCTTTTGTGCTCGTAATATCATTTGTAAAGGTTTTCATCTGCGCTCCGGCATTTAATGTTTTAAAAATTAAGGCCTGTACCGTGTTCATTGCTATGCTCCATGTTGAAATTGTGTCATATTTAAATGTTGCTTTTGGTTACATATTTGTTGCAGAACAGGTAAACAGGGATAGTATGTGGTTACGTGAGGAAGTGTACTGTTCAGAAATAGTCAACTTTTATTTTAGTGCAAAGGAAATTTTGAAGCTTAAATTGTTTTTGTTCAGCAACAAACTAAGAGGTAAAACAGCAGTTGTTTGCCTTGCCCAAGCTAAAAATAACTTGCTTCCTTTAAGGATACTGTTTTATTTCGGTTGCAAGCCTTCCCTATGGGTTGTATGGCTAACATCTAACAGCCCACTGTGAATTAGTAAGTCATGTGGCCGCTATGTTGATAACAATCTTGTCTGCCTTCTTTTTGTTGTGTTCTATACATTCACTTCAACCTATTTGTCTTTCTGCCCTCTCTGTCTACTTAGGTGCAAAGTGAGCACTCATTAGAAACACTTTGTCTGGCCTCTCTTTAGTCTGCTGTCTGGCTTCACTTTACACTGTTGAGTTTGCTGCCATGTCCGTTTACTTAGGTGCATATCGATCATGTATTACAGAAAGTTTAGTAGTACATGTAGCTTTTGCCAACACAAGTGACGTCTTCTACTGATATCGTTATGTTGATTTTAGGTGGCTCATTATTGAAAGCCTCAAAACAGTGCTAGTATGTGCTTTATTCTTATATGTTTTTATGTGAGCCCCGGCATTGAATGGATTACAAATAAAGGGCAGGGTGTAAAAAGCAGTGCTCCATGGTACAATAGGGGCCTATCTCAATGTAGCTTTCAGTTGCATAATTGTTGCAGAGCAGCTACATAGGGATACAAAGTGGCGAAATAAAATATTTTATATAGTCCCGTTTGATTGTTTTGGGTATGGCCCAATGTAATTTTGATTTTTTACTAGGGAGGATTGAAAGTTGGGCAAGCTTTTACAGCCATAACCTTTTTGGGTGAGGGGGGTCAATTAAGCTCCAGCCTTAATGTTTACAAATTAAGGGCTAATGATGGAAGGCTTTGCTATATATATTTAGGTTTCGTCTGCATGATTGTTACAGAGCAGCTACATAGGGATAGTATGTGGCTAAGTAAAATTATTCTACGTTGTTTTTTATTTTTGGGGTATGGAAACATGTTACAATGTCTAACATACTGTATTATTACTATAATATTTTAATAAAACAAAAAAATCACAAAATACATAAATATGGCGAGACCGATTGGCATGGCCAATGCTTGTTGTTACTGGGGCCGGTTTTAGCAGCAGTGCTGCTATATCAGCCACCAGAAACAAAAGCAGCTGGTGGGCAGGACCGTCAAAATTGGCAAGGCTGCTCTGGGTTCGCAGTCCGGCCCTGAAGTTATGAGTCACGTGCTTGCTCGGCAAATATTGATGCTGCCACTGCGCATCTTGATTGGGTGGGAGTTCGCACATGAACCCATACGGCTTTTTTGAAAGATAACACAACACTAGAGTTTAGTAATCGTTGGCATTGATTGCCGTAAGGTTATACAAAATAACTCTTAGAACTTTATAATGTAATAACTTTTATAGCAGTCTATGTTTATCCAAGAGCCAGCCTCCTACCTTTTTTTGAGCTGGTAAATGATGTGTATTTTGCTGGTGCAGTTGTGCCTTGAAATAGTAGCCATCAGGTGGTAACAACCATTGCTATCTTTATTTTCCCAGTGCATTTGCCTGAAGGGATGGCATTTTCATGGGTCAGCTACAGTCAACTGATTAATGAAATGTTAGTGCCCCTTTGGTAGTGGGGAGAGAGAGGGTACCCCACAGCCACAGGCACACAGTCACTATGTTCTTTACTTGTAAAAAGTAACTGTCACTTCAAGTGTGCCTGTGCCAGGTTGGAACATGGCATGTTTTAATAAAACAGTTTGACAGATTCCCAAATCGCAATTTTTTGGTAAAAAGGAGCCCTACATGACAGCGGGGACATTCCCACTTGAGCTAAGGGATGGAACCACACCGTTCTCCATGAACCACATACTTCCCATTTCCCACTGTTGACAGTCCTTGGGCGATGGATGAAGTGAGGAGGGTATTGTGTTTTAGTGTGGCTCTTTGGGCTATAACTAGCCCTGAGTGACAGGGAGAAGGCATCCCTGCTGCCTGAACTGTAGTTGTCTTTGTACGCAGTGCTTAATTTGAGCTGGTATTCAGCACCGGCACTTAATTCTCAACACCTACACTTATAACAGTTCACCACATGGTGACACTGTTTGTTTATTTTGAAGTGAGGACATCAACAGTGTTGAATAATTCAATATAAATAAAAAATTGATAATTCCAGCGGTCCATACTATTTTTATAGCTTTGTGTGGCCTGAAATAATTTTAATTGTCTCACCTGTAGGAGTGTAATAGTTAGTTGTTGTGTTGGTACCCTCATTGGCGGTGCTGGCTCAAGAAATAGGTGGTACTAGCAGCATTGGCCTTCTGAGAAGGGTCCTGGCATTTACTTTCTTATAAGTCTTTTGTCGTACAGGTTATACTTTCCCAAGTAAAACAGCGAGGGGCATTTTCTCAAGGCGATATCGCTGCGTTAACTGCACTTTTTTAAAGCAGCAATATTTTTATCGCCTTATTCTCAAGCTGTCGCTAACAGCCGTTAGCAACAGTGTTTAGGCAAAAGCGTCTGTTTTTTAGATCGAGACTTCTGTTACTGATAATTATATGCAGGAGAGGCGTTCCCGTGCAAAAACGCACGCAAACAACACTACTCCATATTCACAAGGGGATCCTTGAACTTCTGAAGACCAAGAAAACTGTCTCAGACTGCAGTTAGAGTCAGTAGCTTAAGACCAGAAAATAGCTGGTCTTAAAAATGGGGATAACACTTGGGGCCACATCTCAGCAGGTTTTTGGTGCAGGACAGCGCTGCAAGCAATGTTGCAGCGCTGCCCTGCGACAAAACTACAGTGCAGGAATGCGCATCATCAATGAGATAGTGCGCATTCCTGGGCCCCAGTAATGAAAAGTGTTGCAGTGCTGCGACAAGACAGCGTTGCAACACTTCTCACTATGCCCTTGTTGCGACAGCATGGATGCACTGTATTCACTGGACAGCGCTCCATGACGCAAGTAATGACAGATACATCAGGAATCTTGACATATCTGTCTGTGCTAAAGTCACGCATTGCTGCAGTCATGTCACAACCATGATGCAACTCCAACAACGTATGGAGCCAGCCTATCCCTGTGGCACTGTGTCAGCCTCGCATCTGCCATCAGGCAGGCGGATGGTACTGACGCAGTGCCGTCCATCAGGGTTGCCCGAATGTCGGCGCTGTTGGAGATCCATCGGTGCTGGCTGTGCGCTGCGGTGTCATCGCTTGAAAGCAATGGTGGAGTGTTGGTGCTGAGGGAAGGTGAAGACGTGATGTTACCAATGATTGTCGGTCTACGGGAGTCCACAGTTGTGGCTGTAGTTGAAGTTCCTGCTGGTGGAGGTGACTTGCTCAACCGTGTGTTCTGCTATGTGGCTTGTTGAGGTGACCTGCTGCTGACGTCTGATGTAGGTGACCTTCCCCAGGAGGGGGTTGTGTCCTGGTCACAGGGGTTGTCCAGGTGGAACATGAGTTCACCGAGTAGAATGTCATTTTTGGGTGGGAGAATATGGGGTGCAATGAGGTCTACAATGGTATTGGAGAATGGGGGGCCAAGGCCTGAGGAGCCTGCACATGAGGGTGCTGCAGAGTATGTGCTTGGGCTTGGTCCGGATCTGGGAGTTGGGGTGGTCCATGGTCACCCTTGGGTCATTAGAGTGCATGGTCAGTCGGAATGTGCTGCTGTAGGTGATGGCAATACCTCCTCCTTGATGGTCGGGGCGCTCCTTGATGGTGTTACTGCAGCTGTAAGTGAGCAGAAGTTGGTCCTGACAGGCGAGGGGACATTCAGGGTTGATGACGAGGAGGGTGCTGGTGCCGTAGTGGTGGAGTATCCAAGAAGAAGGCTCCTTGGTGCTGAGCATGGTCCAAAGGCAGACGGATGCAAACGGCGGAGCCTGTGGGTTGACTTTGGCACAGGAGATGACCAGTACAACGCAGGCAGTACATCGTTAACAACGCTACTCTGACAACGCAGGTGCCTGTACATCGCATTTGATTACAACACATTGTGAGGTCAGTAACGGGGTAATTTAAAGTTTTTCGGGTGGTCATGGGTTTAGGGGGAAAAATACAAAAATTGGGGTGTGTTTTGGGGTAAAATCTGAAAATTGGGGGGTGTTTTGGGGTAAAATATGAAAATTGGGGTGTGCATTTGGTCAAATATGAATTTTTGGTGTGTTATTGGGGCTCAAAAAGGAATTCCAGGGTTCACGGTTTGGTTTGGGGTGCAAAGGTAGGTTTTGGGTTGCACTCACTAATGTGGGTAGAGTGATATTGATGTCTCTGCTATGCAACACCTACTCTACTGTCGCAATGTATGCATGGGAATGGAATGCGATGTTAGGGCATGCGTCGCAACCACGTATGTGCCTTTGGCACACAGGCGGTATGCCCACTGTGCATGAGCGCACAGCAGCCGCCATTGAGAAGTGCTAGGGGGAATTGACAGCTGTGAGGTGGCAAACGCTGGAAAGAACACTGGATGGGGCATGGACGAGGGGATGTGTGTGTGAGCGGGTGTTGTAAAAAAGCAATTAGGGAAGATTTGCTTCGAAGCCGGAACACGTTTCTTCGTTGCTCCTACTCTCCTGCATCTGCTTCTAGGAACAGGAAGAGGCAGCCAGGCTCCCTCCCCTGAGCCAATCACAGTGCTGCTATGTAGCGGTGGGATTGTTTATTTGCAACGGGACAAGGCATGCAGCCAGGGGCTGGAGGGGTGGTCATGTTCTCCATGCAGGCTGTAATGCAGGCTTCATTATTAACAGGGAAGTGTGCATGACTGCTTTGGGCAGCCTGAGTGGGCTTACCAAACAGTCATTGTGCACTTGAGTGGGCATGCCAATCCGCCCATGCCTTGCCTCATGCTTGGAGCAGTCCTACCCACCCTCCCACCCGCAAGGGAAACATAGCATGGTTACATCAGTAAGTTATCATCATGTGATGTTTTTTCCTCTGCTGCACTGCTTCAAAGCAGTGGGGCGGCGCTCTTCCACAACAGCGGATGAGCCGACACTGGGGGTGCGTCATCTACGTGTGCTAGGCCTGGAGGACTCGACCCCCAGGCATCCTGCACTATGTGTCCCACCTTTTCCTTACCTGGACATTGACACCATGACGCAATCCGCTGCACTCTCTCAAATCTGTGACTCAGCAAGCAGGAACCTCAGCCAGGAGGGATTTCACAAGCCTGGTTACAGCAGTCTTGGCCAAATCTGCTGGTGAACCTCCTGATGCAGTTAATGCAACAGGGCCCCCTTAGGTGTGAAGTTGCAGTGCTCCCATCACACAAGTTCAGCACAGATCAGGGGCCTCACCCTCCACAGCGTCCGGCCAGCCCAACATCATCCGGCATGTGATGCAGAGAGGTGGCATCCACGGTTGGTATTCCTCTCTGTGCACCCCGGTTTAGTGGTGGATCATAGTATGCAATGCAGACCTCCCTATATTGGTGCGCAGGACTGCCTCTAATATTGACAGCTCCAAGTTGCACAAGGTGGTCTTCTCACACAGGTCAGCAACGTGTCTCCATGCGACCTTCCAGACTTCACCACCAGGTACAGACGATTGTCCTGCCTCAATGTCTATGGCTCATCGACTCCACAGCTCCTCTGCATCCCACTCCAGGCTCCAGACGCAGGTCCAGCGAGGCATCCAGGCTCCAGGCGCAGGTCCAGCAAGGCATCCAGGCGCAGGTCCAGCGAAGCATCCATGCTCCAAGCGCAGGTCCAGCGAGGCATCCAGGCTCTAGTCGCATGTCCAATGAGGCATACATGGCTCCAGACACAGGTCCAGAGAGGCATCCATGCTCCAGAGGCAGGTCCAGCAAGGCATCTAGGCTCAGGTCCAGGAAGGCATCCAGGCTCCAGACGCAGGTCCAGCAAAGCATCATGGCTCTCATCCTGGTCATCCTGGATGTTGGCTGGCTTCCAGAGGGTTATTGATGTGTGCTGCTTTTGGCCCAGGCTGCTCCATTCTGCATTTTTGTGGTTTTTATACCTTTTTAGGTCTCGCCTGACCCAGCGCATGCGATGGTCTGGCGAGACTTTTAGTAAGGGCTTCAAAAAATGCTACCATGGCCGGCCTAGAGCTTGAGTGCATGGGCGTGGGTGCGTGCTTACAAGCAGAGGCGCCATATGGCTTTCCTCGTCATGCTCATTAAGCGCATCGCTCGCCGCGCTTGATCGCGATCACTTTCGCTTTGCCTCTTCGCTTTGCATGCGCTTCAACTCCCTCCCCCTCCCTCACCACAGAGCGCGCTTCAACTCCCTCCCCCTCCCTCACCACAGAGCGCGTCTTTCAACTTGTTTTCCTTGTTTCCTTTTCCTACTGTCTTTTTCTCTCGCATTGGTCTTCTCACTTAAACTACTGTGCTTCAATGCTCTACAATGATGTTAAAACGACCACATGATGTCCGTTGCGTTCCCTTCCTCTTCTTCTATCATCTCTTTTAAACCACAAACTCACCTCCCCATTCCCCTCCCTCTAATGCCTTATCTTTCCTTCTTTCCTCTCCCATCACCTGCATGGACTGGACCGCTACACATATGGTTAATGTCCAACCATCCAGCCATCGCTCAGTCACCACGTAAAGCCATAATCCGCCCTGCACTCCCTTGCTCGTCCCTCTAGAATGGACTACACAGCCCGAAACAAGCTGTCTCCAACCAGCTAGTATTTAGTTCTTTCACACCTAAACCCCGCACACTTGCAGCTGGCCAGCATATGATACACCTAGGGTTTAGACTGAGACACTTGTAGAATCCACAGCCAATCAAAACCTCTGACTACCGGGCGCACTAGGATTGGCTCGGGTCCCTCCAATGCTCGAATCCTAGGACACCTTACATATTAGCAGCATTCCCTGACAATTCACTGAATAAGTACAAACGTGGGATTGGTCGTTACGCTGCCCAGATGAGCTAAAATTATTGCCAAATGATATGAGTTAAAAGAGTAACAGTGGACAACGGCTATGAGGGTGAACTCACAGACTGTCCGTAAGTATACAGGTAGTCTCCGTAATCACGGTTAGGGAGGCTATTCTAGTACACAATTCATCAGAGTTGCCAAGCAACTCAAGGCAATAAGAACATAACACAGAGCACAAAAATCCAATAGGTTAGGGTTATTTTTATTAGAAAGTACATCATCAGTGTGTGGCGAGTTGTTGGGTGAATGGATGCGAGAAAGCAGCAACGGGGGAGCGACTACATTTGTGTCTTAGTGTAAAGTTCGGCGATTAGTTGAATGACTGTAAGGATGGATGAACGGGTGAGTGAATGGATGGGCATCTGGATGGATGTGTAGATCAACGAGTAAACACTTCATTTACGAGGGTGTGTACGGCTCAATTAAGGGTGGACTCACAGACTGTCCGTAAGTATACAGGTAGTCTCTGTAATCACCGTTAGTGGGGCTATTCTAGTACAGAATTAATCTGAGTTGGCAAGCAACTCATGGCAATAAGAACATAACACGGAGCACAAAAGTCCAATAGGTAAGGGTTATTTTTATTTGAAAGTACATCGTCAGTGAGCGGCGAGTTGTTGGGTGAATGGATGCGAGAAAGCAGCAACGGGGGAGCGAGTACATTTGTGTCTTAGTGTAGAGTATGAAGATTAGTTGAATGACTGTAAGGATGGATGAACGGTTGAGTTAATGGATGGGCGTCTGGATGGATGCGTAGATCAATGAGTAAACACTTCATTTACGAGGGTGTGTACGGCTCAATTAAGGGTGGACTCACCGACTGTCCGTAAGTATACAGGTAGTCTCTGTAATCACGGTTAGTGGGGCTATTCTAGTACCAAATTCATCTGAGTTGGCAAGCAACTCATGGCAATAAGAACATAACACGGAGCACAAAAGTCCAATAGGTAAGGGTTATTTTTATTTGAAAGTACATCATCAGTGAGTGGCGAGTTGTTGGGTGAATGGATGCGAGAAAGCAGCAACGGGGGAGCGAGTACATTTGTGTCTTAGTGTAGAGTATGACGATTAGTTGAATGACTGTAAGGATGGATGAACGGGTGAGTCAATGGATGGGCGTCTGGATGGATGCGTAGATCAACGAGTAAACACTTCATTAACGAAGGTGTTTACAGCTCAATTAACTGGGTGTGCATGGTCAAAGGAATTGAGTAATGCCTGTGTAGACAGCTGAATTTGTGAGTGCTAGTATGGCGAGTCAGTGTATGCTAAAACATTCGCATGAAAAACAAGTATTTACAAATGTAGTAGGTTTCGCAAGTACGTATCTCTCCTAGATTTTAGTGATAGGTGTGGTTTATACTAACACACATGTTGTACATACTGTAGTACAGAACAAAGGCCCTGGCACCAACATAGGCTACCCACTGATGTGCAACTTTACTAATATGTTTAATACTTGGCAGCACTGCGCAAGAATTTCCACATGTAAACCCACAAAAAATTACACATCTTGTTATTCTTGACTTTAAATCGTTTATCCTTCAGCATGTAGTCTTATGTTTCAGTTCTTGAATCCCAGTTTACTTCATCCGCCACGTTTTTTGTGGATAATAACTTTATCAAAGCTTTGACATTTGACACGTGCTGTCATTCATTAGCTTGTTTTGCGCTGTTATTACTGAATCCTAATCGTAATCCCACTCACCACGTAGCAGAGTCACTGCTACATACCGTGAATTCTAAAATGTCCAAAAAGTCTTGCAGGCTCCCAAAATCACTGTGACGAGACACAAAAAATGCAACCCAGACATCTTTGCTATCTCTTGCTTCGTTGATCTGTTGATTTACTTGTGGATTACTATGATGTGGTGCCTCCCGGCGATTATTTTTAATTCATTTTATATAAAATCACTTTTATTGGACTCGTCTTTTCTGAACCAATTTTTATGTTAATGTTTACACTCATACCTTGGCACCATCATGCCACAGCTGCAGACAATAAACCAGGAGTGCCCATCATTAAGGTTGCGTCTACATTATTACTGTGTAGGCACGATAATAGTTTTGTTTTCACGTCTACAGTTGGTATGGTGTAATGTGTCATACAAGTTACCATAACATAATTTCAATTATCCTTAAGACGTGTAACATTTTAAAGATGGAATAACTTATTGCATATTCAAATGGAGGTCATGTATTGTGTGAAAAGAAATAGGAATGCATGCTCAGTATAGAAGAAATTTATATTCTGTTATTTCCCAAAGGAGAGGAGATCCGATTTGAATCCTGAGTTTGGATGGTGGGGAAGTTCATAGCGTGGATGCAAGCTGGAAGGAGCATTACTTCAGTGCTAAAAATGTTTTACATTAACGGATTTTCAGCTGAAGAATGTCTTTGCTTTGTAGTCTTTTTAGACCTCCAAACACTATTGTATCCAGTTACTTTAGGGTGGCCAGATGCATGTGTCTTGAAGCAAGTAATTTTTTTTAAATTTTACTAGGTTGGAAGTTGATTTCGTTTCTGGAGGACAAGTAAAACAGAATTTTCTGTTAGAAGAAATGCAACGTGCTTCGGTTTTTAGTAACCAATCTGTCAAGGGCTGAGCAGGGTGCCAAGAGGGAATCTTTTAGAAGGAAACATGTAAAGCCTCACCAGCACTTCAGTGTAGTGCCGAGACGGTGAGGAGCAGCTATGACCATCTGATTTATTTATGTCAGGTTCTAGTGTTGCAAAAGTTTTATGGTTTTTTTGGTAGGTCTCCAGGATTATTAGGTCTAGCATCAGCGTGCATGCGCTATCTGCATGACCTGCAGTTATTAATAGAATGACTTTCTTCCCGCCTGCTACTTACCATATGCTGATTCCAGTGTCCGTCTTCTTTACCGCCTCCTGACTGGTTCCTGCAGCCGATATGTCACTTCCCTTGAACGCTGCAGAGCACCGCCCAAGCACAGTTACCGTACGGTTTCAGGGCATCTCTATTGGTTGAACGAACTCTTTTCCTACTGCTGGCGTTTGCATTGCTACAAGTACAACTCCTGTCTTTGGTGCCCCTGCACCTTGATACCTTTTCTCTCCATGCAGTGCCCTCTCCCACCATTACCTCATGTTGCTGCTTTAAAAATAAAATGCTTCTATCGACATAGATGCAACTACATGCTGTGCGGTGCCCTACTCCGTTCGATGCCCTCCCCCAGCATTACCTCATGTCGCTGTTTTTAAAAAAATGCTTTTCTTGACATATATGCAGCAACGAGCTGCACTCCATGCAGTGCCCTACTCTGTGCAGTGCCCTCCCCCACTATTACCTCCTGTTGTTGTTTAAAAAAAATGCTACTGTTGACATAGCCGCAGTTACGCTCTGCACTCACTGCTCAATTATATAGCTGCAGTTAGCCAATTTCTTAAAAATGATGTGCCATGCCGTGACTAGGCACATCGTTTATGTGACTATTCTATGTAGAAGAGGAACACTATAATATTGTCTGACTCCTCATATTGTGTGGGCAATCTCTACATGTAGGGTGTGGCTTAACGGCTAGGGTGGCCGACTCTGAAGCTGGGGAAGCGGCTTTGCATCTGGTTGGGGGCTCCATCATCCTTGGATTCTGGGCGAGTTACTTCATCCCTAATCAGTTAATTACCTAATTCCTGTTACTAAGACGTGTGAGATCAGTTTTGAATTACTTATATAACTATATTTGCAGAAGGTATGTGCGTTACTATTTGGAAACACTTCCAGAGTGATAAAAGTAAAAAGGCTGTAATGGATTACTTCTGAATGACTATGGTACGTTTCCGGTGCCAATGTGAAAACATTCTGACCCTTCCTGCAGGTCACTGTGTAACAATGGGTAGGCTCAAAGCCAACTGTAAGTTCTTAGTAAGCAGACAACACGCCTTTTGATAGGCTCATCCTAAAAAGAAAATAGCTCTTCATCTCATTTTTAAAAATTGGCTTGACTGGGGGGCGTGGTCACGGCGCCGACAAAGATGGCCGCCTGACTCGGGACCTCTGGCGCACCAGAGCTTTCACATTATCCTGGTCCCGACTTCACTCGCATGCCGAGCACACTGGAGGATGGATTCCGGTGGCAGAAGGCAGCGCGCTTCTGGTGAGCGCTATTTTTTCCGTTTTTAGAGTCAGAGGGATCCTTTTTTGGCTGCGCTCGCTCTCCCCTCAGAGCGGCCGCCATTTTGTCTAGTGCATTGCTCGTGTTTTGCTAGCACTTTCTCCTTCTTCCTCAAACTCGTTTGGATGCACTTTTGTTACCTGGAAGCTGAGTTTTTCAATCTTTTTTGCTGCACACCACAGGAATGAGGTAATCTTCATATTGTGGCTCTCTTAAATACGACTCTATGGCTTTCCTCCAGCTATACTCAATCAAGCCTTGACTTGGGCATTCCTAAAGATGTTGACACCAATTTTTGCGGATATAGAACTGCACTTGGCTACCCTCCAGTGGTAATTTAATTTTATTCAAGCTTTTGGACATTTTTCTTCATCAAACTCCTTCACAGCAGACGTCGCCATTTCTTTGCCTATCGTATATGGTTTGCCTTGTCTACTCTTGAGTTGTTTTTTCTAGCCACTCTCCCTGCTCTCCTATGGTCATTGCTACTGTGTGGCATGTGAGTGGGCTCCTTTATATTCTTGACTTCCTTGCTCTACAGTCTCCTTATCTACTCCATGGTTGCAAGCATTTAACTTACTATGGGCAAGTTACGCAATCCAAAATTTGTCTTTATTCCTTCTGGGAGCACTCCGGTGACAACAGCCTCACTTTCTTCCACGGTGGACTCTCCTCCCAGGGATGCCACAATGGCGGGAGTGTCTCTCCCTCGCACCTCTTTGGCGCAGCCGCCTTCCAACAAACCCTCACTCCATCAACTTCTTCTCAGCGTCTGAAACACGACTCCTCCTCACCAGACAAATCGCCACCCCCTATTTCCATGGAGATGCTTTTAGAGGAAATTCGTGCTCTTCACCCGTTTGTAGAGGAAACAAATAATAAAATGCAGTTTCTTGAAGAGAAATGGTCATCCATGGATAATAGAGTGACGTCTGTGGAGCAACAGATTTCGGATCTTCAGTCTACATCTCAACGGGTTACCTCATTGGAAAAGTCTGTTTTGGCGCTCCAACAACATACTGAGGAGTTGGAAAACAGGAATAGGAGGAATAACCTACATATTTATGTTTTGCCGGAATGTTTGGAAGGGGATGATCCTGTGCTCTTTTTCTCCTCCTTTCTTCCGAAGCTTTTGGATATGCCGCCCACCACCTCTCTTAACATTCAGAGAGCTCACAGACTCGGCGCTCGTTCTTCCACGTCAACCAAACCAAGGGGAGTCATTATTCTTTTTTTGAAATTCACGGATCTTCTCTCCGTTCTTTCAGCGGCTAGAGCCAAGCCTCAAGTCTCCTGGTTAGGGCAGAGAGTGTTTCTTTCTCAGGATGTTTCGAATGCTACTGCCTCTCGACGGAAGGAATTTTTGTCTCTGCGAGCACCTCTAAGATCTCTTGGTGCTAGATATGGTTTGTTTCATCCATGTACTTTCAAGGTTACTCATCAAAATCAGACATGGACTTTTCAAGATCCTGCTGAACTCAAAAACTTCCTTCATATGCGTTCTAATCCTGCTATGGAGACTTACTCCTCTTCTTGTGGCTGACTGTTTGTCTTTTTTTCTTCCTTGCAGGTTTCCTGATTATGTCTAATTTTTTCTTCCCCTACAGGTTTCCTGTTTATATTTCTATCGTTGTTTCAATATGTTCGTCTTCTAATATCAGTTTATAGAGTCACACATTTCCCCATTCTTCGTCTCGTTATAATTTACTTCATTCCCTTGTTTAATAATCATGTATGCTTTTTGTTTTTGACCATTTTGTTCCCAACTTCCTCATTTCTTTGCATTGTGTGTCATATTTGAATTCTTATTCTTTGTTCCTCTGTCTGTGTTTCCTTGATCTAAAAATATTCCTTCTTATTTATTTAGATGGATGGATGGATGTCCTCTCCATTTGGTATTCGGACTTGTCCTTTGTACGGTGCGGTCCGGTCTGGTCTCCCGTTTTGGGTGGTCTGTCTCGTTGAGTGTCGCCACTTCCCCATTGTCCTATTTCGTATTCCCCTCAGGTATGTTTACTTCAGTCATCCCTCTGGGATATGTACTGTCTTTTCTTGTAACTTCTTCCCTTTTTTCCTGTTTCCTTCTTCCTTTTCTTTCCCCTTTACTGGTTGATCAAGCCCTGTTTTTCCTCATTTTTCTTTGTCCTCGACTTCTCTACTCTGGTCTATTTTCTCGATATTTTTCCTATTCTTCCTTTTTTTCGGCTTCTTTTTGTACATGCATCTGTTTTACTGTCTCTGTCCTATTTGATTCTATGTTTTTTGTAAATTCAAAATTGTTACTTGGAATGTAAAAGGTTTTATTAATCCTATTAAGCGGCAGAGAGTTCTTTCACATTTAGCTTCTTATAACGCAGATATGGTTCTTTTGCAAGAAACCCACCTTAATGAAGTTGAGTCCCTTAAGTTAAAAAGGAGTTGGGTGGGTACAGTCTTATTTTCACCTTCCAGCAACAAAAAGAATGGAGTTGCTATCCTACTTCACAAAAGACTTAAGTGTACGGTTCTGTCTCAGGAGACAGACACTGATGGACTATGGATATCAGCCAAATTACTACTTAACTCCATTCCTTTAACTGTCTTCAATGTTTATGGTCCTGTGCAACCGGATTGTTCTTTTTGGCCTCTAATTACAAGGAAATGTATCCAATATAAGAATGATTCATTTATTTTAGGTGGGGATTGTAACCAAATTGTTGATCCATTCCTTGACCGTAAGTCCACAGTTCGTTTCACGTCACACAAGCCTCATAAACAATTTCTTAACACCATTTTGCAATCACATCTTATTGATTCTTGGCGTCTTGCACACCCTGACACGCTGGACTATTCTTTTTTCTCTCCTCCCCACTCATCTTTTTCTCGCCTTGACTATATCTTTCTTTCTAAGCCTTTATCTCAGAATGTACTGTCTTCCTCGATTGAAGCTATTGTCATCTCTGACCATGCTCCCATTGTAACAGATCTTGACCTGCTCCCACCGCGTCCCAAGCCCTCCCGTTGGCGCTTTAATAGCGCTCTTCTCACCGATCCCAATTTCTCTTCCTCTTTCCGTTCTTTTGTTGAGGAATTCTTTCTTTTTAACTCTGACCCTTGTATTTCTCCTCATACTCTTTGGGACTCCTTGAAAGCCACTGCGAGGGGATTCGTTATTGACTTTGTCTCTCGGAAAAAACTTTTATATCTTCAAAAGCGGAAAACCTCTCTGGCACATATTAAATCTTTGGAACATCAGTTGTATACCTCCTCAGACAAATTTATGTCACCGGATCTATTGCGGGCAAAGCTGGAATTTAATAAATTAACTACAGATAATGCCTCCTCAGTTCTTCTTCGTAGTAGCGCCCCGTATTACGGGGGTCGCAAAAAATCGGGTAAACTCTTAGCTAACTATCTTAAATCCCGTAAAGAACGCACTCTTATTGACTCTATCTACTCCTCTGACGGTGCTCTTCTTCATAAGGATAAGGAAATACTTGAGCAATTTCAATTATTTTATCAGCAGCTCTACACCCCAGAAAGTTCTCCCACCCCTTCTCTTATTCAGAAGTATTTTGAGAAGCTTCCTAATCCGTCTAACTCTCATCTTAACTTTCCGGATCTTGAACTTGACCTTTCACTGCATGAGCTTTCTATAGCTTTGACCTCTCTTACTAAAGGTAAGACCCCTGGCCCTGATGGCTTTCCTGTGGAATTTTATTTGCACTTCTCAGACATTTTATTGCCTAAACTTTTAACCCTTTTTCAATTATTTTATTCATCTGGCAAAGCAGAAGGTACTTTTCAGGATGCTACCATTTGTTTGATCCCCAAAGAAGGTCGCGACCATCAACTATGTAAAAATTACCGTCCGATCTCTTTAGTTAATGTGGACTATAACATTTTTGCAAAATTACTTGCGATGCGCTTAGAGCCCCTTATGCCTCATCTCATTGGCAATGTTGCTTCGTTAAAGGTAGACTTACATCGGACAATTCTGGTCTTTTTCTTAATGTACTAAATAAAGCTTCTTCACTTTCATCCCCTCTTGCTGCTATTTCTGTTGATGCGGAAAAAGCCTTTGACAGGGTTGATTGGTCTTTTCTGTTTGCTTCACTACATTGGCATGGCTTTGGCCCCAAGTTTATATCCCTGATCTCTCTGTTATATTCTGCTCCCAGGGCCTCGGGCCTTGTGAATGGAAATCTTTCTTCGCCTTTTACTCTTCGAAGAGGTGTCCGCCAAGGTTGTCCTCTCTCTCCACTTCTCTTTGTCTTGACTCTTGAACCCTTTTTATCTTCCATTCGCAATAACACTTCTATTTCTGGTTTCCCATATGGTAATAATCAATTAAAGCTTTCTGCCTACGCAGATGATATCTTATTGTTTATTTCTGATCCAGAATCTTCTATACCTCCCTTACTATCCGAATTTAACTCCTTTTCTTTGGTATCAGGCTATAAGATCAACTCAGATAAGACTGAAATTCTCCCTCTCACCTCGTCATGTCTCCCTCATTTTTTTCCTCTACCGGTTTTGCTTGGAATGGTTCAAAGATTAAATATCTTGGCATTTGGTTTTCCAACTCTATTTCATCCTCAATTAAATTAAATATGTCTGCTGTTGTTTCTATGATTGATCAATTGTTTTCATCCTGGAATCCTCTTTTTCTCTCCTGGTGGGGTCGACTGGATTCAATTAAAATGATGATAGCTCCTATTCTAATTTATACCTTCTCCATGTTACCAGTTCATATCCCGGCATTTTACTTTAAGCAAATTGATTCTCTCCTTTCGTGATTTCTCTGGAAGAATAAGAAACCTAGAATTTCTCTTGCAACTCTTCGTAAACCCAAATCTAATGGTGGAGTTAACTTTCCGGATTTCCGTCTTTATCATAGGTCCTTTTCTTTACGGCAAGCTTCGAGATGGATCTCATCAACTTTTTCCCCTTTTACTCCTCTTTGGCTCCTCATTGAGCATTCATTAATATTACCTTTCTCCTTCGCCGAAGTGGTACGTTTTTCTTCCAGAAATCCCTACTCCCTGTTTCCCTTATTCAAACACACTTTTTCTCTTTTAAATTCTTTGGTTCTTCCTTCTGTTATTACTCGTACATCTTTTTTGAATACCCCTATTTGGTATAACTCACTTATCCTTTTAAAAAACAGACCCATTTTTTGGAAATCTTGGAGGGTGAGGGGCGTAATGTGGGTCAATCAACTCTTTGATGGTACTTCACCTTGTTCCTTTCCCCAATTTCAACTTTTATTTCATTGCCCTCGGTCCTTTTTGCAGAAATTTACAACCCTCATGGTGATTATCCTTGATCGCTTCTACTCTCTCCCTGCTTCGTCCTCACTGATACCTCCCTCTCCTCTTCTTACTATTCTTGCCACACTCCCTAAAGCATCTCTAATCTATACATTTTTTTTATCTCCTAATCCTAACCGTGTCAAAACTAAGGTGGAGCTTGCCTGGGAAGCAGATTTTTGTTGTGCCTGGTCTGTTCCTCTTTGGGATAAGCTTTGGTCCAGATCTTTAAAAATTTCCCGTTCTGCTTCTCTTACTCAATCCTTATTTTATCTATATCATAGACACTATCTCTCTCCTCTTTCTTTGTCTCGATTTTCACCCTCTTCTGATTCTAAATGTTGGATTTGTGGTGCTCCTAATGCTGACCTTTTTCATCTGCTCTTTCTATGCCCTGTCGTTTCTACCTTCTGGGGGAAGATTTGGTCATGTCTTTCTCGTATCTTCCCTCTTCCTGCTTCTTTCTCAAATTCTTTTCTCTTTCCGAATCTTTAAACTTATCCGTACACTTACACGGCCTCTTTGAGCTGACGCTTGCTCTTGCTTTCCATCACATATCTTCTAACTGGAAGTCTTGAAGAAACCTATACCTCTCCATGCAGAAAATTTTAAACCCTCTTGAATGACTTGAACTCTCTACTTCTTGTTATCTCTTTTAGGTTTATCTACATTTTATTGTTTGTTTATGCTGGTTATTTTGTATTGCTGATTTATACTACTTGATTGTATGCCGTAATTATTTGATAATTTAGGATTTATATTATTATTTTTAGCCCTCCCCCCTTCTTTCCACTCCTATCTCTTTCCTTCTCCCTTTTCCTTTAGCTTTAAAAATCCCCTTAAAATGCTTTTTGGTTTTCTTGCATTGATGTTAGCAGTATTAAGATTTCTTATTGGACTTATGTATGATTTCTGTGTATGCTAATATCTTTTTTTTATTTTTTTTCATCAAGTTCTTCAATAATGCTTTCAAACTAAAAAAAAAATTGGCTTGACTTTACTAGTTCCTTTTAAGCTTTGAATCCAAGCATCCTACATGCATTTTCGAAAATTTAAAATAAATTTACCCGAATTATATTTGCTTTAATTGTTCAGGGTCCTACTGATGATTCAAGTGGATAATGCCAGTAGCAAGATTCTATCTAGCACTATGAAGTGGCAAAGTGCTTAATGGCTCCACAGTACTCCGCCAATGGCATACATATGTTTTTGCAAAATGCTCGAGCAGCCATTTCAGAGTGCTAGAGGGAAGGGGACTCAGGAGAGAAGGAAAGGAATCATCCAACATTGGCATAGCCAATAGGTCTCGCCTTTGGGACCTTATAAGTGCTTAGCCATGCAACAGTTGATGTTGTTGCACTAAGGATATTGTGCTGCATAACTAAATACTTCTAAGGTCCCAAAAGCGAGACCTATTGGCTATGCCAATTCTTGTTTCTATTGGATGTTGACTGATAGGCTATTTCTTGCATTAGCGACATTAGTTTTTTCCCGCTAACGCCGGATTTCCTATCACCTTTGAGCTGATGTTAGCGGCAGTTTTCACCACCGTTCCCTGAAACTATAGCCTGTTAGCGGCGTGTTGTGAATACGCCACTAACACATCGATAATTTCCCGTGCTACACAGCAATAAAAAAAAGCACGCTAAATGCGGTTAGCGTTAGTTTTCGCTGAATGTTGAGAATATCCACCTGAGTTTGTTGGACAACAAAAACATCAAGATTTGGTAAAAAACGATTTATAGCACACCCTCAGGTTATATGGGCCTAAGTCTTGGTAGCTCACAGTGCACCTTCTGTATTCCTAACCTGACAAGGTAACAAATGGATTGAGCGACCTCAGAATATGACAACCCTGACTCCTCAAGGAAATCTTGATAACAGATCTAAAACCTTTTTGTTTGGTTACTTATGCATACCCAAAGAGATACACAAGCAATGCTAAGCAAGGAGTTTCAATATTTCAATATTTATTGAAGCATTGTGATTCTTGTAAAAAAGACATGCTGCAATATTCAATAGAAAGGAACAGAATAGCGTAATAGTGCAGAAAATGAACAGTTCAACCTTTATGCTATAGCATATGATGGGATATAAGTACTGTAATTTATTGCACTCCTACCTAGCACTACCTAACAAAGTATGCCTAGGGTGGGTGAATCTACCAAATCATTGTAGGATGATCTAATTCCCCATTGTCTGTAAGGAAGTGTTATCAGAGTGCCGGTCTATGTGCAGAGCTGGGCATCCTTCCTCCAGAGGTAGACAGGAATCAGTTGGGCTCAGTGCTCAATTTGAGCCGGTGGTTTCAAGTGCTCTGCACAGGCACTTAATTCTTGGCAGCGGTGCGTGTGACAGTCTGCAACATGGTGGCGCTGTCTGCCAAATTTGGGAACGAGCACAATAACAGCTATTTATGAATTTGATATGCATTAACAATCATTAATTAGTGTCACCCAAGCCATGCTTATAGACTGAAATAATCTGAATTATCACACTATGATGGCTAGTGGTTGTGTTGGTACTGTAATTGGCTTCGCTGACAGGGGCAATGGATGGTGCAAGCTGCTGTGTCCTCCTGACGAGGGTCCTGCCAATTATTTTATTACAAATTAACCACTGGCTGGGCTAGAATTCCAGCATGTAGCGACCTCACCGTATCAGCAAAATGTTCCTCCCGCTAAACAAGGAGGTGATTCTGTTTATATATTAAACATCACCAATGCTGCTATGTCTAAGCCCCAGTCAGGCTGCTATTGTTTATTCTATTGTGATAACTCCCTCGCCGAGCAGACAAAAATAAGTGACAACATTTTGCGTAATGAAATTAGCCCTTGTACTGAATATTCAAGGTAGATGACATTATGCTCATGAATTGGAAATGTAAGCAAACGCAATTTCAGAGAATATTATCCTGTGCAGAAACGCAATGAATTGTGCGTCAAATTTCAATGTTCAGTGTTTAAGTAAAAATGTCTAGTTTAAATGTGAACCTGCAAAATGGTGCTATTCTCGCTTGATCCGAATATGACCACATGACACTCTCTCTGAATTTAGGAAGTGAAAACATTTGGAATTTCACTGGAGATGGTGGAAGAGGCTTTACGTTTGACCATTCCTTCATTTAAACACACACACCTACAGCTTTCTACGTTGCCTTACACCAATGTTACGGGCAATGAATTCTTACCTGCAGCTAACAATTTAAGAATGCTGTCTGTCAGGATTTCTGAAAAGATTTAAAAAACACTGAATCAGAAATACATAAAAAAAATTATTCATCATGGTAAACCTTAGACAGTTATATTTACTCCAACCCTGGTAACAAGATCACATTTTAAACCTTTACTAGTTGCCTAGTTGCTATTCGCACATTTGGTGTTCCCTACTCTGAAAGAGATATGCACCTTACTCTATTCAATATTTTATAAATAAATTCTGATTGACAGTAATTCAGGGGGATATTTACTAATTTTTCACGCAATGTATGTCAGCAAGCAAAGTTGCTGCATTAATGCTCCATATCTACTACAATATCTAGCATTTCTGCTGTCTCCTAGCTCTGGTGCACTGTGTGCTGCCAAGCGCCAACGCAGGCACCCTCACACAAAGGGTTGCCTGCGTTACAGGCAGTTTGATTTTTGTGGAGGAAATTATACCTTCCTGCATAAACACATTCTTTAAAGGCATAGTCTTCTTTTATATCTGCTGCAAAACTGATGACACATGGAAAGAGGAAATAGTGAGGAGATATAAAGATATGTTCCTTGTTACACCTGGTTCAAGGAGGCGTAGCATTTTTGTGCAATCCCAGGTTTACTTACCCTAGTAAATCTGGGATTGCATAAAACGCCATGGGTGGATGCAGGGTAATGTCTCTGCTCCACTCATTGAACAACTTCCTAAAACAAAGTAGCAAAAGGAAGCACCCTGAACTGCCTTGCATTACTTTGTGAGAAAATTCTCACACAAAACTGCACAAATCTGATTTGCTTGGCTTTGTAAATCGCAAATAACATTTTGTCTATTGGCTGCAATGAAAAAGTGTTGCATTCACGATGCAAAATATTTGTAAATTTAGGCCACAGTTCTCATGCCTTGTGTGCTTGTTCAGCAGCATGCTGGTGCTTGCCTGTACACTTCTGTGTCTTAGCGGTACACACATTGTAGTGAGGTTGGTGGACTGTCTGCAGACATTGCTAAGTTAGCACAGGTTCCTGATCAGCGTTCTTCTCGTTCTTTGCAGGAAACATCAGGCTCACAAGCCGGTGGAGGGGAACGCCAGGATCGTGGCAGAGGTCGGGGTGTACCACAAGTACATGAGCAGCCTCGTCAGACTGAAGGAAAGGGAAAACAAGAAGAATTTCCTTGTCAGCTCCCTCAGTTTCAGAAAAATAAAGTTGCGGCTTTAACAGCCAGATATGCCACAGACGGTGAGAACCCAGCTCCTGAATTTAACATGGGCTGTAACTCTGCTCGACAGTGCAGCAGAAGTTACCATAGTGAGACAGGCACTGCGTCCATTTCTGGGGACGACAGCGACTGAAACTTTCATTACAGTTGAAACAGCTGACACTTGATTAGCTCCCCCTGACAGACCATATGATATAGTTCTTCTAATTGAAGGTGACATTCAACATGTTATTAAAGGGATTTTTGGGTAAATCTATCATCTTCTTATTACATTTTGTTGGCGAACCCAGATTGGCCCCCACCTTTTTTGTTGAACGCTCCGAAAGGGGAGGAGGTGATACTTCTGAGTTTTTCACGTAGCGTCCCCCAGGTGTATGCAGTGGCTTTTGCAGAAGAATGGGTTGTGGTGCTTGCACCGGCACTGTACCGTATTCTTGTGGGCTGAAATCAAGATTCTCCACCCCATAAAATACCATTGCGGTCTATGCCACTGACTCAACCCCAATATCCCCTCTGGCAGGATGCAAAGGGTCCCCTATCTGAGATTCTAAGTCAGTTGGAGTATCAAGGAGTGATTGAGACATGTGTGTCACCGATGAATAACCCTCTTTTTACAGTTACCAAACCCAATGAGTCGTACCGCATAGTTTTGGATTACCGGCATTTGAACTCTCATTGTCGTACTTTTGCAGTACAAAATACCCATAGTTCTGCTCTTGTAGACAGTCTTGTTCGTAAAAGATATGAAACGACCCTAGACCTTTCCTACAGCTTCTTCAGTCACAATCTGTCCCCTGCATCCAGTCAATGCACAGCATTTACAGCCGGCGGATAACTAAAACAATTCCGGTACTTAGCAATGGGGTAAAAAAACAGCCCAGGGGTATTTGCCGCCCGTGTTGTCTCTTTACTAGACAGCATGGACGCAGATGCGTACATTGATGATATTTATCTCAAGGACGATGAGTTGTGGCCGCATCTTTGCTGAGTCAACAGCATCATTATTTTGTTTGCGGACTGCGGTTAAAAATGTAACTTTGCCAAATCACACATCGCAGAGTATACAGTGTTGTTTTTGGGCTATGAGATCAATAATGAAGGTAGAGGTTTAGCACCTCACTTCCTAGAGAACTGTGCACATTTGCGACCTCCGACAACCATGAAAAAACGTCTGTCTGTGCTGGGATTTTTGAATTTTCGTGCATTTTTACATTCCCGAATACGCCCAGCGTATCAAGCCGCTTTATTCTTTGATACAACCTACATTTTCGAAAGCCAGTTGGTTACCGGAACATTCTGCTATTTTAGTATCTTTACAATCTGATCTGCTTGAATGAAAATACTTGTTAACACATGATAACCACACAAACCTGGTAATACGTATTGTGCCAGGCACATTCGGTTTTACTTACTTAACGTTCAATGAAGGTGACACAGTACTTATTGCATACAAATCACATTTGTACACTTCTGCCAAATTGCGGTTTTCCACTGTTGAAAAAGTCTTGACAGCTGTTCAGATGGCAATCCTGAAGGAACGTGCACTGGCACAGGGGAAAAGCATTATGATGGCAACACATACCCTGCACTTGCGGCAGTGTCAAAGGCAAGTGCACCAAACTGTAAGGCTGTGCATCCCCATTGGATACAATGGGCTACTTCTTTGACGTCTCCAGATGTCATGTTTATTTTCGACTCCTCTCTTCAGACTCAGGAGTTCTTGCAGTATGAATTTGTTCATCCGCCTCCTCTGTCTATGCGCCCGCTTGAGGAGTACTATTGAATCATTTACACCAATAGTTCTGCGCAACCGGCCACCAACCACCGGCTCTAAGTATGCTTATTCGGCGGCCTGTGCTAATGTGGCAGGTACCATGGTGACAGTGAGTTCAGGTCCAGTGTTGTTCATACGCAGGCGCTAGGTGACTGTACTGCCCAATTGGCTGAGCTGCGTGCGTTGGTGCTTGCTCTTGAGTTCGCTGATCCTAATGTGACTACTCTCATTGTGAGTGATTCTTTTTTACTGTGTTCAGTCTTTCAATGACAACTTATTCTTTTGGTCTCAGAATGACTATCGTGATTCGAAAGGCAGCGCATTTAAGCATAAAATGCTATGGGTTCGAGTGGCAGATCTTAAACAACGTCTGCCCCTCACATATGTAATACATATTCTTGTCCACCAGCCTGTGGGAGCGCACGCTGTTGGTAACAGTTTGGCTATTGAAGCCGCCAAATCAGCAGTAGCTATGTGTTTTGTTGCAGTCGTTACAAGATCCAAGACTACGATAGATAATGAAATTTTGGCAGCTAATGCTGCTACTGAGAAGGGTGGTAATTACCCAGAAGGGTTCCCTTCAAAGTACTCTTATCATTCAAGTCCCGACAAGGTTCCATGTGTAAGAATTAATGACGTTTGAGATCAGCTGATTCCCAACGCAGACCGTAGACTTTCTTTGATAACAGCCACACACGAAGGCTTAGCTTCGGCCCATGCTGGCGTGTCTGTGTCCCTTTCTATGTTGCAGCAACGTTACTGGGGGCGTGGTTTATATAAACAGACTCATAATTATGTATTGTCTTGTGACATTTGTCAGCAGATTAAGCCATCTACGGCTACGGCTACGGCTACGGTCTACGGCTAATCGTGTGGGCGAGGCCACGCCCACACGATTGGCCACGCCCACCCTCTTTCTCCATAAATGTGTGTCCCACGCAAGCGCAGCGGACGAGCGCAGCGGGAGCGCCTAAGGCAAGCCCGTCTGCGCCCGTCCGTGTCCTGGACGTGGCCAGCGCCAGCCCCCCTGCTGTTGCTTCTCCAGTCGCGGATCGGTCGCGTGTCTCCTACACTCGTGAGTATCTATTAACATTTAGTGCTAACTCTTGCCCCTGCTTGCATTGTTGGGACCTGGCTGATTTATCTCAGCGTATTTGCCAGGCATGCAAATTTCGCTTTCAGCCTACCCTAACTGCTCCTACCCAGCTTCCCACCGATTCGACATGTCTTCGGGCCGGTTTGATCAATGCTAGATCACTGGTCAAACATTGCAATGACATATTTGAATTGCTAAGTGACAATAAATTCGATCTCCTTTTTGTCACAGAAACGTGGCTTAATGAGTCATACAATCCAGTGATTGAATTGGCTATTCCACGTGGCTTTAAAATCATTAGACAAGACCGCCCCTTAGGCAGAGGAGGTGGTATAGCAGCCATTTTCAGAGATAAATGGACTCTGTCTCTGGATCCTATGGGCCCCTCAGTTGATGCAGAGGTGCTCCACTTCTCTCTCACTCTAGGGGCACATTTCACCCTAGGTGGATCTCTGGTGTACTGGCCACCTGGCCACGCAGGAAAATTTCTAGAGGCACTAGAGGACATGATAGTCCCACGTGCCCTGAAATACCCCACATATCTCCTTCTGGGAGACTTTAATATTCACGTGGATCAGCCAGATCTACCTGACACAGTTCGGCTAAACGATGCTCTGGCGATGGCCCAGCTAAAACAGTGGATTAAAGCTCCCACCCATTCAGGGGGTCACGTTCTGGACCTACCATGTACCAACTTCGACATAAATATGTCTGACCCTGAGATAGTAAATTGGTCTGACCATATGCTGATAAGGTTCACCTGGCCCCTGTCCCGCCCCACTGAGCCCAATCACTCCGCTGCTCACACACAGAAAATTAACATAGCTATGCTCTGTGATCAGCTTGACTCCTCTCGCCCCACACTTCCCTCCGAAATTGAGTCAGCCGTTAGCTCATTCAACTCATGGATTGAAGGCGGCGTTGCTTCTTCAACTAAAATAGGTCGTGTCTGTAGAGTGCGCTCCACCCCTTCTAAGCCGTGGTTCTCTAATACTCTCCGCGATCTTAAATCAGGTTGTAAAAAACTTGAAAGACGTTGGAGACAAGCCTATCTCCCTGAGGCCAAGAAAGAACTAAGAACGGCTCAAAAGAGGTACTATGCAGCAATTAAATCAGCAAAAAGTTTATACTACAACGGACGCATAACCACGGCCAACAACAGTAGCAGGGAAATCTTTGCTATTGTCAAAAGCTTTGTTTCCCCTTGCGCCACTCAACCTCTCCTAGCCTCTTCGGAAAAATGGTGTGAAGAACTCTCTGTGTTTTTTGTGGACAAAATTACAAAAATCCAAGATGACTTGCTTACTGTATGTAACAATTTTCCAGCTTCAATGACTATTCCTTCCCCCATTATGCCCATCTATACGGACCAGTTTACCCTCTTCACTCCAGTGGATACAAAAGAGGTTGTTAAAATTCTTGCCACTTTACAATCAGGATCCCCCGCTGACCCCTGCCCGGCCAGAGTCCTTGCGGGCCTGGCTAATACAGTTGGCCAAGAGGTGACACATATTGTCAACCTCTCTCTCTCCACCGCCACTGTTCCGGCATGCTGGAAGCAGGCCAAACTGCTTCCACTTCTTAAAAAAAATGGCCTAGACCCGAAGGCCCCTGCTAATTTTCGGCCCATATCATTACTGCCGGCCCTGGCAAAGATATGTGAAAAAGTTGCATTCACACAGTTAGACAAATTTGTGGAAAGCTCTCAAGCTCTTCACCCTGCGCAATCAGGCTTCAGAGCTGCTTTCAGCACAGAGACGGCTCTAGTCGAGGTTTCTGAGGCCATTCGGGAATGTCTGGACGGAGGTGGCAGAGTGGCTCTGATCTTATTGGACCTCTCTGCCGCCTTCGATACGGTCCCTCACTCCCTCTTACTCACCAGACTAGCAGCCATAGGCATAACTGGCTCTGCTCTTGGCTGGTTATCATCTTTCTTGGATAACAGGTCCCAGCAAGTATGGATGCCACCTTTCTCCTCCTCTCCCAAAAAACTCTCTACTGGTGTCCCACAGGGGTCCACTCTAAGCCCCCTGCTTTTTAATATATATATGACCCCCCTCATTTATCTTGCGGAACAGCTAGGAGCCAAAATTATGGCTTATGCCGATGATACTCAGCTTCTGTTTACCTGGCCCAAAAACAACTCGGACACGTCGAGGGTCCAATTCTGTTTATCATCGGTTTTCCGCTGGCTGGCGTGTGCCCAGCTTAAATGCAATGAGAGTAAATCGGAAATCTTGCTGTATGGCTCCTTTCCAGATAACTTTAGCGACTCCCTCTGGCCCACCGATCTCCCATGTCCCAAATCTATTGGTGGACCTGCAAAAAATTTAGGAGTCTGGTTTAATAACAATCTCAGGTTTGAGGACCACCTGAAAAAACTTACTGGAATCTGCTTTTCCACCCTCAAAACCCTGCGCAGATTTCTCCCTCTGCTCCCAAGAGAGGCCAAGGAGACGGTCATTCGCGCTCTTATACTATCCAGATTGGATTATGCGAATGCCCTCTACTGCGGACTCCCAGCCTATTTGATCCACCGCCTCCAGGTCATTCAAAATGCCGCGGTTAGGCTGCTGTTCAACATACCCAGAAGATCTAGTGTCCGCCAACCCCTTAGAGATCTTCATTGGCTCCCAGTTGCCCAAAGGATCTTATTTAAGATCCTCGTGCTAGCATACCGAGCACTTCATCAAACGGGTCCAGCATATTTGAGGAAAAGATTTTCCCTTTATATTCCCAATCGCCCTCTTAGATCAAGCAACCTCCACCAAATGACTGTGCCAAAGTTTAAATATAGCAGGCTCGGCGGTCAATCCATCTCTGTCAGAGCAGCGAGAGCTTGGAATACCCTTCCGCTTCACTTGAGAACATCCCCATCCATCATGACGTTCAGGAAAGGCCTAAAAACCCACCTTTTTAACATCACTGCCTAATGGATGTCTCTCTAACTCCGCTTGTAATATGATCTGTCTCCCTTTTCTTTCGCGCCAGGATACTATACTTTTTAGTAACAGAGCGCGCTACAAAAGCCTCTATAATAATAATAATAATACTTGTCCACCACAAACACAGCTATGCATTTCTAATAAGCCTTTTGACAGTGTAAATCTTGATCACTGTGGTCCATTTTCATTCGACACTGCTTATAAATATATTTTAGATGCAGTTGATTCGTGCACACGCTTAATTTGCGTTTGGCCAAAACGCAGTGCTGAAGCTCGAAATGTCATCAGGGATTTGCGTGTCTTTGGGGGAATTTTTGCCTGTGGCACCTTCCATTCTGACCCAGGTCCAGCGTTCGCCTCTAAGGCGCACAAGGATGCAATGAAGTCTTTGGGGATGCTGGTGCAGTTTTCGTCTCCATACAGGCCTGAGGGCAACTCAATTGTGGAGCGAATGAACCGTGACTTGAAGCAATCCTTGACAGCTAGAGTCTTGGTACTGGCAGGAACCTTCTGTCCCATTTGTATGGCGTGCAACGTACACTTAATAATCTTCCTAGAAGATCTCTGGGGGGCGGACCCCATACAAAATGCCCATTGGCAGAAAAATGTTTTTGCCAGACCTTGACGGTCTGGACATGGTGGCCGCTGCCGCAGCCTTTGATGTAGATAATCATTCTACTATGTTTTAGGACTTACAAGAGACCCATGACAGTCTTGCAACTGAACACTTACCCTCTGCCACTGATACAGCACTGCTGATTCCGGTAGCCGGCTGGCTACCCAAAATTGGAGATCTGCTCCGAGAGAAGGTGGAGAACAAAAAATAATTTGGCCCCTCTTATCGTGCACCGGTTCCAGTGCTCGGCGTGAATGGTACTCGTACAGTCATTTTACTACCGCTTCCAGGTCGGAAAGACAAAAGATACATCTCAGTGGATAATGTCAAGCTACATCATCTATTTATTTATTTATTTTATTTTTTAAACTTGTAAGGCGCAACAGCTACCCAGACAGGGTTTCCCGGCGCCAAGGTACAGCCATGAAAGTCAGGGGCGAAAAACTGGTCATTCAAGTTATTGTTCGAATAGCCAGGTCTTAACATTTCTTCGAAACCTGCCAAAGTTAACCTCCTTTCGAATGAAGGGAGGAAGAGTGTTCCAGAGAGACGGTCCAAGGTAGGCAAATGATTTTGATGAGATTCTGAATAGTGTGACACCTGCTTTATCATGTCCAGTATATTCAAGGAATCCTGTGATTGGCGCATCTGACACCGAGCAAAATGACACTGCCATCGAGATGTACTCTGTTACTACTCACTTGCTAGTACCGCAAGCTTCCCCCAGTAATGAAGAAACTGATTATGCTCATCCCAAAAGAGTCATTACCTAGTTTGCAAACAACTACACTCAACCAGTCATGTTTTTCTTTCGACTCGACCTCCACCTCGTCATTTGACCCTACAAAGTTCGGTATTTTTGTCTCCTGGTTTAAACAGACTTATTTGGTCCCTCCATGGACATACATCTGGTTGGTGCTCATCCTGGTTTTTTTGTTCATGGCCATTGGGTTTGTGACAGTTTTTTTCTTACTCATCAATGGTCACTACTTGTCAGAACGCTCTGCTGTTCAGTTGGTTCAGTTACCTTTGGTTCCGCACTCGTCTTCTCACATCATGAAACGAGACCTGACTCTTGTTAACATTACCGCCTTTCCAGTCGCTGACGGCATCGTCTGGGATGCTTTGGATTTCCAAATTCATTGTCCAACGGAGATAATGAATGTACCAAATGTACTTCGTGTTTCCATGGGAGATGTGGTGAAACAGAATATATGTTCAGATGATTGGGATGTGCAAGCAATAGAATCTTTGTTTTGAGATTTAAAATATTATGCTGCCATTGATGCTGAATATTTTGATCTAAATACTGCTAATTATGCCGATTTATATTGTTACCAGCATTATGGACACTATTACCTGCATAAAGCTAATACATTTACACAGGTTTTTAATTACACACAATGGGAACATTGTCCAGCAACGTTGGAAGGGAGCTCAAAGACTCTGTTAAAGAAATTTACATATTTTACAGATTTTGATAAGTCCAAACCAGAATTCTATTATTTTAAATTAAATACTTCGGGCCAGATTTACAAGACCCTTGCGCCACTTTTGCGTCACTTTTAACATGGCAAAAGTGACGCAAAAGTGGTGCAAGGGGTTTGTAAATCTGCCCCTTCATCTGCCCACAAGGTAATGTTGACCCAGACGAAATGATTGTATTCCAATTGGTTTATTACCAAATTGACAGGTGGTGCCTACGAACACTGGAAGGCCACCATTGATTTGAAATCTGTTTGGGGCTCTAAATCATGGCAGGTTCAGGCACTGAAGCTTTACATCGCGCCTGCCTCATTCCAACACAGATTCTATTTTTAAATGATACAATTTACCAAACTACTTGTTTTGGTTTGGCAACAGCAAAACAAATGAATTCCCATGCAGTTCCGGCATTGGCTGCCTATCATAATTGGAGCTTGCATACAAATTATTCAATTGAGGACCTGCAAGCTTCAGTTCAAAATAACTCATTTAGGGCTATATGTAGGTAATTTCTATTTACCGATTCCTAAATACCGAATTTTACCGATTCGGTATTTAAGAATCGGTAAATAGAATGTAGGTAAACAAATCGGTAAATTTTACCGGTTCGGAAATATTCGTTATTACCGATTCGGTATTTACCGAATCGGTAATAAGGCATACCTTCCCATTCATTCCTATGGGCCTGGAGGCCCATAGGAATGAATGGGAAGCCATTCACTATTACCGATTCGGTAAATACCGAATCGGTAATAGGGGGAGCATATTCAAGGGTGGCAGGGTGTCACATTGACACCCTGTTGCACCCCTGAATCGTGTATGTGTGCACATGTGGCGCACTTACATGCCCTCAGGGCATGTATGTCTGCCACATGGCACATTTAAAAAAGCACAAAATTGCTTTTGAAAAGGTATTCGGTATTTACCATCAACTTGTAGTTGGTAGTAAATAACGAATCCTTAAACCAAAAATGCACTCACTTGAGTGCTCCCTACATAGGATTTAAGGATTCGGTAATTTACCGATTCGGTATTTTACCGATTACTTAAAATACCGAATCGGTAAATTACCGAATCCTTCAATCCAGCCTTCTAATTCTCAAAGGGCTAAATACCGGTCGGTAACGAAAAATTTACCGATTTTCGGCCGTTACCGACCGGTATTAGCCCACCTACATATGGCCCTAAATGTTTCTAGTTTAGATCGTGCGGGCTGGTTAGTGTGGCAGATGTCTTCAGATGCCTGCCAATTACGTTGCCATAACACAGTCCCTGGTTACATACAGGATAGACCTGACCCACATTTTTTAAAGGCGGTATGGGGTCCTTCTGACAAAGCCCAGAGGTCTTCTATTTTTATGATTAACTAGTTCCTGGCACGGGGAGGGTGTCAAGGCACTGTAGGCCATTTTCCACCAGCATTATAAAATGATATCCCTGTTCATATTCTATGGAATTATAACAATGCTCAGTATATTGTGTTTATGCATTCTGCTGTTACTAATAGCACGTGTAGTGCATTTTAGAGGACGTTAGTAAAAACAAACATTTTAATCTATGCCATGTCTCTGATTACTCACGTTGTGGACAAGTATGAGTGAGTGAGCAAAAGAGTGTTCTTGCTCCCGCGCTTTCTGAGAGAGTCAGAGTTACATATTCTGGGTTGTCTAATCATTGGTAGCTTCGCTGTAGTACGGAGAACGAATGAGACACTATAGCTAGTCAGATTGTAATTTTGGGCACTAAGGTAGGTAGTTGGTACACCTCTATACACCGAGGTCGTGGTTTCCTGCGCATAGTTCTGTATATGTGCAGAATCCTTGCAACAACATTGCATTGTTATGGACCCCATTTACAAAATATGTTTCCAGATCCAATTCAAAAATAAGCCTGAGAAGGTGTAGAATGCATTTGGAAAAGCTTAGAAAAATGTTTTTGTTATAGTTTTGTTAGAAGCCAGTTAATGTAAAAGATGTTTTAATTATTGGAGTTTCCAATGAAGCTGTTTTTGCAATATTGCATATTATGTCTATACAGTTTTATCAGCCATTATCAAGATTTATAAAGTTACAACAGTATTTGTAGTTTAGAAAAAGCTGGAATTGACATCAAAAACTTCTAAAATAACCTTGAAAACCTTTTACCATCAATTATTCTGCTTCAACCCTTAATTTGTCTTGAACTCGCCAAGATTGTTGGGTAAATATGCTGAACCAATCTACAGGCTCCTGAATAACACTTTTCCACACCTAAGGGTTATTATGTGGTTTGCAAGTTACACCCTTGGAATGCAATGACTGGTAATCACAGACATGTACTTCACTCTCCTAACAATGACCTCACAACAGACTCCTTGTCCACTAGACTATGTTTAAGGGATGCTCTTAGAAAAATAATTTGCCCTTTTGATTACTCTTTGGGGTCAGCATCTTCACCTGAGGCAAATATCATCAAAAAACGAATCAATATCAGCATAATTCAAACATCACAACTGAGGGAAGAGGAATGGTCACACACTTGGTGAATCCAGATACAGGGATCATGGTTGGGTGATATTAATCTTCGGCAAAGATCAACTATTTTGGCCAATGAACATCCCCAAATATCCCCAAACTTGTCAGACATTGCAGGCAAAATTTAGGGCCTCATTTATGAAAGGTGTTACATCACTGAGCCCTCCTTGCGACAAGATGGATGCCCCGTATTTATTCTACGGTGCTCCATGTCGCAAGGAGTTACCGATCTGTTAACCCAAAAGTGGCGCATAGCTGGGGTGTATCTGAAAACAATGACAACTCCAGCAATGTGGGGAAAGTCCCATGTGAAAGGGCCTACGTCACCCTTACGCCTGTTTCATGCAGGCATAAAATTTTGATGCAAGTGGCATCCTAAAAGTGGCTTTTTTGCGGGGAACACCCACCCTGCATAGATTATACTTGACTCAGGTATAATGTAGTGCAGGGCTTTACAAAGTGACACATCAGCTTAGATGCATCACTTTGTAAATGTAGCGCAACATGGTGCATTATTTACGCCGCAGCTTTGTCACAAAAAGTGAAGCATTGGCGGCGTAAAAGTGACGCTGGCCTTCATAAATAATGCACTTAGGGCCATATGTAGGTGGGCTAATACCGGTCGGTAACGGCGGAAAATCGGTAAATTTCCCATTACCGACCGGTATTTAGCCCTTTGCGATGTAGGAGGCTGGATTTAAGGATTCAGTAATTTACCAAATCGGTATTTTAAGGTATCGGTAAAATACCGAATCCTTAAATCCTATGTAGGGAGCACTCAAGTGAGTGTATTTTTGGTTTAAGGATTCGTTATTTACCACCAACTACAAGCAATTTTGTGCTTTTTTAAAAGTGCCATGTGGCAGACATAAATGCACTTAGGGCATGTATGTGTGCAACAGGTGCACACATGGACGATTCAGGGGTGCAACAGGGTGTCAATGTGACACCCTGCCACCCTTGAATATGCTCCCCCTATTACCGATTCGGTATTTACAATTATTCCTCTTAAAGAATGAATGACCAACCCCAGCTTTAAAAGGTACGGTCTAATTGGCGAAAAAGGGCTCTTTTTTGCAGTCCCCAGGATTTGTTAGACCAGGTCTAGCAGGCGACGTTTCTCGTATTTCAGCCCAAATTAACCCAAATTAATTAATCATTGTCAAAAATCAGGAAGAGTATGAAAACTTGGCTATTTCCCAAGCTTTTTCTTAGCTACTTCAGCTGAGCCACCTCTGCATTCAGAGACCCTTGAGTGATAGTGCGCATTAATATTAAGGTGTGGGGAGTCATCTTGTGTCATACGCAATCAACCATTTCATACAAATAGTAGAAATTACAGTTATTCATCTATTTATGATCAAAATGATCACAATGATCAAATAACATCAAAATAAAAATAAATATCCAACTCCATCAGAAACATTAGACAATATAACTCAGAGGTTCATAGGTCATAGAAATGGACATCCAACTGAGGTTTCACAGTAAAATCACCGCTTCTTCAGGCATGGATGCATATTCCAATCACAGAATAATTTTTCAACATAAATCCAATTTTTTTTATAGTTCACTCTGCTGAGCAGCATGGACGGCGATGGTCACAAGACAACAGAGTAAAAGGTATTCATTCAAACTCATGACCTCCTCACATGTCTCTGAAAGCTTCATTAAAGACCGCTTCAGTTCAAAGATCCGCAATCAAATCCATTGAACATAAGGACTATTCCAAGTTCATCATCCTTTGTTCTGAATTCTGGTGATCACACCGCAAGACCAGAAATATCAGCAACTTCAACTGAGCTTCCTCTCCAGTCATTGTGCCCAATGACCCTTGAGTGACAGTGCTCATTAGAAGTGATAGCTAGCATAACATAACAGAACATAACAGAACAGAACATAACAGAGCATAGCATAACATAACATAGCATAGCATAGCAGAGCATTGCATTAAATAGTTAATACATTGATAATTGATGTCATTGAACCTAATAATATACTCCAGTGTGAACAGTCAGGCTTTAGGACGACCCAAGGCAGGGGATCAATGTTAATTTTCCTTCTGAATCAGCTAAGATAGATTCAGGATGCGGGTGGTGTGGCTGCCCGTGCCCTGTTAGACCTCTTGCCTGCTTTTGACAGGGCCTCTTTCAGCTTGTTATCCATACAGCTCTATGAAGCAGGTATCACTAGTAAAACCCATGGTTGCTAATATCTTATAATCAAGATCTGAGTCAGGTGGTTTCAAATCCATATTTTGCATTGCATTTGAAGGCCATCACATAGGGTTCATCTTTGAGCCCCACCCTGTTAAACATGTATGTGGCTCCACCTATGAAGCTTGATAAATCATTAGTTTAGAATCATTGTCATACGTGATGATATTCAAATCGTTCTTAGGCTCGATTGTGCCAAGAGCACGGAGCAAGCTCACTCCAATGTGAATTTAAAAGGACACGCCCATGGAGGGAAGGTGGATGCATGACAATTTTCTAAAATTAAATACTGATAAGACTGAAATATTGCTTTTAGAGGGCTACCCATTTCAATAGACGCTATGGTCCAAGGAGTGGTTGACTCTGAAGTTAGGCTACCCTCCTACAAAAGAGAACAAGCATTTACAACGCAATGGTCCCGGCATTGTTAAAGTTAGAGCTATTTGCATTGCTCATGACATTATTTTTGTTTATGTTTTTTTTAAAAAAACATTTAAAGAAATGGCATTGTTATTTACAATGTCAATAGCTTAATCACTCTCAAATGCGAGACCTATTGCATTTGCACCCACGCACAGAGCCACACACATAGAGCAACCCACACACAAATAGAGCCACCCACAGAGCCACCTACACACACACACACTCAGTAGCCCACTGACCTATTTACATTATGTGCACTTTGTGATCTGCATGGTACATGGTCTTTGCTGCAGGCACATTAACCCTATGTGCTACCTTTCCAGGAGTCAAAACTTCCACTAGACAAAACTCCGATCTCTCTCTAGGAAGAACATTAAACACTAGAGTCATCATGACATTTTTATTTTTGCCGAAAATTGCTGGAGACCAGGAAGGAGGCAGCAAGCGCTTTTACAACCTTAATTTACTTGCAAACATAATGTATCCACCCAAAGTCAGCGCCCGGTCACACCGGTTGCACTGCCCTAGAGCTGGCCCTTCTCAAGGGTCCTGTGACCTCAGTGACAGAGTCACTGTTGTTCTTGGCTGTGCTGCTTCATAGGCCTGCTAGCAAGACTGGAGGTGAACTTCAGTATGGCTTGTGGTGGACAAACCTTGAATGTTAACCCAGACTTGCCAGTGCTAGGGTCCACCTGCTGTTGCTAAGACACCGGCGCTTCTAAGGTCTTGCGAAGCCTTCTAAGGCCTAGCATGGGATTGTGCTCTCTCAGGAGAGTCGTCTGGTGGACTGGTTATTAAGGCTGAACCTGGTTCCCCAGTTCCAAATTCAACAGCTCTGGCCATAGTGCCACATCGTCTCCCCCACTGAACACCATATTGTCCCACTGAGAAAAACTCACACTGCCTTCAACTAAAACCCAATTGCTGCCGGCTATAAACACCTGGATGAGGCAATAGACAAGAGCAATATGCGGCCTACAAAAAAAAGTAACATCATCCTGGAAAAAGCAAACACTCATAGGGGAATGCAAAATTTAGCAAACCATGTGAAATGCAAGCAGGAACAACATTGTTACCTTAACGCTTTTACACTCACTATTCAGAAATCAGTGAGTGCTTTTGCCTGAAAGGGGCCTTGAATGGTCCCATTTCAATGTCCATTGCTGATATCCTTACAAAACGTTAGCAGTATGGTAAAAAGACCACATCCCTGGACACAGAGCCGCAGTACACATTTTGTTTTCCAATCCACACTTTGCAGTACCTCCAGGATTGGTACACTAGTTGCAAGCCCCGGGAAAATATAGACAAGAAAAGAAAAATAGCGCTTCACTGGCAAACTCTGTAAACGTGGCGCTAATGTGTTTGGGTGTGAATAAAATCAATCTGGCCAGTTTGCTACCACTGTCTTACTTTATTTAGTTATTTTTCATATTTTTAACCTTTTATTCCAGATGCTGCACCTTAGAATTAAAATATGACATTTCCAGCAAAAATGATTTTCCTTTTTGGATCCATTTCACAGGGGAGCAAATAAAAGAAAGTAGAGGAAAGAGAGTGAGAACCCAATCTTGAAGTCAAGGTTCAGTAAGAGAAGAACTGCTAGACAGAAAGAGAGGGAAGAATGAAAGAGTGCGGGGGGGGCAGCTGAAGCATTTATTTATTTTTATTTAATGCAATTTTATATAGCGCGAACATGACCCGAAGGTGTCAGAGCACTTTACAAAAGAACCAGTCGCGTTACATAGGGACTTTGGATTACATGAGTTACATTAGAGATACAAACAGAAAAAAATTGCAAATGTACAAGTTGTAAAGTCACTCAAGGCATGTTAGGGTCAGGCAGGCAGTAAGGCAGGTATACATTGGCCGAAATCAGTGGTTAGCAGTTAAAAATCAGAACCAATTAAGCCTATTTAATAGCAGATCGTGGTGATCTTTAGTTTTAGCTGAAGTGACTGGCTTTTCCGCGTACGGCTGCACCTCTAAATAGTGTTTCAGAGCCTTGACGAGACCACGAAACGTTCCGATTACAATTAGCATTATTTTTGCAAACTATTCATGTGCTCCTTCTGTCCCGTTTGTCGCTGCACACCTGTTTCCATGGAAACACCCTGTGATACAAGCTGGGCCTCGTGGACCCAGGTGCAAAACAGAGCGCTTCATGCACACGGCCTTGAGCGAAGTCTCAATTCTTTCTCCAGAGTATTCGGCTTAAACAGTTCAAGCCAAATGTTTAACCCGAATTGTAAGCGTTTAAGGGTTTTCCCTAAAAAATGTGTACATTCACTCAAAGCCAACAGAAGGCGCAACTTTCAGAATGTGAAGTTTCTTTTAACTTGACACCAAGACTGCCCGAGACACGCGATGGGAGCAGTGTGAAGCACGTTTTTAGCCTACAGAAAACCGTACCTACTTTCGCTGCGTTTCCCGCTGCTGTCTGAAGGCGCAGTGCCAGGCAACGCAGAAGTAAATCAACGAAATGAATGCGGCCTCTCCTGCCAGATCCGACCCGGAATTTGGGCAATGAAGGCAGGCCTTGGGTGTGTAGAGAGGATGCAGCTTTCTAGGTAGGCAGTTGGGGCGAATGAGCAGCGAGGCGGCCACCCCCGTCCCCTCTCCATCTTGTTAGTGCGCGGTCGAAGCAGCAGGCCTGGGGTCTTCTCACTTCAGCATTGTCGCATAGAGCACCACAGGCACTAAAGCCGGCCCTGTGTGCGTCAAAGGCGCTGTACAAAACACTGCTGGGGCAGCTGAAGCGGCAGAGCAGAAGCGGACACTGTATTTTTCTTCTAGTAAGAAGGAAAAGACAGAGTCCTGTTACTTCTCTGCCGCCCGTGAACCATGTGAAATGCAAGCAGGAACAACATTGTTACCTTAACGCTTTTACTCACGGGACTTGAAACGCCGATCCAGCAGCAAGGAAGAGGCGACCCCACGTCCCGCTCCGACCGCGCACAAATGGAGGAATCTTCCAACGCAAAAAAAAAAACACGCCCACCACGTGTAAAAGGGGCGGAAAAGGGCGGGGCTTCAAAAAAGCGAAAGAAGTGAAAAAACACGCCCCGAATCAGAAAAAGACGGGGCTTGTTTGGAGAGACAAAGCTCTTCTCCAATGGCTGACCAGCATTTAAGAGGCAAGCCAATGGAGAAGAGGGAAGAAGAGGGGCGGGTTAAAACCCCACTTCTGAAAACATCAAATCTCGTGAGCGAGACTGCGCAAGCGCAGCCTTCACTAGCCGAGACCTAAAAATGTGTGCAGTCGGGGTGTGATCTTTCACAGGAGGTTAGAGAGTTCTGCCCCAGTAGCTAATCTGTCAAAGGCTTGTTATTTACATCCAAAATGCCTATGGAGGATTCTTCAAAGGTTATCAGTAGACTACAGCTTCCTAGTAATGCACTCCATAATTGTTTCATGGTTGGTTACTGTATTGAGACATATGTAGCCGTGCCCAGGTATAAGTTAGAGCAGTTACAATTAGTCAAACATTTAGCCACAAGAATTTTGTTAGTCCTTCCTAGATCATCTGCTGTGATCACTTTATACTGCTAAACAAATCTATCTCTTGAGAAGACAGTTACATTTAAAAGCTTGTTCATTTTACATAAGGTGGCGTATGTCAAATGTCCTGAATTTTAAGAAGGACTATTATCCAGCATATGCCAATGTGCAATCTCCAAACTGCCACCTTATGACTTTTAGAGTTTCCAAAAAAGATTAAAATCAGATGTGGTGGCCTCATCTTTTGCTGCTCTAAAAATATTGAATTCGCCTCCTCCATCATTCCAGTTGACAGAAGACCATCTTTAAAAAAAGAGTTAAATACATAATTATTTGACAACTAATTTGCTACTATGTACATGCTTTCTGTCAGTGCCAGGATGCCTGTGAGGGTTGCAGAGCGCTTTACAAAACAACTATTTTGAAACAAATAGAATAATACTGCTCTGATGCCTGTCGAGGTGTCACAACTTAATCCATATATGATGTAAGGAATCATTAGTCAGCTGGGGATCTAGAAGAAGGAGTGCTACTATGAGATCTACTGTGCATTTTACTGACTGATTCACACATACTTGCCATGAAGATAAGCGATATATACCCATTGGCATTTTATGTAGATCCTGATCCAGGGTTTGAGTGGCTGCCTTCGAGATTGCAGCTGGAGAGGTGGCACTTTGAACAAGCAGACATTCTGCAAAAATGCTCTTCAGTGGTGAATGGAAGCAGAGGTGATATCTGAATAGAGAGGGAAAGTAGATACTGGCAATAGTGTGGTCTCTTTGGGTAGCTTAATATTCCACGCTCAATCTATGCATGTGTCAGCAAGAAGTTCTGTTTCCTCTACCAGGGTCTGGCAGGCATCCCCAAGGGATGCTCTCTCCCCTCTGGTTTGAGAGCCACAACTACCCTCTAATCTGTGTATACAATTTAAAATAGCTTCACCACCAATTGAATAAACGATTGAAGAAGCCTCACTTTTAATAGCTGTCTTACATAAAAAATATATGCACACCCTATGCAGGAAGACTACGGCACATCACATCTGTGCCAGGGAGAGCATGAGAGTAGTTACATCATGCAGCATTGATTGTTGCTGATGATGTTGGTGACTCAGATATCATCACTAGCATAGCTTAAGCCTAATGAGGAATAACTTGTTGAGAACCAGAGCCACCTAAGTTGTATAACTCTACCCATACTTAGATTGGATCCAAACAATTTTTTGAGGTCCACCACCCAAGAAGATAATGTATGAGTGGTGCCCTTGTTCTTACCCAGAGGCACCCACACACACGTTTTGAGGCTCTTCCCTCAATGCAGAAAAACATGAAAAAATGTCAAAGACTTCTACCAAAAGAGATTTACAAATAATTGCTTTTGATTCCTCCTTTATGAGACTCCCATTGATGTTTTCCAGCTCCACTCCAGATGCCCCTATATACAATTGTTCAGGCTAACTTGCCTTGCTGACAACATCCTGAGAAATGTTATCTGCTCCTACTCAGATGATAACGTGAACAGGTTTTCAGAATTTCTCCCTAAGGAGAGCTGTGAAATACCACAGGAGCAACCAACTCAATTCCTGTCTCTTTCCACATCAGAAATGCATGAATGAGCAGATCGAGGTACCCGCCTCATGCTCGGAATCTAGCTTTGATAATGTCACCGGGGTAAGCAGATCGCTGAGTGAGCAGGTAGAGATGATAAGCAGCCACCAATAGACACAAGGGACAGGGACCTATGCCATAATCCTGCACCTCCTCCACATCACATAAGCCTCCCTGAGTTTTTTCCTCTTTGCAGCTTGCTGTACAAAAAGTATGCTGGCTACAGTGCAAACGTCCTTGCGCTATGGTGCAAGGGCGCCTTCATCTTTTGGGCATGGCAACCACATGTGTGCCACCGCAGGGAGAAAAAAAAGAGTTGAGGCACTTCTAAGTAGATGTGGCACTGTTTTACCTTCCCCATTCAAGCAATACAGAGCAGCAACAGCTCTGCGTTGTGTGAACTCTTTGTAAATATGCTGCATAGTTCATAGTGACAGACTGACAGTCTTATTCTCTGCAGCATTTGCTGTATGTCTTTCCTCTTCAGGACTCACCTCATGGATCCCTTGTCCCACCTTTTTCTTCCCATGTGTGCCTCTGAAGGGGTGTGTGGGGGAAGTGTCTAATCAGATGCATTAGGACGACACGCGCATCAAGCATGACAAAACATGACAAGGGCATTTGTGTGATTGCTGTAGTGATCTATAAGTAATCTGCAACTCACAGGTTTGAATACTCCTTAAATAGCTTGCCATTTTAATACAGATGATGCAAAGAGTTGAATGGAATCTGCCAATCGCAGCTTCCATTCCAAGTACAGATGCCCAATGTGACAGGTGTCTTGCCGGGGACGGTGCCAGACCTCAGGGTCAGAGTTGCACAGTGCTGCACCATACCTGTGAGGTGTAACACCTCAGCTCATCCATCCAATACTAGATCTTGCCACCACCGAAGATCTCCTCTGTCTCACATAATCAGCCCCATGAAGATGTGGCCCTCTCAAGTGCTGGGGCACATCAGACAGCTCGACCCTGCCAGCTGGAGAGAGCTCCATGAAGAATGCATGATTAAACAACTACCACTTAATTAACGAATGCCTAAGCCACAAAGGCTACACAACGATCAAAGCCAAACAACTATGTACTGAAACACGACTTAGTGAACCTCGAAAATTAATCTGTTGTATATATATATACGAATCTACCACTACGTTCAAAACAACGCATGTTTGAAACACGAGCCTTAAAAAAGTAAATAGATTAAACAGCACTTCTAACAAAAACTATTTTTAATAAAGAATCTTGTGTCTCCACTGTTCCAGGGACTCACGCTGAAGCAATGTATTGCTACACATCAGCCCTTTTCAAAGAAAACTCAGTAATGCTTTTGCCGCGACTATTACTAATTGTGTTACCTCTTTCCGAAAATCCTTATCTTGGAAATTGGGTCATCACTTCCGCTGGTCACTAATTGATATTTGTTAATTGCGTGCTGTCCAAATAGGCGAGTGTGCATTTTAACCGTACCGTGTCAAGTTACATCTAACCACTAGATGTCAGTATTGCCAAAATTACTGTGCTAGTGCTGTTCATTTGCTGCTAAAAAACGTCTGCCTGTAATGAGTCCAGTTTTAGTTTTTGCAGTAGGTAGGAGATTTAAACTCAAGGTCATGAAACTGTACATGCTTTTTAGCCTCCTACCCTTGTCACATCCTTTAAATACCGATGGATCACTAATTGTAGTGCTTGCTTTTAAAAAGATGTTTATATTTTAGTTTACATGATTACAAGTTTAATTCTTTAGTTAAACCAATTATACTAATATGATCTGTTGAAACCATTTACCATATTTGTGTACTTATAAATACTCATACCTCTGAACATTCGTTGTAAATGAAGTAGTGGTTAAGGAGGTCGTGGTTCAGGATTCCTTGTTAAGCTCCATCATTGGTAGAAATTCGTTATTAAGGTCGTTTCCCCTCCATGAAGCCTGCCTAACAGCAGAGCCCAGCCCTGGCAACAAACACTGTAGCAGCGTGAGTTTGTTAGCCAAGTCATGAGCCTGGCCCAGACCCAACAAGCATTGATCAAAGTTAGGGAAAAACTGTAAGCAATTTGCATTATAGATAGCTAGATAGATAGATAGCTAGATAGATAGATAGATAGATAGATAGATAGATAGATAGATAGATAGATAGATAGATAGATAGATAGATAGATAGATAGATAGATAGATAGATAGATAGATAGATAGATAGATAGATAGATAGATAGATAGATAGATAGATAGATAGATAGATAGATAGATAGATAGATAGATAGATAGATAGATAGATAGATAGACAAGAAAAACAGATAAACAAGAAAAGCAGTATAACAGTCCTTTGCATGTGTTTTACACCTGGACTGCATTTTAGTTTGTCATAAAACATAGCAGAGGGCTGACTGGACTACTTATGGTGACTCTGAGTATGGGAGTAAAATAGTGTCTCCATTTTAGTTCCTGTGAGGGCGACAAGACTAACATAATAGTGTGTGCCCTTCATGGGTCCCATACAGGGGTGTAACACAGGCCCCCGCAGCCCCAGAGGAGCGGGGGGGGGACCCAAGCTCCAGGGGGCCCCCTCAGAAGAACAGTCTTGCTGGAGAGCTCTTGATTGAGCTCGGAGGGGGCCCCTTCACTTTCCTTGCAGGGAGGCCCCCTCAATTTTCCTCACGCCAGTGGTCCCATAAACTATTTTCACTGTATTAAATAGCCCCAATCACAGTGGGGAGGAGAGGAAGATGCTACAAGGGAACAAGTGATATTTTATCTTAAAGGTACAGGCCCTCCAACACTTACTCCCCATGGTTCCATAAAAATACACTGTAAGAATGGCACAAAAATATACCATTCTGCAACACCAGCAATATAGTTTTAGCTCTGTGAGTGCGATGCTGGATCCGCCATTTTGCCTCTCTCCTTTTCTGGTGGGCTCCCAGCATAGATCATATTCTTATTATGGCCTTCAACACTGTAGGGCTGGGCTAAACATTTTACCAAGGTTCATTCTCTATCAATCAATCCGTGACTTATAAACTACTCACCCTTGAGGGCCCCAAGGTGCTGGGGGTAGGGGCTGTGTCTGTGGTTCAATCGAAATGCCAGGTCTTGAGGTCCTTCCTGAATTGAAGCAGGGATGGCGATTGCCTGAGGTGCAGAGGCAGGGAGTCCCAGGTCTTCACAGCGAGGTAGAAGGATTTTCCTCCAGCCGTGGTTTTGCGGATCTGTGGGACGGTGGTCAGGGCCAATAGAGCGGAACGAAGATGTCTGTCGGGGTGTGGAAGAAGAGGTGGTGTTTGCGGTTTGCAGCTCCAGTGATGTGCGGGGCTTTGTAGGCGTGTGTGAGAAGCTTGAGTATGATACTTTTGTTGACAGGTAGCCAGTAAAGGTCTCTCAGGTGGCTGGTGTTGTGGTCCTGGCATGTGATGTTCAGGATGAGTCTGGCAGAGGTGTTCTGGATGGTCTGCAGTTCCTTTTGTAGTTTCTGGGTGTTTCCGGTGCAGAGTGCATTGCAGTAGTCTAGTCTGCTGCTGACGAGTGCATGGCTCACTGAAGCTCTTACAAAAGAAGCGGCGCGTGTGGAGAAAGGAGGACGTGCCAGCGTTGATTTGGAAGTTCATTGAGAGTGAGGAGTCCAGGATAATGCTGAGGTTGCACTTGGCAGCTGTGGGTTCGTCAGTGAGGGAGAAAATCAGCTGGGTGTCATCGGCGTAGGAGACAATGTTGAGTGGGTGGCTCTGACGATGGCTGTAACGGAGCCATGTAGATGTTGAAGAGGGTGGAGCTCCGGGAGTATCAGCTCTCAGTTCTCTGCCTACAGACACCTGGATAACATGCAGCTATATACTCATTCTTTCCTAAGAGTGTAGAAACCTGTAGGCTCAGCACAGACTGGAAAAAAGCACCACTTCTTCAGTTATCTCATTCATGGTCCCCAGACCGCACACCTACAAGATGCTTTTTCCTAGTTCATTGTCATTCAAACACTTTTTGTGTAAAATCACCGCAACCGCAAAGATCCAGCATCATTGAGATACAATTGATTTGTGTTGAAACGTATTCATACAGCATGACAAATTACGTTTTTGTGCTCCGTTGCACTACTTTGTCAAGGGGCATTCCATGGGTGGTACATGGGTCATCCCATGGAACCACCCATGCTTTTTACCGCCAGGCCCTATATACTCAAAAGAATAGACAGCGCTCTACCCCAAAAGGGAATGCCTCTTAGAGACAGGCATAAGGTCTGTGAAAGGTTTTCATTTCTCAAAACCTTTCCAAATGTATATGTGTGCTGAACCGTTCAGCATAGATACGGAGTAGGATAATGGTTAAACTATATCTAAGCATAGTAATTAGTACGGAAAGGTTATTTTTCCTGTAGAAAAGCCTATGCATGACATCACACACACAGCATTACACTATGGCGCAAGAGTGTGCGCATTGGCACACTGAAACCTAATGTGTGCCACTATGGAATAGAGAAAACATCTCTATATATTTGTAGATATTATGCTGTTATGATCGCTTTCTGTGACGCAACACAGCAACTTTTGTTGCAGCACTGTTTTGAGACAAAAGTTGGGAAGCAACCTTTACAATGCGGTCATTACACCGCGATACCTTTACAGAGTGATGTAAGGACATCACAATTCTTTACAACTAATTCCATTAGATGGCGCTGAGGTATTGGAAATACGTTTCCATAACCTTCCCTACTGTTGCGCAAACTTTAATAGAAATAGTAAATAATACTATTTCTAAGTCCAGCGCCCCCCCCCCCAGTGGAAGTCGTTGTAAAGACTTGCGACATAATACATCGCGTACTAACAACGAGTTCATTGTAACAACCGCATTGTAATTGCACGTAATGCGCCATATTCCAAAAGGTAGTAGATCTGCCCTGGAGAGTTATAAGTGTTACCACCCCTATAAGGAAAGCTAAGGCATAAGGCATTTTCTACAGTCTTTACAGTCAGTGTTACAATAGGTTTCACATGTCAAAGTTTTAGAAACAGACTAATGATCTAGAGTAAGCTTTACTTGTTCTCTCTGTGTGCTCTCACACAATCCATGCAAGGAGTCCTTACCTTCATTAGGTACTAGTTTTGCTGAAAATAAAAATAAAACATTGCATTAGAAAAATCTGTGAACTCATCTGCAGGTCCAGTACAATGAGTTTTGTGACCACAGAAAGTAACTGCTTGCCATATCCCCATTTCCTGTTCTGTTGTGACAACCTGTCACTCTCCACCCTTGGAGCTCTTGGTGGGAATCTGCAGGCAAGTACCTTGCTGAGCAGGCCTATTTACCAGAAATTCTTCTTTCATCATAATGTAGTACCTGCATTGGATGTGGGTGTGTGTCTTTGAATGCTTTCAATACACTTTTCAGTGATTCATAGGCAGATGTAGCATGCACGGATTACCACCTGTTTTTGTTGTGATTGAGAATGCACTGATTACCACCTCTTTTTGTTGTGACTGAGCATGCACTGATTACCACCTCTTTGTCTTGTGGTGGAGTATGCACTGATGACTACGCTTTGTGTTGTGGTGGATCATGTAGTGATTACCACCTTTTTGTGTTGTGGTGGAGTGTAGGAAGCTGTCTCTTTATTTGATATATCAATACGCTGATATGCCATGTAAAGAGTCCAGGGGTTCCCTTATGTGTGAACAGGAGCTTGCTATGCAATCCCAAAGTGCACTATTAGGGTATAGTGTGGTCGAGCAACCCTAGGCTTAACGCAGAGAAGTTCAGGACATTTGTAAATACACACAATGATTAATATATGACAACACGAGAGGGAGATCCACACCAATTTAAACAAATGGCAAGTACCTTTATAGATGATTTAACATCAGATAAAAATCATTCAGATGAGTACTTTTATACAGATTATTTCTTTTTACTTTAAAAAGTGGACACTGTGCAACGTTATCCTATGGAATGAAGAACAAGTTCTGCAAACAGGTACACTACATTGATTTACAGGACCAACCTCCACGAGTTAAAGTGAGCAATGGGTAAGGTCCAAGGCAGCACAAACAGTACACCAACAGCGGCACAATGGCAGCCAGGTACGGGGTAAAAATCAGTATTGGGAGCACAATGCATTTCAGTGGGGATCGGGCACTGTAAAAACAAGCTGCAGGCTCTGGCTAGGAAGGAAGGGCTCCCACCCTTCTCCCGATAAAAACGCTATCCCAAGTGTTTACCAAGAATTATGCATTTAGTATATTATTACATAGGACCTCATGAGAGCAATTAATTTGCTATGGCCATAAATTAGATAAAGATAAAGCAGAATGTTGAAGGTTCTCGATAAATTTCAAAAAGGAGATTCATACTACACAGATTTCAAATTACAATATATAAACATCTGAAAATATTAGTTGATGTTCTTCTGAGATGTCTAGAGTGGTCAATTGTAATACAAATGTTTCAGCCTCAGAGGTCATGATCATGGTTTCCACAATATTTGGTTCAAGAAATTAATCCTCGGTGTGTTGAACCAATTATCTAGATATTAAATTACTTTTGAAAGACAGTCTGTTATACAAGCCCTTTAAAACATGACAGGCTATATTAGGCAATTGCAGATTCACACTAGCTAATTAGTGTATTTGCAGCCTTCTGCAATAGGTGGATTACCCTACAAAAGCTGGCTCCTGCACACAAAATAATGATTTCTAGAGCAGATACATTATTTCACCAGGCTATATTTCACAATGAGCCGTTGTAGGCTGGGGAAAGTACAGTCAAATGTAAGTCACACCTGACTTTTGATGACTCTGTCCCAGCATAATAGGCTAATCAAAGCAATATGGCATATTGGAATTTGGAATTCCCTGATTGTACATTTCATCTAAATAGCTAGTAGGTTTAGAAAGTGACCCCCTTAAGAATCAGGAATAGGAAACAACAGTCTATCTTTTCACTCAGCAAATCATTGTTTGGCATTTCATGTGTGAAAGGTAAGAAGCGAGTTCAGCTAATGCCCATTAAATTATTGGTCTCTCAGCTGTGACTGTGAGCTAGTGTTGATACCAGCGTTCACATCAGCTACTCACACACATTGCTGTGATATTTCATAGGGCTCCATCATCTCCCCTCTATTATTCAACTTCTACCTAACCCGCTTACCAAACCTGATTAAATCGTTCAACCTCACCTGTTCCAAATCATTTAAAAAATGGATTGTCTGGAAGATTTCTACAATTTAAAACTTGATGACTGCCTCCAGGTCATAAAAACACGGATGATAAATAACCATCTAAAGCTAAATAAGGCCGACCAAGAATATGAGTTGCAGACAATGGTTAGAATTCCAGCCTACCCTCATATGGCCTAAGGAGCATGAGTCACCACCAACAATATCAAAATGAGTCAGAAACCCTGGGGTAACAATGGATTCAGATCCATATTTGATACCACCAGTTCATAATATAAAACAGAGTGCCTTCTACTATATTGCATCCTTCCATAACATGGATACCTATAGAAACTGCAAGCTAATCTCACACTCGTAATCTCCAAGCTTGACTATTCCAACAGTCAATACCTTGGCGTACCTGCATTCATCATATGCAAAATACAACTCATTCAAATTGCTACTGCAAGAATTCTCTGCCTTCACCCAAGAGAGCACAAGGCTCCATGCTTCCAATCACTCCACTAGCTCTCTATAGCAAGAATGGCAATGTTCGAGGCAGTTTTTACAGAGTCTGCAAGGAAAAGGACGGCTACACCTATACACTAATTTCAAAGACTCCAGGTTTGCACCGCTCAACACCATACCACCTTAGCATAAGAAATCTGTAGGATGCACTGCTTTTTCAGAAAACTACATCCACACATTCCAGCAATTTGAACCAGGAAAGACAGTCACAACCTAAAATCCAATCTTCAGCTTACTATCCACAGATTGGAAGCAACACAACCATCAATCAAATTTCTATAGTCAGGTAAGTTAATGAGGGCTGACCTATTGTTCTCTGGGGTAATATATAGTTATTTAACTTCATATAACATTTCTAGCTCACACTTATACTAATACCATCAGACTCAGAGGTTGGTCAGTCGCCAACTATAACTTACACATCTTATATTCACATAAGACCTATCTACTATGAGGATTGTCCATTACCAGTACTGTGCAGCCAATAAACAAGCTATCACTAGCATGTCATGATTGAAAAGATCCGTCACACACTGTGGAGCAATCAGAGGGATTTATTCTAGCTCAGCAATACAGGTCCCAGATATAAATACACTATGGCTGCTTCTTTATATTTCACAATGCCACTCAGATATAGGATGATAGTAACAATGCACATCCCAGCAGATCTCTCCACTTCTCTCTCCCTCCAACCATGCCAATCCTGCCCACACACAAAATGTCTGATTGAACAACCAAATGCTGTAACTATATAAGCAAACTATAATCATAGGTAATACCATAAAGGAACATGCACAGCTGTTCAAAACTGCTAACATACTTAAAAACCGTACACTGTGTATGTGTCTCTCCCACCTCATCATCTACCACATTGCTACGGGCTACGTTGCATGACACGATAAGCGCACTTTGTTGTGATAAAGCATGAAGTGGAACCACTTCCTACATAGAATCTTAAAACATAGACATCAACATTCTAGCCACACACCAATCTACATGTCATAGGCTGCTGCTCATGTAAGTATGCACTTCATTGCCACACATAGGGGTTGTAAGTGCTATGTAAATGCTGCAATAAAATATAATACAATATTTATCACGTATGCATCACCAAGATTTGTTTTAATCTTGTTGAAATCCTTGTTTCCATTGCACTTGAGAATAAAAACCAAAATGTCCTTCATTTCTGCTTTCATAATTGCTTATTTACAGGTATTTACATTTTTTGTGTATTAGAAACAAATTGACATCCTGCAGTCTTTCTTTTCACACTTTTTGCATGCAGGGCCACTGGAATTATGGCATTCTGCAGCCATGTAGTTTTCCACATGATTATGAATTAGCTGCACTTGCCACATAATTCACCATCTGTGGCATAATTTGCAGATTTAAAAAAATAAAGTTTCATGCTCAATCAGATCAAAAGTTACCAAAACACTACATCTTGTGATGTTGCACAGTGGAAGGTCCTTCCCAAATGTTGAATGGTCCCCTTTCAGTTGCTGATAGCTGCATTTGGATGTAATACTGGTCCTTATGAGGTGCAACTGTTCCCAGATAGCGCTAACGTGTAAAAATGGCAAAATAATAAATTACTACTATCACACAGGTGTGCTGCATTAAGTCGCATAATTTGTGTTTTTGATTTCGACATAATTTATTCAACCATGCCAAATAATTATGATTTGGTCCTCTCCAGCCACATAATACCAGTTGTCCTGCCTGTACCCTAATGAGATTGTCACAAAGTTCACATTGCAAAATCGTCTCACTTTGCAATCAGAGAAAGAAAAGAAAATATTTCCACATTAAGAGTAAGCCCCAATGTGTCAGAGGACATAGCCTGACCTTTAACCTCTGTCTTTGAACGAGCAGTCAATGTATCAAGATAAAAGAATGCATTTTATTGCTAATTCACCTTCTGAACTCCACCGTTTTTTTCAGTTACACTGTATTCCTTCATGCAAATGCAGTGCGTTAAGAAAAACTAATTTTAAACAGCTTTTCATAAATTCCGTGGCAGCTGCCTCCTACATTTGCGGGGTGCAAATATTAGTATGGGCCATGGCGACGGCCCTGGCTTAGGGTTCTCTCCTTTACTACATCTACTTGGGACTTACAGTGGTAGCTAAAGTTTGCCCAATTGGGGAAGCAATTGTACAGTTTTAGGAAAGAGCTCTGGAACTGGGGACCTGGATAGGAGGAACCCTGTGCACTTTCAGTCGAAATCACAAAACTTACCAGGGAAAAGGTGGGGGTGACCATGTCAAAAAGGGTCATTTTCTGACACAGGAGCTTGCAGTTATTACGGCCTCTTTGTGTTTTGCGGTGATTCTATTTCAGCCATGTGACATTGGTCTTAGCGATACCAATATTTCAGTAGCCAGTGTTTTAAGTCCTGTGATTATGACGTAAAATGCTAAGAAAGATATACTGAGCGACTGAAGGGCTAAGTTGCTTTGCCGTGCTTAAACGTACAAACTGGAAATATAGTAATCAGTAGATGAAAAGAGCTATGTGTAAAACTGTACATATCTTGAATTGGTAGTTTAAAAAGAAATATTTTGAGAGTGCTTTAGTAGAGTTATTTAGTATGAGTTAGTATTTTGAGAATGCACTGGTACAAAAAAAAACCCAGAAAACATTAAAAAGAAGCTCAAAGGAAACTTCAAACACTTCAAACAAGTGAAAACAAATTTAAAAAAAATCTTTAAAATAACGAGAAATCGACATAATACCACCTTTTACTGAAAACACGATATAAATATTTTCAAGTGTATTTTACGCATTCTTCTTTCTACATGATATGGATTTCATGCACATAAGGTTTGGATGCTAATTACAGATGCAGTGACTCTCCAAGTTTTAGATTTCAGTGATTAAATTCACATAAAGTTAGACATCAGTTGAGTTCCATTCTGTGTTCATTTGTAAAACAAAAGAAACAACTGGGAGCACGCAGCCAATGCAGCAACGCAGGCAATAGCCTAAACTATGAATACATGTGGAACGGATGAGTTACAACTTCATTTATTTCCACTAAATCAACAAGAATTTTGAAGAAATAACAATTTAATAAGCAATAAAACCAAAAAAACGGATAAATGCAGGTTGAAATATTGAATGGCAAAAAACAAACTTTTACAAACCCTTGGAGACTCTCTGAACTTAAGGACTCAGCCTACATCTTTACTCACCTTGAAGAAACATATACATACTTACCTCTTCCGCTTATCTACTGAATTCTATTGCATTTGATTCTTAGTTTTTCATAAAGCAGCTTGATCCATTTTAATGCAGGAGAGTTACATAAATAAATAAAGCACAGTTTAATCCCTGTTTTCTAACCTCCATGTGTGACAGTCACATAAGCAAGGAGTAGGATGAAGCACTTCATTGTGGCCTCTGCAGTGTTCCAACAGAAGGAATTCTCTGTGTGTCTCTCTAGCACCCTTCAACTGTCTTAAAGTGAAAGCCCTGAGTACTATGGCCAATGGAGCAGCACAAGCAAAGGATGTTTTTGAAATTCAAACCAGGGGTAGGGCTAGTCCTTAAGTCTTTGTTTTGTATCCAATGTTTGAAGAACATGAAATAAAGATTTCCAGAATACATAATTCACATCACCACGCCAGGTACTACTGCCAAATAAGGCCTAGATGTGCGTCACTACTTCTTCATCCAGATATTTGTTTTGCCTCTTCCCGGATAGTGAGATTCACAGACACTTTAATTACATGTTTATTTGCCAGAAGTAGAGTACTCTGCATTGCACACAGTGGCGGCTGGTGTCATTTGAAAGAGCTGGTCTTACAGTTCTGGATGAGTACCCGGTGTTGAGCAAGTGTGGCGAATAACGCGACTCCTGGGGTTCTCCCCTGAGAAATGTTTGAAAATCGAGTGGGAAAATAGTGATTTCCAAGAAAATTTAAGAAAGCAAGATGGTTAATAAAGCAATTGTGAAAGTGTAGTTATGACATCAAGAGGTTTAATTTGATATTGACGTAGGTAGTTGCTTATTCAGTATAACCAAAGAACTTTATAGCAGACTGAGATAACAATACTGAATCCCTCACAGATTTCTTTCTTTATTGGTAACTTGGGGTGTTACCAAATATAATGCTACTCCATTTCCTGGCCTCCAAGGAGGTAAGAGTCAGCTGCCTTTGCTGGGACTCCAAAATATGACCTGCAAATCATTGCAGATGTCTGCAACAAGCATTAACTTACTGAGCCTTCTTGCGTCAAACTCGCAAAAGCTCAGAGAAAGGTACAGAGAAGAAATCAAGTGTTGCTCAGTGAGCTGACAACAACTTTCAATATACAAAAAACAGCTACTTCAATGGAGGAACAAAACAAGTGATTGTGCTAGGTGATTGAGAACCCCTGATTTACTTATGTTCGGCAGTCTTGGGCCTCTCCTGACCTCAAATCCTGTGTATAAAGTATAAATGCAATATTCATTAAAATTATTCTCCTCCTCCTCATATAACGATTGAGGATGCAAATGCTTTAATATTTCTTCCCCTTTGGGCTCCCAGGCAGTGCTTTAGCAAGACTCATTCACGTTTTTCTACAAATGTCTCCTTCAATGGCCCTCGTGTGTGCCTCAAACCCCTTCTTCCATTTACTTCATTCCAGATCTGGTTGACCAGAAGTTTTTGAGAACCTGGTAACAGTACCTGTAGACTCCATGTTTGTCAGTTAAACTTCACACCAGGGCCGTATTATAGAGTGTTTGCGTCGCTTTGCGGCCCCTGGTGCACTCTAGTTTGACAGAAGGGGTTGCAGATGCTTGTGCAACCCCTCCTGTGATGCCGATAGCACTGGCGCACATAATGCGTCAGCGCTATCTGCAGGGGGCATTCCCTCATTTGAATGGGGGCGTGCCCCATGCAAATGAGGGTATGCCTTTGCCTCTGTGCCCCTGCTGTATTGCAGACACATGTGCAGTGGCAAAGGAGCTGTCAGGAGGCACACTAACAGTGCGCACTGTCAGGACGCTCCCTGAGAGCAGCCCTCTGCAAGAGTTAAAGGGGGGGTCCTATGGACTCCTCAGACATGCCGTTTCAGCCAGATGCAGTCAGTAACTGCACCTGCTTGCAAGGGGATCTCTAAGTGCAGGCGGGTAGCACCCTGCAGAATGAAACACGGAGCAGCTGATTTAAAGCCGCTTTGTATTTCACTTGAAGGCATTGCAACCAGGGGCGCACGAGTTTGCGACTGCCCTGGGGGCATCACATTCTATGTAATATGGCGCACTTTCTCTGTTTGCGCCTGGCACACCTATTTTAAGGTGCTGCAGGTGCAAACAGGGAAAGTGCACCCCAATACATAATATGGCCCCAAATATGACAAATAATTATAAATCAGTATACGTTTGATATTTAGCGCAGAGCCACCATGGCATCAGAAAAAAAAATATAGCAGATAAAGAAAAAAAAGTCACATGAATTATTTGACCTCGACTGCAGATTGTGATGTGTGTCACTGCTAAGTGAAAAACAACACAATGTCATTGCTGGTTTTTCAAGGTTTTCTTTTAATCATTGTGCGCTTACAGTTACCATTTGCCACACACACACTATACTGTGACTGATTTACTTTAAGCTTGGCGGTCTAAGGCCCTCCAAAACCGTGCCCAATTGTAACATCATCTATATTTTGATAATGGTAGTATCTACTTCGGCTGGGCCAATGCTGTTTGTGACAAAGGGTATTAGGATTCTTACTGACAACATATAAGTAAGAATCCTAACCCCTTTGTCACGAACTACACTCACACAGCCGAGGTAAATACTTCTGTGATAAAAAAGCCAAGATGTTGTGCGTGGACACGGTTTTAGAGGTGCCTAGACCACCAAGCATAAAGTTATATTTTTGTTGCATGTTCTGACAAGAGTGGTAAGCAAGGATGAAGGCCAGACATGGCTGCTGCTGTTCACCAAAATAAAATATAACATCTGTCTCTTTTTCTGTCAGAAGGGGAGTGAGGCCCATGGTGATGTATTACAAAAGCAGAAAAGATTTCAACGTGGAAGAACAGAAGCGTGTTTTGGCACATTGGCCTATAGATCACACTTAGTGTGTAGTGTTGCCAAATGTTTGGGTGAGCCCACTACGTCTGACGACACAGGGGGGAAGTGGCCGCGACCCCCATGTGTGTCACACAAGTGGTAGGGGCTGGCGTATGCCATGGGACCACAGAGCTAGTTAATAAAAAGCCTGGGGCTCCGGGTGTGGTTTTAGTTTACCTCGCTACAACACTAATAGCGACCTCTCATGGATATTTCAGCAGAAGAGGTAGGCCTGGGTCACTAACACCACATTGGCAACAAGGTGGTCATGACCCCCATCGCGTGCCCCTCCACCCTCGTCTCACACAGCTCCAGTGTGGCCCGCTCACCATGGCCACTGCTGCTGCAACTCTGCTGCCGTGCCTCTGCTCCCCTGCGGCTGCGTGAGTGTGTGTGGCCCTCAGCCAGCCCACCCCCGAAACAGCAACGGCCACAAACCTGCTGGCCGGGAGTCTTTGCGGCCACAGACATTGCCAGCTGCTGGCTCCGACTCGCTCTGGTGCTTATAGGAGTGGCGCAACTCTCTTGTGGCCACAATGCGCTCAGCTGGAGCCACATCAATGCGGCCGCTCGCAACACAGTGCCCAACCGCTCCAGAGCCACTGCAGCCTCTGCCTCCTGCGAGCGCACCCTGGGCATCAACGTGAGTGCCGTGCCCCTAGGTAGGGAGTAGAAGACTTCTTCAGGCCACAGAGCCCGCCTACCAGGGACACTGCATCAATCAGTCACACCCACCTGGACGAAAAAAAGACTCATGAGGGACACCTAGTAATGATTAGTTGAACTGCAGCTCTTTGTAGAATTATTTTGATATTGGATACTATGATACTTGGTTGGGATTGTATTTTTGCCCATAACTGTGCTTGGGGTGGTCCTAAGAGGATGGGACCACCACTGAATCGTTCAGCATGATATGCTCTTTGTGTTCAAGGCATCTGCATGGTCCTCCCCCTAGGGACCCCAAAATCCTCACCTCTCTCATTGCCTGATATTTTTTATCTTTAAAGTTCACTTTTGTGAATTTGTTATATGCTTTTTAGCATTTAGCATGTAAGTTGCTTAATCAAAGCATTGTGGGTGCAGTTTAATAGCTGACTCCGCTACGTTGAGGAACGGTAACAAATCTCCGCAAACTGCAGAGCGGAGTTCATTGCCCAGAGTTAGAAGAAGCACCCAGTCCACCAAACCAGTCAGATGCTCGGAGAACATGCACCAATGAAGACACTTCCAGGACAAGACCTACTAGAGATCTCCTTTCCCTTGTGGGTGACCAAGTACTAGTACAATCCCTGCGTAGTTGAGGAAGTCAAGGGCACAAAAGTAACCACAACGAGAGGTCTGGAAAAGGTGATACGGAAAGTTTCCCAATTCAAGACTAGTAGCGAGTCCGTGTGGTTATTATAGCAGATGAGGTTGGTCTGGGCACCATCACTAAATAGTGCTAGTGTAGGTTATATGAATTCAGTCAGAATGAGCAGCCCCTGAGTGGCGTGCTGGGCACTGTAGTTTCCAGGAGGACACACTCTTTGAGCCTGACCCAAGAAAGTGGCAAAGAACACAGCAATGTCGACGATGTTTCTGTGGAAATCTCTTAAAAGCAACCCCACCTGCTGTTAGTACTGAAGGTCTGCAGACGCTGCTCTGACAGACAGGATGTTGATAGTGACGATGTTACCCATCCTCGCAGCTCGGTGGTGGTGTGGCAGCCCATAGTTAACGGGGCTTCTGACAGAATCTGGACATGCTACCAAGATGTGGGAAAGCGCCTGTGTGGCATCTTGCCGAAGATTCTGGATGTGCTAAGGCCTCACAGCGGTGGTTCCTTCATGGGAGCAGAGGAGCGCCCCCCCTCTAGACAGCTGATGTAAAAATAAAATGGTAATAAAAAGATTTTATTACCATTTTATTTTTCCGCTTTCTGCCAATGGAGAGGGCGGGGCAGGGAGAGTGCGTCAATGCTGCCTTGCCACACTTTGCATCAAGGTGCTTCACCTGGATGGTGCATGAAGGTTTCCATACACCCATGGGTTTTGATGCAAATCCCTGTCTAATAAGAATTGTAGACAGTGACTTGCACCAATTCTGCGCCTCCCTGAGATACTTGCACTATGGGGCAAGGGTGCCCGCAGAGGCACATGACAGCCGTACATGCTCCAGCACTAGAAGAGAGCAGAAATGCTTAATGTCTTTGCAAATATGGTGCTGTTCATCTCCCTCTTGTTCATTGTGTTTGCTGCACTTCAGTGCATGACTGTTATAATTATGCCCCAATATATACTATAAATACAATACATGACATGGATATCGTGGGGGTGGATATATTTAATGTCCCCCTTTGCAGAAAGTTGCTGTTTAACACAATATCATATTTGTCCCAAGAAAGCGAAACGGAAATGGAGATCAGACACCAAGCAATGGCACACGTTCCAGCCAACATTTCCTTGGCGGACAAAGTGGATTTTTTATGCATCGAACGCAGGGACACCCTGCGCCCACGAAATCAAAACAGAAAAGCAGGAACTCAACCGTCAAGCGCAGGTAAAGACGGCAAGCCAAACGAAAACGCACAGCAGCCAAAACCAAAACAGAAACAGAAGGGGCAACCGCAACGCAATTGGAACCGGTAGATCAAATTCAAACTACCAATAGTCAAACTATTATCAATTTGACCAACGTTACACCCAATGTGGCGGAGAAGCAACTGTTGGCACTGGGCTTATCATACTGCCCAGAGAGTTTCCTAAACTATGTGGCAACCAGGATTGATTTGTACAGAAGCATAAGAACATTAAAACTCGAAAAACACTTTCTCTTGCAAGATCAAACCAAAAAAACACTTAATGGACAGCCAACTGACCCAGTCCCCACCATTTAATTTGACAGCAACAGACATGCCATCTCTGCAAGCAATACATGAGTTGGCCAAAGAAAGTGATGTTTTAATACAAGAATGAGAGCGCAGGATCAGCGAATCTGAACACCAGAAGTGCACGACACCTTTCAAACCGCGGTCGACATTTACCCCTATTTCTCTCAGGGACTCGATCGATATTTTTAATGAACAGGTCACGAACAGCATTAAAAAACTCAACTATGCAGTGAATGCCAAAATAAAAAATAAATCCAACAAACAAGAGCTACAATACCACCAACTGATGAACAAACTAAGAGAGAATAAAGATATAATCATTTGAAATTCGGACAAAGGGGGTAATTTGGTGCGTTTTGAATAAAAAGGATTATATAGAAGAAGCTATGACACAACTAAGGGACAAAGAATGCGACCATCGCTATGACCATCAGAATCTAAAAAGCATGTACAATTGTTATTGCATGAAACTAGTATCATGGAAAAATTCTGGACTTTCGACAACTGTTGAATATAAATTCATGAAAAATGAGAAGCCCATGACGCCCATAATGTATTTTATACCGAAGGTGCACAAAAATCCCCTCAGACCCCGATAGGCCAATCATATCAGCCCACAACGGCATTTTAGAAAAAACTTCACAATATGTGGACTATTTTCTCCAGAGCCATGTGAAAGAGCTACCCTTATATGTTAAGGACACTGGGCACTTTCTCTCTAAATTCCAAAACATAAAATGGCAAGACGACTACCTGCTTATCACATTGGATGTGATGTCCTTATATACATCCATTAAGCACCAGGATGGACTAAGGGCATTAAGACACTATCTTGCACCTAGGGGGCCAGATTTTGAACAACACAGTGCAATGTTGGTTAACATGGTAGAGTTTAGTCTCAACAACAATGTGTTCATGTTTGAAAATTTATGATATCATCAACAACGAGGAGTGGCAATGGGGGCCAGCTTCTCCCCCAGCTATGCCTGTCTGCACATGGGATGGTGGGAGGAGCTGGTCCTCCATAAAGAATACGTGACATGAATGAGTAATAATGTCAAAAAATGGTTGAGATACATTGACGATTTATTTGGGGTTTGGGATGGTACAATGAGTGATGCAGACACATTTGTTCAAAATCTGAATGAACAAGCTGAATTTACAGTTCACTGAGTCAATCATTTCCAAAGCCGTAAACTTCGTAGATGTTCAGATTTACATTAAAAATGGTCAGCTACGTACCACACTACACAGAAAACTCACCGCGGGTAACTCGGTACTACATGCGAGCAGTGCCCACCCTGAACACTTAATACAAAGTTTACCTTTTGAGGAGATGTTGTGGTTGAGGCGCATATGTAGTAGTGAAGAGGATCTTAGACAGGCACAAATATCTAGCAGAAATAGATTTCTAGCTCAGGGTTATTCCCCTAGATGCAGTGACAATGCCATTCGGAAAAGCAGTGATACAAGCAAGGACACCCTCCTCAATAATCAAATCAAGCCAGATTTAGCCACCAATGAAAAAGAGGGGACATTTAGGTTTATATTTGGTTACAGTAAGCAGGGTAAAAACATTAAAAAGATCATAGACAGAAACTGGCCCATTGTCTATGTATTTAAACAAATATTTTGTATGAGCCATGATTTTAGACTCCTTTTAAAATGAAAGCATTTTTTCTATGTCTATTCGATCGACGATTGTGAAAATTAATGTTGCTGTCACTTTAAAAAACTAAAAAATTTATTTAAACGAACCTCGCACTGTGTAGCGCGTCATGTGATCAAGAACCCTTGGGATCAAAATGCGTCATGCTGATGGAGTTGTGTGTACAAGCAGAATAAAATCTTGAAGTTACACACATTCATGGTCCGTACTCAGTTCTTGAGCGCAGAGGGAAAGCAACTGCAAAAAGGAGTTTACTTCATATATATATTTACATATATATATTATCTACTGGCGGTCGCCAGTAGATAGTTATAGTTAGGACCTATTTTCCATAGGAAATCCGCAACATTCTATTGGGAATAACTTTGGCGCCGGTTGACGAATCTTCGCGAAATTTTCCAAACTTTTGGGCAGCTCCAGTCCACTCCTGAAAGTTTTGTGGTGATTCGTCAAGTGGGGGCCGAGAAAAAAGGGTGGTCCCAAAACGCGTTTTTGCCCATGCAATTTCCCGTAGGACCTGTTAACGCAGCTACAGCCCGAACTGCTGAATGGCATTACACCAAATTTGGCAAAGAGGTAGCCCTTGGTTCACACTTGTGCCTTTTGGTTAAATGGTGTAAATCCATTCAGTAGTTCCTGAGATATTCAAAAGTAAAAAGATAGATATATCTAGGGCCGCGGATCCTCCCGAGCACGAGCTTTATGCTAATTGGCTGCCAACAGTCTGAATCAGGAAGTGTTGGCAGCCATCTTGTGCCTCACAAGCACAAAAAAAACGCAAAAAACGCAAAAAGGGGCAGGGTGGAAACACCGTGACCCCTAGGCCTGCTCAGGGGGTCCCACAAGGACCCCCAAGGCCAAAAAAAACATATAATTTTGTTTTTTTTAAATCACGGGATGCGCTAAGGATCCGTGCATCCCACTCCTGGAAAAAAAAAAACGAAGCGTGTGCTCCCGCGCTTCGTTTACAATTAGCCCCCGGCCAAGTCCCGAGGGCAATATTTTATAGTAATGGGGGGCCCAGAGGGGCCCCAGCCCCGGGGACCGCCACCCCCCAGGGTTTTTGTGAAACATGTGGGGGGGCTCTTAGCCCCCCCAGCCCCGGGGACCGCCACCCCCGGGGCATTGCAAAAAGTGGGTGAGGGGGCTCAAAGACCCCCCAAGCCCCGGGGACCGCCACCCCCGGGGCTTTATTTACATACTTGCGGGGGGCTCATGGCCCCCCCGCAGCCCCGTGGACCACCACCCCCCGGGGCTTGCTTTATAAATAAAGTACCTGTGTGGGGGAGCTCGAGCCCCCCACACACCCTGTGGACCGCCACCACCCCGGGGCACTAAATATTTAAAATAGGGGGTCCGTTACAGACCCCCGAGCCCCGGGGACCACCACCCCCCGGGGCTTTAAATTAAGAGGGAGGGGGGCCGCGCGGTCCCCCCCTGGAGCCAATGATGGCCCTGGGGACTGCCACCACCCAGGGCCGGCTCCTGCAGTGTCCTGGGGTGCCCACCCCGGGACACTGTAGTTTGCAATGACAGAGCGGGAAGCCTCGTGGCTCCCACTCTGCCATTGCAAACTGCTTTGCTTCATTGAAGCGAGAGCAAGGAAACCTGCTCTCGCTTCAATGAAGCAAAGCAGATTGCTTTTCCACATGGGGAGCAGCATGTTAGCTGCTCCCCATGGGGAAAAGCAATGCCGGCTCCCGCAGGAAGCGGGAGCCGGCTGGGACCGTGGGGGGATTGGGACCCCCCCACTTTCCCCAACGAGGTGGCCAGGCCCCAGGGGATGGGGTCCCCAGGGCTATTAGTGGTGCGTTTTAAGTTGGGGAAAAAATTCATCTTCAATCCTGAGGGACCCTGGGGGCCAAGTAGCCCACCAGGTGCTTCCTGGAAGTGCCACTGCGCTGCGTTGCAGAGAGGTGGTGCAGTCCGTGCGCCTTTTTACATCTCTCTGTTACGAAGCTCTGAGGCACTTACTGGGTGTACCTAGTGAGCTAGTTGGGCTCTACGGACCCTCAAGATTGAAGGGGAATTATTTCCCCAACTTAAAATGCGCCACAGGGCGTGTTCGCACAGTGGTGAAGGGAGGGGATGGTGTAGGAAAGTGGCTCTATATATACTGGACCGAAGTAAAATCAGCTGAACTACGAATTCCGATTTACTCACCTGTTATCAGGAGAGACCTCAGTGCTGCATGTTTGAGCCCAGTACTGATCCTGAAAAGTAATTCTAACCGTACTTACCAGTAACTTCAATTTCCTTCCATAGGATATCATTGTCTGCTTTTTGCTGAAAAAGTTTCAAAGTGTCGTTTTTGAAACTTACAAATATTCCTCTAAAATCAGCCAAACTACAAATTCCAATTTACTCACCTGTTATCAGGAGAGACCTCAGTGCTGAATCTTTAAGGCCAGTACTGATCCTGAAAAGTAATACTAACCGTACTTACCAGTAACTTGAATTTCCATCCATAGGCTAACATTGACTGGTTTCACTTGGAAAGTGTGGAGTTTTGGAACTTACAAATATTCCTCTAAAATCAGCCGAACTACGAATTCCGATTTACTCACATGTTATCAGGAGAGAACTCAGTGCTGCATCTTTCAGCCCAGCACTGACCCTGAAAAGTAATTCTAGGTGTACTTACCAGTAACTTGTATTTCATTCCATAGGAATCCATTGTGTGGTTTTCAGCAGAAAAGTTTCGAAGTGTGGAGTTTTGGAACTTACAAATATTCCTCTAAAATCAGCCGAACTACGAATTCCGATTTACTCACCTGTTATCAGGAGAGAACCCAGTGCTGCATCTTTTAGCCCAGCACTGACCCTGAAAAGTAATTCTAAGCGTACTTACCAGTAACTTGTATTTCCATCCATAGGAATCCATTGTGTGGTTTTCAGCAGAAAAGTTTCAAAGTGTGGAGTTTTGGAATTTACAAATATTCCCCTAAAGTCAGCCGAACTACAAATTTCGATTTACTCACCTGTTATCAAGAGAGAACCCAGTGCTGCATCTTTTAGCCCAGCACTGACCCTGAAAAGTAATTCTAAGCGTACTTACCAGTAACTTGTATTTCCTTCCATAGGAATCCATTGTGTGGTTTTCAGCAGAAAAGTTTCAAAGTGTGGAGTTTTAGAACTTACAAATATTCCTCTAAAATCAGCCGAACTACGAATTACGACTTACTCACCTGTTATCAGGAGAGAACCCAGTGCTGCATCTCAGCAAACCCCAAATTTCAAAGACTGCAATCTCAAATGATGACGGTTAAAGAACCAGAAACACATGTCTAGAGATCAGCACTATGTGCGCCAACTGTGGCGAAACACTCGAAAACTCTTGAAGCAAGCAAGTAACTGAAACTGCATTTACCACAATGCCAGGGGAGAACCTTGCTGGGAGGTGAAGCGGCGTCCTCCCACCCCTGTTCCTGTTTAATAGTTCTCCAGTGAGTAATTGAGCTGACGAGCTCGTGGATGAAGCACGTGCATGCCTGTGAAAGGTACCAGACCTGAGAAAGATGTTGGTAGCCTACTCAGCAAACCCCAAATTTGAAAGACTTTAATCTCTACTGATGATGGTTAAAGAACCAGAAACACGTGTCTAGAGATCAGCACTATCTGCACCAACTGTGGCGAAACACTCGAACACTCTTGAAGCAAGCAAGTAACCGAAACTGCATTTACCACGATGCCAGGGGCGAACCTTGTTGGGAGGTGAAGCGGTGTACTCCCACCCGTGTTCCTGTTTAATTGGCCTCCTGTGAGTGATTGAGCTGACGAGCTGGTGGATGAAGCACCTGCATGCCTGTGAGAGGTACCTGACATGAGAAAGATGTTGGCAGCCTACTCAGCAAACCCCAAATTTCAAAGACTGTAATCTCTACTGATGACGGTTAAAGAACCAGATACACGTGTCTAGAGATCAGCACTATCTGCGCCAACTGTCGCGAAACAATCGAACACTCTTGAAGCAAGCAAGTAACTGAAACTGCATTTACCACAATGCCAGGGGCCAACCTTGCTGGCAGGTGAAGCATTGTGCTCCCACCCCTGTTCCTGTTTAATAGTACTCACATGAGTCATTGAGCTGACGAGCTGGTGGATGAAGCACCTGCATGCCTGTGAGAGGAACCTGACCTGAGAAAGATGTTGGCAGCCTACTCAGCAAACCCCAGATTTCAAAGACTGTAATCTCTACTGATGACAATTAAAGAACCAGAAACACGTGACTAGAGATCAGCACTATCTGCGTCAACTGTGGCGAAACACTCAAACACTCTTGAAGCAAGCAAGTAACTGAAACTGCATTTATCCCAATGCCAGGGGCGAACCTTGCTGGGAGGTGAAGCGGTGTGCTCCCACCCCTGTTCCTGTTTAATAGTACTCCCATGAGTCATTGAGCTGACGAGCTAGTGGATGAAGCACCCGCATGCCTGTGAGAGGTACCTGACCAGAGAAAGATGTTGGCAGCCTACTCAGCAAACCCCACATTTGAAAGACTGTAATCTCTACCTATGACAGTTAAAGAACCAGAACCACGTGTCTAGAGGTCAGCACTATCTGTGCCAACTCTGGCGAAACACTCGAACACTCTTGAAGCAAGCAAGTAACTTAAACTGCATTTACCACAATGCCAGGGTGATCCTTGCTGGTAGGTGATGTGGTGTGCTACCACCCCTGTTCCTGTTTAATAGTACTCCCATGAGTCATTGAGCTGACGAGCTCATGGATGAAGCACCTGCATGCCTGTGAGAGGTACCTGACCTGAGAAAGATGTTGGCAGCCTACTCAGCAAACCCCAAATTTCAAAGACTGTAATCTCTACTGATGACGGTTAAAGAACCAGAAACACGTGTCTAGAGATCAGCACTATCTGCGCCAACTGTGGCGAAACAGTTGAACACTCTTGAAGAAAGCAAGTAACTGAAACTGCATTTACCACAATGCCAGTGTGTGAACCTTGCTGGGAGATGAAGCGGTGTGCTCCCACCCCTGTTCCTATTTAATAGCACTCTCGTGAGTCATTGAGCTGACGAGCTCTTGGATGAAGCACCCGCATGCCTGTGAGAGATACCTGACCTGAGAAAGATGTTGGCAGCATACTCAGCAAACCCCACATTTGAAAGACTGTAATCTTTACTGATGACGGTTAAAGAACCAGAACTACGTGTCTAGAGATCAGCACTATCTGCGCCAACTGTGGCAAAATACTCTTGAAGCAAGTAAGTAACCGAAACTGCATTTACCACAATGCCAGGGCGAACCTTGCTGGGAGGTGAAGCGGTGTGCTCCCACCCCTGTTCCTGTTTAATAGTAGTCCTGTGAGTCATTGAGCTGATGAGCTTGTGAATGAAGCACCCTAATGCCAGTGAGAGGTACCGGACCTGAGAAAGATGTTGGCAGCCTACTCAGCAAACCCCTAATTAGAAAGACTGTAATCTCTACTGATGACGGTTAAAGAACCAGAAACACGTGTCTAGAGATCAGCACTATGTGCGCCAACTGTGGCGAAATACTCTTGAAGCAAGTAAGTAACCGAAACTGCATTTACCACAATGCCAGGGCGAACCTTGCTGGGAGGTGAAGCGGTGTGCTCCCACCCCTGTTCCTGTTTAATAGTAGTCCTGTGAGTCATTGAGCTGATGAGCTTGTGAATGAAGCACCTTAATGCCTGTGAGAGGTACCAGACATGAGAAAGATGTTGGCAGCCTACTCAGCAAACTCCACATTTGAAAAACTGTCATCTCTACTGATGACGGTTAAAGAACCAGAAACACATGTCTAGAGATCAGCACTATCTGCGCCAACTGTGGCAAAACACTTGAACACTCTTGAAGCAAGCAAATAACTGAAACTGCATTTACCACAATGCCAGGGGCGAACCATGCTGGGAAGTGAAGCGGTGTGCTCCCACCGCTTTTCCTGTTTAATAGTACTGCTGTGAGCCATTGAGCTGAAGAGCTCTTGGATGAAGCACCCACTTCCCTGTGAGAGGTACCAGACCTGAGAAAGATGTTGATAGCCTACTCAGCAAACCCCAGATTTGAAAGACTGTAATCTCTACTGATGACGGTTAAAGAACCGGAAACACGTGTCTAGAGATCAGCACTATCTGCGCCAACTGTGGCGAAACACTCGAAAACTCTTGAACCAAGCAAGTAACCGAAACTGCATTTACCACTATGCCAGGGGCGAACCTTTCTGGGAGTTGAAGCGGTGTACTCCCACCCCTGTTTCTGTTTAATAGTTCTCCCATGAGTTATTGAGCTTACGAGCTCGTGGATGAAGCAACCGCATGCCTGTGAGAGGTACCTGACCTGAGAAAGATGTTGGCAGCCTACTTAGCAAACTCCACATTTGAAAGACTGTAATCTCTACTGATGATGGTTAAAGAACCAGAACCACGTGTCTAGAGATCAGCACTATCTGCGCCAACTGTGGCGAAACACTCCAACACTCTTGAAGCAAGCAAGTAACCAAAACTGCATTTACCACAATGCCAGAGATGAACCTTGCTGGGACGTGAAGCGGTGTGCTCCCACCCCTGTTCCTGTTTAATAGTACTCCGATGAGTCATTGAGCTGACGAGCTGGTGGATGAAGCACCTGCATGCCTGTGAGAGGTACCTGACCTGAGAAAGATGTTGGCAGCCTACTCAGCAAACCCCAGATTTCAAAGACTGCCATCTCTACTGATGACGGTTAAAGAACCAGAAACACGTGTCTAGAGATCAGCACTATCTGCGCCAACTATGGCGAAACAATCGAACACTCTTGAAGCAAGCAAGTAACTGAATCTGCATTTACCACAAAGCCAGGGGCGACCTTGCTGGGAGGTGAAGCGGTTTGCTCCCACCCCTGTTCCTGTTTAATAGTACTCTTGTGAGTCACTGAGCTGACGAGCTCGTGGATGAAGCACCAGCAAGCCTGTTAGAGGTACCAGACCTGAGAAAGATGTTGGCAGCCTACTCAGCAAACCCCAAATTTCAAAGACTGTAATCTCTACTGATGACGGTTAAAGAACCAGAAACACGTGTCTAGAGATCAGCAAAATCTGCGCCAACTGTGGGGATACACTCGAACACTCTTGAAGCAAGCAAGTAACCGAAACTGCATTTACCACAATGCCAGGGGCGCACATTGCTGGGAGGTGAAGCGGTGTGCTCCCACCCCTGTTCCTGTTTAATAGTTCTCCCGTGAGTCATTGAGCTGACGAGCCCGTGGATGAAGCACCTGCAAGCCTGTGAGAGGTACCTGACCTGAGAAAGATGTTGGCAGCCTACATAGCAAACTCCACATTTGAAAGACTGTAATCTCTACTGATGATGGTTAAAGAACCAGAACCACGTGTCTAGAGATCAGCACTATCTGCGCCAACTGTGGCGAAACACTCCAACACTCTTGAAGCAAGCAAGTAACCAAAACTGCATTTACCACAATGCCAGAGGTGAACCTTGCTGGGACGTGAAGCGGTGTGCTCCCACCCCTGTTCCTGTTTAATAGTACTCCGATGAGTCATTGAGCTGACGAGCTGGTGGATGAAGCACCCGCATGCCTGTGAGAGGTACCTGACCTGAGAAAGATGTTGGCAGCCTACTCAGCAAACCCCAGATTTCAAAGACTGTCATCTCTACTGATGACGGTTAAAGAACCAGAACCACGTGTCTAGAGATCAGCACCATCGGCGCCAACTGTGGCGAAACACTCGAACACTCTTGAAGCAAGCAAGTAACTGAAACTGCATTTACCACAATGCCAGGGGCGAACCTTGCTGGGAGGTGAAGCGGCGTCCTCCCACCCCTGTTCCTGTTTAATAGTTCTCCAGTGAGTAATTGAGCTGTCAAGCTCGTGGATGAAGCAAGTGCATGCCTATGAAAGGTACCAGACCTGAGAAAGATGTTGGCAGCCTACTCAGCAAACCCCAAATTTGAAAGACTGTAATCTCTACTGATGACGGTTAAAGAACCAGAACCACGTGTCTAGAGATCAGCACTATCGGCGCCAACAATCAAACACTCTTGAAGCAAGTAAGTAACCGAAACTGCATTTACCACAATACCAGGGGCAAACCTTGCTGGGGGGTGAAGCGGTGTACGCTCACCCCTGTTCCTGTTTAATTGTTCTCCCGTGAGTCATTGACCTGACGAGCTGGTGGATGAAGAACCCGCATGCCTGTGAGAGGTACCTGACCTGAGAAAGATGTTGGCAGCCTACTCAGAAAACTCCACATTTGAAAGACTATAATCGCTACTGATGATGGTTAAAGAACCAGAACCACGTGTCTAGAGATCAGCACTATCGTCACCAATTGTGGTGAAACACTCGAACACTCATGAAGCAAGCAAGTACCTGAAACTGCATTTACCAGAATGCCAGGGTGCGAACCTTGCTGGGAGGTGAAACTTTGTGCTCCCACCCCTGTTCCTATTTAATAGTACTCCCATGAGTCATTGAGCTGACGAGCTGGTGGATGAAGCACCCGCATGCCTGTGAGAGGTACCTGACCTGAGAAAGATGTTGGCAGCCTCTTCAGCAAACCACAGATTTCAAAGACTGTAAGCTCTACTGATGACGGTTAAAGAACCTGAAACACTTGTCTAGAGATCAGCACTATCTGCGCCAACTGTGGCGAAACACTAGAACACTCTTGAAGCAAGCAAGTAACCCAAACTGTTTTTACCACACTGCCAGGGGCGAACCTTGCTGGGAGGTGAAGCGGAGTGCTCCCACCCCTGTTCCAGTTTAATTGTTCTCCCGTGAGTCATTGACCTGATGAGCTGGTGGATGAAGCACCTGCATGCCTGTAAGAGGTACCTGACCTGAGAAAGATGTTGGTAGCATACTCAGCAAACCCCAGATTTCAAAGACTGTAATCTCTACTGATGACGGTTAAAGAACCAGAACCACGTGTCTAGAGATCAGCACTATCGGCGCCAACTGTGGCGAAACATTCAAACACTCTTGAAGCAAGTAAGTAACCGAAACTGCATTTACCACAATGCCAGAGGCGAACCTTGCTGGGAGGTGAAGCGGCGTCCTCCCACCCCTGTTATGTTATGTTATGTTATCAGAGTTTTGTAGAGCGCTCAGCTACTCAGGCAGAGTGTCCCGGCGCTAACAGACCCTTGACCACAAAGCATCTACAGGGGGGAGGACTTACATGCCGAAAAGCCAAGTTTTGAGCTTCTTTCTAAAGGTCGTCAAGTTAGCACACTTTCTTAACGCCAGAGGGAGGGAATTCCATGCAAGTGGCGCAAGGTGTTTAAAGGAACGCCCTCCGATCCGGGCACGCCTGGTTGCCGGGACCACAGTGAGGGACAATGCCGCAGAGCGCAGTGATCTGGTGGGTTGATAAAAACTGATCCTCTTTCTCAAATAGAGGGGGCCAATGCCATGAAGTGTTTTAAATGTCATGGTAAGTGTCTTAAATTCAATACGCTTCGCGATAGGGAGCCAGTGCAGGGATTGCAGTAGTCCCGTGGCATGGGAGCGATGGCTGAGGCCGAAAATAGCTCGTGCAGCCGAATTCTGCACGACTTGTAGGCGCGAGAGAAGGCACTTAGGGAGACCCAGGTACAGGACATTGGCGTAGTCCAGCCTGGAGCCTATCAAGGCCTGCACCGTGATCTTCCTGTGAGCAAGAGATAGAACAGGAAGAAATTTTCTTAGCATTTTTAAAATGCCAAAGCATTGGCCAACTAGACTCTGGATCTGCGGTTTTAATGTGAGACAATTGTCCAGCTTAAAGCCGAGATTTTTGGCCACCGAGGCCACATCCGCAGGGGGAAACATGTCAGCAGGCCACCAAGATCTCCAACACGGATCGGGGGGGCACCCAAAGAAAAGAACCTCCGATTTATCAGAGTTGCATTTTAGTTGATTGCAATGGAACCATGTAAAGACCGCGGCCAAGCAACTCTTAATGCGGTCTCCATTGAAATCCAAATTTTTGCTGCATGTGAAAAGAAGCTGAGTGTCATCGGCGTAAGAGACAATCTGGGCTCCAAAGGACTCGACCAGTGCAGCCAGAGGGGACATATAAATATTGAAGAGGATCGGACTAAGTATGGATCCTTGAGGAACTCCTACTTCCAGAGGCGGCACTGTCGCCGAGTGCGGAGGTGCCCAGACTGTCTGTTGGCGGTTGGTCAGAAAAGACTTAAACCATTTAAACACCGTACCTCCAACCCCGATCTCCCCAAGACGGGTCAAAAGGCGGTCATGAGGGACGGTGTCAAACGCCGCCGAGAGATCAAGTAACACCAGCAGTACTTTTCCCCCAGAATCCTGAACTTCTTTGATGGCCTCCACCACCTCTAACAGAGCAGTCTCAGTGCTCATGTTCGTACGGAAGCCGGATTGGGTGTGGTGTAAGAGGCCGTGGGCCTCCACGAAGTGAGAAAGGACAGACTGAACGTGCTTTTCTGTCACTTTGGCCAAAGCGGGGAGTAAAGAAATAGGTCGATAGTTGGCAAGGACATCCTGATCCAATGATGGTTTTTTCAGGAGCGGAATGATCATTGCCTGTTTCCAGGCAGGCGGCACAGTCCCCGTAAGCAATGAACAATTTAGAATGGGGTTCACCAGGGGGTTGATAGCACAGGCTATTTTAGCTAAAAACTTTGCGGGACATGGGTCCAGAGGAGAACCAGATCTTATTCTAGCAAGGAGTTCCAATGAAGATTGGAATGTAATCGGTGGGAAGCTCTCTAGACTAGGATTTACCAGGTCCGAGGTAGCGGCATTAGTTTCAGGCCCAAGAGCTCCTCCCCGTGCGAGAGCAGAGACGGTAGCCTGAATGCTTTTAATTTTATCCGCAAAAAAACTTGCTAATTGCCGAACCCAAGGTTCAGAGAAAGAGCGTCTGGGTGTAATAGCCATTGGAGAGGTAAATTCTTTCACAATTGTGAAGATTTCTTTGCTGGTGTTAGCCGCCTCCTCAATCCGATGAGCGAAATAAGTTTTTTTGGCTAGAAGAATATCCTTATGATAGGCCCTGGCGCACCTTCTGTATGTCTCCTTCAGCGTATCCAGATACTTTGCTCGCCAAGCTCTTTCTGCTTTTTTACAGAGCCTTCTGCTCGAGTTAAGCGCAGGTGTAAACCATGGGGCAGATGTACGTTGGGATTTTTTAGCCAACTGCCTAGGCGGGGCTAACGCCTCAAGGCAGCGTACAAGCCACTCTTGGAAGCACACAAGGTCCGATTCTAGATTGCCCGTGAGAGGGCAAGGGTGGGTTAGTTGATACTGGTTAATCATTTCCACGGTTACTAAGTGGAAAGGACGCGACCACAGAGCTGGACACCCCGCCCCTCTGCTGGCTGTTCCTGGTTAATAGTTCTCCAGTGAGTAATTGAGCTTACGAGCTGGTGGATGAAGCACCCGCATGTCTCTGAGAGGTACCTGACCTGAGAAAGATGTTGCTAGCCTACTTAGCAAACTCCAGATTTGAAAGACTGTAATCTCTACTGATGATGGTTAAAGAACCAGAACCACGTGTCTAGAGATCAGCACCATCGGCGCCAACTGTGGCGAAACACTCGAACACTCTTGAAGCAAGCAAGTAACTGAAACTGCATTTACCACAATGCCAGGGGCAAACCTTGCTGGGAGGTGAAGCGGCGTCCTCCCACCCCTGTTCCTGTTTAATAGTTCTCCAGTGAGTATTTGAGCTGACGACCTCGTGGATGAAGCAAGTGCATGCCTATGAAAGGTACCAGACCTGAGAAAGATGTTGGCAGCCTACTCAGCAGACCCCAAATTTGAAAGACTGTAATCTATAGTGATGACGGTTAAAGAACCAGAACCACGTGTCTAGAGATCAGCACTATCGGCGCCAACTGTGGCGAAACATTCAAACACTCTTGAAGCAAGTAAGTACCTGAAACTGCATTTACCACAATACCAGGGGCAAACCTTGCTGGGGGGTGAAGTGGTGTGCGCTCACCCCTGTTCCTGTTTAATTGTTCTCCCGTGAGTCATTGACCTGACGACCTGGTGGATGAAGCACCCGCATTCCTGTGAGAGGTACCAGACCTGAGAAAGATGTTGGCAGCCTACTCAGCAAACCCCAGATTTCAAAGACTGTAATCTCTACTGATGACGGTTAAGAACCAGAAACAAGTGTCTAGAGATCAGCACTATCTGCGCTAACTGTGGCGAAACACTCGAACACTCTTGAAGCAAGCAAGTAACTGCAACTGCATTTATCACAATGTCAGGGGAGAACCTTGCTGGGAGGTGAAGCGTTGTGCTCCCACCCCTGTTCCTGTTTAATAGTACTCCCATGAGTCATTGAGCTGACGAGCTGGTGGATGAAGCACCCGCATGCCTGTGAGAGGTACCTGACCAGAGAAAGATGTTGGCAGCCTACTCAGCAAACCCCACATTTGAAAGACTGTAATCTCTACCTATGACAGTTAAAGAACCAGAACCACGTGTCTAGAGATCAGCACTATCTGCGCCAACTCTGGCGAAACACTCGAACACTCTTGAAGCAAGCAAGTATCTGAAACTGCATTTACCACAATGCCAGGGGCGAACCTTGCCGGTAAGTGAATCGGTGTGCTCCCACCCCTGTTCCTGTTTAATAGTACTCCCATGAGTCATTGAGCGGACGAGCTCATGGATGAAGCACTTGCATGCCTGTGAGAGGTACCTGACCTGAGAAAGATGTTGGCAGCCTACTCAGCAAACCCCAAATTTCAAAGACTGTAATCTCTACTGATGACGGTTAAAGAACCAGAAACACGTGTCTAGAGATCAGCACTATCTGCGCCAACTGTGGCGAAACACTCAGACACTCTTGACGCAAGCAAGTAACTGAAACTGCATTTACCACAATTCCAGGGGCGAACCTTGCTGGGAGGTGAAGCGGTGTTCTTCCACCCCTGTTCCTGTTTAAAAGTACTCCGTGAGTCATTGAGCTGACGATCTCGTGGATGAAGCACCCGCATGCCTGAGAGAGGTACATGACCTGAGAAAGAAGTTGACAGTCTACTCAGCAGACCCCACATTTGAAAAACTGTAATCTCTACTGATGACGGTTAAAGAACCAGAAACACGTGTCTAGAGATCAGCACTATCTGCGCCAACTGTGGCGAAACACTCGAACACTCTTAAAGCAAGCAAGTAACTGAAACTGCATTTACCAGAATGCCAGGGTGCGAACCTTGCTGGGAGGTGAAGCGGTGTGCTCCCACCTCTGGTCCTGTTTAGTAGTACTCCCATGAGTCATTGAGCTGACGAGCTTGTGGATGAAGCACCCGCATGCCTGTGAGAGGTACCTGACCAGAGAAAGATGTTGGCGGCCTACTCAGCAAACCCCACATTTGAAAGACTGTAATCTCTACCTATGAAAGTTAAAGAACCAGAACCACGTCTCTAGAGATCAGCACTATCTGTGCCAACTGTGGCGAAACACTCGAACACTCTTGAAGCAAGCAAGTAACTGAAACTGCATTTACTACAATGCCAGGGGCGAACCTTGCTGGTAGGTGAAGCGGCGTGCTCCCATCCCTGTTCCTGTTTAATAGTACTCCCATGAGTCATTGAGCTGACGAGCTCATGGATGAAGCACCTGCATGCCTGTGAGAGGTACCTGACCTGAGAAAGATGTTGGCAGCCTACTCAGCAAACCCCAAATTTCAAAGACTGTAATCTCTATTGATGACGGTTAAAGAAGCAGAAACACGTCTCTAGAGATCAGCACTCTCTGCGCCACATGTGGCGAAACACTCAGACACTCTTGAAGCAAGCAAGTAAATGAAACTGCATTTTCCAGAATGCCAGGGTGCAAACCTTGCTGGGAGGTGAAGCGGTGGGCTCCCTACCCTGTTCCTGTTTAATAGTTCTCCCGTGAGTCAATGAGCTGACAAGCACGTGGATGAAGCACCCGCCTGGCTGTGAGAGGTACCTGACCTGAGAAAGATGAACGCAGCCTACTCAGCAAACTCCACATTTGAAAAACTGTCATCTCTACTGATGACGGTTAAAGACCCAGAAACACGTTTCTAGAGATCAGCACTATCTGCGCCAACTGTGGCAAAACACTCGAACACTCTTGAACCAAGCAAGTAACTGAAACTGCATTTACCAGAATGCCAGGGTGCAAACCTTGCTGGGAGGTGAAGCGGTGGGCTCCCTACCCTGTTCCTGTTTAATAGTTCTCCCGTGAGTCAATGAGCTGACAAGCACGTGGATGAAGCACCCGCCTGGCTGTGAGAGGTACCTGACCTGAGAAAGATGAACACAGCCTACTCAGCAAACTCCACATTTGAAAAACTGTCATCTCTACTGATGACGGTTAAAGAACCAGAAACACGTGTCTAGAGATCAGCACTATCTGCGCCAACTGTGGCAAAACACTCGAACACTCTTGAACCAAGCAATTAACTGAAACTGCATTTACCACAATGCCAGGGGCGATCCTTGCTGGGAGGTGAAGCCTTGTGCTACCACCCCTCTTCCTGTTTAATAGTATTCTTGTGAGTTGTTGATCTGACAAGCTCGTGGATGAAGCACCCGCATGCCTGTGAGAGATACCTGACCTGAGAAAGATGTTGGCAGCATACTCAGCAAACTCCACATTTGAAAGACTGTAATCTCTACTGATGACGGTTAAAGAACCAGAACCACGTGTCTAGAGATCAGCACTATCTGCGCCAAATGTGACGAAGCACTCGAACACTCTTGAAGCAAGCAATTAACTGAAACTGCATTTACCACAATGCCAGGGGCGAACCTTGCTGGGAGGTGAAGAGGAGTCCTCCCACCCCTGTTCCTGTATAATAGTTCTCCAGTGAGTCATTGAGCTGACGAGCTCGTAGATGAAGCACCCGCATGCCTGTGAGACGTACCTGACCTGAGAAAGATGTTGGCAGCCTCCTCAGCAAACCCCACATTTGAAGGACTGTGATCTCTACTGATAATGGTTAAAGAACCAGAACCACGTGTCTAGAGATCAGCACTGTCTGCGCCAATTGTGGCGAAACACTCGAACACTCTTGAAGCAAGTAAGTAACGAAAAACTGCATTTACCACAATGCCAGAGGCGAACCTTGCTGGGAGGTGAAGCGGTGTGCTCCCACCCCTGTTCCTGTTTAATAGTTCTCCCTTGAGTTATTGAGCTTACGAGCTCGTGGATGAAGCACCCGCATGTCTGTGAGAGGTACCTGACCTGAGAAAGATGTTGCCAGCCTACTTAGCAAACTCCACATTTGAAAGACTGTAATCTCTACTGATGACGGTTAAAGAACCAGAACCACGTGTCTAGAGATCAGCACCATCGGCGCCAACTGTGGCGAAACACTCGAACACTCTTGAAGCAAGCAAGTAACTGAAACTGCATTTACCACAATGCCAGGGGCGAACCTTGCTGGGAGGTGAAGCGGCGTCCTCCCACCCCTGTTCCTGTTTAATAGTTCTCCAGTGAGTAATTGAGCTGACAATCTCGTGGATGAAGCAAGTGCATGCCTATGAAAGGTACCAGACCTGAGAAAGATGTTGGCAGCCTACTCAGCAAACCCCAAATTTGAAAGACTGTAATCTCTACTGATGACGGTTAAAGAACCAGAACCACGTGTCTAGAGATCAGCACTATCGGCGCCAACATTCAAACACTCTTGAAGCAAGTAAGTAACCGAAACTGCATTTACCACAATACCAGGGGCAAAACTTGCTGGGGGGTGAAGCGGTGTGCGCTCACCCCTGTTCCTGTTTAATTGTTCTCCCGTGAGTCATTGACCTGACGAGCTGGTCGATGAAGAACCCGCATGCCTGTGAGAGGTACCTGACCTGAGAAAGTTGTTGGCAGCCTACTCAGAAAACTCGACATTTGAAAGACTATAATCGCTACTGATGATGGTTAAAGAACCAGAACCACGTGTCTAGAGATCAGCACTATCGTCACCAATTGTGGTGAAACACTCGAACACTCATGAATCAAGCAAGTACCTGAAACTGCATTTACCAGAATGCCAGGGTGCGAACCTTGCTGGGAGGTGAAACTTTGTGCTCCCACCCCTGTTCCTATTTATTAGTACTCCCATGAGTCATTGAGCTGACGAACTGGTGGATAAAGCACCCGCATGCCTGTGAGAGGTACCTGACCTGAGAAAGATGTTGGCAGCCTATTCAGCAAACCACAGATTTCAAAGACTGTAAGCTCTACTGATGACGGTTAAAGAACCTGAAACACTTGTCTAGAGATCAGCACTATCTGCGCCAACTGTGGCGAAACACTAGAACACTCTTGAAGCAAGCAAGTAACCCAAACTGCATTTACCACAATGCCAGGGGCGAACCTTGCTGGGAGGTGAAGCGGCGTCCTCCCACCCCTGTTCCTGGTTAATAGTTCTCCAGTGAGTAATTGAGCTTACGAGCTGGTGGATGAAGCACCCGCATGTCTCTGAGAGGTACCTGACCTGAGAAATATGTTGCTAGCCTACTTAGCAAACTCCAGATTTGAAAGACTGTAATCTCTACTGATGATGGTTAAAGAACCAGAACCACGTGTCTAGAGATCAGCACCATCGGCGCCAACTGTGGCGAAACACTCGAACACTCTTGAAGCAAGCAAGTAACTGAAACTGCATTTACCACAATGCCAGGGGCGAACCTTGCTGGGAGGTGAAGCGGCGTCCTCCCACCCCTGTTCCTGTTTAATAGTTCTCCAGTGAGTAATTGAGCTGACAATCTCGTGGATGAAGCAAGTGCATGCCTATGAAAGGTACCAGACCTGAGAAAGATGTTGGCAGCCTACTCAGCAAACCCCAAATTTGAAAGACTGTAATCTCTACTGATGACGGTTAAAGAACCAGAACCACGTGTCTAGAGATCAGCACTATCGGCGCCAACATTCAAACACTCTTGAAGCAAGTAAGTAACCGAAACTGCATTTACCACAATACCAGGGGCAAAACTTGCTGGGGGGTGAAGCGGTGTGCGCTCACCCCTGTTCCTGTTTAATTGTTCTCCCGTGAGTCATTGACCTGACGAGCTGGTCGATGAAGAACCCGCATGCCTGTGAGAGGTACCTGACCTGAGAAAGTTGTTGGCAGCCTACTCAGAAAACTCGACATTTGAAAGACTATAATCGCTACTGATGATGGTTAAAGAACCAGAACCACGTGTCTAGAGATCAGCACTATCGTCACCAATTGTGGTGAAACACTCGAACACTCATGAATCAAGCAAGTACCTGAAACTGCATTTACCAGAATGCCAGGGTGCGAACCTTGCTGGGAGGTGAAACTTTGTGCTCCCACCCCTGTTCCTATTTATTAGTACTCCCATGAGTCATTGAGCTGACGAGCTGGTGGATAAAGCACCCGCATGCCTGTGAGAGGTACCTGACCTGAGAAAGATGTTGGCAGCCTATTCAGCAAACCACAGATTTCAAAGACTGTAAGCTCTACTGATGACGGTTAAAGAACCTGAAACACTTGTCTAGAGATCAGCACTATCTGCGCCAACTGTGGCGAAACACTAGAACACTCTTGAAGCAAGCAAGTAACCCAAACTGCATTTACCACAATGCCAGGGGCGAACCTTGCTGGGAGGTGAAGCGGCGTCCTCCCACCCCTGTTCCTGGTTAATAGTTCTCCAGTGAGTAATTGAGCTTACGAGCTGGTGGATGAAGCACCCGCATGTCTCTGAGAGGTACCTGACCTGAGAAAGATGTTGCTAGCCTACTTAGCAAACTCCAGATTTGAAAGACTGTAATCTCTACTGATGATGGTTAAAGAACCAGAACCACGTGTCTAGAGATCAGCACCATCGGCGCCAACTGTGGCGAAACACTCGAACACTCTTGAAGCAAGCAAGTAACTGAAACTGCATTTACCACAATGCCAGGGGCAAACCTTGCTGGGAGGTGAAGCGGCGTCCTCCCACCCCTGTTCCTGTTTAATAGTTCTCCAGTGAGTATTTGAGCTGACGACCTCGTGGATGAAGCAAGTGCATGCCTATGAAAGGTACCAGACCTGAGAAAGATGTTGGCAGCCTACTCAGCAGACCCCAAATTTGAAAGACTGTAATCTATAGTGATGACGGTTAAAGAACCAGAACCACGTGTCTAGAGATCAGCACTATCGGCGCCAACTGTGGCGAAACATTCAAACACTCTTGAAGCAAGTAAGTACCTGAAACTGCATTTACCACAATACCAGGGGCAAACCTTGCTGGGGGGTGAAGTGGTGTGCGCTCACCCCTGTTCCTGTTTAATTGTTCTCCCGTGAGTCATTGACCTGACGACCTGGTGGATGAAGCACCCGCATTCCTGTGAGAGGTACCAGACCTGAGAAAGATGTTGGCAGCCTTCTCAGCAAACCCCAGATTTCAAAGACTGTAATCTCTACTGATGACGGTTAAGAACCAGAAACAAGTGTCTAGAGATCAGCACTATCTGCGCTAACTGTGGCGAAACACTCGAACACTCTTGAAGCAAGCAAGTAACTGAAACTGCATTTATCACAATGTCAGGGGAGAACCTTGCTGGGAGGTGAAGCGTTGTGCTCCCACCCCTGTTCCTGTTTAATAGTACTCCCATGAGTCATTGAGCTGACGAGCTGGTGGATGAAGCACCCGCATGCCTGTGAGAGGTACCTGACCAGAGAAAGATGTTGGCAGCCTACTCAGCAAACCCCACATTTGAAAGACTGTAATCTCTACCTATGACAGTTAAAGAACCAGAACCACGTGTCTAGAGATCAGCACTATCTGCGCCAACTCTGGCGAAACACTCGAACACTCTTGAAGCAAGCAAGTATCTGAAACTGCATTTACCACAATGCCAGGGGCGAACCTTGCCGGTAAGTGAATCGGTGTGCTCCCACCCCTGTTCCTGTTTAATAGTACTCCCATGAGTCATTGAGCGGACGAGCTCATGGATGAAGCACTTGCATGCCTGTGAGAGGTACCTGACCTGAGAAAGATGTTGGCAGCCTACTCAGCAAACCCCAAATTTCAAAGACTGTAATCTCTACTGATGACGGTTAAAGAACCAGAAACACGTGTCTAGAGATCAGCACTATCTGCGCCAACTGTGGCGAAACACTCAGACACTCTTGACGCAAGCAAGTAACTGAAACTGCATTTACCACAATTCCAGGGGCGAACCTTGCTGGGAGGTGAAGCGGTGTTCTTCCACCCCTGTTCCTGTTTAAAAGTACTCCGTGAGTCATTGAGCTGACGATCTCGTGGATGAAGCACCCGCATGCCTGAGAGAGGTACATGACCTGAGAAAGAAGTTGACAGTCTACTCAGCAGACCCCACATTTGAAAAACTGTAATCTCTACTGATGACGGTTAAAGAACCAGAAACACGTGTCTAGAGATCAGCACTGTCTGCGCCAACTGTGGCGAAACACTCGAACACTCTTAAAGCAAGCAAGTAACTGAAACTGCATTTACCAGAATGCCAGGGTGCGAAACTTGCTGGGAGGTGAAGCGGTGTGCTCCCACCTCTGGTCCTGTTTAGTAGTACTCCCATGAGTCATTGAGCTGACGAGCTTGTGGATGAAGCACCCGCATGCCTGTGAGAGGTACCTGACCAGAGAAAGATGTTGGCGGCCTACTCAGCAAACCCCACATTTGAAAGACTGTAATCTCTACCTATGAAAGTTAAAGAACCAGAACCACGTGTCTAGAGATCAGCACTATCTGTGCCAACTGTGGCGAAACACTCGAACACTCTTGAAGCAAGCAAGTAACTGAAACTGCATTTACTACAATGCCAGGGGCGAACCTTGCTGGTAGGTGAAGCGGCGTGCTCCCATCCCTGTTCCTGTTTAATAGTACTCCCATGAGTCATTGAGCTGACGAGCTCATGGATGAAGCACCTGCATGCCTGTGAGAGGTACCTGACCTGAGAAAGATGTTGGCAGCCTACTCAGCAAACCCCAAATTTCAAAGACTGTAATCTCTATTGATGACGGTTAAAGAAGCAGAAACACGTTTCTAGAGATCAGCACTATCTGCGCCAACTGTGGCAAAACACTCGAACACTCTTGAACCAAGCAAGTAACTGAAACTGCATTTACCAGAATGCCAGGGTGCAAACCTTGCTGGGAGGTGAAGCGGTGGGCTCCCTACCCTGTTCCTGTTTAATAGTTCTCCCGTGAGTCAATGAGCTGACAAGCACGTGGATGAAGCACCCGCCTGGCTGTGAGAGGTACCTGACCTGAGAAAGATGAACACAGCCTACTCAGCAAACTCCACATTTGAAAAACTGTCATCTCTACTGATGACGGTTAAAGAACCAGAAACACGTGTCTAGAGATCAGCACTATCTGCGCCAACTGTGGCAAAACACTCGAACACTCTTGAACCAAGCAATTAACTGAAACTGCATTTACCACAATGCCAGGGGCGATCCTTGCTGGGAGGTGAAGCCTTGTGCTACCACCCCTCTTCCTGTTTAATAGTATTCTTGTGAGTTGTTGAGCTGACGATCTCGTGGATGAAGCACCCGCATGCCTGTGAGAGATACCTGACCTGAGAAAGATGTTGGCAGCATACTCAGCAAACCCCACATTTGAAAGACTGTAATCTCTACTGATGACGGTTAAAGAACCAGAACCACGTGTCTAGAGATCAGCACTATCTGCGCCAAATGTGACGAAGCACTCGAACACTCTTGAAGCAAGCAATTAACTGAAACTGCATTTACCACAATGCCAGGGGCGAACCTTGCTGGGAGGTGAAGAGGAGTCCTCCCACCCCTGTTCCTGTATAATAGTTCTCCAGTGAGTCATTGAGCTGACGAGCTCGTAGATGAAGCACCCGCATGCCTGTGAGACGTACCTGACCTGAGAAAGATGTTGGCAGCCTCCTCAGCAAACCCCACATTTGAAGGACTGTGATCTCTACTGATAATGGTTAAAGAACCAGAACCACGTGTCTAGAGATCAGCACTGTCTGCGCCAATTGTGGCGAAACACTCGAACACTCTTGAAGCAAGTAAGTAACGAAAAACTGCATTTACCACAATGCCAGAGGCGAACCTTGCTGGGAGGTGAAGCGGTGTGCTCCCACCCCTGTTCCTGTTTAATAGTTCTCCCTTGAGTTATTGAGCTTACGAGCTCGTGGATGAAGCACTCGCATGTCTGTGAGAGGTACCTGACCTGAGAAAGATGTTGCCAGCCTATTCAGCAAACCACAGATTTCAAAGACTGTAAGCTCTACTGATGACGGTTAAAGAACCAGAACCACGTGTCTAGAGATCAGCACTATCTGCGCCAACTGTGGCGAAACACTCGAACACTCTTGAAGCAAGCAAGTAACTGAAACTGCATTTACCACAATGCCAGGGGCGAACCTTGCTGGGAGGTGAAGCGGCGTCCTCCCACCCCTGTTCCTGTTTAATAGTTCTCCAGTGAGTAATTGAGCTTACGAGCTGGTGGATGAAGCACCCGCATGTCTCTGAGAGGTACCTGACCTGAGAAAGATGTTGCTAGCCTACTTAGCAAACTCCAGATTTGAAAGACTGTAATCTCTACTGATGACGGTTAAAGAACCAGAACCACGTGTCTAGAGATCAGCACCATCGGCGCCAACTGTGGCGAAACACTCGAACACTCTTGAAGCAAGCAAGTAACTGAAACTGCATTTACCACAATGCCAGGGGCGAACCTTGCTGGGAGGTGAAGCGGCGTCCTCCCACCCCTGTTCCTGTTTAATAGTTCTCCAGTGAGTAATTGAGCTGACGACCTCGTGGATGAAGCAAGTGCATGCCTATGAAAGGTACCAGACCTGAGAAAGATGTTGGCAGCCTACTCAGCAGACCCCAAATTTGAAAGACTGTAATCTCTACTGATGACGGTTAAAGAACCAGAACCACGTGTCTAGAGATCAGTACTATCGGCGCCAACTGTGGCGAAACATTCAAACACTCTTGAAGCAAGTAAGTAACCGAAACTGCATTTACCACAATACCAGGGGCAAACCTTGCTGGGGGGTGAAGTGGTGTGCGCTCACCCCTGTTCCTGTTTAATTGTTCTCCCGTGAGTCATTGAGCTGACGAGCTGGTGGATGAAGCACCCGCATGCCTGTAAGAGGTACCTGACCTGAGAAAGATGTTGGCAGCCTTTTCAGCAAACCCCAGATTTCAAAGACTGTAAGCTCTACTGATGACGGTTAAAGAACCTGAAACACTTGTCTAGATATCATCACTATCTGTGCCAACTGTGGCGAAACACTCGAACACTCTTGAAGCAAGCAATTAACTGAAACTGCATTTACCACAATGCCAGGGGCAAACCTTGCTGGGAGGTGAAGAGGAGTCCTCCAACCCCTGTTCCTGTTTAATAGTTCTCCAGTGAGTCATTGAGCTGACGAGCTCGTAGATGAAGCACCCTCATGCCTGTGAGACGTACCTGACCTGAGAAAGATGTTGGCAGCCTCCTCAGCAAACCCCAAATTTGAAGGACTGTGATCTCTACTGATAACGGTTAAAGAAGCAGAACCACGTGTCTAGAGATCAGCACTGTCTGCACCAACTGTGGCGAAACACTCGAACACTTTTGAAGCAAGTAAGTAACCAAAACTGCATTTACCACAATGCCAGAGGCGAACCTTGCTGGGAGGTGAAGCGGTGTGCTCCCACCCCTGTTCCTGTTTAATAGTTCTCCCTTGAGTTATTGAGCTTACGAAGTCGTGGATGAAGCACCCGCATGTCTCTGAGAGGTACCTGACCTGAGAAAGATGTTGCTAGCCTACTTAGCAAACTCCAGATTTGAAAGACTGTAATCTCTACTGATGACGGTTAAAGAACCAGAACCACGTGTCTAGAGATCAGCACCATCGGCGCCAACTGTGGCGAAACACTCGAACACTCTTGAAGCAAGCAAGTAACTGAAACTGCATTTACCACAATGCCAGGGGCGAACCTTGCTGGGAGGTGAAGCGGCGTCCTCCCACCCCTGTTCCTGTTTAATAGTTCTCCAGTGAGTAATTGAGCTGACAAGCTCGTGGATGAAGCAAGTGCATGCCTATGAAAGGTACCAGACCTGAGAAAGATGTTGGCAGCCTACTCAGCAAACCCCAAACTTGAAAGACTGTAATCTCTACTGATGACGGTTAAAGAACCAGAACCACGTGTCTAGAGATCAGCACTATCGGCGCCAACTTTAGCGAAACATTCAAACACTCTTGAAGCAAGTAAGTAACCGAAACTGCATTTACCACAATACCAGGATCAAACCTTGCTGGGGGGTGAAGCGGTGTGCGCTCACCCCTGTTCCTGTTTAATTGTTCTCCCGTGAGTTATTGACCTGACGAGCTGGTGGATGAAGCACCCGCATTCCTGTGAGAGGTACCAGACCTGAGAAAGATGTTGGCAGCCTACTCAGCAGACCCCAAATTTGAAAGACTGTAATCTCTACTGATGACGGTTAAAGAACCAGAACCACGTGTCTAGAGATCAGCACTATCGGCGCCAACTGTGGCGAAACACTCGAACACTCTTGAAGCAAGCAGGTAACTGAAACTGCATTTACCAGAATGCCAGGGTGCGAACCTTGCTGGGAGGTGAAGCGTTGTGCTCCCACCCCTGTTCCTATTTCATAGTACTCCCATGAGTCATTGAGCTGACGAGCTGGTGGATGAAGCACCCGCATGCCTGTAAGAGGTACCTGACCTGAGAAAGATGTTGGCAGCCTATTCAGCAAACCCCAGATTTCAAAGACTGTAAGCTCTACTGATGACGGTTAAAGAACCTGAAACACTTGTCTAGAGATCATCACTATCTGCGCCAACTGTGGCGAAACACTGGAACACTCTTGAAGCAAGCAATTAACTGAAACTGCATTTACCACAATGCCAGGGGCGAACCTTGCTGGGAGGTGAAGAGGAGTCCTCCCACCCCTGTTCCTGTTTAATAGTTCTCCAGTGAGTCATTGAGCTGACGAGCTCGTAGATGAAGCACCCGCATGCCTGTGAGACGTACCTGACCTGAGAAAGATGTTGGCAGCCTCCTCAGCAAACCCCAAATTTGAAGGACTGTGATCTCTACTGATAACGGTTAAAGAACCAGAACCACGTGTCTAGAGATCAGCACTGTCTGCGCCAACTGTGGCGAAACACTCGAACACTCTTGAAGCAAGTAAGTAACCAAAACTGCATTTACCACAATGCCAGAGGCGAACCTTGCTGGGAGGTGAAGCGGTGTGCTCCCACCCCTGTTCCTGTTTAATAGTTCTCTCTTGAGTTATTGAGCTTACGAGCTCGTGGATGAAGCACCCGCATGTCTGTGAGAGGTACCTGACCTGAGAAAGATGTTGCCAGCCTACTCAGCAGACCCCAAATTTGAAAGACTGTAATCTCTACTGATGACGGTTAAAGAACCAGAACCACGTGTCTAGAGATCAGCACTATCGGCGCCAACTGTGGCGAAACACTTGAACACTCTTGAAGCAAGCAGGTAACTGAAACTGCATTTACCAGAATGCCAGGGTGCGAACCTTGCTGGGAGGTGAAGCGTTGTGCTCCCACACCTGTTCCTATTTAATAGTACTCCCATGAGTCATTGAGCTGACGAGCTGGTGGATGAAGCACCCGCATGCCTGTAAGAGGTACCTGACCTGAGAAAGATGTTGGCAGCCTATTCAGCAAACCCCAGATTTCAAAGACTGTAAGCTCTACTGATGACGGTTAAAGAACCTGAAACACTTGTCTAGAGATCATCACTATCTGCGCCAACTGTGGCGAAACACTCGAACACTCTTGAAGCAAGCAATTAACTGAAACTGCATTTACCACAATGCCAGGGGCGAACCTTGCTGGGAGGTGAAGAGGAGTCCTCCCACCCCTGTTCTTGTTTAATAGTTCTCCAGTGAGTCATTGAGCTGACGAGCTCGTAGATGAAGCACCCGCATGCCTGTGAGACGTACCTGACCTGAGAAAGATGTTGGCAGCCTCCTCAGCAAACCCCAAATTTGAAGGACTGTGATCTCTACTGATAACGGTTAAAGAACCAGAACCACGTGTCTAGAGATCAGCACTGTCTGCGCCAACTGTGGCGAAACACTCGAACACTCTTGAAGCAAGTAAGTAACCAAAACTGCATTTACCACAATGCCAGAGGCGAACCTTGCTGGGAAGTGAAGCGGTGTGCTCCCACCCCTGTTCCTGTTTAATAGTTCTCCCTTGAGTTATTGAGCTTACGAGCTCGTGGATGAAGCACCCGCATGTCTGTGAGAGGTACCTGACCTGAGAAAGATGTTGCCAGCCTACTTAGCAAACTCCACATTTGAAAGACTGTAATCTCTACTGATGACGGTTAAAGAACCAGAACCACGTGTCTAGAGATCAGCACCATCGGCGCCAACTGTGGCGAAACACTCGAACACTCTTGAAGCAAGCAAGTAACTGAAACTGCATTTACCACAATGCCAGGGGCGAACCTTGCTGGGAGGTGAAGCGGCGTCCTCCCACCCCTGTTCATGTTTAATAGTTCTCCAGTGAGTAATTGAGCTGACGAGCTCGTGGATGAAGCAAGTGCATGCCTATGAAAGGTACCAGACCTGAGAAAGATGTTGGCAGCCTACTCAGCAAACCCCAAATTTGAAAGACTGTAATCTCTACTGATGACGGTTAAAGAACCAGAACCACGTGTCTAGAGATCAGCACTATCGGCGCCAACTTTGGCAAAACATTCAAACACTCTTGAAGCAAGTAAGTAACCGAAACTGCATTTACCACAATACCTAGATCAAACCTTGCTGGGGATGAAGCGGTGTGCGCTCACCCCTGTTCCTGTTTAATTGTTCTCCCGTGAGTCATTGACCTGACGAGCTGGTGGATGAAGCACCCGCATTCCTGTGAGAGGTACCAGACCTGAGAAAGATGTTGGCAGCCTACTCAGCAGACCCCAAATTTGAAAGACTGTAATCTCTACTGATGACGGTTAAAGAACCAGAACCACGTGTCTAGAGATCAGCACTATCGGCGCCAACTGTGGCGAAACATTCAAACACTCTTGATGCAAGTAAGTAACCGAAACTGCATTTACCACAATACCAGGGGCAAACCTTGCTGGGGGGTGAAGCGGTGTGCGCTCACCCCTGTTCCTGTTTAATTGTTCTCCCGTGAGTCATTGACCTGACGAGCTGGTGGATGAAGCACCCGCATTCCTGTGAGAGGTACCAGACCTCAGAAAGATGTTGGCAGCCTACTCAGCAGACCCCAAATTTGAAAGACTGTAATCTCTACTGATGACGGTTAAAGATTCATAACCACGTGTCTAGAGATCAGCACTATCGGCGCCAACTGTGGCGAAACACTCGAACACTCTTGAAGCAAGCAGGTAACTGAAACTGCATTTACCAGAATGCCAGGGTGCGAACCTTGCTGGGAGGTGAAGCGTTGTACTCCCACCCCTGTTCCTATTTTATAGTACTCCCATGAGTCATTAAGCTGACGAGCTGGTGGATGAAGCACCCGCATGCCTGTGAGAGGTACCTGACCTGAGAAAGATGTTGGCACCCTATTCAGCAAACCCCAGATTTCAAAGACTGTAAGCTCTACTGATGACGGTTAAAGAACCTGAAACACTTGTCTAGAGATCATCACTATCTGCGCCAACTGTGGCGAAACACTCGAACACTCTTGAAGAAAGCAAGTAACCGAAACTGCATTTACCACAATGCCAGGGGCGAACCTTGCTGGGAGGTGAAACGGTGTGCTCCCACCCCTGTTCCTGTTTAATTGTTTTCCGGTGAGTCATTGACCTGACGAGTGGTGGATGAAGCACCTGCATGCCTGTGAGAGGTACCTGACCTGAGAAAGATGTTGGCAGCCTACTCAGCATACCCCAGATTTCAAAGACTGTAATCTCTACTGATGATGGTTAAAGAACCAGAACCACGTGTCTAGAGATCAGCACTGTCTGCGCCAACTGTGGCGAAACACTTGAACACTCTTGAAGCAAGTAAGTAACCAAAACTGCATTTACCACAATGCCAGAGGTGAACCTTGCTGGGAGGTGAAGCGGTGTGCTCCCACCCCTGTTCCTGTTTAATAGTTCTCCCTTGAGTTATTGAGCTTACGAGCTCGTGGATGAAGCACCCGCATGTCTGTGAGAGGTACCTGACCTGAGAAAGATGTTGCCAGCCTACTTAGCAAACTCCACATTTGAAAGACTGTAATCTCTACTGATGACGGTTAAAGAACCAGAAAAACGTGTCTAGAGATCAGCACCATCGGCGCCAACTGTGGCGATAAACACTCGAACACTCTTGAAGCAAGCAAGTAACTGAAACTGCATTTACCACAATGCCATGGGCGAACCTTGCTGGGAGGTGAAGCGGCGTCCTCCCACCCCTGCTCCTGTTTAATAGTTCTCCAGTGAGTAATTGAGCTGACGAGCTCGTGAATGAAGCAAGTGCATGCCTATGCAAGGTACCAGACCTGAGAAAGATGTTGGCAGCCTACTCAGCAAACCCCAAATTTGAAAGACTGTAATCTCTACTGATGATGGTTAAAGAACCAGAACCACGTGTCTAGAGATCAGCACTATCGGCGCCAACTGTGGCGAAACACTAGAACACTCTTGAAGCAAGCAAGTAACCCAAACTGCATTTACCACAATGCTAGGGGCGAACCTTGCTGGGAGTTGAAGCGGCGTCCTCCCACCCCTGTTCCTGTTTAATAGTTCTCCAGTGAGTAATTGAGCTGACGACCTCGTGGATGAAGCAAGTGCATGCCTATGAAAGGTACCAGACCTGAGAAAGATGTTGGCAGCCTACTCAGCAGACCCCAAATTTGAAAGACTGTAATCTCTACTGATGACGGTTAAAGAACCAGAACCACGTGTCTAGAGATCAGCACTATCGGCGCCAACTGTGGCGAAACTTTCAAACACTCTTGAAGCAAGTAAGTAACCGAAACTGCATTTACCACAATACCAGGGGCAAACCTTGCTGGGGGGTGGAGCGGTGTGCGCTCACCCCTGTTCCTGTTTAATTGTTCTCCCGTGAGTCATTGACCTGACGAGCTGGTGGATGAAGTACCCGCATGCCTGTGAGAGGTACCTGACCTGAGAAAGATGTTGGCAGCCTACTCAGAAAACTCCACATTTGAAAGACTATAATCGCTACTGATGATGGTTAAAGAACCAGAACCACGTGTCTAGAGATCAGCACTATCGTCACCAATTGTGGTGAAACACTCAAACACTCATGAAGCAAGCTAGTACCTGAAACTGCATTTACCAGAATGCCAGGGTGCGAACCTTGCTGGGAGGTGAAACTTTGTGCTCCCACCCCTGTTCCTATTTAATAGTACTCCCATGAGTCATTGAGCTGACGAGCTGGTGGATGAAGCACCCGCATGCCTGTGAGAGGTACCTGACCTGAGAAAGATGTTGGCAGCCTATTCAGCAAACCCCAGATTTCAAAGACTGTAAGCTCTACTGATGACGGTTAAAGAACCTGAAACACTTGTCTAGAGATCAGCACTATCTGCGCCAACTGTGGCGAAACACTAGAACACTCTTGAAGCAAGCAAGTAACCCAAACTGCATTTACCACAATGCCAGGGGCGAACCTTGCTTTGAGGTGAAGTGGTGTGCTCCCACCCCTGTTCCAGTTTAATTGTTCTCCCGTGAGTCACTGACCTGACGAGCTGGTGGATGAAGCACCCGCATGCCTGTAAGAGGTACCTGACCTGAGAAAGATGTTGGCAGCCTACTCAGCAAACCCCAGATTTCAAAGACTGTAATCTCTACTGATGACGGTTAAAGACCCAGAACCACGTGTCTAGAGATCAGCACTATCGGCGCCAACTGTGGCGAAACATTCAAACACTCTTGAAGCAAGTAAGTAACCGAAACTGCATTTACCACAATGCCAGAGGCGAACCTTGCTGGGAGGTGAAGCGGCGTCCTCCCACCCCTGTTCCTGGTTAATAGTTCTCCATTGAGTAATTGAGATTACGAGCTGGTGGATGAAGCACCCGCATGTCTCTGAGAGGTACCTGACCTGAGAAAGATGTTGCTAGCCTACTTAGCAAACTCCAGATTTGAAAGACTGTAATCTCTACTGATGACGGTTAAAGAACCAGAACCACGTGTCTAGAGATCAGCACCATCGGCGCCAACTGTGGCGAAACACTCGAACACTCTTGAAGCAAGCAAGTAACTGAAACTGCATTTACCACAATGCCAGGGGCGAACCTTGCTGGGAGGTGAAGCGGCGTCTTCCCACCCCTGTTCCTGTTTAATAGTTCTCCAGTGAGTAATTGAGCTGACGACCTCGTGGATGAAGCAAGTGCATGCCTATGAAAGGTACCAGTCCTGAGAAAGATGTTGGCAGCCTACTCAGCAGACCCCAAATTTGAAAGACTGTAATCTCTACTGATGACGGTTAAAGAACCAGAACCACGTGTCTAGAGATCAGCACTATCGGCGCCAACTGTGGCGAAACATTCAAACACTCTTGAAGCAAGTAAGTAACCGAAACTGCATTTACCACAATACCAGGGGCAAACCCTGCTGGGGGGTGAAGCGGTGTGCGCTCACCCCTGTTCCTGTTTATTTGTTCTCCCGTGAGTCATTGACCTGACGAGCTGGTGGATGAAGCACCCGCATTCCTGTGAGAGGTACCAGACCTGAGAAAGATGTTGGCAGCCTACTCAGCAAACCCCAAATTTGAAAGACTGTAATCTCTACTGATGACGGTTAAAGAACCAGAACCACGTGTCTAGAGATCAGCACTATCGGCGCCAACTGTGGCGAAACACTCGAACACTCTTAAAGCAAGCAGGTAACTGAAACTGCATTTACCAGAATGCCAGGGTGCGAACCTTGCTGGGAGGTGAAGCGTTGTGCTCCCACCCCTGTTCCTATTTAATAGTACTCCCATGAGTCATTGAGCTGACGAGCTGGTGGATGAAGCACCCGCATGCCTGTGAGAGGTACCTGACCTGAGAAAGATGTTGGCAGCCTACTTAGCAAACTCCACATTTGAAAGACTGTAATCTCTACTGATTACGGTTAAAGAACCAGAACCACGTGTCTAGAGATCAGCACCATCGGCGCCAACTGTGGCGAAACACTCGAACACTCTTGAAGCAAGCAAGTAACTGAAACTGCATTTACCACAATGCCAGGGGTGAACCTTGCTGGAAGGTGAAGCGGCGTCCTCCCACCCCTGTTCCTGTTTAATAGTTCTCCAGTGAGTAATTGAGCTAACGAGCTCGTGGATGAAGCAAGTGCATGCCTATGAAAGGTACCAGACCTGAGAAAGATGTTGGCAGCCTACTCAGCAAACCCCAAATTTGAAAGACTGTAATCTCTACTGATGACGGTTAAAGAACCAGAACAACGTGTCTAGAGATCAGCACTATCGGCGCCAAGTGTGGCGAAACATTCAAACACTCTTGAAGCAAGTAAGTAACCGAAACTGCATTTACCACAATACCAGGGGCAAACATTGCTGGGGGGTGAAGCGGTGTGCGCTCACCCCTTTTCCTGTTTAATTGTTCTCCCGTGAGACATTGACCTGACGAGCTGGTGGATGAAGCACCCGCATTCCTGTGAGAGGTACCAGACCTGAGAAAGATGTTGGCAGCCTACTCAGCAAACCCCAAATTTGAAAGACTGTAATCTCTACTGATGACGGTTAAAGAACCAGAACCACGTGTCTAGAGATCAGCACTATCGGCGCCAACTGTGGCGAAACACTCGAACACTTTTGAAGCAAGTAAGTAACCAAAACTGCATTTACCACAATGCCAGAGGCGAACCTTGCTGGGAGGTGAAGCGGTGTGCTCCCACCCCTGTTCCTGTTTAATAGTTCTCCCTTGAGTTATTGAGCTTACGAGCTCGTGGATGAAGCACCCGCATGTCTGTGAGAGGTACCTGACCTGAGAAAGATGTTGCCAGCCTACTTAGCCAACTCCACATTTGAAAGACTGTAATCTCTACTGAATACGGTTAAAGAACCAGAACCACGTGTCTAGAGATCAGCACCATCGGCGCCAACTGTGGCGAAACACTCGAACACTCTTGAAGCAAGCAAGTAACTGAAACTGCATTTACCACAATGCCAGGGGTGAACCTTGCTGGAAGGTGAAGCGGCGTCCTCCCACCCCTGTTCCTGTTTAATAGTACTCCCATGAGTCATTGAGCTGACGAGCTGGTGGATGAAGCACCCGCATGCCTGTGAGAGGTACCTGACCTGAGAAAGATGTTGGCAGCCTATTCAGCAAACCCCAGATTTCATAGACTGTAAGCTCTACTGATGACGGTTAAAGAACCTGAAACACTTGTCTAGAGATCATCACTATCTGCGCCAACTGTGGCGAAACACTCGAACACTCTTGAAGCAAGCAATTAACTGAAACTGCATTTACCACAATGCCAGGGGCGAACCTTGCTGGGAGGTGAAGAGGAGTCCTCCCACCCCTGTTCCTGTTTAATAGTTCTCAAGTGAGTCATTGAGCTGACGAGCTCGTAGATGAAGCACCCGCATGCCTGTGAGACGTACCTGACCTGAGAAAGATGTTGGCAGCCTCCTCAGCAAACGCCAAATTTGAAGGACTGTGATCTCTACTGATAACGGTTAAAGAACCAGAACCACGTGTCTAGAGATCAGCACTGTCTGCGCCAACTGTGGCGAAACACTTGAACACTCTTGAAGCAAGTAAGTAACCAAAACTGCATTTACCACAATGCCAGAGGCGAACCTTGCTGGGAGGTGAAGCGGTGTGCTCCCACCCCTGTTCCTGTTTAATAGTTCTCCCTTGAGATATTGAGCTTACGAGCTCGTGGATGAAGCACCCGCATGTCTGTGAGAGGTACCTGACCTGAGAAAGATGTTGCCAGCCTACTTAGCAAACTCCACATTTGAAAGACTGTAATCTCTACTGATTACGGTTAAAGAACCAGAACCACGTGTCTAGAGATCAGCACCATCGGCGCCAACTGTGGCGAAACACTCGAACACTCTTGAAGCAAGCAAGTAACTGAAACTGCATTTACCACAATGCCAGGGGCGAACCTTGCTGGAAGGTGAAGCGGCGTCCTCCCACCCCTGTTCCTGTTTAATAGTTCTCCAGTGAGTAATTGAGCTGACGAGCTCGTGGATGAAGCAAGTGCATGCCTATGAAAGGTACCAGACCTGAGAAAGATGTTGGCAGCCTACTCAGCAAACCCCAAATTTGAAAGACTGTAATCTCTACTGATGACGGTTAAAAAACCAGAACAACGTGTCTAGAGATCAGCACTATCGGCGCCAACTGTGGCGAAACATTCAAACACTCTTGAAGCAAGTAAGTAACAGAAACTGCATTTACCACAATACCAGGGGCAAACCTTGCTGGGGGGTGAAGCGGTGTGCGCTCACCCCTGTTCCTGTTTAATTGTTCTCCAGTGAGTAATTGAGCTAACGAGCTCGTGGATGAAGCAAGTGCATGCCTATGAAAGGTACCAGACCTGAGAAAGATGTTGGCAGCCTACTCAGCAAACCCCAAATTTGAAAGACTGTAATCTCTACTGATGACGGTTAAAGAACCAGAACAACGTGTCTAGAGATCAGCACTATCGGCGCCAACTGTGGCGAAACATTCAAACACTCTTGAAGCAAGTAAGTAACCGAAACTGCATTTACCACAATACCAGGGGCAAACATTGCTGGGGGGTGAAGCGGTGTGCGCTCACCCCTTTTCCTGTTTAATTGTTCTCCCGTGAGTCATTGACCTGACGAGCTGGTGGATGAAGCACCCGCATTCCTGTGAGAGGTACCAGACCTGAGAAAGATGTTGGCAGCCTACTCAGCAAACCCCAAATTTGAAAGACTGTAATCTCTACTGATGACGGTTAAAGAACCAGAACCACGTGTCTAGAGATCAGCACTATCGGCGCCAACTGTGGCGAAACACTCGAACACTCTTGAAGCAAGTAAGTAACCAAAACTGCATTTACCACAATGCCAGAGGCGAACCTTGCTGGGAGGTGAAGCGGTGTGCTCCCACCCCTGTTCCTGTTTAATAGTTCTCCCTTGAGTTATTGAGCTTACGAGCTCGTGGATGAAGCACCCGCATGTCTGTGAGAGGTACCTGACCTGAGAAAGATGTTGCCAGCCTACTTAGCAAACTCCACATTTGAAAGACTGTAATCTCTACTGATTACGGTTAAAGAACCAGAACCACGTGTCTAGAGATCAGCACCATCGGCGCCAACTGTGGCGAAACACTCGAACACTCTTGAAGCAAGCAAGTAACTGAAACTGCATTTACCACAATGCCAGGGGTGAACCTTGCTGGAAGGTGAAGCGGCGTCCTCCCACCCCTGTTCCTGTTTAATAGTACTCCCATGAGTCATTGAGCTGACGAGCTGGTGGATGAAGCACCCGCATGCCTGTGAGAGGTACCTGACCTGAGAAAGATGTTGGCAGCCTATTCCGCAAACCCCAGATTTCAAAGACTGTAAGCTCTACTGATGACGGTTAAAGAACCTGAAACACTTGTCTAGAGATCATCACTATCTGCGCCAACTGTGGCGAAACACTCGAACACTCTTGAAGCAAGCAATTAACTGAAACTGCATTTACCACAATGCCAGGGGCGAACCTTGCTGGGAGGTGAAGAGGAGTCCTCCCACCCCTGTTCCTGTTTAATAGTTCTCAAGTGAGTCATTGAGCTGACGAGCTCGTAGATGAAGCACCCGCATGCCTGTGAGACGTACCTGACCTGAGAAAGATGTTGGCAGCCTCCTCAGCAAACGCCAAATTTGAAGGACTGTGATCTCTACTGATAACGGTTAAAGAACCAGAACCACGTGTCTAGAGATCAGCACTGTCTGCACCAACTGTGGCGAAACACTTGAACACTCTTGAAGCAAGTAAGTAACCAAAACTGCATTTACCACAATGCCAGAGGCGAACCTTGCTGGGAGGTGAAGCGGTGTGCTCCCACCCCTCTTCCTGTTTAATAGTTCTCCCTTGAGATATTGAGCTTACGAGCTCGTGGATGAAGCACCCGCATGTCTGTGAGAGGTACCTGACCTGAGAAAGATGTTGCCAGCCTACTTAGCAAACTCCACATTTGAAAGACTGTAATCTCTACTGATTACGGTTAAAGAACCAGAACCACGTGTCTAGAGATCAGCACCATCGGCGCCAACTGTGGCGAAACACTCGAACACTCTTGAAGCAAGCAAGTAACTGAAACTGCATTTACCACAATGCCAGGGGCGAACCTTGCTGGAAGGTGAAGCGGCGTCCTCCCACCCCTGTTCCTGTTTAATAGTTCTCCAGTGAGTAATTGAGCTGACGAGCTCGTGGATGAAGCAAGTGCATGCCTATGAAAGGTACAAGACCTGAGAAAGATGTTGGCAGCCTACTCAGCAAACCCCAAATTTGAAAGACTGTAATCTCTACTGATGACGGTTAAAAAACCAGAACAACGTGTCTAGAGATCAGCACTATCGGCGCCAACTGTGGCGAAACATTCAAACACTCTTGAAGCAAGTAAGTAACCGAAACTGCATTTACCACAATACCAGGGGCAAACCTTGCTGGGGGGTGAAGCGGTGTGCGCTCACCCCTGTTCCTGTTTAATTGTTCTCCCGTGAGTCATTGACCTGACGAGCTGGGGGATGAAGAACCCGCATGCCTGTGAGAGGTACCTGACCTGAGAAAGATGTTGGCATCCTACTCAGAAAACTCCACATTTGAAAGACTATAATCGCTACTGATGATGGTTAAAGAACCAGAACCACGTGTCTAGAGATCAGCACTATCGTCACCAATTGTGGTGAAACACTCGAACACTCATGAAGCAAGCAAGTACCTGAAACTGCATTTACCAGAATGCCAGGGTGCGAACCTTGCTGGGAGGTGAAACTTTGTGCTCCCACCCCTGTTCCTATTTAATAGTACTCCCATGAGTCATTGAGCTGACGAGCTGGTGGATGAAGCACCCACATGCCTGTGAGAGGTACCTGACCTGAGAAAGATGTTGGCAGCCTATTCAGCAAACCACAGATTTCAAAGACTGTAAGCTCTACTGATGACGGTTAAAGAACCTGAAACACTTGTCTAGAGATCAGCACTATCTGCGCCAACTGTGGCGAAACACTAGAACACTCTTGAAGCAAGCAAGTAACCCAAACTGCATTTACCACAATGCCAGGGGCGAACCTTGCTGGGAGGTGAAGCGGTGTGCTCCCACCCCTGTTCCAGTTTAATTGTTCTCCCGTGAGTCATTGACCTGACGAGCTGGTGGATTAAGCACCCGCATGCCTGTAAGAGGTACCTGACCTGAGAAAGGTGTTGGCAGCCTACTCAGCAAAGCCCAGATTTCAAAGACTGTAATCTCTACTGATGACGGTTAAAGAACCAGAACCACGTGTCTAGAGATCAGCACTATCGGCGCCAACTGTGGCGAAACATTCAAACACTCTTGAAGCAAGTAAGTAACCGAAACTGCATTTACCACAATGCCAGGGGCGAACCTTGCTGGGAGGTGAAGCGGCGTCCTCCCACTCCTGTTCCTGGTTAATAGTTCTCCAGTGAGTAATTGAGCTGACGACCTCGTGGATGAAGCAAGTGCATGCCTATGAAAGGTACCAGACCTGAGAAAGATGTTGGCAGCCTACTCAGCAGACCCCAAATTTGAAAGACTGTAATCTCTACTGATGACGGTTAAAGAACCAGAACCACGTGTCTAGAGATCAGCACTATCGGCGCCAACTGTGGCGAAACTTTCAAACACTCTTGAAGCAAGTAAGTAACCGAAACTGCATTTACCACAATACCAGGGGCAAACCTTGCTGGGGGGTGGAGCGGTGTGCGCTCACCCCTGTTCCTGTTTAATTGTTCTCCCGTGAGTCATTGACCTGACGAGCTGGTAGATGAAGCACCCGCATTCCTGAGAGAGGTACCAGACCTGAGAAAGATGTTGGCAGCCTACTCAGCAGACCCCAAATTTGAAAGACTGTAATCTCTACTGATGACGGTTAACGAACCAGAACCACGTGTCTAGAGATCAGCACTATCGGCACCAATTGTGGCGAAACACTCGAACACTCTTGAAGCAAGCAGGTAACTGAAACTGCATTTACCAGAATGCCAGGGTGCGAACCTTGCTGGGAGGTGAAGCGTTGTGCTCCCACCCCTGTTCCTATTTAATAGTACTCCCATGAGTCATTGAGCTGACGAGCTGGTGGATGAAGCACCCGCATGCCTGTGAGAGGTACCTGACCTGAGAAAGATGTTGGCACCCTATTCAGCAAACCCCAGATTTCAAAGACTGTAAGCTCTACTGATGACGGTTAAAGAACCAGAACAACGTGTCTAGAGATCAGCACTATCGGCGCCAAGTGTGGCGAAACATTCAAACACTCTTGAAGCAAGTAAGTAACCGAAACTGCATTTACCACAATACCAGGGGCAAACATTGCTGGGGGGTGAAGCGGTGTGCGCTCACCCCTTTTCCTGTTTAATTGTTCTCCCGTGAGACATTGACCTGACGAGCTGGTGGATGAAGCACCCGCATTCCTGTGAGAGGTACCAGACCTGAGAAAGATGTTGGCAGCCTACTCAGCAAACCCCAAATTTGAAAGACTGTAATCTCTACTGATGACGGTTAAAGAACCAGAACCACGTGTCTAGAGATCAGCACTATCGGCGCCAACTGTGGCGAAACACTCGAACACTTTTGAAGCAAGTAAGTAACCAAAACTGCATTTACCACAATGCCAGAGGCGAACCTTGCTGGGAGGTGAAGCGGTGTGCTCCCACCCCTGTTCCTGTTTAATAGTTCTCCCTTGAGTTATTGAGCTTACGAGCTCGTGGATGAAGCACCCGCATGTCTGTGAGAGGTACCTGACCTGAGAAAGATGTTGCCAGCCTACTTAGCCAACTCCACATTTGAAAGACTGTAATCTCTACTGATTACGGTTAAAGAACCAGAACCACGTGTCTAGAGATCAGCACCATCGGCGCCAACTGTGGCGAAACACTCGAACACTCTTGAAGCAAGCAAGTAACTGAAACTGCATTTACCACAATGCCAGGGGTGAACCTTGCTGGAAGGTGAAGCGGCGTCCTCCCACCCCTGTTCCTGTTTAATAGTACTCCCATGAGTCATTGAGCTGACGAGCTGGTGGATGAAGCACCCGCATGCCTGTGAGAGGTACCTGACCTGAGAAAGATGTTGGCAGCCTATTCAGCAAACCCCAGATTTCAAAGACTGTAAGCTCTACTGATGACGGTTAAAGAACCTGAAACACTTGTCTAGAGATCATCACTATCTGCGCCAACTGTGGCGAAACACTCGAACACTCTTGAAGCAAGCAATTAACTGAAACTGCATTTACCACAATGCCAGGGGCGAACCTTGCTGGGAGGTGAAGAGGAGTCCTCCCACCCCTGTTCCTGTTTAATAGTTCTCAAGTGAGTCATTGAGCTGACGAGCTCGTAGATGAAGCACCCGCATGCCTGTGAGACGTACCTGACCTGAGAAAGATGTTGGCAGCCTCCTCAGCAAACGCCAAATTTGAAGGACTGTGATCTCTACTGATAACGGTTAAAGAACCAGAACCACGTGTCTAGAGATCAGCACTGTCTGCGCCAACTGTGGCGAAACACTTGAACACTCTTGAAGCAAGTAAGTAACCAAAACTGCATTTACCACAATGCCAGAGGCGAACCTTGCTGGGAGGTGAAGCGGTGTGCTCCCACCCCTGTTCCTGTTTAATAGTTCTCCCTTGAGATATTGAGCTTACGAGCTCGTGGATGAAGCACCCGCATGTCTGTGAGAGGTACCTAACCTGAGAAAGATGTTGCCAGCCTACTTAGCAATCTCCACATTTGAAAGACTGTAATCTCTACTGATTACGGTTAAAGAACCAGAACCACGTGTCTAGAGATCAGCACCATCGGCGCCAACTGTGGCGAAACACTCGAACACTCTTGAAGCAAGCAAGTAACTGAAACTGCATTTACCACAATGCCAGGGGCGAACCTTGCTGGAAGGTGAAGCGGCGTCCTCCCACCCCTGTTCCTGTTTAATAGTTCTCCAGTGAGTAATTGAGCTGACGAGCTCGTGGATGAAGCAAGTGCATGCCTATGAAAGGTACCAGACCTGAGAAAGATGTTGGCAGCCTACTCAGCAAACCCCAAATTTGAAAGACTGTAATCTCTACTGATGACGGTTAAAAAACCAGAACAACGTGTCTAGAGATCAGCACTATCGGCGCCAACTGTGGCGAAACATTCAAACACTCTTGAAGCAAGTAAGTAACAGAAACTGCATTTACCACAATACCAGGGGCAAACCTTGCTGGGGGGTGAAGCGGTGTGCGCTCACCCCTGTTCCTGTTTAATTGTTCTCCAGTGAGTAATTGAGCTAACGAGCTCGTGGATGAAGCAAGTGCATGCCTATGAAAGGTACCAGACCTGAGAAAGATGTTGGCAGCCTACTCAGCAAACCCCAAATTTGAAAGACTGTAATCTCTACTGATGACGGTTAAAGAACCAGAACAACGTGTCTAGAGATCAGCACTATCGGCGCCAACTGTGGCGAAACATTCAAACACTCTTGAAGCAAGTAAGTAACCGAAACTGCATTTACCACAATACCAGGGGCAAACATTGCTGGGGGGTGAAGCGGTGTGCGCTCACCCCTTTTCCTGTTTAATTGTTCTCCCGTGAGTCATTGACCTGACGAGCTGGTGGATGAAGCACCCGCATTCCTGTGAGAGGTACCAGACCTGAGAAAGATGTTGGCAGCCTACTCAGCAAACCCCAAATTTGAAAGACTGTAATCTCTACTGATGACGGTTAAAGAACCAGAACCACGTGTCTAGAGATCAGCACTATCGGCGCCAACTGTGGCGAAACACTCGAACACTCTTGAAGCAAGTAAGTAACCAAAACTGCATTTACCACAATGCCAGAGGCGAACCTTGCTGGGAGGTGAAGCGGTGTGCTCCCACCCCTGTTCCTGTTTAATAGTTCTCCCTTGAGTTATTGAGCTTACGAGCTCGTGGATGAAGCACCCGCATGTCTGTGAGAGGTACCTGACCTGAGAAAGATGTTGCCAGCCTACTTAGCAAACTCCACATTTGAAAGACTGTAATCTCTACTGATTACGGTTAAAGAACCAGAACCACGTGTCTAGAGATCAGCACCATCGGCGCCAACTGTGGCGAAACACTCGAACACTCTTGAAGCAAGCAAGTAACTGAAACTGCATTTACCACAATGCCAGGGGTGAACCTTGCTGGAAGGTGAAGCGGCGTCCTCCCACCCCTGTTCCTGTTTAATAGTACTCCCATGAGTCATTGAGCTGACGAGCTGGTGGATGAAGCACCCGCATGCCTGTGAGAGGTACCTGACCTGAGAAAGATGTTGGCAGCCTATTCAGCAAACCCCAGATTTCAAAGACTGTAAGCTCTACTGATGACGGTTAAAGAACCTGAAACACTTGTCTAGAGATCATCACTATCTGCGCCAACTGTGGCGAAACACTCGAACACTCTTGAAGCAAGCAATTAACTGAAACTGCATTTACCACAATGCCAGGGGCGAACCTTGCTGGGAGGTGAAGAGGAGTCCTCCCACCCCTGTTCCTGTTTAATAGTTCTCAAGTGAGTCATTGAGCTGACGAGCTCGTAGATGAAGCACCCGCATGCCTGTGAGACGTACCTGACCTGAGAAAGATGTTGGCAGCCTCCTCAGCAAACGCCAAATTTGAAGGACTGTGATCTCTACTGATAACGGTTAAAGAACCAGAACCACGTGTCTAGAGATCAGCACTGTCTGCACCAACTGTGGCGAAACACTTGAACACTCTTGAAGCAAGTAAGTAACCAAAACTGCATTTACCACAATGCCAGAGGCGAACCTTGCTGGGAGGTGAAGCGGTGTGCTCCCACCCCTCTTCCTGTTTAATAGTTCTCCCTTGAGATATTGAGCTTACGAGCTCGTGGATGAAGCACCCGCATGTCTGTGAGAGGTACCTGACCTGAGAAAGATGTTGCCAGCCTACTTAGCCAACTCCACATTTGAAAGACTGTAATCTCTACTGATTACGGTTAAAGAACCAGAACCACGTGTCTAGAGATCAGCACCATCGGCGCCAACTGTGGCGAAACACTCGAACACTCTTGAAGCAAGCAAGTAACTGAAACTGCATTTACCACAATGCCAGGGGCGAACCTTGCTGGAAGGTGAAGCGGCGTCCTCCCACCCCTGTTCCTGTTTAATAGTTCTCCAGTGAGTAATTGAGCTGACGAGCTCGTGGATGAAGCAAGTGCATGCCTATGAAAGGTACAAGACCTGAGAAAGATGTTGGCAGCCTACTCAGCAAACTCCACATTTGAAAGACTATAATCGCTACTGATGATGGTTAAAGAACCAGAACCACGTGTCTAGAGATCAGCACTATCGTCACCAATTGTGGTGAAACACTCGAACACTCATGAAGCAAGCAAGTACCTGAAACTGCATTTACCAGAATGCCAGGGTGCGAACCTTGCTGGGAGGTGAAACTTTGTGCTCCCACCCCTGTTCCTATTAGATAGTACTCCCATGAGTCATTGAGCTGACGAGCTGGTGGATGAAGCACCCACATGCCTGTGAGAGGTACCTGACCTGAGAAAGATGTTGGCAGCCTATTCAGCAAACCACAGATTTCAAAGACTGTAAGCTCTACTGATGACGGTTAAAGAACCTGAAACACTTGTCTAGAGATCAGCACTATCTGCGCCAACTGTGGCGAAACACTAGAACACTCTTGAAGCAAGCAAGTAACCCAAACTGCATTTACCACAATGCCAGGGGCGAACCTTGCTGGGAGGTGAAGCGGTGTGCTCCCACCCCTGTTCCAGTTTAATTGTTCTCCCGTGAGTCATTGACCTGACGAGCTGGTGGATTAAGCACCCGCATGCCTGTAAGAGGTACCTGACCTGAGAAAGGTGTTGGCAGCCCACTCAGCAAAGCCCAGATTTCAAAGACTGTAATCTCTACTGATGACGGTTAAAGAACCAGAACCACGTGTCTAGAGATCAGCACTATCGGCGCCAACTGTGGCGAAACATTCAAACACTCTTGAAGCAAGTAAGTAACCGAAACTGCATTTACCACAATGTCAGGGGCGAACCTTGCTGGGAGGTGAAGCGGTGTCCTCCCACTCCTGTTCCTGGTTAATAGTTCTCCAGTGAGTAATTGAGCTGACGACCTCGTGGATGAAGCAAGTGCATGCCTATGAAAGGTACCAGACCTGAGAAAGATGTTGGCAGCCTACTCAGCAGACCCCAAATTTGAAAGACTGTAATCTCTACTGATGACGGTTAAAGAACCAGAACCACGTGTCTAGAGATCAGCACTATCGGCGCCAACTGTGGCGAAACTTTCAAACACTCTTGAAGCAAGTAAGTAACCGAAACTGCATTTACCACAATACCAGGGGCAAACCTTGCTGGGGGGTGGAGCGGTGTGCGCTCACCCCTGTTCCTGTTTAATTGTTCTCCCGTGAGTCATTGACCTGACGAGCTGGTAGATGAAGCACCCGCATTCCTGAGAGAGGTACCAGACCTGAGAAAGATGTTGGCAGCCTACTCAGCAGACCCCAAATTTGAAAGACTGTAATCTCTACTGATGACGGTTAACGAACCAGAACCACGTGTCTAGAGATCAGCACTATCGGCACCAATTGTGGCGAAACACTCGAACACTCTTGAAGCAAGCAGGTAACTGAAACTGCATTTACCAGAATGCCATGGTGCGAACCTTGCTGGGAGGTGAAGCGTTGTGCTCCCACCCCTGTTCCTATTTAATAGTACTCCCATGAGTCATTGAGCTGACGAGCTGGTGGATGAAGCACCCGCATGCCTGTGAGAGGTACCTGACCTGAGAAAGATGTTGGCACCCTATTCAGCAAACCCCAGATTTCAAAGACTGTAAGCTCTACTAATGACGGTTAAAGAACCTGAAACACTTGTCTAGAGATCATCACTATCGGCGCCAACTGTGGCGAAACACTCGAACACTCTTGAAGAAAGCAAGTTACCGAAACTGCATTTACCACAATGCCAGGGGCGAACCTTGCTGGGAGGTGAAACGGTGTGCTCCCACCCCTGTTCCTGTTTAATTGTTTTCCGGTGAGTCATTGACCTGACGAGCTGGTGGATGAAGCACCTGCATGCCTGTGAGAGGTACCTGACCTGAGAAAGATGTTGGCAGCCTACTCAGCAAACCCCAGATTTCAAAGACTGTAATCTCTACTGATGACGGTTAAAGAACCAGAAACACGTGTCTAGAGATCAGCACTATCTGCGCCAACTGTGGCGAAACACTCGAACACTCGTGAAGCAAGCAAGTAACTTAAACTGCATTTACCACAATGCCAGGGCGATCCTTGCTGGTAGGTGAAGCGGTGTGCTACCACCCCTGTTCCTGTTTAATAGTACTCCCATGAGTCATTGAGCTGACGAGCTCATGGATGAAGCCCCTGCATGCCTGTGAGAGGTACCTGACCTGAGAAAGATGTTGGCAGCCTACTCAGCAAACCCCAAATTTCAAAGACTGTAATCTCTACTGATGACGGTTAAAGAACCAGAAACACGTGTATGGAGATCAGCACTATCTGCGCCAACTGTGGCGAAACACTCCGACACTCTTGACGCAAGCAAGTAACTGAAACTGCATTTACCACAATTCCAGGGGTGAACCTTGCTGGGAGGTGAAGTGGCGTGCTCCCACCCCTGTTCCTGTTTAAAAGTACTCCCGTGAGTCAATGAGCTGACGAACTAGTGGATGAAGCACCCGCATGCCTGTGAGTAGAACATGACCTGAGAAAGATGTTGACAGCCTACTCAGCAGACCCCACATTTGAAAAACTGTTATCTCTACTGATGACGGTTAAAGAACCAGAAACACGTGTATAGAGATCAGCACTATCTGCGCCAACTGTGGCGAAACACTCAGACACTCTTGAAGCAAGCAAGTAACTGAAACTGCATTTACCACAATTCAAGGGGCGAACCTTGCTGGAAGGTGAAGCGGTGTGCTCCCAACCCTGTTCCTGTTTAATAGTACTCCAGAGAGTCATTGAGCTGACAAGCATGTGGATGAAGCACCCGCGTGGCTGTGAGAGGTACCTGACCTGAGAAAGATGTACGCAGCCTACTCAGCAAACTCCATATTTGAAAGACTGTAATCTATACTGATGACGGTTAAAGAACCAGAAACACGTGTCTAGAGATCAGCACTATCTGCGCCAACTGTGGCAAAACACTTGAACACTCTTGAAGCAAGCAAGTAACTGAAACTGCATTTACCACAATGCCAGGGGCGAACCTTGCTGGGAGGTGAAGCGGTGTGCTCCCACCCCTTTTCCTGTTTAATAGTACTCATGTGAGCCAATGAGCTGACGAGCTCTTGGATGAAGCACCCACTTCCCTGTGAGAGGTACCAGACCTGAGAAAGATGTTGGCAGTCTTCTCAGCAAACCCCAGATTTGAAAGACTGTAATCTCTACTGATGACGGTTAAAGAACCAGAAACACGTGTCTAGAGATCAGCACTATCTGCGCCAACTGTGGGGAAACACTCGAACACTCTTGAAGGAAGCAAGTAACCGAAACTGCATTTACCACAATGCCAGGGGCGAACCTTGCTGGGAGGTGAAACGGTGTGCTCCCACCCCTGTTCCTGTTTAATTGTTTTCCGGTGAGTCATTGACCTGACGAGCTGGTGGATGAAGCACCTGCATGCCTGTGAGAGGTACCTGACCTGAGAAAGATGTTGGCAGCCTACTCAGCAAACCCCAGATTTCAAAGACTGTAATCTCTACTGATGACGGTTAAAGAACCAGAAACACGTGTCTAGAGATCAGCACTATCTGCGCCAACTGTGGCGAAACACTCGAACACTCGTGAAGCAAGCAAGTAACTTAAACTGTATTTACCACAATGCCAGGGCTATCCTTGCTGGTAGGTGAAGCGGTGTGCTACCACCCCTGTTCCTGTTTAATAGTACTTCCATGAGTCATTGAGCTTACGAGCTCATGGATGAAGCACCTGCATGCCTGTGAGAGGTACCTGACCTGAGAAAGATGTTGGCAGCCTACTCAGCAAACCCCAAATTTCAAAGACTGTAATCTCTACTGATGACGGTTAAAGAACCAGAAACACGTGTATAGAGATCAGCACTATCTGCGCCAACTGTGGCGAAACACTCCGACACTCTTGACGCAAGCAAGTAACTGAAACTGCATTTACCACAATTCCAGGGGTGAACCTTGCTGGGAGGTGAAGTGGCGTGCTCCCACCCCTGTTCCTGTTTAAAAGTACTCCCGTGAGTCAATGAGCTGACGAACTAGTGGATGAAGCACCCGCATGCCTGTGAGAGGTACATGACCTGAGAAAGATGTTGACAGCCTACTCAGCAGACCCCACATTTGAAAAACTGTTATCTCTACTGATGACGGTTAAAGAACCAGAAACACGTGTATAGAGATCAGCACTATCTCCGCCAACTGTGGCGAAACACTCAGACACTCTTGAAGCAAGCAAGTAACTGAAACTGCATTTACCACAATTCAAGGGGCGAACCTTGCTGGAAGGTGAAGCGGTGTGCTCCCAACCCTGTTCCTGTTTAATAGTACTCCAGTGAGTCATTGAGCTGACAAGCACGTGGATGAAGCACCCGCGTGGCTGTGAGAGGTACCTGACCTGAGAAAGATGTACGCAGCCTACTCAGCAAACTCCACATTTGAAAGACTGAAATCTCTACTGATGACGGTTAAAGAACCAGAAACACGTGTCTAGAGATCAGCACTATCTGCGCCAACTGTGGCAAAACACTTGAACACTCTTGAAGCAAGCAAGTAACTGAAACTGCATTTACCACAATGCCAGGGGCGAACCTTGCTGGGAGGTGAAGCGGTGTGCTCCCACCCCTTTTCCTGTTTAATAGTACTCATGTGAGCCAATGAGCTGACGAGCTCTTGGATGAAGCACCCACTTCCCTGTGAGAGGTACCAGACCTGAGAAAGATGTTGGCAGTCTTCTCAGCAAACCCCAGATTTGAAAGACTGTAATCTCTACTGATGACGGTTAAAGAACCAGAAACACGTGTCTAGAGATCAGCACTATCTGCGCCAACTGTGGGGAAACACTCGAACACTCTTGAAGCAAGCAAGTAACTAAAACTGCATTTACCACAATGCCAGGGACGAACCTTGCTGGTATGTGAAGCATTGTGCTACCACCCCTGTTCCTGTTTAATAGTACTCCCATGAGTTATTGAGCTGACGAGCTCATGCATGAAGCACCTGCATGCCTGTGAGAGGTACCTGACCTGAGAAAGATGTTGGCAGCCTACTCAGCAAACCCCAGATTTGAAAGACTGTAATCTCTACTGATGACGGTTAAAGAACCAGAAACATGTGTCTAGAGATCAGCACTATCTGCGCCAACTGTGGCGAAACACTCAAACACTCTTGAAGCAAGCAAGTAACTGAAACTGCATTTACCATAATGCCAGGGGTGAATCTTGCTGGGAGGTTGAAGCGTTGTGCTCCCACCCCTGTTCCTGTTTAATAGTACTCTTGTGAGTCATTGAGCTGACGAGGTCGTGGATGAAGCACCCGCATGCCTGTGAGAGATACCTGACCTGAGAAAGATGTTGGCAGCATACTCAGCAAACCCCACATTTGAAAGTCTGTAATCTCTACTGATGACGGTTAAAGAACCAGAACCACGTGTCTAGAGATCCGCACTATCTGCGCCAAATGTGGTGAAACACTCGAACACTCTTGAAGCAAGCAGGTAACTGAAACTGCATTTACCAGAATGCCAGGGTGCGAACCTTGCTGGGAGGTGAAGCGTTGTGCTCCCACCCCTGTTCCTATTTAATAGTACTCCCATGAGTCATTGAGCTGACGAGCTGGTGGTTGAAGCACCCGCATGCCTTTGAGAGGTACCTGACCTGAGATAGATGTTGGCAGCCTATTCAGCAAACCACAGATTTCAAAGACTGTAAGCTCTACTGATGACGGTTAAAGAACCTGAAACACTTGTCTAGAGATCAGCACTATCTGCGCCAACTGTGGCGAAACACTCGAACACTCTTGAAGGAAGCAAGTAACCGAAACTGCATTTACCACAATGCCAGGGGCGAACCTTGCTGGGAGGTGAAACGGTGTGCTCCCACCCCTGTTCCTGTTTAATTGTTTTCCGGTGAGTCATTGACCTGACGAGCTGGTGGATGAAGCACCTGCATGCCTGTGAGAGGTACCTGACCTGAGAAAGATGTTGGCAGCCTACTCAGCAAACCCCAGATTTCAAAGACTGTAATCTCTACTGATGACGGTTAAAGAACCAGAAACACGTGTCTAGAGATCAGCACTATCTGCGCCAACTGTGGCGAAACACTCGAACACTCGTGAAGCAAGCAAGTAACTTAAACTGTATTTACCACAATGCCAGGGCTATCCTTGCTGGTAGGTGAAGCGGTGTGCTACCACCCCTGTTCCTGTTTAATAGTGCTCCCATGAGTCATTGAGCTGACGAGCTCATGGATGAAGCACCTGCATGCCTGTGAGAGGTACCTGACCTGAGAAAGATGTTGGCAGCCTACTCAGCAAACCCCAAATTTCAAAGACTGTAATCTCTACTGATGACAGTTAAAGAACCAGAAACACGTGTATAGAGATCAGCACTATCTGCGCCAACTGTGGCGAAACACTCAGACACTCTTGACGCAAGCAAATAACTGAAACTGCATTTACCACAATTCCAGGGGTGAACCTTGCTGGGAGGTGAAGTGGTGTGCTCCCACCCCTGTTCCTGTTTAAAAGTACTCCCGTGAGTCAATGAGCTGACAAACTAGTGGATGAAGCACCCGCATGCCTGTGAGAGGTACATGACCTGAGAAAGATGTTGACAGCCTACTCAGCAGACCCCACATTTGAAAAACTGTTATCTCTACTGATGACGGTTAAAGAACCAGAAACACGTGTATAGAGATCAGCACTATCTGCGCCAACTGTGGCGAAACACTCAGACACTCTTGAAGCAAGCAAGTAACTGAAACTGCATTTACCACAATTCCAGGGGCGAACCTTGCTGGAAGGTGAAGCGGTGTGCTCCCAACCCTGTTCCTGTTTAATAGTACTCCAGTGAGTCATTGAGCTGACAAGCACGTGGATGAAGCACCCGCGTGGCTGTGAGAGGTACCTGACCTGAGAAAGATGTACGCAGCCTACTCAGCAAACTCCACATTTGAAAGACTGTAATCTCTACTGATGACGGTTAAAGAACCAGAAACACGTGTCTAGAGATCAGCACTATCTGCGCCAACTGTGGCAAAACACTTGAACACTCTTGAAGCAAGCAAGTAACTGAAACTGCATTTACCACAATGCCAGGTGCGAACCTTGCTGGGAGCTGAAGCGGTGTGCTCCCACCCCTGTTCCTGTTTAATAGTACTCCTGTGAGCTATTGAGCTGACGAGCTCTTGGATGAAGCACCCACTTCCCTGTGAGAGGTACCAGACCTGAGAAAGATGTTGGCAGTCTTCTCAGCAAACCCCAGATTTGAAAGACTGTAATCTCTACTGATGATGGTTAAAGAACCAGAAACACGTGTCTAGAGATCAGCACTATCTGCGCCAACTGTGGGGAAACACTCGAACACTCTTGAAGCAAGCAAGTAACTAAAACTGCATTTACCACAATGCCAGGGACGACCCTTGCTGGTATGTGAAGCGTTGTGCTAACCCCCCTGTTCCTGTTTAATAGTACTCCCATGAGTCATTGAGCTGACGAGCTCATGCATGAAGCACCTGCATGCCTGTGAGAGGTACCTGACCTGAGAAAGATGTTGGCAGCCTACTAAGCAAACCCCAGATTTGAAAGACTGTAATCTCTACTGATGACGGTTAAAGAACCAGAAACATGTGTCTAGAGATCAGCACTATCTGCGCCAACTGTGGCGAAACACTCGAACACTCTTGAAGCAAGCAAGTAACTGAAACTGCATTTACCATAATGCCAGGGGTGAATCTTGCTAGGAGGTTGAAGCGTTGTGCTCCCACACCTGTTCCTGTTTAATAGTACTCTTGTGAGTCATTGAGCTGACTAGGTCGTGGATGAAGCACCCGCATGCCTGTGAGTGATACCTGACCTGAGAATGATGTTGGCAGCATACTCAGCAAACCCCACATTTGAAAGACTGTAATCTCTACTGATGACGGTTAAAGAACCAGAACCAAGTGTCTAGAGATCAGCACTATCTGCGCCAAATGTGACAAAACACTAGAACACTCTTAAAGCAAGCAAGTAACTGAAACTGCATTTACCACAATGCCAGGGGCGAACCTTGCTGGGAGGTGAAGAGGAGTGCTCCCACCCCTGTTCCTGTTTAATAGTACTCCAGTGAGTCATTGAGCTGACGAGCTCGTGGATGAAGCACCCGCATGCCTGTATGACGTACCTGACCTGAGAAAGATGTTGTCAGCCTACTCAGCAAACCCCACATTTGAAAGACTGTAATCTCTACTGATGACGGTTAAAGAACCAGAAACACGTGTCTAGATATCAGCACTATCTGCACCAACTGTGGCGAAACACTCGAACACTCTTGAAGCAATTAAGTAACCGAAAATGCATTTACCACACAGCCAGGGGCGAACCTTGCTGGGAGGTGAAGCGGTGTGCTCCCACCCCTGTTCCCGTTTAATAGTACTCTCGTGAGTCATTGAGCTGACGAGCTCGTGGATGAAGCACCCGCATGCCTGTGAGAGATACCTGACCTGAGAAAGATGTTGGCAGCATACTCAGCAAACCCCACATTTGAAAGACTGTAATCTCTACTGATGACGGTTAAAGAACCAGAACCACGTGTCTAGAGATCAGCACTATCTGCGCCAAATGTGACAAAACACTAGAACACTCTTAAAGCAAGCAAGTAACTGAAACTGCATTTACCACAATGCCAGGGGCGAACCTTGCTGGGAGGTGAAGAGGAGTGCTCCCACCCCTGTTCCTGTTTAATAGTACTCAGTGAGTCATTGAGCTGACAAGCACGTGGATGAAGCACCCGTGTGGCTGTGAGAGGTACCTGACCTGAGAAAGATGTACGCAGCCTACTCAGCAAACTCCACACTTGAAAGACTGTAATCTCTACTGATGACGGTTAAAGAACCAGAAACACGTGTCTAGAGATCAGCACTATCTGCGCCAACTGTGGCAAAACACTTGAATACTCTTGAAGCAAGCAAGTAACTGAAACTGCATTTACCACAATGCCAGGGGCGAACCTTGCTGGGAGCTGAAGCGGTGTGCTCCCACCCCTGTTCCTGTTTAATAGTACTCCTGTGAGCTATTGAGCTGACGAGCTCTTGGATGAAGCACCCACTTCCCTGTGAGAGGTACCAGACCTGAGAAAGATGTTGGCAGTCTTCTCAGCAAACCCCAGATTTGAAAGACTGTAATCTCTACTGATGACGGTTAAAGAACCAGAAACACGTGTCTAGAGATCAGCACTATCTGCGCCAACTGTGGGGAAACACTCGAACACTCTTGAAGCAAGCAAGTAACTAAAACTGCATTTACCACAATGCCAGGGACGAACCTTGCTGGTATGTGAAGCGTTGTGCTACCACCCCTGTTCCTGTTTAATAGTACTCCCATGAGTCATTGAGCTGACGAGCTCATGCATGAAGCACCTGCATGCCTGTGAGAGGTACCTGACCTGAGAAAGATGTTGGCAGCCTACTAATCAAACCCCAGATTTGAAAGAGTGTAATCTCTACTGATGACGGTTAAAGAACCAGAAACATGTGTCTAGAGATCAGCACTATCTGCGCCAACTGTGGCGAAACACTCAAACACTCTTGAAGCAAGCAAGTAACTGAAACTGCATTTACCATAATGCCAGGGGTGAATCTTGCTAGGAGGTTGAAGCGTTGTGCTCCCACACCTGTTCCTGTTTAATAGTACTCTTGTGAGTCATTGAGCTGACGAGGTCGTGGATGAAGCACCCGCATGCCTGTGAGAGATACCTGACCTGAGAAAGATGTTGGCAGCATACTCAGCAAACCCCACATTTGAAAGACTGTAATCTCTACTGATGACGGTTAAAGAACCAGAACCAAGTGTCTAGAGATCAGCACTATCTGCGCCAAATGTGACAAAACACTAGAACACTCTTAAAGCAAGCAAGTAACTGAAACTGCATTTACCACAATGCCAGGGGCGAACCTTGCTGGGAGGTGAAGAGGAGTGCTCCCACCCCTCTTCCTGTTTAATAGTACTCCAGTGAGTCATTGAGCTGACGAGCTCGTGGATGAAGCACCCTCATGCCTGTATGACGTACCTGACCTGAGAAAGATGTTGGCAGCCTACTCAGCAAACCCCACATTTTAAAGACTGTAATCTCTACTGATGACGGTTAAAGAACCAGAAACACGTGTCTAGAGATCACACTATCTGCGCCAACTGTGGCGAAACACTCGAACACTCTTGAAGAATGCAAGTAACTGAAACTGCATTTACCACAGTGCCAGTGTGCGAACCTTGCTGGGAGGTGAAGTGGTGTGCTCCCACCACTGTTCCTGTTTAATAGTACTTTTGTGAGTCATTGAGCTGACGAGGTCGTGGATAAAGCACCCGCATGCCTGTGAGAGATACCTGACCTGAGAAAGATGTTGGCAGCATACTCAGCAAACCCCACATTTGAAAGACTGTAATCTCTACTGATGACGGTTAAGGAACCAGAACCATGTGTCTAGACATCAGCACTATCTGCGCCAAATGTGACGAAACACTTGAACACTCTTGAAGCAGGCAAGTAACTGAAACTGCATTTACCACAATGCCAGGGGCGAATCTTGCTGGGAGGTGAAGAGGAGTGCTCCCACCCCTGTTCCTGTTTAATAGTTCTCCAGTGAGTCATTGAGCTGACGAGCTCGTGGATGAAACACCCACATGCCTCTATGACGTACCTGACCTGAGAAAGATGTTGGCAGCCTACTCAGCAAACCCCACATTTGAAAGACTGTAATCTCTACTGATGACGGTTAAAGAACCAGAAACACATGTCTAGAGATCAACACTATCTGCGCCAACTGTGGCGAAACACTCGAACACTCTTGAAGCAAGTAAGTAACCGAAAATGCATTTACCACACAGCCAGGGGCGAACCTTGCTGGGAGGTGAAGCGGTGTGCTCCCACCCTTGTTCCCGTTTAATTGTGCTCTCGTGATTCATTGAGCTGACGAGCTCGTGGATGAAGAACCTGCATGCCTGTGAGAGATACCTGACCTGAGAAAAATGTTGGCAGCATACTCAGCAAACCCCACATTTGAAAGACTGTAATCTCTACTGATGACGGTTAAAGAACCAGAACCACATGTCTAGAGATCAGCACTATCTGCGCCAAATGTGACAAAACACTAGAACAATCTTAAAGCAAGCAAGTAACTGAAACTGCATTTACCAGAATGCCAGGGGCGAACCTTGCTGGGAGGTGAAGAGGAGTGCTCCCACCCCTGTTCCTGTTTAATAGTACTCCAGTGAGTCATTGAGCTGACAAGCACGTGGATGAAGCACCCGCGTGGCTGTGAGAGGTACCTGACCTGAGAAAGATGTACGCAGCCTACTCAGCAAACTCCACATTTGAAAGACTGTTATCTCTACTGATGACGGTTAAAGAACCAGAAACACGTGTCTAGAGATCAGCACTATCTGCGCCAACTGTGGCAAAACACTTGAACACTCTTGAAGCAAGCTAGTAACTGAAACTGCATTTACCACAATGCCAGGGGCAAACCTTGCTGGGAGGTGAAGCGGTGTGCTCCCACCCCTTTTCCTGTTTAATAGTACTCCTGTGAGCCATTGAGTTGACGAGCTCTTGGATGAAGCACCCACTTCCCTGTGAGAGGTACCAGACCTGAGAAAGATGTTGGCAGTCTTCTCAGCAAACCCCAGATTTGAAAGACTGTAATCTCTACTGATGACGGTTAAAGAACCAGAAACACGTGTCAAGAGATCAGCACTATCTGCGCCAACTGTGGCGAAACACTCAAACACTCTTGAAGCAAGCAAGTAACTGAAACTGCATTTACCACAATGCCAGGGATGAACCTTGCTGGTATGTGAAGCGTGGTGCTACCACCCCTGTTCCTGTTTAATAGTACTCCCATGAGTCATTGAGCTGACGAGCTCATGCATGAAGCTCCTGCATGCCTGTGAGAGGTACCTGACCTGAGAAAGATGTTGGCAGCCTACTCAGCAAACCCCAGATTTGAAAGACTGTAATCTCTACTGATGACGGTTAAAGAACCAGAAACATGTGTCTAGAGATCAGCACTATCTGCGCCAACTGTGGCGAAACACTTGAACACTCTTGAAGCAAGCAAGTAACTGAAACTGCATTTACCACAATGCCAGGGGTGAATCTTGCTGGGAGGTTGAAGCGTTGTGCTCCCACCCCTGTTCCTGTTTAATTGTACTCCCATGAGTCATTGAGCTAACGAGCTCGTGGATGAAGCACACACATGCCTGTGAGAGGTTCCTGACCTGAGAAAGATGTTGGTAGCCTACTCAGCAAAACCCACATTTGAAAGATTGTAATCTCTACTGATGACGGTTAAAGAACCAGAAACACGTGTCTAGAGATCAGCACTATCTGCGCCAACTGTGGCGAAACACTCGAACACTCTTGAAGAATGCAAGTAACTGAAACTGCATTTACCACAGTGCCAGTGTGCGAACCTTGCTGGGAGGTGAAGTGGTGTGCTCCCACCCCTGTTCCAGTTTAATAGTACTTTTGTGAGTCATTGAGCTGACGAGGTCGTGGATAAAGCACCCGCATGCCTGTGAGAGATACCTGACCTGAGAAAGATGTTGGCAGCATACTCAGCAAACCCCACATTTGAAAGACTGTAATCTCTACTGATGACGGTTAAGGAACCAGAACCACGTGTCTAGACATCAGCACTATCTGCGCCAAATGTGACAAAACACTTGAACACTCTTGAAGCAGGCAAGTAACTGAAACTGAATTTACCACAATGCCAGGGGCGAATCTTGCTGGGAGGTGAAGAGGAGTGCCCCCACCCCTGTTCCTGTTGAATAGTTCTCCAGTGAGTCATTGAGCTGACGAGCTCGTGGATGAAGCACCCGCATGCCTCTATGACGTACCTGACCTGAGAAAGATGTTGGCAGCCTACTCAGCAAACCCCACATTTGAAAGACTGTAATCTCTACTGATGACGGTTAAAGAACCAGAAACACGTGTCTAGAGATCAGCACTATCTGCGCCAACTGTGGCGAAACACTCGAACACTCTTGAAGCAAGTAAGTAACCGAAAATGCATTTACCACACAGCCAGGGGCGAACCTTGCTGGGAGGTGAAGCGGTGTGCTCCCACCCCTGTTCCCGTTTAATAGTACTCTCGTGAGTCATTGAGCTGACGAGCTCGTGGATGAAGAACCTGCATGCCTGTGAGAGATACCTGACCTGAGAAAGATGTTGGCAGCATACTCAGCAAACCCCACATTTTAAAGACTGTAATCTCTACTGATGACGGTTAAAGAACCAGAACCACGTGTCTAGAGATCAGCACTATCTGCGCCAAATGTGACAAAACACTAGAACAATCTTAAAGCAAGCAAGTAACTGAAACTGCATTTACCACAATGCCAGGGGCGAACCTTGCTGGGAGGTGAAGAGGAGTGCTCCCACCCCTGTTCCTGTTTAATAGTACTCCCGTGAGTCATTGAGCTGAAGAACTCGTGGATGAAGCACCCGCATGCCTGTGAGAGGTAATTGACCTGAGCAAGATGTTGACAGCCTACTCAGGAAACCCCACATTTGAAAGACTGTAATCTCAACTGATGACGGTTAAAGAACCAGAAACACGTGTCTAGAGATCAGCACTATCTGCGCCAAATGTGGCGAAACACTCGAACACTCTTGAAGCAAGTAAGTAACCGAAAGTGCATTCACCACAATGCCAGGAGCGAACCTTGCTGGGAGGTGAAGCGGTGTGCTCCCACCCCTGTTCCTGTTTAAAAGTACTCCCGTGAGTCATTGAGCTGACGAACTCGTGGATGAAGCACCCGCATGCCTGTGAGAGGTAATTGACCTGAGAAAGATGTTGACAGCCTACTCAGGAAACCCCACATTTGAAAGACTGTAATCTCAACTGATGACGGTTAAAGAACCAGAAACACGTGTCTAGAGATCAGCACTATCTGCGTCAACTGTGGCGAAACACTCGAACACTCTTGAAGCAAGTAAGTAACCGAAAGTGCATTCACCACAATGCCAGGAGCGAACCTTGCTGGGAGGTGAAGCGGTGTGCTCCCACCCCTGTTCCTGTTTAAAAGTACTCCCGTGAGTCATTGAGCTGACGAACTCGTGGATGAAGCACCCGCATGCCTGTGAGAGGTAAATGACCTGAGAAAGATGTTGACAGCCTACTCAGCAGACCCCACATTTGAAAAACTGTAATCTCTATTGATGACGGTTAAAGAACCAGAAACATGTGTCTAGAGATCAGCACTATCGGCGTCAACTGTTGCGAAACACTCAAACACTCTTGAAGCAAGTCAGTAACCAAAACTGCATTTCCCACAATGCCAGAGGAGAACCTTGCTGGGAGGTGAAGTGGTGTGCTCCCACCCCTGTTCCTGTTTAATAGTTCTCCCGTGAGTTATTGGGCTTACGAGCTCGTTGATGAAGCACCTGCATGCCTGTGAGTGGTACCTGACCTGAGAAAGATGTTGGCAGCCTACTTAGCAAACTCCACATTTGAAAGACTGTAATCTCTACTGATGACGGTTAAAGAACCAGAACCACGTGTCTAGAGATCAGCACTATCGGCGTCAAGTGTGGCGAAACACTCGAACACTCTTGAAGCAAGCAAGTAACTGAAACTGCATTTACCACAATGCCAGGGGCAAACCTTGCTGGGAGGTGAAGCGGCCACCCCTGTTCCTGTTTAATAGTTCTCCAGTGAGTAATTGAGCTGACGAGCGCGTGGATGAAGCACTCGCATGCCTATGAGAGGTTTCTGACCTGAGAAAGATGTTGGCAGCCTACTCAGCAAACCCCACATTTGAAAGACTGTAATCTCTACTGAAGACGGTTAAAGAACCAGAAACACGTGTCTAGAGATCAGCACTATCTGCGCCAACTGTGGCGAAACACTCAAACACTCTTGAAGAAAGCAAGTAACTGAAAATGCATTTACCACAATGCCAATGTGCGAACCTTGCTGGGAGGTGAAGCGGTGTACTGTTACCCCTGTTCCTGTTTAATAGTACTCTCGTGATTCATTGAGCTGACGAGCTCGTGGATGAAGAACACGCATGCCTGTGAGAGATATCTGACCTGAGAAAGATGTTGGCAGCATACTCAGCAAACCCCACATTTGAAAGACTGTAATCTCTACTGATGATGGTTAAAGAACTAGAACCATGTGTCTAGAGATCAGCACTATCTACGCAAATGTGACAAAACACTAGAACACTCTTAAAGCAAGCAAGAAACTGAAACTGCATTTACCACAATGCCAGGGGCGAACCTTGCTGGGAGGTTAAGAGGAGTGCTCCCTCCCCTGTTCCTGTTTAATAGTTCTCTAGTGAGTCATTGAGCTGACGAGGTCGTGGATAAAGCACCCGCATGCCTGTGAGAGATACCTGACCTGAGAAAGATGTTGGCAGCATACTCAGCAAACCCCACATTTGAAAGTCTGTAATCTCTACTGATGACGGTTAAGGAACCAGAACCACGTCTCTAGAGATCAGCACTATCTGCGCCAACTGTGGCGAAACACTTGAACACTCTTGAAGAAAGCAAGTAACTGAAACTGCATTTACCACAATGCCAGTGTGTGAACCTTGCTGGGAGATGAAGCGGTGTGCTCCCACCCCTGTTCCTGTTTAATAGCACTCTCGTGAGTCATTGAGCGGACGAGCTCATGGATGAAGCACCCGCATGCCTGTGAGAGATACCTGACCTGAGAAAGATGTTGGCAGCATACTCAGCAAACCCCACATTTGAAAGACTGTAATCTCTACTGATGACGGTTCAAGAACCAGAACTACTTGTCTACAGATCAGCACTATCTGCGCCAACTGTGGCGAAATACTCTTAAAGCAAGTAAGTAAACGAAACTGCATTTACCACAATGCCAGGGCGAACCTTGCTGGGAGGTGAAGCGGTGTGCTCCCACCCCTGTTCCTGTTTAATAGTTCTCTAGTGAGTCATTGAGCTGACGAGCTCGTGGATGAAGCACCAGCATGCCTGTGAGAGGTACCTGACCTGAGAAAGATGTTGGCAGCCTACTCAGCAAACCCCAAATTTGAATGACTGTACTCTCTACTGATGACAGTTAAAGAACCAGAACCACGTGTCTAGAGATCAGCACTATCGGCGCCAACTGTGGCGAAACACTCGAACACTCTTGAAGCAAGTAAGTAACCGAAACTGCATTCACCACAATGCCAGGGGCGAACCTTGCTGGGAGGTGAAGCGGTGTGCTCCCACCCCTGTTCCTGTTTAATAGTAGTCCTGTGAGTCATTGAGCTGATGAGCTTGTGAATGAAGCACCCGCATGCCTGTGAGAGGTACCAGACCTGAGAAAGATGTTGGCAGCCTACTCAGCAAACCCCTAATTTGAAAGACTGTAATCTCTACTGATGATGGTTAAAGAACCAGAAACACTTGTCTAGAGATCAGCACTATCTGCACCAACTGTGGCGAAACACTACAACACTTTTGAAGCAAGCAAGTAACCAAAACTGCAAATCCCACAATGCCAGAGGCGAAAATTGCTGGGAGGTGAAGCGGTGTGCTCCCACCCCTGTTCCTGTTTAATAGTTCTCCCGTGAGTTATTGAGCTCACGAGCTCATGGATGAAGCACCCGCATGCCTGTGAGAGGTACCTGACCTGAGAAAGATGTTGGCAGCCTACATAGCAAACTCCACATTTGAAAGACTGTAATCGTTACTGATGATGGTTAAAGAACCAGAACCACGTGTCTAGAGATCAGCACTATCGGCGTCAACTGCGGCGAAACACTCGAACACTCTTGAAGCAAGAAAGTAACTGAAACTGCATTTACCACAATGCCAGGTGCGAACCTTGCTGGGAGGTGAAGCGGCGTCCTCCCACCCCTGTTTCTGTTTAATATTTCTCCAGTGAGTAATTGAGCTGACGAGCTGGTGGATGAAGCACCCGCATGCCTGTGAGAGGTACCTGACCTGAGAAAGATTTTGGCAGCCTACTCAGCAAACCTCAGATTTCAAAGACTGTAATCTCTACTGATGACGGTTAAAGAACCAGAAACACTTGTCTAGAGATCAGCACTATCTGCGCCAACTGTGGCGAAACACTCGAACACTCTTGAAGCAAGCAAGTAACCAAAACTGCATTTACCACAATGCCAGGGGCGAACCTTGCGGGGAGGTGAAGCGGTGTCCTCCCACCCCTGTTCCTGTTTAATTGTTCTCCCGTGAGTCATTGAGCTGACGAGCTGGTGGATGAAGCACCCGCATGCCTGTGAGAGGTACCTGACCTGAGAAAGATGTTGGCAGCCTACTCAGCAAACCCCAGATTTCAAAGACTGTAATCTCTACTGATGACAGTTAAAGAACCACAAACACGTGTCTAGAGATCAGCACTATCTGCGCCAACTGTGGCGAAACAATCGAACACACTTGAAGCAAGCAAGTAACCGAAACTGCATTTACCACAAAGCCAGGGGCGAACCTTGCTGGGAGGTGAAGCGGTGTGCTCCCAACCCTGTTCCTGTTTAAAAGTACTCTCGTGAGTCATTGAGCTGACGAGCTCGTGGATGAAGCACCCGCATGCCTGTGAGATGTACCAGACCTGAGAAAGATGTTGGCAGCCTACTCAGCAAACCCCAGATTTGAAAGACTGTAATCTCTACTGATGACGGTTAAAGAACCAGAAACACGTGATTAGAGATCAGCACTATCTGCGCCAACTGTGGCGAAACACTCAAACACTCTTGAAGCAAGCAAGAAACCGAAATTGCATTTACCACATTGCCAGGGGCGAATATTGCTGGGAGGTGAAGCGTTGTGTGCTGCAGATCAGAGCTTATAAATTCTCCCTACATCCACGGATAGAGCAATTCCACAGTCATACGCACATACACTCACCATACGCTGGGGTCCATCACACCGACATTCATTCTAATACTCTATCCACACTGAATATACGTAAGAAATCTAAACAATCTGCATCTAAACTGAGGTCGATGCGACCTAATTGATCAGTCCTGAGTCATGATTTAAACCAAAAGAAATACATTTGAAACTCAATAATTGACAAATAAATAACCACCAGACACTATGATTCAAACAAATGGTTGTTTATCTAAATTAGTTCAAATGAAAGTCAATCAATAGCAAAATCATTATTCTCATAGTTACCTATTCTAGCTAAATGGGTCAGGACAGGTCTCTCAGTAAAGTCTCTCGAGTCACCGTCCTCTCAATCAGCATTGATCCTTTCTCGAGCATAGGTTCAGGAAGAAATGGCCATAATCACGTCGCTACAGACCCTCTCTAGTCTAGTAATATTTATAGGGAAAGTAACACTTAAAAAGTAACAAACAAACTCTAAACGTCCGTTGAGCCGCTGAGCAGAGCGAGCAGGAAAGGATGTTGACTTGCAACATTTAGAAAAACCTTCGCTCTCGAAAATCACAAAAATAAAAACACGGAAGAAGGAAGCTTGAACAAAAGATGATACACTCATGAATGCTCTTCCTCGGAATCATAGTGAAACCAGCGCAAATTTAGCAGAGTTCATTGTGGCTTTTATTCTTCTCCAAGGGCAGCTGGCAGCAAGCCTGGAGCTGCTGTCCTCACGGAAACTTTTAATACAGTCAGAGGCCGAGATCGGGTGGCTCCCAACCATGTTCAGCGAGGCCTCTCGTCGTATTCTATTCAATCAAATGCAGGCTGTAAATAGCGGCCATCTTTATTTAGGGCAAAACGGACCATCTTAATTAAAAGAAACACAAAACAACGTTACTACATTGTAATGATTAAACAGTGTTAATTCCCACTAACACCCTTATGTGTATGTAATTACCTAGCCATCTGCAACACAAAGAAGCATTAGAAGCACGTTATTTTAAAGCGCAATCACATTACAAATAGCACTTTAGCCACACATATTTAATTAATTCGCTCACCAATTTAATCCACGTATTAATAAGCAACATAAAGGCATTCCCACGTGTAATTCTTTCATTAGTAATGTTGATTAGTCAGGGAACTTAAACAAAATTAATAATTTAGCAATCAATTATCAGTAATTTTAATCATGACATATAACATAAACTGGAGTTTAAATCTCAATAAATTTTCAATAGAAAACTCTGCTCCAGCAATCCCCCCTTTGGTGATATATTATCACCACAAAACCAACCCAAAAAAAATATGTAGTCCCATTTTTAGGAGAAATTGAAATGTCTTTTTATGACACTACACACCAGACTCTCTTTCATCATTCCTCTTCGATTCCAAGTAAACACTCTCCCTTAATTTTTCTAATTCTATTTCTTGTGGGTCTCTCTTTGACCTCTTTTGTTTCTTTTCAATATTTTCTCTCATTAACTTCTTTTTCCCTCCCCTCTTTTTACAACACAAACACCCTAATCTAAGAATCAATAAAGCAACAATCACACATGTCAAAGGAAGCAATATCCTACCAAAAATGGTACTACCTATCTTAGCAATAAAACTCTTAACAGCAATCATTTTATTAGCCATTCTAGTCCAGATACTTTCAGCTTCCAGTGGTACTAAATCTTCATGCAAATCAGTAATATTTCTGATATAAACCTTTAGATCTCTGCTTTCATCAGGAATGTAAGTGCAACAATGTTGAACTTTCAGCATTCCACAGACTCCACCCTCTTTGGCCAATAGAATATCAAGGGCAAGTCGATTTTGCATAGAAATGGCGCGTAAGGCAACTATCTCCGTATTCACCAAAAGAAACCCTCCAGCGGTGCTTGTCGATAAGTGATCCACCACTGTTGACAGTTTCCGAATTCCATATGCATTTAATGAAATTCCCACTGCTGGTATCAAAGCTCCAAAAATATCTCCTACAATTTCCGACCAAGTTTCTCTCTTAAAGCGTGTTAGTAGATTAATCTGTTCTACATCTTCTATCTTATCTATATGAGAAATCTTTGGAAAGACCAGGCCAACATAACATGTGCCATACCAATGGTCAGGCAACCTGTAATAATCCCTGTTCCCACAAATAAAATACACTCCCGGGAAAACCGGATCTTTTCCTCCTTTAAATCCCCATCCCGTTGCAATGAAGTATGTATCATGGCACTCACTAGCCCCAACAAAATATGTATCATATTGGGATTTTCTTCTGGTAATACATAGTTTACCCTTCTGTGGTGCATCTAAAGCCAAAGTTGGACTGGCCCCTTCCTTTAACTTCTTTCCCATCTCAATGTCCCACACTGTTTCACTCAATTTATATTCTCCTGCCTTTTCATGCATGCCCACCCTCCTTTTCTCTACCATGTCTAGGAAAGCTTTTTCTTCTTCTTTCAAACTGCAAGTTAAATTGTTTCTAAAAATGTAATCTAATGTTAATTCTTCTGTTTCAATAAAAATCTCACCTAAAAAGTTAGCTTCTTTTGCAGGATTTAATCTCTTATTCATAGGCAATTGCCCAAAAATGTTATTTTTATTAGACATCTCATAATGTATTTTCCCTAGTAAATAAAAAATACTAATTAACACACTACAAGAAATCCCATACGTAGCTGGAAGATGGTGATAAGTAACTCCCTCTGAAACAGATGCAGGCAATTGCATACAGACGTAGCAATCCCTTACTTCCATTGTCTTTACGTATTCATACAACAACTTTGAAAAAACATTGCTAGAAAAATCATTAATTGACCTATCTTTGTGCAGATATATATTACTAATCCTAGTTGGCACTACTTTTTGTGAACTCTTCCCTATATTAGTCATATTCTCAGTATGTGTTTCAAAAGTATCTACTGTAACTCTAAAAGTGACTAATAAAGCAAGTACACTCCATAGTAGCATTAATAAACCTGTACAGCAGCAGCACATTCTACACCATCTTTTCAAGAAGGCACATCTACTTTGATTATTTTTGGTGTTAGCCATCTTATGACTTTGACCGTGTCTTTTGACTTAGCCTCTACTACTCCACTACCAAACACTGGATTATTTCAATCTGTTAATTTTCAGCACTTTCTTCACTCTTTCCAAGTGACTCTTTTAGTTCACTCAATTTGGATTTTCATCACTTTTTACTTCTTCTTCTGCAACATCAAATTGTATCAGATCTTCAATATCCTGAGCATCCGACTCTTCTCCAATGTCAGTCAAGATAACTTTCAGGATTTCAACGTTTTTCTCCTCCTCAACCACTCTCCGTAAGGTCCCCTCTGGATTTCCTTGACTCTCTGCCTCTTCTTCTTCTCCTTCAGGCAGTGCCACATACGTCCATTCCGGTGACCTATACTTCTGGTTGGGCTTTCTGATTCTCTTGATCTCCTCTGGTTCTTTTGATTTCTTTTGTTCTTCTTCTTTCGCTTGATTTTGACTCGACACTTTGTTTACTTGTTCAGCTTTTGATGGGTCAAAGATCTCCTTTTACACTTCTCTTCTGTTTTACTTCTTTATTATTTCTTTCTCCGATCCAAGTTCTCTTTCTCAGAACTCGACCCTCTGGTTTCTCATTCTCACTCTCATCCGATTCTGTTTCATTTGCCTCTGATTCATCAACAATTCTCTTTTGCTCCACAGACTTCTTCCTTTCCACTGTTTGAGATTTCCCTACTACTGTCCCTCCTCGGGTCTCCGACACGCAATCTTCTTGCTGTCTATTTGTCCCTTTACCTAGCTTATCAGGAATGATCCCTACACCTCCTCGGGGGTCTTCCGCAACCTGTCCCTCTCTATCTTCTTCTGACCCTACTCCTTCAGAAATAATCTCAAGTGGATTATTAATCTCTTCATCTGGTTCAGGTGTAGTCTCTGTGGAACTGTTTTCTTCACCTCTTTCCTTTTCACCGCTTGTTGAAACCTCAGGCACTTTTACAAAATCTGAAACTTTTCCTGAAACTTTCAATGTTTCTCTTGAAGCTCTTGAAACTTCCTCTGGTAAGGAAAAAGAATCACCTGATTCTCTTACTCCTTCCTCCCTTTCAGGATTCTTTTCTCTTCTCACTGTTTCAGTGTCTTCATCATCACTGGAAACTGATTCTTCAAAATACTCTTTTCCAGTCCCGTCTTTTGGATTTGGAACTCTCAGAGTATGACTTGCATGAACCCAGTTCTTCACACCAGCACACTTTACAGCAGTTGTTGTGGTCAGAATGACTTGTCTTGGCCTTCCCCACCTTGCAACCAAGCAATTTCTTCTTCTGTGCACTTTTATTCTCACCCAGTCCCCTGGACTCAGATCATGGGCTTGCTTCTTTTCAAGTGTGGTGGCGTCTCCTCCAACCTGGTGAAACACAGAATGAACTGCGTCAGCCAGGCCTTTACAGTAATCCAAAACCATGTCATCAGTTATTGTCATCCATTTGTTGACAGGCATGAATGCATGTCTCATTGCTCGTCCCATCAAAATTTCATGTGGACTCAAACCTGTAGTTCTGTCTGGAGTAGATCTAATAGTCATTAGCACTAGAGGCAAGACATCAGGCCATTTCATTCCAGTGGCTAAACACATCTTACCAATTCTGTTTTTGATTGTGCCGTTCATCTGCTCAACAACACCAGAAGCCTCTGGCCTGTATGCACAATGTAGTTTCTGCTGTATGCTCAATGCTTCACAAATTAAACCCATGAGCTCATTGTAGAAGTGTCCCCCTCTGTCTGATTCAATTGTCACTGGGAACCCGTACCTAGGAATCAACTCTCTTAGCAGCAAATTTGCCACTGTTATTCCATCATTTCTCCTAGTCGGATAGGCTTCTACCCATCTTGAGAACAAACAGACTACCACTAGAACATACCTCAATCTATTGACTTGGGGCATTTCAATGAAATCTATTTGCATTCTGGTAAAAGGACCTCCTTCTCTGCCTATTTTTCCTAGGCTCACCACTGTCTTCTTTCCAGTATTGAACTGCTGACAAATCAAACATCTCTGACAGATGCTCTCTGCAATCAGCCTGAACTTTGCATTGTACCAGGTTTGTTTAAAGGACCTAATCATAGCGTCCCTCCCCAGATGTCCCTGGCCATGATACATTCTTGCCATTGTTGACAACATGCTATTCGGCATAACTGGTCTTCCATCTCTATAGATCCAAACATGATCTTTCTCTCTTGGAGCACAACCTGCTTTGATCCAATCCCTCATTTCCTCATCTCCTGCTTCATCCTGCAACTGTTTCACCTCATCCCATGTTTCCAGGACATTAGTAAACATCACAGAACAAAAAGACATTTCTCTCTCTCGTCCCCTGTTAATTGAATTATCATTCTTTGCACAATACTGTGCTATGTCATTTGCGAAGCGATTACCAAGGGTAACAAAATCATCTCCTTGTCCATGAGCAGCACATTTAACAACCGCTAGTTCTTTAGGCAGCTGTATCGCCTCAAGCAACTTCCCAATTACTTCAGCATTCTTTATAGGAGTCCCACTCAACGTCAAGAAACCTCTCTGTAGCCAAAGTTGGCCAAAATCATGTACCACTCCAAATCCATACTGACTATCAGTCATCACAGTCACTCTCAAATTTTTCCCAATCTTGCAAGCTTTTGTCAATGCCACCAATTCAGCCACTTGAGCAGACCTCACTCCTTTCAAAGACGAAGCTTCCATTACTTCTGAAACTTTGCACACCGCATATGCTGCACTCAACACACCCTCATCAGTTCTCAGACATGATCCAGCCACAAACAACACATGATCACTCTCCGGCAGTGGCAGATCTCTAATGTCTGGTCTCGGTTTCGTACAGTAATCAAGAACATCCAAACAATCATGATCAACATCATCTCCCACACTCACATTTTCAGCATCGGGCAACAATGTCGCTGGATTCACATTTACACATCTCTCAAGAGTCACATTTGATGCTCCCAGAATGATTTTTTCATATTTAGTCAGCCGACTATGTGACATATATTGAGTTCTGCTTCTGGTCAAAAGAATTGCCACATCATGAGGTACGAATACCCTTGCAGGATATCCCATTATTATAGCCTCACTCTGTTCCAAGCTTCTGCATGTAGCAGCTACTGCTTTCAGGCAACCTGGCAAACCCACAGCTACGGGGTCAAGTGTTGATGAGAAGTACGCAATAGGCCTCCTCAGTTGTCCATGTTTCTGGATTAACACTGAAAGTGCACATCCGTTTCTCTCACTGCAGTACAACTCAAACTCCTTTTCATAGTCTGGCATTCCCAAAGCAGGAGCTTCACACATTCTGCTCTTTAACTCCTCAAATGCTGCCATTTGTTCTGCATTTAGTTCCAATGGGTCTCTCACCTCACTTTTGGTCAATTTAATCAGTGGCTTTGCTATCAGGGAGAAATTACTTCTCCACTGACGACAATAACCCACCATCCCCAGAAACATCCTCACTTCTCTCTGGGTCATTGGGGCTCTTATTCCTCTGATAATTTTGATCCTGTCATCAGTCACTTTTCTCAGACCCTTTTCAATATTGTGTCCAAGATAATGTACTTCTTTCTTGCAAAACTGCAACTTGGCTGGAGATACCTTTAACCCTCCATCTGCCAGATGATTCAGTAAAGCTATGGTATCTACTTCACAAGCTTCACGTGTCTTTGATGCCACAAGTAGGTCATCGATATATTGTACTAGTACTGAGCTCTCAGGCATGATTAAACTCTCCAAAGACCTTTTCAACAACTGATTGAATATTGAAGCACTCTCTGTATACCCCTGTGGGATACGGCACCATTCTAAAATACGCTGTCCAAACCGAAATGCAAAAATCGGCTGGCTATCATGATGCAATGGAATTGAAAAGAAAGCATGACACAAATCAATTACCGTGTACCATTCAGCATCATGAGGAATCTGATACAAAATCACTGATGGATTTGGCACAATGGGACAACATGCTACCACAATCTTGTTAATCTTTCTCAAATCTTGTACAATCCTGAACTTACCATTAGGTTTCTTCAGCCCCATTATCGATGAATTACACGGGCTACTCAGTAAATCTCTCAAAACACCTTGCTGAATCATCAGGTCTATTATAGGTGTTATTCCCTCAATTATCTCTGGTGTCAACCTGTACTGTGGGATATTAGGATATGTGATTCCCTCTTTCGCTGAAATCTTCACTGGATCTACATTATTCATTAATCCCACATCTTCTCCAGTAAAATCCCAAACTGCTGTTTTTACTGTGTGTCTCAACTCTTGAGGCACATCATCTGGGTTAAACACAGCATATGTTCCAATAATCTCACTCTCTCTATTATCTAGAGTCATCCTGTACAAAACATCCTCATCTGGCGTCTCAAAAGCTATTCCATCCGGAGTACAAAAAATTGTACAATTCATCTTACATAATAAGTCCCTACCCAACAAGTTCACTGGACTAGTGTCGCAGACTACAAATCTGTGCATATCTGAAAATTTCCCTATTCTTACCTTTACTGGTTCAGTAAGACGAGTCTTAATCTGTGTATTAGCTACACCAACCACTTGGATTGCTTCGTCTGAGAGAGGAAGATTTCTTATATCTGCTGACCTGACAGTTGATCTTGTTGCTCCTGTGTCTACCAAAAAAGTAACACTCTCCCCATTTATTTTCCCAACTACAAATGGTCCTGCCTGGTCTATTTCTAGAGTTGCACCAAGAATGCACTCTTCCTCCTCTCTTCAGCACCGTCAATAGTCCCCTTCAGACTCACTCCCCTCATTCTTTAACCAGTATTGCTGTACTGGGTTAGTACGTCTCGGTTTGTTTACCTGCTCATCATTGTAGAATCCTGAGTCCTGGTTATACTTTTGGGACCCTCTATTCTGCGGCAAAGGCGGCTTTGGCTCTTGACTCTGCTGTCTGACAATCTTCTGCTGCTGCTGATGATGATTACACCCCTCGTTCTGCACCTGTTGATTCAATGATTTATTCTCATTACTCACTAATGGTGGATTCGTACACTCGGATCTCCAGTGCCCCAATTGTCCACAGTTGTGACATGGGAACTTCTTTTTAGCCTCTTCTAAGTTCCCCTTTCCTTTTCCTGTGCCATATCTGGGCCTATTTCCTGGATTATTTACTTGTTCCACCAGCTGTGCTTCTTGCCTTTCTGCAACTTTCACCTGTGCCCGCATTGCTTTCTCCTTTAGCTTTCTCTCTTTTGCCTCAATCTCATCACTGAAGTATTTCGCGTGTCTCAAGATTTCATCAATCTTTTTACTCTGCCAGTCGACTGTATGCTCACGTATCATTTCACTGATCTCAGGTCTCAAGCCATATACAAATCTGTATACAAAATGACTCAAATCCTTATCACCCAGGTGTTCATCTCCACTGAACTGTTTAAAAGCCAGCATTAACCTTTCATAAAAGGCATGAACTGATTCTTTTGCTTCCTGATGTGTCCGATCTATCTTAACCCAATCTGTCTCTTTAGGGGGTACCTTATTCTTCAGGAACACTATGACCTGTTCATATTTCCTCATGACCTCCGGGTCTGGTGCTCCTGTCTTTTGATCCCTTGGGTATTCCTTAGTAGGCCAATCTACAACTATTTTACACTCTGTCCACAAGTCTGCTGGAACAATTATATCAAACAGACTATTCAGGTCAATCCACAGCACCTTTGACAATTTCACAAACCTATCTACCTGCCTATACCACTCGACGGGCTTTTCTCTCAATTAGGGAAATCATTCGTAAATGATAAAATATCCTGTCTAGTCCATGGAACATGTACATATCCTCCTCCAGGAATCTCTCTCATAGGATAAGCATCCACTGTTTTTTCTTTTTCTCTCATGGGAAATGCTGAATAAGTCCTGTCCACTGAATCTTCCCTTTTCTTGTACCACCTATCCTTCCACTTTTCCACATCACCCCATTTTCGCAATAAGGAAATAATTTCCTTAATCTGCCCTGTTCTGCCAACACCATTTAGATTCTCAATATCCTTGTCTGTAAAGTCCACCCTGTAAGGTTTCTGCAAAGCTTTTATTTTATCCATATCAACTCCCAGTTCACTCGCTATTCCTCTCAACCTGTCATGTGTACTTTTAGCCCTCCAGGTAATACTCTTGCACATGAATAACAACTCTCCATCATAACGATTTTTCAACATTTCTGTAGGAATTGTTCCCGCTATGAGTTCCTCCAGTTCTATACGTAACCTGGCTACATCAATTGCCTGTGAATCTTTATCCTTCTTTTGGACAACTTTCAACCAGTAATTCAAATCCTCAGCCGTTATTTCTGTAGACCTTTTCACTATACTCGCTATACCTCTGTGGTTCCAAAATCGATCCTCCCAAACAACCAGTATTCAATCCTGAATTAGGCTGTACATTTAACTCTCCACCACATGTGTCATGTCTCAACCGCCTCAAATGATTCTCTTCCATCCTTATTCCCGACTCTCCCGAAGAATCAACCAAACCATTTCCTACGTAAGGAACCGTCAAACCATTTTCACCCATTCTTTGTTTATCAAAAATAGGCATAACCGGACCTATGGTTACAGGCACTGTAACAGCTTCTAGATTCTTTGTTAGCTCTCTAATTTTCTCAGTCAACTCAGATGTCATTCTGGCTAATTCTCTTGTTTGCTCATTCCCAATTTGATTCTCGCTCTCTCGCTCTCTCTCTCTCTCTCTTTCCGTCAAAGAGCTACCACTTTTCAAATCAGGTGTCGCGATTTCTGTTTTAACAATTTGCAAAGTATCTCTTATAGGAGTAGTAACTGGCGTTCTCTCTTCTGGTTCTGGTCTATATGGAGGTGGTCTCTTGTAAATCATGTCATCCAAGACCTCATCCTCATAATCATTAGCTCCATACCTTCTTAATTCTGCATCTGGCACTTTTTCTGCACCTTTCCTCCCTACTGCTTCCTCAACAGTTCTTATGGGATATAGACCCTCTGACATACTAGCATCTCGCCACATTCTCATTCGATCATGATGAGTTTCACGATCATATTTCCTCCCAAAAATATACCTATAATTGCCTCCACTCCTCTGCTTTTCTCGCTCATGCACTTCATCTTACCATTCCACTAACGCCTCAAACTGTGTCGGCCTTGGTCTAGGCTCTAGACACATCATCTTCTCCCGTAAATTTCTCAACACGGCCAGATTAAATGAACCATGTTCCGGGAATGCTAAAACACCATCTGCTTTAGTGTACTTAGCCCAATTGTCTAACCATATACAGGTATGATACCCATATTTCGCAACCATGAAGGATGCAGGTGTTCTTGTTGGAGGTAATAGTTCACCTTCTCTAGTTATAATATCCTTATCCTTGTCGAACCACCTTTTAATTTTACCGAACAAGGATTTCTTCTTCTTTTCCTCCGTTTGGTAATACATTTCAGCGTTTACCACAACTCTCTAGTCCCTTCCGCAACTGTACGATCTTTTGTCCAATAACAGCGCGACTCACACTAACGCACCAATCCTGGAGCGTCTACGTCACCCTGTACACCTTCCAATCCCTGCGCGGCTCACACCAACGCACGAATCACAGCGCAAGCACTGTTTCAACCCACTGTCCAATCACAGCGCGGTCTGTCTGACGTCAGTAGTCGCTGACTGCAGCTTCTACTCCTGTCTCCTGTCTTTCGTCTACCCCTCCTTTACAAAGCCTTCTCGGTAGACTTCGTCTCAGATTCTACAAATCTATTAGTTACAACATATAAACATCTCCATTGTCTGCTTCGCTAACCACAGAATAGTAAAGAAAAGTATTTTTCACAAGAATCCCGCTTCTCTCTAGAACAGCGCTTACCTCTGCTCCACTACGGAATTATTACTTTCGTTGACACAGTAGCACATCCCTCTACTCTGCCCTTCTAACATGCATTCATTAACTGTTTTCTCTCGGAATGCTCCTAAGAGTTTCACAATCAACTAAATGCTCATACATTCACGCACTTTCACACCAGAAAATGTAGTACATCCACACAGAATCCTGCCTTTCCCGAGAACAGCGAACAGTCTGTTCCACTACAGAATTATAACACACGTTAACCAAGCAGCGCTTATCTCTGCCCAGTCCTTCAAACAAGCTCAGAGAATACCTATTACCTCTCCAGTGATAAGCTTTAACGGCAAACCTTACGGGTCCCTGGGACTTAAGACCAGAGTTTCACAGATAACCTTCGCTACCATACACACTCCTTTTATACTGAAAATATATCCCTAATAGTAACACACGACGATGTCACTGATTCCGAACCCAGACAATGCGACGCGCAACTTCAATTGTCACACGCTTCCGAGAGCAGAACACACTTCCCTCTGCCCTACTACGGAACCGTCACCAGCTCCCTACGTTCCAGAAGCCGTACACACTACATAAAACTCAATACGACGCCTTCAACATATAGTGTTAATACATATAACAACATCAATCAATAAACCAATGATACCAAAAGCCTATGTACAAACAATCTATCAGATCAAGACAATAATCAAAACCATACTACTGCTACCAGGAAACTACTGCAGATCAGAGCTTATAAATTCTCCCTACATCCACGGATAGAGCAATTCCACAGTCATACGCACATACACTCACCATACGCTGGGGCCCATCACACCGACATTCATTCTAATACTCTATCCACACTGAATATACGAGAGAAATCCAAACAATCTGCATCTAAACTGAGGTCGATGCGACCTAATTGATCAGTCCTGAGTCATGATTTAAACCATAAGAAATACATTTGAAACTCAATAATTGACAAAGAAATAACCATAGTGGGAGTTAATATGGATAAAATTAATTATTTGCAGAAACCTTACAGGGTGGACTTTACAGACAAGGATATTGAGAATCTAAATGGTGTTGGCAGAACAGGGCAGATTAAGGAAATGATTTCCTTATTGCGAAAATAAGATCTTCTTCTCCTCCTTTAAATCCCCATCCCATTGCAATGAAGTATGTATCATGGCACTCACTAGCCCCAACAAATATCATATGTATCATATTGGGATTTTCTTCTGGTAATACATAGTTTACCCTTCTGTGGAGCATCTAAAGCCAAAGTTGGACTGGCCCCTTCCTTCAACTTCTTTCCCATCTCAATGTCCCACACTGTTTCACTCAATTTATATTGAAGTTCCTATTCTAGCTAAATGGGTCAGGACAGGTCTCTCAGTAAAGTCTCTCGAGTCACCGTCCTCTCAATCAGCATCGATCCTTTCTCGAGCATAGGTTCAGGAAGAAATGGCCATAATCACGTCGCTACAGACCCTCTCTAGTCTAGTAATATTTATAGGGAAAGTAACACTTAAAAAGTAACAAACAAACTCTAAACGTCCGTTGAGCCGCTGAGCAGAGCGAGCAGGAAAGGATGTTGACTTGCAACATTTAGAAAAACCTTCACTCTGGAAAATCACAAAAATAAAAACACAGAAGAAGGAAGCTTGAACAAAAGATGATACATTCATGAATGCTCTTCCTCGGAATCATAGTGAAACCAGCGCAAGTTTATCAGAGTTCATTGTGGCTTTTATTCATCTCCAAGGGCAGCTGGCAGCAAGCCTGGAGCTGCTGTCCTCACGGAAACTTTTAATACAGTCAGAGGCCGAGATCGGGTGGCTCCCAACCATGTTCAGCGAGGCCTCTCATCGTATTCTATTCAATCAAATGCAGGCTGTAAATAGCGGCCATCTTTATTTAGGCCAAAACGGACCATCTTAATTAAAAGAAACACAAAACAACGTTACTACATCGTAATGATTAAACAGTGTTAATTCCCACTAACACCCTTATGTGTATGTAATTACCTAGCCATCTGCAACACAAAGAAGCATTAGAAGCACGTTATTTTAAAGCGCAATCACATTACAAATAGCACTTTAGCCACACATATTTAATTAATTCGTTCACTAATTTAATCCCCGTATTAATAAGCAACATAAAGGCATTCCTACGTGTAATTCTTTCATTAGTAATGTTGATTAGTCAGAGAACTTAAACAAAATTAATAATTTAGCAATTAATTATCAGTAATTTTAATCATGACATATAACATAAACTGGAGTTTAAATCTCAATAAATGTTCAATAGAAAACTCTGCTCCAGCATGTGCTCCCACCCCTGTTCCTGTTTAATAGTTCTCCTGTGAATCATTGAGCTGACGAGCTCGTGGATGAAGCACCCGCATGCCTGTGAGAGGTACCTGACCTGAGAAAGATGTTGGCAGCCTACTTAGAAAACTTCACATTTGAAAGACTGTAATCTCTACTGATGACGGTTAAAGAACCAGAACCACGTGTCTAGAGATCAGCACTATCGGCGCCAACTGTGGCGAAACACTCGTACACTCTTGAAGCAAGCAAGTAACTGAAACTGCATTTACCACAACGCCGGGGGCGAACCTTGCTGGGAGGTGAAGCATTGTGCTCCCACCCCTGTTCCTGTTTAATAGTACTCCCATGAGTCATTGAGCTGACAAGCTCAATGACTCATGGGACTCATGGGACTCATGGATGAAGCACCCGCATGCCTGTGAGAGGTACCTGACCAGAGAAAGATGTTGGCAGCCTACTCAGCAAACCCCACATTTGAAAGACTGTAATCGTTACTGATGATGGTTAAAGAACCAGAACCACGTATCTAGAGATCAGCACTATCGGCATCAACTGCGGCGAAACACTCGAACACTCTTGAAGCAAGCAAGTAACTGAAAATGCATTTACCACAATGCCAGGGGCGAACCTTGCTGGGAGGTGAAGCGGCGTCCTCCCACCCCTGTTTCTGTTTAATATTTCTCCAGTGAGTAATTGAGCTGACGAGCTCGTGGATGAAGCACCCACATACCTGTGAGAGGTACCTGACCTGAGAAAGATGTTGGCAGCCTACTTAGCAAACTCCACATTTGAAAGACTGTAATCTCTACTGATGACGGTTAAAGAACCAGAACCACGTGTCTAGAGATCAGCACTATTGGGGCCAGCTGTGGCGAAACACTTGAACGTTCTTGAAGCAAGCAAGTAACTGAAACTGCATTTACCACAATGCCAGGGGAGAACCTTGCTGGGTGGTGAAGCGTTGTGGTCCCACCCCTGTTCCTATTGAATAGTACTCCCATGAGTCATTGAGCTGACGAGCTGGTGGATGAAGCACCCGCATGCCTGTGAGAGGTACCTGACCTGAGAAAGATTTTGGCAGCCAACTCAGCAAACCCCAGATTTCAAAGACTGTAATCTCTACTGATGACGGTTAAAGAACCAGAAACACTTGTCTAGAGATCAGCACTATCTGTGCCAACTGTGGCGAAACACTCGAACACTCTTGAAGCATGCCAGTAACCAAAACAGCATTTACCACAATGCCAGGGGTGAACCTTGCGGGGAGGTGAAGCGGTGTCCTCCCACCCCTGTTCCTGTTTAATTGTTCTCCCGTGAGTCATTGAGCTGACGAGCTGGTGGATGAAGCACCCGCATGCCTGTGAGAGGTACCTGACCTGAGAAAGATGCTGGCAGCCTACTCAGCAAACCCCAGATTTCAAAGACTGTAATCTCTACTGATGACGGTTAAAGAACCACAAACACGTGTCTAGAGATCAGCACTATCTGCGCCAACTGTGGCGAAACAATCGAACACACTTGAAGCAAGCAAGTAACCGAAACTGCATTTACCACAAAGCCAGGGGCGAACCTTGCTGGGAGGTGAAGCGGTGTGCTCCCAACCCTGTTCCTGTTTAAAAGTACTCTTGTGAGTCATTGAGCTGACGAGCTCGTGGATGAAGCACCCGCATGCCTGTGAGATGTACCAGACCTGAGAAAGATGTTGGCAGCCTACTCAGCAAACCCCAGATTTGAAAGACTGTAATCTCTACTGATGACGTTTAAAGAACCAGAAACACGTGATTAGAGATCAGCACTATCTGCGCCAACTGTGGCGAAACACTCAAACACTCTTGAAGCAAGCAAGAAACCGAAACTGCATTTACCACATTGCCAGGGGCGAATATTGCTGGGAGGTGAAGCGGTGTGCTCCCACCCCTGTTCCTGTTTAATAGTTCTCCTGTGAATCATTGAGCTGACGAGCTCGTGGATGAAGCACCCGCATGCCTGTGAGAGGTTCCTGACCTGAGAAAGATGTTGGCAGCCTACTTAGAAAACTTCACATTTGAAAGACTGTAATCTCTACTGATGACGGTTAAAGAACCAGAACCACGTGTCTAGAGATCAGCACTATCGGCGCCAACTGTGGCGAAACACGCGTACACTCTTGAAGCAAGCATATAACTGAAACTGCATTTACCACAATGCCGGGGGCGAACCTTGCTGGGAGGTGAAGCATTGTGCTCCCACCCCTGTTCCTGTTTAATAGTACTCCCATGAGTCATTGAGCTGACAAGCTCGTGGATGAAGCACCCGCATGCCTGTGAGAGGTACCTGACCAGAGAAAGATGTTGGCAGCCTACTCAGCAAACCCCACATTTGAAAGACTGTAATCTCTACCTATGACAGTTAAAGAACCAGAACCACGTGTCTAGAGATCAGCACTATCTGCGCCAAATGTCGCGAAACACTCGAACACTCTTGAAGCAAGCAAGTAACTGAAACTGCATTAATCACAATGCCAGGGGCGAACCTTGCTGGTAGGTGAAGCGGTGTGCTCCCACCCCTGTTCCTGTTTAATAGTACTCCCATGAGTCATTGAGCTGACGAGCTCATGGATGAAGCACCTGCATGCCTGTGAGAGGTACCTGACCTAAGAAAGATGTTGGCAGCCTACTCAGCAAACTCCAAATTTTAAAGACTGTAATCTCTACTGATGACGGTTAAAGAACCACAAACACGTGTCTAGAGATCAGCACTATCTGCGCCAACTGTGGTGAAACAATCGAACACATTTGAAGCAAGCAAGTAACCGAAACTGCATTTACCACAAAGCCAGGGGCGAACCTTGCTGGGAGGTGAAGCGGTGTGCTCCCAACCCTGTTCCTGTTTAAAAGTACTCTTGTGAGTCATTGAGCTGACGAGCTCGTGGATGAAGCACCCGCATGCCTGTGAGATGTACCAGACCTTAGAAAGATGTTGGCAGCCTACTCAGCAAACCCCAGATTTGAAAGACTGTAATCTCTACTGATGACGGTTAAAGAACCAGAAACACGTGATAAGAGATCAGCACTATCTGCGCCAACTGTGGCGAAACACTCAAACACTCTTGAAGCAAGCAAGAAACCGAAACTGCATTTATCACATTGCCAGGGGCGAATATTGCTGGGAGGTGAAGCGGTGTGCTCCCACCCCTGTTCCTGTTTAATAGTTCTACTGTGAATCATTGAGCTGACGAGCTGGTGGATGAAGCACCCGCATGCCTGTGAGAGGTACCTGACCTGAGAAAGATGTTGGCAGCCTACTCAGCAACCCCCAGATTTCAAAGACTGTAATCTCTACTGATGACGGTTAAAGAACCACAAACACGTGTCTGGAGATCAGCTCTATCTGCGCCAACTGTGGCGAAACAATCGAACACACTTAAAGCAAGCAAGTAACCGAAACTGCATTTACCACAAAGCCAGGGGCGAACCTTGCTTGTAGGTGAAGCGGTGTGCTCCCACCCCTGTTCCTGTTTAATAGTACTTCCATTAGTCATTGAGCTGACGAGCTCATGGATGAAGCACCTGCATGCTTGTGAGAGGTACCTGACCTGAGAAAGATGTTGGCAGCCTACTCAGCAAACTCCAAATTTTAAAGACTGGAATCTCTACTGATGACGGTTAAAGAACCAGAAACACGTGTCTAGAGATAAGCACTATCTGCGCCAACCGTGGCGAAACACTCAGACACTCTTGAAGCAAGCAAGTAACTGAAACTGCATTTACCACAATTCCAGGGGCGAACCTTGCTGGGAGGTGAAGCGGTGTGCTCCTACCCCTATTCCTGTTTAAAAGTACTTCCGTGAGTCATTAAGCTGACGAACTCGTGGATGAAGCACCCGCATGCCTGTGAGAGGTACATGACCTGAGAAAGATGTTGACAGCCTACTCAGCAGATCCCACATTTGAAAAACTGTAATCTCTACTGATGATAGTTAAAGAACCAGAAACACGTGTCTAGAGATCAGCACTATCTGCGCCAACAGTGGCGAAACACTCGAACACTCTTAAAGCAAGCAAGTAACTGAAACTGCATTTACCAGAATGCCAGGGTGCGAACCTTGCTGGGAGGTGAAGAGGAGTGCTCCCACCCCTGTTCCTGTTTAATAGTTCTCCAGTGAGTCATTGAGCTGACGAGCTCGTGGATGAAGCACCCGCATTCCTGTATGACGTACCTAACCTGAGAAAGATGTTGGCAGCCTACTCAGCAAACCCCACATTTGAAAGACTGTAATCTCTACTGATGATGGTTAAAGAACCAGAAACACGTGTCGAGAGATCAGCACTATCTGCGCCAACTGTGGATAAACACTCAAACACTCTTGAAGCAAGTAAGTAACCGAAAATGCATTTACCACACAGCCAGGGGCGAACCTTGCTGGGAGGTGAAGCGGTGTGCTCCCACCCCTGTTCCTGTTTAATAGTAGTTCCGTGAGTCATTGAGCTGATGAACTTGTGAATGAAGCAGCCGCATGCCTGTCAGAGGTACCAGACCTGAGAAAGATGTTAGCAGCCTACTCAGCAAACCCCTAATTTGAAAGACTGTAATCTCTACTAACGACAGTTAAAGAACCAGAAACACTTGTCTAGAGATCAGCACTATCTGCGCCAACTGTGGCGAAACACTCGAACACTCTTGAAGCAAGCAAGTAACCAAAACTGCATTTACCACAATGCCAGGGGCGAACCTTGCGGGGATGTGAAGCGGTGTCCTCCCACCCCTGTTCCTGTTTAATTGTTCTCCCGTGAGTCATTGAGCTGACAAGCTGGTGGATGAAGCACCCGCATGCCTGTGAGAGGTACCTGACCCGAGAAAGATGTTGGCATCCTACTCAGCAAACTCCAGATTTGAAAGACTGTAATCTCTACTGATGACGGTTAAAGAACCACAAACACGTGTCTAGAGATCAGCACTATCTGCGCCAACTGTGGCGAAACAATCGAACACACTTGAAGCAAGCAAGTAACCGAAACTGCATTTACCACAAAGCCAGAGCGAACCTTGCTGGGAGGTGAAGCGGTGTGCTCCCACCCCTGTCCTGTTTAATAGTACTCTCGTGAGTCATTGAGCTGATGAGCTCGTGGATGAAGCACCCGCATGCCTGTGAGAGGTACCAGACCTGAGAAAGATGTTGGCAGCCTACTCAGCAAACCCCAGATTTAAAAGACTGTAATCTCTACTGATGACGGTTAAAGAACCAGAAACACGTGATTAGAAATCAGCACTATCTGCGCCAACTGTGGCGAAACACTCAAACACTCTTGAAGCAAGCAAGAAACCCAAATTGCATTTACCACATTGCCAGAGGCGAATATTGCTGGAAGGTGAAGCGATGTGCTCCCACCCCTGTTCCTGTTTAATAGTTCTCCCGTGAATCATTGAGCTGACGAGCTCGTGGATGAACCACCCGCATGCCTGTGAGAGGTACCTGACCTGAGAAAGATGTTGGCAGCCTACTTAGAAAACTTCACATTTGAAAGACTGTAATCTCTACTGATGACGGTTAAAGGACCAGAACCACGTGTCTAGAGATCAGCACTATCGGCGCCAACTGTGGCGAAACACTCGAACACTCTTGAAGCAAGCAAGTAACTGAAACTGCATTTACCACAATGCCAGGGGTGAACCTTGCTGGGAGGTGAATCATTGTGCTCCCACCCCTGTTCCTGTTTAATAGTACTCCCATGAGTCATTGAGCTGACAAGCTCGTGGATGAAGCACCCGCATGCCTGTGAGAGGTACCTGAACAGAGAAAGATGTTGGCAGCCTCCTCAGCAAAACCCACATTTGAAAGACTGTAATCTCTACCTATGACAGTTAAAGAACCAGAACCACGTGTCTAGAGATCAGCACTATCTGCGCCAACTGTGGCAAAACACTCGAACACTCTTGAAGCAAGCAAGTAACCAAAACTGCATTTACCACAATGCCAGGGGCGAACCTTGCAGGGAGGTGAAGCGGTGTCCTCCCACCCCTGTTCCTGTTTAATTGTTCTTCCGTGAGTCATTGACCTGACAAGCTGGTGGATGAAGCACCCGCATGCCTGTGAGAGGTACATGACCTGAGAAAGATGTTGGCAGCCTACTCAGCAAACCCCAGATTTCAAAGACTGTAATCTCTACTGATGACGGTTAAAGAACCACAAACACGTGTCTGGAGATCAGCTCTATCTGCGCCAACTGTGGCGAAACAATCGAACACACTTAAAGCAAGCAAGTAACCGAAACTGCATTTACCACAAAGCCAGGGGCGAACCTTGCTTGTAGGTGAAGCGGTGTGCTCCCACCCCTGTTCCTGTTTAATAGTACTTCCATTAGTCATTGAGCTGACGAGCTCATGGATGAAGCACCTGCATGCCTGTGAGAGGTACCTGACCTGAGAAAGATGTTGGCAGCCTACTCAGCAAACTCCAAATTTTAAAGACTGGAATCTCTACTGATGACGGTTAAAGAACCAGAAACACGTGTCTAGAGATAAGCACTATCTGCACCAACCGTGGCGAAACACTCAGACACTCTTGAAGCAAGCAAGTAACTGAAACTGCATTTACCACAATTCCAGGAGCGAACCTTGCTGGGAGGTGAAGCGGTGTGCTCCTACCCCTATTCCTGTTTAAAAGTACTTCCGTGAGTCATTGAGCTGACGAACTCGTGGATGAAGCACCCGCATGCCTGTGAGAGGTACATGACCTGAGAAAGATGTTGACAGCCTACTCAGCAGATCCCACATTTGAAAAACTGTAATCTCTACTGATGATAGTTAAAGAACCAGAAACACGTGTCTAGAGATCAGCACTATCTGCGCCAACTGTGGCGAAACATTCGAACACTCTTAAAGCAAGCAAGTAACTGAAACTGCATTTACCAGAATGCCAGGGTGCGAACCTTGCTGGGAGGTGAAGAGGAGTGCTCCCACCCCTGTTCCTGTTTAATAGTTCTCCAGTGAGTCATTGAGCTGACGAGCTCGTCGATGAAGCACCCGCATTCCTGTATGACGTACCTAACCTGAGAAAGATGTTGGCAGCCTACTCAGCAAACCCCACATTTGAAAGACTGTAATCTCTACTGATGACGGTTAAAGAACCACAAACACGTGTCTAGAGATCAGCACTATCTGCGCCAACTGTGGAGAAACACTCGAACACTCTTGAAGCAAGTAAGTAACCGAAAATGCATTTACCACACAGCCAGGGGCGAACCTTGCTGGGAGGTGAAGCGGTGTGCTCCCACCCCTGTTCCTGTTTAATAGTAGTTCCGTGAGTCATTGAGCTGATGAGCTTGTGAATGAAGCAGCCGCATGCCTGTCAGAGGTACCAGACCTGAGAAAGATGTTAGCAGCCTACTCAGCAAACCCCTAATTTGAAAGGTTGTAATCTCTACTAATGACGGTTAAAGAACCAGAAACACTTGTCTAGAGATCAGCACTATCTGCGCCAACTGTGGCGAAACACTCGAACACTCTTGAAGCAAGCAAGTAACCAAAACTGCATTTACCACAATGCCAGGGGCGAACTTTGCGGGGAGGTGAAGCGGTGTCCTCCCACCCCTGTTCCTGTGTAATTGTTCTCCCGTGAGTCATTGAGCTGACAAGCTGGTGGATGAAGCACCCGCATGCCCGTGAGAGGTACCTGACCTGAGAAAGATGTTGGCAGCCTACTCAGCAAACCCCAGATTTGAAAGACTGTAATCTCTACTGATGACGGTTAAAGAACCACAAACACGTGTCTAGAGATCAGCACTATCTGCGCCAACTGTGGCGAAACAATCGAACACACTTGAAGCAAGCAAGTAACCGAAACTGCATTTACCACAAAGCCAGAGCGAACCTTGCTGGGAGGTGAAGCGGTGTGCTCGCACCCCTGTTCCTGTTTAATAGTACTCTCATGAGTCATTGAGCTGACGAGCTCGTGGATGAAGCACCCGCATGCCTGTGAGAGGTACCAGACCTGAGAAAGATGTTGGCAGCCTACTCAGCAAACCCCAGATTTAAAAGACTGTAATCTCTACTGATGACGGTTAAAGAACCAGAAACACGTGATTAGAAATCAGCACTAACTGCGCCAACTGTGGCGAAACACTCAAACACTCTTGAAGCAAGCAAGAAACCCAAACTGCATTTACCACATTGCCAGGGGCGAATATTGCTGGAAGGTGAAGTGGTGTGCTCCCACCCCTGTTCCTGTTTAATAGTTCTCCCGTGAATCATTGAGCTGACGAGCTCGTGGATGAACCACCCGCATGCCTGTGAGAGGTACCTGACCTGAGAAAGATGTTGGCAGCCTACTTAGAAAACTTCACATTTGAAAGACTGTAATCTCAACTGATGACGGTTAAAGAACCAGAACCATGTGTCTAGAGATCAGCACTATCGGCGCCAACTGTGGCGAAACACTCGAACACTCTTGAAGCAAGCAAGTAACTGAAACTGCATTTACCACAATGCCAGGGGCGAACCTTGCTGGGAGGTGAAGCATTGTGCTCCCACCCCTGTTTCTGTTTAATAGTACTCCCATGAGTCATTGAGCTGACAAGCTCGTGGATGAAGCACCCGCATGCCTGTGAGAGGTACCTGACCAGAGAAAGATGTTGGCAGCCTCCTCAGCAAACCCCACATTTGAAAGACTGTAATCTCTACCTATGACAGTTAAAGAACCAGAACCACGTGTCTAGAGATCAGCACTATCTGCGCCAACTGTGGCGAAACACTCGAACACTCTTGAAGCAAGCAAGTAACCAAAACTGCATTTACCACAATGCCTGGGGCGAACCTTGCGGGGAGGTGAAGCGGTGTCCTCCCACCCCTGTTCCTGTTTAATTGTTCTCCCGTGAGTCATTGAGCTGACAAGCTGGTGGAAGAAGCACCCGCATGCCTGTGAGAGGTACCTGACCTGAGAAAGTTGTTGGTAGCCTACTCAGCAAACCCCAGATTTCAAAGACTGTAATCTCTACTGATTACGGTTAAAGAACCACAAACACGTGTCTGGAGATCAGCTCTATCTGCGCCAACTGTGGCGAAACAGTCGAACACACTTAAAGCAATCAAGTAACCGAAACTGCATTTACCACAAAGCCAGGGGCGAACCTTGCTTGTAGGTGAAGCGGTGTGCTCCCACCCCTGTTCCTGTTTAATAGTACTCCCATTAGTCATTGAGCTGACGAGCTCATGGATGAAGCACCTGCATGCCTGTGAGAGGTACCTGACCTGAGAAAGATGTTGGTAGCCTACTCAGCAAACTCCAATTTTAAAGACTGTAATCTCTACTGATGACGGTTAAAGTACCAGAAACACGTGTCTAGAGATCAGCACAATCTGCGCCAACCGTGGCGAAACACTCAGACACTCTTGAAGCAAGCAAGTAACTGAAACTGCATTTACCACAATTCCAGGGGCGAACCTTGCTGGGAGGTGAAGCGGTGTGCTCCTACCCCTATTCCTGTTTAAAAGTACTTCCGTGAGTCATTGAGCTGACGAACTCGTGGAAGAAGCACCCGCATGCCTGTGAGAGGTACATGACCTGAGAAAGATGTTGACAGCCTACTCAGCAGACCCCACATTTGAAAAACTGTAATCTCTACTGATGATAGTTAAAGAATCAGAAACACGTGTCTAGAGATCAGCACTATCTGCGCCAACTGTGGCGAAACACTCGTACACTCTTGAAGCAAGCAAGTAACTGAAACTGCATTTACCACAATGCCGGGGGCGAACCTTGCTGGGAGGTGAAGCGGTGTGCTTCCAACCCTGTTCCTGTTTAATAGTACTCCCGTGAGTCATTGGGCTGACCAGCACGTGGATGAAGCACCCGCGTGGCTGTGAGAGGTACCTGGCCTGATAAAGATGTACGCAGCCTACTCAGCAAACTCCACATTTGAAAGACTGTAATCTCTACTAATGACGGTTAAAGAACCAGAAACACGTGTCTAGAGATCAGCACTATCTGCGCGAACTGTGGCAAAACACTCGAACACTCTTGAAGCAAGCAAGTAACTGAAACTGCATTTACCACAATCCCAGGGGCGAACCTTGCTGGGAGGTGAAGCGGTGTGCTCCCACCCCTTTTCCTGTTTAATAGTACTCCTCTGAGCCATTGAGCTGACAAGCTCTTGGATGAAGCACCCACTTCCCTGTGAGAGGTACCAGACCTGAGAAAGATGTTGGCAGCCTACTCAGCAAACCCCAGATTTGAAAGACTGTAATCTCTACTGATGACGGTTAAAGAACCAGAAACATGTGTCTAGAGATAAGCACTATCTGCGCCAACTGTGGTGAAACACTTGAACACTCTTGAAGCAGGCAAGTAACTGAAACTGCATTTACCATAATGCCAGGGGCGAATCTTGCTGGGAGGTTGAAGCTTTGTGCTCCCACCCCTGTTCCTGTATAATTGTACTCCCATGAGTCATTGAGCTAACGAGCTCGTGGATGAAGCACTCGCATGCCTGATAGAGGTTCCTGACCTGAGAAAGATGTTGGTAGCCTACTCAGCAAAACCCACATTTGAAAGATTGTAATCTCTACTGATGATGGTTAAAGAACCAAAAACACTTGTCTAGAGATCAGCACTATCTGCGCCAACTGTGGCGAAACACTCGAACACTCTTGAAGAATGCAAGTAACTGAAACTGCATTTACCACAGTGCCAGTGTGCGAACCTTGCTGGGAGGTGAAGCGGTGTGCTCCCACCCCTGTTCCTGTTTATTAGTACTCTTGTGAGTCATTGAGCTGACGAGGTCATGGATGAAGCACCCGCATGCCTGTGAGAGATACCTGACCTGAGAAAGATGTTGGCAGCATACTCAGCAAACCCCACATTTGAAAGACTGTAATCTCTACTGTTGACGGTTAAGGAACCAGAACCACGTGTTTAGACATCAGCACTATCTGCGCCAAATGTGACGAAACACTTGAACAATCTTGAAGCAAGCAAGTAACTGAAACTGCATTTACCACAATGCCAGGGGCGAACCTTGCTGGGAGGTGAAGAGGAGTGCTCCCACCCCTGTTCCTGTTTAATAGTTCTCCAGTGAGTCATTGAGCTGACGAGCTCGTGGATGAAGCACCCGCATGCCTGTATGACGTACCTAACCTGAGAAAGATGTTGGCAGGCTACTCAGCAAACCCCACATTTGAAAGACTGTAATCTCTACTGATGACGGTTAAAGAACCAGAAACACGTGTCTAGAGATCAGCACTATCTGCGCCAACTGTGGCGAAACACTCGAACACTCTTGAAGCAAGTAAGTAACCGAAAATGCATTTACCACACAGCCAGGGGCGAACCTTGCTGGGAGGTGAAGCGGTGTGCTCCCACCCCTCTTCCTGTTTAATAGTAGTTCTGTGAGTCATTGAGCTGATGAGCTTGTGAATGAAGCAGCCGCATGCCTGTCAGAGGTACCAGACCTGAGAAAGATGTTAGCAGCCTACTCAGCAAACCCCTAATTTGAAAGACTGTAATCTCTACTGATGACGGTTATAGAACCAGAAACACGTGTCTAGAGATGAGCACTATCTGTGCCAACTGTGGCAAAAAACTCAGACACTCTTGAAGCAAGCAAGTAACTGAAACTGCATTTACCATAATGCCAGGGGCGAATCTTGCTGGGAGGTTGAAGCTTTGTGCTCCCACCCCTGTTCCTGTATAATTGTACTCCCATGAGTCATTGAGCTAACGAGCTCGTGGATGAAGCACTCGCATGCCTGATAGAGGTTCCTGACCTGAGAAAGATGTTGGTAGCCTACTCAGCAAAACCCACATTTGAAAGATTGTAATCTCTACTGATGACGGTTAAAGAACCAAAAACACTTGTCTAGAGATCAGCACTATCTGCGCCAACTGTGGCGAAACACTCGAACACTCTTGAAGAATGCAAGTAACTGAAACTGCATTTACCACAGTGCCAGTGTGCGAACCTTGCTGGGAGGTGAAGCGGTGTGCTCCCACCCCTGTTCCTGTTTATTAGTACTCTTGTGAGTCATTGAGCTGACGAGGTCATGGATGAAGCACCCGCATGCCTGTGAGAGATACCTGACCTGAGAAAGATGTTGGCAGCATACTCAGCAAACCCCACATTTGAAAGACTGTAATCTCTACTGTTGACGGTTAAGGAACCAGAACCACGTGTTTAGACATCAGCACTATCTGCGCCAAATGTGACGAAACACTTGAACAATCTTGAAGCAAGCAAGTAACTGAAACTGCATTTACCACAATGCCAGGGGCGAACCTTGCTGGGAGGTGAAGAGGAGTGCTCCCACCCCTGTTCCTGTTTAATAGTTCTCCAGTGAGTCATTGAGCTGACGAGCTCGTGGATGAAGCACCCGCATGCCTGTATGACGTACCTAACCTGAGAAAGATGTTGGCAGGCTACTCAGCAAACCCCACATTTGAAAGACTGTAATCTCTACTGATGACGGTTAAAGAACCAGAAACACGTGTCTAGAGATCAGCACTATCTGCGCCAACTGTGGCGAAACACTCGAACACTCTTGAAGCAAGTAAGTAACCGAAAATGCATTTACCACACAGCCAGGGGCGAACCTTGCTGGGAGGTGAAGCGGTGTGCTCCCACCCCTCTTCCTGTTTAATAGTAGTTCTGTGAGTCATTGAGCTGATGAGCTTGTGAATGAAGCAGCCGCATGCCTGTCAGAGGTACCAGACCTGAGAAAGATGTTAGCAGCCTACTCAGCAAACCCCTAATTTGAAAGACTGTAATCTCTACTGATGACGGTTATAGAACCAGAAACACGTGTCTAGAGATGAGCACTATCTGTGCCAACTGTGGCAAAAAACTCAGACACTCTTGAAGCAAGCAAGTAACTGAAACTGCATTTACCACAATTCCAGGGGCGAACCTTGATGGGAGGTGAAGCGGTGTGCTCCCACCCCTGTTCCTGTTTAAAAGTACTCCCGTGAGTCATTGAGCTGACGAACTCATGGATGATGCACCCGCATGCCTGTGAGAGGTACATGACCTGAGAAAGATGTTGACAGCCTACTCAGCAGACCCCACATTTGAAAAACTGTAATCTCTACTGATGACGGTTAAAGAACCAGAAACACGTGTCTAGAGATCAGCACTATCTGCGCCACCTGTGGCGAAACACTCGAACACTCTTGAAGCAAGCAAGTAAATGAATCTGCATTTATCACAATGCCAGGGGCGAACCTTGCTGGGAGGTGAAGCGGTGTGCTCCCACCCCAGTTCCTGTTTAGTAGTACTGCCATGAGTCATTGAGCTGAAAAGCTCGTGGATGAAGCACCCGCATGCCTGTGAGAGGTACCTGACCAGAGAAAGGTGTTGGCAGCCTACTCAGCAAACCCCACATTTGAAAGACTGTAATCTCTGCCTATGACAGTTAAAGAACCAGAACCACGTGTCTAGAGATCAGCACTATCTGCGCCAAATGTGGCGAAACACTCGAATACTCTTGAAGCAAGCAAGTAACTGAAACTGCATTTGCGACAATGCCAGGGGCGAACCTTGCTGGTAGGTGAAGCGGTGTGCTCCCACCCTTGTTCCTGTTTAATAGTACTCTTGTGAGTCATTGAGCTGACGGGATCGTGGATGAAGCACCAGCATGTCTGTGAGAGATACCTGACCTGAGAAAGATGTTGGCAGCATACTCAGCAAACCCCACATTTGAAAGACTGTAATCTCTACTGATGACGGTTAAAGAACCAGAACCACGTGTCTAGAGATCAGCACTATATGCGCCAACTGAGACGAAACACTCGAACACTCTTGAAGCAAGCAAGTAACTGAAACTGCATTTACCACAATGCCAGGGGAGAACCTTGCTGGGAGGTGAAGAGGTGTGCTCCCACCCATGTTCCTGTTTAATAGTTCTCCAGTGAGTCATTGAGCTGACGAGCTCGTGGATGAAGCACCCGCCTGCCTGTGAGACGTACCTGACCTGAGAAAGATATTGGCAGCCTACTCAGCAAACCCCACATTTGAAAGACTGTAATCTCTACTGATGATGGTTAAAGAACCAGAAACACGTGTCTAGAGATCAGCACTATCTGCGCCAACTGTGGCAAAACACTCGAACACTCTTGAAGCAAGCAAGTAACCGAAACTGCATTTACCACAATCCCAGGGGCGAACCTTGCTGGGAGGTGAAGCGGTGTGCTCCCACCCCTTTTCCTGTTTAATAGTACTCCTCTGAGCCATTGAGCTGACAAGCTCTTGGATGAAGCACCCACTTCCCTGTGAGAGGTACCAGACCTGAGAAAGATGTTGGCAGCCTACTCAGCAAACCCCAGATGTGAAAGACTGTAATCTCTACTGATGACGGTTAAAGAACCAGAAACATGTGTCTAGAGATCAGCACTATCTGCGCCAACTGTGGTGAAACACTCGAACACTCTTGAAGCAAGCAAGTAACTGAAACTGCATTTACCATAATGCCAGGGGCGAATCTTGCTGGGAGGTTGAAGCTTTGTGCTCCCACCCCTGTTCCTGTATAATTGTACTCCCATGAGTCATTGAGCTAACGAGCTCGTGGATGAAGCACTCGCATGCCTGTGAGAGGTTCCTGACCTGAGAAAGATGTTGGTAGCCTTCTCAGCAAAACCCACATTTGAAAGATTGTAATCTCTACTGATGACGGTTAAAGAACCAAAAACAGGTGTCTAGAGATCAGCACTATCTGCGCCAACTGTGGCGAAACACTCGAACACTCTTGAAGAATGCAAGTAACTGAAACTGCATTTACCACAGTGCCAGTGTGCGAACCTTGCTGGGAGGTGAAGCGGTGTGCTCCCACCCCTGTTCCTGTTTATTAGTACTCTTGTGAGTCATTGAGCTGACGAGGTCATGGATGAAGCACCCGCATGCCTGTGAGAGATACCTGACCTGAGAAAGATGTTGGCAGCATACTCAGCAAACCCCACATTTGAAAGACTGTAATCTTTACTGTTGACGGTTAAGGAACCAGAACCACGTGTTTAGTCATCAGCACTATCTGCGCTAAATGTGACGAAACACTTGAACAATCTTGAAGCAAGCAAGTAACTGAAACTGCATTTACCACAATGCCAGGGGCGAACCTTGCTGGGAGGTGAAGAGGAGTGCTCCCACCCCTGTTCCTGTTTAATAGTTCTCCAGTGAGTCATTGAGCTGACGAGCTCGTGGATGAAGCACCCGCATGCCTGTATGACGTACCTAACCTGAGAAAGATGTTGGCAGGCTACTCAGCAAACCCCACATTTGAAAGACTGTAATCTCTACTGATGATGGTTAAAGAACCAGAAACACGTGTCTAGAGATCAGCACTATCTGCGCCAACTGTGGTGAAACACTCGAACACTCTTGAAGCAAGTAAGTAACCGAAAATGCATTTACCACACAGCCAGGGGCGAACCTTGCTGGGAGGTGAAGCGGTGTGCTCCCACTCCTGTTCCTGTTTAATAGTAGTTCTGTGAGTCATTGAGCTGATGAGCTTGTGAATGAAGCAGCCGCATGCCTGTCAGAGGTACCAGACCTGAGAAAGATGTTAGCAGCCTACTCAGCAAACCCCTAATTTGAAAGACTGTAATCTCTACTGATGACGGTTATAGAACCAGAAACACGTGTCTAGAGATGAGCACTATATGTGCCAACTGTGGCAAAAAACTCAGACACTCTTGAAGCAAGCAAGTAACTGAAACTGCATTTACCACAATTCCAGGGGCGAACCTTGATGGGAGGTGAAGCGGTGTGCTCCCACTCCTGTTCCTGTTTAAAAGTACTCCCGTGAGTCATTGAGCTGACGAACTCATGGATGATGCACCCGCATGCCTGTGAGAGGTACATGACCTGAGAAAGATGTTGACAGCCTACTCAGCAGACCCCACATTTGAAAAACTGTAATGTCTACTGATGACTGTTAAAGAACCAGAAACACGTGTCTAGAGATCAGCACTATCTGCGCCACCTGTGGCGAAACACTCGAACACTCTTGAAGCAAGCAAGTAACTGAAACTGCATTTATCACAATGCCAGGGGCGAACCTTGCTGGGAGGTGAAGCGGTGTGCTCCCACCCCAGTTCCTGTTTAGTAGTACTCCCATGAGTCATTGAGCTGAAAAGCTCGTGGATGAAGCACCCGCATGCCTGTGAGAGGTACCTGACCAGAGAAAGATATTGGCAGCCTACTCAGCAAACCCCACATTTGAAAGACTGTAATCTCTACTGATGACGGTTAAAGAACCAGAACCACGTTTCTACACATCAGCACTATCTGCGCCAAATGTGACGAAACACTCGAACACTCTTGAAGCAAGCAAGTAACTGAAACTGCATTTACCACAATGCCAGGGGCGAACCTTGCTGGTAGGTGAAGCGGTGTGCTCCCACCCCTGTTCCTGTTTAATAGTACTCTTGTGAGTCATTGAGATGACGAGCTCGTGGATGAAGCACCAGCATGTCTGTGAGAGATACCTGACCTGAGAAAGATGTTGGCAGCCTCCTCAGCAAACCCCACATTTGAAAGACTGTAATCTCTACTGATGACGGTTAAAGAACCAGAACCACCTGTCTAGAGATCAGCACTATATGCGCCAACTGTGACCAAACACTCGAACACTCTTGAAGCAAGCAAGTAACTGAAACTGCATTTACCACAATGCCAGGGGAGATCCTTGCTGGGAGGTGCAGAGGTGTGCTCCCACCCATGTTCCTGTTTAATAGTTCTCCAGTGAGTCATTGAGCTGACAAGCTCGTGGATGAAGCACCCGCATGCCTGTGAGACGTACCTGACCTGAGAAAGATGTTGGCAGCCTACTCAGCAAACCCCACTTTTGAAAGACTGTAATCTCTACTGATGACGGTTAAAGAACCAGAAACACGTGTCTAGAGATCAGCACTATCTGCACCAACTGTGTCGAAACACTCAAACTCTCTTGAAGCAAGCAAGTAACCGAAACTGCATTTACCACAAAGTCAGGGGTGAACCTTTCTGGGAGATGAAGCGGTGTGCTCCCACCCCTTTTCCTATTTAATAGTACTCCTCTGAGCCATTGAGCTGACGAGCTCTTGGATGAAGCACCCACTTCCCTGTGAGAGGTACCAGACCTGAGAAAGATGTTGGCAGCCTACTCATCAAACCCCAGATTTGAAAGACTGTAATCTCTACTGATGACAGTTAAAGAACCAGAAACATGTGTCTACAGATCAGCACTATCTGCGCCAACTGTGGCGAAACAATCGAACAAGCAAGTAACTGAACCTGCATTTACCATAATGCCAGGGGCGAATCTTGCTGGGAGGTTGAACCGTTGTGCTCCCACCCCTCTTCCTGTTTAATAGTACTCCCATGAGTCATTGAGCTGACGAGCTCGTGGATGAAGCACTCGCATGCCTGTGAGTTGTTCCTGACCTGAGAAAGATGTTGGCAGCCTACTCAGCAAACCCTACATTTGAAAGATTGTAATCTCTACTGATGACAGTTAAAGAACCAGAAACACGTGTCTAGAGATCAGCACTATCTGCGCCAACTGTGGCGAAACACTCGAACACTCTTAAAGCAAGCAAGTAACTGAAACTGCATTTACCACAATCCCAGGGGCGAACCTTGCTGGGAGGTGAAGCGGTGTGCTCCCACTCCATTTCCTGTTTAATAGTACTCCTCTGAGCCATTGAGCTGAAAAGCTCTTGGATGAAGCACCCACTTCCCTGTGAGAGGTACCAGACCTGAGAAAGATGTTGGCAGCCTACTCAGCAAACCCCAGATTTGAAAGATTGTAATCTCTACTGATGACGGTTAAAGAACCAAAAACACGTGTCTAGAGATCAGCACTATCAGCGCCAACTGTGGCGAAACACTCGAACACTCTTGAAGAATGCAAGTAACTGAAACTGCATTTACCACAGTGCCAGTGTGCGAACCTTGCTGGGAGGTGAAGCGGTGTTCTCCCACCCCTGTTCCTGTTTATTAGTACTCTTGTGAGTCATTGAGCTGACGAGGTCGTGGATGAAGCACCCGCATGCCAGTGAGAGATACCTGACCTGAGAAAGATGTTGGCAGCATACTCAGCAAACCCCACATTTGAAAGACTGTAATCTCTACTGTTGACGGTTAAGGAACCAGAACCACGTGTTTAGACATCAGCACTATCTGCGCCAAATGTGACGAAACACTTGAACACTCTTGAAGCAAGCAAGTAACTGAAACTGCATTTACCACAATGGCAGGGGCGAACCTTGCTAGGAGGTGAAGAGGAGTGCTCCCACCCCTGTTCCTGTTTAATAGTTCTCCAGTGAGTCATTGAGCGGACGAGGTCGTGGATGAAGCACCCGCATGCCTGTGAGAGATACCTGACCTGAGAAAGATGTTGGCAGCATACTCAGCAAACCCCACATTTGAAAGACTGTAATCTCTACTGTTGACGGTTAAGGAACCAGAACCACGTGTTTAGACATCAGCACTATCTGCGCCAAATGTGACGAAACACTTGAACACTCTTGAAGCAAGCAAGTAACCGAAACTGAATTTACCACAATGCCAGGGTGCGAACCTTGCTGGGAGGTGAAGCGGTGTGCTCCCAACCCTGTTCCTGTTTAATAGTACTCCCGGGAGTCATTGAGCTGACAAGCACGTGGATGAAGCACCCGCGTGGCCGTGAGAGGTACCTGACCTGAGAAAGATATACGCAGCCTATTCAGCAAACTCTCCACATTTGAAAGACTGTAATCTCTACTGATGACGGTTAAAGAACCAGAAACACGTGTCTAGAGATCAGCACTATCTTCGCCAACTGTGGCAAAACACTCGAACACTCTTGAAGCAAGCAAGTAACTGAAACTGCATTTACCACAATGCCAGGGGCGAACCTTGCTGGGAGGTGAAGCGGAGTGCTCCCACCCCTTTTCCTGTTTAATAGTACTTCTGTGAGCCTTTGAGCTGACGAGCTCGTGGATGAAGCACCCACTTCCCTGTGAGAGGTACCAGACCTGAGAAAGATGTTGGCAGCCTACTATGCAAACCCCAGATTTGAAAGACTGTAAGCTCTACTGATGACGGTTAAAGAACCAGAAACACGTGTCTAGAGATCAGCACTATCTGCGCCAACTGTGGCGAAACACTCGAACACTCTTGAAGCAAGTAAGTAACCGAAAATGCATTTACCACACAGCCAGGGGCGAACCTTGCTGGGAGGTGAAGCGGTGTGCTCCCACCCCTGTTCCTGTTTAATAGTAGTTCTGTGAGTCATTGAGCTGATGAGCTTGTGAATGAAGCAGCCGCATGCCTGTCAGAGGTACCAGACCTGAGAAAGATGTTAGCAGCCTACTCAGCAAACCCTTAATTTGAAAGACTGTAATCTCTACTGATGACGGTTATAGAACCAGAAACACGTGTCTAGAGATGAGCACTATCTGTGCCAACTGTGGCGAAAAACTCAGACACTCTTGAAGCAAGCAATTAACTGAAACTGCATTTACCACAATTCCAGGAGCGAACCTTGATGGGAGGTGAAGCGGTGTGCTCCCACCCCAGTTCCTGTTTAGTAGTACTCCCATGAGTCATTGAGCTGAAAAGCTCGGGGATGAAGCACCCGCATGCCTGTGAGAGGTACCTGACCAGAGAAAGATGTTGGCAGCCTACTCAGCAGACCCCACATTTGAAAAACTGTAATCTCTACTGATGACGGTTAAAGAACCAGAAACACGTGTCTAGAGATCAGCACTATCTGCGCCACCTGTGGCGAAACACTCGAACACTCTTGAAGCAAGCAAGTAACTGAAACTGCATTTATCACAATGCCAGGGGCGAACCTTGCTGGGAGGTGAAGCGGTGTGCTCCCACCCCAGTTCCTGTTTAGTAGTACTCCCATGAGTCATTGAGCTGAAAAGCTCGGGGATGAAGCACCCGCATGCCTGTGAGAGGTACCTGACCAGAGAAAGATGTTGGCAGCCTACTCAGCAAACCCCACATTTGAAAGACTGTAATCTCTGCCTATGACAGTTAAAGAACCAGAACTACGTGTCTAGAGATCAGCACTATCTGCGCCAAATGTGGCGAAACACTCGAACACTCTTGAAGCAAGCAAGTAACTGAAACTGCATTTACGACAATGCCAGGGGCGAACCTTGCTTGTAGGTGAAGCGTTGTGCTCCCAAACCTGTTCCTGTTTAATAGAACTCTTGTGAGTCATTGAGCTGACGAGCTTGTGGATGAAGCACCAGCATGTCTGTGAGAGATACCTGACCTGAGAAAGATGTTGGCAGCATACTCAGCAAACCCCACATTTGAAAGACTGTAATCTCTACTGATGACGGTTAAAGAACCAGAACCACGTTTCTACACATCAGCACTAGTTGCGCCAAATGTGACGAAACACTCGAACACTCTTGAAGCAAGCAAGTAACTGAAACTGCATTTACCACAATGCCTGGGGCGAATCTTGCTGGGAGGTTGAAGCGTTGTGCTCCCACCCCTCTTCCTGTTTAATAGTACTCCCATGAGTCATTGAGCTGACGAGCTCGTGGATGAAGCACTCGCATACCTGTGAGAGGTTCCTGACCTGAGAAAGATGTTGGCAGCCTACTCAGCAAACCCTACATTTGAAAGATTGTAATCTCTACTGATGACGGTTAAAGAACAAGAAACACGTGTCTAGAGATCAGCACTATCTGCACCAACTGTGGCGAAACACTCGAACACTCTTGAAGAATGCAAGTAACTGAAACTGCATTTACCACAATGCCAGTGTGCTAACCTTGCTGGGAGGTGAAGCGGTGTGCTCCCCCCCTGTTCCTGTTTAATAGTACTCTTGTGAGTCATTGAGCTGACGAGGTCGTGGATGAAGCACCCGCATGCCTGTGAGAGATACCTGACCTGAGAAAGATATTGGCAGCATACTCAGCAAACCCCACATTTGAAAGACTGTAATCTCTACTGATGACGGTTAAAGAACCAGAACCACGTTCCTACACATCAGCACTATCTGCGCCAAATGTGACGAAACACTCGAACACTCTTGAAGCAAGCAAGTAACTGAAACTGCATTTACCACAATGCCAGGGGCGAACCTTGCTGGGAGGTGAAGAGGAGTGCTCCCACCCCTGTTCCTGTTTAATAGTTCTCCAGTGAGTCATTGAGCTGACGAGCTCGTGGATGAAGCACCCGCATGCCTGTGATACGTACCTGACCTGAGAAAGATGTTGGCAGCCTACTCAGCAAACCCCACATTTGAAAGACTGTAATCTCTACTGATGACGGTTAAAGAACCAGAAACACGTGTCTAGAGATCAGCACTATCTGCGCCAACTGTGGCGAAACACTCGAACACGCTTGAAGCAAGTAAGTAACCGAAACTGCATTTACCACAATGCCAGAGGCGAACCTTGCTGGGAGATGAAGCGGTGTGCTCCCACCCCTGTTCCTGTTTAATAGTAGTCCTGTGAGTCATTGAGCTGATGAGCTTGTGAATGAAGCAGCCGCATGCCTGTGAGAGGTACCAGACCTGAGAAAGATGTGAGCAGCCGACTCAGCAAACCCCTAATTTGAAAGACTGTAATCTCTACTGATGACGGTTAAAGAACCAGAAACACGTGTCTAGAGATCAGCACTATCTGCACCAACGGTGGCGAAACACTTCAACACTCTTGAAGCAAACAAGTAACCAAAACTGGATTTACCACAATGCCAGAGGCGAACCTTGCTGGGAGATGAAGCGGTGTGCTCCCACCCCTGTTCCCGTTTAATAGTTCTCCCGTGAGTTATTGAGCTTACGAGCTCATGGATGAAGCACCCGCATGACTGTGAGAGGTACCTGACCTGAGAAAGATGTTAGCAGCCTACTTAGCAAACCCCAGATTTGAAAGACTGTAATCTCTACTGATGACAGTTAAAGAACCAGAACCACGTGTCTAGAGATCAGCACTATCGGCGCCAATTGTGGCGAAACACTCGAACACTCTTGAAGCAAGCAAGTAACTGAAACTGCATTTACCACAATGCCAGAGGCGAATATTGCTGGGAGGAGAAGCGTTGTGCTCCCACCCCTGTTCCTGTTTAATAGTACTCCCATGAGTCATTGAGCTGACGAGCTCGTGGATGAAGCACCCTCATGCCTGTGAGAGGTTCCTGACCTGAGAAAGATGTTGGCAGCCTACTCAGCAAACCCCACATTTGAAAAACTGTAATCTCTACTGATGACGGTTAAAGAACCAGAAACACGTGTCTAGAGATCAGCACTATCTGCGCCAACTGTGGCGAAACACTCGAACACGCTTGAAGCAAGTAAGTAATCGAAACTGCATTTACCACAAAGCCAGGGGCGTACCTTGCTGGGAGGTGAAGCAGTGTGCTCCCACCCCTGTTCCTGTTTAATAGTAGTGCCGTGAGTCATTGAGCTGATGAGCTTGTGAATGAAGCAGCCGCATGCCTGTGAGAGGTACCAGACCTGAGAAAGATGTGAGCAGCCTACTCAGCAAACCCCTAATTTGAAAGACTGTAATCTCTACTGATGACGGTTAAAGAACCAGAAACACGTGTCTAGAGATAAGCACTATCTGCACCAACGGTGGCGAAACACTTCAACACTCTTGAAGCAAACAAGTAACCAAAACTGCATTTACCACAATGCCAGAGGCGAACCTTGCTGGGAGGTGAAGCGGTGTGCTCCCACCCCTGTTCCCGTTTAATAGTTCTCCCGTGAGTTATTGAGCTTACGAGCTCGTGGATGAAGCACCCCATGACTGTGAGAGGTACCTGACCTGAGAAAGATGTTGGCAGCCTACTTAGAAAACCCCAGATTTGAAAGACTGTAATCTCTACTGATGACAGTTAAAGAACCAGAACCACGTGTCTAGAGATCAGCACTATCGGCGCCAACTGTGGCGAAACACTCGAACACTCTTGAAGCAAGCAAGTAACTGAAACTGCATTTACCACAATGCCAGGGGCGAATCTTGCTGGGAGGTGAAGCGTTGTGCTCCCACCCCTGTTCCTGTTTAATAGTACTCCCATGAGTCATTGAGCTGACGAGCTCGTGGATGAAGCACCCTCATGCCTGTGAGAGGTTCCTGATCTGAGAAAGATGTTGGCAGCCTTCTTAGCAAACCCCACATTTGAAAGATTGTAATCTCTACTGATGACGGTTAAAGAACAAGAAACACGTGTCTAGAGATCAGCACTATCTGCGCCAACTGTGGCGAAACACTCGAACACTCTTGAAGAATGCAAGTAACTGAAACTGCATTTAACACAATGCCAGTGTGTGAACCTTGCTGGGAGGTGAAGCGGTGAGCTCCCACCCCTGTTCCTGTTTAATAGTACTCTTGTGAGTCATTGAGCTGACGAGCTCGTGGATGAAGCACCCGCATGTCTATGAGAGATACCTGACCTGAGAAAGATGTTGGCAGCCTACTCAGCAAACCCCAAATTTCAAAGACTGTAATCTCTTCTGATGACGGTTAAAGAACCAGAAACACGTGTCTAGAGATCAACACTATCTGTTCCAACTGTGGCGAAACACTCGAACACTCTTGAAGCAAGCAAGTAACCGAAACTGCATTTACCACAATGCCAGGGTCGAACCTTGCTGGGAGGTGAAGCGGTGTGCTCCCACCCCTGTTCCTGTTTAATAGTTCTCCCGTGAGTCATTGAGCTGACGAGCTCGTGGATGAAGCACCCGCATGCCTGTGAGAGGTACCTGACCTGAGAAAGATGTTGGCAGCCTACTTTGCAAACTCCACATTTGAATGACTGTAATCTCTACTGATGACTGTTAAAGAACCAGAACCACGTGTCTAGAGATCAACACTATCTGTTCCAACTGTGGCGAAACACTCGAACACTCTTGAAGCAAGCAAGTAACCGAAACTGCATTTACCACAATGCCAGGGTGCGAACCTTGCTGGGAGGTGAAGCGGTGTGCTCCCAACCCTGTTCCTGTTTAATAGTACTCCCGGGAGTCATTGAGCTGACAAGCACGTGGATGAAGCACCCGCGTGGCTGTGAGAGGTACCTGACCTGAGAAAGATATACGCAGCCTATTCAGCAAACTCTCCACATTTGAAAGACTGTAATCTCTACTGATGACGGTTAAAGAACCAGAACCACGTGTCTAGAGATCAGCACTATCTTCGCCAACTGTGGCAAAACACTCGAACACTCTTGAAGCAAAAGTAACTGAAACTGCATTTACCACAATGCCAGGGGCGAACCTTGCTGGGAGGTGAAGCGGTGTGCTCCCACCCCTTTTCCTGTTTAATAGTACTCCTGTGAGCCTTTGAGCTGACGAGCTTGTGGATGAAGCACCCACTTCCCTGTGAGAGGTACCAGACCTGAGAAAGATGTTGGCAGCCTACTCAGCAAACCCCAGATTTGAAAGACTGTAAGCTCTACTGATGACGGTTAAAGAACCAGAAACACGTGTCTAGAGATCAGCACTATCTGCGCCAACTGTGGTGAAAGACTCGAACACTCTTGAACCAAGAAAGTAACTGAAACTGCATTTACCACAAAACTAGGAGCGATCCTTGCTGGGAGGTGAAGCGGTGTACTTCCACCCCTGTTCCTGTTTAATAGTTCTCCTGTGAGGTATTGAGCTTACGAGCTCGTGGATGAAGCACCCGCATGCCTGTTTGAGGTACCTGACCTGAGAAAGATGTTGGCAGCCTACTTAGCAAACTCCACATTTGAAAGACTGTAATCTCTACTGATGACGGTTAAAGAACCAGAAACACGTGTCTAGTGATCAGCACTATCCTCACCAACTGTGTCGAAACACTCGAACACTCTTGAAGCAAGCAAGTAACCGAAACTGCATTTACCACAAAGTCAGGCGCGAACCTTGCTGGGAGGTGAAGAGGAGTGCTCCCACCCCTGTTCCTGTTTAATAGTTCTCCAGTGAGTCATTGAGCTGATGAGCTCGTGGATGAAGCACCCGCATGCCTGTGAGACTTACCTGACCTGAGAAAGATGTTGGCAGCCTACTCAGCAAACCCCACATTTGAAAGACTGTAATCTCTACTGATGACGGTTAAAGAACCAGAAACACGTGTCTAGAGATCAGCACTATCTGCGCCAACTGTGGCGAAACACTCAAACATGCTTGAAGCAAGTAAGTAACTGAAACTGCATGTACCACAAAGCCAGGGGCGAACCTTGCTGGGAGGTTAAGCAGTGTGCTCCCACCCCTGTTCCTGTTTAATAGTAGTGCCGTGAGTCATGGAGCTGATGAGCTTGTGAATGAAGCAGTCGCATGCCTGTGAGAGGTACCAGACCTGAGAAAGATGTGAGCAGCCTACTCAGCAAACCCCTAATTTGAAAGACTGTAATCTCTACTGATGACGGTTAAAGAACCAGAAACTCGTGTCTAGAGATAAGCACTATCTGCACCAACGGTGGCGAAACACTTCAACACTCTTGAAGCAAACAAGTAACCAAAACTGCATTTACCACAATGCCAGAAGCGAACCTTGCTGGGAGGTGAAGCGGTGTGCTCCCACCCCTGTTCCCGTTTAATAGTTCTTCCGTGAGTTATTGAGCTTACGAGCTCGTGGATGAAGCACCCGCATGACTGTGAGAGGTACCTGACCTGAGAAAGATGTTGGCAGCCTACTTAGCAAATCCCAGATTTGAAAGACTGTAATCTCTACTGATGACAGTTAAAGAACCAGAACCACGTGTCTAGAGATCAGCACTATCGGTGCCAACTGTGGCGAAACACTCGAACACTCTTGAAGCAAGCAAGTAACTGAAACTGCATTTACCACCATGCCAGGGGCGAATCTTGCTGGGAGGTGAAGCGTTGTGCTCCCACCCCTGTTCCTGTTTAATAGTACTCCCATGAGTCATTGAGCTGACGAGCTCGTGGATGAAGCACCCTCATGCCTGTGAGAGCTTCCTGACCTGAGAAAGATGTTGGCAGCCTTCTTAGCAAACCCCACATTTGAAAGATTGTAATCTCTACTGATGACGGTTAAAGAACAAGAAACACGTGTCTAGAGATCAGCACTATCTGCGCCAACTGTGGCGAAACACTCGAACACTCTTGAAGAATGCAAGTAACTGAAACTGCATTTACCACAATGCCAGTGGGTGAACCTTGCTGGGAGGTGAAGCGGTGAGCTCCCACCCCTGTTCCTGTTTAATAGTACTCTTGTGAGTCATTGAGCTCACGAGCTCGTGGATGAAGCACCCGCATGTCTATGAGAGATACCTGACCTGAGAAAGATGTTGGCAGCATACTCAGCAAACCCCACATTTGAAAGACTAATCTCTACTGATGACGGTTAAAGAACCAGAACCACGTGTCTAGAGATCAGCACTATCTGCGCCAACTGTGACGAAACACTCGAACACTCTTGAAGCAAGCAAGTAACTGAAACTGCATTTACCACAATGCGAGGGGAGAACCTTGCTGGGAGGTGAAGAGGTGTGCTCCCACCCATGTTCCTGTTTAATAGTTCTCCAGTGAGTCATTGAGCTGACGAGCTCGTGGATGAAGCACCCGCATGCCTGTGAGACGTACCTGACCTGAGAAAGATGTTGGCAGCCTACTCAGCAAACCCCACATTTGAAAGACTGTAATCTCTACTGATGACGGTTAAAGAACCAGAAACACGTGTCTAGAGATCAGCACTATCTGTACCAACTGTGTCGAAACACTCGAACACTCTTGAAGCAAGCAAGTAACCGAAACTGCATTTACCACAAAGTCAGGGGCGAACCTTGCTGGGAGGTGAAGCGTTGTGCTCCCACCCCTGTTCCTGTTTAATAGTACTCTTGTGAGTCATTGAGCTGACGAGCTCGTGGATGAAGCACCCGCATGCCTGTGAAAGTTAACAGACCTGAGAAAGATGTTGGCAGCCTACTCAGCAAACCCCAAATTTCAAAGACTGTAATCTCTACTGATGACGGTTAAAGAACCAGAAACACGTGTCTAGAGATCAACACTATCTGTTCCAACTGTGGCGAAACACTCGAACACTCTTGAAGCAAGCAAGTAACCGAAACTGCATTTACCACAAAGCCAGGGTCGAACCTTGCTGGGAGGTGAAGCGGTGTGCACCCAACCCTGTTCCTGTTTAATAGTACTCCCGGGAGTCATTGAGCTGACAAGCACGTGGATGAAGCACCCGCGTGGATGTGAGAGGTACCTGACCTGAGAAAGATATACTCAGCCTATTCAGCAAACTCTCCACATTTGAAAGACTGTAATCTCTACTGATGACGGTTAAAGAACCAGAAAGACGTGTCTAGAGATCAGCGCTATCTTCGCCAACTGTGGCAAAACACTCGAACACTCTTGAAGCAAGCAAGTAACTGAAACTGCATTTACCACAATGCCAGGGGCAAAACTTGCTGGGAGGTGAAGCGGTGTGCTACCACCCCTTTTCCTGTTTAATAGTACTCCTGTGAGCCTTTGAGCTGACGAGCTCGTGGATGAAGCACCCACTTCCCTGTGAGAGGTACCAGACCTGAGAAAGATGTTGGCAGCCTACTCAGCAAACCCCAGATTTGAAAGACTGTAAGCTCTACTGATGACGGTTAAAGAACCAGAAACACGTGTCTAGAGATCAGCACTATCTGCGCCAACTGTGGCGAAAGACTCGAACACTCTTGAACCAAGAAAGTAACTGAAACTGCATTTACCACAAAACTAGGGGCGCACCTTGCTGGGAGGTGAAGCGGTGTACTCCCACCCCTGTTCCTGTTTAATAGTTCTCCTGTGAGGTATTGAGCTTACGAGCTCGTGGATGAAGCACCCGCATGCCTGTGAGAGGTACCTGACCTGAGAAAGATGTTGGCCGCCTACTTAGCAAACTCCACATTTGAAAGACTGTAATCTCTACTAATGACGGTTAAAGAACCAGAAACACGTGTCTAGAGATCAGCACTATCTGCACCAACTGTGTCGAAACACTCGAAAACTCTTGAAGCAAGCAAGTAACCGAAACTGCATTTACCACAAAGTCAGGGGCGAACCTTGCTGGGAGGTGAAGCGTTGTGCTCCCACCCCTGTTCCTGTTTAATAGTACTCTCGTGAGTCATTGAGCTGACGAGCTCGAGGATGAAGCACCCGCATGCCTGTGAGAGGTACCAGACCTGAGAAAGATGTTGGCAGCCTACTCAGCAAACCTCAACTTTCAAAGACTGTAATCTCTACTGATGACGGTTAAAGAACCAGAAACACGTGTCCAGAGATCAGCACTATCTGCGCCAACTGTGGCGAAACACTCGAACACTCTTGAACCAAGCAAGTAACCAAAACTGCATTTACCACAATGCCAGGGGTGAACCTTGCTGGGAGGGGAAGCGTTGTGCTCCCACCCCTGTTTCTGTTTAATAGTACTCTCTTGGCCGCTGTTATCGGACGGGGTTGGTGCCTCCCTTTACTCGCATCCGGATACTGAATCGGGTATCTCACTATAGGATACACTCGCCCTTATCATTGGAGGAGTTTTCATATAGATCTACTATCCTACTATTTCTTGAAACTGATGGCAAAGGATTTTGAAACCTTCTAACTCGTACCATAAACTTCTGTTTTTAAATAGGACTGGGATCACTTATTTGGGATATACTATATCCTACGAACTGAATGGAGAAAGATTCTTGAATAGAGTTAAAAAGAACCCCACGTGTTTGACATTCAACCTACTATTTTTGCCTTGAAGAAGTCCAAAGTTGGACGAAACGCGTCGGCTGCTTTTGCTGTTGTCGGAAGTTTTAAAGATTGCATGATAAACTGCATAATAAAGAAGAAGCTTTTGGAAAAAGAACTACCCTAATGATTTGGACTTATTTAAATTATATAGGCTGAGTGGTGCATTTGGTGCTGTTTTTTTTTTACATGAGTCATTGAGCTGACGAGCTCGTGGATGAAGCACTCGCATGCCTGTGAGAGGTTCCTGACCTGAGAAAGTTGTTGGCAGCCTACTCAGCAAACCCCACATTTATCAGTGATGTCACTGACCATGTCATGAATGATGTAATATGTGACATCATCAGCAGTGGATTGCGGGCGTGAGAGTTATTGTGAGTACAACTAACTATCACAGAGGAATTTCAATGGTTTTGTACGAGTGAAATGTCCAGCTAACTATAACAGCCCTGAAACCTATGGTCTTTTCAGTGAATATATATATATATATATATATATATATATATATAATATATATATATATATATATATATATATATATATATATATATATATATATATATATAGCAGGAACTCGACCCAAAGATATCAGAGCACTGTACATGACATCCAGTTCCATTACAGATGGACACATTTTGTTAGAAAAAGAGGGGGGCTTATTTACAAGCCCCTTGCGCCACTTTTGCATGATTTTTAACATGGGAAAAGTGTCGTACGGGTGGCGCAAGGGGCTTATAAATCTGCCCCAGGGTGATTTCTTAGTTTGCCTAAAATCACAGGATATTGAGAGGTTCTCCAGCTTTGAGGTTAACCGCTGTAGCCGTTAGGCCACATAATGCAAATGGGCTCTCCTGCTAGTGCTATTTTGTTGCAGGAAAAATATGTACATGCTTTTCAAAAAAAAGATATGGCACACCCTTCAAATATTTAATATGGTGCTAAATTGCATGACAGTGCTAATTGGCACCAAAGTGGCACCTTATACAACTCAATCGAGTAGAGTCGAAAATACTTTATTCGGCTGATGAGAGCCATAAAAGCACACCATTCAAACATATACACACATTTCATGGACTAACTATTTAAAAAGAAAGGCTAATATACATGTCCGTTAAAAGGGTCCTCATCATACCCATAATACATATACATTAATTAATCCCCTGGATCCATTTAAAATAGAACACATTATATGATATCATCCAATTATCAATACATTTAAGAACTTTCATTTAAGAACTTTCAACGAATAAAATACCATGGTAAAAGGAGCTTTGACAAATATCCCCATGATAGTAAAAGGGGTGTTTAAAAAATACATAATATTATAGACAAATTTAAGAGGCTTCTTTTGCAGCTACTGCTGGGACATCTTCTTCCTAAATCTCATTGCTCCTAGCAGAAAGCTTGCAACCCCAAAGCATGTTACAGGGGAAGGTAGCATTTGTAAAAAGCAGGCCTTGCATGAACAAAGTTTGCCTCTCTCAATAGAGGTATTATACATTTCTTTCGATGGGAGGTATAGAATTCACAAAGAAGATAAAGTGTCCTGTTCGGAAAAATTTTCACAACTTTAAAGTACCTGGCCGCGAGAAACCCTTTGAAAAGGCTAAGATCCAGGGAACCTGATTCAGCCAGAATCTAGTTAAAACAAAACTATGTTGTATGTTTGTTACTAGTGACAGATAGGGTTGTAGTTTTTGGGTCGAGGTGAGAATGACATACCTTCTTACCATAGGCTTGGCTAATTCAAGGTCCTCCCTAGACACCTGTCCGCTGCCTAAAAACTTTATTTTAATCTCCTTGATCACTGCCGGTCCTAAAGATGTTGGTTTACTATACATATCCGGGCAGCCCAGCAACGTCAATTGCTCCCTGATGTATTTTAACCACGGGAATTGGAAGGCACTGTCAAGGGCAATAAAATCCCTGATGTCCATCTGATTCAAGGTGGGAGCAATACTAGACCAGATCCTTATCCAGCACATCAAAGGCGCAGCAGCAATATAGTCCGAGATGTAACCCAGGCCAAGTTCCTTATGTAAAATGAAGGCAGGGGTACTAGAAGGGAGAGCTAGGAGGCCGCACATACATTTATTCTCGACTCCCTGGATATCACTCACATTGTTATAAACCCATACATCTCACCCATATGTCACCAAAGGAATACACTTTTCTTTATAAATCTTCAATATGGCAGGTATTGGTTTAGATCCCAATCTTTTAGCATAATCTCATACAGACCCAACTGCTCTAGCCAAAGTGTTCTTTTTTAATTGCCTTTGTACAGCTCAGGACCCTTTACCCTCAAATACGGAAAAGTAGACACTTTTGACAATTCCACCCCCTTACAGAAAAACTTTGTCCTGGCAGCCTTCTTACTGCCCATTGTCATTGTATGTGACTTTGTGAAATTAGTAGCTAGGTTTAATGATTCCATAAAATCAATAATAGCATTTAAAAGATTTTGGAGACCTATGGCGGTCCTGGCGCACAAGACAGCATCATCTCCGTACCGAAATGCTGGCAGCAACTTGGAGATAGCTTTTGGGATATCTTGAGTACTGCCTATAAGCTTATCTCCCAATTTATTTATGTAAAGTGTAAACATGAGGGGTGCCATAATGCACCCTTGTTGTACCCCTCGCTTGACCTCCCAGAGGGCCGTTAGACTACCGCCATCCTTAAATCTTACTGCTGCTGTTGTATTATTGTTGGCATAGTGTAAAAAGTGCCACAGTTTTGAACAATTTACTCGGTCAAAAGCTGACATTAGATCCATAAATCCCATGTGCAATGTGCCCCTCTTTGCTATGGTATACTTTCTGATCACCATGCTCAAACCTATACATTGGTCTAGTGTGCCTGAACCCATACTGAAGGTCGCTAATGACATTAAAGTTTTTTAACAATGATGAAAGCTGCATCAAAATCACCTTTCCGATAATTTTCGCTGCCGAGTCCAAAAGTGAGATTAGTCAGTAACAGACAGGATCATCCCTAGCATCCTTTTCAAAAATGTAGATGATTGTGGCCTTTGCCCATGATGGGGGAAACTGCAAGTACCAGCAGCATTAAAAACCTGCGTCAGTATAACAGGCCATACCGAGGGATCTGTCTTATACAGGTCAGCTGGTACACCATCCGGGCCTGGGGCCTTTCCCCCTGCTGTGGCAAGGATAGCTGCATGGATTTCAGCAGCATTAAAATGAATTGATTCTGGCAGCAGGGTAGGCTCCTGCTGTGGTTCCAACATCTCCAACTCACTGTCACTATACATTCCCTCAAAGAACTCTACCCACCATTCAGGGGCGACCGTACAATCCATGTTGGCATTTCCAGTTTCAAAGAAAAACGGGCTGTTCACCACCGCCCAGAACATCGTTCTATCCGAACATATACTTGCTTGCCCAAGCTCCTTCCAGGCCCTTTCTCTGATGGCTTTCTACCTCTCCTGGATGGCCTTCATATAATCTGCCCTACATGCCCTGATTTCACTCTGATTTCTAAGTTTTTGTTTGACGGCCAATAGTAAGTTCTTATGTGTGCTAGAGCAGGTGCCATCAAACCATCTCTTTAGTTTAGAACTGTTACCCCTGAATGGAATAGTTAGATTGCTCGCTATCTTGTTGGTCAGTGTTCCAAAGGCATCTAATACCTCACAATCCGCCCCAGTGCTGTCCATGCATACTGAAACCTCAGCTATGGACTCTGCATACAACTTGTCTACAAACTGTTCAGGGACCACTTACGTCCATTTTAATCTGCGTGACTGGTCCTTGGTACTGATGTCTGAATTTGTGGCCCCTCTACTCTACCTTATAAAATGCAGATGAATATAATAAATCAAGTGTGAGGGGATTATGATCACTATGAGCGCTCCAAGAAACACTCAAACTGAGGACCGCAGGAGCTAGTGATGCAGAAATCATTATAAAATCAATGATGTTGAAACATCCCCTTCCGGTAAAAGTGGGTAAGGGAGTGTGCACCCCCCGTTTGCTGAAGACAGTACAAATTGTTTACAGCAAGAAACCCCTCAAAAAGTGTACCTGACTCTGTGTTAAAAGTGTATATTTGAGGCTGGACAATCCACAGAGGATTTGTTCATAATACAGTTCAACTTGCACTGGTGTGTATTAAAATCACCCAAGATTAAGATCTCAAAGTAAGTGATTTTGTGTTTTTTATGTTTCACCAAAATCTTCCTAGGCGTCTAAACATTCATTGGCAAATGATCTGGTATAAGAATTATAAAAATGTATTACTAATAAAGGGCAGGGATCCTTAAAAGTTAACTATATTGCCAAGATATGGGGGGAATTACACTCTAAAGACTTTCTTTATAGGCTAGGTCAAGAGGAACCAATAAAAGAAGACCTTCCCTTGCATGTCCGGACATAGACGGAACTGCGCGCTTAGCATATGAGGTATAGCCATCCAATTGAAAGCCTTCACCAGTATCCCATTTCTCTTGTAGTGCAATCATTTGGCAACCCTGGAGTGTCCTGCGCTAAAGAACGTCATCCTCCTTGGTTACAATACCTTTTGTATTTCACGTGAGGACTCTCCTCTCAGCAGGGTCTGTAAAAGAAGGTGTTATACTAGGCTGGGGAACAGGATCGGGCTTCTCGGGTGGCCTTATATTTCCCACTCCCCTGAGGGACAACGTAGGGGGCAAAGGACTACCTGTTTCTAAGCTGATCATTTTATTAGGAGAGGGGGGTGATCAAATGAAGGAATAATATTAATACTCAGGTCAGTAAATCTTGGCCCCTGTAATTCAATCCCAAGTGATGGTTGTCAATCTACAGCCTCCAGTCCCTGTGGACTTTGCAGGCGTTCATACCTGTTCGACAGAGTTAGGGGCCGACCTACGCTAACAGTTTGACTTGGTTTGGTCCTCATGGTGGCCTGTATACACGGGCTTTTAGATGGAAGAAAATTAGCGGGAGGATAAAAGTATTGGAGGGGTGCTATCCTAATCAATGCATCAGATCTACCCTTCAGCTCACAATCTATTAATACATCAATTTTTGTGGAATGTCTCATATTGACTATGACAAAATCACCCCCAATATTTTTCTCCACCCTATAACCCACCCAGCCTACTCTCCTAGCCATAATTATGTCCGGAGATATTCGTTGCCCATTCACAATGTTCATAGTGCACCGATGTGTGACCCTGTGTATTGAATCCACTGTGGTTTCCTTGGTCCCCTGTGTGGTTGGAGGACCCCCCACCAAAACTACTTCCAAAGGTGCAGCCTCTGGAGGCAGATTTATGGTCTTCTGGCTGTTAGCCAAGGGTTTGTCAAGGTAACTGGTAGCAGGCAAGTTGGGCACATGCCCCCTTGTCAATTACACCCCTCGCAATGGAACTAATTGGGCCGTTTTCCCTAACTGCATCAAATCGGAGATTTCACAGGATGGCTTGTAAGTAGTACTCAGAAACCTGGCCTTTTTGATCACTTCTAAATTCTGGGACCCCGTGTTTTGAGTCTTTTCATAGTTTTGTTGGTCTGTGGGCATCCAAGTTGCGCAACATTGGACCACTCACTCTTTCACCGTGTCTATGTCTTCTATCCCCCTATCAGGCACCTGTAATTTGGTGTTCCCGACAGGTGCAGTATGATCACTTCCCACTGCCTCCCCTTCAGCGGGATAAGGGGCTATAGATAGTATTTCAGTGTTAAGTCTTGCATCCATCCACTCCAGCTTTTCCTTTATAGGCCTTAAAAGGTTTTCAAATAAGGATTCCAATTTGGGTAATAGTAGGTCAATGATATGTTTGGGGTCGGTCTCAGTTAGTATTGCAGATCTTTCACGCATAGGATTACAAGCAGGTCTTTTATCCCCGATTTTCATCTTTTTTGTAGGGGGGCTGGATAAGTGACCCATCGTCAAGCTCATAGCCATCTCTAGGGTGGAATCTATTATGTTTATGTTAGGCTCAGGGGCAGACATAGGCCCTGGATTGACTCCATCTGATCCACCCCCAGTCAATGATGTTTGGGCGAGGGTAGATTTTCCTATTTCCAGACATAGCCTTCTTTCAGTAAGAGCTATCTCTTTGGAGATAACACTGGCCACCCTTGTTAAAAAAGAATCAATAGTTGTTGCATTTTTGCCCCCGTGCCTCCAACTGTTGCATTTCTTTTCACCATGATTTACTGAATTGGCTCTCAGGCCCCCCCAGCCCCAGGGACTTCCACCCCCCGGGGCTTGAAAACATTTGGTGTGGGGGGCTCTCAGACCCCCAGCCCCGGGGACCGCCACCCCCCGGGGCAACTTCAAAATGTGGGAGGGGGGCTGCGCGACCCCCCTCCTGGAGCCTTGTATAGGCCCTGGGAACCGTCACCCCGCAGGGCCGTCTCCTGCAGTGTCCCGGGGTGCCCACCCCCGGGACACTGTAGTTTGCAATGACAGGGCGGGAGCCTCGCGGCTCCCACCCTATCATTGCAAACTGCTTTGCTTCATTGAAGATAGACCTGCTCTCGCTTCAATGAAGCATGATAGCTGCTCCCCATGTGGAAAAGCAATGCCGGCTCTCGCAGGACATGAGGAGCCGGCTGGGACCGTGGGGGGATTGGGGAACCCCCAATGGCCCCCAACAAAGAGGGCCAGCCCCGGGGGATGGGGTCTCCGGGGCTAGTAGTAGCCCAGGAGGGGGGCCATGTGGCCCCCCTCTGAAAAAAATAAATAAAAAAATGCAAAAAAACCCAAAAAGTAACGGCCCTGGGGGATGGGGTCCCCGGGGCCATAAGTGGCCACAGGAGGGGGGCAAGGCACCCCCCCTCCAAAATAAAACTTTTTTAAAAAAGGGCCATGCCCCGGGAGATGGGGTCCCCGGGGCAAATTATGGCCTCGGGAGGGGGGCCACGCGGCCCCCTTCCCGAATTAATTTTTTAAAAACAAATTGGGGGCAGGCCCTGGGGGATGGGGTCCCCAGGGCCAATAAATTAGAAAAAGAAGGGGGGCTACACAGTCCCCCTTCTAAAAAAATTAAAAAACAGGATCGGGCCGGAGGCCACGCCTCCTCCTTGCTTCACTCTGCAAACGCGCCCCATGGAGTATTTGCAGAAGGGGAACCCAATTCCCCTTGAATACTGGGGGTCCCTGGGGGCCAACTAGCTCACCAGGAACCTTCAGTAAGCGCCAGGGGGCTGCGTTGCATAAAGGTGTAATGAGGCCACGCCCCTTTTTACACCTCTCTTCAACGCAGCTCCGTGGCGCATACTGGAGGTACCTGGTGGGCTAGTTGGCCGCCAGGGGACCTCAGGATTCAAGGGGACTTAATCCCCCAACTTAAAGTGCGCCACGGGGTGCATTTGCACAGTGGTGAAGGTAGGGGGCGGGGTCTGAGGTGATATGTGTGAAAACATGCTCTGTGGCGCGTTTTAAGTTGGGGAATTCATTCCTCTTCAATCCAGAGGTCCCCTAGGGGCCAACTAGCCCGCCAAGTACCTCCACTAAGCGCCACGGAGCTGCGTTATAGAGTGTTGTAAAAAGGGGCGTGGCCTCTGAACACCTCTCTGCAATGCAGCTCCCTGGCGCATACTGGAGGTACCTGGTGGGCTAGTTGGCCACCAGGGGACCTCAGGATTCAAGGGGACTTAATCCCCCAACTTAAAACACGCTACGGGGCGCGTTTGCACACGTCACCTCAGGCCCAGGCCCCTTCCTTCACCATTGTACAAATATTCCTCTAAAATCAGCCGAACTACGAATTCCGATTTACACACCTGTTATCAGGAGAGAACCCAGTGCTGCATCTTTTAGCCCAGCACTGACCCTGAAAAGTAATTCTAAGCGTACTTACCAGTAACTTGTATTTGCTTCCATAGGAATCCATTGTGTGGTTTTCAGCAGAAAAGTTTCTAAGTGTGGAGTTTTGGAACATACAAATATTCCTCTAAAATCAGCCGAATTACGAATTCTGATTTACTCACCTGTTATCAGGAGAGAACCCAGTGCTGCATCTTTTAGCCCAGCACTGACCCTGAAAAGTAATTCTAAGCGTACTTACCAGTAACTTGTATTTCCTTCCATAGGAATCCAGTGTGTGGTTTTCAGCAGAAAAGTTTCTAAGTGTCCATTTTCGAAACATACAAATATTCCTCTAAAATCAGTCGTACTACAAATTCTGATTTACTCACCTGTTATCAGGAGAGAACCCAGTGCTGCATCTTTTAGCTTAGCACTGACCCTGAAAAGTAATTCTAAGTGTACTTACCAGTAACTTGTATTTCCTTCCATAGGAATCCAGTGTGTGGTTTTCAGCAGAAAAGTTTCAAAGTGTCCATTTTTGAAACGTACAAATATTCCTCTAAAATCAGTCGTACTACGAATTCCGATTTACTCACCTGTTATCAGGAGAGAACCCAGTGCTGCATCTTTTAGCCCAGCACTGACCCTGAAAAGTAATTCTAAGCATACTTACCAGTAATTAGTATTTCCTTCCATAGGAATCCATTGTGTGGATTTCAGCAAAAAAGTTTCAAAGTGTCTATTTTCACAAACTAAAAATATTCCTAAAAAATACGTCTGTATGACTTAAACACATTCTTTCAACAGTTTAACTGTTTATAGGAGATTCACCAGTGCTGGATCCAGGATCCACCACTGAGTAAGAAAAAGTAACAATAACACTACTTACCTGCTAAGTGAATTTTCTGCCTGAGGGTGTCAATTTTTAAAAAACAATAATATTCCTTAAAAATCACTACTGTAACCAAAATCCTTTTACTCAACTATTTACAGGATATGTCCAAGGACTGAATCTAGGATCCAGTCCTGTGGTTAGAAAAGTAATCCATAAAGTAACTAATTGCATTTGGCTAGAAATTCACATTGAGCTCAATGTTGCATTGTATTTGAAATTGTGTTGCCCATTGCAACAACTGTAACTACTGAACTTAAAAGTCTATTGCCTATTTACAAAGTATTTAAACTAAAGTAATTCATTTTGAGAAAATATGTTTTGTATTGTAATGTATAGTGTAATTATTAATGTAATTAAAAAAATAAAATATCTAAAAATAAATAGTTTAAAAAATGCAGTAAATCAGTATAAAAAAATCAGTATAACAATTAATACATTAAAAATTGTCATTTACAAAACCTTTGAAATTCACTGAAAAAACCATAGGTTTCAGGCCTGATATAGTTAGGAATTAGCATTTAAAAAAACTTTGAAATTCACTGAAAAAACCATAGGTTTCAGGCCTGATATAGTTAGGAATTAGCATTTACAAAGCCTTAGTTATTCACTGAAAAAACCATAGGTTTTAGGGGTGTTATAGTTAGCTGGACATTTCACTCTAACAAAACCATTGAAATTCCTCAGATATAGTTAGTTGTACTAACTACATCTCACCCGCCCGCAATCCACTGCTGATGATGTCACATATTATATCATTCATGACATGGTCAGTGACATCACTGATGACATCTCAAATGACATCACTGATGGCATCACTGATGACATCATCCAGTGAATGTGGTTTGGTTTGTTATTTAAATATGTATTACATATATAGCAATTTGCATTGAAGAATGAGTGGATATATAAATATAACTATCTGGATGGAGGATTTAGTAGCAGTGTGATTGACTGTTTACTTGACTAATTTATAGTGTCTCACTAAATATATTGGATAGTGACTAAACTGTGTGAATATCTGTAACACTTTGTCAGTTGTTGTGTAAACTGCTGCACCAGTTGGTTACTAGCTACGTGAAATGCTATATTAGTTATTGATTAGTTAACTGAGTATTTGTATGGGAGAGTGAATGTGTGTGTGGTTCGGTGGGGGGTGTGTGACAGCCCAAAGATGTGTGAATAGTTGATTCAGTAGGTATATGAAGTTAAAACTACATGTTATAACAGTTGTTTGGGTGAGTGAATATCTTTATGGGTGTGGCGATGAGCAAATATATGTCTCAATGGTACATGTCCAACAAACTAGAAAAATAAAAGTCAGTGTATGTGTCAATTGTTGTATATAAATAAGTAGACATAGGACTCAGTGATTGTATGAGTGCCTGTATGGATAACTGTATACTTGTCATAGTGATTTTATAACACACTAAGTATGAGTTATTATCTATATGAATAGATGAAGCGGTGTTTTTATAAGTTTATAGCTAAGTAAAAGTATTTATTTATTTATTTATTTATTTATGCGATTTTTAAAGCACTACAATTACCCATGGGTGTCTCGGCGCTAGGAGCTATAAATGATACCAATAAAGTGAGACTTTGGGCAGTTTTAGATTGGTTTAAGAACAGTCTTTGCTTTGGGAAAACAGCCATGTTTTTATCTGCTTTCTAAAGATAATCAACGTAGGACTGGATTTTATGTTAAGAGGAAGGGAGTTCCACAGTCTTGCAGCTGCAACAGTAAAGCATCTGTCTCCCCAGTTGACTTTCCTTGTTCTGGGTATATGGAGCAGATGAGCAGTGTTGGAGCGAAGCGTTCTAGAGGTTGATAAAGGCTTGAGTGACGTCCTAAGAAATTTTGGTCCCGTGTTGTTTACTGCCTTGTAGACGATACAAAGGGCCTTAAATTTCGTCCGACTCCTAACCGGAAGCCAATGCAACTGGTCCAAGTATCTAGAGACAGAACTAAATTTTGGAATGCCTAGTAGAACTCTGGCTGAGGCGTTTTGTATCATTTGTAGTTTGGAAATGATTTTTTTTTTTGCATTGAGGAAGAGGGCGTTGCAATAGTCGATGCGTGAGAACACCAATGTAGAGATTAATGTTTTTCCTGTGGATGTGGGAAGATATGGGAGAAGTTTCTTTATTTTCCTTAAGATGTTAAATGATGATGAGACTACGGTGTTCACGTGGTGATGGAAAGAAAGTTTGTCATCAAATGTTACTCCCAAGTTTCTTACTTTACTGACTGGTTGGGGTGGGGTCCCCATTTCTTCCGGCCACCATAGAGGAGACCACAGAGGCTCAATCTTACCAAAAAGCATGACCTCCGTCTTAGATGAATTAAGTTTTAAACAGTTGGAGGCCATCCAACTGCTGATAGCCCGCATGCCATCCTTGAAGTTTGCTGCTATCTGAGAACCGTTTTTATGTATGGATAATACCAACTGGGTGTCGTCGGCATAAGTTGTTAAGTTGATGTTGTAGGCTTTTATTACCCTCGCTAAGTCCGAAACATAGATGTTGAAAAGGGTCGGACTTAGCGAGGAACCCTGCGGAACTCCACAAGGGTGGCTGAAAGAGGGGGAGGTAAAAGTGCCTAACTTAACTGCCTGCTTGCGATCCGCCAGGAATGAAGTGATGAGATCTCTGGCTTTGTGTTTAATACCGATGGCCTCGACACGGCCGATCAAAGTAGAGTGATCGACCGTGTCGAAGGCCGCCGATAGATCTAGCAAAATCAAGACAGCCTGTCCTCCACTATCCATAGTGGTTCTTATTTCATCTGCAGCCTTAATCAAGGCAGTTTCTGTTCCATGTCCTTGTCGGAATCCAAACTGAGTATCATCCAATAAGTTGTTACTTTGGATGTAGTCAGACAGTTGTTTATTCATGACTGATTCAATGATTTTGGCTGGAAACGGCAGAGATGCAATAGGGCGATAGCTAGACGGTAATGAAGGGTCAAGTGATGGTTTTTTTACAAGTGGTTTGATTATAGTGTTTTTCCAGATGGTTGGATATAGACCTGTTGAAAACATAATGTTACAAATGTGTGTCAGTGGAGTTGTGATAGTGTCTGGAATAGTGTTGAATATAGAAGGATGACAAGGGTCCAGTGGGGAACCCGATTTGATTGACAGAATTAGTTTATGAATATGGTGCGACTGTATTTTGGTGAATTCCGTTAGTGTTGTGGGGTTCACGTTCAGTTGAGTGTTGGATGATTCAGTTAGGTTCAGGTTTGGGGAGAAGTCCTTAAATATAGAAGTGACCTTTTCAGAGAAGAAGTCAGCCAAAGTATTGCAGAGAGTTTGAGATGTTTCAGTGGGTGGATTAGATGGTTCAGCAAGATGATTCACGACTTCGAACAGTTTCTTCATGCTACAATTGGCTTGATTTATTTGGGTGGTATAATAAGTGTTTTTCTCTGTAGCTATGTTCTGCTTATAGTTATGGAGTGCTGCTGTGTACGTGGTTTTATCTGAAGCGTTGTAATGTTTGCGCCAGTGGCGCTCTAGATTACGGCAATATTGTCGCTGTAGTCTAAGTTGTTCGGTGAACCAAGGGGCCGAGGGGGTCTTCCTGATGTGCTTGACTGTTCTGGATGGAACTAGTGTAGAGAAAGCCTCGTCGAGCGTAGAGGTATATCTCATGGCTGCCAAGTTAGGATCAGTTTCTGTGTCTATGTCCAAAAAGGCCTCAGTGAGAGTCTGTGCAAGCTGAATGTAATCCAAACTTTTCCAGTCTCTAGTGGTTAGGCAGGAATTCTGGACTGTTCTTAGTCTTAGTATGATCCATTGTTTGCATAATCAATCAATCAATCAATCATGGTATTTGTAAAGCGCGCTACTTACCCGTGAGGGTTCCAAGGTGCTGAGGAGGGTGGGGAGTAGTGCTACTGCTCGAAGAGCCAGGTCTTGAGGAGTCTTCTGAAGGCGAGTAAGTCTTCGGTCTGCCGTAGCTGGGGGGGTAGGGTGTTCCAGGTCTTGGCGGCGAGGTAGGAGAAGGATCTGCTGCCGGAGGTTGTTCGTTGGATGTGGGGGACGGTGGCGAGTGCGAGGCTGGCGGTTGGGAGCTGGCGGGTGGGGGTGTGGAAGCTAAGTCTGCTGTTCAGGTAGGCTGGTCTGGTGTTGTGGAGTGCTTTGTGTGCGTGGGTGAGGAGTTTGAAGGTGATCCTCTTGTCAATGGGGAGCCAGTGTAGGGTTGTCAGGTGGGGGTAATGTGGCTGTGGTGGAGGACATTGACGATCAGTCAGGCGGAGGCATTTTGGATGCACTGTAGTCGACGTAGGTGTTTGGCTGGGATTCTGGCGTAGAGTGCGTTGCCGTAGTCCGGCCTGCTGCTGATGAGGGCCTGTGTCACCGATCTTCTTGTTTCGGTCGGGATCCACTTGTAGATCCTGCAAAGCATGTGGAGGGTGTAGAAGCAGGAGGAGGAGACGGCGTTGACCTGTTTGCACATGGAGAGGGAGGAGTCGAGGATGAATCCTAGATTACGTGTGTGGTCAGTGGGTGTCGGTGCTGTCCCGAGAGTGGTCGGCCACCAGCTGTTGGGTGCGGTGGTGAGTGGTTGGTTTTTTGAAAGTGAAGTGAATGCAGCAGTGGTCGGTCCAGTGGGGTTCGGTGGTGTGGTTGAAGGTGACGTGGGTGCTTGTGGAGAAGACGGCGTCCACCGTAAGGCCGGCGGCATGGGTGGGTGCAGTGACGAGTTGTCTGAGGCCGAGGTTGGCGAGGTTGCCGATCAGCGTGGTGGAGTTGACGTCGTTGTTGAGCTCGAGGTGGAAGTTCAGGTCCTCAAGGAGGATGTAGTCCGTGAAGGCGAGTGCGTGGGTGCTGGTGAAGTCGGCGATGGAGTCGCTGAACTGGGCCTGGGGTCCGGGGAGTCTGTAGACAAGCGTTCCTCTGAGGGTGGTGTTGGGGTCGGTGTGGATCCGGAAGTTCAGGTGTTCGGCGGCATTGAGGGTGTCGTCTGCGTGGGTGGTGACCTTGAGGGTGGACTTGTGGATGATGGCAAATCCTCCTCAGATGCCATTGGCGCGGTCCCTGTGGGAGATCTTGTAGCCGTCTGGGATGGCAATGGCGATGTCTGGAGCAGAGGAGTCGTTCCACCACGTCTCGGTCAGGAAGGCTACGTCCGGGGCAGTGGCGTCGAGCAGGTCCCAGAGCTCGATGGCGTGTCTGCGTGCAGAGCGGGTGTTGAGGAGTATGCAGCGGAGGTGGTTGGGTATGGTCCTTGATGGTTTGGTGGTTCTGTCGCAGGTGAAGCTGCAGCTGCGGCAGGAGAAGGGTCCGTGGGTGTGTTTCGGGGTGGCCGGTGTTGAGAGCGTGGAGGGAGTCGGCATCGTAGCTGAGGCTTGGTATGGTGCGGTGGGGAGTGCGGGGTCCAGGGGTTCTGGCACGGGGCGCGGTCCAGGCACGGACGGGCACAGACAGGCGCAGCCGGGCAAGCCTCTGGCGCGCCTCCGGCACGCCTGCAGCGCGCCTGCTGCGCGCGGCCGCATAGCTTCCTGCATTAAAATGGGGTGGAGGGAGGGAGGAGCAGCTGAGAGACGGGTGGCGGGAGGCGAATGGGAGAGGAGGGGGGTGGGGCCATAGGGGATGCAGCGGCGGGAAAAGAATGCGGGGAGCACAGCAGAAGGATACAGGCAACAGATACGATGAAAATACGGGAAACATTCAGTAAAGCAGCGCACAGAGAGAACAGGCAACAAGTACAATAAAGACACGAAAAACAGTCAGTAAAGCAGTGCACAGAGAGAACAGGCAACAAGTGCAATAAAGATACGAAAAACAGTCAGTAAAGCAGCGCACAGAGTAAACAGGCAACAAATACAATAAAAAGACGGGAGGCAGGCAGCACATCAGACCGAATACTTACCGCCCACCACTGAGCCACCAGGGATGAGGTGCAGGCGGGAGCCTGCGGGTGGAGGAGGGCCTCGAACTCCCAGCAGCAGCGAGGGGCAGCAGCCAGAGGACACAGCACCAGCAGGGAGCGCTGGGGCACTGGGGAGAGAGTCCTGGCCTGAGAACAGATCAAGGTTCGCACCCTCGCCGCGCAGCGTCCTGCATTAAGAAGGGGTGGAGGGAGGGAGGAGCAGCTGGGAGGCAGGTAGCGGGAGGCGAATGGGAAAGGAGGGGGGCAGGGCCATAGGGGACGCAGCGGCGGGAAAGGAATGCGGGGAGCACAGCAGAAGGAAACAGGCAACAAATACGATAAAAATGCGAGAAACAATCAGCAAAGCAGCGCACAGAGAGAACAGGCAACAAGTACAATAAAGATATGAAAAACAGTCAGTAAAGAAGCGCACAGAGAGAACAGTCAACAAGTACAATAAAGATACGAAAAACAGTCAGTAAAGCAGCGCACAGAGAGAACAGGCAACGAGTACAATAAAGATACGAAAAACAGTCAGTAAAGCAGCGCACAGAGAAAACAGGCAACAAATACAATAAAAAGATGGGAGGCAGGCAGCAGATCAGACCGAATACTTACTGCCCACCACTGGGCCACCAGGGATGAGATGCAGGCGGGAGCCTGAGGGTGGAGGAGGGCCTCGAACTCCCAGCGAAAGCAGGGGCAGCAGCCGGAGGACTCCGCACCAGCAGGGAGCGCTGGGGCGGTGGGGGGTGCATCCTGGCCTGAGAACAGGTCAAGGATCGCACCCTCACCGCGCAGCGTCCTGCATTAAGAAGGGGTGGAGGGAGGGAGGAGCAGCTGGGAGGCGGGTGGTGATGGAGCGGGTAAAATATTTTCTTTTTATATACCCAATCCATTTATATAAGTTTATATTAAAACGAATAAACAACTAATTCTAATGAATAATAGAGTGATGTGATGATAATTAATCAACCTTATTAACCAAGAGAATACACGTGGGAATGCATTTGCATGGCTAAAATAATAAGTGAGCTAAGTTTGTACGCATATTAAAGTTATATGTTTTGCTTAAGCAGTGTTAATGTGATTTGTGCTTAAATAAACCAGCATTAACGGCTTTGAATGTTGCATATGGCTAGATAAATACATACGCATAAGGGTATTAGCAAGGGAATAACACTGTTTTAATTATTTCTATGTATTAATTACGATTTTGTGTTTTCTTTGCTTAAGTTGACTATTCTGGCCTACCAAAAGATGGCTGCCGACTGAATCCTAACTAAATTACATGACTTCATAAATTGAGCAATGAAGAAAGGCGCCTGCACCGACTTCGTTGTGGCCTTTCCATGAACCATCGGACCAGGTCCATGAAGACTACCCTGGGCGAGGTGCCAATGTCCCTGAACGTGAAGCAATTGTTGCTATTTGGGAACCAAAAGCCACCTATTCACAATAGACTGATACTTTCTTGACCTGAGAACAGCCTTTCCCATGCGCCTAGTTTATTCATCATCCACATGTGAAATTTGGAGAATGTTTCTTAAATGTATTGGGATGTGGCGGAATTCAGCCAATCAGCGGCCTGGAAATAAAGAAAATGTTACTGTTATATGAAAATTTTAGTATAAATATTAGTAGTCGAGAGAGGGAAATTAGCACGAGACTCTACCCTAGCTGATCGATGCTACTCTATGCGACACTCCATGCTGCTCTTCGCTAGAGATCCTTATGCTGACGGAAGAGGACGGGACTTTAAGACTCTGTTGAACTTTCTGAGGACCAGTTCTGACATAGAATACGACAATTAGCCAGAATAGGTAAATATGACAAAAGATACTATTGCATTATTAGGATTTAACCTGCATATTATTTAGATAAAGAAAATCATTATTTGAAGAACTGTGTCGAGTGATTATTTCTTGAAATGTCTATTGATTTATTTGAGAATTAAAGAGTCGTCAAATTCAGATCAACTAAATGATCCAATTGGCCTCCGGATGGAGGAACTGTCAGGGTAATTTTGTAGAGTGGTTTCCTCTATCCAAGTGAACAGCTGTAGTTCGGGATCAGATATCTCCCTGTAGGCACGGATAGTTTTAGTGAATGAATGTTGGTGTTATGGGCCCCACCAGTGTGTGATGTGCGTATGTGCGTGTGACTGAGAAATCATTCTGTCCGTGGAAGCAGGAGAAGATTTTGTGTTCCGAACTGCACCAGTATTTCTGGTAGCAAGAGATGGTTTTTATTGTTTTGGTTTGATGATTTTGGCATGTATATAGCTTATCGATTATTGATTTGTATTGATATATGTACTAACACTATATGTTGAAGTCGTATTGAGTTTTATGTTGTCTGTACGGCTTCTGAGAGGTAGGAAGTCGGGAATTAGTAACAGTTCCGTAGCAGAGCAGAAGTAAGTGCTGCTCTGGGGAAAGACGGAATTGTGGTTGCCCGTAGGTACACGGGAGAAACGTGTGACAATTGAAGTTGCACGGCGCATTATCTGGGTTCAATTCGGCAGCATTGTTGTGTGTTGCCATTAGTGAAATTCTCTGTGTGAGAAGTGTGAATGATAGTGAAGGGTTACCTGTGAAATTTTGGTCTTAGGTACCAGGAAACCAATTGGTATGCAGATAACGCTTATCACTGAAAAAGTAGCAGGTGTTCTCTGAGCTTGTTAGAAGGACAAAGTAGAGGTAAGAGCTGCTTTGTTAATGTATGTTATAATTCTGTAGTAGGACAGACTGTTCGCTGTTCTCGGGAAAGCAGTATTCTGTGTGAATGAACTATATTTTCTTGTGTGAAAGTGCGTGAATGAAAATAGCATTCGGATTGATTGTGGAACTCTGGTTTTATTTCTCAGGAGCATTGCGTTTCCACCTATGTGTTTTAATTCCGGAGAAAACAGTTAATTGATGCTTGATAGAAGGGTGAAGTAGAGGGATGCGCTACTTTATCAACGGACGTAATGATTCTGTAGTAGGGCAGAGGTAAGCGCTGCTCTCGGGAAAACAGAATTCTCGTGGGAAAGGTCTTTTGCTATTCTGTGGTTAGCGGAGCAGACAATGGAGATGTTTGTATGTTGTAACTAACAAGTATTGTAAAATTGAAACAAAGTCTACCGAGTAGTTTGTAAAGGAGGGGTAGACTGTAGACAGGAGTCAGAAGCAGGAGCTGCTGCAGCGACTGCTGACGTCAGAAGGACCGCGCTGGGATTGGACAGCTAGTCAGTGACGTAAACGCTCCAGGATTGGTGCGTTAGTGTGAGTCGCGCAAGGATTGGAGGTTGTGACAGTGACGAAGACGCTCCAGGATTGGTGTGTTAGTGTGAGTCACGCAAGGATTGGAAATTGTGACAGTGACGTAGACGCGCCAGGATAGGTGCAGGAGTAAGAGTCGCGTTGCTATTGGACTAAAGATCGTACAGTCGCAGTAAAGACTAGAGGGTCCACAAGAGAAAGGAAGATGTATTATCATTCACCCGAGAAAAAGAAAAAAGTCTTTGTTCAGTAAACTAAGAAATTGGTTCGTGAAAGACAAAGAGATTGTGACTAGGGATGGACAGTTACTTCCCCCAGCGAAGACCCCTGCATCCTTCATGGTTGCGAAATATGGGTACCATAATTGCATCTGGTTAGACAATTGGGCGAAGTATACAAAGGAAGACGGAGTTTTAGCGTTTCCAGAGGATGGGTCCTTTAATTTGGCAATTTTGAGGAACTTACGAGAGAGGATCATGAGCCTAGATCCGCGACCTAGGCCTACGCAGTTTGAGGCACTGACAGAGTGGGAAGATGAGATGCATGAGCGAGAGAAACAGAGAAATGGCAGTAGGTACCGGTACATGTTTGGATGGCCAAATGATCGCGAAACTCATTGTAATCGAATGAGAAGGTGGCGAGATGCTAGTATGACTGAAGGATTGTTTCCCGTTAGAACTGCAGGAGAAAGTGAAGGAAGGAAATGCCTAGAAAAAAAAATCATGTAGAAACCCGGAGGTATGGGGCCAACGAGACAGATGATGATGTCCTAAATGATATGTTTTTCAAAAGCCCACCTCCGTACAGGCAGGAACCAGAAACGCCAACCGCAGATACACCAGTGAGGGAGACTCTGAGAATCATTAAAAAAGAGGTTGTGACTCCAGAAGTAAAAAGAAGGAAGGGAACGGGGAAAGGAAAATAGGGCAGAGAGTGAAAATTCAAGGGAACTAGCAAAAACCACATTGGAGCTGACAGAGAAAATAAGAGAATTGACGAAAAATCTGGAAGCAGTTACAGTCCCTGTGACTATAGGTCCTGTAATGCATTTTTTTGAGAAGCAGAAAGACAGTGAGCGCGGACTAACAGTCCCGTATGTGAACAATAGACAGGAAGAACAGCCCCTGATGAGAGCAAAAGAGAATTCCTGGGGACATACTATGAGTAAAAGTGAGTTGCATGTGTCAAAGAACCCATTTTATTGTCCTGATACTGCCGAAAGAAGCAGGGTGGTAGGAGGATCAATATTAGAACCACAGAGATTGACAGAACCAGGGAATGTAGACAAATCAGTGAGTATAACTACCGACGAATTGAACGAATGGCTGAAGGGCTTGCAGGATAAAGAAAAAGAATCTCATACCGTAGATGTGGCAAAATTACGGATGGTGTTAGAAGAATTGATTGTAGGAACCATCCCCACAGAAAAGCTGAAAAATTACCAAGATGAGGAATTACTGTTTTTGTGCAAAAGTGTCACTTGGAGAGCAAAGAATTAAATGACAAACTAGCAGAAATAGCAAGTGAAATGGGAATTGATATGGACAAGGTAAAAGCTTTACAGAAGCCATACCGAGTGGATTTCACAGAAAAAGACATTGAGAATCTGAATGCTGCAGGACGAATAGGGCAGATTAGGGACATAATCACAGTATTGAGGAAATGGGGAGATGTGGACAAATGGAAGAGCAGGTGGTATAGGAAGCGGGATGACACCTCAGACAGAACATTTCCAGCATTTCCTGTGAGAGAAAAAGAGAAGGTGGTGACAGAGTTCCCTATGAGAGAGATTCCAGGAGGGGGGTATGTGCATGTCCCATGGACCAGACAGGACATTTTGTCATTTACAAATGACTTCCCTCGATTACGAGAAAAGCCGGTCGAGTGGTATCGACAGGTAGACAGATTTGTTAAATTGTCAAAAGTGCTGTGGATTGATCTGAATAGTCTGTTTGATATAATAGTGCCAGCAGACTTATGGGCAGAATGCAAGATAGTCATAGATTGGCCGACCAAAGAATACCCGAGAGATCCCAAAACAGGAGCCCCAGACCCAGAGGTAATGAAGAAATATGAACAGGTCATGGTATTCTTGAAAAACAAAGTGCCTCCAAAAGAAACAGACTGGGTTAAAATAGATCGAACACATCAAGAAGCGAAAGAGTCAGTCCACGCATATTATGAGAGGCTAATTTTAGCTTTCAAACAATTCAGTGGGGATGACAGTCTGGGAGAGAAGGACCTGAGTCATTTTGTGTATAGATTTGTGTATGGTCTGCGTCCCGAAATTGGGGACATGATTAAGCAGCACACTGTGGACTGGCAGAGCAAGAAAATAGATGAGATCCTAAGGCATGCTAAATACTTTAGTGATGAGATTGAGGCAAAGCAGCGAAAACTAAAAGAAAAGGCAATGTGGGCTCAAGTGAAGGTTGCAGAGAGACAGGAAGCTCAGCTGGTAGAACAAGCTAATAATCCAGGTATTAAATCAAGATTTGGCCCGGGAAAAGGGAAAGGTAATATAGAAGAAGCAAAGAAGAAGTTCCCATGCCGCAATTGCGGAAGATTAGGGCACTGGAAATCCGAGTGTAAATATCCACCAGGTACTAATAATGAAAATCCGTCATTGAATCCACAGGTGCAGTGTGAGGGGAGTGGCCCACTGCCGCAACAGCAGAAGGCTGTTAATCCACAGAATCAGGTGCCAAAACCACCCTTACCACAGAGCCGGAATATCCAGAAATATAGTAAGGAGACGGGATTCTACAATGTAGAACAGGTAAACAAACCGCAACGCGCGAGCGCTGTGTCACAATATTGGCTGCAAAATGACGAGAGTGAGCCAGAAGAGATTTATTGATGGTGCCGAAAAGAGGAAGCAGGGTGCGTACTTGGCGCATCTTTAGAAATAGATCAGACAGGACCATTTGTGGATGGAAAAGTTAATGATGAGAACATTACTTTTCTAGTAGACACTGGAGCTACACGATCAACTGTCGGAACAGCAGATGTGAAAAATCTTCCTCTTTCGTATGAAACAATCCAAGTAGTTGGTGTATCAAACACCTAGATTAAAACGTACCTTACTAAAACTGCAAAGGTTAGAAAAGGGAAATTTTCAGACATGCATCGATTTGTGGTGTGTGACACCAGTCCTGTGAATTTACTAGGTAGGGATTTGTTGTGCAAAATGAATTGCACCATATTCTGCACACCAGACGGAATAGCCTTTGAAACACCAGATGAAGATGTACTGTATAAAATGACCATAGCTCACAGAGAGTGTGAGGTTGCTGGAACCTATGCAGTATTTAATCCAGATGAATTGCCCCCAGAATTGAAACAGACAGTGAAGGCAGCAGTCTGGGATTTCACAGGAGCAGATGTAGGCCTGATGAGAAATGTAGACCCAGTAAGGATCGCTGTAAAGGAAGGAGCAGTTTACCCAAACATTCCACAATACAGACTGACACCTGAAATAATTGCAGGAGTAACCCCTCTGATTGAGAAAATGATCCAGCAAGGAGTGTTAAGGGAGATAATGAGCAGTCCATGTAATTCACCTATAATGGGACTGAAAAAGCCGAGTGGGAAGTTCAGGATTGTGCAAGATTTGAGAAAGATTAACAAGATTGTTGTATCATATTGTCCCATTGTTCCAAATCCCTCAGTAATTTTGTATCAGATTCCTCACGATGCAGAATGGTACACAGTAATTGATTTGTGTCATGCTTTCTTTTCCATACCGTTGCATCATGACAGCCAGCCGCTTTTTGCATTTCGGTTTGGAGAGCGTATTTTGGCATGGTGCCGAATCCCACAGGGCTACACAGAGAGCCCCTCCATTTTCAATCAGTTGCTAAAGAAATCCCTGGAAAGTCTTACCATGCCTGAGAATTCAGTTTTGGTCCAGTATATTGATGACCTATTGGTGGCGTCAAAGACACGTGAGGCCTGTGAAACAGACACCATAGCTTTGTTAAATCATTTGGCAGATGGAGGACTGAAGGTATCTCCAACAAAATTACAATACTGTAAGAAGGAAGTAACATACTTGGGTCATACTATCGAAAAAGGGCTGAGAAAAGTAACCATAGACAGGATCAGAATCATTAGAGGAATGAGAGCTCCAATGACCCAAAGAGAGGTGAGAATGTTCCTAGGGATGGTTGGTTACTGTCGTCAGTGGATAAGTAATTTTTCCCTGATTGCCAAACCATTGGTGAAATTGACAAAAAGTGAGGTTAAAGACTAGGCCTGGGCGGCAAATTCCGTTCCGCTTGCGGAATTTGCGGAATTTCGGTAATTTCGCGTTCCGCGGAGAACGCGAAATTGCCCAAAATTCTGCTTTCCGCGACTTCGCAAAATGTTTTCTTGTTCGCGTTCTCAAAATGCGTGTTCGCGAGATATTTCTACCCGATCACGCAAACAGCAACTGTGAACAGGAAAAAAGCATCGCGAACAAGCAATTCCGCGTGTTCGTGGAATTTCTGCATGCTCGCGGAGATTTTTTTACCGTTTCGCGGAGATTTGCGTAACGCGATTACACAAATTCCGCCCACGCCTATTAAAGACCCCCTTGAACTGAACAAAGAAGAATTTGCAGCATTTAAACAGTTGAAGAACAGTCTTTGTGAAGCCCCTGCGCTAGGTATGCCAGACTATGAGAAAGAGTTTGAGCTATACTGTAGTGAGCGAAACGGATGTGCACTCTCAGTGTTAATACAGAAACATGGAAGGCAAAGGAGACCAGTAGCATATTTCTCGTCAATGTTAGACCCAGTGGCGATAGGTCTGCCAGGATGTCTGAAAGCAGTAGCGGCTACCTGCCGAAGCCTAGAGCAGAGTGAGGGAATTGTGATGGGGTATCCAGTAAGAGTGTTTGTACCTCATAGTGTGGCGATCCTTTTAACAAGGAGTCGAACACAGTTCATGCCACATAGTCGGCTGACTAAATATGAAAAGGTCATTCTAGGTGCAACCAATGTGAGTCTGGAAAGATGTGTGAATGTGAATCCAGCTACACTTTTACCTGATGCAGAGAGAGTGGAGATAAGAGAGGACGTTGAACATGATCGTCTGTATGTGCTTGACTACTGTACGAAACCTCGACCTGACATAAGAGATCTGCAATTGCCAGAAAGTGATTATGTGTTTTTTGTGGATGGATCCTGTCTGAGAACAGATGAAGGAGTGTTGAGCGCAGCATATGCAGTATGCACAGTTTCAGCAGTTATAGAAGCATCAATCTTGAAAGGAGTTAAATCCGCTCAAGTAGCAGAAATAGTGGCATTGACAAAAGCATGCAAAATTGGGAGGAATGTGAGAGTGACTGTGATGACTGATAGCCAGTATGGCTTCAGAGTTGTCCACGACTTTGGCCAATTGTGGCTACAAAGAGGTTTCCTGACTTCGAGTGGAACTCTCATAAGGAATGCAGAAGTGGTTGGGAAATTGCTTGAGGCAATACAAATGCCAAAAGAACTGGTTGTGGTAAAATGTGCTGCACATGGACAGGGTAGGGATTACATCACTACGGGAAATCGCTTTGCGAATGACATGGCTCAGTATTGTGCCCGAAACCAATACTCAATTAATCGGTCAAAAGAAAAGGAAATGTCTTCTTGCTCCATAATGTTTACTAACGTTGTGGGAACATGGAATGAAGTGAGGCAGTTGCAGGATGAAGTAGTCGATGAGGAAATGAAACAGTGGGTAAAAGCAGGTTGTGCACCCAGGGAAAAGGATCATTTGTGGGTTTATCGGGATGGAAGACCATGGCACGGATGTATCATGGCCAAGGACATCTGGGAAGGGATGCCATGATAAGGGCTTTTAAGCAGACCTGGTACAATCCGAAATTCAGGTTGATAGCAGAAAGTCTCTGTCAAAGATGCCTGACATGTCAGCAGTACAATCCTGGAAGGAAAACTGTGGTGAGTCTGGGCACCATAGGCCGGGAGGGAGGACCTTTCACCAGAATGCAAGTAGACTTCATTGAAATGCCCCCTTATAACAAACTGAGGTATGTTTTGGTGGTAGTTTGTCTGTTCTCTAGGTGGGTGGAGGCATATCCAACCAGAAGAAATGATGGAATCACAGTGGCCAAGCTATTGTTGAGGGAATTCATCCCGAGGTACGGGTTCCCAATAACCATAGAATCAGACAGAGGAGGACATTTCTACAATGAGATCATGAAATTGATTTGTGAAGCATTGGGCGTACAACAAAAACTGCATTGTGCCTACCGACCAGAGGCTTCTGGTGTGGTTGAGCAAATGAATGGTACTATGAAAAACAGAATAGGGAAAATGTGTTTAGCCACAGGTATGAAATGGACTGATGTCTTGCCTCTGGTTTTGATGACCATTAGGTCTACTCCAGACAGAACTACAGGTTTGAGTCCACACAAGATCATCATGGGACGCGCCATGAGACACGTGTTTGTACCAGTCAACAAGCTGATGACTATAACTGATGACATGATTTTGGATTACTGTAAAGGCCTGGCTGACGCAGTTCATTCTGTGTTTCACCAGGTTGGAGCGGATGCCACCACACTTGAAAAGAAACCAGCCCATGATTTGAGCCCAGGGGACTGGGTGAGGATAAAAGTCCACAGAAGAATAAATTGCCTGGTTCCAAGGTGGGGAAGGCCAAGGCAAGTCATCTTGACCACAACAACTGCTGTGAAGTGTGCTGGACTGAAAAACTGGATACATGCAAGTCACACTTTGAGAGTTCCAAACCCAGCAGATGGTATTGGAAAATAATATTTCAATGAATCAGAGTCAAGTGATGAGTCAAGCAATGAGAATATAAAGTCAAAAGAAAATCCTGAAAGGGGGGTAAATGAGCCAAGACTAGTTCAGACTCCCAGAGAAGAAATTCTGAGGAAAAGATTGCAGATTTCAGATGGTTCAGATTCTGGAGATGAGCAAAACGCCAATGGTGAACACAGAAAGAAAAAAAGAAAAGAAAAGAATGTTCAGTCAGAAGTAACATTTTCACCAGATGAGAGAGTAAAAGAAGTTCCACCTGAGAAAATATTGGAAGGAGAAGAAGGGACAGTCACAGAAAGAGAGGGACAGATTGCGGAAAAACCCAGAGGAGGTGTAGGGAACTGCAACACCCAGCAAGGTGAAGGGACAAGTAGTCAGCAGGAAAATTGCATGCCGGAGACCCGAGGAGGGACAGAAGTAGGGCCAATCCAAGAGGTGGAAAAGGAGGTTACCGAAAAAGAAAAGTCAAATGAGACGGAATCTGAGGACAGTGAAACTGAAATACCAGAGGGTCGAGTTCTAAGAAAGAGAACTTGGATTGAGGAAAGAAACAGTAAAGAAGACAAAACAAGAAGAAATGCTAAAGGAGATCTTTGGCCAAACAAAATTAAGAAGCTGAGATATGGATTGACACGAGTCAAACCCTCAGAAGCAGAACAAGTGAATGAAGTAACTAGTCAGCATCCAGAAAAAGAGGGGGAAACAGAAGTGTCTGAAGCAAACAAACGATCAAGAAAACCAAACCAGAAATATAAGTCACCTGAATGGACATACGTGGCATTGCCTGAACAGAAAGAAGAGGCAGATAGTCAAGGAAATCCAGAGGAGACTTTACTGAGATTAATAAAAGAAGAAGAAACAGGGGAGATCCTGAGAGTTATCTTATCCGAAATCGGAGAAGATGCGGAATATCAGGAAATCCTGTATGTGGATGACGAGAAAGAAGTGAAAAACGACGAGAGGCCAAGCTGAGTAATTTCAAATCGGTCCTTGTAGAAATACATAGGAATGAATAAGAAATTGAAGTATTTGGATCACCTGATAAGGTCTTAGATCTTGTAGGAAAGCTACAAGAGGCGGAGTAGAAGAGGCTAAGTCAAAAGACACGGTTAATTCTAACAAGATGGCTAGCATAGATAATAACAAGGGTAGATGTACCTTTATGAGAAGATGGTGCAAAACATGTTGTTGTTGTACAGGACTATTAATGCTTCTTTGGAGAGTACTCACTCTTTTGATCTCTTTCAAAGTAACTTTAGATACACTAGCAGGACATACTGAGAATATGACTAACATAGTGAAAAGCTCGCAAAAAGTAATACCAGTTAGAACAAGCACTGAGCATATGCACCAGGATAGGTCAATAACTGATTTTTCTAGCAATGTTTTTTCAAAATTATTGTATGAATATGTAAAAACAATGGACGTAAGGGATTGCTACGTATGTATGCCATTACCTGCATCTGTTTCAGAAGGGGTGACTTATCATCACCTCCCAGCAACGTATGGAATAACATGTAGCGTCTTAACTAGTATAATTTGTCTAATATAGATAATATTCTTGGACGATTGCCCATGAATAAAGAATTAAACCCAGCTAAAGATGCTGATGTATTAGGAGAAATTTTTATAGAAACTAAAGGACTAACTCTAGAATATTTTTTTTTAGAACAATTTAACTTGCAGTTTGAAAACAGAAGAGAAAACATTTTTGGATATGGTTGAAGAGAGAAGACTAAAAATACACCAGAATGCAGAGGGACATAAAGAAGGGGAAAACATTTGGGAAATAGATGCGAAAAAGGAGACACCGGGTGGAGTTAGACCAACAATAGCTATAGACTCACCACAGAAAGGCAAATTATGCATTATGAGGGAAAGGTCCCAATATGATTATATTTATATAGGGACAAGTGAGTGTCATGATACATATTTCATTGCATCTGGATGGGGATTTAGAGGTGGAGAAGATCCAGTTTTCCCTGGATTGTACTATATTTGTGGGAACAAGGCTTACTACAGGTTGCCCGACCATTGGTATGGCACATGTTATGTTGGCCTGGTCTTTCCAAAGATCTTTCACATGGATAGAGTAGAAAATAGTGGACCAAATAACCTACTAATGCGTAGCAGAAGAGAAACCTGGTTAGAAATTGTAGGTGATATTTTTGGAGCCTTGATACCAGCAGTGGGAAAATCTTGGAATGCAAATAATATTCGGAAATTGTCAACCATAGTGGATCGCTTGTCAACAAGCACCGCTGGAGGATTTCTCTTGGTAAACACTGAGCTGGTTGCCATGCGTGCTATGATTATGCAAAATCGACTTGCCCTTGATATCTTTTGGCAAAAGAGGGTGGAGTCTGTGGAATGCTGAAAGTTCAACATTGTTGCACTTACATTCCTGATGAAAGCAGAGATTTAAAGGTCTATATTAAGAATATTACAGAATTGCATGATGAAATAAAACCACTGGAGGTTGAAAGTATCTGGACTAGAATTAGTAATAAAATGGCTGCTATTAAAGCTTTCTTAGGTAAATTAGGTAGTACTATAATAGGGAAAATATTATTTCCATTAACCTGTGTGATTTTTGTATTATTAATACTTAGATTAGGATGTATGTGTTGTAGATATAGAAGAAATAAAAAGAAGGTTAAACGAGAAATTTACAAAAAGAGGGAAAATAAACCAGAAAAAGATCTCAATGAAATAGAATTGGAAGAATGGAAGGAGAGTATGTATGACAAAACCAAAAGAGAAGATGAAAGGGAAACAGAATTTTAATTGAGCAAGAAAACATTTCAAATTTCTGTAAAAGGGGAAATAAATAGATTTTTGTGGGTTTTGTTTGTGGTGATAAAATCACCAAAGGGGGGATTGATGGAGCGGGTAAAATATTTTCTTTTTATATACCCAATCCATTTATATAAGTTTATATTAAAACGAATAAAGAACTAATTCTAATGAATAATAGAGTGATGTGATGATAATTAATCAACCTTATTAACCAAGAGAATACACTTGGGAATGCATTTGCATGGCTAAAATAATAAGTGAGCTAAGTTTTACGCATATTAAAGTTATATGTTTTGCTTAAGCAGTGTTAATGTGATTTGCGCTTAAATAAACCCCCTTTAACGGCTTTGAATGTTGCATTTGGCTAGATAAATACATACACATAAGGGTATTAGCAAGGGAATAACACTGTTTTAATTATTTCTATGTATTAATTACGATTTTGTGTTTTCTTTGCTTAAGTTGACTATTCTGGAATACCAAAAGATGGCTTCCGACTGAATCCTAACTAAAGTACATGACTTCATAAATTGAGAAATGAAGAAAGGCGCCTGCACCGACTTCGTTGTGGCCTTTCCATGAACCATTGGACCAGGTCCATGAAGACTACCCTGGGCGAGGTGCCAATGTCCCTGAACGTGAAGCAATTGTTGCTATTTGGGAACCAAAAGCCACCTATTCACAATAGACTGATACTTTCTTGACCTGAGAACAGCCTTTCCCATGCACCTAGTTTATTCATCATCCACATGTGAAATTTGGAGAATGTTTCTTTAATGTATTGGGATGTGGCGGAATTCAGCCAATCAGCGGCCTGGAAATAAAGAAAATGTTACTGTTATATGAACATTTTAGTATAAATATTAGTAGTCTAGAGAGGGAAATTAGCACGAGACCCTACCCTAGCTGATCGATGCTACTCTATGCGACACTCCATGCTGCTCTTCGCTAGAGATCCTTATGCTGACGGAAGAGGACGGGACTTTAAGACTCTGATGAACTTTCTGAGGACCAGTTCTGACATAGAATACGACAATTAGCCAGAATAGGTAAATATGACAAAAGATACTATTGCATTATTAGGATTTAACCTGCATATTATTTAGATAAAGAAAATCATTATTTGAAGAACTGTGTCGGGTGATTATTTCTTGAAATGTCTATTGATTTATTTGAGAATTAAAGAGTCGTCAAATTCAGATCACCTAAATAATCCAATTGGCCTCCGGATGGAGGAACTGTCAGGGTAATTTTGTAGAGTGGTTTCCTCTATCCAAGTGAACAGCTGTAGTTCGGGATCAGATATCTCCCTGTAGGCACGGATAGTTTGAGTGAATGAATGTTGGTGTTATGGGCCCCACCAGCGTGTGATGTGCGTATGTGCGTGTGACTGAGAAATCATTCTGTCCGTGGAAGCAGGAGAAGATTTTGTGGTCAGAACTGCACCAGAGGGAGGGAGGAGCAGCTGGGAGGTGGGTGGTGGGAGGCGAATGGGAGAGGAAGGGGGTGGGGCCGCAGGGAACACAGCGGCGGGAAAGGGATGCGGGGAGCACAGCAGAAGGAAACAGGCAACAAATACCATAAAAATGCTAGAAACAGTCAGTAAAGCAGCGCACAGAGAGAACAGGCAACAAGTACAATAAAGACACGAAAAACAGTCAGTAAAGCAGCGCACAGAGAAAACAGGCAACAAATGCAATAAAAAGACGGGAGGCAGGCAGCAGATCAGACCGAATACTTACCGCCCACCACTGGGCCACCAGGGATGAGGCGCAGGCGGGAGGCTGCGGGTGGAGGAGGGCCTCGAACTCCCAGCAGCAGCGATGGGCAGCAGCCAGAGGACACAGCACCAGCAGGGAGCACTGGGGCGGTGGGGGGAACGTCCTGGCCTGAGAACAGGTCAAGCTACTCATAAGTGAGTAGGATGATTTCATAAGTGATTAGGATGTGTGCTGGTGTGTAATGTCGATTTAGGTGTATAAGTATATTTGATAGTGTTCTATTGATCATTGACAGCATGTATCAGTGAATCTATAGGTTAGTGATTAGATGTGTGTATAGATCTAGGAATCACTGAGTGGGTGTTTAGAAACTTGTATTGGTGTGTCAATGGTTTTAAATCTGGCACTCTGTATTTTACAGTGAGTGATGAAAGGTTATACTAGTGTTTGATGAGGTGTATCTGATTGTCACGTGGATGATGTCATCAGTGATGTCATTTGAGATGTCATCAGTGATGTCACTGACCATGTCATGAATGATGTAATATGTGACATCATCAGCAGTGGATTGCGGGCGCGCAAGATGTACTTAGTACAACTAACTATATCGGAGGAATTTCAATGGTTTTGTTCGAGTGAAATGTCCAGCTAACTATAACACCCCTAAAACCTATGTTTTTTTCAGTGAATTTCTAAGGTTTTGTAAATGCTAATTCCTAACTATATCAGACCTGAAACCTATGGTTTTTTCAGTGAATATATATATTTATACATATACATATTTTAGTTTTATATAGCGCAAACTCGACCCATAGATATCAGAGCTTTTTACATGACCACCAGTTCCATTACAGATGGACACATTTTGTTAGACACAGGGAGATTAAGTGGTTTGCCTAGAATCACAGGATGTTGAGAGGTTCTCCAGCTTCGAGGTCGACCGCTGTAGCCCTTAGGCCAAATAATGGAAATGGGCTCTACCGCTACGGCTATTTTGGTGCACAAATACAATTTACAGGCTTCTCAAAGAAAGGAAATGGCTCACCCTTAAAATATTTAACATGGTGCTAAATTGCATAACAGTGTGATTAGCACCAAAGTGGCATCTTATACAACCTGGGGGCATATCAGCAACAACCGGTGATAATTATCTCTAAGAGCACTTAGCGCTAGGATAATTATCGCCGGCTAGCGTGTATTTCGGCTAGCGTGTATTTTTAACGCTGAGATAGCGTGCTATTAGAAACGCTTATCTCAAAAGCGATAAAAATCCTAGCGCTAACTGCCAAACCTGTGATTATCGCTGGAAACCCAGCAATAATCCCATGAATTTTGGCGATAGCTTGCTGATAGGGCCTCACATACTTAGCCATGATATCCACCTTCCATAGGATATCATGACTAAGTCAGTTTTAAAGCAGGCGTAAGGAAATTAGCGATAACAGAGGTTATCGCTGCGTTTCCTGTCGCTATGCTGCTTTGTGTGAGGCTTGATAATAGGAGAAATGTTGCTTAGCGACATTTCTCCCGTTATCCTGGGGAGGAACGCCCACTTTGCATCTCATTAGAGATGCAAAGATGGGCGTTAAGGGAAATGGAGATAAGGCAAGGTTTCACGCGATAGCATGACCTTGCAGATAAGGCGATAAAATTATCGCCGTTTTTCGTCCGAAAACGGACGCAAAAGCGGCGATAATTTTCTAACGCATGCTCGCTGATATGCCCCTGATCTTTTTGTGCATTCAGCCAGTTAAAAAGTTGAGTTGAGAAGATAAACAAAATAATTTCAATGTTGCCAGACAAGTGCATATCATTAGGTGGAGTTTATTGAGGAATCAAGACACTTTACTGTATTCCAGGAATTTGAGGAGCATTGCAGTAAAAGGATGCTATATGGGCTATCCAGTGCCTCAGCCTTGTTCCAAAGATATGTGTGGCATTTTGTTTTTTGGCCAGACGGTTGAGGAGGCAGATGTTTAAGAAGAGTTATCCATATAACAAGAATATGGTCTCACTATTAAGTAAAAAAAAAAAAAGGAATCTCGCCTGATAAAGAGGTATATTTGGGGCACAAAATAAGTATGGCCCAATGCCTAAGACTGATCATTTGAAATCCATTGTTGAAGCCCCAACATAGGAAAATAAAGAGCAGTTATTATTATTCTTTGGCCTCCCCAATTGGTATGCATATTTCTTGGACAATTATTTGAGTACTGTGGAGCCAATGTATATATTACTGATTTTTCCTTTTAATATGTGCTGGAGCAAGAACAAAGTGAGTATTTTAGGAGGATCAAAAGTGCAAATATCAAACCACCATGTTTAAAGCTGTTCATTCTGCATAAGTAGTGTCGAGATGGATGGTGTGGAGCCTGTGTTGGTCCAGAAGGATGGTGTCAGTGAGTAGATTGTGTTATATGGGTGCTAGATATTAAACACTGGTGAAAATAATTATTTTTGTATTTTAATGAGAATTGTTGGCGGTCATATTAGCGCGGAACAAAGTTGTTATTAAAGACAGCACATTAGTGGGGCACTAAGTTGTTATTGCTGACAGGTCCCATTGCACTGGTGAACTTCCAGGACCCTGCTGGTGGTAGGTCGGTGGCACCACGTTTAACATGGCTGGTGTCAAAGCTGAAGGCACTTCTATATTCAATTGAATATGTGGCTGGGAAATTGAATCTCTAAGTCAACAGATTGTCCAGGCCTCTGTTGAGTGACAGGGGAAGGCTGATGTGCAGGTTGATGAAGAATGTGAAGTTCCAGTGAAACATGAGTGTAAAAAATGGGAAAATTAATGGAGTATGGGTGAGAACCCCACTCAAGTATGAAATACAATCCTTGTCAGGGTGAACCATAAAAGTCACTAAATAAACCTGTCCTTAACTCTCTAGTAGCTTTGCACAAAAGCAGTCCGGCTTTCCTTTGAGGAAATGTGTAAAGTTTTTCTACAGCAATCAAACTACAAAAAACACAACACACAGATAATCCTGCACCACTTTGGAAAAGTAGAGTACCTTTTAATAAAGGAAATGACACCAAAACAACAAAAATCCAAAAAAGCAGAACCAGAGTTTAGGGTGAAAACAGTGCCCGAAAAAATAAAGTGGCACTTGTGGTTATCTGGTTGCTCTGGACAGGGTCAAAGCCACAAGTTCAGACTGACTCCAATAGAACAAATGTCACATACAGGTACCTGGTTTGTCCCCATGAAGAGTTTATTTTCTCTTAGACCATTTTGACATGAGGAGCTTTGCATTGGTGTGAGTCCTGAAGACATTGTTGTTAGCCCATGGAGCAGGTTGGTGCTGAAGCTTTGCATTGGTGAGGGACGTGGGCTTTGTCTGTTGATGCGAAGAGTAGGTCACTGTTGGAACTTTCCATTGGCGTAAGATTCAACAGTTGCTGGTGATGCTAAGTGTCTGCTTGTGGTTGCAGAATGCCAAAAACCTCTGTATTTTCACCTGCAGCTTAGTCTTTGCGGGAGATGAGGAGGAGACGTTTACTATAGTGCCAGCCAAGGGTCAAGGATTTGGCAGGATACCTTGTGTGGATCAGGATTCACTTCAGCTGAGGACAGAATCAGGTGTCAGGCAGATGCAGTTTCTGCTGGTCAGCTGGTTCGGTAAAGAGAAGGCCTCTGGAAGGTTGTTCTGTCTGTAGCTCAAACGGAAGGTCATTCAATTGTCTCTTGGAATAACTTCTGAGGATCCTGGGTTCAAGGCAATCAGGTCCAGGATTCCTTCTTCAGACTAGGCCAGTCCTTCTGAATCTTTCACAGAACTAGGAGTGTTCTTATGGAGGGTTCTGAGGATGCCACTTTTATGACAAGTGCCAGCCTATTTGTGGGAGTCCCTCTCCTTGTGTACCTCCAAACTAGATAGGCAAGCCCAGCTGTAAGCTCCATTTGCCAGTGATAAGGCAGGCAGTTACAGATGTCAGGAAGGAAGTGGGAACATCCCTCAGATTCACCTTGAAGGCTGAGTACATCCTCTCAGGAATTCAGGTCAGGAGAGGAACACTCTAGTTCCCTACCTGGAAGAAATACACATACCACCACAGGAGAGCCATTGCAGCCATCTCATTCTAGACACTGGCTGAAAGGCATATTTAGTTTTGGCAGGGAGATACCAAACTTTATAAAAGTAGTGTTTTTAGAATTGTTACATAGAATGCTTGCTGTAAAAGCAGGATGGTGAGGGAGGAAAGTTTTGCATGCAACATTGTTTTTCTGAAGCGTGACCGGTAACATGGTCACTGTTTTTGGACCCTCAACAATTTGAAGACTAGGCTTTTACCCTTATGGTAGAATCATTTTTAGAAAAGGAGACACAAACTTGTCCAGGATAAAGTAATGTGAGACAAAATGAAGAAATGCCAGGAGAGGCTGAAACATTAAAAGCACATGCAGAAATTGTCAAGCTTCCAGCTCAGTGGGGCCAGTGGGTGAGGATAAAGATGCCATTAATCATTGTGCAAGGATGTACTGTTTGGTCTGAACCCAATAGTATAGCTAAAGTAATGAAGTCAACGGTGAGAGTTCAGTATGAGAGAGTGTGCAATTTGTCAAGGGGCGCTGTGTTCTGAGGCGATGAAAACTCAGTTGCTTGTCCTAGGGAGGAATGACTAGTATAGCCATGGGGGAGGATTTCCTAGAGGACGCTTTAATAGCCGTTAGTTGGTAAGTAGATCCAGAAGGTAAGCTGGTTATCCCTGAAAAGTGTAGGAATCACTTCCACATGGTCACACTGAATGGGGTCCCTGTCACTGCTTTAAGGGATACATGTGCCATCCAGACTAGAGTATTAAAAGGGTGGTTTCCCCAGTATAGTGTCAGCCTGAAGAGGTTGGCAGGGTAAGGGATGCACATCAACAGGGATCTGTCAGCCTTTGGCTTTTGGTATCTCTAAAATGGAAGGGGTTACTTACCCACAGAAGAGTAGTTGTCAGCCCTGACCTACCCTAGACTACATTATAGCAGTGTGCTCCCACAAGTGACAACACATGTAGTTGAGGTGGCTGCCCAGGGAGCCCAAAACCCAGATTTCTCGAGGCATTGTCCTTCAGTGAAGTGTCCAGAGGCCCTGAAGAACACAAAGGATAGGGGGAGGAGTCCACCAATAATGGGAGAACCAGAGAGGGCCAGGTGTTACCCACTCTGATAGGAGAGGATCCCAAGACTAGTACTAGTGAGGCCCCTGCTCACCTAGAGGCACTATCTGCACTATCACAGCAACATCAGACAGGGGACTAGGCAAGGGCAGAATTGTTATTTCCAACTGCAGAAATTTTAATTCCATGTGACACTTGTAATGATGAAATACTTATTAATTCACCAGAAGAACTAATCTGCAGTATATGTGTTTCTAAAGGGGGCTGGGAAAAGGAGCAGCCACTCTATGTTTAGGGATCCCTGCAGCTAAAAATGAACTCTGCAGTGGATTTTAAAAGAAGAGGTACTGCTCCCTCTTGCAGATCGGTTTATAAGCCACCACAGTACATACATCTTGGTGCCCTTACATACTCTGCAGTGATTACGTAATACTCTGTGAGGATGCTAGTTCCTGCTTTATCCCAGGTGGGGTCTGCATATATATATATAGAGTTCCCCATAGACCATGCTAGTGGCTGAGTAGCAGTATTGTCAAAGGCAGAATCTGAAGGTAGGCCTAAGATAGTTGAGGTGGTCTAACTCCCCACTCGGAGTGGACTTGACAGGAGGTTTTGAGGCTGGTATTTACCCTGTTAAGGTAGAAGGCTTTTCCACATCCGCCCCCCAGAAAATCAAGAAAAGCTGCCACGGGAATGGCTCTTGTTCATTGCCTTATACCCAGTAGAAGCTTCTGTATGCAAATGCAGCATTTTGCATTGTCACCCCCATTTCTATCTGAATTTGATGCTGTTTTTTGCACTGCAGTCCATCAAATTCATGTATCTTGCATGTGCTTCTGTTCTGTAAATGTGTCATGAAGTTATGATAATCAAGACCATGCGGAAACACATTCAGCGATTGTTTATTGAGTGGTTTAGAAATTATTCCAAGCATGCCATTAACATTCTAACTGTTCCACTTCAAAATTCTATTATTTTATTTATTGTAAGTACGTGATTTTCTACTTCTTTATATTACTTCTTTATTTTACCTTTATGTTCTGTAACACTGAAAGGCCAGACTCCATTTTGTGCAGGCCAAGACTCCGTTTTCTGCTCAGTAATTGGCCTGTCTAACTTTGACCTAAATATGATCTGTTCTGATCTTTCACAAAACTCGTGAAAATGTGAAGCTATCCAGACAATGACTTTGATGAAAGCCTAAGGCGATATAAGTCTGAGACAAGCATCTCTGGCATCTATGTATCAAAGTCAGATAATGAATGCTTAAAATAAAAATTAGCTAAAGATGACACAAAAGATTAGGGCTCTTTACAGAATTTACTTGTTTTTCTCATGCTGGTTCATACCGGTTATGTCTGGAACTGAGTGGAAACTTCCACCAGTTTGTAGATATGTAGGCATATCCAGATGGGCACAGCACCAGATTTCACCTTAACCGAAGATGTTGCCAGCTAGACTCTCTGACGCTCTGCAAAGGATTTGCCTACACTGACTGCTCCAAGGGTTGTGTTCCCAGTCAGATGTAATGTCGTTACCCTGGCCCTGTTCTTAAAATTGCTGGCAATTTTATCTAAACAGACAATAAATCCTGTTGCTCCAGGTTTGTGCACCAACTCTGTATCTCAAGAAATAGAATTATTATTTATTCACCTGCTTGAACTACCATAGTGCCTAGATATACCATAGTGAGGGTGTTAAGGGCTGCACGTTGTTATATTACACTTTTTCCCTCTTCTTTTCAATGTTCAAGAAAAAGCTTAGCTACTTTGATTTCTTATATTCAGTGATGTTACCAAATTATATTGTCAGCACTTGTTCATGAGTTTTAAAATAACTATTTTTATATAAATATGTGGAAATGCATATTCTGTGTATAATGATCCTTGAGCGTGTTTCTCATTAATGAACAATCTTTTGGATTAACACTGCTCTCTGTTAATAAAGGTGAAAGCACAGACCCACATGGGCTAGTATTATCAGTAGGTTGCACTGGCTTCGGTAACCTGCTGGCACTACTAATTGTTAGTGTGCTAAACTCAGTGTCCCTGCACCCATGGGTTGGGAATCTAAATGTGTAGACTAGGCCATAGAATTACTTTACACAACATGCACACTGAGCCATTGTATATGCTCTGACTCCTAAAAACATGTCAAAATTGGCTGACCTCCTGATTGTCATCTTTCACTTACCTATGTATCCCTAATATATACCCATGGTCTGTAAGTTAAATGTCACTAATGGACCTTGTGCAACTAACTACAGTAACAGTGCAAATATGACTTGCAGGCATACAACTGTGGCCTGTCTGTGCAGTGTATGTGCTGTTTTAAAACTGAAATTCATCCTCCCACAATATCCCCTTTTGGATGATCTAAACCCTTCAAATGACCATGAACCCTTGTGCACAGTATTTGATAGTAGGAAACATAAAGGTTTATTGTTAGACATATCCCTAGTGACAAGGTCCTGTAAGCTATTTTCACTGGTGCAGGTTTAGCTGTTCCATAGGAAAGCATTGGGATACAATATTAAAATTAATAATATTTCCACCTTGTAAACTGCTACAAACTACTTCTTGGACTTTTTAAATTATTTATTAGATTCCCAGTTGACTCCTACTTGTGGCCTCTCATCACAACTAGTCAGACATTAATGGTATCATTTGTAAAGCACAGCTTTCAGTCCAGGGAGTGTCTTGGCACTAGTACGGAACACACTGAGATAGGAGAGCAGCAGAGTGTTCAAACCAGTCAGATGAATGAAAACACTAGGTTGTTTGGGGCTATAAAGATCCAGGTTTTTAGGGGTTTCTTGAAAATAGACTCTGACTGAGGGAGTCTAAGATGGATGGGTATATTCCATGCTTTGGTCCCCAGGACTACCATCGATTTGCCCCTTCTGGATGTCAAATGGAAGCTGGGTGGCACGGGAAAGTTTTCAGATGGTGATCTGATGCGTTGGGTCACATACAGTTTGACTCTGGTTCTGAGGTATTTAGGTCCTGATGACCTGAACGTTCTACAGATGATTACTAAGATCTTAAAAAGGATCCTTTTAGGTTTGGGTAGCCAGTGTAATGACTTTAGAGCTGCTGATGCTGAGGACCCTCGAGGCAATTTTAGTACTAGGCGGGCCGCTGCGTTTTGGAATTCTATAATTTTTTCAGGACCACCTTATTGGTGCCTGTGTATAGGCTGATGGAGTAATTTAGATGGGACAGGATTCGGGCCACTGCAATTGCCTTTCTAGCCGTGCCTGGTAGCAGTTCGAATAACTTTTTAAGAGTCTTTATCATGTGAAATCATGTGCCGGCTACAGAGAGAGCTTGCTGATGGAAGGATAGTGAGGTATCAAATTTTAACCCCAAATTCCTCACAACCTTCACTGTATTTGGCAGAGGTGGAGGGTCATTCGGCCACCACTGCTTGGGCACAAAGGTTTTAGATTTGCCTAGCAGCATGATCTCGGTTTTTGGGCTATTGCATTTGAGATGGTTTGATTGCATCCAATGGATGACGGCGGAGAGGCAACGCTGAATTTTCCCTCTGCCTCAGTATTTATCTAAAGTTGGATCAGCTGCGTGTCATCAGCATAGGATAAAGTCTCAATGTTAAAAGATGAAATCAGGATGTCATGGGAGACCGTGTCAAACGCGGCTAATAGATACAATATAATCAGCACTGCATTCTTCCTTTGATCCAGGGTGAATTTCAGCGTTTCCTTGGCCATGCACCAATCCCAGTGGGAGAGATGCTGCCACTAGAACTAGCTTTGAGCGACCACAGAGGAGGGATTGAGCATTTCCCTAGTCACACCTATAGAGTGGGCACAGGTGTGCTACACAAGAGAAGAACAATTCTGTCATGTTGTATTTAGATAGAGAGGGGTGTTGTGAGATCGTTTGCAGTAGGGCAAACAGGGACTGTTAAAAAATGGGTAGCGTTACTCCAGGAAATATTGTCACTGTTGCATAAGAAGGGGCCAGGAGATACCCAAATGCACAGCTAGTGCTATATATAAATGTGTACCATGGACACCATCTTCAGAACACTACTAGACTTGTGGAAGACAGAAGAAGGACTCTTTTTAAAGACCTCTGGAAGATCAGGAAACCTGACAAATCATTCTGACAAAGGTGTGTTACCTTTGGGTTAAAGATACAGGTTGCTCCCGCTTACACCTTTTCTGCAGCAGCAAATCTGTTTCAGAAGGAAATATATATCGCGGAGAGGCCATCCGGTTCCATAGAGCCCTGTTCTGGTACAACATTCAGCCTTTCCCCGCTGGAGGAATCCAACCTCCCACAAAGTGACTAAGACTGAAGGTAGAAATTTTTATTTAGAGAAGGCTCCAAAAGTTTCCTGCTGGAGAGGAACCTTCCTTGGGTGCTAAGAGTGAATTTCTCCCATTGGTGCTTTCCTGCCAAAAGTCAATGGCTGCGTCGGTACCTCGTCCGACAGCTATCTGTTCTTATGAAGCTTATATTGGCTAGAGCCTGTTGCCTTGCCCACCTACGAATTTTTTACTTTCATAAGTCAGAAGGCAAAACTCCTGGCATGGATCAACCTGGTTTCTGTATCTAACCCATGCTCCATTGTGGTTGGTTTAAAATTGCACCTAGGTCATGAGGACTCAAGTTGGCGCTTAACACTTTTTGGTGCTGTTTTATTGCAAACCAAATTCATATCTCTGCTTTCACTAATTCAATTCAACAATTCAAACTTTAAAAACGTATCTCTGGTTTCTCTCATTCAATTTTTGTCATTTTGGTGTCATTCTGTTCATTAAATTATAATCCCTTTTTAAAAATTGTAGTGAGATGTTTATTGTGTTGTGATTTGACTTTTTAACTGATGTGTGCTTTTAAATACTTTACATATTTTCTAAGGTGAAGCATGTTTCCTCTGTTTCATAGCTCCCAAGTGTTGAGCTCAGGTTTAAATTACTAAACTTTTTACTGGAACACAAAAGAATAGTAACAATATAATTAGGGGGTAGACTACCATCCACTCCAACAAATAATCCACTTTTTCACATCCCTAGTTAAGTCTGGGAGCCCACGAGGATGGTATTTAAAAGTAGAACATGTTCAAATTTGAAGTTGACTTGTCTTTACAGAGACTAGTATTAAAAGGCTTTTTACACTGTTGAAAGGCTGGTGATCCACTGGGAAACATGGGAAGCAATATTAAGGGCCTTTTTATGAGTACCGTGGTCCTGGGACTACCGTACTCATGGTGGCAGTCTGACCACCACCATCCATCCATGGTATTACTAGTGTGGCGGTGTGACCGCCACAAGACCGCCGCCTCTGTCAGGATCAACGATCCTGCCGCGGCGGTGGCCTTCAAAGGGCCTGAATATGCTGGTGGTGCTGATGCCGGCACCTCTGAGCATATTACGACCTGCATTTTCAGTGCCCATTTCATAGGGGGGGGTGCAGGTTGCGAATTGCAGGTGATGGGGCCCTAACAGGGCCCCAAGCCAAATCTGGCCATGGGGGTGTGTGCCCTCCTAGAATTGCACATTTACTCCTGCATGGTGTGGCATGCACAACATGGTGCATGCCACACCGTGCAGGATGGTGCTACAGGCACTCCAATTGGCCTATCATGCAACCGCCTGGGACCGCACCGAGAAAGCCAAAGACACACAGATGATAAACGGAATGCAGAGCAAATCAAACATTCACCCCCAGTCAAGAGATCACACTTAGTGTGTAGTGTTGCCAACTGTTTGGGTGAGCCCACTACCACTGATGACACAGGGGGAAGTGGCCGCGACCCCCATGTGTGTCACACAAGTGGTAGGGGCTGGGGGCTGGCGTATACCATGGGACCATGGAGCTAGTTAATAAAAAGCCTGCGCTACCGGGTGTGGTTTTAGTTTTCCTGGCTACAACAATAACAGCGACCCCTCGTGGATATTTCAGCAGAAGAGGTAGGCCTGGGTCACTAACACCACATTGGCAACAAGGTGGTCATGACCACCATCGCGTGCCCCTCCACCCTCATCTCACACAGCTCCAGTATGGCCCGCTTACCACTGCCACTGCTGCTGCAACTCCGCTACCGCGCCTCTGCTCCCCTGTGGCTGTGTGAGTGTGCGTGGCCCTCAGTCAGCCCGCCCCCGGAACAGCAACGGCCATAAACCTGCTGGCCGGGAGTCTTTGCGGTCACAGACATTGTCAGCTGCCGGCTCCCACTCGCTCTGGTGCTTCACAGGAGCGGCGCAACTCTCTTGTGGCCACAATACGCTCAGCTGGAGCCACATCGACGCGGCCGCTCGCACACAGTGCCCAACCGCTCCAGAGCCACGACAGCCTCTGCCTCCTGCGAGCCCACCCTGGGCATCAATGTGAGTGCTGCACCCCTAGGTAGGGAGCAGAAGACTTCTTCAGGTCACAGTGCCCATCTCCCAGGGACACTGCATCAAGCCGGTAGGTCTTTGAGTGAACTGCCTACCCTGCACATATCAGCCACACCCACCTGGATGAAAAAAAGACTCATGAGGGACATCTAGTAATGACTAGTTGAACTGCAGCTCTTTGTAGGATTATTTTGATTTTGGATACTATATAGAGTTCACCTTTCCCTTGTGGGTGACAAAGTACTAGTACAAGACCGTCACCCTTGAAGAAATTTCCGGCTGCCGTTTGAACTGGATCCCTGGGTAGTTGAGGAAGTCAAGGGCACAAAAGTAACCACAACGAGAGGTCTGGAAAAGGTGACACGGAAAGTTTTGAAGACTAGTAGTGACTCCGTGTGGTTATTTTAGCAGACGAGGTTGATCTGGGTCACCATCACCAATTAGTGCTAGAGTAGGTTATATGAATTCAGTCAGGAGGAGCAGCCCCTGAGTGGTGTATACACTGTAGTGTCCTGGTGGACACGCTCTTTGAGGTAAATACTCAAATGACCCAAGAAAGTGGCAAAGAACACAGCAATGTCCACAATGTTTCTGTGGAAATCTCTTAAAAGCAACCCCACCTGCTGTTAGAACTGAAGGTCTGCAGACACTGGTCTGACAGACAGGATGTTTTTCTTTTTTTTTTTTTAATATCTTTATTGACATTTTTCCATTTTTCAATAAACAGCATACTCATTAGCAAGCAAATAAGATATGGTACAACAGCATTCTTGGCTAGCATGTCAGACCGTACAGGACTTACGCCAATTATTGCCAGAATAAAGTTTAACAGGTATACCCAGCGATTGACCATGCGTCCAGTTCAAAACACGCCCGTGATTTACCATGTAATGGTTATGTAAAAGGAATTGATGACAGATCACCTCTTGTGTCATAGCTGACAGACAGGATGTTGATAGTGATGATGTTCCCCATCCTCGCAGCTCGGTGGTGGTGTGGCAGCCCATAGTTAACAGGGCTTCTGACAGAATCTGGACATGCTACCAAGATGTGGGAAAGCACCTGTGTGGCATCTTGCCAAAGATTCTGGATGTGCTAAGGCTTCACAGCGGTGGTTGCTTCATGGGAGCAGAGAAGCGCCCCCCCCCCACCCCTCCAGACAGCTGTAGAATGATGGAAAAATAAAATCGTAATAAAAAGATTTTATTACCATTTTATTTTTCCGCTTTTTGCCAATGGAGAGTGCGGGGCAGGGTGAGTGCGTCAATACTGCCTTGCCACACTTTCCATCAAGGTGCTTCACCTGGATGGTGCATGAAGGTTTCCATTCACCCATGGGTTTTGATGCAAATCCCTGTCTATTAAGAATTGTAGATAGTGACTTGCACCAATTCTGCGCCTCCCTGAGACACTTGCATTATGGTGCAAGGGTGCCAGCAGAGGCACATGACAGCCGTACATGCTCCAGCACTAGAAGAGAGCAGAAATGCTTAATGTCTTTGCAAATATGGTGCTGTTCATCTCCCTCTTGTTCATTGTGTTTGCTGCACTTCAGTGCATGACTCTGTTATAATTATGCCCCAATATATACTATAAATACAATACATGACATGGATATCGTGGGGATGGATATATTTAATGTCCCCTTTTGCAGAAATTTGCTGATTAACACAATATCATATCTGTGCCCAGGAAAGCGAAACAGAAATGGTAACCAGACACCAAGCAAAGGCACACGTTCCAGCCAACATTTCCTTTTCGGACAAAGTGGATTTTCTATGTATCGAATTCAGGGACACCCTGCACCCACGAAATCAATCGTCAAGTGCAGGGAAAGACGGTAAGCCAAACAAAAACGTACAGCAGCCAAAACCAAAACAGAAACAGAAGGGGTAACCATGACGCAATTGGAACCGGTAGATCAAATTCAAACTACCAATAGTCAAACTATTATCAATTTGACCAACGTTACATTCAATGCGGCTGAGAAGCAACTGATGGCACTGGGCTTATCATATTGCCCAGAGAGTTCCCTAAACTATGCGGCAACCAGGATTGATTTATACAAAAGCATAAGAAAATGAAAACTCAAAAAACACTTTCTCTTGCAAGATCAAACCAAAAAACACTCTATGGACAGCCAACTGACCCAGTCCCCACCATTTCATTTGACAGCAACAGACATGCCAACTCTGCAAGCAATACATGAGTTGGCCAAAGAAAGTGATGTTTTAATACAAGAATGAGAGCGCAGGATCAGCGAATCTGAACACCAGAAGTGCACGACACCTTTCAAACCACGATCGACATTTACCCCTATTACTCTCAGGGACTTGATCGATATTTTTAATGAACAGGTCACGAGCAGTATTAAAAACTCAACTATTCAGTGAATGCCAATATAAAAAGAAATCCAACAAACAAGAGCTACAATACCACCCACTGATGAACAAATTAAGAGAGAATAAAGATATAATCATTAGAAATTCGGACAAAGGGGGTAATTTGGTGCTTTGGAATAGAAAGGATTATAAAGAAGAAGCTATGACACAACTAAGGGACCATCGCTGGGACCATCAGAATCTAAAAAGCATGTACAACTGTTATGGCATCAAACTTGTAGCATGAAAAATTCTGGACTTTTGACAACTGATGAATATAAATTCATGAAAAATGACAATCCCATGACTCCCATAATGTATTTTTTACCGAAGGTGCACAAAAATCCCCTCACACCCCCGGGTAGGCCAATCATATCAGCCCGCAACAGCATTTTAGAAAACAACTTCACAATATGTGGACTATTTTCTCCGGAGCCATGTGAAAGAGCTACCCTCATATGTTAGGGACACTGGGGACTTTCTCTCTAAAATCCAAAACATAAAATGGCAAGGCGACTACCTGCTTATCACATTGGATGTGATGTCCTTATATACATCCATTAAGCACCAGGATGGAAGACACTATCTTGCACATAGGGGGCCAGATTTTGAAAAACACAGTGTAATGTTGGTTAACATGGTAGAGTTTAGTCTCAACAACAATGTGTTCATGTTTGAAAATTCATTATATCATCAACAACGAGGAGTGGCGATGGGGTCCACCTTCTCCTCCAGCTATGCCTTTCTGCACATGGGATGGTGGGAGGAGCTGGTCCTCCATAAAGAATACGTGACATGTATGACTAACAATGTCAAAAAATGGTTGAGATACATCGACGATTTATTTGTGGTTTGGCATGGTACAATGAATAATGCAGAGACATTTGTTCAAAATCTGAATTTCAACAAGCTGAATTTACAGTTCACTGCGTCCATCAGTTCCAAAACCATAAACATCTTAGATGTTCAGACTTACATTAAAAATGGTCAGCTACATACCACACTACACAGAAAACCCACCTCGGGCAACTTAGTACTACATGCGAACAGTGCCCACCCTGAATAGTTAATACAAAGTATACCTTTTGGGGAGATGTTGCGGTTGAGGCGCATATGTAGTAGTGAAGGGGATCTTAGACAGGCACAAATATCTAGCAGAAATAGATTTCTAGCTCGGGGTTTTTCCCCTAGATGCATTGACAATGCCATTCGGAAAAGCAGTGATACAAGCAGGGATACCCTCCTCAATAATCAAATCAAGCCAGAGTTAGCCACCAATGATAAAGCGGGGACATTTAGGTTTATATTTGGTTACAGTAAGCAGGGTAAAAACATTAAAAAGATCATAGACATAAACTGGCCCATTGTCTTTGGAGATCCTGTTAATGGTCAGCTGTTACTCAGGAAAGCTGCCATAACATACAGCAGAGCCCCATCTATGAGAGATACCTTGGTCCGTAATGACTCAGAGGGTCCAGTCAAAGATACATGGTTAAGCCAATGTCTGGGTTTCTATAAGTGCAAATCCTGCAAGACATGCCAACACGGCATCAATACTACCACCTACAAGACCCCCTTCAACTCAATAGTGGTCCCAATAACTAAGGCCCTATCATGCAAAACGAACCATGTGATATATGTGCTGGAGTGCCCTTGCAGTCTCAGATATGTTGGCAGTACAATACTGCAGGGACACAAGAGGGTACTTCAGCACATCAGGGCAATCAAAAACCATGACCCGACTTATCCGGTGGCCCAGCACTTTGGGGATAAAAACAATGCAGATCCAACAATTTTAAAGTATTTCTTAATAGATTGTGTCCCAATCCGAAAGAGAGGAGGAGACTGAGTGAAAGCCCTACGACAACTTGAGACAAAGTATATTTTAAATCTCAATACCAAATATCCGGGAGGCCTGAATCAAACCGAGGATTTATATACTTGCCTCTGATTCACATCTAGGAAGCTTCGCGTAGAGCGGGTTAAAAAACCGTAGTCAGAACGAAACTGAGCTGCTAGTCAAATGTTAAACAATTTATTTTAAAATATTAGATTTTAGAATCTCTTACCGCCTTTTCTAATAGAACTTTAACACTTATACACGGTTTTTATAATTCATTTATTTAAGGGCTCACTTTGTTTTTACTATATGCATTCAGCACTGTGCACAAACTAAGCTTGCACTAACTAGATAATTCAGTCGATCTGTTTACATAATAGCTGTTTACATCTTGTACTGTAAAAAAAGCACTAGCACTTTGATCAAACATTGAAAGCAGGTGCTAGTAGGCATTTAAACCTGGACACCAGACAGCACCATAAAAAGCAATGTTTTAATCTTATTTAATGTTATGAGATTGATTCTATGGCTTTTTAATACATTGCAGTATGAATATTTTAAATGCTTTTTTTAAAAGGGATGAGTCTAAGGTGTCGTTATGTATTTAAACAAATATATCATATGAGCCATGATTTTAGACTCCTTTTAAAATGAAAGCATATTTTCTATGTCTATTCGATAGATGATTGTGAAAATTAATGCACCTGTCACTTTAAAAAACAAAAACATTTATTTAAACGAACCTCGCACTGTGTAGCGCGTCATGTGACCAAGAACCCTTGGGATTGAAATGCGTCATGCTGATGGAGTTGTGTGTACAAGCAGAATAAAATCTTGAAGTTGTACGCTTTCATGGTCCGTACTCCGTTCTTGAGCGCAGAGGGAAAGCAACAGCGAAAAGGAGTTTACTATATTTGTATATATATATATATTCACTGAAAAAACCATAGGTTTCACACACGTTATAGTAAGGAATTAGCATTTAAAAAACCTTGCAAATTCACTGAAAAAACCAGAGGTTTCACACACGTTATAGTTAGGAATTAGCATTTAAAAAACCTTGCAAAATTCACTGAAAAAACCAGAGGTTTCACACATGTTATAGTTAGCTGGACATTTCACTCGTACAAAACCATTGAAATTCCCCCGTTATAGTTAGTTCAGCTAACTATAACTCGCGCGCCCGCAATCCACTGCTGATGACGTCACATATTATATCACTCATGACATGGTCAGTGACATCACTGAGTTATAGTTAGCTGAACTAACTATAACGGGGGAATTTCAATGGTTTTGTACGAGTGAAATGTCCAGCTAACTATAACATGTGTGAAACCTCTGGTTTTTTCAGTGAATATATATATATATATATATATATATATTACCTACTGGCGGTCGCCAGTAGGTAGTTATAGTTAGGACCACGTTTCCATAGGAAATCCGCAACATTCTATTTTGAATAACTTTGGCGCCGGTTGACGAATCCTCGCGAATTTTTCAAAATAGGTGGGGCGCTACGCTCCGCTCCTACCCTGAAAGTCTCGGGGGGATCCGTCAAGCGGGGGCTGAGATAAAAGGGGGGTCCCAAAACGCGTTTTTTCCATGCATTTTTCCATAGGACCTTTAGAACGAGCTACAGCCCGAACGGCTGAACAGAATTACTCAAAATTTGGCAGAGAGGTAGTCCCTAGGTCAAGGAAGTGCCTTTTGTAGGTTTGGTGTAAATCTGTTCAGTATATTCTGAGAAAATAGCCTTTAAATCAATATATATATCTGAGCCCGCTTACGGTACGCTTACCGTACGCTTACGGTAAGCGTACGGTGGCGTGCGCGAGCGCGATTCTGATTGGTTCTTAGATCTTAGTAAACATTCGAATCGGTCGAAACCAGGAAGCGGCGGCCGCCATTTTGTGTATTTCACTCTGGAAAAAAAAGAGTGAAAACAAGGAAAGGGGGCAATGAGGAGAGTTACAGACCCCCTAACATTTGTAAGGGGGTCAAAGAAGGACAGAAAAGTACAAAAAAAACATTTATTGATTTTAAAAAAAATCACGGGGTACGCGTACGGTAAGCTTACGGTAAGCGTACGGTAAAAAAAAATAAAAAAAAATAAATGAAAAGCAGATTTAAGAGTTTAGATATTAGGGAGCTCTAAAAAGAGCTGTTGTGTTTATGAAGTCATTTTTTAAGTGGTACCTACAAGTAAGTACCGATGCAGAGTCTAAGGTTCAAGAGGAAGGCTCTGTTCCCTTCATCATTGAAGTGCACACCATCTCCTCTATAAATGTCTTGCATGTCATAACGCAAGTTGTTGTGGTAAATGGCACCCATACCATAGTCACGGAGGAAAGCAGAAACAGAATGATTGGACCAGTTCCATTTTTGCCTTTGGCATATGTTGGAAAACACAAAGGCAGTTTTAGGGAAAAGTGTAAACAGTTGTGCAAAGGTGTCCTTCATAAGCATTTCCAGACCTACCCCAGTCAAAGTGCCTAGGTCATTGCCACCACAGTGCACTATTATGAGGTCAGGGTGTTGGATTTGAATGAAGGATTTCACCAATGGCATCAATTGGTGCCACTTTAACCCTCTCTGACCAATCCATTTAATGTCTACATTTGGCAAAGCAAGGTCTCTCACCATACCTGTTTTCTCTGCAAACTTTTCACTCCAGAAGACATAGCTGTGCCCTACAATCCACACTGTGAACATCTTCAAAGGAGAACTGGATGCACTCAGGAGGTGTCTTTCAGTAGAATGGCAATATGAAAAGAAAGACAGTTTGGAAATGGAGGCATACATATTTTTTACAAAACAAAAAGAACTGATTGGCTGTTTCATACCATTCTAGAATAAAAACTAGGCTGTATGTGTAAATTAATAGAAGCATGTTTTGTATTGGTAAAAAAAAATGTGTAACCAAAGAACAGTACTATGGATTTGCTGTTAGGTTTGAAAAGTCAAGCACTCTTGCTCTGTGGAATTGAAACATTGTTTGGCGAACTTCTGACCTAACTCAACACAGCAGTGTTCCATGAGCTGTTGCTATGGTAGCAGGCAGAAGTCAAGTTGGGGGAAGGGTACTAGGCAGAAGTCAAGTTGGGGGAAGGGTACTTTTGGAAAAGGGTTGGTTTTCAACCAATAGAAATGTGAGATTACATTTGAAAAAAAGGGGGAAGCACTGAGATTTGAAACTTACAAGTATATGTGTGGAAAAATAGAGGGAAAGTTTGCCATTATCTGGTTCTGCTGAGAGGAGAGAGGTGAACACAACAGAGATCCTGGCTCTGATAATCTGCTGTTTGAGTGTCACATTTCTTTCACAACTAACTAATTTTAAAGGTGAGTTTACAGTTTGAGAGGGGATGTATGTGGTAACTTAAGAAATGAATAATAGAAATGGAAATTGTTTTTGTAGTAGTTACACATGGTGGTTTCATAATGTGTCAGTCTGTAAAAGTGATTTTCACTTGCCCCGAAAAAAAAAAGAGCAGTAAGTGTGCTTTCAAATTGGCAAAGAAATTTCGTTTTGGGACTAATGTGAAAACATGACTCTGTGTGCAGAGAGGAATTATAGGCAGAGATTTATTGCGTCTTGCTCTGGTGATTTCACAGTTGCATTAGATGGAAAGGGGGAGCGAATTTTTGGGGGAAGAAGCAGAGTCTTAGCACACACCCATGTGCTTGCCATGTATAGTCATGCACAGTATTTACAAGCGAGTGGGGTTTTCAGGTTTCAGTCTGTAATGCAAATACATTCAGCATCACTAAGGCTGGTTGCCCTTGCTGGAGTGTAGGCAGTCACCGAGAATACACATGGTGGTGGTCTGAAAAAACAGTTTGGACATGTGCATTTAAATAAATCAAAAAAAGTGGTTTCATAATGTGTCAGTCTGTAAAAGTGATTTTCACTTGCCCCGAAAAAAAAAAGAGCAGTAAGTGTGCTTTCAAATTGGCAAAGAAATTTCGTTTTGGGACTAATGTGAAAACATGACTCTGTGTGCAGAGAGGAATTATAGGCAGAGATTTATTGCGTCTTGCTCTGGTGATTTCACAGTTGCATTAGATGGAAAGGGGGAGCGAATTTTTGGGGGAAGAAGCAGAGTCTTAGCACACACCCATGTGCTTGCCATGTATAGTCATGCACAGTATTTACAAGCGAGTGGGGTTTTCAGGTTTCAGTCTGTAATGCAAATACATTCAGCATCACTAAGGCTGGTTGCCCTTGCTGTAGTGTAGCAGTCTGGACATGGGCTTTTTAAAAAATCTGAAAAGTGGTTTCATAATGTGACAGTTTGTAAAAGTGATTTTCACTTGCCCAAAAAAAAGAGCAGTTAGTGTGCATTCAAATTGGCATAGAAATTTCGTTTTGTGACTATTGTGAAAAGAAATGTAGTAATATATTTAAATACAATAAAGGAATTGTTACAGAGAATCGGTGAGATCTGTACAAATAAAACTTTAGAATTTTATTGGATTACCATTGGAAATTTAATCAAAAAAGAATTTTAAAATTACTATTTGGTCTAAAGGAAATGAAATCAGATGTATTTTGGAGTTATTTGAGATATAATATTGTGATTATACTTCTGAAACAAACATATCAGACGGTATTTTAAAGAAATAAGTATTGGTATTAGATGATATTTTTTTAGAAAATTATGCATTTCTATAATGTTAAGTTTAAGTAAAAAAAGAATCAGGGCTTATTTAATACAATCTTTGTGATTGTTATTTTTTTTTGCCCGCTGTAAAATGATGAATGCAATTGCTTTCACAATTTATAGTGAAATGCAATATATTCTGAAAACAGCAAAAATAAGGCAAAAATATTTTATGGAAAAAAATGTAAATATGTGTACTGTATTATAAAATGTTTTAAAAATATTAATACTTTTTTCTTTTTTTCCAGATAGATATAGAAAATTTTCGAAAACTACAAACATTTTTAAAACTATTTTTAAAAAAAACAAATGAATAAATATTTTTTCAGTGAGTATGGTAAGTCAATAATAATAATTGTAGTCTCTCAAGGACCTTGTAATGTGTTTATTGATTTTTAGTGTTTTTTTTAAAAAAAAAAAAAAGTACGCGCACCGTACGCGTACGGTAAAAAAAAAATAAAAAAAAGCTTTTAAAAACATATGTAAAAAAAAGATGAAAGAGGTTGGCTCTTAAAAGAACCGTTGTGTTCATGCAGGGACAGAGGAAAGGAAGCATGGGAAAATTATTCAAAGCGACAAATGTGTTGATCTATTTTGTTGTTCACTAGGGAAACACTGGTCTCCCTATAGCAAATTAGATCTTGACAAAATGTGCATCGAATATCAACCTTCCGAAATCGAGGGTTGATTTCCAGAGGGCCAGCAAAAGGAGATTCTCCCCCCACAGATGAAGGGCTCACCTGACCTGCAGAAGAAGGAGTCAGCCCTGCAGATGATGGTTCAGGCTGAGCTGCTGTGGATGTACTGGCTTGTCTTTCTGAAGAGTTACCTCCAAAAAGATGACCATGTGTCCTTCTGTGTACATCCTGGAGGTGTCTCTTCATGGTGTGATTCCCAAAGGAATACTTCCTGTTAGGATTACCTCTAGAAAGTACACGCTTACACAGCTTACAAGTCACTAAGGGTGCATTTACCTTTTGCTGGCCTTCAGGAAAAGTAAAATAATCCCATACATAAGAGGGCTTTTGTTTCCTCGATCTCTGCCTCAAGACAGTGCTGCTAGTGCTAGCCTCACTCTCAGAAGAGCTCTGCTGTTCTGCCATCGTATCCCAAAGACAAACCAGCTCCTTCTCCCAAGGGATCACAAGCAGAAATGAGGGGAATGGGTGTGGTGTAGGAGAGTTCTAGAACTGAAAGTAGTTTCAACCAATCAAAAGTTGTGTTTCATGATCACATGACCTACCGTACGCTTACGGTACGCTTACGGTACGCTTACGGCAAAAGTGCGCATGCGCGTAAAAAAGACACGCGCTTGCGCGCATGCGCATAACAGTGACTCCCGGCACTTCCGCGTAACGTGCGCGTGTAGCGTACACGCGTACGCGTCCCACGCGGAGTACGCGCCGCTACGCAAATTGCGTAACTATACGCAAGCAGCGTAGGAAAATTACGGACGTTGCGTAAACCGTACGCTTACCGTGAGCTTACGGTACGCGTACTAAAAAAATTTAAAAAAAATTAGAAAAAAAGTACTGCAAATAAATTTTACATGTTTATTTTAAAAAATATATTAAAAAAAACATATTTAAGAATTTTAAAAATTTAATCATAGTCTTTATAAAAGGTAAGAAAATTAAAATAAAAATATGTTAGAAAAAATAGAAGAAAAAAAAAATTAGCATTTAAAAAACCTTGCAAATTCACTGAAAAAACCATGGGTTTCACACACGTTATAGTTAGGAATTAGCATTTAAAAAACCTTGCAAATTCACTGAAAAAACCATGGGTTTCACACACGTTATAGTTAGGAATTAGCATTTAAAAAACCTTAGAAATTCAGTGAAAAAACCATAGGTTTCACACACGTTATAGTTAGGAATTAGCATATAAAAAACCTTAGAAATTCAGTGAAAAAACCATAGGTTTCACACATGTTATAGTTAGCTGGACATTTTACTCGTAAAAAACCAATGAAATTCCCCCGTTATAGTTAGTTCAGCTAACTATAACTCGCGCGCCCGCAATGAACTGCTGATGACGTCACATATTACATCACTCATGACATGGTCAGTGACATCACTCATGACATCACTGATGACATCTCAAATGACATCACTGATGACCTCACTGATGACATCATCCAGTGAATGTGTGTTTTTCTGAAAATTAAATATGTTTTATATATGTATATCTCAAGGTTGATGGAAGAATAAATGGGTATATTACTGTCTAAATGGATGATTTCTTTTTGAAAAATTGATTATGTAACTGAGTGATTAAGTGTATCATAGTGAATACATGGCTTAGTGAGTAATGTTTAAATATATAAATATCTGTATCATTTTTTCACTTTGTGTATAAGTGGCTGCATGGGTTGGTGAATAGCTACATGGGTGTCTATATAGGTTATTAGTTGGTTTTTTGAGTATCAGTCTGAGTGTCTGCATGGTTCGGTGGGGGTATGACGTAGTGCATAGGTGCATGAATGAGTGACTCACTGTTTGTATGTGTTGAACAGAGCATGTGTGCAGGACTGCATGGGTGGATGAGTGTATGTATGGGTGTGTTAGTGAGTGAATGACTGTCTCAATAGTGTCTTTATGAGTAACTACATATGTTTAAAACTAGTATATGTGACTATTGGTTTATATATGTGAGTATATGTGAGAGTGAGAGATTGAAAGAGTTCCTGTATGAATAAGTATGTATTTCCATAAGTGATTGTTTAAAAGACTAAGTATGTGTAAGTTTCCGTAGAAGTAAGTGTGGTGGTGTGTGTATAACTGTATATGCAAGTAAATGTATGTTTGATTCTTTATTAGCATGAGTGACTATGTGTGTGAGTAGCTCTATGGATGAGTGGCATTGTGTTACAGGATGTATAGGTGTATGAGTACATATGAAAAGTGAGTACATGTATGAGTGACTGTATTGGACTGTTGGTGAATGAGTGGATGTGTATGTGGATCTTAGAATTACTGAAGAGGTTGTTGTAACTGTTATTGGTATGTCCATTGTTTTGTAAATTTTAGTCTCTATTTTTGAATGTGTGTATCAAAGGTTTTATTAGGGGAAGAGGAGGTCTGCCACTCTATCACAAGGATGATGTCATCAGTGAGGTCATCAGTGATGTCATTTGAGATGTCATCAGTGATGTCATGAGTGATGTCACTGACCATGTCATGAGTGATGTAATATGTGACGTCATCAGCAGTTCATTGCTGGCGCGCGAGTTATAGTTAGCTGAACTAACTATAACGGGGGAATTTCATTGGTTTTTTACGAGTAAAATGTCCAGCTAACTATAACATGTGTGAAACCTATGGTTTTTTCACTGAATTTCTAAGGTTTTTTATATGCTAATTCCTAACTATAACGTGTGTGAAACCTATGGTTTTTTCACTGAATATATATATATTCACTGAAAAAACCATAGGTTTCAGGGGTGTTATAGTTAGCTGGACTTTTCACTTGTACAAAACCATTGAAATTCCCCCGTTATAGTTAGTTCAGCTAACTATAACTCGCGCGCCCGCAATGCACTGCTGATGACGTCACATATTACATCGCTCATGACATGGTCAGTGACATCACTCATGACATCACTGATGACATCTCAAATGACATCACTGATGACATCATCCAGTGAAAGTGTGTTTTTCTGAAAATTAAATATGTTTTATATATGTATATCTCAAGGTCGATGGAAGAATAAATGGGTATATAAGTGTCTAAATGGATGATTTGTTTTTGAAAAATTGATTGTGTAACTGACTGATTATGTGTATCATAGTGAATACATGGCTTAGTGAGTAATGTTTAAATATGTAAATATCTGTATCAGTCTCTCACTTTGTGTATAAGTGGCTGCATGGGTTGGTGAGTAGCTACATGGGTGTCTATATAGGTTATTAGTTGGTTTTTTGAGTATCAGTCTGAGTGTCTGCATGGTTCGGTGGGGGGTATTACGTAGTGCATAGGTGCATGAATGAGTGACTCACTGTTTGTATGGGTTGAACACAGCATGTGTGCAGGACTGTATGGGTGGATGAGTGTGTGTATGGGTGTGTTAGTGAGTGAATGACTGTCTCAGTGTCTTTATGAGTAACTACATATGTTTTAAACTAGTATATGTGACTATTGGTGTATATATGTGAGTATATGTGAGAGTGAGAGATTGAAAGAGTTCCTGTATGAATAAGTATGTGTTTCTTTAAGTGATTGTTTAAAAGACTAAGTATGTGTAAGTTTCCATAGAAGTAAGTATGGTGGTGTGTGTATAACTGTATATGCAAGTAAATGTATGTTTGATTCTTTATTAGCATGAGTGACTATATGTGTGAGTAACTCTATGGATGAGTGGCATTGTGTAACAGGATGTATAGGTGTATGAGTACATATGATGAGTGAGTACATGTATGAGTGACTGTATAGGACTGTTGGTGAATGAGTGGATGTGTATGTGGATCTTAGAATTACTGAAGAGGTTGTTGTAACTGGTATTGGTATGTCCATTGTTTTGAAAATTTTAGTCTCTATTTTTGAATGTGTGTATCAAAGGTTATATTAGGGTGAGAGGAGGTCTGCCACTCTATCACAAGGATGATGTCATCGGTGATGTCATCAGTGATGTCATTTGAGATGTCATCAGTGATGTCATGAGTGATGTCACTGACCATGTCATGAGTGATGTAATATGTGACGTCATCAGCAGTGCATTGCGGGCGCGCGAGTTATAGTTAGCTGAACTAACTATAACGGGGGAATTTCAATGGTTTTGTACAAGTGAAAAGTCCAGCTAACTATAACACCCCTGAAACCTATGGTTTTTTCAGTGAATTTCTGAGGTTTTTTAAATGCTAATTCCTAACTATAACGTGCCTGAAACCTATGGTTTTTTCTGTGAATTTCAAAGGTTTTTTAAATGCTAATTTCTAACTATGCCTACAGAGATAGGACATGTGAAGAAAGAAGAAAAAATGCACAGAAAGAAACAAAAGAAGTGCAGAAAGAAGCAACAGAAGTCCTCAAATACGAAGATAAGTGCAGGAAGAAGGATAACGTGCAGAAAGAACAAAAAGAAGAGCAGAAAGAAGCCTTGTTGCAAAATCATCCTGTACCCTCAACTTTTTCAGACGGATACTGGTGGTAACTGAGTCTGACTAACCAGTCCTAGAGCCAGTGCTATGTTAAAAGACACTTAGAATACAGTGAAAACACCTACATACACTAGGGAACATTATGCGTTGGGGTCCCCCTGTGATTAGCATGACCTCCTCTGTAAGCCCCTAGTATATAATAGGGCATGGGGATTAAAACTACCTCTTAAAACAGGCCACAGGGCGTTTTTGCACACGTTAACTCAGGCCCCGTCCCCTCCATTCACCACTGTGTAAACACGCCCTGTGTCCATTTTTAGTTGGGAGATTAAGTTCATTTGAATCCTGAGGGTCCCTAGGGTCCAACTAGCCCACTAGGTACCTCCAGTAAGTGCCACAGAGCTGCGTTGCAGAGAGGTGTAAAAAGTGGCACGGCCTGGACCACCTCTCTGCAATGCAGCTCAGTGGCGCTTACTGGAAGCACTTGGTGGGCTAGTTAGCCCCCAGGGGCCCTCAGTATTGAAGGGAAATTATATCCCCAATTTAAAACGTGCCATAGTTCGTGTTTGCACACGTCACCTCAGGCCCCGTCCCCTCCCTTCACCACTGTGTAAATGCGCCCTGTGGCTGTTCTAAGTTGAGAGATTAAGTCCCCTTGAATCCTAAGGGTCCCTAGGGTCAAACTAGACCACTAGGTACCTCCAGTAAGCGCCACAGAGCTGCGTTGCAGAGAGGTGTAAAAAGGGGCTTGGCCTCAGAACACCTGGCTGCAGCGCAGCTCCCTGGCGCATACTGGAGATGCCTGTTGGGGGCGCGTTTGCAGAGTGCTGCACGGAGGGGGCATGGCCTCCGGCACGATGCCAGTCTTTTATTTATTTTAGTTTTTTAAGAAGGGGGGGCTGTTTGGTTCCCCTTCTTATTCTAATTTATTGGCCCTGATGACCCCATCCCCCAGGGCCAGTCTCCTAATTATATTTTTTTGACCCCAATCCCCAGGGCCGGCCACTGTTTTTTATTATTTTTAAAAAATATATATTTATAGACACACCTAGGACATGCTGGACAAACCGTACGTACCTATCACCATGACGATTTGCGTGATATTCATTAAAAGGCGACTATGCATGCAATGAATCCACGTGGAATGTATTTACACCACTAGTGAAGCTCTGACATGTCTGATGCCCTACCGTGCCTAATCCTGGTAGACACCCTTGTCGTTTATTTATACAAACATGGGTAGCTATTGACGGGCACATTTAATACACATGCACACCAAGCCATTCAAAGGGGATTCGACAAAAATTCGACCAAAACTATGCAAGAAACCCCCCTCACGGTTAATAAAACACACATCCACTGCCGGATGTGTAATACTTTTTATTTTACTCTCTGGAAAGGGGACGAACATCACTTGAGAGTCACAGCGTGCTCCTGACAGAGCCCAATGCTGTGTTACACCCACCATTGCCTGCCGAGTGCCACACACCTCTGTGTTGTATTCCACTAGCTAGCGCATATGCTATGACACTCTCTAGCCCATGTGCACTGTAACACCACCCCGTGAATATGTAATGCCACACTTGTCTTTGCACGGGTTATATTGCCCCATCTAACGTGCCTTTCTCGATGCCTATGTTATAACGCACAGTGCTATGCCATACATATTACAATCTGGGATCCATATCTTTGTCACAGTGCATATGCAACGTTACACTCCCCAGCACATATTTTATATTACAACTTTAGAGACTAGTTAGGTTACACAACACTGCCCTGTGCATATTACACTCCAAGGCGCATATCGCATAGCACACGCTAGTGCCTGTGCTATCTCGCGCTCTCCAATGAATCTGTCATTGCGCACAATGTATTGCATATTATATTTCACGCCCGGTTCATCTTATATCACACTTTTTGGTGCATAGTTTATACCATACACTATATCTAGTTTTCATTTTCAATCGTGCTCTCAGGACTATGTTCTATATAACACTGTGTTCACCTACCCTTTTCACGGGCATTACATTTTGCGATAGGGGGTGGAGGGTCAGGGGGTGTTTCTGCCAAGTGAGCCCGGAGTCACAGTCACAAACGTCCTCTTCTTCCTGAATAAAAGTGAGATTATGCTGCATACTTGTTCATATTTTAAGTAGTTCGCACAGACACAATGTTTTAAAAACAATAAAGTTCCTAATACCCGCCTTCTCTGAACAGTTAGCTTGCTGCCCCATCCCCTTCCTCCCTATCCTCTGTTGTGTGAATCCATGGACTAGCCTCCTCCCTCCTGCCATGCATGGTCTGATGTGCTGCCACTGCCCTCAATTTAGTATGATGTACCAGTCCACTCCTCCTGCCCTCCATTGCCCAATTCTATGCCCCATCATTGACCTCCTGCTTAAACTCTGTGCTTAGCTTGCTGCCCCTATTCTCCTTCCCCCTGCCCTCCGATGTCTTTGTGCATGCCCCTGCTCCATCCTTTTTGCCCACCATGTCCCATGGACCTGCCACTCCTATCTACTCTGAGTGTTCTGTTGAGCTGCCACTCCCCTCCCACCTGCCTAGCATTGTCAGATGACTGTAACCTGTCCCTGCCACCTCCACCCTGCCTGTCCACATGCCATGCCCCTATCCTCTTCCTCCTGTCCTACATGGTCCATTGTACTGCCACACCCTTCTGCCCTCCCTGGTCTGTTGTGCTGCAACTGCTCCTCCTGCCTGCCCCGTGTGGTCTGTTGTGAGGTCCCTTCCCCTGAACTTTCTTGTCTGTGCACAGGTCCTGACCCTCCCTTCTATCCTCCATCGTCCTTTGTGCATGCCCCTCCACCCTCCTTCTTGCCCATCATAGCCATTGTGCTGCCACTAACCCTCCCACTTGCCATGCATGGTCTTCTGTGCTGCCATGGACCCTCCCACCTTCCCTGTGTGGTCAGTTAGCTGCCCCTGACCCCCTCCCACCTTCCCTCCATGGTCTGTGTGTATGCCATCACAGTCTCACTGTTACTCTTCATGGTGTGTCTTGCTTCTAGTGCCCATCCTGCCTGACCTCCATGGCTATCTTGCTGCTCCTGCCCTGCCCCCTTGCCCCCAGCCCTACTCCCTCCCTCCTGGCTTGTCTGTTCCATTGTAATGCCCCTGATCCGTCCCTCCTGCCCTTTATGGTCTGTTATGCTGCAGCTTTCTCTCCTGTCTGTCCATTATGGTCAGCTAGCTACCATTGCCTCTTGCCCCTCTGTTCTCTGTTGTCCATGTGCATGGTCCTGTCCCCTCCCTCTTGCTTTCTATGGATTCTTGTGCTGCACTCCCGTCCTGCATGCCCTGTGTGGTGTATTGTGCTGCTGCAAACCCTGATGCCTGCCCTGCAGGGTCAGTTTGGTGCACCTTTCCATGTCCCTCCTGTCCTCTGTTATCCAAGTCCATGTCCCTATCCCATTTCCTTCCATGATCCAATGTACCATACTTGCGAACATTTTGAACTTGGTAAGAGGGAGATTTTGAAAAAAAACTGGGGTATTGATTTTCCCCTTTGAGTTACATTGAAAAAGAGGATATTGTAGACAGGAGACAGATCAAATAAAGCCCATTTGAGCTTAAAAACATTGGACGTTTCCTGGCTGAATCGGGTCTGTTGGCATGTATGGTTGTACTACCATTTCCTCTTCCTTCTGCCCACAATGGTCTATTACATTGCCACAGCCTTGAAGGAGGGTAGATTTTGTATCACAGGGGGCCCCTGGCCCGTTCTGTCCACACCTGAAGTATGAGACCCTTGTCCTTGCCCTGCCAGCTGCATTTGTAGGCCGTATTAAATTGACCAGCGGGTCCTGTGTTTTTTATATAATTATCCTGAGACATCCTTACCACTCAGCCAGCATAAAACCCCTGTGTAGGCCCTTCTGTTCAATATGTAGGCCTCTTTGTTAAATTGACCATAGCTCTGCAATTTTAGTGTATAGCAGTCTGAAGGCAGGTCTGCGAGGCCTTCTGATCCAAACTAGTAGCCCCCACCCTACCCGAGTGCTCCGTGCTCGGTATCAAAGTTCAACATCCCCCTGAAGCTGTCGACATACAGTAGGCTGCATCCTGGACTGGTACTTGCTTCCTGGGCAGGTTTCCCGCTTTTAAGGAAGTGGCAACCGCAGAGCGTCAAGTTAGGAGAACTGAGGAGATTTTATACATGAATATATTGAATTCCCGTACAATACCCATTATTTTCTGCTTGCTCTATGGAACTTACGATAAGCGATTGGCCTGAGAGACTGACCTTTTCACTCAGTCCATTGTCAGCATTAAGTGGGTAAATGACGAAATGTCTGGTAAAATCTGCAGACGAAGCTTTTGGGTAGCATACGTAGGTAGATGTAGCGTGCAAAGGAGCCCACAAAATGATATAAAAAGGGAGCACCCACAGATATCGACGGACTACCTCGCCGTCTGTATGTAGGTTAACAGGCAGTGCAGGTTTTCCCCAAGAGCTGGGAGCTCTTGTCTTCCTTTGCTTAAAATGTCTTGCTCTGCTTTGCTTGAAGTATCTTATTCTATTTTACCTATATGAAATGTCATGTTATGTTTAACCATTGTTCTCTTTACTTTTGCATTTAAAAGATTTTGTATTGTAATTGCAGGAATGCTTGCTCTAAGAGTAAACGTGAGTGTTCCTAGGTAACATTTTCCTTGGTGTAACTTGTTTCTCATGATGCATTTATAGATGTGTTTTCTCTCTCTCTCTGTCAGTACATTAATTGAGATACAGAGAATATTATGACAGCTGTATGATTATCAGGATTCTGTATTTTGTACTTTATGTCTCTATTCTGCGGTTTCTTTGAAGTTGCATCTTCTCATTAAACTGCCATTGTATTCTGCCTCCAATTCCATGTCTCATATGTCTGTTTTCTTCATTTTTGGAGCAAGCGTTCCTAGGCACCCCGGCTCAAATTAAGGTGCCCCTTTTGTCCCTGACTCACTCTCCTGCTCAGTTCTGTGGTGGCTCCCGGGGATCTGGGGACCGCCCCTAGCTTCCTTGACCCGTAATAGATCTTCCCTCCAACAGCCTCTCTTGCAAGTCCTGTATTGTTGGTTTGTTGCCCCTGCCCCCCTTTCCACTGCCCTCCATAGTCTGTTGTGCTTCCACGGCCCTTCCTGCCTGCTCAGTGTGGTTAAATTGTTGCCTTTGCACCCTCCTACCTGCCTTCAATTTTCAGAGTCCGTGCCCCTGGCCTCTGCCTCTCAACAGTATCCTAATGAACAACTAGATTGCTAACATTCTATATTTATTACAAAAGTGTGGAACGCCTGACATCATCTTGATGTAATCAAAACTGTAATACCTAGAGCATTTCCTTTAGAAATTACATATATGAGAGGGTCTTATTGGCATCAAAATTATGGTTAGTGCTCTAAAAGACTAAAATAAGGACATATTTTCTGAGTTTTCAAATAGCGACAAAGCACTTTTAAATTATTTGTTATCTTTATGTTTTTTTATCCAGTTGACCACTTGATTAAATGTTGCACTTAGGGGAGAGGATGTGGTGTTACTTTCAGAACTGCAGACTTTGCAACTGGGGAACCAGGTTGAAGTTTCTGCTTCAGCTCGACATTCTGTGATTCTGGTCAAATCACTTAGTCTCCCCATGTCTACAACCAAAATGAATTTGTTCTTGTGTGATGTAACCAATGCTCATGTAAAGCACTCCAATACCTGACAAGTCTGCACTATATAACACTGCAAAAACACAAAATAATAAGTGTTTTGCACACTTCTGTCATTGGGCTATATTTGGGCTACATCTGGGTGATTTTGGGCTACATTTGGGCTCTTTTGTCTCCGGTGGCCATCTTGGGAGATTTATTTGTTATGAAGTTTCCTAATTTCCTCATGTACTGCAGTCTCCTCAGTAGGAAATGCTTTCAGTTTTTTACTTTGATTCCATCATGAAGGTATCCAGATATGTCACACATTTGCCATAAATTCTGAATGTTAGCACTCTAGTTGCTCATTAGATCACTGTAGTAAAACTACTGCACCATGGAAGTCTGCTCCTGGTATTAAAAGTGCATGTTTCAGTCTGCATGTCAGAATGTTTTAATGAAATAGAAGAGGATTTGAGAAGTCACTCAAAATGTGCCCTCATTTTCTTTCTTCAGCATTAATCATAATTTCTATGGCAAAATGAACCTCCTCATTGTTTTCCTTTTTAAATTAAATGTTTTAAGTGTTACCAGTTTATTCCAATCAAGATGGCTTCAGGTGTGCCATACTTTTGTCATAATGAAGACAGTAAGCGCTCTAGTTGTTTTTAAGAACATTCTGGGACATTCTGTCATTGGGCTATACTTGGGCTACATCTGGGTGATATTTGGGCTACATTTGGGCTCTTTTGTCTCTGGTGGCCATCTTGGGAGACTTATTTGTTATGAAGTTTCCTAATTTCCTTATTTACTGCAGTCTCCTCAGTAGGAAATACTTTCAGTTTTTTACTTTGATTCCATCAAGAAGGCATTCAGATGTGTCACACATTTGCCATAAATTCAGAATGTTAGCACTCTTTTTGCTCATTAGATCACTGTAGTAAAGCTACTGCTCACCAGGGAAAACTGCTGCTGGTATTGAAAGTGCATGTTTCAGTCTGCATGTCAGAATTTTTTAATGAAATAGAAGAGGATTTGAGAAGTCACTCAAAATGTGCCCTAATTTTTCTTTCTGCAGCACTAATCATACTTTTTATGGAAAAATGAACCCCCTCATTTTGTTCCTTTTTAAATTAAATGTTTTAAGAGTTACCACTTTAATCCAAGCAAGATGGCTTCAGGTGTGCCATACGTTTATCATAAGTAGGACTGTTAGCGCTCTAGTAGTTCTTTGGAACACTCTGGGAAGCTGCAGTAGAACACAAAGGAATCAACTGACAGTCTCTGCCCTTGTTGGATGTACATGTTTTACTGAGAATGTCAGACTTCATTCTCACATGACTGAGAAAGATAATGTGAATTTACAGAAAATAAGCTCTCAGTTTAGCCTATAGATCACCTTCCAAACCTCTGTGGTAAAAGCATGAGAAAATATTTTTCTCTCAATCATGATATCCCAGCAGAAGGCTTTTTCACATGGTGAAATCACCTTAGAACATACCACAATTCCTAAAATGAGTATGGTACCATCAACAAATGATTTATAATGTAACTAAAGTCTTAAAACCTTCTATTAACTGCAATGCTTTTTAATGAGGTGCTATCATGTATATTGGTCCCAAGATGGCTGCCAACACTTCTTGGATGAAGTGCTGACAGCCAATCAGATCTTAGGATGAGATGTGTGGTTAGGCTCCGCCCACATATATATATGCTTTTAAATGCTATTTTCTCAGGAAATACTGAACAGATTTACACCAGACCTGCAAAAGGCACTTCCTTGACCTTATGGCTACCTCTCTGCCAAATTTCAAGTAATTCTGTTCAGCCGTTCGGGCTGTAGCTGTGTCTAAAGGTCCTATGGAAAAATGCATGGGGAAAACGCGTTTTGGGACCCCCCTTTTTTCTCGGCCCCTGCTTGACGAATCCCCCCGAGACTTTCAGAGTAGGAGCGGAGCGTAGCGCCCCACCTATTTTGAAAATTTCGCGAGGATTCGTCGACCGGCGCCAAAGTTATTCCAAATAGAATGTTGCGGATTTCCTATGGAAACAGGGTCCTAACTATAACTACCTACTGGCGACCGCCAGTAGGTAATATATATATATATATATATATATATATATATATATATATATCTGCAACAACTCACCTTCACTTTTCTTTTAGCAGAAACAAACGAGCGAAGACCCAGTAGTTCTTGTGCTTAATTTATTTTAGCCATTTTTCCGCCATTACGCGTTTCGGGCGATCCCGCCCTTGATCACATGACAACTCATAGGCTAATGACCACTCTATTTAAAGTGCAAGTGACAGCAATTAATGGACATAGAAAAAACATTTCAGTATAGCGAAGAGGTACTATGATCAGTACAATACCCACATAAATGTAAACATCATAGTTTGCCATTCTTTACATATATCATAAAATTTATGGTATATATATATATATCTCAATCTCCTAATACTTGCATAAATGTAAATTAGGTTGTATCAATTACAAAATACTTCAAATGTTTAGCGTCACTGCTGTGATTCCTCTTAAAATGTCTTGCAACTGGGTAGCTTTCATCATTGTTGCAAATTGCTCGTAGATTTTGAAGGATTCTTTTATGTACTGGCAATCTTGTGCTTCCTACATATCTCAGATTACAGCTGCAGGTAAGAACATAAACAGCATATTCAGTCTTACATGTGAGAAAATACCGAATATCACATGATTTGGACCCAAAGGCTGTAGTGTAAGTCTTAGTATTATTGCATATTTGCAAGCCTTACATGATGTGCACTTTGTCGTAAATAAAGTATTACGCACTCAGAATTTCTATAATATCAATATGATCATGCATAAAGCAAGAGGCAGAGTCCGAGGTATCAGGTTCAAAAGGGCTTTATTCCAATAACTCGAGTTATAGGGAGAATAGTTCCATCACCACAAGGCATCAGGAAGGGTCTTCTGGGATTTCTCAATAATTCTCAATCTTTATTCACAGAGTACAGTATATATACATTCATTATTGTACGTAAGCAGGGGCGCTTCAGGCAGAGCAAGAGAGAATGAGATAAGAGCATGTGGGCGTGTAAGTAGGCGTGAAGGGGGGCGTCCATGTGATGATCATTGGTGAATGTCATAGGTGGGTGGATACCTGGAGGGGGTTGCGTGATCAGCTGGAACTTTACTGGAACTTTGCCTTACTTGTGCTCAACTTGAGTGTGACGTGTAATTGACGTGTGACTGGGGGAAGGCTGCTTGTGCAGTCGGGGAGTCTGGAAGAGAGGCCTTCAGTGTCAGGACGACCAGTACATCTTGTATTATCTGATATCTAAAGTCCGGAGCAGGGACTGATCTGTGACATAGGTTGCCCATCACCAAGAGCCGATGTGGCATCTATTTCTTCATTCACTGCGTAGGCCTTACATGGGGGCTATGGGCTTTTCACTAACGTGAGCTTTGCAATCACACAAAATGAGACAGAAAGGCTAGGCTTTCTCCTTTGCAGATGGGTGGTGTTTATTCCTCCTTCTCCAGGCAGGAATGTGGTTTCAGTAGGAGTAAGCAGATAACCGTGCTCAATACTGTCTCGGCACCTCGGACAGGGCCCCTTTGGCTGAGGCCCAAGTGTGCAAGGCCAAGGATACGCAGCTGCAGCTCTCAGAGCGTCTGAGGCCTGAAACCTCTTTTCGGCTCTGGCTGAGCCACAAACATGGATTTTCATGAAAATGCAGGAAAACATGATGCAAAACGTGTAGGCCTCAGTGCAGATTCTGTCGTTTCTCTCATGGGAGACTGGATGATGGCAGGCCACGTTATAGCATAAGCATCATGATAGACAGGCCATGGAGGGGAAATGCATGGGATACATGCATGTGTACATAAAGCGTTGGGGGGGCACATAGGGGACATATAGGTCTCATAATTTTTATTTCCTCATTCCCTCCTTGTCCCCTAGTGGACCCTTCATGTCACATCTATTCTCATGAGACAGTCAATCTACTCTTGCAGCATTATTTTTCCATTTTCAATGCTCTGTAAATGGGGATGTGGAACACATGCAGTAGCACACAGACCGCAAACGGCCGGGCCACACTGCAGACATAGACAACAACTGAATACCATTAGTAGTATTAACCCACAGACGGTCAACACTTTCCATCCCCATGCTGATATTACTCCCCAGAGCCAACTGGACCAAGTCCACGTGCCTGGGTCTTGATGTATGCTTTGGGCAATCTTGTGGAGCCTTGCTAGTTGGAGATCTTGATGATAGTTGGATGGGGCCAAGAGAACGGGTGGTAAAAGAAATGATATGTAGCACGTCCCACCCCAGTCTAATGGCAGTTGCACATAGGCTGTCTGGCCACAAATAAAGTAGGTGTGTCGTGATGCTCTGAAATAGGACTTTCCTTTGTCTTTAAACACTATTATAGTATTACACTCGCTGTGCCCCAAATGTACTGAGCCTTCTTTTCTGACACACAAGTTCCCTTTTACTGGCAGGACTGTAATTGAGGATGGACCTAAATTGTGTATGGGCTTGACATTTAACACTATAAAGTCGAGGGTCGCATTTCCTTGCAGATACTCTTCATTTTCTAGATCTGTACCTTTCCTTTGGGGAAGACCTTCTTCATCTGGAAAACATGCTTCATTCATGACTTTATTCAAGTTACCCCATACCCAGTCGCCCCTTCACTCCTTGTCTTGACATTCTTTGGCATCACCGTTGATGGATGTCATTAAGGCAAACCATGCTCCGCAAGAACCATTATGGGAGAATGGAAAAGGGAAAAGAGGCAACACTCCCTTCACCTTCTGATACGGGGGAAGTCGGCCACAGACCCAGCAGTCTGTAGCATTGCTAGTCTGATGTGAATGGTGCAGCATCTGAATAAAGGTATTGTTGCATAAGGCAAGTCGATATGATAGCTCATGGGATGGCAGATCACTAAATGTGTGCCTTATGGTATCATTAGTGGAGGAGTGTAAGAGTGAAGCAATAGGAGGAAAAATAGCATGTAGTATTAAGCTGATACATATTATCGTGATGCACAGAAGAGATAGAAAAATCAAAGTCACTATACATCTACTACGTAATATTTTACAGTATTTGTTTTTCATCTTGCTCTTTTTATCATTTTCAATGTCCAAGATCTTATGCAAGCCAGAATACATGTTCAACTGCTTCACCACCTAGTGGACTTAATTGATCAAACGGGTTCTGACTTTTTAGATCTAAGTTTAGCTTTGTACTCCTGCTGGGGAGTCTCCTCTAGAAAATGGTGCTCAAAGTCTGAAAAGTTCTTTTCCTTTGTAAAAGAGTGGTGAAGGTGCAACCATCCTTTCCGCCTTTTGACTTTAACGGCTGTCCTCGTGGTCCAGAGCACTGACTTCGGCGCCTTCCATCCAGGAGCGATGGAGTGTTCCCTGACCTGGGTGTTGTCAGGGAAGGCGGCAGCAACCTGCGAACGACAAGAGAGTAGTGCAGACATCAAGGAAGCCAGGTAATCTGTCAGCATGTTACTATCAACATCAGTAATCTTTTTAGGCATCGGAGTGCCCCACATATTCGGTGGTCTACCAAAGACCACTTCATAGGGAGATAAGCCTGTTTCAGAATGGGCTATCATTCGCATGTAAAAGAGGGCAACCGGCAGGGCTACCATCCAATCTACACCTTTGTCTGCGCAAATCTTTGCTAGTTTTATTTTTAGGGTCTGATTGTGTCTTTCTACAAGGCCTGCTGCCTCAGGATGTCGTACACAATGGAACTTCCAGGTATACCCTAACAGAAGGGACACCTGTTTCATGAGTTCAGAGGAGAAAGGCTGACCGTTGTCGGAATATACGACACGCGGTAATCCATAACGTGGGAAAAACTCTCGCACCAATTGTCTGGCGGTGGTTACAGCAGTATAATCAGGGACTGGATAAGCTTCGGTCCACCTTGACAGTGAACATACTACTACCAGGACATATTTGTAACCTCTACATCTGTCCATTTGGATATAATCCATTTGGAGGACTTCAAAAGGATGGTCAGGTGGATGGAATCCACCTTGTTCCATCGGTATGCCTTTACCTGGATTGAATTGGCAACAGATCATACATGTTTTGACCTTTTGTTTCGCTGCTGCACGCAGGTGCTTGTTGAACCATATATTCTGTAAGCTGTCTAGCATTGCTTTCTCTCCTAAGTGTGCAGGACTATGTGCGGTATTTATGATCACTTGTACCATCGAATCAGGAAGAAACCATGTTGCTTTGCCCTTAGTCATCCAACCCTGATCAGTCAGTACCCCTCCTTGTTCCAACCATTTCTTTAATTCATCTAGAGTGGCATGTGTCTGTATGTCTTGTACATCCCTGGAAGGATCCCTGACTGTCATGGCTTTGGTCATTGATGGTATCTGTGAGTTCGTCATGTCTAGTGGGGTCTGAGCTGTCTGTTTAGCAGTTCGGTCTGCCAGATCATTGCCTTGAGAAATGGTATCTGTGGCTTTAGTATGTGCTTTGCATTTCAGGATAGCTATGGCTGTCGGTAAATGTATCGCCTCCAGAAGGGCTTGTATAAGGCGGCCATGCTGTATCTTGGCCCCGTGGGAGGTCAAGAAACCTCTTTCTCTCCACAGTACTCCGAAATCATGAACTAACCCAAATGCATATTGTGAATCGGTGTAAATGTTTACTCTCAAGTGCTTAGCTCTTATGCACGCTTGTGTCAGGGCGATGAGCTCTGCAGCTTGTGCTGACAGTATGTCTATTCTTTTAGTCTCTATGATTTCAGTAGCAGTGGTCACTGCATACGCTGCCACTAATTCTCCCGCCCCTGTCCTCATGCATGAGCCGTCAACATAGAGTGTTAGGTCAGGGTCTGGGAGTGCAACGTCTGTCAAGTCTTGTCTTGGTTTAGTCACGGTATGTATCACTTCAACACAGTCATGTGGTGGAACGTTTTCTGTACTGGAGGGCAAAAGAGTAGCAGGATTCAGTATGTTGCATCGTCTGATCTCTATGTGTGGTTGAAATAACGTCAGCTCATAACCTGTCAATCTCGCTACAGTCAGGTGTTGGGTTTGTGTCTGGTTCAAGAGAACCTCCACTGCGTGTGGTACTTGTACTGTCAGGGGGTGGCCCAGCACTATCGAGTCACTTTGTCTTATGGCTAAGGCTGTTGCTGCAATAGATTTTAGGCACGCAGGCAAAGCCTGTGCTACTGGGTCCAATGTACTAGAAAAATAAGCACAGGGCTTGTGTTTTCCTGCATGATCTTGTGTTAGGACAGATAGTGCTGTTCCATCCCGCTCTGTCACAAAAAGCATAAAAGATTTGTTGTAATCAGGGGTCGCCAAAACTGGTGCTTAACATAAAGCTTTTTTTTTTTTTTTTTTTTTAATTCTGCAAATGCCACAGTGTGTTCTTGTGTCCAAGGGAGGACATTAGTAGAAGCTGCCTCCTGTGTCGTCAACTGTATTAGGGGCTTGGCTATGTAAGCATACTGGGGAATCCACTGCCTGCAATATGAAGTGAGGCCAATGAATGCACGTACCTCCTTTTGTGTCTTGGGCTGTGAAAGACCAGAAATCAATTGAATACGTTCCGGTGCCCACAACTAATTCCCCTGAAAGATCACAATAAAACATGAGAAAAGGGAAGAGCAACATACCTATTTCCTCGGCTTAATTTCTAAGGGGGCTAATTTAATTTCCAAGGGGCTTAATTTCTAAGGGGCTAGCGGGAAGCGAACCTCCTCAGGGCCCAGCAGGAAGCCAATATTCTCCTCCTTCCCCCCTTTTTGACAGGAGGAAATCTGAAACAGATTTCACTGCTGTCAAACACTATCAAACCCTGTGTCTTGTCAACACTATTAATCCCTGTGTGTAGCTACTGGGCGTAAGCAAAATTATAGGAGATACACAGCGTATTTGAAATGGCGAGAAATCCTTCTAACAAATGTACAAACCTCATTGTGTCAGCTCATAGGCCGGCCAAATGACATCTCATATGCAAATGTCCCTATTACATGAACCTACACCAACCTGAAGTCAATATCAATGCTAGGAGGCCCTAATAGGAATGCTAAGCTTCCTAAATATTTGGAAAACCAAATTTAAGATCATTTATTAATGCTGATAATTTCATAATTAATAATTTATCTGCTAAAGAAACCAGTCATTTTGCAATAATTTCCACCTATACAATAAGCTGCATCCCTCGCCTTTCATATTCAAACGTCTCCCTTCAGAAGCTCAAACCTAATAGCCTAATTTAAAAACATGTCAACTTTTGGCGCCACCATTTACAAGAATGAGCTTACTAAAGCAAACTTTAAAAAGGAAATCCTGTCAGATATTTTCTCATTACCCTAAATACCGAGCCTCATTTGTGGAAACCCATTTACAACATTCTAAAAGGCAGAGTTGTCACTCTGGGGTGGCAGTCCTTATTTAAAACAGGCATTTCAAGTGTTAAGATGCGAGTGTACAGATCATAATTGTTCCTTAATGTCCAATCTGAAAACATATGACCAAGGCTGCCTGTCTATAAGAGAAGGGCAGTCATGTGACACATATTTTAGTCTTGCATAACCTTTTTTATTTTATTCATCTCCAATACCAATTAGACATACACTGATAACGTGTTGTCTGCTATTTTAACAACATGATAATGGTAATATCATGTCTGTGAAATTTAGTAATTGTGAACAAGTTCCAGCCAAGCGCTGCGCAAAGATTTACGTCGTCACGACCATCTCTGTAACGCCCAGGAGAACTTGTATTAATGCTAAACAGACTGGTCAATACGACACAAAAACAAAACATATATAAAATACATATGCCAAGCCATCAGTATATCAAGCACAGAAAGCATAGACAATTACACTAACATATATAAATGAGCAGTGATGCGCAATTACTGTACCTACAGCTCAGAGGCGAACATTCTGGCCTGCTTAATTTGTCAGGCTTATAATCAATAACTGATTTTCCTGCCCTATTCACCCCCATCTGACAGAAGCTCATCCTAATGATGAGCAGCTGTCAGCTGGACTGACTGCGTTATTTCTAACACACAGGACCAGCAACAATAATCAAAAATGAAAAACACACAAACATTTCTTTTTGGAAAGGTGTTATGCATCTATTTCAACACAATGTACCCTGATTTCCTATTTGAAGGCGCATATCTCATGTGTCTTCTCATACTTGTAACCTTTGGATCATTTTGCCAATCCAACTGGTGGCAGCTTTGGGCCACAATTTAAAATTGTCTGAATTTGAAAATCGTTTTTATATAGGCATATAGCCCTTAAAATTTCAAGCAAGAGCATAATTTTACTTTTTGTCTAGAAGCAATGTAACATTTGCTAAAAAATAAAACAACAGTCTTCCATGGTCATTTCCTCGGGGCACTGGTCTTGCACAGAATCGAACAAAGGAAATGTTTCTCGACTTTCATTTCTCAGCTGCCCTGTCTTATCAGAGAAGCTAAAAATAGCCCCTCAGCGCGGCTTGAGCCTGGGCTGCCAGCCATCTGTTTTTTTTTTTTTTATCTACTCCTGGCCCTCAAGGCTCTCCGGCTGCAGGCATTACACAGATGCTATGTCAGAGAAGCTTTCTAAGCAGTGTCTCTGTTCTGCTCCTTTTCCGGCCCCCACTTTGGCTTCAAGGTCAGAATCTGTCTCCGATTTCTGCATAGCTTTGCATTATTCAGCCCCCACCCTCTCCTCACTCTGAAGCGGGGGCTAAGCCGCGACGAGTAGGAGGGCCGCTGCGGTGCGCACGGACCTCACTCTGAAGCTGTCAAAGACAAAAAGTCTTCTCAATTCCATATAAACTGCAATAATTCGCCCTATTGAAAGATCGTTTTTATATACAATTTGTTCTCAGGAGGTTGTAATCTTATTCTTCTAATCTCAGTTTAGTAGAAACGCTCACTGTCAATAATGTACAGCACATAACTTACTAGTACAGGGCAGATATTGGGTAATACTTCACACAATCGTACTTATTTTTTCAACCTCTAATAGGTGGGAGTCTCTGCATGTTCAGCGTGAATCAGGACCCACAACCGTCTGGACCCAGCACATTGGCTCACTGAACCACCAAGAACACAAACCTGTATTCTTGACCAATTTGCAAATTCGAAATACCCACAATTTTTCTCAAGCTAAACTTTTAACCGATCACTAATTATTTTTTCATTAACACTTTGTACATTAGGGGTGTCATCAAATCACAGGTGTTGCTCTTTCTCTAGCTACACCCCTTTCAATTTCCTTTTGACAACGTATCGGGGTACTTGCGGTGGCACTCTAACTGGTCTTTCTACTGGGGCCACTCTTGCTTGCTAGTTCCTCTGAAAGGACGGGATAAATACCAGCAACGTCAGTATTTCTTTCTCTTTCAGCCTGTTCTCTCTTTACCCGTTCCCCTTCCTCCTGTAATTTCTTTTCTTTGGCTTTTTCAGACTCCTGTCTACTTCTCTCTGCTTTGTGAAACACTTACTCTGTTCTTCTATGTGACTCCTTGCGCCATAATTCGATGGCATCTTTCTGAGCAGGTCTACATTTTCTCTTCCATAGCTCTTCCTCTACCTTCCTCTACCTTCCTCTACCTTCATAATGCATTCCGCATCCCACATTCCCGTGATAGGCCATCTATACTGTGTCTCTAAATCCTTCGTGTAATCCACCCATAGTTCTAGAAACAACACGGCATCTAAACCATGCTTACAGTACATGAAATGTCCAGGTGTGTCTCTAGGCGGAATGTTAACTGGTTCCTCTAGTACACCTTTTCTGGTACATATCTTACGCAGTTTTGAAAACAACGGCATGTTGGAATGTAACCGAAAACAAAAATCACAATGACCCAAAAACAAAAATCACAATGAAACAAACTTACATAAAAACCTGACACATTCAAACCTAACTGAACCTGACTAAGAGAATAACATTCATACAGTTAAATCGGTGCACCTGAATACTTGGACTTTAATTCTTTAATTCTTTAATTCTTGATGCATGCTCTTGAACATACCGGTCTCACAAGTGAGACACGTCTTTACCGTGTTCATTAAATGAACCCGTCTTTATTGCAACCCTCATGAAAAACTCACCGGGAAGCAGAACTTGAACTTGAACTTGAAGGCCTCGGACACTTGACGCTGCACAGGGAATGGCGTATCTTAGGTGGATCTCTAGAAACCTCGGACACAGCTCTCTCGCAGGGTGGGCTCTGGGTCGGGATGATCCGCAATCCTCACCGCCTCGTATGGATGCCTGGTCGCAGTCCGTCTCCTTCGTTGGCCTGAGGGAGTTGGCGGGAAAACCCGCGACGTGCGCACTTGAAGTCCGTCACGGCTGTGGAAGGGGGCAAAACTGGACCTTCATCTCCGGCGCATGGGGAAAGAGATTCGTCCCTGTTCGGGCGCCATTAAATGTCATAAATAAAGTATTACGCACTTAGAATTTCTATAATATCAATATGATCATGCATAAAGCAAGAGGCAGAGTCCGAGGTATCAGGTTCAAAAGGGCTTTATTCCAATAACTCGAGTTATAGGGAGAATAGTTCCATCACCACAAGGCATCAGGAAGGGTCTTCTGGGATTTCTCAATAATTCTCAATCTTTATTCACAGAGTACAGTATATATACATTCATTATTATACGTAAGCAGGGGCGCTTCAGGCAGAGCAAGGGAGAATGAGATAAGAGCATGTGGGCGTGTAAGTAGGCGTGAAGGGGGGCGTCCATGTGATGATCATTGGTGAATGTCATAGGTGGGTGGATACCTGGAGGGGGTTGCGTGATCAGCTGGAACTTTACTGGAACTTTGCCTTACTTGTGCTCAACTTGAGTGTGACGTGTGATTGACGTGTGACTGGGGGAAGGCTGCTTGTGCAGTCGGGGAGTCTGGAAGAGAGGCCTTCAGTGTCAGGACGACCAGTACATCTTGTATTATCTGATATCTAAAGTCCGGAGCAGGGACTGATCTGTGACATAGGTTGCCCATCACCAAGAGCCGATGTGGCATCTATTTCTTCATTCACTGCGTAGGCCTTACATGGGGGCTATGGGCTTTTCACTAACGTGAGCTTTGCAATCACACAAAATGAGACAGAAAGGCTAGGCTTTCTCCTTTGCAGATGGGTGGTGTTTATTCCTCCTTCTCCAGGCAGAAATGTGGTTTCAGTAGGAGTAAGCAGATAACCGTGCTCAATACTGTCTCGGCACCTCGGACAGGGCCCCTTTGGCTGAGGCCCAAGTGTGCAAGGCCAAGGATACGCAGCTGCAGCTCTCAGAGCGTCTGAGGCCCGAAACCTCTTTTCGGCTCTGGCTGAGCCACAAACATGGATTTTCATGAAAATGCAGGAAAACATGATGCAAAACGTGTAGGCCTAAGTGCAGATTCTGTTGTTTCTCTCATGGGAGACTGGATGATGGCAGGCCACGTTATAGCATAAGCATCATGATAGACAGGCCATGGAGGGGAAATGCATGGGATACATGCATGGGTACATAAAGCGTTGGGGGGGCACATAGGGGACACATAGGTCTCATAATTTTTATTTCCTCAACTTAAAGAATCCCTTTCTTATTGTCAACCATGAGCCTTTATTTCCCATCTCCAAGTTGCTTCTGACTAAAGCCATACCCATACTGTTAGTCTTTCTGAAAGTTACTGAGGGACTATTAGATAATAGCTCTCCAATTATGGGGTCATCTTTTACAATGGGCCATTTTTTTCTCACTATGTTCCTTATTTGCTTTTCCTGATGTGAAAATCCTAAAATTAGCCGAATGGGTTCCTCCCCTCTCTCTTGGCCTGCTGAAATATCTTTCTGTTTCAACAAATCATGTCTAGCCAGAGACTTAGATTTAATAATGGCAGACTCAATGATTTCTGAGCTGTAACCCCTGTTAAGGAACCTGATACGGCTTTCCCTCTGCTTTATATTGCATTCCTCCTCCTCACTACAGATACGTCTGATACGGAGCATCTCCCCATAGGGGATGCTCTTAATCAGGTGTGGAGGGTGTGCGCTAGAGGCGTGCAGTAATGTGTTTCCTGCCGTTGGTTTCCGAAAGAGGGTGGTGGATAACCTATTATTGACTATCTGGATTTCTACATCAAGGAATGTGACTCTTTCTTTGCTGATATTTGAAGTAAAATTCAAATTGAGTGAGTTGTCATTCAACATTAAAATAAAGTCTGTGGCGCTTTCAACATCACCGTCCCATACTATAAAAAGATCATCAATATAGCGGAGCCAGGAGACTACTCTCTTGTTAAAAATCTGTTCATGCTGTTGCATGAGGACCAGCTCCTCCCACCATCCCATAAATAAACAGGCATAGCTGGGAGAGAAGCTGGCCCCCATAGCAACTCCCTGTATCTGCTGGTACATAATACCATTAAACAGGAATAAGTTATTTTCTAGACAGAATAAGAGCATTTTAAGAAGCATTTTGTTGTGGTGAAGAAAATCAATTGGTCTATTCATCAAGAAATATTCAACAGCCCTCATACCATCATTATTTCTAATGCAAGTATATAACGCGGATACATCAAGTGCTATCATTAAGTAAGAGGTTTTCCAAGTAATACTCTGCATTTTCCTTAAGAAATCACTTGTATCCTGTACAAATGATTTTAGACCTTTTACAAAATCTTGCAGAAAAAAGTCAATGTATCTAGACAGATTCTCCAATAAACCATCACACGCAGCAATTTTAGGACGCCCTGGGGGTTTATTCATGTCTTTGTGTAATTTGGGTATGAAATAAATCACTGGAATAGTGGCATTCTCCTTTTTGAGGTATTTAAATTTATCCCAACTGAGTTATGTTATGTTAGGCCGCACTTTTTGAGCGCACGGCTACCCCAGAAGGGTGTCCCGGCGCTTTGGCAAAGAGGCCCAGAGAAACAAGAAACCAAAGGCACAAACCTACTACAGTCACAGCGGGTTACTTAGTGAACAACAGAGACTTCAACTCCTTCCTGAAAGCCAGGAGGTTGTTCACTTTCCGAAGGGAGAGTGGGAGCTCGTTCCACAAGCAAGCTGTCGTGTATTGGAAGGAACGACCTCCCATCCGAACACGTCTGACCACCGGCACCTCCATTTTAGCCCGGTCCGCCGACCTCAGCGGCCTCCGCGGCACATAGAAAACAATACGCTTCCTCAGATAGTTAGGGCCAATAGCATGAAGGGCTTTGAATGCCAGAGTGAGGAGCTTAAATCTAATTCTCCCCGAAATTGGGAGCCAGTGCAGCCTAGCCAAAAGCGCAGAGGCACTAGCTCTCCTGGGCAGCCCATAGATAGCTCTGGCCGCAGAATTCTGAACAATCTGCAGTCTGGATAACAGATACTTAGGTAGGCCAGCAAAAAGTGCGTTCGCATAGTCCAGGCGGGAGCCCACAAGCGCCTGGACTACATTCCTACGGTACTGCAATGAAAGTAGAGGAAGGAATTTCCTGAGCATCTTAAGAATGCTGAAGCATTTCCCTGCTAATCCCAGGATGTGTGGACGGAAAGATAGATCATCGTCAAACACCACTCCGAGATTTTTTACCTGAGAAGATGGCTTCTCTGGGGGGACATGTCCTGGGGCCACCATGTCTTCCAGCCCGGATCAGGGGCACAGCCGAAAAAGAGCAGCTCAGATTTGTCTGAGTTGCATTTCAGGCTGTGCCGCTGAAACCACGCAAAGACTGCACTCAGACAGTCCTTGATTCTGCCGCCGTCAAAGGCCTCTCCCTTCCTGCAGGTGAACAAGAGCTGGGTGTCATCAGCGTAGGAGATGACCCGGGCCCCAAACGCCTCTGCTACCTCCGCAAGAGGGGCCATGTATATGTTGAAGATGGTGGGGCTCAGGATAGAACCCTGAGGCACCCCCACCTCCAGCGGATGCATTTCGGCCGAAAACGGCGGAGCCCAGATCACCTGTCGGCGGTCGGCAAGAAAGGATTGAAACCAATTCAACACCGTCCCACGCAGACCAATCTCCCTAAGTCTTGAGAGAAGACCAGCGTGTGGGACGGTGTCGAATGCCGCCGATAGGTCCAACATAACTAGCATAGCCTTTCCCCCATGGTCGAGCGTCTCCCTGATGGCGTCGGTAACCTCTACCAGAGCCGTCTCCGTGCTATAATTCGCACGAAAGCCGGACTGGGAATCATGCAGCAGTTTGTTGTTCTCAATAAAGGTGGTTAGAGTATGCTGAACATGTTTCTCCAACACCTTCGCCAGAGCAGGGAGGAGGGAGATTGGTCTATAGTTAGCGCATTGCAGGGGGTCGAGCAGAGGCTTCTTAATCAGCGGCAGAATGAGTGCGTGTTTCCATTGACGTGGAACCACCCCTGAACTCAATGAAAGATTAAGCAGGGGGTTCAGCAAACTGTTCAACGCCGAGGCCACCTTGCCCAGGCATTTCGCCGGACAAACATCCAGAGGCGAGCCAGATTGCAGCCTGGATAACAGCTCAAGCGACGTCTCACAGGACAACTGGGGAAAAACAGATAATACGGGCCCAGATTCAGCCGGCAAGGGAGCTAAACAGGTCAATTTGTCCCCTAACACAGCATCAGCCGTTTGGGAATCCACCGTTGGAAAAGTATCCTGAATCTTTGAGATTTTAGTCACAAAGAACTCGGCGAGCTGTTTGATCCATTCTTCCGTATGAGAATGAACCGGAGTCCCTACTACAGGGTTGATAAACTCCTTCACAATCCTAAAGAGTTCCCGGCTCGTATTATCGGCTTTGTCAATTCTCTGCTCCAGATAATTCTTTTTGGCTGCGGCAATCTGCTTATAATAAGATTTTATCGCGTCCCGGTAATTCATTCGCTCCACAAGATCGTACTTGCGCCGCCACCGCCTTTCCAGCTTTTTACAATCTTGTCGCATTGTACGTAAAGTGGAAGAGAACCAAGGAGCAGAATTGAGATGAGGTGCTGTTCTAGCAGGCTTCAAAGGGGCCATCTCCTCGAATCTTGCCTGCATCCAGTTCTGGACCAGGATAAGGTCGGTGTCAAGCACCCCTGTCAGATGACACGGATATTGGCAGAGAGCATCGGAGAGCATGTCTGCTGTCACTAGATGGTAGGCTCTAAATTGCCGGGAGCCTTCCTCCCGAGCCCTTTGTCTAAGCTTAGATTCAAGCACTAGGTCAAAGTTTATCAGATAATGATCTGACCAAAGGACCGGGAGTGGAGGGGACACCTCAATAGGTTTGGAGGAAAAGATCACATCTAATGTGTGGCCTTTCTCGTGAGTAGGGCTGTGGATAAAAGGGGCTAGCCCTAACATCTCTGTAATCTCACGGAGTTTGGTAGCCTCAGCATCGGTAAGACAATCCATATGCAAATTTAAATCGCCTAATAGCAAGCAGTGCGCCGAGCGCATACAGGGTACTGATAAGGCCGACTGTAGGTCCTCAAAAAAGGACCCAATGGGTCCAGGGGGTCGATAGAGAAGAATTCCAGTACAGGTCTGAGACGCTGCTAAATGGAGTGTAAAGCCTAAAGCTTCACATCCGGCAATGTTGTCCACCACAAAGGAGGAGCAGTCAAAGACCTTGTCCACTATCAGAGCCACCCCACCGCCCCTTCCCTCAGTTCTATCCCTCCGAAAGATGGAATAGTTAGGCGGGACAGCACAAGCAATGTCGGGTTCAGAACCCGCTCCCAGCCACGTCTCAGTTAAAAATAAGCAAGAGATCTTGGAGTGCGCGAGAAGATCCCATATATCCGAGGTATGACGAGGAAGGGACCTAGTGTTAAGCAACGCGCTATGACAGTACTGAGGAGGGGTAGATGGACTATGGGAGGATGATAATGTGGGGAGCCAGTTACACACGGGGCAGCCCTTACCTAAACGGCGACCGCCGGGGAAAAGAGACAGACAGGCCGAGCGAGTGGGGCGCAAGGCACATAAGGAAGCAGCGCTGTACGTAATCATCCTGAAGCTGCGGGTAATCAACCTCAGAACCAGCAGACAACAGGAGTCGTAAGCCGGAGTCCGACCTCGTCCGCCTCCGAGACGCGGACGAGCGCAGACGGGCAGGACTCTGGCACGACTCAGACGCAGGGAAGGCGCTCCGCTGCGCGTTACCGCTGCGCGAGACCAGCGAGCATTAAATAGCGTCGTCTCGGCGTCCCAGGTGACCTGGACGCTCCAAGATGGCGCTCGCGCTTCCTCCCCAATGCAAAATGGCGCTGAAAGCCAGAAAAACCCACAACCTCCCGGTAACCCGGACCCGCCAAACAGCGGTGGTGATTCCAGATTATGGTGCAAGGTAGGGGCCAGGAGCGCGTTTTAAAAGCCGTACTCCTCCATGCTATGAGTTGAGTAAAAAGTGTTTCTTGTGTGTCCTTGAATTTTGCCGGTGTGACTCTTTTATAGCACTCTATGTTGTTCAATTGGCTGTGTGCTTCTTCCAAATATTCTTTTAACGGCCACAACACCAAATTGCCTCCTTTGTCCGAATTGCGTATGATGATCTCATGATTTTCTCTTAATTTTTTAATGAGTTGCCAGTATCTTCTCTCATGATTAGTAAATTTCTTTTTATTGGCCTCATTGGTAGCAATGTTGAGTCTTTTGATTTGCGCCACAATCTGTTCATTAAAAACATCTATAGAGTCCCTCGCCATCATCTGTACAAATGTAGATTTTGGTTTAAACGTTGTCCATGGTTTAATGTCCGTACCTGGGATCTGAGATGCTTGCATATTAGTTGACATTCCTGCATCTTGGGACTGGTTACTGATATTTATATCCCCTCTTTCCAAACTACGCATTTCATTTAATAGCTCATAGTCAGACCCCCGAAGTCCATGCATTTCAGAGGTCTGGACTGCACCTTCAGTTTGTTCTAATTTTTCCTTAGTATTGCGCTGATGGTGATATTTTTGCAGTTTGAGCTTGCGTATAAATTTGTAAATATCTGCACGGGTTTGAGTATAATTAAAGTTGGACTCTGGACAGTAAGAAAGACCCAATGACAAAAGTTGACGTTCTGCGGTGGAGAGATCGATACCCGCAAGGTTGACGATAGTATTCTTGTTTTCTGATGTGGAGGGTTCAACATTTAAGTTTTCTGGTGCCTGGTCCGCTATCGGTGAGCCCTGGCTCTCCCACGCCTTCTGAAGTTTTCTCCTTGCTTTCCTACGCTCCCTTCTTCGTTGGGTTGCCCTGTTCTTCCGGGTACCTGGGTGTGTGGCTTCAGTGTCTCTCTCCTGCTGCGTTTTAAAATCTCTAATTCTTCCCCCAATGTTAGTTTGATATTGCTTGCCTCAGTTCTCGTTCCCACATTATCTGACTCGGCAATCATTATACGGAGGCCCCTCGGAATTCTCCCGACATCCAGATACCTTTGGAGTGACCGAGCCTCCCACCATTTTGCTTGCTCTTGTCGCTTCAATTTTTCAAGTGCTCGGAAACTGTCCCTGAGTCCAATACCCTTGCTGGGCTCCTCATTGGTCACCTTACTAGCCCCTTGACCGTCTTGTGGGGAGTCTGAGAACATCCCCGCAGCTGCCAATTCGCGGTCCTTGAGTATGTCTGCGGACATTTTTACGGCTTTCTAAAATTCGTATCGCGAGCTTCCACCCTTATATTGTTAAATACTTGAAGGGGTTTCGCTTAGCGATGCACACCTTTCCACCTGTTCTTTGCCCCCACGCGCTGTACCTTATTGGGAATGTCAGACGAAACAGTTGCCGCTACCGCCTCACCCCCCGATCCTCCTTCACAGGAAACACCGGAACAGGAAAAACTCCACAGCAACCTTGCTGGCAAAACCACATACTTGCGCTTCCACTTCTGGGCCCACAGGGAGCTTCACTTTCTTCCACACCGGAGATTCTTTGAGGGCCCCGGGGGTCCCCGCCAGCACACACCACGAGCCCGTAGCGCAAACTGCAGCCGGATACTCCGGGACAAGACTTGCCGTGAGCGAAGCCACTGCCGGAAAGGGGGTCTGCGAACCGGAGACAGTCAGTTGTAGTAAGGACTCCCTTAATACGTACATACATTGTTAAGTTAGCATAACCACGTCAGAAGTTAGAAAGCCATCTTGCTGCTTTTGCACACGACACTGCGTTCACATGTTATTGCTTAAACGAACTGCTGACTCGAGTTTTGCCTCACACGAGAGCAATCTGTTGTTACCATCCCGAGCTCTGCGAAGCGACCTTGGTCTGCACACGATGTGACAAACAGTCTGAGTTGTTAGACAATGCATGTTTTCCACTCTAGGTTGATCGACCCACTATTTAGTCATAACACACGAGCAGCTGCACATACCTGAAAGTTGGTGCTTTTAATATCACGGACATCATGTTTATTATTCAGACCGAAGACGAGCCTTCCTGCGAGAAGACTCCTGATGCTCCTGTGATGTGATTTCACTAAGCTGATCTTTGAGGTATGGGGTCCCCTATTCAAGCCTAAGAGACCTTCTGTTAGTATAATAATAATATTAGCTTCTTAGTAAAGGGAAGGTGGTAGTATCCACTGTCATTATAACATGATCACCCCTTTTATATTCTATGGAATTGTAACTATGTTGATGGTTTTGATTTTAATCATTTTTCTGCTTGTATTAGCCAAAGTACTGCATATTAGGACACGTGGTCTATAAAAATAAACTCTTTTTATTTTCACCGTGTCTCTGTTGATTCTTGTTGTGGACTGATGTGAGAATAATATACGAACAGGTATTTCCGATTCCCACCATTCCTGAGTATGTACTGAGTCGCTTGTTCTGGGTTGTCTTTTCATTGGGACCGCCGAGCTAAATCTCGGATAACGAATGGGACACTTATGCTAGCCGGATACTGGGTTCTGGGTTCTGAGGTGAGTTTCTGGTACACCACAACTCACTGAGGTCCTGGGGTTCTACGCATAGTTCTGTGTATAAGCAGAATCCCTGCAACATGGCGCACCTAACGTTTGGTCTATGAGTTGAAACGCCTTAGTAGTACTCGCGTTTGTCCACAACACCCTCATTCTTGTTTCCGGATAACAAGTCTGACGGATTTAAAACCTACCTAGGTCTATTGATATAGGTTCTTTCAAGCTTGATCATTATAAAGGTTATTGAACCCTTGTGCTACTGAATACTTCAAGTGTAGCTTGTCCTTATGGCGGTAGATATTGCGGCGCATAGCCGTGCAGCTCTGAAACGTCATTTGACGCAGTATGGGGTGCCGGACACTGGTATGAACGTCATCTTTGTGGTGGGAGCCGATGCGGCTCATCCCTATGAGTTGTTCTACTCTTGGGTGACGATTCCAGCGGTGGGGGATGATGACACCTTTCATTCTTACACTGCCGCTGCAGTGCCATCGAACTATACGCCGTATAGGACACAGGAAATACCAATATCTGCTTGGCAACATCATATTTGGTTTAATGGCGCCCTTCCCCATGTGGTTATACCGCCAAGAATGGGCCCTTTATCAATTGCAGGGGCCACTTGGCCGGTACTAGCCGGATTTACGCCTCATCCCCGTTACCTCACGGTGACGGTAGCTGAGTTGCGTGTACTACACACTGCCCTAATTACGGTATATAGGGCGTTAGTGCAGTATGTGTCGCGCAATATGCAGGCGGGGGCACCTGCTGTTGCGGGACAGCCTACTGATCATCACGCGGTGGTCATTAGTCCTGTTATGGTTAATTCTGTTATGGGCAAGCGCCCCCAAAATAGGGATGATTTCCCCTTTTGGCTTGCTGAAAAATTTGACCAAATAGAAGCGGTTTACCCGAATACTACTCCTGTGGAGAAACACAGGATCCTCACCATTAGTTTGCCTAAAGACTTGGTCCCCCACATAGATGATTGTGTAAATTGGGGCAAGGTCTTTGCAGCGACGTACGCGCAGTGCTTTGGCACTCCGTCTATGTTGCAGCTGCCCTCCGTTATCAAAAGAGTTCAAGAGAACCATGGTGCGGAGTCTGCGATAGAGTTAGGGATGCGGCTCCTCGGGCAATTTGACCTGGTGGCTACCATGATAATTGGTAACCTGAAGGGTGATGCTTTGCATTTCCAGGTTCGTAATGAACTGAAACGAGTTGCTGAGGAGGACAAACGGCAGGAATTTGCAAAAATAATCGCAGAGGCATAGCGGGATTTGGGTCGTAGCTCTTTAGGAGTTAAGCCTGTAATAAAGAATCCCGATCTAAAACAGCAGGGTAAGGCAGAAACGTCTGGTAAGGACGAACGGCCCTTTTTTCCTAAACAAAAATGGCAGGTTAAACAACAGGGAAAGCAGCAGCAACAGAAACAGGGCTCTCGGCCTGCCTCTCCCGTACAGTCTAGTAGTGAACGCACTTATGATCTGCGCGATCGTGCTGCTATAAAGTCTCCTGATAGATTTCAGGTTTCTGAACAGCGCTCTCCTCGTTCTTCACAGGAAACATCGGCTACACAGTCCGGTGGCGGAGGCGGTGGCAAAGGTCGGGGTGCTCCACAACAGCGTGACCAGCCCCGACAGACTGAGGGTAAAGGCAAGCAGGACGAATTTGCACGACAAAGACCCCCGTTTCAGAAGAAGAAAGTGGCGGCTCTGACGGCAAGGTATGCCTCAGATAGTGCGGACACAGCTTCGGAACCGGACATGGGCGCTGACGCTCCTGGACAGCGCAGCGGAAATTTCCATAGTCCGTCAAGCTCTGCGTCCATTTCTGGCGGTGACAGCAACTGATATATCGGTTACTGTTGAAACAGCTGACACCAGAGTGGCTCCCCCTGACAGACTTTATGAAATAGTCTTATTAATAGAGGGTGACATACAACGTACAATAAAAGGGATTTTTTGGGATAATCTGACCACCACCTATGATATCCTCCTAGCGGAGGCAGATTGGCCCCCAGCTTTCATTTTAGAGGCTCCTAGAGGGGAGGAAGTAATCCTCCCGTCCTTTGCGCACCCAGTGCCTAAGGACCAAGCTGAAGTGTATGCTGAGGAGTGGGCGCTTGCGCTTGCGCCGGCGGTGTATCGTACTCAGGTGGGATGGGACAGATTGTCCCCCTGCCATGAGATTCCATTGCGGTCTATGCCCCAGCCTCAACCTCAATATCCTATGCGTCGTGAAGCGAGACCCCACGTCGCGGCAATCCTTGAACAATTGGAATATCAGGGTGTTATTGAAACATGTGTGTCCCCTATGAATAACCCTTTATTCACTGTAACGAAGCCTGACGGCTCGAACCGTTTAGTTTTGGATTACCGGCACCTAAACTCCCATTGCCGGACCTGCGCGGTACAAAATACACATAGCTCGGCTTTGGTCGACAGTCTCGTGCGTAAAAGATTTAAAACGACACTTGACATTTCCAATGGCTTTTTTAGCCACAACCTGTCCACACTGAGTAGCCAGTGGACAGCGTTTACTTCGGGCGGCAAACAAAAACAGTTTACAAGATTGGCAATGGGTTACAAAAATAGCCCTGGCGTCTTTTCTGCTCGCGTGGTTTCTCTCTTAGAAAGAATAGACCCCGACGCATACTCCTACGTTGACGATATCTATCTTACGGATGATGAGCTGATGCCACATCTGTCTCGAGTCGACAATATTATCGTGAGTTTTGCTGACTATGGCTACAAATTCAATTTTGCGAAGTCACACATCGCAGAATATACGGTGTTGTTTTTGGGCTACGAGCTCAACAATGAAGGTAAGGGGTTAGCCCCCCACTTTCTGGAAAAGTGTGCACGCTTAAGTGCTCCTACGACACTGAAGAAATTACAATCTCTGCTGGGTTTTCTGAATTTCGGCCGTACGTACATTCCTGATTATGCCCAGCGTATCAAGCCGCTTTACGCCTTGGTACAGCCTTCGTTTTCGAAATCTAGCTGGCAGCTAGAACACTCTGCAATTTTACAGTCTTTACAGGCTGACCTTCTTGCTTCACAATACTTGCTGACACGTGATAACCGCACTAACCTGGTGATAAGAATAGTACCAGGCGTCGTGGGGTTCACGTATTTGACGTTTAATGAGGGCGACACAGTCCCCATTGCGTACAAATCCCACTTGTACACCTCTGCTGAATTACGTTTTTCCATGGTCGAAAAAGTTCTGACTGCTGTGCAGATGGCGATCCTCAAGGAACGCGCACTGTCGCATGGGAAACAGATTCTGGTTGTAACTCCATATCCTGCTTTAGAGGCAGTGACTAAAGCAAGTGTACCAAATTCTAAAGCTTTGCATCCACGGTGGATAAAATGGGCCACAACACTGACATCGCCAGACGTCACTTACATCTTTGATGCCTCATTACAGACTCAAGAGTACTTGCAGTATGAATTCGTTCATCCGGCACCTCTGTCTTTGCGCCCGCTCGAAGAATACCATTGTGTCATATACACTGACGGGTCTGCGCAACCCGCAATTGGATCGAAGCACGCTTATTCAGCGGCTTGCGCAATTGTCGTAGGTACATTCATAAATGGTGAATTCCAATCTGATGCAGTGCATACGCAGTCATTGGGTGATTGTACCGCGCAATTGGCGGAGCTCCGGGCTCTGGTGCTTGCACTGGAGTTTGCTGATCCCCGAGTCACTACTCTTATAGTGAGTGACTCCTTCTACTGTGTCCAGTCCTACAATGACAATTTACACTTCTGGTCTCAGAATGATTACCGCGACACTAAAGGTAGCACAATTAAGCATAAAACGCTTTGGGTTCGAGTGGCAGACTTCAAAGAACGTCTCCCTCTCGTGAGTGTTATTCACACTCTTGGTCACCAGCGGCTTGGTGTCCATGCTGTCGGCAACAGCTTAGCTGACGAGGCAGCGAAAACAGCAGTGGCTACATACTTAGTGGCAGCAGTTACACGATCCAAAAGTAAGATTGATGATGACATCTTGGCAGCTATTGCTGCTACAGAGAAGGGAGGTGATTACCCGAAGGGTTTTCCCTCTCGTTATATTTATCATTTAAGTCCTGATAACGTCCCATTAGTGAGGATTAACGACGTTGGTGACAGAATTATTCCCAACGCGGACTGCAGACCAGCACTGATCCTAGCTGCGCACGAGGGGTTGGCGTCAGCCCACGCCGGTGTGTCAGCTACAATATCTCTGCTACAACAACGTTACTGGTGGTTTGGTTTATATAAACAAGCGCGCGCTTATGTTCTTGATTGTGACATTTGCCAACAGATTAAACCTTCTACTGTTGCGCGCCCACCACAGACACAGCTGTACATCTCTAATAAGCCATTTGGTTGTGTTTATTTAGATCACTGCGGTCCTTTTTCCTCAGATACTGCGTACAAGTACATCTTGGTTGCAGTGGATTCGTGCACACGTTTTCTATGGGTATGGCCACAAAGGAGTGCTGACTCGCGGACTGTCATCAGGGATTTGCGTGTCTTTGTGGGAACTTTTGCGTGTGGTACCTTCCATTCTGATCAGGGCCCTGCGTTCGCCTCTAAGGCTTACAAGGAGGCTATGAAAAATGTGGGGGTCCTTGTCAAATTTTCGTCTCCCTACCGACCTGAGGGTAATAGTGTGGTGGAGCGAATGAACCGTGACTTAAAGCAATCATTGACAGCACGTGTTTTAGGCACAGGCCGGAACTGGCTAGCCCATTTGTATAACGTCCAACGTGCACTAAATAATCTCCCTAGAAGGTCTCTGGGTGGGCGGACCCCGTACATGATGCTCTTCGGAATCAGAATGTTTGTTCCAGACCTTGATGGTCTAGACATTGCGGCGTCGACCGCACCCTTTGACGTAGATGATCACTGTGCTGTTTTGCAGACCCTACAAGAAGCCAGAGACTCTCTTTCGAAAGAACATTTGCCCTCCACATCTGAAGCTGAGGTTCAGATTCCGGTAGTCGGCTGGCTACCCCGAGTTGGAGATCTGGTCCGTGAGAAGGTGGAGAACAAGAAGGAGTTCGGCCCCTCTTATCGTGCACCAGTTCCAGTGCTTGGAGTGCAGGGTACAAGAACAGTCATTTTACCTCCACTTCCTGGTCGCAAAGAAAACAGGTACATCTCTATTGACAATGTCAAACTTCAGCGAGTGGCCGATACTTCTTAGTATGACTCCGGCAGTTTCATGCCAGACAATGCAAAGAAATTCAATGTTGGTTCCTGCTTCTAACACCTTGTCTGATGTTGCCATCGAGATGCATTCAGTTACTGATCCCTTGCTGATACCACCGGCTGGTGGTTTGCCCGAAGAGACTGAGTATGCTTATCCTACACGTGGACCTTCGCCTGTTTTACAATCTACAGCACTTGGCCAGTCCCGTTTTTCCTTTGACACTAACTCTTTGCCCTCAACTCCCCCATCAAACATTGCTGTTTTTGTGAGCTGGTTTAAGAAACATTTTTTGATAGCCCCTTGGACATACATCTGGTTGATGCTTTTTGGTATTTTTTTGTTTATGTCCATTGGATTTGTTGTAGTTTTTTTCCGTTTGGTGGATGGCCATTATCTCAAAGAGAGATCGACAATTAGACTTATCAATGGAACTTTGGCCCCCCACTCCTCATCCCACATCATGAAAAGGGACCAGACTTTTGTGAATATTACTGCCTGGCCCGTCATGGATGGAATCGCTTGGGATGCTGTTAAATTTCAAATTCATGGGCCTACAGAGGTCATTAATGTGCCTAATGTATTTCGTGTTTCTATGGGTGATGTAGTTAAACAGAACATACGTTCTGATGATTGGGATGTACACGCCATTGAAGCACTGTTTTCAGATTTGAAATATTATGCTGCCTTTGATGCTGAGGATTTGTATGACAATGCGGCTAATTATGCGGAACAGTATTGTTTTCAACATTATGGCAATCACTTCCTGCATAAATCGAATTCGTTTAGAAATTTTGTAAATTTTACCCAGTGGGAACATTGTCCCACCCCCTCGTTTGGCAGTTCACATACATTAGTTGATAAGTTTACTTATTTTACTGATTTCGGTGTTTCTGCCCCGGCATCTTTTTATTTTAAAGTTAAGCCTGAGTCTGCCACTAAGGTGAGACTGACACACACCAAATTGCTATATTCTAAGTCCTTTATGGATGAGTTGTCAATCAAAGGTTATGATCTATGGAAGGCTACTATTGATCTTAAGTCGGTTTGGGGTTCCAAACCGTGGCAGGTTCAGGGAACTGAAGCTTTACACCGTGCCTGTCTAGTACCAAATCATATGTTGTTTTTAAATGCAACCATCTTCCAAACCACCTGTTTCGGATTGGCCACTTCTAAAAAACTAAATTCGCCTTCAGTGCCGGATCTGGGTGCTTACCCAAATTGGAATAATCACACAGATCTGTCCCTTCCTGCTTTGCAGTTATTAGTTTCTAATTCGTCTTTTAATATTTCGAAATTTAATAGTGAGGGATGGTTAATTTGGCAAAGCAGTTCTGATACCTGTCAACGTCGTTTTCTAGGACTGAAACCGGGGTATACTCAAGATCGCGTGGACCCCCGGTTTGAGTCGTCACATACAGTAACTACATACTCTGTAGGGAAATTATGTCAGTCCTGGCTGCGACATTCCACCTTGGCATCTGTCAAAGTTCATTTATCAAAGTTACATGACAAAATAGATTTGAATGATTTTGTTAAAGGTCCTGTGGGTGGCAGATCCAAGAGATGGGCGTATGCTATTTACAACGAAGTATGGAAACTGTCGCAAATTGAGGCAGCTTCAAGATTGAGAGCTATTGATCAGGCTAATATGGAAAAAGTATTAGCAGTTATTGATAACAGCATTAACACTCTTTCTTCTCGCATTTATACATTAGATAATATTGTTTCTTCAATTGTGGATATTGTGCAGGATGATATGTCTGTGTTGTATCATGGTCAAAACCAGTTGCGTTCTGTTATGCAGTTTGCATGGACATTACAAACATTGAAGGCAGGGAAGGTCCCTTGGGACTATCTGAATACAACATCGTTATTTCTTCCCTTTAACCTTACTGACAAACAGCAGTTCATGTCCATGAAGGATGCTACATATTCCTTGCTCCATATTGAGAAATTGGAGCCGTTACCTTTCCCTGTTGCGGAAGTCGATTCCGCTGTGTGGCTCTTACACGGATTGATAACTCTCCCGTTCGCACTTTTTGAGTTTACCTCTTGTATGAAACACTATGCTCTGGGTAGATATGAACAGCTGGGTACCGCTTTCATACATGAAGTCTGGTCCCTCCCCTTTACGTATAGATGTACAAGGGACGGTACTGAGGTTTATCTGAAGGGTGAAGAATGTACAACGTCACCTGATCATTCTGTTGTATGTAGGCACATTCAATTGCACGGAGCTTGTAATATACACGCTCCGAATTTGGCCTGCGTGCTCAAAGGTATCCCGGTACCAGTGATTACGCCATCTTTCACGCTGCTTGCAAACGGTAGTTATTTAATTTTAAACAATGAAGCTTGCTGCGGGATGTTAGTAGGGATCCCGTATATAGTAACTGTATCACAGAGGGTTGTCTGCTGCAATAACGTCCTGTTTCCACCCCCGCATGGGAGGCTGGATGCTTCCATCTGGCCTTCGATTCCAACCTTGAAAGCAGAGTTCAACAAGATGAGCAGAATAAGAGCGCTATTGTCCCAAAAGGAGGTGCCTTTGACTTCCTCCCGGGAAACATTTGTTCTTCACGTAGCAAATACGCGCACTGAGGTACAGGCGCTTTTGAATACTGACCTCCCCCTGCATTTTGGAGCTTTGATCCAAACAATTTTCAATGCCTCGTCCACGACTGGCCTGGCTCATTTTTTTAAACTTGTGGGCTCGGGCCTCGTGACCTCTTTCCAAACTATTTTTGGTGTGATTCCGGCATTTTTTCATTCTATTTTCTCAAGCGTCTTTGGAGGTGTCCCGTTAATTCTGGCGCTAGTGGCAGGTGTGCTGCTTTTACTTTTCATCTTGCGAAATGGCTGCTCTTTCTGTGCCACATGACAGCCTGTCCCGCCTGCAGCTTCTTCGTGACAGGATGCTTGATTACTATGGTGTCCTGCCGTTGGCGACTTTGAGCCTGGCATATGGATTATCCTTCCGGTATTCCTACTTCACCTGCGTGCAACCTGTCTTCCACTGCCTAGATTGTCCCTTTGAATGGCCTATGGATTTGTGCTTGTCCAACATGGTGTCTCCGGACCCGGATTATGATCGACTGATGAGGCCCTTAGTGTCTCACGAGTCTGCCTGTTCTGGTGTTCGGATTATGGCCTGCGGTGCGGCGCATGGTATCCTGGGTAATTGGGACGTCGTGAGAGCGGCATATGACTTCTTGGATATGAGTTACTTGGAAGTACACGATGGTTGCCCTCTGATGGTGCTAGAGGCTCCGCTGATAGAAGAACACGTATGTTCCTTTTCTTTGCTTAACTGGATGGCTGAAACCTTCAGTGGCCGTGCCAATGATTTTCTGCTGGAAGCAGTGGCCACATATGCTGCATATACTTTCATGGATTGAGTGAACTATCGTCCACTATGTTGTCCTCACGTGTCTTGAACTGTCCCGGTACGTCTGTACTTCTGCCCGGTGTGGCGTTTTTTCATTTTTTCACCCCCCACGGCATGTTTGAGGTTTTTTGTTTTTTCTTTCCACTTTTGGTTTTTTCCTATTCGGACTTTGCCTGAACTGACCTGTGTTTTTTAAATTGGATACGCCTTGTTCTGCTCTGTCGCGCTTGAACTCTGCGTTCTCTCTTTTCTTGCATACTAAGTAGTGCTTCGATCAAGGGGGCATGTAGTAAGGACTCCCTTAATACGTACATACATTGTTAAGTTAGCATAACCACGTCAGAAGTTAGAAAGCCATCTTGCTGCTTTTGCACACGACACTGCGTTCACATGTTATTGCTTAAACGAACTGCTGACTCGAGTTTTGCCTCACACGAGAGCAATCTGTTGTTACCATCCCGAGCTCTGCGAAGCGACCTTGGTCTGCACACGATGTGACAAACAGTCTGAGTTGTTAGACAATGCATGTTTTCCACTCTAGGTTGATCGACCCACTATTTAGTCATAACACACGAGCAGCTGCACATACCTGAAAGTTGGTGCTTTTAATATCACGGACATCATGTTTATTATTCAGACCGAAGACGAGCCTTCCTGCGAGAAGACTCCTGATGCTCCTGTGATGTGATTTCACTAAGCTGATCTTTGAGGTATGGGGTCCCCTATTCAAGCCTAAGAGACCTTCTGTTAGTATAATAATAATATTAGCTTCTTAGTAAAGGGAAGGTGGTAGTATCCACTGTCATTATAACATGATCACCCCTTTTATATTATATGGAATTGTAACTATGTTGATGGTTTTGATTTTAATCATTTTTCTGCTTGTATTAGCCAAAGTACTGCATATTAGGACACGTGGTCTATAAAAATAAACTCTTTTTATTTTCACCGTGTCTCTGTTGATTCTTGTTGTGGACTGATGTGAGAATAATATACGAACAGGTATTTCCGATTCCCACCATTCCTGAGTATGTACTGAGTCGCTTGTTCTGGGTTGTCTTTTCATTGGGACCGCCGAGCTAAATCTCGGATAACGAATGGGACACTTATGCTAGCCGGATACTGGGTTCTGGGTTCTGAGGTGAGTTTCTGGTACACCACAACTCACTGAGGTCCTGGGGTTCTACGCATAGTTCTGTGTATAAGCAGAATCCCTGCAACACAGTCCGGTAAAAATCTGCAACAACTCGCCTTCACTTTTCTTTTAGCGGAAACAAACGAGCGCAGACCCAGTAGTTCTTGTGCTTAATTTATTTTAGCCATTTTTCCGCCATTACGCGTTTCGGGCGATCCCGCCCTTGATCACATGACAACTCATAGGCTAATGACCACTCTATTTAAAGTGCAAGTGACAGCAATTAATGGACATAGAAAAAACATTTCAGTATAGCGAAGAGGTACTATGATCAGTACAATACCCACATAAATGTAAACATTATAGTTTGCCATTCTTTACATATATCATAAAATGTATGGTATATATATATATCTCAATCTCCTAATACTTGCATAAATGCAAATTAGGTTCGCGTTACATTATGTCCAGAATAAAAATTGTTAAAGTGACAGTGCTTAGCCAAAGAAAATTATGATTAAAGTGCAAATGACCATATACCTGATAGTAAAAATTCCCAGGATGTTAGAAGGTGACCAATTCAGATCTCAAAAACTTATCAAACCCATTATGACTTTTCACTCGTACAAAACCATAGAAATTCCCCGTTATAGTTAGTTCAGCTAACTATAACTCGCACGCCCGCAATGCACTGCTGATGACGTCACATATTACATCACTCATGACATGGTCAGTGACATCACTCATGACATCACTGATGATATCTCAAATGACATCACTGATGACATCACTGATTACATCATCCAGTGAATGTGTGATTTTCTGAAAATTACATATGTTTTATATATGTATAACTCAAGGTCGATGGAAGAATAAATGGGTATATAAGTGTCTAAATGGATGATTTGTTTTTGAAAAATTGATTGTATAACTGACTGATTAAGTGTATCTTAGTGAATACATGGCTTAGTGAGTAATGTTTAAATATGTAAATATCTGTATCAGTCTCTCACTTTGTGTATAAGTGGCTGCGTGGGTTGGTGAGTAGCTACATGAGTGTCTATATAGGTTATTAGTTGGTTTTTTGAGTATCAGTATAAGTGTCTGATGTCTGTATGGTTCGGTGGGGGGTATTACCTAGTGCATAGGTGCATGAATGAGTGACTCACTGTTTGTATGTGTTGAAGACAGCATGTGTGCAGGACTGTATGGGTGGATGAGTGTGTGCATGGGTGTGTTAGTGAGTGAATGACTGTCTCAATAGTGTCTCTATGAGTAACTACATATGTTTTAAACTAGTATATGTGACTATTGGTGTATATAAGTGAGTATATGTGAGAGTGAGAGATTGAAAGAGTTCCTGTATGAATAAGTATGTGTTTCTATAAGTGATTGTTAAAAAGACTAAGTATGTGTACGTTTCTGTAGAAGTAACTGTGGTGGTGTGTGTATAACTGTATATGCAGGTAAACAGATGTTTGAGTCTTTATTAGCATGAGTGACTATGTGTGTGAGTAACTTTATGGATGAGTGGCATTGTGTAACAGGATGTATAGGTGCATGAGTACATATGACGAGTGAGTACATGTATGAGTGACTGTATAGGACTGTTGGTGAATGAGTGGATGTGGATGCGGATCTTACAATTACTGAATAGGTTGTTGTAACTGGTATTGGTATGTCCATTGTTTTGAAAATTTTAATTTCTATTTTTGAATGTGTGTATCAAAGGTTATATTAGGGGGAGAGGAGGTCTGCCACTCTATCACAAGCATGATGTCATCAGTGATGTCATCAGTGATGTCATCAGTGATGTCACTGACCACGTCATGAGTGATGTAATATGTGACGTCATCAGCAGTGCATTGCGGGCGCGCGAGTTATAGTTAGCTGAACTAACTATAACGGGGGAATTTCTATGGTTTTGTACGAGTGAAAAGTCCAGCTAACTATAACGCCCCTGAAACCTATGGTTTTTTCAGTTAATTTCTAAGGTTTTTTAAATGCTAATTCATAGCTATAACGTGCCTGAAACCTATGTTTTTTTCAGTGAGTTTCAAAGGTTTTTTAAATGCTAATTTCTAGCTATGCCTACAGAGATAGGACATGTGAAGAAAGAAGGAAAAAGGCACAGAAAGAAAAAAAAGAAATGCAGAAAGAAGCAACAGAAGTCCTCAAAGACGAAGAAAAGTGCAGGAAGAAGTATAACGTGCAGAAAGAACAAACAGAAGAGCAGAAACAAGCCTTGTTGCAAAATCATCCTGTACCCTCAACTTTTCAGACGGATACTGATGGTAACTGAGTCTGACTAAACAGTCCTAGAGCCAGTGCTATGTTAAAAGACACTCAGAATACAGTGAAAACACCTACATACACTTGGGCACACTATGTGTTGGCGTCCCCCTGTGATTAGCATGACCTCCTCTGTAAGCCCGTAGTATATAATAGGGCAGGGGATTAAAACTACCTCTTAAAACGCACCACAGGGCGTGTTTGAACATGTCACCTCATGCCCCGTCCCCTCCCTTCCCCACTGTGTAAACACGCCCTGTAGCCGTTTTAAGTTGGGAGATTAAGTCCCCTTGAATCCTGAGGGTCCCTAGGGTCCAACTAGACCACTACGTACCTCCAGTAAGCGCCACAGAGCTGCGTTGCAGAGAGGTGTAAAAAGTGGCACGGCCTGCACCACCTCTCTGCAACGCAGAGCAGTGGTGCTTACTGGAAGCACCTGGTGGGCTAGTTGGACCCCAGGGTCCCTCAGGATTGAAAGGGAATTATTTCCCCAACTTAAAAACGCGCCACAGGGCCTGTGGGCATTCTGAGTTGAGAGATTAAGTCCCCTTGAATCCTAAGGGTCCCTAGGGTCAAACTATCCCACTAGGTACCTCCAGTAAGCGCCACAGAGCTACGTTGCACGGAGGTGTAAAAAGGGGCGTGGCCTCAGAACACCTGTCTGCAACGCAGCTCCCTGGTGCATACTGGAGATACCTGTTGGGCTAGTTGGCCCTCAGGGACCCTCAGTATTGAAGGGGAATTAATTCCTCAACTTACAACTGGCCAGGGGGCGCCTTTGCAGAGTGCTGCAAGGAGGGGGCGTGGCCTCCGGCGCGATGCCGGTCTTTTATTTATTTATTTTTAAGAAGGAGGGCTGTGTGGCCCCCTTTCTTTTTCTAATTTTATTAGCCCCATCCCCCAGGGCCTGCACCCTAATTTTTTTTGTTGAAAAAAATTAATTTGGCCCTCCCAAGGCTTTAATCGGCCCCGGGACCCCAACCCCCAGGTCATGGCCTTTTTTTTATTTTTTTATTCTTTAGGGGGGGGGTTGTGTTGCCCCCCTCCTCAGGCCACTTATGGCCCCGGAGACCCCATCCCCCGGGGCCAGCCTTTGTTTTCTATTTTTTAAAAAAAATATATATATTTATAGAAACACTTAGGACATGCTGGACAAACCGTATTTACCTATCACCATGACGATTTGCGTGATATTCATTAAAAGGCGACTATGCATACAATGAATCCACGTAGAATGTATTCACACCGCTAGTGAAGCTCTGACATGTCTGACACCCTACCGTGCCTAATCCCGGCGCCCCCGCTGCTGGGTACTCTCCAAGTAGACACCCTTGTCGTTTATTTATACAAACATGGGTAGCTATTGCCGGGCACATTTAATACACATGCACACCAAGCCATTCGAAGGGGATTCAACAAAAATTCGACCAAACTATGCAAGAAACCCCCTCACGGTTAATAAAACACACATCCACCGCCGGATGTGTAATACCATTTATTTTACTCTCTGGAAAGGAGACAAACCGCACTTGAGAGTCACAGCGTGCTCCTGGCTGAGCCCAATGCTGTGTTACACCCACCAGTGCCCGCCGAGTGCCACACACCTCTGTGTTGTATTCCACCAGCTAGTGCGTATGCTATGACACTCTCTAGCCCATGTGCACTGTAACACCACCCCGTGAAAATGTCATGCCACACTTGCCTTCGCACGGGTTATATTGCCCCATCTAACATGCCTTCCTCGATGCCTATGTTATAAAGCACAGTGCTATGCCATACATATTACAATCTGGGATCCATGTCTTTGTCACAGTGCATATGCAATGTTACACTACCCAGCACCTATTTTATATTACAACTTTAGAGACTACTTAGGTTACACAACACCGCCCTGTGCATATTACACTCCAAGGCGCATATCACATAGCAAGCGCTAGTGCCTGTGCTATCTCGCGCTCTCCAATGAATCTGTCATTGCGCACAATGTATTGCATATTATATTTCACGCCCCGGTTCATCTTATATCACACTTTTTGGTGCATAGTTTATACCATATACTATATCTATTTCAATCGTGCTCTCAGGACTATGTTCTATATAACACTGCGGCCACCTACCCTTTTCACAGGCATTACATTTTGCGATGGGGGGTAGAGGGTCAGGGGATGTTTCTGCCAAGTGAGCCCGGAGTCACAGTCCCAAACGTCCTCTTCTTCCTGAATAAAAGTGAGATTATGCTGCATACTTGTTCATATTTTAAGTAGTTCGCACAGACACACATTTTAAAAACAATAAAGTTCCTAATACCCACCTTCTATGAACAGTTAGCTTGCTGCTCCATCCACCTCCTCCCTATCCTCTGTTGTCTGAATCCATGGACTAGCCTCCTCCCTCCTGCCATGCATGGTCTGATGTGCTGCCACTGCCCTGCACTTAGCATGATGTACCAGTCCACTCATCCTGCCCTCCATTGCCCAATTCTATGGCCCATCATTGACCTCCTGCTTAGCCTCTGTGCTTTGCTTGCTGCCCATATTCTCCTTCCCCCTGCCTTCCGATGTCTTTGTGCATGCCCCTGCTCCATCCTTTTTGCCCACCATGTTCCATGGGGGGAACAACCTTTACAACGCAACTTTTACAACGCACTACCATTACAACGCATTTTTTACAACGCATAATCCATTACAACGCATGACATTACAACGCATGACACTACAACGCATTTTTAAAAACTACCTTTACAACGCATTCCATTACAACGCATACTACCATTACAACGCATACCATTACAACGCATAATATTACACTATACTATCCAACACTTACCCTACTGATGCACCCCCTGGAGTTAGAATAGTAATTTTTACCCCTATACTATCCAACACTTACCCTACTGATGCACCCCCTGGAGTTAGAATAGTAATTTTTACCCCTATACTATCCAACACTTACCCTACTGATGCACCCCCTGGAGTTAGAATAGTAATTTTTACCCCTATACTATCCAACACTTACCCTACTGATGCACCCCCTGGAGTTAGAATAGTAATTTTTACCCCTATACTATCCAACACTTATCCTACTGATGCACCCCCTGGAGTTAGAATAGTAATTTTTACCCCTATACTATCCAACACTTACCCTACTGATGCACCCCCTGGAGTTAGAATAGTAATTTTTACCCCTATACTATCCAACACTTACCCTACTGATGCACCCCCTGGAGTTAGAATAGTAATTTTTACCCCTATACTATCCAACACTTACCCTACTGATGCACCTCCTGGAGTTAGAATAGTAATTTTTACCCCTATACTATCCAACACTTACCCTACTGATGCACCCCCTGGAGTTAGAATAGTAATTTTTACCCCTATACTATCCAACACTTACCCTACTGTTGCACCCCCTGGAGTTAGAATAGTAATTTTTACCCCTACACTATCCAACACTTACCCTACTGTTGCACACCCTGGAGTTAGAATAGTAATTTTTACCCCTACACTATCCAACACTTACCCTACTGTTGCACCCCCTGGAGTTAGAATAGTAATTTTTACCCCTATACTATCTAATACTTACCTTAAATGTAATTTAATATTATGCGTTGTAATGGTATGCGTTGTAAAGGTAGTATGCGTTGTAATGGTAATGCGTTGTAAAGGTATTTTTTTAAAATGCGTTGTAGTGTCATGCGTTGTAATGTCATGCGTTGTAATGGATTATGCGTTGTAAAAAATGCGTTGTAAGTGCATGCGTTGTAAAAGTGTGCGTTGTAACGTCATACATCCGTTCCATGGACCTGCCACTCCTATCTACTCTGAGTGTTCTGTTGAGCTGCCACTCCCCTACCACCTGTCTAGCATTGTCAGATGACTGTAACCTGTCCCTGCCACCTCCACCCTGCCTGTCTACATGCCATGTCCCTATCCCCTTCCTCCTGTCCTCCATGGTCCATTTTACTGCCACACCCTTCTGCCCTCCCTGGTCTGTTGTGCTGCAACTGCTCCTCCTGCCTGCCCCGCGCGGTCTGTTGTGAGGCCCCTTCCCCTGAACTCTCTTGTCTGTGCCCAGGTCCTGACCCTCCCGTCTATCCTCCATGGTCCTTTGTGCATGCCCCTGCACCCTCCTTCTTGCCCATCATAGCCATTGTGCTGCCACTAACCCTCCCGCTTGCCATGCATGGACTTCTGTGGTGCCATGGCCCCTCCCACCTTCCCTGTGTGGTCAGCTAGCTGCTCCTGACCCCCTCCCACCTTCCCTCCATGGTCTGTGTGTATGCCATCATAGTCTCACTGTTGCTCTCCATGGTGTGTCTTGTTTCTAGTGCCCATCCTGCCTGACCTCCATGGTCATCTTGCTGCTCCTGCCCTGCCCCCTTGCCCCCAGCCCTCTGTTTCCATGTGCAGGCCCCTATTCCCTCCATCCTGGCTTGTCAGTTCCATTGTAATGCCCCTGATCCGTCCCTCCTGCCCTTTATGGTCTGTTATGCTGCAGCTTTCTCTCCTGTCTGTCCATTATGGTCAGCTAGCTACCATTGCCTCTTTTCCCTCTGTTGTCTGTTGTCCATGTGCATGGTCCTGTCCCCTCCCGATTGCTTTCTATGGATTGTTGTGCTGCACTCCCGTCCCGCATGCCCTGTGTGGTGTATTGTGCTGCTGCAAACCCTGATGCCTGCCCTGTAGGGTCAGTTTGGTGCACCTCTCAATGTCCCTCCTGTCCTCTGTTATCCGAGTCCATGTCCCTACCCCAATTCCTCCTGCCTTCCATGATCCAATGTACCATACTTGCAAACATTTTGAACTTGGTAAGAGGGAGTTTTTTAAATAAAACTGGGGTATTGATTTTCCCCTTTGAGTTACATTGAAAAAGAGAAGATTGTAGACAGGAAACAGATCAAGTAAAGCCCATTTGAGCTTAAAAACATTGGATGTTTCCTGGCTGAAACAGGTCTGTTGGCATGTATGGTTGTATGACCACTGCCTCTTCCTTCTGCCCACAATGGTCTATTATATTGCCACAGCCTCTCTTGCCAGTCCTGTATTGTTGGTTCGTTGCCCCTGCCCCCCTTTCCACTGCCCTCCGTAGTCTGTTGTGCTGCCACTGCCCTTCCTGCCTGCCTAGTGTGGTCAAATTGTTGCCTCTGCACTCTCCTACCTGCCTTCAATTTTCAGAGTCCGTGCCCCTGGCCTCTGCCTCTCAACAGTATCCCAATGAACAACTAGATTGCTAACATTCTATATTTATTACAAAAGTGTGGAATGCCTGACGTCATCTTGATGTAATCAAAACTGTAATGCCTAGAGCATTTCCTTTAAAAATTACATATATGAGAGGGTCTTATTTGCATCAAAATTATGGTTAGTGCTCTAAAAAACTAAAATGAGGACATATTTTCTGAGTTTTCAAATAGCGACAAAGAACTTTTAAATTATTTGTAATCTTTATGTTTTTTTATCCAGTCGACCACTTGATTAAATGTTGCACCTTGGCGAGAGGATGTGGTGTTACTTCCAGAGCTGCAGACTTTGGAACTGGGGAACCAGGTTGGAGTTTCTGCTTCAGCTGAACATTCTGTGATTGTGGTCAAATCACTTAATCTCCCCATGTCTACAACCAAAATAAATTTGATCTTGTGTGATGTAACCAATGCTCACGTAAAGCATTCCAATACCTGACAAGTCTGCACTATATAAAACTGCAAAATACACAAAAAATAACTGTTTTGCACACTTCTGTCATTGGGCTACATTTGGGCTACATCTGGGTGATATTTGGGCTACATTTGGGCTCTTTTGTCTCTGGTGGCCATTTTAGGAGATTTATTTGTTATGAAGTTTCCTAATTTTCTCATTTACTGCAGTCTCCTCAGTAGGAAATGCTTTCAGTTTTTTACTTTGATTCCATCAAGAAGGTATTCAGATATGTCACACATTTGTCATAAATTCTGAATATTAGCACTCTAGTTGCTCATTAGATAACTGTAGCAAAGCTACTGCTCACCACGGAAGTCTGCTGCTAGTATTAGAAGTGCATGTTTCAGTCTGCATATCAGATTTTTTAATGAAATAGAAGAGGATTTGAGAAGTCACTCAAAATGTGCCCTCATTTTTCTTTCTTCAGCACTAATCATAATTTCTATGGCAAAAAGAACCCCCTCATTGGGTTCCTTTTTAAATTAAATGTTTTAAGTGTTACCAGTTTATTCCAATCAAGATGGCTTCAGGTGTGCCATACTTTTGTGATAAGTAAGACAGTAAGCGCTCTAGTTGTTCTTAAGAACACTCTGGGACATTCTGTCATTGGGCTATACTTGGGCTACATCTGGGTGATATTTGGGCTACATTTGGGCTCTTTTGTCTCTGGTGTCCATCTTGGGAGATTTATTTGTTATGAAGTTTCCTAATTTCCTCATTTACTGCAGTCTCCTCAGTAGGAAATGCTTTCAGTTTTTTACTTTGATTCCATCATGAAGGTATTCAGATATGTCACGCATTTGTCATAAATTCTGAATGTTAGCACTCTAGTTGCTTATTAGATCACTGTAGTAAAGCTACTGCTCACCACGGAAGTCTGCTGCTAGTATTAGAAGTGCATGTTTCAGTCTGCATATCAGAATTTTTTAATGAAATAGAAGAGGATTTGAGAAGTCACTCAAAATGTGCCCTAATTTTTCTTTCTTCAGCACTAATCATAATTTCTATGGCAAAATGAGCCCCCTCATTGTGCTCCTTTTTAAATTAAATGTTTTAAGTGTTACCAGTTTATTCCAATCAAGATGGCTTCAGGTGTGCCATACCTTAGTCAAAAGTAAGACAGTAAGCGCTCTAGTTGTTCTTAAGAACACTCTGGGACATTCTGTCATTGGGCTATACTTGGGCTACATCTGGGTGATATTTGGGCTACATTTGGGCTCTTTTGTCTCTGGTGGCCATCTTGGGAGATTTATATGTTATGAAGTTTCCTAATTTCCTCATTTACTGCAGTCTCCTCAGTAGGAAATACTTTCAGTTTTTTACTTTGATTCCATCAAGAAGGCATTCAGATGTGTCACACATTTTCCATAAATTCTGAATGTTAGCACTCTAGTTGCTCATTAGATCACTGTAGTAAAGCTACTGCTCACCAGGCAAGTCTGCTGCTGGTATTCAAAGTGCATGTTTCAGTCTGCATGTCAGAATGTTTTTATGAAATAAAAGAGGATTTCAGAAGTCAAAATGTGCCCTAATTTTTCTTTCTGCAGCACTAATCATAATTTATATGGCAAAATGAACCCCCTCATTTTGTTCCTTTGTAAATTAAATGTTTTAAGTGTTACCACTTTATTCCAATCAAGATGGCTTCAGGTGTGCCATACTTTTGTCATAAGTAAGACTGTTAGCGCTCTAGTTGTTCTTTAGAGCACTCTGGGAAGCTGCAGTAGAACACAAAGGAATCAACTGACAGTCTCTGCCCTTGTTGGATGCACATGTTTTACTGAGAATGTCAGACTTCATTCTTACATGACTGAGAAAGATAATGTGAATTTACAGAAAATATGCTCTCAGTTTAGCTTATAGATCACCTTCCAAACCTCTGTGGGAAAAGTATGAGAAAATAGTTTTCTCTCAAACATGGTTCGTGATATCACAGCAGAAGGCTTTTTCACATGGTAAAATCACCTTAGAACACACCACAATTCCTAAAATGAGTATGGTACCATCAACAAATGATTTATAATGTAACTAAAGTCTTAAAACCTTCTATTAACTGCAATGCTTTTTAATGAGGTGCTATCATGTATATTGGTCCCAAGATGGCTGCCAACACTTCTTGGATGAAGTACTGACAGCCAATCAGATCTCACGATGAGATATGTGGTTAGGCTCCGCCCAGATATGAATGTGATTTTACTTTTGATTTTCTCAGGAACTACTGAACAGATTGACACCATATATGCAAAAGGCACATGCCTGACCTGAGGACTACCTCTTTGCCAAATTTCAAGTAATTCTGTTCAGCCGTTCGGGCTGTACCTTGGACTAAAGGTCCCTATGGAAAATTGCATGGGGAAAACGCGTTTTGGGACCCCCCCTTTTTTCTCAGCCCCCGCTTGACGAATCCCCCCGAGACTTTCAGGGTAGGAGCGGAGCGGAGCGCCCCACCTATTTTGAAAATTTCGCGAGGATTCGTCAACCGGCGCCAGAGTTATTCCAAATAGAATGTTGCAAATTTCCTATGGAAACACGGTCCTAACTATAACTATCCACTGGCGGCCGCCAGTAGATAATATATATATATATATATATATATATATATATAGGCAAAGGAATTTGTCTTCAACTTGCTAGTTCCTCATGCAAAGACGAACACGGACCTGTCACATTGGTGCAATTCTTTATTCAATCCAACAATAACGCACCACCGCCATGACGCGTTTCGGCCTGCTAGAGGCCTTGATCACATGACGTTGTTGAGGGAAGCCTGATATTTAAAGTGCTAGTGCAGTATGACCTGCCTGTAAAGGCGAGTTGACATAGAAAACACATTGGCAGATAGTGTTTACAATGCAGTTGTTCTAATTGCATAATGCAAAATCAAAACACTAAACTTTATCGAAATATAGTGGCCAGTAGCAGTAGCATAATTACATAAATAACTGTAAAAAATGCTTTAAAAAATACATCGGGATTAAAAGGAGCATGCCCATAAAGTACATATAAAAAGTCTCGTATAGACATCATTGAGCTAAAATCTCATGTGTTATGTATACAGTGGGTTACAACATAGAGAGAGAGAGGAAATAATCACCATTAAGCTTTGTGTAAACGTGTCTTTAGACAGATAGCAGCATCAGTATGTGCAACTATACAATCAATCTGTACTATGTAGCATTGACTGATATTTATTAGATCTGCCCACACTAGATCGAAAGTAGACCGTTAACTTGTGTAAGGACAATTGATGTTTAGATGCCGCTCTTAGAGGGGTACTTTTTCCCTGTGGTGCCTGTGTATCAATATGCCTGATAGAACCCTAGTGGGTCTTTGGTACCCCATGAAACAAACCCTACTTGACTAGGTTAGAATCCACCTGTGTCACTGTAGAATGCACCTAAAACATTTTCCTCTGCTATTAATCACTAGGTTGATTATCCCAATAGCGCCTTTGTATTGTCGTGGTTGATATTAACATCAAGTGAGAGTTTGTGTGTGTATGTGCTACCTTGATGTATTTCTATGTTGCATTGGCCAACAATGGTCACAACAAAGACGAAAAGAAAGGGAGTCATTTGACCAATGGTGACCTAGGCAAGGTTTTGACAAAAAGTGTCATGTTCATTAAATTATGAACTCCTAAAGAGACATTGCTCAGAAAGGTCAGACATTGACTGAACCCACTGTGTATAACATATGTCTAAAATTCTGAAAAAAATATTTATTTGATAACTTCATAGATACAAAAAATCATAACATTTCCCTTTAAAATTAACCTGATGCGCAGCATCTCACCGTAGGGTATACTGCGGATGAGATGTTCGGGATGGCGGCTGGTGGCATGAAGCACCGTGTCCCCGGCTGTCGCTTTGCGATGAAATTTGGTCTCAAGTCTACGATTCACAACAAAGACTTCTACATCTAGAAAATTGACTGATTTCTGACTTCTCTGGACTGTGAACTGCAAATTCAGTTGATTAACATTGATTTCCTGAATGAAATTCACTGCTAATGATTCTGAACCCTTCCAAATTAGGAATAAATCGTCAATGTAACGATACCAAACGATAATATTTTCAGACATGACTTTCTCGAATTTGGTGCTGAGGACTTGCTCTTCCCACATCCCCATATGTAAACAAGCATAGCTTGGGGAAAAGCAAGCCCCCATAGCCACACCTCTCATCTGTTGACATATTTGGTTCGGAACAAAAAATAGTTATTGTTTAGGCAGGTATAAATCATCTCCAGAATCATTTTACTATGGTTCATCATGCAAAGGGGTTTTGTTCTATAAAAATGTTTAACTGCTTTCATCCCATAAAGATGATGTATGCTCGTATATAGGGCTGTTACGTCAAGAGTAATCAGTAAGTAATCTTTCTGCCATTTAATATTCTCAAATTTTCCTCAAAAAGTCCCCCGTATCCTATAGATAAGAAGGCAACAGCTGCACATGTTCCTGTAGAAAATAATCAATGTACAGTGATGTTTTCTCCATAAAGCTGTCTCTGGCCGATATGATTGGCCTACCGGGGGGTTTGGTTGCATCTTTGTGGATTTTGGGAATTAGATAAAAGACCGGGATGACTGGATGCTTCACTTTTAAAAATTTGAATTCATCCGTGCTGAGCAGCCCTGCACTTTTCCATGATAATAACTTGGTGTGCAATTCGCTCCATGCTATTTTGACCACTTTCCAATCACTACGTTTATAACGTTGTCGGTCATTCAAATGGATTAGCGCTTCTTCTATATACATCTTGCATGGCCAAAGGACAATGTTCCCGCCCTTGTCTGATTGGCGGACGATAACGTTATCATTATCCTGTATTTTTTTCATCAATTTCCCATAGCTATGATTCCGTTGGTTATATTTCAAACGTGTGAACGTAGTAGACCTGTGTAGTTTTTTCAGTTGGTTAATCACTAGTTCATTGTAGATATCAATGTTGTCATGTACCATGATTGGATTATAGGTAGACTTGGGTTTAAAGGGCGTCATGCCCGGCTTGTTCACCCTAGGAAAGGAGTCACTTCCAACTACTTCATCCACTCTCCCTTCATCAAGTTGTTTGCAATATTCATATAAAGATATCAGAGCACTTTACATGACCACCAGTTCCATTACAGATGGACACATTTTGTTGGTTATTTACAAGCCCCTTGCGCCACTTTTGCGTCATTTTTAACATGGGAAAAGTGTCGTACGGGTGGCGCAAGGGGCTTGTAAATCTGCCCCAGGGGGATTAATTAGTTTGCCTAGAATCACAGGATATTGAGAGGTTCTCCAGCTTTGAGGTTAACCGCTGTAGCCGTTAGGCCACATAATGCAAATGGGCTCTACTGCTAGTGCTATTTTGTTGCAGGAAAAATATGTACATGCTTTTCAAAGAAAGGAAATGGCACACCCTAAAAATATTTATTATGGTGCTAAATTGCATGACGGTGCTAAGTGGCACCTTATACAACCCAATCTAGTAGAGTTGAAAATACTTTATTCGACTGATAGCCATGAAAGCACACCGTTCAAAAATATTCACACATTTCAATGGACTAACTATTTAAAAAGATAGGCTAATATACATGTCCGTTTAAAGGGTCCTCATCATACTCATAATACATATACATTAATTAATCCCCTGGATCCAGTTAAAATAGAACACATTATATGATATCATCCAATTATCAATACATTTAAGAACTTTCATTTAAGAACTTTCAACGAATAAAATACCACGGTAAAAGGAGCTTTGACAAATATCTCCATGATGGTAAAAGGGGTGTTTAAAAAATACATAATATTATAGACAAATTTATGAGGCTTCTTTTGCAGCTACTGCTGGGACATCTTCTTCCTCAATCTCATTGCTCCTAGCAGAAAGCTTGCGACCCCAAAGCATGTTACAGGGGAAGGTAGCATTTGTAAAAATAGCAAAGCAGGCCTTGCTTGAACAAAGTTTGCCTCTCTTAATAGCAGTATTATAAATTTCTTTCGATGGGAGGTATAGAATTTATTTTATTTTATTTATTTTTGCGATTTTTACAGTGCGAAAAAAAACCCAGGGGAGTCTCGGCCCTTTGATGATCAAACTGAACAGGTAAGGCAATTATTGTGCAAACAGCCACGTTTTGAGTTGTTTTCTGAAGCTAAGCAGTGTAGGGCATGTCTTGATACTGAGGGGGAGTGAGTTCCACAGTTTGGCAGTGGCAACTGTGAAGCTTCTGTCACCCCAAGTGACCTTTTTTGTGCGTGGCACGTTGAAGAGGTGGGCTGATGAAGAACGAAGTGTTCTAGATGCTTCTAAAGGTCTAAAGGCGTGTTTCAGGAACAGAGGACCAAAGTTGTTAATGGCCTTGTATGCTATGCAGAGGGCCTTGAACTTAATGCAGCACATCACAGGGAGCCAGTGGAGTTTGCGAATGGAGTGGGAGATGGAATTGTGTTTAGGGATGTTAAGCAGAAGCCTGGCTGCGGCATTCTGTACCAACTGAAGTTTTTTAAACAGCTTTTCCTGGGCGTTGAGGAATAGGGAGTTACAGTAGTCGGTTTTTGAAAATACCAGGGAGGTGATTAGGGTCTTTGCAGTTGAGGTTGGGATGAAGGGTAGGAGCTTTTTAATTTTCCTCAGGGTGCAGAAAGAGGCCGAGACAACATTATTAGCATGATGGTTAAAAAGAAGCCAATCATCAAAGATGACTCTGAGGTTTCCTACTTTAGTGACAGGTGTGGGAGGAGTGCCTAAATTGTTTGGCCACCACGGAGGGGACCAACAGGGCTCCAGTTTACCAAAGGTCATGATCTCAGTCTTGTTGGAATTCAGTTTGAGACAGTTGGCCGCCATCCAGGAACTGATGGCCAACATTCCCTCTTGGAAGTTGGCGGCCACCCTGTCTCCGTCCTGGTGTATTGAAAGGACTAACTGAGTGTCACCAGCATAGGTAGTAAGGCTGATGCCATGTTCCTTAATTACCCTCGCCAAGTCCGACACATAGATGTTAACCCCTTCGATGCTGCGCAGATTCCGCCGCTGTGCTGGCGGAATCTTGCGCGGGCGTGGTCATGACGGAATGGTTCCGTCATGAGCACAGCTCAACCGTGGGTCATGACGGAACCATTCCGTCATGAGCACCGAAGGGGTTAAAGAGGGTCGGACTTAGCAAGGAACCCTGTGGTACACTGCAGGTAAGGGAAAGGGGAAGTGATAGAAAGGAACCTAGTTTGACATTGTGGGAACGGTTGTGTAGGAATGAGGCGATGAGATCCTTAGCTTTATGTACCACACCCATGGCTGCGACACGGTCGATTAGGATGTTATGGTCGACCGTGTCGAAGGCCGCGGATAAGTCCAACAACACCAGGACTGCCGCTCCTCCCTTGTCCATGGTGTGTCTTATCTCATCCGCTGCCTTGATGAGTGCCGTCTCTGTTCCATGGCCTTTCCTAAAGCCAAATTGTGTATCGTCCAGAAGGTTGTGGGTGTGAATGTAGTGTGATAGTTGTTGGTTCATGAGGTTCTCGAAGATTTTAGCTGGGAAGGGTAGGCAGGCAATAGGTCTGTAACTAGCCGGATCAGTGGGGTCAAGGGAAGGTTTTTTTAACAGGGGTCTGATAATTGCTTTTTTCCACACTGCTGGGGAGATACCTGTTTGGAACATGTTGTTGCATATGTTGGCTAAGGCTGGTGAGATTGCCTCCGGAATGAGGTTAAGGATGGAGGGAGGGCATGGGTCTAGTGGTGAGCCTGATTTGATGGTTGTAATAAGATGGGAGATTTGTTCAAGTGTGACAGGCTGGAAAAGTGGAAAAGATCGGGTGATGGAGGAAGGGGTAGAGACAGAGGTCTTTACCATGGGTATGGTTTGAGGGGTGAATGCAGAGAATATGGAGGTGACTTTATCAGTAAAAAAGTCTGCCAGAGAATTGCAAAGTTCTTGTGAGGTGTTTTCAGGTGGGGCGGGAGGGTTGGCCAGATGGTTGACCACCTGAAAGAGCTTTCTGGTGGAATTTACTGCTGAGGTGATCTGGGTAACATAATAACTGCTTTTCTCAGTGGCTAGCTGCTGTTTGTATTTAGTAAGCGCGTTTTTGTATGTGATTTGGTCAGTGGGGTTGTAATGTTTGCGCCAGTTTCTTTCTAAATTCTTGCAGAATTGTCTCTGCAGGCGCAGGTTTTCAGAGAACCAAGGTGCTGACGGGGAGGTACGGTTTGGAAAGGTTGTTTTCAGTGGTGCCTGATAATTTATTGCAGTATTAAGGTGAGTAAGATAGTTACTGGAGGATGTTACTGGATCGGTGTCAGAAGAGTCTAATGCGGTTGCAAGAGTAGCCGCTAGTTCGGGAATATTGATGTTTCTCCAGTTCCTGGACGTAACTGGTGCCACGGGTTTGGATGGAGGGACCGTGGATGATTTAAAATTAATGTGGCACAGTACCGCTGAGTGGTCAGTCCAGGTGAGGGGTAATTGTGAGGAGTAGGCAATGTCTGTGTTGTTACTGAATATCCCGTCAAGGGTGTGCCCTGCAGTATGCGTGGGTGCTACGACTAGTTGGATAAGTCCTGCGGCTGCCATGTCTTCCAGGAGTAAGGTCGTGTCAGTGTCAGTTTTGGCCTCTAGGTGGAAATTAAAGTTGCCTAGAATAGTGAAATTAAATTTCCCAGCAGCATTCTCTAAGAGGCTGTTAATGTTAGCTAGGAATTTGGGGCGAGAACCTGGAGGACGGTAGACTAAAATCCCTGTGAGTGACTGGTTGCCAGAGAGGGTGATCGTAAACGAGAGTGCTTCGCATTCCATGTTGGGGAGGGGGGAGGTATCAGTGCAGAGGTGTTCTCTGTATATAATGGCCAAGCCGCCTCCTTTTTTAGTGGTCTGTCTAACCGATTGACACAGAAGCCAGGTGGAAGAGCCGCCGTGAAGTCAGGGTCAGCTGCCGCGTCTCCCCACGTCTCTGTGACAAACAGTATGTCCAGAGAGTGTGCTAAAATAAGTTCCAAAATGTCAAGATGGTGTTTTGGGAGGGAGCGTGCATTTATGAGAGCCGCCTGTAGTGGTTTAGATACTCTTTGTTTGGGGGGGATGTGTGCAGAGTTTACAGATGGATGGTCCACAAATGTGTTCTGACAGAAAGAATTGAGGGGGAGTGTGTGGTAGCAGTAGAGAGAGTCTAAGTGCATGCAATTGCGCGGAGCTGTAGATATGGTGGGGAGAGGTTGGGCCAGGGGGGATGGCACGGGGCACGGCCCAGGCACGGACGGGCGCAGACGGGCATGACTCTGGCGCGACTCCGGCGCGCTGACGGCGCGCCCGCTGCGCGCGTCAGCTGCGCTTGACTGAGTGCATCGCCTTATGTACCGGGGGGGAGGCGGAGAGCTACACAGCTAACCTTGCAGGAGGTGGTGGCACACCGGAAGTGGAAGGGGGAGTCTTCCGGGTGTGGCGCTCGTTCCCTCCACACTGCCAAACTTTTGGTGGTGGAGAAGTAGAACACGCCTGGTACAATTAGGTGAGTGATACAGCGAATTAAATGGTGACACAATGAGGTTCAATACTAAGTGCAAATATCTTTTAAAATCAGATACAGTGATAACGATTAAAATACAGTACGCTGCGCTTCTGTTGCCAGGAGCAAGCTACCGTCGGCAAACAGGAGCGGGACTGCTGTTTAAAAACACGCAACCTGAATTAATCTCAGGTGGTGGTCTCGATCGTGGCTGTGAGCACCCTGCTGCACTCGTAAGTTTCAATTTCAAGATAAAATGCAAAGTGCCCTGTTCTGAAAAATTGTAAAAGGGGCACAATTTTAAAGTACCTGGCCCGCAGAAACTCTTTGAAAAGGCTAAGATCCAGGGTACCTGATTCAGCCAGAATCTAGTTGAAACAAAACGATGTTGTATGTTTGTTACTAGTGACAAATAGGGTTGTAGTTTTCGGGTCAAGGTGAGAATGACATACCTTCTTACCATAGGCTTAGCTAATTCAAGGTCCTCCCTAGACACCTGCCCGCTGCCTAAAAACTTAATTTTAATCTCCTTGATCACAGCCCAGCAACGTCAATTGCTCCCTGATGTATTTTAAACACGGGATTTGTAAGGCACTATCAAGGGCAATAAAATCCCTGATGACCCTCTGATTCAAGGTGGGAGCAATACTACACCAGATCCTTATCCAGCACATCAAAGGCACAGCAGCAATATTGTCCGAGATGTAACCCAGGCCAAGTTCCTCATGTAAAATGAAGGCAGGGGTACTAGAAGGGAGAGCTAGGAGACCGCACATACATTTATTTGCGACTCCCTGGATATCACTCACATCGTTATAACCCCATACATCTCACCCATATGTCACCAAAGGAATACACTTTTCTTAATACATTTTCAATATGGCAGGCATTGTTTAGATGCCAATCTTTTAGCACAATCCCATACAGACCCAACTGCTCTAGCCACAGTGTTCTTTTTTAAATTGCCTTTGTACAGCCCAGGACCCTTTATCATAAAATAACACCCTCAAATACGGAAAAGTAGACACTTTTGACAATTCCACCCCCTTACAGAAAAACGTTGTCCTGGCGGCCTTCTTACTGCCCATTGTCATTGTATGTGACTTTGTGAAATTAGTAGCTAGGTCTAATGATTCCATAAAATCAATAATAGTATTTAAAAGATTTTGGAGACCTATGGCGGTCCAGGCGCACAAGACTGCATCATCTCCGTACAGAAATGCTGGCACCAACTTGGAGCCAGCTTTTGGGATAACTTGATTACTGCCTATAAGCTTATCTACCAATTTATTTATGTAAACTGTAAGCATGAGGGGTGCCATAATGCACCCTTGTTGTACCCCTCGCTTGACCTCCAAGAGGGCCGTTAGACTACCGTCATCCTTAAATCTTACTGCTGCTGTTGTATTATTGTGGGCATAGTGTAAAAAGGATATCAGACTCGGCTCTATGCCCAAATCCCCCAGTATTTGCCACAGTTTTAAATGATTTACTCAGTCAAAAGCTGACATTAGATCCATTAATCCCATGTGTAATGTGCCCCTCTTTGCTATGGTACACTTTCCGATCACCAGGCTCAAACCTATACATTGGTCTAGTGTGCCTGAACCCATACTGCAGGTCGCTAATGACATTAAAGTTTTCTAACCATGATGAAAGCTGCATCAAAATCACCTTTCCCATAATTTTTGCTGCAGAGTCCAAAAGTTAGATAGGTCAGTAACAGGCATCCTTTTCAAAAATTGGGATGATAATGGCATTTGCCCATGATGGGGGAAAACCGCAAGTACTAGCAGCATTAAAAACCTGCGCCAGTATAACAACCCATACCGTGGGATCTGCCTTATACAGGTCAGATGGTACACCATCTGGGCCTGGGGCCTTTCCCCCTGCTGTGGCAAGGATAGCTGCATGGACTTCAGCAGCATTAAAATGAAGTGATTCTAGCGGCAGGGTAGGCTCCTGCTGTGGCTCCAACATCTCCAACTCACTGTCACTATACATTCCCTTAAAGAACGCTACCCACCATTCAGGGGCGACCGTACAATCTATGTTGGCACTTCCAGTTTCAGAGAAAAACGGGCTGTTCACCACCGCCCAGAACATCTTTCTATCCAAACATATACTTGCTTGCTCAAGCTCCTCCCAGGCCCTTTCTCTGATGACTTTCTACCTCTCCTGGATGGCCTTCATATAATCTGCCCTCCATGTCCTGATTTCACTCTGATTTCTAGGTTTTTGTTTGACGGCCAATAATAAGTTCTTATGTGTGCTAGAGCAGGTGCCATCAAACCATCTCTTTAGTTTAGAACCGTTACCCCTGAATGGAATAGTTAGATTACTCGCAATCTTGTTGGTCAGTGTTCCAAAGGCATCTAATACCTCACAATCCGCCCCAGTGCTGTCCATGCATACTGAAACCTCAGCTATGGACTCTGCATACAACTTGTCTAGAAACTGTTCAGGGACCACTTACGTCCATTTTAATCTGCGTGACTGGTCCTTGGTACTGATGTCTGAATTTGTGGCACCTCTACTCTCTACCTTATAAAATGCAGATGAATATAATAAATCAAGTGTGAGGGGATTATGATCACTATGAGCACTCCAAGAAACACTAAAACTGCGGACCGCAAGAGCTAGAGATGCAGAAATCGTTATAAAATCAATGATGCTGAAACATCCCCTTCCGGTAAAAGTGGGTAGGGGAGTGTTCACCCCCATTTGCTCCAGACAGTACAAATTGTTTACAGCAAGAAATCCCTCAAAAAGTGTACCTGACTCTGTGTGTTCAAAGTGTATATTTGAGGCTAGACAATCCTCAGAGGATTTGTTCATAATAAGGTTCAACTTTCACTGGTGTGTATTAAAATCTCCCAAGATTAACATCTCAAAGTAAGTGATTTTGTGTTTTTTATATGTTTCAGCAAAATCTTCCTAGGCATCTAAATGTTCATTGGCAAATTATCTGGTATAAGATTTATAAAAATGTATTACTAATAAAGGGCAGGGTTTCTTAAAAGTCAACTCTATTGCTAAGATGTTGGGGGAATTACACTCTAAACAACTTTCTTTATAGGCTAGGTCAAGAGGAACCAATAAAAGAAGACCTCCCCTTGCACGTCCGGACATAGAGGGGACTGCGCGCTTAGCATATAAGGTTTAGCCATCCAATTGAAAGCCTTCACCAGTGTCCCATTTCTCTTGTAGTGCAATTATTTGGCAACTCTGGAGTGTCCTGCACCAAAGAACGTCATCCTCCTTGGTTGCAATACCTTGTGCATTTCGCATGAGGACTCTCATCCTAGCAGGGTCTGCCAAAGAAGGTGTTATACTAGGCTGAGGAACAGGATCGGGTTTCTCAGGTAGCCTTATATTTCCCACTCCCCTGAGGTACAACGTAGGTGGCAAAGGACTACCTGTTTCTAAGCTGATAATTTTATTAGCAGAGGGGGGTGATCAAATGAAGGAATAATATTAACACTCAAGTCAGGGAATCATGGCCCCTGTAATTCAATCCCAAGTGATGGTTGTCAATCTACAGCTTCCAGTTCCTGTGGACTTTGCAGGCGTTCATATCTGTTCGACAGAGTTAGGGGCCGACCTACGCTATCAGTTTGACTTGGTTTGGTCCTCATGGTGGCCTGTATGCAAAGGCTTTTAGATGGAAGAAAATTAGCGGGCGGATAAAATTACTGGAGGGGAGCTATCATAATCAATGTATCAGAGCTACCCTTCAGCTCACACTCTATTAATACATCAACTTTTGTGGAATATCTCATATTGACTATGACAAAATCGCCCCCAATATTTTTCTCCACCCTATAACCCACCCAGCCCACTCTCCTAGCCATAATTATGTCCGGAGATATTCGTTGCCCATTCACAATGTTCATAGTGCACCGATGTGTGACCTTGTGTATTAAATCCACTGTGGTTTCCTTGGTCCCCTGTGTGGTTGGAGGGCCCCCCACCAAAACTACTGCCAAAGGTGCAGCCTCTGGAGGCAGATTTATTGTCTTGTGGCTGTTAGCCAAGGGTTTGTCAAGGTAATTGGTAGCAGGCAAGTTGGGCACATGCCCCCTTGTCAATTGCGCCCCTCGCGATGGAACTAATTGGGCTGTATTCCCTAACTGCATCAGAGCGGAGGTTTCACAGGATGGCTTGTAAGTAGTACTAAGAAACCTGGCCTTTTTGGTCACCTCTTAATTCTGGGACCCCGTTTTGTGAGTCTTTTCATGGTTTTGTTGGTCTGGGGGCATCCGAGTTGCGCAACATTGGACCACTCGCTCTTCCACCGTGTCTATGTCTGTCGATTCAATTCAACCGACAAAGTGGAACCATGGACAACCAAGTCCCCAAAGAGCGTAGCGTAGTAAAGTTAATGCCAGCTTCCGTCCGATGTAATCAAGGTAAACGCAAATCCCGTTCGTTTACATTTGATCCAAGGAGTTTCAAAAACGAAACATTTTCTCGTTAAGTGTTACGAGGGTTCAGCAAAAGTTTCCGAAAATTGTAGGGGAGTTGATGCTGGAATCCGGTGCTTGTCCCCAATCAAGCTTGGTCCATCGTCGCCAGTGTAATAATAAGTCCTGGTCAGATAAGGTTGTAGTAGAGGCCAAGCGCCTTTGTCTCCTGTGGAGGTTCCAGAGGTTGTTTGGTCAAAGTTAGGTCTGGATATTGTCGGACCGTTTGAGTTATTGCCGTCAAGTGAACGATTTGTCATTCTTCTGGTTGATTACACATCTAAGTGGGTAGTCACGAAATGTGTCTCTTCTGTGAGCACGAGAGTGGTTATTGACTTTTTGAAAGATGTTTTTGTATCTGAAGGTGTACCTAAGTTTTTGATAACGGATAATGGAGTGCAATTTGTGTCTCATGAGATGCGAGAGTTTCTTGAGGATCACAACATAGTACTCCAGAAGACGGCGCTGTATGCACCTCAAGCAAATGGGTTGTCTGAGAGGATGAATCGCATTGTGAAGGATTGTGCTCAGCGTGCTCTTAATTCCAAAGTTTCATTCAATAGTGTTTTGAGAGACACATGGTGGGCGCATCGTACTACGCGCAACGCACTCACTCAATTATCACCTTTTGAGGCTTTGAGGGGAAGGAAAGCTATTTCTAAGTTGAATCCATCTTGGCTGCCGGCGAGCTCGAGTGTGGTAATTCCTGTAGAAGAGAGACATAGGAGGATTTTGAATTATCAAAATAAGTATAAAGCTGATTTTGATTCAAGGATGAGAGTAAGGAACAAGAAATGGAATGTTGGTGATAAAGTAATGGTGAAAAACCCCAAGCATACGTTGAAAGGAAGATCATCTTTCATTGGTCCTTTCACGATAATTTCTATTAGGAAAAATGTTGTGAAAGTGAACACGGGTTGTATGTGCAGCATGTCCAGATTGGTGAAATGTTTGGGAAAACATACAAGCAGGAGCCATTCTGAGGAGGATGGAGGTAGAGTTGTGGATAGTTCCAATGAATGTGCTCATACTTGTGGAAAAGAACAAGTTATAAGTAAGAGTTCTGTTTTCAGGAAAACTGTTCAAAGGAATAGGAATTTTCCTGTTAAATTCAAAGACTATGCCATGTAATACGTTCTGCATGGAAGTTGAGTTACAAATTGGGAACAAAGTAATGTATTACCTTGCTTTGGATTGTAAACTCTTGTTAGTTTTTTTTTTCTTGTTGTTATCATTTGTTTTATTCTTTTCTTATTGTTTTATTTCATGGTAAGGGAGATGTGTTGTAATCTACTTCAGAATGTTATTCAATGGATTCTCATGATGTCATTGGAATGTTATAGTGAGTGAGATTCATTCAATGATGAGCGAAGCTGCGGATGAGACCGTTGATGCTGGTTTGGTTATTTACCAATAAATCTCTTCTACTACAACCTTATCTGACCAGGACTTATTATTACAGTCTTCTATCCCCCTATCAGGCACCTGTAATTTGGTGTTCCCGACAGGTGCAGTATGATCACTTCCCACTGCCTCCCCTTCAGCGGGATAAGGGGATATAGATAGTAGTTCAGTGTTAAGTCTTGAATCCATCCCCTCCAGCTCTTCCTTTACAGGCCTTAAAAGATTTTCAAATAAGGATTCCAATTTGGGTAATAGTAGGCCAATGATTTATTTGGGGTCGGTCTCAGTTAGTATCACAGATCTTTCAAGCATAGGATTACAAGCAGGTCTTTTACCCCCGATTTTCATCTTTTTTGTAGGGGGGCTGGATAAGTGACACCTTCGTCAAGCTCGTAGCCATCTCTAGGGTGGAATCTATTATATTTGTGTTAGGCTCAGGGCCAGGCCCAGGCATGGTGGTGAGCCTGATTTGATGGTTGTAATAAGATGGGAGATTTGTTCAAGTGTGACAGGCTGGAAAAGTGGAAAAGATTGGGTGATGGAGGAAGGGGTAGAGACAGAGGTCTTTACCATGGGTATGGTTTGAGGGGTGAATGCAGAGAATATGGAGGTGACTTTATCAGTAAAAAAGTCTGCCAGAGAATTGCAAAGTTCTTGTGAGGTGTTTTCAGGTGGGGCGGGAGGGTTGGCCAGATGGTTGACCACCTGAAAGAGCTTTCTGGTGGAATTTACTGCTGAGGTGATCTGGGTAACATAATAACTGCTTTTCTCAGTGGCTAGCTGCTGTTTGTATTTAGTAAGCGCGTTTTTGTATGTGATTTGGTCAGTGGGGTTGTAATGGTTGCGCCAGTTTCTTTCTAAATTCCTGCAGAATTGTCTCTGCAGGCGCAGGTTTTCAGAGAACCAAGGTGCTGACGGGGAGGTACGGTTTGGAAAGGTTGTTTTCAGTGGTGCCTGATAATTTATTGCAGTATTAAGGTGAGTAAGATAGTTACTGGAGGATGTTACTGGATCGGTGTCAGAAGAGTCTAATGCGGTTGCAAGAGTAGCCGCTAGTTCGGGAATATTGATGTTTCTCCAGTTCCTGGACGTAACTGGTGCCACGGGTTTGGATGGAGGGACCGTGGATGATTTAAAATTAATGTGGAACAGTACCACTGAGTGGTCAGTCCAGGTGAGGGGTAATTGTGAGGAGTAGGCAATGTCTGTGTTGTTACTGAATATCCCGTCAAGGGTGTGCCCTGCAGTATGCGTGGGTGCTACGACTAGTTGGATAAGTCCTGCGGCTGCCATGTCTTCCAGGAGTAAGGTCGTGTCAGTGTCAGTTTTGGCCTCTAGGTGGAAATTAAAGTTGCCTAGAATAGTGAAATTAAATTTCCCAGCAGCATTCTCTAAGAGGCTGTTAATGTTAGCTAGGAATTTGGGGCGAGAACCTGGAGGACGGTAGACTAAAATCCCTGTGAGTGACTGGTTGCCAGAGAGGGTGATCGTAAACGAGAGTGCTTCGCATTCCATGTTGGGGAGGGGGGAGGTATCAGTGCAGAGGTGTTCTCTGTATATAATGGCCAAGCCGCCTCCTTTTTTAGTGGTCTGTCTAACCGATTGACACAGAAGCCAGGTGGAAGAGCCGCCGTGAAGTCAGGGTCAGCTGCCGCGTCTCCCCACGTCTCTGTGACAAACAGTATGTCCAGAGAGTGTGCTAAAATAAGTTCCAAAATGTCAAGATGGTGTTTTGGGAGGGAGCGTGCATTTATGAGAGCCGCCTGTAGTGGTTTAGATACTCTTTGTTTGGGGGGGATGTGTGCAGAGTTTACAGATGGATGGTCCACAAATGTGTTCTGACAGAAAGAATTGAGGGGGAGTGTGTGGTAGCAGTAGAGAGAGTCTAAGTGCATGCAATTGCGCGGAGCTGTAGATATGGTGGGGAGAGGTTGGGCCAGGGGGGATGGCACGGGGCACGGCCCAGGCACGGACGGGCGCAGACGGGCATGACTCTGGCGCGACTCCGGCGCGCTGACGGCGCGCCCGCTGCGCGCGTCAGCTGCGCTTGACTGAGTGCATCGCCTTATGTACCGGGGGGGAGGCGGAGAGCTACACAGCTAACCTTGCAGGAGGTGGTGGCACACCGGAAGTGGAAGGGGGAGTCTTCCGGGTGTGGCGCTCGTTCCCTCCACACTGCCAAACTTTTGGTGGTGGAGAAGTAGAACACGCCTGGTACAATTAGGTGAGTGATACAGCGAATTAAATGGTGACACAATGAGGTTCAATACTAAGTGCAAATATCTTTTAAAATCAGATACAGTGATAACGATTAAAATACAGTACGCTGCGCTTCTGTTGCCAGGAGCAAGCTACCGTCGGCAAACAGGAGCGGGACTGCTGTTTAAAAACACGCAACCTGAATTAATCTCAGGTGGTGGTCTCGATCGTGGCTGTGAGCACCCTGCTGCACTCGTAAGTTTCAATTTCAAGATAAAATGCAAAGTGCCCTGTTCTGAAAAATTGTAAAAGGGGCACAATTTTAAAGTACCTGGCCCGCAGAAACTCTTTGAAAAGGCTAAGATCCAGGGTACCTGATTCAGCCAGAATCTAGTTGAAACAAAACGATGTTGTATGTTTGTTACTAGTGACAAATAGGGTTGTAGTTTTCGGGTCAAGGTGAGAATGACATACCTTCTTACCATAGGCTTAGCTAATTCAAGGTCCTCCCTAGACACCTGCCCGCTGCCTAAAAACTTAATTTTAATCTCCTTGATCACAGCCCAGCAACGTCAATTGCTCCCTGATGTATTTTAAACACGGGATTTGTAAGGCACTATCAAGGGCAATAAAATCCCTGATGACCCTCTGATTCAAGGTGGGAGCAATACTACACCAGATCCTTATCCAGCACATCAAAGGCACAGCAGCAATATTGTCCGAGATGTAACCCAGGCCAAGTTCCTCATGTAAAATGAAGGCAGGGGTACTAGAAGGGAGAGCTAGGAGACCGCACATACATTTATTTGCGACTCCCTGGATATCACTCACATCGTTATAACCCCATACATCTCACCCATATGTCACCAAAGGAATACACTTTTCTTAATACATTTTCAATATGGCAGGCATTGTTTAGATGCCAATCTTTTAGCACAATCCCATACAGACCCAACTGCTCTAGCCACAGTGTTCTTTTTTAAATTGCCTTTGTACAGCCCAGGACCCTTTATCATAAAATAACACCCTCAAATACGGAAAAGTAGACACTTTTGACAATTCCACCCCCTTACAGAAAAACGTTGTCCTGGCGGCCTTCTTACTGCCCATTGTCATTGTATGTGACTTTGTGAAATTAGTAGCTAGGTCTAATGATTCCATAAAATCAATAATAGTATTTAAAAGATTTTGGAGACCTATGGCGGTCCAGGCGCACAAGACTGCATCATCTCCGTACAGAAATGCTGGCACCAACTTGGAGCCAGCTTTTGGGATAACTTGATTACTGCCTATAAGCTTATCTACCAATTTATTTATGTAAACTGTAAGCATGAGGGGTGCCATAATGCACCCTTGTTGTACCCCTCGCTTGACCTCCAAGAGGGCCGTTAGACTACCGTCATCCTTAAATCTTACTGCTGCTGTTGTATTATTGTGGGCATAGTGTAAAAAGGATATCAGACTCGGCTCTATGCCCAAATCCCCCAGTATTTGCCACAGTTTTAAATGATTTACTCAGTCAAAAGCTGACGTTAGATCCATTAATCCCATGTGTAATGTGCCCCTCTTTGCTATGGTACACTTTCCGATCACCAGGCTCAAACCTATACATTGGTCTAGTGTGCCTGAACCCATACTGCAGGTCGCTAATGACATTAAAGTTTTCTAACCATGATGAAAGCTGCATCAAAATCACCTTTCCCATAATTTTTGCTGCAGAGTCCAAAAGTTAGATAGGTCAGTAACAGGCATCCTTTTCAAAAATTGGGATGATAATGGCATTTGCCCATGATGGGGGAAAACCGCAAGTACTAGCAGCATTAAAAACCTGCGCCAGTATAACAACCCATACCGTGGGATCTGCCTTATACAGGTCAGATGGTACACCATCTGGGCCTGGGGCCTTTCCCCCTGCTGTGGCAAGGATAGCTGCATGGACTTCAGCAGCATTAAAATGAAGTGATTCTAGCGGCAGGGTAGGCTCCTGCTGTGGCTCCAACATCTCCAACTCACTGTCACTATACATTCCCTTAAAGAACGCTACCCACCATTCAGGGGCGACCGTACAATCTATGTTGGCACTTCCAGTTTCAGAGAAAAACGGGCTGTTCACCACCGCCCAGAACATCTTTCTATCCAAACATATACTTGCTTGCTCAAGCTCCTCCCAGGCCCTTTCTCTGATGACTTTCTACCTCTCCTGGATGGCCTTCATATAATCTGCCCTCCATGTCCTGATTTCACTCTGATTTCTAGGTTTTTGTTTGACGGCCAATAATAAGTTCTTATGTGTGCTAGAGCAGGTGCCATCAAACCATCTCTTTAGTTTAGAACCGTTACCCCTGAATGGAATAGTTAGATTACTCGCAATCTTGTTGGTCAGTGTTCCAAAGGCATCTAATACCTCACAATCCGCCCCAGTGCTGTCCATGCATACTGAAACCTCAGCTATGGACTCTGCATACAACTTGTCTAGAAACTGTTCAGGGACCACTTACGTCCATTTTAATCTGCGTGACTGGTCCTTGGTACTGATGTCTGAATTTGTGGCACCTCTACTCTCTACCTTATAAAATGCAGATGAATATAATAAATCAAGTGTGAGGGGATTATGATCACTATGAGCACTCCAAGAAACACTAAAACTGCGGACCGCAAGAGCTAGAGATGCAGAAATCGTTATAAAATCAATGATGCTGAAACATCCCCTTCCGGTAAAAGTGGGTAGGGGAGTGTTCACCCCCATTTGCTCCAGACAGTACAAATTGTTTACAGCAAGAAATCCCTCAAAAAGTGTACCTGACTCTGTGTGTTCAAAGTGTATATTTGAGGCTAGACAATCCTCAGAGGATTTGTTCATAATAAGGTTCAACTTTCACTGGTGTGTATTAAAATCTCCCAAGATTAACATCTCAAAGTAAGTGATTTTGTGTTTTTTATATGTTTCAGCAAAATCTTCCTAGGCATCTAAATGTTCATTGGCAAATTATCTGGTATAAGATTTATAAAAATGTATTACTAATAAAGGGCAGGGTTTCTTAAAAGTCAACTCTATTGCTAAGATGTTGGGGGAATTACACTCTAAACAACTTTCTTTATAGGCTAGGTCAAGAGGAACCAATAAAAGAAGACCTCCCCTTGCACGTCCGGACATAGAGGGGACTGCGCGCTTAGCATATAAGGTTTAGCCATCCAATTGAAAGCCTTCACCAGTGTCCCATTTCTCTTGTAGTGCAATTATTTGGCAACTCTGGAGTGTCCTGCACCAAAGAACGTCATCCTCCTTGGTTGCAATACCTTGTGCATTTCGCATGAGGACTCTCATCCTAGCAGGGTCTGCCAAAGAAGGTGTTATACTAGGCTGAGGAACAGGATCGGGTTTCTCAGGTAGCCTTATATTTCCCACTCCCCTGAGGTACAACGTAGGTGGCAAAGGACTACCTGTTTCTAAGCTGATAATTTTATTAGCAGAGGGGGGTGATCAAATGAAGGAATAATATTAACACTCAAGTCAGGGAATCATGGCCCCTGTAATTCAATCCCAAGTGATGGTTGTCAATCTACAGCTTCCAGTTCCTGTGGACTTTGCAGGCGTTCATATCTGTTCGACAGAGTTAGGGGCCGACCTACGCTATCAGTTTGACTTGGTTTGGTCCTCATGGTGGCCTGTATGCAAAGGCTTTTAGATGGAAGAAAATTAGCGGGCGGATAAAATTACTGGAGGGGAGCTATCATAATCAATGTATCAGAGCTACCCTTCAGCTCACACTCTATTAATACATCAACTTTTGTGGAATATCTCATATTGACTATGACAAAATCGCCCCCAATATTTTTCTCCACCCTATAACCCACCCAGCCCACTCTCCTAGCCATAATTATGTCCGGAGATATTCGTTGCCCATTCACAATGTTCATAGTGCACCGATGTGTGACCTTGTGTATTAAATCCACTGTGGTTTCCTTGGTCCCCTGTGTGGTTGGAGGGCCCCCCACCAAAACTACTGCCAAAGGTGCAGCCTCTGGAGGCAGATTTATTGTCTTGTGGCTGTTAGCCAAGGGTTTGTCAAGGTAATTGGTAGCAGGCAAGTTGGGCACATGCCCCCTTGTCAATTGCGCCCCTCGCGATGGAACTAATTGGGCTGTATTCCCTAACTGCATCAGAGCGGAGGTTTCACAGGATGGCTTGTAAGTAGTACTAAGAAACCTGGCCTTTTTGGTCACCTCTTAATTCTGGGACCCCGTTTTGTGAGTCTTTTCATGGTTTTGTTGGTCTGGGGGCATCCGAGTTGCGCAACATTGGACCACTCGCTCTTCCACCGTGTCTATGTCTGTCGATTCAATTCAACCGACAAAGTGGAACCATGGACAACCAAGTCCCCAAAGAGCGTAGCGTAGTAAAGTTAATGCCAGCTTCCGTCCGATGTAATCAAGGTAAACGCAAATCCCGTTCGTTTACATTTGATCCAAGGAGTTTCAAAAACGAAACATTTTCTCGTTAAGTGTTACGAGGGTTCAGCAAAAGTTTCCGAAAATTGTAGGGGAGTTGATGCTGGAATCCGGTGCTTGTCCCCAATCAAGCTTGGTCCATCGTCGCCAGTGTAATAATAAGTCCTGGTCAGATAAGGTTGTAGTAGAGGCCAAGCGCCTTTGTCTCCTGTGGAGGTTCCAGAGGTTGTTTGGTCAAAGTTAGGTCTGGATATTGTCGGACCGTTTGAGTTATTGCCGTCAAGTGAACGATTTGTCATTCTTCTGGTTGATTACACATCTAAGTGGGTAGTCACGAAATGTGTCTCTTCTGTGAGCACGAGAGTGGTTATTGACTTTTTGAAAGATGTTTTTGTATCTGAAGGTGTACCTAAGTTTTTGATAACGGATAATGGAGTGCAATTTGTGTCTCATGAGATGCGAGAGTTTCTTGAGGATCACAACATAGTACTCCAGAAGACGGCGCTGTATGCACCTCAAGCAAATGGGTTGTCTGAGAGGATGAATCGCATTGTGAAGGATTGTGCTCAGCGTGCTCTTAATTCCAAAGTTTCATTCAATAGTGTTTTGAGAGACACATGGTGGGCGCATCGTACGACGCGCAACGCACTCACTCAATTATCACCTTTTGAGGCTTTGAGGGGAAGGAAAGCTATTTCTAAGTTGAATCCATCTTGGCTGCCGGCGAGCTCGAGTGTGGTAATTCCTGTAGAAGAGAGACATAGGAGGATTTTGAATTATCAAAATAAGTATAAAGCTGATTTTGATTCAAGGATGAGAGTAAGGAACAAGAAATGGAATGTTGGTGATAAAGTAATGGTGAAAAACCCCAAGCATACGTTGAAAGGAAGATCATCTTTCATTGGTCCTTTCACGATAATTTCTATTAGGAAAAATGTTGTGAAAGTGAACACGGGTTGTATGTGCAGCATGTCCAGATTGGTGAAATGTTTGGGAAAACATACAAGCAGGAGCCATTCTGAGGAGGATGGAGGTAGAGTTGTGGATAGTTCCAATGAATGTGCTCATACTTGTGGAAAAGAACAAGTTATAAGTAAGAGTTCTGTTTTCAGGAAAACTGTTCAAAGGAATAGGAATTTTCCTGTTAAATTCAAAGACTATGCCATGTAATACGTTCTGCATGGAAGTTGAGTTACAAATTGGGAACAAAGTAATGTATTACCTTGCTTTGGATTGTAAACTCTTGTTAGTTTTTTTTTCTTGTTGTTATCATTTGTTTTATTCTTTTCTTATTGTTTTATTTCATGGTAAGGGAGATGTGTTGTAATCTACTTCAGAATGTTATTCAATGGATTCTCATGATGTCATTGGAATGTTATAGTGAGTGAGATTCATTCAATGATGAGCGAAGCTGCGGATGAGACCGTTGATGCTGGTTTGGTTATTTACCAATAAATCTCTTCTACTACAACCTTATCTGACCAGGACTTATTATTACAGTCTTCTATCCCCCTATCAGGCACCTGTAATTTGGTGTTCCCGACAGGTGCAGTATGATCACTTCCCACTGCCTCCCCTTCAGCGGGATAAGGGGATATAGATAGTAGTTCAGTGTTAAGTCTTGAATCCATCCCCTCCAGCTCTTCCTTTACAGGCCTTAAAAGATTTTCAAATAAGGATTCCAATTTGGGTAATAGTAGGCCAATGATTTATTTGGGGTCGGTCTCAGTTAGTATCACAGATCTTTCAAGCATAGGATTACAAGCAGGTCTTTTACCCCCGATTTTCATCTTTTTTGTAGGGGGGCTGGATAAGTGACACCTTCGTCAAGCTCGTAGCCATCTCTAGGGTGGAATCTATTATATTTGTGTTAGGCTCAGGGCCAGGCCCAGGCATGGTGGTGAGCCTGATTTGATGGTTGTAATAAGATGGGAGATTTGTTCAAGTGTGACAGGCTGGAAAAGTGGAAAAGATTGGGTGATGGAGGAAGGGGTAGAGACAGAGGTCTTTACCATGGGTATGGTTTGAGGGGTGAATGCAGAGAATATGGAGGTGACTTTATCAGTAAAAAAGTCTGCCAGAGAATTGCAAAGTTCTTGTGAGGTGTTTTCAGGTGGGGCGGGAGGGTTGGCCAGATGGTTGACCACCTGAAAGAGCTTTCTGGTGGAATTTACTGCTGAGGTGATCTGGGTAACATAATAACTGCTTTTCTCAGTGGCTAGCTGCTGTTTGTATTTAGTAAGCGCGTTTTTGTATGTGATTTGGTCAGTGGGGTTGTAATGGTTGCGCCAGTTTCTTTCTAAATTCCTGCAGAATTGTCTCTGCAGGCGCAGGTTTTCAGAGAACCAAGGTGCTGACGGGGAGGTACGGTTTGGAAAGGTTGTTTTCAGTGGTGCCTGATAATTTATTGCAGTATTAAGGTGAGTAAGATAGTTACTGGAGGATGTTACTGGATCGGTGTCAGAAGAGTCTAATGCGGTTGCAAGAGTAGCCGCTAGTTCGGGAATATTGATGTTTCTCCAGTTCCTGGACGTAACTGGTGCCACGGGTTTGGATGGAGGGACCGTGGATGATTTAAAATTAATGTGGAACAGTACCACTGAGTGGTCAGTCCAGGTGAGGGGTAATTGTGAGGAGTAGGCAATGTCTGTGTTGTTACTGAATATCCCGTCAAGGGTGTGCCCTGCAGTATGCGTGGGTGCTACGACTAGTTGGATAAGTCCTGCGGCTGCCATGTCTTCCAGGAGTAAGGTCGTGTCAGTGTCAGTTTTGGCCTCTAGGTGGAAATTAAAGTTGCCTAGAATAGTGAAATTAAATTTCCCAGCAGCATTCTCTAAGAGGCTGTTAATGTTAGCTAGGAATTTGGGGCGAGAACCTGGAGGACGGTAGACTAAAATCCCTGTGAGTGACTGGTTGCCAGAGAGGGTGATCGTAAACGAGAGTGCTTCGCATTCCATGTTGGGGAGGGGGGAGGTATCAGTGCGGAGGTGTTCTCTGTATATAATGGCCAAGCCGCCTCCTTTTTTAGTGGTCTGTCTAACCGATTGACACAGAAGCCAGGTGAAAGAGCCGCCGTGAAGTCAGGGTCAGCTGCCGCGTCTCCCCACGTCTCTGTGACAAACAGTATGTCCAGAGAGTGTGCTGAAATAAGTTCCAAAATGTCAAGATGGTGTTTTGGGAGGGAGCGTGCATTTATGAGAGCCGCCTGTAGTGGTTTAGATACTCTTTGTTTGGGGGGGGATGTGTGCAGAGTTTACAGATGGATGGTCCACAAATGTGTTCTGACAGAAAGAATTGAGGGGGAGTGTGTGGTAGCAGTAGAGAGGGTCTAAGTGCATGCAATTGCGCGGAGCTGTAGATATGGTGGGGAGAGGTTGGGCCAGGGGGGATGGCACGGGGCACGACCCAGGCACGGACGGGCGCAGACGGGCATGACTCTGGCGCGACTCCGGCGCGCTGACGGCGCGCCCGCTGCGCGCGTCCGCTGCGCTTGACTGAGTGCATCGCCTTATGTACCGGGGGGGAGGCGGAGAGCTACACAGCTAACCTTGCAGGAGGTGGTGGCACACCGGAAGTGGAAGGGGGAGTCTTCCGGGTGTGGCGCTCGTTCCCTCCACACTGCCAAACTTTTGGTGGTGGAGAAGTAGAACACGCCTGGTACAATTAGGTGAGTGATACAGCGAATTAAATGGTGACACAATGAGGTTCAATACTAAGTGCAAATATCTTTTAAAATCAGATACAGTGATAACGATTAAAATACAGTACGCTGCGCTTCTGTTGCTAGGAGCAAGCTACCGTCGGCAAACAGGAGCGGGACTGCTGTTTAAAAACACGCAACCTGAATTAATCTCAGGTGGTGGTCTCGATCGTGGCTGTGAGCACGCTGCTGCACTCGTAAGTTTCAATTTCAAGATAAAATGCAAAGTGCCCTGTTCTGAAAAATTGTAAAAGGGGCACAATTTTAAAGTACCTGGCCCGCAGAAACTCTTTGAAAAGGCTAAGATCCAGGGTACCTGATTCAGCCAGAATCTAGTTGAAACAAAACGATGTTGTATGTTTGTTACTAGTGACAAATAGGGTTGTAGTTTTCGGGTCAAGGTGAGAATGACATACCTTCTTACCATAGGCTTAGCTAATTCAAGGTCCTCCCTAGACACCTGCCCGCTGCCTAAAAACTTAATTTTAATCTCCTTGATCACAGCCCAGCAACGTCAATTGCTCCCTGATGTATTTTAAACACGGGATTTGTAAGGCACTATCAAGGGCAATAAAATCCCTGATGACCATCTGATTCAAGGTGGGAGCAATACTACACCAGATCCTTATCCAGCACATCAAAGGCACAGCAGCAATATTGTCCGAGATGTAACCCAGGCCAAGTTCCTCATGTAAAATGAAGGCAGGGGTACTATAAGGGAGAGCTAGGAGACCGCACATACATTTATTTGTGACTCCCTGGATATCACTCACATCGTTATAACCCCATACATCTCACCCATATGTCACCAAAGGAATACACTTTTCTTAATACATTTTCAATATGGCAGGCATTGTTTAGATGCCAATCTTTTAGCACAATCCCATACAGACCCAACTGCTCTAGCCACAGTGTTCTTTTTTAAATTGCCTTTGTACAGCCCAGGACCCTTTATCATAAAATAACACCCTCAAATACGGAAAAGTAGACACTTTTGACAATTCCACCCCCTTACAGAAAAACGTTGTCCTGGCGGCCTTCTTACTGCCCATTGTCATTGTATGTGACTTTGTGAAATTAGTAGCTAGGTCTAATGATTCCATAAAATCAATAATAGTATTTAAAAGATTTTGGAGACCTATGGCGGTCCAGGCGCACAAGACTGCATCATCTCCGTACAGAAATGCTGGCACCAACTTGGAGCCAGCTTTTGGGATAACTTGATTACTGCCTATAAGCTTATCTACCAATTTATTTATGTAAACTGTAAGCATGAGGGGTGCCATAATGCACCCTTGTTGTACCCCTCGCTTGACCTCCAAGAGGGCCGTTAGACTACCGTCATCCTTAAATCTTACTGCTGCTGTTGTATTATTGTGGGCATAGTGTAAAAAGGATACCAGACTTGGCTCTATGCCCAAATCCCCCAGTATTTGCCACAGTTTTAAATGATTTACTCAGTCAAAAGCTGACGTTAGATCCATAAATCCCATGTGTAATGTGCCCCTCTTTGCTATGGTACACTTTCCGATCACCAGGCTCAAACCTATACATTGGTCTAGTGTGCCTGAACCCATACTGCAGGTCGCTAATGACATTAAAGTTTTCTAACCATGATGAAAGCTGCATCAAAATCACCTTTCCCATAATTTTTGCTGCAGAGTCCAAAAGTTAGATAGGTCAGTAACAGGCATCCTTTTCAAAAATTGGGATGATAATGGCATTTGCCCATGATGGGGGAAAACCGCAAGTACTAGCAGCATTAAAAACCTGCGCCAGTATAACAACCCATACCGTGGGATCCGCCTTATACAGGTCAGATGGTACACCATCTGGGCCTGGGGCATTTCCCCCTGCTGTGGCAAGGATAGCTGCATGGACTTCAGCAGCATTAAAATGAAGTGATTCTAGCGGCAGGGTAGGCTCCTGCTGTGGCTCCAACATCTCCAACTCACTGTCACTATACATTCCCTTAAAGAACGCTACCCACCATTCAGGGGCGACCGTACAATCTATGTTGGCACTTCCAGTTTCAGAGAAAAACGGGCTGTTCACCACCACCCAGAACATCTTTCTATCCAAACATATACTTGCTTGCTCAAGCTCCTCCCAGGCCCTTTCTCTGATGACTTTCTACCTCTCCTGGATGGCCTTCATATAATCTGCCCTCCATGTCCTGATTTCACTCTGATTTCTAGGTTTTTGTTTGACGGCCAATAATAAGTTCTTATGTGTGCTAGAGCAGGTGCCATCAAACCATCTCTTTAGTTTAGAACCGTTACCCCTGAATGGAATAGTTAGATTGCTCGCAATCTTGTTGGTCAGTGTTCCAAAGGCATCTAATACCTCACAATCCGCCCCAGTGCTGTCCATGCATACTGAAACCTCAGCTATGGACTCTGCATACAACTTGTCTAGAAACTGTTCAGGGACCACTTACGTCCATTTTAATCTGCGTGACTGGTCCTTGGTACTGATGTCTGAATTTGTGGCACCTCTACTCTCTACCTTATAAAATGCAGATGAATATAATAAATCAAGTGTGAGGGGCTTATGATCACTATGAGCACTCCAAGAAACACTAAAACTGCGGACCGCAAGAGCTAGAGATGCAGAAATCGTTATAAAATCAATGATGCTGAAACATCCCCTTCCGGTAAAAGTGGGTAGGGGAGTGTTCACCCCATTTGCTCCAGACAGTACAAATTGTTTACAGCAAGAAATCCCTCAAAAAGTGTACCTGACTCTGTGTGTTCAAAGTGTATATTTGAGGCTAGACAATCCTCAGAGGATTTGTTCATAATAAGGTTCAACTTTCACTGGTGTGTATTAAAATCTCCCAAGATTAACATCTCAAAGTAAGTGATTTTGTGTTTTTTATATGTTTCAGCAAAATCTTCCTAGGCATCTAAATGTTCATTGGCAAATTATCTGGTATAAGATTTATAAAAATGTATTACTAATAAAGGGCAGGGTTTCTTAAAAGTCAACTCTATTGCTAAGATGTTGGGGGAATTACACTCTAAACGACTTTCTTTATAGGCTAGGTCAAGAGGAACCAATAAAAGAAGACCTCCCCTTGCACGTCCGGACATAGAGGGGACTGCGCGCTTAGCATATAAGGTTTAGCCATCCAATTGAAAGCCTTCACCAGTGTCCCATTTCTCTTGTAGTGCAATTATTTGGCAACTCTGGAGTGTCCTGCACCAAAGAACGTCATCCTCCTTGGTTGCAATTCCTTGTGCATTTCGCATGAGGACTCTCATCCCAGCAGGGTCTGCCAAAGAAGGTGTTATACTAGGCTGAGGAACAGGATCGGGTTTCTCAGGTAGCCTTATATTTCCCACTCCCCTGAGGGAAAACGTAGGTGGCAAAGGACTACCTGTTTCTAAGCTGATAATTTTATTAGCAGAGGGGGGTGATCAAATGAAGGAATAATATTAACACTCAAGTCAGGGAATCATGGCCCCTGTAATTCAATCCCAAGTGATGGTTGTCAATCTACAGCTTCCAGTCCCTGTGGACTTTGCAGGCGTTCATACCTGTTCGACAGAGTTAGGGGCCGACCTACGCTATCAGTTTGACTTGGTTCGGTCCTCATGGTGGCCTGTATGCAAAGGCTTTTAGATGGAAGAAAATTAGCGGGCGGATAAAATTACTGGAGGGGAGCTATCATAATCAATGTATCAGAGCTACCCTTCAGCTCAAACTCTATTAATACATCAACTTTTGTGGAATATCTCATATTGACTATGACAAAATCGCCCCCAATATTTTTCTCCACCCTATAACCCACCCAGCCCACTCTCCTAGCCATAATTATGTCCGGAGATATTCGTTACCCATTCACAATGTTCATAGTGCACCGATGTGTGACCTTGTGTATTAAATCCACTGTGGTTTCCTTGGTCCCCTGTGTGGTTGGAGGGCCCCCCACCAAAACTACTGCCAAAGGTGCAGCCTCTGGAGGCAGATTTATTGTCTTGTGGCTGTTAGCCAAGGGTTTGTCAAGGTAATTGGTAGCAGGCAAGTTGGGCACATGCCCCCTTGTCAATTGCGCCCCTCGCGATGGAACTAATTGGGCTGTATTCCCTAACTGCATCAGAGCGGAGGTTTCACAGGATGGCTTGTAAGTAGTACTCAGAAACCTGGCCTTTTTGGTCACCTCTTGATTCTGGGACCCCGTTTTGTGAGTCTTTTCATGGTTTTGTTGGTCTGGGGGCATCCGAGTTGCGCAACATTGGACCACTCGCTCTTCCACCGTGTCTATGTCTGTCGATTCAATTCAACCGACAAAGTGGAACCATGGACAACCAAGTCCCCAAAGAGCGTAGCGTAGTAAAGTTAATGCCAGCTTCCGTCCGACGTAATCAAGGTAAACGCAAATCCCGTTCGTTTACATTTGATCCAAGGAGTTTCAAAAACGAAACATTTTCTCGTTAAGTGTTACGAGGATTCAGCAAAAGTTTCCGAAAATTGTAGGGGAGTTGATGCTGGAATCCGGTGCTTGTCCCCAATCAAGCTTGGTCCATCGTCGCCAGTGTAATAATAAGTCCTGGTCAGATAAGGTTGTAGTAGAGGCCAAGCGCCTTTGTCTCCTGTGAAGGTTCCAGAGGTTGTTTGGTCAAAGTTAGGTCTGGATATTGTCGGACCGTTTGAGTTATTGCCGTCAAGTGAACGATTTGTCATTCTTCTGGTTGATTACACATCTAAGTGGGTAGTCACGAAATGTGTCTCTTCTGTGAGCACGAGAGTGGTTATTGACTTTTTGAAAGATGTTTTTGTATCTGAAGGTGTCCCTAAGTTTTTGATAACGGATAATGGAGTGCAATTTGTGTCTCATGAGATGCGAGAGTTTCTTGAGGATCACAACATAGTACTCCAGAAGACGGCGCTGTATGCACCTCAAGCAAATGGGTTGTCTGAGAGGATGAATCGCATTGTGAAGGATTGTGCTCAGCGTGCTCTTAATTCCAAAGTTTCATTCAATAGTGTTTTGAGAGACACATGGTGGGCGCATCGTACGACGCCCAACGCACTCACTCAATTATCACCTTTTGAGGCTTTGAGGGGAAGGAAAGCTATTTCTAAGTTGAATCCATCTTGGCTGCCGGCGAGCTCGAGTGTGGTAATTCCTGTAGAAGAGAGACATAGGAGGATTTTGAATTATCAAAATAAGTATAAAGCTGATTTTGATTCAAGGATGAGAGTAAGGAACAAGAAATGGAATGTTGGTGATAAAGTAATGGTGAAAAACCCCAAGCATACGTTGAAAGGAAGATCATCTTTCATTGGTCCTTTCACGATAATTTCTATTAGGAAAAATGTTGTGAAAGTGAACACGGGTTGTATGTGGAGCATGTCCAGATTGGTGAAATGTTTGGGAAAACATACAAGCAGGAGCCATTCTGAGGAGGATGGAGGTAGAGTTGTGGATAGTTCCAATGAATGTGCTCATACTTGTGGAAAAGAACAAGTTATAAGTAAGAGTTCTGTTTTCAGGAAAACTGTTCAAAGGAATAGGAATTTTCCTGTTAAATTCAAAGACTATGCCATGTAATACGTTCTGCATGGAAGTTGAGTTACAAATTGGGAACAAAGTAATGTATTACCTTGCTTTGGATTGTAAACTCTTGTTAGTTTTTTTTTCTTGTTGTTATCATTTGTTTTATTCTTTTCTTATTGTTTTATTTCATGGTAAGGGAGATGTGTTGTAATCTACTTCAGAATGTTATTCAATGGATTCTCATGATGTCATTGGAATGTTATAGTGAGTGAGATTCATTCAATGATGAGTGAAGCTGCGGATGAGACCGTTGATGCTGGTTTGGTTATTTACCAATAAATCTCTTCTACTACAACCTTATCTGACCAGGACTTATTATTACAGTCTTCTATCCCCCTATCAGGCACCTGTAATTTGGTGTTCCCGACAGGTGCAGTATGATCACTTCCCACTGCCTCCCCTTCAGCGGGATAAGGGGATATAGATAGTAGTTCAGTGTTAAGTCTTGAATCCATCCCCTCCAGCTCTTCCTTTACAGGCCTTAAAAGATTTTCAAATAAGGATTCCAATTTGGGTAATAGTAGGCTAATGATTTATTTGGGGTCGGTCTCAGTTAGTATCACAGATCTTTCAAGCATAGGATTACAAGCAGGTCTTTTACCCCCGATTTTCATCTTTTTTGTAGGGGGGCTGGATAAGTGACACCTTCGTCAAGCTCGTAGCCATCTCTAGGGTGGAATCTATTATATTTGTGTTAGGCTCAGGGCCAGGCATAGGCCCAGGATCAACTCCATCTGATCCACCCCCAGTCAATGATGTTTGGGCGAGGGTAGATTTTCCTATTTCCAGACATAGCCTTCTTTCAGTAAGAGCTATCTATTCGGAGATAACACTGGCTGCCCTTGTTTAAAACAAATCAATAGTTGTTGCATTTTTGCCCCCGTACCTCCAACTGTTGCATATCTTTTGGCCATGATTTAATGAATTGGCACAGTATTTAAACTGATGAAAAAATAGAAATTAAGCAACAAACAGTACCTTGTCTGTCCGCGACCAGGAACGTGAAACCAAGGGACCTGGCCCAGCCCATCCTCCTTCGGTCTCTGATGGTCTTCGCCAGGGCATGCCCCGCGCACCTCCGGTTATTTGATTGTGCTCTTGCTCGTTGTCAAGGTGGTTCGCTCCCACCACCAGGTCAGGAAACAGCAATGTGGGGCAAAGTGCGGTGTGCTGGCAGCCTTACGAAGCGTCCTCAGAACAGTAATTATCTTCAGTTTATAGGGGAAGCTAATCTCTAAGCCCAGCGAGGCCCTGGGGATTGCAGAGGTACAGGAGAGGCGTATCCCGCTAAGGCTGCTAGTTATGGTTAAAGCACTGCAGGAGGGAAGCCTCCTAGGTAGGGAGCTATAAGCCCCCTTAACACACGATGCTCCTTCATCCGAGCCCACCCTCTCCTGCTGCCACAGGCGAAGTGATAGCCCTTGCTAGCCTAATCACCTTCGCGCCTACTTTAAAATTGGGGAGATTGTATGCCAGACGATCAAGCCAATTAAAACCAGGTGCTCGGGAGAGACGTCTCCCAGAATAGTGGCTTTCTTTACCTTTCAGGCCTGGAGTGGAGCCCGGCCTGGCTTGACCTCCAAACTCCACCGGCCGTGAAACTCTGGGGTTGCAGCACCATCAGGGCTGTGAGGCTGATGCAGATGAGCGATCCCCATCCCAGTGCAGTGCGTGTTGTGGGAGAAACATCTCCCGATCTTTGAGCTTCCCCCTGCCCCAAAACACCAAGAGTGACGCTTAAGTCAGCAACTCACGGGTGCAGGGATCCAGGCTTCCTCCACCTTGAGCCGCTGCCACACTCAGTAAATTCATGTCTTCCCATTGTATGCAAACTCACCGGGCGGTGGATAGTGCTGGGCACCGCTAGGGCCCTTGAGCAGACGAGGAGCCAGGGAGCCCAAACAACTGGAGAGGCCCTCTCCTTTGTGCACAGCACAGGGCCCAGGGCGGGAAACGTCCCCTGTTATGTTTGGTGACCGGCGTTGGTGTTCAGCCGGCACCAGGGTAGGCCGATCAAGGGGACTAGGGGCTAGGCTTTAACAAAGACACAGGAGCCTGTTTGATGGTGGTATTGGTCTCGCCGTCGTAGCCCTAGTGGCGTACATACGCGCGCAACCCTTTTATGATACTAAGGTCACATGACCTTCACGTTAAACGCCTGTTGCGTCACAGGCACAACATAACATTCCTCCCCAACAATCATCAAAACAATAATAGCAGAGAACTCCCTGGGTTGCCTCCTAGCTCGGTACGAGGATCAGCAAAAGTAAAATAAAACAGTCTTACGTAAAGTAGTCCTTCAGATGCCAGGAAGGTGCTGGATTACCCCGCGGCTGATGCTGCGACATACCACGGCCCTGAGATTCCCGGTCTCCGGCTTCCGGTGAGCCTTCGTTAGGCTTGGTTTCTGGAGGATGATGGCTATTGTCCACTGCCACACCGGCAGCTCCTCTGCACTGAGTTGACGCAGGGCTTCCTGACTCCCAGACATCTTCCATGGCCGGTCCAGCTTCCACTCCACTTGGACCTGCTTCTTCCACTGGCCTGTTGCTGGGACTATTCTCCAGTCGGACTGGTGAGGGCCCTGACCACTCTGGCTGGTATTTCTTGAAGTGTGACACATTTCGTGTTATCCTTTCTCTCCCTCAAGTGGCAACAATGCAGGTTCCTCTGACAGTTTCCACAGTCCACAGTTCCTTTTCATATGTCAAACGGAACTTGCCACTGGTATTTCGGTTCTTGAGTAACACTACATCTCCTCTCTGAAGATGGGGCGCTGTGGCCCTCCATCTGAGACTGACATGGGCATGCGCCTTTCGGCGCCGGGCATCGATTAGGCTGTCATTGGGGCTTTCCGGCTGCCACTCGGGGTGATGGGGAATTGAGTCGGTGATTACTCGCCCCATGAAAAGGTGGGCCGGGGCTATGCCTGTAGTGGTGTGTGGTGTTTGGCGATAGCTCCTTAGAAAAGTAAATATGGCTAGCTCCAGGGACTGTGCCTTATCATGTGCAATCGCGATTACTTTATTGAGGGTCCGCATAAATCTCTCCGCTTCCCCGTTCGCTTGTGGCCACCGGGGTGTAATCCTTCGGTGATGAATGCCTAGGGACTGCAGATAAGAGGCAAATTCTTGGCTTTGGAATGGAGGTCCATTGTCTGTCCTCAGCTTTTGTATGAGACCATGAGTAGCCATGATCTTCTCAAGTTTTGGTATTATCTGTGCAGCACTGGGCACCGGTATGATTTCTACTTCTGGGTATTTAAAGTGGTCATCAATAGCCACAAACGTCAGGAAGACTACCAAAGTCTAAGCTGACTCGGGACCACGGGGTTCTCGGCCTTGGTTCCACCATGATGTCAGCAGGTCGGGGTATCTCCCCTGTTACTTGGCAGGCCACACATGCCCGGACGGTGGCCTTCACGAGCGCGTCCATCAGCGGGAACCACACCTTAGTTCGGAGTCTTGACTTGGTCTTGACCATGCCTTGATGCCCGATGTGTGCAAGATCAACGACTTGTTTGGTCAATGATGTCGGAATCACCAGCTGGTGTCCTCTTATTAAGCATCCCGTGTCATCTTCAGTGAGCTCGTCTCTGACGTGATAGATACTGTCCATGATTCGTTGCGCATTGGCCGTTAGGACTCTCCATTCCTCCTTAGCCTTGTGCCAGTTGCTGCTCTGTAGGGCTGCCTTGGCTCACTGTAGACACTCGTCTTAGCCCGTCGCTTCGCGGAGGCTCTCCATGGAAAGTGGAATGGGGCAGGAATGAGCGGTGTATATGTGTGGAAAATGAAAGGGAAACTTTTCCATTCTTTGTTTTTGCTGAGAGGTGCACAGTGCAGAGATTCTGTAAAAGAAAATATGGTGAGTGACTGATATACTTCTTAATCTACAAAAGAACTTGAAAGATGAGTTATTTAATTGTGAGGGGATGTATGTAGACTATTTCGATTTTAATCAGACTAATGTATTTCTCCTGCTGAAGTGTAGGGAGTACTTTTTTTCTCTACAATCTTATTGACAGTGTGTGTGCATGTAGAAACCATTCTGTGATAAGCATTTGTGTTTTTCATGTGTTTGCAGACAGATAACTGTGCTGTTTTTATATTTTGGTAGAATTAGAAACCATTCATTGTTTATGAATTTGTGAAATGACTTATGTTATGTTTCTATACTAAAATGTAGTACTACTTCTAGATGAAGAAATGTGTTTTGGTATAGTGAAAGGGATAGTGTTGTTTGTCTAGAATCACACAACGAGTATGTGTGCATTTGGGAACCACTGTGAGAGATTCATTTGGTAACATTGTGTATTTGCTGACAGATAACTGTTTTAACCTGTCATGTTGTGAAGTTTTAGTAGCATTAGAAGACAGTTATGGCTTATGCTTTGATTAAATGAGTCAGGCTTTGACAGAAAAGTGCAGTCCTGAAATATGTAGATTGTGTGCAGTTCCCTTACCACTTGCACTGTAGTGAATGAGTTTTGGTAAACTCCTAGGGATAGTGGTGCTTGTCTAGTATCACACTGTGAGTAAGTGTGTATTTGGGATCACTGTGAGAGAAGCATTTGGTGACATCATGTATTTGCTGACAGATAACTTTTTTAAAACCTGTCATGTTGTGAAGTTTTAGTATCATTAGAATCCAGTCTTTGCTTCTGCGTTGATTAAATGAGTCATGCTTTGACACTGATGTGCTGCACTTAAATATGTAGATTGTGTGCAGTACCATTAACTCTTCTAGACTAGTGAATGAGTTTTGGTAAACTCCTAGGATAGTGTTGCTTGTCTAAAATCACACTGTGAGTCTGTGTGCATTTGGGTAAGGATTGTGAGAGAAGCATTTGGTAACATCGTGTATTTGCTGACAGATAACTGTTTTAAAACCGGTCATGTTGTCAAGTTTTAGTAGCATTAGAAGCCAGTCTTTGCTTATGCTTTGATTAAATGAGTCAGGCTTTGACACAAAAGTGCAGTCCTGAAATATGAAGATTGTGTGCAGGTCCCTTACCACTTCCACAGTAGTGAATGATTTTTGGTAAACTCCTAGGTATAGTGGTTGTTGTCTAGAATCACACTGTGAGTCTGTGTGCATTTGGGAACCACTGTGAGAGAAGCATTTGGTAACATTGTGTATTTTTTAGCAGATAACTCTTTTAAAACCTGTCATGTTGTCAAGTTTTATTAGCATTAGAAGCTAGTCTTTGCTTATGCATTGATAAAATGAGTCAGGGTTTGACACTAAGGTGCAGTACCATGTACTATTCTCTTCACTGTGGCAGACCTGAAAATGTAAAAGTTTTACCTAAGCACTGACCTAGAAGTAGTCTGATTATTTAGTCAGTTTCTAAGTACCAAATAGACTGCTTCAAATGTCTATGCAGTATGCATGTAGTGTTCTAACATACTATACACTTGTCTTTTACACCTTTAATTCCCTAGTCAGTATCCATACACTTCCAGCAAACACCCTGTCACTCCCCTTGCACTCCTCTAGTGACCTTATTAAGCATCATGTACTAATCAATTCACTGCTCCAAACCCTAATAAATTCACCCAGGCACTCTCCTTGCAGTACTCTAATCATTCAGTCAGTACCCAAGTACTCATTCAGTGACCCAAGCCTTAGTATATGGACTGCTTCAAACCCCTATCCACTATGCATGCAGTCCTCTAACCACCTACACTATTGTCTTTCACACCTTCAATTCCCTAGTCAGTATCCATACACTTCCAGGAAACACCTTGTCACTCCCTTTGCAGTCTTCTAGTGACCCATTCAGCATCATGTACTAATCCATTCACTGTGCGAAACACTTATAAACTCACCAAGATACTATCTTTGCAGTACTCTCATCATTCAGTCAGTGCCTAAGTATTCATGCATTGAACCAGGCCTTAACACATGGACTGCTTCAAACCCCTATCCACTATGCATGCAGTCTTCTAACCACCTAGACACTTGTCTTTCACACTTTCAATTTCCTAGTCAGTATCCATACAGTCCAGCAAACATCTTGTCACTGCCTTTGCACTCCTCTAGTGACCCATTCAGTACCAAGTACTAATCCATTCCCTGTGCAAAAACCCTAGCACTTGTAAATTCACCTAGGCACTCTCCTTGCTGTACTCTAATCATTCAGTCAGTACCCAAGTAGTCATGCAGTGAGCCAGGCCTTAGCACATGGACTGATTTAAATGCCTATGCAGTATGGATGCAGTCCTCTAATCACCTACACAGTTGTGTTTCACACCTTCAATTCCCTAGCAAACCCCCTGTCACTCATCCAGTGTGTCTCCTTATAGTACTGTAATCATTTAGTCAGTTAGCATGTAGAGTTTTAGTGAGGTAGGCTTTAGGGCATGAACTGCTTCAAAGTAGTATGCACTATGCATGTAGTGTTTTAACCATCGTCACACTTGTGGTTCAGGGCCATAGTTTCTTAGTCAGTATTTATATAAAATGTGTTTGTACAGTAATGGAATAGAATAATTTTGAAAGTTATTAATATACATTTATTTGTGATTCTTTTTTACAGATACAGAACAGGAGTGTTTCTCATCTGTTTGCACTCTTCTCGTGCAAGATTGTTTGGATGAAGGGTCCTCAGGTGTTTCATCATACTTGCTGTGCCGCATGATTATTTTTTGTTAGGATCCCCTCGTAACAGAACTCTTTTGAAAATCTTGTGCATGAGAAATGTGGTATTGGTCTTTGCCCCTCGAGAAAAGTAGAAAATTTCCACATCACTGAAGGAAAACGTTGTGGGCGTGGTGCATCCTCCATAAATTCAACTTTAGATTTGGTGAATATTTTATAGCGACATCATTTACAGTTTTTGTAAGTTAAAGTTAAAAAGTTTTGTTAGCTGTGTGCATTTTCTATTTCTGTGATTTGTATTTTGAGAATGGCATGTTGGGTCTTTTTTAACAATCTTTGAGATTGTGTTTTTTTTGCCCTCTGTTAAGTGATGAGTGCAATTGAAATCACTATTTTTAGTGAAATTTAATATATTCTGAGAACAGCAAAAAAAAGACTGTGGAAATTATGCTGTGTTGTAAAAAATGTATTATTACATGTTATAATTCTTTTCCTTTTCTTTCACAGATCCAAATTTTAAAATAAGCAATTTATATGAATTTATATTTGAATGAAAAACAGAAAAAAATGTATACCATTTTTTATTCCTATTACTGTGAAGGTAAGTTTAACTAAGTCTCAATATGCAGAATGAAGAGGCCTGCAAGAAGCTACAAAGTTGAAACACGTTGCTAAAAACACTCTGTCTATGTAGTTTTGAAATCTGACCATAATCAGATGTCATGTGACCTGCAAAAAAAGAGATTTGAGGGGTTCATAATATTTCCCATTTTAGCTGTTGAAGGACCGCAATCATTTCAAGCATTCTTCTTTGAACATCTTTGCAGACAAAACTCTGTGCTTACCTTCTATCATTCGCAAGGAAATTTAAAAACGGAAATATGTCACTTTTTGTAACATAGTTATTGTGCAAGATACTCTTTCATATTTACAAAGAGAGGAAAAGGCACTCTGTGCACTTTTTATACTCCTTGTAAATATAACCTCATCATGCACACCACTTTGTGTTGAAAGAGTGTTCTATAAGTGTTGTTGTGCATGATTGCACTTAATACTCATAGAACAAGACACATGTCTAGATTTATCATAAATCATGAATCTCGATATGTGTGTGAATGCTGCACCATTCTAAAATTGGTGTAGGAAAGCACAACAAGGAGAATTGTTTTAATTTCTTCACATTTTTATATCTTCAATGCATGCTGAAATGTTTAGCATACATTGAAGAAGAAAAATGCATTTTCTCATTGTTTTTGTGCTGGAAGGTCTGTCTTCCTGCAGAAAAACAAACAGCACATGACACAGATATCCTTGCACTATGGTGCAAGGGTGCCTGTGTCACCACATGGCTGCAGTTTAAGCAGCCGTGCAGAGAGAAGCATAGATTTGCAACATATTTATGTACATATGTTGCATCCCTGTGCTTCGGAAGTACTACAGCACACTGCAGTTAAAGAGGTTACTGTGTGATGCTGCAGCACTTCCTCATAGTTTTGCACTTATACATTCACCATACGCTACTAATGCATTCATTCAGTCAATTACATACTACACATACATTCATCTAAACTAACACTAACAAAGAAATGTAGCTTTTTTTTTAAACCAGGAAAGTTAGTTCTTACAAGAACTTTTTTTTTTCTTGTTTCTTCTTTTATTATTTTTTGGGGGTTTTCTGAACAATTTTTAATTTTTAGGGGTATTTCTGCAAAAAAAGAAAACAGGAGAAACCAAACAATGAACTTCAGGGAACAATTAAAAAAAAAAAAAAATTAGCAAATGTGACTTTCTTGCCGGCGGCAGATCAGATCAATCGACTGCTCACCATAGCACAAAGTCTTATTGCACTTAGCGCAGAGCACTTTTAAAAATTGAAATTGAGGATGAATGTCCAAGGTTTGGGCTGATGGATGCACTCTTGATGTGCTCGGCTGCGATGAGGTGGATGGCGCAGGAGCAGGAGTGTTTCTCATCCGTCGGCACTCTTCTTGTGCAAGATTGTTCGGATGAAGGGTCCTCATGTGCTTCATCATACTTGCCGTGCCGCAAGAGTATTTCTTGTTAGGATCCCCTCTCGATAGGACTCTTTTGCAAATCTTGCACGTGACCAAGGTGGCATTGGTCTTATTCTGCCCCTCGGGAAAAGTAAAAAATGTCCACACCACTGAAGAAAAACGTTTTTTGGGTGGTGCCTCCGGCAAAAATTCATCCTCAGAAGTATTAGGTGATGCAGGTGATGCCTGCTGCCCTGAAGCCATTTTTGGTTGAAAAAAGTTAGAGCTAAGTGTAAACTTAGTCTAAAAAATCTTCTTCTCTCCAAAGAGATGGTGCTCTAAAGAAGGTCAAATAAGAATGAGTGAAATGGGTGGGGTCTTTCAATTGTTAGAAGAGGAAGTTTAATGAACCAATCAAATCTCTTTTTTTGCAGGTCACATGGGATCCGCGCACCCTGCGCATACACAGCACGCACCCAGCGCGCATCCGCGAAATTTAATTAAAAAGAAATATAGGATTAGATGTAAAAATATATTACGTTTAAGACTAGTTTAGAGTTTGTCTTCAATTAATATTCACATGAAATACATATATATATATGTTTTTTTAAATGTTAAATATTTCGCGGGATCCGTGCACCTACTGCATCATAGACGCACAGGACGCATCGCGGAAGCGCGTAAACATCGCGTTACGTACATCGAACGTGTCGCGTATAGGCTGGGAGTCGCGTACCTGTCGCATTGCGATCGCGCACTAAACACGTACCCAACTCGTACCATGCGCGGATGCTATCGTGTAGGGATCGAGAACGGTGCGCATAGGGTGCGCGGATCCAAAAACATTGAAAAAAATATATAAAATACAGTTTTGAACATATAGATAAAAAAATACTTGGAAAAATATGTTTGAAAAACCCATTAAGTTCAAATAACATTTTTTAATTTTTAAAAGAATTAATTGAAAAAATAAGTTTAAAAAATGGTGATAATAAAGTATTTTTAAAAAAAGATAATTAATGAAATTGACACACTGAATTTGAAAAATATAGAAATCCAATCAAAATCATTAAACAGGATATCTTCAGAGATAAGTTAAAGATAGGAATTAGCATTTAAAACACCTTTGAAATTCACTGAAAAACCAAAGGTTTCAGTGGCATTATAGTTAGGTATTGGCATTTAAAAAACCTTAGAAATTCACTAAAAAAATCATAGGTTTCAGGGGCATTATAGTTAGCTGGACATTTCCCTCATACAAAACCCTAGAAATTCCCCCGTTGTAGTTAGTTCAGCTAACTATAACTTGCGCCCCCGCAATGCACTGCTGATGAGGTCACATATTACATCACTCAAGACATGGTCAGTGACATCACTGATGACATCACTGATGACATCTCAAATGACATCACTGATGACATCACTGATGACGTCATCCATGTGATTAATTAGTGCATCTTCTCAAACCCTAATATAACCTTTGATGCACCGACTCAAAATTTCAGACGGCCATTTTGAAAACCATAGATACTCCAACACCAATAACTACATACCCACTCATTGAGTCTTAGGTCTACATACATCTCCACTCACTCACCTGTACAGTCACTCATACTTACAATCACTCCGTACAGGACTATCATATGCATTTATACACCTATATAGACACTCACACACCGCAAATTATCCATTGAGGTACTGACACACGTAGTCAGTCATGCAAATAATTAATCACAGTCCAATTTACTCACCTATACAGTTAAACACACTCAAGTTCACTTACTCATAAAAATACTAACAAATTCTGAAACTCTTATACAATTACTAATACAAGCACACACTCACACAGGCACTCCCTCAATCACACACTCTCACATATAGATAGTTATATACTCTTACACACATATACACTGCGTTTCACATATGTAGTTACTGACGCATGTACAACTGAGATATACATTCATTCACTAACACACTCATACATGCACTCACCCAACCATACAGTCCATCACAGTTGCACTCTTAAAACCATGCACCATAGAATCACCCACTCACACATCTATGCACAGAGTCACACATACCCTACCCACACAAACACTTAGGCACCCATACAGATACTGAGACAACCAATCATTAACCCATATAGACACTCATATAGGTATTCACAAAACCATGCAGCCACTTATACACCAACACACAGACACATACAGACATTCACACAGTTTAGATACATTTAATGACTCACTTATAGAGTCAGTTACGCACCTAGAAAATCGTCCATTCACACACTTGTACACCCACTCATTCTTCAACAGGCCTTTCAATATATATATTAAACATATTAAAACTTTACAGAAACACAGACTCACTGGATGACGTCATCAGTGATGTCATCAGTGATGTCATTTGAGATGTCATCAGTGATGTCATCAGTGATGTCACTGACCATGTCATGAGTGATATAATATGTGACGTCATCAGCAGTGCATTGCGGGGGCGCGAGTTATAGTTAGCTGAACTAACTATAACGGGGGAATTTCTAGGGTTTTGTACGAGGGAAATGTCCAGCTAACTATAACGCCCCCGAAACCTATGTTTTTTTTTGTGAATTTCTAAGGTTTTTTAAATGCCAATTCCTAACGATAACGCCCCTGAAACCTTTGGTTTTTTCAGTGAATATATATTCACTTAAAAAACCATAGGTTTCACACATGTTATAGTTAGCTGGACGTTTCACTCGTAAAAAACCAATGAAATTCCCCCGTTATAGTTAGTGCAGGCAACTATAACTCACGCGACCGCAATCCTCTGCTGATGACGTCAGATATTACATCACTGTATTTAGACACTTATTTACCCATGTCTTCTTCCATTATTCTTTAGCTATACATATATTACAAATATTTATTTTTCAGAAAGACACATATGTCATCAGTGATGTAATATCTGACGTCATCAGCAGAGGATTGCGGTCGCGTGAGTTATAGTTGCCTGCACTAACTATAAAGGGGGAATTTCATTGGTTTTTTACGAGTGAAATGTCCATCTAACTATAACATGTGTGAAACCTATGGTTTTTTAAGTGAATTTGCAAGGTTTTTTAAATGCTAATTCCTAACTATAACGTGTGTGAAACCTATGGTTTTTTAAGTGATTTTGTATGGTTTTTTAAATGCTAAGTTATGTATTTATAATTATTATTTTTTTTTTAGGGTTTACACCGTGCGCGCACCGTATATATATCTATATCTATATATATATATAGATATAGATATAGATATATATATATATATTATCTACTGGCGGTCGCCAGTAGATAGTTAAAGTTAGGACCGAGTTCCCATAGGAAATCTGAAAATTCTATTTTGAATAACTTTGGCGCCGGTTGACTTATGTTCGTGAAATTTTCAAAACTAATGGGGCGCTCTGCTCAACTCCTACCCTGAAAGACTCGGGGTGATTCGTCAAGCGGGGGCTGAGAAAAAAGGGGGGTCCCAAAACACGTCTTCCCCATGCATTTTCCCATAGGACCTTTAGTCGAAGGTACAGCCCGAACGGCTGAAGAGAATTACTTGAAATTTGTCAAAGAGGTAGTCCTCAGGTCAGGCATGTGCCTTTTGCTTAAATGGTATACATCTGTTCAGTAGTTCCTGAGAAAATCAAAAGTAAAATCACATATATATCTGGGCGGAGCCTAACCACACATCTCATCGTGAGATCTGATTGGCTGTCAGCACTTCATCCAAGAAGTGTTGGCAGCCATCTTGGGACCAATATACATGATAGCACCTCATTAAAAAGTATTGCAGTTAATAGACGGTTTTAAGACTTTAGTTACATAATAAATCATTTGTTGATGGTACCATACTCATTTTAGGAATTGTGGTGTGTTCTAAGGTGATTTTACCATGTGAAAAAGCCTTCTGCTGTGATATCATGAATCATGTTTGAGAGAAAACTATTTTCTCATGCTTTTCCCACAGAGGTTTGGAAGGTGATCTATAAGCTAACTGAGAGCATATTTTCTGTAAATTCACATTATCTGTCTCAGTCATGTGAGAATGAAGTCTGACATTCTCAGTAAAACATGTACATCCAACAAGGGCAGAGACTGTCAGTTGATTCCTTTGTTTTCTACTGCAGCTTCCCAGAGTGTTCTAAAGAACAACTAGAGCGCTAACAGTCCTACTTATGACAAACGTATGGCACACCTGAAGCCATCTTGGGTGGAATAAAGTGGTAATTCTTAAAACATTTAATTTAAAAAGGAACAAAATGAGGGGGTTCATTTTGCCATAGAAAGTATGATTAGTGCTGCAGAAAGAAAAATTAGGGCACATTTTGAGTGACTTCTCAAATCCTCTTCTATTTCATTAAAAAATTCTGTCATGCAGACTGAAACATGCACTTTCAATACCAGCAGCAGACTTCCCTGGTGAGCAGCTTTACTACAGTGATCTAATAAGCAACTAGAGTGCTAACATTCTGAATTCATGGCAAATTTGTGACACATCTGAATGCCTTCTTGATGGAATCAAAGTAAAAAACTGAAAGTATTTCCTACTGAGGAGACTGTAGTAAATGAGGAAAGTAGGAAACATCATAACAAATAAGTCTCCCAAAATGGCCACCAGAGACAAAAGAGCCCAAATGTAGCCCAAATATCACCCAGATGTAGCCCAAGTATAGCCCAATGACAGAATGTCCCAGAGTGTTCTAACGAACAACTAGAGCGCTAACAGTCTTACTTATGACAAAAGTATGGCACATCTGAAGCCATCTTGAATGGAATAAAGTGCTAACACTTAAAACATTTAATTTACAAAGGAACACAATGAGGGGATTCATTCTGCCATAGAAATTATGATTAGTGCTGCAGAAAGAAAAATTAGGGCACATTTTGACTTCTCAAATCCTCTTCTATGTCACAAACAAATTCTGACATGCAGACTGAAACATGCACTTTGAATACCAGCAGCAGACTTCCCTGGTGAGCAGTAGCTTTACTACAGTGATCTAATGAGCAACTAGAGTGCTAACATTCAGAATTTATGGCAAATATGTGACACACCTGAATGCCTTCTTGATGGAACCAAGTAAAAAACTGAAAGTATTTCCTACTGAGGAGACTGCAGTAAATGAGGAAATTAGGAAACTTCATAACAAATAAATCTCCCAAGATGGCCATCAAAAACAAAAGAGCCCAAATGTAGCCCAAATATCACCCAGATGTAGCCCAAGTATAGCCCAATGACAGAATGTCCCAGAGTGTTCTAACGAACAACTAGAGCGCTAACAGTCTTACTTATGACAAAAGTATGGCACACCTGAAGCCATCTTGATTGAAATAAAGTGGTAACACTTAAAACATTTAATTTACAAAGGAATAAAATGAGGGGGTTCATTTTGCCATAGAAATTATGATTAGTTCTGCAGAAAGAAAAATTAGGGCACATTTTGACTTCTCAAATCCTCTTCTATTTCATAAACAAATTCTGACATGCAGACTGAAACATGCACTTTGAATACCAGCAGCAGACTTCCCTGGTGAGCAGTAGTTTTACTACCGTGATATAATGAGCAACTAGAGTGCTAACATTCAGAATTTATGGCAAATGCGTGACACATCTGAATGCCTTCTTGATGGAACCAAAATAAAAAACTGAAAGTATTCCCACTGAGGAGACTGCAGTAAATGAGGAAATTAGGAAACTTCATAACAAATAAATCTCCCAAGATGGCCACCAGAGACAAAAGAGCCCAAATGTAGCCCAAATATCACCCAGATGTAGCCCAAGTATAGCCTAATGACAGAATGTCCCAGAGTGTTCTTAAGAAGAACTAGAGCGCTTACTGTCTTACTTATGACAAAAGTATGGCACGCCTAAAGCCATCTTGATTGGAATAAACTGGTAACACTTAAAACATTTAATTTAAAAAGGAACACAATGAGGGGGTTCATTTTGCCATAGAAATTATGATTAGTGCTGAAGAAAGAAAAATTAGGGCACATTTTCAGTGACTTCTCAAATCCTCTTCTATTTCATTAAAAAATTCTGATATGCAGACTGAAACATGCACTGTTCTTACCAGCAGCAGACTTCCGTGGTGAGCAGTAGCTTTACTACAGTGATCTAACGAGCAACTAGAGTACTAACATTCAGAATTTATGGCAAATGTGTGACATATCTAAATACCTTCTTGATGGAATCAAAGTAAAAAACTGAAAGCATTTCCTATTGAGGAGACTGCAGTAAATGAGGAAATTAGGAAACTTCATAACAAATAAATCTCCCAAGATGGCCACCAGACACAAAAGAGCCTAAATGCAGCACAAATATCACCCAGATGTAGCCCACATGTAGCCCAATGACAGAAGTGTGCAAAACACTTATTTTTTGTGTATTTGCAGTTTTATATAGTGCAGACTTGTCAGGTATTGGAATGCTTTACATGAGCATTGGTTACATCACACAAGATCAAATTCATTTTGGTTGTAGACATGGGGAGATTAAGTGATTTGACCACAATCACAGAATGTTCAGCTGAAGCAGAAACTCCAACCTGGTTCCCCAGTTGCAAAGTCTGCAGCTCTGGAAGTAACACCACATCCTCTCGCCAAGGTGCAACATTTAATCAAGTGGTCAACTGGATAAAAAAACATAAAGATTACAAATAATTTAAAAGTTCTTTGTCGCTATTTGAAAACTCAGAAAATATGTCCTCATTTTAGTTTTTTAGAGCACTAACCATAATTTTGATGCAAATAAGACTCTCTCATATATGTAATTTCTAAAGGAAATACTCTAGGTATTACAGTTTTGATTACATCAAGATGACGTCAGGCGTTCCACACTTTTGTAATAAATATAGAATGTTAGCAATCTAGTTGTTCATTGGGATTCTGTTGAGAGGCAGAGGCCAGGGGCACGGACTCTGAAAATTGAAGGCAGGTAGGAGAGTGCAGAGGCAACAATTTGACCACACTGGCCAGGCAGGAAGGGCAGTGGCAGCACAACTGACTATGGAGGGCAGTGGAAAGGGGGGCAGGGGCAACAAACCAACAATACAGGACTGGCAAGAGAGGCTGTGGCAATATAATAGACCATTGTGGGCAGAAGGAAGAGGCAGTGGTAGTACAACCATACATGCCAAAAGACCCGTTTCAGCCATTAAAGGTCCAATGTTTTTAAGCTCAAATGGGCTTTATTTGATCTGTCTCCTGTCTACAATCTCCTCTTTTTCAATGTAACTCAAAGGGGAAAATCAATACCCCAGTTTTTTTTCAAAATCTCCCTCTTACCAAGTTCAAAATGTTTGCAAGTATGGTACATTGAATCATGGTAGGCAGGAGGAATTGGGGTAGGGACATGGACTCGGATAACAGAGGACAGGAGGGACATGGAGAGGTGCACCAAACTGACCCTACAGGGCAGGCATCAGGGTTTGCAGCAGCACAATACACCACACAGCGCATGCGGGACGGGAGTGCAGCACAACATTCCATAGAAAGCAATAGGGAGGGGACAGGACCATGCACATGGACAACAGAGAACAGATGGGAAAGAGGCAATGGTAGCTAGCTGACCATAATGGACAGAAAGGAGAGAAAACTGCAGCATAACAGACCATAAAGGGCAGAAGGGACGGATCAGGGGCATTACAATGGAACAGACGAGCCAGGAGGGAGGGAATAGGTGGTCTGCACATGGAAACAGAGGGCTGGGGGCAAGGTGGCAGGGCAGGAGCAGCAAGATGACCATGGATGTCAGGCAGGATGGGCACTAGAAACAAGACACACCATGGAGAGCAACAATGAGACTATGGTGGCATACACACAGACAATGGAGGGAATGTGGGAGGGGGTCAGGGGCAGCTAGCTGACCACACAGGGAAGGTGGGAGGGGCCATGGCAGCACAGAAGACCATGCATGGCAAGCGGAAGGGTTAGTGGCAGCACAATGGCTATGATGGGCAAGAAGGAGGGTGCAGGGGCATGCACAATGGACCATGGTGGATAGAAGGGAGGGTCAGGACCTGGGCACTGACAAGAGAGTTCAGGGGAAGGGGCCTCACAACAGACCACGCGGGGTAGGCAGGAGGAGCAGTTGCAGCACAACAGATCAGGGAAGGCAGAAGGGTGTGGCAGTAAACTGGACCATGGAGGACAGGAGGAAGGGGATAGGGGCATGGCATGTGGACAGGCAGGGTGGAGGTGGCAGGGACAGGTTACAGTCATCTCACAATGCTAGGCAGGTGGGAGGGGAGTGGCAGCTCAATAGAACACTCAGAGTAGATAGGAGAGGCAGGTCCATGGAACATAGTGGGCAAAAAGGATGGAGCAGGGGCATGCACAAGACATCGGAGTGCAGGGGGAAGGAGAATAGGGGCAGCAAGCTAAGCACAGAGGCTAAGCAGGAGGTCAATGATGGGCCATTGAATTGGGCAATGGAGGGCAGGAGGAGTGGACTGGTACATCATGCTAAATGGAGGGCAGTGGCAGCACATCAGACCATGCATGGCAGGAGGGAGGAGGCTAGTCCATGGATTCAGACAACAGAGGATAGGGAGGAGGTGGATGGGGCAGCAAGCTAACTGTTCAGAGAAGGTGGGTATTAGGAACTTTATTGTTTTTAAAATGTGTGTCTGTGCGAACTACTTAAAATATGAACAAGTATGCAGCATAATCTCACTTTTATTCAGGAAGAAGAGGACGTTTGTGACTGTGACTCCGGGCTCACTTGGCAGAAACACCCCTGACCCTCTACCCCATCGCAAAATGTAATGCCCGTGAAACGGGTAGGTGGACGCAGTGTTATATAGAACATAGTCCTGAGAGCACGATTGAAAATGAAAACTAGATGTAGTATATGGTATAAACTATGCACCAAAAAGTGTGATATAAGATGAACCGGGGCGTGAAATATAATATGCAATACATTGTGCGCAATGACAGATTCATTGGAGAGCGCGAGATAGCACAGGCACTAGCGCGTGCTGTGCGATATGCGCCTTGGAGTGTAATATGCACAGGGCAGTGTTGTGTAACATAACTAGTCTCTAAAGTTGTAATATAAAATATATGCTGGGGAGTGTAACGTTGCATATGCACTGTGACAAAGATATGGATCCCAGATTGTAATATGTATGGCATAGCGCTGTGCGTTATAACATACACATCGAGGAAGGCACGTTAGATGGGGCAATATAACCTGTGCGAAGGCAAGTGTGGCATGACATATTCACGGGGTGGTGTTACAGTGCACATGGGCTAGAGAGTGTCATAGCATACGCACTAGCTGGTGGAATACAACACAGAGGTGTGAGGCAATCGGCAGGAACTGGTGGGTGTAACACAGCATTGGGCTCAGCCAGGAGCACGCTGTGACTCTCAAGTGAGGTTTGTCTCCTTTCCAGAGAATAAAATAAAAAGTATTACACATCCGGCGGTGGATGTGTTTTTTATTAACCGTGAGGGGGGTTTCTTGCATAGTTTGGTCGAATTTTTGTTGAATCCCCTTTGAATGGCTTGGTGTGCGTGTATATTAAATGTGCCCATCAATAGCTACCCATGTTTCTATAAATAAACAACAAGGGTGTCTACTTGGATAGTACCCACCGGCGGGGGCGTCGGGATTAGGCACCGTAGGGCGTCAGACACGTCAGAGCTTCAACAGCGGTGTAAATACATTCCATGTGGATTCATTCTATGCATAGTCGCCTTTTAATGAATATCACGCAAATCGTCATGGTGATAGGTACATACGGTTTGTCCAGCATGTCCTAGGTGTTTCTATAAATATATATATATTTTAAATATTAAAAAACAAAGGCCGGCCCCGGGGGATGGGGTCCCTGGAGCCATAAGTGGCCTGAGGAGGGGGGCAACGCAGCCCCCTCCTAAAGAATTTAAATAAAAAAAAGGCCATGACCCGGGGGTTGGGGTCCCCGGGGCCGATTAAGGCCTTGGGAGGGCCACATTTTTTTTTTCAACAAAATAAATTAGGGTGCAGGCCCTGGGGATGGGGTCCCCAGGGCCAGTAAATTAGAAAAAGAAGGGGGGCCACACAGCCCTCCTTCTTAAAAAAAAATTAAAAATAAAAGACCGACATCGCGCTGGAGGCCACGCCCCTTCCTTGCAGCACTATGCAAACGCGCCCCCTGGCCAGTTGTAAGTTGGGGAATTAATTCCCCTTCAATACTGAGGGTCCCTGAGGGCCAACTAGCCCAACAGGTATCTCCAGTATGCGCCAGGGAGCTACGTTGCAGACAGGTGTTCTGAGGCCACGCCCCTTTTTACACCTCTATTCAACGCAGCATTGAGGCGCTTACTGGAGGTACCTAGTGGGCTAGTTTGACCCTAGGGACCCTTAGGATTCAAGGGGACTTAATCTCTCAACTCAAAACGCCCACAGGGCGCGTTTACACAGTGGTGAAGGGAGGGGACGGGGCCTGAGGTGACGTGTGCAAACACGCCCTGTGGCACGTTTTAAGTTGGGGAAATAATTCCCTTTCAATCCTGAGGGACTCTGGGGGCCAACTAGCCCACCAGGTGCTTCCAGTAAGTGCCACTGCTCTGTGTTGCAGAGAGGTGGTGCAGGCCGTGCCCCTTTTTACACCTCTCTGCAATGGCGCTTACTGGACGTACCTAGTGGGCTATTTTGCCCCTAGGGATCCTCAGGACTTAATCTCCCAACTTAAAAAACAGCCAAGGGCATGTTTACATAGTGGGGAAGGAAGGGGACGGGGCCTGAGGTGACGTGTGCAAACACGCCCTATGGCGTGTTTTGAGTTGGGAAAATAATTCCCCTTCAATCCTGAAGGCCCCTGGGGGCTAACTAGCCCACCAGCTGCTTCCAGTAAGCGCCACTGAGCTGCGTTGCAGAGAGGTGGTCAGGCCGTGCCACTTTTTACACCTCTCTGAAACGCAGCTCTGTGGTGCATACTAGAGGTACCTAGTGGGCTAGTTGGACCCTAGGGACCCTCAGGATTCGAATTAACTTAATCTCCCAACTAAAAACGGCCACAGGGCTTGTTTACACAGTGGTGAAGGGAGGGGACGGGGTGTGAGTTAACGTGTGCAAATAAGCCCTGTGGCGCGTTTTAAGTTGGGGAAATAATTCCCCTTCAATACTGAGGGCCCCTGGGGGCTAACTAGCCCACCAGGTGCTTCCAGTAAGCGCCACTGAGCTGCGTTGCAGAGAGGTGGTCCAGGCCGTGCCACTTTTTACACCTCTCTACAACGCAGCTCTGTGGCGCATACTGAAGGTACCTAGTGGGCTAGTTGGACCCTAGGGACGGTCATGATTCAAATGAACTTAATCTCCCAACTAAAAACGGCCACAAGGCGTGTTTACACAGTGGTGAAGGCAGGGGACGGGGCCTGAGGTAACGTGTGCAAACAAGCCCTGTGGCGCGTTTTAAGGGGTAGTTTTAATCCCCTGCCCTATTATATACTAGGGGCTTACAGAGGAGGTCATGCTGATCACAGGGGGACCCCAACGCATAGTGTTCCCTAGTGTATGTAGGTGTTTTCACTGTATTCTGAGTGTCTTTTAACATAGCACTGGCTCTAGGACTGGTTAGTCAGACTCAGTTACCACCAGTATCCATCTGAAAAAGTTGAGGGTACAGGATGATTTTGCAACAAGGCTTCTTTCTGCTCTTCTGTTTGTTCTTTCTGCACGCTATCCTTCTTCCTGCACTTTTCTTCGTCTTTGAGGACTTCTGTTGCTTCTTTCTGCATTCCTTTTTTTTCTTTCTGTGCGTTTTTTCTTCTTTCTTCACATGTCCTATCTCTGTAGGCATAGTTAGGAATTAGCATTTAAAAAACCTTTGAAATTCACTGAAAAAACTGAATAACGGAGGAATTTCAATGGTTTTGTACGAGTGAAAAGTCCAGCTAACTATAACGCCCCTGAAACCTATGGTTTTTTCAGTGAATTTCTAAGGTTTTTTAAATGCTAATTCCTAACTATAACGTGCCTGAAACCTATGTTTTTTTCAGTGAATATATATATATATATATATATATATATATATACTTACACATATTTTAGTTTTATATAGCGCAAACTTGACCCAAAGATATCAGAGCTTTTTACATGACCACCAGTTCCATTACAGATGGACACATTTTGTTAGACACAGGGAGATTAAGTGGTTTGCCTAGAATCACAGGATGTTGAGAGGTTCTTCAGCTTTGAGGTCGACCGCTGTAGCCGTTAGGCCGCATAATGCAAATGGGCTCTACAGCTAGTGCTATTTTGGTGCAGGAAATCAATTTACATGCTTCTTAAAGAAGGCAAATGGCACCCCCTGAAAATATTTATTATGGTGCTAAATTGCATAACGGTGCGATTAGCACCAAAGTGGCACCTTATACAGCCCGATCTTTTTGTGCATTCAGCCAGTTGAAAAGTTGAGTTGAGAAGATAGGCAAAATAATTTCAATGTTGCCAGACAAGTGCATATCATTAGGTGGAGTTTATTGAGTAATCAAGACACTTTACTGTATTCCAGGAATTTGAAGAGCATTGCAGTAAAAGGATGCTCTATGGGCTATCCAGTGCCTCAGCCTTGTTCCAAAGACGTGTGTGGCATTCTGTTTTTTGGCCAGAAGGTTGAGGAGGCTGATGTTAAGAAGAGTTATCCATATTACAAGAATATGATGGTCTCACTATTAAGTGAGGAAAAAAAGGAATCTCGCCTGATAAAGAGGTATATTAGGGGCACAAAATAAGTATGGATCAATGCCTAAGGCTGATCATGTGAAATCCATTGTTGAAGTCCCAACATAGGAAAATAAAGAGCAGTTATTATTCTTTGGCCTCCCCAAGTGGTATGCATATTTCTTAGACAATTATTTGAGTACTGTGGAGCCAATGTGTATATTACTGATTTTTCCTTTTAAAATGTGCTGGAGCAAGAACTAAGTGAGTATTTTAGGAGGATCAAAAATGCAAATATCAAACCATGTTTGAAGCTGTTCATTCTGCATAAGAAGTGTCGAGATGGATGGTGTGGAGCCTGTGTTGGTCCAGAAGGATGATGTCAGTAAGTAGATTGTGTTATATGGGTGCTAGATATTAAACACTGGTGAAAATAATTATCTTTGTATTTTAATGAGAATTGTTGGCGTCATATTAGTGGAGAATAAAGTTGTTATTAAAGACAGCATATTAGTGGGGAAGTAAGTTATTATTGCAGACAGGTCTCATGGCACTTGTGAACTTCCTGTCCCCTGCTGGTGGTAGGTCGATGGCACCACGTTTAATATGGCTGGTGTCAAAGCTGAAGGCACTTCAATATTCAATTGAATATGTGGCTGGGAAAATGAATCTCTAAGTCAACGGATTGTCCAGGCCTCTGTTGAGTGACAGGGGAAGGCTAATGTGCAGGTTGATGAAGAATGTGAAGTTCCAGTGAAACATGAGTGTAAAAAATGGGAAAATTAATTGAGTATGGGTGAGAACCCACTCAAGTATGAAGTACAATCCTTGTCAGGGTGAACCATAAAAGTCACTAAATAAACCTGTCCTTAACTCTCTAGTAGCTGTGCACAAAAGCAGTCCGGCTTTACTTTGAGGCAATGTGTAAAGTTTTTATACAGCAATGAAACTAAAAAAAACACAACACACAGATAATCCTGCACCACTTTGGAAAATTAGAGTACCTTTTAATAAATGAAATGACACCAAAACAACAAAAATCCAAAAAGCAGAACCAGAGTTTCAGGTGAAAAAAGTGTCCGAAAACATAAAGTGGCACTTGTGGTTATCTGGTTGCGCTGGACAGGATCAAAGCCACAAGTTCAGACTGCCTCCAATAGAACAAAGGTCACATACAGGGACCTGGTTTGTCCCCGTGAAGAGTTTATTTTCTCTCGGACCATTTTGACATGAGGAGCTTTGTATTGGTGTGAGTCCTGAAGACATTATAGTTAGCGCATGGAGCAGGTTGGTGCTGAAGCTTTGCATTGGTGAGGGATGTGGGCTTTGTCTGTTGATGCGAAGAGTAGGTCACTGTTGGAACTTTGCATTGGCGTGAGACTCAACAGTTGCTGGTGACGCTAACTGTATGCTTGTGGTTGCAGAATGCCAAAAACCTCTGTATTTTCACCTGTAACTTAGTCTTTGTGGCTGATGAGGAGGAGGAGTGTACTCTAGTGCCAGCCAAGGGTCAAGGACTTGGTAGGATACTTCATGTGGTTTAGGATTCACTCCAGCTGAGGACAGAAGCAGGTGTCGGGCAGATGCAGTTTCTGCTGGTCAGCTGGTTCGGTAAAGAGAAGGCCTCTGGAAGGTTGTTCTGTCTGTAGCTCAAACGGAAGGTCAGCCAATTGCCTCTTGGAGTAACTTCTGAGGATCCTGGGTTCAAGGCAATCAGGTCCAGGATTCCTTCTTCAGACCAGGCCAGTCCTTCTGAATCTTTCCCAGAACTAGGAGTGTTCTTATGGAAGGTTCTGAGGGTGCCACTTTAATGATAAGTGCCAGCCTATTTGTGGGAGTCCCTCTCCTTGTGTACCTCCAAACTGGATAGGCAAGCCCAGCTGTCAATACCATTTGCCAGTGATAAGGCAGGCAGTTACAGTTGTCAGGAAGGAAGTGGGCACATCCCTCAGATTCACTTGGAAGGCTGAGCACATCCCCTCAGGAATTTTGGTCAGGAGAGAAACACTCTAGTTCCCTACCTGGAAGAAATACACATAACACCACAGGAGAGCCATTGCAGCCATCTCATTCTGGACACTGGCTGAAAGGCATATTTAGTTTCGGCAGGGAGATACCAAACTTTATAAAAGTAGTGTTTTTAGAATAATGACATAGAATTAGAGTTATGTATTGCGTCAATTCTGCTTGCTGTAAAATCAGGATTGTGAGGGAGGAAAACTTTGCATGCAACATTGTTTTTGTGAAGCGTGACCGATAACATGGTCACTGTTAGGTTTTTGGACCCTCAACAATTCGAAGACTAGGCTTTTACCCTTATGGTAGAATCATTTTCAGAAAAGGAGACACAACGTTGTCCAGGATAAAGAAATGTGAGACAAAATGAAGAAATGCCAGGAGAGGATGAAACATTAAATGCACATGCAGGATTTGTCAAGCTTCTATCTCAGTGAGGCCAGTGGGATAGTGGGTGAGGATAAAGATGCCATTAATCATTGTGAAAGGATTGTGAAAGTCAACGGTGAGAGTTCAGTATGAGAGAGTGTGCAATTTGTCAATGGGCGCTGTGTTCTGAGGCAATGAAAACGCAGTTGCTTGTCCTAGGGAGGAATGGCTAGTATAGCCATGGGGGAGGATTTCCTAGAGGATGCTTTAATAGCCATTAGTTGGTAAGTAGATCCAGAAGGTAACCTGGTGATCCCTGAAAAGAGTTGGAATCACTTCCACATGGTCACACTGAATGGGGTCCCTGTCACTTCTCTGAGGGATACATGTGCCATCCAGACTACAGTATTAAAAAGGCTGGTTTGCCCAGAATAGTGTCAGCCTGAAGAGGTTGGCAGGGTCAGGGATGCCCATCAACAGGGATCTCTCAGCCTTTGGCTTTTGGTATCTCTAAAATGAAACTTGCCCACAGAAGAGTAGTTGTCAGCCCTGACCTACTCTAGACTACATTATAGCAGTGTGCTCCCACAAATGACAACACATCTAGTTGGGGTGGCTGCCCAGGGAGCCCAAAAGCCCAGATTTCTGGGGGCATTGTCCTTCAGTGAAGTGTCCGGAGGCCCTGAAGAAGACAAAGGATAGGGGGAGGAGACCAACCATAATGGGAGAACCAGAGAGGGCCAGGGCTACCCGCTCTGAGACTAGTACTAGTGAGGCCCCCGCTCATCTAGAGGCACTATCTGCACTATCACAGCAACATCAGACAGGGGACTAGGCCTAGGCGGAATTAATATTTCCACCTGCAGAATTTGGGGAATTTGGCAATTCCATGTTACACTTGTAACGATGAAATACTTATTAATTCTGTTGCTCCGCCAGAAGAAATAATCTGTAGTATATGTGTTTCTAAAGGGGGCTGTAAAAAGTAGCAGCCACTCTATGTTTAGGGATCCCTGCAGATAAAAATTAACTCTGCAGTGGTTTTTAAAAGAAGAGGTACTGCTCCCTCGGTTTAGAAGCCACTACAGTACATACATCTTGGTGCCCTTACATACTCTGCAGTGATTACTCTGTGCTCAGTGTAATACTCTGTGAGCACGCTAGTTTCTGCTTTATCCCAGGTGGGGTCTGCATATATATATATAGAGTTCCCCATAGACCATGCTAGTGGCTGAGGCTGAGCTTGCCAGAGTATCAGTATTGTCAAAGGCAAAATTTGAAGGTAGGCCTAAAATAGTGGAGGTGGTCTAACTCCCCACTGGGAGCGGACTTGACAGGAGGATCTGAGGCTGGTATTTACCCTGTTAAGGTAGAAGGCTTTTCCACATTCGCTCCAGAGAAATGGTTCTTGTTCATTGCCTTGTACCCAGTAGAAGCTTCTATCTGGATTTAATGTTGTGTTTCGCACTGCAGTCCATCAAATTCATGTATCTTGCATGTGCTTCTGTTCTGTAAATGTGTCATGAAGTTATGATAAGCAAGACCATGCGAAAACACATTCAGCGATTGTTTATTGAGTTGTTTAGAAATTATTCCAAGCATGTCATTAACATTCTAACTGTTCCACTTCAGAATTGTATTATTTTATTTACTTTAAGTACTTGATTTTCTACCTCTTTATATTATTTCTTTATTTTAGCATTATGTTCTGTAACACTTAAAGGCCAGACTCCATTTTGTGCAGGCCAAGACTCCATTTTCTGCTCAGTAATTGGCCTGTCTAACTTTGACTTAAATATGATCTGTTCTGATCTTTCACAGAACTCGTGATAGTTTGAAGCTATCCAGACAATGACTTAGATGAAAGCCTAAGGCAACATAAGTCTGAGACAAGTATCTCTGGCATCTACATACCAAAGTCAGACAATGAATACTTAAAATAAAAATTAGCTAAAGATGACACGAATGATTAGGGCTCTTTACAGAATTTACTTGTTTTTCTCATGCTGGTTCATGCCGCTTATGTCTGGAACTGAGTGGAAACTTCCACCAGTTTGAAGATATGTAGGCTGATCCAGATGGGCACAGCACCAGATTCCACCTTAACTGAAGATGTTGCCTGCTAGACTCTCTGACGCCCTGCAAAGGATTTGCCTACACTGACTGCTGCCAGGGTTGTGTTTCCAGTCAGACGGAATGTCGTTACCCTGGCCCTGTTCTTAAAATTGCTGGCAAGCTTATCTAAACAGACAATAAATCCTGTTGCTCAAGGTATGTGCACCAACTCTGTATCTCAAGAAATAGAATTATTATTTATTCACCTGCTTGAACTACCATGGTGCCTAGATATACCATAGTGAGGGTGTTAAGGGCTGCAAATTGTGATATTACACTTTTTCCCTCTTCTTTTCACTGTTCAAGAAAAAGCTTAGCTACTTTGATTTCTAATATTCAGTGAGGTTACCACATGATATTGTCAGCACTTGTTCAGGAGTTTTAAAATAACTATTTTTATATAAATATGTTAAAATGCATATTCTGTGTATAGTGATCCTTGAGCATGTATCTCATTAATTAACAATATTTTGGATTAACACTGCTCTCTGTTAATAAAGAAGAAAGCAAAGACCCACATGGGCAAGTATTCTCAGTGGGTTGCACAGGGCTTCAGTAACCTGCTGGCACTACTAATTGTTAGTGTACTAAACTCAGTGTCCCTGCACCCATGGGTGGGAATCTATAATGTGCAACTAGGCCATAGAAATACTTTACACAACATGCACATTGGGCCATTGTATATGCTCAGACTCCTAAAAATATGTCAAAATTGGCTGAACTCCTGATTGTCATCATTAACTTACCTATGTATCCTTAATATATACCCATGGTCTGTAAGTTAAATGTCACTAATGGACCTTGTGCTATGAACTACAGTAACAGTGCAAACATGACTTGCAGGCATACAACTGTGGCCTGTCTGTGCAGTTTATGTGCTATTTTAAAACTGCAAATTCATCCTCCCAAAATATCCCCTTTTGGCTGATCCAACCCCTTTCAAATGATCATGAACCTGTGTGCACAGTATTTGATAGTAGGAAACATAAAGTTTTATTGTTAGACATATCCTTACAGTGACAAGGTCCTGTAAGCTATTTTCACTGGTGCAGGTTTAGCTGTTCCATAGGAAAGCATTGAGATACAATATTAAAATGAATATTATTTCCACCTTGTAAACTGCTACAAACTACATCTTGGACTTTTTAAATGATTTATTAGATTCCCAGTTGACCGCTACTTGTGGCCTCTCATCACAACTAGATTTAGCTAATTTCTGGGCCTGGTCTATCATTTTCTCCCTAGTCAGACATTAATGGTATCATTTGTAAAGCGCAGCTTTCAGTCCAGGGAGTGTCTTGGCACTAGTACAGAACGCACTGAGATAGGAGAGCTTCAGTGTGTTCAAACCAGTCAGATGAGTGAATCAAAGATGACTGGATCTTTGTCTGGGGCTACAAAGATCCAGGTTTTTAGCGGTTTCTTGAAAATAGACTCTGACTGAGGAAGTCTAAGATGGGTGGGTAAGATATTCCATGCTTTGGTCCCCAGGACAACCATCGATTTGCCCCTTCTGGATGTCAAATGGGAGCTGAGTGGCACGAGAAAGTTCTGATGTGTTGGGTCACATACAGTTTGACTCTGGTTCTGAGGTATTTAGTCCTGATGACCTGGACGTTCTATAGCTGATTACTAAGACCTTAAAAAGGATCCTTTTATGTTTGGGTAGCCAGTGTAAGGACTTCAGAGCTGCTGATGCTGAGGACCCTTGAGGCAATTTTAGTACTAGGCGGGTTGCTGCGTTTTGGAATTCTATAATTTTTTCAGGACTACCTTATTGGTGCATGTGTACAGGCTGTTGCAGTAATCTAGATGGGACAGGATTCGGGCCTGGTAGCAGTTCGAAGAACTTTTTAAGAGTCTTTATCATGTGAGATCATGTGCCGGCTACAGAGAGAGCTTGCTGAAGGAAGGATAGTGAGGTATCAAATTTTATCCCCAAATTCCTTACAACCTTCACTGTATTTGGCGGAGGTGGAGGGTCATTCAGCCACCACTGCTTGGGCACAAAGGTTTTAGATTTGCCTAGCAGCATGATCTCAGTTTTTGGGCTATTGTATTTGAGATGGTTTGATTGCATCCAATGGATGACGGCAGAGAGGAAGCGCTGAAGTTTCCCTCTGCCACAGTCTTTATCTAAAGTTGGATCAGCTGCGTGTCATCAGCATAGGATGAAGTCTCAATGTTAAAAGATGAAATCAAGATGTCATGGGAGACCGTGTCAAACGCGGCTGATAGATACAATATAATCAGCACTGCATTCTTCCTTTGATCCAGGGTGAATTTCAGCGTTTCCTTGGCCATGCACCAATCCCAGTGGGAGAGATGCTGCCCCTAGAACTAGCTTTGAGCGACCACAGAGGAGGGATTGAGCATTTCCCTAGCCACACCTATAGAGTGGGCACAGGTGTGCTACACAAGAGAAGAACAATTCTGTCATGTTGGATTTAGATAGAGAGGGGTGCTGTGAAATTGTTTGCAGCAGGGCAAACAGGGACTGTTAAAAAATGGGTAGAGTTACTCCAGGAAATTTTTTCACTGTTTCATAAGAAGGGGTCAGGAGATACCCAAATGCACCAGCTAGTGCTATAAATAAATGTGTACCATGAACACCATCTTCAGAACACTACTAGACTTGTGGAAGACGGAAGAAGGGCTCTTTTTAAAGACCTCTGGAAGATCGGGAAACCAGACAAATCAATCTGACAAAGGTGTGTTACCACTGGGCTAAAGATACAGATTGCTCCCGCTTACACCTTTTCTGCAGCAGCAAATCTTTTTCAGAAGGAAATATATATTGCGGAGAGGCTATCCGGCTCCATAGAGCCCTGTTCTGGTACAACATTTAGCCTTTACCCGCTGGAGGAATCCAACCTCCCAAAAAGTGACTAAGACTGAAGGTAGAAATTTTTATTGAGAGAAGGCTCCAAAGGTTTCCTGCTGGAGAGGAACCTTCCTTGGGTGCTAAAAGTAAATTTCTCCCATTGGTGCTTTCCTGCCAAAAGTCAATGGCTGCGTCGATACCTCGTCCGACAGCTATCTGTTCTTATGAAGCTTATCTCGGCTATAGCCTGTTGCCTTGCCCACCTACGAATTTTTTACTTTGATAAGTCAGAAGGCAAATCTCCTGACATGGATCAAACTGGTTTCTGTATCTAACCCATGTTCCATTGTGGTTGGTTTAAAATTGCACTTAGGTCATGATGACTCAAGTTGGCGCTTAACACTTTTTGGTGCTGTTTTATTGCACACCAAATTCATATCTCTGGTTTCACTAATTCAATTCAACAATTCAAACTTTAAAAAGCATATCTCTGGTTTCTCTCATTCAATTTTTGTCATTTTGGTGTCATTCTGTTCATTAAATTATAATCCCTTTTTAAAAATTGCAGTGAGATGTCTACTGTGTTGTGATTTAACTTTTTAACTGGTGTGTGCTTTTAAATACTTTACATATTTTCTATGGTGAAGCATGTCTCCTCTGTTCCATAGCTCCCAAGTGTTGAGCTCAGGTTTAAATTACTAAACTTTTTACTGGAACACAAAAGAATAGTAACAATATCATTAGGGGTAGACTACCATCCACTCCAACAAATAATCCACTTTTTCACATCCCTAGTTAAGTCTGGGAGCCCACAAGGATGGTATTTAAAAGTAGAACATGTTCAAATTTGAAGTTGACTTGTCTTTACAGAGACTAGTATTAAAAGGCTTTTTACACTGTTGAAATGCTGGTGATCCACTGGGAAACATGGGAAGCAATATTAAGGGCCTTTTTATGAGTACCGAGGTCCTGGGACTACCATACTCATCCATCCATGGTATTACTAGTGTGGCCGTGTGACCGCCACAAGACTGCCGCCACAAGACTGCCGCCTCTGTCAGGATCAACGATCCTGACAGGATCAACGATCCTGCTGCGGCGGTGGCCTTCAAAGGGCCTGAATATGCTGGTGGTGCTGATGCCGGCACCTCTGAGCATATTACGACCTGCATTTTCAGTGCCCATTTCATAGGGGGGGGTGAAGGTTGCGAATTGCAGGTGATGGGGCCCTAACAGGGCCCCCAGCCAAATCTGGTCACGGCGGTGTGTGCCCTCCTAGAATTGCACATTTATTCCTGCAACGTGTGGCATGCACAACATGGTGCATGCCACACCGTGCAGGATGGTGCTACATGCTCTCCTATTAGCCTATCATGCAACCGCCTGGGACTGCCCCGAGAAAGCCAAAGACACACAGATGATGGACGGAATGCAGAGCAAATCAAACATTCACCCCCAGTCAAGAGATCTGGGTTAAATCCAACGTTCTTTTGCTCACCGTCGCAGCACCGTAGATGCACCACAGGCTTGGCGGTTTTCCTGGAACCACGGCGGTGGTGGTCCCATCCAAATACCACCCAGCTCAAAATAAGGCCTTAAAATTTTCTTCTGTCCATAGATTAGAACTGGCTAGAAATGTCATTAGACTAATTTTTTTTATATTTGTTAAAAATTCAACTCTGTGGTGAAGATTTTTTTATAAATATTAAGGAAAAGTAAATTCTACAAAGTTACCATTTTCTTCCCTGAGTTTGCATTAGCTCTGTAGCAGTGGTCCAATGTGTACTTAGCACTGATGAGGTGTGAAAACAGCTCCCAGAGCAGAGACAGTGAGTTGGGTATGGGGAGTTGTTTTCTTTTTCCATGGCAAGAAGACCAGTTGGGGAGTATTAAAAATCTTAATTTTCTTTGAAGAGGCCTTCCTTGTCATAAGCAAATGTTAGGTGTCCGATGTAAACGCTCTTAAAATATTCTTGTCTGAAGCTGTCCTATATGGAGAGATCTATCTTCAAAGAGGCCAGGCAAACTAGATTCAATCATTGCATTTGACGCTCCTGTATTGTCCATATTTCCATATTGGCTTTGTGGATATCATGAAACAGTGCTACTGTGGGTAATTTGCTATGCCATGCTTTGCATTGCTAGCATCTTCTGTCCCGGGGTCAGCTACTTTGCTATCCATGTATGGTGTTCTTACATAAAATGATTTAGAATATTGTGAGATGAAAATATTGTACTGTAAATATTATGATGTTAAGAATATTATGGGAGAGAATATTGTTTAATATTGTAAAATATATTGTGTTGATATTCTATTAATATGTATCGTTATATTTGTATTTGTGCATTTTATAAAGGAAAAGAGTAGGGCGTAAACTGTAAAGTTTATTGGTATTACTTAAGACTAGTTAATGGTTAATTTATTTTAAATAAAAGTGTAAGCTAGTTTTTTAAATATTACATAATTTTGTTTTTAAAATGTTTGTTTTTTAAAATAATTTCTGTTGTCCACAAATAATAATTGTTTGGTATATTTTAGATATTATTTATTCATTTACCTTTTTTTCTAATTAACATGCATTTACGTTTCAAATAATATTTTTGTAATGGTTGTTATACAAATGCATGTCAATTGTTTTATTACAATTTTTTTTTTACATTTTTAGTTAATTTTTAATAATTATTATTTATTATTTTGATTGTCAATTTTGTTGTTTGTATGACTTTCTTTTATGTTTATTGTTGTCCTCAATTTAGTATCAGTATTATTTTTTATGTTAACCATATCATTTTTTGTTAGTTGATATAATTTGTGAAGTACTCCACCCCTAATTTATTTCCTTAAGTTAGTAGTGTTTATAGTTTGAATAAACCACTCCAAACTACAACACCTTGTAAAAAGTGATCAGTTGAGTAAGAATAGTGAAATTAGCACCCACTCAAAGTGCAACACTTTCCTCAAAGTGGTTTACTTTGAAATTGGAATAGTAAACATCACCCCACCACTTTCCCAAGAGTAAATACTTTTCCAAATGCGGTTAGGTTTGGAGTGTGAATGCTAAATCTGGTCAACTCAAAGTCCAGCATGTTCGCCAAATATGGTTAGGTATGGATTGGGTAGCCAGGGAGCCCTGTTAAAGAAAACCCTGGAAAGACAATCATGGGTAACAAAGGCCAACAACGAAGATGGGTAGAGCACTTTGAGGTATTGCTGAACCAGCCCATGCTGCAATCTCTACCAGACATACAGTTAGCTGACAAGCACTTGCTAATCGACTACAGTTGACCAACCAATGAAGAAATACTGCAAGCCATCAAAAATCTGAGAAATGACAAGGCAGCAGGATAACTCTGATATTATCCCCCAGCAAAGTGTTCAACTGAGTCATCCTGAACGGAATGAAGGAACAAGTCAACGCTCATTTGCGAGACCAGCAAGCTGGCTTCTACGAAGATAGATCCTGCACAGTCAATGGAATGGAACTCCCCTCTATGTTAACTTGATAAACTATGAGAGTTAATTCAACAGCATGGAAAGAGAGACTCTTTAGAAAGTTCTCCACCACTACAGAGTGCCAGATAAAATAATAAGAGTCATCTGGAGCTCTTATGAGTGAATGACCTGAAAGATAGTCCATGGAGGACAACTCACAGAAGCCTTCCAAGTTAGGCCTCTCGCCTTTTTTCTTTCTTTTGGCCATAAACTTTGTCATGAAGACATCCACAGCAAAGAGAAGAAATGGGATCCAGTCGACAACTTGGAAGATGCTTGACGACCTGGACTTTGCAGACGACCTGGCCCTACTCCCCCATACTCATCTGTAAATGCAAAAAAAAGGCTGACAATGTGGCAGCCACATCAGCACAACTTAACCTCAACAGCCAAAGTGAAAAAGATAAGATTCTGCCATTTAACATGGCCAGCACAACTGGAATAACTCCTGCAGGTGATGCACTGCAAAGAGTTTGAGGTCTTTACCTTCCTGCATAGTGTCACAGACAAGCAGTGATGCACAGACACCAACGTCAAGGCAAGCATCTGAACAGTGATGAATGCCTTTAATCAGATAAATAAGATATGGAGCTAGAAGACCCTAAAACTGCAAACCAAGATCAGGCTTTTTAACACCAATGTAAAAAAATGTTGTTCTGTATGGAGCAGAAACCCGAAGGACTACAGTGACCACCAACAACAAAGAACACGACCTTCATCAAACCTGTCCGAGGAAAATCCTCCAAATCCACTGGACAAACACCATCAGCAACAACAGTGTATGGCAGCATACTTTCTAACTCCCTGCTCATGAAGAAATCCTGAAAAGATGCTCTGCCTGGATAAGTCACAACCTCTGCAGGCCCACATCAATCACTACCAGGCAATTCTGGACCAGAAACACTCAAGGCAAAAGTTGAAGCAGAAGGCCAAGAAACACCTGGCGCTGAGGCCTTGAGGTTGAATGCAAGGAAATGGGTTACAACTGGAGTCAGATTGAAAGAAAAGCCCAAAGCAGAGATGACTGGAGAGTCCTGGTTGGAGGCCTATACCATAGGAGGGGTAGAAGGTGTAAGGAAGTAGGCAATAGATTGGGAATCTCAACGTTGATTCCCCCCACCTCAGAATCCAACACTTTCCCTAATACGGTAGGTTTAAATTGGTATTAGTAAACCTGGTCTTTCCAAAGCTCAACATTTCTACAAGGTGGCTAAGTCTGGATTAGGTAAAGTTATTTAATTTAATTTTTATGAGTTGATATTTGTGATAATGCCCTCAGATTAATTTATTCCCTTAATTTGGTAGTGTATACAGTGGGAATAGACCTTTCCAGAGTACAACACTTTTTAAAATGTGTTTGAGTTGGGTAAGAATAGTAAATTTAGGACCCCCCACGCAAGTCCAACACTTTTTCCAGAACAGTTTTCCTTGAAATTTAAATAGTAAACATCCCACCCTCCACTCGCCCCCCAAAGTCCAATACTTTCCCCAATGTGGTTACATATGAAGTGCGAATGTTACATTTGGTCCACTCAAAGTCCAGCATGTTCTCCCAATTTGTTGAGGTAGAACTGGGAATAGTAGTATTCATCCTCCCCAAAGTCCAATATGGTTAAGTTCCGATTGGTAATAGTAAATCTGGTTCAATATTTATACAAGGTGGTAAAGTCTGAATTTGGGATAGTAAATTTGACCCTCCTCTTCAATAGTGCAACACTTCCCATAATGTGGTTAGGTTTAGGTTGGAAAAAGGAAAATCGCAACCCTCAAAAGTCAAATAGTTTATCCAATGTGGTTGAGTTTGGAGTGAGATTAATAAAATTGACTACACCACCAATTACCAAAATCCAACACTTTCTACAATATGGTTACGTTTAGAGTGGCAATAGTAACCGTAACATCACAAAGTCCAGCATTTTCACAATGCTGTTTAGTTTGAAGCAAGAGTAGTTATTTTGAAGCCCCACAAGTCCAGTGCTTTCCCAGATTTGGTTAAGTTTAGAGTTGGAATACTAAATGTTATATGGAATGTTGCATATCCCTAGTCTACACTACACCTAACGTTGATAAGTTTGGAGTGGGATTAGAAATTCTTACGCCCCTCCCCCATCATGTCCCCCATCAAAGTCCAACATTTTACCCCATGAGGTTAAATTTGGTGTGGGAATAATACATCTGACCTCCTCAAAGTCTACCATTTTCCCCAATATTGTTCAATTTGGAGTTTGAATAATAATATTGATTTTCTTAAAGTGAATACTTTCCTTAATGTGGATTAGTCTGGAGTGGGAATAGTAAATCTAACTACCAGCACAAAATCCAACATTGTCCTCAATGTTGTTAAGTTTGGAGTAGGAATAGTAAATATGAACCGCTAAAAGTACAATTTTGTTTCCAATATTGTTCAGTTTGGCATGTGAATAGTAATATGACCCTCTCTACTGTGGCATTTGCCTTATTACGAGTCTGGCAGTCGACAGATCACCCCACACGCAGTGTCACAGCAGTGGTGGTCTTCCTCACTGCCCTATTATGACCAGGGCAGTTGAGCTGGGACCACCACAAACTCTAGGGATCAAAGATCCTTGGTGGTGGCACAGCAGTCTTGAGGCCGCAATATGCTTGGCAGGGCCACAGAGATTCCTCAACTCCACACTTTTCATGGTGGTGCGACTGCCCTACAAGGCCCTTGGAGCCTCACGCATTTGTGGATGCACACAGGGGGGCACAACATGTACCCACCTGTATGCATGCACACCAGTACCTACCCGGCATGGACTGCACCAGTCCATGCCACGCAGGTACTGCCTTTGACCTTCGCATTGTGGTGCTTATTTCATATGCACTGTTCTGGGAATGGCAAAGATCATCCCACCAGACAGGAGAATACTCCTAATCTTGTGGGCGATTCAAACATGGTCCTGCACCCCCATACTTATGATAAGGTCCTTAGGGAAGAGGTGTGGTGCCGCGGCCAGGGCGACTGACTCTGGAATCTGGGGATCACGGTTCGATCCCCAGCGCCTGCGGCAGATTAGCCCGGCACCATGTGACTCTGGGCAATAGTTTGCTTAATCTTCCCGACGGCCTCCAACGCCTAGAGACCCTTACGGGTGAGTGTTCGCGCTTTACAAATGTGGATATAGTTTGAAGCTGGAATAATACACTTGATACTAATCAATTGTGAGGCTTTCTTTACATTTTTATTTAATACCTTTAATATTTATTGAATGTATATACTCAAGTCATTGTTTCTATATTTCTATATTCTTTTCATTTTGTTTTCTTGTGCACATTTTGAAGCATGTCTTTTTAATATATCTTATTTTTCCATTACACTATTTTTTAACTGATTACAAGTTTTTTTGTAACTTTTCTTAACAACAAATAAAAGAGCATTTTAAATATAATATAGATTCATAAGCATGACATCTAGTCAATGTTTAACACAAAGGAGGTTTTTTTCATGTACATTTTTTATTTCTAAGAACAACAGGAAAGTTGTAAGTATTTTTCCTGTATTTTTAATATTACATGTTTAACATTTTCCACATTGTTTAACATATGTAATTATAAACTTAGAAACAATCATAGGTATATTTTTTTATCTTCCATTAATTCTTATGGTATGAAAGCCATTTTTTATTTATTTTTTCTGCAATTTGTTTCCTAGTTTCTTAGATTTTGTACTGGCAGGTGTCAACAGTTAATTAGTAATTGTAGCTTTTATTTTATTTTAATAATTTTTATTCTTGGGTTGGGAAGGCTAATTTGTTGATGTGATATATGCTAATTTAATATGTATTCCGCTGCTTTTCCCATTATGTAAGAATCTGTGTGTAGGTGATACAACGGTGTTTTGTTATTGAAATGCATGCACTTTTTTTAGTTGGATAATTCGTTTTTCAAAACATTTTTTATTGCAATTGTTCATTTTCAGTCTTTAGGTTTGCATTTTAAGTTACTTATTTTTTCAGAATGATATTTAAAGGTTTATTAATATTTAGAAACTATTTTTAAAAATTATGTGTTTTCTGTTTTCAGGAATATTAAATTGTGTTGTTGTTTGAGTGGTGGTTTTAGGCATGGGTTCTTACTATACTTTGCATGCTAGGGATTCATGCATTTCTGATGTTTGTTTGGACATTTGTAGCATCATCATCACCATCATCATTTATTGTTGGTTTGGATGCATAACAGTCCATTAACGATAGACACAAATGACATGTGCACATAGGGATAAAAACAGGTTAAATTGTCATAAAATAATTGTTAAAACACAGCTCAAATTAACCAATAAATGTGGCTGTTAAGTCAAAAAAAAGTATTAATCCATATGGTATTAAGTGGTTATGCTGATATTAGTGCAAACAGTGCAAAGTATTCAATTTTGTTTTTATTTGATCTCACGTACAAAATGCCCCAACAGGGTATCTCAGCTATGTAGAAAGACACAGCAGCAGGACCAAACGCCAGATTAAAAATACGACAGTTTTAAATAATTTCTTAAATTTGGTGTAATCAGAGCATGTACAAATATGAAAAGGTAGACTACTTCAGTACGTAGGGGCTAAGCAACAGAACGATCTGTCTCCACATCTTAACCATTGAATTCGGGTAACAATAAGTAAGCTCTTTTGATAGCAGATTCCTAACAGAGCGATAGCATTTAAGCATGTGGTGTAGGTTTTTGGTACTTTTCCCACTAAAGCTCTATGAGTAAGGCAACATATCTTAACTATAATTCTCTTTCTGAGTGTAATGGTCAAGGAGGTGGATTTGATGCAGAAGGAAGGTTACAAATAAGCCTTGCAGCTGTGTTCTGCATGACCTGTAGCTTAGGGAGTAATGTCTTATTGACAGTAGCCAAAAGAGTGTTACCATAATCGAGACTGCTGACAACAAGACCCTGTACCAAAGTTATCGTAGCCACAAGACAAAGAAAAGGCAGAGCTTTCCTCAAAATCCATAACATGTGAATGCAGGTGTTCATTATTGATAGGACCTACTCTTTTATTTTTAGAGCTTGGTCCAATTTAATACCAAGGTTTTTTACAACCTGACTAGGGATAGGAGCATTTCCTATTTCCAGTGGCCATGAGTTGGGAGTCCATATTTGTTGGGCTTTCCCGAAGTGCATAATCTCTGTCTTCTTAGCTGTAAGTGGAAGGTAGTTCTTAGGGCATCCACTCTGCCATCACTTTCATCCTACTGGAGAAGAATTCCTTCTCTTTGTCCACATTGTTATCAAAGAAGATAACCAGCTGAGTGTTTTCAGAGTAAGACAGGATTCCAAAGCCAATAGATTTATTGAGTTTGGCTATTGGGGCATCTTTTATATTGAACAAGGTGGAGCTCAAACAAGATCCCTGGGGTACACCTTTATCAATCATCATGGTGCGTGACAAAGTCACTTAACAAGATGACTTCAGATCTCTTTGCCAAGAAGTCTTGGAACCATGCCAGAGAAGTCCCATAGATCCCTATCTCATTTAGCCTAATCAACAGCTTATCATGTGACACAGTGTCAAAGACTGCAGCCAGGTCTAAGAGCACTATCACGAAGACAATGTTAGCATCCAAAGAAGATCTTGAGGAATCTGTCACTGCAACCAAAGCCGTCTCCATGCTCTGCTCAGACCCAAACGCAGATTGAGAAGGGTCCAAGATATTATTTTCCTCCAAGTATCCTGTAAGCTGTTTGTTGAACAAACTTTCCAAAATCTTACCAAGAAATGGAAGTAAGGATATTGGCTGATAAATATAGAGGATTGAGGGATCTAAATTGGCCTTTTTTTGATGAGGCATAATCTGTGCGTATTTCCAACCCATAGGAAATGTCTCTGTCTCTATTGATGCATTTTAAAAAGATCAAACAATCTGCATAATCTGCATAGCAAGAAGCTCTGAGATCCTAGCTGGACACGGATCAGAAGGAGAGCCAGATTTGGCCATTTTTATGGCTCTCTGTTTTTGTTAGCGAGAGAGAGTATTAATCTTTCCCAGACTGTGCCCATCTTTCCCAAGAGGAGCATTCAAATTCAGCTTAGTTTTAGGCTTATTAGAAAGCAAGGCAAAGTTTTGATAAATTGTCATGATTTTAGCTTTGAAGCAATCAGCAAGAGAGTTACATAATTGCTGAGAAGGTATAATCGCAATTTCATTCTCATATGTTACAATGCTTGTAGGAATTTGGTACCAGCACACTACAATGGGGCTAGTTTCTAAATTACACACAGCACATCTCTGCAGTGCGTTACTCCCAAATTGCTGTAGAATTGTTTGATCCATCTGGCTCTAGGCTCCTTATATGTCCAGGAAACATTTATATGTGCCCATCGTTGTGAGAAGTTGGCCTGGTATATGCTGTCTACTAATTATAGTGGGCACCCTGTACCAGTCCAAACAACCCCTTATTGGTTATAAGTTAAAGACAACCTTTATTGAAAGCTATCCTAGTGGTAGCTAGGGAGAGCAGCCTTCAGGCTAAGTCTTGAAGGAATGTAAAGCAGCTTGTTTTACCAGTCTATAATCTCTTGAATGCCTAAATGAAAGACAACCACACCAGGTATATATATAAAATATATGTATTTATTACTAAACACACCCTCCTAGTCTCTTTATGAGGCTAAATGTCAAAACACATAAGTTACACTTCAAATATCACAGTAAAATAGCACAAATACACGTTAGGCCCTAGGGGCGAGCCAAACCATATACAAAAATAGTGGTATAAGAACCACGACTTAACTAGACACACGGCCTAGAGCCTGTAGATTCGCTGGGACCCCAAGGAACCACCCAAGGTAGTGACACAGGGGACCCACGGGGGCCATGTGCAGTGTGAGAACACAGCCGCAAGCTCCCGTTAGCTTCTATGGAGGAAGTCGCATTTAGATTTTTAAAGGTTAGGGACACTTAGAAGTGAGTCAGGACCAAACCCTTTGGGACTTAGAAATTTCTAGGGCCAACACCCACAGGAGCACTGGAGTACTCGTGTTACCTCACCCAGGGAAGCCGGGTGCATAGGTGTCAAATGGTGTTGGGTTGTGTCGTAGATTTCAATGAGAGCTGGCAAAGAAGTGCTGCTGCCGGGAAGATGAGAAGTGTCCGAAGAGATCCAAGCCTGGATCGAAGATGGGAAACACCTGAAAGCAGAGGGGACAGAGTCTGGGTCACTTGCCAGTGACCAGGAAGGCGATAGGTAGATTGCCCACCGATGTCGGGTGATTTCAGGTGAAAGAGGTGAAGCTTGACTCTTCAGCCACGAGGACCAGGAGGTGTCGAGGACAACCAGGAGCTGAATTCGAGCTGTCCCACAAAGGATGTCGAGTGCTGCAGCATCTTTGCTCGGATTGGTCACAACAAGCCTTGGAAACAGCAACCCACGCAGAAAGAAGAAAGATGCTTCGTGCAGACCAGCAAGGTCTGAGGGACTCACCACTTGGTTGGGAGTCAGGGCACGTCAAGAGCAACCAGGGAAGCACAAAGAAAATCAAAGTTACACCCTCAGAGTCCCACCAGTCGATGGACCACGGATCGCGAAGGTACCTCGAGAGAAAACACAAAATGGCGGCCCACGGGTCACTTGGGGTGACTAGGCCAACAATCGTCAGTGGATCTTCTGCTCATGTTGGTGGCTACAAATAACCCCAAGCATGACCTCAAGAAACTTTAAGAAGTCAATGCACTTGCAAAGGTGCACGGTGACCAGGCGTTCTGGTTCCACACTACTCACAAGGGCTGCGGATCTCAGCTTTGCTGGGGACTCGAGTCGGCCTCTAAGATGTCTGGAAATCCACTTCCTGTGCTACGATTACTTCAGAGACGGGCGGGAGCTTCGTAGATGCAGACCGTCAAAATGCTTCATTGGTGCCTGCAAAGCAGGGGAGTCACTCCTTGACCCCAAGGGAGATTTCTTCAGTCCTCTAGTCTTTAGTAGAGCATCGAACGTCCAGGATTCATCTTCAGAGTTTCATCCAGGGATGTCTAAAGTTCTGGTTACAGAGGTTCCCTACTTACACCTAAGGAAGGGGATGAACTAGCTCTGGGGACCCACCTTTGGGAGGGTTTGTAAAGAGGGGTGGCTACTAAGGGTGGGCGACAATTTCCATTCCGCTCGCGGAAATTGTGAAAATGTCAAAACTTCCGCGATCCACGAGGGGACGGAAATTGTCACCCACCCTTAGTTATCAGGATCATCATACGATTTGTGCCACATCCCAGGGTGCAGCCATCTTCAAGGCATAAAGTCTGCCTCGCCCAGCGGTGTCCACCATGGGTCCAGGAGGGCAGAATTCGAACCTGGTTTTAATAAAGGCCCCATAAGATGCATATAAATACAAATGATCTAACTGGGTCTCAATGCTCAGTTAGTGGTTAACATGTGATTCAGTCACGGAACCCAACAGCGCTGATTGACATGAGGAGCAGCAGGGCCCATCTTTTCTCTGCCTTGCTGCCTGCTGCCACCTCCGGGGTGCAAGGTATTCTCTGGCAGTGCCAGATGCAGGATCCTGCCAGACACCCCTAAGCTGTAGTTGTTGCCATCTTTGTGAAATGTACTGTGTGTACAATCACAGAATGTTATTACCGCTGGACCCAGATTATACAAACTGCACAAGTGCAAAATGGACGAAGCATTCACAGAAATCATCTTGCTGCTCGTGTTGCAAGAAGAACAGTGCAAAGATGTTCTAGAAAGAGCAGTCTGTTCTAGAGGTCCCTGAAGGAACCCACTCAACTTGGCACAGGGTCCAGTTGACGTCTGTCGTCTATGGCTGCAGTCTCGCGCTTCAGGTCTCAGCGTGGGCCGCACAGGCTGTGGAGAGAAGTTCACTTATGCGTTTCAGGCCTCGCTCGGTGAGGTAATGTTTGCCTCCATCATTCGAGCCAACAAATGATGCGAAAACTCGGGATTTGTTTGTGCTAACGATTCAAGCAGAAAGGACTCTAAGGTAACCTTCCCAGGCCCCCACCGTGCCCTTCTCTCCCCCCATCCGGTGATCAGCTGCCTGATGGCGGCGGGAGTTTGGGACGCCGCGGTTTCGGACAGTCCTGGCACCGAACCCTTCCCTAACCTTAAGCGGGCCTTTGAAGATGTTGGCGTTACGTTTCCAGGCCTTTCTGAACATATGCTTTGCAAGTACTGCCGAAGTGTAATGTTATAGTGGAGTTTAGTGAACCGATTCTTTGAGCAGTCAGTCCTGTACTGAAAAGCTAGCGCTGCGACACCATTAGGATTATTACCCAATGTGCAGACACATATACATGCTGGGATAGAAGTATATTTATTGATCTAACCAGGGCCGGACTGGGAACCACAACCGGCCCTGGCAAAGTGCTTGGCCGGTCCCCCTCCGGGGTGGGAGGGGGTTAAGGAGGCCCCCGGGGGAAGTAAGACCAGCGGTCTAGTCTTCCCCCGGGGAGTTCGCGCGAGGGAAGGACAGGGGAGGAAGGGGTGGGATAAGGGGTGGGGTCGCAGGTAGGGATCAAAAGGGGCAGGAAGAGGAAGTCCTTCCTCTTCCATTCCCCAGCGCCTCAGGGTGGGATAGTTAGTGGATCGTTGGCCACCCGCCCACCCGGCAATTACATGACTAGTTGAGGAGGTCATGTTTTCAGCGTGCCAGTTTAGGACGGGTTGTGTGTGTGTGGGGCGGATTGGGGAGGGGGGAGGAGTCCATGACGGGCATACTCACCCTTCCGGGGAGGGGGATACTGAGGGAAACGTGGGGGTGCGTCAGAGCAGTGGACGACGAATGGAGATGATGGTGGAGTTTTGGAAGAGAAGGGAGGAAGCGAATGGAAGTGAGAAGGTTGCGGTGAAGTGGGGATGGAGTAGTTGGAGTCTTGGAGAGTATGGGTAGTGAGGATTGTTGTGGTTGGGGATTGTTGGGGATTTGTGTTGTGTTTCTGGTTATGGTTGTCCAACCCTGTCCTAATAAAATGGCCTTTTACGCTATAATACCTTGCGTGGACTGATTATTGCGCGAGGGGTGCCGCCGAGCTCTTTGCCAGGGCCGGTTTTCGGCCGATTTTGTTACAGGGCCGATTTTGCAGGGGGATTGCCCGGTGTCCTCTATGGCCAGTCCGGCCCTGGATCTAACCAGAAACTTGGGACAGTTGAACACTCTGTCAAAAGATAAACAATGGTGATTTTAATTACAAAACGTGACCTTCATGTTGTCTCTTTTGGGTCATGCGCGAATCTATGATTCTCTACAATGAAGCGGAAGGCACGCAGACTTGGCGCAGGTGCCCTTGATTCTGCACCAGGGGCTGCATTTCTTCCAGGATGAGCTTTGGGAATGTCTGATGCCCTGTCCCAGTAAAGGTCATTGAGACGTTGCACAAAAGAGCTGGGATTGTAAAAAGAAGCACCGTTCTTTCAATTTCCATATCAAGCCCTCTATGAAGTTATCTGTAAAATATCAGCTGTTCGGACTGAAGCTAAGCAATTACACACCTTTGGGGAAAAAACGATAAACAAACAGAACGTTAATAACAGGTCGAATATTTTTTTCATTCTGTCAAATACAACAGAAAGTAACATTTTATTTTTTGTCGCAACATTTCCAGATCCAATTTTTAGAAACAGGTGCACACTAAACACACAGTTCGAAAAAGTCTTGATTTAATGAAGATATTCCTCCAATAGTCTGTTAATCTGCACAGTCTCTTTAAATAAAAAAAAGCCTTTGGAAAAACCTCCACTGGTGGAAATTGCCCTTTCGTAGCTCGTTGAGTAGAGGTATTGCACAAAACGGTGGCATCTTCTTTGATAAATATGTAGGGCAGGATTCATTCTGGCACAACGATGCTCCTGTCACAAAAATTAAACCTCAACAGGAAGCACTTATACTGAATTTGACCTTCAACTCGGGCACCTGCTTTATTTATATCTGTAAGTCTTACAGATATAAATAAAGCAGGTGCCCGAGTTAAAGGTCAAATTCAGTAACGCATTAATCAGCACAAAATCTCCGCGATCACACGAAATTTGGAGTGATCGCGGAGATTTTTTGCCGTTTTGCGATATTTTGCGAAAGGCACTTTAGCAAATTCCGCCCACCCTTAGTGGCTACACCCGTTTCATTTGTCCAGTTTCGCCCCAGAACAGGGGCTGGAAGCCCCTGAACCGGTTTAAGCTGGACTATGCACAGGGACACCAAATGTGCAGGACTTCAAAGCACTCAGAGAGTGCTCCCACCCAACCCCAATACACATAAGCCTGTCTGGGAGGTGGTAACACCTCCCTGTGACAGGAAACCTATTGTCCAGGCCTCCCCTGCCAGAGTTTCGGTCAGCAACAGGAGGCCAGACCCGTGTCTGTGGCTGCAGCATCCATTTTGTGATGCCATGGCTCTATTAGATTTCTACCGGGTATACCAGTACTGCCATGTCTCTCCCTCTAGAAGGGTGGGATCATACCCTCACATCGAGAACCGATGTGGGGGTATGATTCCAAGGTGTTTGACACCAAACACAACACGTTTCCGTGCAGCCAGTCCAAAGTTAGCATTAACCGTTTAAGATATGATGCACTTAAGAGTATATGGTCAGGCTGCACCACTGACAGCCCCGGAGAAGAGACTCCGAAGGCTGCAGAGAGGCTCAGCTCATGCCTGGGCACCCTCTCACATATAACCAAGCACCCTGCCTTCAGGATTGATAAGGCCTGCCATAGGGGTGACTGTTAGGTTACTATGTGCAGTGATAGGTGAGGTATAGTGAACCTATACCTCAGTAAGGGGTCCATGCACCACCTTACCCAGGCTGCAGTAGCAGACCTGTGGTGTCATTTTGCATGGCTTTCCAGGGGTGGCACAATACATGCTTCAGCCGCTGGTAGGCCTCTGGGGTAACTATACCCTGGGTACATAGTATACCATGTACTAGAGACTCACAAGGGTTTCCCAGAATCCAATCTACCTAAAGTACATGCAATCACTTTAGAGAGGTGAGATGTTTGGGATTTTCACCCTTCATCTGTTTTAGCCATAAGAGGGGCTTATGGTCTGTCTGAACAATGAAGTGAGTACCAAACAAGTATGGCCTCAACTTCTTCAGAGCCCAAACCAAAGCAAAGGCCTCCCTCTCAATGGCTGACCAACGTTTCTCTCTGGTGGTCAACCTTCTCCTTATGAAAGCTACTGATTGGTCTTGACCATCATCATTCAACTGTGACTATACAGCCCCTACCCCCAACTCAGATGCATCTTTTTGGACAATGAACTTTTTGGAGTAGTCAGGACTTTGCAGAATGGGAGCAGTGCACATGGCCTGCTTCAGGTCACCAAATGCCTTTTGACAACTAACTGTCCACTGAACCTTTTTGGGCATTTTCTTAGAGTTTAAGTCATTCAGGGGGGTCACTATTGAGCCATACCCCTTGACAAATCTTCTATAGTACCCAGTCAGGCCTAAGAAGGCTCTCACCTGAGTCTGGGTAGTGGGAGCAACCCAGTCCATTATGGTCTGGATTTTGCTCTGCAATGGTTGAACCTGGCTCCCACCTACAAGGTGGCCCAGGTACACAACCTGACTCTGCCCTATCTGGCACTTAGTAGCCTTGATAGTTAGGGCTGCTTTTTGCAGGGCCTCCAAAACATTCCTCAAGTGGACCAGGTGATCCTCCCAGGTCGAGCTAAAGATAGCAATATCATCTAGATATGCGGCACTATAGTCTTCCAGACCTGTAAGGGTTTGATTCACCAACCTTTGTGAAAGTGGCAGGTTCATTCTTCAAACCAAAGGGCATTACCACATATTGTTAGTGCCCACTAGGGGTAGAAAATATTGTCTTTGGCTTTGCATCTAGCTAGTAGGGAAAAAGGAGGGGTCTACTATATAAGTAAAACGCACCTCAAATAGAGAAAAGAGAATTCTTTTCATGAGTCCCCTCACTCACCAAAGGTTTCCCCTAGGTGACATGCTTCATCATTGGGGCCATACCAAGCATCTACTGCTTGGGGCGTGCTGCAACTTGCGACAGTTACATAGGAGCACTGAGTTATAATGACTATGTGTAGTGCAGTGAAGGGGGAGTGGTGTAGGTGGTTGTTTAAAAATTACCTAGCTAGTGAGCGTAAATGAATTTATTCTTTCTCCTAGTTGGCAAAGGATAAAAAGGGGGTTACTATAAGGGAAGAATTAAATATTTATGTACTAATAGTCCCTCATATTTAAAGTCAACATGTTTCGAGGTTGTCCCCTAAACCTCTTCTTCAGGATCACATGGGGACCAGCCCCATGTGTACCACTCCGTGCAAAACTGTAATAAAGTGAGAAAATAGGAAAAAATAAACGCGCACCTATGTGTCAGTGTTAAAATAAATTACATACGGTTAAACTGAACACATAGTATCTAAAGAAATACAAAAAACAGACATGTTAATATGCTGCCTGCCCATCATTCTCGTGGGCAGGTAGAAAACGTTGTTCTTCTTGGATCAAATCAATCCACAGGTGATAGTGCTCTTGACTGTAACTTAAAATAGGTGTATAAATCCAGTGCAGTCTGGTAAATGTGTGTCTCTGAAGTGAGAAACCACATGGAAAAAATGAAATACAAACACACTTGTGGTGGGACATCCGACATAACAAACATAACATGAAACAAAAACAATAGCGTATTGCCTTATGGACCTACTTAGTAGTTAGCCAAAATTAGCCTCACGGTCTGCCAGGGTGGAGGAGCAATAATAAACCCTAGGAGAAAGCAGGGGTTAGAAATCTTGAGTTGGTATGGAGTTAGTTAAACCCCGAAAAACGGGAAGTCAAGATTTGTGAAAGAGCACAGTAGGGCCTAAAAGCAGGGAAGAAAAAGCTTACTTGACTCGGCTTGCCATCGTCAATATGACCTACTCGTTCCCATCGGCGGACCGCATCTTAGCGTGTCTGAGGTTCGAGCGGTCTTAATAGTAAGTCGGAAGGCTGTAAACTGCCTGGTCACAGATGCGTTGGGAGAAGACTATGCCGCGTACTCAAGTAGAAAGATGGGGGCCATCTTGAGTGTCCTTGTCGGACACGTTTTGTCTAAGAAACGGGCAAAGAGTGCTCAAAAAAGGTTAAACAGTTAAAAAAGGTTACAAAACGGGCACATGGGATAGAGGCTTTTTGTAAAGGAAGGTAAATGGATGTTGTAAATGCAAAATAGAAAAATTGAAAAAGCGGGGCTCAAACCCTGCAGTACAAAAAGTATCTCTATTGTGAAATCATCACACTAAGATGGCGGCCATCTTAGGCTAGTAAACTGGAAACGGTGAACAAGTCCCAATGGGGGCTAAGTCCTATGTAAGCTGTGTCCAATGGGGCATAGCCTTAGCAAGGTATATTAAAAAATGAGGTAAAAAACCAAATCAGGAAAAAATTAAAGAAAAAATTAAAGAAAATAAGAGAGAACAGACCAAGGAAAATCACATTGGGGATGCAAAAATCTACGTGACCTCCTAGTACACACATGCCCGAGACCTAACCAAGGGAACAAGCAACAGACCATAAGTACTCTACCAACGGGCCATCACCCGTGTCGGAACTGAAGTGTGTGTCACCTGACCTCCACCACAAAAAAGGTCCTTTTTAATACAGGCACGTCATGGGAACTCAGAAATTTCACCTCATGTAACACAGTAGGTGTAGTTTATCTGATCACATGTTTCTGCAATCTCCACTATGTGGGCATGACAACCAGGAAGGTGAGCACAAGGATTTGTGAACACCGCAGTAACATCCAGTGCCACAGAGCAAGCACCAGGATGACAGCACATTTTAATGATATGCAACACACACCAAACGATATGAGGTGGGTGGTGCTGGAGCATATCAAACCATGTAACAACCTTGAGCAAAGGCTGCTGGAAAAAGAACAACGTTGGGTCTTTAAATTGCGCACTGATATCAAAGGGCTAAATGATAACATCCTGTGATGTCATTTTGTCAGATAAACTGGTTCAGATTCACAACCATTTTGGAACTACTTGATATTCCTTGGTCTGTTCTCTCTAATTTTCTTTAATTTTTTCTTTAATTTTTTCCTCATTTGGTTTTTTACCTCATTTTTTAGTATACCTAAGGACACAGCTTACATAGGACTTAGTCTCTGCCTCCGCATTGTGCTCCTGCTCTCGGGTGGGAGGCTCGCTGATGACACCCGAGTCCTCCGGATCGACAGCTTTCAAGATCCCCGTGGCCCATGCTAGTCCCTTGGTCTTGGCCATCTGTATAAATGCCGCCCATTGTGCGTCTTGAGAGGCGTCCGGCAACGAGTCCTCCACTTGGGATGTCTGCGAGAGAAGGGGGGGAGAGCCCTGGCCATCCATGCTGAACTGGCAATCCCACCGTCCACTCAATCTAAGGAGACAAATATTTGTGTCAGAAAAGCACACTGACTTCACACTGTGTCTAGGATGGCCTCAACGACTCCAATGCCTCCAGCTGCTCTGCCCCTTCCCCAATCCTCGTACTTACTTACTCAGAAAAGGTGTCGGACTTTTATGCTTGTGTGCGTTCGAGTGTCGAAACGGTGGGTATGTCTGCGTGCGAGGAGAAAAAGGAGAAGCTTAGCACTTGGCACAGGCGCATCCTGAGACCACTCCCAGGGTCGTCAAGCCCCCCCCACTCCCAGTCACATTAACGTGGACCCGCTTTTAGCCTCCAACCCTGGGGCACGCCCTGGCCATACCTGTTCCTGTTCCCAGCCAGCCCTTTTGTGAGTGGTGCCTGAGTGCTTGATCCGATTGTTCCTGAAAGTAGAAAAAATGTTACGCGCCATTCCTGGACATGCTGACCCAGATCCCCGCACACTGACCCCAGTGTGCCCTTCTCCCTTTACCTGATCTGAGCCTTGGCAGGCCAGCCCGTTAGGCGTAGGGTGGCGGTCGGAGAACCCCGTGCACTTCTGGAACAGAGAACATATATATAACATAAACAAAGCCCATCACAAGCACTGGAGTTGACAGTTAAGTGGCGGGGCAGGGCACCCGAAACCCCCTGGTCGAAGACTAGCACTGGTAGACTTGCTGCTGGCATACAGCATAGGTGGTGTAGGTAAACGTGTCTGGACACAGATCGCCCCAACAGCCGGCCGGCAGATAGGTGGGGGGGTACCCAGCCTTTGGGTGGAACTCGCGCCTCCCAGTTAACCATGCTTCTGTAAACAACTGCCTATATAGGCGGGCCCCCCAAGGAAGGAAGACTCAAGACACAAGTGATAGCGCCCCACATTAACTCACCACAAAATGCTGGACATTACAGAACAGGCAGGAACCAGATGGGAAAAGATTTTTCTCAACCGATCACGTCCCTCCTACCCACGTGGCACCGGGGATACAAGCTGTTAGGGGGTGGAAGCGCCGATCCCCCTGGCCCTGCGCAACTCCGAACGGGGCCCTTTGCCTACATTCCGGCGCTCATAGCACAACGCCGCTGCAGCACCCCGCTCCCCCTGGTGGGACCTCGGGACACAAGTGGATTTCATCCCCCGAGCAGCAGTATGCCAAGAGGCACGTTTGCAGAGTGGCGTAAGAAGGGGGCGTGGCCTCGGACCATTCTTCGCAATCCAGTTGTGTTGGGCTTATTGGAGATACCTGGTGGGCTATTTGGCCCCCAGAGATCCTCAGGAGGCAAGGAGACTTCATCCCACAACCAAGAGCATGCCAGGAGATGTGTTTGCAGAGTATGTTGTGGAGATTCTGCACATACACAGAACTATGCGCAGGAAAACAGGACCTCGGTTTATAGGGGTTGTACCTTCCTATCACTTTAGTACCCCAAATCCCCAAACTGACTAGCTGTTGTTTCTCATTCGTTCAGCTACATAATCACGAAGCTACAAATGATTAGACAACCCAGAACACTACACTCCCGACTCTCTCAGGAATCGCGGTAGCAAGACATACCCTTTCACTCACTCACTCGTACTTGTCCACAATAAGGTTTGTCAGAGTCACTGTATAGTTCAAAATGTTTATTTTAACTATCGTGCTCTATAATGCAGTATACGAGCCACCACCAGCAGCAAAATGAATAAACCTAGAACAGTTAGGATTGTTACAATACCATAGAATATGAAGGAGGATGTCATCATATACAGACAGTGGAAAAAGGACTATAAGGCCTAACCACCCTCCCCTTGGTGAGTTGAGGTTTATTATATAAAGGAAGATCTCTGGGCTTTGTCAGCAGACCCCATACCTTAGAGCCTAGATGGTAGGTGTACATCATAGGAACAGCATAGCTCTTCTCCAAGGAAAGGTCTCTCTCCAAGTGTGTGTGTTAACAACATGCATCCGTGTACTATTAAAGCACGAGCTTTGCAGCAGTGCAGCTGTATTTAGCATATTGTGTCTAGGTGCTAGGGACTGACCAGAACAGAATAACAAGGGGCTTTATTATCGACCTTGCACATCATGTTCCGACTAAACTCCAGAAACAGCAGAGAACGCAGAAAGCAGACAGTTCTCATGTGAAAGGCACAAACAGTCTTGTAAAATAAAGTCATGTAGTAACATGTGCAAAAGGAGCAGAGCTCACGCTAACTTAGCAAAGTCGAGAATGACCCTAACGGCCATATAAAAAGTGGTGCGTCCACCTAACAGCAATCCCACTATCTGGGGCATACTGGAGTTATCAGGTAGGCTAGTTGGCGCCTAGGGCCCCTCCAGGAGTGACATCCCAGCGAGACTTTTTCCTCGTTCTCGATCAGCAACATCAAGTTGGCAATTGCGAGCGTGGAAAATAAACCTCCTGGCGAGATTCTCAACGCGGGAAGTTCAGGTTTCTCATTGCGAGTGGTCACGTATGCTTGCGACCGCTCGCGATGAAAAACTACCAGTCTGCGTTGAGAAAGCTGCAGCTTGAGTAAAAATCTACTCAAGTGGCAAAAAACTCCGTCATGGCCCCGCCCGCGCACAGAACCTTCAGCACGGCGCGGAAAGTTAAGTACTTCGAACTCCAGCCTCATAAAGAGACTAAAGGGGTGTGTTTTATCTTAAATACATATATTTTAAATATATACCTGGTGTGGTTGTCCTTTCATTTGGTCATTCAAGAGATTATAGACTGATAAAACAAGCTGCTTTACATTCCTTCAAGACTTAGCCTGAAGGCTGCTCTCCATAGCTATCACTAGGATAGCTTTCAATAAAGGATGTCTTTAACCTATCACCATAAGGTGTTGTTTGGACTGATACAAGGTTCCCACTATAACTAGTGGACAGCATATATCAGGCCAACTTCTCACAGAGGACACGGGGAGTAGGGTATTTAAATACTAATTCTAGTCCTACTGCTTTAAAACAGAACTAGTTGGACAACCACATAGTGACACATATATCAATTATCAGCTAGTGGCTGTTAAGGGCTAGTTTCTAGCTTCACTTTAACCATCATCTTTTCTTTTCTATAAAGGAAGAGGGCGAGTTGCCCCAGGGCGCAGCAAACTGGACTTTCCTCTGTCCAGGAAAATTGGGGGGGGGGGGGTTCTCCAGGGAGGGGTTTGCAGGGGGGGGGGTTGGAGTGCACCGGGTGGGGCTCATAGGGGCAAAATACCAAAAATATCCTCATTCACCTTAGGCTGTTTTTCTTTTTTTTCGTTCAGACTGCTCTAGTTATGGTCATCTCGTACTACTTGGTCTGGCGCTAGCAATCTCTGCTTTTTAAACAATGCATAGGCCCTGTGTTTAAACCTCCATGAGAATGGTTCAGTTCTTGTCTTGGAACATCAATTGGCCACGCGTGAAATCCAGAAGGGCAAACATTCTACAATACCTTAGAGTTTCCCCCATGCAGGTCATTATCCTTCAGGAAACTCACCTCCTAAAGGAAGAGTTATCTGAGATATTTACAAAATCAAAATGGTTGGACTATTTGATTTGTTCTAACCAGAGTGCCAAAATTAGAGGGCTCGCTATACTAATTTAAAAACAAGCAAAAGCCCGCATCTTAGATTCTTTGGTTGACCCTTGTGGTAGGTGGGTTATTCTGAAAGTAATTATTTCGGGCTCCCTCTTTCTCTTGTTAGCTATTATGGCCCAAATCAAGACGACCTCTCCTCCCTTAAACCTATCTTTTCAAATTTATTGGATTAACCAGATTCAGTAATCATGGCTGCGAATTTCAATATTGTTCTGAATCCTAAATTGGACAAGACTGCAAATAGCAGAGCCAGGGCACCTTCTAAATCTCTTACATATCTCCATTCTATGATGGCTCAGACAGGACTCTGCGACATATGGAGAGACAGATCTGGCCATCAGTCAGGAGTTTTGTATTATAACAGCAAATACGGTCACAAATCAAGAATCAATTACATCTTGGTTAGCCACAGTCTGAGGGGGAAAGTCAAGGGTATCTGCTATTTGACACCCCATCTATCTGACCATTCAGGGGTATGGATGAATCTGGAAGGCAGACAGAACATCAGAGCCTGGACTTTCGATCACACTCTGCTTCTTGATAGTGAGGAGATGAAGCACCTATCCCCGGAGATGGTGAGCTTTTTGGGTTATGATATAGGATCAGCTGTGACCTCTTTTGTTTGGAACTCTCTGAAGGCTTGCTTAAGGTGGACGATCACAAGCAGGGTGTGCTTCAGAAACAAACAATACAGAGAAGAGGCGGAACACAAGGAAGCAGAGATGAACGTAGCAGAGCTTAGCCTGAATACTGGGGCTGATCCTGAGAAACAGCAGGAAAATGTTGTTAGACTGAAAGAACCAGCGGGTATATTAACAAGGGCTTTATCACCGCTTTTTTGGCTTCAAAAGCCAAAGAAGCGGCGATAAAAATATTGCCCTATCAACAACAGGGTGCTAACATGCAAAATCGCATGTTAGCACCCTTTTTCACTACGCTTCCCTTTGCATCGCAAATGAGATGCAAAGTGGGAGATCCAGAGCAAAATAATAGGAGAAATGTTGCTAAGCAACATATTTCCTATTATCAAGCTTTACGCTAACCCTGTTAGAGACAGAAAAAGCAGCGCTAACCACAGTTAACGCTGCTTTTTTATATCTGCTAATTTTCAGACTTAGCCATGTAATCCAATGCAAGGTGGATTACATGGCTAAGTCCACCATGGGCTATCAAGAAGGATATCCCTATCCTTGTAGTTTTATCACTGCATTACCAGTGATAACCTCCCAAAATGCCGCTATCGCTGGATTTTTTATCGCCTAGGCGGTTAGCATTGTTAATAACGCGATAACCAGGCGATATTATACAGCGATAGCAAGCATTAAAAAAATTAACGCTAAGCGCCCTTAGCGTTAATTTTCCCTGTTCCTTGTTAATATGCCCCCAAAAGAGCAGCTAGATACCATACTCCAGACCAGGGTTACACGCACATGGGAGGTGAGCAAGCTTCCCCACTTTGAGTATGGTGAGGGTGCGGGCAAGTTGCTGGCTTAGAAGGCAAAGTCAGACAGGACGCTTAACTTGACCAAACAAATTGACAACATATACAGGGTTACTGTCCTGTCTACAGACGAGGAGATAGGGGGCACCTTCTTAGATTTTTTCCAGGATTTATACCGAGAAGATAGGGTGGTGGACAGATCCAAGACTGTGGAATGGTTGAGTGGGAGCACGATCAGTCCCCTGAATTTAATTCAGCAGGAAGATCTTGATCAGGACATCTCACAAGAAGAGGTGAAAAAGGCCATCCTAGCCTGTAAGTGGGGGGGAAGCATCTGGCCCTGACGAGCTGCCAATAGAGCTCTATAGATCGTTGGGGAAGTGATAGTTCCAATCCTAGCTTTTTAACGAGATTCTATGTGTTGGAACAAAGCTGCCAGATTCTTGGGGAGAGGCAACCATCACTTTGATTTATAAAGCGGGGAAGAACTCAGTGAGTTGCGGGTCATATAGACCCATCTCGCTGCTAAATGCAGATTATAAAATATTTGCCAGAATCCAGGTGAGCAGGCTGGCATCAGTAGCAGGAGATATGCTACACTCCGACCAAAAAGGCTTTGTCAAGGGCAGGAATCTATATGACCTCACATACGACTTTATAGGTGCTGTTGATGTGACACAACCTATTCACTTCTCCTCGCAGCTAAGACTTTAGATGCCACTAAGGCCTTTGATAGGGTCAACAGGGTGTATCTGTCAGCAGGTTTGGAGAAATTCAACCTGGGTGAGAAGTTCCGTAGAGCCATCCAGCTGATCTATCAAGACCCGTCAGCTAAATTGTTGGTAAATGGTAATCTAACTGGTTCTTTTAAAATCACAAGGGGCAACAGGCAGCGTTGCCCCCTATCTCCCCTTCATTCTGATCTGTATATTGAGCCATTTGCCCAGTGGTTAAGAGAGGAACTGAGCATTCTGCCATTTAAGCATGGGGGTGGGAGGGGAAGGTGGCCCTTTATGCCGGTGACATCTTGGTTCTCTTCTCGGACATCTCCGGCCTTTCCATTAGTTTTAAAGCTTGCGCGATTTGCTCGGTGGTTAAGAGAGGATCCGAGCATTCTGCCATTTAAGCATGGGGGTGGGAGAGGAAGGTGGCCCTTTATGCCGGCGACATCTTGGTTCTCTTCTTGGACATCTCCGGCCTTTCCATCAGTTATAAAGGTTGCACAAGACTTTGGTCAGATATCTGGGTACGAGAAAAACGTGGGGAAGACCAAGGTCATGGCATGGAACTTGGGGCAGTGCCAAGATCAGACCAAGCGTGACATGAGGTCCCTGGGAGTCAGAATAGTGCAGGATATCAATAAGATCTCAGAGACCAATCTGCCCAATGTAAAAAGGGAGTGTCAGAAGCTCAGGTAGTCCTGAGTCCACCTCCCTCTTTCCATCTTTGGCAGGATAAATCTGGTCAAGATGTTAGTACTCTCTAAAATCACCTTCCTCTTCAATGTCATTCCATTACACTTCCACAAATTGCTTATAGTCAAGCTTCCTTTTGTTCTGCATTCCGTCCATCAATTGTCTGTCTTTTGCTTTCTCACCCTAATTGCGCCAGGTGTGCTCAGATGTGGGTCCTGGGCTCGCTGTGCCACTGGAATCAAGCTATACTGGCTGAAGAGGGGTGAAACCCCAAAACCGGTCCTAGGATGCCTGTTTCCGGTCCAGGGAGGACCTGTCTTGGCAGTTCGGGCTGGACTATTCCCATGAGACACAGGGTCAAGACTGATTTGCATATGGCCAGGTCTAAACTGGGGTGGCATGGTGAGCAAAAGAATGATGGATTTAACCCAGATCTCTTGACTGGGGTGAATGTTTTGATTTGTTCTGCATTCTGTCCATCAATTGTCTGTCTTTTGCTTTCTTGCCCTAAGTGCGCCAGGTATGCTCAGACGTGGGTCCTGGGCTCACTGTGCCACTGGAATCAAGCTGTCCTGGCTGAAGAGGGGTGAAACCCTGAAACCGGTCCTAGGATGCTTGTTTCCGGTCCAGGGAGGACCTGGCTTGGCAGTTTGGGCTGGACTGTTCCCATGAGGCACAGAGTCAAGACTGATTTGCATATGGCCAGGTCTAAACTGGGGTGGCATGGTGAGCAAATGAATGATGGATTTAACCCAGATCTCTTGACTGGGGGTGAATGTTTTTATTTGTTCTGCATTCCGTCCATCAATTGTCTGTTTTTTGCTATAGCCAAGCTTCAGCAGGCCATCAACTCATTCATATGGGCCTATTAGGGGACCAGGATTGCCTGAAAGAAGTTGAGACACAGGAGGGAGAAGGGAGGACTCTTGCTGCCGGACCTGCAATATTATGCCTGGGCCTTTCAACTATCCCATTTTAGGATGCTTTTAAAAGCACCTCTCTTGCTTCTTTCTGTACCCCTGTTGCCTCTTTCTGCATACCTGCTGCCTCTTTTTGCACTCATCTTCCCTCTTTCTGCACCTCTCTTGCTTCTATCTGCACCTCTCTTGCTTCTTTCTGCACTTCTCTTGCCTCTTTCTGCACCTCTGCCTCTTCTTTTTGCACCCTTCTTCCCTTTTTTACATCCTCTCGCCTCTTTCTGCTGTTCCCTTGCAATTTTCTGTATGTCTCTTGCTTCTTTCTGTACCTCACTTGCCTCTTTCTGCACTTCTCTTGCTTCTTTCCACTCCTCTGTTGCTTCTTTCAGCAATTCTCTTGCCTCTTTTTGCACTTCTCTTGCTTGTTTCTGCACCTCTCTTACGACTTTCTGCATCTCTGTTGCCTCTTTCTGGATCTCACTTTCCTCTTTTCTGCACCCCTGTTCCCTCTTTCTGCACCTTTCCTGCCTGTTTCTGCACCTCTCTTGCCTCTTTCTGTACCTCTGTTGCTTATGTGAGAATGAGTGATTATGAGAGTGGCTGTATGGATGAGTGTGTGCTTGTATCAGTGATTGTATGAGAGAGTAAGTATGCGTTAGTATCTGTATGAATAAGTGAGGTGGTGTGTGTATATCTGTATAGGTGAGTAAATTGGAGTGTGATTGATTCTTTGCATGACTGACTAGGTGTGTGAGTAACTCTATGGATGAGTGGCGGTGTGTGAGTGTCTGTATAGGTGTATGAGTGCATATTATAGTGCTGTATTGATGAGTGACTGCATGTATGAGATATTGTATGGGTGAATGAGTAGATGTTTGTGTAGACCTAGGAATTAGTGAGTGGGTATGTAGTAACTGGTATTGGTGTGTCTATGGTTTCGAAAATGGTAGTCTGTATTTTAGAGTAGCTGTATCAAGGGTTATATTAGGGTGTGAGGAGGTGCATCAGATTATGATGTGATTGATGTCATCAGTGATGTCATTTGGGATGTCATCAGCAGTGCAATGCGGGGGCGCGAGTTACAGTTAGATCAACTAACTATAACGGCCAATTTTCTCTGGTTTTGTATGAGTGAAATGTCCAACAAACTATAACGTCCCTGAAACCTGTGTTTTTTTCAGTGAACTTATTAGGTTTTTTTAAATGCTAATTTCTAACTATAACCACCATGAAACCTACTTTTTTTTCAGTGAATATGCATATAGATATACATACATATATATATATATATATATTCACTGAAAAAAACCATAGGTTTCAGGGGTGTTATAGTTAGCTGGACTTTTCACTTGTACAAAACCATTGAAATTCCCCCGTTATAGTTAGTTCAGCTAACTATAACTCGCGCGCCCGCAATGCACTGCTGATGACGTCACATATTACATCACTCATGACATGGTCAGTGACATCACTCATGACGTCACTGATGACATCTCAAATGACATCACTGATGACATCATCCAGTGAATGTCTGTTTTCCTGAAAATTAAATATGTTTTATATATGTATATCTCAAGGTCGATGGAAGAATAAATGGGTATATAAGTGTCTAAATGGATGATTTGTTTTTGAAAAATTGATTGTGTAACTGACTGATAAAGTGTATCATAGTGAATACATGGCTTAGTGAGTAATGTTTAAATATGTAAATATCTGTATCAGTCTCTCACTTTGTGTATAAGTGGCTGCATGGGTTGGTGAGTAGCTACATGGGTGTCTATATAGGTTATTAGTTGGTTTTTTGAGTATCTGCATGGTTCGGTGGGGGTATTACGTAGTGCATAGGTGCATGAATGAGTGACTCACTGTTTGCATGTGTTGAAGACAGCATGTGTACAGGACTGTATGGGTGGATGAGTGTGTATATGGGTGTGTTAGTGAGTGAATGACTGTCTCAATAGTGTCTTTATGAGTAACTACATATGTTTTAAACTAGTATATGTGACTATTGGTGTATATAAGTGAGTATATGTGAGAGTGAGAGATTGAAAGAGTTCCTGTATGAATAAGTATGTGTTTCTATAAGTGATTGTTTAAAAGACTAAGTATGTGTAAGTTTCCGTAGAAGTAAGTGTGGTGATGTGTGTATAACTGTATATGCAAGTAAATGTATGTTTGATTCTTTATTAGCATGAGTGACTATGTGTGTGAGTAACTCTATGGATGGGTGGCATTGTGTAACAGGATGTATAGGTGTATGAGTACATATGATGAGTGAGTACATGTATGAGTGACTGTATAGGACTGTTGGTGAATGAGTGGATGTGTATGTGGATCTTAGAATTACTGAAGAGGTTGTTGTAACAGGTATTGATATGTCCATTGTTTTGAAAATTGTAGTCTCTATTTTTGAATGTGTGTATCAAAGGTTATATTAGGGTGAGAGGAGGTCTGCCACTCTATCTCAAGGATGATGTCATCAGTGATGTCATCAGTGATGTCATTTGAGATGTCATCAGTGATGTCATGAGTGATGTCACTGACCATGTTATGAGTAATGTAATATGTGACGTCATCAGCAGTGCATTGCAGGCGCGCGAGTTATAGTTAGCTGAACTAACTATAACGGGGTAATTTCAATGGTTTTGTACAAGTGAAAAGTCCAGCTAACTATAACACCCCTGAAACCTATGGTTTTTTCAGTGAATTTCTGAGGTTTTTTAAATGCTAATTCCTAACTATAACGTGCCTGAAACCAATGGTTTTTTCTGTGAACTTCAAAGATTTTTTAATGGCTAATTTCTAACTATGCCTACAGAGATAGGACATGTGAAGAAAGAATCAAAAATGCACAGAAAGAGAAAAACGAAGTGCAGAAAGAAGCAACAGAAGTCCTCAAAGACGAAGAAAAGTGCAGGAAGAAGGATAGCGTGCAGAAAGAACAAACAGAAGAGCAGAAAGAAGCCTTGTTGCAAAATCATCCTGTACCCTCAACTTTTTCAGATGGATACTGGTGGTAACTGAGTCTGACTAACCAGTCCCAGAGCCAGTGCTATGTTAAAAGACACTTAGAATACAGTGAAAACACCGACATACACTAGGGAAGATTATGCGTTGGGGTCCCCCTGTGATTAGCATAACCTCCCCTGTAAGCCCCTAGTATATAATAGGGTAGGGGATTAAAACTACCTCTTAAAACAGGCCACAGGGCGTTTTTGCACACGTTAACTCAGGCCCCGTCCCCTCCCTTCACCACTGTATAAACACGCCCTGTGTCCGTTTTTAGTTGGGAGATTAAGTTCATTTGAATCCTGAGGGTCCCTAGGGTCCAACTAGCCCACTAGGTACCTCCAGTAAGTGCCATAGAGCTGCGTTGCAGAGAGGTGTAAAAAGTGGGACAGCCTGGACCACCTCTCTGCAATGCAGCTCAGTGGTGCTTACTGGAAGCACTTGGTGGGCTAGTTAGCCCCCAGGGGCCCTCAGTATTGAAGGGAAATTATATCCCCAATTTAAAACGTGCCATAGTGTGTGTTTGCACATGTCACCTCAGGCCCCGTCCCCTCCCTTCACCACTGTGTAAACGCGCCCTGTGGCTGTTCTAAGTTGAGAGATTAAGTCCCCTTGAATCCTAAGGGTCCCTAGGGTCAAACTAGACCACTAGGTACCTCCAGTAAGCGCCACAGAGCTGCGTCTCAGAGAGGTGTAAAAAGGGGCTTGGCCTCAGAACACCTGTCTGCAGCGCAGCTCCCTGGCGCATACTGGAGATGCCTGTTGGGCTAGTTGGCCCTCAGGGACCCTCAGTATTGAAGAGGAATTAATTCCCCAACTTACAACTCGCCAGGGGGCGCGTTTGCAGAGTGCTGCAAGGAGGGGGCGTGGCCTCTGGCACGATGCCAGTCTTTTATTTATTTTAATTTTTTAAGAAGGGGGGCTTTGTGGTTCCCCTTCCTATTCTAATTTATTGGCCCTGATGACCCCATCCCCCAGGGCCTGTCTCCTAATTATATTTTTTTGACCCCAATCCCCCAGCCAGCCACTGTTTTTTATTATTTTAAAAAAATATATATTTATAGACACACCTAGGACATGCTGGACAAACCGTACGTACCTATCACCATGACGATTTGAGTGATATTCATTAAAAGGCGACTATGCATACAATGAATCCACGTGGAATGTATTTACACCACTAGTGAAGCTCTGACATGTCTGATGCCCTATCGTGACTAATCCCGGTAGACACCCTTGTCGTTTATTTATACAAACATGGGTAGCTATTGACGGGCACATTTAATACACATGCACACCAAGCCATTCAAAGGGGATTTGACAAAAATTTGACCAAAACTATGGAAGAAACCCCCCTCACGGTTAATAAAACACACATCCACTGCCGGATGTGGAATACTTTTTATTTTACTCTCTGGAAAGGGGACGAACATCACTTGAGAGTCACAGCGCGCTCCTGGCAAAGCCCAATGCTGTGTTACACCCACCATTGCCTGCCGAGTGCCACACACCTCTGTGTTGTATTCCACCAGCTAGTGCATATGCTATGACACTCTCTAGCCCATGTGCACTGTAACACCACCCCGTGAATATGTCATGCCACACTTGTCTTCGCACGGGTTATATTGCCCCATCTAACGTGCCTTCCTCGATGCCTATGTTATAACGCACAGTGCTATGCCATACATATTACAATCTGGGATCCATATCTTTGTCACAGTGCATATGCAACGTTACACTCCCCAGCACATATTTTATATTACAACTTTAGAGACTAGTTAGGTTACACAACACTGCCCTGTGCATATTACACTCCAAGGCGCACATCGCATAGCACGCGCTAGTGCCTGTGCTATCTCGCGCTCTCCAATGAATCTGTCATTGCGCACAATGTATTGCATATTATATTTCACGCCCGGTTCATCTTATATCACACTTTTTGGTGCATAGTTTATACCATACACTATATCTAGTTTTCATTTTCAATCGTGCTCTCAGGACTATGTTCTATATAACACTGTGTTCACCTACCCTTTTCACAAGCATTACATTTTGCGATGGGGGTGGAGGGTCAGGGGGTGTTTCTGCCAAGTGAGCCCGGAGTCACAGTCACAAACGTCCTCTTCTTCCTGAATAAAAGTGAGATTATGCTGCATACTTGTTCATATTTTAAGTAGTTCGCACAGACACACGTTTTAAAAACAATAAAGTTCCTAATACCTGCCCCCTCCTCCCTATCCTCTGTTGTGTGAATCCATGGACTAGCCTCCTCCCTCCTGCCATGCATGGTCTGATGTGCTGCCACTGCCCTCAATTTAGCATGATGTACCAGTCCCCTCCTCCTGTCCTCCATTGCCCAATTCTATGCCCCATCATTGACCTCCTGCTTAAACTCTGTGCTTAGCTTGCTGCCCCTATTCTCCTTCCCCCTGCCCTCCGATGTCTTTGTGCATGCCCCTGCTCCATCCTTTTTGCCCACCATGTTCCATGGACCTGCCACTCCTATCTACTCTGAGTGTTCTGTTGAGCTGCCACTCCCCTCCCACCTGCCTAGCATTGTCAGATGACTATAACCTGTCCCTGCCACCTCCACCCTGCCTGTCCACATGCCATGCCCCTATCCTCTTCCTCCTGTCCTACATGGTCCATTGTACTGCCACACCCTTCTGCCCTCCCTGGTCTGTTGTGCTGCAACTGCTCCTCCTGCCTGCCCCATGCAGTCTGTTGTGAGGCCCCTTCCCCTGAACTTTCTTGTCTGTGCACAGGTCCTGACCCTCCCTTCTATCCTCCATCGTCCTTCGTGCATGCCCCTGCACCCTCCTTCTTGCCCATCATAGCCATTGTGCTGCCACTAACCCTCCCACTTGCCATGAATGGTCTTCTGTGCTGCCATGGCCCCTCCCACCTTCCCTGTGTGGTCAGTTAGCTGCCCCTGACCCCCTCCCACCTTCCCTCCATGGTCTGTGTGTATGCCATCACAGTCTCACTGTTGCTCTTCATGGTGTGTCTTGCTTCTAGTGCACATCCTGCCTGACCTCCATGTCTATCTTGCTGCTCCTGCCCTGCCCCCTTGCCCCCAGCCCTCTGTTTACATGTGCAGACCCCTACTCCCTCCCTCCTGGCTTGTCTGTTCCATTGTAATGCCCCTGATCCTTCCCTCCTGCTCTTTATGGTCTGTTATGCTGCAGCTTTCTCTCCTGTCTGTCCATTATGGTCAGCTAGCTACCATTGCCTCTTGCCCCTCTGTTCTCTGTTGTCCATGTGCATGGTCCTGTCCCCTCCCTCTTGCTTTCTATAGATTGTTGTGCTGCACTCCCGTCCCGCATGCCCTGTGTGGTGTATTGTGCTGCTGCAACCCCTGATGCCTGCCCTGCAGGGTCAGTTTGGTGCACCTCTCCATGTCCCTCCTGTCCTCTGTTATCCAAGTCCATGTCCCTACCCCATTTCCTTCCATGATCCAATGTACCATACTTGCGAACATTTTGAACTTGGTAAGAGGGAGATTTTGGAAAAAAAAACTGGGGTATTGATTTTCCCCTTTGAGTTACATTGAAAAAGAGGAGATTGTAGACAGGAGACAGATCAAATAAAGCCCATTTGAGCTTAAAAACATTGGATGTTTCCTGGCTGAATCGGGTCTGTTGGCATGTATGGTTGTACTACCATTGCCTCTTCCTTCTGCCCACAATGGTCTATTACATTGCCACAGCCTCTCTTGCAAGTCCTGTATTGTTGGTTTGTTGCCCCTGCCCCCGTTTCCACTGCCCTCCATAGTCTGTTGTGCTGCCACGGCCCTTCCTGCTGGCTCAGTGTGGTTAAATTGTTGCCTTTGCACCCTCCTACCTGCCTTCAATTTTCAGAGTCCGTGCCCCTGGCCTCTGCCTCTCAACAGTATCCTAATGAACAACTAGATTGCTAACATTCTATATTTATTACTGTAATACCTAGAGCATTTCCTTTAGAAATTACATATATGAGAGGGTCTTATTGGCATCAAAATTATTGTTAGTGCTCTAAAAGACTAAAATAAGGACATATTTTCTGAGTTTTCAAATAGCGACAAAGCACTTTTAAATTATTTGTTATCTTTATGTTTTTTTATCCAGTTGACCACTTGATTAAATGTTGCACTTAGGGGAGAGGATGTGGTGTTACTTCCAGAACTGCAGACTTTGCAACTGGGGAACCAGGTTGGAGTTTCTGCTTCAGCTCGACATTCTGTGATTCTGGTCAAATCACTTAGTCTCCCCATGTCTACAACCAAAATGAATTTGTTCTTGTGTGATGTAACCAATGCTCATGTAAAGCACTCCAATACCTGACAAGTCTGCACTATATAACACTGCAAAAACACAAAATAATAAGTGTTTTGCACATTTATGTCATTGGGCTATATTTGGGCTACATCTGGGTGATTTTGGGATACATTTGGGCTCTTTTGTCTCCGGTGGCCATCTTGGGAGATTTATTTGTTATGAAGTTTCCTTATTTCCTCATGTACTGCAGTCTCCTCAGTAGGAAATGCTTTCAGTTTTTTACTTTGATTCCATCATGAAGGTATTCAGATATGTCACACATTTGCCATAAATTCTGAAAGTTAGCACTCTAGTTGCTCATTACATCACTGTAGTAAAACTACTGTTCACCATGGAAGTCTGCTCCTGGTATTAAAAGTGCATGTTTCAGTCTGCATGTCAGAATTTTTTAATGAAATAGAAGAGGATTTGAGAAGTCACTCAAAATGTGCCCTCATTTTCTTTCTTCAGCATTAATCATAATTTCTATGGCAAAATAAACCCCCTCATTGTGTTCCTTTTTAAATTAAATGTTTTAAGTGTTACCAGTTTATTCCAATCAAGATGGCTTCAGGTGTGCCATACTTTTATCATAATGAAGACAGTAAGCGCTCTAGTTGTTTTTAAGAACAATCTGGGACATTCTGTCATTGGGCTATACTTGGGCTACATCTGGGTGATATTTGGGCTACATTTGGGCTCTTTTGTCTCTGGTGGCCATCTTGGGAGACTTATTTGTTATGAAGTTTCCTAATTTCCTCATTTACTGCAGTCTCCTCAGTAGGAAATACTTTCAGTTTTTTACTTTGATTCCATCAAGAAGGCATTCAGATGTGTCACACATTTGCCATAAATTCAGAATGTTAGCACTCTTTTTGCTCATTAGATCACTGTAGTAAAGCTACTGCTCACCAGGGAAAACTGCTGCCGGTATTGAAAGTGCATGTTTCAGTCTGCATGTCAATGAAATAAAAGAGGATTTCAGAAGTCAAAATGTGCCCTAGTTTTTCTTTCTGCAGCACTAATCATACTTGTTATGGAAAAATGAACCCCCTCATTTTGTTCCTTTTTAAATTAAATGTTTTAAGAGTTACCACTTTAATCCAAGCAAGATGGCTTCAGGTGTGCCATACGTTTATCAAAAGTAGGACTGTTAGCGCTCTAGTTGTTCTTTGGAACACTCTGGGAAGCTGCAGAGAACACAAAGGAATCAACTGACAGTCTCTGCCCTTGTTGGATGTACATGTTTTACTGAGAATGTCAGACTTCATTCTCACATGACTGAGAAAGATAATGTGAATTTACAGAAAATAAGCTCTCAGTTTAGCTTATAGATCACCTTCCAAACCTCTGTGGGAAAAGCATGAGAAAATATTTTTCTCTCAATCATGATATCCCAGCAGAAGGCTTTTTCACATGGTGAAATCACCTTAGAACATACCACAATTCCTAAAATGAGTATGGTACCATCAACAAATGATTTATAATGTAACTAAAGTCTTAAAAACTTCTATTAACTGCAATGCTTTTTAATGAGATGCTATCATGTATATTGGTCCCAAGATGGCTGCCAACACTTCTTGGATGAAGTGCTGACAGCCAATCAGATCTCAGGATGAGATGTGTGGTTAGACTCCGCCCACATATATATATGATTTTACTTTTGATTTTCTCAGGAACTACTGAACAGATTGACACCACACCTGCAAAAGGCACTTCCCTGAGCTGAGGACTACCTCTCTGCCAACTTTCAAGTAATTCTGTTCAGCCGTGCGAGCTGTACCTTGGACTAAACGTCCCTATGGAAAATTGCATGGGGAAAACGCGTTTTGGGACCCCCCTTTTATCTCAGCCCCCGCTTGACGAATCCCCCCGAGACTTTCAGGGTAGGAGCGGAGCGGAGGGCCCCACCTATTTTGAAAATTTCGCGAGGATTCGTCAACCGGCGCCAAAGTTATTCCAAATAGAATGTTGCGGATTTCCTATGGAAACACGGTCCTAACTATAACTATCTACTGGCGACCGCCAGTAGATAATATATACACACACACACACATATATATACTTGTAATAATATTACATCTATATACATCAGAAGATTGCGGTCGCGTGAGTTATAGTTGCCTGCACTAACTATAACGGGGGAATTTCATTGTTTTTTTATCAGTAAATTTTCCGCTAACTATAACATGTGTGAAACCTATGGTTTTTTCAGTGAATTTGCAAGGTTTTTTAAATGCTAATTCCTAACTATAACGTGTGTGAAACCTATGGTTTTTTCAGTGAATTTGTACGGTTTTTTAAATGCTAAGTTACTTTACGCCATTCGTGGCGTGCGCGCCCACTTAACGCAGTTTGTTCCGTGCGCGCACGGTGCGCTTCGCGTACCGCGCGCCCACTTTACGCAGTTAGTGCCGTGCCCACGTTACGCTAGATGGGCCATGTACGCACGATGCGCTTCGCGCACCGTGCGCACATGGAGGACATATGATGCACTTCGTTTTGAAAGGTAATATTTTAATTTTTCGTATATGTTAGAAGCCAAGCAGAAATGGTGCCCTTCGGGCACCATTTGCACACGGGGTGGAGAGAGTGTGGATAATTTTTTTTTTAATTATTTTTTTTTTAAATATTTTAGTTTAACTCATATTTAATAACCCATGCACAATTGGTGCCCTTCGGGCACCAATTGCACACGGGGTGGGGAGAGTGTGGATAATTTATTTTTTTTTATAATTTTTTACCGTACGCGTACGGTAAGCGTAATCGGCGAAATTAGCGAAAAAATAAAAATTCCGTTTTGGGCCTTGGGGGATCTTTGGGGACTCCCTCAACATTGCTATGTGTGTGGGAGCTGTCTAAACAGCCCCTTTACATGTTTTTGTGCTTTAGATTTTAAACATCACTCTCAGTGCGAGAGAGAAAATGGCGGCCGCCGCTTCCTGGTTTCGGCCGATTCGAATGTTTACTAAGATCTAAGAGCCAATCAGAATCGCGCTCGCGCACGCCACCGTACGCGTACGGTAAGCGTACCGTTAGCGCACCGTAAGCTGGCTCAGATATATATATTGATTTAAAGGCTATTTTCTCATAATCTACTGAACAGATTTACACCAAACCTACAAAAGGCACTTCCTTGACCTGAGGACTACCTCTCTGCCAAATTTCTAGTAATTCTGTTCAGCCGTTCGGGCTGTAGCCCTGTCTAAAGGTCCTATGGAAAAATTCATGGGAAAAACGCGTTTTGGGACCCCCCTTTTATCTCAGCCCCCGCTTGACGAATCCCCCCGAGACTTTCAGGGAAGGAGCGGAGCGTAGCGCCCCACCTATTTTGAAAAATTCGCGAGGATTCGTCGACCGGCGCCAAAGTTATTCAAAATAGAATGTTGCGGATTTCCTATGGAAACGTGGTCCTAACTATAACTACCTACTGGCGACCGCCAGTAGGTAATATATATATATATATATATATATATATATATATATATATATATATATATATATAGACGCTCGATGGGGTGTGTCCAAAAAACGAGCTGCACTCCAACACGGGTCTGCTTTTCCCCAAAGGGAGTATCCCGAAATGCATCAGGCGGCGGTCGGATGCTGTAATTGCCGTAAGGTGTTCCTTTCCATGCCAGTAAATTGCTTTTGGGGAAAAGCAGACCCGTGTTGGAGTGCAGCTCGTTTTTTGGACACACCCCATTGAGCGTCTATATATATATATATATATATATATGTTTGTGTGTTTGTTAAAATGAGTATATATTTATTAGTATTTTTAATATTAGATATATATATTTAATTTACATTATATCAGCCGCGGTCCATGCAGGTAACAGTGTGATGCAGGGGGGCCGGAAGGTGGGATGTCGAGGGACGATGCAGAGGGAAAATTAAATCAATAATTAATTTTCCCTTGTCATTGTTCCTCGGAATCCCCCTTCACCCGGCCCCACCGCCCCACCGCTGTTACCTGCATGGACTGCGGCTACATTATATTACTGTTACATGATAATATATTTAATGTTTGCGATTCTTAACTATATACTTTTTGGAAAAAATATTTTTTATACAATTTTCGATATTAGTGTACAGCGATATATTTAAAAAAAATATTTTTGTCATTTCAATTCTAAGTATATTTTTAACTCCAAATTTTCAACCACAATATTTTGGTGGCGAAATTTTGTCAGTGAACCTGAAAAGCCTGCTGCCATTTCCACAGAGCACATCTACTTTCTTGTATCTGTATGAATTAGGGATGAATTATACTGTTAATTGCGTCAAGCTGAGACCTATTCTTTTATTGTTATCTATTTGGACCAAAAGCTCAAACTTGTTCCGGAAGAGCTCACATTTCTCAAACAGAAAAAATGAAAAAAAAAACTTCTCCTACTCTAGGAGAAAACTGTTAGGGTGCTGGATCTATTAGATTTTTTTTCTTTTTTTTATAAAGCCTGATAGCCCGCTGTAGCTGGCTATACCAGCTATTAAAGGCCCGCTGCAGCGTTAAAGGCCTGAGCCGAAGGCGAGGGACTTTAACGAGGCAGCGGGACTTTAATAGCTGGTATAGCCCTGCTACGAAGGGCTATAGGCTATGAGGCTATTAGAACATTCTGCCAGAATGTTCTAACAAATTAAACAAAGGCTTCAGGGAGCGCGAGAGGATTGAAATCTCCTCAGGCTCCCTGAAGCCTTTGTTCACAGCCACAAAGAAGCATTGGAATGTTGGAGCTCCGGGCTTATACCAGCCATTATAAGCCCGGACTACTCCATTGTTTTCAATGGAGCTTCCAACTTTCAAATGTTCGAATTTTCATTAACAAACTTCTGTTTTTCAAAGACTAGTGATGCAGAGCAACTGCTTGCAACGTGGCAGCCTATTAGAAAACTTTCAATGTGTTCTGAGGATCTGCTGTGATGGTGGGTCCTCCGAAGGCACAGGTGACAAGCTCTAAATATGCAAAGCAGTAGCCCACCTTGGCAGCAGAGTAATTGCCTCCAGTGCTCTAGTGGAATGGAGAGCCACTCGCCAAACTCTAGCTAAATGAAGCTTTCAGATTCCTATTATAAGAACAAGGTCATAAACATTTATACATATATGATTGCAAACCCTCTATAACAATTGCTCTTTAAAATCACCACATTCTTTGTTCCTATCCTCCGTCATAAGAAATTATTAGGTGCTCAGTTGATTTGTAGCAGACTTTCTTGCTGTTGCTTTGTCATTATGCAAAAAAAGCAGTTAGTCTGAGTCTATTAGTCAAAGTGCTGTTGTTGTGCTTTGCTATTTGTTAATATACGCAAGACGAATTTTTGTAATATGTTTTTTTTTCAAATGCTATTGAATTTCTGTACCTCACATCACAGAGAACAGAAGTGGAACTTACTACAAAAGACTTTGTTCAGATACAGTTTACATGGAAAGTGTGTTTCCAATGCCACTACTGAACTATCTCTTGTGTTTTTTAGCATTGGCCAAGACCATTTCTGATTTTAGCATTGAAGCACTGTGGATGAATTAGAACACTGCTGAAGATTATAAAACCTTAATTGGTGGAGACCAGAGCTCAGGCCACTGATTTCTGGATGCCAAACTGCCAAATGTTAATGACCAGTTTCTCAGAGATCAATCCATTGGTTCAATTTGGAGACATTCCGTTAAAGCCAGTTCAAAGCAAGATTCGCAGATCGAATTGCTCTGTTGGTAAAAAATCATGCACCAACACCATATTAGTCTCTGTACTGTGACTCATGGCTCTATTATATGTTTGAAGGTCCGACTGACTAAAGACCACGTCAGACACTAGACCCCAGTGGTGGGAGTCTTTAGACCACTCTACTACGAGTTGACCATTGTATTGGTGGTGTGGCTACAGAGGTCTTGTGGCGGTTGTGATTATTTTTCCATATGTATCAATGCCTGTGTCAATATTTCAACTGCATATGTGTTAAATGCACACATATCCATGATACATGTGGAAAAATACCACATACCCATTGCCAGAGTCGGGTCCATATGTTGGCAGTCCAGGCAATGGGTATATCGTACAAAAGGACCCGCCTGTAAATCGTCACAAACAGGGTCGTAATCCTTGGGGAGATGATGCTGCTGTGAAGGGGGGACATGAAGATAGGGAACTCTGGCCAAAAGAATTAGAAAGGGGTGAGTACTCACTCCAAATCCTCAATGTCCGCCACCTTGAAGCTGGCAGTCGGACCACGGAGGTCGGCTCATCGGAAAGCCAATTCATAATATGGACGGTGGTGGAACTCCTCAGTACCAACTTATGGCAGCTGCCTCTCCCTGATCACGACTCCAGTGATTGGCGGGGTCCTGTCAGTGTTAGCGGTCAATCAACAAAAGATGGGACTGTGGGGCTTTTTATAGAGGTCCAGCATAAATGCCCAGTCAAATACTAATACCTAAAGTTATGCAGTTCCTCTTATCTCAGTGTCTAGGAGACAGTAGAACGGTAAGCCAAGCCACCCCTGTTTGTAAGTACAAACTCGGTGTTCCTGGGGGTGTGAGAGAGGGGAGGGGTAATTTCTTCTATCGGAACTAGGGTCCTCACACACCCAGCAAGCTAGGTGTCATGCTTCATCATATGGACCTGCTCCTCGTCGGGTCGGCGGTGCAATACCCGACGGGCACCCGCAAAAGGAGCTCTTTAGCGGAGATCTTTTGTTCCTCGCCATATGATGCAGTGGGGGTGAGGGCGCCATGAGTGTGTAGATATAGTGAAAGGGTGACTTAAAAAATGTACGATAGTCCAAATAAGACTTTTATTCTGGCTGACTATCCACCTCATTAAAACAAACAGAGTGGCAGCTTTCTGACATGATGGTTCAGTTAAACTATTCTCAAATCTAAGTTTTGGTGGTCAACCCGTGCTCTTTGGAAACAAACCAACCAACTCATAATACAGCAATCAGATTGCCATTGCATTTGGACTTCCACCGCTGATACAGTACGAATATAAAAAATTTAAATGAAGTAGCATAGGGACCCACCCCAATTCTTCATGTGGGTAACTTCTTCTGTCTAAGCCTCCACATAAACATCAAGAACCTTGAAACAGTGAAAACAACACATTGCCTGGTGTTGCTTCATAAAATTCTAAAAGCTGGCCTAACGCTCCTGAAACCCAAATTGACATAGGGATCCACTTCTTTCTATAACCCTGATAGGTTTGGCAGGAAAGAATGACATGATCTGCTGATTCAATCTCTCCCGGCCAAAAGGGACAAAATCTGGTAGGGTCAGATTTTCCATGACTTCATGCAGCTGTAAACAAATGGATGGGGAGAATACCTATGCGAAATTTAATATGACAAGTTTTCAAAAAAGGTTTTTCTACCTTATCCAAAAAAAGATTCCAAACAGTAGTTATCTTTAAATTCCAAAAAGGAGACAGTAGGATCACCTAGCCTAGATGATCTTAAAATTTGATCACCACTATACAGCAAGAAGCATCTTTTAGCTCCTGCATGGGGACTGATACAACATCTGCTGGTGAAGATCAAAGAGTCTCTAAGTCAATCTGCCTTAGTCGATCTTGACCATCCTCAGACAAGCGATCTAATTGACCCGACTATCCCAAGTACCTCTACTAAGGCTCTACAAATAGATGCAAGTTCTGGGTCTGTCCAAACTCTCTGACAATACACCAATGGTTTCAGGCCAACAACTTCATCAATGCGTTTAGGCCATAATCTAGCCACCACGGGCATAGCGGAGTCTTAGCTGGAAGATTACACAGTCTCCTCATGAAGCGATTTTCACTTGTTCCAGGGCCGTTGTTTAAATGGCAAATCTCTACCGTACAGGGAAGCACTTAAGGCCTGACACTTATAAATCTCAAGTGCTTGGGAGATGGGATGAAAGGAAGAGTTTTGCTGTGCCCTCAAAATACCCTAACAATATTGCTCAAGCTTAAGCCTACATTTCGGAAAGGGCGACGCTCAGGTAGTCAAACACCTGTACACGCTCTAGCCTTTTAACAGTATTTTCACAGTTACAGTAGAAGAAAGGTATAGCAGTATTTGATTTACTCAGCCAACTGTATGGTCGGGGTCATACAGCTACAGATGAGAAACTCTACAGTACTAAAATTAATTCACTGATATAAGCTGAAACCCTAAATAACTAGAGGCTTAAACTACTAGACATTGAGTAGTTTTCTTGCAGCAAGGATTAAACATAGAGCATAAATGAGCTCTCTTCACTGGCAGGCATAACGTCATTAATTAGGATTTTTTTTTTTCTCTTGCGACACCTCTTTGTTGGGAGTACAGTGCACTTTACATGATAAAACTATTTTATAAGTCATAATGACCTCAGTACGAATATGACTCAATACCAATGCTTCCTTCTGTCATCTATTGCAGCAGTGCTGCCCTGTTCCTGTCTCTCGGAGATAATTTCAGTTAAACAAATCCATCCCATAGTCCATTTCACCACTGAAGTCATGGTAGATCCCTTCTCTTCAGATATCAGTCATGCAAGCAGAAACCATTCTGTGCATTGTGGGAGAGGGTTTGATTCTGGTGCTGGTGCCATCATGTGACTCTGGACAATAGCTTACTTAATATCCCCGACAGCTCCCAGCACCTTGAAACCCTTAGGGGGTAATATGTAAGCTCTTTAATAATAAGAATTATTTATCATTGTGCAGAACAGTTTTTTATTCTTTTTTCTGATTGTCACTTATCTTCTGAGTGGGTCAGGGCAGAACATTTTAAGGGGTGATACAATTAAACCTGATTACGCCAATGTGTGATTTCGGGGAGAACTTTCAATGTGACATGTACTGTTTGGGTAATTTGTGATAAAAGCAGCATTTTAGGTAAGTTTGTTACACGAGCAGACCATTCAGGTAATTCTGAAAGCAAAACAAACATAACTACAAACTGCAGTGTTTCGAAAACGTGCAGCAGTTTCTTTAACATGAACAGTCAACAAACATTTCAGGTAGATTTTTTACCTGAATGAACCGATCAGGGATTTTTTCGGGTGCAAAACTCCAGTTCTGAATGCGAAGCGCAGTATTTTAAAATAGCAGCTGGATTTAGTTGGATTATTACCTGAATGGATCATTTGGGTACATTTTTGAGTGCAATATTCATTTAGTGTAGTTATGCATAATTTTGTGGTAATTTTGCATAATTTCGTTACACAAAATTATGCAGGTTATGTCCATTCCTAATATAAGGATAGCATCTTACATTTTAAGAGGTAAATATAATCCTAACACTAAAACAAGATAACTGTGAAGAGGACTTTATTTCACTTGTGGAACAAAGGCCTGAGTCACATTCGTTACCACAAATTGTAACCGGTATTTTTGCAACCACTAAAGATTTTTAAGAACCTACCAAAGTACTATTTATTAGGTTGTTTCTTAAAAATCTAAGGGGCATATCTACAAGGCGGCGATAAAAAATTATCGCCGTTTTTGGCCGAAAAGCGGAGATAATTTTATCGCTATATCAGCAAGGTCACGCTATTGTTTGAATCCTTGCCTTAGTGCCTGTTTTCTGAACGCCCAGCTTTGCATCTCTAATGAGATGCAAAGTGGGCGTTCCTTCCTGAAATAACTGGAGAAATGTCGCTAATGTCTCTAATTTCTCCAATTATCAAGGGAATCACTAACAAACATAGCGATAAGAAAAGTAGCGCTAACCTTGGTTATCGCTAATTTCCTTACGCCTGCTTTTGGTTTGACTTAGCCATGATATCCAATGGAAGGTGGATATCATGGATAACTATGCCCTGCCCTATCAAGAAGCTATCGCCAAATGTTATGCGATTATCGCTGGATTTCCAGCGATAATCGCACATTTGGCAGCTTACGCCAGGAATTTTATTGCTTTTGAGAAAAGTGTTGCTAATAGCACGCTTTCTCGGCGATAGCCGGCGATAATTATCCTAGTGCTAAGTGCGCTTAGCGATAATTATCTCCGGTTGTTGCTGATATGTCCCTAAGTTGAATATCAATGTGGTAAATTGCGTATCTCTATGATTGTAACTCATCGCAGGGATAATGGCATGCTGGGTCAAATGTCCACCATGTATATGGTCGCATTTAAATAAAGCAAACTTTTTTTTCTAAGCAGTCCGTTTTTCTGAAAAGAAATTGGGCTGCATTTAAAATGAAAATGTAATGTATATTTCGACTTGTTTAAAAGTTTGCAGTGGTCCTTACAAATATATTGCCACTTCACCCAGGGGGTCGTTAATTTCATGGGTTTACAATCACTATTTTGCTCCAAACCCATTGTTACATATGAATAGTAATCACAATTTGGAACTGATACTTACAATGCAGTTCTCAAAATTATGATTCTTTATCATTTTTCACCTCTTTTTATGAGTCAGTAAAAAGTTACAGACCCCTAACATGCCTTTATTACCAATCAGTTTTTTTATTGGTCACAAACTCTGAACTATAGAGTTTGTGACCAAAAACAATACTCTCTTTCCCCTTGTTCCAAGTCCTAATTATTGTGAAGGCAATTATTGCACTTTTTCTACTGTCATGGAGCATTGTTACTACTGAGAACACAAATATTATGAAAGGAACAGTTCCCCTATTTCATTCTTCTGCATGATTTTAGTAACCATAATATATCACTGGTCGGCATATTTATGCCGGGATTCTAGCTGTGATGAGTATCACTGCTTGAGCTCAATTTTCCATGTAAAAATCATTTTGGCTGAACAACAACATTTTTCCTGTAGCACATTCAGCATCTGGCTGGTGCATAAGGGAGATACACCAGTGAAAGAAGGCAAAGATGCTCTTTCCTTCTACAAATGATAGAAATATATTATCACACAAACTGTCAGGTTTGTGTCCTTCATAACATAATGTGGGGTTGTCTGACAGCAATCTAGCAATACCCAGCACTCCATACCATATTGTTGGTATTTTTAGTGACAATCTCTGGTTCCTGGCATGATAGCGGTCCATCTAGGAATCTCTTGAATTTAGGATATCCTGATTGTTAGAGCTGGTATTTATGTTAGTTAAACTTGATATAGCGTACAAATCACCTGGGGGCATCTTGGCGCTGTCGCAGATACATGATCAAGGAAACGGAAAGGATGGCTTTGAGTTGTTTTCTAAATTAGCTGTAGTTGGGGAAGGAACGCAGGTGCAGAGGAAGCCTATTCCAGTACTTGGGGGCAAGATAGGAAAAGTCCTCAACACCGTTGTGCGTTTGACAGATGTTGGGAACACACAGTAAAGCTTTATCGCAGGATCTTAAATTGCGGCAATGAAAGTATGCTTTGATTTTTTTCCTGGAGATATAGCGTGCCTTAGCCTTTTGAGGCATTGTACATAAGGCAACAAATCTTAAACTAAGAGCGCTTCTTTACTGGCAGCCAGTGTAGTTCCCTCAGCGAGGGAGCCGAGGAAGTGCCAGAAAGGCGATTCAGAATCAGCCTGGCTGCTGCGTTTTGAACAACCTGGAGTTTGGAGACCAATGACTCACTAACTCTGCCAAAAGGGCATTACCATAGTCTAGTCTGCTTATCACCATGGCCTGGACCAACGTTCTACGGGCTGTGGTAGGAAGGAAGGGGAAACTTCTGCGCAAAAGGCGTAGATTGTAGTAGTATGAGCCCATAGTAGCAGCAATATGCTCTTTCATTGTTAAAGCTTGGTCCAGTTTTATCACCAAGTTCTTTACTTTTTGTTTAGGTGCGGGAGAGGCACTCAGTTGGTGAGGCCACCTGCCATCCGATCAGATAGAGGGGGCTTTGGCAAACAGCATGATCTCCATCTTATCTGCATTTAGCTGTAGACAGTTCTCGGTCATCCAGTTGGAGATTGCTAAAATGCCTGATGCAAAACATTCCTCACTTCCATGTTAATGGAATTTAAAATTTCCTTTACGATTCCTAAGGAATATTTATTCCTGTGTTGGAGCTGGATACAAGGATTATACAAGTGCAAGCTTACTTACCACGAGAGAGGCCAAATCCACCACAAGTTTGAACTAAAACCGCTTGAATGTAGATTCAGTTGACCAGTCCACTGCATTCATAATATCCTTTAGCCTCTCCACAGTATCAAAGCCTTAGATGCCATGAACCCCTTGCAGAGTTGGCCCTAAAAAGGTTGACAACAGCTACCTCCTGCATGATACCATATACCCACCTGGTAATGGTAGGAGAGGATACCGACTTTAATGGCTTTCTAATGGTAATGAGTATTCTTTCACCTTGAGGTTATACTTCGCTGTCATACTCTTGTCTGCATTTGGACACTCAAGGACACACAACGTATTGGAATCCTTGTAAACTGGGTAAGAAATAACCCTTGAATGTGTCTAAGCACCCCCATTCAAATTATATTTGCCTTTTAAGTCCAGGGCCCTAACAATGGACATCCTACTACAAGACAGTTTTCATTACAACATTACCAGTTTTCCTGACAGTTGCTTCCTGCTCAGATATCGATTCTGAGGACACGAAAAGAGACTATTCAACACCTATTCAGATGCCACAGAGTGGTGTATTTAGAACAGAGGGTTGAGAGAGAAAGAAACGTCTCAAAGGAAATACCTCTCCATTGTGTGTTCAGCCTCATATGAATCATCCACTATAATTTGTTAGAAACCAATCTGGGAAGATGAACGTTCCTCTCTCTGCTGGACACGCAGAGACAGCTGGACCCCAACATTCCCCAGAAATCATCCGATGAACACTGAACCTGGGACACCGGAGCTCATCCGATAATCTCAAGGGAAGGGGGCTGAGAACAAACAATAAACTAAAATAATTAGTTAAAACAAAAAGCTAAAATAAAGAAAGAATCAACTGGTGTGTTCATGCCGGTGGAGAAGCAAACTCTGGGTCACAGAACAATCTGGGACATCTGTCCTAAAGCTAGGAATGAGTATGGAGACCAGCTCCTGCAGCCGTAGTAAAAGACATCAATAAGAACACAAATAATCAATGACATATATCATACAAAAACTTCTGCATTGGGTCACGATAAAAGAAGGATTAGAATAAATCAGAACTGCACTCACATCATATGGCCCCAAAGATAAATACACACTCACACATTAGTGCGCCAAAGATAAACAAACACTCACACAATATTGTGCCGATGAAGATTAAACATAGGCACACCATACATTCTTATTTCAATGAGAGAAGACTTAATCTGTATCCTTCAACTGAAATACGTCAAGGCTTGAGAGCGTTACCAAGACCTTCTTTCAGAGAGAAAAAACAGAGACATAACAGGATAACAATAAACATTGCAATAATAATATACATTTCTATCAACAAGGACTATGCACAAATTACATAAATGATATGAGGAGGAAATGACCAAAATCCAGGCAAGTAGCGTAAAGTAAGCTGATTGAGAACAAGAGGGAAGTGTGATATAGGAAACGAAGTCAGGAAGTCTCTGACTGCGAAATGTTTTGTGTGCAGTTACCCAAGATCTCCCTGAGAACCAGAAATGAGCCAGGAGTCAAAACAATGAATTTCCACTGAGCCCAAGAGTTAAATGTAGCCCCAAAGGGATTTAGATGTATCTGCGAGTAGCAGCAGCAAGGATGGAACAGGACTCGTCCGACCAGCACCTGTAGAGAAGAGCTGTCACGCCGCAGGATCTTCAACATGAAACTCAATGCAAAGCACTGAAGATGAGAGTTAAATACCTTTTGCCAGACTGATGAATCATGAAGGTTGCTGAGACATAGAGGCTTGTTGAGTCACAGAGGCTGCTGAGTCATGGAGGTTTGTTGAGTCACGGAGGCTGCTGAGCCATGGAGGTTGCTGAGTCATGGAGGCTGCTGAGTCATGGGGGTTGCTGAGTCACGGAGGCTTGTTGAGTCACGGAGGCTGCTGAGTCATGGAGGTTGCTGAGTTGAGCTATGGGGTGGCCTGGAAACGAAGATAAGGAAAACACCACCACATACTGGAGCAGAGAATTAAAGAAATATAAGTCAGCTATTCTTTCCTCATGGAACATAGGGAGTAAAAGAGGGGACGAGCCGAGGGTGAGAGGCATGTGTTGAGAACCTGTTAGGAGACCCCACCTGACAGGCAGTCTTCCTAGGTAGGATGTAAGTGAGTGAAATGCACCTAGCTCCCTGGGGTTCACACTGAATAGTTCCCCCACTACTGCTGGAGTGCAGAAGGTGGTGGGGAGTCCAATGGATCCTGACAGAATGCTTAATTGGTTGAACATACAGTTTTTACTGCCCTGCAAACAAGGCCTTGTAAAGCTCGTTTGGACAGAAGGTTTGGTAAACCAACCTATTTGGACCTCAGAGGATCCAGGTGTCTTCGCAGACACCAACAAATCCATCTTTTCCAAGCTGATAGCATTTAACTATATTTTCCACCTATCTTTTTCGATTGAGTTCCTCAGCTTCTTTCAATTGGCCTTGGATTTTCAAGCATCCATTTCCTCTAATACTCCCGACCATTAGACACAAACTGCCCTCTATCTGCCACTAAGTAGTAAGGGAGATTTTCTGGCCTACAATATCTTGACAAAGGTGGAGACAGATCAGTGAATCTCAAGGAAGTTCCAGAAGAACGGCATACTAAACTTTGAAATTTCCAAATTAGAGTCACTATGAGCACTTCTGCATTATGCCTTCTTCATTCATCTTGTGATCACTGAAAGGGTGGAAAAGCATCTAGACCTGGAGAAGTGAATCTGTTACTGCTGCCACTGTACCTGGTTTAAAACTCTAATTTTTGTCTACCATGATCAAAGAAGTCAACTGAGAACAGTCCCCATTCCTGTTCCAGTGTATAGACAATGTCCAGATCCAACTTCCAGATTCTCAAATCCTGGGACTGTCCTGAGTGCTTACCCACCAAAGGGTTTTTCACTATGGAATATATTCTTCCGTTACAGTCACTTGAATCTCAAGACAGAAATGCCAAAAATCCTTGGCTACTTCTGTGAATATATTTGACCTAGTCCCTCCCAGGTGATTTATGCATTGGACCGTTGCCATGTTGATCATTTTTAACAGTACACATCACTGAGCTCTTTCCTTGATCCAGCAACTGACTGCAAAGGGCCAGCTAATAGTTGAAGGTAATTGATGTGGAGCTTGAGCTCCTGGTCTGACTACTCTCCTCCTGTAGATAAATCAACACAGCTCACTCCCCAGCAGTTCTGCTGGCATCTGATTCGATTATCTGGTCTAGATCAGAACTGAAGATAGCTCTCCCGTTCCAAGCCTCGATATGAACCATCGACTGATGCATCTTGTCTCTGGCCTCTTCAGAAAAAATGTTTTCTGAATAGGAGACAATATTATAGAGGAGACATTTTGAGCCTTTGAAGTGCTCTGTAGAGGAGGGGACATGGGAATATCACCTGTGCTGATGATGAGCGCAAGCCTACAATCATCATGATGCAGTGAAATTCTGGGCTTGGCTACTGCGCTCCTCAATTCCTGGCAAATTCGGACTACCTACTTTGAGGAGAGCGTAGTGAGTGTTCCATTAATGACTTCTCCTGATTGATGACAAAACCCTAACCCTCCAGGAACCATTTTGGACAGCTGGCTGCGAAATCTCTTCGGGCACTGATCAATCCTAAAAATGTCATCCAGGTAAACATTTTGATGGGTTCCCTAAACTTTGACTGTTTGAGGTTATTGGTGAATCACCAAGGGAGTGGAGGGCAGGATCATTAGGAATTTGAAAGCCTGGTGGTTTCATACAGCCTAGAGGAATCTGCAACAAGGCCTAAATATGGGGAGTGTAAGGTAATTGTTTCTGAGATCCAATCATCTCCTCCATTCTCCCAGTTACAGAATGTCCCTGAGGAGGTGGACACCTTCCATCATGAAGTGGTCATAAACCAGCCTCACGAATTCTCTCAGATTTATCATGGGGCATTAGCCACAGTCCTTTTTTCCAACAGAAAATGGTTGTTTGCAAAACCCCTTGGGAGTATACTGGACTGGGAAATGGTTGCTTTAATCTCCAAGTCTTTCACTTCTTGATCTATCAGGAGTGATTCAATATCTAAGAAGGAGGCGCAGCCAACAGGTTTGTCAGAGTTGTAGAACTCTATGGGTAACCCTTGTATTGTCAGTAAGACCCACAAGTCAATGTTTATTTTCTGCCAATTTGGCACAGGATATATCATACTCCCCTTGTTCTACAATAGAATGGGTTGCCCTTATGTGTGCAACTTCCTTAGTTGACATTGCCACAGATGGGCCTCTGGCACCTCTTGATCCTCCTGTCCTGCAGGAGGGAAGGAACAAACAAATCTGTTCTGGTCTTCTCAGTGACTTCTTCTTTTGTACTGTCCTGTTTTGGCACCTTAGTGTAAGATATGGCGGGCCGAGCCTCCCCTTCCACGACTGACCCTGTGAAAGTATTTGCGGCGAAGAGGTTTTCAACGGATGCCTGTGCCTTACCCAAGGAGGTAAAGGTTTATAACAATTTCCCCACTTCCAGTATCAAAGGGTCACTAAATAGGGCCAGAGGGCACCTGTACCCCTTCATAGGGATCTATGGCACCAAGGTTTGTGTCCACCTTGATGAGGAGACATATATGCTGCTTCGATGATATTGCGCATCTGGCGTTACCCAAGCAATTTATAGCCCTCTGGACCCAACCTGCCAGGGGAAATTTGAGAGTCAGATTTCTTGGCATATTTCGCCATGATAAACATTTTTGTGAGAAGCCCAACTAGATATAATAACCTATCCTTGCAGAAGTGCCAGGAAATCTCAAAACCCTTATTAGTGTGCCTCACGTTGTCATGATCACTATGGTTTTCAATGCAGAGACCTTTTGATTTAAATATGAAAACATGTTATTGAACATGCAACAAGTGACTGACTGTGATTCCATTAAATGCACATTGCTAGCAGATTTTTCTGTTTTGTAAATGTGTTGTGAAGTAGTGATTGTAGGAAACTAACACTTATTGCAGGGTCACCCTGGCTTTTTGCCTTGGGCTGAACCCTATGCTTTCTTTTCTAGAACAGTATGCACTTTACTCCTGCTGACCAGAGGTAAAGTGCCCGTGCTCCCCCTTTCAATATAATGGGATTGTCATACCTCTAACTGCAATATTTAACTTACCTATAAGCTCTATTGTATGCTTCAAAAGTGCGCCTAGGGCCTGTAAGTAAAATGTCACAAGTGGACTGCATCACCCATTGTGCCATCCACTACGTTGACAGTGTAGAGATGACTGCAGGCATACCATGTGTAGTCTGGCTAAGCAGTTTTAAACTGCAAATGGGGCCGGTCAAAATAACCCCTTTACACAGCCCTAAACCTCCCTTTTATATACTAATAGATCACCTCTAAGTAATCCTTTCCACCCATGAGGCAACATGAATGCTATTTAAATGTGGGACATGTAAAACTTTAATGTTAAACATGGCTTTAAAAAAAAGTTTAAAAAGTTATTTTCATTGGGGCAGGAACAGTTGCTCTACAGGGAGCATTGGATACAACTTTGAGTGTAATAATGTTATCTTGGGCAAGTATGAAGTTACCATTTCCTTGACAATAGCCTCTGGATGGCCATGTGCATGAGTCCCAAGTGTCACCTAGCAGCTAAATAGCCTCCTTTATGAGGTGTGAACTTGCTCCCCGAGCTGAAACAAAGTGTACTCCTCCTAAAATATCTTGAAACCAGAAACTAAAAAACTTTTTGACTTCAAAAACCTCCAGAGGACTGATCTAACGAAAGTGTGTTGCTGCTGAGCCAAATATTCCAGTTGCCCCTGCTCTGTGCTTTTCCGAAGCAGCAAATATAATTCAGCTGGACCTCGCTGAGAGGGTATACACTTTGTGGAGCCCTCTTGGGCTTCTGCGTGCAGTCTTGCCCCACTGGAAGGATCCAAGTTCTAACAAAAAAAAACTTGCAGCTATGACACCCCCACTTTCTTACAGTGATAATCAAGCTGATGCAAAACACATCTATAATAGTTAAATATCTGTGTGATTGCTTTGTTTACAAATGTTCAACAAGTAGGAGCAAGAACACTGGGGCTGCTATGTTAACTTTTTAGTTATAGGGTTATCCAGGAATGTCCTATAACACTATAGGCTTGTCGTATCAGGTTCTACTATGTCCATCATTTGTCTCTCCTGACTACTAATTTTCATCACTTGTCTTTTCAGACTTTTCCATTCCTTTCACAGAATAATTGACATGCTCACAAATACCTTTTGAGATTCTTCTATTTTCTTTATGCTGGGGAATCAAGCTTCCATTTTAATTTCAGTTTCCTATAATTCTTTTCATAAAAGGCCAAACTTTAGATATGCGTAAGAATGATAAAAATAACTGCACCCTACAGATTTCACTGTGTTCTCAGTTCCAGAGAAAAAGAAAATATCACATACTACAAAAACTGGGGTATTGGCCTACAATTAGTAGAGGACTTCATACCGGTAATTGAGATCAAAACTGGTTTGGCCCTAGGTCCCACCTTAACCACAGAAGGCTCCAGCAACTATTTAGCAAAGCTCCGGTTTCAATTACTGCTGCCGGAGCTGTGTTTGTTCGCAAACAGACATGGCATCCTTGCCCTAGAGCCTATAATAATAGGCATGCTATTCCAGACAACAGACCTTGTTGGACCAAACAGGGCATGTGCACCACCTCTAAAGCACAAAGATTAGGGTAATTATTTACTGAGTATGAGAGAACTAACATAGCATGTTACGATTATGAATCTAAATGACAATATTGCAATCTTTTCTTGTTGTTTTCACTGTCCCTGTACTGCTTCACCACTTTAATTTTTATCTTCAGTGAAATTACCATCTATAGTGTGTGCACTAGATTAGGAATTTTAAAATACATATTTTAAAATGCATATTCCATTTGTAGTGATTAATACGTTTTTGATTCATAAATTAAAGAGGGTGTGCATTTCCACTGTCCCCCTGAATTAAACTTATGGGACTGATCATTACCAGATAACACTTCCTGCACAAAATTGCTCAGTGGGTTAAATCTAGGTCACAGTCCAATAGGATTTATATTTTGTGTTGGTTCATTGAACTAAGTCTTTACACCGGGAGCAAGTCATCCAGTCCCTGTGACTCTGGCCACTCCCCAGAAAACTCAACAAAGTATTTGGCTAGAGAATCTGTCATCGAGTCCACTTTGCTCAAATTGATGGCATTCATTTCTAAGATTGTTACGGACCTCCTTAACCAATAGCTTGCTTGAGTCTCACTCCAAGGATGAGAGATATCCTCAGGGTCCATCATGTCTGTGGGGCTCAGGTGAAGGTGACCAGTGTCTGGAGATATCACCATCATCCTCCGAATCGCCGGGCCTATTGTCCAATATCTGCCAGGGTATAATCTCCAATTTCTGGGAATGGGCAAACATTTCCAGGGTTCTCCTGGTTTTCTAGGTCCTCTATTACTTCGTTATGAAGTCACGCACAGGGAAGGGGTTCTAGCTAGGAAGCCCTTTTTCAGTGTCAAAAACATCTCCCTACCAATCTATTTTCATAGGACACTCATATGTCACTTTCCTGGGAGGTGCATTTGGAAACCTCAGAAGATCTTTGGATCTGGAGAGTCCCCCACGGTCTGCCTCAAACTGAGGAGTTCAGGCTAGTTAGAAGCCAGCTGCATAATGTTCTTCTCCAGAGGCACCAAAGCTACCAGTACATCTTTTTGACCTGAGCCATGAAAAGCCCCTTCAATGTTTTCATCCCAAAGGATGTTCTCAATCTCTCCTTCATCCTGACCATAAGAGGAGTCTCTACTATACATTGCCTGGGTGGTTCAGGCAAATAATGGGCATGCCTTATGTGTGCAATGCAATCAGACCAAAGGTCAAGGTATTTTCTCCCTTAGAAGCATAGATTTAGGCAGAGGAATGTGCTAGTTTTAGGATTTATCCAATCGAGGGAGGGACATTAACAACCATTGGTTCACTCAGGCTTGGCCTGGGCAGTGTCCCAAGAAATATTTTAAAAGAGTCACCGGCATCATACAGATCCCTTCTGGTTCCAGGGATGTTTGCTCCAGGCCATAAGGAGAACAGCAGGTCTTTATTTTGCTTTGAGTCAAGAGGGGAACTGATATGGGCTTCGTTGAAAACAAGTGATGCAGCATAGCGGAGGGAACCTGGAAGACCCAGTCCCATGGCGTTTGTGTGTGATCGCTCCAAGATAATAACCAGTTAGTCACCAATATAAGCACAACAATAGTATAAAGTTCCTCCTTTTAAAATTCCAGCTGTGATTAAATCAGACTGCAAGAGGACAGACTGCTCCTTTCCCTGTACAGCATAGGTGATGGTAGTGCTGGGATATGATCCTCCTTATGCGCTAGGGTGATATCCACACAGTGTTCCGAGGCAATCTCTGCTTGACAGGCCTCTTCCGAGGCCCTGTGGGCTTTATCATACTCCCTTCTTCTTGGCACTCATGCTCACATTGCACTTTCTTTCTTTGGAGACGGCCTTCATCACAGCCAGTTGGGGTAGCTGGAGCAACCAGATTGACCTCCTTTTTCCCCAAAGTTTTAACACACAAATATTGAATGCAAGACTGAATAAAAAAAAAAATGAACCAATTAGTTAAACTTCTATTACAAATAAAAAAAAAACATTGTTGCTGTCAATTTTGGAAAGAAGTTTTAATTTCAGCTTAAATCACTATGTGATACTGCAAATCATAAATTCTAGATCCCTATTGCGACTACCAATGTAAGAAAGTGTATAATTTTGTAGGGTGGACGATCGCCCACCTCAAGGAATAATAACTTCAACATGTCAAGATGAATCATCTACTAAATTATTCTGAGCTCATCCTCCTGGTTGCTACAGCACAGAGCCGACAGGTATTACTTAGGATACTTTGTAAAGAATGTTTTCAGTAACAAAAGAATAATAAAGTCAAAATTCCAAACAATATACTTTTCAAAATAAATTAGAAAATAGAGTAGGTTTTGATGAAAAGCATTACAGAAAAATCAGAAAAATCCAATAAGTATAACCAGAGATAGGAAATTCTAATGCTATAAGTAAAAACATAGTGCTGGAAAGCACCAAAGGGCTAATGATAGTCTATGGAAGAGGTAGACTGGGACCTAGGAGTTATTTAAGCCAACAGCAGTGGAGAGATGCACACAGCAAATGGTGCATCCGAGTAAAGATTTTATCTCATGAGAAAGGCTTCATAGTCTTTGTTTTTAAGGTTTAAATCCTCCAGCGATGGCATGCAATGAAGTTGCATCGAAAGGGTTGTTTGATGTTACAACGTATTCCGTTGCAACGCATGCCTTTACCACGCATGCGTTAGAACGCGAATGCCATTACCACGCATAACGATTTTCGTTGTAAATTCATGCATGGCAAGGGCATTTTCATGGTAAAGGTTATCTCAGACCCCTTGCCCAATTCCTATAACTGCTACTTTGCGCTCTCCAACTCTTAATTTTTTTTTTAAATACCCCTCCCCTGTACCCCGGTGCAACCCCCCGACCCCTAGCCCCCAATCCTTCTTAGAAATACCCCTGCCCGGAACCCTTAAAATGTTGCCCTTTGTGATTCCCTCACCCCCCAACCCTTCTAACAAATACCCCTCCCCCGCCCTTAACCCTAAAATCGAACCCCTGTGTAACACAACCCCCGCAGTCCTTATATATATATTTTTTTTTAACTAAAATTCCCCTTACCTCTCCATTGACTTCTCCTCTCCAAGCTCTTCCGAGGTGCGGCGCATGTCGTAAAGAGGAAGCGGAAGTGTCTTACCGTTTCCTCTAAGGACGCCGATAACAGAATCCAGCCACTGCCAGGTAATCGCATTCGGTTTTGCCATCTTTTTCAGCTGGAACACTGTAGTTGGCACAGCAACTTATCTCGTCTTTACAAGTCTGGGAGCAGTGACCAGTGTTGAGATTGGGAAATGTCTGACTCCCCTTCCTCCTCCCCCCTTTCCCACTTTTTGCAAAGATGAGACCTCCTTCCCGCCCGGCTGGCAGGCTGGTGAGTGCGTTTTTATTTTATGATCTTTTTGAGGTGAATAAAGGAGGCAATCAATAATTTTGTGCTGGTAGGCATGTACCTTTAACACACATGCCTTTACTACGTATCTCGTAGTGAAGGTATGCGCGGTAAAGGCCATGCATGGTAACCACGCATGCGTTGTAATGCATGCGTGGTTAAGGGTATGCGTGGAAACGGCCTCGTTGTAGTGGCTGTTTCCCCATCGAAAGTGGATCAAGTTGATGCTCTGGAGGTCATGAAAGTTCAGAAATATTCTAAGTTCTGGCTTTTCAATGTTTTTGCAGATTTTCCGCAGGTTCTCTTCTAATTCTCCCATGACCTCAGGGACAGCACTTAGGGACCAGTACTCGGTCTAGCAGGATCCAGTCCTGGCCAACTGGGCACTGCAGGAAATAGCTTCTTGCAGTTTGTTGTAGCCACATAGAAGGTCAGTCAACTGTTCCTTGGAGTCCACTTCTTTGGCTTGGGTACTAGAAGGAGCCGGTCTAGTCCTTCATGCCTCGTCTCATGGAACAAAGGCTTTCCACCTCCTAGTTCACTTCATGCACTAAACTACAGCTTCGATAGTGGGGGTAGTTTTGGGTGCTTGTCACTGGAAAAATGTGCCATCTTTAATTTTAATGTTTAAAATGAGAGTTATTTTACAGCTTTGGCAGCAGGTTATTCGACTGCTGAATTCAGGTATCCAGAGTAGGCCTGAGGTATGTTCTATAGGCTAGCCCTGTGGATAGCACTATGGGTGCTGCAGTCCACAGTTGGCTTTTAATTTCGAGGCTGTTCTAGGCTGTATACTAGGGCCTTATTGGCAATTTATAATTGTCAGTAAGGAGTACGCCAAGTAAATCAAGTGTAAAGGGAGAGAACAGGGATGTTGCTCATGTTTAGGAAAGGTAAAGTGCACAGAGTTCTAAGTCCAATAAACATTTGGTCCAGAGAAATCTTGTGAGACCATGCATAAAAGCCGGATTGGCTACAGTTACTTACCTGTAACTCTGGTTCTCCAACATTTTCTTTCTTTACAGGTTTACATGCTTGAATTATCCTCCATCCTCAGGCTTGGGATCCTCAAGTAAACAATGTAAATATAGCATTGTACCTTTACACTCAATCACATTAACAATCACAAATACTTTTACATGCTATTTACCTTATTCCAATTGATCCGAGTTCCACCCAAACACCGACCAGCACCCTCAGTTCCTCCTCTGTTAAAATTTCTAGCTCATTTAGAGCTTGAGTAAAGCATATTGATATATACAGCATCATCACAAAAGGGGAGGAGGGCGAGTCACACATAAATCCAGGAAAGATGTCTATGTTAGAGAAAAGTGTTGCAGGATAAGTAACGTTTATCCTTCTCCAATATTGTATCTTTCATAGATTCACTTAGTTAGAGACCAGGACTACTTGTCTCACCATTTTCCTTTTCAGTGTCATCATAAATGCAGTATAGCTTGGAGAGTAGTTCTCCATTTAGCTGGTTTGCAGATGTCATGTAATGGTACAGCTACAACAGAGCTATTGTTGATGCAATGGCCCGTGTTGAACTTGCCCTGATTTTGGTGGACATCTTTAGTGATGCAGGATTTAAAATTTCTTTTGATAACTACTGAAAGTTAAGCATTTACAGCTAAAGTGCTTGAATTCTGAAAAAATATTAAAAGTATAATGCTTTAAATAAAATGTAATTAGCTAATTACTTTTGGAATTAATTTAGAGTAAGCCGTTAAAGTGAACTTATCTCTCAAAAAGCACCAAAAGGATGTGTAGGAAGCTGGATCTTTATATACTATACCAAAGTGAGGTATAGTGTGCACAGAGTCCAATGAAACCACAAAGGTAGGCAGAGGTAAAGTTAGACAGAACCTTACTCTCTATTTGTGGTAGTGTGGTCGAGCAGTAAGGCAGTATCAGAGGACAGTGTTAAGCATTTGTTGTACCCACTCAATCAGCAAATGATTTCACACGCTCAAAGACTGAACTTCAGACCAATTGGTTTTGTATAAAAATATTATTTTTGTTATTTTATTGTCTAGAAACAAGCGAGCCTGACACAGGTAAGTTGATAAATACTTTGCAGTAAATATACAGTTTTAAATGCAATTGTAAATGTACTTTGAAATGATTACAGTTTGAATTACTGGTAATGTAATAGTGTGCAGCTGTACAGATACTCTGTATTGACTTTGCAATGAAAATTACAGGTAAGTTATTTTTACGGTACATTTGAGATTCATTTTTAGATTACTTTTTCTACTCAGTGTGATATGCCTAGATATCACACTGGACATTTCCTAGAGAAAATGTAAGTAAAATCAGTTTTGCACAATAGTTATTTTTCTGGTTTCCACACAAAACATTTTTCAGAGAAAAACAGTCAATGGATTCCTATGCAGAGAAATGAAGTTAACGGTTACTAGGTAAGTAATCGGTCTTTGGAGTTGACCTTCTGGGGTTAGAACAAGGGTTCCCCCAGGGTCACGAATGCACTCTAGTTACACCCTCAGTTCTAGGGGGCCTCCGGTTGGTGGCTGCTGACAAGCAGGCCAGTGGGTTGTGGGAGCAAAGCTCCTATACTTTAGCTCAGAGCAAATGGGGAAACAAATTAGCACCAAAGGTGCACCCTCAGCGGCACTAGGGCGGCCGGGTGCAGGGTGCTGTTTCGACGTTGGGCGCCATGTTGGTTTCAATGGGAAAGCTCCCGTTTGCAAAGGCACTGCCGGCTGAGGGACGAAGGTCTTCTGGGAGCGACCACCACTTCAAGAGATAAGTTGGGAGGTTAAGGGTTGGTTAGGCTGCGTCGGTTTGGGCACACACAGCTGTGGGGCGTCAGGTGCTGGGCTGCCTTTTGGGGTTAGAGCTTCTTACCAGCTCCTGGTCACAGTTAGAGAGGCCTTCTGGATTTAGGCTGCAGGTGTTGGCTGGAGGCTTGAGGCAGGTCAGGGGTTACCGGGTCTCGGGTCAGGATTGCCAGGGGGACCTCCTCGTGGTGTTTGCCCACTTGAGCTCGGGCAGTGGGCAGCAGGTGCAGAGTGGGGAGGATTTGCAGTGTCCCGCCTGAGCCAGATGTTGCAGGTTAACAAATCCTGTGTTCACGGGGGACAAAGTCTTTGTGCTTGAAGACAGGCAGGTCATCCGGACATTTCGAGGTTGCTGGCTGCAGGACACACCCGGATTTTGCAGGAGCATGTTTGAGGTGGAGACAGGCTGGTAGGGCTAGGGCCAAGTCAGTGGGCATCTTCCTCTTGTTAGCTTCGGCACGGCTGTTATGTCCTTCTGCTTCTCTTCTTGTTGCAGGTTCTTGTCTGAGGAAGCAAGGTTCAGGGGTGCCCCTAAATACTAGATGGGTCCCTTCCCTGCATTGGGTACACCCCCTATTATACCACCCTCCAGCGGTAAGGGGGCACAAGCCTGTCCCTGGTTGGCTGAGTCCCCCCATCTTCAAAATGGCATGGACTGAGAGTTGTGCTTCATCTTGCATCCCCTACCTGAGGGGTGGAGTTGGCAGAGGTGGGCTCACTTATTTTTCCCACCAGTTCTCCCCCCCAAAGTGGGGGTAAGAACCAGTGGGGACCAGTTGTTGAGAGCAGCAAGTGGCCTGGGGTAGCTCACAAAGGCGGCAAGCGTTTGAAGCTTCACCTTCTTGAACCCTGCCCACCCTGGGGGAGGAGGCTTGGTGCCTTGTCCCAGGATGTGCATTGTTTCAGGCCCCAGTGAGGAGCAGGCTCTTGAACCAGGGGTCTACACACATGTCTGGTGGTGGCAGCTGAAAGCAGCCACTCAGCCTGGACACTAGTGGTAGGTAGTTTTCATGGGGCATCTCTAAGATGACCTCTGTGTGCATTTTTCATTAAATCCCACACTGGCATCAGTGTGGGTTTAATATGCTGAGAAGTTTAAAACCAAACTTTGCAGTTTTCAGTGTAGCCATTATGGTGCTGTGGAGTTTGTAATGACAAACTCCCAGCACCATAAACTCTTAATGGCAGCACTGCACTTAAAATGTCTAAGAATGGACTTAGACACTGTACGGGTGCAGGGCTCATGCACCTGTATCCTCACCACTGATATAGTGCACCTAGCTAGAGGGGTGACTTATCTATGCCAGCGTAGTGGTTTGTAGGCATGGCACACAGAGATGTGTGCCATGTTGACACTTCACTTTGTTATGCACCAAAACACGCAGCCTGCAAAGGCAGTGTGTGTGTGTAATGGTGGCACAATAAGTGCTGCAGCCCATAGAGGTCTTCTCTGGTCACAGTGCCCTGGGTACCTGTGGTACCATTTAGCAGGGGCTGACCTGTGGCCAGAGATGCCAATTGGGTTTAGGCATCAATGCAGTTTTGGGGAAAGAACATAGGCCCTGGGTAGCTGATTAGCTGATTAGCAGGATCCCAGGGCACACTCAGTCAAAGCATAAAAGCAATTCAGCAAAAAGTGGGGGTAATCATGCAGAAAAAGGGCATTTTCTCACACAACCCCCCCCAACGAAAGAGGATGAGACTAGGCCTGGAGAGCACAAAAATGTCAAAATTTCCGCATTCCGCATTTTACCAGAAATTTTTTGCTTGCTCGCGCTGTAAAATAATACATTCTCGCGCGCGCGCGATCGCCTTACCTGAATTCCCGCATTCGCAGACAAGTTTTCCCGATCAGGTCGCGTTCTCCACGAGATGTTGGATTGTTGGTAGCCATTTGCGCTGTCTCGCGATAGTTCGCGCCCGCAGTAATGTCATTGGTCGCTCGAACACGTCTTTCTTCTCGCGATCATGCACCGCGAGACAAGTGAAAACAAGATGGCCGCACCCGCGAGCAACCGCATGAGTAATTTGGCACCACTGAATTCCACATCATGTCACAAAATTCAACAGCACACCCATAATTAAATTCCACATAATTCCACTCCCTGACACACAATACCATTCCACACAATTCCAGTACACTCAATACCACATAATCACTATCTACATAATTCCACTGCACACCATGCCACATACTTCCACTGCACAAATTCACTCCATACAATTCCATAATTAACAATTTCAATCCAACCCACATAATTCCACTACACATCACAAACATCTACTCCAAACCAAAACACATGGGTACAAACAATATCATTTACAACACCAATAACTCTATCTCTCACAAATGCGAGACCTATTGCATTGCAAATGCTTGTTTATTATGTACCGGGTATAGAGCAATTAATTTGGGAAAATTTATACTTGGAAAAATCGGTATGAAAGACACCAATGTATTTCTGAAATAGGAACAAAATTCAGGGCCCGATTCACAGAACTAACTTAGGACAAAATCCTAAACTTACTACTTTTGGTATTCACAGAAGGCATTTAGTAGTAGTAAAGTTAGGATTTTGTCCTAAATCTGTCTTAAGTCTGTCTTAAGTCTGTCCTAAGTTTGTCTTAAGTCTGTCTTAAGTCTGTCTAAAGTCTGTCCTAAGTTTGTCTTAAGTTTGTTTTAAGACTGTCTTAAGTCTCTCTTAAGTCAAACTTAAGTCAAACTTAAGTCAAACTTAAGACAAAATCCTAACTTTACTACTATTAAATGCCTTCTGTGAATACCAAAAGTAGTATGACAGACTTTAGACAGACTTATGACAGACTTAAGACAGACTTTAGACAGACTTAAGACAAACTTAGGACAGACTTAAGACAGACTTAAGACAGACTTAAGACAAACTTAAGACAGACTTAAGACGGACTTAAGACAAACTTAAGACAGACTTAAGACAGACTGAAGACAAACTTAAGACAGACTTAAGACAAACTTAAGACAAACTTAGGACAGACTTAAGAAAAACTTAGGACGGACTTAAGACAGATTCAAGACAGACTTAAGACAAAATCCTAACTTTACTACTATTAAATGCCTTCTGTGAATACCAAAAGTAGTAAGTCTAGGAATTTGTCTTAAGTTAGTTCTGTGAATCGGGCCCATAGAGTTTAGAAACAGTAGATATTTGCACATTTCCGAATTTGTGAGTCCCCATACTAGCATGAGAGTTATAGGTCATTTTTCAAAATGACTTATTTTTTACACATTGTTTTTCATTTGGAAGGCAGAATTGCATCGAAAGTCAAAAGGTAATAACAGTTGCTTTACAATTCTGTGTTACCCTAAGTCTCCCGATAGAAATGGTACCTCAGTTGTGTGGGTAGGCCTAGTGCAGGCGACAGGAAATGGCTCAAACCACAACGTGGACACACTTTTATTTCTACAGTGACAACCCTAGCTCTGCCGGCACCTGGGGAAACCTAGCAAACCTATACATTTTTTAAAACTAGACTCCCTGGGGAATCCAGGATAGGGTGACTTGACTGGCTCGCACCAGGTTCTGTTACCCAGAAAAGCAAAAAATTGTCCTGAAAAACATATTTTCCTCACATTTCTATGGTGTTAAGTTATGGAATCTGCGTGGATCCACAAATTTCCACCCACCCCGCATTCGCCAAAGTTTACAAAAAAATGGTACCCCACTTGTGTGGGTAGGCCTACTGCACGTGACAGGAAACAGCCCAAAATGCAATGTGGACACACCACATTTTTCAGAGTGAAAACTGACCCTTTTCTCCAAAGTGCCTAGCTGTAGATTTTGCACCCTAGCTCTGCCGGCACCTAGGGGAACCTAGCAAACCTTTACATTTCTGAAAACTAGACACCCAGGGGAATCTAAGATGGGGTGACTTGAGTGGCTCTCACCAGGTTCTGTTACCCAGAATCCCTTACCAAACTGAAATATTTGTAAAAAAAACCCCACATTTTACTCATATTTCTGTGGTGGAAAGTTCTGGAATCTGCGTGGATCCATAAAATTCCATCCACCCCGCGTTCCCCAAAGTCTTCCGAGAAAAATAGTACCTCACTTGCATGGGTAGGCTTAGTGCCAAATTTTCACTGTGAAAACTGACCCTTTTTTTTAAAAGTGCCTAGCTGTAGATTAATGCCCACATGCATCAAGGCAAAAACCGGTCGCAAACGGGCAGATTCTCTGAATCTGCCCCTTTGCGACCGGTATTTTTGCATTTGGGATGCATCATCCCAAATGCAAAAATCGCAATTTAAGTGATCTCTAAATTGCGATTACTTAAATTGCGATTGCATTTAAGGAATCTCAAATTGAGATTCCTTAAATGCAATGCATTAAAGTAAAAATATTATCGATTTCGCTAATAGGGGGAGAAAATTACCATGAAGTTGAACTTCATGGTAATTTGCAAAAACTTTGAAAAATTCACTAAAGTGCATTTTTTAAAGTTCCATTCTACACACACACATGCCCTTGGGGCATGTGTGTGTGCAAGATGTACTCATATGCAGATTTCAGGGGTGCAACAGGGTGTCCTTTTGATACCCTGGCACCCTTGAAATTGCATGAGCAATTTGCGATTCTCTAATTGAGAATCGCAAATTGAGAATGTCTTCCCATTCATTCCTATGTGCCTCTAGGCCCATAGGAATGAATGAGGAGGTATTCCTTAATTGCGACTCGCAATTTGCGAGTCCCAATTAAGGAATGTTTAGAAATCGCTATTTTCTAAGCGATTTCTACATGCATAGCCTTTTGCTATTCCTTATTAGCGAATCCTTATTTTTCGCTAATAAGGAATCGCAAATGGCATTGTTGATGCATGTGCCAGTAAGATCCCTAGCTCTGCCGGCACCTAGGGAAATCTAGCAAACCTATACCTTTTTGAAAACTAGACACCCAGGGGAATCCAGAATGGGGTGACTTGACTGGCTCTTACCAGGCTCTGTTACCCAGAATCCCTTGCAAATCTAAAAATTTGTAAAAAAAAAACACATTTTCCTCACATTTCTGTGGTGAAAAGTTCTGGAATCTGCGTGGATCCACAAAATTCCACCGACCCCACATTGCCCGACATCTTCTGAGAAAATATGGTACCTCACTTGCGTCGGTAGGCCTAGTGCCCGCGACAGGAAATGGCCCAAAACGCAACGTGGACACACCACATTTTCACAGTGAAAACTGACCAATTTTTTTGCAAAGTGCCTAGCTATAGATTTTGAACACTAGCTCTGCCGGCACCTAGGGTAACCTAGGAAACCTATACATTTTTAGGTCGAGCTTAGAGCAGCGCATGCGCTGCTGCTCGACTTTTGGTAAGGGGGTTTTGAAAGTGCTACCCACAAGCTTTTCCTGGCCTGAAGCTTGCGTACACACTCGTGTGCACACGTGCATCCACCATCTGCCTTTCTTATCTCTTCCACCGCATCGTAAATACCGTTGCCATGGAAACCATGAACAGGGACGTCCTCAGCTCACCACGGAAAACTCCAGCACTCTTTCATCAGGTGAGTCCTTCAGGCCACACCAACAGGAGCTATCAGTAACGCGACAACCACCCTTCACACTCCCTCCTTCTTCCAATGCGATCACCACAAACTTTTTCACACTCATTATCTTCCGGTCACTCTCACTTGCATACACGCGTACTCGTCCACTCTTGCACACTTGCTCATCATTCGTTGTTGCACACTCGTCCATCTCGCTTGCACACTCGTGCTCACCCTGCATCAGCAGCACTCAGGAAGCTGTTGGTGATGTGGAAGAGACTGCTTAGATCTGCCATAGCTTCTCTGCGTAATGTAATTAAGAGGCCGTGTTAGTCAATTTATCCAAACTAGCTGCTAATTGAATTAATGATTGAGGGCCTGCTCTTCACTCTGAAGACCTGAACATTGAAATGGCTCATATCTGCCATCCTGTTTTGTCCCTCTCCATTCAGCTGTGAAATAAAATGGAAGTGGCTTGTTCTGTGACAGGCGGAGGGGAGGCAGCGGGGAAGGGGCATGCATCCATGCATGGGGCGGCAGTTAGCCCCTGGCTGCCCATCTTTGTCATTGAAGACCCGTGCTTTGTTGCTTGCTGCACACTGTCCCTCCCTCTCAAGGGCTTCTATCCGTCGTCATTAAAACCAAGCACAGCCTGCCTTGCTTGCAAGGCCTGACTGTGTCATTGGAGGGTCTCCGACAGCCTCATGACATACCTCCTGTCACCTGCTCCAGTCTTTTCTACTTCTACTGCACCCAGCAGCTGTAAGGGTTAGTCAGATTGAGTGTGTTATAGCTTTTGCTAGAGTTTGGCAAGACCCTCCACATTGAAACTCGAGAGGGCTTCTTTCTTTTGAACATGTAAGGTGCTTCGTGTTTGTGCGGCCTTTGAAATAAACTTTTCACCCTTCCGCTCCTTAACTCAAGCTCCGGCTCATGGATGCTACCAAGCTGGTCGGATTAAAGGCCTGATCTTCGCTTTGGTAAGAGCTTCTGCAAGGCAAGAGAGTCATGATCCACATTGACATGCAGCCTCCTTGAGTTATTAATGTGCAAAATTTGTGTAATTTGATTTTGTGTAACTACGCAAAGTTTTTCAAAAATTAAATGAAATGTGAAACTGGCATTTCTGCTATATTTTAGGACTTGAAGAAGCTTTTTGCCCTTAAAAGAATTGTGTAAAAGCATGTGATGCTAACAGCAGGTGCTTGCTTTCTGGTTGTTCGCATTGTTCTTATGCCCCCGTGCTTAAATTTGGCCTGGTAGCACCATGTGGAGTATTGGCATAATTTCGAGAATTACGCTGGTGTAACAAATTTTGTCCAGGCCTAAGTAAAATATGGCTGCGTCCTGGCACAAGTGTAGTTTTAATAAATGAACTTGTCTCTATATGACACTACATGAAGTCTTTTGCTTGTTCCTCCTTGACAATAGCAGTGTTCTGAGACCCATAATATGAGAGCATAAGGGTGCAAACACCATATTTTCGTCTTTTTTGTACAGAACAATTTGTCCAGCATTTGAGGTGCTGCGACATATTTTATTGTGTTCTGACCAAGACTAGACACTAAGAATTTAAGGTCCCCCCAATCCCCCCTCATTGGCCTTAATCTGGGGGGAGACGCATGGTGTTAGCACAGTATCCTTCCTACTGTCCTCCCTGCAGATAGTAGCCATGAGACTCCCAATGAATTCTGTTGCAAAGCCCGAAGCAGAGCTGCTTTTTGCGTTTTATAACATTTGATTAGAAACATATTTGTGATGTGCTAATTGGAACAGTGGCCTTATTTAATTGGCATTTTCATTTATTACCCCTAACCACAGTAAGTCGGAGGAAATTAGGTCAGTGTAGTTTCACTTCAGAAATAGCGTGGGTCCAAAAAAATAGATATGATGGGTAATGTGCTTGCCTTTATGTAGATGTGTTAGATGTATCCTTGGGTGCAAAACATTATAAAACATGTACTCTAACACACCACACACCTCTGAGAGGATTGGCCTTGTTTTGGGATCTTTTTTTTGCCTTCTGTTGGTGCTTCTCACAGACACTGTAAAACCACCTCCACTTGCGCCACCAAAAGCAAACCAACCTACTGGCATGTGAGAACAAGCATTGGCATAGCCAATAGGTCTCGCTTTTGGGACCTTTTAAGTATTTAGTTTTGCAGCACAATATCCTTGGTGCAACAACATCAGCTGTTGCATGGCTAAACCTTGTACCTTATAAGCGTTTAGCCATGCAACGGTTGATGTTGTTGCACCAAGGATATTTTGCTGCATAACTAAATACTTATAAGGTGCCAAAAGCGAGACCTATTGGCAATGCCAATGCTTGTTGAAAACTAGACACCCAGGGGAATCCAGGATGGGGTGACTTGATTGGCTCTCACCAGGTTCTATTACCCAGAACCCCTTGCAAACCGAAACATTTGTCCAAAAAAACACACTTTCCTCACATTTCTGTGGTGGAAAGTTCTGGAATCTGCGTGGATCCACAAAATTCCACCCACCCTGCGTTTCCCAAAGTCTTCCGAGAAAAATGGTACCTCACTTGCATGGGTAGGCCTGGTGCCCACGAGAGGAAACAGCACAAAACGCAACGTGGACACACCACATTTTCACAGTGAAAACTGACCCTTTTTTTGCAAAGTGCCTAGCTGTAGATTTTGAACCCTAGCTCTGCCGGCACCTAGGGAAACCTAGCAAACCTATACATTTTCGAAAACTAGACACCCAGGAAAAATCCAGGATGGGGTGACTTGTCTGGCTCTCACCAGGTTCTGTTACTGAGAATCCCTTGCAAACCTACAAATTTGTCAAAAAACACATTTTCCTCACATTTCTGTGGTGAAAACTTCTGGAATCTGCGTAGATCCACAAAATTCTACCCACCCCGCGTTCCTCGAAGTCTTCCGAAAAAAATGGTACCTCACTTGCGTGGGTAGGCCTAGTGCCCGCAACAAGAAACGGCCAAAAACGCAACGTGGACACACCACATTTTCACAGTGAAAACTGACCCTTTTTTTGCAAAGTGCCTAGCTGTAGATTTTGAACCCTAGCTCTGCCGGCACCTAGGGAAACCTAGCAAACCTATACATTTTTGAAAACTAGACTCACAGGGAAATCCAGGATGGGGTGACTTGACTGGCTCTCACCAGGTTCTATTACCCAGAATCCCTTGCAAACCGAATGTGTCCAAAAAAACACATTTTCCACACATTTCTGTGGTGGAAAGTTCTGGATTCTGCGTGGATCCACAAAATTTCACCCACCCCGTATTTCCCAAAGGCTTCCAAGAAAATGGTACGTCACTTGCATGGGTAGGCCTAGTGCCCGCGACAGGAAACTACACAAAATGCAACGTGGACACACCACATTTTCACAGTGGAAACTGACCCTTTTTTTGCAAAGTGCCTAGCTGTAGATTTTGAACCCTAGCTCTGCCGCCACCTAGAGAAACCTAGAAACCCTTTACATTTTTGAAAACTAGACACCCAGGGGAATCCATGATGGGGTGACTTGACTGGCTCTCACCAGGTTCTATTACCCAGAATCCCTTGCGAACCAAAAAATGTGTCCAAAAAAACCACATTTTCCTCACATTTCTGTGGTGGAAAGTTCTGGAATCTGTGTGGATACACAAATTTCCTCCCACCCACCATTCCACAAGGTCAAGTACCCATGACAGGCAATGGCCCAAAACTTGTTGAAGCGACATCAAAATTACCTATCACAAAACAACGTGGTTTTTCAAGGCGGGTCCCATGAGTTTTTGGCCTCGGGATCGGCGGCCATTTAGGGAAACCTACCAAATCCACACATTTATGAAAACTTGACACCTGGGGGAGTCCAGCGAGGTATGGCTTGAGTGGGTCCCCTAACGTTTTCCTACCCAGAATCCCCTGCAAACCTCAAATTTGCCTGAAAGAAATGACTTTTTTCTCAAATTTCTGTGTGAGAAAGTTCTGGAATCTACGTGGATCCACAAATTTCCTCCCACCCAGCATTTCCCCAGGTCTAACAATAAAAATGATACCTCACTCGCATGGGTGTGTCAATGTACCCACGACAGGCAAGGGCCCAAAACTTATTGAGGAGATATCAAAATTACCTATCACAAAACAACCTGGTTTTGAAGGGGGGTCACCTGGGTTTTTGGCCCCGGGCACAGTGGCCATCTTGGGAACCTACCAAACCCACACATTTCTGAAAACAAGACAACCAGGGGAGTCCAGAAAGGTATGGCTTGCATGGGTCCCCAAACGTTTTCCTACCCAGAATGCCGTGCAAACCTCAAATTTAGCTAAAAATAGTCACTTTTTTCTCAAAGTTCTCTGTGGGAAAGTTCTGGAATCTGCGTGGATCCATCCATTTCCTCTCACCCAGTATTCCCCTGGGTCTCCTGATAAAAATGATACCTCACTCGCGTGGGTAGACATATAGTGGCTAAAACAAGAAATGGCCCAAATCGTATTGTGGAGACTTCAAAATTACCTACAACAAAGTTACCTGGTTTTGGGGGGAGGCACCTGGTTTTTTCCCCAGGCTTGCCGCTATCTAGGGAAACCTACCAATCCCACACGTTTCTGTCAACTAGACTACTTGGGGAGTCCAATGAGGTATGGCTTGCGTGGATCCCCCAACGTTTCCCTACCCAGAATACCCTGCAACCCTCAAATTTTGCTGAAAAAAAACATATTTTCCCCATATTTTTGCGTGGAATCACCTTGCCGGCACAAATGTCCTACCACCCAGCGTTGCCCTTGATCCCCCTAGTAAAATTATACCTCACTTGTGTGGGTGTCCAAAAGCGGGGGAGTCCAGAGAGGTATGGCTTGCGTGGATCCCAAAACGTTTTCCTACCAAGAATGCACCACAAACCTCAAATTTAGCTGAAAAAAAATCACTTTTTCTCAAATTTCTGTGTGGGACAGTTCTGGAATTTATGTGGATCCACAAATTTCCTACCACACAGTGTTCCCCCATGTCTCCCGATAAAAATGATACCTCACTGGTGTGGGTGGGTCAAGTAAACGCAACATGCAAGGGCCCAAAACCTATTGAGGCGACATCAAAATTACCTATCACAAAACAACCGGGTTTTGCAAGGGGGGTCCCATGAGTTTTTGGCCCTGGGCTCGGTGGCCATCTAGGGAAACCTAAGGTCTCCTGATAAAAATGGTACCTCACTTGTGTGGGTAGGAATAGTGGCTGCAACAGGAAATGGCCCAAATCGTACTCTGGAGACTTCAAAATTACCTATAACAAAACTACCTGGTTTTGGGGGGGCACGTGGGGGTTTGGCCCCGGGCTCACTGCCCTCCAGTAAAACCTATCAAACCCACACATTTCTAAGAACTAGACACCCCGGGGAGTCCAATGAGGTATGGCTTGCGTGGGTCCCCCAATGTTTTCCTACCCAGCATACCCTGCAAACCCCACCCATAAATGTATTGGGGGGAAAAAAAACCTGGTGTCTAGAAGGCTTTCTGGTCCCCGGGGGGCAGATTGGGGGCTACTGGCCCCATCTGCCCCCCAGGAGGGGCAGAAAGACTGTACCTTTGCGTCGGGGTGGGGGCATTGGCATGCCCATATTGGGCAGCCCCTACCCCAAATTATAATTTAAAAAACATCCTTGGTATATAGTGGGCTTTCTGCCTCGGGAGCTGGGGAAGTCCTTCCTCAGCTCCCGCGGCTTTAGGGGAGAAAAGGTAATCCCTCTGGTGCCCGCACCAGTGGGATTTCCGGTGCTGTGTGCCATGACGAGCTGGACTCGTCATGAGCACACACCCACTGTGTGCCATGACGAGTCCAGCTCGTCATGAGCACCCAAGGGGTTAAAATATGTTCTTTCATAAACAGATTGTAAAGTTCATTAACTGAGTAGTCTACAAAGTCAATGCAGGATTGGTTTTGGGTTTGTGAGCCCCCCTGAATCTAATTCTGTATTCCTCAGTAGTGAGTTCAAATCCCTCAATCAGAGTTCTCTTCATGAGGTCATAAGACCCAGCATCTGCTCCTGAAGGGTCAGGAGTCTGTCTCTGCAGTTATCAGAGAACAGTTCCCAAAGGAATGCCCCCCAGTGGGACTTCGTCACATTTCTCATTTCAGAAGCCCTCTCAAAGGCTGTGAAACATTTTGTGATATTATCACTCTCTTCAAATTTAGGGACAATCCCTTTGGGGATTTTAGGATCATAAGATTGCTCTTTATCCTTATTAAGTAAATTGCTGCCACTATTGATGGGTGCTAGCCCCATATCTGCTCTATCTCTTTCTTGAGCCTAGAACCTGGTCTCTAGATCCAGGGCCATATTCACAAGGAGCTATTGCCGAATTAACGGCACTTTATCGCAGCCAAAGTCGTGATAAATGTACCTCCCCATTCACAAGCTGGTGCTAACAGCCCACAGCACCAGTTTACCCGCGATAGCAGCCGCAAAAAACATCGCCACAGATGACCCCCGCAACTATCGCTAATGAGATGCCGAGTGGGCATTCCCGTGCCAAAAGCCACGTCCACACCACTCCTCACCATTCTCAACGACATGAGAGATCGGCGATAAAAACACAAAACAGGCGATAAGGCGCATTAGCAGCAGGAAATCTACACCTGCTCTGACCTGGTGTTAAGTCGTACAGCTGCCAGCACCACAAAAGGGAGCACAGCCCAGGGCCACATCGAAGTGCAAGAGATGCCAAGGAGCCACTCATCATGCAGCCTGGACTCCCAAGAGGGCCAACATCTGATAATGTCACTGTCAACTACAGGCTGAAAGGGACAACCATCCAATGCATCCTGACCATCATCGCCTAACAGGCCTATGGCACCAACACAGCAGACAACCAACATCCCACCCCACACCAAGCTGCTGGATTGGCTGCACCTGATGGCCCCAGGCACCCCCAACAACACCCGTCAGAGTCAGAGGAGTCTCACAGCCAGCCACATCCAAGTCCCTCACACCTTACCTGGACATCACCATCACCCTGGTACCCCAGTCCCCATATGTCCAAGACAATGAGCAGGATCTGCTGTCCCCCCTGTGCCCCCTGATGACACAGCACACAATCACCACAACAGGAAGCACACGTCTCACATCAATGTGCAGGCAACAACAGAACACCGTGGAACCTCCAACAATGTTGCCTCCAAATACCCTGCATCTGTGCACGATTCCTTCACCCTCCGACAGTCCATCAGCAACCAGCCTACCCAGTATGGCAACAATGGAAATGCACAGCCCCATGGCAAGTTTCAAATGGACACCCTACTCACCTCAACTCCACAACCATGCAACTCACAACTCTGGCACTGCACACGTCACAAGATCAATACCAACAAGCACAACAACATGACCACAAGATCCTGAGGCTTGAGCCGGGAGCTGGTGACTCATAGGCATATAGACCCGCGTTTGCGGCTTGAGGCGAATGTTTTAAAGCTTTTATCCTGTTTTAATACCGCATTTGCACTTTGTCGCTGAGCGCACATTTAGCACCTTATTTTTAAAAATTGTATTTTAGTCCAACACTAGCAGTGCTGCCGTTACCCTCACCTGGCTTTCCCTGCCCGCCTAGCGATCTCCAGACTCGAGCAGGTCCCACCTGCGGATTGGGTTCTGGAAACGGCGGCCATTTTGGAGAGGAGGGGTGGTTCAGGCAGGTCTAGTTGTTTTTATCAAAGACTATTTTAGGGGCACTGGCGCGACCGCGCACTGTCAATTATACTCCTGAGGCTTGAGCCGGGAGCTGGTGACTCATAGGCATATAGACCCGCGTTTGCGGCTTGAGGCGAATGTTTTAAAGCTTTTATCCTGCTTAATACCGCATTTGCACTTTGTCGCTGAGCGCAGATTTAGCACCTTATTTTTAAAAATTGTATTTTAGTCCAACACTAGCAGTGCTGCCGTTACCCTCACCTGGCTTTCCCTGCCCGCCTAGCGATCTCCAGACTCGAGCAGGTCCCACCTGCGGATTGGGTTCTGGAAACGGCGGCCATTTTGGAGAGGAGGGGTGGTTCAGGCAGGTCTAGTTGTTTTTATCAAAGACTATTTTAGGGGCACTGGCGCGACCGCGCACTGTCAATTATACACCTGAGGCTTGCGCCGGGAGCTGGTGACTCATAGGCATATAGACCCGCGTTTGCGGCTTGAGGCGAATGTTTGAAAGCTTTTATCCTGTTTTGATACCGCATTTGCACTTTGTCGCTGAGCGCACATTTAGCACCTTATTTTTAAAAATTGTATTTTAGTCCAACCCTAGCAGTGCTGCCGTTACCTTCACCTGGCTTTCCCTGCCCGCCTAGCGATCTCCAGACTCGAGCAGGTCCCACCTGCGGATTGGGTTCTGGAAACGGCGGCCATTTTGGAGAGGAGGGGTGGTTCAGGCAGGTCTAGTTGTTTTTATCAAAGACTATTTTAGGGGCACTGGCGCGAGCGCGCACTGTCAATTATACTCCTGAGGCTTGAGCCGGGAGCTGGTGACTCATAGGCATATAGACCCACGTTTGCGGCTTGAGGCGAATGTTTTAAAGCTTTTATCCTGTTTTAATACCGCATTTGCACTTTGTCGCAGAGCGCACATTTAGCACCTTATTTTTAAAAATTGTATTTTAGTCCAACACTAGCAGTGCTGCTGTTACCCTCGCCTGGCTTTCCCTGCCCGCCTAGCGATCTCCAGACTCGAGCAGGTCCCACCTGCAGATTGGGTTCTGGAAACGGCGGCCATTTTGGAGAGGAGGGGTGGTTCAGGCAGGTCTAGTTGTTTTTATCAAAGACTATTTTAGGGGCACTGGCGCGACTGCGCAGCGGGCGCGCCGCGGGCGCGCCAAAGGCGCGCCTAGGGCAAGCCCGTCTGCGCCCGTCCGCGACGGGCCGGGACCAGGGGCCAAATCCCCTGCCCAAACGAGTGGTGATACCCTAGGAGAAACGACCGGCTCCATCTCTTACATCAGTAGGGAGCTTATGAGCCTCAACTGTACAAGGGTAAGCAAGCCTGCACTATGTGCACGTATGGGACCACTAACCACCATGGGCACTTTCTGTTGCCACAATTGCAGATGGGAGAGTGACACCTGGCGCTATCCCACCCCAGTAAACATCCCAAACCTTGCCCTTAAATGCATTTATCTTAACGCTAGATCTCTACCCAAACACTCGATGGAGATTTGGGACATATTGACCAATCTTAAACCTGATCTGGCCTTTATAACAGAGACTTGGCTTGACAACCATAGCACCCCCGATGTCGCCTCTGCTCTTCCAGCTGACTACAAAATACTCCATTTAAATAGAGTGAAGAAAATAGGTGGAGGGGTAGCTTTGTTATTCAAGGACTCCCTCATATGCAGGCAAGTAGCAATCACACAGACCAACAGCCATGAAGCAATGGCATTTTCTGTGTCTATAAACACTAACATTCTATTTTGCGCTGTGTTAATTTATAATCCCCCGGGCAGTACACTGGATTTTAGTGCCCAGCTTCTTGCACAAATTATGCCAGTCTGTCTTAAAAACAAAAATATCCTGCTGATAGGGGACTTTAACATACACTACGACAAAAGTAGTAACCCCCTGACTAAACAGCTATTAGAGGATATGGAAATCCTACAGCTGACTCAAAGAATTAATCAGCCTACACATATGGCAGGGCACATATTAGACTTAATGTTTTCTAATATAGGAGTCATCGACATTAATGAGATACAACCAATGATATGGACAGATCATTTCATGATTGTTTTCTCCGTTCATTTGTTTACTAAACATTCTAAACCATTGGCTTCGGCTGTAGTAAAAACAAGGAGCTGGAAAAAATTCTCTGTAGATAAATTCCAACAACACTTCACGCACGTAAACACAGGAACTACTAAAGCCAATGATGTAATAGAACTACTTCAGAATGATATTGAGAGTGCACTGGAATATTGTTCTGTACCATACACTAAGCACAAACACAGATCTACACCATCAGAGAAATGGTACGGACCAGAATTAAAGTCATTAAAAAGGAAATGTACATCATGTGAACATAAATGGAGACTTAATAAAACCCAAGAAACTAGAGCCACTTACAAGAGAGAACTTATGCTTTATAACAAAGCTATTAGGAAAGCAAAGAAAGACTATTTCTCACGTAGAATAACAGAAAATAAAAACTCGTTGAAAGAACTATTTAAAATAGTTAAAGAACTATGTAGCCCTGCAAGTTTTTCACTAGCTTTCACCCCTTCGCAAGAAGGCTGCAACAAAATAAATGAATATTTCTGTGAGAAAATATATACTATCTACGCATCATTCTCTAACATCGACATGGAACATACAGAATTCCATGTGCCGCCAACTACTCAGGCTAGCTGCCCTAGGTTTGGACCCTTCTCAGAAGAGGAGGTGGGCAAAACTATGTTGGAAGTCAAATCGGGCTCTCCATTGGACCCTTGTCCATATCACATCTTTGCACAACTAACCCCAATACTCTGTCCGGCTGTAACAAAAGCATTTAACCTCTCTCTGAATTCTGCTGAATTTCCAACAATTTGGAAAAACGCAATAGTCACCCCTTTATTAAAAAAAGTAGGCTCTGATGTTAACAATCCGCCAAACTATCGGCCTATTTCGCAATTACCTTATTTATCTAAGGTATTAGAAAAACTAGTCAATAGACAGTTGTCCAATTTCTTGGAAGCCAACGATCTACTGGACATCTCCCAAACAGGGTTCCGATCCAATAATAGCACCGAGACTACACTCTTGGCAGTGATGGATAATATCAGAACCCAGGTAGATCGGGGGAAAACTGTTGCCCTAGTTTTATTGGACCTTTCGGCGGCATTCGATACCGTACCACATAATCGGCTACTGGAAATTCTTGCAGCAAAAGGAATCCGAGAAATTGCCTTAGGTTGGCTAAAGTCATTTTTGCAAGATAGAACCCAACTAGTACGGATGGGTGACTTTTCGTCTCCCCCTCGGAACATTAAGTATGGGGTCCCACAAGGGGCCTCATTGAGTCCGACGTTGTTTAATGTGTTTGTATCTTCGCTAGCTCAAATAGGAAGAAAATGGGGTGTCGATATCTGTTCTTATGCAGACGACAACCAACTGATGATCACATTAGATGAGGAGGATGACCCAAAGGACAGGTTACTAAACTGCCTTACGGAATTAGCCAACTGGATGCATGTCCACTGTCTTAAGCTGAATGCAGATAAATCCGAAATACTGTTGTTCGGCAGACATATACAACTATGGGATAGCAGTTGGTGGCCCTCAACCTTGGGCACCCCTCCCATACCGACAACGGCGGCTAAGAATTTAGGTGTGATATTAGACAATACTTTGAGCATGAAAACTCATGTATCAACGATCTGTGGAAAAGGCTTTGCATTACTGAAAATGCTTAGAAGAGTCTTTCCATGGATCCCCACAGAGTGCAGAAAGATCCTGGTCCAGTCGTTATTGATGAGTAGACTTGACTATGGAAACTCCTTGTTCGTAGGAATGGCTGACTACCTTTTCTCTAAATTACAGATTGTACAGAATGCTGCGGCAAAGGCCATCTGTAATAAAAGGAAATACGATCCAGCCAGGAGCTGCATGAGAGAATTGCATTGGCTGCCAATGAGACAAAGAGCCACTTTCAAGCTACTATGCATAACGTATAGAGCACTGCACAACACAGGCCCACGTATCTTAAAAAACAAAATCACATTTTATGCCCCATCCAGAGATCTACGCTCCCAAACAATAGCAAGAGCTAACGTCACCCGCGTGAAAACAGCAAGGATGGGTGGACGGGCTTTCTCCCACTTGGCGGCAACCAGCTGGAACGATCTGCCTGTAAATCTTAGATTAGCAGACAACTTTCTGTCCTTCAGGAAGCAACTGAAAACATTCCTCTTCCCCAAGCCTGTTTAAATAATGACCCTGTCATCTGCCTACCTCTCACTATTGACATTATAGCGCCGTGATATCCTATTGGGATGAGTGTTTGCGCTTTACAAGTAATATTAACATTAACATTAACACACACCAGACACGAAAGAACAACTCACAATGGTTACCTGGCCAAGCTGTGAACATGATCCATCAATGGCATGGCACCTCAGCCACACAACAGCCAAATGTGTGGAGAGGTGGCAAACAGGCATGTGTGAAGGAGGCAGTAGTACCATGATTAAAAATGTACACAATGCCAAGAGTGGCGGATATGTGCTGGGCAAACCGCAGTATGCAGCACATACGCATATCTATGGCGACATACACCTCTGGTGTATGGCGTGTAGTGGACAGTGGACGCAACCATGTCACCACAGCCAGTGGTGGATCTCGCAGAAATCTTGCCTGTTACGCCCTCCCAAGCGTGACTAGAGTGGGATGGCCCGGCATACGCCACGCCAGCGTAGGGGTGTGACTAAGTAGCACATAGCCCAGAGGGCGTGGTCCTCTTCCAGAAAGCCTAATGTTTCAGCCAGAGCGGTGCCTCTCACCCCACCTCAAGGCCGATGCTGTCCTCTAGAGCGTAGTTGCCTGCGACAATGTTGCCTGCTGGACCCCAAACCCATCAGGATCGCCCATGCGCAGCCAGGCCTGACTGATCACCCGCCGACACCGGCGTGTTTCAAGGAGGGCCCACCACGTTCCGGCTCAAGCTCCAGGCCCGAGTTCTGCGACCTTGGCAGCCTCCTCAGACCATCCCGTCCTCCATGACATGGGCCCCCTGGAGTCCTTTTTCATTGACGTACTCTACTGCCGCCTCAGGCTTACTCCTCGGCCCAGTAGGTCCCATGTGTGAAACTGTGTCCTGAGTCATGAATGGCAGTGACCCCAAATCCTGGCCAATGGCAACAGCACCAGACTCCCTTCGATCAGTGAGGCACAGTTCCATATGGGCTTCATACGACACATGGTGCCACTAACCATGTTCAACACCAGCCCGGCGACACGTGGTGCCACTAACCCTGTTCAACGCCAGCCGGCAACACGTGGTGCCACTAACCATGTTCAACAGCAGCCGGCAACACATGGTGCCACTAACCCTGTTCAATGCCAGCCGGCGATACGTGGCTGATGGACCAGGACTACGCTGCGGACCAGTAGGTCCCACATCCAGCACCTTGGCGCAAATCACGAATGGCAGAGTCCACACCAGTGGTTGCATGGAGAGGAGTAAGAGGAAGATGCGGCTCAGTCTGGAAAAAACCCGGGTCACATACACGGAGATGTACCAACACGTGTTGCCACTGAACCTGAACTACGCAGACCGGTGGGGCCATCCAACCTATGCCGACAACACTCGGTAAATGGGCCGTGATGACCGCTGCCTCAGGCCTACATCATGGTCAGGTAGGTCACACATTTGGAACTGAACATCAGTCATTCCAAAGGCAGAATACATATCATCGCATGCACGGAGAGGCATAAGAGGATAATAGGTTGCAGTCCAGAGGGAGCAAGATCATCGTTACGGAGGCGATCGGACACTACCGACAACTGCCATTGTGTCAGTAACTCTGTGCCTCGCCAGCCAATGACACATGGCTGTGGGCCACTGCTGACCACTGCCTCCGGCCTACACTGCGGTCCAGTAGGTCACAGAGTCTTCAATTTGCAATGGCTGAGTTCATATCAGTGTACCGACATCATCGCAGACAGCATCCCCTCTCAGCCCCGGTGCCACTAAGTCTGTTCCCCGACAATCATGAACAGTCTCTGGTCAAACTTTGGTGGCGTCTGAGCCTATGGACTAGGGGGAAGTTTTCGTCTTCCTGTAGCTGATATCTAGTTGGTGGTGGCAATGAGGCTGTCACATTCCACTCCTCTATTTGCTGCTTCTGGATAAAATCAAACCTTTCAGCGTCATGCCCTGGAGGACACTTTCCACTGTCCCATGACACCCTCCACAACATACACCTCAGACGGGGAACAACCTTTACAACGCAACTTTTACAACGCACTACCATTACAACGCATTTTTTACAACGCATAATCCATTACAACGCATGACATTACAACGCATGACACTACAACGCATTTTTAAAAACTACCTTTACAACGCATTCCATTACAACGCATACTACCATTACAACGCATACCATTACAACGCATAATATTACACTATACTATCCAACACTTACCCTACTGATGCACCCCCTGGAGTTAGAATAGTAATTTTTACCCCTATACTATCCAACACTTACCCTACTGATGCACCCCCTGGAGTTAGAATAGTAATTTTTACCCCTATACTATCCAACACTTACCCTACTGATGCACCCCCTGGAGTTAGAATAGTAATTTTTACCCCTATACTATCCAACACTTACCCTACTGATGCACCCCCTGGAGTTAGAATAGTCATTTTTACCCCTATACTATCCAACACTTACCCTACTGATGCACCCCCTGGAGTTAGAATAGTAATTTTTACCCCTATACTATCCAACACTTACCCTACTGATGCACCCCCTGGAGTTAGAATAGTAATTTTTACCCCTATACTATCCAACACTTACCCTACTGATGCACCCCCTGGAGTTAGAATAGTAATTTTTACCCCTATACTATCCAACACTTACCCTACTGTTGCACCCCCTGGAGTTAGAATAGTAATTTTTACCCCTATACTATCCAACACTTACCCTACTGTTGCACCCCCTGGAGTTAGAATAGTAATTTTTACCCCTATACTATCCAACACTTACCCTACTGTTGCACCCCCTGGAGTTAGAATAGTAATTTTTACCCCTATACTATCTAATACTTACCTTAAATGTAATTTAATATTATGCGTTGTAATGGTATGCGTTGTAAAGGTAGTATGCGTTGTAATGGTAGTGCGTTGTAAAGGTATTTTTTAAAAATGCGTTGTAGTGTCATGCGTTGTAATGTCATGCGTTGTAATGGATTATGCGTTGTAAAAAATGCGTTGTAAGTGCATGCGTTGTAAAAGTGTGCGTTGTAACGTCATACATCCCCTCAGACAATGATGGTGACCCACTCAGGTCGCTTCGCCCATCTGACTGCACCACAAGTCACCGTCCCGTGGCTGGGTGCCTATTCCGGCTGCTGTGCATCCAGGGCCACAAACTCTGTGCTGCTCAGGTCCGGGACCCCTTCTTCTGAGATATTGGATGGCCCATGAAGCATTGGCCTGGGGGTCATCAACGCCATTTCTCTGTGGCCCTGCTCTGTACGCAGCCTCCGGGCCCAACCACATCCCACCATGGCTCACACACCAAATCGAGTCCTGACCGACCCGGACATGGCATCACAGTAGGAGGCACACGCCACCACCGCTAGGACCTCCTCCAACAGCCATCTGCCAGAGTCGAAACAGTGGTCCTGACAGACTTACGGAGTTGCCCAGATCTGTTGTGGATGCCCTCATCTTCCTGATACCCTGCTCAGCACTCCAGGATATATACCACCGCTGATCCACCAATGTAGGAAGCGGGCTCTGTATATACTAAACCAAAGTGAGGTATATTGTGCACAGAGTCCAGTGCAACCCCAAAGTTAGGCAGAGGTAAAGTTAGATAGAACCTTACTCTCTATTTGTGGTAGTGTGGTTGAGCAGTAAGGAAGTATCAGAGGACAGTGTTAAGCATTTGTTGTACCCACTCAATCAGCAAATGGTTTCACACACTCAAAGCTGAACTTCAGACCAATTGGTTTTGTATAAAAATATTCTTTTAGTTATTTTATTGTCTAGAACCAAGCAAGCCTGGTACAGGTAAGTTGATAAGTACTTTGCAGTAAATATACAATTTTAAATGCAATTGTAAATGTACTTTGAAATGGTTACAGTTTAAATTACTGGTAATGCAATACTAGAAATGCTGTACATATACTTTGTATCGACTTTACAATGAAAATTACAAGTAAGTTACTTTAAGGTTACTTTTGAGATTACTTTTTAGATAGCTTTTTCTACTCAGTGTGATATGCCTTTTATTTTTATGGTTTCCATACAAATTAACTCCACCCTTAGAATATTTTTCAGAGAAAAACAGTCAATGGATTCCCATGGAGAGAAAATAAGTTAACCGTTACCAGGTAAGTAATTGGTCTTTGGAGTTGAGCTTCTGGGGTTAGAACAAGGGTTCCCCCAGGGTCACCCTCGTTAAACCTTCAGCTGCACTAGGCCGAATGTGGGACCCAATGTTATCCAATTGGGGATAGGTGGCCTCTGGTTGGTGGCTGCTATCAAACAGGCCACTGGGTTGTGGGAGCAAAACTCCTAGTGGCTTATTTACAAGCCCCTTGTACCACTTTTGTGTCATTTTTAACATGGGAAAAGTGACATACGGGTGACACACAGGGCTTGTAAATAAGCCCCCTAGACTTTAGCTCAGGGCAAATAGGGAAACAAATTAGCACCAAAGGTGCACCATCAGCAGCACTAGGGCGGCCTGCTGCAGGGTGCTGTTTCGACATCGGGCGCCCTGTTGGTTTCAATGGGGAACCTCCGGATTGCAAAGACACTGCAGGCTCAGGGATGAAGGTCTTCTGGGAGTGACCACCACTTTGAGAGGTAAATTGGGAAGTTAGGGGTTGGTTACACACTGTCGGTTTGGGCAAATAAGGCCGTGGGGCGTCGGATGCAGGGGTGCCTTTTTGGGTCGGATCTGCTTACCAGCTCCTGGTCACAGTTAGGGGGGCTTCTGGATTTAGGCGGCAGGTGTCGGCTGGAGGCTTGAGGCAGTTCAGGGGTCACCGGATCTTGCATCAGGATTGCCAGGGGGAACTCCTCGTGGTGTTTGCCCACTCGAGCTCCGGCCGTGGGCGACGGGTGCAGAGTGGGGCGGATTTGCGGTGTCCCGCCGAGGCCAGAGGTTGCAGGTGAACAAATCTGTGTTCACGGGAGACAAAGTCTTTGTGCTTGAAGGCAGGCAAGTCCTCCAGGGTTTTTGAGGTTACTGGCTGAAGGACACACCGGTAATTCACAGGAGTGGGTTCGAGGTGGAGACAGGCCGGAAGGGATGGGGCCAAGTCAGTGGGCATCTTCCTCTTGTTAGCTTTGGCACGGCTATTCGGTCCTTCTTTTCTTGTTGCAGGTTGAGAAAGCAAGGTTCAGGGGTGCCCCTAAATACTAGATTTAGGGATGTGACAGATAGGTAAAAGGCAGGGACCGATGGGTCCCTTCCATGGGGTGGGGCATGAGCCTGTCCCTGGTTGGCTGAGTCCCCCCATATTCAAGATGGCATGAACTGAGAGTTGTGCTTCACCTCGCCTCCCCCACCTGAGGGGTGGAGTTGGCAGAGGTGGGCACACCTCTCTTCCTCACTTGTTTTTCCTGCCGGTTCTCCCATCCAAAGTGGGGGTCAGAACCAGTGGGGACCAGTTGCTGAGAGTAGCTAGTGGCCTGGGGAAGCTCACAAAGGCGGCAAGCCTTTGATGCTTCCCCTTTGTGAACCCTGCCCATCCTGGGGGAGTAGGCTGGGCACCTTGGCCCAGGATATGCATTGTTTCAGGCCCAGAGAGCAGCAGGGGTCCTGAAACATGTCTGGTGGTGGCAGCTAAAAGCAGCCACTCAGCCTGGACACTAGTGGTAGGTTAGTTTTCATGGGGCATCTCTAAGATGCCCTCTGTGTGCATTTTTCATTAAATCCCACACTGGCATCAGTGTGGGTTTCATGTGCTGAGAAGTTTAAATCAAAACTTTGCAGTTTTCAGTGTTGCCATTATGGTGCTGTGGAGTTTGTAATGACAAACTCCCAGCACCATAAATTCTTAATGGTAGGGGTAGCACTGCACTTACAATGTCTAAGAATGGACCGCTAGAGGGGTGACTGATCTATGCCAGGGCAGTGGTTTGTAGGCATGGCACAGAGAGATGTGTGCCATGTTGACTCTTAACTTTGTTCTGCACCAAAACACGCAGCCTGCAAAGTATGTGTGTAAGGGTGCATGACCTCTAAGGGTGGCACAGTTAGTGCTGCAGCCCTTAGAGGCCTTCTCTGGTCATAGTGCCCTGGGTACCTGTGGTACCATTTACCAGGGGCTGACCTGTGGCCAGAGATGCCCATTGGGTTTAGGCTTCAATGCAGTTTGAGGGAAATACCAAAGGCCCTGGGTACCTGATTAGCAGGAGCCCAGGGCACACTCAGGTAAAGCACATCAGCAATTCAGCGAAAAGTGGGGGCAACCATGCAGAAAGAGGGCACTTTCTCACAGGGTGATCTGCTAGAAACCACTTGCAGATTGCTAACCCTCGTTTCCATTTTCCATGATAGGTGCTATATATTGCACTGAGCTCTCATTCAGGTAGCAATCTTATTTTAGGAGGTAAAACTCTGAAAAGGCCTCTCATAAATTATTTGATTACTCTACCAGAAAACATTGAATTTCTGTTTGTGGTCCTTAGAAATCTTTAAATAAAAGTGTGAGAAGTTGGCCTGGTATATGCTGTCCACTAATTAAAGTGGGCTCCTTGAACCTGTCCAAACATCCCTTATGGTGATTTAAGAGGTCAAAGATAACCTTAGAAAGCTATCCAAGTGGTAGCTGTGGAGAGCAGCCTTCAGACTTTGTCTTGAAGGAATGTTAAACAGCTTGTTTTACCAGGATGCAATATTATTGTATTGGTTAAATGAAAGGAGAACCACCCAGTAGTTATAAAATTATGTATTTATTATTATAACACACTCTAAATACTTCACAGTATCTGCTACACACAGCTAAACACAAAGCGCACAATACTGTAGCAAAGGAACAATCGTAAGTAGCACTAATACATGTGGGCTCCAGGGGGAGACCAAACCGTATACTAAAATAGGGGTATAAGAACCACGACTCAAGTCAAGACAGTGTCTGAAGGATGTAGAATTTCTGGGACCCCAAGGAACCAACCAAGGTGAGTAAGTAGGGAAACAATGGAGGACGACCGCGGGCGCTGTACAATTCATGGGAGAGTTGCGGTTGCACTTTTACAGTTTAAGGACCCTTCCCAGTGGATTACCAGGAAGCCCTTTGCATCATAGGAGGTTCGAGAGCCACCTTACCCGTGGATACCATAGTATCAGAGTTACCTATCCCAGGGAAGCCGGGTGCATAGGGCTGAAGTGGTGTCAGGAACCGCTGTCGATCTCAATGGAGGACTTCATGGAAGAGCCTCTGCTGGGAAGAAGAAAAGTGTCAATTAGAATCCAAAGGTGGAATCAGAGTGAAGAGAATCTGAAAGCAGAGGGGAAGAAGTCTGGGTCCCTCAAGATTGACCAGGGGCTCAGTAGAAGAATGCCTACTGCTGTTGGTTGCTTCAGGTGCGTTGAGGGGGTTCTTGACATTAAGGATGACCAGAAGCCAGATAAGATCTGTCCCACAAACGATGTCAAGAGGTGAGTGGTCAGTGTCTAGCTGGAGCCCCAACAATCCTTGGCAGTGGCAACCCATGGATTGTGGTCTAGAAAGTTTGCTGTACTGACCAGCAAGGTCCAGAAGACTCCACCAAACACAGATGAGTCAGGGCAGGCCTTAAGCAACCAAGGAAGCCCAAGAAAATCAGTGTTGACCCTCAAGAGGACTCACAGGCTGGAGGCACAGGATTCGCGAGGGGACCTCAAGCAGAATTACAAAGCAACAGCCAATGGAGCACTCAGTGTGAGAAGGCCGAAGTTCTTTGGTGGAAATGGTGCCAGACGTTGGGGCTACTTGGAGCCCAGTGTACTTGTATTGGGAATTCCAACAAGCATATGCACTTGCAAAAGAACAGAGTATACATGTGTACAGGTATTGCAGCTCCCACAAAGGATTCTGTCCTCAAACTTTGTGAGAGGGCAGCTCTGACCATGAGGGACTTGGAAACCCACCTCCTGTGTTACCGGAGCCTTAGGAATCTGTAGGAGCTCAGGAGCAGCAGACTCCTTCACTCCAAGGGAGATGTCTTTGGTTGTCCTTGATGCTCCACAGGTCCTACTCGGTGTCTGTATGGTGCACAGGCACAGACGATGTTTCAGACTGAGAGGGAGACAAAGTCGGGACCAAACAAAGTCCAGAGTGTCCAGACGGTCGAAGTTAAGTGGTTTCTGGTTCAGAATCTTGTCCACTTCGAATCTAGGGTCCTAAAGCCAGGTAAGCACTTTTGAACCAACAGGAGAGGATGTGACAGATCCAGGGGACCCTCCCATGGGAGGGTCAGGACAGTGGGGAGGTTACTCCTATGTCCTTTGTCCAGTTTTGCGCTATAGCAGGAGCCAATGGCTCCCAGGACTGGTTTGAACTGGACTTTGCACAGGGACACCAAATGTGCCCCTCATGCAGACTTTCAGTGGTTGGCAAGCGCACCCACCCAGGCCTAATACACTAAATCCTGTCACAGAGGTGGTCACACCTCCCTGTGACAGGATGCGTATTGATCTGCCTTCCCCTGCTCACAGCAGGAGGGCAGAAATGTGTCTCTGGTCGGCAGCAACCCTTTTGGGGTGCCTGGGAATAGAAGGCTGGTACAGGGAACACAAGGGACCTCACACCGCTTGTTTCTGAGGAGTGGAATCATACCTCCCACAACAGTTACTGGTATGGGGGTATGATTCCACAATGTTTGATACTAAATACGATAGGGTTACTTTCAGCCGTTTTAGAGTTGGTTATTATGAGGCCGCATAATGCCACTTTATATGTCGTCAATGGCTGATACACTGACAACCCGGGAGAAGGGACTCCATAGGCTGAAAAGGTGTCCTGATCATGCAGGGTCACCCTCTCACTTAGAACCACGCACCCTGCCTTCAGGATTGATAAGGGCTGCTATAGGGGTGACTTATAGGTTTTAAGTTCAGTGACCCTTAGATATAAGAAACCTCTATCTAAGGTAAAAGTTGCATGCACTATCTTTCACAGGCTGCAATGGTAGGCCTGTCGCTCAGTTTTGCATGGCCTCTTATGGGTGGCATAATATATGCTTCAGTCATTGGGTGGCCTCAGGGGTACCTATGCCCTGGGTACGTGGGTAATATATATTAGGGACTGACAAGGGTACCCCAGTATTCAATCTGGAGTGTAACTAAGTCATAACATTTTAGGGAGAAAGCAGATAGACTGGGGTCCTGATTAGCAGGATCCCAGTCAAACTAGTCAAAAACAGTATAACATGAATCAAAAATTAGGATAACCATAAGAAGCAGATCCTACTTTTCCACAAGAAGAAAGGTGAACTACGATAGAGGTAACATTTAGACCAGATTTTTCAAATCTTAATCTGTATGTCAAAATTTGAAGTGGTGTTATTTCCAAAGATTTAATGTTGTTTTTTTGTCCATATCGTGAATTGTTGCCACTTCATATTGTAGATTTTATTGGTTTGCTGCTTCTAATGTCCTTTTAAAGTCAGAGGCTAGGTCCTAATGAGCCACGTTGTAAACTGAAGGGATTGTGGATGGTGGTGAGGATTGTGTCACTCACCCGTTAAATGGCTGGGGATCTGGTATGGACTCTGAACCGACACATCACAGAGAGCTGTGAGCCAATTTTGACACACCCGAAGAAGTGCCACAGAGATTAATTTGCAACCCTCTTTTCTGATTTTCTACAATGTTCTGGTTATCAGAGGAATTGTGGGAAAGGCACTCTATAATTTACTCCTACAATTTATTGTGAATGCGTCTTCTTCTGACCTTACATACACCTTCAATTGTCTCTGCTCATACATATATGTATACATTTTATAGTTTTATTTAGCGCGAACTTGATATGATATGATATGATAGCAATTTATATCGCGCAAAACAATGACCCGAAGGTATCAAGGCGCCTAAGAATACAATCAGTAATTGAAACAAACATCCTTACATATAGGCCTGCCGAAAGAGGTAAGTTTTAAGCGCGCTACGAAATTTCTGCAGGGAGGGCAAAGATCTGAGGTCAAGAGGAATATCATTCCACCATTTGGGGGCCAGACTTGACACAAATCGGGTATCAGAGCACTTTATTATTATTATTATTATTTATTTAATTTATATTGCGCGACAGCTACCCAACAAGGGTTTCCCCAGTTGCGTTGCATTAGGACACATTCCTTTTTGTTAGGCAGGGGGAGATTAAGTGATTTGCCCAAAATCTCAGGATGTCCAGCATCATTGCCAAGACTCAAATTCAGTTCCCCAGATTTGACCGCCCTAGCCGTTAGGCCAACTCCTCTTCCCAATCAGGCTATCAATAGGCTACTAATTCAATAGACTTAACCATGCAATATGTAAATTATGACGATGAAGGAGAGGACTATTATCAGTAAAACAGACCTCACTAGGAGTCTCAAAGGTCCAAAAACATAAAAGTATTCCACAAGTTCCAATAGTACAAATACCACTTGAAATGTTAACTCCTTGCAGGAGATTATGAAGATTGATTCTCAGTGGTGCTGCCACAAACAACATTAGTACCAATTTTAATGCCACAGGAAGTTCTTCATGTGGAGTCAGTATGACCTTAACCTCTAGTTCCACCTCAAGTTGTGGTTCCGACTAAAAGTGCAACTCAGTTGAAATCGTCTTCTCCTTTCAAGCTTGCTATTGGTACTGATGGAGACATTTCTAGTTCTCATGAAGAAGAACTTCAAGTGGGAAAAACAACTCAAAATGAATTTGATGACAAATAACCCTAACATTCACCTGTTTTGATGATGATGAAAAATGTAAATTTTCAGATCAATTAGTAACACCATCATAGACTTCATAATGGAATCAACTATTTTACTACCAGCTGCCACTCCTGAGCTCCAAGATATTCACCGTCAGATGATACATGTAGGTTCAATGCCTGAAGGAAAATTGTCTCAACATTTTAGTTTGCTGATTTCCACAGTTGAAACATCTTGTTTTCTTTTGAATTATACAGAAAATTCACATTAATGTGACTGGTGTAATACCATTTTGGACCTTACTTGGGAAGAGTGGCAGCCAATGATGCAAAATACAGCAACACCATCTGTTGCTCTGTCCCGAATAGAGTAAAAGTACAAGCCTTCCCCCTTAGGGCCACCTTGCATATTGAGTCAGGTAAAAATTGAGTCAGAAGCATCTGCAGTGGTAGAACAGAAATCCCATAATCATTTTACACTTTGCACTGCACCAGCACTCAAAGAAGGGAGAAAGTGTGGCTCCATGGACAATATACTGGCAGCAGATGCAGTGAAGATTGTAAATGCGCCGGCCATGATAATTAGATTTTAGAGACAGTTGCTGAATGATCTAACAGCTCTACTCAATAACCTCTCAGAGGTGGAGATATCAAGAGCAACAGCAATTGTACCTGCTGGAGGGAAAGCTTAGTCATCTTGGATAGATATTGCTACATACGGTTCCATTTTGGATCTCAAAAAGGTGAAGAAATATGCAACGAAACAGAGCTTCAGCATGATAACACTCAAAGAGATCTTTTCCTTTCTCAAAAGCCAGAGATTATCTAACATCTCTGGATCTCAAAGATACATATTTTAATTTCATAGTTCACAAAAAGATCAGAAAGTATATGTAGTTCGTGGTTGTGGGCTGTCATCACTAATTCGAAAATCTACCTTTAGTACTAATATTGACACCTTGAATCACTGCAAAATACATAGACCCTGCTGCTGCACAGCAGAGAAGTAAAAGATGCACAGTTCATCCCTATGTAGATGAGGGCTCATAAGTGGGTCAACGTTTCAAGTCTGCCACTGTATGACTACAAAGACAGTATCGGAACTTACTAGCTTGTGTTTAGCGATAAACATGAGAAAATTCAGTCTCCTCCCAAGCATAGACCTGGATTTCTTGGGTGCCAGAATCCAAACAAGCAAAGTAATGAAACCCTTTCAGTAAGCAGCCTTTTCAATCAGAAGCAAGGAAATGGTATAGATGGTCAAAGCAGTTCTAGAGACCTTGTGATCATGTATCCTGCTGGTGCCTCAGTGTTGCTTGAGAATGAGGATACTTCAAGAGCAATTGAATATTCAGTGTCAACCTGTACCTGGAGCATAGGACGATGCAATAAAAGTCACATAATTAATGAAACAAGCTCTAGATTGGTGACTTGAAAAGGGGGCAATATGTTGACTGGACAGCCAATAGTGCCTTAGAAACCTTAAAGATTTCTGATTATGGACGCCTCATTAACGGGATGTGGAGTGCACATGGTGAATTTGAAATGCAATGGCTTGTGGTCAGACCGCATTTTCCATATCAACCTTCTGGAACTCAGAACTGTGAGTTTAGCCCTCTAAGCCTTTCTCTAGGTGGCACAAAACACACATGTAATGATTTGTACAGACAACACTACCATCATATTTTATAAGAAAGCAAGGGTAAACATGCTCTCTTTCCTTGCCAAAAGGAGCTCCAAAAATATGGAAGTGGGCAATCAACAGCTTGATTTGGCCTTGGTACTGAACAAGGCCAGATCAAGCTTACCATTTATGTAGCTCCTTCACCCTGCCTGTGAGGCAGTACACTCCAGGCTCCTTGATGTATTTCTAGAACAATAACTTTTAACACTCAAGAGCACAGTGAAGCCAGCAGCTCTTCCGCAAACCACCAACCCTAGCTGTTCAAACATGAATTTTATCGTTACTGCCAATTGCCAGCCACTTAGACCAAGTATTTTTTCTCTGTAAGAGGTGAAGGGCACGGTGGAAGCTGCACATTCTCTGTAAGAAAATGGGTTATTGATTGATCGGGGTGCAGTAAAAAAGTGATGAAGCAACACAAAAAAAACCCTCACCACTTTAGGAAAAACAGAGTACAATGTGATATTTGAAATGACACCAAAATGAAAAAGATCCAACCCTTAGAACCAGAATTATGATTTGTAAAATATTTTTGAGAAAATTACTGTCTGAAGGATCAAAATGCCACTCTTGGCAATCAGGTTGCACGAGACCAGGGCAAAGTCAATAGTTAAGGCTGATTACAATGGCGGTCGGTTCGGATACCCAAGGTGGACTGGGACGGTCTTGGCTTAACTTCGGACTTAGAAACGATCTTGAAGAAATGTCCAGGACAATGTAGAGTTCAGCGGGGCAAGGCAGCAGGCTGTGCCACAAGGAGCTGTCGACACCGGGGAGCCTATGGACAAAGTCTCAGTGTAGCTGTTGATGCAGGATAAAGCTCAGAATGGGAAAAGCCAAATTTCCAGGCCTAGGAGGCTGTCATTGGTCAGCCTGTCTCCATTGAGCCACATGAATATTTTTACCTTCAGACTTAAAAAAAGTTTTCGAAGTTGAAAACCTCGAGAGGTCCAACTGAGCCAGATTTGCGGCTGTGGAAAAGAACATGCAGGAGTTGCTGCAAAGTCAGTCCAGCCTGCAATGGTAGATACATTGCCGTTGGTCCCTATCTTCTTTCCATTTATCTGGCACTTTTTGGTGCAAGGTTTCCTAAGTCCCATCTTTTTGGGTTAGGCAGAAGCAGTGCCTCTAACCCCACTTCCAAGGGTTCAGAACATGGGGTGACCACTTGGGGGGGGGGGAGGTTAAGACTCATTCCAGCAGATGCCAGGTACAATGCTTAATATCTCTTGAACTTGTTAGGCTCCTCTAGCGGGCACAAGAGGCCAGCCAAGGGGGGAGAGGAGAGCACGCATCTCTTGACAGTTCACGGTGCTTCATCGAAAAGCCAAGTCTTGAGTTCATTCAAGAACTTGGGGAGTGATGGTGTCTGATGGAGCTGGAGAGGGAGGAAGTTCCATGGCAGCGAGGAGGGAGAAGAAGCGTCCTCCTGTTCTCGTTTTCTTGGTGCATGGTACCGTCGCAAGGGAGAGCTGGGCTGAGCAGAGGAATCTTTGGGGTGCGTGGAACAAGAGGCTGTGGTTCACGTAGGCCGGTCTGGCATTATGGAGGGCTTTGTGGGTGTGGGTGAATAGCTTGAAGGTGACTCTCTTCTCTGTGGGAAGCCAGTGCAGTGTCCCTAGGTGTTGGCTGATGTGGCAGTGGCGCGGTAGATCAAGGACTAGTCTGGCAGCAGTGCTCTGAATGTTCTGGAGTTTGCTGGTGAGGTTTTTGTTGATCCTGGCATAGAGTGTGTTGCCGTAGTCCAGTCTGCTGCTGATTAGGGTGTGGCTGACAGTTTTTCTGTGTTTGAGGGAAATCCAGTTGTAGGTCTATCAGAGTTGGCACAGGGTGTGGAAGCAGTAAGAGGTGACCGATTTGATCTGGTGGTCCATTTTGAGTTTGGAGTCCAGCATGAATCTGAGGTTGTGTGTGTGGTCTGAATGGGTGGGGTTTCCCAATGGGGAGAGCACCAGTTGTTGTTCAATGTGTTGGAGTGTGGGCCCATGATGAGTACTTTGGTTTTATCTGTGTTGAGTTGAACACAGCTGTTCTTCATCCATCTCATGCCTGCTTCCATTCCTTCTTGGAAGTGGTGTTGGGTTTGATGGATAGGGAGAGTATGAGTTGGGTGTTGTCAGCGTATGAATCAATGTTGAGTCCATGTGATCTGATGATGGATGCGAGAGGTGCCATGAAGCCGTTGAACAGGGTCAGGGGACTCCGCAGGTGGTTATTGCGGGAACCGAGGGGAAAGGGTGGAGTCTGACCCATTGCGTTCTGCCAGAGAGGAGTTATTTATTTATTTATTTAAGGTTTTATAGAGTGCAAACTTGACCCTTTAAGGTTTCAGAGCGCTTAACTGGGAAAATACATTGTATACTGGCTTGACACAGGAAAAAAAAAACATGGATAGGGATAGCGTGAAGTGACTACAATTCGGACATAACCAGGGTGTATACATTAATCAGAGGGGCGAGAATTCAGCAAAATGGCAGTGAAAACCAGCAATTACATATGTGGGGTGAGAAGTCAGCAATATGCAGAGAGAGTCCATAATGACATATGAAGGAAAAATTAAGCAGTACAGAGTATTGGAACAACCAAACAGACCAGAGATTTTTCTTTATAATCAGAGCACTGCTGTGGAGCAGAGTGCCCGGTGAAAGAGAATTAAGGGAGGAATTTGCTCATTAGGAATTTTTTAGCTTCCTTCTTAAAGGTTGACAGAGAAGGGATTCTTCTGATGGAGAATGGCAGCGAGTTCCATGTTCTAAGTCAGGCCCCAGAGAAGGCACGGTTATAGGTTTTATCCTTACGGAAGAGGAGTGGCTGGAGCACAAGGTCTCTGGCGGACCGGGAGTTTCTGATTCCCCCAGATACCAAGGGTTTCGTGGTGAGATATGCAGGCGAATACCTGTATAGTGCTTTGTGCATGATACAAACCAGTTTGAGCTGGACTCTGACTTCAAAGGGGTGCCAGTTCAGTGCCTTCAAATGCGGAAGGATGTGGTCAAATTCTTTTGAGCCTGTTAAGAGTCTTGCTGCAGTGTTGAGTCAGGCTTTTAGTGGGGCAGTGGAGATCTTAGGTAGGCCTGATAGGGATGAGCAGCCATATTCAATCCTGGAGATAACTAACGATTGAACTGCTTTTTTTATGTTGGAAGCTTCAAGGAAGGGTTTTAGTTTTCTCAAACAGCTCAAGTGGAACCTGGAAGTTTTGGTCACAAATATTCAAGTTGCTGTCCAGGGTTATGCCGATATATTTGGCAAATTCAACTATGGTCGGTGTGCAGTTAAGTCCTGTGATCGAGTTGGTCCATTCTAGCCGCTTAACCACGGTTCGAATTCAGCCACGATGCGGCAGTTTTAATCAGTGGGCGGGGCCGCTTTGGCCAACGGACATGCACAGCACTACGGAGGTAGAGCTCGCTACGGCCGTTGGCCGACGGAAGCAGTTAAGGGGCTAGGATGTCAGTAGTGTTTGTAGGAGGGAGATGAGAAGATACTCTTTTTTTGTGCATTCAGTTTGAGCTGGTTGCTGGCGAGCCATTGAACAGTTAACTTCAGAGCCTCATTCAAACAGGTAATCATCTCTAGAGATGAGATTTTGATGTAGATCTAGGTATTGTCGGCGCACATGTGGAAGGAAATGTTGGCAGTGCGGAGTATTTCAGCTAGCGATTCAAGGTAGAGATTGAAGAGGGTAGGGTACAGAGTTGAGCCTTGAGGGACACTGATGGTTATCGAGGAGGGAGCAGATAGGTTGCTGTTAACTAAGAATCTCTGGGAGCCGTTCCGGAGGAAGAAACCAAACCATTTGATCATGGTACCTCCTATTCCCAACCTGTGTTTGAGGCGTTCAAGTAGTTTCTCGTGGTTGAATGTGCCAAATACCGAGGATAAATCCAGTAGGATTAAGAGACAGGTTTTGCCTTGGTCAAGGGCTTGAAGAGCATTTTCTACAATGTGAAGAAAAGTTGTTTTGGTGCTTTGCCCTGGCCTGAAACTGGATTAGAATTTGTCTAATAGATTGAAAGTAGCGATGTGTTGGCTCAGTTGAAGTTGCACACATTTCTGCAGCACTTTAGCAAGAAGAGGAATATTGGATATTGCTCTGAAGCTGTCTGGAATAGGAGGATTCAGGGTGTTTTTTTTAGGATGGGGATGACTTGCCTGGTTGTTAGGGAGTCAGGTATGGAACCTTGAAGAAGGGAGGTGTTGATAATTGTAGTCCAAATGAGAATGATGAATTGGGAGGTTGCTGACAAGCAGTTGGAGGGGAGTGGGTCATTGATGTGGCTATTCGGTTTTAAGGAGGACAGAATTTTCGAGATGGAGAGGTCATCATGTGCTTTGAAGATGGACCAGTGAGCTTGATTTTTGGGAGTTGCCTGGGGGGGATGAGGAGAGAGATGGGTCCCGGCAGGAGGGGGTGGGAAGTTAGAGGCAGCATTATTTTCTTTTCCTAGGGAGTTAATTTTGGCTGTAAAGAAGGAGGAGAACTCCTCACAGGTCATTAGGGGTTTTGTAGTTTCTTTGGAGGTTTTGGCTAGTTTGTTTTATTGGAGTTTGACCATTTCAAAGAGCTTGCTGGGTCTGTTTTTAGCGTTTTTCAGTTCGGATCTAAAGAACTCTTTGTTGGATTTGAGGATGTTTCTGTTATATGTGTTTCTGGTCAGACGGAGAAGTTTTATGTAGGAGGCTGAGGGGTGCAGTCTTCAGATTCATTCTGGAGCTCTCCTTTTGGTATTGAGGGGTCCGTTGAACCAGGGGTTTCTGTCTTTGATTTGGTATCTTTTTAGCTTTAACAGTACAGGATCATCAATTATCTTGGACATAGTCGAGTTGTAGTGCTCTGTGAAGTTGTTGACATTGGAGAGATTTGGAGGGGGGGTGTAAGTCATTCTCGCAGCGAGCAGTCAGCTTCTCAAAGTCGAGGCTCTTAATGTCTCTGAGCCAGCGTTTTGGTTTCACAGGTTGCCCTGGTCTTTTCATGAGGAGGCCAGGTATCAAGAAGGTAATGGCATGGTGGTCTAACCAGTCGCATGGGACAATTGCATTTAGACTGACCGCCGATGGCCTTGCAATGATCCAATCCAGCGAGGAACCTTTTGTGTGAGTTGGTAGAGTGCAGGCTTAAGTGAGTAATTGGTCAACAAGGAAGGCTTCGACAGCGTTGACATGGGGTATTTTGGGTCATTCCAGTGCAGATTAAAGTCACCGATGAAAATGTCATTGAAGTGGGGGGAAGCCTTAGCAGTAATGATTACCATGAGGTGGTCAATGAAAGTGTTGTTTTTGCCTGGGGGGTGGTAGAAGATATGCAGTTTGCATAACTGAGTAATGTTATTACCAATGGAGAGAGCAAGATATTTGCAGGAATCAGTGGGGCTGGCATGGAGTTCAGTAACGCGGAGGTCTGAGTGGTAGATGCAGGCAACGCCTCCCCCTTTTTTAATTTGTCTGTCAAGCCTAATGATGTTATAATTAGGTGGGGCCAGTAAATCTAGGTAGGGTGATGAGGATTTATTGAGCCATACCTCTGTTAGGATAGCTACATCAGTTTTTTGGCTCTGGATGAGGACAGTGATATCAGAGGCATGCTTCGCTGCTGATCGGAAGTTGAGTAGGAGGCCAGAGAGTGGAGCGTCGGGGCAAGTGTTGCAAGTAGGGGAGGATAGGGGTACTTGCTTTAAGTTTTTGCAGTTTACTCTTCGGTTACGGAGAGAAAATGATCTGTTAGTGTTGATGGAGGCAGTCAGAATTAAGTAATCAACTTTCTTGTCTGGAGGATGGGGCATCGGGAGAGGTCTTGTAAGATAAGAGGAGGGCTAGGGTTTCATCCTCCGAGAGGTAGTTGGGATGTCTGTGAGGGTGAAGGTGTCTGTTGGCCAGCGGCATGGGTTGAAGGGAAAGCATTGTGAGTGGGGGAAGGACTGAGTTATGGGAAGGCTTAAGATTAGCGATAGAGTGCTCGGTTAGGTGAAGGATGTTCTTCAAATTTAATATGGAATTCTGGATGCTCTGAACTATATTGGACGTCCTATGTTCAGGGTTTCAAGGTCCAAGGGTGAAGGTAGAACTTGCAGAAAGGGAACCTGTGGGTCAGGACAAAATCTGGTGGGATGAGCGGGAGGCCTGGTGGAGGAACTTGAACACCCTAAGGCTAGGTTTCTGGGAGGAGGGGTGTGAGGAGGGCTAGGCGAGCTCAGAAGGGTGGTCAGGGGACTGTTTAGACAGGTGAGGCTCAGAGGGGTGGTTGTGGAGCTGTTGTGACGGGGGTCAGGTGAGCTGAGTGTGACGTGTGTTTTAGTTTTTGAGCGTGATGGTGACGAGCGAAGGTGGGAGGAGGGGGCGGTGGCAATGGCTTGTTGGCAGAATCAGGAGGTTAGGGGCGAGTGAAGGGAAGCTCTCTAGAAGCTCTAAGGTTTGTACAGTCCAGGGATTTTTTCTTGGTGGGGAACACTTCAGGGAGAGTTTAGCGTCCCCGACTTTTGGAAGGGAGTGTGGGGGTGCATGGGGGAGTGGTAGCAGCTTTGCTAGATCTAGATGAGAAGCCCTTACCAGTTGACTTTGAGCTGTAAAAACCGGAGCTGGTACAGGATTTCGGTGGAGATAGCAGCCCCATGGGGAGCATAGAGGTGTTATTTGCTTGTGTTTTGAGGATGGAGAAGAAGTCAGCGAATTTATTAAGATCTATGTCTGGTGCTTGGATCAGTACACTGCCGTTTTTGTATAAGGTAATGGTAAGGTCAGCTCTACAATTTAAGGAAGGCACGATCGTGAATTGGGCACCATACAGAATGTTCCTGGATTTTTGTACACTAAGTAGATTTGATATGGCAGCGCGATAGTGAGATATTTTTTTAGTGTACAAAATAAGGTCATTGATAATGATGCCCTTGTCAGCGTTGAAGTACAGGTCAGAGATAAAAGTTTCGGGGTGTCTCCTCAGGCGGGCATGTTTGAAGGTTTTATCAGCAGTCTTGGAGAGGTTAGGAGAGTAAGCGATGGTGTAAGATTAGCCCCCTGTTGCATTAACCCCTTCACTGTTAGGCGTTTTCCCCCATGTGCTAAACCTTTTTTTGGCTATTTGGAGTAGTTCACGCTTAGTCCCCTGTAAATTTGTGTCCTTTTCTTCCAACATCATAAGGATTCTAAGGTACCCAGGATTTTTAGATTCCCTTAGAGGGGACCCAGAAATTAGCCAAAATTCAGCTACATTTTGATTTTGGGGGAAAAATTGGAAAAAGGAGCTGCAAATGAAACTGTCTGTTTTTTCCCCTGAAAATGGTATCAACAAAAGGTTTGAGGGGCTGAAATCACCATTTTCCCAGCTTTTAGAAACAGTTTTGGCATATTACTGGGACATAGCGTATTTAAGCTATTTGTTTTGCTTTCAACCTTCTTCAAGTTAATGGTAGAAATTGGTATGACAGCAGTAATGGTTCCTGGAAAGCTATACATTTTAGAGAAGTAGACAAAATTCTAAATTCAGCAACAGGTTATTTATATAGATCCTTCAAGGTTTCTTTATAGAAACTAACAGTTGAATATAGAAAAAAAAAAGAAAATTATTTTTTAAAAACAGCCATTTGTGCCAACGTTTTCACACGTAACTTCTTCTAAATATGACAGCTGTTTGGAAGCACTATACCATTACATCCGCTGGACCTTTCTGGTTGTAAGGATATATAGGACTTGTAGGTTCACCAAGAACCAGATGATCCCAGAGCCAATAACTGAGCAGCATATTGCAATTATTTTTTTATTATGTACCGGGTATAGAGCAATTAATTTGGGAAAACATATACATGGAAAAATCGGTATGAAAGACACCTGTGTATTTATGAAATTGGAACACAATATAGAGTTTAGAAACAATAGATATTTGCACATTTCCAAAATTGTGAGTACCATACTAACATGAGAATTATAGGACATTTTTCAAAGTGACTTCTTTTTTAACACATTGTCTTTCATTTGGAAGGTAGAAATGCATCGAAAGTCAATAGGTAATAACAGTTGCTCTACACTTTTGTAATACCCTAAGTCTCCCGATGAAAATGGTACCTCACTTGTGTGGGTAGGTCTAGTGCCCGCGATAGGAAACAGCTCAAAACGCAACGTGGACACACTTTATTTTTACAGTGAAAACTGACCCTTTTTTGGCAAAGTGCCTAGCTGTAGATTTTGAACCCTAGCTCTGCCGGAACCTAGGGAAACCTAGCAAACCTATACATTTTTGACAACTAGACACCCAGGGGAATCCAGGATGGGGTGACTTGTCTGGCTCTCACCAGGATCTGTTACCCAGAATCCCTTGAAAACCTCACAATTTGTAAAAAAAAAAAACACATTTTCCTTACATTTCTGTGGTGGAAAGTTCTGGAATCTGTGTGGATCCTCAAAACTCCACCCACCCTGCATTTCTCAAAGTCTTCCGAGAAAAATGGTACCTCACTTGTGTGGGTAGGCCTAGTGCCTGCAACAGGAAACGGCCCAAAACGCAACATGGACACACCACATTTTCCCAGTGAAAACTGACAATTTTTTTGCAAAGTGCCTAGCTGCAAATGTTGAACCGTACCTCTGACGGCAACCAGGGAAACCTAGCAACCCTATATATTTTTTAAAACTAGACACCCTGGGAATTCCAGGATGGGGTGACTTGTCTGGCTCTCACCCGGTTCTGTTACCTAGAATCCCTTGCAAACCTCAAAACATGTCCAAATAAACACATTTTCCTCACATTTCTGTGGTGGAAAGTTCTGGAATCAGTGTGGATCAACAAAATTCCACCCACCCCACATTCCCCAAAGTCTTCCGAGAAAAATCATACCTCACTTGTGTGGGTAGGCCTAGTGCCTGCAGCAGGAAACGTCCCAAAACGCAACGTGGGCACACCACATTTTCACAGTGAAAACGGTCCTTATTTTACAAAGTGCCTAGCTGTAAGTTTTGAACCGTAGCTCTAACTGCACCTAGGGAAACCTAGCAAACCTATACATTTTTTTAAACTGGACACCCAGGGGAATGCAGTGTGGGGTTACATGTCTGGCTCTCACAAGGTTCTATTACCCAGAATCCATTGCAAATCTCAAAATATGTTTTAAAAAAAAACACATTTTCCTTCCATTTCTGTGGTGGAAAGTTCTGGAATATGCGTGGATCCACAAAATTCCACCCACCATGCATTCCCCAAAGTCTTCTGAGGAAAATGGTACCTCACTTGTGGGTCAAGTACCCGCGATGGGCAAGGGCCCAAAACCTATTGAGGCAAAATCAAAATTACCTATCACAAAACAATCTGGTTTTGCAAGGTGGGTCCCATTAATTTTTGGTCCCAGGCTCAGTGGCCATCTAGGGAAACATACTAAACCCACACATTTCTGAAAGCTAGACACCTGGGGGAGTCCATCAAGGTATGGCTTGCGTGGGTTCCCTAAAATTTCCTTACCCAGAATCCCCTGCAATCCTCAAATTTAGCTGAAAAAAATCACTTGAGGTATCATTTTATCATTTTTTGTCACGGGTACTTGACCCACCCACCCAAGTGAGGTACCATTTTTATTGGGAGACCTAGGTGAACGCTGGGTGGTAGGAAACTTGTGGATCCACACAGATTCCAGAATTTTCCCACACAGAAATTTGAGAACAAAGGGATATTTTCAGCTAAATTTGAGGTTTGCAGGAGATTCTGAGTAGGAAAACTGTGGGGGACCCATGCAAGCTATACCTTGCTGGCCTCTGCCGGGTGTGTAGTTTTCCGATATGTGTCTGTTTGGTAGATTTCCCAAGATGGGTGGCGAGCCTGAAGCCAATAACCCAGGTGACTAACCCTGGGAGGTAAAATCCGCTGCGCTCACGGAATTTGCGGAATTTCGCCAATTCCGCGTAGAACGCAAAATTATCGGAAATTACACAATCTGTGGCGTAGCGGAATTATTTCCTTGTTTGTGCTTTAAAAATTCGTTTTCGCGTTCACGATAGCTACTTACCGGGATCCCTGAGTTCGCCGACGAGTTTTCCTATCCGTTCGCGTGCTCCACAAGATTTTGGTAGCTGGCTGCGCGATCCCGTGAGAGTGTGCGATCGCGAACACGTCATTCAGACATGCCATCGCACATCCGGCGGAAGTTTGGTGAAGCTCGTGATGCCAAACATGCAAAATTTACAATCTGGAGAAGAATAATATCTCAAGCAGCAAAAAACCTTCTCTAAGATGATGATTTGGGTGAAAAAGCTCCTCAGATTGACATTTGGCTGTATTTTTTTGTTCAAGTAGTCTTTTTGGGGGAGATGAAGGAAGTGCCACAGATTCTCCAACTTCCTGTTCCTGCTCAGCAGGCTCCTCCCAGTGCTTTGTCCATCTCCTGTTCATTTTTCATTTGGATTTGGAGTCAGAAGGATCACTCTTTGTGTCTGCTGTATCATATATCATTGGATTTGAGGACTTTTGGATTTGAGATTTTACAAGTAAGTTGGTGTTGTTGTTTGTTTGATTGGGACATTGGAGTTGCTGCAACTACAATTTTGATATTTTTCATCATTTAAAAAAAATATATTGTGGGTAGCCAGTAGGCGCAGAGCTAGTCATAGGTGCATGATGAAACAACTGTTCCTTTGGAGTGTGTTGAATTTATTTTAAACATCATTTGGAGCATGTATGGATTTGGATTGAATTGCAAAATGTGTTTTTTTGGGTTATTTCACTTTTTTGGTGTGTGTTAAATAAATGCCTTTGTTGTGTGTGGTATGTTTGTTATTTACCTTGCACACCTTGTTTAGCTCTGTGGATTTTCGTTTTTGCATTTCATTGCATTAAAGCTGTGTTGTTTAGCATGCCTCCTTTGCCTGGCTATTATTGTAGGCCTGTTTCAGTTCATTGTTTTCCAGGCCTCCTGCTTGTTGCATGTGAGTGTCCATGTGGCTGGAGGTCATTTTGTGGTGGCAGATATAAGTGTGCTGCTTTTGCCATACAGGCCTGCATGTGTTTCCTTTGTTCATTTTTGGCCTAGGCTTCTTATTGTTGTGGGCCTGGCCATGTGGCTGGTGGCCATTTTGGAGCCAGGCAGTGTGCTTTTGCCATAGGCCTGCAAGCTTGTGGCCTAGTCTGCCAACAGGCCTTTCATCCAGTAGGCTCAGAGGTAGTCATGGGTGCATGAAACAACTGTTTCTGTGTGCTCTGTTGAATTTAAACATTATTTAGGGCATGGATGGCATTGGATTGAATCTCAAAATGTTTTTTTGAGGGGTATTTCACTTTTTTGGTGTGTGTTAAATAAATGCCTTTGTTGTGTGTAGTGTGTTTGTTGTGTACCTTGCACACATTATTTAGCCCTGTGGATTTTCGTTTTTGCATTTTATTGCATTAAAGCTGTGTTGTTTAGCATGCCTCATTTGCCTGGCTATTATAGTAGGCCTGTTTCAGTTCATTGTTTTCCTGGCCTCCTGCTTATTGCTTGTGTTGTGACTGTGAGTGTTCAACTGTCCATGTGGTTGGTTGCCATTTTCTGGTGGTACTTTAGTAGTGTGCTGCTTTTGCCATATATGCCTGCATGTCTTTCCTATGTTCCTCTTGGCTTACTGCTTCCATCCATCCCCTTTGCCAGCTGCAGCTCCCTGAATGACGTGATGAGCAAATAATGTAATTGCCAAACAAGGACGTTCCACGTCCATTACATTTGTATTTTTGTTTTTGTTCTTCTACTTTGCTATCCTTCCTGAGTGTACACAGTATACAATGAAAGCCCTTGTTGTCAAAGTCTCACAAATGACAACACTGTTATGTTTTTTTGTATAACTTAAACTGATTTAATTAAATTAATAATATAACACTATCAAGTGTGGCCACCACACACTAAGTTTTATATTATATTTGTTTGTTTGTACTAGTAGTAATTGAACCACAACAACAAATGCAACATTTCACTGATGTTCTTCTCCTGGCTTCTTTGCTTTTAGGTGCACAAAAAGACAGAGGAGGAGGTGTCATCATCACCCGCTCTACTGCCAGACAGAAGTCCTGCTGCTCACAGTGTCACGTGATGTGTGACCACAGACATCTCTGCAACTTGTGCAAAAGAGTCCTGCTTACATCTGAAGAAGATGGTCCCAATGAATGTTACCATTTCCTCCAGTACCAAGAAAGTTGCCAGTGAGAAGAAGGAACAGAAGAAGGAAGAAGCACTTACCAAGACTGGTGTGCCGCGCTCAATGTTTTTGGGAAAACAAAAAATTACACCTGCAGTAGCGGTGTCCGGGGACCAAGCTAGGAGCAGCACCTCTGCATCAGTGGGGCCACCCCACCAACTTAGGCCCAAGCCCATGAGTGTCGCAGAGGTAGCGAGTCTACTAACAAGCAGTGATGTTGAAATGTCATTATCGCAAAGTAGTACCCAATCAAAGTAGGTGGAAACTCAGCAGATAAGAGGGCAACAACAGCCTCAACAACAGCCACAACAATAACCGCAACAACAACCCACAATAGTAGTTGTTCCTCCTGAAGTAGGGGCAGTTCAGGAAATCGAGCTTCCTGCAGACAAAGAGGAGCAAGCCACTCTTTCAGAAAATCCATTGTCTTCCAGATCACCAGCAAGGAAAAGGAGGGTTAGTCCATCAACTTCTTCTTCATGACCCGCTTCTGATGATCTAGATGCCACTTGGAATCCACTAGCTCAGTCTGAAAGTGATGCGCGCCACAAGACAAGGCTAGTGAAAAGGAAGGTTCCAGAAAACCTTAGAGCTATGGAGGTAAATGTAGAAGAGTGGGATGATGATGATGATGATGACGAGCCAGTCATCATGAACATCAAATCAAATCAAAATAAGCTTTATTCGGTAAGTTAATTTCAAACCATAAAAGCAAGTGCAATATTAAATTTCGACATTTATACAGTAAAAGACAAGTGATTTAAAAATGAAAATGTAATTTTATAAAAGGATCTCATATAGGCGATACGATAGGAATATGTGCAAAATTGCGATCTTGAAGAGAAAAAAGGTCGGGTTTAATATCGTTTTTCATTGTATATTCATAGATTTAGCTCTCGCTAAGTGCAATTCAAACATTTGGTTCTGTACAATACAAATAAATTAAAAATAATATATATTAAAAAAGATCAAAATGAACAATGCGATAAAATGTACATGCAAGACCACAATCATCAAGTGGAGAATAATCGGGTAGTATCATTGTGCATTGAATGATCAGAAATTATATAGTTTATGACTCTTCAGAGCGGAAAGAGAAATGGCCCCTATCTGCAATATTAGGAAGCTTTGGGGGATAAACCCAAATCAACGTTTGGTACCTTATATTTACAATAATCCGTCTTGGCATTTAAGTGTGATTAGATGGTAGGTCTTCAGTGATGTTTAAGCACTATCACTATTATCAAGAGGGTCTAAAACTATACTATTTCGACATTTGATAAGATTCTTTAAAAAGAAAATAACATTTGAAATTATATAATCATTATCAAGACATTGAAGAGCCATAAAGGCGGGACGACATTGTCGAATGCCCCAAATATTTAGGATTGGGACTATCCATTTTCTTCTCAGATCTTTGTAGAATTTACAAAACAGAATGACATGAATTGTTGATTGCTGAGAAGTGTCATCACAGGGGCAAGTTGAAAGATTCTTGGACCAATTATTTACAGATGGGAAGGTGACCAGCCTATGAAAAATGTTCAGCCGGAATTGGGTAAGAACAAATCTATCATAACCATTCTCAATGTTTTGTAGATACAATTGCATACCAAAGGAAGAAGTTATCATGAGGTTAGAGATGACAGTCAGTTTTGTAGCTTCACTCGCAAATCTCAACCTCTCCATATGGTGCAAACAAGATTTCTTAAATTCTTTCCCTGAGACGCCTAGCATGGAAAGTGGGTTATGAAAATATTCAGGTTTTCCAATGTCTGTCATGAAATCCCTCACATATTTGATCCATTCTATGTCAAGGGAATAATCCAACTTGAGTGCATCCTGAAGCACCGACTGGTTAAGGTTATTAGTCTCTGACTTCCATATACGATGCCACAGGGTCACAGGTTGGATTTTTATAATATCTGTTATGTTGGGGACTCCTACCTCAGCATGGCAGACATATGTAAAAGTAGAACCCGGCACGGCCAATAAATATCTAAGAAATGCGTTTTCCACTTTCGGTAGTGCAGAGACGTTACAGTGGCCCCAAATCCCTGCCCCGTACATTGCTCCACTCATGCACTTCGTATTATATATATTGATTAATTCTGAGGGAGTTCTTTTTCCTAATTTTTGTGAAAAATTGACGAGGGCAGATGTGGCTCTCATAAAAAGAAGTTTTCTTGAATTTATTGCTTGTCCCCAAGAGCCCTTATCATCTATTAATATCCCCAGATACGGGTAAGTGGATGTAATGGCCAGTTTGCTCCCATTTAGGAATATATCCCTTCCTTTCTTATTACCTTTGCCACAGTTCATCACATAGGTTTTTGTGACATTTATCTTTAAGTCAATGTCTTGCATAAAGGTATTATAGGACTCCAGTGCCCGCTGAAGAGGCAATGGAGTCCTTGCTAGAATGACGGCATCGTCCGCATAGAGCAATGCTGGTAAACGTCTGATTGCCGAATTCTGTTGCACTTGGGGAATGTCCTGGCTTCCTTCCAATAGGGCCTTCTCGAGGCCGTTTGTATATAAAGTAAAAAGGAACGGAGCCAGGACGCACCCCTGTCTTACCCCTCTGTACACCCTAAATGGCGAGGTACATTCACCTATTGGCCAAAAACGAACACGTGCTGTGGCGTTGCTATAGAGAGCTTTCAAGAAATTAATTAAGGGTTCTTCTACCTCCATTTCTTTCAGGATGTTCCATAATTTCTTGTGTGAGACACAATCGAAGGCCGCGGAGAGGTCTACAAACGCCAAATGTAGTTTTCCTCTCCTCGCCTTCGTATATTTGCCCATCAGGATGGCCAGGTTACGGCCCTGATCGATTGTACTCCGGCCTTCCCTGAAGCCAAACTGAAGGTCTGATAATATATTCTTTTCTATAGCCCATGTTTGTAACCTCAAGAGGAGTATCCTTCCTGCCACTTTCCCCAATGAATCTAATAGTGAAATTGGTCTGTAGCAGGAAGGATCCTGTCTATTGCCTTTCTTGTAAATAGGGACCATGATAGATTCGGTCCAACTTTTAATTAGGCCCAGCGAAGAGGTTGCGTTAAGAACGCGTGTTAATAATGGAGCCCAGAGGTCTGTGTTATGTTTGTAAATGTCGACAGGGACCCCGTCGGGTCCTGGGGCCTTAGAGCCTTTACTTTCGTTTAGCGCTAATAGCACTTCTTTTAGTGAGAAAGATACCTCAATTGGATGGACCACACTATCTTCAGAGGGTGGCAATATTGGACTATTCCTAGTTGTGATCGCCTCGGGGAAGCCAAAGATTTTTGTAAAATGGCTCACCCATTGGAGTTCATCTATCGTTACATCCAATAAAGGGGAATTTTCAAGTGAGAAAAATGGAGATCTGATTACTTTCCAAAACGCCTTGCTGTCTTTTTGGATACTAGCCCTATGCAGATCTTCCCACAAGGAGTTTTTTTGTGCCTTTTTTCTTGACTTTATGGCCTGATTATATAATTTTCTTGCTTGTTGGATGCCATATTTATCCGTTTCCTTGTTATGAATAGCTTTTTTTAATGCACGGTGGGCTTTTGAGCAATTAGTATCAAACCACCTAAATTTCTTATGTTCCCCCCTTTTTTTCTCTATGCTCAGACAATTTTTTATTGTTGCCGTAATATGTTTGAAGCTTTCTAGGACCAGCGAGGGAGGGGAATTTTCGTTTAAGCACATCATGATTTGATCCAAGGCCTTAGCCACTACAGAGGATGTTGTTATGTCAGGATCTATAAATTCCCATTTCAGTGAGTAACCATTTGTACTATCGATGGCCAAGTTAGTATAAATATGGTTATATTTTTTCATTTTGTTTTTATTTTGAAGGTTGACATTTTTACCTATAATTGTTACTGTTTGTGGGAAGTGACCGCTTATGGCTATCTGATGCTTTATAAATTGCATTACCCTGCTACCAAGATGACTTGAGACCAGAATAAAATCTATAACAGAACCTAGACCTCTCCCGTTGTACTTTGGAGAAAAGGGATAGGCGGTGTTACTAGTTCATTTGCAAAGGTCAGGTCCAGCATAAAAACGTTCTCGTTCAGAGCACTACCAAAGATGTTATGAGAGAAGTGGGTTAAATTACAATTTTCCTCATCTCTCGAACCACATAGCTGGTTATTATTATTAGGGCATAAGTTAGCGTTGAAATCTCCACCCCAAACAATCTGGACGTTTCCTGAGCTAAGGGACTGGATGTTATACATGATTTGTCTAAATTGAACCATTTTTTCTACCTCTTTGTCTTTGGAAATATTGTTGTAAAAATTCACAAGCGTTAGGGATTCTTTACTGTCCATTAAAAGTGTGAGAATTTGGTAATGAGGATCAGATATTGCAAGCGTGATTTTTTTCACTACCACCAGGTTAGAAACATATATACATAAGCCTCCCTTTGGTCTTCCATGATTGGACGGGCAGGCTGGGGTGTGGTATGTTTTAAATCCGTTGATGTGAATTTCATTTTGGGTCCAAGTCTCTTGGAGACAGAGGATATCCATTTTCCTAATAAAGTCAAGGAAGAGGTCATTATAGAGTTTGGAAGGTAAACCCGCTATGTTCCAAAAAGTGATGTTAATCTGGCCTTCCTTTTTCCAGGGTGATGATGGTAGCTGGGATTCTAATCCCGATGTCTCTAGAATGAGTGGGATGAGATTCGAAGCTTCCTCTCTATTTGATGTAGTGTTGGATGCTTCAACGTACATTACTTTATTTTGCTCCTGTCTATACGGACTCTTACCTCGACCTTGTAATAAAATTTCTAAATCAAATATCGCCCTTTGGGGTAATCTAAGTGGGCTGGTACCTAGAGTTCCTAATGTAACCTCTAAATCAGTTATTGACTTTTGGGGTAGTCAGTCCAATTCCTCTAGTGATGAGAGCGTACTATAACGATTGTGTACTGAAACAGTGTAATTTGGACTAGGCATACTCTGAGGGTGATCAATTTTCCCTAAGTCGAAGGCAGGTCGATAAAAGAAGCCCAGGGGGAGAAGGTTAATCCCCGTTTCAAACTTATTTCTGCCCGCATTCCCCAGAATCTTTTCAACTAACCAGGGCGAGCGGAAAGTAAGAACCAGGCAGTCACCTGTGAAGGGTTTCCTGGTTCTTCCGACCCATCCCACCCTACGTGCCATCTTGAATTCTTCAAACAGGGTTCGGGTAGCTCCCACTCTATTCCCCAGCCAATGTAATGCTTTATTTCTTAAGGATTCACACGTCTCCTGATCATGCTGTCCTAACTGTGGTACATTTGCCATGATGACTGTATAAGGAGTAGAGGCTGGTGGAAGATCCAGATGTGAGGGAGACAGTGCGTTTATATATGGTGGTTTGAGGGCATGTAAAATTGATTTATCAGCATTTGGGTTGCTGGTGTTGTTATGATTTTTTTGTTGAGCCTTGGATATACTGGAGTGATTGCTAATTCGATTTCCTAGAATAATTCCAGGCCTGTCCATTTGGAGCTGGGGTCTTCCTTTTTTCCTGGTGTCATTCGTATCGCTATTAATATGCTGGGAGCTTGGAGGAGAAATAACCGTACTGTCTTTATTGGCTGGAAGCTTTGTCAGGAGGGACTCTAACCGATGTAATCTTTCACCAATGATTTCGAAAGCTCCTCTCACATAAGAATCTAAATTTTTTATTGATGTGAGAATACTCTCTAGGTCATCCCCCTTAATAGAATGTTTTATCGTGTTTTCTGTTGTAACAGTTGTCAGAGGGATGTGGTGTAAGAGTGGGCTAGAGTGGTTGTCATAAGTATTTTTCCTTACCGTGCTATCCCTATCCCTGTTCACTATTGATTTGCCTAAATCTCTCATTCCCCTTCCGGGCTTGCCAGTCTGTTTCCTAGCTGTCTTTTTTTTCCTATTTATTTGGGGGGGGATGGCGTCTTCTACAGTGCTATGTACTATAATATCACCTACGGTTTGTTGAATACAACCATTTGCTGCAGTTCCGGTGACATGATCCACATTTTTTTCAGAGTCTTGGATAGGGATACTTTGCTCAACAGGTTCTCCAGTTATCAGTGACCTGGCCGCTAAAGTTTGTTCAACTGAGGAGATTTGTTTCTCTATTGCCCCCATTGCCCCAGTCAAATACGTTAAAACAGTAGAGGCTGCCTGCTTATATTGCCTCGTGCGCACAGCTTACAATAGTTCAAGTCTTAGTTCTTACGCCCCAGAGCTAATAGTCCAAATACCAAGCGTTACCTTCAAGAGTTCTCAAGCCCGTCTTGGAGGTCGATATGGCTGATGGGGGGGCTGCACCCGGACTACGAGGGAGGGCCCGGCCCGGCCTCACACGGGCACAGACGGGCAAGGACGGGCCCGCCCTTGGCCCAGGCTTCGCCCGCGCGCGTCCTGCGCTGCGTGTGGTCGAAGCTGCTTAAATGTACCTCCGCCGCCCTCTGATGACGCTGGTGGATGGCGCCACTCCGGGAATTCTGGGGGATGAAGTCCCTTCACCGCCCGGTGCCGTTTCCCTCACGGCAGGAGCAGGGAGCCTTCTTGCAAAAACGCTGTTCCCCTCACGGCAGCAGGGTCTCACAGGGTAACGATGTATCAGCCCAGGGAATAAAAACACATCAGTCGCGCGTCCCGCACTGCGTGTGGTCGAAGCTGCTTAAATGTACCTCCGCCGCCCTCTGATGACGCTGGTGGATGGCGCCACTCCGGGAATTCTGGGGGATGAAGTCCCTTCACCGCCCGGTGCCGTTTCCCTCACGGCAGGAGCAGGGAGCCTTCTTGCAAAAACGCCGTTCCCCTCACGGCAGCAGGGTCTCACAGGGTAACGATGTATCAGCCCAGGGAATAAAAACACATCAGTCGCGTGTCCTGCGCTGCGTGTGGTCGAAGCTGCTTAAATGTACCTCCGCTGCCCTCTGATGACGCTGGTGGATGGCGCCACACCGGGAATTCTGGGGGATGAAGTCCCTTCACCGCCCGGTGCCGTTTCCCTCACGGCAGGAGCAGGGAGCCTTCTTGGGCAGCAGGGTCTCACAGGGTAACGATGTATCAGCCCAGGGAATAAAAACACATCAGTCGCGCGTCCCGCGCTGCGTGTGGTCGAAGCTGCTTAAATGTACCTCCGTTTCCCTCACGGCAGGAGCAGGGAGCCTTCTTGCAAAAACGCCGTTCCCCTCACGGCAGCAGGGTCTCACAGGGTAACGATGTATCAGCCCAGGGAATAAAAACACATCAGTCGCGGCCCAGAGGAGAGGGAGTCCAACATTATTACCCTATCCAAAATCGCTGCGAGGGATGTAGCATGGATACCACCAAGACAGGTAACACCACCTCCAGCTTCCATATTTGTATTTGCTAAGGCCCGGCAGGGACCTACATCAAGCACAACCACCACCTCAGTAGGTAGTGGTACTGTAAGTTCACAGAGTCAAATTCCACGCCCACCCTCCAGGTCATCCGGCATTGAAAGTGGCATCTCCAGCACCACCAGAAAGTACACCTCCTCAGTTTGGGACTTCTTTTTTTGGTTAGCAGCGCGGAGGAGAACATTGCTATATGCTCAATTTGTCAACACACTGTTAGGCGGGGTAAGCTTGGTACACACTATGGTACCGGAGGCCAAACAAGTCATCTCAAAAACACCACATCACGCAGTGGGATGCTCACCTACTTCACTTACAAAAAAGTTAAACTGCACCCATTGCTGTTGGTAGGGATGAAGAAGTAGAAGAAGATATGATTGTGGTGGAAGGTGAACAAGAGGGAGACATTTCTAGCCCTGTCCCCAGCAGTGAAGTGGTACCGCCACATCCTCAGCACCATCTCAGTGGCACCGTAGTAAGAAGAGTCATACTCAGAGTCAGACTGAGACACCAAGGCAACCGAGTGCTGCAATGAAAAAAAGTGCATCGTTGAGCCTAACTGGATTCAAGAAGACAGCTGCACCACAAAGGAAAATATTCCAGCCTAACACTAACAGCATGCTTAGGTCGGAGGGACAGTATAAACACAACCATCCAACAGCACATTTGTACAATGTGAAGCTGGCTTAAAAGTTAGCGCTGGACCTTCTCCCTTTTTCTTTTGGGGAAGGGGTGGGTTTCCATGAATTTGTGTCAACCAGACAGAGAAGTGTGGCTCAATGATTAGAGCGGCAGACCCTGATGCAGAGATCTAGCCCGGGACCAGGGTTCAATTCCCCACCTCGGTGGGTCTTGGGCTCAAAAATTCCACGGACCTGATAATTCTCGCCTCGGTGCCATTCCAATCATGGAGTCCTACTCTGCAACTCTGGGCAATAGCTTGCTTAATCTCCACAACGGCCCCCACAACGCTAAGGATGCCTGGCCTCCACCTTGGGGGTGCCCAGGCGTGGACGCCTCACAGGGAAAGCCAGGATGGGTTCCACAGCGGTATTCGTACAAGCGCCTTGAGACCCTTGCGGGTGAGTAGTGCGCTATACAAGTATCAATTTACAGAACCATCTGCCCTAAATGGAAGGTTTCCAGCCGGCCAATTTCGCCAGAGTCGCTGTTCCAGCACTACATCACGATGTGCTGGAATTGCTTGGACAAGCTTTGCAGAAGAGTATTGTTCACAACATCCACCTAACAGTTGTTAAGCAACTGATTACAGGTGCATCACTGTACACTGGAACTGAGAGCAGTTCCTGTGCCCAAACAAAGTGTAAGAAACTTAGGGATAAAACTTGACCATACTTTAACTTTAAAAGACCATATTGCTGCTACTACCAGTTCCTGGTATTATAACTTGCGCCTTCTGCGCAGAATCTTTCCCTTTCTCCCCACCAACTCCCGCAGAACCCTTGTCCAGGCGATCAGTAGACTGGACTATGGGAACACTCTGCTGGCCGAAGTGGCTGAGACTCTGCTTGCAAAGTTACAGGTGGTCCAGAACACCGTGTCAAGATTAATCTTGAATCGTCCTGCGGGCCCCCCTTCCACGCCTTTGCTGAGGGAACTGCACTGGCTACCTGTGAAGAAACGATCCTACTTTAAAATTTGATACCTCTCTTATAATGACTTGAGAGGCAAAGGCACACGATATCGTCAAAGGAAACATACTACTTACGTGCCGTCCCGAAATCTCAGATCAAGCACCCAAGCCCTTTTGTGTGTGCCTCGAATACGTCAAACTTGCACTGGGGGCAAGGCTTTCTCTTCTGCACCAATGTACTGGAACAAGTTACCCATAGCTCTCCGTGAGACTCCTATCTATAGTAGATTCAGAAAACAACTGAAAGCCTATCTGTATTAATATTCATTGGTTCTTCCCTATCATGCTCCTCAACAGCGCCGAGATGCCCCCGGGTGATACGTGCGCTATAGAAAAAGCGTTAACATGACATAACATACACTGGATCTCTTTTGTGGGGGTTAGAGAAAAGATATCTGAAGCAGGTCTTGTTGACACTGTTGAGATGTTTAATGCTACTTGGAAACATGCAACTGTAGCAATGTTCGCCATGGAGAAATCTCATACTGCTGCAAATATTTTGGAGGGGTTTAACAGCAAGGTCTTTGAATGGCTGTGCCCAAGAGGGCTTAGCACGTATTATGGCAGTAATGTACTTAAGGCCATGGAGGATGGTGCCTATTTCACGCTCCTGTGTTTGGCGCACTGCATTAACATTATTGTTCAAGACTTTCTGAAAAAAGAAGCCATAGTCAACTAATTACTGACCACTTGCCAAAGAATATGCACACATTTCAGCCATTCTTTTAAAGCCCGGATGCAGCTGAGGATCATTCAATGTGAATATAGAATGCAGTCAAAGCCCTCATCCAGGAGGTGGCAACACGTTGGAACTCAACTTATTACATGCTTGACCGTCTGTTTGAGCAGTACAGACAAATTAATGAATATGTCATGCAAAGAGGGGATCCTACTGTGAAAGGCATGACCCTTCAGATGGACCAATGGCGCCTAGTTAAGTGCCTGACAGAGATGCTTCATATTTCGAGGTCTTCACATGTGAAGTCAGCAAGGAGGACTGTCGTTGGGCCAAGCTATCCCATTGTTGCACATGCTACAGCAACAGCTGAAGGAGGTGTCTGAAGCGTACATAGGTGTGGAGGAAAAAAATGAGGCATTTCAGTTGGTGGAGAGCTTATCCCGTCGCTTAGCTGAAAATACAAGGGCGTAAACTAAGATTGTGTCACAAAAACATTACATTTGTGCCACAATTCTGGATCCACTCTACAAATCAGCACTGAACAGTAAGACATTAATTCCTTTTTCAGAAGTGGACGTTGCCCGGTACAAAATTTGGATAGCTGAGGTAGCCACTCACTTTTAAAATGAACGGCTGGCAATTAAGGGCCCGCTACTCAAACCCACAACAAGTACTGCAGCAGGGCATCCGGCATCAAGTTCCACTTCAGAGCCTGAGGGCAGTGCGTTTGGCTCAGAGCGGTCACCAACACTATCGACAACAGCAAAAAACGGATCATCAACCCCAGTAAAATCGGCACAGGATTGGTATTTACAGCATGGGCTTGCTAGGTCCAGTGCTGATGCAAAGACTAAAGAGGCCAAACAAACTGTGGCACCCCTGAAGATTGAGCAGATAGTTCAAGCCTATCTGGAGTACCCAACAGAGGTCTACATTGATCAAAACCCATTGCGGTAATGGTATGGGAAAAGGAACCAATGGCCAAGTGCTCAGCAGTCTGGCGATAAACTATCTGGCTTGTCCTGTCACAAGTGTCTCTTCTGAACGTGTTTTCAGTGCTGCTGGTGCCATTGTAAAAGTGAAAAGGACCAGTCTCTCGCCCAAAAACGTGGAGAGGTTAACCATTATCAAAATGAATCAGCACTTTATACCACCGAATTACACAATAAATGAATCAACGCAGGAAGAAGAGGACAGCAACTTAGGTGACAGAAGTAAATGATGATTACCTACTTCTGGTTGAAACCCCAGAGTTTGAGGACGAGCTATACTTCCCTGCCAACTATGCTTGAACTTCTTACTTTCTTCCTCCCTTATTTACTTTTATTTGTGTGTGTCTGTATTTCTGGTTAGAAACTTCGAATCACAACAAATCCATCTCCATCGTCTTCTAGTTTTTATTGCCATATTGCAGTTGCAGCTGTCTGAATTTCACTGAAGTCCACTCCTCCAAGTCCTGCTCCTCCATCCTCATGACTTGCCCTAAATCCATTTCCCTCAAGCCAGATGATGATTGGATGTAGAATAGAAGAAAAAGAAAATGTTGCCTCGGTGAGTCCCTCAAAAAGAAGTGGAACATGATGACTACTATAGATATCCTCCTGTCCGAGCCGAGAGAGACTGCCCCCTATTAACTTAAGATGAGAAGAAACAGGTAATGAATGATGGCATGCATTGGACGCTGACTAAGTGATTTGTGTTGTTGTTGTTTGTTGTGCATGAAGTGAATTCATTGTGTACTATTATTTAATCTACACACTATAAGTAACTCAAGTCAATGTTTTCCTTCTTGTTTTTTGATCACAAAATTGTACTTCTACTGCAGGCTGATCCATTGCATTTTGAATATGGAATGTGTACACTCTATACACTGCACACTGAGTTGGACAACACCTGATGATAACCACAGTGAAATAATATCTTTGCAGTCACTCAGTAGGTTCGGAGATGATTGATGGAATAAGTCAGGGTATTTCATGAGTGACATAAAAGGTAAACACGTCAACAACAACCACAGCAGACCTACATGTCTGTGTAGTGGGGGAGTTGAGTCGAGTGTAGTGGTATGACTGACAGCGGTGCATTGATTTAGTCACTTAATTTGTAAAATGCTATGTTGCTGTATATGTGCTTTTTCTGCCTCTGTCAAAAAATGTACGCTAAATGGAGGATTGGTCACGGTGTCGTGGGCCTGCTCTGTCCTGTTGTTGTAGGTTAATGCCGGAAACAGAGTAGACATGATGTATCCATGCCACCACTGAAAGTGTTCTTGTTGCACTCCACCGTAATTTATGCTTTTTTTTCTCCTTGATTTTTCATTATACCTTTTGTTTTTCCATCTAAAATTACACGCCAGCCCTTACCCTGTGCTATACTGGGAAAAAAACTCACACTTACCTTACCAATCCAAATCCGCCAGGCAGGCAGTGGCTTCACCCAAGATTGATGGACGGAGCATCCATGGAAGGGGGGACCAAGAGGAATACCGAGTTGCAGCTCCCCAATTTGACCAAGATAACAACATACAGTAACAGTATCAACATTCATCATCTTTTAAATAATTTGATTCATTTTTTATCTTCAATCATTACGACTGTGTGTTGTTGTTATTATGATTGCTCTCTGCTTATTATAATTCGTCCCTACAGCTATTTTTCAATTTTCTTTGTTATCTTTAAAAGTGAGCCCAGTACAACAGAACAGAAACTGTATGTAATTTCGGTCTGTCTGAGGGCAGACAGCCAAGGCACAGCCACATTGCATAATATACTGCTGCAGTGTACTGTCTAATTGTCTAGTAGTAGTTAGTAAGTACTACTTATCATTAACCATCAAGTTATCAATATCATCATCATGCAAGCATTTCCTTTTTCTCCCTTGACAGATTTATGGATATGGTCACCTGCCAAGATTGTGTTTTGTTGTTTGTCCATGCGTAGTGTTTTTCCTTGTCAAACTTTTCCCCAAACCCCCTTTCCCAACCATTCATCAAACCCTAACCCTCTTCCCCCGTGCTGTGTGATTTATTGAGGTATGACTAAATTAAATGTACTCCAATAATTGATCACACGCTTGCTGGGGCGGATGTGACAAAAGCAACACTGATTCAATTTCAAGGCAGGGCGAGGATCTTCTTCTGCTTGCCCACCCATAAACAGTATATTTGCAAGGTATTTTTTTTTCCAAAGGAACCTAATCCATCATCATTAATTGCCGGCATCGATTGGATTTGTCATCCTCCTACACAGCACTAAAGGTTAAGCTTGTGTCGAATGTAGGCTTAGTCGAGTGACTCAACAGAATTACAGTTTGTAACTTGTTGTACTAGGCTATCCATGCCACCATTATGTGTTATTTTGGCATATTATTGTTTGGCAGTAATTTCTGTACTGTACTTCGTTCTACTACTCCTCCCATAGTCTCTCTCAGGCGACTGACTGTCTCATTTTCTTTTTTTGCAAATGCTACTGCCAGTGTCTACTACTACTACCACAACCATGGCATGTTGGGAAACCAAACCATCATCATCATCACCATGCAGTCATCTCTGTGCCTAAGTTAAAAATCAAACACAGGTAAGAGAAGAAGTTTGGGGGAGGCATAATTAATAATGGAAATGTTTTCATTAGTTCACACACCCCTTGAGTCCAGTTGCAGAATGCATAAACTAGGAGGAGAGACTGACAGTATTAGTAGGACAAGTCACTCAGGGAGGGGTACCGCATCTATCTGTTTGTGTCTTACAAACTCAGCCGATTATTTAAATCAAACACTGGGTGTGGCCCTGCAGTATCAAGGAAACAGTGTGACGTAAAACTGTAACCACACCCACAAAAAATTAACAACATTGTATGTAAATTATAAAAATAATTTAATCCCCTAACAAAAATAAACTATGTAAAAAATCCCAAAAACAACACCTGGACCACCCCTCTCCCTAACCCCAACCAATGTCCGAAACAAAAACGTCCAACCAATTGTCCATGTCCATTTTAAACCCCAACGCCCAATTCTCACCCACCGAAAGAAGCTATAAAAAAGGGACAATCCAACATGGTCACAACTCATCGGCGGACTCACCTCTCCAGGACCTTAATTCGCCCCTCTAGGCAGGCCATGCGGCACTTCAATGCGCGACAATTGCATCCACTGGGAGGGCAGCAGTGCTAGATCATATAGAAGTGCGGTGGCGGGTGATTGCCAGGCGGCTGCGCCGTAACACTGGAGGGGCCTAGCTGGGGCTCGGGGCATTGGAGGAGGCTGTAGCTGCGACCGCCTCCTCCTCCTCCGCCAGAATCACCAGCCGCCGGTATTCTTTGCAGATGGCCTCCAGCTTCCAGCGCTGGGCCATGGCTACCAACTCCTTCCTGGTTGGACTCCATTACACAGTACACCAGTCTTCTTCTTCTCTCTTGTTTAGCGAAATTACGTAACCTTGTTGTAGCCAGTATGCCTGCTCACTCAGCTTGCACTCAAGACAAACATACTCGAGTTATGACGCAGAGTCACATTTGTTTTATTTACTACTGTCTGCAGGTGGGGAAGCTCATATCCTTTTCTTCTCTGCCAGTCATAAATATTACATCTCGCACGTCCTTCCTTCTTCCACCTTTCTTTCCCTTTTCGTTCAACCCATCCATCAAAGTCATCTGATCTGACTTTTAGTCTTCTCCATAAAACTTTCACAGCTGAGTTGAAGTCAGATAGAAGAGGCCATTGGTTACTCAACACTCCCGCCGCTAATGCTATTGCTAATGCTAAGTAAAGGGTGTCTTCTCCAACCGTTAACAACAACTTCTTACTTACTAAGCCTCAACAGTACAGTGTACACCCTTGCAGCGAGTGTAATGTCAATAAGTAAGGAATATAACTTACCGCCACCCGCCACTGCTGCTGGCTCACCCCCTGCAGCTATTGCAACTGCTGCATCTCCTTCTCCTCCTCCTCCCTCTGTGGCCATGTCACCATTGCCGCTGGTCCCGGCACTGGTGGTCGGTAGTACGCCTAGAAAAAACATTACACATTTTTTAGATGCCATATACACACATCCCCCTGCAAGATTGAAAAAAAAGTTAATACATACATATACAACATACATCACTAGTACAAATTATGTACTAGAGTACAGTAGACACTAGTAGTGTTATATCATAGTCCCTAGCGTCATTCTCGTCTTTGCTAAGTTAGCCTGAACCATTTTAGCTTTGTGCCTTTTATTTTTGAGCATGTTACCACACAGCTTGTTGTGTAAGACACCTTTGAGCCCACATGAGCTCATAGTACTGCTATTGTCTGAGCACAACCAAGGTTGCAAAAACAAGCCACTTTGTTATGGAGTTCTGGTGGTCAGTCCATATTGCTTAGCCATAACATGCTACACTTTTGTCACGACTGAGAAATGCTTGCAATATACTAACGCGCACCATTTTTCTCATAACAGACGGAAGATTCCTTTCTATGAACCAGAGCTTTGCAGAGCTTTTAATGTAACAAGTACTTCTAGGTTCTTCTAAGGTGAGGGATCCCTTAGAATTGGCTCAGAGATCTTCATTTATAATTTTATATAAACTATATTCCTACCAAGGGGAGGGTGGTTCTTCCACCACTGTTCAGTTATCATCATGATTGATTTCCCCTTTTGTCTTCTATGGACTTGTAGTGTAACAATGTTTATTGTTTTAATCTTATGCATTTTGCTGTTGGTGCTGGCTTGTATACTGCATTATAGAACACGTAGAGCTTGTTAGTTGAAAATAAACTTTTTGAACTTACATAGACTCTGTGGTATTTGGTGTGGACTTAAACGAGTGAGTGAGCGGAAGGGAGTGAGAGGTCAGGAGTGTAGTGTTATGTTCTGGGTTGTCTAATCATTGGGTATTTTCGGGGGGGTTTGGGGAGCTAATGAGACACTATAGCTAGTCGGTCAGGGGATTGTGGGTGAGGACGGTGTGAGGAAGGTCCAACCTCCTATCACCAACTTCCTATTTTCTTGTGCATAGTTCTGTATGTGCAGAAACTCTACAACAGTAGTAGTATGTCCTATGTGTCCTATCAAAAATATTAAAATATCTGGTTGGGCATTTTGTTTGTGGAAATTGTCGAAAAGCCTCAAGATTAAGAAGACTAGAAGTGGACAACCCAAAGGACTGGACTCGGTGGCTAGAGCGATTGGTGAATATGAGTTTTATTTCAAACCTTTTACATAAAGAGTGGCCACCTGGGCAAGCTTAGCTACAGACAGACTAATAGTAGTAGTACAGAGAATCATAGCAGAGGCAGTTAGAGGCAGGGATAACAAGAATTTTGAAACAGATTGTCTAGATCGAAGAAGATTTTGTAAAAAATAGAATTAGGAAATCAAAATAATAGTTTGGAAAAAATAAGGTGCCGTAAAAGTTAAGGAAGTATAATTATTAACATTAACAACAGGAGGACTTACTGGGGCTAGCAGCAGAGCCCTCGGTAGAGGAGCGTCCCTGGCCCTGGGAGGCATCTTCTCCAGCTCCTGCCAACTCCGACCCTGTCTTCTTGCCCCTGGGTGCTGGCCCTGAACGATGTAAGAAAAAAAGAGACAAACTTGTATGATTGGTGTGAAAGTGAAACAAATAAAATATTTTTAAAAACGCTCAAAAAACATTCATGGAAACAACAATTGCAATAAAATTGACCGATCTAATCTGGTCGACTAGTATTGTGGGATTCGCGGTCCGTCTTGTTATTATTTATGAACACTAATCCAGTGTTCCATTCTGATTCCAGAATACTAACTAAGCCTTAGTACCACCTGACCTAGCCCACCTATTCCTGACGGGCCAATTGTTCACTAAGCTGCATTTCCATTTATATTAGTCCTCAAAAATGCATAGATGTAGGACACATGCATACATTTTAGCATACACCAAATTGTTGGTTGGTTGCTGCTGATGTTCTGCTAGTAATAAGCCTATTACCACTCACTAAACAAACTACAAAAGGTTCTACTAAGGACTGGGGTAAGCAGCACTCAGCATCACGTGGCGTGACAGAGGATGCGTCACACAGACCAAGGGTGGGTGGAATTTGCAAAATTGACTTTTGCAAATTATCGCGAATATGCGCAAAATCTCCGCGAGCATGCGGAGATTGCTTTTCCAGCCCGTTCGCGATGTGTTTTTGCGTGCTCGCGGGGAAATATATCTCCAACTTGCCCATGTGGTCGCTAATGGGCGTGGCCATCTTGCTCGCGATGCTTATTTCCTGTTCGCAAACTCTCGTGGGATAGCACGACCGGCTACCAACAATCCAACATCTTGTGGCGCGCGTGCACGGATAGGAAAACTCGTCGGCGAAAGCAGGGACCCGGTAAGTCGCGATCACGCGAGAATGCATTTTTAAAGCGCAAACAAGAAAAATACTTAAGTTTCGCGGAAGGTTGCAAAAGTTTTGACATTTTCGCGCTCTCCGCGGAACGCCAAAATGTCAAAATATCGCAAATTCCGCGAGCGGAATGAAATTTACCACCCAGGCCTAACGCCGACCACCAAAAAATTACCTACTAATAAGTAACTAAACAAATCAATCCACCACTATCTCTTCTAAGTGGCAGGAGGACAAAGGAAGGACTAGAGTCTCTCTAGCATTACCTAACTTAAGTTCTCTAAAGTAAACTCTTAAATAATAATGCCAAGTGAGCGCAAAGTTGCAAATAAGTAAGATTAGTAGTGCTAAGCACCTGTGTCATAACAATCCCAGAAGATTTTTAAACGTAATTTACCTGCAATGTAAACAGCAGCATTCTTGCTGTTCGGGAAAAAAAATATGTTTACAATATATAACACAAAGCAGAAGAACACAAAGTAGCAATATTAAATAGCTACTCACCAAGCCCCGGCTGCATCAGGTCCTGCTCCCGGTCCAGGATATCGGACCACCGGTGCATCAGCTGCCACCTCCACCTCACTAATTAAGGCCTGTGCCTGCACCCTGTGTGGGCGCCGCAGCTGTGAGCACGAGCAGCCTTGCCCTTGCCCTTGGACTTGCCCACACGCTTGTCCATGGTAAAAAAGTCACAAAAAGTAGAAAATATAGAATCAGGAAAATAGAGAGATAGATTATAAATAAAAAAGATTTTAAAAAGTGTACAGAAACAAAGGATTGCAAAGATAGAGGGAGGATGGAAAAGCAGGCCCAGAACCATAACAATAGAGGGAAAAATAAGATAACCTCGCCCATTGCGACCGCATGGGCAAGTTAGCACGATATTACCCTGCGAGCACGCAAAAAGCGTCGCAAACACGTAATACACATTCCCGAACAGGAAATACTCATCGCGAATGGGAGCACGCAATACGTGACCCGGAACAGGAAATAAGCATCGCGAACGGGCGGGACAAGTGAAAAACAAGATGGCCTGCCCATTATTGACCGCATGGACAAGTTACCAGGATATTTCCACGCGAGCATGAAAAACACAACGCGTACGGGAGGGACAAGCAATTCTGCGTGTTTGCGGAATTTCCGCGTGCTCGCGGAGATTTTTTACTGTTTCGCTGAACTTTGCGGAACACGAATATGCAAATTCGGCCCACCTCCCCTTGCAAAACCAGATCGATTGTGATAGGTCATTTTGATGTCTCCTCAGTACGTTTTGGGTCCTTGTCTACCGTGTGTACTTGGGGCATCCACATGAGTGAGGTACCATTTTTATGGGGAGGCCTGGGGGAATGCAGCGTGGTAGGAAATTTGTGGCTCTACGCAGATTCCAGAACTTTCTACCTCAGAAATGTGAGGGAAATGTGTTTTTTTGACAAAGTTTGAGGTTTGCAAGGGATTCTGGGTAACAGAACTTGGTGAGAGCTAGACAAGTTACCCATCATGGATTCCCCTTGGTGTCTAGTTTTCAAAAATACATGGGTTTGCTAGGTTTTCAGAGGAAACGGCAGAGCTAGGGTTCAAAATCTACTGCTAGGCACTTTGCAGAAAATGTGTCAGTTTTCACTGTGAAAATGTGGTGTAACCATGTTGCATTTTGGGTCATTTCCTGCCGCGGGAACTAGGCCTACCCACACAAGTGAGGTACCATTTTTCTCAGAAGACTTTGGGGAATGCGGGGTGGGTGGAATTTTGTGGATCTACACAGATTTCAGAACTTTCCACCACAGAAATGTGAGGAAAATGTGTTTTTTTGACAAAGTTCGAGGTTTGCAAGGCATTCTGGGTAAAAGAACCTGGTAAGAGCCAAACAAGTTACCCCATCCTGGATTCCCCTGGGTGTCTACTTTTAAAAAATGTACAGGTTTGCAAGGTTTCCCTAGGTTCCAAAGGCTATGTTTCAAAATCTACAGCTAGGCACTTTGCAAACAAAGGGGCAGTTTTCATTGTAAAAATGTGGTGTGTCCACGTTGCGTTTTTGCTCTTTTCCTATCACGGGCACTATGCCTCTCCACACAAGTGAAGTATAATTTTTATCGGAAGACTTTGTGGAATGCGGGGTGGGTGGAAGTTTGTGGATGTGTACAGATTCCAGAACTTTTCATTACAGAAATGTGAGGAAAATGTGTTTTTTTGATAAAGTTTGAGGTGTGCAAGGGATTCTGAGAACTGAGTGAGAGCACCACAAGTCACCACATCCTGGATTCCCCGGGGTGTTTAGTTTTAAAAAATGTATAGGGTTGCTAGGTTTCCTAGGGTGCCAGCTGCGCTAGGACCCGAAATCCAGAGGTAGGCACATTCCACAAAAAAGGTGTGCCCAGTGGGCTTTCTGCCACCCCGGGGAGGGGGGAAATCAGGGGCTTTTGCCCCGATATGCCCCCAAGGGAGGCATAAATACTGCGGGTATTTTGTTTGGGTGGGTGGGGACATTGCGATGCCCATTCTGGGCAGCCCACACCCCTACGTATAAAAAAAGCCAGCATAATCGCTGGCGCCTCGTGGGCTCTCAGGGGCTACAGCCCCCATCTGCCTCCTGGGGGGGACAGAAAGACAGTGGCATCTAATTTTGGCTGTGGAGGCATTGGCATTTCCATTCTGGGCAGCCCCATCCCCTGAATTTTGAAAAACATTTACTCCTGGTGCCTAGTGGGCTTTCTGCTCCCTGATGGGGCAGATAAGGGGCTATTGCCCCAATCTGCCTCCCGGGGGACAGGCTGTGGTAATTTTTGGAGGGTGGAGGCATTGGCATGCCCATTCTATGCAGCCCCCACCCCTATGTATAAAAAAAACCTGTGGCCTAGTGGGTTTTCTGCCTTCCCTGGGGGAGACAGAAAGACAGTGGCATCTTTTTTTTTAGGGGGGAGGCATTGGCATCCCCCCCCATCTGCCTCCTGGGGGGGACAGAAAGACAGTGGCATCTAATTTTGGGTGTGGAGGCATTGGCATTCCTATTCTGGGCAGCTCCAACCCCTGAATTTTGAAAAACATTTACCCCTGGTGCCTAGTGGGCTTTGTGCCCCTGACAGGGCAGATAAGGGGCTATTGCCCCATCTGCCTACCGGGGGGGAAAGGCTGTGGTAATTTTTGGAGGGTGGGGCCCTCACCCCTACGTATAAAAAAAACCTGTGGCCTAGTGGGCTTTCTGCCCTCCCCCGGGGGGGCAGATCGGGGCTACAGTCCATATCTGCCTCCTGAGGGGGAGGCAGAAAGACTGTTGCATTTTGTTCAGTGGGTGGGGGCATTGGTATGCACATTCTGGGCAGCCCCCGCCCGAACTTTGGAAAAATAAAAATCCCTGGTGCCTAGTGGGCTTTCTGCCCCCTGGGGTGGCAGATAATGGGCTATTGCCCCATCTGCCTCCCAGGAGGGGCAGAAAGACTGTAGCATTTTTTTTGGGTGGGGGTATTTGCATTGCCATTCTGGGCAGCCCCCAACCCACATATATATATCAAAAATCTCTAGGGCCTAGTAGGCTTTCTGCCCGCCCGGGGGGCAGATCAGGGGCTATTGCCCCCATCTGCCTCCTGGGGGGGCAGAAAGTCTAATTCCTTCTATCGGGGCTAGGGTGGGGTGGGGGCCTTGGCATGCCCATTTTGGGCAGCCCCCACCCCTGGTATATAAAAAAAATCCCTGCTGTCTAGGGTGCTTTCTGCCCCCCAGGGGGCAGATAGGGGACTATTGCCCCATCTGCCTCCCAGGAGGGGCAGAACAACTGTAGCATTTATTTTTTTGGGATGGGGGTATTTGCATGCCCATTCTGGGCAGCCCCCACACCCAGCGTATAAAAGAAATCCCAGTCATCTAGGATGCTATCAGCCCCCCAGGGGGCAGAAAGGCTTTCTGGCAAATATAAATGGGGGGGCAACAGCCCTTGCCCAAGGGGCTGCCCCCTCTCCCTGGTGGCTAGTGGGCGGATCCCTGCTTGGGGATCACCATCCTGGAGTGATCCCCAGGCAGGGATCCACTAGGGAAGGGTACCATTGGAAAGGGGAGACTCCCAAGTGTTTCTGTGCTCCGGGGGCTGAGATAGCACCACGAGCACTGACACATTGAAACTGAAACTTTTTCAATGTAATGACGACAACGCGCCATGCGCACGATCTTCATTACATTGAAAATGAGTGAAGGGCTTCAGGAGGTTGGGGAAGCTCTTCCCCACCTCCCAAGGCCCTCCCCACAAAAAAAGGAAATCCCTCTGCTGTTTGCAGCAGAGAAAATTTCGTGCCCCTGTCCTCATTACGGAATGGTTCCGTCATGAGCACAGGAGCACTGGTGCTCATAAGGGAACCATTCCGTCCTGAGCACCGAAGGGGTTAATGCAGACCCAGTCATAACGGAAAGGGGGAGTTAGATAAATGGAGAGGGGGGAACTAGGTGAGGCTAGGCGGGCTGGTAGGCTGCAGGAGTGGGTCAGGGAGAGCAATTGCAATGGGCAATAATCGAACCGGGTGCGGGCAGTAAGGGTACAGGTTCAAAGCACAGGTGACGCAGGCAGGCAGCCGCTCAGAAGGCGGTTTGTGGTGGAGGCAAGCAAAATTAGAGGGTTAATTGCTAAAAGGCCGTGAGGCATGCACAATGGGTGGCGGCCTCTTAACGGAAGAATGCTAGAGGGGGCCCCCAACAGACTCAGGTGGAGAGAAGAAGGCATTCACAGACAAACCCCCGCAGAGATAGGAAAATCCTGCCTCGGTTAGTGGGGGCAGAGATCTGGCCTTGTTCCAAAATTGAGGGAAGGGCCAACAAAGGAAGGTATTGACAACAAAGCCCGGCGCCGAACAGGAAACTTCCATCAGGTGCTGCCTCAGCTTGTGCGAGGCAGGGATCCAACCTCGCTCCAGGGCTAAGGGGAAAGAAGATATAAAAGGGGGATTGGCGGCAGGTAGCAGTGGGTGGTTTTATAAATTCAGTACTCTTACACATAGTTCAATGCGCTACTTCTAGTTGTTGAAGATGCAGGCAGTACATCGGGCAGGTTTTTATGAACTCAGTACTCTAAAACGTTGTTCCATATGCTAATTCTGTTTGTTGAAGGTGCAGGCACACCCTTCTCATTGTGGTAGGTTCACATAGGCACTGCCAATTATCAAGCTATGAGGTCTCACTCTGGGGGGAGGTGTCAAGCAGGCTGGGGTGATGACAGCCTTGATGCTGGCCGGCCGTAGGCTGGGCTGCAACCAGGTCAGGCAGTAATAATCACCGAGGCGGCCAGCAGGGGGCAGCAGAAGGCAAGGAGCAACCGCTGCTGCAATTGCCTCATTCCAGAGCTGGGATAAGAAATTGGGTCACATCCCAGCGAGGAAAACAGCCTCAAGATCAGTGAGATCAGGAAAAACAGACTGGGCCGCAAAGCTACATTTCATGAGCGGCGGCTGCCAACCTCTGGGATTGGGCCGTCACCAAGATAGACGACAACCTGATGTAGTGGTGGCCATGCTATGGCAGCGGGCATAGGAGGCCGACCGTAGGGGGCCTGATCAGGCTGGGGTAGGGACAGTGTCGCCAAGCGTATCCAGTCGAGGGCCTTGTTCCGGATTCCTGAGTCGTGGAGTCTGCGGGCTAGGGTACGATGAGAACCTGTGTTGAAGGATGCAGAGAGGTCTAGGAGGATGAGGGACACAGTCTGTCCTCTGTTGAGGAGGGAGGAGATGTCATCTGTCACAGCTAGAAGGGCGGTTTTGGTGCTGTGGTTCTTCCCGAGACCTGATTGGGAGGAGTCGAGAATGTTGTTTTCCTCTATGAAGCAGTCGAGTTGAAATTTTACAGCTTTTTCTATGACTTCAGCCGGATACGGGAGTAGGGAGATCAGCCTGAAGTTCTTAAGGTCAGTGGGGTTGGCCACTGGATTTTTCAGGAGAGGGTTGATCTTGGCTTGTTTCCAGTGGTTGGGGAAGGAGGTGGTCTCGAAGGAGAAGATGATGATTCACTGGAGCTCAGGTCTGATGATGTCTATGGCTCTGTGGTAGAGGTGGTGGGGGCAGGGTCTGTGTGGGCTCTGGAGTGGGTGGTCTTCATAGTCTTTATGGTGTCTTCGATGCTGAGGGTGGTCCAGTGGCGGCTGCATGGTGTGGGGGCGTTGGGTGAGGATTCCTCTTCTAGGTTGTTGTTGTCAAAGTTGTCATAGATGGTCTTGACTTTGTGGTAGAAGTAGGCACTGAGTCTGTCACAGAGGTCCTGGGAGGGTGGGTAGACTCGCTGTTAGGTTGGGCAAACTTTTTGATAATGCAGAAAAGTTCCTTGCTTTTGTGTGCGTGGGTTGAGGTCTGTCGTGGAGAGCTATTGTCCTTGAGTGTCTGATGAGTTTGTGGTGGGTGGCGGCTGCTTTGAAGCTGTTGAAGCCTGCTGTGGTTTTCTAGTTCCTCCATTGCTTCTCGAGGCATCTGCAGGTTCGTCTAGATTCTCAGAGTCCAAGGAGAACCAGCTTGCTTTCTTGGCATAAGGGTCCTTGAAGGGGGTGATGGTGTTGGTGCAGTCGGTGATCCAGTTGTGTAGGGTACGGGCGGCAGTGGTTGGGTCATCATCTGTAGCGGTGGGAGCTGCACTGCTGAGGGAGTCAATGAGTTGGTTGTCGGAGATCTTGTTCCAGTTCCTACGCTGGAGCTAGTGATGACGTGTGCGGGTAATGTTAGTTTTGAAGGTGAAATGGATGCAACAGTGGTTGGTCCATGGGAGTTCGGAAGCATGGCTGAAGGTGATTGAGTTTCCTGCTGTGAAGATGGGGTTGAGGGTGTGCCCAGCTGAGTGCGTTGGTTCTGGAACAATCTATTTGAGTCCAATTTTGTGGAGGTTGTCAAGGAAGGAGGTGGAATTGGGGTCACCCAGCAAGGTGTAGTCAGTGGGGGTGATGGCTTGCAGGATGATGATGTCAGTGATGGAGTCGGAGAAAGGTGCACGGGGTCTAGAGGGTCTGTAGATGAGGGTGCCTCGGAGGGTGGTGGACAGGTTGGTCTGTATCTTGAATTGAATGTGTTCCATCAGGTCTGTGGGCCCGTCGGTGTAGGTGCTCAGGCGAATGTTGGACTTGTGTGTTAAAGCAATGCCTCCTGTGGGGCAGTTGGGGCAGTCCTTCCTGGTCATCTTGTAGCCTTCGAGGATGGCGATCGTGATTTCAGGTCCAGAGGCGGCGTTCGTCCAAGATTCAGTGAAGAAGGCAACATCAGGGGTGTTGCTTTTGAGGAGGTCCCAGATTTTTGTGGCATGCCGGTGGAGGGAGCAGACGTTGAGGAGGATGCAATTTAGGATTCGGGGCGCAATGAGGTTTCAGTTGGAGGGAGTAGGAGGGTCCTGGGTCTCGGCAATGGTGAAGGAGCGGCGGCATTGTCAGCAGGTGAATGGCCCATGGGTGTTGAGAGGCGAAGAGAGTTTTCAGTTGTTGTTCTTGCCGCCGTTGTGTGCGTAGAGGGCCGAGTAGCTGTATTTCTGGCGGGTTGGGGGACCAACATCTGGTCGCAGATGGGTGAAGACAGACATTCCTTTGGCGTGCCCGCGGCGCGCCCATTGTGCACGTCTGCTGCTTTAAGTAGGGTTCAGGAGGAGGGCGGGACAGCTGGGAGGCGGGAGCAGGAACTCCTGTGGGGTGAGGGGATGTAGGGGCAGCAGCAGTCGGAACTATATGGCCAAAAAAAGGAAGGAAGTAAAAATGAAGCAAAGAATCAGGTAGTGAGAATAAAGCAAAGCAGCAAATAGCCAACAAGGGAAATACAAACAGAACGGACCAAAATAAACAGGGAAACAGACCCAGGGACAGCTAAAGAAACAACACAAAATGGCAAAGCGAGGAGTCCAGAGAAGGAGGACACAGGGCCTCAAACCAAAAACAGCGACGGAGGTGCAGGGCAGAGGCACCTACTGGGAGTTGGGTGCTGGAGAGCAATATCCTGACCAGAAGGTCAAGGGTCTTGCTCAGCTCAGCGCGCAGTGGCCGGCATTAATTAGGGGGGAGAGCGGGAGAGCTGGGAGGTGGGAGTGTGGATCGGGAACTGACAAGCCGGGCGGGGCCATGGGGGCTGCAGCGGCGGGAACTATAAGGCCAAAAAAAGTGGCGAATTGAAAATAAAGCAAAGAATCAAGTAGTGAAAATAAAGCACAGAATAAAACAGCCAACTAGGGAAAAATAAAAAGAACAGATCAAAATAAACAGGGAAACAGGCACAGGCACATGCTAAAGAAACAACAGGAACTTTCAATGCGAGGAGTCCGGAGAAGAAGAACACAGGGCCTCGAGCCGAGGACAGCGACGGAGGTACAGAGCTATGGCACATACGGGGAGCTGTGTGCTGGGAGAGCAATATCCTGACCAGAAGTCACTGTGGTAGTCCTGGGTACCAATTGCAATTGAAAAATAACGTTCCTAGGCAATATACAGTCTGTCACAATGGAACAAATAAAATACAAGTAAAGAGTTCAGTGTAACTACCAAATATAATAAATTGTTTTTAATTGTAACAAACAGATATAAAATTCATCTTGAAACGATTATTTGTTAAAAAGACATCAATGTGATGAAATTACATTGACAGTGTTTTAATTTTCTCCATACACAATTGACATTAAAAATACAATACAGTTTAAAATCAAGGGTGGCAGAAATTAAATCTTCAACGCACGTTTCAGCGCCAAATCCTATCCGTGATATTGCGAAACTCGTTAAGGATGCGCATTTCGTATCTGACGGCTTTGTATCGCCGTGTCCCGCCTAACATCATATACGTATAAGGTAGCGCCGGTTGCGTGTTCCGTATACGACGAGTGCACGCTGCCAGGCCCTGTATTACGTCATAGACGTATGGTATCACGCCAGGCACGCAATTCCCTCATTTATTTTTTTATGTCTCAAAACTATATCTAAATAAGTTTAAAGTATATATGAGAGCAAGCGATAATCAAAACTATTTTCCACATTTATATATTTCTAACTGTAATAAACTTATATTATGGTAAATATATTTTCTCAAAATCGCGTCGGGTGCGGCCTCCTTGCGCGCTCGGTGCGCGCTTGCCATGTGACCTTAAAAAAAGCTTTTGATTGGTTTATAACTTTTCCCATTGTAACAGTTGGAGGACCCCACCAATTTTAGTCATTCTCTCTACACCGTTTGATGAGAGACACCTCTTCTGCCTACAGAGCTTTTTTGAAAACTTTTTTGCTGTGTACACATATCTTATAGTACATACAACATGCAACGATTATCTTGATCAATAATCATGCTCTGTACAGTAGCCTTCCACCTGTGATAGCCATGCATCAAAAAACAAATGTGTGTTACACGATAACCCTGGTGTGTGTGTGCGTGCATTATTGTGCTGCCTTTCGGCCTGGGTATTGGTGGCTCGAAGGGGTATCATCAGTCACGGGCAGAGTGCACATCCTAGATCACATGTGACAAACAGTAAAGAGTAATGTGTAGATTTGTGTTGCAGTATGCTCTCTTGTCAGGCTTTACCAGTATAGTAGTGTGTCATATGTGACACTTTCAGATTCACGTTTGACATGCATTGCTTGACTGTAATGAGCGTTATCACTGTGTATGACGTAGCCTCACTGCTGATCCTCCCTTCATCATGTGTGCGCTTCACGATAGCAACACTTTCAATAATATGCCAAAAAAGGGGGGCGAAGAGGGAACAGCGGTAGGGAGATCAATATTACTGACAAAGTTGCCAAGGTGGCGAGGCAATGTACCAATGAAAAGATAGTTGGAAAGCTAAACGTCAAAGGCAGAACTGAAGTCGACATATAGGAGCTGCCAGGCACTAAAAGGCAGCTTCACAGAAATGGATTAAGTAGGATGGTCTGTTGGCATCGGCTTCAAAGGAGGAAGAAGGTGTTGGGGAAATAAGATTCTAACAGTGGCTGCGAGTCGATCATGTGCAGTATTCTGCCCGCCTGGGCAAAGGACCAAAATTCAAGAAGATCACAGCAACTCTCAGAGAACTCCATTACCCGGCTCTTATGAGCTGCTACACATTCAAGACTTGCTGCGTTATCTACAATGCAGGCAACAAGACCCCATTGTACCTCGCCACCAAGCCAATGATCTTCATCGGGTCCCGCAATACCTACAAAAGGATCATGAGATGAAAGAAGTGAAAGAAAGAAGACAAGACCGCAAGACTTCTCCAGCTACATCCTCCGTGTCTGGAATGTCTACACAGCAGATGGTCACACACGGAACTCCACTTCTGCGAGGATTGCTAAAGACTCTTTTCTTCAGATTATATCTTCCCTCTTCCTGAGCCTCTTGCATTCCTCCCCTCTCACTGAGCCCCTTGTGGTTGCTCTCTCTAACTGCTCTGACCGCTTCTCTTCTACTGACACATCTGTATTCTCCATACAGCACTCCACTGCCTAGGAGCTAGGTTTGCACTAAAACAATCTCCTATATAAAAACATTAGGTCCGTTGAACACAGTGACCTCCACTCTAGCCTTCACCATGCTGATAAAATAAAAGTCTCCAAAGATGGTGGCATTTGATGAAAATGATTCTTAATGGGCAGTGTTTGATGAAGTATTATTCTAAATGGTGCATGTTTATGCACTGGACACAATATCTTTGTTTACAGGAGTTAAAGAAGTCATGAATGGAGGTACACTAAAAGAAGACAGATCACAAAATCCATTGGGTGAGGTGAAACAGGCGGAAGAGGTGAGCAGTGGGCAAGCAGCAGGACGCCAGATCTTTTCAGAAAGGTTATTGCTAGATTTTTATGAGTGAAAAACTGAAAGGAAGGTTATTCTGGTGGTGGGCCTGTTGTTCATGGTACTCTGGAATGGAGACATTTTGCAGATCGGAATTATAAGCCTGGCTGAGATAAAGCACGGTGTCTTCAAGACACTTGGCTAGAGAAAGACCTTCAAAAGGCATGTTACAGGTGAAGCTGTTTTGGGATAACTAGTGTATCCCAGTTTTAAGGAGCATGCTGAAGGAGAAATTAATAGTTAAGAAGGGTGTCAGAAATTACATAAGGACGAGGTGCATTTATGGGTTAAGATTATGATGCAGTAAATTGACAGCAGACAGAGTTCTCTTACAATGGACCTAGGCTATTTCCCAGGCAGCTGTCGCTAAAAGGATGGCGCAGATACATAACTCAACAAGCTTTGGCAAAGCCAATAGGTCTTACACATTCAGTATTATTATTATTAGTTGGAGATCACACAGGAGGGGGCGAGTAGGATGTGACAGAGAAGGCTATAGTTGTAAAGTGATCCCTCATGAAGATTAATAGAAGCGCTCGAGTGGAGTTTGAAAAATACATTCAAACAGCCTATAGCATTAGGAGAGAGATGTATCCTGCAGTACGCTAAGCAAAGAACAGATTAAGTGATTGACAAAGTCTCAAGCCAGTGGGTGAAAGAGACTGAAGAGTGTTGATACTTGAAAAGGGCAGAGGATCCACAAGCAACTGTTGGACAAGTTTAGGAATCCCACACATAAAGCTCCCGCACTACTGCTGAGGAAAAAAAGTGAAGACTTTAGAGGAAAGGTATCTGATAGCAACACTCCGTAACAATGCTAAAGCCTTAACCAGAAACGGAAATCCAACAGAAGTGAGGCAGCAAATAACCTGATCATCCCCACTGTGTGTAAAACAAATATGTTAAATCTGTTCTTCTGACATCTTGAAACTGCTAAGTCATCATGAGCACTAACTGATTGTAGTTACGGACACACCGTAACTGACACGTCAGTGGTTTTTCTGGTAACACAGTTATTGGGTTAACTGCAACGCTTGCTTATAGGTGGTAAGCTGGACTAGAAATAAAGAAAATGGTGAAGTCTTTGCCTACTGTGTAAATTGTTTTGTGAGTAAACTGTGCATGATGTCCCATGGTGGGCACTCTGCACCTATGGTTTAATCTCTGCTAAAATCATTTATCTGAAGGTGTTGGTGGGAGTTGGTCCTCTTGTCCAAAATGTAAATTTGCAAGTAGGCCAAACCTGTCAGTGCCCCTCAATGATGTTTTGGGGTGCCATCTCATAGTTTCAGATCTTGTCCAATAGGGAAACATTGAAGTAATAATAATAAATAATAATACTTGTATTTGTATAGTACGGCTAATCAACTGTGAGGGTCTCTAGATGCTGTCCATAGGCACAGGGAGATTAAGGGCCTAATTATAAGTTTGGCGGCCCTACCGCGGAGACTCACGCCAGCGTTCTGCGGGAGGACCGCCAAATCCGCAATGAGACCACCCCCCGGATTCAAACTGGGATGCAGGTCGGACGCTGCGGCAGTCACATGGCAGTTGCCTTCTAAGGCTCAAAGGAACAGCAGCAGGACCGCCCCAGCACATTCCAGCACAGGAAGAAATGTACCGTGTTGTGAAATTCCTCCCATGGAGGTGCAATGCTAGGAGGGCACGCAATGTACCCTCCTGCATGATCCCCCAGGCCCAGAGACAACAGGGGGCCCTGTAGCGCCTCCTGAGTTGCCTCCCTGACATCCTCTCCATGGCAGGCTCACCGACATGGAAATGCCAGCGAAAAAGCAACTTTTAATCTGGTTGGAGGCACCACCGCCAGCATATTGCTCTGCCTGACAGCTGCACCACTGCTGCGGGGTCATGGATCCTTACTGGTTGCAGTCGTCCTGTGGCAGTCCGACCGCCACAATCATAATGCGGCGCACGGTGCTGCAGTGACGCGGTGGCAGGACCGCCACCACGGGTTTGACAGTCCGATGGACCACCAAACTTGTAATTAGGCACTTGGGGCCAGATGTAGGTGGCTAAATACCAGTCGGTAACCCCTAAAATTCTGTAAATTTCAGGGTTACCGACCGGCATTTAGGCATTCCTAATGTAGGTGATTATTCGGTAAAAACCGAATCGGTATTTACCGAATATGTATTAACCGAATAGGATTTTACCGATTCTGTAAATGCAGTGTAGAAAGCACATAAAAGAGTGCATATGTGCTTTAAGAATTTGTTAATTACCACTAACTTCAAGTTGGTGGTAGTTAACGAATTCCTTTAAAAATTCACTTTTGAATTTTTTAAAAGTGCCATGTGGCACACATCCATGGCCTTAGGGCATGTATGTGCGCCACATGTGCACACAGACACATTTCAAGGGTGCAACAGTGTGTCCTTTGGACACCCTGGCACCCTTGAAATACCTTCCGGTATTACCGATTCGGTAATACCGAATCTCTAATACAAAATGGCTTTAGATTCATTCCCATGGGCCTCCAAGCCCATAGGAATGAATGGGTAGGTATTCCTTATTACCGAATCGGTATTACCGATTCGGTAATAAGGAATATTAAGGAATCGGTATTTTTTACCGATTCATTACCTACATAAGATATACCGATTTCCTAATACCAAATAGGTAAAATTCGGTATTAAGAATTCTGTATTTGTGGATTACCTACATCTGGCCCTCGGTGATTTGCCCAGAATCACGGGATTTTAACCCAATGCCGAGACTCAAACCTGAATCCTCAGCCCAGATATCGGCAGTTCTCGTCTTTATGCCTCACTCGCTCTCTGCAGCATTGACTTCAACCTACAATACTCTACTTTCATGGAGAGGCAGGCCCAAGGCTTTCATACGCCATACACGTTACAGCCTCAGGCCTACAATTTAGAGGGGGGGAGTAGTATCTGTCTCATGCTCACTCACAATCAGCTGCTTACATTGCTAAAGTCAACCTGAGTATGCTTACTTAAAAATACTTCGACGAATGTGCCATATGTGATAAGACAAAATCCCTTGCAAGTACCAATATTTTCCCAGAATCCTTTTTCATTCTTAATGACCAAGAAGAATCTGAAGCTTCCCTGCGGTGAAAGATTTGACAAACGGAAGCGGTCATCCTCAGACTACCTGATGCACCGAAAGTAATAATATAAGAGTCTTTCCCATAGGGTGATAGATGCAAAGTGCACATACTTTATTTTTACAATTGTTCGCACAATGGGAGGTAGACCACTTATAATGCTGAGACAAAGTACAAGTAAAGGCTGTATGAATCACGAACAGGTATGACATTTGAGTAGTACTGGCGCATGCCTATGTTAAGTACCAAGGAGCTACTTAAAAACAGAAATAGGTAAGCCTGTTCACGGTACCTCACTTTTATCAATACTCAACAAGGGGACAGCCTCGCCCCCACCTTCCTGCAGGTGCTCAGATAGAAAGTCAACATGAGGCTGCGAATAAATTGCTCTTCAAACAATGGCACTGCTGAGCTATCGAAAGCCAACAAATCAGAGAAAAACGCCAAATAAATTAACTTTTTGAACCACAGCAGGGCGCACGGACCATGCAAATACACTGCTCTGTCAGTCCATATCTGTCCATTGTGTGTAAACGCCCCCCACCCCCCAAAAGACTCGCAAGCAGCGGGTGTTTGTATTTTGTCAGCAGGAGGTCTCCACAGCACTCCCAACGCCGGCCTCGAAGACACCCCAACTAAACACACACCTTCTTCGGCAGAGGGCGGGGGTCTGGATTGTGCACAAAAAAATGTTAACAGGAAAAAACTTAAAGGCAACAGAGTGGATGACACTGGGAGGGCACCCATAGAATTGCATGACCGAGCCCACAGGAACTCAACGCTCTGCCTCTTAAGACGACCTTTTTCGATTTTTTTACTACATACAAAAGAACGGCAGCAGGGAATATCTTGCTGTACAAACTACACATATTATTCTGTGTACTGTCTAACAACCAATGCCCACCTCCCGAAACCAGCCACTTACTATGGTTTCAAAAACAACATAGAAATACAAAAACTGGGAGAGGCATTGTTACGAGAACACAAGGTCATAGGGTGCAAATCCCACAAGTAATGCACGAAAACGATGACAGAAACGCTGAGTCCTTCACTTCTTAGTTTTGTAGATCCTTTTATTCTTTATTGAACATAAAACAGCCAACGAGTTCCGGCCTTGCGGGCTTCTTCAGGGCTGCAAATACCAACACAAGTAATATTTTTTTTAAAAACATACTGTTTAGAAATATTATTCAGACAATATTTACATCGAACTTTGACAACATAAGCCTAGATCCATCTTATAAATTATTCAATGTGACCAAGGCAACACCCATGGTGTATGAATCAAACATCTTGTCCGTTAAAATATGTACAATGCTAGTTTTACACAGTTTTTATATACACCAAATTGGTATGCAAAATGAACATCACCCCAAGGAACCTGGGGCCAGATGTAGGTAGATCTGAAATACCGATTTCTTAATAGCGAATTTTACTGATTCGCTATTAAGAAATCGGTATTTCCTATGTAGGTAAAGATTTGGTAAAAAATACAGAATCCTTAATATTCTTTATTTCCGAATCGGTAATTGAGATTCGGTAATAAGGAATACCTACCCATTCATTTCTATGGGCTTGGAGGCCCATTGGAATGAATGTGAAGACATTCACTATTAGCGATTCGGTATTACCGAATCGCTAATAGCGGGAGCACTTTCAAGGGTGCCAGGGTGTAAAAAGGACACCCTGTTACACCCCTGAAGTGTGCATGTGTGCACATGTGGTGCACATACATGCTCTAAGGACATGAATGTGTGCCACATGGCACTTAACTAAAAACAAAAAAAGTGATTTTGTAAAGGGAATCGGTAATTACCACCAATTTGTAGTTGGTGGTAATTACCGATTTCTTAAGGCTCAAAAGCACTCTTTAATGTGCTTCCTACATTGCATTTAAGGAATCGGTATTACAGGTTCATTAAAAGCAAGAGCAATAAGGAATCGGTATTTACCGATTCCTTATTTACCGATTCCTTACCTACATTAGGAATGGCTAAATACCAGTCGGTAACGCTGAAATTTACCGAATTTTGGTGTTACTCACCGGTATTTAGCCACCTATATCTGGCCCCTAGTTTTGTTTGTTTCTCAAAAAAAAAAAAAAGAGGAGAACATTCGTAGATCAAAAACACATATTTAAAACATACTGGGTAAGCCACCTCAAATGAAGAAATGGTTCACCAAGGAAAGAATGGGAAGAAAAGAGAGAAAGAGAGAGGAAAAGAAAAATATCTGAAAGCTTTAATCATAGAAGAAGAGACCCCAAACAAAAACCGACAACCGTTACTAGATTATCTATGCATCCAGCAATTTACTACCCACCAAAAAAGTATAGTCCACACAATCCATGAACTGTAGTCCATGTGATGCAAGCTCAAGTCCAACGGCACTTTCTCAAATGCTTTAAACTTTACTGCAGAGTCTAAGAAAAACAGGGCAAGAATCCTATATAAATTGGAACACCCATGATACAAACTTTTAAATGAGCATGGACTAACTTGTATGAAGATTAAAAGCGAGAGGTACCTGCAAAAATGTATTTATTCCATATGCAATGGTCCTAGATCACTAGGAAACAGACTATGTTGGGTATTACGCGCTCAATCGCTGGCCTAAAAACAAGGTACATAAGCACAGTTACATAGAGATCAAAAGGACGCTCTAATTAATCCTAGTGTATTTTATGGTTAACCTCCACTCCATTAAGTCTGGCAGGCCAACATCTCAACCTATACGTCAATAATATAGTCTACTTACTATGCCTCTAACGTTCAGGCACCAACTGTCCAATAGTATTCTAAATGCTATCTCCAGCGATGCTTATGTCACAGCACGGGCAAGAGCCCAAGTAAGTTTTTAGGTTTTAATCCAAACAGTTATGGTAATGATAGCCCAAAAACATATTACATGCTTCCTTCAGTGACGCTTATGTCACTGTATGGGCAAAGGTTTAAGTAAATTGTTAATTTAGATACTGACAAGTCAAAAAATGCAAAGCCAAAGCACGTCCCTCCTAATCCATACCTTTTTTTACGGCCATCCGGTGCAATCTTGTCACTTCGAATGTTTCAGGGAAGTGCCAGGCCGAGCACCCATGAGTTTAAATACCCTTGTAAATTAAGTAACCCAAATCAGCTGTGTTGTCAGTCGGCCGGAAGACAGACACTGGAACGTCTGTCCTGGGATCCATGGTGTGTTTGCCTGAGTGAAAGAGGCATATTTGTTTCTGGATGTAATTCCTATTTTTATCACCATACTGCACTGCGAAAACCAAATACTTTCCATAAAATACTATGTTAACATTATTAAAATTCCGTCATTTTAGAAAACATTTGTATTCTAATTATAGACTTTCTCATTAAAACTGTAAAATACGAGAATTTAAACTACATTTTTGCGTAATGCAGTTTCCCCTGTTCAACAAACTGTACTAATTAGTCCTTATTAGATTGTAGTCAATGTTAGCCTATTGATCTGTATAAATAGTCAATTTATATTCTAAAACGTATAAGAAAAATCTATGATACTCAATTCTACAGTAAAAGCCATAACCCAATACCTGTCTAAAAAAAAACAACAACCCTGCTATTGCGTGTTCAAGACAATCCTGTTCAGTGCGGTGTGCTATCAGTGTATTCTAGCAGAAGAGTTGCTCTTGGTGCTATAAGTTTGCATGTATGCTCAGTATTCATTCAATGAAATACCGCTGAGGAGAGCAATAAGAAAAATGAACAAGTCTACAAAACACAAGTTATGGGCACATTTCTGTTCTCAAATCTGCACGATTTTTGTAGCTGACTTTGCTGGAGCAGAGTTTTCTGTTTGAAAATTCGCTGGTTTTTGAAGCTCTGGCATGTCTATTTGTCATATTAATTTTATTAATTACTAGCAATTAATTATTTGTCTTGTGCAAGTGCGTTTATATTAATCAATACGTTTGTCCTAACAAGAGAGAGTTACACGTGGGTGCGCATAAATGTGCTGTTTAAAAATAACGTGCGTGTTTTCATGTTTAAACGTTCTATGTGCTGTTTATTTTTGAGCACAAAACGCTTTCCGAATTAATGCTTTTCTATGTTGCAAGTGCTAGATAGATGCATACACATAAGGGTATTAGTGGGGTTAACACTGTTTAATCACTATGCTGTGGTAACGTTGTTTTTGTTTCTTTTAATTAAGATGGTCTATTGTGGCCTATGGCGGCCTAGTTAAAGATGGCCGATTTTGTAAGCCTGGCCTCGAGTTGAGAATAGAAAACTGTGATGGAAGAGAGCCCTGCTGAATATGGTCCTGAAGTCAGCTGACCACAGTCCTTGCTTGCCTTATAAAATTTTCCGTGAGGACATCAGCAGCCGGGGTAATCTTCGAGTGAAATGGAACGTCCTTGGCAGCCTTGGGAAAACAAAGGAGCCTTAGAGAAAGACTCTGAGCATTGGTCTCATTGCCGAGGAGAAGTAGAACTAACAGATACATTTGAGATTCTTGGTTCCTGTTCCGTAGTCTTTATTTTGTGATTTTTCCTGAGCGGAGATTTTTGAATGTTGCAATGTTACATCCTTTCCTTCTCGCTCTGCTCAGCGGTCCAGCGGACATTACAACTTTTCTTTGTATCTTTCTTTTGTTTGATTCAGTATAAGAATTGTTAGCCTAGAGAGGGCTTTGCCATTTGCCTTTGCCGCGTATTGAATCTGCGTTGCTGAGGATTGATGCTGAAGGGACTTCGTCTTGAGAGACTTTACCAAGAGACTTGTCCTGACCCGTTCTGACATTTAGCTAGAATAGGTAACTATGAGAAAAATGATTTATGCTGCTTGATTTTCATTTGACTAATTTTAGATAAAGCAATATAACTTGAACATGGTGTTGGATATTATTTCTTGTCAATTATTGTGTATTATATTTTGATTATTCGTATAGGTTGTATAGATTATGTTTATGGACAGTCACAATAACCAGATCTTGTCGACCTGATATAGATGCAGGGTGACTAGGAGTTTTCTTTCCACAGGTTTATTGCTGCTGGTAGAGTATTTGAGCGTATGTTAGTGAAATGGGCCCTAGTGTATGATGAATGTATGTGCGTGTAACTGTGGGATTACTCTATCTGTGGTAGTGGGAATATTATACACACCCTGATCTCTATCAACTTCCCGTTCCCAAACGTTTGTTTCTGCAAGCCAAAACCACACAAACAGAACTGAATCCTGCCTCTCGCCACTGGCTACCTACGAACTTGGCCTTCTGAGAGGTTTGCTTTAGGGCAAGCATCGGAGCAAAGCACGGCCAGCGACCCAGCAGCACGTTCCCTTCATCCTGTCTGACATGAAGGGCAGGTAAGTGTGTGATTCTGCATGTGTTCTACTTCTTCCTATGTCACTGGGTCACCATTGTATGTGTATAATGGCCCGAATGTTAACTCCTTGAACTTCTTTGCCGCAATATGGCAAACAATATTCTCCCCCGTGGTCACTCAACAGTCTTATAGGTGAGTGACTTATGTGTTATTTTAGATCTTTATGCTGACAGATCACAGTCGACCAACTGGAGCATACACCCAGCCCGTAGTGCAACTGCACTCCCTCCTATCTCACCATGACTTAGTCCACATCTGTCGAATTAGGCACCCAAAGCAACAAAAAGGGCACCTACGTGACATCTTCTCAAGAAGCATGGGCAGAACAGAATCCTGGAATACTACAGGGATGCCTGCATGCACACTACAAATGTCAAGCACTTAGTCCAAAGGCTGTGGCTTCACACGCTGATTAGGTTAACTCTGTCTGCAGTTGGCACACCTGATCACAGGTTCGTGCAGTCAAGATTCCTCCCAAAAATGCACCACGATATCCTCCCTTCAATACCGAGCTACACAGCGCCAGTGCTCATTTCTTCACACATAATAGCAACACTGTGAAGTGCTCTGTGAGGCCTCTAAGGTTTACATTTAAGGAATATTTATAGGTATATCTAAACAGTCTGCAACTTGGGCACGCACCTGCACGCACTGGAGCGTGAGCCCTATTATAAGCTTAAACTAACTACTTTTACGGTTGCACCAACAGCGAAATCGCGGAGCAGGTCAGTGTCACTGCCCATGCTGCCTGCCACCGAGTGCCGCTCACTAGTACTCTTAGTCAATGGCGACACACAACACAGAAACCCTGGAACTCCATCTGGATCAAGGCTTCTGCCAAGGTGCCTCGGCCGGCCACCTTAGTATTAGTCACCCTTAAGGGAGGCTGTCCAGTGAGTCCTGGGCTGCTGCAAACTCTGTTCTGGTGGCTGCTACAACCCACTCACTTCTCTCAAACTTCCTCGGGCCCGGCAATATTAACATTGTGGCGGGGGGAAGGTAAAGAAAATGGCTAATAGCAGTGCACGCGGCAGCCACGTCAAGGCTGGTACGCTGCAAGCCAAGCGCCTATGTAATTAAATTTGTAAAGCTAGGCGAACTACTGAATTTTCGACAGGAGCCTGTGGGAGGACAGCTGCAAAGAGGTCAGGAGAGGCATAAATAGGGGACAGGGGTGAGAGCTGAGTTTAGAGGCAGAGCAGGCTCCAAAGTGCTATATTACTCCATGTGAGGCACAAGATGGCTGCCAAAACATCCTGGATTGAAGTGTTGGGAGCCAATTAGAGCCAAGCTCGTGCTCGGTGGGTTAGGCTCCGCCCAGATATCGAAACTTTTTATTTTTGAGGATCTCAGGAATTACTGAACGGATTTACACCATTTAACAAAAAGGAATCTTTCTGAAACAAGGGCTACCTTTTTACCAAATTTGGTGTAATTCCGTTCAGCAGTTTGGGCTGAAGCCGTGTCTAAAGTTTCCTGTGGGAAATTGCATGGGGAAAGCATGCTTTGGGACCCCCTTTTTTCTTGGGCCCACTTGACAAATCACCCCGAAACTTTCAAGATAGGCGCAGACAGGAGCGCCCCACAAGTTTTGAAAATTTCACGAAGTTTCGTCAACCGGCGCCGAAGTTTTTGGGAATAGAATGTTGAGAATTTCCTATCAAAAATAGGTCCTAACTATAAATACCTACTGGTGACTGCCAGTAGGTAATAGATATATATAGATAGATATATACATATTCAAAACGGATCCCTTTGTGACATAGGCGCTCAGTTTTCAGCGCGGTGCAAAAACCATTCGGCAGGATCCAGCCGATAATTATGTAGCAGGCTCTAAGTCTTTTGATTCTGTAGACTAAGAAAAAATTGCACTCACTCGTAGTTGTCTTTATGGAAAGGACTTTATTCTTGCCAAACCCAACGCGTTTCGCCTCTGCAAGAAGGCTTGATCACGGGATGAAGTTACATGGCATGCCTCTCTTTTATGTTTAGCATGCATTCACTTCCTGTTTGTGTTTGAACAATTGCATTGTGGTCAGTGAAGTTTTATACAGTGAAAAAAATATATAATAAATTGTGCTCATTTATCAAGTGAGTGTGTTGCATTACAATTGCGTTTTCGGACTCATGATAGTATTTTGTTGATACTTTGGTGTACTTAGTACATATTAACATTTGTAATGTTAGCCTTGTATGTGTTACAGTCTTTCCACTTCTTTATTCCTCGTGATTTTAGAGAAAAGAAAGATTACTGCTTTGTATGAGTTCTTTCGTTGCTCTCTGGTGAGCATTGTGTTTCCAGTTACTTCCAGGGGGTGACAGTCCAGTATTTTATTTACAAATGAGTGTACAGTTCTTCATTTTGATTCAGCCCTCTTGGGTCTAGGGTTCTGAATGTGAGGATGTGTTTCGATTCCTTTTGTCGCAGGATATTCAATCGATCTCCTCCTCTTTCCGAGACAGGTATTTGTTCCAGAGCCCAATATCGTAGAGTTTCCCAATCGCTGTTGTGATGTCTTTCCATGTGTTTTGCGACTGCATTACTTCGATCTTTGTGGATTGTGGCTCGAACATGTTCCAGAATGCATTTTTTGACTTCAAAGATCGTGCTGCCTATGTATTTTTTGTGACACGGGCATTCAATCATGTATATCACATAAGAGCTTTTGCATGTGAGATGTTGCCTTATCTTCCAGGTCATACCCTTCTGGATCTGGACTTCTTTCAGAGGTGTGGCAATTTTACAGACCTTACACTGTTTACACGGCCAGAACCCTTCCCTCCGTAACCATTTAGATATATATATATATATATATATATATATATATGTTTATCTAAATATATATATATCTATATGGATATATATGTATATATATTTCACTTCTTTCAACGAGGAAAAACTCCAGTCACACAACGTGTCATCATTAATTGTCACAGCTTTATTGTTCATGGCAGCAACATCTCAGGGTGAGTCGGCAAAGCCCTACGCGTTTTGGTCTTTCTAAGACCTTGTTCACGGGAATACAAAACGCTGCATTTTGCGCACCATTAAATGCAATGTGAGTGTTCATACATCACTTCCTTTCCCAAAGTCGCTTTGCATTGTGGATATTGTAGTTCATATGTGACAAAACCCCCACAACTTCTAAAAATAAAACCAGTGAAATTAGACCATGCTCCCTTTTGTTGCCCTAATATTAATTACAATTTGTGTGTTACCAAGTGCATTGGCTGCGTTGTAAAGGCACTACGATGTAATGCCTCTGTTGTAATAGATGTTTCCCACTGAGCGGCCCTACCTCCTAATTAACAAATAAAGCCCTGGGAAGGTGGTGGTTCATGAGGTTCAAACTGGACTTGGAGGGGGGGGGACATATGCGCCCGCTTCCCCATTTGCTCAATAAAATGAGTGCGCCCAGGAGCTGGCTCAACAGGTGGCTGAAAAAGAAACAAGCGCACGATTTTGTGACGAAATTGAAAGAAAAATATTTTTAACCCCAGGAGGAGTCCCTGGGAACCCCACAACCAGACCTTGGGAATCAGGTTCTTCCTATGCTGACCACTTTCATTTATTTTTAGCATTTTTTGAGGACTCACCGTACATGTCCCTAGATGGCTGCCAGCACTTCCTGGTTGAAGTGTTTGCAGCCAATCAGATTTCAGCACAGGGACTCATGGAGGCTCCACATCCCTAGATATACAAATTTGCTTTTTTTTTATTATCTCAAAAACTACTGAAATGAATGACATCAAATAACAAAAATCACTCTTTTCGGGCCAAGAGCTACCTTTTTGCCAAACTTGGTGTAATTCTGTCCAGCGGTTCGATCTGTAATCATCATTTGCAAAATCCCTATGGCAAATAGCATTGGGACCCCTCCTTTTCTCAGCCCATGGCTGATGGATCACACTGAAGCTTTCAAGACAGCAGCTGAAGTGAGTGGTAAACTAGTTTTGAAAATTTCACTTTGTCAAATGGTGCCAAAGTTATTAGCAAAACAAAAAATGCTTTTCCAATGGAAACTAGGTCCTAAGCATAACTATTTACTGGTGACTGCCAGTAGGTTACATATATATAAATATTCACTGAAAAAACGATAGGTTTCAGGGGTGTTATAGTTAGCTGGACATTTCCCTCGTACAAAACCCTTGAAATTCCCCTGTTATAGTTAGTTCAGCTAACTATAACTCGCGCCCCCGCAATGCACTGCTGATGACGTCACATATTACATCACTCATGACATGGTCAGTGACATCACTGATGACATCACTGATGACATCTCAAATGACATCACTGATGACATCACTGATGACATCATCCATTGAGTATGTGTTTCTGAATAGTTTTAATATATTTAATATATATAGGGAAAGGCCTGTTGAAGACTAAGTGGGTGTACAAGTGTGTGAATGGATGATTTTCTAGGTGCGTAACTGACTCTATAAGTGAGTCATTAAAGGCCTCATGTAGGTAGCGTACCAGTTACCACTTCTTAAATACCGAGCCGTACCGACTCGGTATTTAAGAAGTGGTAACTCGTATGTAGGTAATGAGTCGGTAATTTTTACCGATCCGTTACTAGTCGGTGATTACCGAATCGGTATTTACCGATTCGGTAATGAGGCATACCTTCCCATTGATGGGAAGGTATGCCTCATTACCGAATCGGTAAATACCGATTCGGTAATGGGGGGAACACATACAAGGGTGGCAGGGTGTCACATTGACACCCTGTTGCACCCCTGTTTCGGCCATGTGTGCACATGTGGCACACATACATGCCCTAAGGGCATGTATGCATGCCACATTGCACACTGCTACGCGGGTAAAAATGCATGAATACATACATTAATTATTTACCACCAACTAAAAGTTGGTGGTAAATACCGACTCTAAAACACACCCACACACTCCCCCTACATCTCGATTTTGCTTTCGGAATTTACCGAATCGGTAAAATTACCGAATCGGAAAAGTTACCGATTCGGTAACATTACCGATTCGGTATTATTACCGATTCGGTAATTTTACCGATTCGGTTAATTCCGAAAGCAAAAATTGTCCCCCTACATACCATTAGCCAAAATACCGGTCGGTAACGGTAAAATTACCGAAAATCGGCCGTTACTGACCGGTATTTCGCTACCTACATGAGGCCCTAAATGTATCTTACTGCAGACTAGTGACTAAACTGTGTGAATGTCTGTATGTGTCTGTGTGTTGATGTATAAGTGGCTGCATGGTTTTGTGAATAGCTATATGAGTGTCTATATGAGTTATTGATTGGTTGTCTGAGTATCTGTATGGGTGCCTGAGTGTTTGTGTGGGTAGGGTGTGTGTGACTCTGTGACTAGATGTGTGAGTGGGTGATTCTATGGGTGCGTGGTTTTAAGGGTGCATCTGTGATGGACTGTATAGTTGGGTGACTGTATGTAAGGGTGTGTTAGTGATTGAAAGTATATCTCAGTTGTACATGTGTCAGTAACTACATATGTGAAACGCAGTGTATATGTGTGTAAGAGTATATAACTATCTATATGTGAGAGTGTGTCATTTTGGGAGTGGCTGTATGCGCCATAGTACAAGGATATCTGTGTCATGTGCTGTTTGTTTTTCTGCTGGACTGACTAGATGTGTCAGTACCTCAATGGATGATTGGCAGTGTGTGAGTGTCTATATAGGTGTATAAATGCACAGTGTGACTGTACGTATGAGTGACTGTACAGGTGAGTGAGTGGACATGTACGTAGACCTAAAAGTCAATGAGTGGGTGTGTAGTTATTGGTATTGGCGTATCTATGGTTGTCCAAATGGCCATCTGAAATTTTGAGTCGGTTTATCAAAGGTTATATTAGGGTGTGAGAAGGTGCACAAATTTGTCACATGGATGATGTCATCAGTGATGTCATTTGAGATGTCATCAGTGAAGTCATCAGTGATGTCACTGACCATGTCATGAGTGATGTAATAGGTGACATCATCAGCAGTGCATTGCGGGGGCGCGAGTTATAGTTAGCTGAACTAACAATTACAGGGGAATTTCTAGGGTTTTGTACGAGGGAAATGTCCAGCTAACTATAACACCCCTGAAACCTATGGTTTTTTCAGTGAATTTCTAAGGTTTTTTAAATGCCAATTCCTAAATATAACGCCCCTGAAACCTTTGGTTTTTTCAGTGAATTTCAAAGGTTTTTTAAATGCCAATTCCTAACTATAACGTGCATGAAACCTATGGTTTTTTCACTGAATTTCAAAGGTTTTTTAAATGCTAATTCCTATCTATAACTTATCTCTGAAGATATCATGTTTAATGATTTTGATTGCATTTCTATATTTTTCAAATTCAGTGTGTCAATTTCATTAATTACATTTTTTTTAAAATACTTTTTTATCACCATTTTATTTGAACTTAATGGGTTTTTCAAACATTTTTTTTATATTTTTCAAAATATTTTTTTAACTATATGTGCAACACTTTATTTTATATATATGTTTTTTAATGTTTTTGTATCCGCGCACCCTAAGCGCACCGTTCACGATCCCTAAGTGATAGCATCCACGCATGGTATGAGTTGGCTACGTGTTTAGTGCGCGATCGCAATGCGACTGGTACGCGACTCCTAGCCTATACGCGATACGTTCGATGTACATAACGCGACATTTACGCGCTTCCGCGATGCGTCATCTGCGTCTAAGACGCGGCAGGTGCGCGGATCCCGCGAAGTATTTAACATTTAAAAAACATATATATGTATTTCATGTGAATATTAAATCAAGACAAGCTCTAAACTAGTCTTAAAACTAATATATTTTTACATCTACTGCTAGAATTTTTTTTTCAATTTCACGGATGCGTGCTGGGTGTGTGCTGCGTAAGCGCATGGTGCGCGGATCCCATGTGACCTGCAAAAAAAGAGATTTGATTGGTTCATTACACTTCCTGTTCTAACTACTGAAAAACCCCACCCATTTGAATCATTCTTCTTTGAGCTTCTTTGGAGAACCATCTCTTTGGAGAGAAGAAGATTTTTTAGACTAAGTTTATACTTAGCTCTAACTTTTTTCAACCAAAAATGGCTTCAGGGCAGCAGGCATCACCTGCATCACCTCAAACTTCTGAGGATGAATTTTTGCCGGAGGCACCACCAAAAAAACGTTTTCTTCAGTGGTGTGGAAATGTTTTATTTTTCCCGAGGGGCAGAATAAGACCAATGCCACCTTGGTCACGTGCAAGATTTGCAAAAGAGTCCTATCGAGAGGGAATCCTACCAAGAAATACTCTTGCAGCACGGCAAGCATGATGAAGCACATGAGGACCCTTCATCCGAACAATCTTGCACAAGAATAGTGCCGACGGATGAGAAACACTCCTGCTCCTGCGCCATCCACCTCATCGCAGCCGAGCACATCAAGAGTGCATCCATCAGCCCAAACCTTGGACATCCATCCTCAATTTCAATTTTTAAAAGTGCTCTGCACTAAGTGCAATAAGACTTTGTGCTATGGTGAGCAGTCGATCGATCTGATCTGCCGCCGGCAAGAAAGTCACATTTGCTATTTTAAAAAAAAAAAATTGTTGTTCCCTGAAGTTCATTGTTTGGTTTCTCCTGTTTTGTTTTTTGTTTTTTTTTTGTGCAGAAAAACCCCCAAAATTTAAAAATTGTTCAGAAAACCCTAAAAAAATTATAAAAGAAGAAAGAAGAAAAAAAAAAGTTCTTGTAAGAACTAACTTTCCTGGATTAAAAAAAGAGCTACATTTCTTTGTTAGTGTTAGTTTAGATGAATGTATGTGTAGTATGTAATTGACTGAATGAATGCATTAGTAGCATATGGTGAATGTATAAGTGCAGAACTATGAGGAAGCGCTGCGGCATCACAAAGTAACCTCTTTAACTGCAGTGTGCTGTAGTACTTCCGAAGCACAGGGATGCAACATATGTACATAAATATGTTGCAAATCTATGCTTCTCTCTGCACGGCTGCTTAAACTGTAGCCATGTAGTGACAAGGATATCTGTGTCATGTGTTGTTTGTTTTTCTGCAGGAAGACACACCTTCCTGCACAAAAACAATGAGAAAATGCATTTTTCTCCTTCAATGTATGCTGAACATTTTAGCATGCATTGAAGATATAAAAATGTGGAGAAATGAAAACAATTCTCCTTCTTGTGCTTTCCTAGACCAATTTTAGAATAGTGCACCATTCACACACATATCGAGATTTATGATTTCTGATAAATCTAGACCTGTGTATTGTTCTGTGAGTATTCAGTGCAATTATGCACAACAACACTTATAGAATACCCTATCAACGCAAAGTGGTCTGCATGATGAGGTTGTATTTACATGGAGTATAAAAAGTGCACAGAGTGCCTTTCCATCTCTTTCTAAATATAAAACAACATCTTACACATTAACTATGTTACAAAAAGTGAAATTTTTCCGTTTCTATATTTCCTTACGAATGATAGAAGGTAAGTACAGAGTTTTGTCTGCAAAGATGTTCAAAGAAGAATGATTGAAAGGATTGCGGTCCTTCAACAGCTAAAAAGGTGAAATATTATGAACCCCTCAAATCTCTTTTTTTGCAGGTCACATGATATCTGATTATGGTCAGATTTCAAAACTACATAAACAGAGTTTTTTTAGAAATGTGTTTCAACTTTGTAGCTTCTTGCAGGCCTCTTCATTCTGCATATTGATACTTAGTTAAACTTACCTTCACAGTAATAGGAATAAAAAATGGTATTCATTTTTTGCTGTTTTTCATTCAAATATAAATTCTTAAAAATTGCTTATTTTAAAATTTGGATCTGTGAAAGAAAAGAAAAAAAAATTATAACATATAATAATACATTTTTTACAACACAACATAATTTCCACAAAGTAGTTTGTTTGCCTTTTTTGCTGTTCTCAGAATATATTGAATTTCACTCGAAATAGTGATTTCAATGGTACTCATCGCTTAACAGCGGGCAAAAATAAAACAATCAGAAAGATTGTTAAAAAGAAACCACATACTATTCTCAGTAAAATACCAGAAAATACAAATCATACATATATGAAATGCTTACAGATTACAAATTTTATAACTTTAATTTATAAAAACTGTAAATGTTGCCACATTAAAATAATCACCGAATAAATGACCACCAAAAAGTCCATAATTCAAAAATATACCTTTCCTTGAGACCAAATGGTATTTTTGCACTTCTTCTTTAAGTAAATTGTCCAATGGTAGTCCTATTAAATTATAATAATAAATTCCTCAGAGAGTGAATTATCTTCCTAAAACTTTGGCTTTAAAAATGTTAGGTAGGAATTTTGTAATTCCCTAGGCAAACGTTGTTTGAAAACCAACTGGGCATCATTACAAAGTGTCCAGCCTTTGTCACATTTTAGATAGGCAGTGTAATGTCCAAATGTGGTGGAAGGACCATCATGGAAATTTATTGCAATTGCTACAAAAGTACTTCCTGATATTGATAGTTGTGCTGCTACAAATTGTTTTATTAAAGTATCCAATTGTCTTCCATCAGCTGTACAATGTTGCATCATTAAAATTATGTATTTTCCATATTTTGTTAAGAATAATGTGGATAACATTTCTGATTTACATTGGCTACACTCCATGTTTTGATTTGCACCTTAATTTATTGAAAGACACTGATTTACAGTCTGGTAATGTTAAATAAAGAAATCTCTCAGTGTCTACGTTGGTGCTACATGTATATATGCACGTTTCCCAATGATGTTCCCATTTGTAAGAAAGGCCAAAAATATTTTCTATATCTACACCTTCATTTTCAAAAATGGTAAGCATATACATTAAAAATTCCTGAGCATCTTGTTGGATATTTTGTGTAAATTGTGTAGAACCAGAACACACATCCAAAAGAGTAGGAACATCCGAAACTGATTGTATTTTACTTGTATCTGTTGTCAATTTTTCATAAATTGAATGCAACAGAGAACAAAATCTTTTTTCCCGATTCTGCATAATTTGTTCTTGCAAACCTTCCAGATAAAAAACAACATTGACCACTACATTAGCATAACAGTTGACACCAGAACTATTTTCAAACTGATAACCAACAATCTCTTCAACAGTGTCCAATTTCTTTTTACCTGCAATCACAACATTATCTTGTTCTTTTCCCTTCTTGACATCTTCAGTACAGATATTCTCTAACCTTCTTTTTCGACCAACCACACGCTTTTCAAATACAGGATATTGACCTAAATTGGGAGCATACACCCTTCTAAACCTATTATACTCTTTTACACAGTTTGCATCTGCAGTAACCTTTGTCTCATCAAAATCAATCAAAAACAAACCAGATAATGTTCTGACTCGCGACAAAGCAACATATGCCATACCCTCTTTAAATACAGGAGATCCAATGTTCACCAATGCACTTAATCCTTGAGATTTATGAATAGTCACTGCATATGCCAGAGAAAATGAAAATTGTTTCCTACGGACATATAAATCTTTAACAAGCAAAACACAAACTGAACAACAACCAATTTCTTTAACTTCATCAATCTGATCAAATTTAATTTTTAAAAATTCAATTCCTTCTTTTTTCTGATAATTCACAAAATCCACCACTTTGCCCATTGCACCATTAACTAAACCTTTCTCTACATCCAAATTACGCCTTAAAATTACCCAACAGTTTACACACGCATACAGTGTCTTTTCCAAACCATCAGTTTTAGATTTTTTTTTCTAAACAATATAGTTTTGATCTCAACTTACCCGTCAAAATAATAGTGATTCCTTCATGTAGTATTTTATCAATGGCTTCCATTTTTACAATTTCTTCATTTTCCAATTTTAATAATTCTTCGTTGAATATTGAACACTCACGCAGTGTCGGCATTAAGCAAATCACTGACTTATTTTTAGCAATTTCCATGTACACTTTTGCAACAACTGCATTTTCATTTGGAAAGACATTGCAAAGTAATCGACTCTCCAAAGCTTCTTTCCCTTTTTTTGAAAGAATTCCAATTCTTATATCTTGAAGAATACTTCCAAATTCAGCATTATTTGCCTGTTGCATATTTGTTGTCAGTTCTTTGTATTCAAAATTACTCCAAATGTTAACATTACCAACACTGCCAAGAGACTTTCTGGTATCTTCATGGGCAAGTGTTTTAAATTCCGGTTGTCCTTTTACCGGTGTCAGTTTGCAGTAGATCTCCAAAAACAATGACGTGTTTTCCTCCAAATAACACGTCATACTCTGTTTTAAGAATTTGCTGCATTCTTAAATGCACAAAGGCATGCATCAAGTTTGAAACCATGCTCACCTCATCAATAATGAGAAGTTTCATTTTCTTCAGCACTCTTGAAACTTCACAATAAGCTTCTCCAGATAGCTTGTGGTATTCCAATTTGTTCTCATGCTCTACTGGCAGCATTAGTAAACGATGTAAAGTAATTCCTTTAATGTTATGTGCTGCCAACCCAGTTGGAGCAGTGACAACACAAGACAAATGCGACTCAGTTGTATTTTGCAGATCACTTGTAATTACTTTGATTAAGAAACTCTTTCCTATTCCAGCTTGACCACTCACATACATTTGGATAGGTTGAAATTATGTACATGAGCACACTCTCTTTTCATGAAGTAATCCATGGTCAATCTGCTCTTTCACTTGCTGATATATTTGTTTCTGTTCAAAATTTAGTTGCTCTTCCAAGTTTCCTAACTGTATTGCATCTTCTTGTGCTTGATACATTGCTGTTTCCACCTCATTCATTGCAATAGCTGCTTCATTTTCAACAATTGGTTGTCCTAGTGGATCTTGACTCCGTGCAGCAGCACTTTGACTGTCCTGAGAACTGCCTCTAGCAATCTCAGCAGCAATTGTAGCTTCTTGATCAATTTCGTCATTCAACATTTTCACATAATTTGCGAAAGCACTGCATTGTATGCTATCTTTACAAGCATTAAAAATGAATCTTCATAGCTGGGAAAATCCCCAAGTAATTCTAGTTCAGAACGCCATGGTTTGAACATTTGCAAAAGGGCTAAATAGTAAAATTCCCTTTTGTCAGCAGTGTCGCAACTCATTTTTCTGTGATTAATTACATTTCCTTTCCTTTGTTTCACCAGACATCCTTAAGAACCTATCACTCCATATTTTCCATCGTTGATGTTCTCTGTAATATTCCGTTTAAAAGTGTAGTTTTGCAGCACTTCATAGAGACACATGTTCTCAAGATGATGACTTCTCTTTGGATAGTATGTGTCCAACATATTGGTTTTCAAAATATCTGTACTTTCAGGGTCATTTTCTGCTAAATATTCAATTTCTTGAACAGATTTCAGTACCTGATTTTGCATTCCTGCAAGACCTAGACTCACCCAAATGATTCTTCTACTTTAGGAATATAGACTTGCAGATGATAACCGATCTGAACATTCATATGCTCCAATTTCACGATGCGATAACATTTTCAAACTGAAACTGTATAATTTCTTACTTAGAGTCTTCTAGAGAGAAATCTCTTCCCACATTTCTTTCAATTCAGTCTTTTCTGATTTAGTAATATAAGACGTTACATGTCGAGCAACAGCAATGGAATTGTCCGCAACATACTGAATATCCATGTTAGCGTTCCACATGGATAAAATAACTGGGTTGTAGTCATTTATGTATTTTGATTCTTCGCTTCTTCTTAAGTTGTAGGTGTTTTTCGGAGACTTTCTTGTGATGGTATGTCGCATAGCTGACATAAAACTGTTGACTCTTCCTTTGGCTAATACAGGACGTGGAAATCCAAATCGACATTTGGTATAGAACTTATCCTTTGACTTGTACTTTCGTCGACAGTATTTTCCACACCTATGGCTTTGAAATCGTAAGACTTGTTCTTTTAAGTTTTTGTCTTCTCTGCTATTTGGAAGAGCACATGTAGCATAATCTTCAATGAAAGACAAAACAGTTTCATCTGAATCTGTTCTAAATTTGGGGGCGTCCTTGACCCATAACAACATATGTATGTGAGGAGCACCCCTTGATTGATACTCCTTTCTCCAAAAGAAATCCACAACTTCTCCAAGAGGAGGATTCTTTTTATTGCATATGAAAGACATCATAGCTTCAAATCTATGATTGAAATATCTGCATACATTGACAGGATCTAAAGAGCACAATTCTCCAGGTGTCTTGTATTCAATATTATTTATATTGGAATTTGCCTCTCGAAGAAATTCAAGTAAATCATCCCAAGCATACTCAGCACAGCTTATTGTAACAAACCATGTAGGAGTTCCCAAGTTCCGTAGCATGCATTTCAGTTCTCCATGTTGACGGTACCAATATTCATTAGTCCCACTCTGACATGCCATTTGATTAATCAACTGAGATTCTAAATGATCATCTCTCTGATGCACTTTTCCATAAAATCCTTTGCAGTAACATTTTGAAGATGCATTCCAGTTTTTAAAATGTGATTTACTGCATATGAAAGTCCAGACAAGTCACTTTCAAACAGAAGATGAAACGTATAAGGGATACATTGTCGAAATCTTGGATCTTCTGCATATAATCTTGTTGTCCGATATTCAGATGCAGGAATCTGCACAGGACGTTCATCATATCGTCCACCTTTTCCTGTTGGAAACAACTGCGGGAAACAACAAGCTTCCAAGCTCTTTTCCCATACACTCACGGGACTTCCTGTTGCTTTTTTCATTTGAAACAACTCAATTGTATTCCCCATCACCTCTTTGAAATGAAGTGGATGTACACTGTAATGTTCATAGATCTCTTCACATCTGGACATGTCCACTTTTTCAATTTATCCACTTAATGTTTCACTATCTTCTGCTAAATCAATTTCTTCTTCTCTAACAAACACATTTCTATAGTACTCATTATTTTTTAACAGATACAATGATGCCTTTTGCACTTTTCTAACATCCACTAACTCTTGCCAGATTTTCTTATTCTTAGTAGGAACACCATTAACTAGACTGACTATTGGCTCATGTTCTGCATGATCTACACCAATAGTTTCAACATTTTTCCTTAAATCTAATGGTAAATACACAACTCTTCCTTTCAATCCTCTATGCAACTCTGATGGAGGTAATTTACTTGTTTTGGGCTCCATATGAACAATAGCCTGAAACGGGTGAATACATTGTATCAGAATAGACTCATACGTATTTAAATCTATCAGCTCTGGAGGAATAGCAACCAACTCTAGATTATTATGAACAGCTCTAGCAGGCATTTTATTCTCATCTAATTTATTAGAACAATATTTGCAAATACGCTGCTCACATACCAAATCAAAACAATCCTCTACCAACAAATAAGTTGCGAAATCCATCCACTTATCATTATCTTCTATTTCACTTTTTAAATACAGATTGACACCCCTAGTCTGATTTTTTTTTTATAGTGACTTCGCCGACAACAAATACAAGAAATATTTGGTCTTTCACCTGAAATTACCTTAAACTTTGTGATTTCATCCTCAAATTTTTCTGTAATTACAGGTTCTACATTGTCTTCAACATTTTGTTCTATTAATGTGTCAGTTTCTTCACTCTCTTGCTGAGGCCCAAAGTAACAAAACTAAATATCCTCACAGACCTGCTTCACATCTGAAACTGACCCATGCAAAGAGCACTGTTCAACTCACTTAACTTTAGTGCTGGACTTTTTGCATAATACAACCTTCTCACTAACTTCCGCATTTGAGTATGATGTACTGCCAGCATTCTGAAATGGTGAAAAAAACTTTCACAAACTTTCCTAGAAAGACAAGCCAGAGAATGACCTTGCAAACCAGTATGTTTTCTCACTCTGCACGTGTCTAGTCCTTGCAACAGCTTAATCTTTTATTTTACACTTTTTTTAGTATAGACTCGTAAAAAACTACATAATTTTTCAGTAGATTCCTGTCGTACTCCACAAACACTACTGCAATCCCAAGTGTACACAGGGTTTTTAGCACGTCTCCCTAAAACTTCATCAGCTATCACTTCTGCATTTCTTTCAACCATTTTCTCTTTCTCCATTGGACAACCATCACTAACCTCATAACCTCTACCACTGGTGTCAACTGCATACAATAATTTGTCACTTAGTGAATAACTCTCTTCATTAAAAAAAGGGTCTGAACTAGAACTGTGTTTCCATTCTCCCAAAAAAACATCACAAACATTTTTTTTATTAATAAGTCTTTTCCTCCTAATTTTGGCCTTCATTACATATATTGGTTTATCTAGTGATCAAATTCTGTTTAACAGTAAAATAAACAATTTCCTTTTTACTTCAAAAGCCTTTTCCACAATGCTTTCAATATGCTTCTTCTTTTTATAAAATAAAGCTCTCTTTTTATATTTCTTCACATCTTTCAGCAAATTATGCACTACTCTCTTGTAAAATATTTTTTTTGCGTAATTCCTTATACTGATTTTGTCTTCTTTTACCATACTTTATCTCCTATGACTGGACATTTGCTTTTTTACTTTTCCTCTTATTTTGATTTTTTTTTCTTACTTAAAAAATTCTCTGAAGTTGCAGCATTCTCTACATTATGTTAGCTCCTACAAACATTTTTAATAAATTGCTTTTTGATCTTACCAGAAGATTTTTTCCTTTTAGCCACATTATCTTGTTCATTCAATACTTGTGGTTGATGTTTCTTCAAATAATCTTCCTGTCTCTGTTCTTTTCTTTTTCTTTTTTTTTTCTGGCATACTTTCTCGATTTTAACGTTGAAAAACAGTATCTGCAAAAAAGAATCACAAATAAATGTATATTAATAACTTTCAAATTTACAGTATTCCATTACTGTACAAACACATTTTATGTAAAAACAGACTAAGAAACTATAGCCCTGAACCACAAGTGTGACGATGATTAAAACACTACATACATAGTGCATACTACTTTGAAGCAGCTCATGCCCTAAAGCCTACCTCACTAAAAGACTACATGCTAGGTGACTGAATTATTACAGTACTAAAAGGAGACACACTGGGTGAGTAACAGGGTGTTTGCTAGAAGTGTATGAATACTAACTGGGGAATTGAAGGTGCGAAAGACAACTGTGTAGCTGATTAGAGAACTGAATGCATACTGGATAGGCGTTTAAAGCAGTCCATGTGCTAAGGCCCGGCTCACTGCATGAGTACTTGGGAACTGACTGAATGATTAGACTACAGCAAGGAGACTGCCTGGATGAATTTATAAGTGGTAGGCTTTTCGCACAGGGAATGGATTAGTACTTGGTACTAAATGGGTCACAAAAAGAGTGCAAAGGGCGTGACAGGATGCTTGCTGGACTATATGGATACTGACTAGGGAATTGAAAGTATAAAAGACAAGTCTCTAGATAGTTAGAAGACTGCATGCATAGTGCATAGGGGTTTGAAGCAGTCCATGTGCTAAAGCCTGGCTCAGTGCATGAATACTAAGACAGTGACTGAATCATTAGAGTACTGGAAAGAGAGTGTCTTGGTGAATTTATAAGTGTTTGGGTTTTAGCACAGTGAATGGATTACTACATGGTGCTGAATGGGTCACTAGAAGACTGCAAAGGGAGTGACAGGGTGTTTCCTGGAAGTGTATGGATACTGACTAGAGAATTGAAGGTGTGAAAAACAACTGGGTAGGTGGTTAGAGAACTACATGCATACTGCATAGACATTTGAAGCAGTCTATTTGGTAATGAATGGTTCACAACATAAGTACTTAGAAACTGACTAAATCATCAGACTACTTCTTTTTTTTTTTTTTATTTATTTTTGGTTTGCAGTGAATATATACAAATGTCATCTCTTAACACAAAGTATCAGTGGAGAAAAAAAAAATATATACATTCCAATTCATCAAATACATACATAACACAAATTCTGCCTTCTCTACACCTCTACAGACCTAGCCTCTCTCCATTTTGTTATAGGATCCCAAATACTTTGGCCGAAATCCCCTACTTTTTTCCCTTTCTGTGCGTAAAGAGAAATTTCTATATTATGCATGCCTAATATTCTAGAAAGCCACATTTGAAAAGAGGGGGGTACTGTTTCTTTCCAGCCTGCAGAAATTAGTAGTCGAAATACCGCCACAGAGATAAACACTAGCGCCTCTTCTGTTTTCTCTAGTTTTAAACTTTTGTCGATACCTAGAACCATCAAGGTGGATGACATAAGTATTTTTTTCCCTAGGAGTGTCTCCCAAAATTTTTCTATCTCTCTCCGTATTCCTAGGAGAGATCCACATTCGAAAAACATATGAAGCAGGTCAGCCTCACCAACCTTGCACCTGGGGCAGGTATCATCCTCCCTTAAACCCCAAGCATATAACTTTGCAGGAGTGTGATATAAGTTAAACAGCGTTTTATAATGCTGTGCTCTAAAATTTGTAGAGCGAAATATTTTTCTGTTTAGTAGAAGGGTGAGGTCTAAGTCAATATCAGGATTTCCCAGTTTACTAGCCAGTGCTTCTTCTGTTCTACCTAAATCATCTTGTATTTCCTGACATAATATATTATAAAAAACCCTGATCTTCTCACTCCCTTTGACCAACTGGTCTATAATAGAAAAGTCATCTATGAATACTATCCTTGGTCTTACGGCCTTCAACCAACTTATCAGTTTATTATACAATAGCCAGTGTTTTAAAGGAATACAGAATCTGGATTGTAGAACCTCAAATCCCAAGATCTGACCTCCCTGCGTTATATCACCAATTGTCTTAACTCCTAGATCTTCCCAGGCTTGTAGATTTCTGTCAAAAACCATGTGGGGGAATATCCTAGAATTATATAGATGTACATATCTATTTATCTTTGGGATTAGACAAAACTTTGAAATTACTCTCCAGACCCCCCATGCACCTTCCAATACCTTAAAGCGAGCCTTGCTGTAGTATCTACAATCAATTTCCCGCATTAAGAGACCGAATAATTTTCTACCGACCAGTAGCTCATATATTGAGGGAGGATTCTGACTGCCATAGACTACCGAAGTTACTTGTTGATCTGTCCGGAAAAGAATAGACATGTGTATCAATAGACATGACCAATGATACAGCCTCATATTCGGTAATCCCAGGCCACCCCTTTCCCTAGGAAGAGAAAGGAGATTAGTAGAACGCCTGACTCTCCCATACTGCCATACAAATTTTATAAACATTGATTCCAAACTTTTGATTATTTTTTCATCTATCAAAAGGGGTATGGCTCTAAATAGGTAAAGGACTTTGGGGAACATTGTCATTTTTATCACATTAACCCTTCCAATCAATGAAAGGTGTAAGGCATCGATTCTTTTTAAATCTTTTCTATAGATTTATTCAATGGACCAAAGTTCTCGTCTATGATTTTGTCGATTGAGGCATTAATTCTTACCCCTAGATATATCGCCGAATCTACAAATCTTTCATCTGTTTTGATAATATTTTTGGTACATATAATTTGTGTTTTAGCTTCATTTACTAGATAACCTGAGTGTTCACCAAAGTCCCCCGCCATTCGTATCAACTCGGGGAGTGCTTGGTGCGGACCAGGCGTAATCACAGCCAGATCATCCGCATATGCCAAGATCTTAGTTTCGTGCCCCTGAGATATCACTGGTCTGATTCTTGGGCTACCTAATATCTTTTGAATAAACGGATCGATATATAGAGCGAAAAGGATTGGAGAGCAAGGACACCCTTGGCGCGTACCGCGGTTTATTGTTATGATATCAGAACTCTGACCCATAACTACAGCTCGAGCAACTGGATTAACATACATTGCTTTAAGTGCTCTTATAAATTTTTCTCCAAAGCCTCTTCCTACGAGAATACCCCAAAGGAAGTTCCAAACGACTCGATCAAAGGCTTTTTCTGCGTCGAGCAGGATCATGGCCATCTCGTCACCCACTACAGACTGAGCATCAAACAATGTTATTGCCCTCCTAGTATGGTCCGTAGTACCCCGCCCTGGTACAAACCCATGTTGCCACGGGGAGACCAAGAGACCTATGACCCTGCCCAACCTTTTTGCCAAAATTTTTGAATATAATTTAGTGTCCGCATTAATTAGCGAAATAGGGCGATAAGAGCCTGGTTTCTCCCTGGGCTTTCCCTTTTTGTGAAAGACCACAATATTCGTTTCCCTCCATGAATCTGGGGTAACCCCAGATAATGCCACACCATTTAGTAGGTCAGTTAAAAGCGGGATAATCTCCGGAGCAATACATTTATACATCTCAGATGGGATCCCGTCAGGACCCGAGGCCTTGCCTGTGGGTAGTTCCTGCAAAGCAATTGCTATCTCATTCTCGCTAATGTCCTGTTCCAACTCTTCCTTGGCAGCAATATCCAGCCTAGGACCATTATCAGTGAACGCGGCTCGGAGACCTCCTAGATTTTCTGCAGTGTAAAGATCTTGATAAAATTTCTTAAAAACCTGAAGAATATCCTTAGCTTCCGTATACTCAATCCCATTATCTTCAATTTTGGTAATATTATTTCAAACTCTTTCTTGTTTAATTTGTAATGCTAGAATTCTGCCAGCTTGCTCACCGGTTTCGTAGCGTTGAAGCCTAGAAGTTTGAAACTCACTTACTGCCCTACATGTTATCAACTTCTGTAGATCGGCTTTAACTACTTACAGTTTCTTTTGGCTTTCAGTGCTCACTCTGCCTTGTGTTATATCTAGAATGTGTTGTTCCTCAGCTCCTGATAATTCTCTCATTAGCCTCTCGACCTCGCTCCTGTCTTCTCTTCTCAATCTTGCAGCACAGCTTATTAGTTCTCCTCTTAATGCTGCCTTAAACGTCTCCCACACAATATTTCGTGAGGCACTATATCTATTAGCAGAAAAGAATTCCCCAACCCATTTCCTTATATGCTCTACGAATCTTTTATCTTGTAGTAATTTCCTTTCAAAAGTCCACCTGGTGGGAGCCCTATCTGATCTCTCCAATTCGTAATTTAACACCAGAGGGTTATGATCCGATAATATCTTTGGGAGTTTAAATATGGTTACTCTGTTTTTTTCTGAACCTGAGACAAAAAAATAATCCAATTTGGTATATCTCTGATGTGGAATAGAAAAATATGTATATCCTGGATCTTTAGGCTCTTTCATCCGCCATATATCTACAAGCCCATGTGATCCTATGAGAGATGAGACGGCCCTAAATGTTCTGTGCTTTCGTCCGGAATAAACTTTATTCAGATGCCATTCTGCAGAAATATTAAAGTCCCCACAAAAGATTATAGGGGTTACCCAGGTGGCTAACTCTACTTCCAAAAAATCAAAGATCTCAGGATCGTCATTATTAGAACCATACACTACACATATTGTGAAACCCTTTTCTAACTCAAGTAAGGCCCATCTCCCATTACTGTCTGCTTTAGTCCGTCTCACTCCTCCCAAAGATGATCTGACCAAAACTGCGACTCCCCTATTTATCGAGGATTGTGTTGATCAAATCCCTAATTCATACCCTCTCATATACATGAGATTCCTTTTAGCCCATGGGAGGTGTGTCTCTTGAAGACATAACACATCCAATCTATTATACCTCACAAAATGGGCTAATTTTTGTCGTTTCCTATAGTCATTCAACCCTCCTATATTAATGGAGCAGATCCTAATATTCAACATCACATGAAGCTATTCGAAAAACAAGGAAGACAGGCGCTTCCAGGAGCCTGAACTGATAGCTATTAACAAAATCTTTTCACTGATAATTACACCCATGATATTCAAAACTGCAACTTTTTCTTACTTTTCCTGATTCTGTGCCCCCCCCACCCTCCCCATCCCCCACCCACCCACGTCTAACCTGCCATCCCCCCACCCAAACCTGACCTACCCCTAGCTGAGAAGCGCTCAGACCTAGTCTGTGCACGTGATGGGCAGCAGTGCGGCGGTGAAGAGCAAAAAGAATTTAAATCTAGATGAACCCTAGGATCGAAAACCAATAATAATACATAGACCAAGTGTGTAAAAACAATGAGAAATTGCTGTAAGAGTCAATATAAGTCTATTTGCCAGTAAAGTCAATGGAGTCCAAGTACTCCTTAGCTTTGATTTCAGAACTAAAGAATAGGGTTTTGCCATCAGATATCACTTTTAACTGTGTCGGGTTTATCAAGAAGGCTTGTATTTTTTTTTCCTGAAAAGGCTTAATCATCTCCCTTAGTCTCCATCTTCGCTCGACCGTCGTATGGCAATAATCAGGACGCACGAAAAACGAGATTCCTTCTCCAACCCTTCTCGCTTCGGGTCCTCGCTTTTTCAGCAATAGACTGTCTCAAAATATAATTTCCGAAAAAAAACAATATCGCTCTGGGTCTATCACCACCTCTCGCATTTTTACGAATTTTAAATGGTGTACGATGGACACGCTGGATCTCGGTAGCCCAGTTCCAGCTGGAAAGTTCTGGAAAGGCCTGCTCAAAAAGTTTAATGGTATAGGCCTTTATATCTGGGCCCTCCACCCCCTCCGGGACCCCCAGAACCCTCAGGTTGTTTTGGCGAAGCCTGTTTTCCAATTGTTCCGTCTTCCACTGTAAATCAGTCACCTGTGCACATTGAGCATCAACCTTAGAGGTAGCTTCAACAGCTTCAGCTTCTATTGTTACTATTCTCTCTTCCAGGTTTGATACTCTATCGCCGGTGTTAGCACAGGCCTTAGAAAGTTTTCTCACTATGCCCTGCATCTTCCTCATCGCTGCCTGGGCTTTACGATTATCCTGGCGTGTCTCCTCTCTATGTGCCATAATTTCTTGATGAATCACCTCCAATAATGAGAGGTTAGTATTATTAACACCAGGATCCTCCTGGGGGGGAAGAGCAGGGGATTGGTTAATACTGGTATCCATACGGCCCTGAGTCTTATGCCTTATCGCCATTGGGGGTCTAGTAGTTATTACTGGGGCATCCCCTTCAAAATTACTATCTGAGCCGCCTTCAGACTCAGGATCAGAACTATCTTCACCATCTTCCGACCAACCGGCCCCCTCCGAAGTAGAAAAAAAGCACTCACTTGGAACTTTATCCTTTTCACTGAGGGGATCACCCAATTCAGAGTCCGACTCGATTCTTGATATTCCCATCTCGATAGTATCTTCTACTAGCGTTATTGAGGTTTGGCCCTTTGCTGACAAAATACCTTCTGGCCCCTGCTTATTTAAGTCCTGCCGCACGGAGTACTGAGGTGACTGATCAATTTCTGCATGCGGAACATTTTTTATGCCCGCTTTTACCACTACCTTAACCTGAGATTGCGATTTGGTAGGGATTACGCTATCGACCTCCTGATTTATATCAATGTTATCAACTATTTTCGGCCCTCCCATCGGCCCTCTGTCCGGAGTGTTAATATTGCCCTCGGTCTCCACAGCCGTATCAGTCGATGCCACCATCGCCCCCTCCTTACCGGCTTTTGGAAAAATATCTGCTATTGAGGTGGGGGCCTGACTTGTTTTCATAATGCTTTGCGGGTGTTTTCTTCCTCTTTCGAGAGGCAACTCCTTTCCCTCGGCCGCGAGTCCGCCATCCTCCTGAAGCGTTTTTTTTCTTTGTGACGCCGCTTTCAGACCCGCGGCGATTTTTGGAGCCATCCTGCTTCCTCGAGTCCTCGCCTTTCTTTGTGTTTCCGTAGTCTTAAATAAAATAGCAGGACTATTAACGTGGCTCTGCACTGCTCCGGTCCTGATAAGGATCTGCTCAGAGTATTCCGAGCTCTCCTCCGATCTGTTCCGCGTAATTCCGCGCTGGCTGCACCAGCTCCGTGCTGTTCTGGTTCTGGTTAGGCTCCACCTCACCGATCTTTCGTGGGGCTTGCACCGGACCGAAGACGCTGTGGACTTCCGATCACCCTCAGTCAGCCAGCAAACGGTGTTTCGTAGAGTTGATACTACCAATATCAGCATCGTCCTTAGTTTCCTGAATTGACAACGGAAGCACACTCCAATTTCGTCTCTGCACACGATTTAGGCATCCATCGATCTCTCGCCTCTGCTTGCTGCCTTCACCGCCTCACTGCACCGGCCGTTAGACAGCCGCCATCTTGCTCCTCCCCTTCCAGTGCAGAGATATTTTCCTCATCAGACTACTTCTAGGACAGTGCCTGGGTAAACATTTTAAATTTTCAGTTCTCGTGCAGTGAAGACAATACTACATGGTACTGCACTTTAGTGTCAAAGCATGACTCATTTTATCAATGCATAAGCAAACACTGGCTTCTAATGCTACTAAAACTTGACAACATGACAGGTTTTAAAACAGTTATCTGTCAGCAAATACACGATGTTACCAAACGCTTCTCTCACAGTGGTTCCCAAATGCACGCACACTCACAGTGTGATTCTAGACAAGCACCACTATCCCTAGGAGTTTACCAAAACTCATTCACTACACTGGAAGTGGTAAGGGAACTGCACACAATATACATATTTCACGACTACACTTTACTGTCAATACCTAACTCATTTAATGGAAGCAGAAGCCATAACTGTCTTCTAATGCTACTAAAACTTCACAACATGACATGTTTTAAAACAGTTATCTGTCAGCAAATACACAATGTTACCAAACGGGTCTCTCACAGTGGTTCCCAAATGTACACAGACTCACAGTGTGATTCTAGACAAGCACCACTATCCCTAGGAGTTTACCAAAACTCATTCACTACAGTGGAAGAGGTAAGGGAACTGCACACAATCTACATATTTCACGACTGCACTTTAGTGTCAATGCCTGACTCATTTAATCAACACACAAGCAAACACTGGCTTCTAATGCTACTAAAACTTGACAACATGACAGGTTTTATAACAGTTATCTGTCAGCAAATACACGATGTTACCAAACGCTTCTCTCACAGTGATTCCCAAATGCACACAGACTCAGAGTGAGATTCTAGACAAGCACCACTATCCCTAGGAGTTTACCAAAACTCATTCACTACACTGGAAGTGGTAAGGGAACTGCACACAATCTACATATTTCACGACTACATTTTACTGATGATCAGGGCAGTGGCAGTACCCTGAGCCACTTGGTGGTTACGTTCTCTGCTTTTGGAGTGAATAGCTGAGTCTCTTGTAATTGTTTTACCCTGTGACTGCTGTGTATTTTATACATTTTAAGCACCGAACACTTCTTATTACGAGGGGTAGCTCACCTGGGAGAACTGTTTGCCTTTGCTCCGTCTTCCTTCCTTCTCGCCCCGGTCCGACGCGGTAACTCGTACCGTTGCGCGGAGGGCGGAGAAGGTCAGAGCAAGGCACGTCCGGGGACAGGCAGGCAGCGGGGAGGCATATAAGCGCATGCTCCGGCGCCTGCGCAGCGGTGATCAGGGCAGTGGCAGTACCCTGAGCTGCTTGGTGGTTACGTTCTCTGCTTTTGGAGTGAATAGCTGAGTCTCTTTTAATTGATTTACCCTGTGACTGCTGTGTATTTTATACATTTTTAGCACCAAACGCTTCTTATTACGAGGGGTAGCTCACCTGAAGAGAACTGTTTGCCTTTGCTCCTTCCTCCTTCATTCTTGCCCCGGTCCGACGCGGTAACTAGTACCGTTGCGCGGAGGGCGGAGAAGGTCGGAGCAAGGCACTTCCGGGGACAGGCAGGCAGCGGGGAGGCATAAAAGCGCATGCTCCGGCACCCGCGCAGCGGACGCGCAGCGGGCGCGCCGCTGGCGCGCCTAAGGCGTGCCTAAGGCAAGCCCGTCTGCACCCGTCCGCGGCCGTCCGGGGCCTGGGGCCAGTCCTCCTGGTGGTTTCAGCAAGAAATATGCTATACTATTCAGGATCTTCTTGCTCTTTGCCCCAAAACTGCCGACACTTGCACACACTTTATGCATGTTGATGGCCTTATTAGAGCCTGTAACCATTGTGCCTTTAAATTTAACTCTGAGACTGAGGGAAAGGTAGGTTCACCTGCTCTATGCTGCGGTCTGCTGAACTGCCTCTCTCTCAGGAAAGCAAAACACACAAGATGATGGACGGAATGTTGCACAATGGCAAAACATTCACCCCCATTCACAGATCTGGGTTTAATTCATCGTTATTTTGCTCACCACGCCACCCCAGTTCAGACATGGCCATATGCAAATCAGTCTTCACCCTGTGCCTCATGGGAACAGTCCAGCCCGAACTGCCAAGCCATGTCTTCCTTGGACCGGAATCAAGCATCCTAGGACCGGTTTCTGGCTATCAGCCGTCATCAGCCAGGATAGCTTGATTCCAGGGGCATAGTGAGTACGGAACCCACGTCTGGGCATACCCTTCCCACATGGGGTGATCAGCAAAGCACACAAGATGATGGACGGAATGTTGCACAATGGCAAAACATTCACCCCCAGTCACAGATCTGGGTTTAATCCATCGTTATTTTGCTCACCACGCCACCCCAGTTCAGACATGGCCATATGCAAATCAGTCTTGACCCTGTGCCTCATGGGAACAGTCCAGCCCGAACTGCCAAGCCATGTCTTCCTTGGACCGGAATCAAGCATCCTAGGACCGGTTTCTGGCTATCAGCCGTCATCAGCCAGAATAGCTGATTCCAGGGGCATAGTGAGCACGGAACCCACGTCTGGGCATACCCTTCCCACATAGGGTGAACAGCAAAACACACAAGATGATGGACGGAATGTTGCACAATGGCAAAACATTCATCCCCAGTCACAGATCTGGGTTTAATCCATTGTTATTTTGCTCACCACGCCACCCCAGTTCAGACATGGCCATATGCAAATAAGTCTTGACCCTGTGCCTCATGGGAACAGTCCAGCCCAAACTGTCAAGCCATGTCTTCCTTGGACCGGAATCAAGCATCCTAGGACCGGTTTCTGGCTATCAGCCATCATCAGCCAGGATAGCTTGATTCCAGGGGCATAGTGAGCACGGGACCCACGTCTGGGCATACCCTTCCCACATAGGGTGATCAGCAAAACACACAAGATGATGGACGGAATGTTGCACAATGGCAAAACATTCACCCCCAGTCACATATCTGGGTTTAATCCATCGTTATTTTGCTCACCACGCCACCCCAGTTCATACATGGCCATATGCAAATCAGTCTTGACCCTGTGCCTCATGGGAACAGTCCAGCCCGAACTGCCAAGCCATGTCTTCCTTGGACCGGAATCAAGCATCCTAGGACCGGTTTCTGGCTATCAGCCGTCATCAGCCAGGATAGCTTGATTCCAGGGGCATAGTGAGCACGGAACCCACGTCTGGGCATACCCTTCCCTCATAGGGTGAACAGCAAAACACACAAGATGATGGACGGAATGTTGCACAATGGCAAAACATTCACCCCCAGTCACAGATCTGGGTTTAATCCATTGTTATTTTGCTCACCACGCCACCCCAGTTCAGACATGGCCATATGCGAATAAGTCTTGACCCTGTGCCTCATGGGAACAGTCCAGCCCGAACTGCCAAGCCATGTCTTCCTTGGACCGGAATCAAGCATCCTAGGACCGGTTTCGGACTATCAGCCGTCATCAGCCAGGATAGCTTGATTCCAGTGGTGTAGTGAGCACGGGACCCACGTCTGGGCATACCCTTCCCACATAGGGTGAACAGCAAAACACACAAGATGATGGACGGAATGTTGCACAATGGCAAAACATTCACCCCCAGTCACAGATCTGGGTTTAATCCATCGTTATTTTGCTCACCACGCCACCCCAGTTCAGACATGGCCATATGCAAATCAGTCTTGACCCTGTGCCTCATGGGAACAGTCCGGCCCAAACTGCCAAGCCATGTCTTCCTTGGACCGGAATCAAGCATCCTAGGACCGGTTTCTGGCTATCAGCCATCATCAGGCAGGATAGCTTGATTCCAGTGGTGAAGTGAGCATGGGACCCACGTCTGGGCATACCCTTCCCACATAGGGCGAACAGCAAAACACACAAGATGACGGACGGAATGTTGCGCAATGGCAAAACATTCACCCCCAGTCACAGATCTGGGTTTAATCCATCGTTACTTTGCTCACCACGCCACCCCAGTTCAGACATGGCCATATGCAAATCAGTCTTGACCCTGTGCCTCATGGGAACAGTCCAGCCCGAACTGCCAAGCCAGGTCTTCCTTGGACCGGAATCAAGCATCCTAGGACCGGTTTCTGGCTATCAGCCGTCATCAGCCAGGTGATGGATTAAACCCAGATCAGTTGACTGGGGGTGAGTGCTTGCAATGTTCAACACTCTGTCCATCATTTCCTTTGGTTTTGCTTTGTTTGCCATAAGTTGGCAGGGTATGCTCAGATGTGAGTCCCTTGCTCACTTTGCCACTGGATTCAAGCAAGCCTGGCTGAAGACGGCTGAAATGCCAGAAACCGGTCGTAGAAAGCTTGTTTCCGGTCCAGGGAAGACATGGTTTGGCAGTTCGGGCTGGACTGTTCCCATGAGGCACAGGGTCAGACTGATTTGCATATGGCCATGTCTGAACTGGGGTGGCCCAAAAAAAATGCACCTTGGCCTTGAACGCTTAGATAACTTGCGGCCCATCTCTCTTCTTCCTTATTTTGCCAACATCGCAGAGAAAGTGGTTAACCAGCAACTTACGGCTCATATTGGGAAATGCCATCTCCTACACCCCACTCAATCGGGCTTCCGTGAATGTCATTCGACTGAGTCGGCCCTTCTCCTGGACACTGAGACCATTCGGCAATTCGTGGACGCGGGTCAAACTGCGGCCCTGATTCTGCTTGATCTCAGTGCGGCCTTTGACACGGTGGCCTACCAGATATAGGTTGACCGTTTGAAGAAGGGAGGTGTGTCTGGGAAGGCCTTAGGCTGGCTCACCTCTTTTTTGGATAATCATAGCTTCCAGGTGAGGCAGGGTAAGTTCTACTCTAAGGTGATGGAACTGCAGCAGGGGGTCCCTCAGGGCTCAATTTTGAGCCCCACCCTTTTTAATCTGTATGTGGCTCCCTTAGCTGAGATTGCTGAAGGCTTTGGGATTAGAGTGGTATCCTACGCCGATGACACCCAGTTGGTAGTGTCCCTGACTCAGGATCAACAATCGGCGGCTCCCAACTTGGTGGCATGCCTCCAAGAACTTGCAGCCTGGATGGACAAAAACTGTTTAAAACTTAACGGGGATAAGATCGAGGTACTGGTGGTGGGAAAAGCTCCTTCTGTCTGGTCGTCTGCTTGGTGGCCGCAGAATTTGGGCCCCACTCCTGTTCCCTGTGCCCAGGCAAAAAACCTAGGGGTCTGGATGGATTCCCACCTCTCATTTGAATATCATGCCAGACGGGTTGCGGGTGCCTGTTCCGGAGTACTAAAGGGACTAAGGAAGACTTTGGACATATTGCCTGCTGCTGCCAGGAAGACCTTAGTTCACGCACTCGTGACTTCCCGTCTTGGTTATGGGAATGTCCTCTATTTGGGTGCTACAGAGAGGTGTATGCAGAGACTCCAATGCGTGCAGAACGCAGCGGCCCGATTAGTCCTGATGCGACAGAGGAGAGCCCCCTTTAATTCGGCTCTTACCTCCTTACACTGGCTCCCAATTCGGGAACAAGTTCGTTTTAAGGCACTATGTGTGTGCCACCGCATTATGCATGGGACCTCACCGGAATATTTGCGGAACCTCCTCACCCCCTACACTCCTACCCGCCGCATTAGGTCTGAGGGGATGGGTTTGGTTTGTATCCCTGTGGTGAAGAAATCCAGGATGGGTGGCCGCTCTTTTCGTTTTTTGGCGGCCCAACTCTGGAACAAACGTCCAGTATGCCTCCGATTGGAGCCCTTTGAGGGCATTTTTAGGAAGAAACTGAAGACTCTCCTGTTCCCTCCTGGATAGCTCTTAGTAACCTGCTCTTGCTGCCTCATCGTAGCGCGGGGACACACTGTTCTTAGTGTAACCATGCGCTTTATAAGCTCGTTAATAATAATAATACTGTCAATACCTAACTCATTTAATGGAAGTATAAGCCATAACTGTCTTCTAATGCTAATAAAACTTCACAACATGACATGATTTAAAACAGTTATCTGTCAGCAAATACACGATGTTACCAAATGCTTCTCTCACAGTGGTTCCCAAATGTATACAGACTCACAGTGTGAATCTAGAGAAGCACCACTATCCCTGGGAGTTTACCAAAACTCATTCACTACAGTGGAAGAGGTAGGGGAACTGCACACAATCTACATATTTCACGACTGCACTTTAGTGTCAATGCCTCACTCATTTAATCAACACCCAAGCAAACACTGGCTTCTAAAGCTACTAAAACTTAAAAACATGACAGGTTTTAAAACAGTTGTCTGTCAGCAAATACACGATGTTACCAAACACTTCTCTCACAGTGGTTCCCAAATGCACACAGACTCACAGTGTGATTCTAGACAAGCACCACTAGCCCTAGGAGTTTACCAAAACTCATTCAATACACTGGAAGTGGTAAGGGAACTGCACACAATCTACATATTTTACGACTACACTTTACTGTCAATATCTAACTCATTTAATGGAAGCATAAGCCACAACTGTCTTCTAATGCTACTAAAACTTCACAACATGACATGTTTTAAAACAGTTATCTGTCAGCAAATACACAATGTTACCAAATGGTTCTCTCACAGTGGTTCCCAAATGAACACAGACTCACAGTGTGATTCTAGACAAGCACCACTATCCCTGGGAGTTTACCAAAACAAATCCAATACAGTGGAACAGATAAGGGAACTGCACTCAATCTACATATTTCACGACTGAACTTTAGTGTCAATTCCTGACTCATTTAATCAACACATAAGCAAAGACTGGCTTCTAATGCTAATAAACTTGACAACATGACAGGTTTTAAAACAGTTTTCTGTCAGCAAATACACGATGTTACCAAACACTTCTCTCACAGTAGTTCCCAAATGCAAACAGACTCACAGTGAGATTCTAGAGAAGCACCACTATCCCTAGGACTTTACCAAAACTCATTCACTACAGTGGAAGTGGTAAAGGAACTGCACACAATCTACATATTTCACGACTGCACTTTAATGTCAATGCCTGACTAATTTAATCAACGCATAACCAAAGACTGGCTTCTAATGCTACTAAAACTTGACAACATGTTTTAAAACAGTTTTCTGTCAGCAAATACACGATGTTACCAAACGCTTCTCTCACAGTGGTTCCCAAATGCACACAGACTCACAGTGTGGTTCTAGACAAGCACCACTATCCCTAGGAGTTTACCAAAACTCATTCACTACACTGGAAGTGGTAAGGGAACTGCACCCAATCTACATATTTCACGACTACACTTTACTGTCAATACTTAACTCATTTAATGGAAGTATAAGCCATAACTGTCTTCTAATGCTAATAAAACTTCACAACATGACATGTTTTAAAACTGTTTTCTGTCAGCAAATACACAATGTTACCAAACACTTCTCTCACAGTGGTTCCCAAATGCACACAGACTCAGAGTGAGATTCCAGACAAGCACCACTATCCCTAGGAGTTTACCAAAACTCATTCACTACACTGGAAGTGGTAAGGGAACTGCACACAATCTACATATTTCACGACTACACTTTACTGTCAATACCTAACTCATTTAATGGAAGCATAAGCCATAACTGTCTTCTAATGCTAATACAACTTCACAACATGACATGTTTTAAAACAGTTATCTGTCAGCAAATACACAATGTTACCAAATGGTTCTCTCACAGTGGTTCCCAAATGAACACAGACTCACAGTGTGATTCTAGACAAGTACCACTATCCCTAGGAGTTTACCAAAACTCATTCACTACAGTGGAAGAGGTAAGGGAACTGCACACAATCAACATATTTCACGACTGCACTTTAGTGTCAATGCCTGACACATTTAATCAACACAAAACAAACACTGGCTTCTAATGCTACTAAAACTTGACAACATGACAGGTTTTATAACAGTTTTCTGTCAGCAAATACACGATGTTACCAAACACTTCTCTCACAGTGGTTACCAAATGCACACAGACTCAGAGTGAGATTCTAGACAAGCACCACTAGCCCTAGGAGTTTACCAAAACACATTCACTACAGTGGAAGTGGTAAGGGAACTGCACACAATCTGCATATTTCACGACTGCACTTTAGTGTCAATGCCTGACTCATTTAATCAACACATAAGCCCGTACCATAGAAGACAGTCTTTAGTTATGTGTTGATTAAATGAGTCAGGCTTTGACACAAAAGTGCAGTCTTGAAATATGTACATTGTGTGCAGTTCCCTTACCACTTCCATAGTAGTGAATGAGTTTTGTTAAACTCCTAGGGATAGTGTTGTTTGTCTAGAATCACACTGTGAGTCTGTGTGCATTTGGGAACCACTGTGAGAGAAGTATTTGGTAACATGGCGTATTTGCTGGCAGATAACTGTTTTAAAACCTATCTTGTTGTCAAGTTTTAGTAGCATTAGAAGTAGGGGTGGGCGGAATTTGCGAAATTAACTTTCGTAAATTATCGCGAAAATGCTAAAAATGTCCGCAAACACGCCGGAAATATCGCGAAGACGCGGAAGTTTTTTTCCCGCCTGTTCGCGGTATTTTTTGCGTGATCGCAGGTCGCCAACTTCCCCATGCGGTAGCACAAGGGCGCGGCCATCTTGTTTTCACTTGGCCCGCCCTCTCGCGATGCTTACTTCCTGTTCCGGGTCGCGCAATGCATGCTCGCGCCCGTTCGCAGTAGAAATTTCCTGTTCGCGACCGCTTTTACTTGATCGCGTTGCTTTTTGCTTGCTCTGGGAGAAAATATCGTGCAAACTTGCGCACGTGGTCGCAATGGGCGTGGCCATCTTGTTTTTCACTCTATTGCATTGTTCTGGGGCCTGATTTTCAATCCTCACAAAATCCTTTCAATTCTTTGTTTATAGCCACTTTTTTTGGATCTTTATTACTTATTATTTGTCTAACTATTTTCCTGCTTCTATATTTTTGGTTTTTGTCTACTTTTTTTTTGTTTTTTAGCTACTTTTTCTCTTTCTATTGCCTGCTATTTATTTCCTTTACTCCTTTATTTATTTTACCTTTTCTTTCCAGCCCCGTCCCCAGAACCCTGTCCAGGGGTAGGGCTGTTCGCCGGCGTAGCCAGAGCCGCGACCGCCTTCCTTGCGGAAGGCGGCGCCCACAAGGGGTGCAGGCATGGGCCTTATTTGGGGAGGAGGAGTTGGCTGCACTAATTTTCTTTGTGCAGCGCCACCTACCCTCAACCCTGGCAGCAGGTGGCAGGCCTGGGTCCGGGTACGGCCTCCGGGAACGTCGGCAGCGGTGGGGGAAGGTGCGCCGGGCAGTGTCGCGCATCTCTGGCGTCCGGCGCACCCAGGCACAGCTGACGCACCGGTGGTCCGACATCCTGGACCGTGAGCAGGACCTGCTGGACCTGCTAGGAGTGGAGGTCCCGGGGCTTGGTGAGTACATATTTAATTACTACAACTTTGTGTCTGTTCTTCTGCTCTGTGTTATATATTGCGAATATTTTCTTTCCTTCCAACCAGCTAGAATGTTGCTGCTTACAAATCAATACATTCCAGGTTAATAACGTTTAAAAGTCTTCTGTGATTATGGTACTCTTCTGCGCTACTACTAATCTTACTTGTTTGCAGCTTTTCGTTTGCGCTTGCTTAGCGTGATTCTTTACGAGTTTATTTTAGAGAAATTAAGTTACGTAATGCTACAGTGACTCTAGTCCACTCCTTACTTTGTCCCGTGACCGTCACTAATAGATAGGGGCGGATTGATATTTAGGTACACTACTTTGTATGAGCTTCTAATTTATTAGTGTTATGCGTGATGCCCCCTCACTCAGTTACGTGACGTACTGCTAGTACGGCAGTCTTTAGAACCTTTTCTAGTTTGTTCAATGAGTGGTGGTAGGCTTAGCAGTTACTTAGCAGTAGCAGATCAGCATCAATCAAACCAAAATTTGGTGTATACAAAAAATGTAGTCATGTTCATGTGTCCTCCATGATTTGACCATACGCATTGTTGAGGAATACAGTGGAAATGCATACTTAATGTACAATTGGCATGCCTGGAATAGGTGGGCTAGGTTGGGTGGTACGTTGTACTTAGGCTTAGTTGTAACTTAGTTTGCTGGAATCAGAATGGAAGACTGGATTACTGTTGATAAATAGTAACTTAAGCAGTCGAACTGCGAATCCCCCGATATTACATGTTGACCAGATGAGATCGGTCAATGTAGTTATTGCAATTGTTGTTTACATAAGTGTTTTTTGACCGTTGTTGAAAAATATTGCATTTGTTTGACACCATCCATCAATGTTTGTCTCTTTCTTATATCTTTCCTGTTCTTCAGCACCCAGGGGCAGACCGACAGGGACTGGGCAGTCGGCGGGACAGGAACAACACCACCAGGAGGACACCGCTGAGGGCTCCTCTGCTGGCCCCAGTAAGTCTTCTTGTTTTTAATAATATTTCTTATTCCATAACTTTTACTGCCCCATATTTTTCCTGAACTATTGTTGGTTTCCAAATGCTATTTTTTTACCACCAATTATCCTTCGATCTGTACGGTTTCAAAAATCTTATCCCTGCCTCCGCTATAATGACTCTGAGTACTACTACCACTACATACTATCAGTCTGTCTGTACTGTAGTAGCTAGTCTTGCCCAGTTGGGCAGTGCCACTCTTTGTGAAAGGTTGTAATATAAAACTCATATTCACCAGTAGCTCGAGCCACTGAGTACAATCCGTTGGGTCGTCGTCTTGTACTACTTTTACTCTTATTGATCTTGAGGCTTTGAAAATTCACAGCAACAACAGCCCTACCAAATTTATTACTATTTTGATATGATACGCTATAGGACATACTACTGTTGTAGGGATCTTGCACATACATTTGCACCAGAAAATAGGATGTTGGTGATGGTAGGTTGGACCTTCCTTGCACACCTCAATCAGACATTCCGCACCCACCACAATTCCACTGCTTGACTATAGTACTGTCTTGTCATAACTATTAGGTCTCGGAACCCTCCCCCCAAGATACCCAACAAGTAGACAACCCAGAACATAACACACCCAACCTCTCAGTCGTGGATGCCATTCACATGCACACCCTTACTTTAATTTGCTCACTCGTGTAAATTAGTCCACACCAAAATACCACCAAGTCTATGTAAGTTCAAAATGTTTATTTCAATTTGAGAAGGTCTGTACACTGTTTTCTTAGCAGCACCAACCGGAAAATCAATAACATTAAAACAATATACATTGTTGTTACACTTATACAGTTGGGAATTAAATCATGATAACTGAACAGTGGTGGAAGGCAGCACCACCATCCCATAGCAATTTAGTTTATATAAATTTATAAAAGAAGATGTGAGTGAAGGGACCCCTCACTTTAGAAGAACCTAGTACTGGTAGTTGTTGCATCATTCAGAAGCTCTGGTTCGTAGAAGGGAATCTTGCGTCTGTGGTGTGCGTTAGTATATTGCAACTTGCAAGCATTTCTCAGCCGTGCCAAAAAGTGTAGCATCTATGGATAAGCAATATGGACTAACAGTAACAGTAGTACACCAGTACTTCCTAAAAAAGTGGCTTGTTAATGTTTGTGGACCGCTTGTACGCAGCGCGTAGACTAGACAGTAGCAGTGTGAGGCAGGTCATGTGGGCTCAAAGGTGTCTTAAGAAGCTGCAAGGTAAAGGTATCTTCACATGTGCAAAAATAAAAGCCACAGAGGTAAAATGGTAGCATGGCTAGGGCTAATTAAGCAAAGGCTACAATGATCATATATAACTATTAGTGTCTACTCTACTACTACCTGATTTGTACTAGTGATGTATGTTAGTATGAACTCATTTTTCAACCTTGCAACTGATCAATAGGGGGGAGGTATATATGACGCCTTATAAATGTGTAATGTTTTCTAGGCGCACTACCGACCACCAGTGCCGGGGCCAGTGAACAAGGCGACGCGGAGGGAGAGGATGCAGCAGTTGCTGCCGATACCGACGATGGAGCGGTAGGGGGAGTGGCAGCACCAGTGGCAGGCGGTGGTAAGTTAGATTCATAATCCTTAACTATTGTTGAACTTGACAGCACACTCACTGCAAGGGTGTACTGTATGTATATGTATACTGTACAGTTGTGACTTATGGCCCCATCAGGATGGTGGGTGTATTGCCCCCGCCGGGCCGGCTGGAATTCACTGCCGACACCGCAGGGGCAAACCTCCCGCCATCCCTGTAGAAAATATTCAGACATGTCGACCAGGCGGAAAAGGGTTCAATATGGCGGTGGTGTCTCTCTCACCACACCCCCAGCCATATAATCTGCATTTTGGAATGCCTTTGCGTGGCGGCATTGCCGTCCGCCACGGAAAGGCATGCAGACATTGCAGAGTATGCTTGGGGGCCCCCATGGAGGGTACCTACCTATGCTATGGTACCCCCCCGCCTTTCAAAGCAAAACGTGACAGGCTTCGTGCGGGGCCCGTCATGTTGTGCTTGGAAAAGCAGCACAACATTTTAGCATTGCTTTCAGCAAAGCCAACCAGAATGTAAAAAAAAAAAACAGGTTGCGCCCGCCACTGTGCCAGGCGCATCATCCTAATTACTTGTCCCCATGGGACCCCCACCCTTTTTAGTAGTCGGATGGCGGGCGGACAAAGTCCGCCCGCTATCCGATGTCATAAGTAAGTATGAGTTGTTGGGGACGTTTGAAGAGTGAACTAGAAGACTAGAATTCCCTTTAATTGGTATAGGACTAGGAGCCGGAGTATTGAGTAACCAATGGCCTCATCTATCTGATTTCAACTCCGCTTTGAAAGTTTTATGGAGAAGAGCACCTGGTGCACTGTTCAACTAAAAAATGTAAGACAGGTGGAAGGAAGAAGGACGGGCGACATTTAAAATGTTATGTACTACTGTGCTTTATTTTATAGTGCTACTCTACCATGCCACTATGTGTATAAATAATTACCTTGTCCTACTGTTTTATTAAGACTATATTTTACAATTGTCTTGTTTTTTTCTTTTTGATACACAGCTACTCCGAAACTCAACCGGAAGGAGTTGGCTGCCAAGTCACAGCGCCGGAAGCTGGAGGCAATCCAGCGGGAATACCGGCGGCTGGTGGTCCTAGCCGAGGAGGAGGAGGAGACTGCAGCAGCAATTCAAGCCTCCTCCAGTGCCCCAGGCCCCAGCCACCGCCCTCCAGCGGTACGGCACCACCGTCTGGCGGCTGCCCGCTGCCACCGTGCCATCTCCGGTGCCCCCCCCACTGTGGCTGCAACTACCGTGGCCTTAGACGCCGCGTCGCCTGTTTAGAGGATGAGATGCGCCAGATGCGTGTCCTCCTCCAGTCCCGCCGCACCAGTTAGTCCCTGTCACTGCCCCTTTTTTAATTCTTGTTCTTTACTCGTTTGGGCGTTACAGACTTTTTTCTACTATGGACAGTGGTTGGGGTTAGGGAGGGGGGTGGGTCAGCTTTTGTGGGTTTAGTTTATTTTTGTTAGGGTAAATTAAATATATTTTTCTATGTTACATGCAATGTTGTTAATGTTTTGTAGGTGGGGTAACTGTTTTACATCAAACTGTTTCCTTGCTGGTGCATGGCCGCCCATAGCCTGTGTTTGATTTCAATAATTTGCTGACTGTATAAGACACAAACAGATAGATGCGACACACCTCACTCATTGACTGGTCCTTCTAGTACTTTCAGTCTGTCCTCTAGTCTATGCATTCTTTGGAGTGGTGTGTGAAAATGAAATCATTGACAACATGTCCATTATTAACCCCTTCAGCGCTGGGCGAATTCCGCCGCGGTGCTGAAGGGTTCGAGCGCGGGCGGGACCATGACGGAACGGTTCCGTCATGAGCACAGCTCAACCGTGGCTCATGACGGAACCGTTCCGTCATGAGCATGGAAGGGGTTAATTCTGCCTCCCCCAAACTTCTCTCTTACCGGTGCTTGATGTTTATGTCCAACTGTGGCACAGCACTGGCTGCATGGTGAAGATGGTTTCCTTTTTCATACATGCCATGATTGGGGTGGTGGTGGTGGTAGTATTGTAGTAGTAGTAGACACTGGCAGGGCGGCAGCATTTCCAAAAAAAGAAAAGGAGACACTCAATCACCTTTGAGAGACTGTTAGAGGAGTAGTTGAATGAAGTACAGTACAGAACTTACCGAGCAACAATAATATGCTCAAATATTTGACAAAAAAACTGAATGGTGGTTAGGAGGATAGCCTACTAGACAGAGTTACAAACTATAGTTGTGTCGAGTCACTTGACTATGCCTACAGTCTAACAGTTAGTGCTGTATATGAGGAATGACAACAAACAAATCCAATCAATGCCGGCAATTCATGCTGAGGTACATGTTCCTTTGTTAAATAAAATAACCTCTGAAATATCCTACTCATGGGTGGCCAAGCAGAAGAAGATCATTGCTCTGTCTTGAAATTGAAGTAGTGTTGCTTTCACCACATCCGCCCCAGCAAGTGTGTGATTAAGTATTGGTGTACATTTAATTTAGTTACACCTCGACAATAAGTCACACAGCCCGGGGGAAGAGGGTTAGGGTTTGTTGAATGGATGGGAAGGGGTTTTTTGGGAAAGGTTTGACATAGAAAAACAGCATGCATACATAGACAAACAAACGCCAATCATTGAAGACTACCATATCCATATGTTAAGGGAGAAAAAGGCAATGCATGCATGATGATGAGAGACCCGGATTACATACACTTCTATTTCTTGTTCTGTTGTTCCGGCCTTAATATTTAACAGATAGCAAATAGAAATTTAAATATTGGTAGGGAAGAATCGTAAACACAGAGCAAACCTAATGATGATTGATAATAACAACTCCAAGAACACACTGTTGTAAAGATTGTATACAAGATATTAATCAAATTATTTAAAAGAAGTTAAAAGTGGATACTGTTACTGTCTTATCCTGGTCAAAAAGGTGGACTGGATTTTTGCGTCTCGGCATTCCTCTTGCTCCTCTCGTCCATCAATCTTGGGTGTGTCGCCTCGCCACTCGCCACTGCCCGGCTGGAAAAAAAAGGTGATTGATTGGTAAGGTAATTAATATGCATTGTAATGTTTTACAAAGTTTTGGGCAAGGCCCGGCCTGTAATTTTAGATGGAAAACCAAAGGGGATATTGAGAAAGAAAGTGAAAACAAATGCACAAGTGATGGTGTAGTGCAACAAGAACACTTTCCGAGGTGGCATGTATGCATATGCATCGTCTCTACTCTAGTCTGTTTCCAGCATTGACCTTCAATAGTAACAGGAGAGAGCAGGCCCACAGTGCTTAGCATTAGCACATCCTACGTTAACACTTTAGAGTCCTTTTTTTTTCTCTCAAAGAGTTGGACAAACGCAAAGCACATTATCCATTCCAAACATAGCATTTTACAGTTTAAGTTAGTAAAATCAATGCACTGCAGTCAACCCACCACTACACTCTATTCAACTTCTACACAGACATTTGGGTCTGCTGTGGTTGTTGTTGACGTGTTTACCTTTAGGCTTTTCCGTTTTATGCCACTCCTGAAACATCCTCCTGACTTCATCATCATCTCTGATACTTTTACTGACTGACTGAAGATCGGCCTGCAGTATAAGTATAATTTTTATGACACAACAAGAGTAGAAATATAAATATTACTGACTTGAGTCATTCTTTATTGTGTACAGAAAGATAGATTACTACTAGTACACTTTGACATCACTTTGTGCACAAGAAACAAACAACGCAAACACAAAGACCAATAGCTCAGAGTCAGGTGTCCAATGCATGCCATTAATTGTCATCATTCATTACCTGTTCTTTCTCATCTTAAGTTAACGGGCCATCTCTTTCGCCATCATCATGATGGACAGTGCTGTTGTGTCACAGTCATTTGCATTGCGCAGATTGAGTGAGTCCCCTTCCTGTATTGAATTAAAAGCAATGTATCACCAAGATGCAGGAGAAGTACATATTTCTTATTTGCAAGAAGGGGAAAATTAGTGTGTTCTGTAGAAAGTTGATTAGTGGCAGTGCACAATTACATAAATTAATGCGCAACAAACACAACAAAATCTACATCATTCAGTCTGTGACTTTGCGGCCAATGCATGGCATCAATCATTAACTGTTCCTTCTCATCTTAAGTTAACGGGCCATCTCTTTCGCCATTATCATGATGGACGGTGCTGTTGTGTCACAGTTATTTGCATTGCGCAGATTGAGTGAGTCCCCTTCCTGTATTGAATTAAAAGCAATGTATCACCAAGATGCAGGAGAAGTACACATTTCTTATTTGCAAGAAGGGGAAAATTAGTGTGTTCTGTAGAAAGTTGATTAGTGGCAGTGCACAATTACATAAATTCATGCACAACACACACAACAATATCTACATCATTCAGTCTGCGATTCTGCGGCCAATGCATAGCATCAATCATTACCTGTTCCATCTCATCTTGTTAACAGGCCATCTATTTCGCCATCATCATCATGGACGGTGCTGTTGTGTCACAGTCATTTGCATTGCGCAGATTGAGTGAGTCCCCTTTCTGTATTGAATTAAAAGCAATGTATCACCAAGATGCAGGAGAAGTACACATTTCCTATTTACAAGAAGGGAAGAATTAGTGTGTTCTGTAGAAAGTTGATTAGTGGCAGTGCATAAATTCATGCGCAACAAACACAACAAAATCTACATCATTCAGTCTGCGACTCAGCGGCCAATGCATGGCATCAATCATTACCTGTTCCATCTTATTTTCAGTTAATGGCCAGTCTCTCTCGGCTCTGAAAGGAGGATAGCTATAGTAGTCATCTGAATCATGGTCCACTTGTTTTGGAAGGACGAGGAAAGTTTGAATTTGTTGTTACCATCATCCAATCATCATTCATGAGGGAAATGGAATTGAGCAGGAGATTCAGTATGATCGAGCGGAGGAGCTGGATTCGGAGGACTGTACTGTCAAATGGCAGACACCTGAAACTTGTATCTTAAATTAGAAGAGTAGAAGACGGTGATAGTGGATTTGTTGCAATTCACAAGTTTATAACCGGAACGACAGACACATAAACAAAGGGGGAAAAAAGGGAGGAAGACAGTAAGTGCGAGCCTAATTGTCAGGGAAGTATAGCTCGTCCTCAAACTCTGGGGGTTCTTCCAGTAGTAGGTAATCATCTGACAGAATACTTCCGTCACCTGAGCCGCTGTCCTCATCTTCCTCTGTTGATTCATGTATTGTGTAATTCGGTGGTATGAAGTGCTGATTCATTTTGATCATTGTTAACCTCTCCACGTTTTTGGGAGATAGACTGGTCCTTCTCAATGTTACAATGGAACCAGCAGCACTGAAAACACGTTCGGAAGAGACACTTACGACAGGGCAAGCCAGATAGCTTATCGCCAGCCTGATGAGCTGTGGCCATTCAGACCTTTTCCTACACCAATACTGCAATGGGTTTTGATCAACGTACACCTCTGTTGGGTCGTCCAGATAGGCCTGGACCATCCGCTCAATGTTCAGGGTTGCTGCTGGTAAGCTTTTGTGCTGTTTTTTCTGTGCATCAGCACTGTGCTTACAAAGGCCCATCTTTACATACCAATCCTGTAATGATTGTACTCGGCCTAATGATCCAGTTATTGTTTCTGTAGTCGATAGTGATGGTGAGTGTTGTGATTGTGACTCTGAGCCAACCGCACTGCCCTCAGCCGACGAAGTTGCACTTGATTCTGCATGGCCTGCTTCAGTATCAGTACTTGTTGTGGGTTGATGTGGCGGGCTTTTAATTAGCAGCCCTTCGTTTTCAAACTTAATGGCTGCTTCAGCTATACAACTTTTATAGCGGGCAACATCATTGTCGGAAAAAGCAAGGAATGTCTTCACTAGTCCTAATTTTGCACGTGGATCCAAAATTGTGGCACAAATGTAATGTTCTTGTGACAAAATTTTATTTTGTATCCTTACATTTTCAGTCAAGCGCCTGGATAAGCTCTCCACCAAGTCATGGGCTTGCCTTCTGTCCTCTACACATTTGTAGGATTCAGACACATTATTCAGCTCATGCTCTAGCATTTGCAACAATGGGATAGCTTGGCCCATTGTACAGTCCTCCTTGCTGACTTCACGTGTGAAGACCTCAAAAGGAGACAGCATCTCAGTCAGGCATTTAATTAGGGTCCATTGCTCCCCCTGAAGGGTCATGCCTTTAACACTAGCAGCATCCCTGCTTCTGTACCAGACATATTCATGGAGTGACCTGTGCTGTTCGTACAGACGATCAAGCATGTAATACGTTGAGTTCCAACGTGTTGCCACCTCCTGGATGAGTGCCTTGACTGGCATCCTAAATTCACGTTGGATGATCCTCAGCTGCTTCCGAGCTTTAAAAGAATGGCTGAAATGAGGGCATATTCTTCGGCAGATGGCCAGTAAATTGCTGACTATGGGTTCTTTTTTCAGAAAGTCTTGCACTATAATGTTTATGCAGTGTGCCAAACACGGAACCCTGAAATAGGAACCAAGTTCCATGGCCTTAAGTACATTACTGCCATTGTCTGTGGCAACAAAACCAATACCAAGCCCTCTGGGCCGCAGCCATTCCAAAACCTTGGTGCGAAACTCTTCTAAAATGTTTTCAGCCGTATGAGATTTCTCCATGGCGAACATGGCTACAGTTGCATGTTTCCGAGTACCTTCAAAAATCGCAGCTGTGTCAACAACACCTCGTGCAGATAGTTTATCTCTAACCCCCACAAAAGAGATCCAGTGTGCAGTGATGCACATGTAATCTGTGGCTTGGCAACTGCTCCACATGTCTGTTGTCAGGCAGATATTGTGCACAGCACTCTGCTGTAAACCTTGACCAACCAATTCCAGCACATCATGATGTAGTGCCGGAACAGCAATTCTTGCGAAATAGGACCGGCTGGGAACTTTCCATTTCGGGCAGATGGCAGACACAAATTCAAGGAAACCCACCCCTTCCACAAATGAAAAAGGAAGAAGGTCCAGCGCTAACATTTTAGCCAACTTCGCATTGTACAATCGTGCCGTTGGGTGGTTGCGTTGGAACTGCCCCTCCAACCTAAACATGCTCTCAATGGTAGGCTGGCTTACTTTCCTTAGTGGTGTTGTTTTCATTAACCCACTAAGGCTCAACGACACAGATTGTCTCATTGAGGTACTCGCCGGTCGCCTTGGTGTCTCAGCCTGACTCTGAGTATGGCTCTTACTGCGGTGCCACTCTGATGTTACTGAGGAGGATGTGGGCGTTACCACTGCAGTACTGGGAACAGGGCTAGAAATGCCTCCCTCTTCTTCACCTTCCACCGCAATAATATCATTCCCTGATTCACCTTGACCAACTTCAATGGGTTGAGTTTTTCTACTTTCTTTTAACTTAAGTAGGTGTGCCTCCCACACGATATTGTGGTGTATTCTGAGATGACTTGCTTGTACTCCGGTACCATAGTTTGTACCAAGCTTACCACGCCGAACACCTTGCCGACAAATTGAGCATATAGCAACGTTCTCCTCCTTGTTGCTAACAGAAAAGAAGTCCCAAACTGGGGAGGAGAACTTTCTGGCAATGCTGGATGTGCCACTTTCAACACCAGATGAACTTGAGGGGGTGCTTGAAAATATGTGACCCTGTGCACCTACACTGTGACTTTTACTACCACTACCTACTGAGATGGTTGAGCTGGATGTAGGTCCATGCCAGGCCTTGGAAAATATGGCAGCTGGAGGTAGTGGTGGTGTAACCTGTGTTGGTGATATCCGTGCTACATCCCGCTCAGTAGCAGCCTTTCTGGATAGGGTGAGAATGTCGGTCTCCAATCCCTTTGGGGCGGGAGTAATGTGCGTGATGACTGGCTCGTCTTCATCAACATCATCACCCCCCTCTTCTACATCTACCTCCATAACTCTAAGTTTTTCTGGGACCTTCCTTTTCAGAAGCATAGTCTTGTGGCGTATATCACTCTCAGACCGAGCTGGTGGGACCCAAGTGTCATCATGATCATCAGAAGCGGGGCTTGAAGAAGAAGATGATGGACTAAGCCTCCTTTTCCTTGCTGGTGGTCTGGAAGACAATAGATCTTCTGAAACAATGGTTTGACTTTGCTCCACTTTGTCTGCAGGAAGCTCGATTTCCTGAAATGCCCCTACGTCAGGAGCAACAACTACTATGGTGGGCTGTTGCGGCGGCTGCTGCTGCTGTTCTTGTTGCGGCGGCTGCTGCTGCTGTTCTTGTTGCGGCGGCTGCTGCTGCTGTTCTTGTTGCGGCGGCTGCTGCTGCTGTTCTTGTTGCGGCGGCTGCACACTGATCTGCTGAGTTTGCACCTGCGTTGAACTTGATTGTGTACTACTTTGCGGTAATGACATTTCTTCAACATCGCTGCTCGTTAGTAGACTGGCTACCTCTGCGACACTAAAGCCCTTGGGCCTAGGTTGGTGGGGTTGGACCGCTGTGCTGCTCCCAGCTTGGTTCCCGGACAACGCTTTGGTGCCAAAAAAAACATTGGCCGGCACACCACCAGTCGTGGTTAATGGCACTTGCTTTTTCTGTTCCTTCTTCTCACCGGCAACTTTCTTGGTACTGGACCTGGTACCTTTCTTTGGGGCCATCTTCTTCAGATGTCAGGCAGGATGCAGATGCACAACAAGTTCTGGTCTCACGTGCACGTGATGCGCAGCAGGACTTCTGTCTGGCTGGCAGTACAACGGGTAGCCGGGTGATGCTGATGACACCTCCTACTCTGTCTTTTGTGAACCTAAAAGCAAATAATACAGGAGAAGAATATCAGTGACATGTTGCATTTGTTGTTGTGGTTCAGTTACTTAGTACTGTACTAGTGCAAACAAAAGATAGTCTAGCCATTTATGACTTTTTTTTTTAACTAGAGCTATGTTATACTACTAGTACTGTGTACAGCCACACACTACACTCTCAGGAAGGATAGGAAAGTTAATAATAAACAACAAAATAAAAATTTAATGGAAGTGGGGTGGACCATTGCATTATTTGAGCATCTCAGCATCCATGGAGCTGCTGCTGGCAAAGGGGGTGGATGGATGGAAGCAGTAAGCCAAAGAGCCAATAGGAAAACCATGCAGGCCTATGGCAAAAGCAGGACACTAATAACTCACAGTCCAAATACCAAAAAAGGCCACCACCCACATGGACACACACAAATCACAAACAAGCCGGGGGCCTGGGAAACACCAGGAGCTGACAAAAGACCTATAAAAGCCAGGTAAATGATGCCTGCTAAAGCACACTGCTCTGCCTTTTTAATGCAACAAAATGTAAATAGGAACATTCACAGGCCCCAAAAAGCTCTGCAGGGTGCATGCATTGCACACCAACACACCAGACACATACAACAAAAGCATGTCTTTAAGACAACCAACATCAGAAAGGCCACCCCAAAAAACACACTTCCCCAACTCAATCCAATGCCATCCATGCCCTAAATGATGTCTAAATTCAACAGATCACACAGAAAACACTTGATTAATAAAGCTGTGGCTACCTGCTCTGATCCTAGTGGATGAAAAAGCAGGCCTGTTGGCAGACAAGGCCAGGCAAGCTTGCAGGCCTAGGCCTCATAATGGCCACCAGCCACATGGCCAGGCCCAACAACATCACAAAGGCCACCCCAAAAAACACACTTCCCCAACTCAATCCAATGCCATCCATGCCCTAAATGATGTCTAAATTCAGCAGATCACACAGAAAACACTTGATTATTAAAGCTGTGGCTACCTGCTCTGATCCTAGTGGATGAAAAAGCAGGCCTGTTGGCAGACAAGGCCAGGCAAGCTTGCAGGCCTAGGCCTCAAAATGGCCACCAGCCACATGGCCAGGCCCAACAACATCACAAAGGCCACCCCAAAAAACACACTTCCCCAACTCAATCCAATGCCATCCATGCCCTAAATGATGTCTAAATTCAACAGATCACATAGAAAACCCTTGATCAATAAAGCTGTGGCTACCTGCTCTGATCCTAGTGGATGAAAAAGCAGGCCTGTTGGCAGACAAGGCCAGGCAAGCTTGCAGGCCTAGGCTTCAAAATGGCCACCAGCCACATGGCCAGGCCCAACAACATCACAAAGGCCACCCCAAAAAACACACTTCCCCAACTCAATCCAATGCCATCCATGCCCTAAATGATGTCTAAATTCAGCAGATCACACAGAAAACACTTGATTAATAAAGCTGTGGCTACCTGCTCTGATCCTAGTGGATGAAAAAGCAGGCCTGTTGGCAGACAAGGCCAGGCAAGCTTGCAGGCCTAGGCCTCAAAATGGCCACCAGCCACATGGCCAGGCCCAACAACATCACAAAGGCCACCCCCAAAAAACACACTTCCCCAACTCAATCCAATGCCATCCATGCCCTAAATGATGTCGAAATTCAACAGATCACATAGAAAACACTTGATCAATAAAGCTGGGGCTACCTGCTCTGATCCTAGTGGATGAAAAAGCAGGCCTGTTGGCAGACAAGGCCAGGCAAGCTTGCAGGCCTAGGCCTCAAAATGACCACCAGCCACATGACCAGGCCCAACAACATCACAAAGGCCACCCCAAAAAACACACTTCCCCAACTCAATCCAATGCCATCCATGCCCTAAATGATGTCTAAATTCAGCAGATCACACAGAAAACACTTGATTTATAAAGCTGTGGCTACCTGCTCTGATCCTAGTGGATGAAAAGGCAGGCCTGTTGGCAGACAAGGCCAGGCAAGCTTGCAGGCCTAGGCCTCAAAATGGCCACCAGCCACATGGCCAGGCCCAACAACATCACAAAGGCCACCCCCAAAAAACACACTTCCCCAACTCAATCCAATACCATCCATGCCCTAAATGATGTCTAAATTCAACAGATCACACAGAAAACACTTGATCAATAAAGCTGTGGCTACCTGTGTTAAATGGTAGCGGCAGTTTCAGTCGATAACCTTTCAAGTATTTGCCCGGCGGTAATCGCCTCTCATACCACTCGATATTTTACCAATAAAAGAGGCAGGCGCCGGAGACTGGAAGGCAGGAAACAAGGTTTTATTCCGTCGGAGCAGAACACATCAGATCAGACAGCAAGGTATCGTCACGAGGTGCTCTAACTGCATCTCTGAGACCTGGTCTCTTATACACTGGTTTATTGCTTTATTACACATAGTATATTCTTGAGATTCCCTTGATGCCTTGAAAGAACATCCCCTGAAGCCCCGGCTCAGATCCGATCCCACACATAGATACAGTAGAAGTTCCCACCCTACCCGCAGTGGGAGATGGCTATCGCGCAGCAGGGAATTCCGCTAATTCCCGGCGGTGTGTGCAACCGGCCGGGTCTCAGGGGGTAGGGGCTTTGATTCTACTGTAATCCCTTTGATGTGGGGTGTTTCCCTTACAGTAGGGGCAATAAACTGCATCCGCAGGGCTAGGTGATGGCCTGGGACCAGTTCAGACAATGGGGCGCAGAGGAAGGGGGTTATCAAAGGAGAGGCATGACCATGCATGGGTTGTCGGTCGGAAGTGGTTCCGTAGCAGGGTCGCGCAGAAGGAGAGGGTTTTATGGCCTGTATGAGAGAGCGGGGGTGGCCAGCGCGCGGGGGATGCTTGCAGCGCCAGGGGAAAGCGCTGGCGGTCGAGAGTGAGCGGGGAGAGAGTGGGGTGCCTAAAATGGCGGCCGTGCGTTCGCTTGTGCGCGGTGCTGGGGAGGGGCAAGATGGCGCAGATAATGTTCAGTTTGCGAGCTAAATTTCCACAGTCCTCCCTTTTAACATATCTCGCCAGCTTGTCCGGCCAATATTCGCCTTTGTTAGCCTTTCAGTTACAGTATCGTCAATGTTCGTCACACATTTTAAAGATACAGAGTCGTTTAGGGTAGGCAGGAGTAATCTGACACATTTGTACATTGTCTCATACAGTTTGATAAAGTAGGCGAGGAGGAAGTACATTCAAAGTTGCAGTATAGTCGTGTACATGGCTGGTGTTGTATGAATGTTACTATACAAAGTTACATTTTCTTAACTTCTCAGTGTACAGTCGGAAGTGATTGATGCAACATCATAAAAACTTGATAAGAAGATAGTTAATATAATAAGGTGGTTGGGAGAGGATTTTCAACTTTGACATGGGTTCTTCTTTCCAGTGTCCTTGTTTTATAAAGAGCTATCACTGGTAAGCTCTCATTGTTGTTCTTCTTTCGTTGGCACTGTTGAGCACCGGCGGTGGAACTAAGGTCCAGCTCAAATCCGACTTCTTCACGTGGTAGGGTGTGACCACTCACTGTTCTTTGATCACAGTCCTGTTCCTTAACACAGTTCACCACAGGTACTTTTGAGACAGGGTGCCGGCCTTTTGTTCCTCGGTAGTAGGTCAAAGTCATAGTCCAAATGAAGGAGGAAGAGAGAATGGGGTGGCATGGGATCGGATCAAAAATGCGGACCAAGGAGAGCAGAATCTTTTCAGCACTGGGCCCATCAATCGGGCCCGACGGGTTGAGACTTCAGGCACGCTGGTCAGTGAGCAGGGGCCTCGATGTAGCCCTTCGCGCTCATCGTTCTGATAACGGTGTCTCGTCTCACACCCTTGTTGCTTCGTCGCTTCCCCCTTGGTCGATGTCATAGATGTTTTATGATCCGCAGCCAGACTGTGCGTCACGTCCGACCCCTCTCTTCCGATGGCTGCAGGTTATCCTTGAATAGGTTATAAGAAACGAAAGTCTTAGAGATCTTGGCAGGGAAGACATTTACATACTTCATTTCTCTCTCCCAACCACTGAGTAGTTGCGGAAATGCTCTTATCTGTTACTACATGATTGGTGCCTATTAACTCTGATGTTAATGTGCGTGTTACTAATCTATTTAATTACTGCTGTGGTGCAGGGTTCTGTGGGTGTCCCTGTCCATCGTCTGGCCTTCTAGGTGTCGGTTTCTGCGCCTTATAATACAAGGTTTGGTAGTACCCGTAAGTGCGAGGTGCTACTGTCATGCGTTCATGAGTATCCTTTTCATACAGTAGGTGACCCTTTATCAGTTTAAAACAGGGCCATCAGTTGTTTCGTTCGGGATACTCTGAGACGGCTTAGTATAGGGCTGGAGTTATCTCTGGGAGAACAGGGTGCTTTAGACATTCTATTTCGGGCTAATTGGTCAGGGGTAATTCTGGGTGGTGGAGATGGTGTCCTTTAAGAACAAAAACCACTGACATATAGTCCCCGTGTTGAGGGTCAGATTGGGAGACATCAGTCGTCTTACCTGTCCTGAGACGTGTGCATCAAGTAGGCTATTCTGGCGTACATACGACACAAAACGAGAGAGAGAGAGATGGGTAAGATAATAGGCCACTTGGTGCACACACAACATGGAGTAGCATGGGTCTGTTCCATGTAAGAAAACACAAGCGGGGAAAAGACATAAATTCGGTGATCACGTACACACAAATGCCGGATAGGGGGTGACAGTACATGCATCAAGATGGAGACTCAGGGCTGCGTTGAGCACGGGGACCTCTCCTTTCCTGTCCCCTATTTCCTACGCATGTGGCGTACCTTTAGCACTTTGTAGTTTATCTTAGGGGGTGTCTGACCCTTTATTCTCCTCCCTTTGATCGGTGGACAAGCACTCCAATCATACAGTGACGCTCTCTTCAAGTGATCCAAACATGAAATGCATACACATTCATAGCGTATAATCGTAGTACACACGCACAATCATATCATACGGTTTTTCATGTTCCCAATGATGGTCTGTAATTTTACGCACTATCTCACAACGTTTGTCTATGTTTTCCCTGATATTGAACTCGGTGCGGTCCAGGTCCACTCCACTCTTCAGTCGGAACTTCGTCGTGACCTATAGAGGGGAAATAAGAGGGGAGGGGAGGTGCAGTATTCAAAATACCCCAGCGCGCGCAGACACAAAAGGTTCTACCTACCATGTACCAGGCTAGCCGCAGGGGTGGGTAATACCACGGACCCATTATTCTTTAGTTCGAGGCAAAGATGCTCTAGTTCATTCATCTCCTAAATTCGCGTTCCCTGGTCGTGCATGTATTTCTCAATGGGTCGTGTATTATGGTGCAGGATACCATACCTTGCATGCGACATGTACCTTAAGTTATAGTTCATTATTGATTCGACAATTCTTGGAAAAAGGGCAGGCGTGATGGGTACAAATTCCGTTAAACAAAAAGATTTTTAGGCAAATTGTGTCTGTATTATCTGTATGCTTTCGCTTAGGAGTAATAATCATTTATTTAAAAGAAAAAAACTTTCAACAACCCAGATGATTAGTCATGACACTGATTTCGTAATTCCTTTTTAAGAAGCCCTTTATTTAAAACAATGTCAGTATGGAAGTACGGGCCTACAGCCGCCATAGACCGGCCACGGTGTGAGAGGCGTCGAGCAACATGAGCAACACTGGATTAACATAAAAATCGGTTCCCCCCTCTCCCCCACCGCCATGTGTGAAAGCATCGCATACATGTATATATATATCTCTTTTTAACACGAATGTCACGTGACTGGAACGCCACAAGGAGTTGTAGGCCACTCCTACATCAGCGCCATCTTAGGGCGGGGTCGGGCCAGTGCACAGTCTAAGTCTTTCCATGAATTAGCAGTTGAACCAGAATCCCTTTCGGTAGTTCGAGAACTTTCGTTAGCGTCAACTTTGCGTCAGCATGGCGTCACTGCAACCTTGTAGCAATGCCACGGTTTGTTCTTAGGGCGGGGCAGCAGGCGGGTTCTTCCGCCGACGCTTTACTGTCTCACTGTATCAAGCGGAGGCAAGGTGGCTGCCGCCCGGGGGCAAAAAGAGCAATGGTGGTGGTTTTGTCCTTACCGGAAGTCCGCAGGAGTCGAACGTCAAATGACTCCAACCAATTCTGCAAGGCTGAGGGGAGCGTTCTTTCAAGGGTGGGGCCCATGCCCTAGCAAACAAGCTTTCGAGTCCAGAATTGTCTCACGGTGGGCCAGGCCTGGAACCGGAGGGGTCAACCGCCAGAGTTCAAGGGCAGCAGTAGCAGCAGCTCTTCGGTACAGTCACCGGAGAGGAGCCAGCAGCAGTAACAGCGGCAGTTCGGATGGTACTGCCACCGGGGAGATTCCAGTAGCAGTGATGACAGCAGTTTGGATGGTATCACCACCGGGGTGGGTCCCCGATTACCTTGCTGCGGGGGCCCACTCCTCACGTCGGGTGCTAGCGGCAGTCCTGGTGAACCCGGTGCTTGGGTGGTTGCCTGGCGGCCGCGTGCAGGGGTGCCGGTTCAGCCGAACGGCGAATGAAGTGGCAAGGCGCAACTCAGCTGGCTGACGTGTGAAAGATGCGGTTTGGGGTGCCCTCATCTGCTGGCGAGCCTCCACCTGGGGAGGTGGGGGAGGCTCGTCCGCGTCGCCTCCCCCCGCCAGGGCACCCTCCGTTATTGAAGGAAGAAGTGACTGGGAAGACCCACACAGCGTGCCAGGGTGAAATTCAGCAGGCCGATGAAAAATATGGCTGGGTGCAGCTTAGCTGGCCGGTGAGTGAAAGACGGTTGGGTGCAGCTTAGCTGGTCGGCGAATTAAAGACGGTTGGGTGCAGCTTAGCTGGCCGGAGAGTCAAAGACGGTTGGGGTGCCCGGCAAGCCTCCACCTGGGGAGGTGGGGGAGGCCCGTCCGCGTCGCTTCCCCCCGCCAGGGCACCAGCCCTCATTAAAGAAAGAAGAAGAGAAAGCGGAAAGGCCCGCACAGCGTGGCGGGCTCCGCCTTGGTGTTGCCAGAACTTCGGCGCTTCGTATAGCCTCCGGCCTATTCGCACAATCGCTCGCCACTGATGTCAATGGATTTTTGCATGGCTTTTATAGCCCAAAGTCAACTAAGAGGGACCGCCCAAAACAGGCCAATGTTGCAATTTCGAGGAAGGAGAGGCGAGGACGGTGTCACGTGGACGTTAAGGCTTTGGGATGGAGGTTGCAGCAGACTGTCATGTAAATAGTTGTTTTAAAACGTGTTTTAACCTGTTTACCCTGTTGGTGTGTTTGTTGTATCCTATAAGTTATTAAAATGTTATAACTACATTGCTTCGTTGGAGTGTTTGTACATATTTGTAGTCTGATGACGAGCACAAGAAGGTTACTGTGCAAGCGGAAAAATAACATAGCCCAATTGTGCGCGATCTAGCCCTAGTTTGGTGACGTCGATGGTGGGTGTCAGCAGGCTTCCGTTTGTGCGGGATTTTGTCATGCTTATTGGGCGGGGTGGGCAGTAGGGCAGACATGTTTAGGTAGCGAGAGTAATGGAGTCGGGCTACCTCGTGGTCGTCTCGACCGTGAGCTTGATTCCTTCCCTTGGTTTCATATGTCCCACAAAGGGCTAACTCCTAGCGTTATTTTAGTTTTTGTAAGGTCAAAAAGGATCCTACCAGTGCCTTTACTATCTTGTCGATTCCTGTTCGTTCATCCTTAGTTAATCGATTCATTCTGGTGGACTCTTTCTTTCCCATCTCATGGTCATCTAGCGTTGTAGTCGACATTGGGTTTAGTACAAGAGGCTCAGCCGGCGCGGAGGCCGTGAGGGCCGAGGCCCCTGTACTGCTTTCGCTCGTGTTCGGGGGTTGTGGGAGTTGCACTATTGATTGGGAGGGTGCATACGGAGGGGGCATGTAAATGATCAGGGGACCTAACAGTAACTCGTCATTCGTTCGCTGCTTGGAGGGCAACTCAGGGTAGAGCAAAGAAGGGGTCCTAACAGCGTACTGGCCTGAGGTTTCGGGCTCCTGTCTTAGTTTAGTTTCCCTTCTCTCCTTTATGTCTTCTTCTAACTTTTTAGCGGCAAGGTGAGCTGCCTTTCGTAATTCCTTTTCTGCTTTTACTTCTTCCCTCTTTTTCCGTTGCGTCGCTTCTTTGCGCCACATGCCAATACTGTCAAGCATAGTAGGCGTCGTCTTATTGCTACGCAGAGCTACTTCTAGCGCTTCTATCTTGCGGTCGTCGAAGGATCCCATCAGTGGCCACTGACTTTCGGGGTCCTTCTTGGTATATTTATGCCACAGCTTGCTATAAGCTACGGCGACTAGTCCATATTTAGTGAACATGTCCTTATTAGGGGTGCCTTCCAGTGGAGCCGGGTGGTTCACCTCTAATAAGCGGTCTGGGCAGAACCAACTACCAATCAGTGGGGAGAAGATAGGCATGACGGGTTTCAACGGGGACAAAAGTCAGCACTACCTATCTTTTCACTGCTTGCAAAGACTAGACAGAATATCTCTATTCTTCGTTATTTGTAAGCAGAGAATACCTCCAAAGAACCAATATCGAACAACTAGTGTTCGGACAATCAATCAATCAATCAATGGGGAGATAAAGATAGGCACGATGGGTTTCAACGGGGACAAAAGTCTGCGTTACCTACCCTTCACTATTTGCAAAGACTAGACAGAATATTCCTATTCTACGTTATTTGCAAACAGAGAATATCTCAAAAAGCACTATTCTTCAAAACAATCAATGTTCGGACAATCAATCAATGGGGAGATAAAGATAGGCACGACGGGTTTCAACGGGGACAAAAGTCTGCGTTACCTACCCTTCACTATCTGCAAAGGGAGAGAGAGAGAGTATTTCTACTCCTCCCCGTTTGTAGACAGCGAATATCTCAAAGAGAACAATCAATGAGCAATACTAGTATTCAAACAATCAATCAATTATTTCGCACTTTTGTCGTATTTCACGACCTTACCCGGACCGCGTGGACAGTTTCTCGTCTTCCGCCTCCAGCGCCCGATCGTCCTCTACTCTCCGTATTTGCCGCGGCACTCCTGATGGTTCCCAGTCAGGACCGTAGATCACTCGAGAGAGGTCTGCTCGGAACCAGTGAAGTTCGGATGATCGGCTGCCAGACGAGGGTCTATTGGGCAGGAGCTCTCCCGATCGTTGCAGTCGTTCACTCTGTCGTCGGGACCTCTCCCACTGGATCCACGTGTCGCTGATGGGCCCCACGTTGGGCGCCAATTGTTAAATGGTAGCGGCAGTTTCAGTCGATAACCTTTCAAGTATTTGCCCGGCGGTAATCGCCTCTCATACCACTCGATATTTTACCAATAAAAGAGGCAGGCGCCGGAGACTGGAAGGCAGGAAACAAGGTTTTATTCCGTCGGAGCAGAACACATCAGATCAGACAGCAAGGTATCGTCACGAGGTGCTCTAACTGCATCTCTGAGACCTGGTCTCTTATACACTGGTTTATTGCTTTATTACACATAGTATATTCTTGAGATTCCCTTGATGCCTTGAAAGAACATCCCCTGAAGCCCCGGCTCAGATCCGATCCCACACATAGATACAGTAGAAGTTCCCACCCTACCCGCAGTGGGAGATGGCTATCGCGCAGCAGGGAATTCCGCTAATTCCCGGCGGTGTGTGCAACCGGCCGGGTCTCAGGGGGTAGGGGCTTTGATTCTACTGTAATCCCTTTGATGTGGGGTGTTTCCCTTACAGTAGGGGCAATAAACTGCATCCGCAGGGCTAGGTGATGGCCTGGGACCAGTTCAGACAATGGGGCGCAGAGGAAGGGGGTTATCAAAGGAGAGGCATGACCATGTATGGGTTGTCGGTCGGAAGTGGTTCCGTAGCAGGGTCGCGCAGAAGGAGAGGGTTTTATGGCCTGTATGAGAGAGCGGGGGTGGCCAGCGCGCGGGGGATGCTTGCAGCGCCAGGGGAAAGCGCTGGCGGTCGAGAGTGAGCGGGGAGAGAGTGGGGTGCCTAAAATGGCGGCCGTGCGTTCGCTTGTGCGCGGTGCTGGGGAGGGGCAAGATGGCGCAGATAATGTTCAGTTTGCGAGCTAAATTTCCACACCTGCTCTGATCCTAGTGGATGAAAAAGCAGGCATGTTGGCAGACAAGGCCAGGCAAGCTTGCAGGCCTAGGCTTCAAAATGGACACCAGCCACATGGCCAGGCCCAACAACATCACAAAGGCCACCCCCAAAAAACACACTTCCCCAACTCAATCCAATGCCATCCATGCCCTAAATGTGCTTGAAAATGAAATACATTCAAAAAACAAAAGGAACAGTTGCTTCATCATGCACACACCCATGAGGCCATGCCCATGGCTAGCTCGGGCCTACTACTACTACCCACAAAATTAAAAAAAAAAAAAAAGGAATGATGATAATTAATTAATTATCAAAAATAAATTGTAGTTACAACAACTGCAATGCCCACAATCAAACAAACACAACAACCACTTACTTGTAAAATATCCTATTCCAAAAATCCTGAAATCCAATTGCAATGATGCAGCAGACAAAACGAGTGATCTTTCCAGCTCCAAATCCAAAGGCAGAATGAGCAGGAGATGGACAAAGCACTGGGAGGAACAGGAAGTTGGAGATTCTGTGTCACTTCCTCCCTCTCTCCACCTTTTAAAAAAATGACTCCTTGCACAAAAAAGGAAAGCCAAATGTCAATGTAAGGAGTTCTTTTCATCCAAAATCAGCATTTGCAGATGGTTTCATGCTGCTAGAGCCGATATTCTTCTCCAAATTGAAAATTTTACGTTGTTGAGTTCTCGAGCTTCACATTACTTCCGCCAGCGTGTCGAAACCGACATGATCGCGTTCTCTTCTTTGTCCCTGTCGCGTTGGATATGACGTGTTCGCGGTCTCTTTCTCCTGTTCGCGTTCGATTAGACGTGCCCGCGTCCTCATCCTCTGGCTCGCGATGTAGAATGACATGTTCGAGATCTCAATCGTCTCATACTCGCGCGGTGCATGATCGCGAGAAGAAAGACATGATCGCGCGACAAATGACGTGATCGCGTGACAAATGACGTTAATGCGGCCGCGAACTGTCGCGAGACAGCGCAAAATGGCTACCAAATCCAACATCTCGTGGAGAACGCGACCGGGTCAAGAAAACTTGTCGGCGAACGCAGGATTTCAGGTAAGGCGATCGCGCGAACGCGAGAATGTATTTTTTTACAGCGCGAGCAAGAAACAAATTATCGCTAAGCTGCGGAATGCGGAAATTTTGACATTTTCGCGCTTTCCGCGGAACGCGAAAATGCCACAATATCGCAATTTCCGCGAACGGAACGGAATTTTGGCCCAGGCCTAATTAGAACGCAGTTTTTGCTTATGGTTTTATTAAATGAGTCAGGCGTTGACACAAAAGTGCAGTCCTGAAATATGTAGATTGTGTGCAGTTCCCTTACCACTTGCACTGTAGTGAATGAGTTTTGGTAAACTGCTAGAGATAGTGGTGCTTGTCTAGAATTACACTGTGAGTTAGTGTGTATTTGGGAACCACTGTGAGAGAAGCATTTGGTAACATTGTGTATTTTGTGACAGATAACTTTTTTAAAACCTGTCATGTTGTCAAGTTTTAGTAGAATTAGAAGCCAGGTTTTGATTATGCTTTTATTAAATGAGTCAGGCTTTGACAGAAAAGTGCAGTCCTGAAATATGTCGATTGTGTGCAGTTCCCTTATCAGTTCCACAGTAGTGAATGATTTTTGGTAAAGTCCTAGGCATAGTGGTTGTTGTCTAGAATCACACTGTGAGTCTGTGTGCATTTGGGAACCATTGGTAACATCGTGTATTTTTTAGCAGATAACTCTTTTAAAACCTCTCATGTTGTCAGGTTTAGTAGCATTAGAAGCCAGTGATTTCTTATGCGTTGAATAAATGAGTCATGCTTTGACACTAATGTGCGGTTCTTAAATATGTAGATTGTGTGCAGTACCATTACCTCTTCTAGACTAGTGAATGAGTTTTGGTAAACTGCTAGGGATAGTGTTGCTTGTCTAAAATCACACTGTGAGTCTGTGTACATTTGGGTAAGGATTGTGAGAGAAGCATTTGGTAACATAGTGTATGTGATGACAGATAACTGTTTTAAAATCGGTCATGTTGTCAAGTTTTAGTAGCTTTAGAAGTTATTCTTTGCATATGCATTGATAAAATGGGTCAGGGTTTGACACTAAAGTGCAGTACCATGTACTATTCTCTTCACTGTGCCAGAACTGAAAATGTAAAAGTTTTACTCAGGCACTAACCATACATTACCACATAGATTGTTTCAAATGTCTATGCAGTATGCATGCAGTCTTCTAACATACTACACACTTGTCTTTTACATTTTCAATTCGCTAGTCAGTAGTCATACACTTCCAGGAAACACCCTGTAACTCCCTTTGCAGACCTCTAGTGACCCATTCAGCATCATGTACTAATCCATTCACTGTGCCAAAACCCAAACACTTATAAATTCACCAAGATACTATATTTGGAGTACTCTAATCATTCAGTCAGTGCCTAAATATTCATGCACTGAGCCAGGCCTTAGCACATGGACTGCTTCAAGCCCTATCCACTATGTATGCAGCCTTCTAACCACCTAGACACTTGTCTTTCACACTTTCAATTCCCTAGTCAGTATCCATACAGTCCAGCAAACATCCTGTCACTCCCTTTGTACTCCTCTAGTGACCCATTCAGTACCAAGTACTAATCCATTCCCTGTGCGAAAAGCCTACCACTTATAAATTCACCTAGGCACTCTCCTTGCTGTACTCTAATCATTCAGTCAGGACCCAAGTAGTCATGCAGTGAGCCAGGCCTTAGCACATGGACTGCTTTAAATGCCTCTGCAGTATGGATGCAATCCTCTAATCACCTACAGAGTGGAGTTTCACACCTTCAATTCCCTAGTTAGTATTCATACACTTCTAGCAAACACCCTGTCACTCACCCACTGTGTCTCCTTATAGTACTGTAATTATTCAGTCAGTTAGCATGTAGTCTTTTAGTGAGGTCGGCTTTAGGGCATGAACTGCTTTAAAGTAGTATACACTATGCATGTAGTGTTTTAACCATCGTCACACTTGTGGTTCAGGGCTATAGTTTCTTAGTCAGTTTTTATATAAAATGTGTTTCTACAGTAATGAAATATTATAAATTTGAAAGTTATTAATATACATTTATTTGTGATTCTTTTTTACAGATACAGAACAGGACTCCAGGAGTGTTTCTCATCTGTTTGCACTCTTCTCGTGGAAGATTGTTTGGATGAAGGGTCCTTAGTTGTGCCGCACGAGTATTTTTTGTTAGGATTCCCTCGTAACAGAACTCTTTTGCAAATCTTGCGCGTGACAAAGGTGGCATTGGTCTTTGTTTGCCCCTCGAGGAAAACGTTGTGGGCGTGGTGCATCCTCCAAAAATTCAGTCTTAGATTAGGTGAATATTTTAAAGCGACAACATTTACAGTTTTTGTAAGTTAAACTTATAAAATGTTGTTAGCTGTATGCATTTTATATATTTGTGATTTGTATCTTGTTTTTTTTTTGAGAATAGCATGTTGTTTTTTTTATCAATCTTTAAGATTGGTTTTTTTTGCCCGCTGTTAAGTGATGAGTACGATTGAAATCACTATTTTTAGTGAAATTTAATATATCCTGAGAACAGCAAAAAAGGCAAAAAAATTACTTTGTGGAAATTATGCTGTGTTGTAAAAAATTTAATATTACATGTTATAATTTATTTTTCCTTATCTTTCACAGATCCAAATTTAAAAAAAAGAAATTTTTATGAATTTAGATTGGAATGAAAATGAAAATAATGTGAACCATTTTTTATTCCTATTACTGTGAAGGTAAGTTTAACTAAGTCTCAATATGCGGAATGTTTATTCCTATGTAAATTTGAAATCTGACCATAATCAGATATCATGTGACCTGCAAAAAAAGAGATTTGAGGGGTTCATAATATTTCCTATTTTAGCACTCGAAGGACCGCAATTATTTCAATCATTCTTCTTTGAACATCTTTGCAGACAAAACTCTGTGCTTACCTTTTATCATTCACAAGGAATTTTAAAAACGGAAATATGTCACTTTTTGTAACATAGTTATTGTGTAAGATACTCTTTCATATTTTCAAAGAGAGGAAAAGGCACTCTGTGCACTTTTTATACTCCATGTAAATACAACCTCATCATGCAGACCACTTTGTGTTGAAAGGGTGTTCTATAAGTGTTGTTGTGCATGATTGCACTTAATACTCATAGAATAAGACACATGTCTAGATTGATCAGAAATCATGAATCTCGATATGTGTGTGAATGGTGCAACATTCTAAAAATGGTGTAGGAAAGCGCAACAAGGAGAATTTTTTAATTTCTCATCATTTTTATATCTTCAATGCATGCTGAAATGTTCAGCATACATTGAAGGTGAAAAATGTGTTTCTCATTGTTTTTGTGCAGGAAGGTGTGTCTTCTTGTAGAAAAACAATAGCACATGACATAGATATCCTTGCACTATGGTGCAAGAGTGCCTGTGTCACTACATGGCTGCAGTTTAAGCAGCCTTGCAGAGAGAAGCATACATTTGCAACATATTTATGTACATATGTTGCATCCCTGTGCTTCGGAAGTACTACGGCACACTGCAGTTAAAGAGGTTACTGTGTGATGCTGCAGCACTTCCTCATAGTTCTGCACTTATACATTCACCATACGCTACTAACGCATTCATTCAGTCAATTACGTAGTACACATACATTCATCTAAACTTTCACACACTAACAAAGAAATTTAGCTCTTTTTTTAAACCAGGAAAGTTAGTTCTTACAAGAACTTTTTTTTTTCTTCTTTCTTCTTTTATATTTTTCTTTTGGTTTTTCTAACAATTTTGTGATTTTTTGGGTTTTTCTGAAAAAAAACAAAAAACAATACAGGAGAAACCAAACAATGAACTTCAGGGAACAATACATTTTTAAAAAAAAAATAGCAAATGTGACTTTCTTGCCGGTGGCAGATCAGATCGATCGACTGCTCACCATAGCACAAAGTCTTATTGCACTTAGTGCAGAGCTCTTTTAAAAATTGAAATTGAGGACGGATGCCCAAGGTTTGGGCTGATGGATGCACTCTTGATGTGCTCGGCTGTGATGAGGTGGAAGGCGCAGGAGTGTTTCTCATCCGTCGGCACTCTTCTCGTGCAAGATGTTTGGATGAAGGGTCCTCATGTGCTTCATCATACTTGCCGTGCCGCACGAGTATTTCTTGTTAGGATCCCCTCTTGACAGCACTCTTTTGCAAATCTTGCACGTGACCAAGGTGGCATTGGTCTTATTCTGCCCCTATATAGTCATGTGGCAGCAGGACTGTGAAGGCGATCAGCTGGCTGGTGCCTTTTTACCTTTAAATGAGAGCTGATGCTTGGGGCTCTCCATCGCTGTTCGAGTGCATCTCGCAAGACAATACCAAACGTGAAGCAGTAAGATGAAGGGGGCGGTCGTGCCATCGAGTATGCACCACCCTATGAAGCAAGTGGCCACAGGGATGAGTATTGAATGAGCCTCTGGCTATGGGTCATTGACGTTGGATTTAGAAGGCACACGCTGACTGAGGCTCAATCTATGAGCTTTGAAGATAACAAAAGTGTAATGAGTGCACCGAAAAGGGATGCAAATATTCTCACCCATACTTCTATTCCCAGAAAGCATTGCACAGTCTCATTATGAGCAGCCCGCCAGAGGGCGCGCTATTGAGCAATAAAAGGAAATGTGGTTGGACAGTGTAATTTTTTTCCTTTACCACTAGCCTCTGATGAAGAAAGTTATTAAAAACATGTTAGGCTAAGGTGGCAGCAGGACTGTGAAGGGGATCAGCTGGCTGGTGCCTTTTTACCTTTAAATGAGAGCTGTTGAGGGGCGTGGCCAAGATGGCGAGGTAAGCGGTCGACTTCCTCGTGGGCTCCCGAGACCCTGAGCCCCTAGACCGCGTTTCATTGCATGATCTCCCCCTGCTTTGCCGGGGAGTCGCAGCGGCAGCTACAGAACACGGAACGCTGCCCTGGAAAGGCGGGACGCCTCGGGACGGACGCTTCCCGAGCCCAGCAGAGCGGGAGCCGCGAAGATCGGAGTTGGGGGCGGGGCCGCGCGCTGGTGAAGGCTCGAGCTCGACGGCGCGGTCCCCTATGCAAGGCCCCGGATTCAGTGGCAAGGCCTGTGCGGCTGTAGCGGAGGGGTGAGGAGGAGGAAGACCACCGGCCGCGGGAGAAGCGGCGCAGCCTCACGGGGCTCGGTGGTGGCGGCCACCCCGGGCGCGTGTAGCGCCCCCCCTGGCGACTGCGGGCGGAGCGGCCTGATCGGGCGGGAGCCGGAGGGACGCCTGGAGGTGCTGGCATCATTGCGAAGACCGGGCGAGGGCACAGCAGTTGGCGGCGGCCCGGGACAGTAGCGAGGGAGGAAGTGGAGAAGTCCCGCGCCCCAGGATAGAACAGAGGCATCGGGAGTGGCGGATCGTGCAACGGCGTTGGAGGTAGGGGGCACCGGGAGCGGTACCGCACGGCCCGCGGCAGGAGCCTGGGCAGCACGAGACTCGGAGAAGGAGCAGGCGCGAAGGAGCCCCCGGTGCGCGGCCGACCCAGTGGTGAGAACGGGACGCCTCCCAACCGAGCGGGACCCCTGGGAAGGGGTAGCCCACGATACTGGGGCCCGCCCAGCACGGAAGAGAACCGGGGCTCCGGTTGTGCATCCCGGGTGCTAGAGGACTCGGAGCCTAAGGTGCTAGACTGGAGAGGAGAGGAGGTCGGTGACCCCCGGGCGACGGACCGGAACGGGACCTGGGGGTTCGAGACCTAGCCGCGGCAGAGGCGGAGTGGAGGTTGGTCCGGAAGCCAGCAGCCCCTGAGAGAGACTTGCCTCTGAACTCGCGGCAGACCGGAGACCGGAGTAGCGGCCCGCGGCGACGGCGGGCGTCACCCGGTGGCAGGGGACTGGCAGCAAGGGACATAGGGTCCCCCCGAGCGCGAGTGGCGCCAGCAGCACCGGCGGGAGCGGCCACCTTACCTCCCCGTAATACTCATGGCTGGCCACAGAGGGGGAAAGAAGGGGGAGCGCACCCTTCCCGAACTCCTCAGCAGGCAACCCCCGAGAGTGGATAAAGGGCAGCCTTCACCGTGCTCCTCAAAAGGTACCGGGGGAGGCGACGGGGAGGAACCCCCGATCACGCGGTCCTTCATGGAGTCCCTATTCAGCTCCCTTCGGGAAGATTTTCAAACACTCAAACAGGAGGTCGCCAGCGAGGTGCAAGAGGTCCGGCGGGAGGTGGATGGCCTGGGAGAGAGGGTGGCCACCATGGAAGGTGCGAGCCAACGGAGGGACGAGGAACTTGAACAACTACAGCAGGAAGTGCTGCGACTCAGAGACCAACAGATCGACCTGCAAGCACATGCCGAGGATCTCGAAAACAGGTCCCGGAGGAACAACGTCCGGGTGCGGGGCGTTCCGCCTGCAGAAGAGGGGACGGATTGCACAGGCTACTTGCGAGGACTGTTCCGGGAGATCCTGGGGGAGCCGGAGGATTTCCCCATTCGAATTGACAGAGCTCACAGAGTGGGGCCCCAGCGGAGAGCATCGGCGCCTCCGCCGGATATTTTGGCCTTTCTCCCAGACTTTCCGCTTAAGGAGCGCATTTTGGCCGAGGCCCGGAAGCGGCAGCCCCTGACCTTCAGGGGGCACCCGGTCACGCTGTACCAGGATCTCTCCGCCATCACGCTTCAGAAACGCAAGGCATTCAAAGTGGCCACGGACTTTCTGAGAGAACACGAGACGTCATATGCATGGGGACACCCTTTCAGGCTCATCTTTCGGTGGAATGGCACTCTGCACCAACTTCGCTCCCTGCAGGAGACCTGTGGGGTCCTGGGCATCACCGCAACGACGGAGGACTCCACAACACGGCGGAGACGGCGCTCGGCGGGAGACGGCTGGCAGCGGGTGTCCGGGAGACGCTCCCGGGATCGCCCCATGCGACCGGATTCACCCACAATTAGAGCCAGTATGGCCAATGCGGTACTTGAGGTGGCGAGGGACACCCACTCCGGCGACACGGCAATGACGGCGTAAGCATGCTCCGGGGGGAGATCACCACATTCAACTTCTACAGCAGGTTTTGGGGTCGCGGGGAAGGGACAGTGGCTGGATGTCCACCTCGGAACTTCTCCACTGACTAGTTCCCTCGGGAACCTGACTTGGACTATTTAGGGATGGGGTTTGGAGCAGGGGGAGGAGGGAGAGGGGAGGGGGGCTCGGGGGGCTCGGAGGGTTGTTGGGGGTTTGGGTTGGGGGTAGTTTTGGGGTGTTTTGAGGGGAGGGGGGGATCCTGGGAGGGAAGGGGGGGCGTCCAGTGCGTTGGCGAACGCCGGGCCGCAGCGGTGACCTCTGCGGTGCGGCAGCTTAGCCTACAGGTGACTTGTGCTGATCCTATAGTCTCTCAGCATGCCACCAGTGTCCCTTAAGATTGTGACGCTTAACGTCAGGGGCCACAATAACCCAGTTAAATGCCGCGCGGTACTGTCCCTGTTAGAGGGTACCCAGGCAGACATCTGTCTCCTCCAGGAGACTCACCTCTTACCCAGGGACTGTCACAGACTACGAGACCACAAATTCCCGTAACAATTCTTCTCGTCAGGCAACACTAAGACGGCGGGGGTGGCGATCCTGGTGGCTAGGAGTTTCAGGGGGGAGGTTCTCCACAAGTTCGCGGAACAAAAAGGTCGACTGTTGGTGTACCGGTTTAGGGTGGGGGAACTTCCCTTTACGATAGGCTCCCTCTACAGCCCGAATGATCGACAGGAACGCTTTCTCCGCGCGGCTCTGGGGGAGTGCACGGCCACACCGGACAGACACATCATAATCGGGGGGGACTTCAACATGGTCTTTAGCTCGGAGCGTGACAGATCGGCACACCGCTCACCTCAGGCCGGCGAATTCTCGGCCGAATGTAAGGCACACCTGACCGACATGGACCTTCATGACTTATGGCGTCGCCAGCACCCTACGGAGCGGGAGTACTCATACTATTCTCACGCTCATAAAACTTATGCGAGACTGGACCACCTACTGGTCACTGGGCCAGTGTGCACCCTGGCCACCGGGTCGGAGATAGGAGTGGTCTCCTTGTCGGATCACGCCCCAGTTAGCGCTACGCTTAGCCTACCGCCGGTTTCGTGCCCCCCTCGGGTATGGCGTCTGCGAGACTCTTTACTACATAAGCAAGGGGTCGTCTCGAGTATTTCTAACAAGATCCGGGAATATCAATCTTACAATGACGACTCGGACACGTCGCGAGCGACCCAATGGGCAGCTCTGAAAGCGGTACTCCGGGGGGAATTTATTGCTATCTCGTCGGCGGATAACAAGGACCGGCGGCATAAACGGGAGGAACTCACTCAACGGGTGCGGGAGCTAGAACAAATGCATTGTAGGACAGGCGCTCCCCGGATATGGCGCCAGCTTAAGGAGGCGGCCTTACGTCTACGGCACGCCTATTATACGGGGGGGGACAAATGCGGTCGGCTGTTGGCGAATAGGCTTCGGGTGGCCCGACAACAACAGATAGTGAAAGAAATCTCCGACCCTACGGGTCGGCTGACCACAGAGGACGCTCAAATAGCGGAGACCTTTCGGAGGTTTTACGCTGATCTCTACGCCGGGGACCCCCCGGACGAACCCGCAATGACGAGGTACTTAGACTCAGTTTCATTGCCTTCCTTGACTCCTGAGCAAGCGGCGGATTTGGACAGGGATATACGGGTGGAGGAAGTGATCTCCGCTATCGCTAATCTCAAGCACGGCAAATCTCCAGGGCCGGACGGCTATACACCCCTCTTCTATAAAACGTTCTGTGGGTTGCTGGCCCCACTCCTCACGCGCCTTTTTAATTCATTCTCCGAGCCGGGTGCCATTTCGCCGGACTTGTTGCGGGCCTCCCTCACGGTCATCCCCAAGCCGGGGAAAGACAGAGCGCAGTGTGGATCTTATCGGCCAACATCTCTTTTAAATATAGATCTTAAACTGTATACTGGGATCCTGGCGTCCCGGCTGGCCCCTCATTTACCGGGACTTGTAGACCCGGACCAGGCAGGCTTTGTCCTGGGACGGCAGACGGTGGACAACACCAAGAGGATCATTCATCTAATAGAGAAGGCGTCACAGGTTCCGGGGGAGAGAATGCTCCTCCCGATCGACGCTGAAAAGGCGTTCGACCGAGTTCATTGGCCGTATCTGGAGCGGGTGTTATTGAAGGTGGGGCTAGGGGACAGGTTCCGATGTTGGATCCTCAATTGCTATAAATTCCCGACTGCAGTGGTTCGGGTGAATGGTTGCAGCTCCGGGAGCTTTGCCATCGAGAGAGGCACGAGGCAGGGATGCCCGTTGTCCCCCCTCCTTTTCGCTCTGTATATGGAGCCTTTTGCTCAACGGATACGTGATAACCCAGCGGTGAAAGGGGTGAAGTTTGGTGGCTTTACTCACGCTATTAGCCTATACGCTGACGACGTGATCTTGTCCCTAGAGGACCCGATCCAGTCCCTTCCAGCCAGTATTGCGGAGCTGACCTCCTTCGCGGAGGTCGCTGGCTTTAAGATGAACATGGGGAAATCAGTGGCATTGGATCTCTCTCTTAACCCGGCTACCCGCTCCCACTTGCAGGACCGGTTCCCGATAGTCTGGTCAACGGACCTGGTACCCTATTTGGGAATCCAACTGGCCCCTACGGTCCCCGTGCTGGTGACGGCTAATTACCTCGCCTTGGGAGGAAGATTCGGGACGAGATAGGCCCATGGGACCGGGGCACCCTCTCGTTGCTGGGCAAAATCGCGGCCATCAAAATGACGGTCCTGCCCCAGATTCTGTATCTGTTCCGAGCGCTCCCAGTGCAGCCGCCAGTCGGCTGGATTCAGCAGATGCAATCAGACCTGGCGCGTTTTATTTGGCAAGGCAAAAAGCCTCGGATGAGAAGAACTCTCTCGATGTTGGCGCCGGAGGCGGTGGGTCTGGGGATTCCGGATCTCCGTAAATACTACCAGGTGGCGCAACTACGCTACCTGGTGGAATGGAGCAGATGGGAATCGGATAAGCACTGGCTATTCCAGGATCAGGCGGTGGCGGGCCGGCCGCTACAGGAAATACAGTTTTTGCGCAGGGCTCACCGGCCGGCGAACCTCTACGCCTCCTTTATTACCAGGGTGCCTCTGCGGGTGTGGGATGCCACCTATGACATACACGGTCTGACAACCTTCCCATCGCCACTAACACCCTTGGCGGATAACCTCGACTTCACCCCGGGAATGGACAGAGGAGCCTTTGGTCATTGGCGCGAAGCGGGCTGTAGGGCTCTTTGCCACGTGTATGATTCGGAGGGGGTTATCCCCTTCACGCACTTCCGCCAAGAATATGCATTCCCGGAGACCGAGAGGCTGCGCTACCTGCAGATTCGCCACTGGGCCATGCATCCTCAGGTGAGGGAAAAGGCGAATCGGAGACTCCTTCCCTACGAGCGCTGGCTCCTATCCCGCATGACCGATGCAAAGCTCATAACTGACCTGTACCAATTTCTCCGGCTTCCCGCCTCGCACTTTTATAACCCAGGGAGAGAACGCTGGGAGAGAGAGTTGGGTAGGCCCCTGAGCACTAAAGAGTGGGAACAAGTAGCATATAGAGCCAGACACTCGGCATATCACATAGGTCTCACTGAAACCCTCACGAAAGTCTCCACGTATTGGTATTACACCCCGGAACGCATACACGACATGGACCGAAGTAAAGACGCCAGCTGTTGGAGGGGATGTGGACGGGTGGGTACACTGACACACGTCCTGTGGGACTGTCCGCTCCTGGATTCCTACTGGAAAGAGGTGATAGACGACGTTGACTTTCATTTCGGTATTGAACTGCCACGCCTCCCAGCCTATGTCTTATTAGGCCTCCCGAACAGCCTGATGTACCCGTTAAAATCCTGCAGAGGTAGGCAGATAGCCATTGCGTTGGGATCGGCGATACAGAACATCTTAGCACACTGGCGTACCACGACACTACCCACGGTTACGGGATGGCTTCATAGACTGTGGTATGTGTTGGGCATGGAGAAGATGTCACTTATGGTAGCGGGGGACGTGGAGCAGTTCCCTGAACTTTGGCAGCCGTTTCAGTCCCTGCTGGTCACGGAGTTCCGGGAACTGAGATGCCCGAGGTACCTCCGACTTCTGCGGCTCACCTCGCAGGAAAACTCGGCCTCCTGAATAGTGTAGGGCGGGGGCCTAGAGGAGGAGGTCGCTGAGGAGGACGGGGAGATCTGCCATACGCACTGGACAGAGGGAGGGTCAGGGAGGGGGGAGTCTGGGAGTTGGGGTTCCGGGAGGGGGGGTAGTTTTCTTTTCCGTTTTCTTTTCTATTCGAGTGTCAAAGCGGCTGCTGTCCGGGGGGAATGAGACATTGGAGAGCCTCCTACCCAGCATAGGGCACTGGCATTCTAGCGTTGAAACCTTCTGGACCTATGACCTCGGGGGGGGGGGGTGCCTCTCTTATTCTATAATACAGAACCCTCCATGAAGGAATAATCCTCTGGCAGAGGCTGCACGGGAGCGGGTTTCCCCTTCTCCTTACGGTTAGAGACGCGGCCGGCCCAGATGGGTTGTAGCCTAGGCGGCATGCTGTGTTAGAGCTCACACTGTTCGATGTGTCCCCAACAATGCTTACATGCTGTACTTACCTTGTGCAATTTGCCGGCCCGCTGGGTTGTAGGCGATAAATGCTGCTGCCATGGTTGATACTCTTCAATAAAAAGATTTAAACTTAAATGAGAGCTGTTGCTTGGAGCTCTCCATCGCTGTTCGAGTGCATCTCTCAAGATGATACCAAGCGTGAAGCACATATATATATATATATATATATATATATATATATATATTCCGTCAATCAATCCTTTGTTATCAACTAAATGGGGCTCGGCGCAATCTTTTTCGAGCAAAGGATTGATTGACGGAATAATAAGGGTCGCGTCCTTGCCGGCAGCCCGCCACCATTCCGAGGCAGAGGATATCGCGAAACAAGGTTTGAATTTATATATATATATATACACATATACACATATACACATATATATATATATATATTACCTACTGGCGATTGCCAGCTGGTAGTTATAGTTAGGACCTGGTTACTATAGGAAAATGGCAACATTCTATTCGCAATAACTTTGGCGCCGATTGATGAATCTTCATGAAATTTCAAAACTAATACTTTGTTGAGATCCGCTCCTATGTTGAAAGTTTGGGAGTGATTCGTCAGGGGGGGGCCAAGAAAAAAGGGGGTCCCAAAATGTGTTTTTTCAATGTTAATTTCCATAGGAAACTTTAGACAAGGCTACAGTTCGAACGGGTGAACGGAATTACCCCAAATTGGGCAGGGAGAAGGGTCTTGGTCTAGAAAGCACACTTTTGTTTATTTGGTGTAAATCCGTTCAGTAGTTTTTGAGAAATATCGAAATTTACAGATATCGATATTTGAGAACTCTGCCATCTGATTGGCTGAGGCGTTACGAGCACAAGCTTGCTGCTGATTGACTGCGAGCGTTTGCAACTAGGAAGTGTTGGCCGTCATTTTGTGATCCGTTGAAGCAAGTAAGGGAAAAAAGGTCAAAAAAGTGGGAAATAGGAGGGTAGGAGCACTGTAACCTCTGTGGGGTGTTTAGGGTGTGCTATAGAGGGGGTGCAAAGTGAACTAATCATACCTACCGGTGTTAAAGTGCTAGGCTATGAAAATTAATTGAGGTATTGCCTTGAGTGTGATGCTGCTAAGGTGAGGTGGTGTGGGACTCAAGGATTAGAGCGTGAGTCTAAATTGTGTGTCCTATACTGTGAAGTCATGTGCCGTGGCCGCTGCAGTACAGCTGTGGAAGTAGTGTCAGCATGTGTTTATATAACTATTAGGACAAACTACTGACCCGTAGTGGGCTGAAAGTTCTGCGGTACGGAAAATATGTAAGGTAGTGTGTAGAGTCTCATGCTGCTAAGCTGAGCTGCTGCTGGGCTCGGGGATGAAAGCGTGAGCCCAAACTGTGTGTCATATGCTGTGAAGTCATGTGCTCTGACCGCTGTGCCACATCTGTGCAAGTAGTGTCAGCATGCAGATATAGCTACTTGGAGGAACTTTTGTTTCAAACATTGTAACTTGTGTATGGTGCTTAGGGGGTGTTATATAGGGAGTGTGAAGGTACATGTGTGCGTATGAAATTAATTTGGTATTTGGAAAGTGGAAAGCACTGACTCCCATGGGTCTGATGGTGCTGGGGGCATACGGTGAGGTGCTGCTGGAGTTGGGAATAAAGCTGATGAGCTACTGACCCCTATTGTGAAGTTTTAACATGCACGTGCCGTGAATGTTCGATAAAATGTTGCAAAAGTATACCGTTAGGTTAAAAAAAAATTATGAACTTTTAACCTGCAGGTGTCGTAGAAGGTTCTAGAAAGTGTGGTGATAAAATACGTTGAACTTGTGACCTGTATGTGGCACGAAATAATAAGTAGCTTTTTCAGGAGGAAAACTCAAAATTAACCAATGGAGGTAAGTTTTGGAATGTCGTTGAAGGAATGAAGTATTCTGATTAGTTCTTTAAATGAATTTATGTGTGGAGCGGCCGAGAAATTGTGCCATTCCTGGTTTCATTCTTGATGAAGACAGAACTTTACATTTACTATGTGAAAAAGAGAGAATTGTATGCATGTGTCATTTGAAATCTGGATAACAACTACAAAGGTGAGCTAGAAATTAACAAGGTGTGTTATGTGTTTTACAGTATTGAATAAATATTTGAGGTGATGTTTTTAATTTTAAAAGTATTTTTTATTTCAAAGTAATATAGTGTTAGTAAAGTGTGGTGTTTGATATTGGTTATGAAATATGCATAAAATTTGAGCTGTTGTTATATAAGTATTTTATATATGTTTAGGAATTTTTCACAGAGAAGAAGTGTAGTTTGTCATATTTATAGGACTGTATTGTTTTGAAAATGAGGTACAGAGTTAATTTGAGTTTTTAATGTATTTGGGGAGATAAAGAAAATGCTGCACGTTTGCCACTGATACTTTTTGTGGAAATAGTAGGGTGGGGGGTGGTGATAGGAGACGTATGCGTTATTAAGTTAAAAGCGATAAAACGAAATGCATAAATGTTATGTGGGCAGGTTGTGGTCTTATTTTTGACACTGAGAGGTTGGTTTGAATGTAAGTCAGGGTAGGCTGTTGTACAGTGTGGCCGTGTACAGTGTTTTGAGATTACATGGAGAGGAGACGGAGAGAGGAAAAATGATACGTTCCTTTTATATGTACGCATAGTTTGAATCATATGATCCTAAGTTGAGATAAATATGAATATGGATTCTGGTTTGCATTTGGGTATAGTGAATAGTTTTTGTAGTTTTTGACTAGTGAATAATAAAAAGGTAGATATACTAAAATATATGGTAGTAAACGTATTCATTATTGTCTGTTCTTATGGAATATAAGTAGTTGGGGAGTGCTTCTTTAGAAGAGATTTTTTTAAACTGTGCGAGAGATAATAAAAAATGTAAATGTGCGGTATATTTTCTGTATGACTTTGTTGACATTAGAGAACTACATGTGATTATAAGTGATACTATTGAAGTGGCTCGTGTTTTACTGATGGTGAGCTTCACTATCCATTTTGAGACACTCGTCAATTTATTCATTCCATTTAATATCTTTAATATAGATACAGTAAAGGGACTGTATATCAAAAGTTTGGGAATTGGAACTTTGTTTACTCTCCCCATGCCCTGCTGTACACTCTACAGAGTGTTTAAACAACTTTCGTAACATATAGATATCTAGCTAGTAAAGGTGGTGTAGTTCGACTGGGCCCATTTATAAACCGTGCTATGGGATGGTTTATGTTTTACCCGCCGATTTGCATGTTTGAATACTTTTTGCTGATAAGTGTTCTGGCAGACACCTGTTAAAATTAACGTCATATATGGGTATAGTGGCGCTACTGGGAATGGTGGGGGTTTCTGTTTAATTTTTTACGGTTAAGCAAGGGCGGGGTGGGTGTGGGGGAGGTAGTTATGTTGCTGTTTGAAACACAGAATGTAGTGATGTGGAGGTACTAAAGGTGATGTAGTACCACTGGGAGCACGTATAAAGTGCCATATGGCATGGTATATGTTTTACCCACAAATTTGCATGTTTTAATACGTTTTGCTGATGAGCTTTTCGGGAGACATCTGTTGAAATTAAGCCTCTGTATAGTGGCGCTTCTACGTTTGTGGAGCTCTTTCTTTTATTGCGTAAAGTTAAGCAAGGGCAGGTTTTGAGGTGGTGTAGTGGTACTGTGACTATTTATAAACCGTCTTATGGTATGGTGTATGTGTGAGTTGCACAATTGCAGGTTTTAATAGCTTTTGCTGATGAGCGTTTCAGCAGACACCTGTTGACATTAAGTCTATGTATGGCTATAGTGGCGGTAACGGGAGTGCTGGGGCTTGTTGTTTGATTTCGTAAGGTTAAGCAAGGGATGGGTGGGGGTGGGGGAGGTGCGTATGTTGCTGATTATACAATGGATATTTGTAACATGGGCATGTATAGTTACTAAAGGTAATGTAGTTTCACTGGTCCCGTTTATAAACAGTGCTATGGGATGGTTTATGTTTTACCCGCGAATTTGCATGTTTGAATAGTTTTTGATGATAAGTGTTCCAGTAGACACATGTTAAAATTAAGCCTGTTTATGAGTATAGTGGCGCTAATAGGAATGTGGCGTTTCTGTTTTATTTGTATGGTTAAGGAAGGGCATGGGTGGTTGTGGGTGTGGGGGAGGTGGGTATGTTTCTGATTAAAACACAGAATATAGTAACGTGCAGATGTCGAACTAATAAAGGTGATGTAGTACCACTGGGAGCACTTCTAAAGTGCCCTATGGCATGGTATATGTTTTACTCACAAATGTGCATGTCTTAATACACTTTGCTTATGAACGTTTCAGAAAGTGGGGGTGCTATAAAAGGGGGGGGGCAAAGCTCTTTAAAGGTGTGTGGGCTATGGAAGTTGGGCCGTGTTCTAAATAAAGATAAGTATCATTGTGTGCTTTAGAAAATCCTCTCCAATTATCCTATGTTTGGAAAAAAACATTCTTTAAAGGATTTCCCTTCCTTGTACAACGTGGGTAACGTAGCGTGATGTCTCCAGTTCTCAGTAGTGAGCAAAATAGGCATGTGTACATCGATGTGCATGCTCTCACTGCAGTGCAATAAAAAAATAAAAAATTATTGACTATGTTTGAGAGGGCCGAAAATACAATTGACTATGTTTGCAAGGGCTGAAAATAGAGCCTGATAGAGACCCTTTTGGAGGCTCCTTGAAAATAAGTGCTGGTCCTCAGACCCGGCCCAATTAAAGCCCAGCATTCATCTATCCTAAGCTCTGCCCCATCCAACCATCTTTTCATTGATGCATACATTCCTACTTGTATACATACATACATCTGTTCCTGCACTTATCTTAAGCATCTATGAGCGCACTCGCCTATTGTAAGCACTGTGTCATTCATGCAGCCATACGCCTATATACCCATAGATACATCTGTCCCATAACCAATCCTAAGCATCTATCAGTCCACCAGTCTATCGTAAGTACTGGTCCCTGTATTAATTTATACTTCCATTCATACATTTATACATCCATCTATGTATATATGCATTGATGCATCTGGCCATGCATCCACTCGCCTTTTATTCAACTATACGTTCTTATTTTCGAGCATCGTCCGTCCCCGATCCTAAATAGGATGTATTATACTCATCCATCCAGCCTGTTAAGGGGTCGAAAAAGTTTGCAAAATGCATTGACAGGCAGATTATTTTATAAAGAATAACAAAGCTTTGAGTTGCTCTTTGTGGAGCATACTTCACCATCCTTCTCTGGAGGTGTTTTAAAGAAAGGTACATATAGAGAAAGAAATGTAAAGGAGCTTTTAAGTGTAAGACGTTAATTTAGAAACATAACGTTTTGTCGAGTTGTATATAGGTACACTATTTAAAAGTGGCCATGACTGACAGATACTGAATACCTGTGTTTCTTAAATTTGAGAAAGTATACCAGAGAGGTAATTTGGGGTGGTGAGAACATTGATTTCTATATTTCCATGTGAAGTACAGTATAGGAATATAAAAGTAAGTGGGGGTGTGAGAGCTAAGTGAGGCAGGCAAAGCGTGTGTTTTCGTAGCCCTAAAACAAGACAATGTGTAAGGTCAGAGCAGGTTCTTTCTGGAGTTGCTTGCTTGTGGTAGTTTCAAGAGGTGCAACCAGAGCGAAATTTCAGGGGAGCCTAATTTTTTCAGCAATAGGCATAGTGGGAATGTAGGGGCTGTAAAAAGGGGTGGAAAAGAACAGAGTCTTCTTAACCAAAAAATGATCTTTTGAAAACCTGTGAAGAACTCGGTGCGGCTGTGTGTGTGTGCTCGGGAAGCTGTTTGAGAGAGTCCGGGGCAATGGGCGATGCGTGCCTGGTGATGTGTTTGCTAATTACCCCACGATGATGTTGCTCCTGCATTGCAAAAAGAGAAGGAAAATTCTGAGTGAAAAAGTGTCTTTTTGAATGATTTCCCTTCTCCTACAATGCGAGTCGCCTGGCATGATGTCTGCACTTCTAAGTAGTGAGTAATGTGCATGCTCTCACAGTCTCACAGCAGTGCAATAAAGAAAAAAAATAAAAGGGCTGAGGTATGCAAGGCCCGAAAGTAGACCCCCATAAAGACCTGTTTCGAGGCCACCTAAAATAAAGTGCTGTTGCTCAGATACCCAAAGACACCCCTACCCCCCGCACTTAAAACCGGGGGTGCAGTGTTATATTTGGAAAGTTGTAGATAAAACTGTAGGCTAATAATGGTAATTTTTGTGTGTGCTTTTTGTTTGATAATATCATCTTAAGTACATAGATTAAAATTTTAAAAAAATACTATCTATAAAGTTGTGTGTGGTGGGTTGTAGAGAGAGTGGTGTGGGGTGGTGGGGTGCGGTGAAGAGGTGAAAAGTACGAGGTAGTGCAGTAACATATAAATTGTAAAGGTGTTTGTAAATAATTAAATAAATACTTGCTGTATGGTCTATGGTACTACTTGTCATACTAGTGCTGCTCTGTCGTGTTCAATCACGTTGCAGCACTGGGTGTGGAAGTCGTTAGTGGAAGTTTTGTAATTGTATGTTATAATTTTAACATAGTGAACAAATGTGAAAACTAGTTAATCTATTTTTTTTCAGAAAATTATTTCGTTTGGATTAAAATTTGGATATGCCAAGAAGAAGTAAAAAAAAAAGAAAAGAGAGGAAAAATATATATTTGTGAAAAAGGGAAATGTTTATATTTGGATAAAATGGGATTAGTACAGAAAAACTTTATTCTACTATAAATACAAGATGAAAAAAGGATCACATAAGAGGAAAAATAGGAATTTTTCAAGTAAGGTGAAGCAGAGTTCAATTTCAAATACCAGGAAAAGGAAAGATGATAAAGAAATAATATCTGTTACTCAGAGACAAAAGGAGTTTAATGAAAATCTTCAGAGACTTTTTCGATCTAGAATGATTCAGAATTCAATGAAAGAATGCTTCAAATATAAAAGGAATATTTTTTAATTGAAAGAGAAACAGCGTATTGAAAGTATAGTGGATAGTGCTTTCAATTTAAAATTGAAGTTATTCATTGTGATTTTGAAGAGAAAGTATTAAACAGAACGTTAAGTTGTTACAAGGACTAGAACTATGTCACGTAAGAAAATATACTGAGAAGTATGGGCATTCTCTAGCTTGTCCTTGAAGACAAGTTTGTAAAAGTGTTTTTTATCAGTTAAGGATGTTAGCAGTATGTTATTCAGAAATGCTGAAGTTTGTGAGGAATGTGTACTATATAAAAAGTTCTGCATTATTTTTAAGTGAACTGAGTACAAGTCTTTTATATGCTTCTTTATAAGTTGTTCAAAAAAAGTGTGATGATATTGAAATGCGAAATTTTGGTTCAGAGGAGCAGTTCATAGAACGTGAAAGTGTGACAATTACAGATGTTGGAGGAGATGGGAAAGTGATTAGCACTGATCAGTTTGAAGAAGAAATTGGGAAGTTTAATGTAGTGTGGTGTGAAATACGAGACTATGTTTGTGTTTGTTGTCGACGTTCTGGTTATAAAAGTCAAAGTAGGAATGTTGATTTGTATTTGAAAAGTGAAAAGGAGAACAATGGTAAGTGGGTAGAATTTACAATTTACTTGTTGGTGGAAGGTCAATTTGAGTTAGGTAGTGATATGTAAATATTGTTATAACAAATTATAAGAGAAAAAAATGCGTTTTAGAGCAGTACATAATAACTTAGAATTAGTACCTATTCCAGAGGAACTGGCAAAATTAAATACATATGAGTCTGTTCTAATTCAATGTGTTAATTCTTTTCAAACTATAATTCGGATGGAGCCTAAAACATGTAAACTGTCACCAACAGACTTGCGAAGAGGTTTGAAGGAAGAGTGGTGTACATACCTTTGGATTTTAAGAAAAATATTGAAACTATTTCTGGAGTGAAAGAGGAAAATTAGGCAGTAGTCATTCCAGTAAATGTTGTAGTAACAAAAAGTCGGAAAATATGGAAAGATTTTGTGGGTGTTAATATAGTTGAAAAGGCTACCTTATATCTTATAGAGAACAATATTTATTACAAAACTGTAAATGGGGGTGAACAGGTAATAAGTTCAGAAGATGAATCTTGTTGATCGATATTCTGAAGCTGCAATCGGTACAGGTGGATCATTATACCGTCCACCTTCTCCTGTAGGAAACAGCTGTGGAAAATAATGACCTTCCAAGGTTTTCTCCAATACACTTATTGGAGTTCCCTTTGCTTTTTTCCTTTCAAATAACTCAATGCTGTTTCCTATTACTTCTTTTAAATGCAGAGGACATATTGTGTAATGTTCATAAATATCTTCAGTCCTTGACTTGCCCACTTTCTCTATTTGACCACTTGAAATTTCAGATTATATTCTGAAGAGCCTAGAATTTGACAGTGCATTTTATACATATTTCACCTTTTTGTTTGAAAGTGATCTGTCTTCTTTGTTGTATGCAGTGAACCACATACTTAAAACTAAAGTTCATCAATAAGTTCTTTCTGCGAAAGAATTTGTGGAGAAACTTCAAGAAAGAGATGAACATTTAGAAGGACACTTAATCAATTTGATGGCATGTCAACGTGGAACAAATGAGTACTGGTATTGTCATCATGAAGAACTCAAGTGTATGTTATGGAACGTAGGTACAAGAACATGGTTTGTCTCACTTAGCTGTGCAGAGTATGCATGGGAAGATTTGTTTGACTTTCTAAGACAAAGCAAATTCCAATATAAAAAATGTTGAAATAAAGACTCGTGGTGAACTGTGTTTATTGGATCCTGTACATGTGTGCAGATATTGTAATGATAGGTTTCAACCTATAATGTCTTTTATCTGCAATAAAAAGAATACAGATCTTGGAGAGGTTACCGATTTCTTTTGGAGAAAGGAGTATCAAGCAAGAGGTGCACCTCATATACATATGCTACTATGGATCAAGGATGAACCTAAATTTGGAAATGATTCTGGTAAAACAGTATTGTCTTTCGTTGAATAGTATGTGACATGTGAGATACCAAGAGAAGAAGGATATAGAAGCTTGAGATAGCAAGTTTTACGTTTCCAAAGTCACAGTTGTTGAAAGTATTGCGGAAGAAACTACAACTTTAAAGGAAAATTTTACACCAGGTGTCGGTTCGGTTTCTCCTGTCCAGTCATTTGTAAAGAAAGAGTACATTTTTTCTTTCTTCTGTAAGGCACTCAATAAGTCGGAAATCTCAAACGAATAACTACAAGTTAAAAAAAAGAGAAGTATAAAAGTATATCAATGATTACAATCCAGTCATTTTAAAAATGTGGAATGCGAACGTGGACATTCAGGGGCAGATTTACAATAACTGGCACATCCCTGCAAATCAGCAGGGATGCGCTAGTTATTGTGCGTCACAGCTCTGCCACCATGGATGCGCCGCTATGCAGCGCACCATGGGGCAAAAACGTACAGATGCCAGATGCATCTGTGCCGTAAAGGCGGTGCATTGCTGGAGTTGCGTGGCAAGCGCGACGCAGCTCCAGCAAGGCTCTGGGGTGCGCTATTGTTACAATGCTGAGTCAATCCTTATGCCTGCTTCAAGCAGGCGCAGGGTTTTGACGCAGCATGGGCTCAAAAGTGACTGAGTGAAATCTTGTAGATTTAACTCAGCCACTTTTAGGAGGCGTTCCTGCAACGGAACGCCCCCCCCCCGCACAGGAACGCCTACTTCTTGCGCAGGGCTTTACAATGTGACGCATCTCCCAGATGTTGTAAATACCCCGCAGCATGGTGCTGGTTTTGCGCCGCCGCTGCATCACAAAAGTGATGCAACGATGGCGTAGAAGAGGCGCAAGGGGCTTGTAAATCTGACCCTCAGTATGTTGCAGATAACTCAATTGCTTTTGCATGTTACGTTACATCGTACATAACAAAATCAGAAAAAATAGAGATGAAAGAACTGTGGGAAGAAATTACAAAAGAGAAAAGCCTTAGTAAAGAATTGTACAGCTTTACTTTGAAAATGCTTTCCCAGCTGAAATTGGATTGTATGGATGTTTAGACTGATTGTGCTCTTCAAGTTTAAATTCAATGTCACGAGGAATCATTTGGTTAAGTTTAGGTCTTGCCTGCAAATGAAATGGAGTCTTGAAATGATTTGAAGAAATTGAAGAATTAGCAGTAAATGAAGCACACAGTACAGACAATCTTAAAACTAATATGTTGGACACGTAATAACCAAAAAGGAGTCAACATCTGGAACAGCTATGTCGGTATGAAGTACTTCAACATTACAGCTTGAAATGTTAACGAGGATGTAAAAGAAGGAAAATATGCAGTAGTTGGATGTCATGGTTGTTTAGTAAAACATGCAAAGAGTAATCTCATAAACCACAAGAAAGTTAGTTGTGAAAGTTTAGATAAGGGAGAATTTTACTATTTAGAACTTCTGCAACTGTTTAATTCATGGTGTAGTGAAAGTGAATTATTTGGAGACTTTGACTGTTACAAAGATTCTTGTAATACATGTAAAAGTCGCGTTGCATGTACAATTTTTGCTATATATTTAAAAATGTTGAAGGATGAAGTTGAACAGAAAAAAACTATTACAGCTGAAATTAGTAATGAAAGTTCTCAAGATAGTGAAAGTAGTGGTCCATTTAGTCACGATCTTCTTGGACGAGCAATACTGGAAAATGATGCAGCCATTGCTATGCATGAAGTTGAAATTGCAATGCGGTACAGCAAGTCCGAACGGTGAAACGGGGTCTTGATTCCATGATTGAGGATGTCAGAAGTTAAAGTCTGTGATAATTTCTGTGTAGCCCCTCTGACCAGGTGCAATAAACTCTAGGTCCCAACAGTGGAATGGTGTCTTGATCTCACAATGGACGATGTTACAACTGTATCTGAGAGTGGAGATGAAGGTACTCCCTTCGAGCAGGTGCAACTAACTCTAGGTCCCAACAGTCGAACTGTGTCTTGATTCCACCATGGATGATGTCCGATATTACCTGCTGCTTGTTTTTCGCACAACTCACTCTGTTGAGGTGTATCAGACTCTGTGCTTCCGTAGCTAACTGCTGTGCAGGATTATTGGGGTTGGTTGAGTGTAGTCACTGGAGTACACCACGGTACCGCAGGTCCGAATACTGAAACGGGGTCTTGATTCTATTATTGAGGATGGCAGAAGTTAAAGTCTGTGTTTATTTCTGTGTAACACCTTCGACCAGGTGCAACCAGCTCTAGGTCCTAATAGTGGAACGGTGTTTGATCCCAGAATGGAAGATGTCCAATATTTCTTGTTGCTTGGTTTTCATAGAACTTCCTCCGTTGAGGTAAATCAGACACTGTGCTTCCGTAGTTAACTTTTGCACATGATTATTGTGCTTCGTTGACACCAGTCAGTGGAGTACACCGTGGTACAGCAGGTTCGAACAGTGAAACGGTGTCTTGATTCTGTGATTAAGGATGTTAGAAGTTAAAGTGTGTGATGATTTTTGTGTACCCCCTCTGATTAGGTGCAACGAACTGTAGGTTCCACAAGTGGAACGGTCTTTTGATCCCACAATGGATGATGTTAGAACTGCATCTGAGAGTGGATATGACGGTACTCCTTTTGACCAGGTGCAACCAACTCTAGTTCCCAACAGTGGAACGGTGGCTTGATCCCACAATGGATGATGTCTGATATAACGTGCAGGTGAATTTTCAGAGGTCCATCTGTTAAGGTGCATCAGACTTTGTGCTTCCGTAGTTAACTGCTGCACATGATTAATGTCCTTAGTTGACTGTAGTTGGTAGAGTACACCACGGTACAGCAGGTCGGAACAGTGGAACGGGGTCTTCAATATATGATTGAGGATGTCAGAAGTTACAGTTTGTGATGATTTGTGGTACCCCCTCCAATGTGGTGCATCAAACTCTAGGTCCTAACAGTGGAACAGTATCTTGATCTGACAATGGAGGATGTTAGAAAATTCATCTGAGAGTGGAGATGAAGGTACTACCTTCGACCAGGTGCAAGCAACTGTAGGTCCCAACAGTGGAACGATGTCTTGATTCGACAGTGGGAGATGTCCGATATTACTTGTTGCTTGGTTTTCATAGAACTCCCTCCGTGGAGGTGCATCAGACTCGGTGTTTCCGTAGCTAACTGTTGTGCATTATTATTGTGCTTGGTTGACACTAGTCGGTGAAGTCCGTGCTTTCGAATTGAACGGTACATGGCTGTCAGGTGTTAATGAATAATAAGTCTGGCCTACAATGCAGACAGAAGTGTTCACAATTCAGATCGAGTGCTGATTGTTTAATTATAGAATCCAGTAGTCAAGTAACTACAACGTCTATTGGAATATACATATTATGTTTTTAGTATACTTCTTTAAAGACATTTTTTTAAATGACTTATAGGTTTAGTACAATGACCAAATTGAATTTGCAAGTGCAAAGGAACACTGAATAGTCTACACTGTAGACAGGAGAAATGGTATTTGAATTGTTTTGTTTTATTTATTGCAGATCTTTCTGCAATTGATGTTGTCTTTTGTTAAGAGGAAGTGAGAGAAAGTATTCATGAATGCCTGTGTGAGTACTGTTTACAATTAACACTGCAGATATCAGTGTTCACAATTCGGATCAAGTTGGTCTTGTAGATGACGCAGTTCTGTAGGAAAAGACATTGCTCCAGTGCACTCTGTCTACACCATGAATACTTATTATTACAGGCTCCAGACACGCTTTTGTTGCTTCGCGTATGAGAAAATGTGTAGCTGAATTCCACCTTACTTAGCTGTGGGCCCTTGCTAACCGCTCTTTCTGGCATACACTGTAGACGGCAGTGTTCACAATTTAGATTGAGTTGCTATTGCTGATGACAACAGATATTACTCCAAGGACGGCCTGCCCGTCTACAGCACACATCATTGCTGATTGTTGACATGCTGAATGATTTTGATGTGGCTTTCTGAGTGCACTAAAACTGATGGACCCTTTATGATAAAATCTTTTTGTGTATTATTTCTGATGTATTAATTGTCTCTCAGTATACCATAATTTGTGTTTCTATTATGATAGAATATTTTTCTGTATTACTTCACATCTACTTTCCCTACCTTACTGCAGTACAAACTATTTATTCTTGAATAATTGAATGTCTGTGTGTGATCCAATGATTACTGTTGTAGTAGATGATAGCAGCAACTATTCCTTGAGGAATGGTTTACACTGACTCCATACGCATCCACCACAGACATTACTGGATATGTGATCCTGGTAATAAAAAGGTGTCAAGCGCATGTGGTCATACCCACTTCCACTATCTATCTGTGTCCGTGTGTTCATTATCTATGCATGATAGTGCCCCTGGGCCGTATGATATTACATTGTGTTGTGGGCAGTGTATGTAACTATGTTACCTCTGGTAGTGGGGAAAACTTTGGTTATGTAACTTGTAGGTGTATGGCTATCACAGGTGGAAGGCTACTTTATAGACTATGAATATTAATGAAGATGATGGTTGCATGTTGTGTGTAGTGTAAGATATGTGTACATTGCAAAAAGTTTAGAAAAAAGCTCTCTAAGCAGAAGAGGTGTGTCTCATCAAATGCAGTACAGAGATTGACTAAAATGGGTGACGTTTTCCAACTGTTACAATGGGAAATGTTATGGACAAATGAAGTGCTTTTTTAAGGGTCACATGGCAATCGTGCACCTAGTGTGCAAGGAGACCGCACCCGACGTGATTTTGAGAAAATATAATTGGTAAAATATAAGTTTATTACAGTTAGAAATATATAAATATTTAAAATATGTTAGATTATCGCTTGCTCTCATATACACTTTAAAGTTATTTAGATATAGTTTTGAGACCAAAAAAAATGAGGGAATGGCTTACGTGGCGCAACACCGTACATTTATGATGTAACACAGGGTGTTATTTATAAGAAACAAGGTCCCATTCAATTAAGGATAGGTATAGTATCACAATTTTCCAATCAAAAATTGGGTTATATGCTTTATTCAATTCAAAAATGATTTGGATATAATACAATTACTACGAAACAAAAATGTCGCGAGACAGCGCAAATGGCTAAAAACAATACAACATCTCATGGAGAACGCGACCGGATCGAGAAAGCTTGTCATTAACGTGATTCAACAACCCTCAAGGAGCACTAACATTGCTGCTATTCTGAACAAAGAGGAACTAAAATGGATAATTCGTACTGACAGCCTGCATACCGGGCTTAACTGACTGGAGGACTGGTCCAATCTACTGTAAACCATCACTGTCTGATAGTGTTGTCCATATATTGTGACTGAATTGATCTTTTTACCCCTTCTTACTATATCTATTTTTTCCAGACCTTCGTCTTCCCCTTGCCACTAGTGCTGGTTTATTCACTTTATCCAACCTTCTCTCCCCCCTGTATCCCTCTCCGCCGCTTACTGAATGGAATATGATCGGCCAATTTTTAATTGACACACTCTATGCTATTCCTATCTCACTTAACTCTCCCCCTCAATTACCTAATACTACTCTCTCCCGATTCTCTTTTGCTCTTCCCTGATTATCACATCCCTGCTCCCGGTTCCCTCCCCTTCCCTCTACATGTATTCCCCTTCACCCCCATTGTGCCTTCCTACTCCCTTGTACCTCCTGTTTCCCGGTTCCTCTATTTTCCCATTCCAACATGGCCACGTCGCCCCCTTCACCCCGTCCTGTGCCCCTTCTCCCTTTCCACTTCCTTCGTTAATTACTCGGGACACGCCCCCCTTGTCATCCCACACCCTCTCCTATGTAGGAGTCCTCTCATTCTTATTGCCTGCCCCTTCCGGTCCGACACTCGCTGCAGACCCGGGAACTTCAACGCGAGCACCGTCCTCGCTACGGAGATTTAGCTGATCATTCTACAGGTAATGTGTTCACTACACCTGCTCCCATCGGCCCCCCCCTTTTGGCACTGTCCGGCAATTACCGGCACTAACTCCCTTTTCCCTCCTCCAGATCTTTAACTAATCGGCTGATTACGGTTGGTATTCCGCCATCCGGCCCCCCGAAAATACTGGTCGGAGAGATTATTCGCGAACACTCCGCCGTCTTCCTTGACCAGGACGGACCTATAAGCATATTGTCACTATTCCCAGGTAATAATTACCCTCCTTTTACCACCGGCCCTTGTGCTGGCTTGCGACAGTCCATCACGCTTAACCCCCTAATTTTTCCGCCCACATAGATAATTTCCGCTGTGCTGGGGACTCTTATCGCTCCCTCCCTCCTACCAGAACTGCACACTGCTTACGCACGCAATTACGTGCTACCTACAGTCCGGTTGGTTCTGACTACCGTATCTGAGCAGAGTGATTCTTGCTCATCTTCTCCCCATCCTGCTGTCCATTTACAGTAAGTTCTCCCCCTACTGTCCATCATCCTTTTTCTTCCCCACCAGGCACTACCCCACTCCCTTTTCACAGCTCATCCTCCCTACCTATTCTTTCTTCCTTAATGTCCTCCTAAACTTGTCCCCTTATTTTTCGAATCATTCCTTCCTTCACCCTGTCGCTCCCTTACTTATCTATTTTCTATACCATACCTCTCCTTTTCCCTCCCTCCCCCTTTTTTGTTGTGAATTATCTACTTCCAGCATGCTCACTCCTCTCCCTCTCCAGCGCATCCACGGTATTTACCTTCCTTACCCTGGAATTGCCCAATGCGCCCTGCCGTGCAATCGCCTTTCATACTTTCCTTTCAATTTTAATAATCCTTTCCCTCTTTTCTTTTCCTCCTCGCCCCCCTTTTCTTCCCTTACCTACCCAGGCATACTTTCCCAGGCATTCCATCCATCGGTTAGTCCTGAAGAGATCCCACCACTTCCTTGGGGATTGAAACGTCGTCGACTCACATCTCTAATCTCTTGATGATACATTGTAATTTTTATTTGAGTACGAGATGCTGATCAATTGTGACTTTCAATAATCTATATTTCACAAACACAAAAAGTCACATTTTAAGTCACTTGCCTGCGGTTAGGAAATCGGCTGATTTCCTTTTAACAACTCACGGGCTGCTCACTTATTTCACCACGTATATATTTTTGTTTCGTAGTAATTGTATTATATCCAAATCATGTTTTAATTGAATAAAGCATATAACCCAATTTTTGATTGGAAAATTGTGATACTATACCTATCCTTAATTGAATGGGACCTTGTTTCTTATAAATAACTGTCCACCCTTGGTCCCTTCTGATCAATAGGGTTTCCTTGTCTCTACTTTGTAACACAGGGTGTGGCAGCGTGTACTCGTCGCACGCACAGCGGGCACGACCCCAGACACAGGAATGTGCATGCGTGGGCTCCTGCACATGCACAGTTCTCAGAAGAAGACGCGCTGGAAGAGGTTTGAAGCCCGGGGACGCCGCCGATCAGGTAAGGTTATTTAAACTTGTATTTTTTTATGTATTTAATAGTGCAGGGGCGGACAACTTCTGTTACGCCCTGAGTGTGCGGAGATTTGCCCTGTTTCTCTGCCTATTATCGCGGAAGGCGGAAGGGCAAATCTCCGCACATTCCGTGGGAGGAACGGAGTTGTCCGCCCACCCTTAATCAAAGGTTATATTAAAGTGTGACAAGAAGCATCAAATGATCACATGAATGACATCATCAATGATGTCATCAGTGATGTCATTTGAGATGTCATTAGTGATGTCATCAGTGATGTCACTGACCATGTCATGAGTGATGTAATATGTGACGTCATCAGCAGTGCATTGCGGGGGCGCGAGTTATAGTTAGCTGAACTAACTATAACGGGGGAATTTCTAGGGTTTTGTATGAGGGAAATGTCCAGCTAACTGTAACACCCCTGGAACCTATCTTTTTTTCAGTGAATTTCTAAGATTTTTTAAATGCCAATTCCTAACTATAACGTGCATGAAACCTATGTTTTTTTCAGTGAATTTCATTTTTTTTTTTATTTTATTTTTTTATTTTATTTTATACAGGCAGCAATGGTACATTAATGAATTCAAGACATACTGATGAGCGAACAGAAACATTACAACAGGTTATTTCCTTTGACACAGCAAACACAAAACAGTAAAGAATAATATGCTGACCTGACAGACCCTTGCTTCCTGGGCATAATTTATCTTTGTCCATAATCCATATTACCGACCCATGTTCGCCACCTAAGACGGTAATTCTTCGATCATTGGCCCCCAGATTTTATGAGCCCTTGCCATCTCACTCCTACCCTTACATTTATATAGTATCAACTCTAAATTAAAAATATGATACACTCTGGCATACCAAGCCTGGTATGTAGGAGGATCCGCGTCCTTCCACCTAGTGGTTAACAGTATACGATAAATAGCAGTTGCCATAAAGCAAAAATAAACTGAGCGATGATCTAAATGTAAACTTTCATCAAATCCAAGTATCAACAATGTTGGGGTAAGAGATACTGATTGCCCCAGATTTTGACATAAAAAGCATTCAATACCTTCCTTCAAGCTGATCAATTTATAGCAATCTGCAAGCATATGGGTTAAATCTGCTGGCCCCTGATCACATCTAGGACATTTATTATTATTTCTCCTCCCCCATGCCCAAAGTTTAGCCGGAGTAAAATAGAGACTAAACACTGTTTTAAAAGTTTGGGCTTTAAGGTTTGCCGTCAGGAAAGTTTTTTTGGACAACTCAAGTGATCGACTAATGTCTACGTCTGGGTTGTTTAGTTTGCTTGCCCATGTACTTTCCACTTTCAGAATATCATCACTATTGGCCTCCATCAACATTGTATATATGTCCTTAACTTTATATTGTTTTCCTGTCGCATAATCAAGAAGGGTGATGCGAGATAGATTATCTAGTTTTGGGGACAGATTACTTATTATCGCCTTGATTTGTATATATTTAAATATCGAGCCGGTATCTACACCAAATCTTTCCTGGAGGTCCCCAAACGGGATCATCCCATTTAGATCCGTAATATCGCCTACATTTTTTATACCTGCTCTGTCCCAGATTTTACCTATATTATCATATTGTATCGCCGGAAAGACTGATGAGCGCCACAATAATAAATATCTATTAATTCTGGGTATTTTTTCAGTGAATTTCAAAGGTTTTTTAAATGCTAATTCCTATCTATAACATCTCTAAAGCTATGATGTTTAATGATTTTCATTGGATTTCTTAAATTTTCTACTTCAGTGTCTCAATTCCTTTAATTATGTTTTTTTTGGTATATTTTTTTCACCATTTATTTTACTTATTTTTTCAATTAATTCTTTTAAAAATTAAAAAATATTATTTGTTTTTAATGTTTTTTTTAATTGTACATTTTGTACAATATATTTTTTTATTTTTTTAAATATTTGCTAAACTATATTTTCAATACTTTATTATTTTTTTTTAACATTTTTTTGGGATTCGTGCACCCTATGCGCAGCTTTCTCGATCCCTGCGTGTAAGCATCCGCGTACGGTATGCGTTGGGTACGTATTTTTGTGCGCAATTGCTATGCAACCGGTACACGCCTTCAAGCCTATACGCGACATGTATGAAGCACATTACGCGATGCTTGCATGCTTCCACGATATGTCATGTGTGTGTATGACGCGGTGGGTGCGCGAATCCCGCGAAATATTTTAAATGTCAAAAAACATATATATATGTATTTCATGTGAATATTAATTTAAGTCATAATCTAAACTACTCATAAAATGTATATATTTTTACTTCTAATCCTATATTCCTTTTAAATGCAATTTCGCGGATTCGCGCTCGGTGCGTGCTGCCTATGCGCACTGTGCGTGGATCCCATGTGACCTGAAAAAAAGAGATTTGATTGGTTCATTACACTTCCTATTCTAACTATTGAAAGACCCCACCCATTTCAATCATTCTTCTTTGACCTTCTTTAGAGGAGCATCTCTCTGCAGAGAAGAACTTTTTTTGGGAGATTTCCACAGCTGCCATTCATTTCATTCTAAAGAAAATGGCTTCTGGACAGCAAGCACCCTCTGATTCTGAACATTCTTCAGTTGATGGGTTTCTTCCTGAACCTCCATGCCCTGAACGATACACTTCAGTGGTATGGAAATTTTTTACCTTTCCTGATGGACAAACAAAAACAAATGCCACTAAGGTGACGTGCAAAATTTGCCAGAGAGTCCTATCGAGAGGAGATCCAACAAAAATATACTCTTGCGGGACCGCAAGTATGATGAAGCACCTCAGGACTCTCCACCCCGTCAACCTGGCAAGGGAAGAATGCAGAAGAATGCGTCACAACTCTCCGCCAGCAGTGGCAAGTACATCTACAGCACCGCCATCTGTTGTTCACCCGGACATACGTCCCGAATTTGGACAACTTAAAATTAGTTGCATTAAATGCAACAAACTGCTCTTTTATGGTTAGCAGTCCATTGAGCTTATCTGCAGGGCGCAGAGAAACCATCAGTGGTAAGTTTTCTTTTTTTTTTTCCTAAAGTTCACTATTTTGTTCATCATGTTCCCTTTTTCTGTTTTAAAAAAAATCACAAAATCTTTGAAAAAAGCACAAAAAATATAAAAGAAAAAGGAAGAAAAAAAAAGTACTTGTCAGAACTAACTTCTCTGTTTAAAAAAGAGCTATATTTGTATGTTAGTGTGTGAAAGTTTAGATGAATGTATGTATAGTGCGTTATTGACTGAACTAATGCATTAGTAGCGTATGATGAATGTATAAGTGCAGAACTATAAGGAAGTGCAACCTCTTTTACTGCAGTGTGGTGTAGTACTTCCGAAGTATAGATGCAACATATGTACATAAATATGTTGCAAGTCTATGCTTCTCTCTGCACGGCTGCTTAAACTGCAGCCATGTGGTGACACAGGCACCCTTGCACCATAGTGCAAGAATATCTGTGTCATGTGGAGTTTGTTTTTGTGCAGGAAGACACACCTTCCTGCACAAAAACAATCAGTAAACACATTTTTCTCCTTCAAAATATGCTGAGCATTGTAGCATGCACTGAAAGATAAAACATGAGGAAAAATGAAAACAATTATCCTTGTTGTGCTTTGCTACACCAATTGGAGAACGGTGCAGCATTCACACACTTTTAGAGATTCATGATTTCTGATAAATCTGGAGATGTGTATTGTTCTATGAGTATTTTGTGCAATCACTTATAGCAACACTTATAGAACGCCCTTTCAACGCAAAGGTGTGTGTATGATAAGGTCGTATTTACATGGAGAAGAAAAGGTACACAGAGTGCCATTTCCTCTCTTTGTAAATATGAAAGAGTGTCTTGCGCTATAACTATGTTACAAAAAGTAACATATTTCTGTTTGGAAAATTGCTTGCGAATGATAGGAGGTAAGCACAGAGATTTGTCTGCAAAGATGCTCAAAGAAGAATGATTGAAATGATTGCGGTCCTTCAATAGGTACAATTGGAAATATTATGAACCACTCAAATAGTTTTTTTTGCACGTCACATGATATCCTATGACAGGAAGATTCCAAAACTACATAGGTATAAACAGGGTGTTTTGAAAAACGTATTCAAACTTTGTAGCTTCTTGCAGATCTGCCCATTCTGCATATTATTACTTAGTTACACTTACCTTCACAGTAATCAAAATAAAAAATGGTACACATTTTTTTCAGATGTTTTTTTTAATGTAAATTGGGGTAAATTGCTTATTTTAGAATTAGGATCTGTGAAAGAAAAGAAAAAATAGTTATAACATGTAATAATACATTTTTAACAGCACAGCATAATTTAAACAAAGTAATTTGTTTGCCTTTTTTGCTGTTCTCAGAATATATTTAATTTCACTAGAAATGGTGATTTCAATCGTACTCATCACATAACAGCGGGCAAAAAAAACAATCAAAAAGATTGTTTAAAAAAAGCCAACATTCTATTCTCAGTAAAATACCAGAAAATAAAAATCACACATATATGAAATGCTTATGACTAACAAAATTTGATAACTTTAACTTATAAAAACTGTAAATGTTGTCGCTTTAAAATATTCACTGAGTCAATGAGCACAAAAAAGTCCATAATTCAAACATATACCTTTCCTTGAGGCCAAATGGTATTTTTGCACTCCTTTTTATGTAAATTGTCCAATGGTAATCCTATTAAATTATAATAATAAATTCCTCAGAGAGTGAATTATCTTTCTAAAACTTTTACTTTAAAAATATTAGGTAGGAATTTGGTAATTCCCTTGTTTGAAAACTAACTGGGCATCATTACAAAGTCTCCAGCCTTTTTCACATTTTAGATAGGCAGTGTAATGTCCAGATGTTGTGGAAGGACCATCATGGAAAATTATTGCAATTGCTACAAAAGTCCTTCCTGATATTGATAGTTGTGTTGCTACAAATTCCTTTATTAAAGTATCCAATTTTCTTCCAACAGCTGTACAACGTTGCTTCATTAAAATTATGTATTGTCCATATTTTTTAAAAATTAATGTGGATAACATTTCTGATTTACATTGGCTACACTCCATGTTTTGATTTGCATCTTTAACTAATTTATTGAAAGACACTGATTTACAGTCTGGTAATGTTAAATACAGAAATCTTTCTGTGTCTCCATTAGTGCTACATGTATACATGCAATTTTCACAATGATGTTCCCATTTGTAAGAAAGGCCAAAAATATTTTCTATTTCTACACCTTCATTTTCAAAAATGGTAAGCGTATACATTAAAAATTCCTGAGCATCTTGTTGGATATTTTGTGTAAATTGTGTAGAACCAGAACTCACATCCAAAAGATTTTGAACATCTGAAACAGTTTGTATTTTACTTGTATCTGTTGTCAATTTTTCATAAACAGAATGCAACAGAGAACAAAATCTTTTTTCCCGATTCTGCATAATTTGTTCTTGCAAACCTTCAAGGTAAAAAACAATATTGATCACTGCATTAGCATAGCAGTTGACACCTGAACTATTTTCAAACTGATAACCAACAATCTCTTCAATAGTGTCCTTTTTCTTTTTACTTGCTATCACAACATTATCTTGTTCTTTTCCATTCTGTATACCTTCAGTACAGATATTCTCAAACCTTCTTTTTCGACCAACCACACGCTTTTCAAATAGAGGATATTGACCTAAATTGGGTGCATACGCCCTTCTTATCCTATTATACTCTTTTACACAGTTTGCATCTGCAGTAACCTTTGTCTCATCAAAAAGAAACCAGATAATGTTCTGACTCATGACAAAGCAATATATGCCATACCCTCTTTAAATACGGTAGATCTAATGTTCACCAATGCACTGTCTACACTTAATCCTTGAGATTTATGAATAGTCACTGCATATGCCAGAGAAAATGGAAATTATTTCCTATGGACATATACATCTTTAACAAGCAAAAAACGAACTGAACAACGACCAATTTCTTTAACTTCTTCAATCAAATCAAATTAAATTTTTAAAAATTCAGTTCCTTCTTTATTATGATAATTAACAAAATCCACCACTTTACCCATTGCTCCATTAACTAAATCTTTTTCTACATCCAAATTACGCCTTAAAATTACCTGACAGTTTACACATGCATATAGTGTCTTTTCTAAACCAGCTGTTTTAGATATTTTTTTTCTAAAGAATCCAGTTTTGTTTTCAACTTTCCCGTCAAAATAATAGTGATTCCTTCATGCTCTATTTTATCGATTGCTTCCATATTTATAATATCTTTATTTTCCAATTTCAATATTTCTTCGTTGAATGTAGAACACTCGCGCAGTGTTGGCATTAAGTAGATCACTGATTTCTTTTCTACAATTTTCATTTACACTTTCTCAGGAACTACATTTTCATCTGGAAACAAATTGGAAAGTAATCGACTCTCCAAAGCTTAATTGCCATGTTCTGTCAGAATTCCAATTCATATATCTTGAACAATACTTCCATATTTAGCATCATTTGCCTGTCGCATATTTGTTGTCAGTTCTTTGTATTCAAATATGTCCAAATGTTTACGTTACCAACACTACCAAGAGACTTTCTGGTATCTTCATGTGCAAGTATTTTAAATACCGGTTGTCCTTTTACCAGAGTCAGTTGCAGTAGATCTCCAAAAACGATGACGTGTTTTCCTCCAAATAAAATGTCATACTCTGTTTTAAGAATTTGCTGCATTCTTAAATGCACAAAGGCAAGCATCAAGTTTGAGACCATGCTTACCTTATCAATAATGAGAAGTTTCATTTTCTTCAGGACTCTTGAAACTTCACAACAAGCTTCTCCAGATAGCTTGTGGTATTCCAATTTGTTCCCATGCTCTACTGGTAGCATTAGTAAACAATGTAAAGTAATTCCTTTAATGTTATGTGCTGCCAACCCAGTTGGAGCAGTGACAACACAAGATAAATGTGACTCAGTTGTTGTCTGCAGATAATTTGTAATTACTTTAATTAAGAAACTTTTTCCTGTTCCAGCTTGACCACTCACATACATTTGGATAGGTTGAGATGATGTACTTGAGCACCCTTTCTTTTCATGAAGTAATCCATGGTCAATCTGCTCGTTCACTTGTTGATATATTTGTTTCTGTTCAACATTTAGTTGTTCTTCCAAGTTTCCTAACTGTATTACATCTTCTTGAGCTTGATACATTGCTGTTTCCACCTCATTCATGGCAATTGCTGCTTCATTTTTAACAATTGGTTGTCCTAGTGGATCTTGACTCAGTGCAGCAGAACTTTGACTGTCTTGAGAACTGTCTCTAGCAATCTCAGCTGCAATTGTAGCTTCTTGATCAATTTCATCATTCAACATTTTCACATAATTTGCAAAAGCACTGCATTGTATGGTATCTTTACAAGCATTAAATGAATCTTCATAGCTCTGAAAATCTCCAAGTAATTCCAGTTCTGAACGCCACGTTTGAACATTTGCAAAAAGGCTAAATAGTAAAATTCCCTTTTGTCAGCAGTGTTGCAACTCAGTTTCCTGTGATTAATTACATTTCCTCTCCTTTGTTTCACCAGACATCCTTCGGAACCAATCACTGCATATTTTCCCTAATTGATGTTCTCTGTAGTATTCCGTTTAAAGGTGTAGTTTTGCAGCACTTCATAGAGACACATGTTCTCCAGATGATGACCTGTTTGGGTAATATGTGTCCAACATATTCGTTTTCAAAATATCTGTAGTTTCTGGTTCTTTTTCTGCTAAATATTAAATTTCTTGAACAGATTTCAGTTCCCGATTTCGCATTGCTGCAAGACCTAGACTCACCCAAATGACTTTTCTACTTTTGGAATATAGACTTGCAGATGATAACTGATCTGAGCATTCATATGCTCCAATTTCACTATGCGATAACATCTTCAAACTGAAACTGTATAATTTCTTACTTAGAGTCTTCTCGTGAGAAATCTCTTCCCACATTTCTTTCAATTCCGTCTTTTCTGATTTAGTAATGTAGGACGTTACATATCGAGCAACAGCAATGGAATTGTCCACAACATACTGAATATCCATGTTAGCGTTCCACATGGATAAAATAACTGGAGTGTAGTCATGTATGTATTTTGATACTTCTCTTCTTCTTAAGTTGTAGGTATTTTTTGGAGACTTTCTTGTAATGGTATGTTGCATAGCTGACATAAAACTGTTCACTCTTCCTTTGGATAATACAGGACGTGGAAATCCAAAACGACATTTGGTATAGAACTTATCCTTTGACTTGTACTTTCGTCGACAGTATTTTCCACACCTATGGCTTTGGAATCGTAAGACTTCTTGTTTTAAGTTTTTATCTTCTCTGCTATTGGGTACGGCACAAATGGCATAATCTTCTATGTAAGACAAAACAGTTTCATCTGAATCTGTTCCAAATTTGGGGGCGTCCTTGATCCATAACAACATATGTATATGAGGAGCACCTCTTGCTTGATACTCCTTTCTCAAAAAGAAATCCACAACTTCTCCAAGAGGAGGATTCTTTTTGTTGCAGATGAAAGACATCATAGCTTCAAATCTAAGATTGGAATTTCTGCATACATGAACAGGATCGAAAGAGCACAATTCTCCAGGTGTCTTGTATTCAATATGTTTTATATTGGAATTTGCCTTTTGAAGAAATTCAAGTAAATCATCCCAAGCATACTCAGCACAGCTTAGTGTAACAAACCATGTAGGAGTTCCCAAGTTCCGTAGCATACATTTCAGTTCTCCATACATTGTCGAAATCTTGGATCTTCTGCATATAATCTTGTTTTCTGATATTCAGATGCAGGAATCTGCACAGGACGGTCATCATATCGTCCACCTTTTCCTGTTGGTAACAACTGCGGGAAACAACGAGCTTCCAAGCTCTCTTCCCATACAATCATGGGACTTCCTCTTGCTTTTTTCATTTGGAACAACTCAATCGTATTCCCCATCACCTCTTTGGAATGAAGTGGATGTACACTGTAATGTTCATAGATTTCTTCACATCTGGACATGTCCACTTTTTCAATTTGTCCACTTAATGTTTCAGTATCTTCTGCTAAATCTATTTCTTCTTCTCCTACAAACACATTTCTATAGTACTCATTTTTTTATCAGATATAATAATGCCTTTTGCACTTTTCTAACATCCACTAACTCTTGCCAAATTTTCTTATTCTTAGTAGGAACACCAATAACTAGAATGACTAATGGTTCATTTTCTGCATGGTCTACACCAATAGTTTCAATGTTTTTCTTTAAATCTAATGGTAAATACAAAACTCTTCCTTTCAATCCTCTTTGTAACTCTGATTGAGGTAATTTACCTGTTTTGGGCTCCATACGAACAATAGCCTGAAACGGGTGCACACATTAAATGAGAATAGACTCATATATATTTAAATCTATCAGCTCTGGAGGAATAGCAACCAACTCAAGATTATTATGAACAGCTCTAGCAGGCATTTTATTCTCATCTAATTTTTTATAACAATATTTGCAAATACGCTGCTCAGATCTCAAATCAAAAGAATCCTCTACCAACAAATAAGTTGCAAATTCCTTCCACTTATCATTATCTTCTATTTCACTTTTTAAATACAGATTGACACTCCTAGTCTGATTTTTATAGTGACTTCGCCGATAACAAATACAAGAAACATTTGGTCTTTCACCTGAAATTACCTTAAACTTTGTGATTTGAGCTTCAAAATTTTTTGTAATCATGGGTTCTACATTCTCTTCAACATTTTGTTCTACTAATGTGTCAGTTTCTGCACGCTCTTGCTGAGGACCAAAGTAACAAAACTCAATATCATCACAAACCTTCTTCACATCTGATACTGACCCATGTAAAAGAGCACTGTTCAACTCATTTAACTTTAGTGCTGGACTTTTTGCCTAATACAATCTTCTCACTAACTTCCGCATTTGAGTATGATGTACTGCCAACATCCTGAAATGGTAAAAAACACTTTGACAAACTTTCCTAGAAAGACAAGCCAGAGAATGACCTTGCAAACCAGTATTTTGTCTCACTCTGCAAGGGTCTAGTCCTTGCAACACCTTAATCTTTTGTTTAACACTTTTTTTACTATATGCTCGTAAAAAACTACATAATTTATCAATAGATTCTTGTCGTACACTACAAATACTATTGCAATCCCAAATGTACACAGGGTGTTTAGGACGTCTCCCTAGAACTTCATCAGCTATCACTTCTTCTGCAATTCTTTCAACCATTTTCTCTTTGTCAATTGGACAACCATCTCTAACCTCATAACCTCGACCACTGGTGTCAACTGCATACAATAATTTATTGCTCTGTAAATAACTCTCTTCATTAAAGAAAGGCTTTGAACTGGTACTGTGTTTCCATTCTCCCCAAAAAAATCTCAAAAATGTGTTCTATTAATTACTCTTTTCCTCCTACTTTTGGCCTTCATTAAATAGATTGGTTTATCTAGTGATCGAATCCTGTTAAATACTAAAATGAGTAGTTTCCTTTTTACTTCAAAAGCATTTTCAACAATGGTTTCAATATGCTTCTTCTTTTTATAAAATAGAGCTCTCTTTTTAATTTTCTTCACATCTTTCAGCAAATTATGTACTACTCTTTTTTTTGCGTATTTCCTTATACTGATTTTGCCTTCTTTTACCATACTTTGTCTCCTTTGACTGTCCATTTGCTTTTTTGCTATTACTATTAGTTTGAATTTTTTCCTAGTTGTAGCATTCTCAGAGGTTTCAGCATTCTATACATTCAGTTTGGTCCTACAAACATTTTTAATAAATTGCTTTGTGATCTTACCAGAAGAGTTTTCTTTTTAGCCACATTATGTTGTTCATTCAATACTTGTGGTTTATTTTTCTTCAAGTAACTCTCCTTTCTCTGTTCTTTTCTTTTTCTTTTTTTTCTGGCATGATTTCTCTATTTTAATGGTGAAAAACAGTATCTGTAAAAAATAATCACAAATAAATGTATATTAATAACTTTAAAATGTATACTTTTCTATTACTGTACAAACACATTTTATATAAATACTGACTAAGAAACTATAGCCCTGAAGCACAAGTGTGACGATGGTTAAAACACTACATGCATAGTGCATACTACTTTGAAGCAGTTCATGCCCTAAAGCCTGCCTCACTCAAAGACTACATGCTTACTGACTGAATGATTACAGTACTATAAGGAGAGACACTGGGTGAGTGACAGGGTGTTTGCTAGAAGTGTATGGATACTGACTGGGATATTGATGGTTTGAAAGACAGTGTGTAGGTGATTAGAGACCTACATACATAGTGGATACGTGTTTGAATCAATCCATATGTTAAGTCCTGTCTCAGTCCAATAGTACTTGGATACTGACTGAATGTTTTGCGTATTGCAAGGATAGTGCCAGGATGAATTTATAAGTATTTGTTTTTTGGCGCAGTAAATACATTAGTACATGGAGCTGAATAAGTCACTGAGAAGTATAAGGGGAGTGACAGGGTGTTTGCGGGAACTGTATGAATACTGTCTGGGGTATTGAAGGTGTGAAAGACAAGTGTGTAGGTGGCTAGAGACCTGCATGCATAGTGCGTAGACGTTTGAAACAGTCCATGGAGTAACATTTGGATCACTGCAAAACTACCTGAGTACTGACTGAATCATTAGAATACTACAGAGTGACTGGGTGAATCTTTTTAAGTTTTTGGGTTTTGGCGCAGTGAATAGATTAGTTCTTAGTGCCAAATGAGTCAGTGGAGGTGTGCAAATAAAGTGACAGAGTGTTTATTGGAGTATATAGATACTGACTGGGAAATTGAAGGTCTGAAAGACAATTGTGTTGGTAGTTAGAGGCCTCCATGCATAGTGGAAACACGTTTGAATCAATCCATGTGCTAAGGCCTGCCTCACTGCATGAGTACTTGGGTACTGACTGAATGATTAGACTATTGCAAGAAGAGTGCCTGGGTGAATTTATAAGTGTTTCAGTTTTGGCGCAGTGAATGCATTACTACATGGTGCTGAATAAGTCACTGGAAGAGTGCAAGGGGAGTGACAGGGTGTTTGCTGGAAGTACATGCATACTGACTGGGGAATTCAAGCTGTTAAAGACAAGTGTATAGTAGGTTAGAAGCCTGCATGCATTCTGGATAGACCTTTGAAGCAGTCCATGTGGTAATGCACAGTTCACTGCATGAGTACCTGCGTACTGACTGAATCATTAAACTACTGCTAGGAGACTGCCAGGATGAAACTTTGAAGTTTTTCGGTTTTGGCGCAGTGAATAAATTAGTACATGGTACTGGATCAGTCACTGGAGGAGTGCAAGATGAGTGACAGGGTGTTTATTGAAGTATATAGATACTGACTAGTTAATTAAAGAAGTCAAAGACAAGTGTGTAGGTGACTAGAGGCCTTCATGCAAAGTGGATAGACGTTTAAACAGTCCATGAGATAAGACCTCAGACATTCATGATTACCTGGGTACTGACTGAATCATTACACTACTGCAAGGAGAGTGCCTGGGATAATCTTTTTAAGGTTTTGTGTTTTGGTGCAGTGAACAGATTACTACATAGTGCCAGATGAGTCAGTAGAGGTGTGCAAGTGGACTGAAAGAGTGTTTACTGGAGTTTTTAGATGCTGACTAGTTAATTGAAGAAGTGGAAGACAAGTGTGTAAGTGACTAGAGACCTGCATGCATACTGGACAGACGTTTGAAGCACTCCATGGGCTAAGGCGTGGGCCACTGCATGAGTACCAGGGTACTGACTGAAAAATTAGAGTACTGCAAGGAGAGTGCCTGGATAAAACTTTTAATTTTTGGGGCTTTGGCGCAGTGAGTAGATTAGTACATGCTGCTGAATGAGTCACTGGAGGTGTGCAAGGGGAGTGACAGGGTGTGTATTGGAGTATATAGATACTGACTGGGCAAATGAAGGTGTGAAAGGCAATTGTGTAGGTGGTTAGAGGCCTGTATGCATAGTGGATATTCATTTGAAGTCCATGTGCTAAAGCCGGGTTCACTACATACGTACCTGGGTACTGACTGAATCATTAGAGAACTACAAGGAGAGTGCCTTGGTGAATTTATAAGTGTTTGGCTTTTGGCGCAGTAAATGGATTAGTACATGGTGCTGAATGGGTCACTGGAGAAGTGTAAGGGGAGTGAAAAGGTGTTTGTGGATACTGTATAAATACTGACTGGGATATTGAAGGTGTGAAAGACAAGTGTGTAGGTGGTTAGAGGCCTGCATGCATACTGGAAAGAAATTTGAAACAGTCCATTATCAAAGGCCTGGATCACTGCATGAGTACCTGAGTACTGACTGAATCATTGGAGTACTGCAAGGAGAGTGCTTGATGAATCTTTTAAGTTTTTGGGTTTTGGCCCAGTGAATAGATTAGTACATGGTGCTGGATGAATCACTGGAGGTGTTCAAGGGGAGTGACAGGGTGTTTATTGGAGTATATAGCTACTGACTGGGCAATTGAAGGTGTGAAAGACAATTGTTTAGGTGATTTGAGGCAAGCATGCATAGTGGATAGACGTTTGAAGTAGTCCATGTGCTAAGTCCGGGTCCACTACATAAGTACCTGGGTACTAACTGAATCATTAGAGTACTACAAGGAGAGTGCCTCGGTGAATTTATAAATGGTTGGGTTTTGGTGCAGTCAATGGATTAGTACATTTTGCTGAATGAGTCACTAGAGGACTGTAAAGGGAGTGACAGGATGTTTGCTGGAAGTGTATGGATAATGACTGGGGAATTGCAGGTATGAAAGACAAGTGTGTAGGTGGTTAGAGGACTGCATGCATAGTGGTTAGGTGTTTGAAGCAGTCCATGTGCTAAGGCCTGGCTCCCTGCATGAATACTTGGGTACTGACTGAATGATTAGAGCACTGCAAGGAGAGTGCCTGGGTGAATTTATAAGTGTTTGGGTTTTGGCGCAGTAAATGGATTAGTACATGGTGCTGAATGGGTCACTAGAGGAGTGTAAGTGGAATGACAGGGTGTTTGCTGGAAGTGTATGGATACTGACTGGGGAATTGAAGGTGTGAAAGACAACTGTGTAGATGGTTAGAGGACTGCATGCATAGTGGATAGGCGTTTGAATCAATGCATGTGCCAAGGCCTGCCTCACTCCGTTACTACTTGGATGTTAACTGAATGTTTACAGTATTGCAAGGACAGATCCTGGGTGAATTGCATAAGCAATGACTGGCTTTTAATTCTACCAAAACTTGAGAACAGGAAAGGTTTTTATGCAGTTATGTGTATGCAAAGAAATGAAGTACCCAAATGCTTCTCTCACAGTGGTTCCCAAATGCACACAGACTCACAGTGTGATTCTAGACAAGCAACACTATCCCTAGGAGTTTACCAAAACTCATTCACTTCTCTGGAAGGGTTAAGGGGACTGCACACAATCTACATATTTCAGTACTGTACTTTAATGTCAAAGCCTGACTCATTTATTTTATGAATGCATAAGCAAAGACTGGCTTCTAATGCTACTAAAACTTGACAACATGACAGGTTTTAAAACAGTTATCTGTCAGCAAATACACAATGTTACCAAATGCTTCTCTCACAATCCTTACCCAAATGCACACAGACTCACAGTGTGATCTTAGACAAGCAACACTATCGCTAGGAGTTTACCATAACTCATTCAGTACTCTGGAAGGGGTAAGGGGACTGCATACAATCTACATATTTCAGTACTGCACTTTAGTGTCAAAGCCTGACTCATTTTATGAATGCATAAGCAAAGACTGGGTTCTAATGCTACTAAAACTTGACAACATGACAGGTTTTAAAACAGTTATCTGTCAGCAAATACACGATGTTACCAAATGCTTCTCTAACAATGGTTGGCCAAATGAACACAGACTCACAGTGTGATTCTAGACAAGCAACACTATCCCTTGGACTTTACCAAAACTCATTCACTGCTCTGGAAGGGGTAAGGGGACTGCACACAATCTACATATTTCAGTACCATACTTTATTGTCAAAGCCTGACTCATTTTATCAATGCATAAGCAAAGACTGGCTTCTAGTGCTACTAAAACTTGACAACATAACAGGTTTTAAAAGAGTTATCTGTCAGAAAATACACGATGTTTTAAAACAGTTATCTGCAAGCAAATACATGTTGTTAACAAATGCTTCTCTCTCAATGCCTACCCAAATACACACAGACTCACATTGTGATTGTAGACAGCCAACTATCCCTTGTACAAAATACATTTACTAGTCTACGAGTTCTAAGGTGACTGCACACATTGCAGAACATTTTCTACTACACATTAGTACCAAAATGTTTCTCTCAAAATGATTCCTAAATGCACACAGACTCACTGTGTGATTCTAGACAAACAACACTATCCCTTGCACTAAACCAAAACACATTTCTTAATCTACGAGTAGTACATTTTAGTGTAGGTACATGACTAATTTTGCAGATTCATAAACAATGACTGGTTTCTAATTCTACTAAAATATAAAAACAGCACTGTTATATGTGTGCAAACACATGAAAAACACAAATGCTTATCACAGAATGGTTTCTACATGCACACACACTGTCAGTAAGATTGTAGACAAAAAAAAGTACTCCCTGCACTTTAGCAGGAGAAATACATTAGTTTGATTAAAATCAAAATAGACCACATACATCCCCTCACAATTAAATAACTCACCTTTCAAGTTGTTTTGTAGATTAAGAAGTATATCAGTCACACGCCAGATTTTCTTATACAGAATCTCTGCACTGTGCACCTGTCAGCAAAACCAAAGATTGGTAAAGTTTCCCTCTCATTTTCCACACATATACATGTAAGCATCAACTCACATTCCTTCCCACATTAATTCAAAAGCTAACACACATTTCTATTGGTTAAAATTTCAACCCTTTCCAAATGACATAAATTTGAACCCTACCCCCAATCTGCCTTCTGCCTGTTACCATAGAAACAGGTCGTGGAACACTGAACTGAGCACACAGGTCACAAGTTCAGCACACAATGTTGCTAATCAAAACAGCAAGTGTGCTTGACTTTTCAACATATCAGCTTATCATATATAATGTTCCTTTCAATCAGTTTTTGTTAACCAATAAGAATCATGAGTTTAAAAAACAGAAACATGCACCCTAGTTTTCAGTGTAGAAGGTTGTCAAACAACCAATGATTTCTTGTCTTTTTTCAAAACTGCATCTTAGCCACCATTTTAGAAAAATCTTACTTTTCAAACTGCCATTTCATTTACAGAGACCATCTGAGTGCATCCAGACCTCCCTTCAAGATGCTTAGAGTGTGGATGGTGGGACACAGGTATATTTTCTGGAGCCAAAGGTATGCAGAAAACAAAGGCATTCACCAAGACCTAGGTTCCAAATGTAGACATTAAATGAATAGGACAGAGAGGGTTAAAGTGGCACCAATTGATGTCATTGGTAAAATCCTTTATGCATCTCCAACACCCTGACCTCATAATAGTGCACTGTGGTGGCAATGACCTAGGCACTTTGACTGGGGTAGGTCTGGAAATGCTTATGAAGGACACCTTTGCAGAATTGATTTAACTTTTTCCCAAAACTGACTTTGTGTATTCTAACATATGCCAAAGGCAGAAATGGAACTGGTCCAATCATTTTTGTCCACAGATTGAGAAAGCTAGGAAACATGTGAATAAATCTGTTTCTGCTTTTCTCCGAGACTATAGAATTGGGCCATTTACAATAACAATCTGCGCTTTCATATGCAAGAGATGTATAGGAGCGATGGAGTACACTTTACTGATGAAGGAAACAGAGCCTTCCTCATCAACTTTAGACTCTGTATAGGTACTTACTTATAAGTACCAAAAACTCTCAATCGACACAGCAGCTCTTTTTAGAGCCACTCAAGAACGAAACACATAAGCTTATTATTTATCTCCAAAAAATGTAAGTTTTTTTCCTTGGACCTGCGCACCCAACGCGCTAGGAACCGCGCACCCTACGCTAGAGAAATCATGCACCCAACGTGTTAGGATGTGCGAAGCCTAATTTTACCATAAAAAAAAAAAAATAGCCCCTAACACTAATATTTATTATCCCCGGGGACCCCATCTCTCGGGGTTTATTAAAAAACATTGGGGACCGTGGGGGGAGCCCCAACGCACCCCCACGGTCCCAGCCGTTTCCCCACATCTTCGGGAGCCGGCATTGCTTTTCCACATGGGGAGCTGCTGACATGCAGCTCCCCGTGTCGAAAAGCAATATTGTTTGGAACTAAGTTTGCTATGGGAGGGCGGGAGACTCCCGCCCTCTCATAGCAAACAACAGTGTCCTGGGGGTGGGCACCCCAGGACCCTGTAGGAGCCAGCCCTGGGGGGTGGCGGTCCCCAGGGCCCTCGAGGGCTCCAGGAGGAGGGCCACGCAGCCCCCCCTCCCTAAAACAATAAAGCCCCGGGGGTGGTGGTCCCGAGGCTTGGGGGGGCATTCAGCTCCCCCACCCTATCTATTTTCTAGCCCAGAGGGGTAGCGGACCCCGGGGTTGGGGGACCCCCTGGGCCCCCCATTAATTTATACCGATTTTGCCCCCAGCATTATGGGGGGCTAATTATTAAGGAAGCGCGGAAGACTGCGCTTCGTTTTTTTGTTTCCTGGCCGGATCCGCGCACCCTGCGTGTATTTTGCTGTTTTTTTGGGTTTTTTTAAAAGGGGGCCCGGGGGGTTCTTCTGGGACCCACTAAAGAGTCAGAGTATTTCTACCCTGCCCCCTTTACATATTTCACACACTTATTTCCCTTACTTAATCAGCCTCACTTCTACTGAGGCACAAAATGACAGCCAGCAGTTCCTGGTTTCGAATCTAGACAGACACTTGACAGTCAATTAGCATTCAGCGCGTGATCAGGAGGGTGCGCGCTCAGTTCACAGAGGGTGCGCTCAGGGTGCGCATAGGGTGCGTGGATCCTCCGAGGCCATAGATATATCTATACTTTTAACTCTAATTTTCTCAGGAACTACTGAACGGATTTACACCAGTTCAGCAGTTGGGGCTGTAGCTGCGTCAACAGGTCCTATGGTAAATTGCATGGGAAAAACGTGTTTTGGGACCCCACTTTATTCTCAGCCCCAGCTTGACGAATCACCACAAAACTTTCAGGATAGGAGCGGACCGGAGCTGGCCAAAAGATAGGAAAATTTTGAGAAGATTCGTTAAACGGCGCCAGATTTATTGGGAATAGAATGTTGCGGATTTCCTATGGAACATAGGTCCTAACTATAACTACTTACTGGCGACCGCCAGTAGGTAATATATATATATATATGTATATATATATATATATATCCATCATAAGGTTGCCCTTGAGGAGTCGCAACACACGTAGGGGTTACCGCTCAGGATGCCACATGTAGCAAGGTGTCAGCATGCCTCCAGCCTTTCAAGCAAGCCATACGCGTTTCGAGCAATGGAAGTACTATTGTTCACTGGCATTGTTGACAAAAGGAGCAGGTGAGTTTGTAACAACTGATTTATTCAAATATAAGTCCCACCTATATGGACGTCATTCAAACAGGCATTCTGGTTCTAGTAGTTCCCTGGTATGCCTGAAGACTTTGCAGTTCCTTAAAGCAAGTGCTCTGCTGCATTCATCAAAATTAAATTCTAAATCCTGGTTGGGCGAAAGGTCGGTAATAGCACCACTGACCACTTCCCAATATATGCCTGTGGATCGGGCCCCCCCCGTTCCAGCGAGTGTCCATGCTGAAGAATACTAAGGATCTGCTCAAAAAGCGGTGGAGCAACTCTGCGACCGGGTTGGCTGCATTTAAATCTATCACCAAGGTTGCCCATGAGGAGTTGCCACACATGTAGGGGTTACCGCTCAGAAAGCCACAGGTAGCAAGGTGTCAGCATGCCTCCAGCCTTTCAAGCAAGCCATACGCGTTTCGAGCAATGGAAGTGCTCTTGTTCACAGGCATTAATGAAGAAAGTAGCTGGTGAGTTCGGAACAACTGATTTATTCAAATATAAGTCCCGACCATATGGGCGTCATTCAAACAGGCATTCTGGTTCTAGAAGTTCCCTGTTATGCCTGAAGACTTTGCAGTTCCTCAAAGCAAGTGCGCTGCTGTATTCATCAAAACACTGTTGCCTGCGAGGTGGTGTGATTCCTGACGTGTGTGGTTTCTCTTTTGGGAAACCTGTTTTTTTTTTGTTTTAAGCGGCTTGCTCGGCCGTGAGGAGCCCTGGCGCCGGATGGCGGATCTTGGGGGCTGGTAACCACCAGCACTCCCTGGACTGGTGGAGCCTCGCTCGCAGAGATATTGGTGGAGGAATACAGCGGTGCACACACAGCTATTCACCCTACAGGGTTTTTTATATTATTGAGGGGCAGGACAGGAACCACTTGGCAAGAGAACTTTGGGAGTCTGTGGCAGTATAATTGGACTACCAGGACCAGCATGCTTTTAGACACGCCCACTGGGGTGGGACTCCATATGTTTAAATAAATCGCTGTTCTTTCTAACTTGTTTCCTGCCTTCTATGCCAGTGAACAAGAGCTTCAATCAGCTCGAAGCGCGTATGGCCTCAGAAACGCATGGTGCCTGCTGCTGACACTGCCGCCTGTGAAGTGGTGTGGCTCCTCTTTTGGGCAACCTGTTTTTTATATATATTTATTAATATGCAACAAAAAAAAGAACAAGGACCCCTGCTTGGGGCAGGCTTGCCTCGGTTGTAGACATTGCCGCTATGACTGTTTAAGACAACGCAGCGCCCCTCCCTGCCCCGACCACAACACCTCCGGGCATCTAGCCAAGAGTAGAGTTTCGACATTTGTCCTAACGTTCTTAGAAATGATGACTGCGGGCCAGCATCCTGCTTAGGTCGAGCTAAACAGTGCTTGCTCTGTTGCTAGGCGACCTGTTGTATATGCTTTGGGAATTAAACTCCGCCCATTTGTAGTTGATTGCTTTTGATTTGTCTCTGTCTACGTCCTTTACAAATCCTTGCTTGCTAATGGACCGTTGTTCCTCTTTTTCCCTCCTTTATGTTTCCGGTTTCCTCGGATGCGGCACTGACTACGTACTGTATTTTTACACTTAAAATGTTAATGTGTTTTTTCGGGGACTACTATTCTTCTTTTTGAGTTTCCTCAGCTTCATGTCCATCGCGTTTTTCATTTGAACAAACTCTATGTATTTTTAAAACAACTAACCCTCCCAAGCTGGAAAATACCAGCTGTTGTGCTCTATCGGTGCTGCTGCCACGCCTCCGGTCACGCGGTCAATGAAGTGTTAAGAGTTCACTCCAGCAGATGGCAGGCATGGAAGGCAAGCAAGGAATAGCAGGGCACTTGACAGCTAACATTGGCCGCGTACGACCTTGCTGCTTTTCCCCCCTCTCGACTCCTTTTTTCTTCACTTAATTTTCTGTTCTTTAATTACTTTCCTCAAAATGGGTTTAGACGCAGTTTATTTAATTATTTCCCCTTTCCAGGTCTAGAGGCTTGCTCGCCTCTCGGCATAAGGTCACACCTTCTGCGCATGCGTGCTAAATAGCAAGCACGCGGTTGAGCTATAAGTGAAATGCCACTGGAGTGCAACATTAGTTAAGAACGTGGAGTTCACTGCAGCAAATGCGCAGTTTATGCGGTAGCCAGGTTTAACAGGGAAAATATTTTGGTGGCTGGCACACTAATTATGTTGAAGCATTTCGCATTTTGTAAGGGTGATCTGAAGAGGTCCCAATAATGACTGCTCGCAAGCTAAGGGTCCACCCGCAGATACAGCCAGCAAGGAGCGATGTGTAGTCCGTCTTCTTTGTGAAGCTGCCTGTCCTCCTATAGCAGTCGTGCCGGAAACAGAAACTAGAGCTATGGCTTCGCAGCCCCGCCTAAGCCTTGGGAGCAGTGGCGTAGCTAGAGCTTGTGGCGCCCGGGGCAATCCCTCAGATTGCCGCCCCCCCCCCCCCCGGGGTGAGATGGGGGGGAGAGGGCATGCACTTCAAAGAGGTCCGAGAGACACATAGTATCGCCGCTAATAGTTACCTTGATCATGCAACTTACATGCACATACATGACACGGTCCAAGGCTATACAGTTGAATACAGCGGTGACTGGCAGTACAAAAGAGAACACACAGACTGCAAGATCTATCTGGGGACTCAGAAAAACCGCATGTGACATCCATCAGAGAGCTGCAAGAACAATTACCTGGTAATCCCCTCAACACAATGCAAACATGCACATACATGACACTGTTCATGTAACCTTCATCTACAGCCTTTTTGGCGCCACACTAATAACCTCTTTCTCCGTAAATACCTTTACTACCACCTTCCAACAGTGCCCCTCTTCCCTCCATGGCCCCCCTAGTGACCTCCTCCTCAGATTGCCTCACGCCACAAGTGCCCCTCATCTCCCCATAGCCCCTCCCCCTCATGACCTCCTCCTTGGACTCCCTCACTGCCACCATCCACCAGTGCCCCTTATCTCTCTGTAGCCTCTCCCCCTCATGACCTCCTCCTCAGACTCCCTCACTACCACCCTCCACCAGTGCTCCTCATCTCACCCTAGCTCCCCCTCCACACCATGACCTCTTCCACGGTTTCCCTCACTGTCACCCAGGGCACAAGTCCTAAAAAAAGAAGTGGGGGGACTCTGATGTCACAACAGCAAGTGATGTCACGAAAGGTGGCTTGCACCATCAGACTCATTGCCTCCCCTCGCTCACCCCTTAGATGCCATTGCATCAGAGAAGCCAGCGCGTGAGCAGTGTTCTGAATGAGCTCCGATCTCGCCCCAGAGAGGCCAAAGAGTAAATGTGTGGCTCCATTTGCTCCAGTAATCGAGCTCCTGTGAAAATAAGTGACGGGACGCCATCCACCCGCCTGGTACCCAGACTCGAGCCCTGCAGTCACCCTCCACCAGTGCCCCTCATCGCTCCACAGCCCCTCCAACTACCTCCTCCTCAGATTCCCTTACTGCCACCCTCCACCAGTGTCCCTCATCGCTCCGTAGCCCCTCTCTCATATGCATTTGTTGTTTAGCCCTACTCATTTCAGTGTAGTGTGTCTGCAGTTTACACCACGAACACAATATACAGAGACAATGAATCATACAAGTATGTAAATCAGTCTACAGGGAATGTCACATAAGCCAAATGAGGATTACAAGGTGTAGAAATCTGCTGCATACTTAGAAAGAGGACACAACAACCATAAATAAAGATATTTCTCCCCGTTGTGCCTCTGGTGGGGAGGCGTACAATTCTGATACATTCCCAGGTCTACTAATGTTGGTGAATCTGGGAATGTGTCAGAATCAATGGTTAAATGGGCTGGAACACCTACACTCCACCTGAGGCATGCCTCCCTGCTGCAGAATAACGCAAGGCAGCGATTGCGCTGCCTTGTGTTACTCTAGATTCCTCAAACCAAGGTGGCCTTGCGTGACTAGATAAATCTCATTTAGGTTTTGTGGCGCCGTTTTGTGCCCTTGCGACGACGCAAAACCTTGATAAATATGCCCCTGTTTGTTTTTTCTTGTCTCTGCAAAGCGCTCACATTTGAATTCATCCACACCCTCTTTCATCTTGTTTCATTGCTACAATGATTTTGTTGTAATGTTAGCAAAATGGAATTAAACATGCCGAGGAGGGAAGCAAAAGTGTGATTTGTTATGAAATGTCTCTAAAAACCTCCCCAATAAAAGATTATTCGCAGCAAAACACTCCAAGTGTTGCTTTATGTGTATGCTATTTCAACTGCATACACTCCTGCTTGCTGCAAAAACCTAATACCTTTTTTCTTTTTCAATAATTTATTTTGAAGCCACATTTAATTATTAATTTGTGTGATTTAATGTGAACTGCACCTGACCAGCTACAAACGTATTTCATTGAATCCATTACCCTGCATAATTTATTTTTATTTTTGCTTTATTCTGAAGGAACTTGCATCAAACAGCTGCCATACAATGTACTGTCGAAACGAAGCCCTGAAACAAATTGTTAAACATAGAATGCACAGCGTGCACAGCTTGATACATGTTTTAAATAAAAAAAAAATTATAATACACAAAGGGAAATGAAAGCAGCTGAAGATCACGTAGCCACATCAGAGGTGAAATTAGTTAAATTTCATTTAATCACTTAAACTTCTGCCATGACCAGCAGGTGTTAAATGGTAATGCATAGGCCTACTCGTAACATGATTATTCTGACCAAAACATGGTCATTATTCTTTAAAAAGGAAGAATAAACACGCTTTATTGGCCACAGATGTTTCTCAACTACTCCTAGGGCAATTGATCTTGTTGCCTGTCAGGGATTAAAAAAGAAGAAATGGAAAATATAGTCAATTTCTTTACTCTGCAGGATGTTTTCTGAGACACTTAATGGTTGAATTAATAATCAGTGCTAAAAAAGATGTACACGGTGCCAGTCTAGAATGTCACTCCTCGTTACTGCTGAAATATATTGTTCTAAATGGAGCGTAAGCTCATTCAAATCCATTTGGAGATGGAAGAAGGTGATACACTCTTGTGGTTTCTTAACTGCTTAATGTTGAGAAAAAGCTAACATAGCATTCGATCTCGGAGCTTTCACTCATGGGCTCAGATTAAGATGGGCCGTAAAATATTGTGGAGAGGCAGGTCTGGAAATAGCATTACCGGTAGCCTTTGCCGCACTGTATTTCAAAGTAGGTCCGTGTCATCCATACTGGTGGGCAGTATATTTTGAGAGGGTTTGGTCTGGGGAAACACAACCTTAGGATTTAAAGAGTATTCCATGGGGGTCAGCTTTACTGATAAAAATGTATCTCTGCCCAAACATACTCATTTTAGCAACATTAGAATGATGAAAGACTGAGGAAGTTCTAACTATATCACAAAACAAATCTATACCATTCATGTTTGTATGCAGCTCTTTGGTGACAGTTCATTGGTCACTGTCCTATGTTAGGATTGTAACTTCTGAACTGCAAGTAACACAAGGATCTCTGTGGCAAAGGCAGCAACCCACTGAGCTTCCACACAAAATACAGTTGTCCATCTGCATTTAAAAACTACTAACAGACAAATTATTGCTCTCCAGCGGATCATTAATCACCAGCGTTATTGGGGCATCTTTTATTGTCTTATTGTTGTCCTGCATCGGCCATGATAATGATAAAAACTGTTTAAATGAAGCGCACACGAAGTACGTGTCCTGCTGGGCCTGCGCATATTTTTAAAAAGAAAAGATTGAAACACATTCTCTTACCTACTACTGCAGTCTGCACTAAAACGAATTATCCACGCAGCAGGCTCAGCAGACTGCCACATGCCAGAAGGTCCTCACGAGAGTGCGTAGTGGTGAAGCGCGTGATGCGTCACCGCTACTTTCTCATCGCGAGGGCCGGGCAAAAATGTAGCCCAGGGCCGTCATTGGTAGCGCTGGCACGCGCTCCAAGATAGAGCAGGCTGGGATGGGCCAGTCAACAACGTATACGCGGGCAGAGATTAACGGTCATCATGGTGGCAAATTGCAATTGCAGCAGCAGGCGCTGACGCACTGGCGCACTCAGCACTACAGGTCAGTGCGCGCAGAGTGCAGTGCGCTGCTTGCACTCAAACTGGGCCGCCTGGCCTTGCGCGCCTTTGCGGCCGCAGCGGTCTTTATAATTTATTTAGTGACACTGTGTCGCTAAATAAATTATAAAGGCCGCCGCGCCGCCGCAGCCTCCCTAAATATAGTGCCGCCTGGGGCGGTCCTACCCCACCGCCCCCCCCTAGCTACGCGCCTGCTTGGGAGACCAGGTGGGGTCCGCCTTCCTCCAGCACATTGCGGTGAGTAGTGACACATCTCCTGCAGTTTATTTTCTTATTACCATCTAGCGCTTCTCGCCCCAGCTGAGGTGCTTATCCAGAGCACATGCTTCTCTGACTGTGTTAATCCCAAACAAGCTCTAATTGTAATCCAAGGGCTCCCAGCTAGTAAATTGTCAGAGTGGGACTTGTCACTGTGTGAGAGTAAATGTGTAAAAAATAAATCACCACTGTTTCTTGTCTGTGAGCATGCATCCATCGATACCTTATTTAATTACTATAGTGCCTGCTTCACGTACATCGTGTGTTTACGCAATGCTTGTTTTATGAGCACTGCAGAACTGGAAGAAAGGCCCTGCCTTCTTTCAAAGCATTCAGAAAATATCGACTGGACTGGTTCAATGTAGCTAAAAACGCATCTGAGGAGGGCCTGTCCTGCTATCTAACAGCACCCCGGGAAAAAGGCCTCTAAAAAAGGTTTGGTCGAGCCGGTTACGCCAAATAAATTGTGCTAACGACACAGTTAATAGGCTGTATCTTTCTGAGTGACTGAGGTCAGTGGGCTAAAGCAAAAAATATGTCTCCTACTTAGGGTTCCTGAGCCCCCCCCCCCCCCATTCGGCCAGTCGTGCATGGGTGACTTTTGGAATAATTGCAGTGTTTAATCTGGAAGTGCATGCGCTCAAACGTTAGTTTAGGTGCCCATCTGGTGCTGTCGAATGGCAGGGTTGATTAATACCAGGGCTGCCTAGTCTAGATTCCACTCACAAACACACACTACATGTCTCCTTATCTCACCCTTTTCATCCTTGCTTTCTTAGTCACAGTTTTTTTTTACCTTTCTTGCATTCACATTGGGTCAGACTTTGATGAAAAACTAGTACAGCAAATACCAATAGGCCTTGCCTTTATGAAAAGTGGCAAGCTATTGCATTCGCCAGTACGTTTTTTTAAAAGTAGAAACCTTTCAAGATACCGGAGAAAGAGTATGTCTTAATGTATTTAAAAATAGTACATGGAGTTCTTTCTTTTCTAGCTTTATAAATTAGATGGCTTAAACTTCCAGATAGTTTCAATCTGCAAACTGTCAGGATTTAAAGAATTCTTGTCAGTCTTAAGCGAAACACTTGCCAAGGCATGATTATTTTACACAGAGCTTGGCATTTGGTCTGCTGCAGTAGATTAGAGCAGAGGTTCTTAACATGACTTCCATTAGTGAAATCCAGGGGTCCACACAGAGTCATTGCTGGACCCAGGCTAAAGCATTGTTGATGATTTGAAACTCCAAACAGATAGATCTTATTGGACCAGTTGTGAGATTGGGGAATCTCTGCTTCGTAACGCAACAAACTAAGGGGCATATCAACAACAACCGGCGATAATTATCGCTAAGCGCACTTAGCGCTAGGATAATTATCGCCGGCTAGCATGGATTTTTATCGCTGAGATAGCGTGCTATTAGCAACGCTTATCTCAATAGCGATAAAAATCCTCACGCTAAGTGGCTAACGTGAAATTATCGCTGGGTTTCCAGCGATAATTTCACGTTAGCTTGTTGATAGGGACTGACAAACTTAGCCATAATATCCTCCAACCATAGGATATCATGGCTAAATCAGTCCTGAAGCAGGTGTTAGGAAACTAACGATAACAGGTGTTATCGCTACTTTTCCTGCCATTATGCTTCATAGCGTGGGGCTTGATGATGGGAGAAATGTCGCTAAGCGACATTTCTCCTATCATGTTAGGTCAGGAACGCCCACTTTGCATCTCATTAGAGATGCAAAGCTGGGCGTTAGGAATCCTGACGCTAAAGCAAGGTTTCACGCGTTAGCGTGACCTTGCTAATTTAGCGATAAAATTATCGCCACTTTTCTGCTGAAAACGGCCGCAAAGGCGGCGATGATTTTGTATCGCCTGCTTGTTAATATGCCCCCAAGCTGCGTTGGTAAAATGCTGCACTCTCCAGTTCCTTAATTTGATCTGAAAGTGGTTACGACCTGCTTCATCTATTCAGGTTGTTGCAACAACCAATTTGTGGTAGTCCTTGTCCATAAGGGCTGGTTTGGGTTCATGCTATCACGGTCCTGGCCATAAATCCCCATGAGGCCAGACCTCTCACCAGTAGACTTGCCTCAGATTTGATAGATGGAGATTGAGTTTTTGTGAAGGTTGTGATATAGTATTGAGGAAATAGGTTTTCAGGGCAGATACCTAAACAAGGATTGATTACACCATGTTGAACGCCACAGTAACCAGCATTTCCAATGCTCTAGGTCTCGCATTTGCAAGAGTTTGAGCTATTGGCATTATAAAAGACAATGCCTTTTATTTATGTGTTTTGAAAACCTGCAAGCGGTGCATAAACACAGATATCGTACTTATAGTCGTTGCTTATACGAGGCAAGGCTGGTAGTAACTGCGCCTCTTTTACTGCCAGCTGTGCTTCTTCTATGAAATGATTATAAGTACAAAGTGCATGTTTACGCACCACTTGCAGGATTTCAAAACACACAAATAAAAGATATTGTCTTTTATAATGCCAATAGCTCAAACTCTCGTAAATGCGAGACCTATTGCTTGCAAATGCTTGTTTTCCTTTTCTCTGCTCCTTTGTCCCCCTTTGTTAGGAAAACTAATGCTCTCTCGTGCCTGTTTGAACTAACGAAAGCTACACACCACTTCAGCCTTAGCAGCTCTATGCTGCTGTGTGTACTAACACTTCACAGACCAGTGCAGTCAGACACCAGCAGAAAAACTCATTTTTGGGCATATTAACAAGAGGGGGAGATAAAATTATCGCCGCTTTAGCGTCCGTTTTCGGCCGAAAAGCGGCGATAATTTTAATGCAATATTAGCAAGGACACGCTAGCGCGTGTTTCTGTGATTTAGCACCCGCTTTGCATCCCATCGTTAATGAGATGCAAAGTAGGCATGCCTCAATAGACAACATGGGAAAATTTCGCGAATGCAGCTATGCGATATTTACAACAACGCCCCGGCCGGCGTAGCGATAAACAAATCGCGCTAACCGGCTATTAACGCTAGATTTTAATATCTGCTAAAATCCAGTGTTAGGCATACTTTCCATGGGAGGTGGAATGTGGGGTTACGACCACAGGGTAGTATCAGCAAGGTCATCACTGTTTTGCAGGGAACATCCCTTGGACTTTACCAAAACTCATTCACTGCTCTGGAAGGGGTAAGGGGACTGCACACAATCTACATATTTCAGTACCGTACTTTATTGTCAAAGCCTGACTCATTTTATCAATGCATAAGCAAAGACTGGCTTCTAGTGCTACTAAAACTTGACAACATAACAGGTTTTAAAAGAGTTATCTGTCAGAAAATACACGATGTTTTAAAACAGTTATCTGCAAGCAAATACATGTTAACAAATGCTTCTCTCTCAATGCCTACCCAAATACACACAGACTCACATTGTGATTGTAGACAGCCAACTATCCCTTGTACAAAATACATTTACTAGTCTACGAGTTCTAAGGTGACTGCACACATTGCAGAACATTTTCTACTACACATTAGTACCAAAATGTTTCTCTCAAAATGATTACTAAATGCACACAGACTCACTGTGTGATTCTAGACAAACAACACTATCCCTTGCACTATCCCTTGCACTAAACCAAAACACATTTCTTAATCTACGAGTAGTACATTTTAGTGTAGAAACATGACTAATTTTGCAAATTCATAAACAATGACTGGTTTCTAATTCTACTAAAATATAAAAACAGCACAGTTATATGTGTGCAAACACATGAAAAACACAAATGCTTATCACAGAATGGTTTCTACATGCACACACACTGTCAGTAAGATTGCAGACAAAAAAAAGTACTCCCTGCACTTTAGCAGGAGAAATACATTAGTTTGATTAAAATCAAAATAGACCACATACATCCCCTCACAATTAAATAACTCACCTTTCAAGTTGTTTTGTAGATTAAGAAGTATATCAGTCACACGCCAGATTTTCTTATACAGAATCTCTGCACTGTGCACCTGTCAGCAAAACCAAAGATTGGTAAAGTTTCCCTCTCATTTTCCACACATATACATGTAAGCATCAACTCACATTCCTTCCCACATTAATTCAAAAGCTAACACACATTTCTATTGGTTAAAATTTCAACCCTTTCCAAATGACATAAATTTGAACCCTACCCCCAATCTGCCTTCTGCCTGTTACCATAGAAACAGGTCGTGGAACACTGAACTGAGCACACAGGTCACAAGTTCAGCACACAATGTTGCTAATCAAAACAGCAAGTGTGCTTGACTTTTCAACATATCAGCTTATCATATATAATGTTCCTTTCAATCAGTTTTTGTTAACCAATAAGAATCATGAGTTTAAAAAACAGAAACATGCACCCTAGTTTTCAGTGTAGAAGGTTGTCAAACAACCAATGATTTCTTGTCTTTTTTCAAAACTGCATCTTAGCCACCATTTTAGAAAAATCTTACTTTTCAAACTGCCATTTCATTTACAGAGACCATCTGAGTGCATCCAGACCTCCCTTCAAGATGCTTAGAGTGTGGATGGTGGGACACAGGTATATTTTCTGGAGCCAAAGGTATGCAGAAAACAAAGGCATTCACCAAGACCTAGGTTTTCCAAATGTAGACATTAAATGAATTGGACAGAGAGGGTTAAAGTGGCACCAATTGATGTCATTGGTAAAATCCTTTATGCATCTCCAACACCCTGACCTCATAATAGTGCACTGTGGTGGCAATGACCTAGGCACTTTGACTGGGGTAGGTCTGGAAATGCTTATGAAGGACACCTTTGCAGAATTGATTTAACTTTTTCCCAAAACTGACTTTGTGTATTCTAACATATGCCAAAGGCAGAAATGGAACTGGTCCAATCATTTTTGTCCACAGATTGAGAAAGCTAGGAAACATGTGAATAAATCTGTTTCTGCTTTTCTCCGAGACTATAGAATTGGGCCATTTACAATAACAATCTGCGCTTTCATATGCAAGAGATGTATAGGAGCGATGGAGTACACTTTACTGATGAAGGAAACAGAGCCTTCCTCATCAACTTTAGACTCTGTATAGGTACTTACTTATAAGTACCAAAAACTCTCAATCGACACAGCAGCTCTTTTTAGAGCCACTCAAGAACGAAACACATAAGCTTATTATTTATCTCCAAAAAATGTAAGTTTTTTTCCTTGGACCTGCGCACCCAACGCGCTAGGAACCGCGCACCCTACGCTAGAGAAATCATGCACCCAACGTGTTAGGATGTGCGAAGCCTAATTTTACCATAAAAAAAAAAAATAGCCCCTAACACTAATATTTATTATCCCCGGGGACCCCATTTCTCGGGGTTTATTAAAAAACATTGGGGACCGTGGGGGGAGCCCCAACGCACCCCCACGGTCCCAGCCGTTTCCCCACATCTTCGGGAGCCGGCATTGCTTTTCCACATGGGGAGCTGCTGACATGCAGCTCCCCGTGTCGAAAAGCAATATTGTTTGGAACTAAGTTTGCTATGGGAGGGCGGGAGACTCCCGCCCTCTCATAGCAAACAACAGTGTCCTGGGGGTGGGCACCCCAGGACCCTGTAGGAGCCAGCCCTGGGGGGTGGCGGTCCCCAGGGCCCTCGAGGGCTCCAGAAGGAGGGCCACGCAGCCCCCCCTCCCTAAAACAATAAAGCCCCGGGGGTGGTGGTCCCCGAGGCTTGGGGGGGGCATTCAGCTCCCCCACCCTATCTATTTTCTAGCCCAGAGGGGTAGCGGACCCGGGGGTTGGGGGACCCCCTGGGCCCCCCATTAATTTATACCGATTTGCCCCCAGCATTATGGGGGGCTAATTATTAAGGAAGCGCAGAAGACTGCGCTTCGTTTTTTTGTTTCCCGGCCGGATCCGCGCACCCTGCGTGCATTTTGCTGTTTTTTTGTTTTTTTTTAAAAGGGGGCCCGGGGGGTTCTTCTGGGACCCACTAAAGAGTCAGAGTATTTCTACCCTGCCCCCTTTACATATTTCACACACTTATTTCCCTTACTTAATCAGCCTCGCTTCTACCGAGGCACAAAATGACAGCCAGCAGTTCCTGGTTTCGAATCTAGACAGACACTTGACAGTCAATTAGCATTCAGCGCGTGATCAGGAGGGTGCGCGCTCAGTTCGCAGAGGGTGCGCTCAGGGTGCGCATAGGGTGCGTGGATCCTCCGAGGCCATAGATATATCTATACTTTTAACTCTAATTTTCTCAGGAACTACTGAATGGATTTACACCAGTTCAGCAGTTGGGGCTGTAGCTGCGTCAACAGGTCCTATGGTAAATTGCATGGGAAAAACGTGTTTTGGGACCCCACTTTTTTCCCAGCCCCAGCTTGACGAATCACCACAAAACTTTCAGGATAGGAGCGGACCGGAGCTGGCCAAAAGATAGGAAAATTTGGAGAAGATTCGTTAAACGGCGCCAGATTTATTGGGAATAGAATGTTGCCGATTTCCTATGGAACATAGGTCCTAACTATAACTACTTACTGGCGACCGCCAGTAGGTAATATATATATATATGTATATATATATATATATATATCCATCATAAGGTTGCCTTTGAGGAGTCGCAACACACGTAGGGGTTACCGCTCAGGATGCCACATGTAGCAAGGTGTCAGCATGCCTCCAGCCTTTCAAGCAAGCCATACGTGTTTCGAGCAATGGAAGTACTATTGTTCACTGGCATTGTTGACAAAAGGAGCAGGTGAGTTTGTAACAACTGATTTATTCAAATATAAGTCCCACCCATATGGATGTCATTCAAACAGGCATTCTGGTTCTAGTAGTTCCCTGGTATGCCTGAAGACTTTGCAGTTCCTTAAAGCAAGTGCTCTGCTGCATTCATCAAAATTAAATTCTAAATCCCGGTTGGGCGAAAGGTCGGTAATAGCACCACTGACCACTTCCCAATATATGCCTGTGGATCGGGCCCCCCCCCCGTTCCAGCGAGTGTCCATGCTGAAGAATACTAAGGATCTGCTCAAAAAGCGGTGGAGCAACTCTGCGACCGGGCTGGCTGCATTTAAATCCTTCACCAAGGTTGCCCTTGAGGAGTTGCCACACATGTAGGGGTTACCGCTCAGAAAGCCACAGGTAGCAAGGTGTCAGCATGCCTCCAGCCTTTCAAGCAAGCCATATGCGTTTCGAGCAATGGAAGTGCTCTTGTTCACAGGCATTAATGAAGAAAGGAGCTGGTGAGTTCGGAACAACTGATTTATTCAAATATAAGTCCCGACCATATGGGCGTCATTCAAACCGGCATTCTGGTTCTAGAAGTTCCCTGGTATGCCTGAAGACTTTGCAGTTCCTCAAAGCAAGTGCGCTGCTGTATTCATCAAAACACTGTTGCCTGCGAGGTGGTGTGATTCCTGACATGTGTGGTTTCTCTTTTGGGAAACCTGTTTTTTTTTGTTTTAAGCGGCTTGCTCGGCCGTGAGGAGCCCTGGCGCCGGATGGCGGATCTTGGGGGCTGGTAACCACCAGCACTCCCTGGACTGGTGGAGCCTCGCCCGCAGAGATATTGGTGGAGGAATACAGCGGTGCACACACAGCTATTCACCCTACAGGGTTTTTTATATTATTGAGGGGCAGGACAGGAACCACTTGGCAAGAGAACTTTGGGAGTCTGTGGCAGTATAATTGGACTACCAGGACCAGCATGCTTTTAGACACGCCCACTGGGGTGGGACTCCATATGTTTAAATAAATCGCTGTTCTTTCTAACTTGTTTCCTGCCTTCTATGCCAGTGAACAAGAGCTTCAATCAGCTCGAAGCGCGTATGGCCTCAGAAACGCATGGTGCCTGCTGCTGACACTGCCGCCTGTGAGGTGGTGTGGCTCCTCTTTTGGGCAACCTGTTTTTTATATATATTTATTAATATGCAACAAAAAAAAGAACAAGGACCCCTGCTTTGGGCAGGCTTGCCTCGGTTGTAGACATTGCCGCTATGACTGTTTAAGACAACGCAGCGCCCCTCCCTGCCCCGACCACAACACTCCGGGCATCTAGCCAAGAGTAGAGTTTCGACATTTGTCCTAACGTTCTTAGAAATGATGACTGCGGGCCAGCATCCTGCTTAGGTCGAGCTAAACAGTGCTTGCTCTGTTGCTAGGCGACCTGTTGTATATGCTTTGGGAATTAAACTCCGCCCATTTGTAGTTGATTGCTTTTGATTTGTCTCTGTCTACGTCCTTTACAAATCCTTGCTTGCTAATGGACCGTTGTTCCTCTTTTTCCCTCCTTTATGTTTCCGGTTTCCTCGGATGCGGCACTGACTACGTACTGTATTTTTACACTTAAAATGTTAATGTGTTTTTTCGGGGACTACTATTCTTCTTTTTGAGTTTCCTCAGCTTCATGTCCATCGCGTTTTTCATTTGAACAAACTCTATGTATTTTTAAAACAACTAACCCTCCCAAGCTGGAAAATACCAGCTGTTGTGCTCTATCGGTGCTGCTGCCACGCCTCCGGTCACGCGGTCAATGAAGTGTTAAGAGTTCACTCCAGCAGATGGCAGGCATGGAAGGCAAGCAAGGAATAGCAGGGCACTTGACAGCTAACATTGGCCGCGTACGACCTTGCTGCTTTTCCCCCCTCTCGACTCCTTTTTTCTTCACTTAATTTTCTGTTCTTTAATTACTTTCCTCAAAATGGGTTTAGACGCAGTTTATTTAGTTATTTCCCCTTTCCAGGTCTAGAGGCTTGCTCGCCTCTCGGCATAAGGTCACACCTTCTGCGCATGCGTGCTAAATAGCAAGCACGCGGTTGAGCTATAAGTGAAATGCCACTGGAGTGCAACATTAGTTAAGCACGTGGAGTTCACTGCAGCAAATGTGCAGTTTATGCGGTAGCCAGGTTTAACAGGGAAAATATTTTGGTGGCTGGCACACTAATTATGTTGAAGCATTTCGCATTTTGTAAGGGTGATCTGAAGAGGTCCCAATAATGACTGCTCGCAAGCTAAGGGTCCACCCGCAGATACAGCCAGCAAGGAGCGATGTGTAGTCCGTCTTCTTTGTGAAGCTGCCTGTCCTCCTATAGCAGTCGTGCTGGAAACAGAAACTAGAGCTATGGCTTCGCAGCCCCGCCTAAGCCTTGGGAGCAGTGGCGTAGCTAGAGCTTGTGGCGCCCGGGGCTATCCCTCAGATTGCCGCCCCCCCCCCCCGGGGTGAGAGGGGGGGGAGAAGGCATGCACTTCAAAGAGGTCCGAGAGACACATAGTATCGCCGCTAATAGTTACCTTGATCATGCAACTTACATGCACATACATGACACGGTCCAAGGCTATACAGTTGAATACAGCGGTGACTGGCAGTACAAAAGAGAACACTCAGACTGCAAGATCTATCTGGGGACTCAGAAAAACCGCATGTGACATCCATCAGAGAGCTGCGAGAACAATTACCTGGTAATCCCCTCAACACAATGCAAACATGCACATACATGACACTGTTCATGTAACCTTCATCTACAGCTTTTTTGGCGCCACACTAATAACCTCTTTCTCCGTAAATACCTTTACTACCACCTTCCAACAGTGCCCCTCTTCCCTCCATGGCCCCCCTAGTGACCTCCTCCTCAGATTGCCTCACGCCACAAGTGCCCCTCATCTCCCCATAGCCCCTCCCCCTCATGACCTCCTCCTTGGACTCCCTCACTGCCACCATCCACCAGTGCCCCTTATCTCTCTGTAGCCTCTCCCCCTCATGACCTCCTCCTCAGACTCCCTCACTACCACCCTCCACCAGTGCTCCTCATCTCACCCTAGCTCCCCCTCCACACCATGACCTCTTCCACGGTTTCCCTCACTGTCACCCAGGGCACAAGTCCTAAAAAAAGAAGTGGGGGGACTCTGATGTCACAACAGCAAGTGATGTCACGAAAGGTGGCTTGCACCATCAGACTCATTGCCTCCCCTCGCTCACCCCTTAGATGTCATTGCATCAGAGAAGCCAGCGCGTGAGCAGTGTTCTGAATGAGCTCCGATCTTGCCCCAGAGAGGCCAAAGAGTAAATGTGTGGCTCCATTTGCTCCAGTAATCGAGCTCCTGTGAAAATAAGTGACGGGACGCCATCCACCCGCCTGGTACCCAGACTCGAGCCCTGCAGTCACCCTCCGCCAGTGCCCCTCATCGCTCCACAGCCCCTCCAACTACCTCCTCCTCAAATTCCCTTACTGCCACCCTCCACCAGTGTCCCTCATCGCTCCGTAGCCCCTCTCTCATATGCATTTGTTGTTTAGCCCTACTCATTTCAGTGTAGTGTGTCTGCAGTTTACACCACGAACACAATATACAGAGACAATGAATCATACATATTCCCTGTACACCGGCCCAGTATGACAGCTGTCAGTTGTTGGCTGGTGTCTCAGGAGCAGGTGATCCCCCATGCATTCTTCCCTGTAGTTGCCGCAGACAACTCAGAGAGCCAATGTGAGGTGGCTCAGGTTCCCTTTGTGTGGGGGGGGTCTCAGGTACCCTTCAAGTAGCTGTGTGGCCAGCCATGCCTGTGGATTGTCTGTTGGGCAACGATTTAGAGCGCTCCCCTTGGGCTAAGGTGGAGAGGTCTCATTTAGAGATGTTGGGTCTGCCTGAGTGGGCGTGTGTGACCACTCAGTCTTTGGCAGTCAGTAAGGATGTTCAAGGGGACCTGGAGTCTAAAAGTATGACCCAGGTACCTGCCTTAAACAGAAGAGGTAGGGGGCGCGGGAAATCAGCCTCCATTTTTCCCACAGTCTAGGAGGTGGCAGGCCTTGAGGGGGATGCCCTGGAACGTACAGGGGACCAAGTGGCCAAACTGGGAGACATGCTTGAGCTGACCCATTGGCAGCAAGAAGGAGGACCCTCCAGGGAGGAATTCTGTGAAAAGCAGAAGAAGTGCCCTTCTCTTGTGGGTTTACGGCAACAGGCCACAAACCAGGCAGCAGGTAAAAATTCTGGATCACATTGGATCTTCTGGGAGAATGGTCTACTGTATAGTGAGCCTAAGGTTGGTGAGCCTTGGTCAGCCCGTGTGCTGGTAGTACCCCAGCGCTTCAGAGCCTTCCTACTGGGTTTGGCTCATGATGTACCTTTAGCTGGACATCTGGGGCAGGACAAGACCTTTGACAGTCTTGTCACCCACTTTTATTGGCCCCAGATGAGTTCAGACACTCATTGTAGGACTTGTCAGACTTGCCAGGCAAGTGGTAAAAATGAAAGGAAGCATAATTCTCCTCTCGAACCTTTCCCTGTGATCAGTACCCCCTTTGACTGGGTGGGCATTGACATTATGGGGTCTCTGGACCCCAAGACAGCCATGGGCAACAGTTTATCCTGGTCTTGGTGGACCATGCTACCCAGTACCCGGAAGCCATCCCTCTCACGGCAATAACGACCCCCGTGGTGGGACGTGCATTGATGGGATTTTCTCCCGTGTGGGGTTCCCCAGAGTGGTGGTGTCAGACTGTGATACCAACTTCATATCCAAATATATGAATTCCCTGTGGTAGAAGTGCGCAGTAACATACAAATTCACCACTCCTTACCACCTCCAAGGTAATGGGCTGGTTGAGAGGTTCAATCGGACCCTGAAAGGCATGATTATGGATCTTAAGGAACCCAAGAGGCGTAAGTGGGACGTCCTCTTGCCATGCCTTCTATTTGCTTACCGTGAGGTGCCACAGAAATCCTTAGGGTTTAGTCCCTTTGAAATGCTGTATGGTCAGCCGGTAAGAGGAACTGTGAGTCTGGTGAAAGAAGGCTGGGAGAAATCTCCCAGTAAACCTACCCAGGATGTATACAGTGGCATGCTGGCCTTCAGAAACCAGACTAGGCATTTCAGACAGCTCGCTCAGGTGAATCTGGAAGCCAGCCAGGAAGAGATGAAACAGTGGTATGATCAGAATGCCACTCTGATTCAGTTTCAGCCTGGACACAAAGTTTGGGTCATGGCCCCAGAGGAGACCTGTGCGCTCCACGATAAGTGGGCCGAACCATTTGAGGTGTTGGAGCGCAAGAGTAAGGTCACCTACCTGGTGGACTTGCGGTCTCCTAGGAACCCTTTGCGGGTCCTGCATGTTAACCGCCTAAAGCCCCACTTTGAGAAGTCCGAAGAGGGCATGCTCCTAGCAACAGATGCTGGAATGGAGGAGGAGGGCAAAATCAAAGGGGATGATGGATGGAGTGTTGAACATTTCAAGCACTCACCCCCAGTCAACTGATCTGGGTTTAATCCATCATCATTCTTTAGCTCACTCCGCCCCCCTAGTTCAGACATGGCCATATGCAAATCAGTCTGACCCTATGCCTCATGGGAACAATCCAGCCCGTACTGTAAAGCCATGTCTTCTCTGGACCGGAAACAAGCATCCTGGGACCGGTTTCTGGCTAATTAGCCGTCATCAGCCAGGCTAGCTTGAATCCAGTGGCAAAGTGAGCAAGGGCCCCACGTCTGGGCATACCCTGCCAACTTACGGCGAACAAAGCAAAACCAAAGGCGATGATGGACGGAGTGTTGAACATTGCAAGCACTCACCCCCAGTCAACTGATCTGGGTTTAATCCATCCTCATTCTTTAGCTCACTCCACCACCCCAGTTCAAGACATGGCCATATGCAAATCAGTCTGACTCTGTGCATCATGGGAACAGTCCAGCCCGAACTGCCAAGCCATGTCTTCCTGGACCAGAAACAAGCGTCCTGGGACCGGTTTCTGGCTAATTAGCCGTCATCAGCCAGGCTAGCTTGAATCCAGTGGCAAAGTGAGCAGGGGACCCACGTCTGGGCATACCCTGCCGACTTAGGGCGAAAAAAGCAAAATCAAAGGGGATGATGGACAGTGTGTTCAACATTGCAAGCATTCACCCCCAGTCAACTGATCTGGGTTTAATCCATCATCATTCTTTAGCTCACTTCGCCACCCCAGTTCAGACATGGCCATACACAAATCAGTCTGACCCTGTGCCTCATGGGAACAGTCCAGCCCGGACTGTCAAGCCATGTCTTCCCTGGACCGGAAACAAGCATCCTGGGACCCGGTTCCTGGCTAATTAGCCATCACCAGCCAGGGTAGCTTGAATCCAGTGGCAAAGTGAGGAAGGGACCCACGTTTGGGCATACCCTTCCAACTTAGGTCAAACAAAGCAAAACCAAAGGGTATGATGGACGGAGTGTTGAATATTGCAAGCACTCACCCCCAGTCAACTGATCTGGGCTTAATCCATCATCATTCTTAGCTCACTCCGCCACCCCAGTTTAGACATGGCCATATGCAAATCAGTCTGACCCTGTGCCTCATGGGAACAGTCCAGCCGGAACTGCCAAGCCATGTCTTCCCTGGACTGGAAACAAGCATCCTGGGACCGGTTTGCTTGTTTCTAGTTCAGGGAGGAACTGGCTTGGCAGTTTGGGCTGGACTGTTCCCATGTGGCACAGGGTCAAGACTGAATTGTATATGGGTGAGTTCAAACTGGAATGGCATGGTGAGCAAAAAAACTATGGATTTAGGCCCAGATCTCTGTACTGGGGTGAATGTATGACATTGTTCTGCATTCTGTCCATCAACTGTTGTTTTTGCATTTGTCACCTCGAGTGGGACAGGTATGCCCAGTCGTGGGTCCCGTGCTCTCCATGCCACTGGTGACAAGCTATCCTGGCTGAAGAGGGGTGAAACCCCAAAATAAACCAGTCCTAGGCTGCTTGTTTCCAGTCCAGGGAGGACCTGACCTGGCAGTTCGGGCTGGAATGTCCCCATGTAGCACAGGGTCAAGACTGATTTGCATATGGCTGGGTTCAAACTGGAATGGCAAGGTGAGCAAAAAAGCGATGGATTTAGGCCCAGATCTCTGTACTGGGGTGAATGTATGACATTGTTCTGCATTCTGTTCATCAACTGTTGTTTTTGGAATGGAGGAGGAGACTGAGCCTCTTCCTGACCTCCTGTCTGCAACAGAGCAAGATGGGTCAATGGATGGAGTAAGCCTCTGTACCACCCTGACCCCTGAGCAGCAAAATGACTATCGCCAACTGTTGGGACAATTTTCTGATCTGTTCTCCTGGTTCCTGGTGTCACTGAGTGATGCATCCATGATGTTGACACGGGGGCAGTCCTCCTGTTAAGCACAAAGCTTACAGAGTGACTGACAGGGTCAGAGCTTACATCAAGGAGGAGGTCTCCAAGATGTTTGCCTTAGGGGTGATTGAGTCCTCTAACAGCCCTTCGGCCAGCCCAGTGGTCTTGGTCCCAAAGGCTGCCGCGTCTGGTGCCACACTTGAACTCCGGTTCTGTGTGGACTACCGAGGACTCAGTTCAGTCACCAAGACTGATGCGCACCCCACCCCCAGAGCTGATGAGCTCTTTAAACAGGTAGGGGATGTATGGTACCTCAGTGTGTTTGATTTGACGTCTGGGTCATGGCAGATCGCCTTAACTGATAGGGCCAAAGAGAGGTCAGCATTTTCCACACCAGATGGGCACTACCAATTCCGGGTGATACCCTTTGGGATGAAGAATGCCCCTGCCACTTTTCAGAGGTTTGTCAAGCAGGTATTGGCTGGACTGGAAGATTTCAGTGCTGCCTACCTGGATGACATTGCAGTGTTCAGCGCCAGTTGGGAGAAACATCTGTGCCACCTCTGTAAAGTGTTGATGGCACTGTGAAGAGCAGGCCTCACGATCAAGGCAAATAAGTGCCAGATCGGGGAGGGTTCCATGGTGTACTTGGGGTACCAGGTAGAAAGCCACCAAGTGGCGCCCCTACAACCCAAGATTGATACCATCCTGGCATGGGAACCCCCCAAAACCCAGACACAGGTGAGAGCCCTTTTAGTACTCACAAGGTACTACAGGAGGTTTGTCAAAGGGCATGGCAACATTGTTGCACCCTTGACTGAGCTGACTTCCAGGAAGCAGCCAAAGAAAGTGAACTGGACTGACACCTGTCAGAACGCTTTTCACGCCCTGAAGACTGCCATGTGCACAGCACCCGTGCTTCAGGCACCCAACGTCTCTAAACCATTCATTGTTCAGACAGACGCTTCAGAGCATGGTGTGGGGGCTGTTCTTTCACAGATGAATGAGGAGGGCCCAGACCAGCCCGTAGCTTTCATCAGTAGGAGGTTACTTCCACAGGAACAGAGGTGGAGTGCAATTGAGCGTGAGGCATTTGCTTTGGTCTGGGCACTGAAGAAGCTGAGACCATATTAGTTTGGGACTCACTTCCTGGTTCAGACCAACCACAGGCCCCTCAGATGGTGGATGCAGATGAGGGGTGAGATTCCAAAGTTGTTGACGTGGTCCATTTCCCTATAGGGGATGGACTCCACGGTGGAACACCGCCCTGGTACAGAACATACCAATGCTGATGGTCTGTCCAGATTTTTCTGCCTTCGTGAAGAGAACTCCCAAGAGGATGGGTAGTTATCTCCACATTTCAACTGGAGGGGACAAGTTTTAAACCTGGTACCATTGGCGTGAGTCTCCATTCCATTTTTCGCTGTAGTCTCCTCTGTTTCTTGTATGTTTTTTCTGGTTTACATGCTTTGGGCACTGTGCCACTGCTATTCAGTGCCACAGTGCAAGTGCTCCCTATTGTAAAGTGTACAATAGATTAGCGACTCCATGAATAGCTTATTTGATTTACTTGTCAGACCCTAGTACAGTACACCATGTGTGCCCAGGGCCTGTAGATCAAATTCTGCTAGTGGGCTTGCAACACTGATTGTGTCACACACAGAAGCAGCTTGTCAAGTGTGTCTCAGGCCTGCCATTGCAGAGCCTGCGTGCAGTCTAGTGCTGCCATGTCGACTTGGTAAGTGCACCCACTTACCAGTCCCTAAACCTTCCCTTTTCTACATTTTAACCACCCCTAAGGTAGGCCTAAGGGCAAAGTGCATTGTAAGTAAAAGGTAGGACATGCCCTGGTATGTGTGGCATGTCCTTATTGTGAATTACATCTAATTTCGTTTTTCACTATTGCAAGGCAACCTGTCCCCATAGGCCAGAATGGGCAATTTGATTATAACATCTTATAATCCTAACTGACCTCGGTAACATGGTGGAAATGCGAATTTAGTATGCCTGAGCTCAGAATGTTAAAATACATCTCTTAGTGAAGGTGATTTTTACATTCTTTGTTTGAAAATACCACTTTTAGAAAGTAGGTATTTTCTCACCTAACCATTGAGCCTGCCTCTTCTAGGTTGTGTATTGCGTGTCTGGTTCGTGAGTGACAAGAGGGTGTGGGCTCTAGCAGTCTGATGAGTCAGGGCTGGGCTGAGTAGGACCTTGGCTGAATAGAGAGTAGGGGGCAGAGATTTCCTTTCACTCTCCTGAGCCCTCATAGAATAGAGAGTAGGGGGAGGAGATTTTCTTTTTAGCTACCTAGGCCAGGTCTGCTTTCAACAATGCAGTCTCCACCTCCTTCCAGTTAGCTGCACCAGTGAGGACAGAACTAGTTTTGGCCAGGTACAGACACACTCTGCCTTCAGAGAACAAATACATTAGTATAAATATTAGGGCCCAGACCCCAAGACTTTAGATCACTTCTGGGAATCAAGATGAACCTTTGCCAAGGAGAGGAACCAAAGAAGCTGAAGGATTAGACTGCCCCTGTGCCATTGCGCTATTTTCTGGGGTTGACCTGCAGTGATTGCTTATTTGCCAAGGAAAGGAGAAGGAACTTTTATTGAACTTTCATCATCTTGAAGAAGAATCTCCAAGGGCTTGAATTGTGCTTGCCTCTTTCTGAAGTCTCAGGGATACAAGACTTCACAACCACCTCCCCCCTGAATTTCCTTGCTGGGGATTCTGTCTGCATAAGCCTGCATATTGTTGGGAGCTGGAAGCGTGACACAACGAGAAGAAGCGTGTTGCTGCCGCAGCTGTTGCCGTCGCATCACCGGAGAAGCGTGTCACCGCCACAGAGGTCATCGTCGTATCACCGGAGCAGCGTGTCTCCATCGCAGCTGTTTGTTGTCGCATCTCCGGAGAAGCGTGTCGCCACCGCAAGGGTCACTGTCGCATCACCGGAGAAGCGTGTTGCAGGGACTGTCCCGGCTCAGAAGTTCCTGAGTCGCCACACAGCCGTCGGGCGTGCAGGCATCGCCTTCACATCGTCGCATCGCATCAAAGACATCATCTTGTCGCACCGCACTGGATCGTCATATCGCATCGAGGCACCATCTTGTCACATTGTAACCGCAACGCAACCTGAGATCGATGCATCACCTCCTCTCCGGTAAGGAACAGACGCATCGCCTACTTTGCGCAACTACTGAGGAACAGACGCATTGCCTCCCCTGAATGAAGGAACCGATGCATCGCTCTCTCTGCGAACCTATTGATTATCTTGCGTTACGCATCCCAAGGTACTTTGTGAGAAACGTGTCGCCTTTACCATCAACTTTGAACTAAGCTATTTTTAACATTTAAAGTCATTTTCCTAATACTGTATTGTGGGTGTTTGTCGTTTGGGTCTTCTTTTAAGTCTATATAAAGAATACTTATTTTTATAAAAACCTGTGTGGTGTCCATATGTAGTGTTTTCACTGTATTACTGTATATGTTCACAAATGATTTACACACTGCCTCTGAGTTAAGCCTTCCTGCTTGAGCCAAGCTAGCACAGAGTTGAGCAGGGGTTCTTTAGGAGTGTAGCCCCCTTACCCTGACTAGAAGCAAGGGTCCCTATTTGGACAAAGGTGCAAACCATTGCCTGGAGACCCCCAGTTCTAACAACCACCCTCTCTGCCTGCACGTACCAATCCATATCCACCTTCCACTCCCTCAGGGCAGGGGCAGATACGGTCCTCCACATCTTGGCTATGGTGTGTTCGGACACTTTAAAGCCCAATGTCACCCAGAGGTGATCGTTGCTATTCAGAACCGTAGATGTCTATAGATCCAAAAGGCACCACTCTGCCCATTTTGTCATATCTCCACCACACACATTCATGAAACAGGACGTCACTGCCTCCCAGTATTCTTCGAGCACCTGGCAATCCAACAGCATATGAAAAAATGAGCCCTCGTGACCACACCCACTGAGGCACATCGCTGCCCATCTTAACCAGTGTCATAGAGCCCCAGACTTTGAGCATATTAGTTAGTAGGAATATATGTCGATCCACCGCAATGCAAAACAACGCATACTTTTACCACAAAGTTATAAATTCGCAAGTACCATTACAACACAATTTTTTTCTACGCATACCATTAGATAGCAAGTTCCTGGAAATGCTTTTAAAATGTCATTACAATGGATCTCTTTACCCCGCATACTTTTTCCACGCATTTTTTTGATTAAAAAACACCCCTACACTACGCTAAATTCTACATCCAAATACACTACCCTACACACCACAAACTCAACAACACTACCCTAATCCCTCAAACACTACCCCCACCATGACACTACCCTTCCCCCCACACTACCATAAACCCTAAATCGCTACCCTACACTACTCAAACACCACTACACTACCCTAAACACTACCCCCTGCACGAACTTCCCCCACCCCCAGTCCAGTCCCTACACTCTAACACTACCTGCACGACCCACCTGACACTACCCTAAACCCTAAAACACTACCCTACACTACACAAACACCTCTACACTACCCTAAATCTTAAAACACTACACTCTGCATGACCCTCCCTCTTCCCTAATCTGCTCCCTACACTCCAACACTACCCTGCACGACACCCACGTCACTACCAAAAACACTACCCTAATCCCTAAAACACTACCCCCTGCACGACCTACCCCAGACCTGTCCCTACACTCTAACATTACCCTGCACGACCCACCTGACACTACCCTAAATCACTACCGTACACTACACAAACACCACAACACTACCCTAAACCCTAAAACACTACCAGCTGCACGACCCTACCCCTTCCCCCAGTCATGTCCCTACACTCTAACACTACCTGCACGACACCCCCATCACTACCCTAAACCCTAAAACACTACCCTAATACTACCCTAATCCCTAAAAGACTAGCCCCTGCATGACTTCCCCCAGACTTGTCCCTACACTCTAACACTACCCTGCATGACCCACCTGACACTACCCTAAACCCTAAATCACTACCCTACACTACACAAACACCTCTACACTACCTTAAATCCTAAAACACTACCCCCTGCACATCCCTCCCTCTTCCCTGTGCTAGGTGGTTTGATGTTAAGGGCTCTAGTGAAATCACAAAGATTGGAAGGAGCATAAAAACAAAAGAAAGGGCCAATATATTAAGCCTGGGCCAAAATTCCGTTCCGTTCGCGGAAATTGCGATATTTTGGCATTTTCGCGTTCCGCGGAAAGCGCGAAAATGTCAAAATTTCCGCATTCCGCAGCTTTGCGATAATTTGTTTCTTGCTCGCGCTGTAAAAAAATACATTCTCGTGTTCGCGCGATCGCCTTACCTGAAACCCCGCGTTCGCCGACAAGTTTTCTTGACCCGGTCGCGTTCTCCACGAGATGTTGGATTTTGGTAGCCATTTTGCGCTGTCTCGCGACAGTTCGCGGCCGCATTAACGTCATTTGTCACGCGATCACGTCATTTGTCGCGCGATCACGTCTTTCTTCTCCCGATCATGCACCGCACGAGTATGAGAAGATTGAGATCTCGAACATGTCATTCTACATCGCGAGCCAGAGGATGAGGACGCGGGCACGTCTAATCGAACGCGAACAGGAGAAAGAGACCGCGAACACGTCATATCCAACGCGACAGGGACAAAGAAGAGAACGCGATCATGTCGTTTTCGACACGCCGGCGGAAGTAATGTGAAGCTCGAGAACTCAACAACGTAAAACTTTCAATTTGGAGAGGAATATCGGCTCTAGCAGCATGAAACCATCTGCAAATGCTGATTTTGGATGAAAAGAACTCCTTACATTGACATTTGGCTTTCCTTTTTTGTGCAAGGAGTCATTTTTTTAAAAGGTGGAGAGAGGGAGGAAGTGACACAGCATCTCCAACTTCCTGTTCCTGTCCAGCAGGCTCCTCCCAGTGCTTTGTCCATCTCCTGCTCATTCTGCCTTTGGATTTGGAGCTGGAAAGATCACTCTTTTTGTCTGCTGCATCATTGCAATTGGATTTCAGGATTTTTGGAATAGGATATTTTACAAGTACGTGGTTGCTGTGTTTGTTTGATTGTGGGCATTACAGTTGTTGTAACTACAATTTATTTTTGATAATTAATTAATTATCATCATTCCTTTTTTTTTTTTTTTAATTTTGTGGGTAGTAGTAGTAGGCCCGAGCTAGCCATGGGCATGGCCTCCTGGGTGTGTGTGTGCATGATGAAGCAACTGTTCCTTTTGTTTTTTGAATGTATTTCATTTTCAAGCACATTTAGGGCATGGATGGCATTGGATTGATTTGGGGAAGTGTGTTTTTTGGGGGTGGCCTTTGTGATGTTGTTGGGCCTGGCTGGCCATGTGGCTGGTGGCCATTTTGAAGCCCAGGCCTGCAAGCTTGCCTGGCCTTGTCTGCCAACAGGCCTGCTTTTTCATCCACTAGGATCAGAGCAGGTAGCCACAGCTTTATTGATCAAGTGTTTTCTGTGTGATCTGTTGAATTTAGACATCATTTAGGGCATGGATGGCATTGGATGGAGTTGGGGAAGTGTGTTTTTTGGGGGTGGCCTTTGTGATGTTGTTGGGCCAGGCCATGTGGCTGGTGGCCATTTTGAGGACCAGGCCTGCAAGCTTGCCTGGCCTTGTCTGCCAACAGGCCTGCTTTTTCATCCACTAGGATCAGAGCAGGTAGCCACAGCTTTATTGATCAAGTGTTTTCTATGTGATCTGTTGAATTTAGACATCATTTAGGGCATGGATGGCATTGGATTGAATTGGGGAAGTGTGTTTTTTGGGGGTGGCCTTTGTGATGTTGTTGGGCCTGGCCATGTGGCTGGTGGCCATTTTGAGGCCTAGGCCTGCAAGCTTGCCTGGCCTTGTCTGCCAACAGGCCGGCTTTTTCATCCACTAGGATCAGAGCAGGTAGCCACAGCTTTATTGATCAAGTGTTTTCTGTGTGATCTGTTGAATTTAGACATCATTTAGGGCATGGATGGCATTGGATTGAGTTGGGGAAGTGTGTTTTTTGGGGGAGGCCTTTGTGATGTTGTTGGGCCTGGCCATGTGGCTGGTGGCCATTTTGAGGCCTAGGCCTGCAAGCTTGCCTGGCCTTGTCTGCCAACAGGCCTGCTTTTTCATCCACTAGGATCAGAGCAGGTAGCCACAGCTTTATTGATCAAGTGTTTTCTATGTGATCTGTTGAATTTAGACATCATTTAGGGCATGGATGACATTGGATTGAGTTGGGGAAGTGTGTTTTTTAGGGGTGGCCTTTGTGATGTTGTTGGGCCTGGCCATGTAGCTGGTGGCCATTTTGAGGCCTAGGCCTGCAAGCTTGCCTGGCCTTGTCTGCCAACAGGCCTGCTTTTTCATCCACTAGGATCAGAGCAGGTAGCCACAGCTTTATTAGTCACGTGTTTTCTGTGTGATCTGTTGAATTTAGACATCATTTAGGGCATGGATGGCATTGGATTGAGTTGGGGAAGTGTGTTTTTTGGGGTGGCCTTTCTGATGTTGGTTGTCTTAAAGACATGCTTTTGTTGTATGTGTCTGATGTGTTGGTGTGCAATGCATGCACCCTGCAGAGCTTTTTGGGGCCTGTGAATGTTCCTATTTACATTTTGTTGCATTAAAAAGGCAGAGCAGTGTGCTTTAGCAGGCATCCTTTACCTGGCTTTTATAGGCCTTTTGTCAGCTCCTGGTGTTTCCCAGGCCCCCGGCTTGTTTGTGATTTGTGTGTGTTCATGTGGGTGGTGGCCTTTTTTGGTGTTTGGACTGTGAGTTATTAGTGTCCTGCTTTTGCCATAGGCCTGCATGGTTTTCCTATTGGCTCTTTGGCTTACTGCTTCCATCCACCCACCCCCTTTGCCAGCAGCAGCTCCATGGATGCTGAGATGCTCAAATAATGCAATGGTCCACCCCACTTCCATTAAATTTTTATTTTGTTATTTATGATTAACTTTCCTATCCTTCCTGAGAGTGTAGTGTGTGGCTGTACACAGTACAAGTAGTATAACATAGCTCTAGTTAAAAAAAAAGTAAGAAATGGCTAGACTATCTTTTGTTTGCACTAGTACAGTACTAAGTAACTGAACCACAACAACAAATGCAACATTTCACTGATGTTCTTCTGTCTTATTTGCTTTTAGGTTCACAAAAGACAGAGTAGGAGGTGTCATCAGCATCACTCGGCTACCCGTTGTACTGCCAGCCAGACAGAAGTCCTGCTGCGCATCACGTCCATGTGAGACCAGAACTTGTTGTGCATCTGCATCCTGCCTGACATCTGAAGAAGATGGCCCCAAAGAAAGGTACCAGGTCCAGTACCAAGAAAGTTGCCGGTGAGAAGAAGGAACAGAAAAAGCAAGTGCCATTAACCACGACTGGTGGTGTGCCGGCCAATGTTTTTTTTGGCACCAAAGCGTTGTCCGGGAACCAAGCTGGGAGCAGCACAGCGGTCCAACCCCACCAACCTAGGCCCAAGGGCTTTAGTGTCGCAGAGGTAGCCAGTCTACTAACGAGCAGCGATGTTGAAGAAATTTCATTACCGCAAAGTAGTACACAATCAAGTTCAACGCAGGAGCAAACTCAGCAGATCAGTGTGCAGCCGCCGCAACAAGAACAGCAGCAGCAGCCGCCGCAACAAGAACAGCAGCAGCAGCCGCCGCAACAAGAACAGCAGCAGCAGCCGCCGCAACAAGAACAGCAGCAGCAGCCGCCGCAACAGCCCACCATAGTAGTTGTTGCTCCTGACGTAGGGGCATTTCAGGAAATCGAGCTTCCTGCAGACAAAGTGGAGCAAAGTCAAACCACTGTTTCAGAAGATCTATTGTCTTCCAGACCACCAGCAAGGAAAAGGAGGCTTAGTCCATCATCTTCTTCTTCAAGCCCCGCTTCTGATGATCGTGATGACACTTGGGTCCCACCAGCTCGATCTGAGAGTGATATACGCCACAAGACAATGCTTCTGAAAAGGAAGGTCCCAGAAAAACTTAGAGTTATGGAGGTAGATGTAGAAGAGGGGGGTGATGATGTTGATGAAGATGAGCCAGTCATCACGCACATTACTCCCGCCCCAAAGGGATTGGAGACCGACATTCTCACCCTATCCAGAAAGGCTGCTACTGAGCGGGATGTAGCACGGATCTCACCAACACAGGTTACACCACCACTACCTCCAGCTGCCATTTTTTCCAAGGCCCGTCATGGACCTACATCCAGCTCAACCATCTCAGTAGGTAGTGGTAGTAAAAGTCACAGTGTAGGTGCACAGGGTCACATATTTTCAAGCACCCCCTCAAGTTCATCTGGTGTTGAAAGTGGCACATCCAGCATTGCCAGAAAGTTCTCCTCCCCAGTTTGGGACTTCTTTTCTGTTAGCGCCAAGGAGGAGCACGTTGCTATATGCTCAATTTGTCGGCAAGGTGTTCGGCGTGGTAAGCTTGGAACAAACTATGGTACCGGAGGACAAGCAAGTCATCTCAGAATACACCACAATATCGTGTGGGAGGCACACCTACTGAGTTAAAAGAAAGTAGAAAAACTCAACCCATTGAAGTTGGTCAAGGTGAATCAGGGAGTGATATTAGTGCGGTGGAAGGTGAAGAAGAGGGAGGCATTTCTAGCCCTGTTCCCAGTACTGCAGTGGTAACGCCCACATCCTCCTCAGTAACATCAAAGTGGCACCGCAGTAAGAGCCATAATCAGAGTCAGGCTGAAACACCAAGGCGACCGGCGAGTACCTCAATGAGACAATCTGTGTCGTTGAGCCTTAGTGGGTTAATGAAAACAGCACCACTAAGGAAAGTAAGCCAGCCTACCATTGAGGGCATGTTTAGGTTGGAGGGGCAGTTCCAGCCCAACCACCCAACGGCACGATTGTACAATGCGAAGCTGGCTAAAATGTTAGCGCTGGAACTTCTTCCTTTTTCATTTGTGGAAGGGGTGGGTTTCCTTGAATTTGTGTCTGCCATCTGCCCGAAATGGAAAGTTCCCAGCCGGTTCTATTTCGCAAGAATTGCTGTTCCGGCACTACATCATGATGTGCTGGAATTGGTTGGTCAAGGTTTGCAGCAGAGTGCTGTGCACAATATCCACCTGACAACAGACATGTGGAGCAGTTGCCAAGCCACAGATTACATGTGCATCACTGCACACTGGATCTCTTTTTTGGGGGTTAGAGGTAAACTATCTGCACGAGGTGTTGTTGACACAGCTGCGATTTTTGAAGGTACTCGGAAACATGCAACTGTAGCCATGTTCGCCATGGAGAAATCTCATACGGCTGAAAACATTTTAGAAGAGTTTCGCACCAAAGTTTTGGAATGGCTGCGGCCCAGAGGGCTTGGTATTGGTTTTATTGCCACAGACAATGGCAGTAATGTACTTAAGGCCATGGAACTTGGTTCCTATTTCAGGGTTCCGTGTTTGGCACACTGCATAAACATTATAGTGCAAGACTTTCTGAAAAAAGAACCCATAGTCAGCAATTTACTGGCCATCTGCCGAAGAATATGCACTCATTTCAGCCATTCTTTTAAAGCTCGGAAGCAGCTGAGGATCATCCAACGTGAATTTAGGATGCCAGTCAAGGCACTCTTCCAGGAGGTGGCAACACGTTGGAACTCAACGTATTACATGCTTGATCGTCTGTACGAACAGCACAGGTCACTCCAGGAATATGTCTGGTACAGAAGCAGGGATGCTACTAGTGTTAAAGGCATGACCCTTCAGTGGGAGCAATGGACCCTAATTAAATGCCTGACTGAGATGCTGTCTCCTTTTGAGGTCTTCACACATGAAGTCAGCAAGGAGGACTGTACAATGGGCCAAGCTATCCCATTGTTGCAAATGCTAAAGCATGAGCTGAATAATGTGTCTGAATCCTACAAAGGTGTAGAGGACAGAAGGCAAGCCCATGACTTGGTGGAGAGCTTATGCAGGCGCTTAACTGAAAATGTACGGATACAAAATAACATTTTGTCACAAGAACATTACATTTGTGCCACAATTCTGGATCCACGTGCAAAATTAGGACTAGTGAAGACATTCCTTGCTTTTTCCGACAATGATGTTGCCCGCTATAAAAGTTGTATAGCTGAAGCAGCCATTAAGTTTGAAAACAAAGGGCTGCTAATTAAAAGCCCGCCACATCAACCAACAACAAGTACTGATACTGAAGCAGGCCATGCAGAATCAAGTGCAACTTCGTCGGCTGAGGGCAGTGCGGTTGGCTCAGAGTCACAATCACAACACTCACCATCACTATCGACTACAGAAACAATAACTGGTTCATTAGGCCGAGTACAATCATTATCAGATTGGTATGTAAAGATGGGCTATTGTAAGCACAGTGCTGATGCACAGAAAAAACAGCACAAAAGCTTACCAGCAGCAACCCTGAACATTGAGCGGATGGTCCAGGCCTATCTGGACGACCCAACAGAGGTGTACGTTGACCAGTGCAGTATTGGTATAGGAAAAGGTCTGAATGGCCACAGCTCAGCAGGCTGGCGATAAGCTATTTGGCTTGCCCTGTCGCAAGTGTCTCTTCCGAACGTGTTTTCAGTGCTGCTGGTTCCATTGTAACATTGAGAAGGACCAATCTATCTCCAAAAAACGTGGAGAGGTTAACAATGATCAAAATGAATCAGCACTTCATACCACCGAATTACACAATGCATGAATCAACAGAGGAAGATGAGGACAGCGGCTCAGGTGACGGAAGTATTGTGTCAGATGATTACCTACTACTGGAAGAACCCCCAGAGTTTGAGGACAAGCTATACTTCCCTGACAATTAGGCTCGCACTTACTGTCTTCCTCCCTTTTTTCCCCCTTTGTTTATGTGTTTGTCGTTCCGGTTATAAACTTGTGAATCGCAACAAATCCATTATCACCGTCTTCTACTCTTCTAATTTAATATACAAGTTTCAGGTGTCTGCCATTTGACAGTACAGTCCTCCGAATCCAGCTCCTCCGCTCAATCATACTGAATCTCCTGCTCAATTCCATTTCCCTCATGAATGATGATTGGATGATGGTAACAACAAATTCAAACTTTCCTCGTCCTTCCAAAACAAGTGGACCATGAATCAGATGACTACTATAGCTATCCTCCTTTCAGAGCCGAGAGAGACTGGCCATTACCTGAAAATAAGATGGAACAGGTAATGATTGATGCCATGCATTGGCCGCAGAGTCGCAGACTGAATGATGTAGATTTTGTTGTGTTTGTTGCGCATGAATTTATGTAATTGTGCACTGCCACTAATCAAATTTCTACAGAACACACTAATTTTCCCCTTCTTGTATATAAGAAATGTGTACTTCTCCTGCATCTTGGTGATACATTGCTTTTAATTCAATACAGGAAGGGGACTCACTCAATCTGCGCAATGCAAATGACTGTGACACAACAGCACCGTCCATGATGATGATGGCGAAATAGATGGCCCGTTAACAAGATGAGATGGAACAGGTAATGATTGATGCCATGCATTGGCCGCAGAATCGCAGACTGAATGATGTAGATTTTGTTGTGTTTGTTGCGCATGAATTTATGTAATTGTGCACTCCCACTAATCAACTTTCTACAGAACACACTAATTTCCGCTTCTTGCAAATAAGAAATGTGTACTTCTCCTGCATCTTGGTGATACATTGCTTTTAATTCAATACAGGAAGGGGACTCACTCAATCTGCGCAATGCAAATGACTGTGACACAACAGCACCGTCCATGATGATGATGGCGAAATAGACGGCCCGTTAACAAGATGAGATTGAACAGGTAATGATTGATGCCATGCATTGGCCGCAGAATCGCAGACTGAATGATGTAGATTTTGTTGTGTTTGTTGCGCATGAATTTATGTAATTGTGCACTGCCACTAATCAACTTTCTACAGAACACACTAATTTCCCCTTCTTGCAAATAAGAAATGTGTACTTCTCCTGCATCTTGGTGATACATTGCTTTTAATTCAAAACAGGAAGGGAACTCACTCAATCTGCGCAATGCAAATGACTGTGACACAACAGCACCGTCCATCATGATGATGGCGAAAGAGATGGCCCGTTAACTTAAGATGAGAAGGAACAGGTAATGAATGATGACAATTAATGGCATGCATTGGACACCTGACTCTGAGCTATTGGTCTTTGTGTTTGCGTTGTTTGTTTGTTGTGCACAAAGTGATGTCAAAGTGTACTAGTAGTAATCTACCTTTCTGTACACAATAAAGAATGACTCAAGTCAGTAATATTTATATTTCTACTCTTGTTGTGTCATAAAAATTATACTTATACTGCAGGCCGATCTTCAGTCAGTCAGTAAAAGTATCAGAGATGATGATGAAGTCAGGAGGATGTTTCAGGAGTGGCATAAAACGGAAAAGCCTAAAGGTAAACACGTCAGCAACAACCACAGCAGACCCAAATGTCTGTGTAGAAGTTGAATAGAGTGTAGCGGTGGGATGACTGCAGTGCATTGATTTTACTAACTTAAACTGTAAAATGCTATGTTTGGAATGGATAACGTGCTTTGCGTTTGTCCAACTCTTTGAGAGAAAAAAAAAGGACTCTAAAGTGTTAACGTAGGATGTGCTAATGCTAAGCACTGTGGGCCTGCTCTCTCCTGTTACTGTTGAAGGTCAATGCTGGAAACAGACTAGAGTAGAGATGATGCATATGCATACATGCCACCTCGGAAAGTGTTCTTGTTGCACTACACCATCACTTGTGCATTTGTTTTCACTTTCTTTCTCAATATCCCCTTTGGTTTTCCATCTAAAATTACAGCCCGGGCCTTGCCCAAAACTTTGTAAAACATTACAATGCATATTAATTACCTTACCAATCAATCACCTTTTTTTTCCAGCCGGGCAGTGGCGAGTGGCGAGGCGACACACCCAAGATTGATGGACGAGAGGAGCAAGAGGAATGCCGAGATGCAAAAATCCAGTCCACATTTTTGACCAGGATAAGACAGTAACAGTATCCACTTTTAACTTCTTTTAAATAATTTGATTAATATCTTGTATACAATCTTTACAACAGTGTGTTCTTGGAGTTGTTATTATCAATCATCATTAGGTTTGCTCTGTGTTTACGATTCTTCACTACCAATATTTAAAACTTCTATTTGCTATCTGTTAAAGTATTAAGGCCGGAACAACAGAACAAGAAATAGAAGTGTATGTAATCCGGGTCTCTCATCATCATGCATGCATTGCCTTTTTCTCCCTTAACTTATGGATATGGTAGTCTTCAATGATTGTCGTTTGTTTGTCTATGTATGCATACTGTTTTTCTATGTCAAACCTTTCCCAAAAAACCCCTTCCCATCCATTTAACAAACCCTAACCCTCTTTCCCCGGGCTGTGTGACTTATTGTCGAGGTGTAACTAAATTAAATGTACACCAATACTTAATCACACACTTGCTGGGGCGGATGTGGTGAAAGCAACACTACTTCAATTTCAAGGCAGAGCGATGGTCTTCTTCTGCTTGGCCACCCATGAGTAGGATATTTCAGAGGTTATTTTATTTAACAAAGGAACATATACCTCAGCATGAATTGCCGGCATTGATTGGATTTGTTTGTTGTCATTCCTCATATACAGCACTAACTGTTAGACTGTAGGCATAGTCAAGTGACTCGACACAACTATAGTTTGTAACTCTGTCTAGTAGGCTATCCTCCTAACCACCATTCAGTTCTTTTGTCAAATATTTGGCATATTATTGTTGCTCGGTAAGTTCTGTACTGTACTTCATTCAACTACTCCTCTAACAGTCTCTCAAAGGCGATTGACTGTCTCTTTTTCTTTTTTTGGAAATGCTGCCGCCCTGCCAGTGTCTACTACTACTACAATACTACCACCAACACCACCCCAATCATGGCATGTATGAAAAAGGAAGCCATCTTCACCATGCAGCCAGTGCTGTTCCACAGTTGGATATAAAAATCAAGCACCGGTAAGAGAGAAGTTTGGGGGAGGCAGAATTAATAATGGACATGTTGTCAATGACTTCATTTTCACACACCACTCCAAAGAATGCATAGACTAGAGGACAGACTGAAAGTACTAGAAGGACCAGTCAATGAGTGAGGTGTGTCGCATCTATCTGTTTGTGTCTTATACAGTCAGCAAATTATTGAAATCAAACACAGGCTATGGGCGGCCATGCACCAGCAAGGAAACAGTGTGATGTAAAACAGTTACCCCACCTACAAAACATTAACAACATTGCATGTAACATAGAAAAATATATTTAATTTACCCTAACAAAAATAAACTAAACCCGAAAAAGCTGACCCACCCCCCTCCCTAACCCCAACCACTGTCCAAAAGTCTGTAACGCCCAAACGAGTGAAGAACAAGAATTAAAAAAGGGGCAGTGACAGGGACTAACTGGTGGGGCGGGACTGGAGGAGGACACGCATCTGGCGCATCTCGTCCTCTAAACGGGCGACGTGGCGTCTAAGGCCGCGGCAGTTGCAGCCACAGTGGGGGGGCACCGGAGATGGCACGGTGGCGGTGGGCAGCCGCCAGACGGTGGTGCCGTACTGCTGGAGGGCGGTGGCTGGGGCCCGGGGCACTGGAGGAGGCTTGAATTGCTGCTGCAGTCTCCTCCTCCTCCTCGGCTAGGACCACCAGCCGCCGGTATTCCCGCTGGATTGCCTCCAGCTTCCGGCGCCGTGCCTTGGCGGCTAACTCCTTCCGGTTGAGTTTCGGAGTAGCTGTGTATCAAAAAGAAAAAAACAAGACAACTGTAAAATATAGTCTTAATAAAACAGTAGGACAAGGTAATTATTTATACACATAGTGGCATGGTAGAGTAGCACTATAAAATAAAGCACAGTAGTACATAACATTTTAAATGTCGCCCGTCCTTCTTCCTTCCACCTGTCTTAAACTTTTTAGTTGAACAGTGCACCAGGTGCTCTTCTCCATAAAACTTTCAAAGCGGAGTTGAAATCAGATAGATGAGGCCATTGGTTACTCAATACTCTGGCTCTCCATAGGCCGGGATGGGCTGCTGGGATCACGCCAACGCTGTGACCCCAGTGGACTCCTAGAGCACGGTAGAATGCCAAGTTTAGTATGCCTGAACTCAGAATAATAAAATACTTCTTGTAGCCAAGTTTATTTTAATATCCTGGGTTTGTAAATACTACTTTTAGAAAGTTAGTATTTACTGACCTGACCATCTCAGTCCGCCTCTTCTGTGTGTGTGTGTTCTGCCTAGCAACAGTAAGGAGCAGGGTTGGGGAATCCCCAGAGATAGGTTGGCTGCCAGGTGGTGGGTAGAGAAGTGACACCTGGATGGGTGGGAGGAGTACACCTTGACTCTTGAATAGACCTGTGCTCTGCCACCACAAAGCCGGCGCCGCCCCCTGTGGAGCGGCTGATGTCTCTGCCCTGCTGCTGAAAGGAAAGAGCAGAGTCACCATAACAAAGTGCTCCAGAACTGGACTGAGCCAGGCCCAGGCCCCCTGGCGCTAAAGAACAAAAGAATCATGGTATAAAAGTAGGAGCCTGGCTCCTAAGAAATCAGAATCCTGTTTACCACAAAGAACCTCTGCCCGACTAGAAGGAGAAGAAGACGCTGGAGGAGCTGGCCTGCTGCTTGCCTTGCTGAGAAAGGAGAGGAAGAGACTTACTGAAAAGACTTTGCTACTTTGTGCTTGAACATTCTCCAAGGGCTTGATCTGAGCTTGCCCCCTGAACTGAACCCCAGGACCAGTGGGTTCTCTGTGCTTTTGCTCGTCCTCCTGAGGAAATATGAATTTTTATGATCGATTGTGTCCCCTATCTTAGACCCCAACGGCTCCATGTACATACTACAAGTACATGTATGTTCCCTCCACTCAAGCTATGAAGACGCAAATACAATTGTGTCCAACGTTAACATGTCCTCTTTCAGATCCACCATGAATGGGTTGGATATTCCGTTCCTAAATATGTTTGGCCACCGACTTTATATGGTGCACTTTTCACGTTTTACAGCTCAGGCGAGTAGGCCCTGAATTCTGCCATCGAGCCTTTCCTGCCTTCTGCCTCTGAATGCTCCAGCCTGGACCTGCATCTGTATCAATGACCTTTGTCTTACTTCCTGCGCGGCTGACAGTACCTGGCCCGGCCTGTTGCCTGCCAAAACTGTATTCAGCCTTCAAGTTATCTGCTCCGCTCCTCGAGAAATGCATTCCTGTCCAGTAGTTTAGGTAAACATCCTTCCAGCTACAGAGCAAAGGGCCCGGCCTTACTATCTCCGTGCAAGTAATTCATGGCTTCTGTTGCCATGGTAGGCCCATGCCCCCTCGCTTCTCATGTAGACACTTAGACGCTTGTACACGCACTAACAGTCAGTATAGAATAGACTCTGTCCGAGAGACCTTTCCTTTTGGATAATACAGTTCCTCAAACACAAGATATTAGATACGATTTGGGATTAGGTCGTTCTGACATCCCAGACTTCTGTCTCCTCATCTAGAGCTAAATGTCAAGTCCCCTTCACCCCCTAGTTACACGTCAATCACACATCATGCGGCTGCACGCGCATCTCTGCCAAGTATTTCTGCTGACATTGCAGGATTCTCTTATGGATCCACCCACCTGTGACATCATCTTAAATGACGTTTCTAGTATACGCCTTTATGTACGCCTATTTTAACGCCTTTTTCATTACGTATGTGTATTCTTATCTTTCTTCTCAGCTGTAACGCCTTCTGCATATGTCTTTACTGTAATGCATTCTACTATAAATATGATAACCTGTCAATAATGTATTGCTGATCCCTTCCTGAACCTTCGTGGTGACGGAACTCGATTGCCTGGTTCAAACCATAATTCCTTTGTAAGGAATAAATTCCCTTTTATAACCTCAAATACCACGGATTCTGCCTCTTATTTTTCTGAGTTATTCTTACTAGACTTTACCGAATAAAAAACAGTACAGGTAATTTAAATTTACCACATAATTGGCGCCCGAACAGGGACACCTCTCACACCCCACGCGCCGGAGGTGCGTTGCAGACCCGGTCTCCTGCCACAGCTGGACGAACAATTACGCGTACCCGCAGGATTTCCTGTATCTCCCTCAGGCCAACGGGGGCGACTGAGGCTGCGATCAACACCCAGACGAGGCGGTGAGGAGTGCGGAGAATCCCGACCAGAGCCTAGCTGAGAGAGCAAGATCCGAGGTATACAGAGGCCCACCAGATTCCGAAGTTCCGAAGTATCTAAGTCACGAGTCGAGTCCAGTCCAGTTTGGTCTAGTCCAGTCCAGACTTCCGAGGCCTTCCGTTCCGTGCTTCCCGGTGAGTACCGTTGCTGGGGACGCATCTAGACTTGCGCATTAGTTTGTGCCGGTCAAGACGAGTTTGGGTACACAGCCCTGGTCTGCACTGTTTTAGCAGTGTATCTGTACTGTTTAGCAGTACATACAGTATATTTAGTATTATGCAGTTAACTAGTTTTATTCTAATTATCAATATTCGTTTCTAAAAAGTTTGTGATATGTTTTAAATGTCGTGGTATGAGTGACTGTTCGATCTTTATTATTGTGGTTACTGTAATTATTGTATTCAAAACCAAGATTAAGTAGCAAGGTTCAAGATGCCGTTATTTTCAAAATTAAGACAGATAAAAACTAGAAAAGGGATACTCAAGGAAGCTGTTCCCATTCCACCTAGGGACACTCCAGGGTACTTTATGTACCATAAACATGGCCTAGATGCCGTATTTTATCTTGATCTATGGGTGGACTACACCAAGGATTTAGCAGAGAGTCAGAGATGGCCCGCTGCTGGAACATGGGATGCAGATTGCATCATGAGAGTAGAAGAAGTATTATGGAAAAAGAAAGCTAGACAGTCACAGAAAGATGCCATTGAATTATGGCGTAAAGAATCGCATAGGCGCACAGAGAAAGCGCTCAGAAAAGAAGAAAAAAGTAGGGAAGATTCAGACAAAGCCCGAGAAAACGTATTGATTGATGAAGGTATCCGAGTAAAAGCAGAACAAGTAGACAGGCAACGAAACACTCTTATGAGTGGTATGTATCCTCTTCTGGCCGAGGGTTTACCTAAGGCCACCCCGGAAGTACCGAAAGATCTGCCACCTCCATTTCTTCCGACTAAATTGCACCCCAAGACTGCAAAGGACATTTTCCTTTCTTCCTATTTAGATGATGCAGCCCCCGAATATGCTAATGGTGCGCAGCAACGCACACCACCCGTTAACGACGCTCAACCCCAAGAACAGCTGCACCCACCTCCGCAGCAACAAACTCCTCCTCACGTTCTAAACATTCCATCTGCTTCTACAGTCCTCCCTGATTCCGTACACTCTGCATCCACACTCTCTACCCTACACCCAACAAATCCTTTTGGACTTGGTACCTCAGGAGGTGCGACAGGAGGTTTTTCCACGCCACCGCCAGCAACTAGATTGACTTATAGGGATTTAGCACACCAACGTACACCCCAAAGAGCTAATGACAATATATTAAATGAACCTCTTACAGATTGTAGATATGATCCAGTGCCAGGTAAACACGACAGAATGTTGCTATCTTCAGTACGTTTACGACGAGTCGCAAACTATTTAATGACATTACCAGGAATGGTCGAACATCTAGACAAAATATATCACTTTGTCCAAACAGGGCAAGGTCCTGAAAGTATTGGCGAGGCCATGGAATACCAGAAGGTGGACATGCAAAAATTATTGTTACGTTTTTTCATAAACTGCTTGATCAGAAACAGAGATAGGCCTGAGGTAGATCCGGAGGAAATGCAAGTACTTACCAGATGGGGTCAGAATATAGCAGACGGAAAACATGATAAACAGAAGTATATAGAAGTCATGTGCCGAAAGATCAGAAAAGAAGTAGAACGAATACATGAAAGAAGATTAGAAGCAGATAAAACTGAATCAGAGGAAGAGGAGGAGGAACAGTCAGAAATGAACACAGGACAATTAGAATTACCAGCTAGACAAACGATAGCTTATGTAGGAAAAGGAAGGTCTTTCAACAATCCGATACGTCCGATGCGTCCAGAATGTAACAGAATTTTTCAAACAGTTACCTCAAATCCAAGGACCCCTGAACACTTATTCCAGGCTACTGATAAATTACTTCGAGAACGAAGGGGGTACCATGTGCTCAATTCTATGGATGAACAAGAATTAGCCAGGTCAGCAGTACAATGGGCTGACAGTTCTGAAAAATACAGTGATGATGCGCTAGCACACACGTTTCTGAATCTCACCCCAGATGAACAGCGTTTAGCTAGTATATACATGATACAACATCTCCTTATATTATATAAAGGCCAACACTCCGATCCTGGTCCCCTACCTGATATACTGATAGAACTACTCCTGAAAAAATGGAGAGGTCTAGGTACCGATCTAATTAAAGTAATTCTAGAATACCGACATAGATATAGTGCCTTTTTGTGTCCAGAACATGATCCAGCTCCTCCCATGGAAAGAAAAACGTATTACATGGACAGACAGAATCCCTTACGCGAAGTACACCCAGTCAGGAATGATGATAATACGTTTAGACGCGTGTTCGTGTACACGCCCATAACTAAAATAGAACTATTGGAAATGAAAAAATTAGTGCCCAGCCATGACAAAGATCCGGCAGGTTTTCACCGTGAACTAAAGGACATGTTACTCATGGGTGATTATACCTACCCTGACATTATGAAAATATTGAAAGTATTATTGCCTGCCGGTATTTATGAGAAACTCAAAGAAAAAGAGTGGGAAGTGGGAGACCAAAAGATTGATTGGACAGTATTAGAAAACGAAGAAAATGCCCGAACTGCAGGCGTAGGGCTTGGGGACAAAACTAAAGCATTGCCAGGATTATTAGTACAAGTATTGCCACGTTTATTAACTACGAAAAAGGAAGACTGGGGAGCAATCTCAGCTTGTAAACAGAAACCCGATGAAGACACTAGTGATTTTTATTCCCGATTTGAAAAATGTTTTGGTATTAATAGCGGCCTGAAAGCAAGTAGCGATTCATATCCACATCTTTTTGTAACAAAACTAGTCGAGAATTCCCTGCCACAGGTCAAAAACAGAGTATTGAAAGTTGAGAGCACTTGGCAAGCTAACACTCCTTCACAAATGTTACAAATGTTACAGTATCACCAAAATAGAATTAGAGAAGAACAAGAACACGAACAAAGACGTATGAAAGACACGAAAATGAAAATGCTCGTCGCTCAGTCAGTTCCAGCTGACGGTCATAAAAAGGGTGCGACACAGTCCAGTAATTCAGCGGTTCCCGTTAAAGGGACATGCAACTATTGTAAACAGCCAGGCCATTATATAAACGATTGTGCAGTTCTGAAACATAATATCTCTACGGGTAAAACCAAGGAGAGACCACGTCCGCTTAGACAGGACCAGATCCAACAACAAGTACCTCAACATGTACAGCCTATGCCGGTTCCACAACAGACCGTAGCGGTACCACAGTCACAGCCTAGTGCCGCAACACAAAACACGACACAACAGATGTACCAGTATGCACAAAATGATTACCCAGAGTATCAGCGATACACATGAAATAGCCTAGAGAGGGAAGTTGGCTTACCCCTTATTGAGGTTCCCGTAGATCAAGAGGGTCCTTATGTACAGAGTCAAGTATTAGGGAAAGACAGAAAGTTTTTAATTGATACAGGGGCAAGCAGAACAACTATAAGTCACGACGAAGTTCCAGGGGCACCCCTCTCAGGCTCACAAAATATTTCCCTTGGTTTTTCAGGAAAGCATACTATTAACGAAGTATCGCAACCGCTTGCACTTACAGTTGGTCCGTTGACACGGACTACAGATCTATTGCTTACAAAATCTTGCCCAGAAAACTTGTTAGGTATAAAAACATTGAAAGCTCTAGGAGCTATAATATGTTGTTCTCCGGACGGAGTACGACTATTTTTGCGTGACTTTAAAGGTCACTACGTGTCAAGAGACATGGATCACCGGTTACAGAATCTACCTGCACATTTATGGGCAAAAGGCCCCACTGATGTAGGTTGTATGCACATTACACCATATCGAGTCACACTCAAAGCAGGAGTGGTATTACCACGAATGCGACAATACAAGTTACCTCCAGATGCTGTAGTGGCTTTACTGCAAATCATTGATGAGCTCATTGCCCAAGGAGTGGTTGTGGAAACCGACTCCAATATATGTAATTCTCCGATCATTCCAATTCTTAAACGAACGGATCCAAAAGCACCGCCAGTATATCGATTAGTTATTGATCTGCGCGAATTGAATAAATGCATTGTACCACAATATCCCGTGGTCCCAGATATCTCTTCATTACTGACAGCTATTGATTCAGAAGCAACGTTCTTCACTGTAATTGACCTTAAGAACGCATTCTTTAGCGTCCCAATCGACCCGGAAAGCCAATATTTGTTCGGATTTAGTTTAAATGGACGAAGCTTTAAATTCGCACGCGCACCTCAAGGATTTACAGAAAGTCCTAGCATCTACAGCCAAGCACTGAAAAGACAACTTGACAATATCCACATGCCAGTTAACACTGCACTGCTTCAGTATGTCGATGATCTGCTGATCACCGCCCGAAGCGAACCCGAATGTGAAAAAGCATCACTGACGGTTTTACATTTTCTGGCCGACAAGGGGCACAAGGTGTCCCCTTCGAAGCTGCAATTCTGTGCCCAGCAAGTTGTGTACCTAGGGCACTTGCTGTCCAAGGGGGGGAGACAGCTCACACCTGACCGCATCCAGTTAATTGTAAACATGCCACCACCCAAGACACAAAAGGAGGTACGGGCCTTCATAGGCCTCACTTCGTACTGTAGGCAGTGGATTCCCCAGTACGCATTTCTAGCAAAACCACTCATTCAGTTGACAACCCAGGAGGCAGCAACAACGACTGTCCTCCCTTGGACTCCAGAACATACACAAGCTTTTGAAGACTTAAAGAAAGCTTTATGCCAAGCACCTGTTTTAGCGACACCATGTTACAGTAAGCCTTTTACACTCTTTGTTACAGAACGTGAAGGTACTTCTTTGTCAGTACTCACTCAGGAACAAGCAGGATCACACAAGCCATGTGCTTACTTTTCTAGCACATTAGATCCCGTAGCTCAGGCTCTGCCTACGTGCCTGAAATCAGTCGCAGCAACAGCTTTAGCGATCAGACAATGCGATTCCATAGTATTAGGACATCAATTGACAGTACAAGTACCACACGCAGTAGAGGTTCTCTTGAACCGGACACAAACACAACACTTGACTATAGCACGACTGACGGGTTATGAACTAACATTGTTTCAGCCACACATAGAAATCAGACGCTGCAGTACATTAAATCCTGCCACACTTTTGCCATTAAGTGGAACAGACCCACTGGCACATGATTGTATTGAAGTCATTACTATTACGACAAAACCCAGACAAGACTTGACAGATGTCCCATTACCAGACCCAGACCTGACACTTTATGTGGATGGGTCATGCATGAGAACAAGTACAGGAGAATTAGTGGCCGCTTACGCAGTCACAACAGACACTGAAGTCGTTGAAACGAATCGTATTAACACTTTGTCAGCTCAAGCAGCAGAGCTCATCGCTCTGACACAAGCCTGTATTCAAGCCAAAAATAAAAGAGTCAACATATACACAGATTCCCGTTATGCATTCGGAGTTGTACACGACTTCGGAGTCCTTTGGCGAGAGAGAGGTTATTTAACTTCTCATGGTGCCAACATTCAACACGGTCCCCTCATTCAAGCTCTATTAGATGCAATACATCTACCTACTGCGATATCTATCATGAAGTGTAAGGCCCATACAAAAGTCACCGATATTATTTCCCAGGGTAACGATCTAGCAGACCGAACAGCTAAACAGACAGCTCAGATTCGGAATCACGCAACGGACGTGACAAAGACAATAGTTCCGACATCGACACACTGCATGACAGTTAAAGATCCCGCCCTTGATGTAATTGACATACAGACACATGCTACACCAGAAGAAATAAAGAAATGGACTGAATTAGGAGGGACCCAAACAGATCAGGGATGGATGACGAAGGGAAAATCTATATGGTTTCTCCCCGACTCCATGGTTCAAGTTATCATTAACACAATACATAGTCCAGCGCACCTGGGAGAAAAAGCTATGCTAGATAGTATTCAACACATTTGGTTTAATAAACACTTACGAGCTGCAGCCAAACAGAAAGTCCGAACTTGTATGATTTGTTGTCAGTTCAACCCAGGTAAAGGCGTACCTGTAGAGCAGGGTGGATTTCAACCTCCCGATCACCCTTTTGAAGTCCTCCAGATGGATTATATCCAGATGGAACGATGTCGAGGATTCAAATATGTCCTCGTAGTTGTATGCGCTCTTTCCCGTTGGACAGAGGCATATCCCGTCTCAGATTACACTGCCCCGACTACTGCCAAGCAGTTAGTTCGTGAATTCTTCCCACGGTATGGTTTGCCCCGTATCGTGTACTCAGATAATGGCCAGCCGTTCTCATCCGAGCTAATGAAACACATTTCACTCTTGTTAGGCTATCAATGGAAATTTCACTGTGTCCGACATCCCGAGGCAGCGGGTCTCGTGGAACGTCATAATCAGACCCTGAAAATACGACTTTCTAAAATCTGTAGAGAGAAAGGTGTCGACTGGATAGTAGCCTTACCAGTTGCACTCTTTTACATGAGAATGGTAGCACATTCTCGCACAGGGCTATCCCCGTACGAGGTGGTCTTCGGTAGGCCACCAAATATGTGGGGGACGCCTATACCTCGTAAAATAACTGATGTTGATTGTAATATGCTGACAGATTACCTTGCTTCCTTGATGTCTGCACTACAATCTTGCCGTTCACAGGTAGCTGCAGCCTTTCCCGACAACACCGAGGTGAAGCCCCATGAAGTGGTTCCTGGAGACTTGGTCTTCATAAGAAACTTCGACAGGAGGAGCCCGTTGGAGCCTCGCTGGCAAACGCCAAAGCTGGTGCTTCTAACCACGAGGACAGCAGTGAAGGTCGAGGGTCGCAAGGGTTGGTTACACTCGAGCCATATCAAGAAATTTCATGGACTACCATCTGATTTGAACTCTCAGCCCTGCCCCCTTCCAGAGACTGATTCAAAACTCCCCCTGGTTGAAAGGGCCGAATCACAGGAATACAAACTGAAACTAAGGTCTAGCAAGTCAGACAATTCGATTGTTTAAGTCCTCTCCAAGGTGAATCGGTTGAATAAGTCTCTGACATGTATCCTCTAGACCGAATTAGAGAGAGAAATAGACAGAAACAGCTCGAGAAACATGCATATTGTAAATCACTTCATAGTCACTGTATAGTGACATTGTTGATTATGTTTTTTCTAAATCTTTTGATTATTGCTGCAAGTATACTGTTGCACATGTACTATCCTATTTTCAAGCGTACTCATTCTGTTTACAATGTTACTGCCGAACATTCTTTTAGTTAACTACCTCTACATGAGTTTTCCTATAGATTTGCGCTGCGCAACAACACATTCATTAGTATGTTACATCATTCCCATCAGACCAGCAATGCTACAAATTGTTGGATATGTGGCCGACTCCCTCCCTATCAGAAATACAAAGGAGTTCTGCCTCTCTTTCCGTACCCGTTCACACACAATGGTTCCTGTGGAGCATGGTTTAGTTTGATTAACTCTTTAGATTCAAACACTGTAGTTTACCAGAGCAACTGGGTATGGGGAAACCTGAACTTAGTTTTGCTTAAAGCCTGTTACCCTAACGAGGAGGGACTTCCCCAAAGGACAGGAACTGACCTAGAAAATGAAGTATATGGATTAGGTAATTTTACACTTAACCTCATGATTCTGAATGTTGAATCCGAAGCTGCACCAGTCTTGCCCGCTATGTCAGTATTTCCAGTTAAAGGTGAATTATGTGTAAGAAAGAATGGTTCAGTACACATGGGTCATAGTAAATGTACCACTGTGATCGAATTCAGTGATCAAGGCAAGTCTACATTTAGAGCTTCCCGTCATTCCTACTTCATATGTGGTCATACCGCATATATACGCTTACCTCCAGATTGGGATGGTACCTGTTACATTGCATTCCTTCTGCCACCTGTTTTCCTAGCCCCTCCTGATTATCATAGGAATACCCATTTAGTACACAATAGACCACAGAGAGATCTCCCGATTGTCGACTACACTGAAACGGCATGGGAGCAATACACAGATTTCAATAAAGGTTTCTTTCCCTACATAGGTGTTGTCACTAATAGTAAACTAATACGTAGATTAACAAGAACCCTTGAAGCAGTAGTGAATGAAACTACTTCCGCCCTAGGCAACTTAACAGAGGAGCAGTCTGCGATGCGGATTGTTGTTCTTCAAAATCGTCTTGTCCTTGACGTCATCCTAGCCGATAGGGGCGGAGCCTGTAGGGTCATCGGATCGAGTTGCTGTGTTTTCATTCCAGAAAACTCGCCATCAGTATACAAAGCCATAACTCGTCTTCACAAGATTGTAAGCCAGATACACCAGAATCCAGGCACCTGGACTTGGTCCGGTTGGCTCTGGAGCGTGTTGTCAGCCTGGGGATGGAAAGTCCTATCCTTCCTAGGTATTGGCCTTCTCATAGTATTCAGTTGTTGCCTGTGTCTACAATGTGGACCAGCGATTTGCGGCCTGTGTGCCACATCATGTATCCCACGTTCAAGTTCTCATTCAAAATCCCGGAAGAAGAAAGAAGAGCAAATGATGTTACATGAACAGATTGATGGATTCCTGAGGATCGATATTTCATGAAGGGTCCGTAGGGGACAAGGAGGGAATGAGGAAATATGAATTTTTATGATCGATTGTGTCCCCTATCTTAGACCCCAACGGCTCCATGTACATACTACAAGTACATGTATGTTCCCTCCACTCAAGCTATGAAGACGCAAATACAATTGTGTCCAACGTTAACATGTCCTCTTTCAGATCCACCATGAATGGGTTGGATATTCCGTTCCTAAATATGTTTGGCCACCGACTTTATATGGTGCACTTTTCACGTTTTACAGCTCAGGCGAGTAGGCCCTGAATTCTGCCATCGAGCCTTTCCTGCCTTCTGCCTCTGAATGCTCCAGCCTGGACCTGCATCTGTATCAATGACCTTTGTCTTACTTCCTGCGCGGCTGACAGTGCCTGGCCCGGCCTGTTGCCTGCCAAAACTGTATTCAGCCTTCAAGTTATCTGCTCCGCTCCTCGAGAAATGCATTCCTGTCCAGTAGTTTAGGTAAACATCCTTCCAGCTACAGAGCAAAGGGCCCGGCCTTACTGTCTCCGTGCAAGTAATTCATGGCTTCTGTTGCCATGGTAGGCCCATGCCCCCTCGCTTCTCATGTAGACACTTAGACGCTTGTACACGCACTAACAGTCAGTATAGAATAGACTCTGTCCGAGAGACCTTTCCTTTTGGATAATACAGTTCCTCAAACACAAGATATTAGATACGATTTGGGATTAGGTCGTTCTGACATCCCAGACTTCTGTCTCCTCATCTAGAGCTAAATGTCAAGTCCCCTTCACCCCCTAGTTACACGTCAATCACACGTCATGCGGCTGCACGCGCATCTCTGCCAAGTATTTCTGCTGAGATTGCAGGATTCTCTTATGGATCCACCCACCTGTGACATCATCTTAAATGACGTTTATAGTATACGCCTTTATGCACGCCTATTGTAACGCCTTTTTCATTACGTATGTGTATTCTTATCTTTCTTCTCAGCTGTAACGCCTTCTGCATATGTCTTTACTGTAATGCATTCTACTATAAATATGATAACCTGTCAATAATGTATTGCTGATCCCTTCCTGAACCTTCGTGGTTACGGAACTCGATTGCCTGGTTCGAACCATAATTCCTTTGTAAGGAATAAATTCCCTTTTATAACCTCAAATACCACGGATTCTGCCTCTTATTTTTCTGAGTTATTCTTACTAGACTTTACCGCATAAAAAATAGTACAGGTAATTTAAATTTACCACACTCCAATTCAAGCCGTGTGTGCATCCCGCTGGAAAGAGATTGCGCCCCTCATCGCCCCTCCTAGGGCCGTGACACTCAGAAGCTTGCCTGCCTCAAACCCGTGAGAGCCCCGCTCCGTCCAGAGCCGCTCTCTGTCCCCGGGCCAGGCCGCCTGCATCCCTGTCACCGCCTGCTACTGGAGCGCGCTGACCGCGCTATCACCCCTCCCGCCGGAAGCCGTCCGACGACTGTGATCTACGCCGGGTCATCCAGCTGCACTGACCGTGCCCTGCGACCCCGCTTCGCTATCCCCGGACATCTCAGGCCGCGCCGCCCCCGCTGTGGAGACCCTCCGGCACCGCCGTGCTAAAGGGTCGCTGGCCGCGCCTGCCTACTTGCCCACACCTGCTGATTGAGGACCCAAGAACACTTCCCAAGCTGAGAGTCGCACCGACCTGTGCCGACTCTCCACATCACGAAAGAAGTTCCAGTATCGGGCTCGGGGCCCGCAACGCCTTATTTCCCCGTTCGCAGGAGCCGATCTCTGTGAGTACTGGAACCACAAGTAACATTTGCAAGAGACTACAAGGTCTCCATTTGAAGCTACGAACAAAGAACATTTGCCTGCTTTACAACCTGGTGGCCTAGCGAAAACGTTATTGGTCTTGTGATAAGTCTGCTGAGATATATATACCTATTTTTACATAAAGAAGCGTATTTTTATATATATCCAAGTCTGGTGTCCGTTTCTGGGGGGATTGATGTGTTTACTGTGTGTATGATTGTAAGTGCTTAACCAACAACGCCTGAGGAATCGCCTTGGCTGCTCACGCCACACACCTAGAGGGTGAGCAAGGGTCATTCGCGAGGGGTTATCCTGCGCCTTGACGTGGAGGAGAGGGTTCCTGCTTGACACAAGGGCAACCTTGCGCCAACCATAGATCCCCGACTCTAACATTGTTGGCAGCGGCTGGGATTTCGGATTTGCACTTGTAATTTGGATACAGTGAATTATTAATCACCAGATAGTGAGAGCAGACCAAATAACGCAGCCACAGGCTTTCATTTTTGGAACTTTGTTGAGACATCTGCCATTACTGCAACCATGCCTGGCTCACTCTCCGCTGGAAGAGCACTCTCTGTGATTTCCGGAATAGATGAGGTGGATTGGGAGAGACTGGAAGGCTACTCGATGGAGCAATTGAAAGGCTACAGTGTAAAATTCCGAGTTCCCCATGCTGGATTCAAGAGGAGGACCCAGTACGCCAAGGCGCTGAGAGCCTGGAAGAAGTCAAGAGACCCACGGAATGCGGGGGACATCGTTCCACCCGACAACCTTGAGGAGCCCAGCAGAGTCCGGTCGCCAGAGGAGCTGGCAGACAGGGCAGCAGACAGGGCGCATGCAATGGAGATGGCAAAGTTGGCAGGACAAATGGAAATGGAGAAGCAGAAGCTGGCCCCGGAGGCACAACAACGCCAAATGGATCATGATATAAGATTGAAGGAGTTGGAGCTGAAGGCGAAAAGTTTGGACACCGCTCCTTCTGGTGGCAGCACTCCACCGGTGCAGGTAGAGTCCAAGGTGTACATCCCCAAAGATGTAGTGAAGGAGTATTTTAGAAAGGATGACATAGGGCAGTGGTTTAGAGCCTACGAGGTGGCCATATCCTCACACCGGGTCCCTGAGAAAGACTGGGGAGCGGGGTTGTGGGGAAGGTTCCTTGCTGAAGGGAGGGACACACTGTTAGATTTGCCCTTAGAAGTCCAGACCTCATACCCCCATATGAAGGAAGCTTTAATGACCAGGTATGGGTTAACTCCGGAGCTATATAGACAGAGGTTCAGGGAGACTAAGAAGATCCCTGAGAGTACGTATGTGGAGTATGTAACCTTTTTCTGCAGAGCACTGGATGGTTGGGTGAAGGGTAGCAAAGTGAATGATTATCAAGGGCTGCTTGATTTAATTGCATGGGAGCACTTGTCCAGTCAATGTTTTCCTGAGCTACGCCAGCACCTGATTGATAGCAAGCTGTCCAACCCGAGGAAGCTTGCTGAGGAGGCGGACCGCTGGCTCAGCACCAGGGTCCACAAGGGTCAAGTGGGAGACTCCGCCAAAGGTGGGCAGGGTCCCCAGCAGAAGAGTGGGGGGGACAGGGGTAAACAGAAAGGGTTCCAAAAAGGCCCCCAAAGTAATCCCCAAGGGAACCAGCAGAAGGGTTCTCAGCCTCCCCCACCCCCGCAGCAGAACGGGGCCCCGACAGGTAGACCTGTTCCAAAGGGGCCCTTCAATTGTTATAGGTGTGGTGACCCGGGTCACATTGCCTCTGATCCTAAGTGTCGCCTGTTTGGTAAGACCACACCCACTGGTGCTCCACCCCGGCAAGTAGCTAGTGTTAACTTTGGGGAGGAGGTAGCAGTCCAGGAGGGTGGGGGTCCCGGGCAGATGACCCTAGTCTCGCTAGGAGACAGTGAGATGGTCCCTGAAACTTACTTGCCCCCTAACACTAAGAAATATGGGCAAGTAGTGACCATCAATGGAAAGAAGGTTGAGGCTCTTAGAGATACAGGAGCCAGCGTGACCTTGGTGAGGCAACAACTGGTGTCTCAAGAGCAGATTGTACCCAATGCCTACTGTAGGGTTGTCAATGCTGACAACATAGAGAGTCGTTGTCCAATGGCTCAAGTTCCCTTTGAGTGGGGGGAGGTCTCTGGTACTCTACAAGTCGCTGTGAGAACTGACATGCCTGTAGACTGTCTGCTAGGGAACGACCTGGAAAGCTCCCCTTGGGAAAAGGTGGAGAAGACCACGCATCTGAGGATGGTGGGTCTACCCGACTGGGCGTGCGTGACCACCCGGTCCATGGCAGCCAGTAGGGGTGTTGAGAGGGTCCTGGAGCCTAAGGGAGAGGTCCAGGAACAGGCCTTAGGGAGAAGGCGCAGGAGGCGCGGGAAACCGGCCCCCGAAGTTCCCACGGCCCAGGAGGAAGTAGACCCTGAGGGGGATGCTCTGGAGCCTACCGGGGAACAGATTGCCGAACTGGGAGACCTGCCTGAGCTGACCCATTGGCAGCAAGAAGGAGGTCCCTCCAGGGAGGAATTCTGCAGGGAGCAGAAAGAATGCCCTTCTCTCGTGGGTATGCGGCAGCAGGCTGCAGACCAGGCCAATGGTGTTCAGGCCAAAACACACTACGTGTACTGGGAGAGTGACCTCCTGTATTCCGAGCCTAAGGCTGCTGAACCTGGGTCAGCCCGTGTGCTGGTGGTACCCCAGAAGTTCAGAACCTTCCTACTGGGGCTGGCTCACGATGTGCCGTTAGCAGGACATTTGGGGATGGACAAGACCTATGACAGGCTTGTCACCCACTTTTACTGGCCCCAAATGCACAAGAATTCAGATTCCTACTGCCGAACCTGTCAGACTTGCCAGGCAAGTGGTAAGAGCGGAGGGAAGCATAAGGCTCCTCTGCAACCTTTCCCTGTGGTCGGTACGCCATTCCAACGAGTGGGTATTGATATTGTGGGTCTTCTGGACCCCAAGACAGCCCTGGGCAACAGGTTCATCCTGGTCTTGGTGGACCATGCCACCCGGTACCCTGAAGCCATCCCTCTGAGGACAGTGACGGCCCCCGTGGTGGGACGGGCACTGATGGGAATTTTCTCCCGAGTGGGATTCCCTCTAGAGGTGGTGAGCGACAGGGGGACCAATTTCATATCCACGTATATGAAATCCCTGTGGAAGGAGTGTGGGGTAGCTTACAAGTTCACCACTCCTTACCACCCCCAAGGAAATGGGTTGGTTGAGAGATTCAACCGAACCCTCAAAGGCATGATCATGGGCCTGGACGGTCCACTGAGGCGTAAGTGGGACGTCCTCTTGCCATGCCTGCTCTTCGCTTACCGAGAGGTGCCACAGAAATCTCTAGGGTTCAGCCCCTTTGAGCTTCTGTATGGTCACCCGGTAAGAGGACCTCTGAGTTTGGTAAAGGAAGGCTGGGAGCAATCTCCCAGGAAACCTCCCCAGAATGTATATAGTTACATGCTGGCCTTCCGAAACCAGACTAGGCGTTTCAGGCAACTTGCTGAGGCAAATCTGGAAGCCAGCCAGGAGGAGATGAAGCGGTGGTACGACCGGAATGCCACTCTGGTAGAGCTTCAACCTGGACAAAAGGTGTGGGTCTTGGCCCCAGTGGAGCCTTGTGCACTTCAGGATAAGTGGACAGGTCCATTTGAGGTTGTGGAGCGCAAGAGTCCTATCACCTACTTGGTGGACATGCGGTCTCCCAGGAACCCTTTGAGGGTCCTACATGTTAACCGCCTTAAGCCCCACTTAGAGAGGACCGAAGTGGGCATGCTGCTGGCCACTGATGATGGAATGGAAGAGGAGACCGAGCCTCTTCCTGACCTCTTAGTGGCCTCTGAGAAAGATGGGTCAGTGGATGGAGTTAACCTCTCACCCACCCTGACGCCCGAACAACAGGAAGATTGCCGCCACTTGCTGGGGCAGTTTCCCGATAGGTTCTCCCTGGTTCCTGGTGTCACAGATTGGTGCGTCCATGATGTGGACACAGGAGACAGCTTACCTGTGAAGCACAAGGCTTACAGGGTAACTGACAGGGTCAGAGCTTGCATTAAGGAGGAGGTCTCCAAAATGCTTGCGCTAGGGGTGGTTGAGTCCTCCAGCAGTCCTTGGTCCAGCCCCGTGGTCTTGGTCCCCAAAGCTGCTGCGCCGGGAGCCACACCTGAACTCCGGTTCTGTGTGGACTACAGAGGACTCAATTCAGTAACGAAGACTGACGCGCACCCCATCCCCAGAGCTGATGAGCTCATTGATCGGTTGGGGGCTGCCCGGTTCCTCAGCACGTTTAATTTAACGTCTGGGTACTGGCAGATCGCCTTGACCGATGGGGCCAAAGAGAGGTCAGCATTCTCTACTCCAGATGGGCACTTCCAGTTCCGAGTCATGCCATTTGGAATGAAGAATGCCCCTGCCACCTTTCAGAGGTTGGTCAACCAGGTACTGGTTGGGCTGGATGCGTTCAGCGCCGCCTACCTGGATGACATCGCAGTGTTCAGTGCCACCTGGCCCGAACACCTGCGCCACCTCTGGGAAGTGTTGATGGCTCTGCGCCGAGCAGGCCTCACGATCAAGGCAAGCAAGTGCCAGATCGGGCAGGGTTCCGTGGTGTACTTGGGACACCAAGTGGGGAGTGGCAAGGTGGCACCCTTGCAACCCAAAATTGAGACCATCCTGGCTTGGGAACCCCCCAAGACGCAGACCGCAGTGAGGGCCTTCCTGGGGCTCACTGGGTACTACAGGAGGTTTGTCAAGGGCTATGGAACGATTGTTGCCCCCTTGACAGAGCTGACTTCCAAGAAGCAGCCCAGGAACGTGATTTGGACTGACACCTGTCAGAAAGCTTTCGACACCATGAAGACTGCCATTTGCACGGCGCCCATGCTCTTGGCCCCTGACTTCTCCAGGGAATTCCTAGTGCAGACAGACGCTTCAGAGCATGGTGTAGGGGCTGTTCTCTCACAGATGACTGAGGAGGGCTGGGACCAACCCGTAGCCTTCATCAGTAGGAGGTTACTTCCACGGGAAAGTAGGTGGAGTGCAATTGAGCGAGAAGCATTTGCTGTGGTCTGGGCGCTGAAGAAGCTAAGACCCTACTTGTTTGGGTCTCACTTCCGGGTTCAGACTGACCACAGGCCCCTCAGATGGTTGATGCAAATGAGGGGTGAGAACCCGAAGCTGTTGAGGTGGTCCATCTCCCTACAGGGTATGGACTTTACGGTGGAACACCGTCCTGGTACAGATCACGCCAACGCTGACGGTCTGTCCAGGTATTTCCGCCTTAGTGATGAGGAACCCCCTGGGCAAGGGTAGTTCTCCCCACATTTCAGCTGGAGGGGACACGTGTTAGACCTGGCACCTTGGCGTGAGTTTCCCTTCCACTTTTTGATGGTGTGCCTCGATTGTTTTGCTGGTGTTGTCCGCTCAGGGCACTGCGCCACGGCTAATCCGTGCCGCAGTGCAAGTGCTCCCTAAGTAAAGTGTACCTGTAATTGATGTCCCTGATTGGTTTATTGGATTCACTGTCAGTCCCCAGTAAAGTGCACCAGGGGTGCCAGGGCTTGTGAATGCCAATGCTGCTGGTGGGCTTGCAGCGCTGGTTGCGCCACCCACAGAAAGCGGCTTTGTAAAATGTGTCTAGGGTCTGCCACCACAGACCCTGCGTGCAGTCTGGGACTGTCGCGCTGACTGCGCAAGTGCCCCCACTTGCCAGTCCCTAAACCTTCCCTTACCTACATATTAGCCACCCCTCTGGTAGGCCCAAGGGCAGGGTGCATTGTAGGCATAAGGTAGGACATGCCCTGATGTGTGTGGCATGTCTTAGTAGTGAATTACAGCCCTTGTCGTTTTTCACTATTGAAGGCTACCTGCTCTCCATAGGCCAGAATGGGCTGCTGGGATCACGCCAACGCTGTGACCCCAGTGGACTCCTAGAGCACGGTAGAATGCCAAGTTTAGTATGCCTGAACTCAGAATAATAAAATACTTCTTGTAGCCAAGTTTATTTTAATATCCTGGGTTTGTAAATACTACTTTTAGAGAGTTAGTATTTACTGACCTGACCATCTCAGTCCGCCTCTGCTGTGTGTGTGTGTTCTGCCTAGCAACAGTAAGGAGCAGGGTTGGGGAATTCCCAGAGACAGGTTGGCTGCCAGGTGGTGGGTAGAGAAGTGACACCTGGATGGGTGGGAGGAGTACACCTTGACTCTTGAATAGACCTGTGCTCTGCCACCACAAAGCCGGCGCCGCCCCCTGTGGAGCGGCTGATGTCTCTGCCCTGCTGCTGAAAGGAAAGAGCAGAGTCACCATAACAAAGTGCTCCAGAACTGGACTGAGCCAGGCCCAGGCCTCCTGGCGCTAAAGAACAAAAGAATCATGGTATAAAAGTAGGAGCCTGGCTCCTAAGAAATCAGAATCCTGTTTACCACAAAGAACCTCTGCCCGACTAGAAGGAGAAGAAGACGCTGGAGGAGCTGGCCTGCTGCTTGCCTTGCAGAGAAAGGAGAGGAAGAGACTTACTGAAAAGACTTTGCTACTTTGTGCTTGAACATTCTTCAAGGGCTTGATCTGAGCTTGCCCCCTGAACTGAACCCCAGGACCAGTGGGTTCTCTGTGCTTTTGCTCGTCCTCCAATTCGAGCCGTGTGTGCATCCCGCTGGAAAGAGACTGCGCCCCTCATCGCCCCTCCTAGGGCCGTGACACTCAGAAGCTTGCCTGCCTCAAACCCGTGAGAGCCCCGCTCCGTCCAGAGCCGCTCTCTGTCCCCGGGCCAGGCCGCCTGCATCCCTGTCACCGCCTGCTACTGGAGCGCGCTGACCGCGCTATCACCCCTCCCGCCGGAAGCCGTCCGACGACTGTGATCTACGCCGGGTCATCCAGCTGCACTGACCGTGCCCTGCGACCCCGCTTCGCTATCCCCGGACATCTCAGGCCGCGCCGCCCCCTCTGTGGAGACCCTCCGGCACCGCCGTTCTAAAGGGTCGCTGGCCGCGCCTGCCTACTTGCCCACACCTGCTGATTGAGGACCCAAGAACACTTCCCAAGCTGAGAGTCGCACCGACCTGTGCCGACTCTCCACATCACGAAAGAAGTTCCAGTATCGGGCTCGGGGCCCGCAACGTCTTATTTCCCCGTTCGCAGGAGCCGATCTCTGTGAGTACTGGAACCACAAGTAACATTTGCAAGAGACTACAAGGTCTCCATTTGAAGCTACGAACAAAGAACATTTGCCTGCTTTACAACCTGGTGGCCTAGCGAAAACGTTATTGGTCTTGTGATAAGTCTGCTGAGATATATATACCTATTTTTACATAAAGAAGCGTATTTTTATATATATCCAAGTCTGGTGTCCGTTTCTGGGGGGATTGATGTGTTTACTGTGTGTATGATTGTAAGTGCTTAACCAACAACGCCTGAGGAATCGCCTTGGCTGCTCACGCCACGCACCTAGAGGGTGAGCAAGGGTCATTCACGAGGGGTTATCCTGCGCCCTGACGTGGAGGAGAGGGTTCCTGCTTGACACAAGGGCAACCTTGCGCCAACCAGAGATCCCCGACTCTAACAGCTGTCAAGTTCAACAATAGTTAAGGATTATGAATCTAACTTACCACCGCCTGCCACTGGTGCTGCCACTCCCCCTACCGCTCCATCGTCGGTATCGGCAGCAACTGCCGCATCCTCTCCCTCCGCGTCGCCTTGTTCACTGGCCCCGGCACTGGTGGTCGGTAGTGCGCCTAGAAAACATTACACATTTATAAGGCGTCATATACACCTCCCCCCTATTGATCAGTTGCAAGGTTGAAAAATGAGTTAATACTAACATACATCACTAGTACAAATCAGGTAGTAGTAGAGTAGACACTAATAGTTATATATGATCATTGTAGCCTTTGCTTAATTAGCCCTAGCCATGCAACCATTTTACCGTTGTGGCTTTTATTTTTGCACATGTGACGTTACCTTTACCTTGCAGCTTCTTAAGACACCTTTGAGCCCATATGACCTGCCTCACACTGCTACTGTCTAGTCTACGCGCTGCGTACAAGCGGTCCACAAACATTAACAAGCCACTTTTTTAGGAAGTACTGGTGTACTACTGTTACTGTTAATCCATATTGCTTATCCATAGATGCTACACTTTTTGGCACGGCTGAGAAATGCTTGCAAGTTGCAATATACTAACGCACACCATTTCTTTTTTCGCATTACAGACGCAAGATTCCCTTCTACGAACCAGAGCTTCTGAATGATGCAACAACTACCAGTACTAGGTTCTTCTAAGGTGAGGGGTCCCTTCACTCACATCTTCTTTTATAAATTTATATAAACTAAATTGCTATGGGATGGTGGTGCTGCCTTCCACCACTGTTCAGTTATCATGATTTAATTCCCAACTGTATAAGTGTAACAACAATGTATATTGTTTTAATGTTATTGATTTTCCGGTTGGTGCTGCTAAGAAAACAGTGTACAGACCTTCTCAAATTGAAATAAACATTTTGAACTTACATAGACTTGGTGGTATTTTGGTGTGGACTAACTTACACGAGTGAGCAAATTAAAGTAAGGGTGTGCAAGTGAATTGCTTCCACGACTGAGAGGTTGGGTGTGTTATGTTCTGGGTTGTCTACTTGTTGGGTATCTTGGGGGGAGGGTTCGGAGACCTAATAGTTATGACAAGACAGACAGTACTATAATCAAGCAGTGAAATTGTGGTGGGTGCAGAATTTCTGATTGAGGTGTGCGAGGAAGGTCCAACCTACCATCACCAACATCCTATTTTCTGGTGCAAATGTCTGTGTATGTGCAAGATCCCTACAACAGTAGTAGTATGTCCTATAGGCTATCATATCAAAATAGTATTAAATCTGGTAGGGCTGTTGTTGCTGTGAATTTTCAAAGCCTCAAGATCAACAAAGACTCAAGATCAATAAGAGTAAAAGTAGTACAAGACGACGACCCAAAGGATTGGACTCAATGGCTTGAGCTACTGGTGAATATCAGTTTTATATTACAACCTTTCACATAAAGAGTGGCACTGGCCAACTGGGCAAGACTAGCTACTACAGTACAGAAAGACTGATAGTATGTAGTAGTAGTAGTAGTACTGAGAGTCATCATAGCGGAGGCAGGGATAAGATTTTTGAAACCGTACAGATCGAAGGATAATTGGTGGTAAAAAAATAGCATTTGGAAACCAACAATAGTTCAGGAAAAATATAGGGCAATAAGAAATATTATTAAAAACAAGAAGACTTACTGGGGCCAGCAGAGGAGCCCTTAGCGGTGTCCTCCTGGTGGTGTTGTTCCTGTTCCGCCGACTGCCCAGTCCCTGTCGGTCTGCCCCTGGGTGCTGATGAACAGGAAAGATATAAGAAAGAGACAAACATTGATGGATGGTGTCAAACAAATACAATATTTTTCAACAACGGTCAAAAAACACTTATGTAAACAACAATTGCAATAACTACATTGACCGATCTCATCTGGTCAACATGTAATATCGGGGGATTCGCAGTTCGACTACTTAAGTTACTATTTATCAACAGTAATCCAGTCTTCCATTCTGATTCCAGAAAACTAAGTTACAACTAAGCCTAAGTACAACGTACCACCCAACCTAGCCCACCTATTCCAGGCATGCCAATTGTACATTAAGTATGCATTTCCACTGTATTCCTCAACAATGCGTATGGTCAAATCATGGAGGACACATGAACATGACTACATTTTTTGTATACACCAAATTTTGGTTTGATTGATGCTGATCTGCTACTGCTAAGTAACTGCTAAGCCTACCACCACTCATTGAACAAACTAGAAAAGGTTCTAAAGACTGCCGTACTAGCAGCACGTCACGTAACTGAGTGAGTGGGCATCACGCATACCACTAACAAATTAGAAGCTCATACAAAGTAGTGTACCTAAACATCAATCCGCCCCTATCTATTAGTGACGGTCACGGGACAAAGTAAGGAGTGGACTAGAGTCACTGTAGCATTACGTAACTTAATTTCTCTAAAATAAACTCGTAAAGAATCACGCTAAGCAAGCGCAAACGCAAAGCTGCAAACAAGTAAGATTAGTAGTAGCGCAGAAGAGCACCATAATCACAGAAGACTTTTAAACGTTATTAACCTGGAATGTATTGTAAGCAGCAACATTCTAGCTGGTTGGAAGGAAAAAAAAAATTCACAATATATAACACAGAGCATAAGAACAGACACAAAGTTGTAATAATTAAATATGTACTCACCAAGCCCCGGGACCTCCACTCCTAGCAGGTCCAGCAGGTCCTGCTCACGGTCCAGGATGTCGGACCACCGGTGCGTCAGCTGTGCCTGGGTGCGCCGGACCCCAGAGATGCGCGACACTGCCCGGCGCACCTTCCCCCACCACTGCTGATGCTCCCGGAGGCCGTACCCGGACCCAGGCCTGCCACCTGCTGCCAGGGTTGAGGGGAGGTGGCGCTGCACAAAGAAAATTAGTGCAGCCAACTCCACCTCCCCAAATAAGGCCCGTGCCTGCACCCCTTGTGGGCGCCGCCTTCCGCAAGGAAGGCGGTCGCGGCTCTGGCTGCGACGTCGACCAGCCCTCTTAGACATGATTCTGGGGTAAGAAACTTAGAAAAGGTAATAAAATTAAAGAAGTAAAGGAAATATATAATAGGAGCCAATAGAAAGAGAAAAAGTAGCTAAAAAAACAAAAAAAGGAGACAAAAACCAAAAATATAGAAGCTGGAAAATAGCAAGAGAAATAATAAATAAGAAAGATCAAAAAAAAGTGGGTTGAAACAAAGGATTGAAAAGATTTGTAGAGGATAGAAAATCAGGCCCCAGAACCATGCAACAGAGTGAAAAACAAGATGGCCGCGCCCATTGCGACCACGTGCGCAAGTTTGCGCGATATTTTCTCCCCGAACAAGCAAAAAGCAACGCGATCAAGTAAAAGCGGTCGCGAACAGGAAATATAGACCGCGAACGGGCGCGAACATGCATTACGTGACCCGGAACAGGAAGTAAGCATCGCGAGAGGGCGGGACAAGTGAAAACAAGATGGCCGCGCCCGTGAGCAACCGCATGGGTAAGTTGGCGACCCGCGATCACGCAAAAAATACCGCGAACAGGCGGGAAAAAAACTTCCGCGTCTTCGCGATATTTCCGGCGTGTTAGCGGAGATTTTCAGCATTTTCGCAATAATTTGCGAAAGTTAATTTTGCAAATTCCGCCCACCCCTACAATATATGAGGTTTTAATACTGAATATCAACCCACAGAATATCGATCTACACGAATGACATCATATTGAAAGGTAATTGCATGTAGGGAATTATAGATTTACTATTCCTAACTCCACAACTCTCTCTCTCTCTCTCTCTCTCTCTCTCTCTCTCTCTCTCTCTCTCTCTCTCTCCCTCTCTCTCTCTCTCTCAATATTCATGGTGCACACCATATATAATACTGGGAGACAAGAAACTGGATAAGGATGTCTTTGGAATGATACATACAGTTAGACACGTTTGGGGCAGATGTCAAAAACGGAACATCAACAAAGTTGCCATACGCAGAGGAACTACCATTGTGGTGTATACAACACTTGAAAGAAGTGTCTACCTCGGTGGAATCTATAGCATAGATGATAGCAGGGATAATCACAATGAATGACCGATATATCGGCACAATATTGAGGGTCTTTAAGGAGTAAGTAGAGTAGTTCTTGTATTATGGTGCTGCAGTAGGAGCAATACACTGCACCCGAAGCGTACTGCGGGCTGCACTGCCTACCCATTAAATGTTGCACCATGAGCTTACCATCGGTGGTGGGAAAAAAATAGTCATGATACTATATCAGACCCTTTTACAATTGTTGCACTGTGACTTAGAGGATCTTAGATGTAAATTGGAGGGCAATGTAGGCAGAAAACTATAAGACATGGATTTTAAACACAAAGTATGGGCAGGGGCTCGTTGTTACTGGTAATAGGGTCAAGGTAACAAAGTACTTACACGAAATGACTGAACAGGAAACATGCCTATTGGACCACATGACAAGAAATAAAAGAAGCATTTGCAATGCAATATGTCTCGCATTCGCGAGATTTTGAGCTATTAGCATTGTAAATGACAATGCCTTTTATTTATGTGTTTTGAAAACCTGCAAACAACGAATATGAGTACAAAGTGCACATAAATAAAAGGCATTGTCATTTACAATACTAATAGGTGAAAATTTTGAAAATGCGAGATCTATAGCATTGCAAATGCTTGTTTAACTTTAGCCACCTTTCACAGGATCGGAGATTAGAATCCATTGGCAAAAGTCAATAGGCCACAAAGACGAGACCTATTGACTTTGCCAGTGCTTATTATGGAATGTGTCTATTAATATATCTTTCTGTTACGACCTTGTAGCTTGTTTGGTATCTGATGAAGGCCACAATAAATTGTCTGTGTTAAAGAATAGCCATTTAAAAACATTTGTGCTACAGGCGCTCATTGCCTGCGCATTCGCCTTTCCTGGCCAGACTTCTTGCTCGAAATCTGTAAAAACATAGGGTCATATGTACAGCGAGTTAACGCCCTGCTCATTGATTTGCATGAGCATGACACACCTCTCCGGCTGACATTTCCTCTGTTTTAATGTCTTTTTTTTTGCTAGTCAGATTTTAAGTTAAAAAAACTTTTTTGTTGGTTTGTTAGTCTAAAGGTCGTTTTTAGGTCGAGCATAGACAGCGCATGCAGTAGACCCGTAGTAAATACAATATTGAGGGTAATTGCTCCTGCTGCTTGCCATTGGTTAACTGTGGCATTGTTTTTGTTAGCAGGTGATGGAGCGGGTAGTACAACATTTTGTATACCTCCTCTATTTTGCATGAACATACTAATTATATATTCTATTAACTATAATATTATTAAACGAGTTTGCACGTATATTAACCAACATTATTAATATTCGATTTACACGTGGGAATCGCATTTTCCTTGGCTAAATAAACCATTATAACTAAAATCTGTACGCATATTAACAATAGTATATGTGGTAATAGAATACTGCATGATAAATGTTGCTTTTGTGATGTTGTGAAAAAAGGACTTGAGAGGGACCCCTTGAAACTCAAGGGAAACGGGGTACTTTGAACCAGTAAAGAGAGAAATATTCCCTTGTTACTACACTTTGAGAAGCATACAATGTTATGTCAGAAAGAGGTATTCTATATCAAATATTTATTGTTTTAAAAAAAAACATGTTTATCTATAAAAACATACACAATCATAAAACATTTCATATTACATCAAATCACATTCATTAAAAACATCATATAATACATATCATTTTAATCTCAATCACATATGAAATTCTAGCCCAATTATGACCAGCTTAACATGGTGACAGACAAAATAAAAGATCCAATTACTCTTTTTCAAGTGCACATCAAAAAAACCATCTTTATCAAGACAAATTAATACTGTCTTCCTCCACAATACGTGTAATTCCTGAATTACAAGAGACTTTTCTATGTGCTCCCGGCTCTGTAGATATTGAGCAAACACCAACTCTCCATCTATTTTTCTCCTGATTTGTACAATGGCGTGTTGCCTATTGTCTTTTCGTCGATATTAATGATGTGTATTTTTGACTTTCTTCTTCCTTAAATTAGTGGTGCCAAGTAATCACACCGTAGGGAATTGCATTTGAGTCCTCTTCTTTTTTACAGCGTATCTTTTCGTCGATATTAATGGTGTGTATTTTTGACTTTCTTCTTCCTTAAATTAGTGGTGCCAAGTAATCACACCGTAGGGAATTGCATTTGAGTCCTCTTCTTTTTTACAGCGTATCTCAATTGCGCTGTATTCTGTCTGTCGTGTTTGTTACTGGATCGGAGCAAAATCCTCCGAAGAAGAAAGTCAAAAATACACACCATTAATATCGACGAAAAGACAATAGGCAACACGCCATTGTACAAATCAGGAGAAAAATAGATGGAGAGTTGGTGTTTGCTCAATATCTACAGAGCCGGGAGCACATAGAAAAGTCTCTTGTAATTCAGGAATTACACGTATTGTGGAGGGAGACAGTATTAATTTGTATTGATAAAGATGGTCACATCCCCTTAAGCCATCGAAACGCGTCGACGCTGTGGATTTGCATAATCAAAGTCCTAATACAGATTCAATTACGCACAGATTTATCTACGTGTGACAAGCTGTATTTCAGGTTTTTTTTTTGATGTGCACTTGAAAAAGAGTAATTGGATCTTTTATTTTGTCTGTCTCCATGTTATGCTGGTCATAATTGGGCTAGAATTTCATATGTGATTGAGATTAAAATGATATGTATTATATGATGTTTTTAATTAATGTGATTTGATGTAATATGAAATGTTTTATGATTGTGTATGTTTTATAGATAAACATGTTTTTTTTTAAAAACAATAAATATTTGATATAGAATACCCCTTTCTGACATAACATTGTATGCTTCTCAAAGTGTAGTAACAAGGGAATATTCCTCGCTTTTGTGATGTTGATCGAAAAGGTGAATATAATTGCTTTAAATGTCGCTATATGCTAGATAAACACAAGCACATAGAGGGATTAGTAAGGGGTTAACATTAGATTCATTATTTCTATGTATTAATTACTCTTTTGTTTTTGTTTTTGTTTCGCTTAAGTTGGCATTTGGGCCTAAATCAAAGATGGCCGCTGACACTACACGACTATGTGTCCACTGTTCCACGAGGCGCGGAGTGAGCTGCACATGCGCAAGAAATCTTCAAACCTCGCCACGACCTTTGTTCACAATGTACCCGAACAAGGACGACAAGAGGGAAGTCTGCCAAGACAAGAGAACAATCAACCTTACAATAAACCGGAACAAGCTGACTCTTGGACTAACCGGTGACCTCACCCCTCGAACTGTACTGAGAACTTAAAACTTACATCGGACGATCTCAACCAGCCAATCATGACCGTTCTACAACTTTAAAAATGTATCTTCTTTGCTTCATTTTATTATAAAATGCGTAGTAGAATAGAGAGGGGAGCGTGTTGCATTTCCTGAATCCTAGAGGGTCCAGATGCTGCCCGATTATCTGATGACTGCGGATTTTTTCCTAGATCTATGGGCAATGATAGATGCTTGCATGTCTCTGGTCCTTTGCCGATCTTTTGGGACTGTAGCGTGCTGAGCAAAGAACTTATAACTTTGGCCAGCTTTCGGATGATTGACTGAAAATTTGATTATGCAGAGCCAATGAATTAGAGGACTCCAAATAGCCAGATTAGGTAAATATGATGTTCTGCGGTTTACTTGAAATTTTATATAAACTTTCTAAACTCGACGACACAAATGCGAAGTTAACCCATTATGAAAATTTAGATAAACAGATATTGATTAACAGGAAACGAGTTTGTGGTTTATCAAGAGAGGTATGATCTAAATCTTGAAATGTGTTTTAGCTGGTTCTAAATCACCATCAACCAACCAAACTAAATTGGTCCATTGACCAAGTGGGAGGAGTGCCTTGATGTTTAGGATTAAGGATCTGTAGGCGAAGGGCATTAATGTATATTTTGTAAAATACCTTTTCTCTCCCTATAGGTTATAAGGTGTTCCCCCCACATGCCCAGCGCTTGAATTACTCATCACTCCTGTGAGTGCAGACTGGTGAAAGAGACGTGTGAGTGTTGTGTTATGGGCCCCACCAATGACTGCATGTGTGAATGAGCTAGAGTGACGTTGGGTCTGCGACGCAGGGAGGATATCGGTACGGGTTGTTTTCTCCGTTACCTAGGTTTTTTGCGCTGCATCAGTTTTTCTGGTAGCAAGATGATGGTTTTTATTGCTTTGGTTTGGTGATTATTGCTTGTAAATTGCTTATTGATTATTGTTAGTGGGAAGGTATTGGTTTATGTATTAACACTCTATGTTGAGTCGCGTCGAGTTCTACGTTGTTTGACGGCTTCTGGGATGTAGGAAGTTGGACGTTTGTAACGGTTCCGTAGCAGAGCAGAGGTAAGCGCTGCTCTCGGAAAAGATGGAATTGTTGTTGCCCTGTAGGTACACGGGGAAAACGTGTGACGATTGGAGTTGCACGACGCATTGTCTGGGTTTGATTCGGTAACATCGTCGTGTGTTGCCATTAGGGACAATTTTCTGTATGAGAGAAATGTATGGGTAGCGAAGGTCACCTGTGAAATTTTGGTCTTAGGTACCAGGAGTCCAAAAGGCACTCTGATTACGCTTATCACTGGAAAGGTAATAGGTGTTCCCTAAGCTTGTTAGAAGGATAAAGTAGAGAGAAGTGCTACTTTATTAATGAGTGTAATAATTATGTAGTAGAAGAGACTGTTCGCTGTTCTCGGGAAAGACAGAATTCTGTGCAAATGTACTACATTTTCAGTGTGAAAGTGCGTGAATGAAAAAGGCATTCAGGTTAATTGTGAAACTCTGGTTTTATTTCTCAGGAGCACTGGGTCTCCAACTAGGTGTCTTAATTCTGGAGAAACAGTTTAATGCTTGCAAGAAGAGTAAGGTAGAGGGATGTGCTACTTTATCAACGGAAGTAACGATTCCGTAGTAGGGCAGAGGTAAGCGCTGCTCTCGGGAAAGATGGAATTCTTGTAAGAAAGGTCATTAACTATTCTTTTGTTTGCGAAACAGATAACGGTGGCGTTTTCATGTTGTTACTAACAGATTTGTAAGTCAGAAGAGCGTATAGAGCTTACCGAGAAAATTTTGTAAAGAAGGGGTCAGCAGAAGCAGGAGTAGCGAGAAAAGCTGACGTCAGAAAGATCGCACTGGGATTGGCTAGTCAGTGAGAAACTTAGACGCTCCTGATTAGTGCGTTAGTGTGAGTCGCGCTGGGAGTGGAGAAATGCAGAAGTGACATAGACGCTTCGGATTGATGCGTTAGTGTGAGTCACGCTATGATTGGATAAGACAACAGAATAGTCGTAGGAGAAAACTAGCAATACGCAGAATAGACAAAAAGATGTATTACAATCCACCCGAAAAAGACAAAAAATCCTGGTTTGGGAAGATCAAGAGTTTATTTAAAAAGGATAAACCGATTGAGACTAGGGAAGGACAATTGCTTCCCCCACAGAAATTGCCCTCATCCTTCATAGTTGCGAAATACGGATATCATACTTGTATTTGGTTGGACAATTGGGCAAAGTATAAAAAAGATGATGGAGTTTTTGCTTTTCCAGAGCATGGTTCATTCAATTTAGCGGTTTTGAGAAATGTGAGAGAGAGAATGATGAACCTAGAACCGAGACCTAGACCAACACAGTTTGAAGCATTGACAGAATGGGAAGATGAGATGCATGACAGAGAAAGGCAGAGGAGTGGCGGAAGGTACAGGTACATGTTTGGTAGATCGTATGGACAGGAGAATCATGATGACAGAATGAGGAGATGGCGAAATGGAAATATGACTGATGGTTTGTTTCCTGTGAGACATGCTGAAGAACTTAGTGGTAGAAAATGTACAGAAAAGAGAAATATTATAGAGTCAGGAGGGTATGGAGAGCATGAATCGGAGGATGATGTTCTTGACGAGATGTTTTATAAAAATCCACCCCGTATCAACCAGAATCTGACATGCTAAAACCAAGTGCCCCAATGAGAGAGACCTTACAAAACATAAAAGTTGAACCAGTATCACAAGAAATAGGGAGAAATAATTCTTTTAGGGAAATAGATAGAAAACAGGATGGCAAAGTGAGTAGTGGAAATTCGGCAGAATTAGCAAAAACCACTTTGGAGTTAACTGAAAAGATTAGAGAATTGACTAAAAACTTAGAAGCCGTGACTGTTCCCATAACTATAGGTCCTGTGATGCCTATTTTTGACAAACAAAAGGATAGTGAGCATTGTCTCACGGTCCCTTACAACAGTAAAAAACAGATTGAGAAGCCAAAGAAAAGTTCAGACAAGAACCTATGGAGACAATGAGGAAAAACCAGTAGGTCCTACTTCAGAAGAATTAAGTGAATGGTTGAGGAGATTACAGAGAAAAGATAGAGAATCCAAATCTATAGATGTGGCCAAGCTAAGGATGGTTTTGGAAGAATTAATAGTAGGGATTATCCACACAGAGAAGTTAAAAAACTATCAGGATGAAGAATTATTATTTTTGTGCAAAAGTATAACTTGGAGAGCAAAGAATCTACACGAAAGGCTAGAGGAAGTGGCAAATGAAATGGGTATAGACATTGGGTATAGACATTGAGAAGGTAAAAGCTTTACAAAAACCATATCGAATAGACTTTACAGAAAAAGATATTGAAAATCTGAACACCACAGAACGAATAATTCAGATTAAAGACATAATCATTTTGTTAAGAAAATGGGGAGATGTGGATAAATGGAGGAGTAGGTGGTACCAAAAACGAGATGATGCCTCAGAGAAAACGTTTGCAGCTTTCCCAATAAGAGAAAAAGAAAAGGTAGTAACAGAATGCCCTATGAGAGAAATTCCAAGAGGAGGATATGTGCATGTCCCTTGGACTAGACAAGATATTTTGTCATTTACCAATGACTTCCCTCGACTATGTGAAAAGCCAGTCGAGTGGTATAGACAAGTAGATAGGTTTATAAAATTATCAAAAGTTTTGTGGATTGACTTAAATAGTCTATTTGACATAATAGTACCAGCAGATTTATGGAGTGTAAAATTATGATTAATTGGCCTACACAAGAATACCCTAGAGATCCAAAGACAGGTGCCCCTGATCCTGAAGTGATGAAAAAATATGAACAAGTCATCACCTTTCTGAAAAACAAAGTATCTCCCAAAGAGACTGATTGGGCAAAAATAGACCGAACTCAACATGCAAAATATTTTAGTGATGCAATTGAAGCCAAGCAGCGTAAATTAAAAGAAAAGGCTATGTGGGCACAAGTAAAAGTGGCAGAAAGACAGGAAGCACAGCTGATTGAACAAGCAAATGGTGCAGGACCAAAACCTAAGTTTAATGCTGGAAAAGGAAAGGGACAATTCAATATAGAAGAAGACAAAAAGAAATGGCCATGTCATAATTGCGGAAGAATAGGGCACTGGAAATCCGAGTGTAAATTTCCTCCGAATACTAATAATGATAATGCATCATTGAATCCGCAGGTGCAAAAAGAGGTGAGTTGTCAACCGCAACAACAGCAGCAGGTTGTTATCCAACAGAATCAGGCACCAAAACCACCTTTTCCACAGAGCGTAAATTCACAGAAATACAGTAATGCAACAGGATTCTACAACGAAGAACAGGTAACTAAGCTGCCATGCGCTAGCGCTGTTTTGCAGTATTGGCTACAACACGATGAGAGTGAGTCAGTAGAAAATTATTGACGGTGCCAAGGGGAGGAAGAAGAGTGCGTACTTGGCGCAACTCTAGAAGTAGACCAGACAGGACCTTTTGTGGACGGAAAGGTAAATGATGAAAATATTACTTTCCTAGTAGATACTGGTGCTGCTCGATCAACTGTTAGGTCAGCTGATGTTAAGGATCTTCCTCTCTCGGGTGAAACAATCCAAGTGGTTGGAGTATCCAACAGATAGATTAAAATGTATCTCACAGAACCAGTAAAAGTCAGTATAGTGGCATTTTCTGAAATGCACCGCTTTGTTGTGTGCGATTCAAGTCCTGTAAATTTGTTAGGAAGAGACTTATTGTGCAAAATGAATTGCACTATATTCTGTACCCCTTATGGTATAGCATTTGAGACCCCTGATGAAGACGTACTGTATAAAATGACTATGGCTAATATGGAATCTGAGAATACTGAAACATTTGCTTATTCAACCCCGACGACTTACCAAAAGAATTGAAACAGACAGTAAAAGCAGAAGTTTGGGATTTCACAGGAGAAGATGTAGGATTAATGAAAAATGTAGATCCTGTGAAAGTAACGGTGAAGGAAGGAATAAGCTACCCAAATGTTCCTCAATATAAATTGACACCCAAGATAATTGAAGGAGTTACCCCTATAATCGAGAAAATGATTAAACAAGGAATTTTGAGAGAAATAATGAGTAGTCCATGTAATTCACCAATTATGGGCCTGAAGAAGCCTAATGGAAAATTCAGAATAGTGAAAGATAAACAAAATTGTTGTGTCATGTTGTCCTATTGTACCAAATCCATCTGTGATTTTGTATCAGATTCCCCATGATAAAGAATGGTACACAGTAATTGACCTATGTCACAATTTCTTTTCCATCCCATTGCACCATGACAGTCAGCAGATTTTTGCATTCCGTTTTGGCGAACGTATTTTGGCATGGTGCCGAATACCACGGGTATACAGAGAGCCCCTCGATATTTAATCAGATATTGAAAAAGTCCTTAGAAGACCTAGAAATGCCCGAGAACTCATTGCTAGTGCAGTACATCGATGACCTGCTTGTGGCGTCAACAACTCGAGAAGCTTGTATAATGGACACCATAGCATTGCTAAATCATTTGGCAGATGGAGGACTTAAAGTGTCCCCATCGAAATTGCAATTTTGTCAAAAGGAAGTACACTATTTAGGCCATAAAATTGAAAAGGGACTGAGGAAGATAACAACAGACAGAATAAGGATAATAAAAGGAATGAGAGCCCCAATGACGCACAGAGAAGTCAGAATGTTTCTTGGAATGGTTGGATATTGTCGTCAGTGGATAAGTAACTTTTCCTTGATTGCAAAACCTTTGGTGCGCCTGACGAGAAGTGATGTGAGAGACCCCATTGAATTAAATAAAGAAGAGTTGATAGCCTTTAAACAATTGAGAGACGGTTTGTGTGAAGCACCAGCATTGGGAATGCCTGATTATGAGAAAGAATTTGAGTTGTACTGCAGTGAGAGGGATGGATGTGCACTCTCTGTATTAATACAGAAACAAGGCAAATTGAGAAGACCAATTGCATATTTTCCAGCTATGCTAGACCCTGTAGCTGTACCATTGCCAGGTTGTTTGAAAGCAGTAGCTGCTACCTGTAAGAGTCTGGAACAGAGTGAAGGAATTGTAATGGGATATCCTGTGCGAGTGTTTGTACCTCATGATGCGGCAATCCTTTTAAGGAGCCGTACTCAGTTCATTATAGATAGTCGGCTGACTTAATATGAGAAAGTCATATTATGTGCAACGAATGTGAGCCTTGTGAGATGTCTGAATGTTAATCCTTCAACGCTATTGCCTGATGCTGAGAATGTTGAAGTCAGGGACGAAGTGGATCATGATTGTTTGGATGTACTGGATTTCTGTACCAAACCACGTCCTGACATAAAAGATGTACCTTTGTCTGAGAGTAACTTTGTGATGTTTGTAGATGGGTCATGCTTGAGAACAGACAAAGGAATTCTGAGTGCAGCATATGCAGTATGCACAGTTGCAGCGGTAATGGAAGCATCTTACCTGAAGGGAGTGAAATCAGCCCAGGTTCCTGAACTTGTTGCTTTAACTAGAGCATGTAAGTTGGGAAAGAATGTGAGAGTGACTGTGATAACAGATAGTCAGCATGGCTTCGGTGTTGTGCATAATTTTGGCCAGATTTGGGTACAGAGAGGATTTTTGACTTCAAGTGGAACTCCCATAAAGAATACTGAAGTTGTTGGGAAATTGCTTGAGGCGATACAGCTGCCTAAGCGATTGGCTGTTGTAAAGTGTGCTGCTCATGCGCAAACTGCAGATTATATCGCGGTAGGAAATATATACGCCAACGATATGGCTCAATAATGTGCACGTAATCAAAATTCGGTTAACAGGGCAAAAGAAAGGGAAATGAATTCCTGTCCCCTATTGTTTACTAACATTGTGAGTACATGGGAGGAAGTGAGGCAGATGCAGGAAGAAGCAGGAGATGAGCAAATGAGACAATGGGTAAAAGCAGGATGTGCACCAAGGGAAACAGATCATGTATGGGTCTATCGGGATGGAAGACCCGTCATGCCTGATAGCATGGTGTCTGCCATGGCACGGATGTATCATGGACAAGCACATATAGGGAGAGATGCCATGATCAGGTCATTTAAGCAGACCTGGTACAATGCAAAATTTAGACTTGTAGCTGAAAGCCTTTCTCAAAGATTCCTTATATGTCAGCAGTTTAATCCTGGAAGGAAAACAGTGGTAAGTCTAGGAACAATAGGTCGAGAAGGAGGGCCTTTGACCAGAATGCAGATTGATTTCATTGAAATGCCTCCCTGTAATAGGTTGAGGTATGTTCTAGTAATGGTTTGCTTGTTTTCTAGATCGGAAGAGGCATACCCCACAAGATGAAGTGATGGAATCACAGTAGCTAAATTACTGTTGAGAGAGTTCATCCCTAGATTCGTGTTGTCAGTCACAATTGTATCAGATAGAGGAAAACATTTCCATAATGAAATCGTGAAACTGATTTGTGAAACATTGAATGTACAACAGAAACTACATTGTTCCTATCGCCCAGAGGCTTCTGGTGTGGTGGAACAAGTAAATGGTACCATCAAAAACAGATTGTGAAAAATGTGTTTAGCCACAGGTTTGAAATGGCCCGATGTCTTGCCTCTGGTACTCATGACTATTAGATCAATTCCAGATAGAAACACAGGTTTGAGTCCCCATGAAATTATCATGGGAAGAGCAATGTGCCATGTATTCATACCAGTCGACAAGCTGTTGCCTGTAACTGATGACTTGGTGTTGGATTACTGTAAGGGGCTGGCTGACGCAGTTCATTCTGTGTTTCATCAGGTTGGATCGGATGCCACCACCCTTGAAAAGAAGCAAGCTCATGATCTGAGCCCAGAAGACTGGGTGAGGTTGAAAGTACACAGAAGGAGGAACTGTTTGATCCCACGTTGGGGAAAACCACAACAAGTGATTTTGACTACAACTACAGCTGTGAAGTGTGCTGGAATCAAGAACTGGATCCATGCTAGTCACACATTGAGAATTCCAAATCCAGTGGATAACAAAGAAGGGGATAATTTTGAGGAGTCAGAAAGTAGCTCCGAATCGGATGCTGAAGAAACAAGAACAAGAGAAAATCCTGAAAGGGGGGTGACAGAGCCAAATTTGACCGTTGCCCCAGAAAATATTCCCTTGAGAAGGAAGTTGCAGATTTCTGATACCAGCTCAGGAACAGAGACTGAACAGATACCAGTACGTTCAGGAAAGGAGAAAAGCAGTGAAGAGACAATCAAAGAAATTAGTGATAAGGAAGTTCCTGATGAAAAGCTGAGAGAAATTCCACCTAAAATAACAAAAGTAGATGAACAGGTGCCAGATACAGAAAGTGAGGGAAAGATTTCTGAGGAAGACCCCCGAGGAGTCGTAGGGAATTCAAACATCCAGTTAGAGGAAGGGACAGTTAGTCAGCAGGAAGATTGTATGCATGAAACACGAGGAGGTTCAGAAGTAGGGAAAATAAAAGAAGTGGTGGAAAGAAGAACAGTTGAAAGCAAAAAGCAAGTTGAAACAGAATCAGAGGATAGTGATGAAGAAGTACCAGAAGGTCGAGTCCTGAGAAAGAGAGCATGGAGAACTGAAAAGAATGATAAAGGAAATAAACTGAAAAGATCAGCAAGAGATGAAATCTGGCCAAACAAAATAAAGAGACTGAGATATCGGCTGACACGAGTGAATTTACCCAGAGCAGAACAAGTGAATGAAGTTTCCAGTCAAGAAAAATCGAAAAACGAGAAAATAACTACAGCAGAGGAAAACAAAAGAACGAGAAAACCTAACCAGAAGTATAAGTCGCCGGAATGGTCGTATGTGGCCCTGCCTGAAAGAAAAGAAGAGGCGGATAGCCAAGTAAACCCAGAGGTGACTGTACCAGAAGTGGTTGAGGAAGACGAAGAATCGGAAATCCTGAGAGTTATCTTGTCTGATATTGGAGAAGAAATGGATGTTCTGTATCAAGATTATGAGAGGAAAGTGAAAGACGATCAAATGCCAAACTGAAAAAGACAAAAGTGCTTCTAATGGAAAGACAATAAAATACAGGAAAAGACATAACTGATAGAACCAAGTAGGTGCTTAGAGCCTTGGGTTAGAAAAAACTAGTTGTGAAGTAGAAGAGGCTAAGTCAAAAGACACTGATCATTTTTCAAAATGGCAAACACGGAGAGTAGAAAAGCTAAATGTATATTTCTTAAACAATGGTTTAAAATGTGTTGTTGTTGTACAGAATTACTAATGCTTCTATGGAGTGTATTAGCTTTGATGATCTCATTTAAGATTACCTTAGAAACAATAGAAGGACATAGTGAGAATAAAACTAATATAGAAAAGATTCAGAAAGTAGATCCGACTAAAATAGATAGAAATTATTTTCATAATGACAGGTCTATAAATGATTTTTCGAACAATGTATGTTCGAAACTACTATACGAATATGTCAAGACAATGGATGTGAGGGATTGTTACATCTGTATGCAGTTACCAGCATCTGTATTGGAGGGAGTGACCTACCATCACCTCCCAGTAACCTATGGAATAACATGTAGTGTAATAGCTAGTTTGTTTTACAAAATAGGGAAATTAGAATATTATTTTTCAGATGTAGATAACATATTTTCACAACTACCTGCGATTAACAAATTGAATAAAGTAAAGCCTGCAAAGCTGTTAGGTGAATTTTTCTTAGAAACTAAAGAACTAACATTAGAATCTATATTTAGAAGCAATTTGACTTGCAGTTTAAAGAAAGAGGAAAAGATGTTTTTAGATACGGTTGAAGAAACGAGATTATAAATTCAAAGGAAAGTACATGAAGGAAAAGAAGAAAAGACTGTTTGGGATGTTGAATAGAAAAACATTTGAAGGGAGAAGCTAGTCCAACTATGACTTTAGATTGGCCCCAGAAAAGGAAGTTATGTATTAGAAGTAATCAAACTGCATATGATAATTACTTTGTAGGTAACAGTGAATGCCATGATACATATCGAATCATGGGTAGATGGGGATTTAAAGGAGGAAATGATCCAGTTTTTCCTGGGTTATATTTTATCTGCAGGACCAAGACATATTATTGATTGCCAGACCATTGGTATGGCACATGTTATGTAGGTCTGGTTTTCCCAAAGATATTCCACATGGAAAGAGGAGAAAATGGTGTACATGGGTTAGGTACTTATCTAACACGTAGAAAGAGAGAATCTTGGTCAGAAATTGTAGGAGACATTTTTGGAGCATTGATACCAGCAGTGGGAATATCTCTGAATGCACACAAAATTAGAAAACTATCAACAGTAGTGGATCGCTTGTCAACAAGCACCGCTGGAGGATTTTTATTGGTAAATACTGAAATGGTTGCCATGCGTGCCATGGTGATGCAAAATCGACTTGCCCTTGATATATTTTTGGCAAAAGAGGGTGGAGTCTGTGGAATGCTGAAAGTTCAACATTGTTGTACCTACATTCCTGACGAAAGTAAAGAGCTGAAGGTCTACATTAAAAATATAACTGTTTTGCATGAGGAAATTGCACCACTGGAGGTTGAAAGTGTTTGGGAAAAGATTGGAAAGAACTTTTCTTCTATTAAAGATTTCTTATTAAACTTAGGAGGTACCTTTATTGGTAGGATCCTATTTCCATTAACATGTATGATTTTTATAGTATTAATTTTAAGACTAGGATGTTTATGTCATAAAAGAAAGAAAATACAGAAAAAGTTAAAAAGGGAAAATTGGAAAAGAAGATAGAATAAGAGACAAGAGAGAGAATTTGATAAGTAGAATTAGAAGAGATTAAAGATAATATGTATAAAACAGCAAGAAGAGAAGAAATTGGGGAAACAGAAATGTGAACTAATTCAAGAATTCATTTAGCTTTTCATGACAAATTGATACAAAATGTTAATGGTGTGGTGAAAAAATCACCAAAAGGGGGATTGATGGAGCGGGTAGTACAAAATTTTGTATACCTCCTCTATTTTGCATGAACATACTAATTATATAATCTATTAACTATAATATTATTAAACGAGATTGCATGTATATTAACCAACATTATTAATATTCGAATTACACATGGGAATTTGCATTTTGCATGGGTAAATAAACCTTTATAACTAAAATCTGTACGCATGTTAACAGTAGTATATGTGCTAATAGAATACTGCATGATAAATGTTGCTTTTGTGATGTTGCCCATGAGGAGGATCGAAAAGGTGAATATAATTGCTTTACATGTCGCTATATGCTAGATAAATACAAGCAGATTGAGGGATTAGTAAGGGGTTAACATTAGATTCATTATTTCTATGTATTAATTACTCTTTTGTGTTTGTTTCGCTTAAGTTGGCATTTGTGCCTAAATCAAAGATGGCCGCTGACACTCAACGACGATGTGTCCACTGTCCCATGAGGCGCAGAGTGAGCTGCACATGCATCCTAAACCTCGTCACGACCTTTGTTCACCATGTACCCGAACAAGGACGACAAGTGAGAAGTCTTCCAAGACAAGAGAACAATCAACCTTACAATAAACTGGAACAAGCTGACTCTTGGACCTCACCCCTCGAACTGTACTGAGAACTTAAAAACTTACATCGGACGATCTCAACCAGCCAATCACAACCGTTCTACAACTTTCAAAATGTATAATCTTTGCTTCATTTTATTATAAAATGCGTAGTAGAATAGAGAGGGGAGCGTGTTGCATTTCCTGAATACTAGAGGGTCCGGATGCTGCCCGATTATCTGATGACTGCAAACTTTTCCTAGATCTACGGGCAATGATAGATGCTTGCATGTCTCTGGTCCTTTGTAGATCTTTTGGGACTGTATCGTGCTGAGCAAAGAACTTTAAACTTTGGCCTGCTTTCGGACGATTGACTGAAAATTTGATTATGCAGAGCCAATGAATTAGAGGACTCCAAATAGCCAGATTAGGTAAATATGATGTTCTGCGGTTTACTTGAAATGTGATATAAACTTTCTAAACTCGACGAGACAAATGCGAATTTAACCCATTATGAAAATTCAGATAAACAGATATTGATTACCAAGAAACGAGTTTGTGGTTTATTAAGGGAGGTAAGATCTAAATCTTGAAATGTGTTTTAGCTGGTTCTAAATCACCATCAACGAATCAAACTAAATTGGTCCATTGACCAAGTGGGAGGACTGCCTTGATGTTTAGTATTAAGGATCTGTAGGCGAAGGGCGTTAATGTATATTTTGTAAAATACCTTTTCTCTCCCTATAGGTTATAAGGTTTTCCCCCACATGTCCAGCGCTTGAATCACTCATCCCCCCTGTTATTGCATACTGGTGAAAGAGACGTGTGAGTGTTGGTATTATGGGCCCCACCAATGACTGCATGTGTGAATGAGCTAGAGTAACGTTGGGTCTGCGACGCAGGGAGGATATCGGTACGGGTTGTGTTCCCCGTTACCTGGGTTTTTGCGCTGCATCACAGGCTTATGGTTGGCTGTGGATACGATACATCACTTCAGTTTTTGGAGGAAGCAGCACCGCACAAAATACAAGCATTTGAGGTGGCTGTCCGTGAGTAGCGCGGGGAGTGACAAAGCGTCGGTCCCGGGTACAGAGCGGTGGAGCAAGGCGTCGGGTGAGGGCAGGAAGCTGGCAGATGTGCCAGCGGCAGCAGTGTGCAAACTTAGGGAGCAACAAAGAAAACAAGTAGTCCCTAAATGAATAGATAACAGCCAGCAGCGGAACTAAACTGTAGTTGGTTGGTGCTGCTTCCTGCAAAACCGAGGCAAAACGGAAGTGACGTATCGGACCAAAAGCCAACCATAAGCCAGATAAGAAGACCAATGCCAGAAATAACCAATGGCAGCTGACTGTAGGAATTACCCTACATATTTGTGTTTACTATAGGACTCTCGACAGCGCATGCGCTATCTAGGAGAGACCTAAAAACGGAAGTAAATTCAAATGTATAGATTAAGCAATATTGCTTGCAAAGATGTTAATTGCGCTAAATTGATAGTAAGATAGAGCCCCCAAGCTAAAACTGTGGCAGACTAATTTGTAACCCTGGGCAGACAACTACACTAAGCTCGCGAAGTTTGCGTAGCTTGTGCTACTTCGCGCTACGCGAATTGCACGTAGCACAGTTCAAAATGCATAGCGTAGCGTAGTTGTCATTTTTTGCTCACTCGTGGTCCTCAACGTCAAGTTGGCGACCGCGAGCGTGGGAAATAAACCTCCAGGCGAGATTCTCAACGCGGCCGCTCACGATGAGAAACTACCAGTCCGCGTTGAGAAAGCTGCAGCTCGAGTAAAAATCTACTCGAGTGGCAGAAAACGACAGCTCGCACTATGCAAGATGCCGTTCTCAATGATTGCACAGTGCGGACAAGCATCCAGCACTATGCAATCATGGCGAACAGCGCACTACGCAGTTCGCGTAGTGCTCGCGTATCTCGTGAAGTGCACTTCGCGTAGCTACGCATAGCGCTACTATGGGAACTACACCCAGGGTTACTAATTTGCTGAAATGGGCGGAAACAGATAACACTATACTGAACAATTTTAGGAGAAGATAAAGGGGTGGAAAAAACCCTGGATTGGGGCAAATTCATTTTTAAAATTGACAAAATTGGCAAAGAATCAGTATAGACACATGATGAAATGTGGAAACATACCCTGCAGAAATTCAGAGACAAAACCGGTACAGAGGCGAGGAGGATATATAAGATCTGAACGTGTGGGCTCCTTCAGCGATTTTATAAGTAATATTAAGCAAATTATTGTAAATTATGAAGTAAGATCTACGACCACAGATTGCCTGGAAAGCTTAGCCTTCTAACTGCGACCTGCCAATCACCCGCAGAGTAAAAGGACTTAGGAGGGCGACCGTAGGAACCGGACAATAGAAATAAAACAATTTATTGAAATACCCAGGACCCTAGAATGCTGTTTGCTTTGACTTGTAAATTTGCTTAAACATTTATGATCAAGATAAAATGGAATCTCAAGGGAGATTACTGCTTGTTGATACAATGTGTGATAATACAATAAATGAACAACGTGTTTCATTTTAAGCATGCTAATAAAACGTATTAAAAACATAGTGATGTTAAGGATGTCATCAGTGACGTAAATTGTGAGGTCATGAACAGTGCATGCCTGTAAGTTAAGGTTTGTGTACCATGCCATCACTGGTGAATTTCAGTGGCTAATTTTTATTTTCTTTGAAACCAATGTAATTATGGTTCCAGGCACCTTTGCTTTAAAAAGGCTTTTTTAGGTCTCTTCAGCAAGCAAAGTTTAACTGTCTGTAGGCAAAAGTCTCTTGTGGGCAATGACAAAAACATACACTGGACTCTGAGACCACCCACTGCTTAACATTGCTTTGCTTTGATGTCACTCTTATTTAATTGCTTCTTACTTGATGTCTGTACCTCCTATGGAGCATAGCCTCTTAACTATCCTTTTGATTGAATGAATAAAAAATTAGCTAGCATTCACGCCAAGAATGTTCAATTCTATTAAGGACACAGAGGCAGGGATTATGCTTCTCTTTCTATTTATTTGCTACTCACAGCAGCCAATGAAAAACGTATTGTTATGCAAATAAACAACATTTCCCATGATGCATATAGCTTGTACATCACATCCTGTAAGACCCCATAAGAGCCACCATATCCGGAAGCTGAGCCTCTTTCTTTGCTCGAACATTTTAGTCCAATAACATTAACTCAAGTCCAAACGAACAACCTCCAATGTGGAAGAAGCCGACCCAACTGGAAAGTAAACATTTTCTTTACCAGAAGTACTTCTATTCCATCTTCTTTTCAGAACCTGAGAGGAATGAAACACAGGAAAAACCCCATAACTTCTGCTTAAACAGACTATAATGCATACGGGTGGGTAGACATTACAAACATTGTAATATAACGGGGTGGGATAATCCTCGCCTCCGTGTCCTGAATAGAATTGAAAATTCTGAGCGCAAATTCTAGCTAATTTTTTATTCTATGACAGGACCGGAGGCTTCTGATTATGCTAGTTTAACGCTTATCAAATACAACTGATGCTATATCACCCACCGGTTTAGAATAAAATTGTTTAAATGTAGACTCGGAAGACCAGTCAGCAGACCTCATAATATCTTGTATGGTAGAACCCAACATGAAGGTTTTAGATGCAATGGCATCAAGAACAGAATGTGTCCCAAATACCTGGGTATCAATACCAACTTCTTGTATGACTGATTTTAACCATCTGGCTATAGTAGCCGCAGACAGAGGCTTATAGGGTTTTATAACGCAATCAACAATTGAGCTCATCCCTCAGGTCATACAGACCTAGTACAATCTTCATATGCCCTAATACATTGAACCACACATAACTTTGCATTAGCGGGAAAAGTATGATAATCAATACTTCTTGAAAATGTTTTAGTTCTGGCAGTTATATAAAAGGAAACTCCTTCCAGAGTATATACTCTACCTGTAATATCCACAGCCTTGACGTCGGATGAAAGTCGGCAGGCAGAGAGACATCTGTCAAATAAGGAAAGAACTAAGGAAACATCCCACAAGGAAGAATACTTTGGTTTGGGAGGATTCACAACGCGGATACCTTTCAACAGTTTACAAATAACTGGATGCATGCCTACAGGCTTGTCATCCACTTGGGAATGGCCAGCAGAAATAGCAGACCTAAAATTGTTAACGGAACAGTCCGCTAAACCCTCGGATGCTTTCTCCGATAAGAAGTTCACAACATGGGATAACTCGGACCCCACGGGATCCACCTGTTGTTCCACGCACCAAAAAACCCAGACTTTCCAGGCTGAAGAATATCTCTTTCTGGTGGAAGGAGCCCAGGCCTGGTTAATGAACGCCACAACTTTGTCCGAAAATCCTGGCATTTCCCATTGCTGCCTGAAATCCTCCAGGCCATCAGGGACAACTGACTCGACACTACCATCGGATGTACCTCTCCATGAGGGCCCTGGAGCATCATTGAGGACCACGGAATCATTCTGAGGAAGTCTCAGCTCATTTCCAATAGTATTGGGACCCAGGGCTGAGACTTTCACAGAGGGGTGATTAGAATCACCTCCACCATTTGGTGGGTTACCTGCATCGTCACCCTGGGAATTAAGATGAAGGGGGGAAAGGCGTAGTTCAGGCCCTTGGACCAATCCTGAGAAAATGCATCCGTCACCATTACTAACGGATCCAGTCTCCAGCTGAAAAACCTCTGTAGTTGCCGAATCAGCCTGGATGCAAAAAGGTCTATCTCACAAGTGCCCCATATCGCCAGCAACCAACTGAATATCTGGGGCTGGAGCTGTCAATCTCTGTAGTCTTTGAGATACCGGGAGGACCAGTCCGCTATGATGTTCGACTGTCCTGGAATGTATTCGGCTATGACCAAAATCTGATGACCCAGGCAGTAATGCTAGAAATCCTTTGCTATTCCCACAAGCAGAGACGACCTTGTGCCACTCAACTTGTTGATATACATTACTGCTGAGATATTGTCCTTCCGAAGAAGGATGCAACAAGAGATCTGTTTGGGGGATAATATCTGGATCGCTAACAAACCTGTTAATAGCTCTAGACAGTTGATATGAAGGTCTAGTTTTGCGGAGTGACCACCGTTCATCCTGTGGAGATATCTACGCAACGTGCTCCCCAGCCCCAACGACTGGCATCAGACTCTATGACTACCTCTGGTTGAGAACCGAAAATGGCTCTTCCATTCCACGTTTCAACGTGGCCCAGCCACCAGAGAATCTCCTCCCGCACCTCTTGGGAAAGGGGAATCAAATCAGTGTAGGACAAGCCATTCTGGAGATGCTGAATTTTTGCCTCTGAAGGGCCCAATAATGAAGAGGGCCCGAAAATATCACTTGAATGGAAGATGCAAGAAGGCCCACAATCCTGGCAATCGTCCACAGGGAAACTGTCTATTTGGACAACAGAGTGGAGAGTTCTTTCTTGATATCCCATAATTTTGAATGGGGTAGGCTGAGTTGGGCTGCCGGAGAACTGATGTCAAACCCTAGAAAGTCTATGGTCTGGGAAGGGCATAGAGCAGATTTTGGTTAGTTCATCACGAATCCCAAATTTTTAAGAGTAGACATGGTCATGCGCAAGTGCAGTGCAGCCAGGGCCGGAGGCTACGCCATGATAAGTATATAGTCGAGGTATATTATCATGCGGATGCCCTGCTCCCATAAATGAGTTATCACTGGTTTCAGCACCTTGGTGAAGCAACATGGTGCCGATGAAAGCCCGAAAGGAAGGACCAAATATTCTAACTACCGGTGCCTCCATTGAAACGGTGGGGAGGAAATATGGGGATCGACAGGTAGGCGTCTTTGAGATGCAAACTGACCAGCCAGTCTCCTTTCTTCAATAAATCCGCCAAAAGATGGATGCCTTCCATCTTGAAATGTTTGTAAGTCACATAATGATTGAAGTCCTTGAGGTTCAAGACTAACCTGTGACCTCCTCCTGTCTTCTGCACCAAGAATATATTGCTGCAGAAACCTCGAGGACCATCGTCGCAATAGGCAATCGCGTGTTTCTGCAGCAATTCTTCGAGTTCTGCAACTATAAAATCGCACTCTTGTTGGGAAAAAGAGAGCTGTCTGGGGTGAGTGGCTTGGAATCAATCAATCAATCAAACATTTGTAGAGCGCACTACATAGCTGTGAGGGTCTCAAGGCGCTGGGGGGGTGCTACTGATCGAACAGCCAGGTCTTGAGTAGCCTCCTGAAGGTCAGCAGGTCTTGGGTCTGCCGTAGGCTCAGTGGGAGGGTGTTCCAGGTCTTGGCGGCGAAGTGGGAGAAAGAACCTCCCGCGGGTAGTTGTTCTTCAGTTTGCGTGGGACGGTGGCGAGTGCGAGGTCTGCAGAGCAGAGCTGGTGGTTGGGGATGTAGAAGGAAAGTCGTTTGTTGAGGTAGGCTGGGCCAGTCTTGTGGAGTGCCTAGTATGCGTGGATGAGGAGCTTGAAGGATATCCTCTTGTTGACTGGCAGCCAGTACAGGTTTCTCAAATGGGGGGTGATGTGGCCGTGGCATTGTACGTCGGGGATCAGTCGTGCCGTGGCGTTTTGGATGCGTTGCAGTCGTTTGATGAGCTTGATCGGGGCTCCTGAGTAGAGGGCATTTCCGTAGTCGAGTCTGCTGCTGACGAGAGCCTGGATGACTGTTCTTCTTGTATCTGTCTGGATCCACCTGTAGATCTTGCGGAGCATGCGGAGGATGTTGAAGCAGGAGGAGGAGACGGCGTTGACTTGCTTGGTCATGGAGAGCGTTGAGTCGAGGATGATTCCGAGGTTGCGTGCGTGATTGGTGGGTGTCGGGACTGCCACCAGTGCCGTCGGCCACCAGGAGTCATCCCAGGCTGAAGGGTTGGAGCCGAGGATGAGGACCTCCGAAGTCTGATAAAATTCTAAATTGAAACCCTGAATCATCTGCAATATCCATGCATCCTGTGATATCAGAGCCTAATTGTGAGTGAAAAATTGAGTGTGACCCCCCAAGGGTAATAGGAATTTGTCGATAGAACTTACCTGTAGACTCTGGGGCCTGGAAGCCTCCTCGCTGTCCGCCTCTGTTGAAGCGTCTTCTACTGAAATGCTGTCTGGTGGGGTAGAATGTTCAACCACAAGTGGAGTCCCACTCTCCGTGGCCACGGCTGTAATCTCCTCGTTGAGGACCTTGACAGAACTGGCGGCCTGACGAGCATCCTCGGCCTCCTCCGGCCCGGTTAAAACCACCAGCCTGAAAGTCATGTTTGATTCTAGTTTGGGCCTCATCTAGGGATGTGAACGTGCCCACATACTTGGAGACTTCTTTCTCAAAACGCTCTCCAAAGAGGTTGCCTTCTGCTAGAGGCCAGGTTCCGCAGGGGCAAGCTCAGTGAGATTCGAGTCCATGTGCATAAGGAGGGATTTGCGTCTCTCAGTGGGAATAGAGCAGATAGCGTTCCCTAACAAACAGATGGCCCATTGGGTCCATCCTGCCAGTACGTCGGGGTCCACAGAAGCGCACAACTCCTTTCTCTCGAAGGCCATTTCCAGAATCTTGGCCCCACCACATCCAGGAGTTTGTCCTGGCAGCCTCGCCAGGCCCGATCTATTCCCTTCTTAGGGTCCTTCGCAAACTTCTTCAACAAGGTAAGAAGGCTTGCGTCGATGTCCGGGGTCACCGCGACCTTGTCCGGGATGTCGGGCCTAGGGCACTCTGAACGTAGCCTGTTACGCAACTCTTTGTGAAAACTTTTGCGCAACTTGTCGTGCAAATATGCAGCAACCTCAGGAGCTGGTGCCCAATCCGACAACCTAGGATGTACTATATCAGTGGGATTGAGAATAAAGGGGGTGTTTAAACCCAGAGACAGGTCCTGCTCCACATTTTTTGTTTTCCCTTAATTTTTCTTTGGGTGAGTCTCCTCATCTGGGGTGTCTGTCCCTGTAGTATCAGTGTCTATGTCAATGGGCTCCTGACGCTTAGTTTTACCGCCCTTGCTAAGTGGAGTAGAAGACTTAGGAAGTGTTGCTAAGGTGCTAGCATGAGGCCAAGACACAACCTTAGGGTCACTTGCTGTGTCCTCCTTTTGTTATCCTGCTGGGTCAGACAAACCATGCCTCTTAGCAAACCTCTCTAGTTGTTTCGTGATAGGTTTCAACACAGCTGCTAGTGCCTGCTGTACAGACACAGGGACTGATTTCTCATTGGCTCAATTGACTGAGTCCTGAACTGAAGCATCCAGGGCTTCAACAATGTTGTCCTCAAATTAAGGTGTGGAAACCACTTCCAGATAAGGCTCATCCTCTTCAAATCTGACCCAGTCTTCCATACTAATGAGATTCAAGTAGGTGGAATAATATATATATATATATATATATTCACTGAAAAAACCATAGGTTTCAGGCATGTCATAGTTAGGAATTAGCATTTAAAAAACCTCCGAAATTCACTGAAAAAAACATAGGTTTCAGGGGCATTATAGTTAGCTGGACACTTCAGTCGTACAAAACCATTGAAATTCCCCTGTTATAGTTAGTTCAGCTAACTATAACTCGGGCGCCCGCAATGCCCTGCTAATGACGTCACATATTACATCACTCATGACATGGTCAGTGACATCACTCATGACATCACTGAAGACATCTCAAATGACATCACTGATGACATCATTCAGTGAATGTGTGTTTTTCTGAAAATTAAATATGTTTTATATATGTATATCTCAAGGTCGGTGGAAGAATAAATGGGTATATAAGTGTCTAAATGGATGATTTTTTTAATGAAAAATTGATTGTATAACTGACTGATTAAGTGTATCTTAGTGAATACATGGGTATCTGTATCAGTCTCTCACTTTGTGTATAAGTGGCTGCATGGGTTGGTGAGCAGCTACATGAGTGTCTATATAGGTTATTAGTTGTTTTTTTGAGTATCAGTATGAATGTCTGAGTGTCTGTATGGTTCGGTGGGGGGTATTACGTACATAGATGCATGAATTAGTGACTCACTGTTTTTATGTGTTGAAGACAGCATGTGTGATGGACTGTATGGATGGATGAGTGTGTGTATGGGTGTGTTAGTGAGTGAATGACTGTCTCAATAGTGTCTTTATGAGTAACTCCATATGTTTTAAACTAGTATATGTCACTATTAGCGTATATAAGTGAGTATATGTGAAAGTGAGAGATTAGAAGAGTTCCTTTATGCATAAGTATGTGTTTCTATAAGTGATTGTTTAAAAGACTAAGTATTTGCAAGTTTCTGTAGAATTAAGTGTGGTGGTGTGTTTATAACTGTATATGCAAGTAAATGGATGTTTGATTCATTATTAGCATGAGTGACTATGTGTGTGAGTAACTCTATGGATGAGTGGCGGTGTGTAACAGGATGTTTAGGTGTATGAGTACATATGAAGAGTGAGTACATGTATGAGTGACTGTATAGGACTTTTGGTGAATGAGTGGATGTGTATCTTAGAATTACTGAATAGGTTGTTTTAACTGGTATTGGTATGTCCATTGTTTTGAAAATCTTAGTTTCTATTTTTGAATGTGTGTATCAAAGGTTATATTAGGGTGAGAGGAGGTCTGCCACTCTATCACAAGGATGATGTCATTAGTGATGTCATCAGTGATGTCATTTGAGATCTCATCAGTGATGTCATGAGTGATGACACTGACCATGTCATGAGTGATGTAATATATGACGTCAGCAGCAGTGCATTGCGGGCGCACGAGTTATAGTAGCTGGACTAATTATAATGGGGGAATTTCAATGGTTTTTTACGAGTGAAATGTCCAGCTAACTATAACGCCCCTGAAACCTATGGTTTTTTCAGTGAATTTCTAAGGTTTTTTAAATGCTAATTCCTAACTATAACGTGCCTGAAACCTATGTTTTTTTCAGTGAATTTCAAAGGCTTTTTAAATGCTAATTTCTAACTATACCTACAGAGATAGGACATGTGAAGAAAGAAGAAAAACGCACAGAAAGAAAAAAAAAGAAATGCAGAAAGAAGCAACAGAAGTCCTCAAAGAAGAAGAAGAGTGCAGGAAGAAGGAAAAAGTGCAGAAAGAACAAACAGAAGAGCAGAAAGAAGCCTTGTTGCAAAATCATCCAGTACCCTCAACTTTTTCAGACGGATACTGGTGGTAACTGAGTCTGACTAACCAGTCCAAGAGCCAGTGCTATGTTAAAAGACATAGACCTCCTCTGTAAGCCCCTAGTATATAATAGGGCAGGGGGATTAAAACTACCTCTTAAAACGCGCCACAGGGCGTGTTTGCACATGTCACCTCAGGCCCCGTCCCCTCCCTTCCCCACTGTGTAAACACGCTCTGTGGCCATTTTAAGTTGGGAGATTAAGTCCCCTTGAATCCTGAGGGTCCCTAGCGTCCAACTAGCCCACTAGGTACCTCCAGTAAGCGCCACAGAGCTGCGTTGCATAGAGGTGTAAAAAGGGGCATGGCCTAGACCACCTCTCTGCAACGCAGCGCAGTGACACTTACTGGAAGCACCTAGTGGGCTAGTTGGCCCCCAGGGACCCTCAGGATTGAAGGTGAATTATTTCCCACTACTTAAAACGCGCCACAGGGTGTGTTTGCACACGTCACCTCAGGCCCCGTCCCCTCCCTTCACCACTGTGTAAACACGCCCTGTGGCCATTTGTAGTTGGGAGATTAAGTTCATTTGAATCCTGATACTCCCTAGGGTCCAACTAGCCCACTAGGTACCTCCAGTAAGCGCCACAGAGCTGTGTTGCAGATAGATGTAAAAAGGGGCATGGCCTAGACCACCTCTCTGCAACGCAGCGCAGTGACACTTACTGGAAGCACCTAGTGGGCTAGTTGGCCCCCAGGGACCCTCAGGATTGAAGGTGAATTATTTCCCCCTACTTAAAATGCGCCACAGGGCGTGTTTGCGCACGTCACCTCAGGCCCCGTCCCCTCCCTTCACCACTGTGTAAACACGCCCTGTGGCCATTTGTAGTTGGGAGATTAAGTTCATTTGAATCCTGATAGTCCCTAGGGTCCAACTAGCCCACTAGGTACCTCCAGTAAGCACCACAGAGCTGTGTTGCAGATAGATGTAAAAAGGGGCATGGCCTAGACCACCTCTCTGCAACGCAGCGCAGTGACACTTACTGGAAGCACGTAGTGGGCTAGTTGGCTCCCAGGGACCCTCAGGATTGAAGGTGAATTATTTCCCCCTAATTAAAATGCGCCACAGGGTGTGTTTGCACACGTCACCTCAGGCCCCGTCCCCTCCCTTCACCACTGTGTAAACACGCCCTGTGGCCGTTTGTAGTTGAGAGATTAAGTTCATTTGAATCCTGATAGTCCCTAGGGTCCAACTAGCCCACTAGGTACCTCCAGTAAGCGCCACAGAGCTGCGTTGCAGAGAGTTGTAAAAAGTGGCACGGCCTGGTCCACCTCTCTGCAACGCAGCGCAGTGGTGCTTACTGGAAGCACCTGTTGGGCTAGTTAGCCCCCAGGGACCCTCATGATTGAAGGGGAATTATTTCCCAAACTTAAAACGCACCATAGGGCGTGTTTGCACACGTCACCTCATGCCCCGTCCCCTCCCTTCCCCACTGTGTAAACACGCCCTGTGGCCGTTTTAAGTTGGGAGATTGAGGCCCCTTGAATCTTGAGGGTCCCTAGGGGCAAATTAGCCCACTAGGTACATCCACTAAGCGCCATTGCAGAGAGATGTAAAGAGGGGCAGGGCTGGCACCACCTCTCTGCAACGCAGTGCAGTGTCGCTTACTGGAAGCACCTAGAGGGCTAGTTGGCCCCCAAGGTCCCTCAGGATTGAAGGTGAATTATTTCCCCAACTTAAAACGCGCCACAGGGCGTGTTTGCACACGTCACCTCAGGCCCCGTCCCCTCCCTTCACCACTGTGTAAACACGCCCTGTGGCCGTTCTAAGTTGAGAGATTAAGTCCCCTTGAATCCTAAGGGTCCTGTTGGGCTACTTGGCCCTCAGGTACCCTCAGTATTGAAGGGGAATTAATTCCCCAACTTACAATTCGCCAGGGGGTGCGTTTGTACAATGGTGAAGGGAGGGGGCGTGGCCTGAGGTGACATGTCTGCAAACACACCCTGTGGAGCGTTTTTAGTTGGAGAATTAATTCCTCCTCAATCCTGAGGGTCCCTGGGGGCCAACTAGCCCACCAGGTATCTCCAGTATGTGCCAGAGAGCTGCGTTGCAGAGAGGTGTTCAGAGGCCACGCCCCTTTGACAACACTCTGCAATGCAGCTCCGTGGCGCTTACTGGAGGTACCTGGTGGGCTAGTTGGCCCCCAGGGACCCTCAGGATTGAAGAGGAATTAATTTCTCAACTTAAAACGTGCCACAATGCGTGATTGCACACATGTCACCTCAGGCCCCGCCCTCTCCCTTCCCCACTGTGCGAACGCACACCGTGGCACATTTTAAGTTGGGGGATTAGCTCCCCTTCAATCCTGAGGTTCCTGGGATGCAACTTTGTAAAATATGAACGAAGCGTGGGTGGCCGCGGTTCGTTTTTGTTTTTCAACCTAAATTCGCGCTGCGTGCGCGAATCTCGCGGATTTAAAAAAAAACTAATAATAATATTTGGGCCTTGGGGGTCCTTGTGGCACCCCCTGAGCAGGCCTAGGGGGTCAGGGTGTTTCTACCCTGCCCCCTTTTCGCGTTTTGCGCATTATTTCTTCTGTTTTCTTGTGCCTCGGTTGTACCGAGGCACAAGATGGCTGCCAACACTTCCTGGTTTGGAGTGTTGACAGCCAATTAGCATGAAGCTCGTGCTCGAGGGGATCCGCGGCCCTAGATGTCTATGTGTTTTTGATTTTCTCTGCAACTACTCACGGGTTTACACCATTTAACAAACAGTGTTCTTTCTGCACCAAGAACTGCCTCTCTGCCAAATTTGGTGCAATTCCATCCAGCAGTTCGGGCTGTAGCCGTGTCTAAAGTTTCCTATGGTAAATGACATGGGGAAAACATGTTTTTGGACCCTCCTTTTTTTTCGGCCCCCGCTTGATGAATCACCCCAAAACTTTCAAGATAGGAGCTTCCCGTGAGTTTTGAAAATTTCGCGAAGATTCGTCAATCGGCGCAAAAGTTATTGGGAATAGAATGTTGCGAATTTCCTATGGAAAATAGGTCCTAACTATAACTATCTACTGGCGACCACCAGTAGATATTATAGAGGAGTAAAGGGAGGGCCACCCGATGCACACAAAAATCAAGGTACCTAGCCCCTCAGCAGATGCTTTATACCAATTATTCCAGCCCACAGGGCATAGATAGATCCAAAGCAATGATGTAGGAAGTGTGTGCTCACTCCAGGGGCCAGATGGTTATTGCAGCCAATCAGGCATATAATCCAACTGCTCCATGTGAAATATGAGGCCAAATGATCCTCGGAGCTATTTTGGGACGCGCGCGACTTGCGTAGCCCAAACAACTTCCAAAAAGTAGCCCAATTGGGCTATGCATGTCAGGCAGATAGGCTCTGTAATTGCTGCACGCACCGGCACACAAGGGAAGCCTGGAGCATTAAGCACGAGGAGCGCACACACAATCGTGCTGAAATATACTGCCGATGGCAGCGCGGAACCAGTCCTCCCAGGTGGAGAGAATTAACTTGCTGCCTGTGCGGGCCAAAGCCCTGCAATAGATTGTTGTTCCCAGTGGGAGCGTAATAAACACAACGCCAGAGCGGGTGATTAGTCAAATGAGTGCTGGAAGCGCGACTGTCAAAAAACATAAATTAAGCATTAATGAAGCACATTGCCAAGTAAAATGGAAAGTGACTTAACTGTGCGTGAGCAGCAAAGAAAGAGGCTCAGCTTCTGGATATGGTGGATCTTAAGGGGTCTTACAAGATATAGTGTACAAGCTATGCATCATGGGAAATGTAGTTTATTTGCAGAACAAAACGTTTTTCATTGGCTGCTGTGACTAGCAAATAAATAGAAAGAGAAGCATCATCAGAAGCCTCCGATCCTGTAATAGAATTCTAGTTTTCCACTGTTCAAATGAAGGGAATTCTTTCTTTCTTTTTGTTTCAGCACTCTGAGACTGTACAGGTTTTCTAGTTCACTCCCTCATGAGCACTCTTTTTTCCCCCAAACAGACCTCACCACCTCACTCGCTCGCTCCATGTTGCTCCTTCATTCCCACAACCATGACCATTGCTCTCCCTACTTCTGCCCTGGATTTTCTTTTTAATATTTTTTGTTCACACCCTAGCTCTCTGAGCCATCCTCAAGTGCCTCCATTGCCTCCACCCACTCCCTGTTACTACCTCCCCCACCCGCTCCCACCACCCACTCCTCCGTTGGCGCCCAACCCCCACAGGCATTTATTGGTTTTATTTTATTTTATTGTTTGGAAGACAAAGCAGCTGCCATTCGCTGCTAGCAGCTCTGCTATACAAAAATCATTTTTATGTGCAAGTCAAAGTTTATTTCTTTCATTTACCAATTCAAATGGCATCCACCATCTTGGATCAGTAAATAAAAAAAAAGCACTGCCTCATTTCAGATGTTTGCACTTTTTACTTATTGTTGACAGTACTTTACAGTATCAGCAAAAAATACTCTTTGCTGATGCTCCACGGCATTGTCAAAAACATTGGCAATGTCCATAAATTCAAAAGGCAAGACCTATTGTCCTTTTCAAAAGCTGTTTGATCTGCTTATAACTTTTAAGACCATAGATGAATCTGCACCAAATTTGGCTATGGCTAGGCTTAGTCACATAAGACCAATGTTCGTAAAGATCTATACTGGGAAAAAAGTTAAGGGAGTGAGTGAAAAATACATTCTTTTCAGTGTCCCATAGGATTCTTAGCTCACAGCTACAGAAAGAAGCATTAAAAATGCAATAGGTCCGCCTTTGATTAAGTTAAAGTCATTTGCTTTGCTATACATTACCATTAGCAAAGCAAATGGCTTTAACTTAATCAAAGGCGAGACCTATTGCATTTTCAATGCTTGTTTAATTAACAGTCAGGTGATTAGGACAACTGTGGAGCATACTTTAAAGTGCATGCTAATTACATTTACTGCTATATTCAATGTTTCAAGTTTGAAGGTGATTTTACTAATGTTTTTTACCGGGAAATAATGAAAGTGGAACTGGATGGTGGCTGATATGGGGCTGGGGACCAAGGTCAGTTGTGAGATAAGATGTGTGGTATCTGCCTGTCAGGATACCGCAGTAGCCAGTAGGCCGCAGGCATTGGGAATGCATTTTGTAAATGACAGTCGGACACTTGGTTATATTCTGGGCCAAAGACCCCGAGCGGTCTTGCGCCCCTTTATTTATGCCCTCGGGCGTGCGCGCCCTCAGGATGCGTGAGTGCGTGGATGGCATGTGTGAACGGGCTGGGTGGCTCCGTTACTACATCCCTCCAATCTTTCAGATACAGCAACTCTTCGTAAGAAACCGCTCAGTTCTTTTGAGCACACCACGCAAAGTCTCTCAGTCTCTGACTAGGGGTCGGATTCGGCCGGAGACCATACTTCTGGCTCCGGAAGCTCTCACTGGATCCTGACCCATCCGACTCTCCCTCTGGTGGGAGGACGGCATCCTCCAGACTCTTCGCCGCTTCCACTGTCCTTGACTCTGTTCTGAGTTGCGATGACAACTCCTCCGGTTGACTTCCCTGGTCACCCGCAGGGGTTAGATCTCCTCCTGTTTCTAGCTCTTCCATAGGCTGGCCAGACACCAGCACGTCTTTGGGGACTCTCTTAAACCATGAGGTGTTCCTTGTGACTACCCAGGTTCCCCTCATGGCCGATACCATGGTGCCTTGTACGTTAACTACTTCCCACACTTCAGGTTCAAATGGAGTGCGATATTTCCAGTTTGGGTGGCGGTCCTTTACTATGACCTTGTCTCCGACCTGAATGCTCATGGACTGAGCCCTTCAAGCTTTGCTTGCCTTGTCGTTGGAAGCCTTCCTCCTGCCCTGCGCTGCGCCTTGGTCCAATGGTGGTGGACGCATGAGAGATCCACCGGCACACTGTCTCTCAGGGCGCTTCGAAACAGGAGATGAGCTGGTGCACACCGGTTGGTGCAGTGCGGGGTCTGGCGATATGCACTGAGAAATTGTGCCAGGCACTGTTCCGCGTCTTCTCCTTTTTCTACTCCAATCCTAAGGGCTCGGTTCATCGTACGCATGAACCGCTCCACCTCACCGTTCACCTCAGGCCACTGCGGGATGATCTTCCGGTGTCGGGTGCCCCGGTAGGTTAGGTAGTCCTGGAAGTCTCTACCTTGGAATGGGTGGCCATTGTCGGACAGACCCATCATGGCGAATGTGCGGTCCAGCACTGTCTTCACCGGGGAGAACGCCGTTGACGACGCAACCTCCACCATGGGGAACTTGGAATGTGATTCGATCAGCACCAACGTGTTCCACCCATCCGGGAATGATCCAAAGTCGATGCTTACTTTGGATCATGGCTCAAGACACGGGTCTTCAGTGATCACTGGGTGAGGCGCCGGTTCCCCCCTGTGATGGTGCATGAGTGGCAGTTGCGTACGACTTCCTCCACCATGGCGTCCATCCCTGGGAACCACACCTTACTCCTGAGTCTGGCCTTAGTTTTGGAAACACCCTGGTGTCCTTGGTGTGCTAGATGGACCACCTCCTCCTGCAGACTTCTCGGGATTATGAGGGAGGCACCCCTTAGGACCACCCAATGGGGACCTTCACTGAGTTCACTTTGCACCCTCCATACATGTTGCTGGAATAGCTGTTCTTCCGCTGTGAGGGAGTTGACCCCCTCCAGAAAGTGGCACCAGTTCCGATTGCTCAACGTGTGTTTGACCTTGACAAGGCACTCGTCGGACTCGGTTGCTTTCCCAACATCTTTGAGTGTGAATGCCACAGGACACGCTTCCAGGGAGATCATTTGAACAAACTCCTCCGTGTACTCTTCATCCGCCGGGGTTGGATGTGGCCGAGGCGGGCCAGGGTGCCGCGACAGAAAGTCAGCCGGGTTGTTGGCCACTGGTCTGAAGACTAATTATAGAACAACAATAACTCCCCCTATTGAATTTTTTATGGGTAATTTATCCAACAAATTATAAACAAACCTCATTTGACCACAGAAATTATTTGCATTTTTAGTTTATTAGATATCAAAGGTATAAAAGAATAAACAAATATATTCAATACTTGAAAGCACTCAAAATAATGAGTAAGCCAGTGCTTCAAATAGCCCTAATAGGCTATACATATACTAGATCCTCACAGCACAAATTTGAGCAATAAAAAACACTCAACAATATAAGATAGGAAAAAATGAAGAAAAAAGGAAAGGGCAGACCAAATACATCACAAGATTACAAAGGAAAATACATTCACATTTAAAAAACACAAACAGAATTTCAAATAACAAAAGAAAATGCTTCAATTCTGTAGGTTGACACACTAAGCGCCGACGCGCGTTTTGGAAAAGGACCGAGGTCCAACAAGTCCTTCGTCAGGGCACAGGCAATCACAGTCATTAATTAGGTCATAGATCCAATCCACAAGTTTCTTTAGGAAGCATATCAATGCAAACTGTGAGGTATCAGGGCTTCTTAGTAACACAATAAGATCTGTAGACAATAATGAGGGTCAATTAAATGTATAAATATTAATATAATGATGAACTAGTTACTACTATATCTATTGGAGCTAAACACCACCAAAGGTCCACCAAGATGGTGCAAATGGAATTTAGAAAGTGATTAAAGTTCATAAAAAGGGTGTGAAAGCGAAATATGTACAGTGAAGAGAAATGCCACAAAAATCTATAGGAAAATACAAAGGATGTAAGGATTAAAAGCAACTAGCTACATTCAAATCAGTTATACGAAATATAGGGCACAATCTTACTGGAGATAGAATACCTCCTCTGTGTAAATACATTCACCAGGTACCCAGGCAGTAAGAAATTTGTTGATGCACAGTCAATGGATATGCCAAAAGGCTCACATACTGCATACATAGAATGAAGGGGGTGGAAACAACTTCCTGCATTGAAGTCAATCACACGGGATATGGGGAAGAGAACAATAAAAAAGAATACCTACTGTGGTGGAGCCCAGCCAGTAATCAGCTGCCTTTGAATTTGAATTGTTTAAACCTCTTTATTCCTATTGAGCCACGGAACCCTAGACCTGTATTCACTACTATTCTAGCTCTCTACTTATATGAACATGTTTGAAACTTTGAAACTGTCGACCTCATGTGACTCTTGACCAATATAAAGTTTTATCAAGTAAGCCAACTTTTCTTATTCTCCTGTATGTTCTCCGGTCTTTGCTATCTCATTTTACTTCTAGCTTACTATATTATTACGTAGAACGCTTTAACACATTTATACCCTTTGTGTCTGTTACACTTTAGGACACGTTCATACCCTCTGTTGACCAATATTTCTACACCTCTATGCCCGTGATTACTACTACATGCTACTGAATACCGGATTCATAGTAAGATAGTCCTTCTACGGTTGCATTACAATGACCAGTACAGACATTGAATAGTATAGTTATATATTTTTCTACGTCCCATATTGGATGGAATTCAGGCGTCCTTTAAGTGTACACCTCTGATGTGGTTGGCCATTACTGGCTGGGCTCCACCACAGTAGGTATTCTTTTTTATTGTTCTCTTCCCCATATCCCGTGTGATTGACTTCAATGCAGGAAGTTGTTTCCACCCCCTTCATTCTACGTATGCAGTAAGACAAAATCCTAAACTTACTACCATTTTGGTATTCACAGAATGCACTTACTCATTTCGGTATTCACAGAAGGCACTTACTCATTTCGGTATTCACAGAAGTTAGGAGTCCTAACTTTAGGACTCCTAAATGCCTTCTGTGAATACCGAAAGTCTTAAAATTAGGATTTTTCTCAGTTTAGTAGTTGTATAGTTAGGACTCCTAACTTTAGGACTCCTAAATGCCTTTTGTGAATACCGAAAGTCTTAAAATAAGGATTTTTCTCAATTTAGTAGTAGTAAAGTTAAGACTCCTAACTTTAGGACTCCTAAATGCCTTCTGTGAATACCGAAAGTCTTAAAATTAGGATTTTTCTCAGTTTAGTAGTAGTATGGTTAGGACTCCTAACTTTAGGACTCCTAAATGCCTTCTGTGAATACCGAAAGCCTTAAAATTAGGATTTTTCTCAGTTTAGTAGTAGTAAAGTTAGGAGTCCTAACCTTAGGACTCCTAAATACCTTCTGTGAATACCGAAAGCCTTAAAATTAGGATTTTTCTTAGTTTAGTAGTAGTAAAGTTAGGAGTCCTAACTTTAGGACTCCTAAACTGAGAAAAATCCTAATTTTAAGACATTCGGTATTCACAGAAGGCATTTAGGAGTCCTAAAGTTAGGACTCCTAACTTCTGTGAATACCGAAATGAGTAAGTGTCTTCTGTGAATACCAAAATGAGTAAGTGCCTTCTGTGAATACCAAACCGGTAGTAAGTTCAGGATTTTGTCTTAAGTTAGTTCTGTGAATCGGGCCCAGAGCCTTTTGGCATATCCATTGACTGTGCATCAACAAATTTCTTACCCCTTTTCGGCGATATGATGTTCATTAATTTTATTTGTCACGACCTGGGTACCTGTTTAATGTATTTACACAGAGGAGGTATTCTATCTCCAGTAAGATTGTGCCCTATATTTCGTATGACTGATTTGAATGTAGCTAGTCGCTTTTAATCCTTACATCCTTTGTATTTCCCTATAGATTTTTGTGGCATTTCTCTTCACTGTACATATTTCGCTTTCAAACCCTTTTTATGAACTTTAATCACTTCCTAAATTCCATTTGCACCATCTTGGTGGACCTTTGGTGGTGTTTAGCTCCAATAGATATAGTAGTAACTAGTTCATCATTATATTAATATTTATACATTTAATTGACCCTCATTATTGTCCACAGATCTTATTGTGTTACTAAGAAGCCCTGATACCTCACAGTTTGCATTGATATGCTTCCTAAAGAAACTTGTGGATTGGATCTATGACCTAATCAATGACTGTGATTGCCTGCGCCCTGACGAAGGACTGGTTGGACCTCGGTCCTTTTCCAAAACGCGCGTCGGCGCTTAGTGTGTCAACCTACAGAATTGAAGCATTTTCTTTTGTTATTTGTAATTCTGTTTGTGTTTTTCAAATGTGAATGTATTTTCCTTTGTAACCTTGTGATGTATTTGGTCTGCCCTTTCCTTTTTTCTTCATTTTTTCCTATCTTATATTGTTCAGTGTTTTTTATTGCTCAAATTTGTGCTGTGAGGAACTAGTAAATGTATAGCCTATTAGGGCCATTTGACGCACTGGCTTACTCAGTATTTTGAGTGCTTTCAAGTATTGAATATATTTGTTTATTCTTTTATACCTTTGATATCGAATAAACTAAAAATCCAAATAATTTCTGTGGTCAAATGAGGTTTGTTTATAATTTGTTGGATAAATTACCTATAAAAAATTCAATAGGGGGAGTTATTGTTGTTCTATAATTAGTCTTTCCCCTGCCCTTCTCCCCCTTATATCCTATTGTCAGGGGCCCTCTTTAGTTTAGGCTCCCTTGTCTGAAGACCACATCAAAATGGTATGTTTGCAGCTGCACTGCCCACCTCTCGATCCGCGGTGGGGCGAGCCGAGTGGTGCCGGTGAAAAGTGGGACAAGGGGCTTGTGATCGGTGACCACCCGATATTCGTGCCCGTACAGGTACAGATGGAAGTGCTGGCATGCCCATTTGATGGCCAGCGCCTCCTGCTCTATTTGTGCATACCTCATCTCGGTGGCCGTCTGCGACCGGCTAGCGTATGCGGTGGGAACCCACTCTCTCGACTCGGTTTCCTGCATCAGGACTGCCCCTAGCCCTACGGGACTGGCATCCACCACAAACTCAATGTGACGATGCGGGCGAAAGTATGCCATGACTCAGTCGTCGATGAGGGCATTCTTGATGGCCTAAAATACCAGATCTTCTTTGGTGGACCAGACCCATGGTTGGCCTCCTTTCGTGAGGACGCGGAGTGGTTCAGACAGAGACGCGAGATTGGGGATGAACCGGCCACACTATGTGGCCATCCCCAGGAAACTTCTGACTTCTGTGGCCGAAATGGGTCTCGGGGCCGATCGAATGGCCTCTGCTTTCTTCAAGTCAACTCGCAGTCCTTCCCTTGAGAAGATGTAGCCAAAGAAATCCATGGACTCCTGATAAAAGGAACACTTGGATTCGTGCCGGGTGAGGCCATTGTCTGCAAGCCGCTGCAGGGTGTCCCAGAGGTGTTTGTGGTGTTCCTCAAGCGTCTTGGAAAATACAAGGATATCATCTCTTAAGTTTATGACCCCATGCAGTCCAGATAGCGTTTCTCTTATTGCGGTTTGAAACATCTCCGCGGCTGACGAGACGCCGAAACTCAATCTCTTGTAATGACGTAGCCCAACGTGAGTGGAAAACGTTATGATGTTCCGGTTGTCGGGGTGGAGCTCCAGCTGGTGATACCCCGCGTTAAGGTCTAGTTTGGTGAACCACTTGGTGCCATTGAGGTCAGCTACGATGTCGTCCATCGTGGGCGTGAGGTGGCGTTCTCTCTTCACAGCCTTATTCGGGAGGCGCATGTCGACGCATAATCAAATGGCCCCTGGCTGTTTTGGTTTCGGGGCCACGACGAGGGGTGACACCCATGGGGTGGGGCCTGACACTTTCTCGATCACCCCCAGGTCCTCCAGCTTCTTCAGCTCCTCCTCCACCTGCGGCCGCAGGTGGAACAGCACCCTCCTATGTCTTAGCGCCATGGGCGGACCGTTGGCTCCACGTGCAATTTGAACGACTTCCCTCTCAGACATCCCAGGCCTTTGAACAGCATGGGGAAATCTTTCAGCATTTCCCGGGCGTGCAGGCCGTGTACTTGGTTCGCGAAGAACACAAGTGCCAGGTCCTTCGCCGTGTGGCAGCTGAGTAGGGTGCCCCGTATCCCTACCACAACGTGTAATGTCGTGGCCTGCCTCCGGCCCTCACTGGTGACCTCGACCTCCATCACCCCCCGTAGAGAAAGTGGCTTATCGCTGTCGTACGTGTATATCTGCGCTTTGGACGGTCGAAGTGGTGGGCGCGGTGACTGCTTCTCGTATTGGTCACTGTCCATCACGTTTACTGATGCTCCAGTGTCTGTTTGGGCGCTCAGGGGGACCCTGCTATGGTGATGTCGCACATAGGTGGTGGTCTGTGCCTTGTTCCCTCTCTGCCGACAAACGATATGAAGAATACCTCATTGTCCTCCGTCCCGCAGTCGAACCCTGGCGGGGTGTTGTCAATTTGGTCTGTTGGATCTTCCAGCGTCAGTTGTCGCACTTTTGTCGCGACACCCCGTGAGCCTGGGGCATTGCTATGTCCTCTTCCAGTCCTGCAGACCTTTCCGAAGTGGTTGAGTCGCCCGCACTACGAGCACGTTTTCCCTCTTGCGAAGCACTTCCCCCCAGGAGGGTGGTCTAGGCCGCAGTTACCGCATGTGTTCTTCTGTGGAGCCCTCATGGCCCCTTGTGACTGGGACGGCAGTCTCTGAAGCACATCTACTCTCTCCTCCTTGACTGTGGGTGTCTGCTGAGTCGCTGTGGGCCGGTTGAGGGCCGCTTCCATTTCGTCCACCCAAGCATTGGAGAGCTCGTGGGAGCTGGCCAGTACTAGAATTTCGTCAAGGGTGATGCCTGGCTGCCGTAAGATAAGGCGTCGCAGTGGGACGGATTGTCATCCTTGAATGAGCTGTGCGCGAATCTCCGCTCTCTGGTCCGGTAGCGTGCACGAGGTTGCAAGCTTACGTAGGCGGGCGTAGAAGATGTCGATGGTCTCGGTTTCTCCCTGTCGCGCCTGCCGGAGTTTGAACCATTCGAAATCAGGGTTAATCTGAGGATCGAAGTGGCGGTTCAGGGCCGCGACCGCCCCAGCATCATCGTCGTCATCCCCCCGTCTGGCAAGGTCACAAAGAGATCATATAGTTCGGCACCCCCGTAGCACATGCGGAGAGATCTCTTCACTCTCCCGTCCATTTCTCACACACCAATGAAATAATGGTCCAGACGACCGATCCAGGAGCGCCACCGTGCCGCTGCAGTGGACGGGTCCAAAAGCTCACTGAAGGGTGGCAACGGGGCTGCCGTGCCATAACCAGGCGGGCGGGAGCTTGCTGTGCGGCCTGCTGAGGGGGTGGTGCTGCTAGGGTTGGCGGTCCCGCTCGGGGGTGCCCCCACCACTGGCGCCCAGGTTACTCATCTCTTATGACCAGTCCGCTACCTGAAAGACCAGAGCACGAGACGCAGTTTGTGCCGGGTGAAGTATGGCAGATCCTAGGAAGTGCTAGAAGCAAGGAAGATGTCCTTCTTGTGCCTTCTTTCTTGGCCCTCTGCATGTAAGCCTGGTAGAGTTTCCGGGCGGGGGGGTCGGTCTTCACCAGCTCCTTCGTCCAGGCATGTGCGTGTCACCTCCCTCCTTGAATGCTGCCCCCAGTGGCTTTGCTGACTTCAAATGTGTGCCCCAAGCACCCCCTCCACGTGGGCAGGCCGATGGAAATTGTGAAGGAGGTGGGGGGTCCGCTCTGCAAGGATTGAAATGCCCCCCCAGCTCACGAGGGTCGAGTCCTCCCTCCGATGCGAGCTTTTATGCTGGAATGCGCGCTGCCCCTGGCAGAGGCGCGGCTCTACCACGTGACAGTGGGAGCGCGGCCGGGCATTCGCAGGGAGGAAGCCCGTATGCTGAGGCGGCGCGGCACAGTGCTGGAGCAGCACTCGCTCGCACGCAAGGCAGCCTCACCTCAGTGCCGCTCCACGTATTCGAAGACGAGCCTCCACGATGACGTTCACAGAATGGTGGGCACCCGCCGCCGGTTGGGAACATCGTTGCCGGCAAGAGCTGCGCCGGGATCGTGATGGCAGTAGCAGGAGCCCAGGTACCGGCAGCCAACGCAGGGGTGTGGCGAGGCACTGGACAGACCCGCCTCGTCGCCAGTGTGGTATCTGCCTGTCAGGAGACCGCAGTAGCCAGTAGGCCACAGGCGTTGGGGAATGCACCTTGTAAATGACAGTCGGACACTTGGTTATATTCTGGGCCAAAGACCCCGAGCGGTCTTGCACCCCTTTATTTATGCCCTCGGGCGTGCCCGCCCTCAGGATGCATGAGTGCGTGGATGGCGTGTGTGAACGGGCCGGGTGGCTCCGTTACTACAGATGCACTGGAGAGGGGTGGCAGACAAGTGGATAATCAAGCCTGTAAGGGAGTGGGCTGCAGAGTCAGGGGTGAGGTGGAGGTAGTAATGAAGGGGGATTCTCCCTGAAGGCTCGCACAGACGGACCCCGAGTAGTGTCACTTGCCTCATACTCTCACCTTAGAAACCTCCTATTTCCATTAAAGGGGCATTACATTAAGAAACAAAACACTTTTTGAGAGTGATAACATTTAAAGAAGATTTGGAAAAAAGTGTATTTTACTGGGCCTTGTAAGACTAAGAAGAGGTAAAGGAGGGCCCGGAAGCAGGCCTGGCTCGACATATAAGTGACAAATCGGGCCCTGAGTGGGCCACCCGAATGCACCCTTGGCCCACCCAAATAAATATTCCTGGAGCCTGGGCCTGATTTCAACACGCGACAGGTTCAAACATACATTTCTGAAGTGGATGCCTTCGTCAATGAGCTGCAGGCTCCGGCTTCTTAGGCAGGCTGAGATGCTCGGAAGGGACGCATTCCAGAACCAGGCGGCTTGAGAAGTCCGCCTATGAGCCAGGACGCAGCATCCCAACCAAGCGGAGAACGAGGACAGCTGAAGCAATGCTACATTGAATCTAAACACATGACGCCCGGATGTATGTTCGATGCCCCAGGTGTGCGGTTTGTCACCAGTGATAGATGCCAGGGGTGAAGGGTCGCGTGAGGCCATTGTGAGCGAGAGGGAAGGGCGTCGCTGGCAGAAAACGCAGCTATTACAGATGCCAGCTCTGTGTCGGAGGGGCATGCAGCTCAGGGCAGGTCCTGGGATACTGTGTTCGAGCCCGCCAGCGCACAGAGGCCTTCATGTAATGATCTATGCGCCTCGTGGCCTGCCTGTGCCAACGCAACCAGGACACGAGAGAGGGACCCCACCCAGCTTGGCACATTGGACTAAACACCGGTGTATGGCACAATAAGAACATTCGTAGTCAGCCTCTTTCCTTTTGAGAAGCGCCGCACCATGAATGAATGAATGAATACACCCGCAGAGCACAGCTCTCCTAAATGTCCCACAGCGACCTTAGAAGCAGTGGTAAGAAGTAATGTTACTATAAATGAACGAATGAATAATTGAAGGGCATTCTAGATCACAGCTCACTGTTACTTTGAATGAATGATCGAATGAAGAGACCAGTAGTGGGCAGCTCTGCAAACTATCCCATTTCATGCATAGAAGCACTAATGCGAGTGACGGACTGCTACTTTGAATAGATGTATGAATGAATGAATGGCTGAAGGAAGAGAGTTAAAGAGCACTGCACTGCGAATATAGAGGCACTACTGACAAATACTGCTACTTTGAATGAATGAATGGATGGATGGAGATAGCTGTACATCTCAACCCTGCCCGATGTCCCTAAGGCAGTATACGACACCACTGAGAAGCACTACTATTGAAAATGAATGAATGGATGCATGATTGATTGAAGGAATGAGTGACCGAACGACTGGCCTGCCCCGTTGAACGTGTCACAGTATTGCGGAAAATGTTGATACTGTGAATGAATAAAGGGTTGAGTGATTGGAAGAATGAATGAATGTGACAATTAGTGCAGGGCAGCCCTTCAGGCTGATTCCTTGCACGCACAGATGCATTGCCAAGAAGTGTTTCTCCTCTACTGAATGGATGCCTCAATGAATGGACGGCCGCTGTAGAGGTCGGTCACCTCGCAGCACTAGTGAGAGGTGAAGCACTAACAATGAATGAATGAACGAATGGGGGCGTACATCACATCTGCTTTATTGGCAAAATAGCTGAATTGTTGGAAAGTGGTGGCGCTGTGAATGAAGAAACTTGTATAGCACACCCCTATGAACCCGCACCATTGAGAGCATGAGAGGATTGCTGAAGAGTTTCGCCTATGTGAATGAATTTATGAATGAATAAAGAGTCGTGTTTAGCGCTGTTCTTTGAACTGTGCCTCTATAAGTATAGAAGACTTTCGGAGAACGGCGCAAATGCGAGCAATAATATTAAACATCAGATTCATATTAGCAATGGTAATAATAATGCTGTATTTGCGTTTAGCGATTCATACCGCACTGATCACGTTTCTAAGCGCTGTACATAACAGGCACTTCGATGTTTCATTCATTCAATGAAGGGCCTCTTCACTTATTGCATACTGGGTTCGTTAGTCGTGGAGATCGCCCTTATCTTTTTAATGCTAAAAGTCTGTTCGTTGGATGCATTCAACAAAGACGGCTGGACAATGATGGAATGAGTACTTTGACCTTATCAGTTCCACCGAAAATCGTTTTGCTCAACAGGGGCGAAAGTTCGACGATTAATGCTAAATCTACATTCCAGTAGTCTCCAATAAAGCTGCCTTAAATGATTTACTTAACTTAGAGGGGGCATCAAACAATATATTTACTAAAATATAGCAGGCGCTTAAAAAGAGGCGTCGATGGCAGCAACGGAGCTTTCCGTGAGGTACACAAAGAAGGCATCTTTAATGGCAACCAGTGGAAACACGAAAACAGACTACAACAAATCACCCAGCTGCTTATAATTCTTCCCTCTAAATCGATGAAACGTTCCAAACAGAATGACTAACTTCAGACGCATATATGTGTTTCTGTCTTATCTTTGGTTTTCAAGGAAACATCTCGAATTTTCGTGTCACTTCACAAAAAGCCTGCTGCGTTTCCTTTCAGCCTCTCATGTGTGAATTCTGCATCATCCTAAAATGCCACTTTTGCATTCGCTAATTACGCTCCTTTGATTTTCTACGTGATTCAAATGGACATTAAAAGAAAATATTTTGCATATGACGGAGATTAAAAGCTTTTTCAGGGTCAAATTATAGATAATTTGCAAAGAGTCGGGAGACGTACAGCCTTTGAATATGGTTGGTGAATCGCAAGGGACAGCATAAACAACAAACAAGATTAAGACTTTGGCGCCCATGCGTACGATGTATAGTGCCAATATCGGCAACTGTCGTCACATACCACACATAATACATCAATAAACCACACGACAATTTTGTATGTGGAGAAATATCACTGCAGGTTTATTAGCATACCCAATATGCAAACATGGTGGGTTATCTTACGGGCGATCCCAGGGCAGGCCAACACGTATGCCGCCTGCCCGTCTGATAAACCTAAATTACACCGTGGCAGTCGCCAATTGGTGTATACCAAATATTGGGAGGGGCCACCCCTCCCATCCATGGACCACCAGTCCACTGGCTTACTCACGCCCCCCCCGAAAGAGGTGGGCGGAGTGTTCATGGCAGCCCCCGGTTGCTCAGACCCACAACCGCCCGTAGGAATAACGGGGCGCCGTAGTTCTTCCAGGGGACAACGCTAAGACATCCCTGGGTATCCTGGCTTAGCACCACGCTGTGCTGCTGCATGAAGTACCCCTTGGTTTCTGCAGACTCTGGATCGCCCTGTAACTCCTCCACAGCTCTGGGGGTGGCCACCATCACAACCAGGGCCCCCACCAAGGTAGGCCTCTTTACTTACACATGCTGATACCGGGCCTCTCCCAGGTCCAGCCAAAACAAGTCTTAGCCCCTACAGGACCGGAGGCCAGCATTACCACTTCTGGACAGGTGCCCCCATCCTTTCTAAACTCCCCGTGGGTTCTTGACTGATATGACCTGAAACCAATAATTAGGTGTTGGCTCAGTGTTGACATTGCCTGGCTGAAGAGCAATACCTTTGAAAAGCCACTCCTGCCATGAAATGCCAATGCGGGTGGAGGTAACAGTTGACAAGCCCACCTTGCTTCCCCTTTCACTCAGTGTCTGAGTCTAGCACTAGTCGGCGTATGTCCATCGCATTCCGCCAGTCACCACCCTGTGTGAAGCCTTGCCCTCCCCAAACTTCTGCTAGTCTACCAGGGAGCAGACAGGACAGAGTGAACCAGAGGGAAACCAAAGTATAAATTCCTCTCTTTTTTTAATACTGGGAATGCCAAGTATTCTTCTAAAACATTGTAGCCCAATTGAGTTTAACCCAGGCGTTTCCCCCAGACATATGGACCATATTGCCTTAGCTGGAAGACAACTTCCAAACCTGCATAGCTGCCAGCCAAGGCTAAAGGGCGGGAGAAATTACCCGTTATCATTACTCAAATCAATGGTGCCTGTTTCATCGACCCCAAGGACGGGATACCAAGTGAACCTACACGAATCTGCACCTGTAACCAGGGTCGCACCCACAAGCCCCTCTAAGTTCTGCCCCTCCACCTGCCTGTGAACATGAATCCCAGGGCAGACCTCAGGCATCTAACCCATGCTTGGCCAAGCCTGAGCTAAAACACTTCTGAAAGTCATGCCCACAGGCTAACCACCAACATTGCATTCTGAATGTTCGCTGACAACTGCCAAGGAAAATGCGCATAACTGAAGCAACTGGTACCATGCCATCAAATAATCAGTTTAACCTTCTATGACTGCAAAATGTGCTCTTGTGGTTGTCCGTATTAGTGCTCCCTCCCATCCATATCAGCCCTAAATAGGCAACCCGCACCCTCTTGGCACTGGCACACTCCCGCCCCAGCAGACCGAAAGTGCCTGTTCGGGCCTAGCCCCTAACCGTATGTTTTACACTGACGGTATACTCGGGTATGATACCACTCAGCTAACTCTACTGCTGAGTGCCCGTTGCACCATCACAGGTATAACTTTGCCTATTCCGTGTCTGGCTGCAAAGTTTGATGACATTGCCCACCCCAGTCCCGGGCGAAATAGAAGCCTTACAGCAGCTGGTGCTATTGATGGTACACATAGCCAGTTGAATCAGGATGTCATTCCCTTACTACTGTTGTGCCTGAACCCACCACCTTTGACTCTCCATGGTTCAATACCTTCCTGCTAATAATGGTTTCCTTGAAGAATGTTGACAAATCTATGTTCTGCAATGGCGGGACTGCAAGATCTAATGAGTTCCTTGAAGGGCACCCAGTTCCCACCCACAAAATTACCACTTATTGCAGTGTTGCATGAGCAAGGGCAACCTGTCAAAGTATCCCAACGCAACCAAAAAGTCTAACCGTACCATGAACAGTAACCCCAACTGACCCTGAGGCGAGACAAACAATGCTAGGGCAACTCAGCAGCCTCCCTCCGACATCATGCTGGTTAATGCTCAACAGATTGGCAGCTGATAGTTCCGTCCCCCATGAGAGCCAACTTAGCCGGGGGGGGTGGGCCATCAGGACTACTTAGCATGCACCATTCTACCCGTGCCTGAAAGACCTTTGTCATGCTGCCTGGCCTAATGATTCTGGCCCGGCACTACAGGCTCTCGCTTCGGCCTTGGGTCAAAACCAATCGCCAGGAACATTGCTTAGCAGAGTGTGCTGCAAGGTTCCGCCTCCTCATCCATCGCATCCAGTTATGTAATCAACCCTCATCAGCCACCTACAGAAAGCAGGCCTAGGCCTCCAAGAATCACCTCAGGAATCACGGCCACAACACCGGGAGCGGACGCGCTCACCCCAACCTACTGATGCACAGACCGCTTGCATACTGTTGACAGAATGGCTGAGTCAAGAGAGGCTGATAATTTAAAGCCCTTTTAGCTGAATGTTAGACAGACACGACAGGGAGAATGCACCAGCAGCTGACAACTTTCACACATTAGTAAATGTGAAACATATTGGATTTTTTCATCGCATTAAGCCAGTCACTCCCCTAGTGAAGTCTTGCCCGCCAAAACTTCTGCTATCCACCCAGGGAGCAGACGAGTCGATGGGAACAGGAGGGGAGCAATATGTAACAACACTAGCCCCTTCTTGAATACTGGGAATGCCACCTGTTCTTCAATAAACTGGGCTTCATTGTGTCTTAACTTATTTCCCCCCAAATCCGTTTGACCACAACACTAAGTTTTTTAGGCAAAATGCCCTAATGGTATGCGCCATCTCTCAAGCACTGCGCAGAAATCCACTTTTGACCTGCTCTAGCCTGGCGGCGCTTGAACTGGTAGCTGATACGCTTGCTTATGCCTGCAAGAGCGCTGCTCAGAGCAGCCCACTAGCCAATGGCACCCATTGAAAAGCGGTGCCAACAGACCTCCACGGACTTAAGGTGGTCCCTCTGGGTAGGGTTCTAATCTAACAGATGCCCCTAGCATCGGATGCCGCATCTGGCTGAAAGCCGCTCAGTGCAACAAAAAGCCCATACATTGGCTTAGTCAATGCCTATTATTAGTATACGATGAATAAGCCACCGTTGTAGCTTTGTTGCATAGGCAACGCAGAGCTAGCCGCCCCCCTCCAAGCTGCCACGGTCTCACATTGCTGTGGATGACATTTTCATTGATTCAGCTAGCTGTTCCTTGCTTCTGGGTCATCCTGCACTATGGAGCCCCTCAGAAAGACCATGGAACATTGAATCACCCTCAACACTTCAGCTTAGCGCTGCTTGGCATGGTGCTGAAGGCGGTGTGTACACTGTCCATCCGGTCCCGAACACAGCGGTGAAGAGTTCCCGCAGGACCTGGCCAATATCTAAGACACCAGCGGAGCTGATGGAGCCCTGAACAAGCTTTAAAGATTGTTTAAGAGTTACACTTAATCTGCAGGGCTACCCAGCTAGCTCGGCAAGGTGCTGAGTATTGCCTGGTATTTGGCATGGCCGCTGTGTCCATGCCTCCCTATATTTAACAAAAGGAGCACTATGCCTCCAACAAGACCATCTGTTGGCGTAGTCAATGCTTAATAGTTGCCAAAAATAAGCCACAAATATAGGTTTCTTGCATAGCCAACCGAGAGCTAGCCGCCCCCATTCATAGCTGCCAAGGTTTCAAGTTGCTATGTGTGACATATTCATAATATCAGTGCGTTAGGAGTGACAGAAGAACAAAAACCCTTTCTAATTTCCATATCTGACTAATTGTGAATACCTTCACCCATGGTATCTTGGCGCTGATTGACATGGCTGTTGTTACCCCTCACTGTTACTTGTTTTATCGACTTCTGAAGGGTGATATGAGAAACACTGCCCCCAAGTGGCCTTCCCCTTTTATGATACCCTGGCTGTGCAAATTGGTATAACACACCAATATTCAACCCCAAACTGATATACTGTTTGCCCCACCCAGGGCACCCTGTCCGGTTACCGCCATGGCAGACGCACCCCAATGCCAGCTGAAGGCAGGGTAAAGCACAAGTTTAACCTAAAGCTGTTCACGGCGGCACATACATCGAGACGCCCAATATTTGCGCAAACTTAGAATCGGCCTAAGCCCGTGCTACAGACCGCAAAGAGTTCCCGGTAAAACCCGACACTTGTGCCACTATATGCCAAGGCTCCCGTCAGGCGGCCACTTCTTTTCACCCCACACCTTGCTCCTGCCATGCTGCCACCCTTAGTAATACCACAACTACTAACCCTGACACACGTGCAAGCATGACACTTGCGCCTATTCCAAGCCCTCAAAGCTATATGAATGGCTTGGGCAGTGGGCAATAGTGATTTAATGTAGAATAAATTAGTCAATGACTGTTGTGGTCATCTCTAAAGACAGACAGTGGCACTCCTGGCAGGCTGTCACAAGCGCCCGGTGTGCAATTAAGTGACGTGTAGCGCACCCAAAACCACCCGGTCAGCTTACACAGGTAACATGATGCTGTAATAGTATCATTAGTGGCCCATTGCCACACTTTTCTCACGCGTAACATTACCCCTAAAGCATGCCGTAAACCAAAGCTGCCTTCAGACACCGGAGCTGTATTATGGCAGCAGGCACAGTTCCTTTGGTGCCCATGACCCGGAGCATGCTTCCGTCTTGAATACACACAAAAAGTGCCTCCTCCTACTCTGAAATAAAGGCCACCTCTGGCTTGTTGTTGAATCTGCCTCTATTCCCTAATAAGAGGTATATAAATTTTTTTTTTACCCGAAAGCCACTGTTTAGTAGTCCACGCAAGAAGGAAACGCTCAGAGAGGCCTGCTCAGAGTTTGACTCCTATCCTGACACCTCTCACTCCTGCATGTAAGCAGCACCAGCCTCCCTAGCAGTAGGTGTGAACTCTTAAAAACAATCAATTCCGTGTACCAGCGGGAGTAATGGTAACGCAGCTCCTCACTTAAAACTCTTTGCACAGTCAATGAAATTGCCCTTCGTGACACTTGGTAAATTAACACACTGCATGTGTGCTGCAAAGGCAGCACAGGACCAACCAGCAATGGCCCGTCCCGCCGTTGTGACAGGAATTGCGCTCGCGGACCACAACGCGCACAACCAGGATAAAAACTTATGAAAGGTTCACATCGACGTCACTCACAACTACCGCGCTGGACGGGAGTGCTTTGCCCAGAATCACAAGATGATGAGCATTGTTACCGAGTCTCGAACCCGGTTTCCCAGATTTGAGTCGACTGCCCTAACCGTTAGGCTACATCCTCTCCCCAAAGGGCGTCCATGTGTACAGAGGACCCCCGACGTCTTCAGTACAATCCTGATCCGTCTCAACATATTACATTTAAAAGAATTATTAAAGACCGGGCCACACCGAGAGAGCCCCTCCCCCACGTGTGCAAAATGGTAACGGCGGCGATCCTAAAATGGACGTAGGTGCCCCACCCAAATGATATACCCACACAATACGTCCACCGGAAATCACGTTACAGAACCTCCAAAACCACAAACATGGCTACACTCAGGATGAATGAAACCTAGCCGACATAATGGCTGACCGCAGAGGCACAGCAATGTAGCACACATTTTGTGTTATCTTGTTTCAGTTGTTAGCGCTTCAAAGCCTGCTCCTACAGCTCCTGAGCACTTTACAAAATTGTTTGATGGGGGCACCAATAAAGCGAACTCTAACTCATGTTGCTATTATCCCAAGCAAAGGAGTCTCTTACTTTACCATCCATAACTGATGGAATGCTGACTGTGCCTTGCCTCGGTTACTGCAAGCGGCAGCGGAGAAAGCATCGCCAGAAACCCAGAACAATCCAGGTGCGCCACCCCTGGCCATGCTGCCTTTATGCGCTGTATAGATCCGCATGCGAGAAGCGTTTTCCCCGAAGCGGGGGCGAGGGCTTACCAATGAGATGCAGAGCCAGTCCCGCCTTCATTCAAGACGGCGCACTGAAGCCCTCCATCCGCATTCACAAGCTGCCACATGCAAAAGCAGCAGGCGCCCGCCCCATCGAGCTATACGAGGAGCAGCGTGCGCACCCGACGCACCCCTGCTGAATTTGTTAAAAGTAATGTGCTCCCCACCCCGCGGCCCTCAACAGGTTCACTGCCATGCTGCCGCAGCAGCCAGTTGCACGATCCGCATCATGTCCGCGGCCCCTGCCCTCGACGACCAGGAACTGCCATGTGGGCCGGAGGCACCAGCCGCGGGCAGTGCTGGGCCGGCACAGGCCCGTGGAAGGCCTCACGCCCATGGAGGGCAGGGCCAGTCCAAAAACATGGAGGAGCGAGCCAATCCTGAAGAACCAGAACCTTTTGGGCCTGGCAGCGCAGGGTACGCCTAAATCTCCCGGGGTTCACCTGCTCAGCTGCACAGAGACACGGGACACTCTGTTCGGCGTAAAAGGTCAAATTTATTAGCTGCAGCTAGCACAGTTATCCCAGAAGTACACAAGGTAGGTTCTCAGGAGACTGCCACTTCACTCCGTGGCGCAGAGTCTTTTATAGTACATACGTGGCATATACATTAACCAAGAACACACCTAAAGCACACAGAAAAGGTCCAATGAGAAGAGTCGAAAAATAAAGCAGGACCAATACAAAAAGAGGAAAAATAGAAGTGTCATGTAACTCGGAGAAACCTCTTCTCCATGTGTGTCTGTTATCCCTCCCACAAGTTAATCAAACTAACGACCGGTAACTGACTTTGCAGATGGCGAGACCTTTGTGTGTTTTAGAGGACAGTTGTGAAACAAGAGAATACGAGCAGAGGGCAGCGAAGGCCAGATGATAAGATAAAGTCAGGAAAGAATAATGTGAATCAACAGATAGTTGAGACAGGGATTAAAGAAACCAGACGGGGATTAGTGTACTCGACCAGTCCCTGACACCAGCCTTGTAAACAGAGGCAGAAGGTTTAATTCAACACGACGTTGCAGGAAAGGCATGAATGCAGAAATGACTTCGTTCGCCGTGCTGCCTGAGTGAAGGCAACACAAAATGGCGGCAGAGCACAAAATGGCGGGTCGATTCGATCGCGATCGAAAATCGAATTTCCTCTGACCCTCCTTTTGCCAGAACTCAGGCAAGGTACATAGACTCACGTCAATCTGAATCAATGTCGATGGTCATGAGGTCATCGAGTTGCTGTTGTAACATCATTTTAATATTCTCTGTTCTTTGTGTCTGAGGTTTAGGAATGCACATGGTAACACAAAGGTCGCAGATAGCGGGGCCACAGTGCATACAAAGGCAACAAGAGAATATTATAGCCAAAACTACTCCAAGGAACGTTAATATTTTCCAACCCCATTTGGACAGTAGTCCCCAAAACCATTCCAATACTGACCAATCTCCTTCATCTTGATGAATAGACTCGGAGATTATGTGTAACTTAGAAATGGCTTGGTATACTGTCGCAGCGTCTTCAGGTATGAAAATACAGCAACTTGACCCGATCAATCTACACACTCCACCACGATCTGCAAGAATAAAATCTAAGGCAACTCTGTTTTACAAAGTCATAAGACGATCCGCCTGTAGTTCTGCCGTGATATTACTCAAAGCTCCTACAGTGATGTTTATGGTGGTCTCTACGATACGAACCAATTGCCTTATATTTCTGCTATTGGCCATAGGACCCCAAAAAGGAAGAAATCCTTTGAGGAAATCTCCTCCCTCTTGTCCTGCTGTGTGCTTCGAATCAATAAACCCTCTGCCATACCTGTTTCGATGATGATTTGCAGGAGCAGTATATGTAGGGGGAAGAAGAAAAGCTATATAACAAGTACCAGAGAAACCAGTCGGCAACCACGTGTAAGCTTTATCGTGGCAGATAAAATATGTGCCTTGTGATGGTACTAACGGCGGTGAATTCTGAGAAGAAAAGATGTAGGTGTGAGAACAGCTATTTCTATGTTCGGTATCGGCAGACCGGTCATTTATTTGTAGACAGAAATTTCCCTGATGAGGTATAGTCCATATTGGTGAGGACTTTCCCTGTTTAATTTTGTCATTAAGACTAGTAATATAATGTGTGACGTTCCAATTGATATATGCGTTTTTTTCATCAATAGGAATTTTACTATTTTCCATGATTTTAGCCATGGCCACCATAACCTTTATCAACGAACTATGGCTGAAATCTGGACCACCAATATATGAACTAACGGGTCGCCTAAATTTGCTTTGATAAGCATTGGAAAATATAACAAAGTAAGCCCAGGCAGAACCTTCATAGGAAAATGGAAGGACCAAATACGGCATCCCTTTTTCGGTGGTATGTGGAATAAGCCCACATACCCAACAGTTGGTTGTATTTATCACTAATTGATGTTGGTGCAATAATTGGATAAATGAATTATTATAATACTCCGTTCTTCTAATGAATTCATGATTAGGTAGTGAATGACATAGATGCGGAGAGGTAGTAGAGGAAGATGAAGAGATAGAAGGAGGGACAACTTTTTGCTGCACAGCATGAACAATCCAACCTATACACGCCAAAAGAATACACAATAATATAAAAATACATAAAACAATACCACAACGACTGTACATTAGTTTGCAAGACTTTTCTTTCGTTATGTTCTTTCTCTCTCTTTTACCTGATGTAGTTTCCATCTTTCTAAATGGATGCTCACGGCAATCTTCCTCAATCACTTGAATCACGATTGTCTGCCGTCCTATGACACTGCAAGTCCTGCAGACCTATTGCCACTACTCAGGTCGTGATTAAGACTCCTACAGTGACCCTGCAACCGGAACAGAAAACTACATAGGAGGAAAGAAAATCTCAAGTGTTCTTAAACCGGGATCTCAAATGATATCTTTCTTTGTTCGGGACAGTTTGTTCTTGAAACAATGTTCGTGGGTTTGTAGTGTCTAAACGATGATGCAGCGGAATTGCTTTCTGGAGAATGTCGTCATCCTCTTTCTCTGAGAGTGTCCCATTCAGGCATGCATCACTAAACGGTACAAATCGTGGAACCTTCTCACTTTCTGAGTCACTAATGCCCTTACGTACCCACTGATCAAACGGTAAGGGCAAAGGCACTTTCTTACAATGCACGCCGTGAATCCAGTTTTTCTTTCCGTCGACTTTCACTGCCGTTCTCGTGTTCAGAAGTACCAGTCGAGGCTCTCTCCAGCGAGGCTCGAAGTTCTTTGTCCTCTGGAAATTCTTTATACAGACCCAGTCGCCTGGCTGGATGGAATGAACTGGGTCTGTGGATGCCTCTGGCAAAGCACTCTGAACCTGTTGATGGAGAACACGCAATTTAGTCGTAAAGTCATGCAAGTAATCAACCAACACTGGATATGGCAAGTCCGAGTATTTCTTAGGGCGAGGGACTCCCCATTTGTTAGCTGGGCGCCCAAAAATCACTTCATAAGGGCTAAGCCCCAAACGAGAGTGTACTGCTGTTCTGGTGGATAGTAAAGCTAGTGGTAGAGCATCAGGCCAATTGAATCCTGTACTAGCCTGCACTTTCGCAAGCTATAATTCTAAAGTACCGTTGTAACATTCTACTAGACCCGCTGATTGTGGATGGTTTGCCGCATGGAACTTTTGCTTGTTGCCAAGTCCTGCACAAACTTTCTGCATAACTTGACCCACAAATTCGCTCCCATTGTCACTCCAGACAATGCGCGGCAAACCAAATCTGGGGAAGAATTCTTTTAGTAATATTTTAGCTGTTGATGGAGCTGTGTTATCTTTTAGAGGATAAGCTTCTATCCATCTTGAAAAAGCACAAACTACCACCAGAACATATTTGAGGTTGTTACACCTTTCCATGTGTATGTAATCAATTTGTAATACTTCAAATGGATAAGTTGGTGGAGCAAAGTGACCTGCCGGAGTTGGAGTTCCTTTACCCGGATTATACATTAGACAGACAATACAATGTTTTACTACATTGTCTGCACATTTTGGAATTCCCTCGTTTTGCCACACTGGAGCCAAAAGCTTACATATGCCTTTTGCACTTAGGTGAACTGGACCATGTGCCATAGTGACTGCTGGTAACACATAGGCGTCTGGTAATAACCAACGATAGTGCTCAAACAATTCCACCCAACATCCCATCTCATCTAACATTCCCGTACTTTCCACTTTCTCAATTCTTTCTCTGTAGCCTCTTTCTGAATCGCTTTTACACTTTCCACTGTATCATCGTATATTCCTCTCTCTCTGATCCAATTTGCAGGACCTGCAACATACATTCGACTCGTTACATCTCTCGCTGTCTTTTTCGCTATCTCATCTGCAAATGCATTTCCTTGGCCAACATCATCTGTAATTTTCTTATATGCACTACACTTCATGATAGCTATCTGAGCAGGCAAAGCAAGTGACTCAAGAAGATTAGTCACTAATTGACCATGTTGTATTTTTGTGCCATGGGAGGTAAGGAATCCCCTTTCCTTCCATAAGCGCCCGAAATGAAACGCTACACCAAAAGCAAATTGACTGTCGGTGTACACGTTCACTCTCTTCCCCTTTGACAATACACATGCTCTTGTTAAAGATATTAGTTCTGCTGCTTGAGCTGAATTATGTCTAATACGTGCTGTTTCTACAATTGTTCGTAAAGTAGTGATTGCATAAGCTGATACTGTCTTTCCACTAGGAAGTTTGAAACAAGAACCATCCACCCATAGAATTCTATCCGGATTCTCTAGTGGTGTATCTTGCAGATCAATTATTCCTTTTGTTTCTTCCTCAGTACGGAGGAAACAATCATGCTCTTCTTGAACACTATTCTCTTCTGGAAGAGGCAACAATGTAGCTGGATTTAAGGTATTACATCGTTTTATGTGTACATGGCTAGCCAATAGCGTCAGCTCATAACCAGAGAAACGAGCACTCGTCAGGTGTTGTGTTTTCGTTCTGTTTAGCAAGGTATCTACTGCATGTGGCACCATAACAATAAGAGTGTTATCTAGCACCACTCCAGCAGACTGTCGAATAGAAATTGCTGCTGCTGCTGTTGCTCTAAGACAACTAGGCAATGCTTTAGCGACTGGATCTAACGTAGCTGAGAAAAAAGCACATGGCCGCTGTATGTCTCCAAAACGCTGCGGTAAAACTGACAATGCACAACCTTCTCTCTCATGGACATAGAGCGTGAAAGGCTTGCTATAATCAGGAGTACCTAACACAGGAGCAGAGCATAAGGCAGTACGTAAATCAGTGAAACTCTTCTGACATTCGTCAGTCCATGGAAGAGGCTGAGGCGTATCTTTTAAAGTAAGTGTCAATAGCGGTTTGGCTATCAAAGAAAAGTTCGGAATCCACTGCCTACAATAAGAAGTGATGCCCAAGAAGGCACGTACTTCTCTTTGTGTGGCACAGACATCTGCGCAATCGCTTGGATTCGCTCTGGGGTTAATCGTCTTCCCTCCTTTGACAAGAGATGACCCAAGTAGGTAACCTCTCGACAAACATATTGCAATTTGGAGGGTGAAACCTTGTGATTTACTTCAAATAGATGTCGCAACAGTGCGACAGTTACATCTTTACAGATGTCCTCTGAATCAGCAGCGATTAATAAATCGTCCATGTACTATATAAGAGCAGCACCGGACGGCAAATGAAAAGTATCAAGATGACATTTTAAAGCTTGACTGTAGATAGAGGGACTTTCACAGTAGCCTTGTGGTGCGCGTTTGAACCGCAAGCTTCGGCCCCCAAGAGAGAAGCCAAAAATATTCCTACTTGCTTCTGCAATAGGAATACTAAAGAAGGCATTTTTCAGATCAATTACAGAAAACCAAGTCGCTGTGGAAGGTATCATTGTCAATAAAGCAGTGATGTCTGGGACAACAGGAAACTGTGGTACGACAATTTTGTTTACCTCTCGGAGATCAATTACAAATCGGTAAACGGGAGGTTGAGAAGGATCAGTGCGTTTAAGAACAGGAAGAATAGGACTGTTACATATGTTTCCCCTTGTTTCCTCAACTACATCCTTCTGAATCAAATCATGGATAATTTCCAAAAGCGCTTTTTCACCTTCAGTGGAAATTCTATACTGTGGAATACGTGGTAATTCAACATTAGGTTTGAGAGTGACAATGTACGGTCGAATTTCAAGGCAACCCACATCGTTTGGACCTGTAGCCCAAAGCCTTGCAGGGAGAGAAAGTAACTCAGGTGGAAATTTGTCTTTAGACAAGTACATCGGAGAAATCAGTTTCCGTCCTAAAGTAAGATGTACACCAGAAGGAGAACAATATATTGTAGCATACATTCTTTTCAACAAGTCTAAACCCAACAGATTTTCACCACAACCATTCGTCAACAGAAGTGGAGATTCTAGGTCGTAAGGGCCGATTGAAATAGGCAAAGGGCTAGAGACCGGATTATGGACTGGGGCGCCAGAAAATCCCACAGATACATTCGTTAAGCCAGACAAAGGTGCCCCAGGGAGTTTAGAATGAATGATAGAACTTCTCATCGCACCAGTATCTAAAAGAAATGGCTCTAAAATACCCATCGTAGTAACTTCAACATAAGGTCCATTCTGATCTACTGGAATCGACACTACTCCCTTACTTTGCCCATGACTGTCCTAGTTAGCATAAAGACTTTCATTTTCGCCTTCAATATAATGATCTTCATTGTAATACTGTGTAGATCTAACATTTGGCTGGTCAAAGTAATTCACGGAATTTGGAGGAGGAAGGGAACGTTGTTCTTGAGTCAACATACCTCAACCTCTACCTTTGTTTATTAATTGGAGGCCACGACCTCGTGAAGCAGATGGTGCTCCATTACTCTGCAATAAAACCGGACAACTGTTTTTAAAGTGACCTTCCTGTTTACAATAGGCACACTGATTAGGGCCTAACAAAGGTCGTGGAACATATGGTTCAGGCTTCTGATACAACCTTTGAAACTGCGGAGGCTGTTGAAACTGTGGCTGAACATAGCGAGGAGAATAAGCCTGTTGCAAGAGAACCTTTGTTTTTAATTCTTTCGTCTTTTTCTCTTGCTTTTCTTTTTCTTCTTTATCCCTGTTTTCATAATATTGAGCAGTAGCCAATATTTGGGCTGAAGGAGATACAGCCCATGAACTTTCAGAATCTTTTAATTTATGTGATAGCTCGGGAAGCAAATTATACACAAATTTATCCACAAATAATCGCTGTCCACCTTCTGTAGCCATATCTTTACCACTGTGATCAATGAATGTCTCCTCAAAACGAGTAAAGAAGTCGGAGACACTCTCATCTTTCTTTTGTTTGCATGCTGCCAGTTTATCCCAATTTACTCTCAAGGCAGGCATCATCGTTTTCATGAATGTAATAATTCTACCGGGAAGTTCCGTAATCAAAGCATCGGGTTTGGCACCACCCACTTGTGCTGCATCTGCGGCAACTATAGCATTCCAATCACCATTTAATTCTTGAACGTGATCTTCTTTACGTATCTTAGCCCATAATGCTTGTGGAACTACATTTCCCATCAACATATCGATATCAGCTAAGATCATGATGCAAGCATCAACAGTTTGGGACAATTCTTTATAATAACCCGCAGGATTTTTCCGCGGATCTGGTAGAGACTGTTTGAGCGCTAAAACTTTGGATCTCTTCCAGGGGACATGTACCCATATACGCTGGAAGTGAGCAGGAATAGCTGGATTAGGACCCTGCGCTGCAACCTCTTCCTTCCACACTGGAGGAACTTCTCTCATCGGGTAATTTTTTAGTGTTAACCTAACCGAAGGATCGGAGTCGAGAAAAGTCTGAGAGGACAATAAAGTTCTAAAGGTAATAAGTGTCCTTACAGCGTTCTCTACTTTAGAACCTACAATAAGACCTTTATCGAAATCAGCTTGAACATCTAACAAGCCCTGCGGAACCGAATTCAAATTCGTGTCTTCCATTCCTTAATAAGAATATCACACATTATATTAAAAACATATCTCTGCGTAGGTGCATTCAATTGTGAAAAGGTGGACATAATATCAGGCACACTATATTGCGGACCCTTCTCGATCCATTTGCGTGCGAGAGAGTCCAATTTTTCTCGTTCCACAGAAGCTGGGAACTGGCAACGGGACTGTCTTCGAGCGAAAGCCGGAGACACATTTAATGCTTCAAAGAAAGGTGATAAAATACCAGTAACAGTGTCTGTGAGTCGTTTACGCAACAGATGGAGAGTTGGACATAAGAATAGGGGACAAGGTATTTGGCGAACTGACAGAAGAAGAAGCAACAATTACAGGAGGAGCAGAAGGCGTAGGAGCAGGAGATAAGGACAAAGAAGTCGAAGGAAAAGCTGGTTGGAGCGGTAATACTGGAAGGGGCACATTCGGAAGAGCCGGAGCTAGCGGAGGTACTGCTTGCGGCTGAATAGGCTGTAACAAAGGAGGTGCATTAGCACCTTGTACATAGGGCGGAGGCAATCTTAATAAATGAGACATCAGGGGATCTTCTTCTAAATCTTTCTTTTCATCGGGAGGGGAAATAGGCAACACTGGATAGCATTTATCTATCGCCATACGATGCTGTCTTTCTGAAATTTCCATCGCTTTATTAATTTTGTCATCTTTAAATTGTTGGGCAGCCTGTATAATCGTCATACCCTGTGTTTTCCTATCTCTTTTAGCTTGCTTAATTTCTCTTTGTTTGGCTTCCTTACCCCAAAGGCGGAAAGAGTCAAACATTGCCGGCCGGGCTTTTCTTTTAAATAACGCTGCTTCCAAATTATCTAGAACATCAGTCTCGAAACGACCATTTTCTGGCCATTTTAAAACACAGTCTCTCTTCGTGTATCGGGTCCATGCCTTGTTAAAAGCAATGGGGCCAACACCATGTTTTGAATAGAGCTCATAAGTGGGAGTTCCAACCGAAGGAATCGGACAAGAGTCCTCAAGTCGGGAATCCCTATTACAACCAAAGCAATAAAATCTTCCAAACTTAGTCAGACCAGGCATCTCCCGATGTCTCCAGTACTGTTCACAAACTTCAAGGGGGTAAACTCGTTACCCAGCACAAATGCACTTACCCCTCGGCTTCGGCTATTGCAATAGTCGAATCTAAGGACCTAAGGGCAAAACAAAGAAACAAAGTTGTGGGAGCGACCCACCAAATATACTTAACTAAGGACGTCTTCTTACGCCGACAGAGGCCCGTCTATAGTCTCGCCTTGCCATACATCACCAAAAGAAGGGCCAAGGCAGGGCGGCAGCCAGGGCAGCAGTCTTCGGTAGCCGTCAGGAAGGAGTAACCACGCTTCAAAAGACTTTCGGACCACTTCGACATACAGGGGTCGCTTAACGTGGCTCGCGATTCCTCCAGAATTTTCTTGCGGGGTTCCTCACGACCTTCAGGCAGAACCACTACCACTGAAGCCGCCCCACGTTGGGCGCCAGTTGAAGAACCAGAACCTTATGGCCTGGCGGCGCAGGGTATGCCTAAATCTCCCGGAGTTCACCTGCTCGGCTGCACAGAGACACGGGACACTCTGTTCGGCGTAAAAGGTCAAATTTATTAGCTGCAGCTAGCACAGTTATCCCAGAAGTGCACAAGGTAGGTTCTCAGGAGACTGCCACTTCACTCCGTGGCGCACAGTGTTTTATAGTACATACGTGGCATATACATTAACCAAGAGCACACCTAAAGCACACAGAAAAGGGCCAATGAGAAGAGTTGAAAAATAAAGCAGGACCAATAGAAAAAGATGAAAAACAGAAGTGTCATGTAACTCGGAGAAACCTCTTCTCCATGTGTGTCTGTTATCCCACCCACAAGTTAATCAAACTAACGAACGGTAACTGACTTTGCAGATGGCAAGACCTTTGTGTGTTTTAGAGGACTGTTGTGAAACGAGAGAATACGAGCAGAGGGCAGCGAAGGCCAGATGATAAGATAAAGTCAGGAAAGAATAGTGTGAATCAACAGATAGTTGAGACAGGGATTAAAGAAACCAGACGGGGATTAGTGTACTCGACCAGTCCCTGACACCAGCCTTGTAAACAGAGGCAGAAGGTTTGATTCAACACGACGTTGCAGGAAAGGCAGAAATGCACAAATGACTTTGTTTTGTGTTGCCTGAGTGAAGGCAACACAAAATGGCGACGGAGCACAAAATGGCAGGTCGATTCGATCCCGATCGAAAATCGAATTTCCTCAACCCCAGTACCCCTCACATAGCCCAGGGGCATTTCAGCAGAAAACAGGTCTAGCCAAGCCAAAAGTAAGGCCACTGCAACTTCCCCCCAAAACGGCCGCCTGCCGACAGATGCTGGAGCAGGGAAAATAGTCTAAACCGAAACCCCTGTTCCATTTTCGTATGTCTTTATTAAAATGATTAATAATTAATTATAATAATTAATAGTGCGATGTGGTTTTGATTAATCAACCTTATTAACAGACAAAATACACGTGGGAATGCATCTGCATGGCTAAAATAATAAGTGAACTAAGTGCGTTTTGTATATTAAACAAATATATGTTGTTTAGTGGTATAATTGTGATTTTGCGCTTAAATAAACATGCACTAATGGCTTTGTATGTCGCATATGGCTAGATAAATGCACACACATATGGGTATTAGTCAGGGAATAACACTGTTTTAATTATTTCCATGTATTAATTATGTTTTTATGCTCTTTTTACTTAAGTTGACAATTGTGGCCTGCCATAAAAGGCCACCAACCGCAGCCTAAATTCGAGTAGATGACTTTGCAAACAAAAGCGTTCTGCACTGACTGCAACCCTGTCCGGACATTCAATTTGGAATAGCCAATCACAGACGCGAGAACTTTGAAATGTAACTTTAATATTGTAATTTTCAGTATAAATATTGGTAGTCTAGAGAGGTTAGATCCAATCCCGTCCTGAACCTTTGACCCGTGGTCCCGAAGCTGACAGAGAGGACGGTGACGCATATGACTGAGCCTGAGCTACAGACTGATGCACTGAGGACCCGTTCTGACTTAGAAAACGACAAATAGCCAGAATAGGTAAATATGAAAAGATGATGCTGCGTTTTGCTGAGTTTTAACCTGCACTACATTTTAGATAAAGAGAAAATAATGTTTAATAAATGTGTCGGTGATTATTTTAGTGAATGATTTATTTTGAACATTTGGAATTTATATATTTTGTTTAATCAAACCTATAGCAACTAGTTGATCCATGAGACCTATCTGAGGGAGGAACTGTTAGGGTGATTTAAAAAGAAAGTGGTTCTTCCTTCGGAGTGAAATGCAGATTGGTTAGAAAACATATCAGGTAGAACCTAGTTTTTTATTCCCTTCACAGGCACGGATAGTTTGATTAGAATGAGTGTTGGTGTTATGGGCCCCACCAGCGTATGATGTGTGAGTGTGCGTGTGACTGCGAAATCATTCCGTCCGTGGAAGTAGAGGGGATTTGGAAGCTCCGATCTGCGCCAGTTTCTTGGTACCAGAGTAATGGTTAACTATTGTCTTGCTTTGATGATTTGCGTGTAAATAAGCTTATTGATTATTGATTGATATTGATATATGTACTAACCCTATATGTTGAAGTCGTATTGAGTTCTATGTAGTGTGTATGGCTTCTGGGACGTAGGAAGTCGGTGACAGTTCCGTAGTAGGGCAGAGGCAAGCGCTGCTCTCGGGAAAGGCGGAATTGTTGGCCCTGTATGCATGCAGGGAAAAACGTGTGACAAGTGAAGTTGCACGTCGCATTGCCTGTGTTCGATTCGGTGGCACCGCCGTGTGTTACCATTAGAGACGTATTTTCGGTATATAAGAAGTGTGTATGATAGCGAAGGTTACTTGTGAAGTTCTGGTCTAAAGTATCAGGGATCCTTTTGGCATTCCGATAACGCTTTTCATTGGGAAGGTAATAGGTATTCTCTAAGCTTGTTAGAAGGACAGGGCAGAGGTTAGCGCTGCTTGTTAACGTGTGTTATAATTCTGTAGTAGGGCAGACTGTTCGCTGTTCCCGGGAAAGGCAGGATTCTGTGTGAATGTGCTACATTTTCTGGTGTGAAAGTGCGTGAATGAAAGGCATTTTTTGTTAATTGTAAAACTCCTAGGAGCATTCCGGGAGGAAACAGTTAATTGATGCATGTTAGAAGGGTAGAGTAGAGGGATGTGCTACTTTATCAACGGAAGTAACAATTCCGTAGTGGAGCAGAGGTAAGCGTTGTTCCAGAGAAAGGGAGAATTCTTGTGAGAAAGGTCTTTTGCTATTCTGTGGTTAGCGGAGCAGACAATGGAGAGGTTTATATGTTGTAACCAACTGAATCTTAAAAGCTGAAACAAAGTCTACCGAGTAAGTTTTGTAAAGGAGGGGTAGACGAGTGACAGGAGACAGGAGCAGGAGCTGCCGCAGCGACTGCTGACGTCAGGAAGACCGCGCTGTGATTGGACAGTGGGTTAGAACAGTGGAAGCGCTGTGATTGGTGCGTTGGTGTGCGCCGCGCAGGGATTGGAAGAAGTACAGGGTGACGTAGATGCACCAGGATTGGTGTGTTGGTGTGAGTCGCGCTGGGATTTGTGGACTGTGACAGTGACGCAGACGCTCCGGATTGGCACGTTAGTGTGAGTCGCGCTGTTATTGGACAAAAGATCGTACAGTGTAGAAAGGACTAGAAAGTTGCGGTAAATGAGAAAATGTATTACCATACTGAGGAAAAGAAAAAGAAGTCCTTGTTCAGTAAAGTCAAAACTTGGTTTGACAAAGACAAGGAGATTGTGACTAGGGAAGGGCAATTATTGCCTACGACTAGAACCCCCGCATCCTTCATGGTTGCGAAATATGGGTATCATACCTGTATTTGGTTGGACAACTGGGCGAAATATACAAAGGACAACGGAGTTTTAGCTTTCCCAGAACATTTCTCATTTAATCTGGCCACGTTAAGAAATTTGAGGGAGAGGATGATGTGCTTAGAGCCACGTCCTAGGCCGACGCAGTTCGAAGCATTGGCTGGATGGGAAGACGAAATGCATGAACGGGAAAGACAGAGGAGTGGGAGCCGTTACAAACACATGTTTGGGCGGACTAGTGATCGCGAAACTCATCATGATCGGATGAGAAGATGGCGAGACCTAGCATGACTGAAGGGCTGTTTCCTGTAAGAACCGAAGGGGAGACAGAAGGGGTAAAATGTACAGAGAAAAGAAATAATGTAGAAAATAAGAGGTATGGATCTAATGAGTCTGACGATGACCTCTTAGATGATCTGTCTTTCAAGAATACACCTCCATATAGACAAGAACCCGAGGCAGTGATGCCTACTGCCCCAATGAGAGATACCCTGAGAACAATAAAAACAGAGGTTATGACACCAGAGGTGAAAGGAAATAATCCTTTCCGAGAACGAGAGATGGAAAGGGAAAATGAGATTGAGGATGAAAAGACGAGGGAACTAGCTAGAACCACATTTGAACTGACAGAGAAAATAGGAGAACTGACCAAAAATCTTGAAGCAGTCGCGGTTCCTGTAACAATAGGTCCCGTTATGCCTGTTTTTGATAAACAGAAAATAAGTGAACATGGTCTAATAGTTCCATACGTAAACAATAGACAAAATGTTCAGCCAGAACAGACCTCACTGAGAACAGGAGAAAATTCGTGGAGACATACCATATGTGAAAGCGGAAATAATATGCTGAATAACCCATTTTTTAGTCCTGATTGTTTAGAAAAGAGCGAGATGACTGGGGAGTACGATAATAGAGCCTCAAAAGGTAAATGAACCAGTGAGCCCGGAAAAATCCATAGGGATAACCACAGAAGATTTGAGTGAATGGCTGAAGGGTTTTCAGGAGAAGGAAAAAGAATCTCAGTCAATTGATGTGGCTAAATTACGCATGGTATTAGAAGAGCTGTTAGTAGGAACAATCCCTATAGACAAGCTGAAGAATTACCAGGATGAAGAATTGTTGTTCTTATGCAAGAGCGTTACATGGAGAGCAAAGAACACACATGACAAGCTGGTGGAAATAGCGAGTGAGATGGGAATTGACATGGACCGAGTAAAGGGACTGCAGAAACCCTACCGGGTGGATTTCACAGAAAAAGATATAGAGAACCTGAATACTACAGGTAGAATAGCGCAGATTAAGGACATAATCACCTTGCTGAGAAAATGGGGAGATGTTGAAAAATGGAAAAGTAGGTGGTGTAAAAAACAGGGAGAAACGTCAGGTGGAACTTTCCCAGCATTCCCAATGAGGGAAAAGGAGAAATCAGTGACAGCATTTCCAATGAGAGAGATTCCAGGAGGAGGATATGTACATGTCCCGTGGACCAGACAAGACATTTTGTCATTTACTAATGACTTCCCTCGATTGAGAGGAAAGCCCGTCGAGTGGTACAGACAGGTAGACAGATTTGTGAAGCTGTCAAAAGTACAGTGGATTGACCTGAATAGTCTGTTTGATATAATTGTACCAGCAGACTTGTGGGCTGAATGTGAAATAGTCATAGATTGGCCAACAAAAGAATACCCTAGAGATCCTAGAAGAGGGGCACCCGACCCTGAGGTTATGAAGAAGTATGAGCAGGTTATGGTTTTCTTGAAAAACAAGGTACCTCCCAAAGAGACGGACTGGGTTAAGATAGACCGAACACAGCAGGAAGTGAAAGAATCAGTCCATGCCTATTATGAAAGAGTAATACTGGCTTTTAAGCAGTTTAGTGGAGATGAACATCTGGGTGAAAAGGACCTGAGCGTCCTGAGATTAGTGAAATGATAAGGCAGCATACAGTGGACTGGCAGAGCAAAAAGATTGATGGGATCCTGAGACATGCAAAATATTTCAGTGATGAAATCGAGGCAAAGCAAAGGAAGCTGAAAGAAAAGGCAATGTGGGCACAAGTGAAGGTTGCAGAAAGACAGGAAGCCCAGCTAGTTGAACAAGCAAATAACCCAGGAGGCAAACAGAGATTTGGCCCAGGAAAGGGAAGAGGCAATATAGAAGAAGCAAAGAAAAAGTTCCCCTGCCACAACTGTGGAGAATTGGGGCATTGGAAATCCGAGTGTAATAATCCACCATGTACTAATAGTGGAAATCCATCATTAAATCCACAGGTGCTGAGTGAGGGGTGTGGCCAGCAGCAGCAGCAGAAGGCTGCTAAGCAGCAGAATCAGGTGCCAAAACCGCCCTTGCCGCAAAACAAAGGACCCCTGAAGTACAGTCAAGATTCGGGATTCTACAACGAAGGACAGGTAAACAAAACGCAACGCGCGAGCGCTGTGTCACAATATTGGCTGAGGAATGAGGGAAGCGATACTGAGGAGGAAGTCTGACGGTGCCGAGGAGAGGAGGAAGAGTGTGTGCTTGGCGCATCTCTAGAAATAGACCAGGCAGGACCTTTTGTGGATGGGAAAATTAATGATGAGAGCATCATTTTTGTAGTTGATACTGGTGCTACCCGTTCTACTGTTAGGTCAGCTGATGTTAAAAACCTTCCTCTCTCGGATGAAACAATCCAAGTAGTTGGTGTATCCAACACACAGATCAAGACTTACCTTACTGAACCAGTTAAGGTTAGAATAGGGAAATTTTCAGACATGCACCGATTTGTGGTGTGTGACACCAGTCCTGTGAATTTGTTAGGCAGAGATTTGCTGTGCAAGATGAATTGCACAATTTTCTGTACTCCAGATGGAATAGCCTTTGAGACCCCAGAAGAGGATGTTCTATATAGAATGACTATAGAAAACAGAGAAAGTGAGGCTGTTGGAACCTATGCAGTATTCAATCCTGATGAATTACCCCCAGAATTAAAACAGACAGTAAAAGAAGTAGTCTGGGATTTCACAGGAGAAGATGTGGGCCTGATGAGAAATGTGGACCCATTAAAAATTTCTGTAAAAGAAGGGATAAACTACCCAAACATCCCACAGTACAGACTGACACCTGAAATACTTGAAGGAATAACCCCTATAATTGAAAAGATGATCCAGCAGGGGGTGTTGAGAGAAATATTGAGCAGTCCATGTAATTCACCAATAATGGGACTGAAGAAACCTAATGGGAAGTTCAGAATAGTACAGGATTTGAGAAAAATGTATACAATGTTTGTGCCATGTTGTCCTATTGTGCCAAATCCATCAGTGATTTTGTATCTGATTCCCCATGATGCAGAATGGTACACAGTAATTGATTTATGCCATGCATTCTTTTCAATCCCGTTGCATCACGACAGCCAGCCGATTTTTGCATTTCGGTTTGGAGATCATATTTTGGCATGGTGCCGAATTCCACAGGGGTACACAGAGAGCCCCTCTATATTTAATTAGTTGTTGAAGAAATCTCTGGAAAGTCTGACAATGCCTGAAAATTCAGTTTTGGTCCAGTACATTGATGACCTGCTTGTGGCATCAAAAACACGTGAAGCTTGTGAAGTAGACACTATTGCTTTGCTGAATCACTTGGCAGATGGAGGATTAAAGGTATCTCCAGCAAAATTTCAATTCTGTAAGAAAGAAGTCCAATACCTAGGACATAACATTGAGAAAGGCCTGAGGAAAGTGACAATTGATAGAATCAGAATCATCAAAGGAATGAGAGCCCCAATGACACATAGAGAGGTGAGAATGTTCCTGGGAATGGTGGGCTATTGTCGTCAGTGGATAAGTAACTTTTCCCTGATTGCCAAGCCACTGATAAAATTGACCAAAAGCGATGTAAAAGACCCTTTTGAATTAAACCCAGAACAAATGGCAGCATTCAGAGAATTGAAAAACAGATTATGCGAAGCACCTGCACTGGGTATGCCAGACTATGAAAAAGAATTTGAACTGTATTGCAGTGAAAGGAATGGATGTGCACTCTCTGTGCTAATTCAAAAACATGGAAGACTGAGAAGACCTATTGCGTACTTCTCATCAGCTCTAGACCCAGTAGTAGTGGGTTTACCAGGTTGCCTGAAAGCAGTAGCTGCTACATGTAGAAGTCTGGAACAAAGTGAGGGAATCATAATGGGATATCCTGTAAGGGTATTCGTTCCTCACGATGTGGCTATCCTTTTAACAAGGAGCTGGACACAATTCATGTCACATAGTCGTCTGACTAAGTATGAGAAAGACATTCTAGGAGCATCAAATGTGAGTCTGGAGAGATGTGTGAATGTGAATCCAGCAACATTGCTACCGGATGCTGAAAGTGTGCAGATAAGAGATGAGATTGATCATGATTGCCTGGATGTGCTTGACTATTGTACAAAACCCAGACCAGATATAAAAGATCAGCCACTGCCTGAAAGTGATCATGTGTTTTTTGTGGATGGATCTTGTCTGAGAACGGATGAAGCTGTGTTGAGTGCAGCATATGCAGTATGTACAGTTTCGGAAGTTGTGGAGGCATCAACCTTGAAAGGAGCAGAATTGGTGGCACTGACAAAAGCCTGCAAAATTGGAAGACATGTAAGAGTGACTGTGATGACTGATAGCCAGTACGGCTTCGGAGTTGTCCACGACTTTGGCCAGATCTGGCTACAGAGAGGTTTCCTGACCTCAAGTGGAACTCCCATAAAGAATGCAGAATTGATTGGAAAATTACTTGAGGCGATACAGCTGCCTAGAGAACTGGCTGTTGTAAAATGTGCTGCTCACAGTCAAGGTGAAGATTTAGTTACCACTGGTAACAGGTTTGCAAAGGATATGGCTCAGTATTGTGCAAGGAATAATTATTCAATCAACAGAGGAAAAGAAAGCGAAGTGCCTTCTTGCTCATTCATGTTTGCTAAAGTTGTAGAAACTTGGGAAGAAGTGAAGCAGTTGCAGGATGAGGCAGGAGATGAGGAAATGAAACTATGGGTAAGAGCAGGCTGTGCACCCAGAGAAAGAGACCACGTGTGGGTCTACAGGGATGGAAGACCAGTAATGACAGACAGCATGCTGTCCACCATGGCAAGAATGTATCATGGCCAGGGACACCTGGGAAGGGATGCTGTGATAAGAGCTTTTAAACAGACTTGGTACAATCCGAAATTCAGATTGATAGCAGAGAGTCTCTGTCAAAGATGCCTGATATGTCAGCAATACAATCCTGGAAAGAAAACAGTGGTGAGCCTAGGTACAATAGGCAGGGAAGGAGGACCCTTCACCAGAATGCAGATAGATTTCATTGAAATGCCCCAAGTCAACAGATTGAGGTATGTCCTGGTGGTAGTTTGTCTGTTCTCCAGGTGGGTGGAAGCTTTCCCAACCAGAAGGAATGATGGGATAACAGTAGCTAAGCTATTGTTGAGAGAATTCATCCCAAGGTACGGGTTCCCAGTGACTATTGAATCAGACAGAGGGGGGCACTTCTATAATGAGATCATGGGTTTGATCTGTGAAGCATTGAGCATACAGCAGAAGCTACATTGTGCTTACCGACCAGAGGCTTCTGGTGTGGTTGAACAAATGAATGGTACCATCAAAAACAGAATTGGTAAAAAGTTGTTTAGCCACTGGAATGAAATGGCCTGATGTCTTGCCTCTAGTCTTAATGACGATAAGGTCTACTCCAGACAGAACAACAGGTTTGAGTCCGCATGAAATCATCATGGGACGTGCCATGAGGCATGCATTTGTACCTGTCAACAAGCTGATGACAATAACTGATGACATGATTTTGGATTACTGTAAAGGCCTGGCTGATGCAGTCCATTCTGTGTTTCACCAGGTTGGAGAAGACGCCACCACACTTGAAAAGAAACCAGCCCATGATTTGAGCCCAGGGGACTGGGTGAGAATAAAAGTACACAGGAGAAGAAATTGCTTGGTCCCGAGGTGGGGAAGACCAAGGCAAGTCGTCCTGATTACAACGACTGCTGTGAAGTGTGCTGGAGTGAAAAACTGGATACATGCAAGTCACACTCTGAGAGTTCCAAGTCCAGGTGAAGGCATTGGAAGAGAGTATTTTGATGAATCAGAATCAAGTGACGATCCAGAAGAAGAGACTGCAAGAAGAAAGAAAAATCATGAAAGGGGGGAAAGTGGGCCACGACCGGCTCTAATCCCACAAGAAGGGATTTTGAAAAGAACATTGAGGATCCAGAGACAAGACCAGATTCTGTAGAAGTGCCTGAAATCCCAACTACCAGTAGTGAACACAAAAGAAAGAAAGAAAAGAGAAGAACATTACAACAGAAGTAACCTTTGAAACCGACAAGGAAACTGGAGAAGTCTCACCTGAGATAATCGTTGTAGATGAAGAAGGGACAGAAGTAGAAAGAGAGGGACAGATTTCTGCGGAAAACCCCCGAGGAGGTGTAGGGACCATCAACACTGAGCTAGGTGAAGGGACAAGTAGACAGAAAGAAGATTGCATGCCTGAGACCCGAGGAGGGACAGAAGTAGGGCAATCTCAGGAGGTGAGAAAAGAGACTGTCGGAGAAAAAGAGACTGTTGTTGAAACAGGAACTGTTGTTGAGAAAGAAACAGTTGTTGAAAAGAAAACTACTGATGAGAAGGAAACTGTTGGTGAAGAAGAGGCAATTGAAACAGAATCTGATGAAAGTGGAGATGAGACACCTGAAGGTCGAGTTCTGAGAAAGAGAACTTGGATCAAGGAGAAAAATCTTAAAGAAGGAAAATCGAAGAGAAATGCTAAAGGAGATCTTTGGCCTAATAAGATAAAGAGACTGAGATATCGATTGACACAGTTTGAACCATCAAAAGCTGAACAAGTGAACGAAGTGTCAAGTCAGAACCAAGCCAAAGAAGGAGAAATAAAGAAATCTGAAGAAGACAAAAGAATCAGAAAACCCAACCAGAAGTACAAGTCACCCGAATGGACGTACGTGGCACTGCCTGAACAAGGAGAAGAGGCAGACAGTTAAGAAATCCAGAGGAGACTTTGCTAAGAGTGGTTGAGGAAGAAGAAACTGTGGGAATCATGGGAGTCATCCTGTCTGATATTGGAGAAGAGGCAGAAGTTCAGGACTTTCTGTATTTCGATGATAATGAAGAATTGAAAAGTGATGAGAGACCTGATTGAGTAATTCCAAAGAAGTCATCCTTGGAAGAAAGTAGAAAAGTAAAATAGAAACTAACAGACTGTATTAACCTGGTGGGTACTTGCTGCCCTAAAAGTACAGTAGTGGAGTAGAAGAGGCTAAGTCAAAAGACACGGTTAATTTAACCAGATGGCTAACACAGAAAATAACCAGAGATGGAAAAGATGGTGCAAGATGTGCTGCTGTTGTACAGGATTATTGATGCTTCTGTGGAGTGTGCTTGCTCTACTGATTTCTTTCAGAGTAACGATAGACACATTAGGTGGACACACAGAGAACACTACTAGCATAGGGAAAAGCTCCCAGAGAGTAGTCCCAACTAGTATGAGCAATATACATGTACATAAGGATAGGTCTATTAATGATTTTTCTAGCAATGTGTTTTCAAAATTATTGTACGAATACGTAAAGACAATGGATGTAAGGGATTGCTACATCTGTATGCAATTACCTGCCTCTGTTTCAGAAGGAGTTACTTATCATCACCTTCCAGCTACGTATGGAATTTCGTGTAGTGTGCTAATTAGTATATTCTATCAATTAGGGAAATTAAATTATAGTTTGTCTAACGTAGATAATGTTTTAGGGCAATTGCCAATGAACAAAGATTTGAATCGTGCCAAGAAAGCTAACATTTTAGGTGAGATTTTTATAGAAACTAAAGAATTAACATTAGAATACATTTATAGAAACAATTTAACTTGCCGTTTGAAGGGAGAAGAGAAAACATTCTTAGACATGGTTGAAAAAAGGAGATTAGGGATGCACAAAAATGCTGATGGAAAGAAAATGAGAGAAACAATGTGGGACGTAGAGAAAGAGAGAGAATTAAAGAATGGAGCCAGTCCAACTTTGGCCATAGATGCATCACAGAAGGGAAAACTATGTATCACGAGAAGGAAATCCCAATATGATAATTATTTTATAGGGACAAGTGAGTGCCATGATACATATTTTATTGCAACCGGTTGGGGATTTAGAGGAGGAGAAGATCCAGTCTTTCCTGGAGTGTATTATATATGTGGGAACAAGGCTTATTACAGGTTGCCTGACCATTGGTATGGCACATGCTATGTTGGCCTGGTCTTTCCAAAAATCTTTCACATGGATAGAGTAGATAACACTGAAGACACTAATATACTAACACGTGGTAGAAGAGAAACCTGGACAGAGATTGTAGGAGATATTTTTGGAGCTCTGATTCCAGCAGTGGGAATAACTTTGAATGCTTATAATATTCGGAAATTGTCAACAGTTGTGGATCGTTTGTCCGCAAATACAGCTGGAGGCTTCCTAGTGCTAGACACTGAAATGGTTGCCTTACGGGCTATGGCGATGCAAAATCGACTTGCCCTTGATATCTTATTGGCAAAAGAGGGTGGAGTCTGTGGAATGCTGAAAGTTCAACATTGTTGCACTTACATTCCTGACGAAAGCAAAGTTCTAAAGATCTTTATAAAAAATATTACTGATTTGCATGAGGAATTAGTACCACTGGAAGCTGAAACTATCTGGACTAGAATGGCTAACAAAATGATTGCTATTAAGAATTTTATAGCTAAATTAGGTAGTACCATATTTGGTAAAATATTATTTCCACTAACATGTGTGGTTGTTGCATTATTAGTACTAAGATTAGGATGTATATGTTGTAGGTATAGAAGAAATAAAGAGAAAACAAAACAAGAAATTGTAAAAAGAAGAGTAAAGAAAAATGAAAGAGAAATACAAGAAATAGAATTAGAAGAATTAAGAGAAAGTATATATAAAGAAGCTAAGAAAGAAGATGAGAGAGAGACAAGATTATAACATCTGAGCAGGAAGACATTTAAACTTTCGCAAAAGTGGGAAAATTTGAATTTTGGGTATTATTTGGTGATAATATCACAAAAGGGGGGATTGCTGGAGCAGGGAAAATAGTCTAAACCGAAACCCCTGTTCCATTTTCGTATATCTTTATTAAAATGATTAATAACTAATTATAATAATTAATAGTGTGATGTGGTTTTGATTAATCAACCTTATTAACAGACAAAATACACGTGGGAATGCATCTGCATGGCTAAAATAATAAGTGAACTAAGTGCGTTTTGTATATTAAACAAATATATGTTGTTTAGTGGTATTATTGTGATTTTGCGCTTAAATAAACATGCACTAATGGCTTTGTATGTCGCATATGGCTAGATAAATGCACACACATATGGGTATTAGTCAGGGAATAACACTGTTTTAATTATTTCCATGTATTAATTATGTTTTTATGCTCTTTTTACTTAAATTGACAATTGTGGCCTGCCATAAAATGGCCACCAACCGCAGCCTAAATTCGAGTAGATGACTTTGCAAACAAAAGCGTTCTGCACTGACTGCAACCCTGTCCGGACATTCAATTTGGAATAGCCAATCACAGACGTGAGAACCTTGAAATTTAACTTTAATATTGTAATTTTCATTATAAATATTGGTAGTCTAGAGAGGTTAGATCCAATCCCTTCCTGAACCTTTGACCTGTGATCCCGACGCTGACAGAGAGGACGGTGACGCCTATGACTGAGCCAGAGTTACAGACTGATGTACTGAGGACCCGTTCTGACTTAGAAAATGACAAATAGCCAGAATAGGTAAATATGAAAAGATGATGCTGCGTTTTGCTGAGTTTTAACCTGCACTAAATTTTAGATAAAGAGAAAATAATGTTTAATAAATGTGTCGGGTGATTATTTTAGTGAATGATTTATTTTGAACATTTGGAATGTATATATTTTGTTTAATCAAACCTATAGCAACTAGTTGATCCATGAGACCTATCTGAGGGAGGAACTGTTAGGGTGATTTAAAAAGAAAGTGGTTCTTCCTTCGGAGTGAAATGCAGATTGGTTAGAAAACATATCAGGTAGAAGTTAGTCTTTTATTCCCTTCACAGGCACGGATAGTTTGATTAGAATGAGTGTTGGTGTTATGGGCCCCACCAGCGTATGATGTGTGAGTGTGCGTTTGACTGTGAAATCATTCCGTCCGTGGAAGTAGAGGTGATTTGCAAGCTCCGATCTGCGCCACAGACTCACTCCCATCCGGTGGAGCATGGAAGGTAGGACGGGAGAGAAGGGCATTTTAAGTATTTATTCCACAGGCTCCTACTCAGACCCGCGCTACTGCCCTGGAGGACGGGTGCCCGAGTAGGTCATACCACCCAGACAGAAGCCGCTCAAAGACCCGGGGATAATTTCCCCGAGGGGGAGGCAGTGCAGTAGGAAACGTCAGGAGAGCACAGTTAAACCCCCTGACACTGCGGCCGGCCGGTATGGCAGTGCAGGGAGGTCCTGGCCAATCTGGCCGAAGGAGGCTGTCTCTCCTTACCCTTTCCCTCGGTCCTCGTGGATCTCGACGAATTAAGGCCGTGGTGGGAGGGGGGGACTTGTATGTATGATGAGGAGTACCCCACAAGGGAATAACAGCCTCTGAGGGGTAGGACTCGGGGGGGGGGTCCTGGCCCAACTCACAGAATGAGGTGGAGGCCGGACGTCCGGCTATTGGCATATAACACTAAGGGCTGTCGGTACAATATCCGTGCCCTGACCAGACATCACCTCCTTTGGTTGCGCTTCATGATCGCACCCACATAGCCAGGCGAGGGGAGGGTGGATGCCCAACCGGAGGAGGGAGGATGGCACCCAAAACCAAGTGGAAACCCTGCAGCTCCCAACCTGATTGCCAAGCCGTGGCTCGGTAGCTGGCGGACACTCCGGTCCCGCGCCATCCAGCGTAGCCTCAGGGCCCCAATGCTCACTTGTGACCACGGGTGGCGGCGGAGTGTTGGGGAGGTGTTTGGGTGGCATGGATGACTCTCCGGCAACCTCATCCTTGCTCTCCCAACAACCTCATAGCTCGCAGCTGAACGACCGAGCTGTGCGGCGGAAGGTGAAACCCCCCCTTTGCCTGCCCCCAGTCCCAGTTAATCGGCCTGATTCCCCCAGGGACCGCTACAGCGGATTTCTTGAAAACCTTGAACGGGGAATTAACCACTGGGACAGGGGTCCCACAAGGGCCGTTACCCGCGTGGTGAGACGGGGGGGTTCGGTCACAACTAACCTCACATCCCACTCCGACCGACCACACGACCTGAGTGGGGACTCGGCAGCTATCCCTTAGCAAGACGGCGTGTCTGGCAACAAGGCGAGACGTCGACAGAAAAGAGGGCGAAGGATAAATACCCCTGACCCCACCGCCCCTCCCCGGAAGTGGGTCGGCCAGACGTCTTCCCTGGCCGTGGCCCAGGGACTAGACCGGCGACTCCAGTGCCTTCCTGTGGCACTAAGGCGTCCGCCCTTTTAAGGGGGGCTGCTGCGCAACCCCCCCGGGCAGCCTTGAATAGCATCGCACGCATGTGAGAGGGACAGGTCAGGCAAAATAGAGCGCTGGAATACAGCCAGCCAATCAGAGGGAAAACAAGCATTTACAAAAACAATAGGGCTCGTATTTACACGAGACCTATTGCATTGTAATAAATATGCAGGCGTCCAAGAAGGCTGGCACGGGAGTGGGTGGGAGGGATGTGGTGGGCAGAGAAGTGAGGGACTGCGGGAGGGAATGGGGGGAGGCAGGGAAACAAAACAGTTTTAAAAGTAAAGGGGCCGATAGCTATGGAAGGAGAAAAATTATGACATAGCTGTCAGGAGGCGGGATTAAGTTGACGAAAACCAATAAGATTACAGCATTTAGGAATTCAGCCAATTAAAAAGATAGGTGGAAAGTGGGCAGAGCTTCCCCACCTATACTGTATACAGCATCTCTCCACGAGACAGCGCATGCGCTGTCTAGCCGAGACCTAAAAACTACTGAAAGGATTCATGACAAACTTGGCATGAAAGTGGAACTTTACTCAGAGAGTGTGTGTTGGTTGGTTAAAAATCTGTTTAGTAGTAGCCATTTAAAAAAGTTGCCGGCTGGGCCTGAAAGGGTTGACATTTCTGTATATCTCCACCATTTAAAGTTCTGATTCAGTGATTCACGACTCCTGTCAATCAGATTTGAACTTTTTGACAAATGTGATTAGCTGGTGAAGGTCTCTGAAGAATTTTTCTTTTACAATCTTAAAAATTGCAAATTCAATTTAGATCGCAGCTTTCACGCTGAGGGAAAAAAAAAATACCAGAAAAGGGAGCATCTATAAAAAGTGTCTTACCCTTGTGTAGAGATAAGGAGAATCTACTGAAAAACTTAATTAAAGAGACCAGGGAAAAGCATAGAAAACTGCTTGTGATTCAAAACACAATCATGATTGTCAGATGCCATTTTAAGGAGTGGATTCATCAGCCATTTCATGAAAAATGACAAATCAATTTGGTTTGTGACTTTTACATTAGGGTGAAAATTAAAAAGCTAGAAGTGGTGTGAGGAAGAAAAAAGACAAGGGAGAGACAATTTCCATGCATAGTGGGGCTTGTGCGCAGCAGGTGTTGGTCGGCTACAATGGATAGGGTGCAGGGCCTATACTGTGGCCCATACCCACTGCACATGTCCTTCAGATATGTGCAGTGGGTGATGGCCACATGCAACAAAAACAATTGATGGACAGAATGCAGAACAATGTCATACATTCACCCCAATATAGAGCTCTGGGCCTAAATCCATCATGTTTTTGATCACCATGCCACACCATTTTGGACCTAGCCATATGCAAATCAGTCTTGACCCTGTGCCCTATGGGAACAGTCCATCCCGAACTGCCAGGCCAGGTCCTCCCTGGACTGGAAACAAGCATCCTAGGACCGGTTTCTGGGTTTCAGCCCTCAACAGCCAGGGTAGCTTGAATCCAGTGGCATGGAGAGCAAGGGATCCATGTCTGGGCATACCCGTCCCACTCGGGGTGACAAATGCAACAAAAACAATTGATGGACAGAATGCAGAACAAAAAAATACATTCACCCCAGTACAGAGATCTGGGCCTAAATCCATAATTTTTTTGCTCCCCATGCCAATCCAGTTTGAACACAGCCATATGCGAATCTGTCTTGACCCTGCACCCAATGGGAATAGTCCAGCCCCATCTGCCTGGCCAGATACTCCATGGACTGGTAAGCATCCCTGGACCGGTTTCGGGGTTTCACCGCTCATCAGCCAGGATAGCTTGAGTCCAGTGGCACGGAGAGCGCGGAAACACGTCTGGTCATACCAGTCCCACTGGGGTGACAAACGCAACAAAAAGAATTGGGTGATGGCCACAGGCAGAAGGTTGGGTAACCAACCTCTGCTGTGCATTGTCGAAGCGGAAGTTGAGAGTAAGTGTATTACAAAAAATATAGAAGCTAAATGAAAAAACACAGTTAAAAACGGACTTGTGGTTATGGCACCAACACGCAAAACCACTGACATTTGCCAGGTATAGTATGCAATGCATGCCATAACTCACATCACCTGCCATGCACAAAAAGCTATTTGCAAATGGCAGTCGAAAAAAAGCAAGAGTTAAACATGGCATGTTATGTGAATTATGGCATGCATTTAGTGCGTTGCATACCATACCTTGCAAATTATTGTTGTTTTTCAGTTTTGTTCTATAACGATCCCCATTAGTTTTCTTTTCTAAAAAACCAACACATATATGAAAGGCATTGTCATTTACAATGGCAATAGCTTAAACTCTCGCAAATGCAAGACCTATTGCATCGCAAATGCTTGTTTGTGTTTGGCATCTATGAAGCTCTTGGCTATTGGCTTGATATGTCTTATGCGAGTAGAACTACCCACTCTGGTCACGATTTCATGGTCTTCCATAAACAGTGAATGAAACAGTCAGTTTTGTCAAGAAATATTGATTGGGCCACCAAACACTCCTTGATCAATTTAAAATTTACATTAATATTTAAATATAATTACAATATTTTATTATATATTTCTCTTTAGTTCATTTATCATTAGACATTTTGTTCAGCAGTGATTCAATGAGAATCAAAAATTACAAACAGACAACTCATGTGGGGCACTTTTAAAAGGTCTTTTTATTGTACTTTTAATGAGTGACACTCCTGCAATCATTTCTAATCTCTAATAACTCTTGAAGTCCAAGCACGTTCATTCTTGCGAGGTGGTACTTAATAATGCAAAAGACATTGACGTACGGAACTTTCAGCTGCAAATATGCGCTTTTGTTTCCATCGCAGGAAACGCTGCCGAGTTCCCTTCATGGTCCTCCCGCAGCGGCGGCGTCCGTGGAGCTCGGCAGGCCGCTGAACATGTCTTTGGTACCCAGGCATACTTCCGCTGTGCAGCACAGGAAGCTGTTCTCTCCAGCTGAGCAGTTTGCTGCCGCTCCACTCCCACTGTTAGTAGTTTCTATGAACAAAAATATAAAGAAAAGCAAATTAACCTCCTGATAAATGAATCGTGACTCATCGCACTCATGGTTTGTCAATCCACAAGACAGTAAACTCCAGTCCGGGTTTCAGGCTAGTCTCAAAGATGATGCACATATAAGGAATTCTCACATGTGAAGAGTCTCAGTGGAGATTATCTGCATGGTTGTTGTGATTTTGAAACCCTACTTTTGCTAGCCTGATCTCTGTGTAAACTACGACCATAGGCAGCGAACGACGACTACGTTTCGGTGCCAAATGATCGGCGTCTTATTCGGGGCACGTGCTGCACTCCAGCCTTGGACACCGAAAGCAGGAAGTGACAGAGATGCAGTCGATGCAGCACAACTTACGTTTAGGTCTGGATAGACACAACTGCACTGCTGGACTAGAATTGCCGGTCTGTAAATGTCCTGCAGATATTGTATTCACCCACACTGCAGTCCATGAGAGTTGTAGCAGTGATAACATAGATATTGTTTTTACTGCCCCAGAAGCAGGAATAGCAAAGGCGCAGGAGTGATAGGAGTCCGCCTACAGATAGGTACATTTTCTTGCATCTGTGGTGGATAGAGCCAGGAGGCAAAGGTACTGGGAGCCACCAGCAACGCCCTTACGCTGGAATGGCTAGTCTACCATGCCTGGTACTAAAATGGGAAAGGCCGGGGCAAAACTACAACTGCCCGCATGAGGGTGGGAGCGGCACATGTCTGAAGCACAAGGACATAAGCCTGGGCCACCATCTTGTAAACCCTTACCCACAATGCCAGCAGAACCAGCTATGCATGGTATCCATGCAGGACCACGTGGCCCCCTATGAATGGTGCTGCTGACATTCTCAGCTTCATCTTCCACTAGAAGGGGGGGGGGTAACGGCAGACCTGCTGCAGAGGTGCCCAGTGGCGAGTGAGACATAAGAGCGCAAAGCCACCACCATGAGGGAAAATGCAGTGCAAGGCTCCCCTCACACTACTTACAGCAAAGCCATCCCCTCCTCCAGTGTGCACAGCCTAATTCCTTTAAAAGGATTCCCTGTAATAGGCAGATCCATTTACTGCATTGTACAGAGAAATGCGGCTGCCTGAGGCACACACAGTGCACCCTGGTAAGAGGGCGGCCCCCTTAGTGCTGCATTCTGGCACGCTCACACCACTTCAATCAATGGGACCACCCACGGGAGTCTCCCCATTTCCAGCACTCTCCATGCGTCATTTCTGGTGCCAAGGCTACTGGGGCCAGGTACTTATACCTGCCCAACCCAGGTGCTGACCTCTTTGTTCCCCTACTGGACACACTGGAAGTCATGTACGGTTGCATCATGTCGGTTATATAGACGGTGTTTCATCCGTTTCAGCCGATGAGTATGGGGCCCTTAAGGGGTCATTGCTCCTGTCTCTGGTTGATGACATCCGGTTGGTTGGTTCAGGGGAACAATTTTTGAGCACCAGGGTTAATGACACCAGCAATGTCGGGCATTATTGTCAAATGTGTAGTGTGCTCAGCGGGGCCTAATATGAGGTATTGAATCAACTGCCCGAGTCAAGATGTCTGTAGTTTGCCAGTTCGGTCCTACATGGGAGCGATTGACGCATTTTCAGGGGAGCACGGCTGGACAGTTCCACCTCTTATGGGTATGCTAGTACCAACATGGCTGTGGGATTTAACCCATATGGGCCAGACCTGCGAATGCACTGCAGCTGCAACACAGATTCAGCTGCCACCCACAGGGCAGGGATGTTTAAAAGGCACTGGAGCGACCCCTTGACCCCGTTGCCAGGGCACTCGCTCCACCTGACTGTGCCCGTGTTGTTCCCAGCTGATTGCTGCTACTGGGAAGGTTTGTTCACCTGTTACTGTTTGTCACCTGCTTGTACTGTTTGTCACCCGCTTGTACTGTTGTTCTGTACTGCCTTGTTGGTATTCTGACCCCTGTGCCTTGTTCTCCACGCCTCCCCTGCCATCCTCTCTCCTGCCGCTGCGTCTCCTGCAGCCCCGCCCCCGTCCCCTTGCCTTGACTCTCCTCGCTGTTTTCCCGCCGCTGCGTCCCCTGCGGCCCTGCCCCCTTCGCTCCAATTCGCCATTTCTCCACCCTCCCAGCTGCTCCATCCTCTCACCTCCACTTCTTATTGCGGCCGCCGTGAGGCCGTGCCACTGGCGCGCTGAAGGCATTCCAAAGCCAAGCCTGTCGGCGCCCGCCTGCGCCTGTCCGTGCCCAGCGCCAGAACGACTGGACCTCACGACCGCCACGACGCCAGACTCCGATACGACACCAAAACCCTCCTCGCCCTCAATGCCGGGTGAGACCACACCTGCTCCCATGCTGCCCCGAATCACATCCACGGACCTTTCTCCTGCCGCACCTGCAGCTTCACCTGTGACAGAACCACCAAACCACCAAGGACCGGACCCAACCACCTCCGCTGTATACTCCTAAACACACGCTCTGCACCCAAACACGCCGTAGAGCTCTGAGACCTGCTCTACACCTCTGCCCCTGACGTTGCCTTTCTGACAGAGTCCTGGTGGAACGACTCCTCGGCGTCCGACATGGCCATAGCCATCCCGGACGGCTACAAGATCTCCCGCAGAGACCGTAGCAACGGAATTGGAGGAGGAATAGTCATCATACACAAGACCACCTTCATGGTCTCGACGTCACCATCAGCACCGCCGAACACCTGCACTACCGGATCCACACCGACCCCAACACCACCCTCAGAGGAACCCTCGTCTACAGACCCCCCGGACTCCGGCCACCGTTCAGCGACTCCATCGCCGACCTCGTCAGCACACCCCACACACTCGCCTCCACGGACTACATCCTCCTCGGGGACCTGAACTTCCACAACACCAACTCCGCCACCCTGATCGACAACCTCGCCAACCTCGGCCTCAGTCAACTCCTCACCACTCCCCCCCATGCCACCGGCCACACACTTGACCTCATCTTCTCCACAAGCCCCCACGTCTCCTTCGACCACACCAACGAACTCCACTGGACTGATCACCGATGCATCCATTTCACCTACAAGAAGATCACCACGCACCACCGCACCCAACAGCTGCCCTGCCGCTGCTGGAGCAAAGTCACTGAAGAACAGCTGACCACCACACTCGCCCAGATCCCACCCACCAAACCCCACCGACCCAGACACCGCTGCACGCAACTTCAGACAATGGATCAACGACTGTGCCAACACCCTCGCCCCGCTCAAGAAACCCTCCAACAGCCGTGCCAGCAAGAAAGCCACCTGGTTCACCGAAGAGCTCCAGACCTCCAAACGAGCATGCCAGAAACTGGAGAAGAAATTGCTCTACGAACGAACATCAGACAGCCACTCAGCCCACAAAGATGCCACCCGCGGACATCACCACCTCATCAAATTAGCCAAGAGATCTTCTTTCAAATCCCGCCTGGACAACAACGAACACGACAGCTTCAGCATCATGAAGGAACTATCCAACCCCAAGGCCAACACCAATGACATCCCGCCCTCACAAGAACTGTGCGATTCCCTGGCCACCTTCTTCCACCGCAAGATCGCTGACATCCACGACAGCTTCAACACCACGACTGCCGCGACTATGCCAGACCCCACCCCCCCTGCAAACACCACCCGCTTCAACCGCCTGACCTCCTGGACCAACGTCAACGATGACGAAACACGCAAGATCATGAACGCCATCCACTCAGGATCACCGTCAGACCCCTGCCCACACCACATATTCAACAAAGCAGACGCAGCCATCGACCCCAACTACGGAAGATAATCAACATCTCCCTCAAGACAGCCACTTTTCCGGAAAGCTGGAAGCACGCCGAGATCAACGCCCTCCTCAAAAAGCCCAAGGTGGACCCCACGGACCTCAAGAATTTCCGGCCCATCTCCTTGCTCCCGTTCCCGGTGAAGGTCATCGAGAAAGTCGTCAACATGCAACTGACCCGCTACCTCGAGGACAACAACATCCTAGACCTGTCCCAGTCCGGATTTCAAAGAAACCACAGCACCGAGACAGCCCTCATCGCCGCCACAGATGACATCAGGATCCAACTAGACAACGGCGAAACATCAGCCCTCATCCTCCTGGACCTGTCAGCCGCCTTCGACATGGTCTGCCACCGCACACTAAAGACACGCCTCCAAGAAGCTGGAATCCAAGAAAAGGCCCTGGACTGGACCACATCCTTCCTCTCCGGCAGAACCCAGAGTGTCCGCCTCCCCCCTTCCACTCCGAAGCCAGTGCATCATCTGCAGCGTACCCCAGGGCTCATCCCTCAGCCCGACGCTGTTTAACGTCAACATGGCCCCTCTCGCTCACGTCACCTGCCAGCACAATCTCAACATCATCTCCTACGCCGACTACACTCAGCTGATTCTCTCCCTCACCAAGGACCCACACACCGCCAAAACCAACCTCCACGAGGGAATGAAGGCCGTCGCTGAATGGATGAGGAACAGCCGACTAAAGCTGAACTCAGGAAACAGCACCAACACCCACCGACCACGCACGCAACCTGGGAATCATCCTCGACTCCTCCCTCTCCATGTCGAAGCAGGTCAACACCGTCTCCTCCTCCTTCTTCAACACCCTCCGCATGCTCTGCAGGATCTACGAGTGGATCCCCATCAGGTTAGACTACGGCTACGCACTCTACACTGGTATCCCGGCCAAACACCTGCGACAACTTCAACGCATCCAAAACGCCTCCGCCTGACTGATCCTCAAAATCCCTCGCCGCAGCCACATCACCCCCCACCTGAGAGACCTACACTGGCTCCCCGTCAAAAAGAGGATCACCTTCAAACTACTCACCCACCCACACAAAGCACTCGACAACACCGGACCAGCCTACCTCAACAGCCGACTCAGCTTCTACACCCCCACTCGCTAGCTCTGCTCCGCCAGCCTCACACTCACTGCTGTCCCACCCATCCAATGAACGACCTCCGGTGGCAGATCCTTCTCCTTCTTCGCCGCCAAGACCTGGAACACCCTCCCTACCCACCTACGGCAGACCCATGACCTGCTCACCTTCAGAAGACTCCTCAAAACCTGGCTCTTCGAGCAGTAGAAGCACCCCCTCCACTCAGCGCCTTGAGACCCTCACGGGTAAGTAGTGCGCTTTATAAGTTTAATGATTGATTGATTGATTGATGTGGTCCTGGCTGGCCTGATCATGCATTGGCATCGATTGCCATCTAGGTTCGAATCAGAGCAATACCAAGTATGGTAAATCAGAATATATATATTTTTATATTTTTCCTCATCCTAGCAGAATAACAGGGCAGCGGGGAACATGGGAGAGGCGTGGTTTCTGGCTCTTTCCCTGGGGAGGTGGGCGTTACGGGGCCAGGTGCCAACGTGCTCGTAGCCGTTCGGTGAGGGTGGCAAACAGGTGAGCAACACATTGCCCGTGTTCTAGAGATCTGACGAGGTGCTTGTTCTGTGTCGGGTCGTGTCTGGGGTCGCAGCACTTGTGCTCTGCACCTTCGTGACCCCCAACTCTCACAGGGCCTCATTTTATTGCTGTTTCCTGCATTAGTGAGATACTGATGGGCCTGCTCTCGTGGTGATCTCCCTAAGTGGAGATCAGTGATCCCTTGTGGCTTACAATTTGAATGCCCACATGGACATGATTCAAGCCAGTTAGGCTCTATGGGGAAGCTCTGCTTAGTGCATGCGGTAGCAAGTATTTGACATGACGAATTTGTGGATAAGTCTAGGACTATGTATTTCAGGGTACAGGAGAATGGGCTGGAGCTGGATGTATGTCTGTTTGGCAAAGGATACAGCAGGTCCTATACGGGTGGACTCCCCTTTCGGCTTCACGAGGGTTCCTCTCAGCCATTAACAAGTAGTTTTCGTGTGCTCACCAACCGTCGTCATGGGTGACTTTGTATCCCTTCAGCTACATAGGGGTACCATCTCAAGGAGCACTGCATTTCACTTTATGCCAAACCCCAGGAGTCTTTATGGAAGGACCCTGGATGTAAACATTGGCAACCCGCTAGTCAATCAGGCAGTTGTAAGCCTTAGCAACCGAGGGCTGGCCTTGTAACGTTCCACCTCTAAAGAGGCGTGAGTAAAATCATGGACAGCTGGTCTATGGTATTAAAGAGAAAAACTCCCCAAATAAAAAGGTAGCACCAGTTGAATTGGCCACTGTGCTGTTTGGCTCATCAGGCAGGTAGACAGCTTAGGATACTCATCGCTGCCTGTCCTTGGATCACCCGTAAGTTAACCCACAATGACTCCTGCACCGACCTCTGGAACTGACGCCTGCCGACGCCACTCTACTGGACCTCACCACAAGGCCCGATGCCCTGCATTCTAAAGGTACTGTTTGCGAGTCATACCAACACTGTAGCTGACCCACGAATGAGCGGTATGGGTTTGTTGTTAACGACACCGTGATAGCCATCGATTTCAAGGAACTGTATTTTAAGTCTACTTTTTCTTATTGATATTTCTTAGAACTGTATAGTGGATTTTTATAGTTTTGGTCTTGTTTTGCACAGATAAAATATTGGATATTTTTCTAAAACTGGTGTGGTGTCCTTTTGCAGTGTCTTCACTGTATGTTATGTCCAAATGCTTTACACACTGCCTGTGAGATGAGCCTGACTGCTGGTGCCAAGCTACCAAGGGTGTGAGTAGGGGTTATTTTAGAAGTGTGTCCTCTTACCCTGACTAGGAATGAGGGTCCTGACTTGGACAGGGTAACAACCCGCAACAACCTGCCAACTAGGGACCCCCATTACTAGCAGAAACAGAGTATCATTTGTTGTGTAATAGTTAAACTTACTGGAGCAAATTCATACTCTAGGACATTGGCAGTGTCCCCACTCAGCCTAACAGAGTTGCACGATGTTGACTAAAATCCACAAAATCTCCCTTTTGGAACTCAATTTACAATAGTATTTGTGTATAGGGTCAGTTCACACACTGAGATAGAATTTCTAGAAGTGTAATACCATTTCTGAAATTCACACAAATAGTATTATACTTTGAAAAATATTTCTGACGCAAACCTCTGTGAGTGTGGAGATCGAAGAGTGAATGGGGCTCCACAGTATGAATTTTCCAAAAGTTCGAGCAAACCCATAAGCATACTTGTTTGTGGATTGTCAAACTTTTTTTCTTGTCCATCTCTACTCTAGGAGTATTTTGGGAATTCTGTAAAAGATAGATACCTGCACCCATGCGAAGAGGTTAGCCTGCAGATTTTATGTCTTTGAATCGGATGTATGACGTTACAACGCACACTTTTACAACGCATGCACTTACAACACATTTTTTACAACGCACAATCCATTACAACGCATGACATTACAACGCAGGACACTACAACGCATTTTAAAAAACTACCTTTACAACGCATTTCCATTACAACGCATACTACCTTTACAACGCATACCATTACAACGCATAATATTAAATTGCATTTAAGGTAAGTATTAGATAGTATAGGGGTAAAAATTACTATTCTAACTCCAGGGGGTGCAACAGTAGGGTAAGTGTTGGATAGTATAGGGGTAAAAATTACTATTCTAACTCCAGGGGGTGCAACAGTAGGGTAAGTGTTGGATAGTATAGGGGTAAAAATTACTATTCTAACTCCAGGGGGTGCAACAGTAGGGTAAGTGTTGGATAGTATAGGGGTAAAAATTACTATTCTAACTCCAGGGGGTGCAACAGTAGGGTAAGTGTTGGATAGTATAGGGGTAAAAATTACTATTCTAACACCAGGGGGTGCAACAGTAGGGTAAGTGTTGGATAGTATAGGGGTAAAAATTACTATTCTAACTCCAGGGGGTGCAACAGTAGGGTAAGTGTTGGATAGTATAGGGGTAAAAATTACTATTCTAACTCCAGGGGGTGCAACAGTAGGGAAAGTGTTGGATAGTATAGGGGTAAAAATTACTATTCTAACTCCAGGGGGTGCAACAGTAGGGAAAGTGTTGGATAGTATAGGGGTAAAAATTACTATTCTAACTCCAGGGGGTGCAATAGAAGGGTAAGTGTTGGATAGTATAGGGGTAAAAATTACTATATTATGCATTGTAATGGTATGCGTTGTAATGGTAGTATGCGTTGTAATGGAATGCGTTGTAAAGGTAGTTTTGAAAAATGCGTTGTAGTGTCCTACGTTGTAATGTCATGCGTTGTAATGGATTGTGCGTTGTAAAAAATGCGTTGTAAGTGTAGTGCGTTGTAAAAGTTGCGTTGTAAAGGTTGTTCCCCCTTTGAATCAGGCCCTTTAAATAGGACCCAGGTGGTGGCGAGATTAGGTGTAGATTAGAAAGGATTCATATTATTAAATGTCTTCAGGCATGGTTTCTAAAGACATCTTTGCTTGGAATTATGAAAAGAAGAGAGACGGTTTTCACGAATTAAATGTGTGCAACCACAATTTGTCCCAATGTCCTCATTCAGAGGTGAAAACTCCTAATTACAAAGTCAAAGAAGAATGAAAAGGAGTGAGAGACAAAAACTGCGTGAACATGGATAAAATGAAGAACTGTAAAATCAGTGGATGAACACAGAATGAGAGGAATGAAAAGAGACAAATGGATAATACAGTATGGAAAAGTAAACCAAAGGAGGGAAATTGGTGGGCAAATGAAAAAATGAAAAATCATCATTGTGTTTATGTTAGTGCACCCAAATAGAACTATAAATATGGAGTAACAAGAACTCACAAAACTAGAAATAGGCAGGATCACAGCTATAGATGTGAGTTTCTTTTTCACATTGTTAATTTGTGTCTACAAAATAAAAGCATGAAGCTTGTGAAGTCCTGTGTAAGCTGGGTATGTGCCTGAAAATCAGGACTATGCTGAATATGTTGTAGTCAAATTCAGACACCTGTTCCATTCCTCATACCTTTCTCATTCAAGTGCTGAGCCACTGCAGAAGAAAAGCTAAGCAAAGTAGGTACATGTTTACAAAATACTTGTGAGTTAACGAAGTCAAAGTTTAACATTCCTCAGGAGAAAAGCTAGGCATGGAATGCATTCGCTTAGAAAAAGCATGCTGGTTACCAGTGAAATTGTTTCAGAATACTCAAGAGAAAACACTAAGCACTGTTAGCACCCATATACAAAATTCCCATGGATTACAAGGGTCAACTAAACTTTGCAAGAGAAACTGAAACACAGGCCTAAGTGAAGGCCAATCAAGAAATTCTTGAAACAATGGGTAGCCAAATAATTAGGATAATTGCAAGTCAACAGCAACAAATATGTGGAGGTGGCTCAAAGGCAGGAGGACAACAATTTAGCCATCTGTGGAGTACGGAGTACTGTGCATGGTGGGGGTGGAGAGCTAAGGAAAGAATAAGTCAACCTTTGACCTTCCAGACAGTGGAGGCAGGGGCAGGGACTTTCAATGGGGGTGTCTGAGTGGCATGGGCACAAAGCACCAATGATGAACTAGATTTAGGGCCAGCTTAAATGAACAGGAGCAAGTCACCAGGAATTAGCACATTACATAGGTGCTCATAAGGAGTAGCATCAGCTTGGGCTATAAATGTTAAACTGCTTTGGATTCTCATCCAGGGAAGGCGTAGGAGTGGCATAATGAGGTGAAATACTGTAATTTCTCCCGTTTTTTTGCTCTTTCCATTGTATGCTGCATTCTACAGCACACGTAGTAGGAGCAAAACAACATTAATGATTGCATTTGTGCAGGAATGTGTCCCTTTCTGCACAACAACAATCATCCCTGCAATGCAGTCTCCCTTGCACCATGGCGCAAGGATGCTGTTTGTGCGCCAGCACAGGGGATAAGGAGAGAAATGCGCTGTATCTTGTAGATACAGCGCATTCCTGCCCTTTTATTTAGACACAGGGCAGTGCAGCAGGAAGATTTGCTGCGCTGTCGTCTGTCAAAATATGGTAAATGAGGCCCATAATTTTTGCTGTTGAAATCTTTTAATCGGAGTGTTTCTGACTGAAGAAATGATTGGTACATCTATCAATATGTCTCTAAACATGTAGCCTGTACTTCTAAAGAGGTCTGCACATAGCCTGCTGGATTTTCCCTAGGTAACAATTAGAGAGCACAGAACTCACAAGTCAGACTTTTTATCTTCAGAAAAATTATGAAAATTTACAAGTGCACATAGATCTTCACTGGTTGTCAATGAGGCAGGGAAGGGATTTTAATCCAGATTGCTTGATTGCATAAAGCCTTTGACAGCCCAGCTCAGTCCTCTACCAGCCAACTTCAGGCCTTACATTCCCGGGTGCCATCCTTGTGTTTACTGAGGGTAGACATTCTTGATTCAATAATTCAGGGCAGGTCAAGACTTACTTGTGGCCACTCTTTTTATGAATTACTCAGACTTACCAGATGTCATGTACCCATCCCTGTGCTTCTTGTAAGGAATCCTTACCTGGAGCAGCTATCACAATGGTGATCCAGCTAATCCCTGGTAAGATGAAAATAACACTGAGTCAGAAAGACAAATGGAGGGCTCATCAGCAGGGCAATGCAATGCGTTGTTCCACCCTAGGCAACAATATTTTGTCAGACTCAACCACTTGCTGCTTGGAGGGGAAATCCGCTGCCTCCTCCCCCTGGTGCCGTGGTCTCACAGTGTAGGACTGAGTATCTTATAGTATTTTTGTCACACTATTTAACTCATCTTGAACAACTGGTTAGGGTACAATCATTAATGTTTGTCTTGGGGTGCTGGCATGCAGTGGCTCTAGTTTATGCCCTAGGGCTCTCTGTATCAACTTTGTGCCTTGTTTTTATCTTGTGCAGTCTTCTAGCCAATACTACATAACAAAGGCAAGAATAACAATAACAGGAATTTCATGAGTCATGCGTTTTACAAATGTACTTTATGCTATGAGTTGCATGCTTGCTCGGCACATATAACACTGCGGATCTTGATTGGTTGGCGGCGCGCACATGATATTGTTATTAGCCAGATCCACACGTGATTTTTCCAGTTGTAAGCACAGCACGCTATTCAAAAAGTAAAGAATGAATGTTAACAAACTTCAAAAAATCTTACAACTTTTAAAACACGCTCCATTTTGGTGAAACCCTTAATATTATTGGCATTGGATTTCTTTTTCTAAATGCAATAAATACAACCTATAAAGGCTTTTTGAAAGTTAGAACATCACTGGAGTTTTGTAATTGTTGGTATTGGTTGCCAAAAGGTTATAAAAAATAAATCTTATAACTTTATAATGTAATAACTTTTAGGTTATAGATCTGTTATATATTTTTAGATGAAAGAGTGTGTTACAAAAAAAACACCACCTACATCCACTGGCCTGTGGCGAAACATTAAGTAATGTAATTTACATGCATCACGAAGGGAGAGAAGAAGAAAGGAGGGACTGGAGAGGGGTAGGTGGTGAAATAGTGTGCGGCTGGCTTGACAAAGCTATGTTGGGCCTGAGCTAGTGGTTCAGTGTGTCAAGGTGGTCTCAGTTACCTTAGTATAAGGGTCACTTTCAACGGGGTATCTGGGTGGCATGGGTACAAAGCACCTATGATGCACTAGACTTGGGGCCTGCTTGAAAGAACAGGAGCAAGTCACCAGGAAGTAGAGTATTTTATAGGTGGTCATTAGGACTAGCATCAGCGTGGACTATGAAAATTAAACTGCTTTGGATTCTCATTCCTGTAATTATGGGCTAGATGTACTATTAACCTTTCACAAAGAACTGGTCTCAGTTTGAAAAAAAGTAATTTTGAGACCTTTAAAGAATTTCTATGAACTGACCTATGATGAATACTAATGAGGTATGCTGCAATGGCTTGCACTCAATGAAGGCCACCAGATAAAGTATGGTAAGCTAGGGGCAGCAGATCACCATGTCTGTGATTGCTAATCAATTAACCTTTTTTTTCTTTTAAAATCCAGCCCGTTTTCCTTAATGCTGCATTTCCCCCCAAAAACTTTATCTCTGAAGTTTATTGGACCACTGCCTGTTCCCTAACAATGTTATGAATCCACAAAGGTGAAGGGCTCCTGGTGGGACCCCTTTCCTTCTGAAAATGGGTTACCACTTCAAATCAAGTGACAGTAACTTTTTAATGTTTTGAGAATGAATTTTGCTTGCAAAACATTTATACATTTCTTATTGAATTGGTATTTGGAAGGGGCACCTAAAACATACTTCTTCCAAACATCAAATCGGTATGAATTTGCAGTTCCAATTTAAAAGTCAGTAAAAGAGTTGTGATTCCTAAAAAGCAATTAAACATTTAAAATCATAGGCCATCATTTACAAGTTAATTGCCTTGCGCCACTTTTTTAGACGCAGCGGGGGCGCAGCATGTCCGCCCATATTTACAAGGACCATATAAAGATACCGGCATGACATTTCATGGCTTTGCAATATGGGCCCCCTACACGCATTATTCAGCGTGAAAGGGGCACACCATGGGTTTTGCTGTGCATATTCCAATCAACATTAATTGAACCTGAGCCATTCCCAGATTTACAAAGTGTCGTAAACCTGGTAATGTGTCAGAATCCTACACCTCTCCAGGGAAGGCGTAGGAGTGGCACAACGAGGTGAAATACTTTAATTTCTCTTGTTTTTTTGCTCTTTCCATTGTATGCTGCATTCTACAGCACACGTAGTAGGAGCAAAACAACATTAATGATTGTGTTTGTGCAGGAATATGTCCCTTTCTGCACAACAACAATCATCCCTGGAATGCAGGCACCCTTGCATCATGGCGCAAGGGTGTCTGTGTTTGCGCACGGCTGCTGTTTGTGCGCCAGCGCAGGGGATAAGGACAGGAATGCACTATATCTTGTAGATATAGCTGATAGAGCGTTATGAGATTTTGAAATTTGTAGGGGTGCATCATATTCACCGTTAGTCAGCACCCGCATATTAATCAATGTATGTTTAGAAGTGCCATAGAAATGTATGCTGTAATCGTTTAACATAGAAGTGATTAGAAATGTAATAACGCTTTTGTGAGGATCAACGTTGCAAGCTATCGTGAATGTATTTAGTAAAATGCACAATGATTAGTTTTCGTACAATGCAATGTATTAGGTTTGTGTGCCATGTTAAAGTTACACGTGTAGAGTGCTTATTCACACATATGAGAATGATAAACTAATGCTTAGAGTGTGATTTAATAGAGTGTTTAATTTTGTAAAGGCCTGACTGCATATAAGTTAGAAGAGAAGACCTGTTCATTTCTTATGTTAGCTAATGTTGTAGGCCGAAAATGGATCCCTTGGCAAAGGCTTTGGGTTGCAGGAAAATGTAAAATCTTAAAGATGTCAGCTGGTTTTCTCGTTTCCATGTTTCTGTTGCAGGTGCAAGGACATTTAGCTCGTTAGCGAGAATAGGTCTTTGTTTTAGGAGTTAGGATGCTGTGAGAAGCCAACAGGGGAGTGCATTGGAATGTGGAGAAGTTACTTTCAGCGAGGAAGGTGCCTGGGACCCAAGGTCAAGCTAACGGACGTTGGACGACAGACAATTTCTGATGGAAATCCACCGAGAGACGACCTGGCCGAAGAGGTGTGCCGAAGGGTGTGTTCTATGATTTTGGGGTTTTGTATTAGGGACAGTGCTCCGTGGGTAGAGCAGAAGAGGTTTAGGCGGGAAGCTAGAAGGAGCATCCTAGATCGAGCTCTGACTAAGGGAACGTACTTCTTAGAAAGTCTTCACTTCTGACACCTTTTTCTTGATTCTTTTGCCTGGGATGGGAATGCTATGTAGGGATGTCACCTTAGAGGCAGTGTAGGGACAGAAATATTTTTCTTTTGACTAATGATTCCTAAAATAGATATTAGCCTAACAATTATTTTCGTAATGCTTTTGGAATCAATGATTCTCTTTGTCTGAAGTCGAATGAGAATTTTGCGTAGGCTTGCTTTTGTGTTAATGCCTATTTACCTTTTACACCTTGTACTGAGGTGTTTGTATGTTCAGCTGTTTTTGATTGTAATAAAATCCTATACATTTTAGATTCAGAGTCAGTGGTCCTTTCCAAATGAAATCTAATTTTGGTAGATATATTTTGATAATTGTGTTCGTCCCCTCTACACTCTTTGGCGGATAAAAAGATCCTGACGACCAGAGAGGATTCTTGGAGATATCCAGGTAGGCAAAAATCCGGTCCTATCAGTTGGTAGCAGAGGATGGTTATCTCTGATAGTGAGGGGAGATCTAGATTAGGATAAGAGATCCTTGAGGCCCATAGAAGTCAAGTGATGGTGACTCATGCGATGGTGAGCAGCGGACGACGGCGGCTGATGGAGATTGATGGAGAGTAGCGGTGCGGCAGAAAGCAGCAGTTCGAGGAGGAGTGAGTATGAATAGGATGAGATGTTTGTAGATTGCGGTGATGTTTTGGTGTGTGATGTCTTGTGGAGTTGGAGTGAGTGTTCAGTGATTGTGAGATCAGGCTGTGAGCGCGCGCAGCCCGGGAAAGTCTTAGGCTTGACGAGTAGCTTAAGCAATTTTGTTGTAGAAGACACCTGAGGTAGATTTTGATGACCACCGAAAGGGGATCGTGAGACGTCATCGATCACCTGGACAGAGATAGGGGGTGCGAATGTGTGAGTGCGTGAGGAACCGACGCTGGTCGTGGGTTGTTGCACATGGAATTTGAGTATTTGTAACCTATCAGAGGTGATTGTCTGGCCGGACGTGGACAAACATTTGCCAACCGAGGTCGACAACTTCGACAGACTGTGGACGAACAGTCAGAGAAGTAACTTGTTTGGGACAAACGGTTATTTCAGCGTATGAATGGGACGAATGCAAGGATGAGATGTGAGTTGTGAAGGAGGGGAACTGCTGCGAGCGGAGGAAGAGTGACGTCAGAAGGTGTCGTGCTGCAATAGGTCAGTTGGTGTGGATCGCGCTGCTATTGGTGGGGTTGACATCAGGTAGTAAACGAAAACTTTGTGTGCGATTGAAATTTTTCCATCATGAAGTGTTTTAGAGTTTTTCGAGAATTGTGCAGTGGTGACAAACATGTGGTTACTCGTGGGGGAGAAGAGGCCCCTCCTGAGGATACTCCAGCATATTACATGGCAAGAAATGTGGGCTTGCATACCATAATTTGGCTTGAAAATTGGCATAAAATGACCCAGAATGAAGGAGAGTTCGCTTTCCCGCGATATGGCTCATTTAGAGTGGAAGTGTTGTATCAGTTGAAATCTGTGATGGCGGCATTACGACCTTTGGCGAGACCAACTCAGTTTGAAGCATTGCATGCATGGATTAGAGCAGCACATGACAGGAAAAGAGATCGAAGTCAGGAGAGGGTGGAAAAGTCGATTAAGGCATTTCAGAATGCAAGATGGGATGCAGAAGAGAAAAGGTGGAGAGTGCAAACAATAGAGGGGGACAGGTTGTATCCCTTATTGGTAAAGACTGATGGCTCAAAGGTAAAGAGTGCAGATGATAATGATGACAGTGATACAGATGATAGCCTATTAGAGAGGTTGTTGTCCGAGAGACCACCTCCATACAATTCCGATCTTTGCGAGGGAAAATCGGCTCAGTCAGAAGGGAATAGTGGAGTACCAACTCAGTCGGAAGTGAGAATAGAAGGGAAGATCTCGACAGGAGCTGAGGGTACTAGAAATCAGCCTGTAGCCAGCACAGAGGTTGGGAGAGGTGCACGGTTACCGGATGCACTAAAGGTACCGGTCACCATTGGGCCCATTGTTTCTGTCTACGACCCAGATCAAGAGAAGGTTGGAAGTTCAGTGCAGTCAGTTGTAGGAGCGAGGAGTGGAATTGAAGGTAATGGATCAGTGAGTGGAATGGAGCAAACTTCAAAGCCTATAGAATGGAGTACGCCATTGCCAGCTACAGCAGACTCCTCTAGGGGACAGACAGAGGCGAGACCAGTGAGGCCGAAGTCTTTGGCCGAGTCAAGATCAGATTTGCGGATGTTGGCACCGCCAGTGAGGAATCAGTATCAGAGTGTGAGAACAGCAGAAAACGAACGATGCACAATAGTGAATCGTTCAGTTCCTATGAGTATGTCAGAAGAGAGTAGATCTCAGGAACGGGAATGTGATTACGATGAAAAAGATGGAGCAGCTTGTAGAGAAGTACTGAAGGGAGCCCTGAAAGGAAGAATGTTAGATGTTGTGAGGTTGAAGGCATTAGTAGATGAGATAATAAGTGGAATCTTACCTCTTGAGAGAACATATATGTATGAACAAGACAAGTTACTCTTTGTAGCAAAAGATGTGACTCACAAGGCACAAACTGCACATGATAAGTTGTCAGAATTGGCTAAAAAGTATAATGTGGATTTGTCTAAAACGAAATTATTGCAGGGAAGTCATAGACTGCAGTACAGTGATCAGGAACTGGAAGAAAAGAGAGTCATGGGTTTGAGAACTCATATCAAGGATTTGATCGTAGCAATGCATGCATGGATTATGCTTGATAAGTGGGAAGAAAGATGATCTAAGAAGAAAAGTTCTAGGAGAACGATAGGAGAGACGCCGCTTCCAGGTGGGGGGATGACAGAGGTAGGGAATTTCCCTTTATGAGGGGTACAGAATGGAGGATATGTACATGTACCTTGGAGTAGGGGTGACTTGGCTACATTTACAAATGACTTTCCCCGGTTAAGGAAGAAGCCCGTGGAATGGTACAAGCAGGTTGATCGGTTTGTCAAAATCTCTAAGGTGTTGTGGGTCAATTTGAACACATTATTTGACATTGTGGTTCCGAGCGATTTATCGTCAGCATGTAAAATTGCTGTTGAGTGACCAACCTCAGAGCCAGACAGGGACCCAATTTCGAAAGGTCCGTCGCCCATAGTGATGAAAAAGCTCAAACAGGTGATCACATGTTTGAAGTCGAAAACTTCACCTCAGGACATTGATTGGATGAAGATAGACCGGACAGTGCAAGAGCCAAAAGAGACGGTGCATGAGTTTTATGAAAGACTTTTGCAGGCTTTTAAACAGTACAGTTGTCTGGATGTGTTAGACGCAAAGGACATGGGACAGTTTGTTTCGAAATTTGTGTTGGGATTGAGGCCAGAGGTTAGTCTCATGATACAGCAGCATTTGATTTGTTGGCAGAATAAGCCTGTGGATGAGATCTTACGGTATGCCAGGTACTGTAGTGATGAGATAAAATCCAAGCACAGGAAGTTGAAAGACAAATTAATGCTTGTTCAGATGCAAACAACTCAGGGACAGCCTAATGGAGGGGCGTTGGGAAGAGAACAGGGAAATAATCAAGGAGGAAACCAGAATGCCCAAGGTCAGGGCAGACCAAAATCACTTGATAGTAAGACAGGAGTGGATGTGGCGACATTGAAGAAGACCACTGCTTGTCATCTTTGTCACCAGGTCGGACACTGGAAACGCGAGTGTCCTTTGAACCTATTGAATCAGATACAGCAGGAAGGAGAGATAGTTCAGATTCCTTTGGCGGACATGGTCCCTACAGTGACTCGACCTAAGATGATCAAAGGGGGGCCTGTTGTTTCGCAGGTGCAGGTTCCTCAACCACCTAGGATACAGAATATGTAACAGGGAGTCCAAACTTACCTACAGATGCCTATGTTTGAAGGGAGTGAGGAATACAGGCCAGATCCGTTGGCACGACCGTGCCTGAGAGGTGAAGAGGACTGCGCGCTTGGGGCAGTCTTAGAGGTAGATCAGAGGGGACCATTTGTGGAAGCAGACATTGATGGTCACCCTGCAGCCTTTTTGGTTGACACTGGTGCTACTCGATCTACTGTATGATCTGCAGTAGTCCCTGACCTACCCCTCTCGGGACAGTCAATCCAAGTTGTTGGCGTAGCGAATAAGAAACTGACTAGCCCACTGACAGAGCCAATTCCGGTGAAGATAGGAAATTTCAGAGATCGGCACCAGTTTGTGGTGTGCGATTCTAGTCCAGTTTGCCTGTTAGGTAGAGATCTGTTGTGCAAGCGGAATAGCACTATCTATTGTACCCCGAAGGGAGTGGAAGTACCGACGAGGGATGATGATGCGACCTTTAAGGTTGCGAATCAGTGGAGGAACTTCCACTCGATCTGAGGGATTCCGTGTCAATTGATGTGTGGGACCTCAGTGGATAGGAGATTGGACTGGTTAAAGGTGTAGATCCAGTAAAGATCCAGGTCAAGCCGAATGTAGAATTTCCTAGGACGCCACAGTATAATCTGTCACCTGAAACGATTGCAGGGATCAAGCCTGTAATCGAGTCCATGATCAAGCAGGGAATTTTAAAAGAGATTATGGGTAGCCCATGCAGTTCGCCTATCATGGGACTACAGAAAACAAGTGGGAAATTTAGGATTGTCCAGGATCTGCGAAAAATTAATGAGATAGTCGTTCCATGTTGTCCAGTGGTACTGAATCCGTCTGTGATTCTGTTCCAGATCCCATGTGAAGCTGAGTGGTTTACAGTGATTGACTTATGTCAAGCATTTTTCTCAATCCCTCTACATGAGGGAAGCCAATTTCTTTTTGTTTTTTTTTCTGGAGAATCGTGTGTTAACGTGGTGTCGTATCCCACAGGGGTATACGGAGAGCCCGTCGATCTTCAATCGGATCTTGAAGAAGATTCTTGAAGGTCTTGTATTGCCGCAGAATTCTGTTCCGGTGCAGTACATCGATGATCTGCTCGTTGCGTCAGAAACAGAAGACGCTTGCAGGATCGATACCATTGCCCTACTGAATTATCTAGCAGAGAATAGACACAAGGTGTCTCCGAACAAATTGCAGTACTGTTTGATCAAAGTGTAGTATTTGGGTCATAGAATTGAGAAAGGCAGGAGAAAGGTGTCACCAGATCGCATTGAGGCTATTATGAACATGCCTGTGCCTACCACTCAGAGAGAAGTCAGAATGTTCGTGGGGGTGGTTGACTACTGTCGCCAATGGATTCCCAACTTCTCCTTTGAAGCGAAGACTTTACAACGGCTGACGCGTAAGGATGTAAGTGATCCGGTACCATGGGACGAAGACTGTTTGAGATCATTTTTGAGGCTGAGAGAAGCCTTGTGGTGCGCTCCAGCTTTGGGGATGCCTGATTACAACAAGGCATTCGCCCTATTCTGCTGTGAAGGGGAAGGTTGCGCATTGGCAGTCTTGACTCAGAGTCATGGAGGGGTCCATAGACCAGTTGCCTACTTTTCAGCTACTTTAGATCCAGTAGCTTCTGCGTTGCTCGGATGTCTCAAATTTGTTGCTGCAACAGGTGTCAGTATTGAAAGATGTGAGAGCATTGTAATGGGACATCCGATTACAGTCTATGTGCCACATTCTGTTGAACTGTTGATGACAAGGACTAAAACACAGCACCTCTCGAACAATCGATTGACTCGCTATGAATAAGTTATACTTGCTGCAGAGAATGTGACGTTGAAGAGGTGTTCTGTTTTAAATCCTGCCACATTGTTGCCTATCCCAAATGTAGACGGTGAAGATTGGGAGGACTATGATTGTCTCGATGTGACTGACCTGTGCACCAAACCGAGACCAGACATTGTTGACGAACCGCTCCTTGATCCTGATGAAGTTTTCTTTGTGGACGGTTCATGTTTAAGAGACAGTGCTGGTCGACTGAGAGCATCGTTTGCTGTATGTACCATCACAGGGGTGGTTGAAGCTGCTTGTTTAGAAGGAGTATATTCCGCACAAGTGGCTGAACTCATTGCCTTGACCCGTGCCTGTTTGGCTGCTGACCAGATTCGGATAACGATCTATACCGATAGTCAGTACGGGTTTGGTGTCGTTCACGATTTTGGACAGTTATGGTCACAGAGAGGGTTCATGATATCTTCTGGTTCACCTATCAGAAATGGGGAATATGTGAGACAGTTGTTGGAAGCATTGCAATGTCCAGAAGAAATTGCAGTTGTCAAATGTTCTACGCACAGCAAGGGGAATGATTTTGTGTCATTGGGAAACAGCTACGCGGATGAAGTTGCCTGGTTTTGTGCAGAACAAGGATGCATATTTACTGAAGGGCATGTAGAAGAGAGCCAAGAAAGAACTGATCTTAGCATGATGTTGACCATGGCTGATACATGGGAGGAGCTAAAACGGGTGCAGGATGAAGTTACTGACCAGGAACGAGATAGCTGGATACGAGCAGGATGTGAGAAGGGAGATGTGAATGTGTGGGTTTCAAACGATGGACAAGCTGTGCTGCCAGAATGTCTGTTGAGCCCAATGGCAAGATTAATTCATGGTGCTGTACATCTTGGTAGAGATGCGATGATGCAAGTGTTTCGATAGACATGGTATAATCCAAAGTTTTGTGCAGTAGCTGAAGCTGCATGTCAGAGGTGCATAACATGTCAGCAGATAAATGTAGGAAAGAGAACTGCTGTGACTTTAAGCCACATTGAGAGGTCAGGAGGGCCTTTCAATAGGATTCAGTTGGATTTCATTGAAATGCCAAAGTGCAATGGGTTGAGGTACATCTTGATGGTGGTATGTGTCTTTTCAAGATGGGTGGAGGCTTACCCAACACGTAGATATGAGACACTCACTGTAGCTAAGCTGCTACTGAGAGAGCTCATTCCGAGGTTCGGCTTTCTGACCTCTTTGGAGTCAGATAGAGGGACACACTTCCATAGTGAGATCATGAAATTGCTCTGTGCTGCCCTAAATGTGGATCAGAGGTTGCATTGCAGTTATTGACCAGAGGCTTCTGGGATTGTGGAACAAGTTAATGGGACTTTGAAAGCACGGATGGCAAAAGTGTGTTCTTCGACATCCCTGAAATGGCCCGACGCACTATCCTTAGTTCTTATGAGCCTTCGTAGTGTTCCCGTTAGGAGGACTGGGTTGTCACCGCATTAGATACTCATGGGGAGAGCGATGCGATTGCCAGCAATACCTGCCACTGCTTTGATTAACATCACTGATGACTTGATTCTCAACTATTGTAAGGGCCTGGCTGACGTAGTTCGTTCTGTGTCTCAGCAGGTGCAAGCAGCAGCTGTTCCAGCCGCAAGCTACCTATGCCACGATTTGTGCCCAGGGGATTGGGTGCTTGTGCGTAAACACGTGAGGAAGAGTTGCCTGGATGCTCGTTGGCATGGTCCGTACCAAGTAATACTGGTCACGAACACGGCAGTGAAGTGTGGGAGACTGCCGAATTGGGTGCATGCCTCCCATACCCGCAGAGTTCCAGCACCCTTGGAAGATACAGCCCCTCTAGTGAACGAAAATCCAGCTGAGGTGGCAGAGCCATCTGAGAGGGCAAGCCAAGCTGTGAGGGTTGCTGATGCAGTTGGTTGTGCACTAGACCAAGCCGAAAGGGGTTGTGCAAATCGAAGCCCCGAATTTGACTTAGACGGAGAAAGTGTTGCTGTGGGTGGAGTAGAGTCAAATTCTGCTACAGAAGAAAGTAGTGCACAGGGTACTCGAAGGGAGGGCAGAAGTGCCACTGAAGCAGAGTTAGTTTGGCCCGTGAACCAGAGACGGCTAAACTTGAGATTGGCACCTGGAAGAGACCTTGCCCCAGTTTCTTAAAAGTCCGAATCTGAGCAAAGTGACGAAGAGCAAGCTCGAGTCAATCTGAGAAGGTCAAGGAGAGCGAGAGTGCCGTGTCAAAGGTACGCCTCACCAGAGTGGAAATACGCTGTGACTGATGCCAGGCATACCGAGCACGGGGTGGCTGAGATCCTTGACACTGGTCAGCAATTCTCCGAACTTGAAAATAGAAGTGTTACTGAGAGTTCCAGGATTGGAAATCGAAGGAATACTGACCCTCAATATTCCGAATCCACCGCTTCTGTGTAAAGTTCGTGAGTTGATTCTGGAGATGCTGTTTTTTCCGACTTTTGGTATTGTGCCACCACATCAGGAGTTGGTGATACTTCGTCTTGAAATTTTGCAAGGGGTTTTAGAGCTTTTGGGAGCCAATCTCATTCTGGACTGAAGGTAAACCCTTTGTTGTACATAAAGGTCCAAAAGAAGAAGATAACCTAGGACCGAGTGAAAGAAGAATAAAGTTAGGGACTTTCCGTCAAGATACTGAAAGAAGGCTAGGGAAGTCTTTTCGTGGACTGTGTAAATAAGGAACTGAGAATTGTTAGGGGACTTCCAGCTTCAAGGCGTTGTGTGGACTGGGTTGACAAGCAATACCCAGAGGAGAAAGAGACTCTTACATGTTGCTGTCGAACTCTGGATTTTGAAAATTTTGCAAAGATGGCAGATGCTGGAAATACTCACTGTAGAGCTAGATTAGTGATAGGTACACTTTTAGGGGTAGTGATAGCTGCTATAGTTGCGCTGTAGCCTCATATATCGTTTCTCATGAGCAGGAGGGGGAGGTACAGGGGACACAGCCAAAAAGGGGTTACTATAGGAGCTCAAAGAGCTTTGATATTTGAAGAGAGTCGTAGGTTTCACATAGATCTGTCTAGAAGTGACTTTAAGCTGAATGCTTATGCGAAGCTGTGTATGAGTATGTTGATGCTAAGGATGCGAAAGATTGTTATGTGTGCATGCAGCTACCTTCTTCTGTAGATGAGGGTATTAGATACCATCATCTTCCACTAACCCATGGGATTTCTTGCAGCTTATTGCTTAGCATCTTTTACGAGAGGAGACAGTTTGGTTATTTTTTTTCCAATTACGATGCAGTACTTCCTGATGTTCCAGCCTATAAGCATTTGAATAAGTACGACTATTATAAGCCAGAGGACAGACTTCGGAAATATTTCATACCGGCTTTGGAATTGAATACGGCTTATGCTCTCCGGCATAATTTGACATGTTTATTGTCGGAGACAGAGAAGAAGTTTATAGGTCAAGTAGAAGATAGATATAGAAAACTAACCCAGACATGAAACACAGGAGAGAGTCCAGTAGATTGGACTGATGAGGAGAGATTGCATAGATCTAAAGGAAGTTATGGACCCATAGCTTTAGACCAGACGCAGAAGGGGAAATTGTGTGTGAGATGTCCTCAGACCTATTATGAAAAGGTTTCGGTGGGACAGAGTACGTGTGACCATACCTTTACTATGGAGGACTCTGCTAAGAACTTTTTGCAAGGTCCGGTGCAAGTGATTCCAACTGTGTATCATGTGTGTGGAAGGAATGGCTATGTGAGGTTGCCCGCGAACTGGTATGGTACATGTTACTTGGCTATTATCTTTCTGAAGATCTATCATGCAGAAGATTTAAATCTTTTGGAGACTGGACATCATTCTAAAGTACGGAGAGCTGCAAGTGCAGGAGCCGTGATTGGTGATATCTTTGGAGCGATGATACCGAGTTTCGGTGTGATTTTGAATGATGTGAAGATAAGAAAGTTGGCGACTGTGGTTGATGAATTGTCGATGAATACTGCAAGGTTGTTGCTGTTGGTGGATGGAGAGATGTTGTCGATAAGGACCATGGTTTTGCAAAATCGTCTCGCTTTAGACGTATTATTGGCAAAAGAGGGTGGAGACTGTAAATTGTTGAAAGTTCAGGAATGTTGCACGTATATTCCAGACAACAGCAAGGATCTGAAGAAATATATTGACAACATTACCACGATTCATCATGAGATTGCAGAATTGACTGAAAAGGGTGTGTGGGAAAAGATTGGAAAAGGATTTGGTCGTGTGGGAAGTTGGTTTGCGAGCTTGGGAAAAGGGTTCCTTGGATTTGTGTTGAAGCCTCTTATTATTGTAGTGGTTTGTGTGATCTGCTTGTGGGGTCTCATCAGAGCCTGTAAGTGGTACAGAGGAAACAGAGTTGAAAGAGCTCTTAGAGCGAGCGAGAGGCAAATGGCTAGACTGCAGGACAGTCAATACCAGAATCTTAAGAGAATGGAGAGGTTCCAACAGGGGAGAATGGCAACAAGCACTGTTTAGGTCGGTTCTTTCTCCAAGGGAATGAGTTTATAATGGTGTGATGACAATTGTCATCAAAGGGGGGAACTGATAGAGCGCCCTTGCATCATGGCGCAAGGGTGTCTGTGTTGGCGCACGGCTGCTGTTTGTGCGCCAGCGCAGGGGATAAGGACAGGAATGCACTGTATCTTGTAGATACATCTGATAGAGCGTTATGAGATTTTGAAATTTGTAGGGGTGCATCATATTCACCGTTAGTCAGCATCCACATATTAATCAATGTATGTTTAGAAGTGCCATAGAAATGTATTGCTATAACCGTTTAACATAGAGGTGATTAGAAATGTAATAACGATTTTGTGAGGATCAACGTTGCAAGCTATCGTGAATGCATTTAGTAAAATGCACAACGATTAGTTTTCGTACAATGCAATGTATTAGGTTAAAGGTATGCCATGTTAAAGTTACACATGTAGAGTGCTTATTCACACATGTGAGAATGATAAACTAATGCTTAGAGTGTGATTTAATAGAGTGTTTAATTTTGTAAAGGCCTGACTGCATATACGTTAGAAGAGAAGGCCTGTTCATTTCCTATGTTAGCTAATGTTGTAGGCCGAAAATGGTTCCCTCGGCAAAGGCTTTGGGTTGCAGGGAAATGTAAAATCTGAAAGATGTGAGCTGGTTTTCTCGTTCCCATGTTTCTGTTGCAGGTGCAAGGACATTTAACTCGTTAGCGAGAATAGGTCTTTGTTTTAGGAGTTAGGATGCTGCGAGAAGCCAACAGGGGAGTGCATTGGAATGTGGAGAAGTTACTTTCAGCGAGGAAGGTGCCTGAGACCCAAGGTCAAGCTAACGGACGTTGGACGACAGACAATTTCTGATGGAAAACTACCAAAAGAAGACCTGGCCGAAGAAGTGTGTTGAAGGGCGTGTTCTATGATTTTGGGGTTTTGTATTAGGGACAGTGCCCCGTGGGTTGAGCAGAAGAGGTTTAGGCGGGAAGCTAGAAGGAGCATCCTAGATCGAGCTCTGACTAAGTGAACGTACTTCTTAGGAAGTCTTCACTTCTGACACCTTTTTCCTGATTCTTTTTGCCTGGGATGGGAATGCTATGTAGGGGCAGTGAAGGGAAATAAATGTTTTTCTTTTGACTAATGATTCCTAAAATAGATATTAGCCTAACAAGTATTTTCTTGATGCTTTTGGAATCAATGATTCTCTTTGTCTTAAGTTGAATGAGAATTTTGCGTAGGCTTGTTTTTGTGTTAGTGCCTATTTTCCTTTTACACCTTGTACTGAGGTGTTTGTATGTTCAGCTGTTTTTGATTGTAATAAAATCTTTAAAATTTTAGATTCAGAGTCAGTGGTCCTTTCCAAATGAAATCTAATTTTGGTAGATATATTTTGATAATTGTGTTCGTCCCCTCTACAATATTTTGCGGATAAAAAGATCCTGGCGACCAGAGAGGATTCTTGGAGATAACCAGGTAGGCAAGAATCCAGTCCTATCACAGCACATTCCTGCCCTTTTATTTAGACACAGGGCAGCGCAGCAGGAAGGTTTGCAGCGCTGTCATCCTTCAAAATAGGGTAAATGAGGCCCATAAATTTTGCTATTGAAATCTTCTAATCGGAGTGTTTCTCACTGAAGAAATGGTTGATATATTTGTCAATTTGTCTCTAAAAATGTAGCCTGTACTTCTAAAGAGGTCTGCACATTGGCCTGCTGGATTTTCTCTAGGTAACAATTAGAGAGCACAGAACTCAGAAGTCAGTCTTTTTATCTTCAGAAAAATTATGAAAATTTACACGTGCACATAGATCTTCACTGGTTGGCAATGAGGCAGGGAAGGGATTTTAAGCGAGTTTGCTTGACTGCATAAAGCCTTTGACAGCCCAGCTCAGTCCTCTACCAGCCAACTTCTGGCCTTACATTCCTGGGTGCCATCCTTGTGTTTACTAAGGGTAGACGTTCTTGATTCAATAATTCAGGGCAGGTCAAGTCTTACTTGTGGCCACTCTTTTCATGAATTAGTCAAACTCACCTAAATGTCATGTACCCATCCCAGTGCTTCTTGTAAGGAATCCTTACCTGGAGCAGCTTTCACCACGTCCTGCGGTGTTAATCCAGCTAAAATGAAAATAACACTGAGTCAGAAAGACAAATGGAGGGCTCATCAGCAGGGCAATGCAATGGGTTGTCCCACCCTAGGCAACAATATTTTGTCAGACTCAACCACTTGCTGCTTGGAGGGGAAATCCGCTGCCTCCTTCCCCTGGTGCCGTGGTTGCGTCTCGCAGTGTAGGACTGAGTATCCTATGGTATTTTTGTCACACTATCTAGCACATCTTGAACAACTGGTGAGGGCACAGTCATTTAATGTTTGTCTTGGGGTGCTGGCATGCAGTGGCTATAGTTTATGCCCTAGGGCTCTCTGTGTCAACTTCGTGCCTTGTTTCTATCTTGTGCAGTCTTCTAGCCAATACTATAACAGAGCCAAGTATGACAGTAACAGGAATTTCATGAGTCGCGTGCTTTACAAATACATGTTATGTTATATTATGCAGGGTCCGACTGGTCATAGCAGGCATCAGGTTTTTCCCTGGGAGACTGGAAGGGTGGGGGCCAATTTTGCAGCAGAGGGGTCAGTTTTTAGGTCTCGCTGGTGTAGGCTGCGCACATGCGCAGTCTACTTCTAGGATTTACAAATCAATACAAATCACAATTTGTGTTGGTTTGTAAGTTCTTGCCTCAATGGGACATTTGATGGGTGGTGCATGACATTCCCATGTAATCACCCATAGGTTTTGATGCATATCTTTATTTACAAAGAATTGCATACAGGGACGTATGCCATAACCCTGCACCTCCTCCTCGTCGCATCTGCCCCCTGAGTTTTCTCCTCTTTGCAGCTTGCTGTACAAAAAGTATGCTGGCTAAAGTGCAAACACCCTTGTGCTATGGTGCAAGGGCGCCTTCGTTTTTGGGCATGACAGCCACATTTGTGCCACCGCAGGGAGAAAAAAGAATTGAGGCACTTCCAAGCAGATGTGGCACTGTTTTACTCTCCCCCTTTTCAAGCAAGACAGATCAGCAACAGCTGCGTTGTTTGAACTCTTTGTAAATATGCTGCATAGTTCATAGAGACAGACTGACAGTCTTATTCTCTGCAGCATTTGCTGAATGTCTTTCCTCTTCAGGACTCACCTCATGGATCCCTTGTCCCACCTTTTTCTTCCCATGTGTGCCTCTGAAGGGGTGTGTGGGGGAAGTGCCTAATCAGATGCATTAGGACGACACGCGCATCAAGCATGACAAAACATGACAAGGGCATTCGTGTGATTGCTGTAGTGATCTATAAGTAATCTGCAACTCACAGGTTTGAATACTCCCTAAAAAGCTTACCATTTTAATACAGATGATGCAAAGAGTTGAATGGAATCTGCCAATCGCAGCTTCCATTCCAAGTACAGCTGTTCAATGTGACAGGTGTCTTGCCGGGGATGGTGCCAGATGAGGAGGGGCAGTAAGAGCATGTAGCATGGGACAGAAGGAGTTTGGGTGGTGCCTACCACAGTACCATACAGCAAAGTCAGCTTTGGTTTCATCACACCTCAGGGTGAGAGTTGCACAGTGCTGCACCATACCTGTGAGGTATAACACCTCAGGTCATCCATCCAATACTAGATTTTGACACCACCAAAGATCTCCTCGGTCTCACATAAGCAGCCTCATGAAGATGTGGCCCTCTCAAGTGCTGGGGCACATCAGACAGCTCAACCCTGCCAGCTGGTGCGAGCTCCATGAAGCCAGCCTAACAGCAGAGCCCAGGCCTGTTAACAAACACTGTAGCAGCAAGAGTCTGTTGCCCAAGTCATGAGCCTGGCCCATACCCAGCAAGCATTGCTCAAAGTTAAGGAAAAACTGTAAGCAAGTTGCATTATAGATAGATAGATAGATAGATAGATAGATAGATAGATAGATAGATAGATAGATAGATAGATAGATAGATAGATAGATAGATAGATAGATAGATAGATAGATAGATAGATAGATAGATAGATAGATAGATAGATAGATAGATAGATAGATAGATAGATAAACAAGAAAATCAGTATAGCAGTCCTTTACATGTGTTTTATACCTGGACTGCATTTTAGTTTGGCATAAAACGCAGCAGAGGGCAGACTGGACTACTTGTGGTGACTCTGAGTATGGCAGTAAAATAGTGTCTTTATTTTGGTTCCTAACTGTGAGACACCAAGGGCGACAAGACAAACGTAATAGTGTGTGTCCTTCACGGGTCCCATGAACTATTTTCACTGTATTAAATAGCCCCAATCATAGTGGGGAGGAGAGGAAGATGCTATGAGGGAACAAGTGATATTTTATCTTAAATGTACAGGCCCCAAGCACTTACTCCCCATGGTTCCATAAGAATACACTGTAAGAATGGCACGAAAATACGCCATTCTGCAACACCAGCAAGATAGTTTTAGCTATGTGAGTGCGATGCTGGATCGACCATTTTGCCTATCTGGTTTTCTGGTGGGCTCCAACCATAGATCATATTCTAATTATGGCATTCAACACTGTAGGGTAGGGCTGAACATTTTACCAAGGTTCATTCTCAATCAATCAATCAATCAATCAATCAATCAATCAATCAATCAATCAATCAATCAATTAATCAATCAATCAGTGACATATAAAGTGCAACTACTCACCCTTGAGGGTCTCAAGGCACTGGGGGTAGGGGCTGTGTCTGTGGTTCAATCGAAGAGCCAGGTCTTGAGGTTTTTCCTGAATTGCAGCAGTGATGCCGATTGCCTGAGGTGCAGAGGCAGGGAGTCCCAGGTCTTCACATCGAGGTAGAAAGATTTTCCTCCAGACGTGGTTTTGCAGATCTGTGGGACGGTGGTCAGGGCCAATAGAGCGGAACGAAGATGTCTGTTGGTGGTGTGGAAGGAGAGTGGGTGTTTGCGGTATGCAGTTCCAGTATTGTGGGGGGCTTTGTAGGCGTGTGTGAGAAGCTTGAATATGATACTTTTGTCGACAGGTAGCCAGTAAAGGTCTCTCAGGTGGCTGCTGTTGTGGTTTTGGCATGGGATGTTCAGGATGCGTCTGGCAGTGGTGTTCTGGATAGTCTACAGTTCCTTATGTAGTTTCTGGGTGGTGCCGGTGTAGAGTGCATTGCAGTAGTCTAGTCTGCTGCTGACGAGTGTATGGCTGACTGAAGCTCTTACTAAAGAAGTGGCGCATGTGGAGACAGGAGGACGTGCCAGTGTTGATTTGACAGTTCATTGAGAGTGAGGAGTTTAGGATAATGCTGAGGTTTCGTGTGTGGTCCATGGCTGTGGGGAGGATTCCGATCGCTGTGGGCCACCAAGAGTCGACCCAGGCAGAGGGAGTGGAGTCCTCGATGAGGACTTCAGACTTGTCTGAGTTAAGCTTGAGGCAGCTCTCCTTCCTCCAGCTGGTGACTGCCTGCATCCTGTCGTGGAAGTTGCTCTTGGCGGCTGTGGGTTCGTCAGTGAGGGAGAAAATTAGCTAGAGACAATGTTGAGTCCATGGCTTCTGATGAAGGCTGTGAGCAGAGCCATGTAGATGTTGAAGAGGGTGGGTGGGGCTCAGGGAGTATCAGCTCTCAGTTCTCTGCCTACAGACACCTGGATAACACGCAGCTATATACTCATTCTTTCCTAAGAGTGTAGAAATCTGTAGGCTCAGCACAAACTGGAAAAAAGTACCACTTCCTCAATTATCTCATTCGTGGTCCCCAGACTGCACACCTACAAGGCACTTTTTTCTTATTCAGTGTCTTTCAAACACTTTTTGTGTAAAATCACCCCAACCACAAGGATCCAGCATCATTGAGATACAATTGATTTTTGATGAAAAGTAGTCATACAGCATGACAAATTACTTTTTTGTGCTACTTTGCACTACTTTGTGTCAAGGGTCCTTTCCATGTGTGGTACATGGGTGGTCCCATGGAACCACCCATGCATTTTACCACAAGGCCCGATATACTCAAAAGAATAGACAGCGCTCTACCCCAAAAATAAATGCCTCTTAAAGGCCTGTGAAAAGTTTTCATTTCTCAAAACCTTTCTAAATGTATATGTGCGCTGAACCGTTCAGCACACATACTGAGTAGGATAATGGTTAAACTATATACAAGAATAGTAATTGGTACAGAAAGGTTATCCTTCCTGTAGAAAAGCCTATGCATGACATCACACACACAGCATTACACAATGGCGCTAGAGTGTGTACATTGGTGCATGGAAACCTAATGGAGTAGAGAAAACAGCACTATGTATTTGTAGATATTATGCTGTTTTGATCACTTTCTATGACTCAACACAGCAACTTTTGTTGCAGCACTGTTTTCAGACAAAAGGTGGGAAATGACCACTACAACACAGTCATTACACCGCGATACCTTTACAACACGGTCGTTACAACAACCGCGTTGTTACTACGCGATGTAAGGACATCGCAATTCTTTGAAACAAATTCCACTAGGGGGCATTGTGGTATTGGAAATTAATTTCCAACCCTTTCCCCACTGTTGCATAAACTTTAGTGGGAAAGGTAGTATTGTGCGCGAAGCAGTGGTGATTCTGGCGGGAACGAGGTCGCCACCCACTTGGGGAAGGTACTTACCCTGGATGCCTCAATCCATGCCACTCCCACCACGCTCAGCTTGCCTATCGGAGCGAAGCTGGCGCTACATAAATCTGGACACTGACAGCACTTGTTGTTGGAAGAGGCATCAGAAGAAGGAACTCACTCCGAAATGCATCATGCCCCGTCAATAAAGCTGCCGATTACCTGAAAGCCTGTGCGTGTGCCTAATCCTTTCATCAGAGGGGACTTGGTCTCAAATTGTTGGTGCTTCGGCCACTCAGCACCTGGGCATCCCATCCTACAGCAGCGCAGCAGAAAAAGTGGCAGCTTTGGTGATTTTCAAAAACTTTGGAAAACTGCTGCACCGCCGCCATTCCTGCATCCAGCAACACTTGTTGGGGCGGACTTTGATTACTCAATCCATGCCGGAATCTTTCGACGGCTGGAATGGCGGCAGGATGAAGGCTTCTGGGAAAGGTAGTATTGTGCGCAAAGCAGTGGTGATTCTGGCGGGAACGAGGTCGCCACCCACTTGGGGAAGGTACTTACCCTGGATGCCTCAATCCATGCCACTCCCACCACGCTCAGCTCGCCTATCGGAGCGAAGCTGGCGCTACATAAATCTGGACACTGACAGCACTTGTTGTTGGAAGAGGCATCAGAAGAAGGAACTCACTCCGAAATGCATCATGCTCCGTCAATAAAGCTGCCGATTACCTGAAAGCCTGTGCGTGTGCCTAATCCTTTCATCAGAGGGGACTTGGTCTCAAATTGTTGGTGCTTCGGCCACTCAGCACCTGGGCACCCCATCCTACAGCAGCGCAGCAGAAAAAGTGGCAGCTTTGGTGATTTTCAAAAACTTTGGAAAACTGCTGCACCGCCGCCATTCCTGCATCCAGCAACACTTGTTGGGGCGGACTTTGATTACTCAATCCATGCCGGAATCTTTCGATGGCTGGAATGGCGGCAGGATGAAGGCTTCTGGGAAAGGTAATATTGTGCGCGAAGCAGTGGTGATTCTGGCGGGAACGAGGTCGCCACCCACTTGGGGAAGGTACTTACCCTGGATGCCTCAATCCATGCCACTCCCACCACGCTCAGCTCGCCTATCGGAGCGAAGCTGGCGCTACATAAATCTGGACACTGACAGCACTTGTTGTTGGAAGAGGCATCAGAAGAAGGAACTCACTCCGAAATGCATCATGCCCCGTCAATAAAGCTGCCGATTACCTGAAAGCCTGTGCGTGTGCCTAATCCTTTCATCAGAGGGGACTTGGTCTCAAATTGTTGGTGCTTCGGCCACTCAGCACCTGGGCACCCCATCCTACAGCAGCGCAGCAGAAAAAGTGGCAGCTTTGGTGATTTTCAAAAACTTTGGAAAACTGCTGCACCGCCGCCATTCCTGCATCCAGCAACACTTGTTGGGGCGGACTTTGATTACTCAATCCATGCCGGAATCTTTCGATGGCTGGAATGGCGGCAGGATGAAGGCTTCTGGGAAAGGTAGTATTGTGCGCGAAGCAGTGGTGATTCTGAATGAAAATGAAATGAATGAAAATGAAAATGAATTTATACACCGCGGTTGCTGCCCTGGGGCGTCCAAGCGCTAGAGGAACCAGATGGGGGGGGTTTAGTGAGGATAGCTGGCGGGAACGAGGTCGCCACCCACTTGGGGAAGGTACTTACCCTGGATGCCTCAATCCATGCCACTCCCACCACGCTCAGCTCGCCTATCGGAGCGAAGCTGGCGCTACATAAATCTGGACACTGACAGCACTTGTTGTTGGAAGAGGCATCAGAAGAAGAAACTCACTCCGAAATACATCATGCCCCGTCAATAAAGCTGCCGATTACCTGAAAGCCTGTGCGTGTGCCTAATCCTTTCATCAGAGGGGACTTGGTCTCAAACTTTAGTAGGAATAGTAAATAATACTATTCCTAAGTCCAGCACACCCCCTAGTGGAAGTCGTTGTAAAGACTTGCGATGTAATACATCGCATACTAACAATGCGGTCATTGTAACAACCGCGTTGTAATGGCATGCGATGTATTACTTTGTGTTGTAATGTGCCATATTCCAAAAGGTAGTTGATCTTCCCTGGAGAGTTATACGTGTTACCACCCCTATAAGGAAAGCTAAGGCATCAGGCATTTTCTAGAGTCTTTACAGTCAGTGTTACAATAGGTTTCACATGTCAGAGTTTTAGAAACAGACTAATGATCTAGAGTAAGCTTTACTTGTTCTCACTGTGTGCTCTCACATAATCCATGCAAGGAGTCCTTACCTTCACCATTTAGTAGATTTTCTGAAAATAAAGACAAAACATTGCGTTACAAAAATCTGTGTACTCATCAGCAGGTCCAGTACAATGAGCATTGAGACCCCAGAAAGTAACTGCTTGCCACATCCCCATTTCCTATTGTGTAGTGACATCCTGGCACTCTCCACCCTTGGAGCTCTTGGTGGGCATTTGCAGGCATGTGCCTTGCTGATGGGACCTATGTACTTCAAATCCTTTTTGCATCATAATGTAGTACCTGCATTGGATGTGGGTGTGTGTCTTGGAGTGCTTTCAATACACCTTCCAGTGATTAATGGGCAGATGTAGCATGCACTGATTACCACCTCTTTTTGTTGTGATTGAGCATGCACTGATTACCACCTCTTTGTGTTGTGGTGGATCGTGTATTGATTACCACCTCTTTGTGTAGTGGTGGAGTGTAGGAAGCTTTCTCTTTATGTGATATATCAATACGTTGATATACCATGTAAAGAGTCCAGGGGTTCGCTTATGTGTGAACAGCAGCTTGCTATGCAATCCTAAAGTTCTCTGTTAGGGTATAGTGTGAACGCGCGGCGCTAGGCTTAATGCAGAGAAGTGCAGGACATTAGTAAATACGCACAATGATTAATATATGACAACACAAGAAGGAGACCCACACCAATTAAAAAAATGGCAAGCACCTTTATAGATGATTTAACATCAGAGAAAAATCATTCAGATGAGTACTTTTAAAAAGATTATTTCTTTTTACTTTAAAAAGTGGACACTGTGCAACATTATCCTATGGAAAGAAAAAAAAGTTCTGCAAACAGGTACTCTGCATCAACTTACAGGACTAACCTCCAGGAGTTAAAGTGAGTGGTGGGCAAAGTCTTAGGCAGCACAAACAGTACACCACCAATGGCAGAAGGGCACCCGGGTAAAGGGTGCAAATCAGTATTGGGAGCCCAAAGAATTTCAATGGAGATTGATCAGTGTAAAAAGAAGCTGCAGGCTCTGGCTAGGAAAGAAGGCTTCCCACCCTTCTCCCAATAAAAACGCTATCCCAAATGTTTACCAAGCATTATGCATTTAGTATATTATTACATAGGAACTCATAACAGCAATTTCTTTACTATGGCCATAAATTAGATAAAGATAAAGCAGAATTTTAAAGGTGTCAATAAATTTCAAAAAGGAGATACATACTACACAGATTTCAAATGACAATATATAAAAATCTGAAAATATTAGTTGATGTTCTTCCAAGATGTCTAGAGAGGTCATTTGAAATACAAATGTTTTCAGCCTCAGATGTCATGATCATGGTTTCCACAATATTTGGTTCCAGAGATGAATCCTCAGTGTGTTGATCCAGATATCTAGATATTAAATCACTTTTGAAAGATAGTCTGTTACACAAGCCCTTTGAGACATGACAGGCTATATTAGGGAATTGCAGATTCTCACTAGCTAGTTAGGGTATTTGCAGCCTTCTGCAATAGGTGAATTAACCTACACAATCTGGCTCCAGCACACAAAATAATCATTTCTAGAGCAGATACATTATTTTACCAGGCTATATTTCACAACAGGCCGGTGTAGGGTGGGGAAAGGAAAGTCAAATGTAAGTCACACCTGACTTTTGATGACTTTTGATGACTCTGTCCCAGCATAATAGGCTGATCAAAGCAATATGGCATATTGGAATGTGGAGTTTCCTGATTGCACATTTCACCTCAGTGGCTAGTAGGTTTAGATATTGACACCCTTAAGTATCAGGAATAGGAAACAACATGAAATGTGTTGCCTCAAGAACAACATGATATCATCAATGTCCCATACAGTTGTGAAATCTTTTCACGCAGCAAATCATTGTTTGACATATCACGTGTGAAAGGTAAGAAGGGAGTTCAGTTAATGCCCATTGAATTATTGCTCTCTCAGGTATGACTGTGAGCTAGAGTTGATACCAGCCTTCACATGGCTCCTCACACACATCGCTGTGATATTTCTTAGGGGTTCTTCTTCTCCCCTCTATTATTCAACTTCTACCTAACCCGCTTACTAAACTTGATTAAATCATTCAACCTCACCTGTTCCAAATCATTTAAAAAATGGATTGTCTTGAAGATTTCTACAATTTAAAAATCGATGACTGCCTCCGGGTCATAAAAACATGGAGACGAATAACCATCTAAAGCTAAATACAATCGACATATAATATGAGCTGCCGACAATGGTTAAAATTCCAGCCTACCCTCAAATGGCCTAAGGCAGTGTTTCCCAAACTGTGGTCCGCGGACCCCTAGGGGTCCATGACACATTCGCAGGGGGTCCTCAGGCAGCAGTTTTAAAAGCAGTGCAAAGTTCCTTGTATAATTAGAAGTTTTGAAGCAACAATAAAAGTGTCAAGGTAACACCAGTGATTAATGTTCCTGCTGGAAAGAAATGAGAGTTTTGTCCAGTGGCAGCTTTGACTTATCTAATGTGGTACAGAGGGTTACTATGCCTATTGCAAAGAACGTGTACCTGCATGTTTTTTAAAAACTGTATTTTATCTGCATAGGTCAGTGGGTTACTGCTTTTGACACAGAGATTCTTTAGTTACTGTGCAGTTTATAAGTGACAATCGTGATCTAGCACAGTGACCTATAAACTGGCATCAAAAAGATGTTTGCAAACTGCATGGTACAAGTTAATAACTCATGTTTTTTCCCAGTCTTTCATTATCCTGATGCTGCTAAAAAGGCTTATTTGAATGGAAATAAAGTTTTATTGTTAAAGTCAATGCTAACCACTGTGTTATGTCCTAAATCCTGATTTTCTTTAAAAATGTCTACCAGTATGAATGACATGTGAATCCTACAACTTGAAGTCGCCTTTGCCTTATGTAACATTTTCTATACACTGGTTTACATGTAGGATTCATTGTCTCTATGGGGCAGATTTACAAGGGAAGTGATTCAGTGACTGCTGCAAGCCATTTGGCTGCGCCACACTTAATCACTTTCAAAGCACAGGGATGCAACATATGTATAACAATATGTTGTATCTCAGTGCTCTCCCTGCGCTGGTGCACAAACTGCTGCCATTCGCCGGCACTGGCACCCTTGCACCATGGTGCAAGGATGCCTGCATTGTGGGGAAATTGTTTATGTGCAGGTAGGGTTCCCGTTCTGCACATAAACAATCAGTAGAGGGGATTTCATCTTTCTATGTGTGCTGCAGAATGCAGCATGCATAGAAAGAGGAAAAAAATGAGGAGAAATGAATACATTTCTCCTTGTTGCGCCTCCCTACGCCTTCCTTGGGGAGGGGTAGCATTCAGACGCATTTCCAGATTTACAATTTCTCGTAAATCTGGAAATGTGACTGGTTTCATGGGTGTTGCGTGGGAACACTCACAGCAAAACCCATGGAAGGCACCTTTCATGCAAAGTGGTGCGTGCAAAGGGGCCATATTTACAAGAACAGTAAAAGTCACGCAGGGTGGCTTTTCCTGTCCTTGTAAATATGGGGCACTAAAATGCTCCACCGGGTTGTCACTTTTTGTGACGCTCTGGTTGCGCAAGGGGCTTGTAAATCTGCCCCTATATGTGTGTGTTGTAAATTGCTCTGACATCCTACAATGGTATGAGAGATGCTATAAAAAAACAAAATACATGTGACAGAGGGACTATGGAGAGATGAGAGGCACTGTTGGAGGAGGATAATATGGGAATCATTGAAGAACCCCAACAAAGATTGTCGTATCCAGGTGCATAGTAAGGTCATCATTTACTATTCCTTAAAAGCTAATACAATTCAACATATAATGATAAATGTGTTGTAGAATGTACTATTGTTTCCTAAATTTTCTTGGGGGGAGGGCCTCCCAAAGCCCCTTTTGTAGTGGTTAGGCTCACTCACTGCACTTGGTGTGCGCTATATGGGGACTGGTCTGAAAACATTTGCCAGGGCTGCTTTGGGTTTCCAGTCTGGCCCTGGCAGGAGCAGGAGCCTCATACTGCGAAATGAAAACAATAATTTAAATGTTAGTCACGGAGATGCAGCACCAACCTTCCCAATACAGTTTTTGGCAGATCATTTCAATATAAAATACTAAAATCCTTAGTAATCCGACTATTTGTTTTGTGTGCACACCTGTGTTTATTTTTTTCGAATTGCTGTTTTAATGTTGTGAAATTTAAATCATTCAGATTGCTTGGGGCTCCCCGGCTTCCAGTGGTCACTCAATGGGGGTCCTCAGGAGTCAAACGTTTGGGAACCACTGCCCTAAGGAACATGAGGCATCTCCACCAATATCAAAATGAGTCAGAAACCCAGGGGTAACTATGGATTCAGTTCAATATTTGATACCACATGTTCATAATATAAAACAGAGTGCCTTCTACTATGTTGTATCCTCCCATTGCATGGATACCTACAGAAACTGCAAGCTATACTCACACTCGTAATCTCCAAGCTTGACTATGCCAACAGTCTATAACTTGGTGCACCTGCATTCATCACATGCAAAATATAACTCATTCAATTTTCTGCTGCAAGAATTCTTTTCTGACTGCACCCACAAGAGCGCAAGACTCCATGCTTCCAATCACTCCACTAGCTACCTATAGCAAGAATGGCAATGTTCGAGGCACTTTTCATTGTGAACAGAGTCTCCAAGGAAAAGGACGACTACACCGATACACTAATTTCAAAGACTCGAGATTTGCACCGCTCATCACCATACCACCTTAGCATAAGAAATCTGTAGGAGGCACTACTTTTTCTGAGAAATCCGCCAAGGTCTAGAAATCACAATCAGCCATCATTTGAAGCATTCAGGAGCACATATACTTCAGAAGACAGTTGATAGCAAACTTATGTTCAAGACAACTACATCCACACATTCCAGCAATTGAAACCGGGAAAGACAGTCACACCCTAAAATATAAGCTTCAGCTTACTATCCACAGATTGGAAGCAACACAACCAGCAATCTACTTTCCATAGTTAGGTAAGTTAAGGAGGGCTGACCTATTTCTTGCTGGGGTTTATATAGTTATGTAACTTCATATATAACATTTCTAGCTCACACTAATACTAATACCATCACACTCCGAGGTTGGTCAGTCGCCAACTGTAACTTTCACTTCTTATATTCAAATAAGACCTATCTACTATGAGGATTGCCATCACCAGTATTGTGCAGTCAATAAACAAGCTATCACTAGCATGTCATGATTGAAAAGATCTGTCACACACTGTGGTGCAATCAGAGGGATTTATTCTAGCTCAGCAATGCAGGTTCCAGATATAAATACACTGTGGCTGCTTCTTTATAATTCACAAAGCCACTCAGATATAGGATGATAGTAACAATGCACATCCCAAGAGATCTCTCCACTTCTCTCTCCCTCCAACCATGGCAATCCGGCCCACATCTACACACAAAATGTCTGATTGGACAACCAAATGCTGTAACTTTCTATGCCGACTATAATCATAGGTAATAGCATAAAGGTACCTACAAAGCTGTTCAAAGCTGCCAACATGCTTAAAAATCATAAACTGTGCATGTGCCTCTCGCACCTCGTAATCCACCACACTGCTACAGGCTACGTTGCATAACACGATAAGTGCACTTCATTGTGATCATGCATGAAGTGCAAGCACTTCCTACATAGAATCTTAAAACATAGACAACAACGTTCCAGCCACACACCAATCTATATGCCGTAGGCTGCTGCTCATGTAAGTATGCACTTCATTGGCACACATAGGGATTTTAAGTGCTATGTAAATGCTGCAATAAAATATAATTCAATATTTATCACGTATGCATCTCCAAGATTTGTTTTAATCTTGTTGAAATCTTTGGTTCCATCGCACTTGGTAATAAAAAACACAATGTCCTTAATTTCTGCTTTCATAATTGCTTGTTTACAGGTATTTACATTTGTGGTGTATTAGAAGCAAATTGACATCCTGCAGTCTTTCTTTTCACACTTTTTGCATGCAGGGCCACTGGAATTATGGCATTCTGCAGCTATGTAGTTTTCCACATGATTATGAATTTGCTGCATTTGCCACATAATAAACCATCTTTCGCATAATTTTCAGATTAAAAAGAAAAATGTTTCAAGCTCAATCAGATCAAAAGTTACCAAAACACTACATCATGTGATGTTGCACAGTGGAAGGTCCTTCCCAAAGGTTGAATGGTCCCCTTTCAGTTGCTGATAGCTGTATTAGACTGTGGAACTGGTCCTTATGAGGTGCAACTGTTGCCCAGATAGGGCTAACGTGTGTAAAAAATGGCAAAATAATGAATTACTACTATCACACATTAAGCCGCATGATTTGTGTTTTTGATTGCGACATAATTTATTCAACCATGCCAAATAATTATAATTTAGGCCTCTCCTACCACATAATTCCAGTTGCCCTGCCTGTACCCTAGTGTGAATGTCACATAGTTCACATTGCAGTCAGAGAAAGAAAAGAAAATATTTCCACATTAAGAGTAAGCGCCAATGTGTCAGAGGACATAGCCTGACATTTAACCTATGTCTTTGAAGGAGCAGTCAATGTATCAAGATAAAAGAATGCATTTTATTGCTAATTCAAATTCTGAACTCCACCGCTTTTTGTCAGTTACACTGTATTCCTTCATTTGAATGCAGTTCATTAAAAAAACTGATTTTAAACAGAGTTTTTCATAAATACTATGGCAGCTGCCTCCTATATTTGCGGGGTGCAAAGATTAGTATGGGCCATGGTGACTGCCCTGGCTTAGGGTTCTCTCCTTTACTACATCTACTTGGGACTTACAGTGGTAGCTAAAGTTAACCCAATTGGGGAAGCAATTGTACAGTTTTAGGAAAGAGCTCTGGAACTGGAGACCTGGATAGGAGGAACCCTGTGCACTTTCAGTCAAAATCACAAAATTTACCAAGCCAAAAGGGGGAGTGACCATGTCAAAAAGGGGCATTTTCTGACACAGGAGCATGCACTTATTACCGCCTCTTTGTGTTTTGCGGTGATTCTATTTCAGACATGTGACATTGGTCTTCGCGATACCAATATTTCAGTAGCCAGTGTTTTAAGTCCTGTGTTTATGACGTAAAATGCTCAGCAAGATATACTGAGTGACTGAAGGGCCAAGTTGCTTTGCATTGCTTGAAATTACATACCGAAAATATAGCAAGCTGCAGATGAAAAGAGCCAAGTGTAAAAGTGTTCATAACTCGAATTGGTAGTTTAAAAACAAATATATTGAGAGTGCTTAGTAGAGTGATTTAGTAGGAGTTAGTATTTTGAGCATGCACTGGTACCAAAAAAAAATAAACTGAAAACATAAATTAAAATAACCAGAAATCTACATAATACTACCTTTTACTGTAAACACGATATAAATATTTTCAAGTGTATTTACGCATTTGTCTTTTTACATGATATGGATATCATGTACATAAGGTTTGGATGCTAATTACAGATTCAGTGACTCAGTGGCGTAACGAAAGTTGAGGGGGCCCCCCTGCAAAGTACACGGAGGGGGCCCCCTCCCCGGGCCACCACCTACCACTTTTTCAGAGGAGGCCCCCTGGAGCTTGAGGGCCCACCCTGCACTGAGGGGTCTGCGGGGGCTTATCTTACACCACTGTGAAGATGCCAGAAATGCCTCTTATTTCAGTTATGGACCTATCTCATTAGAAAAACAGACCTACAACTTCGGGCCATAAGACATCCACTTTAACACCAGGTAAAAAATAGAACAAAGTCATTTTGCACTGACATAGCAACAGTAATTAGCCCATAGTAAGCTTATTCTATTTTGGCCACAGCCCAAAAATAGAAAAACTTTCTCATATGCCCTGGCAGTGAGGTCTGTGGGACTGGCAGGTTTCTGTGCCCGGGGAGGTCTGTGGGACTGGCAGGTTTCCCTGCCTGGGGAGGTCTGTGGGTCTAGCAGGTTTCTCTGCCTGGGGAGGTCTGTGGGGCTGGCAGGTTTCTCTGCCTGGGGAGGTCTGTGGGTCTGGAGGTTTCTCTGCCTGGGGAGATCTGTGGGACTGGCAGGTTTCTGTGCTTGGGGAGGTTTGTCGGGCTGGCAGGTTTCTGTGCCCGGGGAGGTCTGTGGGGCTGGCAGGTTTCTGTGCCCGGGGAGGTCAATGGAACTGGCAGGTTTCTGTGCTTGGGGAGGTCTGTGGGACTGGCAGGATTCTGTGCCTGGGGAGGTCTGTTTGGCTGGCAGGTTTCTCTGCCTGTGGGATTGGCAGGCTTCTCTGCCTGGGGAGGTCTGTGGGGCTGGCAGGTTTCTGTGCCTGGGGAGGTCAATGGAACTGGCAGGTTTCTGTGCTTGGGGAGGTTTGTGGGACTGGCAGGATTCTGTGCCTGGGGAGGTCTGTTTGGCTGGCAGGTTTCTCTGCCTGTGGGACTGGCAGGTTTCACTGCCTGGGGAGGTCTGTGGGGCTGGCAGGTTTCTGTGCTTGGGGACATCTGTGGGATTGGCAGGATTCTGTGCCTGGGGACAGTGGCGTAACAAAAGATGAGGGGGCCCCCCTGCAAAGTACACGGAGGGGGTCCCCTCCCCGGGCCACCACCTACCACTTTTGCAGAGGAGGCCCCCTGGAGCTTGAAGGCCCACCCTGCACAGAGGGGTCTGCGGGGGCTTCTCTTACACCACTGTGTAGATGCCAGAAATGCCTCTTATTTCAGTTATGGACCTATCTCATTAGAAAAACAGACCTACAACTTCGGGCCATAAGACATCCACTTTAACACCAGGTAAAAAATAGAACAAAGTCATTTTGCACTGACATAGCAACAGTAATTAGCCCATAGTAAGCTTATTCTATTTTGGCCACAGCCCAAAAATAGAAAAACTTTCTCATATGCCCTGGCAGTGAGGTCTGTGGGACTGGCAGGTTTCTGTGCCCGGGGAGGTCTGTGGGACAGGCAGGTTTCCCTGCCTGGGGAGGTCTGTGGGTCTAGCAGGTTTCTCTGCCTGGGTAGGTCTGTGGGGCTGGCAGGTTTCTCTGCCTGGGGAGGTCTGTGGGACTGGAGGTTTCTCTGCCTGGGGAGGTCTGTGGGACTGGCAGGTTTCTGTGCTTGGGGAGGTTTGTGGGGCTGGCAGGTTTCTGTGCCCGGCGAGGTCAATGGAACTAGCAGGTTTCTGTGCTTGGGGAGGTCTGTGGGACTGGCAGGATTCTGTGCCTGGGGAGGTCTGTTTGGCTGGCAGGTTTCTCTGCCTGTGGGACTGGCAGGCTTCTCTGCCTGGGGAGGTCTGTGGGGCTGGCAGGTTTCTGTGCCTCGGGAAGTCAATGGAACTGGCAGGTTTCTGTGTTTGGGGAGGTCTGTGGGACTGCCAGGATTCTGTGCCTGGGGAGGTCTGTGGGGCTGGCAGGTTTCTGTGCTTGGGGACGTCTGTGGGACTGGCAGGATTCTGTGCCTGGGGAGGTCTGTTTGGCTGGCAGGTTTCTCTGCCTGGGGAGATCTGTGGGGCTGGCAGGTTTCTGTGCGCGGGGGAGGTCTGTGGGACTGGCAGGTTTCTGTGCCCGAGGAGGTCTGTGGGACTGGCAGGTTTCTGTACCCTGGGAGGTCTATGGGGCTAATAGGTTTCTGTGCCTGGGGAGGTCTGTGGGACTGGCTGGTTTTTGTGCCTGGGGAGGTCTATGGCGCTGGCAGGTTTCTCTGCCTGGGGAGGTCGGTAGGGCTGGCAGGAGTCTGTGATTGGGGAGGTCTGTGGGGCTGACAGGTTTCTCTACCTGGAGAGGTCTGTGGGGCTGGCAGGTTTCTGTGCTAGGTGAGGTGTGTGGGGCTGGCAGGCATCTGTGCCCGAGGAGGTCTGTGGGGCTGGCAGGTTTCTGTGCTTGATGAGGTCTGTGGGGCTGGCAGATTCTGTGCCTGTGGATGTCTGTGGGACTGCCAGGTTTCTGTGCTTTGGGAGGTCTGTGGGGCTGGCTGATTCTGTGCCTGTGGAGGTCTGTGGGACTGGCAGGTTTCTGTGCTTGGGAAGGTCTGTGGGGCTGGCAGGTTTCTCTGCTTGGTGATGTCTGTGGGACTGGCAGGATTCTGTGCTTCGGGAGGTCAGTGGGACTGGCTGGTTTCTGTGCCCGGGGATGTCTGTTGGACTGGCAGGTTTCTCTGCCTGGTGAGGTCTGTGGGACTGGCAGGATTCTCTGCCTGGAGAGGTCTGTGCGACTGGCAGGTTTCTCTGCCCGTGGACGTTGGGGGGCTGTGAGGATTCTGTGCTTGGGGAGGTCTGTGGGGCTGGCAGGTTTCTCTGCCTGGAGAGGTCTGTGGGGTTGGCAGATTCTGTGCCTGTGGAGGTCTGTGGGTCTGGCAGGTTTCTGTGCCCGTGGAGGTCTGTGGGTCTGGCAGGGTTCTGTGCCCTAGGAGGTCTGTTCGGCTAACAGCTTTCTGTGCCTGGCGAGGTCAGCGGGAATGGCTGATTTCTCTGCCTGAGGAGGTCTGTGGGTCTGGCAGGTTTCTGTGCCCGGGGAGTTCTGTAAGCCTGGCAGGTTTCTCTGTCCGGGGAGGTCTGTGGGGCTGGCAGGTTTCTCTACCTGGGGAGGTCTGTGGGGATTTCAGGTTTCTGTGCCTGTTTAGGTCTGTGGGACTGGCAGGTTTCTGTGCTTGGGGAGGTCAGTGGGGCTGGCAGGGTTCTGTGCCTGGGGAGGTCTGTGGGACTGGCTGGTTTCTCTGCCTGGGGAGGTCTGTGGGGCCGGCAGGTTTCTGTGCCCGGAGAGGTCTGTGGGGCTGGCAGGTTTCTGTGCCCGGAGATGTCTGTGGGGATGGCAGGTTTCTCTGCCTGGAGAGGTTTGTGGGGCTGGCCAGTTTCTGGGGCAGGATGCTGGGTGATCTTGTCACACCCACAGAGTCAGGGATTTGGAGCCATTTATGGACCAGAAACATTGATCCTTTTACTGCTACTTAGTGGAGTACGACGGCTTCAGGGCGGAAAAGTGCGCAGAGCGCCCCACAGTTCAAAGGTCGCAAGTGAGGTAGGTTGTGTTGGTGTTTAAAAAAAAAAGTCCAGAAAGAGAAGAGAGTTACACACGCTGGTGCCTCTTTCCACGGAAGTCACGTGCAACCTCTGGTAGAACATGCTTCGTAATGTAGAAATGTTCGATTGGTTCTGATGCTCCGTCCATCACCACCTCCTTTTGTACTGCTTTGTTCGCCATAAGTTGGCAGGGTATGCTCAGACGTGAGTCCCTTGCTCACTTTGCCACTGGATTCAAGCAAACCTGGCTGAAGACGGCTGAAATGCCAGAAACCGGTCCTAGGAAGCTTGTTTCCGGTCCAGGGAAGGCATGGCTTGGCAGTTCGGGCTGGACTGTTCCCATGAGGCACAGGGTCAGACTGATTTGCATATGGCCATGTCTGAACTGGGGTGGCAGAGTGGGCTAAAGAACGGTGATGGATCAAACCCAGATCTGTTGACTGGGTGTGAGTGTTTGATCGGTTCTGATGCTCCGTCCATCACTACCCCCTTTTGTACTGCTTTGTTCACCATAAGTTAGCAGGGTATGCTCAGACGTGAGTCCCTTGCTCACTTTGCCACTGGATTCAAGCAAGCCTGGCTGAAGATGGCTGAAATGCCAGAAACCGGTCCTAGGAAGCTTGTTTCCGGTCCAGGGAAGGCATGGCTTGGCAGTTCGGGCTGGACTGTTCCCATGAGGCACAGGGTCAGACTGATTTGCATATGGCCATGTCTGAACTGGGGTGGCAGAGTGGGCTAAAGAACGGTGATGGATCAAACCCAGATCTGTTGACTGGGTGTGAGTGTTTGATTGGTTCTGATGCGGTGATGGATCAAACCCAGATCTGTTGACTGGGTGTGAGTGTTTGATTGGTTCTGATGCTCCATCCATCACCACCCCCTTTTGTACTGCTTTGTTTGCCATAAGTTGGCAGGGTATGCTCAGACGTGAGTCCCTTGCTCACTTTGCACTGGATTCAAGCAAGCCTGGCTGAAGACGGCTGAAATGCCAGAAACCGATCCTAGGAAGCTTGTTTCCGGTCCAGGGAAGGCATGGCTTGGCAGTTCAGGCTGGACTGTTCCCATGAGGCACAGGGTCAGACTGATTTGCATATGGCCATGTCTGAACTGGGGTGGCAGAGTGGGCTAAAGAACGGTGATGGATCAAACCCAGATCTGTTGACTGGGTGTGAGTGTTTGATTGGTTCTGATGCTCCGTCCATCACCACCCTCTTTTGTACTGCTTTGTTCGCCATAAGTTGGCAGGGTATGCTCAGACGTGAGTCCCCTGCTCACTTTGCCACTGGATTCAAGCAAGCCTGGCTGAAGACGGCTGAAATGCCAGAAACCGGTCCTAGGAAGCTGGTTTCCGGTCCAGGGAAGGCATGGCTTGGCAGTTCGGGCTGGACTGTTCCCATGAGGCACAGGGTCAGACTGATTTGCATATGGCCATGTCTGAACTGGGGTGGCAGAGTGGGCTAAAGAACGGTGATGGATCAAACCCAGATCTGTTGACTGGGTGTGAGTGTTTGATTGGTTCTGATGCTCCGTCCATCACCACCCCCTTTTGTACTGCTTCGTAATGTAGAAAGGCTGTAAATGTTATTTTTTTTCCTTTCATATCAATGGGGTAGGATTGGTGGCTCTTTGCGACAGCAGTAAACAGAGGGGAAGTACATGGTATGCAGTGCCATGAGAATTATGCTGCAGGTACTCAATTATGCAGCAGGAAAAGGCAAATTATGCGGTCCAATGCCGCACATTTTGTGATACTTATACTTTAATTTTTGTAATTTTTGCACCTTTTAAGACTGTTCTGGCAAATGTTTCACCTCAGTCTCAGTTTAACAACCAAACAGCAAAGAGTAACTGAAAGGTGGCCTGTCAATTTTAGCGTAGGGCATTCGACTGTGCAGCAATGCATGTTGCTGTATTTTAGTAACTTTTATCTGTTTCAGCTAGAAACCATTTTTTCTGCAAGCTGCAATTTATGTAGCACCACAGCCCCAATTCTCCCCCTCTCTGCCCCAACCCTCCCCCCCCCACTCCACCCACTCACACCCTGATGTCCAGTTTAGCTGGACCCACCCCTTCAGAACCGACATCACTCGACAACTAGAAATCAGTGACAAGAAATCGGGTCAGTTTTGGGGGGGAAGTGGGTACCACTTTGCCTTGACAAAGTTGGGCTAAACCGGGAAACTTCTCCCAAAGTCACAGACGAAGGTGTAAATTCATAGGTGAAGGGTACATTTTCTTTCGCTCACAAACTTCAATGACAATTTTTGTGTTTTCTGTAAAATCCGCAAATCAACATAAATCGCAGGTGAAACTGATGACACGCACTTTTAATCTTTAATGTGTAACATAACCCCCCCTTTTCCAAACAACCTTCATGTACCAAAAGCGCCTTTCATTTACTAAATGCCATCACTCTAAACTGGAGACCTTACACACACAAGTGGTCGTCGCAATGAATTTTGGGTGGGGTGCACTTGTCTGCGGGGGGTGGCATAGACTGGGCGAACAGACAGTCACCTGCGCGGGCCACAGAAGACAGGGCAAACGAGGCTAGCCAGAGAAATAATTACATTATGGCAGGTAGTCTTCTTCGCACGTTACCTCTCAACTGTCTCCACTCTGGCCTCTGGGATGCCTCCTCGCTTCAACAGTCAGCAATGCGCATGACAATTGGTCACCAGCCCCACCCTAAGGGGGAAGAGTAAGACCGCGCAGATGCGGCGGTGGAGACATCTGCGCAGTGTGCACCATTACCATTTTTTAAATTTGACCATTTAATTTTTAAAGAAAAGTCTAGAGCGAGCGTAAGTTACATAACCTACCTATATTAATTAATTACCTATCCCAGACGGTCACAGATGTGTAGTGCTTGCTGGCACCGCTTAGGGGGCCTCTGGAACGCTGGGGCCCCCCCGCAACGCGGGAGCTGCGGGGGCCTGTGGTACACCCCTGGGGCCTGTTACGCCCCTGCTTATAATTCCGCACCACACAATTGAACTATAAATAATTTAACCCTACAACATTCCATACCACATAATTACAATCCTAAAAGTACACATATTTCCACTTCACTCCATACCACATAATTCCACTTCACAAAATAACATTCCACACAACTTAATACCACTCCCAACCACATAATTACACTCCACACAACTCAACTACACATAATTCCACTTCAACCTATATAATTACACTTCACACAACATATTTATACTCAACTCTAAAACACATTTCCATTCCACGCCACATCATTCACAACAAACTACATAATTCAGACTAACACCACAAATGCACAACACACCACACACATCCAATCTACACCACAAAATTCCACATCATGCTACAATATTTAACAGCACACCACATAAGGAAACTCCACTACATGCCACTCCACAACACACAATACCATTCCAGATAATCCCACTCCAAGACACACAATCCCACTCCACTCAATACCACATAATTACACTGCACACCATGCCACATTATTTCACTACACAGATCCAATCCACGCAGCACAATTCCATAACTAACAATTCCAATCCAAACCATATATGTCCACTTGACACCACACTCATTCCCTTCACTCCAAACAGAAAACGCATCAATAGCTCTAACTCTCACCTACTAATGTGTCCCAGCAGATCCTGTTTCTGGAGCTGCAAACTTTCTGGCTGAAGTCAGCTCTGTGCTGCCTCAGAGGAGCAGTGCCCTGTGGTGAATGTTGTCTCTGGGGCCCACACCCCCATCCTTTCCCCTGTCAGCTCTCCTCTGTGCTGTCTCTGGGGCCCCCACACCCATCCTTGTCCTCTCCCTTCTCAGAGGCAATGCCCTGTGGGGAATGCTGTGCGGCCTCCTGCTCTCTCTGGGACCCCCACCCCCATCCTTGCTCCAGCGGGCTCTGACTGAAGAGAAACTATGTAACTTGTTGCTGTGTTTCTCTTCAGTCCTGGGTCCCGCGAGGAGCTCCGTGCAGACTGCTTTTGCTGCTTTAGAGGGAGAGAGGCTTGATTTAGAGCAAGCCTCTCTCTCTCACAGCTCTCTACCGAAGAGCTGAGGGGGCCCCCTTCACTTACTAAAGAGTGGGGGCCCCCCCCGCACGGCGGGGGCTGCGGGGGTGTTTGTTACGCCCCTGCAGTGACTCTCCAAGTTTTAGATTTTAGATGAATCTAGAAATCAGTTGAGTTCCATTCTGTGTTCATTTGTAAACAACTGGGAGCACGCAGCCAATGCAGCAACGCAGGCAATAGCCTAAACTATGAATACATGTGGAACGGATGAGTTACAACTTCATTTATTTCCACTTAATCAACAATAATTTTGAATAAATATCAATTAAATGAGCAATAAAACCAAAAAACGGATAAATGCAGGTTGAAATATTGAAGGGCAAAAAACAAACTTTCTCAAACCCTTGGAGACTCTGAACTTAAGGACTCAGCCTACATCTTTACTCACCTTGAAGAAACATATACATACTTACCTTTTCTGCTTATCTACTGAATTCTATTGCATTTGATTCTTAGTTTTTCATAAAGCAGCTTGATCCATTTTAATGCAGGAGAGTTACATGAAAATGTTATATAAATAAATAAAGCACAGTTTAATGCCTGTTTTCTAACCTCCATGTGTGACAGTCACATAAGCAAGGAGTAGGATGAAGCACTTCATTGTGGCCTCTGCAGTGTTCCAACAGAAGGAATTCTCTGTGTGTCTCTCTAGCACCCTTCAACTGTCTTAAAGTGAAAACCCGGAGTACTATGGCCAATGGAGCAGAACAAGCAAAGGATGTTTTCGAAATTCAAACCAGGGGTAGGGCTAGTCCTTAAGTCTTTGTTTTGTATCCAATGTTTGAAGAACATGAAATAAAGATTTCAAGAATACATAATTCACATCACCACGCCAGGTACTACTGCCAAATAAGGCCTAGATGTGCGTCACTAATTCTTCATTCAGATATTTGTTTTGCCTCTTGCTGGATAGTGAGATTCACAGACACTTTAATTAAAGGTTTATTTGCCAGAAGTAGAGTACTCTGCACTGCACACAGTGACGGCTAGTGTCATTTGAAAGAGCTGGTCTTACAGTTCTGGAGGAGTACCCGGTGATGAGCAAGTGTGGCGAATAACGTGACTCCTGGGGTTCTCCCCTGAGAAATGTTTGAAAATTGAGTGGTAAAATAGTGGTTTCCCAGAAAATTTGAGAAAGCAAGATGGTTAATAAAGCAATTGTGAAAGTGTAGTTATGACATCAAGAGGTTTAATTTGATAATGACGTAGGTAGTTGCTTATTCAGTATAACCAAAGAACTTTATAGAAGACTGAGATAACAATACTGAATACCTCACAGATTTCTTTCATTATTGGTAACTTGGGGTGTTACCAAATATAATGCTACTCCATACCCTGGCCTCCAAGGAGGTAAGAGTAAGCTGGCTTTGCTGGGAACCAAACGTATGACCTGCAAACCATTGCAGATGTCTGCAACAAGCATTAACTTACTGAGCCTTCTTGCCTCAAACTCGCAAAAACTCAGAGAAAGGTACAGAGAAGAAATCAAGTGTTGCTCAGTGAGCTGACAACGACTTTCAACATACAAACAACAGCTACTTCAATGGAGGAGCAAAACAAGTGATAACGCTAGGTGATTGAGAACCCCTGATTTACTTATGTTCGACAGTCTTGGGCCCCTCCTGACCTCAAATCCTGTGTATAAAGTATAAATGCAATATTCATTCATATTATTCTCCTACTCCTCATATAATGATGGAGGATGCAAATGCTTTAATATTTCTTCCCCTTTGGGCTCCCAGGCAGTGCTTTAGCAGGACTCATTCACGTTTTTCTACAAATGTCTCATTCCTGCCCTTTTATTTAGACACAGAGGAGCGCAGCAGGAAGGTTTGCTGCGCTGCCATCCTTCAAAATATGGTAAATGAGGCCCATCATTTTTGCTATTGAAATCTTCTAACCATAGTGTTTCTGACTGAAGAAATGGTTTATACATCTGTCAATATGTCTCTGAACATGTAGCCTGTACTTCTAAAGAGGTCTGTGCTTAGGCCTGCTGGATTTTCCCTAGGTAACAATTAGAGAGCACAGAACTCACAAGTCAGTCTTTTTTATTAACTTCAGAAAAATTATAATAATTCACATGTGCACAAAGATCTTCACTGGTTGGCAATGAGGCAGGGAAGGGATCTTAAGCGAGTTTGCTCGATTGCATAAAGCCTTTGACAGCCCGGCTCAGTCCTCTACCAGCCAACATCTGGCCTTACATTCCCAGGCGCCATACTGGTGTTTACTGAGGGTAGACATTCTCGATTCAATGATTCAGGGCAGGTCAAGTCTTAGTTGTGGCCACTCTTTTTATGAATTACTCAAACTCACCAAGATGTCATGTACCCATCCAAGTGCTTCTTGTAAGGAATCCTTACCTGGAGCAGCTTTCACCACGTCCTGCGGTGTTAATCCAGCTAAAATGAAAATAACATTGAGTCAGAAAAACAAATGGAGGGCTCATCAGCCGGGCAATGCAATGGGTTGTCCCACCCTAGGCAACAATATTTTGTCAGACTCAACCCCTTGCTGCTTGGAGGGGAAATCCGCTGCCTCCTCCCCCTGGTGCCGTGGTCTCACAGTGTAGGACTGAGTATCTTATGGTATTTTTGTCACACTATTTCGCACATCCTGAACAACTGGTTAGGGTACAGTCATTAATGTTTGTCTTGGGGTGCTGGCATGCAGTGGCTCTAGTTTATGCCCTAGGGCTCTCTGTGTCAACTGTGTGCCTTGTTTCTATCTTGTGCAGTCTTCTAGCCAATACTACATAACAAAGGCAAGAATAACAATAACAGGAATTTCATGAGTCATGCATTTTACAAATGTTCTTTATGCTATGAGTTGCATGCTTGCTCGGCACATATTGCACTGCGGATCTTGATTGGTTGGCGGCTCGCACATGATATTGTTATTAGCCAGATCTACACGTGATTTTTCCAGTTGTAACTACAACACGCTCTTGAAAAAGTAAAGAATGAATGTTAACGAACTTCAAAAGATCTTACAACTTTAAAAAACACGCTCCATTTTTGTGAAACTCTTAATATTATTGGCATTGGATTTCTTTTTTAAATGCAATAAATACAACCTATAAAGGCTTTTTGAAAGTTAGAATATCACTGGAGTATTGTAAAAGTTGGTATTGGTTGCCAAAAGGTTATAAAAAATAACTCTTATAACTTTATAATGTAATAACTTTTAGGTTATAGATCTGTTTTTATTTTTTATATGAAAGAGAGTGTTACAAAACAAACACCACCTACCTCCACTGGCCTGTGGTGAAACAATAAGTAATGTAATATACATGCATCACGAAGGGAGAGAAGAAGAAAGGAGGGACTGGAGAGGGGTAGGTGGTGAAATAGTGTGCGGCTGGCTTGACAAAGCTATGTTGGGCCTGAGCTAGTGGTTCAGTGTGTCAAGGTGGTCTCAGTTACCTTAGTATAAGGGTCACTTTCAACGGGGTATCTGGGTGGCATGGGTACAAAGCACCTATGATGCACTAGACTTGGGGCCTGCTTGAAATAACAGGAGCAAGTCACCAGGATGTAGTGCATTTTATAGGTGGTCATTAGGACAAGCATCAGCGTGGACTATGGAAATTAAACTGCTTTGGATTCTCATTCATGTATTTATGGGCCAGATGTACTATTTACCTCTGACAAAGAACTAGTTTCAATTTGAAAAAAAAGTAATTTTGAGACCTTTAAAGAATTTCTATGAACTGACCTGTGATGAATACTAATGAGGTAGGCTGAAAGGCATACACTGAATGAAGGCGACCATGTAAATTATGGTAAGCTAGGGGCAGCAGATCACCAGGCTGTGATTGCTATTCAATTAACCTTTCTTTTTCTTTTAAAATCCATCCCGCTTTCCTTAATGCTGCATTTCCCAAAACAAAGTGTACCTTTTCAGTTTACTGGACAAATGTCTATTCCCTAACAATTTTATGAATCCACAAAAGTAAAGGGCTTCTGGTGGGACTTCTTCCCTTTTGCAATTGGGTTACCACTCCAACTCAAGAGACATTACCTTTTTAATGTATGAGAATGGATTTTGCTTCCAAACATTTATACATCTCATACTGAATTGGCATTTTGAAGAGGTGCCTAGAACACACCTCTTCCAACATCAAAGAGGTATGGATTTGCAGTCCCAATTTAAAAGTCAATAAAAGAGTCCTTATTCCCAAAAAGCAATTAAACATTTAAAAACCTAGGGCCTCATTTACAAGTCCATCGCGCGGCCCGTGCACCACTTTTTTGGGATGCACCAGTGGCACAGCGTGCCTGACCTTATTTACAAGGCTACGTAAAGATACCGGCCTAACTTTTCATGGCCCTGTAATGTGGGCCCCTTACACACATTATTCAGCATGAAAGGGGTGCGCCATGGATGTTGCTGTGTGTGTTCCACTCAACATCAATGGAACCTAACCTGACCCTCATCCAAATTTACAAAGTGTCGTAAAACAGGTGATGAGTCCTACGCCTCTCCAGTGGCGGTGTAGGGGTGGCAGAATGAGATGAAATACTTTAATTTCTCCTGTTTTTTTTGCTATTTCCATTGCATGCAGCATTCTAAAGCACATGTAGTAGGAGCAAAACGAATGTAAATGCCAACATTTGTAAAGCGCACAGCTACCTCTGGAGAGGTTTCCCTGCGCTGGGGCCATCTGGAAGATTTAGCAAGCTATTGTCCAGAGTCACATGGTGCTGGGCTAGCCTGGCGCCAGGGATTGAACCATGAACCCTGTGGTCTGGAGTCAGGCTCCCTGGCCGCTGCGCCACACCTCTTCCACATTAATGATTATTTTTGTGCAGGAATGTGTCCCTTCTTGCACAACAACAATCATCCCTGCAATGCAGGCACCCGTGCACCATGGCGTAAAGGTGTCTGTGTTGGCGCATGGCTGCTGTTTGTGCGCCAGCGCAGGGGATAAGGACAGGAATGCATTGTATCTTGTAGATACAGCGCATTTCTGCCCTTTTATTTAGACACAGGGCAGCGCAGCAAGAAGGCTTGCTGCACTGCCCTCCGTCAATGTATGGTAAATAAGGCCCATCATTTTTGTTGTCGAAAACTTCTAATCATTGTTTCCGACAGAAAAAATGGTTGATACATCTGTCAATATGTCTCTAAAAATCTAGACTGTACTACTAAAGAGGTCTGCACATAGGCCTGCTGGATTTTCCATAACTAACATTTAAAGAGCACAGAAGTCAGTCTTATTTATTATCTTCAGAAAAATGATAATAATTCACATGTGCACAAAGATCTTCACTGGTTGGCAATGAGGCAGGGAAGGGATTTTAATTGAATTTGCTCGATTGCATAAAGCCTTTGACAGCGCGGCTCAGTCCTCTACCAGCCAACTTCTGGCCTTACATTCCCGGGTGCCATACTTGTGTTTACTGAGGGTAGACATTCTTGATTCAATGATTCAGGGCAGGTCAAGTCTTACTTGTGGCCACTCTTTTCATGAATTAGTCAAACTCACCAAGATGTCATGTACCCATCCTAGTGCTTCTTGTGAGGAATCCTTACCTGGAGCAGCTTTCACCACGTCCCTCTTTGTTATTCCGGCTAAAATGAAAATAACATTGAGTCAGAAAGACAAATAGAGGGCTCATCAGCTGGGCAATGCAATGGGGAGTACCACCCTAGGCAACAATACTTTGTCAGACCCAACTATTTGCTGCTTGGAGGGGAAATCCTCTACCCCACACCCCTGGTGCCCGTGGTAGGTGTCTCGCATTGTAGGACTGAGTATCTTATGGTATTTTTGTCGCACATCTTCGACAATTGGTGAGGGCAGTCATTAATGTTTGTTTTAGGGGTGCACTGCTGGCAAGCAGTGGCTTTAGTTTATGCCCTAGGGTTCTCTGTTTCAACATTGTACATTGTTTCACACTTGTGCAGTCTTCTAGCCAATACTATAACAGAGCCAAGTATGACAGTAACAGGAATTTCTTGAGTCCTGTGCTTTGCAAATACACGTTATATTATATTATGCAGGGCCCGACTGGTCGTAGCAGGCATCAGGTTTTTCCCTGGGAGACTGGAAGGGTGAGGGACGATTTTGCAGCGGGTCAGTTTTTAGGTCTCGGCTAGGCAGCGCATGCGCTGTCTCGTCGAAAGATGCTGTATACGCTATACCATGTTTGTAACCGCCCCTTTTTTTCCTGGACTTTCCATTCATTAGTTCGTGCGTCACTTAAACCGTCTTGACTTGTGGTTGGTGAAATGTGTTATAGGTCCCTCCTTTTGGAGACTTGTTCACGCCTAGAGCTATTGGCCCCTTTACTCGTATCAGGGGCGGCTCTAGGCTCATGGTGGCCCTGTGCAGGGAGCGTAGGTAGGGGGCCCCGGCAGGGATTTGGCGGCCTCCGGCTCAGCCGGAGGCCGCCAAATCCCTGCCAGGGTCGCCACGAATATGCATTGTATCCGACTCCTCGTGGTGGCCCCTGGGGTTTGGCGGCCCTGTGCAGGTGCACAGCTTGCATATGCCTAAGGCCGCACCTGCTCGTATTACTTCGTTGTTTGAAAAGATACGGTGGTGTCCTTGGACTTTTTTCTGGCTTTGACGTGGTTGGTTTCCGAAGGCAATGCATTTTGTGTTTTTTTTGTAGGTACGTTGTTTGCTTTCCACTTTCCTTAAGTATTAGTTCAGCTGTGATCTCTGTTTACTTTAATGTAAGTTCTGTGAAGGTATTTATGTTTGGCTTTGATCTTTGTTTACTTTAATGCAAACCGAGTGCGCATTTTTGTGATGTATTTTGTTTGCTTCAATATCGGACATATTCATGTGCGGCTGCGATCTCTGTCTAATTTAATGCGAATCAAGCAAAGGTGTTTTAGTTTTGCTGCTGCGATCTCTGTGTACTTTTTTTGTGTAATTCAATGCACACCGAGCGCGCATTTTTGTAATGGGATTTAGTTTGGGTTTTTTCATCGAAGGGATTTACGTTTACTTTAAAGCAACTCCAGCTAAGGGATTAACGTTTGGCTGCGATCTTTGTTTTCTTTAATGCAAACTGAGTCGCATTTTTGTGATGAATTTTGTTTGCTTCATTATCGCTTGGTTGCGATTTCGTGTTAATTTAATGCAAATTGAGCAAAGGTATTTCACTTTGGATGCGATTTCTGTGTACTTTGAGGCAAATAGAGCATGCATTTTTTTAATGATTCCGTTTATTTTATTCACGACGGTATTTACGTTTGGTTGTTAATATTTTGGGTGAACTTTTTTTGATTTTGCATTTTGCTGTGGATTCTGTTTGCTTCTTTATCTAAGGGATTTACGTTGATCTGTGATCTTTGTGTGCATTAATGCAAATCGAGTGCATACATTTACGTTTAGCTAGGATCACAGTGTAATATACTGCAAATTTAGCGCGCCTTACAAACGCTTTGTGAGCTATAGACAAAATTAGCTATTAAGTCATGTTCACGCAATGTGTATGATGGTTTTTTGGGGCCTCTGCGTAGTCTGTTGTCTACATTTACTTTTCACTCTTCGTTTGGCTGCTATTTTTGTCTACTTAAAGGCAACGCGGGCGTGCATTACAAACACTTAGGGAATTTTTAAGTTATGTGCACACAATGTGTATAACAAACACTTTGGTAATCATTAAGTCGTGTGCACACAATGTGTATACCTAATAGTTTGGGAAATATTAAATCATGTGCGCGCAGTATTTTGGGATTTTTTTTTATAGTACATTTGTGCGTAGAAAAGTATAACGTCCACAAATAGTCTGCTTTTTTACGGGGGGGGGGAGGGTGGGATATAAAAAAGTTGGGGCAGATTTATGAGGCCCTTGCGCCTCATTTACGCCGCCGTTGCGTCACTTTTGTGACGCAGCGGCGGCGCAAATCCTGCGCCATGTTGCGGGGTATTTACAACGTGACACATCAGAGAGATGTGTCACGTTGTAAAGCCCTGTGCCAGCAGTAGGCGTACCTGTGCAGGGGGGGGCGTTCCATCGCAGGAACGCCTCCTAAAAGTGGCTGAGTGAAATCTACAAGATTTCACTCAGTCACTTTTGAGCCCATGCTGCGTCAAAACCCTGCGCCTGCTTGAAGCAGGCGTAAGGATTGACGCAGCATTGTGAAGATAGGTCCCCCCAAAGCATTGCTGGAGCTGCGTCGCGCTTGCGACGCAACTCCAGCAATGCGCCACTTTTACGGCACAGATGCGTCACGCATCTGTGCCGTTTTTGCCCCATGGTGCGCCGCATTGTAAATGAGGCGCATCCATGGTGGCGAAGCTGTGGCGTACAATAACTGGCGCATCCCTGCTGATATGCAGGGATGCGCCAGTTATCATAAATCTGCCCCTTTATGTTAACAAAGGAGGATTTACTGTTTTGTTTATTTTTATGGTGCTAATGCGACTTTTTTAAAACTTTTTAAGTGAGCTTCGGCATCAGATGTTGTACAAATTAAGGCATTGTTGTGAAAGGCAAGGCTTTCTGTTGCAATGTCTGCATACGTTCATTCAGCTTTTAGTTAACTAATTGTTGCAGAGCAGCTAAACAAGTATAGTACGTGGGGGTGTTTTATGCTTACAAATAGGGCAGTTAGTGTGGGACTCACTGTACGAAGTAATGTTTGGTTTTGATGCAAAGAGATTTAAAATTACATTTTCCAAAGGGTGATTTAAATGATTGCTTCCTTTCGCGCTCGTAATGTGTGTTTTTTTTACAGTTATTGTGAGCCTTGGTATTTAATGTTTTACATATTAAGGTCTCTGTGTGCTAGGCCTTGCTCCATGGTGTAATTACGTAGTATTTAAATGTAGCTTTTAGTTGCATAGTTGTTGCAGAGCAGATAACCAGTGATAGTATATGGGTTTGTTGGGGAAAATATATGTTAAGAAATAGTTGCCTTTTTGTTAGGGGGTATAGAAAGAAATGATGTTATAACAAAGAAGGATTGGATGTGTTAAATGCTTACAAATAGGCCGCTTTGTTTTTGGTGTGTATAGTAGGAAGTAATGTGTGGTTTTACTGCAAATACATTTAAATAAGTTAGTGCAAAGGAGGATTTAAAACTTGCGTTGCCATTTTTTTTTTCTAACATCTAAGAGTGAAAACAACAGATGTTGCCTTGCTCAAGCGATAAACATCTTGCGGGTTTTAGGAATTCTGTTTGGGTTTCTTTATAAGTCTTTTTTATTACTGGGTTATATGGCTAGTAATTGACAGCCCACAGTGAATTAGTAAATCATGTGGAGGCAATATTGATAAGGATCTTGTGCGGTCTCTCTTTAGTTTGTTGGCTTCAGTCACTTCACACTATGGTGCCAATTACGATCCGGCAAAAACCGGGTACGAACCGTCGGACGGAGGCTTTTTTCCGTCCGACTCGTACCCGGTTGTAAAACTTTACAAACATGCAAGTACGATTCGCACGGAAACACCATTTCCGTACGAGTCGTACAAAACACCGACCGACGAAAAGATACATACAAATGTGATCCGGGGAAAGCGCCGATGTGACGTCGGGACGCTCTCAGGCCGCGTTTCACGAACCAGGAAGTACGATTCGAACCAACAGCGCTCCGGACGGCAATATTTTTACGGCACCCGAAAAGTGCCGTAAAAGCGAAGTACGCCGCGATGCGAGTGGAATTGGGGGCCCGGTACGCGCCGTACCCCCCCCCAGCCCCCGTGAGTACGTGCTGAACCCCCCCCCCAGCCCCCGTGAGTACGCGCCGACCCCCCCAGCCCCGTAAGTACGCGCCGACCCCCCCCAGCCCCCGTGAGTACGGTGCGAGCCCCCCCGTGTATGTACGGTGCGTACCCCCCGTGTATGTACGGTGCATACCCCCGTGTATGTACGGTGCGAACCCCCCCGTGTATGTACGGTGCGTACCCCCCGTGTATGTACGGTGCGAACCCCCCCGTGTATGTACGGTGCGTACCCCCCGTGTATGTACGGTGCGTACCCCCGTGTATGTACGGTGCGAACCCCCAGCGTGTATGCACCGTTCATATGGGGGTACGCACCGTACATACACGGGGGGTACGCACCGTACATACATGGGGGGTACGCACCGTACATACACGGGGGGTATACACCATACTCACGGGGGCTGGAGGGGGTACGGCGCGTATGCGGGCACATGTCTCCATGGTTGCTATGGGAGTTCGGTGCGGACGGTGTTTTTTCCATACGGTTGTGACATCGGACGCACGGGATGGATCGTAATTGCGCGGTCGGACTTCACTTTTCACGTTTGTACGGTAAATCGCCCGGGGAGGTGTCGGACACATTTTCCGACCCGAGGACGTGTGGGGAATCATCCCCAATGCGACTCGTATGGGCTTTTTACCATGCGAATCCTGATTGCCAGTTTGTACGGCACTTGTACGATTCGTACGGTAAAAAGACCGGATACGAGTCGGACGGGCAATTTTTTTACCGGATCGTGATCGGCACCTGTTTGTCTTGCTGCCATCTGCGTCTTCTTGGGTGTATGGCCTCTCTTTAGTCTGCTGTCTGCCTTAACTTCACACTTTTATTTTGGGTTTACTCGGATGCACATCAAGCGTGTATTACAAACAGTTTTATATTATATATAGCTTTTGCAAGCACAAGTGTCGTTGTTTACCGATATCTTAATGTAGATTAGAGCTGCATATTTATTAAATACATAAAAACAGTGATAGCAAGGGGCATTTGTTTTTTATGTTTTCATGTGAATCACATGATTTTATGTATTATAAAAAAAACGGCTGTGTATAAAAACATGCGCTCTATGTTACATTAGCGGACTATATTAATGCAACCTTCAGTTGCATAATTTTTGCTGAGACAGTTGAATAGGGATAGTGTGGCAAAGTTACATTTTTCATATCGTCCGCTTTTATTGTATCAGCATGCCACGTGTTAGCTTGTATTTATGTTAATGTATTGTAAAGTTTTTTTTACAAAGGGGTATATAAATAATTTTGACTTGTTTTTGCAGGTGTCCCGTTTTTTTTTTGGGGGGGGGGAGTTGATTAGAAACCCCGGCATTTAATGTTTACAAATAAAGGGCTAGTGGCAAAAGGCTTTGCATCATTTTGCAATAACCGATTATATAAGTTTATGTTTCAGATGCATGATTGTAGCAATTCAGCAACACAGGGATTGAAAGTGGCGATGTCAGATGTTTTTACATATTTTTTGCATCAGAGGATTTACCGCTCTGCTATCTTTTGTGCTCGTAATATCATTTGTAAAGGTTTTCATCTGCGCTCCAGCATTTAATGTTTTACAAATTAAGGCCTGTACCGTGTTCATTGCTATGCTCCATGATGAAATTGTGTCATATTTAAATGTTGCTTTTGGTTACATATTTGTTGCAGAACAGGTAAACAGGGATAGTATGTGGTTACGTGAGGAAGTGTACTGTTCAGAAATAGTCAACTTTTATTTTAGTGCAAAGGAAATTTTGAAGCTTAAATTGTTTTTGTTCAGCAACAAACTAAGAGGGAAAACAGCAGTTGTTTGCCTTGCCCAAGCTAAAAATAACTTGCTTCCTTTAAGGATACTGTTTTATTTCGGTTGCAAGCCTTCCCTATGGGTTGTATGGCTAACATCTAACAGCCCACTGTGAATTAGTAAGTCATGTGGCCGCTATGTTGATAACAATCTTGTCTGCCTTCTTTTTGTTGTGTTCTATACATTCACTTCAACCTGTTTGTCTTTCTGCCCTCTCTGTCTACTTAGGTGCAAAGTGAGCACTCATTAGAAACACTTTGTCTGGCCTCTCTTTAGTCTGCTGTCTGGCTTCACTTTACACTGTTGAGTTTGCTGCCATGTCCGTTTACTTAGGTGCATATCGATCATGTATTACAGAAAGTTTAGTAGTACATGTAGCTTTTGCCAACACAAGTGACGTCTTCTACTGATATCGTTATGTTGATTTTAGGTGGCTCATTATTGAAAGCCTCAAAACAGTGCTAGTATGTGCTTTATTCTTATATGTTTTTATGTGAGCCCCGGCATTGAATGGATTACAAATAAAGGGCAGGGTGTAAAAAGCAGTGCTCCATGGTACAATAGGGGCCTATCTCAATGTAGCTTTCAGTTGCATAATTGTTGCAGAGCAGCTACATAGGGATACAAAGTGGCGAAATAAAATATTTTATATAGTCCCGTTTGATTGTTTTGGGTATGGCCCAATGTAATTTAGATTTTTTACTAGGGAGGATTGAAAGTCGGGCAAGCTTTTACAGCCATAACCTTTTGGGGTGAGGGGGGTCAATTAAGCTCCAGCCTTAATGTTTACAAATTAAGGGCTAATGATGGAAGGCTTTGCTATATATATTTAGGTTTCGTCTGCATGATTGTTACAGAGCAGCTACATAGGGATAGTATGTGGCTAAGTAAAATTATTCTACGTTGTTTTTTTATTTTTGGGGTATGGAAACATGTTACAATGTCTAACATACTGTATTATTACTATAATATTTTAATAAAACAAAAAAATCACAAAATACATAAATATGGCGAGACCGATTGGCATGGCCAATGCTTGTTGTTACTGGGGCCGGTTTTAGCAGCAGTGCTGCTATATCAGCCACCAGAAACAAAAGCAGCTGGTGGGCAGGACCGTCAAAATTGGCAAGGCTGCTCTGGGTTCGCAGTCCGGCCCTGAAGTTATGAGTCACGTGCTTGCTCGGCAAATATTGATGCTGCCACTGCGCATCTTGATTGGGTGGGAGTTCGCACATGAACCCATACGGCTTTTTTGAAAGATAAAACAACACTAGAGTTTAGTAATCGTTGGCATTGATTGCCGTAAGGTTATACAAAATAACTCTTAGAACTTTATAATGTAATAACTTTTATAGCAGTCTATGTTTATCCAAGAGCCATCCTCCTACCTTTTTTTGAGCTTGTAAATGATGTGTATTTTGCTGGTGCAGTTGTGCCTTGAAATAGTGGCCATCAGGTGGTAACAACCATTGCTATCTTTATTTTCCCAGTGCAATTGCCTGAAGGGATGGCATTTTCATGGGTCAGCTACAGTCAACTGATTAATGAAATGTTAGTGCCCCTTTGGTAGTGGGGAGAGTGAGGGTACCCCACAGCCGCAGGCACACAGTCACTATGTTCTTTACTTGTAAAAAGTAACTGTCACTTCAAGTGTGCCTGTGCCAGGTTGGAACATGGCATGTTTTAATAAAACAGTTTGACAGATTCCCAAATCGCAATTTTTTGGTAAAAAGGAGCCCTACATGACAGCGGGGACATTCCCACTTGAGCTAAGGGATGGAACCACACCGTTCTCCATGAACCACATACTTCCCATTCCCCACTGTTGACAGTCCTTGGGCGATGGATGATGTGAGGAGGGTATTGTGTTTTAGTGTGGCTTTTTGGGCTGTGACTAGCCCTGAGTGACAGGGAGAAGGCATCCCTGCTGCCTGAACTGTAGTTGTCTTTGTACGCAGTGCTTAATTTGAGCTGGTATTCAGCACCGGCACTTAATTCTCAACACCTACACTTATAACAGTTCACCACATGGTGACACTGTTTGTTTATTTTGAAGTGAGGACATCAACAGTGTTGAATAATTCAATATAAATAAAAAATTGATAATTCCAGCGGTCCATACTATTTTTATAGCTTTGTGTGGCCTGAAATAATTTTAATTGTCTCACCTGTAGGAGTGTAATAGTTAGTTGTTGTGTTGGTACCCTCATTGGCGGTGCTGGCTCAAAAAATAGGTGGTACTAGCAGCATTGGCCTTCTGAGAAGGGTCCTGGCATTTACTTTCTTATAAGTCTTTTGTCGTACAGGTTATACTTTCCCAAGTAAAACAGCGAGGGGCATATTCTCAAGGCGATATCGCTGCGTTAACTGCACTTTTTTAAAGCAGCAATATTTTTATCGCCTTAATCTCAAGCTGTCGCTAACAGCCGTTAGCAACAGTGTTTAGGCAAAAGCGTCTGTTTTTTAGATCGAGACTTCTGTTACTGATAATTATATGCAGGAGAGGCGTTCCCGTGCAAAAACGCACGCAAACAACACTACTCCATATTCACAAGGGGATCCTTGAACTTCTGAAGACCAAGAAAACTGTCTCAGACTGCAGTTAGAGTCAGTAGCTTAAGACCAGAAAATAGCTGGTCTTAAAAATGGGGATAACACTTGGGGCCACATCTCAGCAGGTTTTTGGTGCAGGACAGCGCTGCAAGCAATGTTGCAGCGCTGCCCTGCGACAAAACTACAGTGCAGGAATGCGCATCATCAATGAGATAGTGCGCATTCCTGGGCCCCAGTAATGAAAAGTGTTGCAGTGCTGCGACAAGACAGCGTTGCAACACTTCTCACTATGCCCTTGTTGCGACAGCATGGATGCACTGTATTCACTGGACAGCGCTCCATGACGCAAGTAATGACAGATACATCAGGAATCTTGACATATCTGTCTGTGCTAAAGTCACGCATTGCTGCAGTCATGTCACAACCATGATGCAACTCCAACAATGTATGGAGCCAGCCTATCCCTGTGGCACTGTGTCACCCTTGCATCTGCCATCAGGCAGGCGGATGGTACTGACGCAGTGCCGTCCATCAGGGTTGCCCGAATGTCGGCGCTGTTGGAGATCCATCGGTGCTGGCTGTGCGCTGCGGTGTCATCGCTTGAAAGCAATGGTGGAGTGTTGGTGCTGAGGGAAGGTGAAGACGTGATGTTACCAATGATTGTCGGTCTAGGGGAGTCCACAGTTGTGGCTGTAGTTGAAGTTCCTGCTGGTGGAGGTGACTTGCTCAACCGTGTGTTCTGCTATGTGGCTTGTTGAGGTGACCTGCTGCTTACGGCTGATGTAGGTGACCTTCCCCAGGAGGGGGTTGTGTCCTGGTCACAGGGGTTGTCCAGGTGGAACATGAGTTCACCGAGTAGAATGTCATTTTTGGGTGGGAGAATATGGGGTGCAATGAGGTCTACAATGGTATTGGAGAATGGGGGGCCAAGGCCTGAGGAGCCTGCACATGAGGGTGCTGCAGAGTATGTGCTTGGGCTTGGTCAGGATCTGGGAGTTGGGGTGGTCCATGGTCACCCTTGGGTCATTAGAGTGCATGGTCAGTCGGAATGTGCTGCTGTAGGTGATGGCAATACCTCCTCCTTGATGGTCGGGGAGCTCCTTGATGGTGTTACTGCAGCTGTAAGTGAGCAGAAGTTGGTCCTGACAGGCGAGGGGACATTCAGGGTTGATGACGAGGAGGGTGCTGGTGCCGTAGTGGTGGAGTATCCAAGAAGAAGGCTCCTTGGTGCTGAGCATGGTCCAGAGGCAGGCGGATGCAAACGGCGGAGCCTGTGGGTTGACTTTGGCACAGGAGATGACCAGTACAACGCAGGCAGTACATCGTTAACAACGCTACTCTGACAACGCAGGTGCCTGTACATCGCATTTGATTACAACACATTGTGAGGTCAGTAACGGGGTAATTTAAAGTTTTTCGGGTGGTCATGGGTTTAGGGGGAAAAATACAAAAATTGGGGTGTGTTTTGGGGTAAAATCTGAAAATTGGGGGGTGTTTTGGGGTAAAATATGAAAATTGGGGTGTGCATTTGGTCAAATATGAATTTTTGGTGTGTTATTGGGGCTCAAAAAGGAATTCCAGGGTTCACGGTTTGGTTTGGGGTGCAAAGGTAGGTTTTGGGTCGCACTCACTAATGTGGGTAGAGTGATATTGATGTCTCTGCTATGCAACACCTACTCTACTGTCGCAATGTATGCATGGGAATGGAATGCGATGTTAGGGCATGCGTCGCAACCACGTATGTGCCTTTGGCACACAGGCGGTATGCCCACTGTGCATGAGCGCACAGCAGCCGCCATTGAGAAGTGCTAGGGGGAATTGACAGCTGTGAGGTGGCAAACGCTGGAAAGAACACTGGATGGGGCATGGACGAGGGGATGTGTGTGTGAGCGGGTGTTGTAAAAAAGCAATTAGGGAAGATTTGCTTCGAAGCCGGAACACGTTTCTTCGTTGCTCCTGCTCTCCTGCATCTGCTTCTAGGAACAGGAAGAGGCAGCCAGGCTCCCTCCCCTGAGCCAATCACAGTGCTGCTATGTAGCGGTGGGATTGTTTATTTGCAACGGGACAAGGCATGCAGCCAGGGGCTGGAGGGGTGGTCATGTTCTCCATGCAGGCTGTAATGAAGGCTTCATTATTAACAGGGAAGTGTGCATGACTGCTTTGGGCAGCCTGAGTGGGCTTACCAAACAGTCATTGAGCACTTGAGTGGGCATGCCAATCCGCCCATGCCTTGCCTCATGCTTGGAGCAGTCCTACCCACCCTCCCACCCGCAAGGGAAACATAGCATGGTTACATCAGTAAGTTATCATCATGTGATGTTTTTTCCTCTGCTGCACTGCTTCAAAGCAGTGGGGCGGCGCTCTTCCACAACAGCGGATGAGCCGACACTGGGGGTGCGTCATCTACGTGTGCTAGGCCTGGAGGACCCGACCCCCAGGCATCCTGCACTATGTGTCCCACCTTTTCCTTACCTGGACATTGACACCATGACGCAATCCGCTGCACTCTCTCAAATCTGTGACTCAGCAAGCAGGAACCTCAGCCAGGAGGGATTTCACAAGCCTGGTTACAGCAGTCTTGGCCAAATCTGCTGGTGAACCTCCTGATGCAGTTAATGCAACAGGGCCCCCTTAGGTGTGAAGTTGCAGTGCTCCCATCACACAAGTTCAGCACAGATCAGGGGCCTCACCCTCCACAGCGTCCGGCCAGCCCAACATCATCCGGCATGTGATGCAGAGAGGTGGCATCCACGGTTGGTATTCCTCTCTGTGCACCCCGGTTTAGTGGTGGATCATAGTATGCAATGCAGACCTCCCTATATTGGTGCGCAGGACTGCCTCTAATATTGACAGCTCCAAGTTGCACAAGGTGGTCTTCTCACACAGGTCAGCAACGTGTCTCCATGCGACCTTCCAGACTTCACCACCAGGTACAGACGATTGTCCTGCCTCAATGTCTATGGCTCATCGACTCCACAGCTCCTCTGCATCCCACTCCAGGCTCCAGACGCAGGTCCAGCGAGGCATCCAGGCTCCAGGCGCAGGTCCAGCAAGGCATCCAGGCGCAGGTCCAGCGAAGCATCCATGCTCCAAGCGCAGGTCCAGCGAGGCATCCAGGCTCTAGGCGCATGTCCAATGAGGCATACATGGCTCCAGACACAGGTCCAGAGAGGCATCCATGCTCCAGAGGCAAGTCCAGCAAGGCATCTAGGCTCCAGGCTCAGGTCCAGCAAGGCATCCAGGCTCCAGACGCAGGTCCAGCAAAGCATCATGGCTCTCATCCTGGTCATCCTGGATGTTAGCTGGCTTCCAGAGGGTTATTGATGTGTGCTGCAGTTGGCCCAGGCTGCTCCATTCTGCATTTTTGTGGTTTTTATACCTTTTTAGGTCTCGCCTGACCCAGCGCATGCGATGGTCTGGCGAGACTTTTAGTAAGGGCTTCAAAAAATGCTACTATGGCCGGCCTAGAGCTTGAGTGCATGGGCGTGGGTGCGTGCTTACAAGCAGAGGCGCCATATGGCTTTCCTCGTCATGCTCATTAAGCGCATCGCTCGCCGCGCTTGATCGCGATCACTTTCGCTTTGCCTCTTCGCTTTGCATGCGCTTCAACTCCCTCCCCCTCCCTCACCACAGAGCGCGCTTCAACTCCCTCCCCCTCCCTCACCACAGAGCGCGTCTTTCAACTTGTTTTCCTTGTTTCCTTTTCCTACTGTCTTTTTCTCTCGCATTGGTCTTCTCACTTAAACTACTGTGCTTCAATGCTCTACAATGATGTTAAAATGACCACATGATGTCCGTTGCGTTCCCTTCCTCTTCTTCTATCTCTTTTAAACCACAAACTCACCTCCCCATTCCCCTCCCTCTAATGCCTTATCTTTCCTTCTTTCCTCTCCCATCACCTGCATGGACTGGACCGCTACACATATGGTTAATGTCCAACCATCCAGCCATCGCTCAGTCACCACGTAAAGCCATAATACGCCCTGCACTCCCTCGCTCGTCCCTCTAGAATGGACTACACAGCCCGAAACAAGCTGTCTCCAACCAGCTAGTATTTAGTTCTTTCACACCTAAACCCCGCACACTTGCAGCTGGCCAGCATATGATACACCTAGGGTTTAGACTGAGACACTTGTAGAATCCACAGCCAATCAAAACCTCTGACTACCGGGCGCACTAGGATTGGCTCGGGTCCCTCCAATGCTCGAATCCTAGGACACCTTACATATTAGCAGCATTCCCTGACAATTCACTGAATATGTACAAACGTGGGATTGGTCGTTACGCTGCCCAGATGAGCTAAAATTATTGCCAAATGATATGAGTTAAAAGAGTAACAGTGGACAACGACTATGAGGGTGAACTCACAGACTGTCCGTAAGTATACAGGTAGTCTCCGTAATCACGGTTAGGGAGGCTATTCTAGTACACAATTCATCAGAGTTGCCAAGCAACTCAAGGCAATAAGAACATAACACAGAGCACAAAAATCCAATAGGTTAGGGTTATTTTTATTAGAAAGTACATCATCAGTGTGTGGCGAGTTGTTGGGTGAATGGATGCGAGAAAGCAGCAACGGGGGAGCGACTACATTTGTGTCTTAGTGTAAAGTTCGGCGATTAGTTGAATGACTGTAAGGATGGATGAACGGGTGAGTGAATGGCTGGGCATCTGGATGGATGTGTAGATCAACGAGTAAACACTTCATTTACGAGGGTGTGTACGGCTCCATTAAGGGTGGACTCACAGACTGTCCGTAAGTATACAGGTAGTCTCTGTAATCACCGTTAGTGGGGCTATTCTAGTACAGAATTAATCTGAGTTGGCAAGCAACTCATGGCAATAAGAACATAACACGGAGCACAAAAGTCCAATAGGTAAGGGTTACTTTTATTTGAAAGTACATCGTCAGTGAGCGGCGAGTTGTTGGGTGAATGGATGCGAGAAAGCAGCAACGGGGGAGCGAGTACATTTGTGTCTTAGTGTAGAGTATGAAGATTAGTTGAATGACTGTAAGGATGGATGAACGGGTGAGTTAATGGATGGGCGTCTGGATGGATGCGTAGATCAATGAGTAAACACTTCATTTACGAGGTTGTGTACGGCTCAATTAAGGGTGGACTCACCGACTGTCCGTAAGTATACAGGTAGTGTCTGTAATCACGGTTAGTGGGGCTATTCTAGTACCAAATTCATCTGAGTTGGCAAGCAACTCATGGCAATAAGAACATAACACGGAGCACAAAAGTCCAATAGGTAAGGGTTATTTTTATTTGAAAGTACATCATCAGTGAGTGGCGAGTTGTTGGGTGAATGGATGCGAGAAAGCAGCAACGGGGGAGCGAGTACATTTGTGTCTTAGTGTAGAGTATGACGATTAGTTGAATGACTGTAAGGATGGATGAACGGGTGAGTCAATGGATGGGCGTCTGGATGGATGCGTAGATCAACGAGTAAACACTTCATTAACAAAGGTGTTTACAGCTCAATTAACTGGGTGTGCATGGTCAAAGGAATTGAGTAATGCCTGTGTAGACAGCTGAATTTGTGAGTGCTAGTATGGCGAGTCAGTGTATGCTAAAACATTCGCATGAAAAACAAGTATTTACAAATGTAGTAGGTTTCGCAAGTACGTATCTCTCCTAGATTTTAGTGATAGGTGTGGTTTATACTAACACACATGTTGTACATAGTGTAGTACAGAACAAAGGCCCTGGCACCAACATAGGCTACCCACTGATGTGCAACTTTACTAATATGTTTAATACTTGGCAGCACTGCGCAAGAATTTCCACATGTAAACCCACAAAAAATTGTTGACTTTAAATCGTTTATCCTTCAGCATGTAGTCTTATGTTTCAGTTCTTGAATCCCAGTTTACTTCATCCGCCACGTGTTTTGTGGATAATAACTTTATCAAAGCTTTGACATTTGACACGTGCTGTCATTCATTAGCTTGTTTTGCGCTGTTATTACTGAATCCTAATCGTAATCCCACTCACCACGTAGCAGAGTCACTGCTACATACCGTGAATTCTAAAATGTCCAAAAAGTCTTGCAGGCTCCCAAAATCACTGTGACGAGACACAAAAAATGCAACCCAGACATCTTTGCTATCTCTTGCTTCGTTGATCTGTTGATTTACTTGTGGATTACTATGATGTGGTGCCTCCCGGCGATTATTTTTTATTCATTTTATATAAAATCACTTTTATTGGACTCGTCTTTTCTGAACCAATTTTTATGTTAATGTTTACACTCATACCTTGGCACCATCATGCCACAGCTGCAGACAATAAACCAGGAGTGCCCATCATTAAGGTTGCGTCTACATTATTACTGTGTAGGCACGATAATAGTTTTGTTTTCACGTCTACAGTTGGTATGGTGTAATGTGTCATACAAGTTACCATAACATAATTTCAATTATCCTTAAGACGTGTAACATTTTAAAGATGGAATAACTTATTGCATATTCAAATGGAGGTCATGTATTGTGTGAAAAGAAATAGGAATGCATGCTCAGTATAGAAGAAATTTATATTCTGTTATTTCCCAAAGGAGAGGAGATCCGATTTGAATCCTGAGTTTGGATGGTGGGGAAGTTCATAGCGTGGATGCAAGCTGGAAGGAGCATTACTTCAGTGCTAAAAATGTTTTACATTAACGGATTTTCAGCTGAAGAATGTCTTTGCTTTGTAGTCTTTTTAGACCTCCAAACACTATTGTTTCCAGTTACTTTAGGGTGGCCAGATGCATGTGTCTTGAAGCAAGTAATTTTTTTTAAATTTGACTAGGTTGGAAGTTGATTTCGTTTCTGGAGGACAAGTAAAACAGAATTTTCTGTTAGAAGAAATGCAACGTGCTTCGGTTTTTAGTAACCAATCTGTCAAGGGCTGAGCAGGGTGCCAAGAGGGAATCTTTTAGAAGGAAACATGTAAAGCCTCACCAGCACTTCAGTGTAGTGCCGAAATGGTGAGGAGCAGCAATGACCATCTGATTTATTTATGTCAGGTTCTAGTGTTGCAAAAGTTTTATGGTTTATTTGGTAGGTCTCCAGGATTATTAGGTCTAGCATCAGCGTGCATGCGCTATCTGCATGACCTGCAGTTATTAATAGAATGACTTTCTTCCCGCCTGCTACTTACCATATGCTGATTCCAGTGTCCGTCTTCTTTACCGCCTCCTGACTGGTTCCTGCAGCCGATATGTCACTTCCCTTGAACGCTGCAGAGCACCGCCCAAGCACAGTTACCGTACGGTTTCAGGGCATCTCTATTGGTTGAACGAACTCTTTTCCTACTGCTGGCGTTTGCATTGCTACAAGTACAACTCCTGTCTTTGGTGCCCCTGCACCTTGCTACCTTTTCTCTCCATGCAGTGCCCTCTCCCACCATTACCTCATGTTGCTGCTTTAAAAATAAAATGCTTCTATCGACATAGATGCAACTACATGCTGTGCGGTGCCCTACTCCGTTCGATGCCCTCCCCCAGCATTACCTCATGTCGCTGTTTTAAAAAAAATGCTTTTCTTGACATATATGCAGCAACGAGCTGCACTCCATGCAGTGCCCTACTCTGTGCAGTGCCCTCCCCCACTATTACCTCCTGTTGTTGTTTAAAAAAAATGCTACTGTTGACATAGCCGCAGTTACGCTCTGCACTCACTGCTCAATTATATAGCTGCAGTTAGCCAATTTCTTAAAAATGATGTGCCATGCCGTGACTAGGCACATCGTTTATGTGACTATTCTATGTAGAAGAGGAACACTATAATATTGTCTGACTCCTCATATTGTGTGGGCAATCTCTACATGTAGGGTGTGGCTTAACGGCTAGGGTGGCCGACTCTGAAGCTGGGGAAGCGGCTTTGCATCTGGTTGGGGGCTCCATCATCCTTGGATTCTGGGCGAGTTACTTCATCCCTAATCAGTTAATTACCTAATTCCTGTTACTAAGACGTGTGAGATCAGTTTTGAATTACTTATATAACTATATTTGCAGAAGGTATGTGCGTTACTATTTGGAAACACTTCCAGAGTGATAAAAGTAAAAAGGCTGTAATGGATTACTTCTGAATGACTATGGTACGTTTCCGGTGCCAATGTGAAAAAATTCTGACCCTTCCTGCAGGTCACTGTGTAACAATGGGTAGGCTCAAAGCCAACTGTAAGTTCTTAGTAAGCAGACAACACGCCTTTTGATAGGCTCATCCTAAAAAGAAAATAGCTCTTCATCTCATTTTTAAAAATTGGCTTGACTGGGGGGCGTGGTCACGGCGCCGACAAAGATGGCCGCCTGACTCGGGACCTCCGGCGCACCGGAGCTTTCACATTATCCTGGTCCCGACTTCACTCGCATGCCGAGCACCCTGGAGGATGGATTCCGGTGGCAGAAGGCAGCGCGCTTCTGGTGAGCGCTATTTTTTTCCGTTTTTAGAGTCAGAGGGACCCTTTTTTGGCTGCGCTCGCTCTCCCCTCAGAGCGGCCGCCATTTTGTCTAGTGCATTGCTCGTGTTTTGCTAGCACTTTCTCCTTCTTCCTCAAACTCGTTTGGATGCACTTTTGTTACCTGGAAGCTGAGTTTTTCAATCTTTTTTGCTGCACACCACAGGAATGAGGTAATCTTCATATTGTGGCTCTCTTAAATACGACTCTATGGCTTTCCTCCAGCTATACTCAATCAAGCCTTGACTTGGGCATTCCTAAAGATGTTGACACCAATTTTTGCGGATATAGAACTGCACTTGGCTACCCTCCAGTGGTAATTTAATTTTATTCAAGCTTTTGGACATTTTTCTTCATCAATCTCCTTCACAGCAGACGTCGCCATTTCTTTGCCTATCGTATATGGTTTGCCTTGTCTACTCTTGAGTTGTTTTTTCTAGCCACTCTCCCTGCTCTCCTATGGTCATTGCTACTGTGTGGCATGTGAGTGGGCTCCTTTATATTCTTGACTTCCTTGCTCTACAGTCTCCTTATCTACTCCATGGTTGCAAGCATTTAACTTACTATGGGCAAGTTACGCAATCCAAAATTCGTCTTTATTCCTTCGGGGAGCACTCCGGTGACAACAGCCTCACTTTCTTCCACGGTGGACTCTCCTCCCAGGGATGCCACAATGGCGGGAGTGTCTCTCCCTCGCACCTCTTTGGCGCAGCCGCCTTCCAACAAACCCTCAACTCCATCAACTTCTTCTCAGCGTCTGAAACACGACTCCTCCTCACCAGACAAATCGCCACCCCCTATTTCCATGGAGATGCTTTTAGAGGAAATTCGTGCTCTTCGCCCGTTTGTAGAGGAAACAAATAATAAAATGCAGTTTCTTGAAGAGAAATGGTCATCCATGGATAATACAGTGACGTCTGTGGAGCAACAGATTTCGGATCTTCAGTCTACATCTCAACGGGTTACCTCTTTGGAAAAGTCTGTTTTGGCGCTCCAACAACATACTGAGGAGTTGGAAAACAGGAATAGGAGGAATAACCTACATATTTATGTTTTGCCGGAATGTTTGGAAGGGGATGATCCTGTGCTCTTTTTCTCCTCCTTTCTTCCGAAGCTTTTGGATATGCCGCCCACCACCTCTCTTAACATTCAGAGAGCTCACAGACTCGGCGCTCATTCTTCCACGTCAACCAAACCAAGGGGAGTCATTATTCTTTTTTTGAAATTCACGGATCTTCTCTCCGTTCTTTCAGCGGCTAGAGCCAAGCCTCAAGTCTCCTGGTTAGGGCAGAGAGTGTTTCTTTCTCAGGATGTTTCGAATGCTACTGCCTCTCGACGGAAGGAATTTTTGTCTCTGCGAGCACCTCTAAGATCTCTTGGTGCTAGATATGGTTTGTTTCATCCATGTACTTTCAAGGTTACTCATCAAAATCAGACATGGACTTTTCAAGATCCTGCTGAACTCAAAAACTTCCTTCATATGCGTTCTAATCCTGCTATGGAGACTTACTCCTCTTCTTGTGGCTGACTGTTTGTCTTTTTTTCTTCCTTGCAGGTTTCCTGATTATGTCTAATTTTTTCTTCCCCTACAGGTTTCCTGTTTATATTTCTATCGTTGTTTCAATATGTTCGTCTTCTAATATCAGTTTATAGAGTCACACATTTCCCCATTCTTCGTCTCGTTATAATTTACTTCATTCCCTTGTTTAATAATCGTGTATGCTTTTTGTTTTTGACCATTTTGTTCCCAACTTCCTCATTTCTTTGCATTGTGTGTCATATTTGAATTCTTATTCTTTGTTCCTCTGTCTGTGTTTCCTTGATCTAAAAATATTCCTTCTTATTTATTTAGATGGATGGATGGATGTCCTCTCCATTTGGTATTCGGACTTGTCCTTTGTACGGTGCGGTCCGGTCTGGTCTCCCGTTTTGGGTGGTCTGTCTCGTTGAGTGTCGCCACTTCCCCATTGTCCTATTTCGTATTCCCCTCAGGTATGTTTACTTCAGTCATCCCTCTGGGATATGTACTGTCTTTTCTTGTAACTTCTTCCCTTTTTTCCTGTTTCCTTCTTCCTTTTCTTTCCCCTTTACTGGTTGATCAAGCCCTGTTTTTCCTCATTTTTCTTTGTCCTCGACTTCTCTACTCTGGTCTATTTTCTCGATATTTTTCCTATTCTTACTTTTTTTTGGCTTCTTTTTGTACATGCATCTGTTTTACTGTCTCTGTCCTATTTGATTCTATGTTTTTTGTAAATTCAAAATTGTTACTTGGAATGTAAAAGGTTTTATTAATCCTATTAAGCGGCAGAGAGTTCTTTCACATTTAGCTTCTTATAACCCAGATATGGTTCTTTTGCAAGAAACCCACCTTAATGAAGTTGAGTCCCTTAAGTTAAAAAGGAGTTGGGTGGGTACAGTCTTATTTTCACCTTCCAGCAACAAAAAGAATGGAGTTGCTATCCTACTTCACAAAAGACTTAAGTGTACGGTTCTGTCTCAGGAGACAGACACTGATGGACTATGGATATCAGCCAAATTACTACTTAACTCCATTCCTTTAACTGTCTTCAATGTTTATGGTCCTGTGCAACCGGATTGTTCTTTTTGGCCTCTAATTACAAGGAAATGTATCCAATATAAGAATGATTCATTTATTTTAGGTGGGGATTGTAACCAAATTGTTGATCCATTCCTTGACCGTAAGTCCACAGTTCGTTTCACGTCACACAAGCCTCATAAACAATTTCTTAACACCATTTTGCAATCACATCTTATTGATTCTTGGCGTCTTGCACACCCTGACACGCTGGACTATTCTTTTTTCTCTCCTCCCCACTCATCTTTTTCTCGCCTTGACTATATCTTTCTTTCTAAGCCTTTATCTCAGAATGTACTGTCTTCCTCGATTGAAGCTATTGTCATCTCTGACCATGCTCCCATTGTAACAGATCTTGACCTGCTCCCACCGCGTCCCAAGCCCTCCCGTTGGCGCTTTAATAGCGCTCTTCTCACCGATCCCAATTTCTCTTCCTCTTTCCGTTCTTTTGTTGAGGAATTCTTTCTTTTTAACTCTGACCCTTGTATTTCTCCTCATACTCTTTGGGACTCCTTGAAAGCCACTGCGAGGGGATTCGTTATTGACTTTGTCTCTCGGAAAAAACAATTATATCTTCAAAAGCGGAAAACCTCTCTGGCACATATTAAATCTTTGGAACATCAGTTGTATACCTCCTCAGACAAATTTATGTCACCGGATCTATTGCGGGCAAAGCTGGAATTTAATAAATTAACTACAGATAATGCCTCCTCAGTTCTTCTTCGTAGTAGCGCCCCGTATTACGGGGGTCGCAATAAATCGGGTAAACTCTTAGCTAACTATCTTAAATCCCGTAAAGAACGCACTCTTATTGACTCTATCTACTCCTCTGACGGTGCTCTTCTTCATAAGGATAAGGAAATACTTGAGCAATTTCAATTATTTTATCAGCAGCTCTACACCCCAGAAAGTTCTCCCACCCCTTCTCTTATTCAGAAGTATTTTGAGAAGCTTCCTAAACCGTCTAACTCTCATCTTAACTTTCCGGATCTTGAACTTGACCTTTCACTGCATGAGCTTTCTATAGCTTTGTCCTCTCTTACTAAAGGTAAGACCCCTGGCCCTGATGGCTTTCCTGTGGAATTTTATTTGCACTTCTCAGACATTTTATTGCCTAAACTTTTAACCCTTTTTCAATTATTTTATTCATCTGGCAAAGCAGAAGGTACTTTTCAGGATGCTACCATTTGTTTGATCCCCAAAGAAGGTCGCGACCATCAACTATGTAAAAATTACCGTCCGATCTCTTTAGTTAATGTGGACTATAACATTTTTGCAAAATTACTTGCGATGCGCTTAGAGCCCCTTATGCCTCATCTCATTGGCAAAGAACAATGTGGCTTCGTTAAAGGTAGACTTACATCGGACAATTCTGGTCTTTTTCTTAATGTACTAAATAAAGCTTCTTCACTTTCATCCCCTCTTGCTGCTATTTCTGTTGATGCAGAAAAAGCCTTTGACAGGGTTGATTGGTCTTTTCTGTTTGCTTCACTACATTGGCATGGCTTTGGCCCCAAGTTTATATCCCTGATCTCTCTGTTATATTCTGCTCCCAGGGCCTCGGGCCTTGTGAATGGACAACTTTCTTCGCCTTTTACTCTTCGAAGAGGTGTCCGCCAAGGTTGTCCTCTCTCTCCACTTCTCTTTGTCTTGACTCTTGAACCCTTTTTATCTCCCATTCGCAATAACACTTCTATTTCTGGTTTCCCATATGGTAATAATCAATTAAAGCTTTCTGGCTACGCAGATGATATCTTATTGTTTATTTCTGATCCAGAATCTTCTATACCTCCCTTACTATCCGAATTTAACTCCTTTTCTTTGGTATCAGGCTATAAGATCAACTCAGATAAGACTGAAATTCTCCCTCTCACCTCGTCATGTCTCCCTCATTTTTTTCCTCTACCGGTTTTGCTTGGAATGGTTCAAAGATTAAATATCTTGGCATTTGGTTTTCCAACTCTATTTCATCCTCAATTAAATAAAATATGTCTGCTGTTGTTTCTAGGATTGATCAATTGTTTTCATCCTGGAATCCTCTTTTTCTCTCCTGGTGGGGTCGACTGGATTCAATTAAAATGATGATAGCTCCTATTCTAATTTATACCTTCTCCATGTTACCAGTTCATATCCCGGCATTTTACTTTAAGCAAATTGATTCTCTCCTTTCGTGATTTCTCTGGAAGAATAAGAAACCTAGAATTTCTCTTGCAACTCTTCGTAAACCCAAATCTAATGGTGGAGTTAACTTTCCGGATTTCCGTCTTTATCATAGGTCCTTTTCTTTACGGCAAGCTTCGAGATGGATCTCATCAACTTTTTCCCCTTTTACTCCTCTTTGGCTCCTCATTGAGCATTCATTAATATTACCTTTCTCCTTCGCCGAAGTGGTACGTTTTTCTTCCAGAAATCCCTACTCCCTGTTTCCCTTATTCAAACACACTTTTTCTCTTTTAAATTCTTTGGTTCTTCCTTCTGTTATTACTCGTACATCTTTTTTGAATACCCCTATTTGGTATAACTCACTTATCCTTTTAAAAAACAGACCCATTTTTTGGAAATCTTGGAGGGTGAGGGGCGTAATGTGGGTCAATCAACTCTTTGATGGTACTTCACCTTGTTCCTTTCCCTAATTTCAACTTTTATTTCATTGCCCTCGGTCCTTTTTGCAGAAATGTACAACCCTCATGGTGATTATCCTTGATCGCTTCTACTCTCTCCCTGCTTCGTCCTCACTGATACCTCCCTCTCCTCTTCTTACTATTCTTGCCACACTCCCTAAAGCATCTCTAATCTATACATTTTTTTTATCTCCTAATCCTAACCGTGTCAAAACTAAGGTGGAGCTTGCCTGGGAAGCAGATTTTTGTTGTGCCTGGTCTGTTCCTCTTTGGGATAAGCTTTGGTCCAGATCTTTAAAAATTTCCCGTTCTGCTTCTCTTACTCAATCCTTATTTTATCTATATCATAGACTCTATCTCTCTCCTCTTTCTTTGTCTCGATTTTCACCCTCTTCTGATTCTAAATGTTGGATTTGTGGTGCTCCTAATGCTGACCTTTTTCATCTGCTCTTTCTATGCCCTGTCGTTTCTACCTTCTGGGGGAAGATTTGGTCATGCCTTTCTCGTATCTTCCCTCTACCTGCTTCTTTCTCAAATTCTTTTCTCTTTCTGAATCTTTAAACTTATCCGTACACTTACACGGCCTCTTTGAGCTGACACTTGCTCTTGCTTTCCATCACATATCTTCTAACTGGAAGTCTTGAAGAAACCTATACCTCTCCATGCAGAAAATTTTAAACCCCCTTGAATGACTTGAACTCTCTACTTCTTGTTATCTCTTTTAGGTTTATCTACATTTTATTGTTTGTTTATGCTGGTTATTTTGTATTGCTGATTTATACTACTTGATTGTATGCCGTAATTATTTGATAATTTAGGATTTATATTATTATTTTTAGCCCTCCCCCCTTCTTTCCACTCCTATCTCTTTCCTTCTCCCTTTTCCTTTAGCTTTAAAAATCCCCTTAAAATGCTTTTTGGTTTTCTTGCATTGATGTTAGCAGTATTAAGATTTCTTATTGGACTTATGTATGATTTCTGTGTATGCTAATATCTTTTTTTTATTTTTTTTCATCAACTTCAATAATGCTTTCAAACTAAAAAAAAAATTGGCTTGACTTTACTAGTTCCTTTTAAGCTTTGAATCCAAGCATCCTACATGCATTTTCGAAAATTTAAAATAAATTTACCCGAATTATATTTGCTTTAATTGTTCAGGGTCCTACTGATGATTCAAGTGGATAATGCCAGTAGCAAGATTCTATCTAGCACTATGAAGTGGCAAAGTGCTTAATGGCTCCACAGTACTCCGCCAATGGCATACATATGTTTTTGCAAAATGCTCGAGCAGCCATTTCAGAGTGCTAGAGGGAAGGGGACTCAGGAGAGAAGGAAAGGAATCATCCAACATTGGCATAGCCAATAGGTCTCGCCTTTGGGACCTTATAAGTGCTTAGCCATGCAACAGTTGATGTTGTTGCACCAAGGATATTGTGCTGCATAACTAAATACTTATAAGGTCCCAAAAGCGAGACCTATTGGCTATGCCAATTCTTGTTTCTATTGGATGTTGACTGATAGGCTATTTCTTGCATTAGCGACATTAGTTTTTTCCCGCTAACGCCGGATTTCCTATCACCTTTGAGCTGATGTTAGCGGCAGTTTTCACCACCGTTCCCTGAAACTATAGCCTGTTAGCGGCGTGTTGTGAATACGCCGCTAACACATCGATAATTTCCCGTGCTACACAGCAATAAAAAAAAGCACGTTAAATGCGGTTAGCGTTAGTTTTCGCTGAATGTTGAGAATATCCACCTGAGTTTGTTGGACAACAAAAACATCAAGATTTGGTAAAAAACGATTTACAGCTCACCCTCAGGTTATATGGGCCTAAGTCTTGGTAGCTCACAGTGCACCTTCTGTATTCCTAACCTGACAAGGTAACACATGGATTGAGCGACCTCAGAATATGACAACCCTGACTCCTCAAGGAAATCTTGATAACAGATCTAAAACCTTTTTGTTTGGTTACTTATGCATACCCAAAGAGATACACAAGCAATGCTAAGCAAGGAGTTTCAATATGTATTGAAGCATTGTGATTCTTGTAAAAAAGACATGCTGCAATATTCAATAGAAAGGAACAGAATAGCGTAATTAGCATTTTGCGAGTAGTGCAGAAAATGAACAGTTCAACCTTTATGCTATAGCATATGATGGGATATAAGTACTGTAATTTATTGTACTCCTACCTAGCACTACCTAACAAAGTATGCCTAGGGTGGGTGAATCTACCAAATCATTGTAGGATGATCTAATTCCCCATTGTCTGTAAGGAAGTGTTATCAGAGTGCCGGTCTATGTGCAGAGCTGGGCATCCTTCCTCCAGAGGTAGACAGGAATCAGTTGGGCTCAGTGCTCAATTTGAGCCGGTGGTTTCAAGTGCTCTGCACAGGCACTTAATTCTTGGCAGCGGTGCTTGTGACAGTCTGCCACATGGTGGCGCTGTCTGCCAAATTTGGGAACGAGCACAATAACAGCTATTTATGAATTTGATATGCATTAACAATCATTAATTAGTGTCACCCAAGCCATGCTTATAGACTGAAATAATCTGAATTATCTCACTATGATGGCTAGTGGTTGTGTTGGTACTGTAATTGGCATCGCTGACAGGGGCAATGGATGGTGCAAGCTGCTGTGTCCTCCTGACGAGGGTCCTGCCAATTATTTTATTACAAATTAACCACTGGCTGGGCTAGAATTCCAGCATGTAGCGACCTCACCGTATCAGCAAAATGTTCCTCCCGCTAAACAAGGAGGTGATTCTGTTTATATATTAAACATCACCAATGCTGCTATGTCTAAGCCCCAGTCAGGCTACTATTGTTTATTCTATTGTGATAACTCTCTCGCCGAGCAGACAAAAATAAGTGACAACATTTTGCGTAATGAAATTAGCCCTTGTACTGAATATTCAAGGTAGATGATATTATGCTCATGAATTGGAAATGTAAGCAAACGCAATTTCAGAGAATATCCTGTGCAGAAACGCAATGAATTGTGTGTCAAATGTCAATGATCAGTGTTTAAGTAAAAATGTCTAGTTTAAATGTGAACCTGCAAAATGGTGCTGTTCTCGCTTGATCCGAATATGACCACATGACACTCTCTCTGAATTCAGGAAGTGAAAACATTTGGAATTTCACTGGAGATGGTGGAAGAGGCTTTACGTTTGACCATTCCTTCATTTAAACACACACACCTACAGCTTTCTACGTTGCCTTACACCAATGTTACGTGCAATGAATTCTTACCTGCAGCTAACAATTTAAGAATGCTGTCTGTCAGGATTTCTGAAAAGATTTAAAAAACACTGAATCAGAAATACATAAAAAAAAATGATTCATCATGGTAAACCTTAGACAGTTATATTTACTCCAACCCTGGTAACAAGATCACATTTTAAACCTTTACTAGTTGCCCAGTTGCCATTCGCACATTTGGTGTTCCCTACTCTGAAAGAGATATGCACCTTACTCTATTCAATATTTTATAAATAAATTCTGATTGACAGTAATTCAGGGGGATATTTACTAATTTTTCACGCAATGTATGTCAGCAAGCAAAGTTGCTGCATTAATGCTCCATATCTACTACAATATCTAGCATTTCTGCTGTCTCCTAGCTCTGGTGCACTGTGTGCTGCCAAGCGCCAACGCAGGCACCCTTACACAAAGGGTTGCCTGCGTTACAGGCAGTTTGATTTTTGTGGAGGAAATTATACCTTCCTGCATAAAAACATTCTTTAAAGGCATAGGGGCAGATTTATGAGCCCCTTGCGCCACTTTTGCGTCACTTTTCCCATGTTAAAAGTGACGCAAAAGTGGCGCAAGGGGCTCATAAATCTGCCCCATAGTCTTCTTTTATATCTGCTGCAAAACTGATGACACATGGAAAGAGGAAATAGTGAGGAGATATAAAGATATGTTCCTTGTTACACCTGGTTCAAGGAGGCGTAGCATTTTTGTGCAATCCCAGGTTTACTTACTCTAGTAAATCTGGGATTGCATCAAACACCATGGGTGGATGCAAGGTAACGTCTCTGTTTCACTCATTGAACAACTTCCTAAAACAAAGTAGCAAAAGGCAGCACCCTGAACTGCCTTGCATTACTTTGTGAGAAAATTCTCACACAAAACTGCACAAATCTGATTTGCTTGGCTTTGTAAATCGCAAATAACATTTTGTCTATTGCTGCAATGAAAAAGTGTTGCATTCACGATGCAAAATATTTGTAAATTTAGGCCACAGTTCTCATGCCTTGTGTGCTTGTTCAGCAGCATGCTGGTGCTTGCCTGTACACTTCTGTGTCTTAGCGGTACACACATTGTAGTGAGGTTGGTGGATTGTCTGCAGACATTGCTAAGTTAGCACAGGTTCCTGATCAGCGTTCTTCTCGTTCTTTGCAGGAAACATCAGGCTCACAAGCCGGTGGAGGGGAACGCCAGGATCGTGGCAGAGGTCGGGGTGCACTACAAGTACATGAGCAGCCTCGTCAGACTGAAGGAAAGGGAAAACAAGACGAATTTCCTTGTCAGCTCCCTCAGTTTCAGAAAAATAAAGTTGCGGCTTTAACAGCCAGATATGCCACAGACGGTGAGAACCCAGCTCCTGAATTTAACATGGGCTGTGACTCTGCTCGACAGTGCAGCAGAAGTTACCATAGTGAGACAGGCACTGCGTCCATTTCTGGGGGCGACAGCGACTGAAACTTTCATTACAGTTGAAACAGCTGACACTTGATTAGCTCCCCCTGACAGACCATATGATATAGTTCTTCTAATTGAAGGTGACATTCAACATGTTATTAAAGGGATTTTTGGGTAAATCTATCATCTTCTTATTACATTTTGTTGGCGAACCCATATTGGCCCCACCTTTTTTGTTGAACGCTCAGGTGATACTTCTGAGTTTTTCAGGTGTATGCAGTGGCTTTTGCAGAAGAATGGGGTGTGGTGCTTGCACCGGCACTGTACCTTATTCTTGTGGGCTGTAATCAAGATTCTCCACCCCATAAGATACCATTGCGGTCTATACCATCGCCTCAACCCCAACATCCCCTAAGGCAGGATGCAAAGGGTCCCCTATCTGAGATTCTAAGTCAGTTGGAGTATCAAGGAGTGATTGAGACATGTGTATCACCGATAAATAACCCTCTTTTTACAGTAACCAAACCCAATGAGTCGTACCGCATAGTTTTGGATTACCGGCATTTGAACTCTCATTGTCGTACTTTTGCGGTACAAAATACCCATAGTTCTGCTCTTATAGACAGTCTTGTTCGTAAAAGATATGAAACAACCCTAGACCTTTCCAACAGCTTCTTCAGTCACAATCTGTCCCCTGCATCCAGTCAATGCACAGCATTTGCAGCCGGCGGAAAACAAAAACTATTCCGGTACTTAGTAATGGGCTAAAAAAACAGCCCAGGGGTATTCGCCGCCCGTGTTGTCTCTTTACTAGACAGCATAGACCCAGATGCGTACATTGATGATATTTATCTCAAGGACGATGAGTTGTGGCCGCATCTTTGCTGAGTCGACAGCATCATTATTTTGTTTGCGGACTGCGGTTAAAAATGTAACTTTGCCAAATCACACATCGCAGAGTATACAGTGTTGTTTTTGGGCTATGAGATCAATAATGAAGGTAGAGGTTTAGCACCTCACTTCCTAGAGAACTGTGCACATTTGCGGCCTCCAACAACCATGAAAAAATGTCTGTCTGTGCTGGGATTTTTGAATTTTCGTGCATTCTTACATTCCCGAATACGCCCAGCTTATCAAGCCGCTTTATGCTTTGATACAACCTACATTTTCGAAAGCCAGTTGGTTACCGGAACATTCTGCTTTTTTAGTATCTTTACAATCTGATCTGCTTGAATCAAAATACTTGTTAACACATGATAACCACACAAACCTGATAATACGTATTGTGCCAGGCACATTTGGTTTTACTTACTTAACGTTCAATGAAGGTGACACAGTACTTATTGCATACAAATCACATTCGTACACTTCTGCCAAATTGCGGTTCTCCACTGTTGAAAAATTCTTGACAGCTGTTCAGATGGCGATCCTGAAGGAACGTGCACTGGCACAGGGGAAAAGCATTATGATGGTAACACATACCCTGCACTTGCGGCAGTGTCAAAGGCAAGTGCACCAAACTCTAAGGCTGTGCATCCCCATTGGATACAATGGGCTACTTCTTTGACGTCTCCGGATGTCATGTTTATTTTCGACTCCTCTCTTTAGACTCAGGAGTTCTAGCAGTATGAATTTGTTCATCCGCCTCCTCTGTCTATGCGCCCGCTTGAGGAGTACTATTGAATCATTTACACCAATAGTTCTGCGCAAGCGGCCACCGACCACCGGCTCTAAGTATGCTTATTCGGCTGCCTGTGCTAATGTGGCAGGTACCATGGTGACAGTGAGTTCACGTCCAGTGTTGTCCATACTCAGGCGCTAGGTGACTGTACTGCCCAATTGGCTGAGCTGCGTGCGTTGGTGCTTGCTCTTGAGTTCGCTGATCCTATTGTGACTACTCTCATTGTGAGTGATTCTTATTACTGTGTTCAGTCTTTCAATGACAACTTATTCTTTTGGTCTCAGAATGACTATCGTGATTCGAAAGGCAGCGCAATTAAGCATAAAATGCTATGGGTTCGAGTGGCAGATCTTAAACAACGTCTGCCCCTCACATATGTAATACATATTCTTGTCCACCAGCCTGTGGGAGCGCACGCTGTCAGTAACAGTTTGGCTATTGAAGCCGCCAAAGCAGCAGTAGCCATGTGTTTTGTTGCAGTCGTTACAAGATCCAAGACTAGGATAGATAATGACATTTTGGCAGCTATTGCTGCTACTGAGAAGGGTGGTAATTACCCACAAGGGTTCCCTTCAAAGTACTCTTATCATTCAAGTCCCAACAAGGTTCTATGTGTAAGAATTAATGACGTTGGAGATCGGCTGATTCCCAACGCAGACCGCAGACTTTCTTTGATAACAGCCACACACAAAGGCTTATCTTCGGCCCATGCTGGCGTGTCTGTGTCACTTTCTATGTTGCAGCAACGTTACTGGGGGCGTGTAATTATGTATTGTCTAGTGACATTTGTCAGCAGATTAAGCCATCTACGGCTACTTGTCCACCACAAACACAGCTATGCATTTCTAATAAGCCTTTTGGCAGTGTAAATCTTGATCACTGCGGTCCATTTTAATTCGACACTGCTTATAAATACATTTTAGATGCAGTTGATTCGTGCACACGCTTAATTTGCTTTTGGCCAAAAAGCAGTGCTGAAGCTCGAAATGTCATCAGGGATTTGCGTGTCTTTGGGGGAATTTTTGCCTGTGGCACCTTCCATTCTGACCCAGGTCCAGCGTTCGCCTATAAGGCGTACAAGGATGCAATGAAGTCTTTGGGGATGCTGGTGCAGTTTTCGTCTCCATACAGGCCTGAGGGCAACTCAATTGTGGAGCGAATGAACCGTGACTTAAAGCAATCCTTGACAGCTAGAGTTTTGGTACTGGCAGGAACCTTCTGTCCCATTTGTATGGCGTGCAACGTACACTTAATAATCTTCCTAGAAGATCTCTGGGGGGGCGGACCCCATACAAAATGCCCATTGGCATAAAAATGTTTTTGCCAGACCTTGACGGTCTGGACATTGTCGTACTTTAATATTCGGGACCACGTAGGGAACAGGGCCCTACCCCTGTCTATCTTGGTATTAGCGAACCGCAAATGGTAAATGCGGCATGTACGAGTGCTTTACTTATCGTTCTAGCTATGAATGCACTGTGTACACGTTATTCTGCTGCACTACGCGGGTTCCATTTTGGAAGCAGTGGCCATCTTGTCATTGCCCTCACATAGGCTATAATGGAGCAAATACGGGCCTCACAGTACATGGGCTTCTTCTCTGACTTCTCTGTGACCTGGGCAGCTGGCTCTGCTGCCCCGGGTCAAACTGGTCTCACGAGCTCCCCTTCCTCTCTCCACCTGTGATTAGCATCAGGGCTTGACCCGTCATAAAACCCTTTCATTCTACACAAGCCCCTGGCTAATCTCTTTCGCACCTGGCTGTTCCTGCTTTATGACTTGGTTCCCAAAACAGGAGATGCTCATGTTTATTGGGGGGATCTGTTTACATGTAATGTGGGATCTGAACCTTGTTGTGTAAATCATTGTGGGCTGGCCGAACTGGAATGTGGGATGGTCATCATGACTCTGCCTTTTCTTTGTAATGTACACTTGCATATTGCCGTATCATAAAACCTAGGAATGTATGCTTGAGGCAGGAAAAAGGGTATTTAAGATGAAGTCCATTCCTATGATTTTCAGCAGTCTCCTGAGAACATACACGCTGTTGTACTTCTAGGATACCTGTCATTGGTCTGCAGCCAATAAACGAATCTTTGACTTCACCCAGAAGACTCTGTGTTTCTGTAGGTCCGGAACAGGGTGAAACCCCGAAGTCATAGGGTGTGTGCCCCTGCACCGCTGGGTCTAGAATACCCAGTACTTCAGTTTGGCGCCCAACGTGGGGCGATTTCAGCGGTACCAGTCCAAGCCAGAGGTTCGTGAGGAGCTTCGTGTGGAAATTCTGGAGGAAGGCCGCCACTTCATCGACCCCTGCATGTCGACGTGGTCCGAAAGTCTTTTCTGCGAGGTTCTCCGCGTCCCGACGGCTACGAAGGACTGCTGCCCTGATTAATCGACCTGTTTTGGACCCTTGACGAGTTTGAGAGAGCGAAACAATCGAGAGAGTCTTCTGGTGACGCCATCGATTAGCAATATTCAGTTAAGTATACGTGGAGCGTCTCCCATTTGTTTTGGTATCCTTCGGGATCGTTTGGTTTGATTTGGTAATAGGTGATTTGGTGTTTGCAAACCCCAAAGCCAGAGGACTCGTGTATTCACGAGAATATCGTAATCGATAATCCTTTGACGTTTGGATCTAGACTAGTGAGCGAAGATGCCTGGTTCTAGAATATTTGGTAGAATATTTTGTTTGGGTTGTGGAAGAGATTTCCAGCTGGAAGAATCATGCCCGGTTCCTCCGGTTGGAACTCCAACTTATGAGCTCTATGTAAAACATGGCGTAGGCCCCATTGCATATAACGAAGTGTGGATCCACTACACCAGGAAAGACGGTGTTTTAAAATGGCCCCAAAATGGTAGTTTTGATACCGATATTTTAGATAATCTGGAAATTAAATTGTTTAAGAAGAAAGCCCGGCCGGCGATGTTTGACTCTTTCCGCTTATGGCGAAAGGAAGCCAAACAAAAGGAAATTAAGCTAGCGAAAAAGAATAAGAGAGAAAAAGGTATGACAGTAATGCAAGCAGCTGTACAATTTAAAGACAATGAGGAGGAGCAGATGAGCGAGCAATTACACAGGCAGCGCAAGTTAGGGATTGACAAATGTTACCCAGCTTTACCACATTCTAAGCAGAATGAGTTAGAAGAAAAGGAGAAAGATCCCTTGATGTCGCATTTGTTGAGTTCGCCACCCCCGTATGCGCAAAATGCCACGGCGCCTCCCCAGCTTGTGAATATGCCTCCTCCAGTCAATATGCCGCAAGCTTTGCCGCAACCGCCAGCTGCTTTGCAGCCGGCTCTTATCCCTGTAGCGCAACCCTCTCAAGGGTTGCCAGTTGTGTTTCCAACTGCCCCCGCACTTCCTGCGACTTTGCCTAATTCAGCAGCTGCCTCCCCTAACACTCTTCCTTGCACCACTCCAGTACCCGTTTCTACATCCTCTTTTCTTCCCTCTGTTTTTCCCCCTGTTTCCGCTTCAACTTCTCCTTCAGCGCGACAGCGTTTAGCTAATGTGGTTACTACATTAATGTCGCCTCTCTTTGAGTCGTCGGGTGCGACTCCTGGTTTACGGCGTAAGCAATTGCGTAGTCAATTGCCTAACCCTTATGAGAAAAAGGTAATAGACAGCATGGCGCGTAGATGGATTGTTTTCCCTTCATTGTATGATGTGGAATCAGTTGTCAGCGTTTTCCATCAATGGGATGCCCCAAAACAGAGATATGTGTTTGAGAAAATGTGCGAATTTCTCTCTGAAGAATTGGAGGATAGTGGTAAAAATCCGAGCCCGCAGGAATTGTGTAGAGTGAGGTTTGATTTTGGAACTGGTATAATCGTGGACCGCGATATAGATAAAGCAGTTGCAGTTGTATTGTCCTTCAGGAATGATGATTGTCAACAGTCATTGTTTGAACAAGATGCCCTTGTGGGGAAAAAGGTAAAAGCGCGACAATACCCCATGAGAGAAGTTCCCCCGGTATGGAAGGAAGCAGTCGCAGCTGCCGGTGGTAACCCCGCTGTGCCAGCGCATTTCCAACGTGTTTGGGTGCATGTTCCATGGAAGCGCTCTGAGGTGTTAGCGCTTAAGCAGACATTACCCGATCCCCGTAAAAACCCAGCAGGTTATTATAAAGAGTTGTCACAAACAGCAGGATCATGCGTTATGAATTTGGCAGACATAGACATGTTGTTTGGTAATGTTGTTCCACAGCCTCTATGGGGGTCAATACGTAATGCAGATCACGATGCAGAACTAGGGGATACATGGGCTAACATTATTGCTGCTGATACTAGACAAACTGGTGGCGCGAAACCTGAGCCTTTAGTAGCTGAACTGCCTGGTAGAATCATCACATATATGAAGACACTAATGCCTGCAATGCGCGTAAATTGGGACAAGTTATCTGCGTGTAAACAGAAGAAGGATGAGACAGTGTCAGACTTCTTTACTAGGTTTGAGGAAACGTTTATTGACCACAGTGGGCAGGATATGAGTACTGAGGGTGGCCAACGGTTATTTGTGGATAAGTTTGTGCAGAATTTACTTCCTGACCTGTGTAAAAAGTTGAAAGATTCAGAGAGTTCTTGGGCTGTTTCTTCTTCAGCGCAAATACTGGCTACTGCACAGTATTATGAAAATAGAGATAAAGACGAGAAAGATAGGACAGAGAAGAAAACAAAGGAATTAAAGACAAAGGTCCTTTTACAGCAGGCCTATCCACCACGTGGAGGTCAGAATAATTATAGGCAACCCCAAGGTGTTTATCACCAACCCCAACAATTTCAGAACAATCAGCAAATGAATGGGTATTATCAACCACGTGTCCCTGTGGGTCCCAACCAATGTTCATACTGCAAAGAGGAAGGTCATTATAAATATAGTTGCCCTAAATTAATGCAACGGAACGGTAATGTGTATGGCGCTAGAGGTAGGGGTGGTCAGCAAGCTCCTAGAGGCAGAGGGCGTGGAAGTGTTCCCCAGAACGCGCGTCCTCTTCCGCCCCAAAGCGCCATTAATAGCTTTGATCAGCAAGCTAACGCGACTAGTAATACGGCCCAGTATTACAATAATGATTATTATGTGGAGGACGGTGATGCAGAAAGTAGTGATTACTAGGACAGCCATAGACAGAGAGAGGGAGTTGTTTCAGTGCCAGTGGATCAGAGTGGACCGTATGTTGATGTGACTACAGCAAATGTAACGGAGCCTTTTCTGCTAGACACTGGTGCTGCAAAGAGTTCAATCATGCATTCAAAACTCCCTGGCGCACCTTTGTCTGGCGATATAAATGTTTCAGTAGGTTTTTCTGGCGCCCCGGTTAGGAACCCGATTTCTAGTCCCATGTCACTTTCTGTTGGGCCTTGCGAGCTGAAAGCACCCCTGATTCTGACAACAGGTTGTGGTGAGAATTTGCTGGGATTAGATTTGTTGAAAAGATTGCATGCTACACTGTACTGTTCTCCTTCAGGAGTACAACTTACATTAGGCAAGAAAGTGATTTCCCCAATGTATTTGTCTAAAAACACAATGCCACCTGAATTGTCATCCCTTCCGGATGCCCTTTGGGCTACTGGTCCCAATGACGTGGGCCTCTTGGAGATACCGCCATACATGGTGACTTTAAAGACTAATGTCAGACTGCCACGTATTCCCCAGTACAAAATCTCTAATGAAGGCCAGAAAGCATTGTTAGACATTGTCGGCGACTTGATTAATAAGGGTGTGATTGAAGAGACAAGAGGCAACGTTTGCAATAGTCCGATTTTACCTGTCTTAAAACGAACGGACCCTTCACAGCCACCTGTTTACAGATTTGTGATTGATCTTAGAGAGGTTAATAAGATTGTTGTGCCACAGTTTCCGGTTGTCCCTGATATAACTGCCTTGTTAACGATGATTCCAGCCTCTGCTGCATGGTTTTCAGTGATTGATTTAAAAAATGCTTTCTTTAGTATCCCAATTGCAGAAGAGAGCAGAGACATTTTTGGTTTTAGTCTGGGAGGCCGAAGCTTCCGCTTCAAACGCGCTCCCCAGGGCTACTGCGAGAGTCCATCCATATACAGTCAAGCTTTGAAAGCGCAGCTTGATGCACTTGTCTTACCTAGTGGCGCTATCCTGATTCAGTACGTGGACGATCTACTAATCGCCGCGGATACTGAGAAGATCTGTAAAGAAGCCACATTGTCATTGTTGCGCCATTTATCCGCTTTTCATCACAAAGTGTCTCTCTCTAAGCTGCAATATTGTCGACAAGAAGTGACCTACTTAGGTCATCTCTTATCGAAGGAGGGAAGGAAACTGACCCCAGAAAGAATTCAAGCCATTGCACAGTTGAGCGTGCCAAAAACACAGAGAGAAGTGCGTGCTTTCTTGGGCATTACTTCATACTGTAGGCATTGGATTCCTAGTTTTTCTTTGTTGGCAAAACCTTTATTAGCATTAACATGCAAAGACACACCGAATCCTATCCCATGGTCTGAAGAGTGCCAGAAAAGTTTTGTGGAATTGCGCAATGCATTGTGTTCAGCACCTGTGTTGGGCACTCCTGACTATAGCAAGCCTTTTACATTGTATGTTCACGAGAAAGATGGATGTGCGTTGTCAGTGTTAACACAGCCTTTTGGCGACAGACCGCGCCCATGCGCGTATTTTTCATCCACCTTGGACCCTGTAGCGAGGGCATTGCCAAGCTGTCTGAGAGCGACAGCTGCTGCAGCAATGTCTATCCGACAATCTGCTGGTCTGGTAATGGACAACACATTGATCGTTATGGTCCCACACGCTGTAGACACATTATTAAATAGGACCAAGACACAACACTTGACTAGTGCGCGATTATCAGGGTATGAACTCACACTGTTAGCGAATCATATACACATAAAAAGATGTAATACGCTGAATCCAGCTACGTTATTGCCAATTCCAGCAGACTCAGATGAGATTGAGCAACATGATTGTCTGTTCAGAACAGAAGAAGAGACGAAAGGGAGAGTAGATTTAAAAGATACTCCCCTGACTGAGTGTGATGGTACTTTATGGGTGGATGGTTCATGCTTCAAACTCCCTAATGGTGACACGACTGCTGCATATGCTATCACGACTTTACACACGGTCGTGGAAACTGCACGAGTGCCACATAATTCGGCCCAAGCAGCAGAATTAATTGCCCTCACGAGAGCATGCGTGTTGTCTGAAGGAATGAGAGTTAATATATACACAGATAGCCAGTACGCCTTTGGCGTGGCTCATAATTTTGGACGACTGTGGAAAGAGCGTGGGTTCCTGACGTCACATGGAGCTAAAATTCAGAATGGCAAGTTGGTGAATGATCTCCTTGAGTCACTGACCCTACCGTTGCAAGTTGCGATCATGAAATGCAGTGCGCACAGGAAAGTTACAGATGATGTTGGACGTGGGAATGCGTTTGCTGATGAGACCGCGAAAGAAACAGCACAGAATGTGAAGACTAGAATGTATGTTGCAGGCCCCGCAAGATGGGTTAATGATGTTGGAATGTGTGAGAACACAATAGAGAGTGTGAAGTCGCTTCAGGCTGAAGCCACAGAGGAAGAGTTAAGCAAGTGGAGAGAGAGTATGGGTAAGTTGGATGAGAATGGTTGTTGGATTGATCTGACAGAACATAAGCGATGGTTGTTGCCTGATGCATATGTGCTTCCAGTGGTTACTATGGCACATGGAATGGCACATATCAGTACGAAAGGTATCTGTAAGTTGTTGGCTCCAGTATGGCAGAATGCTGGGATTCCCAAGTGTGCAGAGAATGTGGTCAAGAATTGCATGGTATGCTTGAAATACAACCCTGGTAGGGGAACCCCAACTCCAGCCGGTCACTTTGCACCCCCATCATGTCCATTCGAAGTTTTGCAGCTGGACTTTATTCACATGGAAAGATGCAACAACCTGAAATATGTACTGGTGGTTGTTTGTGCTTTCTCAAAATGGATAGAGGCTTATCCTCTGAAAGATAACACTGCCCTATCCACAGCCAAAGCCCTTGTGAAAGAGTTTTTCCCTAGGTTTGGAATGCCAAGAATGGTGTGGTGTGATAATGGAAGTGAGTTTGTGGGTAAAGTGATGAAGAACGTATGTGAAGGTTTAGGCATAAGGCAGAAATTCCACGCTGCAAATCACCCCCAATCGGCTGGACTAGTAGAGCGCTACAATGGAGCCTTAAAGCTCAAGCTGGCCAAAATCCAGGCGAGCACCGGTCTTAAATGGCCTGACGCCCTGCCTTTAGCACTCCTGTCCACCAGAATGACCATACACTCACGAGTGGGACTTAGTCCCTATGAAGTAGTCTTTGGCCGCCCGGCCAATGTATGGGGTGTGCCAAGGCCTACGAAGTTCAGTGAGATTGAGCATCCAGTACTGCTCGATTACCTGTATGATTTGACTGTTAAACTGCGTGTTTTGCACCAACAGGTACATGATACTCTTCCCCAAGCTTCTGAACCTCCTGGACACCCTATCAACCCTGGTTCGTGGGTCCTGGTCCGGAATTTCCAGCGTAAGGGCAACGACGAGCCTCGCTGGATCGGCCCTCATCTTGTGCTCCTGTCGACGAGATCAGCGGTGCGAGTAAAAGGAAGGAAGCATTGGATACATGGTACCCACTGCAAAATAGTCCCCTTGCCTCTGCCATATGACCAGTGGGTCAAGGAGGGTATCGCCGACACTGAGACAGACACTGTACCTCGTTTTGTACCATTCAGTGACGCACGCCTAAAAGACACAGCTTCAGTCCAAGAGAGTGACAATATTCTGCAGGAAGCTGTGCCACCATCAAATCGACTGGACACCACTGAGCCTGAACTTTTGTTCCAAGACCAAACGGCACCTGGCCGTCTCCGCTATAATTTGAGACCCAGGCCCATGGACAAATAAAGATTTCCTTACTATTTCCTTTTTGGACACTTTTTGCTCTCCCATCTGAAGGACTTTCTTGATTTTTGTTTTTCGAACCACCATCCGGGTTCTGCCGCAGGGTCGCGGTGCCAAGACTTTGGGGTACAGGCCGAAGACGTTAGGTCAACGGTTCTGGTTGGTCTAGGGCGTTTCCCTGGACTGACAGGCGTACTCCTTAGCAGAAGAAACTCATCCGCCGCGAGCGGCCCGAGTAGAGGATGGAGTTTTTTAAGATGGAGAGACCGATTGAGGAAACGAACTTTAAAACCAGAATGTGTAGAATTGTAAAAAGTAAATGTTTTGTCTTTTTGTGCCTTTTTACACTGTGTAGCATAATGATGTTTATCGTAGGATTTGTGTTTTTCTCCACTCAAAAGCCCATTGCACCCACTGAACAGCCTATACCTCTTTCTACTGCCTCCTCTCACTCTTTTCACCCTTTGCCTGAACACGAACAGACCAGACGATCGGAGTTTGTAAATAACTCGTTTATCCAGCTCTTGCACCAGCACCAACTAGTAGTGAATACGACCAATTGCTGGGTGTGTGGGTTAATGCCACATACCATTAACAAGGGTATTCCTTATTTGGTGCTGCCATATAGTTATAATGGATCGTCATGGGCATTCCAGACCATGTTTCTCTACGCCCTAGAGACATACTCCCCTCGCCAACCGCGTTCCATCAGACCTGGTACAAATAATAAAGCCTTAGTGAGAGGAATTGCCGATATGAGTAGGGATATTGATGCATACTCATCCATTCCCAAAGAAGAGTTGAGACCTTATGTAGGATGGAACGCGACGGGGTATAGTATTAGTCTGGGTGAAAGACAGCGAAAAATCTCATCTCCAATCTGGGTCGTACCCCACATGGGTCGGTTCTGCTTACAGGGTAATGGTCAGAACCCTAGAGCTCAACTGGGAAGAAGTGACTGCACTGAAACGTACACGTTCCCGTCACAGTTTTCCCCTGCGTTTTTAACTGCCAAGGGTACATATTTCATCTGTAATGACCGAGCATATACATGGTTGCCCCCTGATTTCTCGGGCACATGTTATATTGCGAATCTGCTACCGCCTACATTTACTGCCGCCTCCGACTATCACAAGACCAGAGTTGTGAGAGGTGTGATTAGTAAGGAGGACACTGCCGGTCAGGAAGCGGGAGACTTCTTCTTGGGTTTCCTGCCGTTTTGGGGACCTATGGTCAATAGTAGGAACCTGAGACAGCTGACTCGTGTAGTTGAATCCACCGTTAATGTAACGGCTGGTGCCCTTGGTAATTTGACAGCTGAGCTCCAAGCGGATCGCCTTATGACTTTGCAGAACCGCATGGTTCTAGACGTTATTCTTGCAGACCGCGGTGGGGTATGCAGGGTTATCCAATCCAGTTGCTGCATTTTCATACCAGATAATGCTCCAACAGTGTATCAAGCCATCTCCAAACTCCATAAAATATCTGAATCCATACACGTGGATAAGGGAGATTGGTCACTGGTGGGGTGGTTCTGGGAACTGATATCTGCCTGGGGTTGGAAAGTTCTGATGGTCATTGGAATGATCTTAGCCATTCTTTTCCTGTTCTGTCTGTGTATACAGTGTGCTCCTGCGATATGTGGCCTCTGTGCTACCTTATGTGTAAGGAAACCTGTATCGAGGGACAAGCTAAGTAATAGGATGATGCTACAGCAACATCTCCATGACTTCGTGAACATTGACCTAGACTCGGATTAAGATGAGTATAGTGATTGCCTATGTAAGGGCAAAAGGAGGGTCTGTCGTACTTTAATATTCGGGACCACGTAGGGAACAGGGCCCTACCCCTGTCTATCTTGGTATTAGCGAACCGCAAATGGTAAATGCGGCATGTACGAGTGCTTTACTTATCGTTCTAGCTATGAATGCACTGTGTACACGTTATTCTGCTGCACTACGCGGGTTCCATTTTGGAAGCAGTGGCCATCTTGTCATTGCCCTCACATAGGCTATAATGGAGCAAATACGGGCCTCACAGTACATGGGCTTCTTCTCTGACTTCTCTGTGACCTGGGCAGCTGGCTCTGCTGCCCCGGGTCAAACTGGTCTCACGAGCTCCCCTTCCTCTCTCCACCTGTGATTAGCATCAGGGCTTGACCCGTCATAAAACCCTTTCATTCTACACAAGCCCCTGGCTAATCTCTTTCGCACCTGGCTGTTCCTGCTTTATGACTTGGTTCCCAAAACAGGAGATGCTCATGTTTATTGGGGGGATCTGTTTACATGTAATGTGGGATCTGAACCTTGTTGTGTAAATCATTGTGGGCTGGCCGAACTGGAATGTGGGATGGTCATCATGACTCTGCCTTTTCTTTGTAATGTACACTTGCATATTGCCGTATCATAAAACCTAGGAATGTATGCTTGAGGCAGGAAAAAGGGTATTTAAGATGAAGTCCATTCCTATGATTTTCAGCAGTCTCCTGAGAACATACACGCTGTTGTACTTCTAGGATACCTGTCATTGGTCTGCAGCCAATAAACGAATCTTTGACTTCACCCAGAAGACTCTGTGTTTCTGTAGGTCCGGAACAGGGTGAAACCCCGAAGTCATAGGGTGTGTGCCCCTGCACCGCTGGGTCTAGAATACCCAGTACTTCAACATGGTGGCCGCTGCCGCAGCCTTTGATGTAGATAATTATTCTACTATGTTTTAGGACTTACAAGAGACCCATGACAGTCTTGCAACTGAACACTTACCCTCTGCCACTGATACAGCACTGCTGATTCCGGTAGCCGGCTGGCTACCCAAAATTGGAGATCTGGTCCGAGAGAAGGTGGAGAACAAAAAAGAATTTGGCCCCTCTTATCGTGCACCGGTTCCAGTGCTCGGCATGAATGGTACTCGTACAGTCATTTTACTACCGCTTCCAGGTCGGAAAGACAACAGATACATCTCAGTGGATAATGTCAAGCTACAACATCTAGGCGATTCTGAATAGTGTGACACCTGCTTTATCATGTCCAGTATTTTCAAGGAATCCTGTGATTGGCGCATCTGACACCGAGCAAAATGACACTGCCATCGAGATGTACTCTGTTACTACTCACTTGCTAGTACCGCAAGCTTCCCCCAGTAATGAAGAAACTGATTATGCTCATCCCAAAAGAGTCATTACCTAGTTTGCAAACAACTACACTCAACCAGTCATGTTTTTCTTTCTACTCGACCTCCACCTCGTCATTTGACCCTACAAAGTTCGGTATTTTTGTCTCCTGGTTTAAGCAGACTTATTTGGTCCCTCCTTGGACATACATCTGGTTGGTGCTCATCCTGTTTTTTTTGTTCATGGCCATTGGGTTTGTGACAGTTTTTTTCTTACTCATCAATGGTCACTACTTGTCAGAACGCTCTGCTGTTCAGTTGGTTCAGTTACCTTTGGTTCCGCACTCGTCTTCTCACATCATGAAACGAGACCTGACTCTTGTTAACATTATCGCCTTTCCAGTCGCTGACGGCATCGTCTGGGATGCTGTGGATTTCCAAATTCATTGTCCAACGGAGATAATGAATGTACCAAATGTACTTCGTGTTTCCATGGGAGATGTGGTGAAACAGAATATATGTTCAGATGATTGGGATGTGCAAGCAATAGAATCTTTGTTTTGAGATTTAAAATATTATGCTGCCTTTGATGCTGAATATTTGTATCTAAATACTGCTAATTATGCCGATTTATATTGTTACCAACATTATGGACACTATTACCTGCATAAAGCTAATACATTTACACAGGTTTTTAATTACACACAATGGGAACATTGTCCAGCAACGTTGGAAGGGAGCTCAAAGACTCTGTTAAAGAAATTTACATATTTTACAGATTTTGATAAGTCCAAACCAGAATTCTATTATTTTAAATTAAATACTTCGGGCCAGATTTACAAGACCCTTGCGCCACTTTTGCGTCACTCTTAACATGGCAAAAGTGACGCAAAAGTGGCGCAAGGGGCTTGTAAATCTGCCCCTTCATCTGCCCACAAGGTAATGTTGACCCAGACGAAATGATTGTATTCCAATTGGTTTATTACCAAATTGACAGGTGGTGGCTACGAACACTAGAAGGCCACCATTGATTTGAAATCTGTTTGGGGCTCTAAATAATGGTAGGTTCAGGCACTGAAGCTTTACTTCGCGCCTGCCTCATTCCAACACAGATTCTATTTTTAAATGATACAATTTACCAAACTACTTGTTTTGGTTTGGCAACAGCAAAACAAATGAATTCCCATGCAGTTCCGGCATTGGCTGCCTATCATAATTGGAGCTTGCATACAAATTATTCAATTGAGGACCTGCAAGCTTCAGTTCAAAATAACTCATTTAATGATTCTAGTTTAGATCCTGCGGGCTGGTTAGTGTGGCAGATGTCTTCAGATGCCTGCCAATTACGTTGCCATAACACAGTCCCTGGTTACATACAGGATAGACCTGACCCACGTTTTTTAAAGGAGGTATGGGGTCCTTCTGACAAAGCCCAGAGGTCTTCTATTTTTATGATAAACTAGTTCCTGGCACGGGGAGGGTGTCAAGGCACAGTAGGCCATTTTACACCAGCTTTAAAAAATGATATCCCTGTTCATATTCTATGGAATTATAACAATGCTCAGTATATTGTGTTTATGCATTCTGCTGTTACTAATAGCACGTGTACTGCATTTTAGAGGACGTTAGTTAAAATAAACATTTTAATCTATGCCATGTCTCTGATTACTCACGTTGTGGACAAGTATGAGTGAGTGAGCAAAAGAGTGTTCTTGCTCCCGCGCTTTCTGAGAGAGTCAGAGTTACATGTTCTCGGTTGTCTTATCATTGGTAGCTTCGCTGTAGTACGGAGAACGGATGAGACACTATAGCTAGTCAGATTGTAATTTTGGGCACTAAGGTAGGTAGTTGGTACACCTCTATACACCGAGGTCGTGGTTTCCTGTGCATAGTTCTGTATATGTGCAGAATCCTTGCAACAACATTGCATTGTTATGGACCCCATTTACAAAATATGTTTCCAGATCCAAGTCAAAAATAAGCCTGAGAAGGTGGAGAATGCATTTGGAAAAGCTTAGAAAAATGTTTTTTGTTATAGTTTTGTTAGAAGCCAGTTAATGTAAAAGATGTTTTAATTTTTGGAGTTTCCAATGAAGCTGTTTTTGCAATATTGCATATTATGTCTATACAGTTTTATCAGCCATTATCAAGATTTATAAAGTTACAACAGTATTTGTAGTTTAGAAAAAGCTGGAATTGACATCAAAAACTTCTAAAATAACCTTGAAAACCTTTTACCATCAATTATTCTGCTTCAACCCTTAATTTGTCTTGAACTTGCCAAGATTGTTGGGTAAATATGCTGAACCAATCTACAGGCTCCTAAATAACACTTTTCCACACCTAAGGGTTATTATGTCGTTTGCAAGTTACACCCTTGGAATGCAATGACTGGTAATCATAGACATGTACTTCACTCTTCTAACAATGACCTCACAACAGACCCCATGTCCACTAGACTATGTTTAAGGGATGCTCTTATCAAAAGAATTTGCCCTTTTGATTACTCTTTGGGGACAGCATCTTCACCTGAGGCAAATATAATCAAAAAACGAATCAATATCAGCATAATTTAAACATCACAACTGAGGGAAGAGGAATGGTCACACACTTGGTGAATCCAGATACAGGGATCATGGTTGGGTGATATTAATCTTCGGCAAAGACCAACTATTTTGGCTACATTGCCAATGAACATCCCCAAACTTGTCAGACATTGCAGGCAAAATTTAGGGCCTCATTTATGAAAGGTGTTACATCACTGAGCCCTCCTTGCGACAAGATGGATGCGCCGTATTTATTCTACGGTGCTCCATGTCACAAGGAGTTACCGATCTGTTAACCCAAAAGTGGCGCATAGCTGGGGTGTATCTGAAAACAATCACAACTCCAGCAATGTGGGGAAAGTCCCATGTGAAAGGGGCTACGTCACCCTTACGCCTGTTTCATGCAGGCATAAAGTTTTGATGCAAGTGGCATCCTAAAAGTGGCTTTTTTGCGGGAAACACCCACCCTGCATACATTATACTTGACTCAGGTATAATGTAGTGCAGGGCTTTACAAAGTGACGCATCAGCTTAGATGCATCACTTTGTAAATGTAGCGCAACATGGTGCATTATTTACGCCGCAGCTTTGTCACAAAAAGTGAAGCATTGGCGGCGTAAAAGTGATGCGGGTCTTCATAAATAATGCACTTAGGGCATTATGTAGGTGGGCTAATACTGGTCGGTAACGGCCGAAAATCGGTAAATTTCTAGGGGTGGGCGGAATTTGCGGAATTAACCTTCGCAAATTATCGCGAGAATGTTTAAAATTATCGCAAACAAGCAGAAATATCGCGAAGATGCGGAAGTTTTTTTCCGGCATGTTCGCGCGATTTTCTGCATGGTTGCGGGTCGCCAACTTACCCATGTGGCTGCTTGCGGGCGCGGCCATCTTGTTTTGAGTTGTTCTCGCGGTGCATGATCGCGAGAAGAAAGACGTGATCGCGCGACGCATGACGTCACTGCGGGCGCGAACTGTCGCGAGACAGCGCAAATGGCTAAAAACAATACAACATCTCATGGAGAACGCGACCGGATCAAGAAAACTTGTCGGCGAACGCAGGGATTCAGGTAAGGCGATCGCGCGCGCGCGAGAATGTATCATTTTACAGCGCGAGCAAGAAACAAATTATCGCCAAGCTGCGGAAACCGGAATTTTTGACATTTTCGCGCTCTCCGCGGAACGCAAAAATGTCAAATTATCGCAATTTCCGCGAACGGAACGAAATTTTTGCCCAGGCCTATAAATTTCTAGGGGTGGGCGGAATTCGCGTAATCGCGTTACGCAAATCTCCGCGAAACGGTAAAAAATCTCCGCGAACACGCAGAAATTCCGCGAACACGCGGAATTGCTTGTTCGTGATACTTTTTTCCTGTTCGCGATCGCTGGTGAAATATCTCGCGAACACGCATATTGAGAACGCGAACAACCAAAAAATGTTGCGAAGTCGCGGAATGCAGCTTTTTGGCCAATTTCGCGTTCTCCGCGGAACGCGAAATTACCCAAATTCCGCAAATTCCGCGAACGGAACGGAATTTACCGCCCAGGCCTATAAATTTCCCATTACCGACGGGTTTTTAGCCCTTTGCGATGTAGGAGGCTGGATTTAAGGATTCAGTAATTTACCAAATCGGTATTTTAAGGAATCGGTAAAATACCGAATCCTTAAATCCTATGTAGGGAGCACTCAAGTGAGTGCATTTTTGGTTTAAGGATTCGTTATTTACCACCAACTACAATTTGGTGGTAAATACCGAATACCTTTTAAAAAGCAATTTTGTGCTTTTTTAAAAGTGCCATGTGGCAGACATACATGCCCTTAGGGCATGTATGTGTGCAACATGTGCACACATGCACGATTCAGGGGTGCAACAGGGTGTCAATGTGACACCCTGCCACCCTTGAATATGCTCCCCCTATTACCGATTCGGTATTTACAATTATTCCTCTTAAAGAATGAATGACCAACCCCAGCTTTAAAATGTACGGTCTAATTGGCGAAAAAGGTCTCTTTTTTGCGGTCCCCAGGATTTGTTAGACCAGGTCTAGCAGGCGACGTTTCTCGTATTTCAGCCCAAATTAACCCAAATTAATTCATCATTGTCAAAAATCAGGAAGAGTATGACAACTTGGCTATTTCCCAAGCCGAGCCACCTCTGCATTCAGAGACCCTTGAGTGATAGTGCGCATTAATATTAAGGTGTGGGGAGTCATCTTGTGTCATACGCAATCAACCATTTCATACAAATACAAAACAGGGTTGATGCACACGCTATAAGATAAATGAATATTTCAATAAATCAGATGCAGCGAAAAGCTTCAGTTCTTCTTAGTTTATTACCGAAATTCTTCCACTCCCCAACGCGTTTCGTCATTTGGAGGGGATTAACCCATACGACTTCCTCAGGGCTGGAAGTAACACAATAACAAATGTACATTTTTTATAGAGGGATCAAGATATTTTAGTGATCGAAGCCACAGGCACACAGCTACATTTACACATATGCAAATATAGGGTGGCTATAGTGCCGATCGCATGGTCTAGAGACCATTTAACTATAGCGCATAAAGTCTCTGCCCGGATTTCTTTTGACGAGCCGATTAATAAGGCACTATTGTCGCGTTAGTGAATTTTATTTTGTTCTTTGCGGTCACACCACTAGCTTTACTTACTTTTCAACCATTTAACTATGGCGCCCTAAGTATTTGCTCAGATACCGCTACATGTTCAAACATGGCGCCTTTTTCAATTTTGTTGCTAGTCACCTTTTCTATCACTAATTTTTGTTATATGACTACGGAAGTGGCCGGCAGCAGCGCCTGGTTCCTGTACTCGGGATCGCAGAAGCCGCATTTTAGGTAAGCGGGATGGCGTTTGGCGCGAGCGTTTTCTCTTAGGTGTGCACAGCAATGGATTACAACGGTGCTAATCTAAGACTCTTTATCTTTAGGTCACTTACTATGTTGAGTGGACGACTCTTATTAAGGATTTGCTGGTAATCGGATATTTTGTTACTAATATTGTGGATATTGATTAGGGTAAGTCTGAAAGAACTTTTTTGTAGCCTATGATTAGGTGCGTTTGCGTTATCTTAGTGTTACAAAATTCTATATATTATTGTTTCAGGTGCTCTTTACTTTGGCCTTTTACTTGGATGGCCACCTTATGATTGGGCTGCATCTCGGTTGTGGTATTGGAACATGTGATTATTATCCAGTCTCAACAGGTATTTACTTGACCTCATGAGTACCATGATTGATCGTGCCTCATGTGTGACGCAACGACTAATATTGGGTTATTTGCATTATTGTAGGTTTGCAGTTCTTCGAATAATTAAGGTACAGATAATTCTTTTATAATTATTTGCAGCATGAGACTCACACGGGTTGGTGAGTAGTTTCCTTAGAGGTATTTTTTCGCTGACACCACAGCTGATTTGTGTTCCTCATAATTATTATTTTGTTTAGGATTTATGTCTCACACTGATGTTTCAACATTATGTATTCATTGTGACTCATACTTTTGCCTGTTGTTGAACCGTTTATCTTTTTGCTCCGAGTTTTCTGTGTGTCTTTTGCTGCCATCGTTCTATACATTTGTTATTTGTGTTACTTCCAGCCCTGAGGAAGTCGTATGGGTTAATCCCCTCCAAATGACGAAACACGTTGGGGAGTGGAAGAATTTAGTTAATAAACTAAGAAGAACTGAAGCTTTTCGCTGCATCTGATTTATTGAAATATTCATTTATCTTATAGCGTGTGCATCAACCCTGTTTTGCATTTCTATCAATCTTGTATTGAGCTCTGTGGGATCTTGGGTGTTGTTCCCATTGTTGTTTGCACCGCTGTGATATTGGTTCTTACATGTCTGATACTGTGTAATATTGTTGGTAGCACCACATTGCCTTTCACACCCTGAGATTTGTTTGCATTTCATACAAATAGTAGAAATTACATTCATTCATCTATTTATGATCAAAATGATCACAATGATCAAATAACATCAAAATAAAAATAAATATCCAACTCCATCAGAAACATTAGGCAATATAACTCAGAGGTTCATAGGTCATAGAAATGGACATCCAACTGAGGTTTCACAGTAAAATCACCGCTTCTTCAGGCATGGATGCATATTCCAATCACAGAATAATTTTTCAACATAAATCCAATTTTTTTTATAGTTCACTCTGCTGAGCAGGATGGACGGCGATGGTCACAAGACAACAGAGTAAAAGGTATTCATTCAAACTCATGACCTCCTCACATGTCTCTGAAAGCTTCATTAAAGACCGCTTCAGTTCAAAGATCCGCAATCAAATCCATTGAACATAATGACTATTCCAAGTTCATCATCCTTAGTTCTGATTTCTGGTGATCACACCGCAAGACCAGAAATGTCAGCAACTTCAACTGAGCTTCCTCTCCAGTCATTGTGCCCAAGGACCCTTGAGTTACAGTGCTCATTAGAAGTGATAGTCAGCATAACATAACAGAACAGAACATAACAGAGCATAGCATAACATAACATAGCATAGCATAGCATAGCAGAGCATAGCATTAAATAGTTAATACATTTATAATTTATGTCATTGAACCTAATAATATACTCCAGTGTGAACAGTCAGGCTTTAGGGAGACCCAAGGCAGGGGACAATGTTAATTTTCCTTCTGAATCCGCTAAGATAGATTCAGGATGCGGGTGGTGTGGCTGCCCGTGCCCTGTTAGACCTCTTGCCTGCTTTTGATAGGGTCTCTTTCAGCATGTTATCCATACAGCTCCATGAAGCAGGTATCACTAGTAAAATCCATGGTTGCTAATATCTTATAATCAAGGTCTGAGTCAGGTGGTTTCAAATCCATATTTTGCATTGCATTTGAAGGCCATCACATAGGGTTCATCTTTGAGCCCCACCCTGTTAAACATTTATGTGGCTCCACCTATGAAGCTTGATAAATCATTAGTTTAGAATCATTGTCATACGTGATGATATTCAAATTGTTCTTAGGCTAGATTGCACCCACATACAGAGCCACACACATAGAGCAACCCACACACAAATAGAGCCACCCACAGAGCCACTTACACACACACACACGCTGTAGCCCACTGACCTATTTACATTATGTGCACTTTGTGATCTGCATGGTACATGTTCTTTGCTGCAGGCACATTAACCCTATGTGCTACCTTTCCAGGAGTCAAAACTTCCACTAGACAAAACTCCGATCTTTCTCTAGGAAGAACATTAAACAATAGAGTCATCATGACATTTTTATTTTTGCCGAAAATTGCTGGAGGCCAGGAAGGAGGCAGCAAGCGCTTTTACAACCTTAATTTACTTGGTAACATAATGACTCCACCCAAAGTCAGCGCCCGGTCACACCGGTTGCACTGCCCTAGAGCTGGCCCTTCTCAAGGGTCCTGTGACCTCAGTGACAGAGTCCCTGTTGTTCTTGGCTCTGCTGCTTCATAGGCCTGCTAGCAAGATTGGAGGTGAACTTCAGTATGGCTTGTGGTGGACAAACCTTGAATGTTAACCCAGACTTGCCAGTGCTAGGGTCCACCTGCTGTTGCTAAGACACCAGCGCTTCTAAGGTCTTGCGAAGCCTTCTAAGGCCTAGCATGCGATTGTGCTCTCTCAGGAGAGTCGTCTGGTGGACTGGTAATTAAGGCTGAACCTGGTTCCCCAGTTCCAAATTTAGCAGCTCTGCCACATCGTCTCCCCCACTGAACACCATATTGTCCCACTGAGAAAAACTCACACTGCCTTCAACTAAAACCCAATTGCTACCTGGATGAGGCAATAGACAAGAGCAATATGCGGCCTACAAAAAAAAGTAACATCATCCTGGAAAAAGCAAACACTCATAATGGAATGCAAAATTTAGCAAACCATGTGAAATGCAAGCAGGAACAACATTGTTACCTTAACGCTTTTACACTCACTATTCAATAATCAGTGAGTGCTTTTGCCTGAAAGGGGCCTTGAATGGTCCCATTTCAATGTCCATTGCTGATATCCTTACAAAACATTAGCAGTGTAGTAAAAAGACCACATCCCTGGACACAGAGCCGCAGTACACATTTTGATCACCAATCCACACTTTGCAGTACCTCCAGGATTGGTACACTAGTTGCAAGCCCCGGGAAAAGAAAGACAAGAAAAGAAAAATAGCGCTTCACTGACAAACTCTGTAAAAGTGGCGCTAATGTGTTTGGGTGTGAATAAAATCAATCTGGCCAGTTTGCTACCACTGTCTTACTTTATTTGGTTATTTTTTATATTTTTAACCTTTTATTCCAGATGCTGCACCTTAGAATTAAAATATGACGGGGCCGATTCACAGAACTAACTTAAGACAAAATCCTAAACTTACTACTTTTGGTATTCACAGAAGTTAGGATTTTGTCTTAAGTTTGTCTTAAGACAAACTTAAGACAGACTTAAGACAGACTTAAGACAAACTTAAGACAGACTTAAGACAAACTTAAGACAGACTTAAGCCAGACTTAAGACAGACTTAAGACAGACTTAAGTTAGGATGTTGTCTTAAGTTTGTCTTAAGTCTGTCTTAAGTCTGTCTTAAGTTTGTCTTAAGTTTGTCTTAAGTCTGTCTTAAGTCTGTCTTAAGTTTGTCTTAAGACAAACTTAAGACAAAATCCTAACTTCTGTGAATACCAAAAGTAGTAAGTTTAGGATTTTGTCTTAAGTTAGTTCAGTGAATCAGTCCCGACATTTCCAGCAAAAATGATTTTCCTTTTTGGATCCATTTCACAGTGGAGGAAATAAAAGAAAGTAGAGGAAAGAGAGTGAGAACCTAATCTTGAAGTCAAGGTTCAGTAAGAGAAGAACTGCTAGACAGAAAGAGAAGGAAGAATGAAAGAGTGGGGGGGGGCAGCTGAAGCATTTATTTATTTTTATTTAATGCAATTTTATATAGCGCGAACATTACCCAAAGGTGTCAGAGCACTTTAAAAAAGAACCAGTCGCGTTACATAAGGACTTTGGATTACATGAGTTACATAAGAGATACAAACAGAAAAAAATTGCAAATGTACAAGTTGTAAAGTCACTCAAGGCATGTTAGGGTCAGGCAGGCAGTAAGGCAGGTATACATTGGCCGAAATCAGTGGTTAGCAGTTAAAAATCAGAACCAATTAAGCCTATTTAATAGCAGATCGTGGTGATCTTTAGTTTTAGCTGAAGTGACTGGCTTTTCCGCGTACGGCTGCACCTCTTAATAGTGTTTCAGAGCCTTGACGAGACCACGAAGCGTTCGGATTACAATTAGCATCATTTTTGCAAACTATTCATGTGTTCCTTCTGTCCGTTTGCCGCTGCACACCTGTTTCCATGGAAACACCCTGTGATACAAGCTGGGCATCGTGGACCCAGGTGCAAAACAGAGCGCTTCATGCACACGGCCTTGAGCGAAGTCTCAATTCTTTCTCCAGAGTATTCGGCTTAAACAGTTCAAGCCAAATGTTTAACCCAAATTGTAAGCGTTTAAGGGTTTTCCCTAAAAAATGTGTACATTCACTCAAAGCCAACAGAAGGCGCAACTTTCAGAATGTGAAGTTTCTTTTAAATTGACACCAAGACTGCCCGAGACACGCGAGGGGAGCAGTGTGAAGCACGTTTTTAGTCTACAGAAAACCATACCTACTTTCGCTGCGTTTCCTGCTGCTGTCTGAAGGCGCAGTGCCAGGCAACGCAGAAGTAAATCAACAAAATGAATGCGGCCTCTCCTGCCTGATCCGGCCCGTAATTTGGGCAATGAAGGCAGGCCTTGGGTGTGTAGAGAGGATGCAGCTTTCTAGGTAGGCAGTTGGGGCGAGTGAGCAGCGAGGCGGCCACCCCCGTACCCTCTCCATCTTGTTAGTGTGCGGTCGAAGCAGCAGGCCTGGGGTCTTCTCACTTCAGCATTGTCGCACAGAGCACCACAGGCACTAAAGCCAGCCCTGTGTGCGTCGAAGGCGCTGTACAAAACACTGCTGGGGCAGCTGAAGTGGCAGAGCAGAAGCGGACACTGTATTTTTCTTCTAGTAAGAAGGAAAAGACAGAGTCCTGTTACTTCTCTGCCGCCCGTGAACCATGTGAAATGCAAGCAGGAACAACATTGTTACCTTAACGCTTTTACTCACAGGACTTGAAACGCCGATCCAGCAGCAAGGAAGAGGCGGCCCCACGTCCCGCTCCGACCGCGCACAAATGGACGAATCTTCCGACGCTAAAAAAAAAAAAAAACACGCCCACCACGTGTAAAAGGGGCGGAAAGGGGCGGGGCTTCAAAAAAGCGAAAAAAGTGAAAAAACACGCCCCGAATCGGAAAAAGACGGGGCTTGTTTGGAGAGACAAAGCTCTTCTCCAATGGCTGACCAGCATTTAAGAGGCAAGCCAATGGAGAAGAGGGAAGAAGAGGGGCGGGTTAAAACCCCACTTCTGAAAACATCAAATCTCGTGAGCGAGACTGCGCAAGCGCAGCCTTCGCTAGCCGAGACCTAAAAATATGTGCAGTCGGGGTGTGATCTTTGACAGGAGGTTAGAGAGTTCTGCCCCAGTAGCTAATCTGTCAAAGGCTTGTTATTTACATCTAAAATGCCTATGGAGGATTCTTCAAAGGTTATCAGTAGACTACAGCTTCCTAGTAATGCACTCCATAAATGTTTCATGGTTGGTTACTGTATTGAGACATATCTAGCCGTGCCCAGGTATAAGTTAGAGCAGTTACAATTAGTCAAACATTTAGCCACAAGAATTTTGTTCGTCCTTCCTAGATCATCTGCTGTGATCACTTTATACTGCTAAACAAATCTATCTGTTGAGAAGACAGTTTCATTTAAAACCTTGTGCATTTTACATAAGGTGGTGTATGTCAAATGTCCTGAATTTTAAGAAGGACTATTATCCAGCATATGCCAATGTGCAATCTCTAAACTGCCACCTTATGACTTTTAGAGTTTCCAAAAAAGATTAAAATCAGATGTGGTGGCCTCATCTTTTGCTGCTCTAAAAATATTCAATTCACTTCCTCCATCATTCCAGTTGACAGAAGACTATCTTTACAAAAAGAGTTAAATATATCATTATTTGACTACTAATTTGCTACTATGAACATGCTTTCTGTCAGTGCCAGGATGCCTGTGAGGGTAGCAGAGCGCTTTAGAAAACAACTATTTTGAAAAGAATAGAATAATACTGCTCTGATGCCTGTCGAGGTGTCACAACTTAATCCATATATGATGTAAGGAATCATTAGTCAGCTGGAGGTCTAGAAGTAGGAGTGCTACTATGAGATCTACTGTGCATTTTACTGACTGATTCACACATACTTGCCATGAAGATAAGCGATATATACCCATTGGCATTTTATGTAGATCCTGATCCAAGGTTTGAGTGGCTGAGGTGGCACTTTGAACAAGCAGACATTCTGCAACAATGCTCTTCAGTGGTGAATGGAAGCAGAGGTGATATCTGAATAGAGAGGGAAAGTAGATACTGGCAATAGTGTGGTCTCTTTGGGTAGCTTAATATTCCACGCTCAATCTATGCATGTGTCAGCAAGAAGTTCTGTTTCCTCTACAGGGTCTGGCAGGCATCCCCAAGGGATGCTCTCTCCCCTCTGGTTTGAGAGCCACAACTACCCTCTAATCTGTGTATACAATTTAATATAGCTTCACCACCAATTGAATAAACGATTGAAGAAGCCTCACTTTTAATATCTGTCTTACATAAAAAATATATGCACACCCTATGCAGGAAGACACATCACATCTGTGCCAGGGAGAGCATGAGAGTAGTTACATCATGCAGCATTGATTGTTGCTGATGATGTTGGTGACTCAGATATCATCACAAGCATGGCTTAAGCCTAATGAGGAATAACTTGTTGAGAACCAGAGCCACCTAAGTTGTATAAATCTACCCATACTTAGATTGGATCCAAACAATTTTTTTGAGGTCCACCACCCAAGAAGATAATGTATGAGTGGTGCCCTTGTTCTTACCCAGAGGCACCCACACACAAGTTTTGAGGCTCTTCCCTCAATGCAGAAAAACATGAAAACCTGTCAAAGACTTCTACCAGTGTGGCACACTGACACACTCTCAACATCTTGTGATTCCTGTGATTCCCTTCCACTTTGCACAGCCGCTTTTTAGCTGACTCTCGGCGGCTGTGGGCGCCATCTTTCGTGAGGCTGGGGGAGCGCTCTAGTCGCGCCGTGCTCCCGCCCTCCTGGAATATTTAATAGGGCCCTCCAGTGAGCTCGGTGCCTAAACGGAGCTCTCCCTAGTGAGCGGGACTGGGGCTGCGAGCTGCGTGTAAAACAGAACGTGGTGATAATCTTTATTTTGGCAACAATTTTGAACCCATCTTGGAACGCTTTTTACTTGTTGTGTTTTTATTCTTGGGGGCTTTTTAATAGCGTTAAGGGGAATTTTAAATCAGGCACACTGACACACTCTCACCATCTTGTGATTCCTGTGATTCCCTTCCACTTTGCACAGCCGCTTATTAGCTGACTCTCGGTGGCTGTGGGCGCCAACTTTCGTGAGGCTGGGGGAGCGCTCTAGTCGCGCCGTCCTCCCACCCTCCTTTCTTCCTATATAATGTGCAGACCTGCCAGACGGTGCAGCGGGCTGGCGCAGCGGGCGCGCCGGATGCGCGCCGAAGCCGCGCCTAAGCCAAGCCCGTCTGCGCCCGTCCGCGCCAGGATCGCGCCGGTTGCAGGACACGCCAGATTACAACCATCTACCATCAGGTATACTAACAGGGAATTATTAGCATTGCGTTTTAAGACAGGTGTTTCGTGTAAGGGTTGTCCCCCCACTGATTCTCTCTGGGGCCCCTTCTCATGCCTACATTGCAATTGGTCCCTTCCCGGGTCATCCCCTGAATTGCCTAAAAGTTCTGCTCCTTCTATTCACGGCAGTAATAGCTTCAAGGGAGGCCTCATCAATGCCCGTTCCCTGTGTAGTCATAGCCAAGACATCCACGATTTAATAATAGGTCATGATCTCGATGCCCTTTTTATTACAGAAACTTGGCTCAACGACTCTTCCAATCCCGATCTGGTCATTGCCCTTCCTCCGGATTTCACTATCTTCAGGCAAGACAGACCAATCGGACGGGGAGGGGGGGTTGCATTCCTTGTTAAAAAATCCTTTTTCTGTCATACATTTGATCTGGGCCCTCTCAGGGGAGGTGAGAGCATCGGTTTCTCGATCAAACTTGATGCCTCTACCTCCTTTACAGGAGCCCTAATCTACCGCCCCCCAGGCAATGCCACCCCCTTCCTGGACTCCCTAGATGAAGTTCTCGGGTCACTCATATTACGCTACCCCCATTTCACTTTACTAGGAGACATGAACTTGCATCTGGAATCGCGTGTCGACCCTCATGCTACTTGCTTCCAGCATACCCTGAACATCTTTGGACTGACCCAACTAGTAACTTCATCCACCCACTTAGCTGGCCACACTCTCGACAGCATCTGTTCCAACCTAAGTTCTATGACTACGTCCCCCCCATTCCGCAAATCTGGACTGACCATAGTTTCATTCCCTTTGTCATTAAGAAACAAGCTCTTGTCTCCTTAATAACCAAGCGCCCTCAACCCTTCGCCTCGCTCAATTGGAGAAAGGTGATTGACCGTATTAGGCCCGATACCCAACCACTGGCCACGGCCCCTAAACTGACGGGAGATGTTTCGGTCGATTCTCGCAATTTCCACGTCTGGATGGATCAGATCATCTCAGATAATTCTGACCCTAAAGGCGATCGCATGAACTGCCTTAAAAGGAAGTCTAGTGCCCCTTGGTATACCCAGGCCCTAACTGAGAGCCATCTACTTTGTAGAATAAAAGAAAGGAAATGGAGGAAAACATACGACGTGGCCTCAAGAGCCCTTTATGTTCAACAGAGGAAATTATACCTCTCTAGCATAAAGGATGCCAAAAAGGCGTACTACACAAAAGCTATTAACGATGCCCATCAGAAGCAAAAAACCGTCTTCTCCATAGTCCAATCCTTTACTCACCCCAAAGCTCTCCAGCCCAAAATCCCGCCTTCCGAAACTTTGTGTAACCAAATTGCAGATTTCTTTGAGGAAAAAATTGCAAAAATCCAAAAGGACTTTCCACCTCCTCTGATTTCCTCTATTCTGCGTCCCCCAAAACAAACAGTTGACAACCACCATTCCCTTCGCAATTTCAAACCTGTCTCCCTCCAACAGACCCGTAAGGCGATTTTGGCCTGCAAATCAGGAGCACCAACCGACTCCTGTCCTCCTCGCATCCTGCATCACCTAATCGAGGTGGTCAACCCTACCATCAACACCATCATAAACGCATCCTTAGAATCAGGGATAGTGCCTAATGAATGGAAAAAGGCCATCGTGAAACCATTGATGAAAAAGCAGAATAAATCTCCAACGGACCTTACGAATATGCGCCCTATCTCACTTCTGCCTGTTCTAGGAAAGATCACTGAACAGATTGTGCACTGGGAATTAAAAGCTTTCGTGGAAAACCATAACATTCTTCACCCCCAGCAATCTGGGTTTCGCCCTAGCCACTCCACCGAAACGGCCTTGATAGAACTCTCTGATTCCATCAAGTTCCTGCAGGATGAAGGAAGGCAAGCCGTCCTCATCCTGCTCGACCTTACAGCAGCATTCGATACTATCTCTCATGTCATCTTGATTGACAGGATGCGAGAGATCGGTGTGACAGACACAGCCTTAGCATGGATAAAATCCTTTTTGTCCAATAGGTCCCAATCTATATCTTTGGGCCCTCACCTATCCAGTGATAAAACCATTACATCGGGAGTACCGCAGGGGTCCATATTAAGCCCACTCCTTTTCAACATATATATGGCACCCCTTCTCACTGTGATAGAATCTCATGGGATCCTCGTTACATCATATGCCGACGACACCCAACTTGTCGTCTCTATTGACAAAAACCACTCGGGTGCAGAGCCCCGGTTTCAGAATTGTCTCACGGAGGTATTTCAGTGGTTGAATAAAAACCACTGGAGGTGCAACAGTGGTAAAACTGAAATTTTACCATTGGGCCAGGACCTACTCTTTTGCCCGAAGGATTGGTGGCCCAAAGACTCAGAGGCCCCACCTAGTGCAGTGTCTGCTGCGCGCAATCTGGGTGGGCAATTTGATGTAACTCTATCCTTTGACGATCATGTCAGGATTACGGCCGGGTGCTGTTTCGGTCTTATTAAATCCTTAAAGAAGTTCTTTGACTTCCTCCCCATTGCCTCCAGGAAAACTGTCGTGGTAGCACTGATACTTTCCCGACTCGATTACTTTAATGGGTTGATGGCAGGAGTGAAAAAGTCCACCTTGAAGAAGTTGCAAAGTGTACAGCACGCGGCGGCAAGACTGGTGCTAAAACTGCCCAGGAGGTCCTCAGCCTCAACTGCATTAAATTCCCTTCATTGGCTGCCACTGCACAAGAGAATCCTTTTTAAACTTTTACTTACAGTTTTCAAATCTTTGAAAAATCTAGGTCCTAAATACCTCGTCAAACGTTTTATTCATTATAATCCCGCACGATGCTTGCGATCTTCAGGCGCTAACCTCACCAGGATTCCGAGATACAAATACCAAACCAGGGGTGGAAGAACCTTTACAGTCCTAGCAGCTAGGGCCTGGAACAAACTGCCCTTAAGCCTCAGACTGACCGAGACCGAGCACCTCTTTAGGAAACAACTGAAGACCTGGGTTTACCAGCAATCTGATATCTCTGTGCTGGCAGCAATCTAGATTTTTCATCATCTGATCCCTATACGCACACTCAGCGCCATGATGCTCCCTTCGGAGCGAAAGTTTGCGCTTTACAAATATCCAAAAATACAAATACAAATACAAAAGAGATTTACAAATAATTGCTTATGATTCCTCCTTTATGAGACTCCCATTGATGTTTTCCAGCTCCACTCCAGATGCCCCTATATACAATTGTTCAGGCTGACTTGCCTTGCTGACAGCATCCTGAGAAATGTTATCTGCTCCTACTCAGATGATCACGTGAACAGGTTTTCAGACTTTCTCCCTAAGGAGAGCTGTGAAATACCACAGGAGCAACCAACTCAATTCCTGTCTCTTTCCACATCAGAAATGCATGAATGAGCAGATCGAAGTACCCGCCTCATGCTCGGAATCTAGCTTTGATAATGTCACCGGGGTAAGCAGATCGCTGAGTGAGCAGGTAGAGATGATAAGCAGCCACCAATAGACACAAGGGACAGGGACCTATGCCATAATCCTGCACCTCCTCCACATCACATAAGCCTCCCTGAGTTTTTTCCTCTTTGCAGCTTGCTGTACAAAAAGTATGCTGGCTAAAGTGCAAACGCCCTTGTGCTTTGGTGCAAGGGCGCCTTCATCTTTTGGGCATGGCAGCCACATTTGTGCCACCGCAGGGAGAAAAAAGAATTGAGGCACTTCTAAGCAGATGACAGTCTTATCATCTGCAGCATTTGCTGAATGTCTTTCCTCTTCAGAACTCACATCACGGATGCCTTGTCCCACCTTTTTCTTCCCATGTGTGCCTCTGAAGGGGTGTGTGGGGAAATGCCTAATCAGATGCATTAGGACGACACTCGCATCAAGCATGACAAAACATGACAAGGGCATTCGTGTGATTGCTGTAGTGATCTATAAGTAATCTGCAACTCACAGGTTTGAATACTCCTTAAATAGCTTGCCATTTTAATACAGATGATGCAAAGAGTTGAATGGAATCTGCCAATCGCAGCTTCTATTCCAAGTACAGCTGTCCAATGTGACAGGTGTCTTGCCGGGGACGGTGCCAGACCTCAGGGTCAGAGTAGCACAGTGCTGCACCATACCTATGAGGTATAACATCTCAGGTCATCCATCCAATACTAGATCTTGACAGCACCAAAGATCTCCTCCGCCTCACATAATCAGCCCCATGAAGATGTGGCCCTCTGAAGTGCTGGGGCACATCAGACAGCTCAACCCTGCCAGCTGGAGAGAGCTCCATGAAGAATGCATGATTAAACAACTACCACTTAAATAACGAATGCCTAAGCCACAAAGGCTACTCAACGATCAAAGCCAAACAACTATGTACTGAAACACGACTTAGTGAACCTCGAAAATTAATCTGTTGATATATACTCCGAATCTACCACTACGTTCAAAACAACGCATGTTTGAAACACTATCCTTAAAAAAGTAAATAAATTAAACAACACTTCTAACAAAAACAATTTTTAATAAAGAATCTTGTGTCTCCACTGTTCCAGGTACTCACGCTGAAGCAATGTATTGCTACAAATCAGCCCTTTACAAAGAAAACTCAGTAATGCTTTTGCCGCGACTATTACTAATTGTGTTACCTCTTTCCGAAAATCCTTATCTTGGAAATTGGGTCATCGCTTCCGCTGGTCACTAATTGATATTTGTTAATTGCGTGCTGTCCAAATAAGTGTGTGCATTTTAACCGTACCGTGTCAAGTTACATCTAGCCACTAGATGTCAGTATTGCCAAAATTACTGTGCCAGTGCTGTTCATTTGCTGCCAACAAACGTCTGCCTGTAATGAGTCCAGTTTTAGTTTTTGCAGTAGGTAGGAGATTTAAACTCAAGGTCATGAAACTGTACATGCTTTTTAGCCTCCTACCCTTGTCACATACTTTAAATAAATACCGATGGATCACTAATTGTAGTGGTTGCTTTTAAAAAGATGTTTATATTTTAGTTAACATGATTACAAGTTTAATTCTTTAGTTAAACCAATTATACTAATATGATCTGTTGAAACCATTTACCATATTTGTGTACTTATAAATACACATACCTCTGAAAATTCGTTGTAAATGTAGTAGTGGTTAAGGAGGTCGTGGTTCAGGATTCCTTGTTAAGCCCCATCGTTGTTAGAAATTCGCTATTAAGGTTGTTTCCCCTCCATGAAGCCTGCCTAACAGCAAAGCCCAGCCCTGGCAACAAACACTGTAGCAGCGTGAGTTTGTTAGCCAAGTCATGAGCCTGGCCCAAACCCAACAAGCATTGATCAAAGTTAGGGAAAAATTGTAAGCAATTTACATTATAGATAGATAGCTAGATAGATAGCTAGATAGATAGATAGATAGATAGATAGATAGATAGATAGATAGATAGATAGATAGATAGATAGATAGATAGATAGATAGATAGATAGATAGATAGATAGATAGATAGATAGATAGATAGATAGATAGATAGATAGATAGATAGATAGATAGATAGACAAGAAAAACAGATAAACAAGAAAAGCAGTATAACAGTCCTTTGCATGTGTTTTATACCTGGACTGCATTTTAGTTTGGCATAAAACACAGCAGAGGGCAGACTGGACTACTTATGGTGACTCTGAGTATGAGAGTAAAATAGTGTCTCTATTTTAGTTCCTGTGAGGGCGACAAGACTAACATAATAGTGTGTGCCCTTCATGGGTCCCATACAGGGGTGTAACACAGGCCCCCGCAGCCCCAGAGGTGCGGGGGGGGGGGGTCCAAGCTCCAGGGGCCCCCTCAGAAGAACAGTCTTGCTGGAGAGCTCTTGATTGAGCTCGGAGGGGGCCCCTTCACTTTCCTTGCAGGGAGGCCGTCTCAATTTTCCTCACGCCAGTGGTCCCATAAACTATTTTCACTGTATTAAATAGCCCCAATCACAGTGGGGAGGAGAGGAAGATGTTACAAGGGAACAAGTGATATTTTATCTTAAAGGTACAGGCCCTCCAACACTTACTCCCCATGGTTCCATAAAAATACACTGTAAGAATCGCACAAAAATACACCATTCTGCAACTCCACTCTGTGAGTGCGATGCTGGATCGGCCATTTTGCCTCTCTCCTTTTCTGGTGGGCTCCAAGCATAGATCATATTCTTATTATGGCCTTCAACACTGTAGGGCTGGGCTAAACATTTTACCAAGGTTCATTCTCTATCAATCAATCAGTGACTTATAAAGTGCAACTACTCACCCTTGAGGGTCCCAAGGTGCTGGGGGTAGGGGCTGTGTCTTGAAGTCCTTCCGGAATTGCAGCAGGGTTGGCGATTGCCTGAGGTGCAGAGGCAGGGAGTCATAGGTCTTCACAGCGAGGTAGAAGGATTTTCCTCCAGCCGTGGTTTTGCGGATCTGTGGGACAGTGGTCAGGGCCAATAGAGCGGAACGAAGATGTCTGTCGGGGTGTGGAAGAAGAGGTGGTGTTTGCGGTTTGCAGGTCCAGTGATGTGCGGGGCTTTGTAGGCGTGTGTGAGAAGCTTGAGTATGATACTTTTGTTGACAGGTAGCCAGTAAAGGTCTCTCAGGTGGCTGGTGTTGTGGTTCTGGCATGGGATGTTCAGGATGAGTTTGGCAGAGGTGTTCTGGATGGTCTGCAGTTCCTTTTGTAGTTTCTGGGTGTTTCTGGTGCAGAGTGCATTGCAGTAGTCTAGTCTGCTGCTGACGAGTGCATGGCTGACTGAAGCTCTCACAAAAGAAGCGGCGCGTGTGGAGAAAGGAGGACGTGGCAGCGTTGATTTGGAAGTTCATTGAGAGTGAGGAGTCAAGGATAATGCTGAGGTTGCACTTGGCAGCTGTGGGTTCGTCAGTGAGGGAGAAAATCAGCTGGGTGTCATCGGCGTAGGAGACAATGTTGAGTGGGTGGCTCTGACGATGGCTGTAAGCAGAGCCATGTAGATGTTGAAGAGGGTGGGGCTCCGAGAGTATCAGCTCTCAGTTCTATGCCTACAGACACCTGGATAACATGCAGCTATATACTCATTCTTTCCTAAGAGTGTAGAAACCTGTAGGCTCAGCACAGACTGGAAAAAAGCACCACTTCCTCAGTTATCTCATTCATGGTCCCCAGACCGCACACCTACAAGATGCTTTTTTCTTATTCAGTGTCATTCAAACACTTTTTGTGTAAAATCACCCCAACCACAAAGATCAAGCATCATTGAGATACAATTGATTTGTGTTGAAATGTGGTCATACAGCATGACAAATTACATTTTTGTGCTCCGTTGCACTACTTTGTCAAGGGGCATTCCATGGGTGGTACATGGGTCATCCCATGGAACCACCCATGCATTTTACCACCAGGCCCTACATACTCAAAAGAATAGACAGCGCTCTACCCCAAAAGGGAATGCCTCTTAGAGACAGGCATAAGGTCTGTGAAAGGTTTTCATTTCTCAAAACCTTTGCAAATGTACATGTGTTCTGAACCGTTCAGCATACATAAGGAGTAGGATAATGGTTAAACCATATCTAATCATAGTAATTAGTACGGAAAGTTTATTCTTCCTGTAGAAAAGCCTATGCATGACATCACAAACACAGCATTACACTATGGCGCAAGAGTGCGCGCATTGGCACACTGAAACCTAATGTGTGCCACTATGGAATAGAGAAAACAGCTCTATATATTTGTAGATATTATGCTGTTATGATCACTTTCTGTGACGAAACACAGCAACTTTTGTTGCAGCACTGTTTTGAGACAAAAGTTGGGAAGCAACCTTTACAACGCGGTCATTACACCGCGATACCTTTACAGAGTGATGTAAGGACATCGCAATTCTTTACAACTATTTCCATTAGATGGCGCTGAGGTATTGGAAATACGTTTCCATAACCTTCCCTACTGTTGCGCAAACTTTAATAGAAATAGTAAATAATACTATTTGTAAGTCCAGCGCCCCCCTCCCCCAGTGGAAGTCGTTGTAAAGACTTGCGACATAATACATCGCGTACTAACAACGAGTTCATTGTAACAACCGCATTGTAATGGCACGTAATGCGCCATATTCCAAAAGGTAGTAGATCTACCCTGGAGAGTTATAAGTGTTACCACCCCTATAAGGAAAGATAAGGCATAAGGCATTTTCTACAGTCTTTACACTCAGTGTTACAATAGGTTTCACATGTAAAAGTTTTAGAAACAGACTAATGATCTAGAGTAAGCTTTACTTGTTCTCACTGTGTGCCCTCACATAATCCATGCAAGGAGTCCTTACCTCCAACATCTAGTTCTTTTCCTGAAAATAAAAATAAAACATTGCATTAGAAAAATCTGTGAACTCATCAGCAGGGCCAGTACAATGAGTGTTGTGACCCCAGAAAGTAACTGCTTGCCATATCCCCATTTCCTGTTCTGTTGTGACAACCTGGCACTCTCCACCCTTGGAGCTCTTGATGGGCCGACCTTTTTACCAGAAATTCTTCTTTCATCATAATGTAGTACCTGCATTGGATGTGGGTGTGTGTCTTTGAATGCTTTCAATACACTTTCCAGTGATTCATAGGCAGATGTAGCATGCACGGATTACCACCTGTTTTTGTTGTGATTGAGAATGCACTGATTACCACCTCTTTTTGTTGTGACTGAGCACGCACTGATTACCACCTCTTTGTGTTGTGGTGGAGTATGCACTGATGACTACGCTTTGTGTTGTGGTGGATCATGTAGTGATTACCACCTTTTTGTGTTGTGTTGGAGTGTAGGAAGCTGTCTCTTTATTTGATATATCAATACGCTGATATACAATGTAAAGAGTCCAGGGGTTCCCTTATGTGTGAACAGGAGCTTGCTATGCAATCCCAAAGTGCACTATTAGGGTATAGTGTGGTCGAGCAACCCTAGGCTTAACGCAGAGAAGTTCAGGACATTTGTAAATACACACAATGTTTAATATATGACAACACGAGGAGATCCACACCAATTTAAACAAATGGCAAGTACCTTTATAGATGATTTAACATCAGATAAAAATCATTCAGATGAGTACTTTCATAAAGATTATTTCTTTTTACTTTAAAAAGTGGACACTGTGCAACGTTATCCTATGGAAGGAAGAACAAGTTCTGCAAACAGGTACACTACATTGATTTACAGGGCCAACCTCCAGGAGTTAAAGTGAGCAATGGGTAAGGTCCAAGGCAGCACAACCAGTACACCAACAGCGGCACAATGGCAGCCAGGTACAGGGTAAAAATCAGTATTGGGAGCACAATGCATTTCAGTGGGGATCGGTCACTGTAAAAACAAGCTGCAGGCTCTGGCTAGGAAGGAAGGGCTCCCACCCTTCTCCCGATAAAAACGCTATCCCAAGTGTTTACCAAGAATTATGCATTCAGTATATTATTACATAGGACCTCATGAGAGCAATTTATTTGCTATGGCAATAAATTAGATAAAGATAAAGCAGAATGTTGAAGGTTCTCAATACATTTCAAAAAGGAGATTCATACTACACAGATTTCAAATTACAATATATAAACATCTGAAAATATTAGTTGATGTTCTTCTGAGATGTCTAAACAGGTCAATTGTAACACAAATGTTTTCAGCCTCAGATGTCATGATCATGGTTTCCACAATATTTGGTTCAAGAAATAAATCCTCGGTGTGTTGAACCAATTATCTAGATATTAAATTACTTTTGAAAGATAGTCTGTTATACAAGCCCTTTAAAACATGACAGGCTATATTAGGCAATTGCAGATTCACACTAGCTAATTAGTGTATTTGCAGCCTTCTGCAATAGGTGGATTACCCTACAAAAGCTGGCTCCTGCACACAAAATAATGATTTCTAGAGCAGATACATTATTTCACCAGGCTATATTTCACAATAAGCCGGTGTAGGCTGGGGAAAGGACAGTCAAATGTAAGTCACACCTGACTTTTGATGACTTTCGATGACTCTGTCCCAGCACAATAGGCTGATCAAAGCAATATGGCATATTGGAATTTGGAATTCCCTGATTGTACATTTCATCTAAATAGCTAGTAGGTTTAGAAAGTGACCCCCTTAAGAATCAGCAATAGGAAACAACAGTCTATCTTTTCACTCAGCAAATCATTGTTTGGCATTTCATGTGTGAAAGGTAAGAAGCGAGTTCAGCTAATGCCCATTAAATGATTGGTCTCTCAGCTGTGACTGTGAGCTAGTGTTGATACCAGCTTTCACATCAGCTACTCACACACATTGCTGTGATATTTCATAGGGGTCCATCATCTCCCCTCTATTATTCAACTTCTACCTAACCCGCTTACCAAACCTGATTAAATCGTGCAACCTCACCTGTTCCAAATCATTTAAAAAATGGATTGTCTGGAAGATTTCTATAATTTAAAACTTGATGACTGCCTCCAGGTCATAAAAACACGGATGATAAATAACCATCTAAAGCTAAATACAGCCGACCGAGAATATGAGTTGCAGACAATGGTTAGAATTCCCATCTACCCTCATATGGCCTAAGGAGCATGAGTCACCACCAACAATATCAAAATGAGTCAGAAACCCTGGGGTAACTATGGATTTAGATCCATATTTGATACCACCAGTTCATAATATAAAACAGAGTGCCTTCTACTATATTGCATCCTTCCATAACATGGATACCTACAGAAACTGCAAGCTAATCTCACACTCGTAATCTCCAAGCTTGACTATTCCAACAGTCAATACCTTGGCGTACCTGCATTCATCATATGCAAAATACAACTCATTCAAATTGCTACTGCAAGAATTCTCTGCCTTCACCCAAGAGAGCACAAGGCTCCATGCTTCCAATCACTCCACTAGCTCTCTATAGCAAAAATGGCAATGTTCGAGGCAGTTTTTACAGAGTCTGCAAGGAAAAGGACGGCTACACCTATACACTAATTTCAAAGACTCCAGGTTTGCACCGCTCAACACCATACCACCTTAGCATAAGAAATCTGTAGGATGCACTGCTTTTTCAGAGAAAACTGCCAAGGTCTGGAAATCACAATCAGCTATCATTCCAAGCATTCAGGAGCAGATATACTTCAGAAGACTGTTGACGGCAAACTTATTTTCAAGAAAACTACATCCACACATTCCAGCAATTTAAACCAGGAAAGACAGTCACAACCTAAAATCCAATCTTCAGCTTACTATCCACAGATTGGAAGCAACACAACCATCAATCTACTTTCTATAGTCAGGTAAGTTAAGGAGGGCTGACCTATTGTTCCCTGGGGTAATATATAGTTATTTAACTTCATATAAAATTTGTAGCTCACACTTATACTAATACCATCAGACTCAGAGGTTGGTCAGTCGCCAACTATAACTTACACATCTTATATTCACATAAGACCTATCCACTATGAGGATTGCCCATCACCAGTACTGTGCAGCCAATAAACAAGCTATCACTAGCATGTCATGATTGAAAAGATCCGTCACACACTGTGGAGCAATCAGAGGGATTTATTCTAGCTCAGCAATACAGGTCCCAGATATAAATACACTATGGCTGCTTCTTTATATTTCACAATGCCAAGCAGATATAGGATGATAGTAACAATGCACATCCCAGCAGATCTCTCCATTTCTCTCTCCCTCCAACCATGCCAATCCTGCCCACACACACAATGTCTGATTGGACAACCAAATGCTGTAACTATATAAGCAAACTATAATCATAGGTAATACCATAAAGGAACATGCACAGCTGTTCAAACTGCTAACATACTTAAAAACCATAAACTGTGTATGTGTCTCTCCCACCTCATCATCTACCACATTGCTACGGGCTACGTTGCATAGCACGATAAGCGCACTTTGTTGTGATCAAGCATGAAGTGGAAGCACTTCCTACATAGAATCTTAAAACATAGACATCAACGTTCCAGCCACCCACCAATCTACATGTCATAGGCTGCTGCTCATGTAAGTATGCACTTCATTTCCACACATAGGGGTTGTAAGTGCTATGTAAATGCTGCAATAAAATATAATACAATATCTATCACGTATGCATCACCAAGATTCGTTTTAATCTTGTTGAAATCCTTGTTTCCATTGCACTTGAGAATAAAAAACAAAATGTCCTTCATTTCTGCTTTCATATTTGCTTATTTACAGGTATTTACATTTTTTGTGTATTAGAAACAAATTGACATCCTGCAGTCTTTCTTTTCACACTTTTTGCATGCAGGGCCACTGGAATGATGGCATTCTGCAGCCATGTAGTTTTCCACATGATTATGAATTAGCTGCACTTGCCACATAATTCACCATCTGTGGCATAATTTGCAGATTTAAAAAAATAAAGTTTCAAGCTCAATCAGATCAAAAGTTACCAAAACACATCTTGTGATGTTGCACAGTGGAAGGTCCTTCCCAAAGGTTGAATGGTCCCCTTTCAGTTGCTGATAACTGTATTTGGATGTAATACTGGTGCTTATGAGGTGCAACTGTTCCCAGACAGCGCTAACGTGTAAAAATGGCAAAATAATGAATTACTACTATCACACAGGTGTGCTGCATTAAGTCGCATAATTTGTGTTTTTGATTTCGACATAATTTATTCAACCATGCCAAATAATTATGATTTGGGCCTCTGCAGCCACATAATACCAGTTGTCCTGCCTGTACCCTAGTGAGATTGTCACAAAGTTCACATTGCAAAATCATCAGAGAAAGAGAAGAAAATATTTCCACATTAAGAGTAAGCCCCAATGTGTCAGAGGACATAGCCTGACATTTAACCTCTGCCTTTGAACGAGCAGTCAATGTATCAAGATAAAAGAATGCATTTTATTGCTAATTCACCTTCTGAACTCCACCGTTCTTTTCAGTTACACTGTATTCCTTCATGCGAATGCAGTGCGTTAAGAAAAACTGATTTTTTCATCGATTCCGTGGCAGCTGCCTCCTACATTTGGGGGCGGCAAATATTAGTATGGGCCATGGTGAGGGCCCTGGCTAGGGGTACTCTTCTTTATTACATCTACGAGGGACTTACAGTGGTAGCTAAAGTTTGCCCCATTGGGGAAGCAATTGTACAATTTTAGGAAAGAGCTCTGGAACTGGGGACCTGGATAGGAGGAACCCTGTGCACTTTCAGTCGAAATCACAAAACTTACCAGGGAAAAAGTGGGGGTGACCATGTCAAAAAGGGGCATTTTCTGACACGAACCATGCACTTATTACCACCTCTTTGTCTTTTGCGGTGATTCCATTTCAGGCATGTATACTTTGTTCTTAGCGATAACAATATTTCAGTAGCCAGTGTTTTAAGTCCTGTGTTTATCACATAAAATGCTAAGAAAGATATACTGAGCGACTGAAGGGCTAAGTTGCTTTGCCGTGCTTAAACTTACAAACTGGAAATATAATAATCAGTAGATGAAAAGAGCCATGTGTAAAACTGTACATATCTTGAATTGGTAGTTTAAAAAGAAATATTTTGAGAGTGCTTTAGTAGAGTTATTTAGTATGAGTTAGTATTTTGAGCATGCACTGGTACAAATAAAAAAAACAGAAAACATAAAAAAGAAGCACAAAGGAAACTTCAAACACTTCAAACAAGTGAAAACAAATTTTAAAAAAATCTTTAAAATAACCAGAAATCAACATAATATCACCTTTTACTGAAAACACGATATAAATATTTTCAAGTGTATTTTACACATTCTTCTTTCTACATGATATGGATTTCATGCACATAAGGTTTGGATGCTAATTACAGATGCAGTGACTCTCCAAGTTTTAGATTTTAGTGATTAAATTCACATAAAGCTAGACATCAGTTGAGTTCCATTCTGTGTTCATTTGTAAAACAAAAGAAACAAATGGGAGCACGCAGCCAATGCAGCAACGCAGGCAATAGCCTAAACTATGAATACATGTGGAACGGATGAGTTACAACTTCATTTATTTCCACTAAATCAACAATAATTTTGAATAAATAACAATTTAATAAGCAATAAAACCAAAAAAAACGGATAAATGCATGTTGAAATATTGAATGGCAAAAAACAAACTTTTACAAACCCTTGGAGACTCTCTGAACTTAAGGACTCAGCCTACATCTTTACTCACCTTGAAGAAACATATGCATACTTACCTCTTCCGCTTATCTACTGAATTCTATTGCATTTGATTCTTAGTTTTTCATAAAGCAGCTTGATCCATTTTAATGCAGGAGAGTTACATGAAAATGTTATATAAATAAATAAAGCACAGTTTAATGCCTGTTTTCTAACCTCCATGTGTGACAGTCACATAAGCAAGGAGTAGGATGAAGCACTTCATTGTGGCCTCTGCAGTGTTCCAACAGAAGGAATTCTCTGTGTGTCTCTCTAGCACCCTTCAACTGTCTTAAATAGAAAACCCTGAGTACTATGGCCAATGGAGCAGCACAAGCAAAGGATTTTTTTAAAATTCAAAACAGGGGTAGGGCTAGTCCTTAAGTCTTTGTTTTTTATCCAATGTTTGAAGAACATGAAATAAATATTCCCAGAATACATAATTCACATCACCACGCCAGGTACTACTGCCAAATAAGGCCTACATGTGCGTCACTACTTCTTCATCCAGATATTTGTTTTGCCTCTTCCCGGATAGTGAGATTCACAGACACTTTAATTAAATGTTTATTTGCCAGAAGTAGAGTACTCTGCATTGCACACAGTGGCGGCTGGTGTCATTTGAAAGAGCTGGTCTTACAGTTCTGGATGAGTACCCGGTGTTGAGCAAGTGTGGCGAATAACGCGACTCCTGGGGTTCTCCCCTGAGAAATGTTTGAAAATTGACTGGTAAAATAGTGGTTTCCAAGAAAATTTGAGAAAGCAAGATGGTTAATAAAGCAATTGTGATAGTGTAGTTATGACATCAAGAGGTTTAATTTGATAATGATGTAGGTAGTTGCTTATTCAGTATAACCAAAGAACTTTATAGAAGACTGAGATAACAATACTGAATACCTCACAGATTTCTTTCATTATTGGTAACTTGGGGTGTTACCAAATATAATGCAACTCCATACCCTGGCCTCCAAGGAGGTAAGAGTAAGCTGGCTTTGCTGGGAACCCAACGTATGACCTGCAAACCATTGCAGATGTCTGCAACAAGCATTAACTTACTGAGCCTTCTTGCCTCAAACTCGCAAAAACTCAGAGAAAGGTACAGAGAAGAAAGCAAGTGTTGCTCAGTGAGCTGACAACAACTTTCAACATACAAACAACAGCTATTTCAATGGAGGAGAAAAACAAGTGATAACGCTAGGTGATTGAGAACCCCTGATTTACTTATGTTCGACAGTCTTGGGGCCCCTCCTGACCTCAAATCCTGTGTATAAAGTATAAATGCAATATTCATTCATATTATTCTCCTACTCCTCATATAATGATGGAGGATGCAAATGCTTTAATATTTCTTCCCCTTTGGGCTCCAAGGCAGTGCTTTAGCAGGGCTCATTCACGTTTTTCTACAAATGTCTCCTTCAATGGCTCTCGTGTGTGCCTCAAACCCCTTCTTCCATTTACTTCATTCCAGCATTGGTTGACTAGAAGTTTTTGAGAACTTGGGAACAGCATCTTTACACTCCATGTTTGTCAGTTAAACTTCACACCAGGGGCCGTGATACAGAGTGTTTGCGTCGCTTTGCGGTCCCTGGTGCACTCAAGTTTTACAGAAGGGGCCACAGATGCTTGTGCAGCCCCCCCTGTGATGCCGATAGCACTGGCGCACATAATGCGCCAGCGCTATCTGCAGGGGGCATTCCCTCATTTGAATGGGGGCATGCCCCATGCAAATGAGGGAATCCCTTTGCCTCTGCGCCTGTGCTGTATTACAGACACAGGTGCAGAGGCATAGGAGCTGTCAGGAGGCACACTAACAGTGAGCCAAATAAGAAGTGACGCACTGTCAGGTCGCTCCCACAGAGCAGCCCTCTGCAAGAGTTAAAGGGGGGGGGGTCCTATAGACTCCTCAGACATCCCCTTTCAGCCAGATGCAGTCAATAACTTCACCTGCTTGCAAGGGGATCTCTAAGTGCAGGCGGGTAGCACCCTGCAGAGTGAAACACGGAGCGGCTGATTTAAAGCCAATTTGTATTTAACTTGAAGGCATTGCAACCAGGGGAGCACGAGTTTGCGACTGCCCTGGAGGCAGCACATTCTATGTAATATGGCGCACTTTCTCTGTTTGCAAACGGGGAAAGTGCACCCCAATACATGATATGGCCCCAGATCTGACAAATAATTTTAAATCTGTATACGTTTGACTTTTAACGCTGAACCACCATGGCATCAGAAAAAAATATATAGCAGATAAGGAAAAAAAAGTCACATTTATTATTTGACCTCGACTGCAGATTGCAATGTGTGTCACTGCTAAGTGAAAAACAACACAATGTCATTGCTGGTTTTTCAAGGTTTACCTTTAATCAATGTGAGCTTACAGTTACCATTTGCCACACACACACTATACTGTGACTGATTTACTCTAAGCCCCTCCAAAACTGTGCCCAATTGTAACATCATCTATATTTTGATAATGGTAGTATTTACTTCGGCTAGGCCAATGCTGTTTGTGACAAACGTATACAGGATTCTTACTGACAACATATAAGTAAGAATCCTAACCCCTTTGTCACAAACTACACTCACACAGCCGAGGTAAATACTTCTGTGATCAAAAAGCCAAGATGTTGTGCATGGACACGGTTTTTGAAGTGCATAGACCACCAAGTTTAAAGTATATTTTAGTTGCATGTTCTGACAGGAGTGGTAAGCAAGCATGAAGGCCAGGCATGGCTGCTGCTGTTCAGCAAAATAAAATGTAACATCTGTCTCTTTTTCTGTCATAGATGGTGATGTATTACAAAAGCAGAAAAGAATTTAGCGTGGAAGAACAGAAGCATGTTTTGGCACATTTGCCTATAGATCACACTGTGTGTAGTGTTGCCAAATGTTTTGGTGAGCCCACTACCTCTGACGACACAGGGGGAGAAGTGGCCATGACCCCCATGTGTGTCACACAAGTGGTAGGGGTTGGGGGCTGGCGTATACCATGGGATCACGGAGCTAGTTAATAAAAAGCCTTGGGCTCCGGGTGTGGTTTTAGTTTTCCTGGCTACATCACTAATAGCGACCCCTCGTGGATATTTCAGCAGAAGAGGTAGGCCTGGGTCACTAACACCACCTTGGCAACAAGGTGGTCATGACCCCCATCGTGTGCCCCTCCACCCATGTCTCACACAGCTCCAGTATGGCCCGCTTACCACAGCCACTGCTGCTGCAACTCCGCTGCCGCGCCTCTGCTCCCCTGTGGCTGCATGAGTGTGCGTGGCCCTCAGTCAGCCCGCCCCCGGAACAGCTACGGCCACAAACCTGCTGGCCAGGAGTCTTTGCGGTCACAGACATTGCCAGCTGCCGGCTCCCACTCGCTCTGGTGCTTCACAGGAGCAGTGCAACTCTCTTGTGGCCACAATGCGCTCAGCTGGGGCCACATCGACGCGGCCGCTCGCACACAGTGCACAACCGCTCCAGAGCCACTGCAGCCTCTGCCTCCTGCGAGCGCACCCTGGGCATCAACATGTGTGCCGCACCCCTAGGTAGGGACCAGAAGACTTCTTCAGGCCACAGTGCCTGCCTACCAGGGACACTGCATCAAGCCGGTAGGGCTTTGAGTGAACTGCCTACCCTGCACACGTCAGCCACACCCACCTGGATGAAAAAAAGACTCATGAGGGACACCTAGTAATGACTAGTTGAACTGCAGCTCTTTGTAGAATTATTTTGATATTGGATACTATAATTTTCAATCAATCAATCAATGAATTTGTAAAGCGCACTACATACCCGTGAGGGTCTCAAGGCGCTGAAGGAAGGGGGGAACCGCTACTGCACGAAGAGCCAGGTCTTGAGATGTCTTCTGAAGGTGAGCAGGTCCTGGGTCTGCAGTAGGTGGGTGGGGAGGGTGTTCCAGGTCTTGGCGGCGAGGTAGGAGAATGATCTGCCGCCGGTGGTCTTTCGTTGGATGCGGGGGACAGCCGCTAGTGCGAGGTTTGCTGAGCGGAGCTGGTGGGTGGGGGTGTAGAAGTTGAGTCTGTCATCCAGGTAGGCTGGTCCGGTGTTGTGGAGTGCTTTGTGTGCATGGCTGAGGAGTTTGAAGGTGATCCTCTTGTCGACGGCGAGTCAGTGCAGGTCTTTCAGGTGGGGGGTGATGTGGCTGCGTCGGGGTACGTCGAGGATCAGACGTGCGGAGGCATTTTGGATGTGTTGTAGTCGATGCAGGTGTTTGGCTGGGATTCCTGCGTAGAGTGCGTTGCCATAGTCCAGCCTGCTGCTGACGAGGGCCTGTGTAACAGTTCTCCTTGTTTTGGACAGGATCCACTTGTAGATCCTGCGGAGCATGCCGAGGGTGTTGTAGCAGGAGGAGGAGACGGCGTTGATCTGCTTCGACATGGAGAGGGAGGAGTCTAGGACGAAACCGAGGTTGCGTGCATGGTCGGTAGGTGTGGGTGCAGTTCCCATCATTGTAGGCCACCATGAGTCGTCCCAGGCCGCGGGGGTGGATCCGAGGATGAGGACCTTCGTCTTGTCCGAGTTCAGTTTCAGATGGCTGCTCTGCATCCATTCGGCGACAGCCTTCATTCCCTCATGGAGGTTTGTTTTGGCGGTGTGCGGCTCCTTGGTGAGGGAGAGGATGAGCTGGGTGTCGTCGGCGTAGGAGATGATGTTGAGGTTGTGCTGACGGGCTACTTGTGCGAGGGGGGTCATGTAGATGTTAAACAGTGTCGGGCTGAGTGATGATCCCTGGGATACGCCGCAGATGATGTCGGTGGCTTCGGATAGGAAGGGTGGGAGTAGGACTCTCTGAGTTCTGCCGGAGAGGAAGGATGTGGTCCAGCAGAGGGCTTTCTCATGGATCCCGGCTTCTTGAAGGCGTGTTTTTAGGGTGCGATGGCAGACCATGTCGAAGGCGGCCGAAAGGTCCAGGAGGATGAGGGCTGAGGTTTCGCCGTTGTCGTGTTGTCGCATGATGTCATCTGTGGCAGTGATGAGGGTTGTTTCAGTGCTGTGGTTTCGTCTGAACCCGGACTGGGACGGGTCCAGGATGTTGTTGTCTTCGAGGTGGTGGGTTGGTTGCGCGTTGACGATTTTCTCTATGACCTTCGTCGGGAACGGGAGGAGGGAGATGGGTCGGAAGTTCTTGAGGTCCTTGGGGTCCGCCTTGGGCTTTTTGAGAAGGGCATTGATTTCGGCATGCTTCCAGCTGTCCTGGAATGTGGCTGTCTTGAAGGAGGAGTTGATGACCTTCCTTAGTTGGGGTGCGATGGTTGCGTCAGCTTTGTTGAACACGTGGTGAGGGCAAGGGTCTGACGGTGATCCAGAGTGGATAGAGTTCATGACCTTGCATGTTTCTTCGTCGTTGACGTTGGTCCAGGAGGTCAGGTGGTTGGTCCAGGTGGTGTTCGCGGGGGAGGAGTCTGGCACGGTCGGGTTGACCGGGATGTTGAAGCTGTTGTGGATGTCTGCTATCTTCTGGTGGAAGAAAGTTGCCAGAGCGTTGCACAGTTCTTGTGAAGGCAGGACGTCGTTGGCGTTGGGGTTGGAGAGTTCCTTCACGATGCTGAAGAGCTCTTTGCTGTCATGTGCGTTGTTGTCCAGTCTGTTTTTGAAGGGGGATCTTCTGGTCATTCTGATGAGGTGGTGGTGTCTATGCGTGGCGTCCTTGTGGGCTGCGTGACTGTCAGGTGTGCAATCGTGGAGCCATTTCTTCACCAGTTTCTGGCAGGCGCGTTTGGAGGTTTATAGCTCGATGGTGAACCAGGTGGCTTTCACTGCCCACTGCTAATCTCGTCCCATAATGCTTTACAGGGCCTTTGGTTGGGATTGTAGTTTTGCCCATAACTGTGCTTGGGGTGGTCCTAAGAGGATGGGACTACCACTGAATCGTTCAACGTGATATGCTCTTTGTGTTCAAGGCATCTCCTTGGTCCTCCCCCTAGGTTAGGGGGGACCCCAAAATCATCACCTCTCTAATTGCCTGATATTTTTCATTTTTAAAGTTCACTTTTGGGAATTTGTTATATGCTTTATCAAAGCATTTGTGGGTGCAGTTTAATAGCTGACTCCGCTACGTGGAGGAACGGTACCAAATCTCTGCAAACTGCGGAGCGGAGTTAATTGCCCAGAGTAAGAAGAAGCACCCAAACCACCAAACCAGTCAGATGCTCAAAGAACATGTACCAATGAAGACGCTTTTAGGACAAGTCCTACTAGAGATCGCCTTTCCCTTGTGGGTGACAAAGTACTAGTACAAGATCGTCACCCTTGAGGAAATTTCCGGCTGCCGTTTAAACTGGATCCCTGGGTAGTTGAGGAAGTCAAGGGCACAAAAGTAACCACAACGAGAGGTCTGGAAAAGGTGACATGGAAAGTTTCCCAATTCAAGACTAGAAGCGACTCCGTGTGGTTATTTCAGCAGGCGAGGTTGGTCTTGGTCACCATCACCAAATAGTGCTAGAGTAGGTTATATGAATTCAGTCAGGAAGAGCGGCCCCTGAGTGGCGTGCTAGGCACTGTAGTGTCCTGGTGGACACGCTCTTTGAGGTAAATACTCAAATGACCCAAGAAAGTGGCAAAGAACACAGCAATGTCCACGATGTTTCTGTGGAAATCTCTTAAAAGCAACCCCACCTGCTGTTAGTACTGAAGGTCTGCAGATACTGCTCTGACAGACAGGATGTTGATAGTGATGATGTTCCCCATCCTCGGAGCTCAGTGGTGGTGTGGCAGCCCATAGTTAACGGGCTTCTGACAGAATCTGGACATGCTACCAAGATGTGGGAAAGCGCCTGTGTGGCATCTTGCCGAAGATTCTGGATGTGCTAAGGCACCACAGCGGTGGTTGCTTCATGGGAGCAGAGAAGCGCCCCCCCTCCAGAGAGCTGTAGAATGATGGAAAAATCAAATAGTGAAAAAAGATTTTATTACCAGTTTATTTTTCCGCTTTCTGCCAATGGAGAAGGCGGGGCAGGGTGAGTGTGTCAATGCTGCCTTGCCACACGTTGCATCAAGGTGCTTCACCTGGATGGTGCATGAAGGTTTCCATACACCCATGGGTTTTGATGCAAATCCCTGTCTAATAAGAATTGTAGACAGTGTCTTGCACCAATTCTGCGCCTCCCTGAGACACTTGTACTATGGTGCAATGGTGCCAGCAGAGGCACATGACAGCTGTACGTGCTCCAGCACAAGAAGAGAGCAGAAATGCTTAATGTCTTTGCAAATATGGTGCCGTTCGTCTTCCTCTTGTTCATTGTGTTTGCTGCACTTCAGTGCATTACTCTCTTATAATTATGCCCCAATATATACTATAAACACAATACATGACATGGATATTGTGGGGATGGATATATTTAATGTCCCCCTTTGCAGAAAATTGCTGTCATATCATATCTGTGCCCAAGAAAGCGGAACGGAAATGGAGACCAGACACCAAGCAGTGACACAAGTTCCAGCCAACATTTCCTTGGTGGACAAAGTGGATTTTCTATGCATCGAATGGAGGGACACCCTGCACCCACGAAATCAATCGTCAAGCACAGGGAAAGACGTCAAACCAAACAAAAACGTACAGCAGCCAAAAACAAAACAGAAACAGAAGGTGCAACCACGACGCAATTGAAACCGGTAGATCAAATTCAAACTACCAATAGTCAAACTATTATCAATTTGACCAACGTTACATTCAATGCGGCGGAGAAGCAACTGTTGGCACTGGGCTTATCATACTGCCCAGAGAGTTCCCTAAACTATGTGGCAACCAGGATTGATTTATACAAAAGCATAAGAAAATTAAAACTCAAAAAACACTTTCTCTTGCAAGATCAAACCAAAAAGCACTCTATGGACAGCCAACTGACCCAGTCCCCGCCATTTAATTTGACAGCAACAGACATGCCAACTCTGCAAGCAATACATGAGTTGGCCAAAGAAAGTGATGTTTTAATACAAGAATGAGAGCGCAGGATCAGCGAATCTGAACACCAGAAGTGCACGACACCTTTCAAACCACGATCGACATTTACCCCTATTACTCTCAGGGACTCCATCGATATTTTTAATGAACAGGTCACGACCAGCATTAAAAAACTCAACTATGCAGTGTATGCCAAAATAAAACATTAAATCCAACAAACAAGAGCTACAATACCACCAACTGATGAACAAATGAAGAGAGAATAAAGATATAATCATTAGAAATTGGTCCTTTGGAATAAAAAGAATTATATAGAAGAAGCTATGACACAACTAAGGGACCATCGCTGTGACCATCAGAATCTAAAAAGCATGTACAACTGTTATGGCATGAAACTTGTAGCATGGAAAAATTCTGGACTTTTGACAACTGATGAATATAAATTCATGAAAAATGACAATCCCATGACGCCCATAATGTATTTTATACCGAAAGTGCACAAAAATCCCCTCACACCCCCGGGTAGGCCAATCATATCAGCTCGCAACAGCATTTTAGAAAAAAAACTTCACAATATGTGGACTATTTTCTCCGCAGCCATGTGAAAGATCTACCCTCATATGTTAGGGACACTGGGGACTTTCTCTCTAAAATCCAAAACATAAAATGGCAAGGCGACTCCCTGCTTATCACTTTGGATGTGAGGTCCTTATATACATCCATTAAGCACCAGGATGGACTAAGGTCATTAAGACACTATCTTGCACATAGGGGGCCAGATTTTGAACAACATGCTGGTTAACATGGTAGAGTTTAGTCTCAACAACACTGTGTTCATGTTTGAAAATTCATTATATCATCAACAACAAGGAGTGGCGATGAGGTCCACCTTCTCCCCCAGCTATGCCTTTCTGCACATGGGATGGTGGAAGGAGCTGGTCCTCCATAAAGAATACGTGACATGTATGACTAACAATGTAAAAAAACAGTTGAGATACATCGACAATTTATTTGTGGTTTGGCAGGGTACAATGAGTGATGGAGAGACAATTGTTCAAAATCTGAATTTCAACAAGCTGAATTTACAGTTCACTGCGTCCATCATTTCCAAAGCCATAAACTTCTTAGATGTTCAGATTTACATTAAAAATGGTCAGCCACTTACCATACTACACAGAAAACCCACCGCGGGCAACTTAGTACTACATGCGAGCAGTGCCCACCCTGAATACTTAATACAAAGTATACCTTTTGGGGAGATGTTGCGGTTGAGGCGCATATGTAATAGTGAAGAGGATCTTAGACAGGCACAAATATCTAGCAGAGATAGATTTCTCGCTCGGGGTTTTTCCCCTAGATGCATTGACAATGCCATTCAGAAAAGCAGTGATACAAGCAGGGACACCCTCCTCAATAATCAAATCAAGCCAGATTTAGCCACCAATGATAAAGCGGGGAAATTTAGGTTTATATTTGGTTACAGTAAGCAGGGTAAAAACATTAAACAGATCATATACAGAAACTGGCCCATTGTCTTTGGAGATCCTGTTATTGGTCAGCAGTTACCCAGGAAAGCTGTCATAACATACAGCAGAGCCCCATCTATGAGAGATACCTTGGTCCGTAATGACTCAGAGGGTCCAGTCAAAGATACATGGTTAAGGCAATGCCTGGGTTTCTATAAGTGCAAATCCTGCAAGGCATGCCAACACGGCATCAATAGTACCACCTACAAGACCCCCTTCAACTCAATAGAGGTCCCAATCACTAAGGCCGTATCATGCAAAACGAACCATGTGATATATGTGCTGGAGTGCCCTTGCAGTCTCAGATATGTTGGCAGTACAATACTGCAGGGACACAAGAGGGTACTTCAGCACATCAGGGCAATCAAAAACCATGACCCGACATATCCGGTGGCCCAGCACTTTGGGGATAAACACAATGCAGATCCAACACTTTTAAAGTATTTCTTAATAGATTTTGTCCCAATCCGAAAGAGAGGAGGAGACCGAGTGAAAGCCCTACGACAACTTGAGACAAAGTATATTTTAAATCTCAATACCAAATATCCGGGAGGCCTGAATCAAACCGAGGATTTATATACTTGCCTCTGATTCACATCAAAGAAGCATAGCGGAGAGCGGGTTAAAAAACCGTAGTCAGATCGAAACTGAGCTGCTAGTCAAATGTTCAACAATTTATTTTAAAATATTAGATTTTAGAATCTCTTACCGCCTTTTCACACTTATACATGGTTTTTATAATTTTATAATTCATTTATGTAAGGGCGCACTTTGTTTTTTACTATATGCATTCAGCACTGTGCACAAACTAAGCTTGCACTAGATAATTCAGTCGATCTGTTTACATAATAGCTGTTTACATCTTCATGTTCTGTAAACAAAGCACTAGCACTTTGATCAAACATTGAAAGCAGGTGCTAGTATGTATTTAAACCTGGACGCCAGACAGAACCATAAAAAGCAATGTTTTAACCTTATTTAATGTTATGAGATTGATTCTACGGCTTTTTAATACATTGCAGTATGATTATTTTCAATGCTTTTTTAAAAAGGGATGAGTCTATGGTATCAATATGTATTTAAATAAATATTTTGTATGAGCCATGATTTTAGACTCCTTTTAAAATGAAAGCATTCGATAGACGATTGTGAACATTAATGCACCTGTCACTTTACAAAACAAAAGCATTTATTTAAACGAACCTCGCACTGTGTAGCGCGTCATGTGATCAGGAACCCTTGGGATTGAAATGCGTCATACTGATGGAGTTGTGTGTACAAGCAGAAAAAAATCTTGAAGTTGTACGCATTCATGGTCCGTACTCCGTTCTTGAGCGCAGAGGGAAAGAAAATGCGAAAAGGAGTTTACTTTATATATACATATATACATATATATATATATATTTATATAAAGCCACAAGAGTTACCCAATACAGAGGAGCCCGCAAACAGGTAGGTATTGCTTCTCAAAATGTTCTTTGATGAAGGCTGCAGCAGAGAAAGTCAAACACTTGCAGCGTTTATCTCAGCCTGACGCGTTTCATGGTTATACCACTTCTTCAGAGGCTTGACAACAGAGTTCACGCAACAACAAATGCTTCTCCACTTATTGACAGTGTCTAGCCCCCCAGTGGGCGTGGCCGCTCGCACGGCCTTCTGGAACTTGTGGTAGCATAGTATTGCTGCAGTGAGCTGGTGCGCAAATTCTGATAATATCCAATAAAATCCACAGTGGGTAGCTTTAAAGTGTTGACCTTGAAATGCTGCGCGTAGCTGCCCTCATCTTCAGCACCTGTCCCAAACCACATTTGCCGGTTGGCTTCGCTGGGGTCCGTCAAACACGGTGAGGCTCCTATCCAGCTGGGTCAGCCGTAACAACATAAAGCCACAAGAGTTACCCCTACAGAGGAGCCCGTAAACAGGTAGGTATCGCTTCACAAAATTTTCTTTAATGAAGGCTGCAGCAGAGAAAGTCAAACACTTGCAGCGTTTATCTCAGGCTGACGCGTTTCATGGTTATACCACTTCTTCAGAGGCCTGACAACAGAGTTCATGCAACCACAAATGCTTCTCCACTTAATGACAGTGTGCAGCCCCCCAGTGGGCGTGGCCGCTCGCACAACCTTCTGAAACTTGTGGTAGCATAGTATTGCTGCAGTGAGCTGGCGCACAAATTCTGATAATATCCAATAAAATCCACAGTGGGTAGCTTTAAAGTGATGACCTTGAAATGCTGCCCTCATTTTCAGCACCTGTCCCAAACCGCGTTCGCTGGTTGGCGTTGCGGAGGTCCGTCAAGCACGGCAAGGCTCCTCCCCGGCTGGGTCAGCTTTAACAACATAAAGCCACAAGAGTTACCCCTACAGAGGAGCCCGAAAACAGGTAGGTATTGTTTCACAAAATTTACTTTAATGATGGCTGCAGCAGAGAAAGTCAAACACTTATAGCGTTTATCTCAGCCTGACGCGTTTCATGGTTATACCACTTCTTCAGAGGCTTGACAACAGAGTTCACGCAACCACAAATGCTTCTCCACTTAATGACAGTGTCCAGCCCCCCACTGGGCGTGGCCGCTCGCAATGCCTTCTGGAACTTGTGGTAGCATAGTGTTGCTGCATTGAGCTGGTGCGCAAATTCTGATAAAATCCAATAAAATCCACAGTGGGTAGCTTTAAAGTGTTGAACTTGAAATGCTGCACGTAGCTGCCCTCATTTTCTGCACCTGTCCCAAACCGCGTTCGCCGGTTGGCATCGTGGGGGTCCGTCAAACACGGCAAAGCTCCTCCCCGGCTGGGTCAGTCGTAACAGCATAAAGCCGCAAGAGTTACCCCTACAGAGGAGCTCGCAAACAGGTAGGTATTGCTTCACAAAATGTTCTTTAATGAAGGCTGCAGCAGAGAAAGTCAAACACTTGCATCGTTTATCTATGCCTGACGCGTTTCATGGTTATACCACTTCTTCAGAGGCTTGACAACAGAGTTCACGCAACCACAAATGTTTCTCCTCTTAATGACAGTGTCCAGCCCCCCAGGGGGCGTGGCCGCTCGCACGGACTTCTGGAAGTTGTGGTAGCATAGTATTGCTGCAGTGAGCTGGCGTGCAAATTCTGATAATTTCCAATAAAATCCACAGTGGGTAGCTTTAAAGTGTTGATCTTGAAATGCTGCACGTAGCTGCCCTCATTTTCAGCACCTGTCCCAAACCGCGTTCGCCGGTTGGCGTCGCGAGGGTCCATCAAACATGGCGAGAGTCCTCCCCGGTTGGGTCCGCTGTAACAACATGAAGCCACAAGAGTTACCCCTACAGAGGAGCCTGCAAACAGGTAGGTATTGCTTCACAAAATGTTCTTTAATGAAGGCTGCAGCAGAGAAAGTCAATCACTTGCAGCGTTCATCTCAGCCTGACGCGTTTCATGGTTATACCACTTCTTCAGAGGCTTGACAACAGAGTTCACCCAACCACAAATGCTTCTCCACTTAATGACAGTGTCCAGCCCCCCACTGGGCGTGGCCCCTCGCAATGCCTTCTTGAACTTGTGAGTGTTGCTGCAGTGAGCTGGTGCGCAAATTCTGATAATATCCAATAAAATCCACAGTGGGTAGCTTTAAAGTGTTGACCTTGAAATGCAGCATGTAGCTGCCCTCATTTTCTGCACCTGTCCCAAACCGCGTTCGCTGGTTGGCATCGTCGGGGTCCGTCAAACACGGCGAGGCTCCTCCCCGGCTGGGTCAGCCGTAACAACATAAAGCCACAAGAGTTACCCCTACAGAGGAGCCCGGAAACAGGTAGGTATCGCTTCACAACATTTTCTTTAATGAAGGCTGCAGCAGAGAAAGTCAAACACTTGCAGCGTTTATCTCAGCCTGACGCGTTTCATGGTTATACCACTTCTTCAGAGGCCACACAACAGAGTTCACGCAACCACAAATGCTTCTCCACTTAATGACAGTGTGCAGCCCCCCAGTGTGCGTGGCCGCTCGCACGGCCTTCTGGAACTTGTGGTAGCATAGTATTGCTGCAGTGAGCTGGCACACAAATTCTGATAACATCCAATAAAATCCACAGTGGGTAGCTTTAAAGTGTTGACCTTGAAATGCTGCACGTAGCTGCCCTCATTTTCACCACCTGGCCCAAACCGCGTTCGCCGGTTGGCGTTGCGGAGGTCCGTAAAACAAGGCAAGGCTCCTCCCCGGCTGGGTCAGCTTTAACAACATAAAGCCACAAGAGTTACCCCTACAGAGGAGCCCGCAAACAGGTAGGTATTGTTTCACAAAATTTTCTTTAATGAAGGCTGCAGCAGAGAAAGTCAAACACTTGCAGCGTTTATCTCAGCCTGACGCGTTTCATGGTTATACCACTTCTTCAGAGGCTTGACAACAGAGTTCACGCAACCACAAATGCTTCTCCACTTAATGACAGTGTCCAGCCCCCCACTGGGCGTGGCCCCTCGCAATGCCTTCTGGAACTTGTGGTAGCATAGTGTTGCTGCAGTGAGCTGGTGCAGAAATTCTGATAATATCCAATAAAATCCACAGTGGGTAGCTTTAAAGTGTTGACCTTGAAATGCTGCACGTAGCTGCCCTCATTTTCTGCACCTGTCCCAAACCGCGTTCGCCGTTTGGCATCGTCGGGGTCCGTCAAACACGGCGAGGCTCCTCCCTGGCTGGGTCAGCTGTAACAACATAAAGCTACAAGAGTTACCCCTACAGAGGAGCCCGTAAACAGGTAGGTATCGCTTCACAAAATTTTCTTTAATGAAGGCTGCAGCAGAGAAAGTCAAACACTTGCAGCGTTTATCTCAGCCTGACGCGTTTCATGGTTATACCACTTCTTCAGAGGCCTCACAACAGAGTTCACGCAACCACAAATGCTTCTCCACTTAATGACAGTGTGCAGCCCCCCAGTGCGCGTGGCCGCTCGCACGGCCTTCTGGAACTTGTGGTAGCATAGTATTGCTGCAGTGAGCTGGCACACAAATTCTGATAACATCCAATAAAATCCACAGTGGGTAGCTTTAAAGTGTTGACCTTGAAATGCTGCACGCAGCTGCCCTCATTTTCACCACCTGGCCCAAACCGCATTCGCCGGTTGGCATTGCGGAGGTCCGTAAAACAAGGCAAGGCTCCTCCCCGGCTGGGTCAGCTTTAACAACATAAAGCCACAAGAGTTACCCCTACAGAGGAGCCCGCAAACAGGTAGGTATTGTTTCACAAAATTTTCTTTAATGAAGGCTGCAGCAGAGAAAGTCAAACACTTGCAGCGTTTATCTCAGCCTGACGCGTTTCATGGATATACCACTTCTTCAGAGGCTTGGCAACAGACTCGCAATGCCTTCTGGAACTTGTGGTAGCATAGTGTTGCAGCAGTGAGCTGGTGCACAAATTCTGATAATATCCCATAAAATCCACAGTGGGTAGCTTTAAAGTGTTTACCTTGAAATGCTGCACCTAGCTGCCCTCATTTTCTGCACCTGTCCCAAACCGCGTTCGCTGGTTGGCATCGTGGGGGTCCGTCAAACACGGCGAGGCTCCTCCCCGGCTGGGTCAGCCGTAACAGCGTAAAGCCGCAAGAGTTACCCCTACAGAGGAGCCCGCAAACAGGTAGGTATTGTTTCACAAAATTTTCTTTAATGAAGGCTGCAGCAGAGAAAGTCAAACACTTGCAGCGTTTATCTCAGCCTGACGCGTTTCATGGATATACCACTTCTTCAGAGGCTTGGCAACAGACTCGCAATGCCTTCTGGAACTTGTGGTAGCATAGTGTTGCAGCAGTGAGCTGGTGCACAAATTCTGATAATATCCAATAAAATCCACAGTGGGTAGCTTTAAAGTGTTGACCGTGAAATGCTGCATGTAGCTGCCCTCATTTTCAGCACCTGTCCCAAACCGCGTTCTCCGGTTGGTGTCGCGGGGGTCCGTCAAACACGGCGAGGCTCCTCCCCGGCTGGGTCAGCCGTAACAACATAAAGCCACAAGAGTTACCCCGACAGAGGAGCCCGCAAACAGGTAGGTATTGCTTCACAAAATTTTCTTTAATGAAGGCTGAGCAGAGAAAGTCAAACACTTGCAGCGTTTATGTCAGCCTGATGCATTTCATGGTTATACCACTTCTTCAGAGGCTTGACAACAGAGTTCACGCAACCACAAATGCTTCTCTACTTAATGACAGTGTCCAGCCCCCCAGTGGGCGTGGCCGCTCGCACGGCCTTCTGGAACTTGTGGTAGCATAGTATTGCTGCAGTGAGCTGCTGCGCAAATTCTGATAATATCCAATAAAATCCACAGTGGGTAGCTTTAAAGTGTTGACCTTGAAATGCTGCACGTAGCTGCCCTCATTTTCAGCACCTGTCCCAAACCGCGTTTGCCGGTTGGCGTCGCAGGGGTCCGTCAAACACGGTGAGGCTCCTCCACGGCTGGGTCAGCAGTAAAAACATAAAGCCACAAGAGCTACCCCTACAGACGAGCCCGCAAACAGGTAGGTATTGCTTTACAAAATTTTCTTAAGTGAAGGCTGCAGCTGAGAAAGTCAAACACTTGCAGCGTTTATCTCAGCCTGACGCGTTTCATGGTTATACCACTTCTTCAGAGGCTTGACAACAGAGTTCTCGCAACCACAAATGCTTCTCCACTTAATGACAGTGTCCAGCCACCCAGTGGGCGTGGCCGCTCGCACGGCCTTCTGGAACTTGTGGTAGCATAGTATTGCTGCAGTGAGCTGCTGCGCAAATTCTGATAATATCCAATAAAATCCACAGTGGGTAGCTTTAAAGTGTGGACCTTGAAATGCTGCACGTAGCTGCCCTCATTTTCAGCACCTGTCCCAAACCGCGTTCGCCGGTTGGCGTCGTAGGGGTCCGTCAAACACGGTGAGGCTCCTCCCCGGCTGGGTCAGCCGTAACAACATAAAGCCACAAGAGTTAACCCTACAGAGGAGCCCGCCAACAGGTAGGTATTGCTTCACAAAATTTTCTTTAATGAAGGCTGCAGCAGAGAAAGTCAAACACTTGCAGCGTTTATCTCAGCCTGACGCATTTCATGGTTATACCACTTCTTCAGAGGCTTGACAACAGAGTTCATGCAACCACAAATGCTTCTCCACTTAATGACAGTGTCCAGCCCCCCAGGGGGCGTGGCTGCTCGCACGGCCTTCTGGAACTTGTGGTAGCATAGTATTGCTGCAGTGAGCTGGCGTGCAAATTTTGATAATATCCAATAAAATCCACAATGGGTAGCTTTAAAGTGTTGACCTTGAAATGCTGCACGTAGCTGCCCTCATTTTCAGCACCTGTCCCAAACCGTGTTAGCCGGTTGGCGTCGCGGGGGTCCGTCAAACACGGCGAGGCTCCTCCCCGGCTGGGTCAGCCGTGACAACATAAAGCCACAAGAGTTACCCCTACAGACGAGCCCGCTAACAGGTAGGTATTGCTTCACAAAATTTTCTTTAATGATGGCTGCAGCAGAGAAAGTCAAACACTTGCACGTTTATCTCTGCCTGACGCGTTTCATGGTTATACCACTTCTTCAGAGGCTTGACAACAGAGTTCACGCAACAACAAATGCTTCTCCACCTAATGACAGTGTCCAGCGCCCCAGTGGGCGTTGCCGCTCGCACGGCCTTCTGGAACTTGTGGTAGCATAGTATTGCTGCAGTGAGCTGGTGCGCAAATTCTGATAATATCCAATAAAATCCACAGTGGGTAGCTTTAAAGTGTTGACCTTGAAATGCTGCATGTAGCTGCCCTCATTTTCTGCACCTGTCCCAAACCGCGTTCGCCGGTTGGCATCGTCGGGGTCCATCAAACACAGCAAGGCTCCTCCCCAGCTGGGTCAGCAGTAACAACGTAAAGCCACAAGAGTTACCCCTACAGAGGAGCCCGTAAACAGGTAGGTATCGCTTCAGAAAATTTTCTTTAATGAAGGCTGCAGCAGAGAAAGTCAAACACTTGCAGCGTTTATCTCAGCTTGACGCGTTTCATGGTTATACCACTTCTTCAGTGGCCTCACAACAGAGTTCACGCAACCACAAATGCTTCTCCACTTAATGACAGTGTGCAGCCCCCCAGTGGGCGTGGCCGCTCGCACGGCCTTCTGGAACTTGTGGTAGCATAGTATTGCTGCAGTGAGCTGGCACACAGATTCTGATAACATCCAATAAAATCCCCAGTGGGTAGCTTTAAAGTTGTGACCTTGAAATGCTGCACGTAGCTGCCCTCATTTTCACCACCTGGCCCAAACCGCATTCGCCGGTTGGCGTTGCGGAGGTCCGTAAAACAAGGCAAGGCTTCTCCCCGGCTGGGTCAGCTTTAACAACATAAAGCCACAAGAGTTACCCCTACAGAGGAGCCCACAAACAGGTAGGTATTGTTTCACAAAATTTTCTTTAATGAAGGCTGCAGCAGAGAAAGTCAAACACTTGCAGCGTTTATCTCAGCCTGACGCGTTTCATGGTTATACCACTTCTTCAGAGGCTTGACAACAGAGTTCACGCTACCACAAATGCTTCTCCACTTAATGACAGTGTCCAGCCCCCCAGGGGTGTGGCCGCTCGCACGGCCTTCTGGAATTTGTGGTAGCATAGTATTGCTGCAGTGAACTGGCGCGCAAATTTTGATAATATCCAATAAAATGCACAGTGGGTAGATTTAAACTGTTGACCTTGAAATGCTGCACGTAGCTGCCCTCATTTTTAGCACCAGTCAAAAACCGCGTTCACCGGTTGGCGTCGTGGGGGTCCGTCAAACACGGCGAGGCTCCTCCCCGGCTGGGTCAGCCGTAACAACATAAAGCCACAAGAGTTACCCCTACAGAGGAGCCCGCAAACAGGTAGGTATTGCTTCACAAACTTTTCTTTAATGAAGGCTGCAGCAGAGAAAGTCAAACACTTGCAGCGTTTATCTCAGCCTGACGCGTTTCATGGTTATACCACTTCTTCAGAGGCTTGACAACAGAGTTCATGCAACCACAAATGCTTCTCCACTTAATAACAGAGTCCAGCCCCCCAGTGGGCGTGGCCACTCGCACGGCCTTCTGGAACTTTTGGTAGCATAGTTTTACTGCAGTGAGCTGGCACACAAATTCTGATAACATCCAATAAAATCCACAGTGGGTAGCTTTAAAGTGTTGACCTTGAAATGCTGCACGTAGCTGCCCTCATTTTCACCACCTGGCCCAAACCGCGTTCGCCGGTTGGCGTTGCGGAGGTCCGTAAAACAAGGCAAGGCTCCTCCCCGGCTGGGTCAGCTTTAACAACATAAAGCCACAAGAGTTACCCCTACAGAGGAGCCCGCAAACAGGTAGGTATTGTTTCACAAAATTTTCTTTAATGAAGGCTGCAGCAGAGAAAGTCAAACACTTGCAGCGTTTATCTCAGCCTGACGCGTTTCATGGTTATACCACTTCTTCAGAGGCTTGACAACAGAGTTCACGCAACCACAAATGCTTCTCCACTTAATGACAGTGTCCAGCCCCCCACTGGGCGTGGCCCCTCGCAATGCCTTCTGGAACTTGTGGTAGCATAGTGTTGCTGCAGTGAGCTGGTGCGCAAATTCTGATAATATCCAATAAAATCCACAGTGGGTAGCTTTAAAGTGTTGACCTTGAAATGCTGCACGTAGCTGCCCTCATTTTCACCACCTGGCCCAAACCGCGTTCGCCGGTTGGCGTCGCGAGGGTCCATCAAACATGGCGAGAGTCCTCCCCGGTTGGGTCCGCTGTAACAACATGAAGCCACAAGAGTTACCCCTACAGAGGAGCCTGCAAACAGGTAGGTATTGCTTCACAAAATGTTCTTTAATGAAGGCTGCAGCAGAGAAAGTCAATCACTTGCAGCGTTCATCTCAGCCTGACGCGTTTCATGGTTATACCACTTCTTCAGAGGCTTGACAACAGAGTTCACCCAACCACAAATGCTTCTCCACTTAATGACAGTGTCCAGCCCCCCACTGGGCGTGGCCCCTCGCAATGCCTTCTTGAACTTGTGAGTGTTGCTGCAGTGAGCTGGTGCGCAAATTCTGATAATATCCAATAAAATCCACAGTGGGTAGCTTTAAAGTGTTGACCTTGAAATGCAGCATGTAGCTGCCCTCATTTTCTGCACCTGTCCCAAACCGCGTTCGCTGGTTGGCATCGTCGGGGTCCGTCAAACACGGCGAGGCTCCTCCCCGGCTGGGTCAGCCGTAACAACATAAAGCCACAAGAGTTACCCCTACAGAGGAGCCCGGAAACAGGTAGGTATCGCTTCACAACATTTTCTTTAATGAAGGCTGCAGCAGAGAAAGTCAAACACTTGCAGCGTTTATCTCAGCCTGACGCGTTTCATGGTTATACCACTTCTTCAGAGGCCTCACAACAGAGTTCACGCAACCACAAATGCTTCTCCACTTAATGACAGTGTGCAGCCCCCCCAGTGTGCGTGGCTGCTCGCACGGCCTTCTGGAACTTGTGGTAGCATAGTATTGCTGCAGTGAGCTGGCACACAAATTCTGATAACATCCAATAAAATCCACAGTGGGTAGCTTTAAAGTGTTGACCTTGAAATGCTGCACGTAGCTGCCCTCATTTTCACCACCTGGCCCAAACCGCGTTCGCCGGTTGGCGTTGCGGAGGTCCGTAAAACAAGGCAAGGCTCCTCCCCGGCTGGGTCAGCTTTAACAACATAAAGCCACAAGAGTTACCCCTACAGAGGAGCCCGCAAACAGGTAGGTATTGTTTCACAAAATTTTCTTTAATGAAGGCTGCAGCAGAGAAAGTCAAACACTTGCAGCGTTTATCTCAGCCTGACGCGTTTCATGGTTATACCACTTCTTCAGAGGCTTGACAACAGAGTTCACGCAACCACAAATGCTTCTCCACTTAATGACAGTGTCCAGCCCCCCACTGGGCGTGGCCCCTCGCAATGCCTTCTGGAACTTGTGGTAGCATAGTGTTGCTGCAGTGAGCTGGTGCACAAATTCTGATAATATCAAATAAAATCCACAGTGGGTAGCTTTAAAGTGTTGACCTTGAAATGCTGCACGTAGCTGCCCTCATTTTCTGCACCTGTCCCAAACCGCGTTCGCCGTTTGGCATCGTCGGGGTCCGTCAAACACGGCGAGGCTCCTCCCTGGCTGGGTCAGCTGTAACAACATAAAGCTACAAGAGTTACCCCTACAGAGGAGCCCGTAAACAGGTAGGTATCGCTTCACAAAATTTTCTTTAATGAAGGCTGCAGCAGAGAAAGTCAAACACTTGCAGCGTTTATCTCAGCCTGACGCGTTTCATGGTTATACCACTTCTTCAGAGGCCTCACAACAGAGTTCACGCAACCACAAATGCTTCTCCACTTAATGACAGTGTGCAGCCCCCCAGTGCGCGTGGCCGCTCGCACGGCCTTCTGGAACTTGTGGTAGCATAGTATTGCTGCAGTGAGCTGGCACACAAATTCTGATAACATCCAATAAAATCCACAGTGGGTAGCTTTAAAGTGTTGACCTTGAAATGCTGCACGCAGCTGCCCTCATTTTCACCACCTGGCCCAAACCGCATTCGCCGGTTGGCATTGCGGAGGTCCGTAAAACAAGGCAAGGCTCCTCCCCGGCTGGGTCAGCTTTAACAACATAAAGCCACAAGAGTTACCCCTACAGAGGAGCCCGCAAACAGGTAGGTATTGTTTCACAAAATTTTCTTTAATGAAGGCTGCAGCAGAGAAAGTCAAACACTTGCAGCGTTTATCTCAGCCCGACGCGTTTCATGGATATACCACTTCTTCAGAGGCTTGGCAACAGACTCGCAATGCCTTCTGGAACTTGTGGTAGCATAGTGTTGCAGCAGTGAGCTGGTGCACAAATTCTGATAATATCCAATAAAATCCACAGTGGGTAGCTTTAAAGTGTTTACCTTGAAATGCTGCACCTAGCTGCCCTCATTTTCTGCACCTGTCCCAAACCGCGTTCGCTGGTTGGCATCGTGGGGGTCCGTCAAACACGGCGAGGCTCCTTCCCGGCTGGGTCAGCCGTAACAGCGTAAAGCCGCAAGAGTTACCCCTACAGAGGAGCCCGCAAACAGGTAGGTATTGTTTCACAAAATTTTCTTTAATGAAGGCTGCAGCAGAGAAAGTCAAACACTTGCAGCGTTTATCTCAGCCTGACGCGTTTCATGGATATACCACTTCTTCAGAGGCTTGGCAACAGACTCGCAATGCCTTCTGGAACTTGTGGTAGCATAGTGTTGCAGCAGTGAGCTGGTGCACAAATTCTGATAATATCCAATAAAATCCACAGTGGGTAGCTTTAAAGTGTTGACCGTGAAATGCTGCATGTAGCTGCCCTCATTTTCAGCACCTGTCCCAAACCGCGTTCTCCGGTTGGTGTCGCGGGGGTCCGTCAAACACGGCGAGGCTCCTCCCCGGCTGGGTCAGCCGTAACAACATAAAGCCACAAGAGTTACCCCGACAGAGGAGCCCGCAAACAGGTAGGTATTGCTTCACAAAATTTTCTTTAATGAAGGCTGAGCAGAGAAAGTCAAACACTTGCAGCGTTTATGTCAGCCTGATGCATTTCATGGTTATACCACTTCTTCAGAGGCTTGACAACAGAGTTCACGCAACCACAAATGCTTCTCTACTTAATGACAGTGTCCAGCCCCCCAGTGGGCGTGGCCGCTCGCACGGCCTTCTGGAACTTGTGGTAGCATAGTATTGCTGCAGTGAGCTGCTGCGCAAATTCTGATAATATCCAATAAAATCCACAGTGGGTAGCTTTAAAGTGTTGACCTTGAAATGCTGCACGTAGCTGCCCTCATTTTCAGCACCTGTCCCAAACCGCGTTTGCCGGTTGGCGTCGCAGGGGTCCGTCAAACACGGTGAGGCTCCTCCACGGCTGGGTCAGCAGTAAAAACATAAAGCCACAAGAGCTACCCCTACAGACGAGCCCGCAAACAGGTAGGTATTGCTTTACAAAATTTTCTTAAGTGAAGGCTGCAGCTGAGAAAGTCAAACACTTGCAGCGTTTATCTCAGCCTGACGCGTTTCATGGTTATACCACTTCTTCAGAGGCTTGACAACAGAGTTCTCGCAACCACAAATGCTTCTCCACTTAATGACAGTGTCCAGCCACCCAGTGGGCGTGGCCGCTCGCACGGCCTTCTGGAACTTGTGGTAGCATAGTATTGCTGCAGTGAGCTGCTGCGCAAATTCTGATAATATCCAATAAAATCCACAGTGGGTAGCTTTAAAGTGTGGACCTTGAAATGCTGCACGTAGCTGCCCTCATTTTCAGCACCTGTCCCAAACCGCGTTCGCCGGTTGGCGTCGTGGGGGTCCGTCAAACACGGTGAGGCTCCTCCCCGGCTGGGTCAGCCGTAACAACATAAAGCCACAAGAGTTAACCCTACAGAGGAGCCCGCCAACAGGTAGGTATTGCTTCACAAAATTTTCTTTAATGAAGGCTGCAGCAGAGAAAGTCAAACACTTGCAGCGTTTATCTCAGCCTGACGCATTTCATGGTTATACCACTTCTTCAGAGGCTTGACAACAGAGTTCATGCAACCACAAATGCTTCTCCACTTAATGACAGTGTCCAGCCCCCCAGGGGGCGTGGCTGCTCGCACGGCCTTCTGGAACTTGTGGTAGCATAGTATTGCTGCAGTGAGCTGGCGTGCAAATTTTGATAATATCCAATAAAATCCACAATGGGTAGCTTTAAAGTGTTGACCTTGAAATGCTGCACGTAGCTGCCCTCATTTTCAGCACCTGTCCCAAACCGCGTTAGCCGGTTGGCGTCGCGGGGGTCCGTCAAACACGGCGAGGCTCCTCCCCGGCTGGGTCAGCCGTGACAACATAAAGCCACAAGAGTTACCCCTACAGACGAGCCCGCTAACAGGTAGGTATTGCTTATCAAAATTTTCTTTAATGATGGCTGCAGCAGAGAAAGTCAAACACTTGCACGTTTATCTCTGCCTGACGCGTTTCATGGTTATACCACTTCTTCAGAGGCTTGACAACAGAGTTCACGCAACAACAAATGCTTCTCCACCTAATGACAGTGTCCAGCGCCCCAGTGGGCGTTGCCGCTCGCACGGCCTTCTGGAACTTGTGGTAGCATAGTATTGCTGCAGTGAGCTGGTGCGCAAATTCTGATAATATCCAATAAAATCCACAGTGGGTAGCTTTAAAGTGTTGACCTTGAAATGCTGCATGTAGCTGCCCTCATTTTCTGCACCTGTCCCAAACCGCGTTCGCCGGTTGGCATCGTCGGGGTCCATCAAACACAGCAAGGCTCCTCCCCAGCTGGGTCAGCAGTAACAACGTAAAGCCACAAGAGTTACCCCTACAGAGGAGCCCGTAAACAGGTAGGTATCGCTTCAGAAAATTTTCTTTAATGAAGGCTGCAGCAGAGAAAGTCAAACACTTGCAGCGTTTATCTCAGCTTGACGCGTTTCATGGTTATACCACTTCTTCAGTGGCCTCACAACAGAGTTCACGCAACCACAAATGCTTCTCCACTTAATGACAGTGTGCAGCCCCCCAGTGGGCGTGGCCGCTCGCACGGCCTTCTGGAACTTGTGGTAGCATAGTATTGCTGCAGTGAGCTGGCACACAGATTCTGATAACATCCAATAAAATCCCCAGTGGGTAGCTTTAAAGTGTTGACCTTGAAATGCTGCACGTAGCTGCCCTCATTTTCACCACCTGGCCCAAACCGCATTCGCCGGTTGGCGTTGCGGAGGTCCGTAAAACAAGGCAAGGCTTCTCCCCGGCTGGGTCAGCTTTAACAACATAAAGCCACAAGAGTTACCCCTACAGAGGAGCCCACAAACAGGTAGGTATTGTTTCACAAAATTTTCTTTAATGAAGGCTGCAGCAGAGAAAGTCAAACACTTGCAGCGTTTATCTCAGCCTGACGCGTTTCATGGTTATACCACTTCTTCAGAGGCTTGACAACAGAGTTCACGCTACCACAAATGCTTCTCCACTTAATGACAGTGTCCAGCCCCCCAGGGGTGTGGCCGCTCGCACGGCCTTCTGGAATTTGTGGTAGCATAGTATTGCTGCAGTGAACTGGCGCGCAAATTTTGATAATATCCAATAAAATGCACAGTGGGTAGATTTAAACTGTTGACCTTGAAATGCTGCACGTAGCTGCCCTCATTTTTAGCACCAGTCAAAAACCGCGTTCACCGGTTGGCGTCGTGGGGGTCCGTCAAACACGGCGAGGCTCCTCCCCAGGTGGGTCAGCCGTAACAACATAAAGCCACAAGAGTTACCCCTACAGAGGAGCCCGCAAACAGGTAGGTATTGCTTCACAAACTTTTCTTTAATGAAGGCTGCAGCAGGGAAAGTCAAACACTTGCAGCGTTTATCTCAGCCTGACGCGTTTCATGGTTATACCACTTCTTCAGAGGCTTGACAACAGAGTTCATGCAACCACAAATGCTTCTCCACTTAATAACAGAGTCCAGCCCCCCAGTGGGCGTGGCCACTCGCACGGCCTTCTGGAACTTTTGGTAGCATAGTTTTACTGCAGTGAGCTGGCACACAAATTCTGATAACATCCAATAAAATCCACAGTGGGTAGCTTTAAAGTGTTGACCTTGAAATGCTGCACGTAGCTGCCCTCATTTTCACCACCTGGCCCAAACCGCGTTCGCCGGTTGGCGTTGCGGAGGTCCGTAAAACAAGGCAAGGCTCCTCCCCGGCTGGGTCAGCTTTAACAACATAAAGCCACAAGAGTTACCCCTACAGAGGAGCCCGCAAACAGGTAGGTATTGTTTCACAAAATTTTCTTTAATGAAGGCTGCAGCAGAGAAAGTCAAACACTTGCAGCGTTTATCTCAGCCTGACGCGTTTCATGGTTATACCACTTCTTCAGAGGCTTGACAACAGAGTTCACGCAACCACAAATGCTTCTCCACTTAATGACAGTGTCCAGCCCCCCACTGGGCGTGGCCCCTCGCAATGCCTTCTGGAACTTGTGGTAGCATAGTGTTGCTGCAGTGAGCTGGTGCGCAAATTCTGATAATATCCAATAAAATCCACAGTGGGTAGCTTTAAAGTGTTGACCTTGAAATGCTGCACGTAGCTGCCCTCATTTTCTGCACCTGTCCCAAACCGCGTTCGCCGTTTGGCATCGTCGGGGTCCGTCAAACACGGCGAGGCTCCTCCCTGGCTGGGTCAGCTGTAACAACATAAAGCTACAAGAGTTACCCCTACAGAGGAGCCCGTAAACAGGTAGGTATCGCTTCACAAAATTTTCTTTAATGAAGGCTGCAGCAGAGAAAGTCAAACACTTGCAGCGTTTATCTCAGCCTGACGCGTTTCATGGTTATACCACTTCTTCAGAGGCCTCACAACAGAGTTCACGCAACCACAAATGCTTCTCCACTTAATGACAGTGTGCAGCCTCCCAGTGCGCGTGGCCGCTCGCACGGCCTTCTGGAACTTGTGGTAGCATAGTATTGCTGCAGTGAGCTGGCACACAAATTCTGATAACATCCAATAAAATCCACAGTGGGTAGCTTTAAAGTGTTGACCTTGAAATGCTGCACGTAGCTGCCCTCATTTTCACCACCTGGCCCAAACCGCGTTCGCCGGTTGGCGTTGCGGAGGTCCGTAAAACAAGGCAAGGCTCCTCCCCGGCTGGGTCAGCTTTAACAACATAAAGCCACAAGAGTTACCCCTACAGAGGAGCCCGCAAACAGGTAGGTATTGTTTCACAAAATTTTCTTTAATGAAGGCTGCAGCAGAGAAAGTCAAACACTTGCAGCGTTTATCTCAGCCTGACGCGTTTCATGGTTATACCACTTCTTCAGAGGCTTGACAACAGAGTTCACGCAACCACAAATGCTTCTCCACTTAATGACAGTGTCCAGCCCCCCACTGGGCGTGGCCCCTCGCAATGCCTTCTGGAACTTGTGGTAGCATAGTGTTGCTGCAGTGAGCTGGTGCACAAATTCTGATAATATCAAATAAAATCCACAGTGGGTAGCTTTAAAGTGTTGACCTTGAAATGCTGCACGTAGCTGCCCTCATTTTCTGCACCTGTCCCAAACCGCGTTCGCCGTTTGGCATCGTCGGGGTCCGTCAAACACGGCGAGGCTCCTCCCTGGCTGGGTCAGCTGTAACAACATAAAGCTACAAGAGTTACCCCTACAGAGGAGCCCGTAAACAGGTAGGTATCGCTTCACAAAATTTTCTTTAATGAAGGCTGCAGCAGAGAAAGTCAAACACTTGCAGCGTTTATCTCAGCCTGACGCGTTTCATGGTTATACCACTTCTTCAGAGGCCTCACAACAGAGTTCACGCAACCACAAATGCTTCTCCACTTAATGACAGTGTGCAGCCTCCCAGTGCGCGTGGCCGCTCGCACGGCCTTCTGGAACTTGTGGTAGCATAGTATTGCTGCAGTGAGCTGGCACACAAATTCTGATAACATCCAATAAAATCCACAGTGGGTAGCTTTAAAGTGTTGACCTTGAAATGCTGCACGTAGCTGCCCTCATTTTCACCACCTGGCCCAAACCGCGTTCGCCGGTTGGCGTTGCGGAGGTCCGTAAAACAAGGCAAGGCTCCTCCCCGGCTGGGTCAGCTTTAACAACATAAAGCCACAAGAGTTACCCCTACAGAGGAGCCCGCAAACAGGTAGGTATTGTTTCACAAAATTTTCTTTAATGAAGGCTGCAGCAGAGAAAGTCAAACACTTGCAGCGTTTATCTCAGCCTGACGCGTTTCATGGTTATACCACTTCTTCAGAGGCTTGACAACAGAGTTCACGCAACCACAAATGCTTCTCCACTTAATGACAGTGTCCAGCCCCCCACTGGGCGTGGCCCCTCGCAATGCCTTCTGGAACTTGTGGTAGCATAGTGTTGCTGCAGTGAGCTGGTGCGCAAATTCTGATAATATCCAATAAAATCCACAGTGGGTAGCTTTAAAGTGTTGACCTTGAAATGCTGCACGTAGCTGCCCTCATTTTCTGCACCTGTCCCAAACCGCGTTCGCCGTTTGGCATCGTCGGGGTCCGTCAAACACGGCGAGGCTCCTCCCTGGCTGGGTCAGCTGTAACAACATAAAGCTACAAGAGTTACCCCTACAGAGGAGCCCGTAAACAGGTAGGTATCGCTTCACAAAATTTTCTTTAATGAAGGCTGCAGCAGAGAAAGTCAAACACTTGCAGCGTTTATCTCAGCCTGACGCGTTTCATGGTTATACCACTTCTTCAGAGGCCTCACAACAGAGTTCACGCAACCACAAATGCTTCTCCACTTAATGACAGTGTGCAGCCCCCCAGTGCGCGTGGCCGCTCGCACGGCCTTCTGGAACTTGTGGTAGCATAGTATTGCTGCAGTGAGCTGGCACACAAATTCTGATAACATCCAATAAAATCCACAGTGGGTAGCTTTAAAGTGTTGACCTTGAAATGCTGCACGTAGCTGCCCTCATTTTCACCACCTGGCCCAAACCGCGTTCGCCGGTTGGCGTCGCGAGGGTCCATCAAACATGGCGAGAGTCCTCCCCGGTTGGGTCCGCTGTAACAACATGAAGCCACAAGAGTTACCCCTACAGAGGAGCCTGCAAACAGGTAGGTATTGCTTCACAAAATGTTCTTTAATGAAGGCTGCAGCAGAGAAAGTCAATCACTTGCAGCGTTCATCTCAGCCTGACGCGTTTCATGGTTATACCACTTCTTCAGAGGCTTGACAACAGAGTTCACCCAACCACAAATGCTTCTCCACTTAATGACAGTGTCCAGCCCCCCACTGGGCGTGGCCCCTCGCAATGCCTTCTTGAACTTGTGAGTGTTGCTGCAGTGAGCTGGTGCGCAAATTCTGATAATATCCAATAAAATCCACAGTGGGTAGCTTTAAAGTGTTGACCTTGAAATGCAGCATGTAGCTGCCCTCATTTTCTGCACCTGTCCCAAACCGCGTTCGCTGGTTGGCATCGTCGGGGTCCGTCAAACACGGCGAGGCTCCTCCCCGGCTGGGTCAGCCGTAACAACATAAAGCCACAAGAGTTACCCCTACAGAGGAGCCCGGAAACAGGTAGGTATCGCTTCACAACATTTTCTTTAATGAAGGCTGCAGCAGAGAAAGTCAAACACTTGCAGCGTTTATCTCAGCCTGACGCGTTTCATGGTTATACCACTTCTTCAGAGGCCTCACAACAGAGTTCACGCAACCACAAATGCTTCTCCACTTAATGACAGTGTGCAGCCCCCCCAGTGTGCGTGGCCGCTCGCACGGCCTTCTGGAACTTGTGGTAGCATAGTATTGCTGCAGTGAGCTGGCACACAAATTCTGACGCCTGTTATCGCGTATGATTTGTGTTGATAGCAGAGACGCATGTAGAGCTTACCAATGGTTCCAAATTGTTCTGTTTAAATAATTTCAAAAAAAGACTAGCTATAACAAAAGGGACAGCAAACAAAACATATACAAATAGGGGGAAAGTTCACCCTGCAACACAGGATTTGAAGAACTAAGCAGGAATACTGGCACGGAAGCGAAATAAGAATAAATACGTCCCTGAATATATTTCCCTAAACCGTAAAAAGATAGTAACGCGGTAATAAGGTTCCGTGAACTAGAATCTTGTAGAGAACGAGATGTTTATCATTAGATCGGTTTTGAACGTGCTAATAGTTGCCTTTATTTATCTCTGATGCAGTGTTTGACTACAGGACTGCACCTAACACACGAGATCTGCATGATGCCAGTAGGCACAGGGCAGTAGGTGAGCGCCGGAAGTTCTTAATAATCGACTGGATGAAAGAGATATACATGATCACTATGCATGGTGATATATTTAAGAAATGAATAAACAACACAACAAGGGAATGGGTGCCTGAATAGAGAGCTATAGGATTGATGACTAGAAAATACATTATAGCCACAATCCTTTTCACTCATAGTCAATCACAAGCAGTATGATGATCACGTTGTGTGGTGTATAGATGTGGATGTGATGTGGCGGTGAGCAAACTGGAATGATTAATGTATTACACTAAGCCCTAACATAGAGAGCACATAGTCAGGTGGTACACCATCACTACAACTAAGAACCAACGACTACGAGCACAAGACGGGCTGTAGATAGATTCATGTTGTTGTGTCGTCAAAGAAACACATGTTAACTTTGTGTCCCATGTCCAATAGAAAAATTCTACTGAAGTCGGAAGGCACATACGGACAGGTGAGTGCATTAGGCCTCACGTACGAATGAGTTGCATGTAAGCACATGTACAGCTTAATCGCAGGGACCTTATAGCATAAGGAAAAGAAAGATATCGCCCTGACGAAGGCCCCAAGACCCGATTGGGCTACAAGACGGGCCGAAACATGTTGGCATACGGTAGCGGGTACAATTGAACAAATCGAGTTCAAAGAAACCCCGACAATAAGTTTTTACTGATATCATGAGTGCCCAATAATAAATAATTTAAAATAGGGTACACTCATAGGTATTTTTAATCTGATCTGGTTCCCTGCCTAACCAGTGGTTCATTTATCTAGGAACTCCCAGTATATCTTTGGTTGAGTCCGCCCAGAGAGTACCATCTTCTCTGGGTGTGGAGTAATTGCCTATGATGAAGCATGTCACTATTACGTGAGTGAGGCTTTTACTTCAATATCTTTGATATTCCACCTGTCAAGTAGATAGTTGAACAACATCTTTCCACTACTCTGAATCTGGTATTTCGCCAATTCAATAGTGGTTGCTTTTTGTGAAAAAAAAAAAAAAAAAAAAAAAAAAAAAAAAAAAACACAAATTCTGATAACATCCAATAAAATCCACAGTGGGTAGCTTTAAAGTGTTGACCTTGAAATGCTGCACGTAGCTGCCCTCATTTTCACCACCTGGCCCAAACCGCGTTCGCCGGTTGGCGTTGCGGAGGTCCGTAAAACAAGGCAAGGCTCCTCCCCGGCTGGGTCAGCTTTAACAACATAAAGCCACAAGAGTTACCCCTACAGAGGAGCCCGCAAACAGGTAGGTATTGTTTCACAAAATTTTCTTTAATGAAGGCTGCAGCAGAGAAAGTCAAACACTTGCAGCGTTTATCTCAGCCTGACGCGTTTCATGGTTATACCACTTCTTCAGAGGCTTGACAACAGAGTTCACGCAACCACAAATGCTTCTCCACTTAATGACAGTGTCCAGCCCCCCACTGGGCGTGGCCCCTCGCAATGCCTTCTGGAACTTGTGGTAGCATAGTGTTGCTGCAGTGAGCTGGTGCACAAATTCTGATAATATCAAATAAAATCCACAGTGGGTAGCTTTAAAGTGTTGACCTTGAAATGCTGCACGTAGCTGCCCTCATTTTCTGCACCTGTCCCAAACCGCGTTCGCCGTTTGGCATCGTCGGGGTCCGTCAAACACGGCGAGGCTCCTCCCTGGCTGGGTCAGCTGTAACAACATAAAGCTACAAGAGTTACCCCTACAGAGGAGCCCGTAAACAGGTAGGTATCGCTTCACAAAATTTTCTTTAATGAAGGCTGCAGCAGAGAAAGTCAAACACTTGCAGCGTTTATCTCAGCCTGACGCGTTTCATGGTTATACCACTTCTTCAGAGGCCTCACAACAGAGTTCACGCAACCACAAATGCTTCTCCACTTAATGACAGTGTGCAGCCCCCCAGTGCGCGTGGCCGCTCGCACGGCCTTCTGGAACTTGTGGTAGCATAGTATTGCTGCAGTGAGCTGGCACACAAATTCTGATAACATCCAATAAAATCCACAGTGGGTAGCTTTAAAGTGTTGACCTTGAAATGCTGCACGCAGCTGCCCTCATTTTCACCACCTGGCCCAAACCGCATTCGCCGGTTGGCATTGCGGAGGTCCGTAAAACAAGGCAAGGCTCCTCCCCGGCTGGGTCAGCTTTAACAACATAAAGCCACAAGAGTTACCCCTACAGAGGAGCCCGCAAACAGGTAGGTATTGTTTCACAAAATTTTCTTTAATGAAGGCTGCAGCAGAGAAAGTCAAACACTTGCAGCGTTTATCTCAGCCTGACGCGTTTCATGGATATACCACTTCTTCAGAGGCTTGGCAACAGACTCGCAATGCCTTCTGGAACTTGTGGTAGCATAGTGTTGCAGCAGTGAGCTGGTGCACAAATTCTGATAATATCCAATAAAATCCACAGTGGGTAGCTTTAAAGTGTTTACCTTGAAATGCTGCACCTAGCTGCCCTCATTTTCTGCACCTGTCCCAAACCGCGTTCGCTGGTTGGCATCGTGGGGGTCCGTCAAACACGGCGAGGCTCCTCCCCGGCTGGGTCAGCCGTAACAGCGTAAAGCCGCAAGAGTTACCCCTACAGAGGAGCCCGCAAACAGGTAGGTATTGTTTCACAAAATTTTCTTTAATGAAGGCTGCAGCAGAGAAAGTCAAACACTTGCAGCGTTTATCTCAGCCTGACGCGTTTCATGGATATACCACTTCTTCAGAGGCTTGGCAACAGACTCGCAATGCCTTCTGGAACTTGTGGTAGCATAGTGTTGCAGCAGTGAGCTGGTGCACAAATTCTGATAATATCCAATAAAATCCACAGTGGGTAGCTTTAAAGTGTTGACCGTGAAATGCTGCATGTAGCTGCCCTCATTTTCAGCACCTGTCCCAAACCGCGTTCTCCGGTTGGTGTCGCGGGGGTCCGTCAAACACGGCGAGGCTCCTCCCCGGCTGGGTCAGCCGTAACAACATAAAGCCACAAGAGTTACCCCGACAGAGGAGCCCGCAAACAGGTAGGTATTGCTTCACAAAATTTTCTTTAATGAAGGCTGAGCAGAGAAAGTCAAACACTTGCAGCGTTTATGTCAGCCTGATGCATTTCATGGTTATACCACTTCTTCAGAGGCTTGACAACAGAGTTCACGCAACCACAAATGCTTCTCTACTTAATGACAGTGTCCAGCCCCCCAGTGGGCGTGGCCGCTCGCACGGCCTTCTGGAACTTGTGGTAGCATAGTATTGCTGCAGTGAGCTGCTGCGCAAATTCTGATAATATCCAATAAAATCCACAGTGGGTAGCTTTAAAGTGTTGACCTTGAAATGCTGCACGTAGCTGCCCTCATTTTCAGCACCTGTCCCAAACCGCGTTTGCCGGTTGGCGTCGCAGGGGTCCGTCAAACACGGTGAGGCTCCTCCATGGCTGGGTCAGCAGTAAAAACATAAAGCCACAAGAGCTACCCCTACAGACGAGCCTGCAAACAGGTAGGTATTGCTTTACAAAATTTTCTTAAGTGAAGGCTGCAGCTGAGAAAGTCAAACACTTGCAGCGTTTATCTCAGCCTGACGCGTTTCATGGTTATACCACTTCTTCAGAGGCTTGACAACAGAGTTCTCGCAACCACAAATGCTTCTCCACTTAATGACAGTGTCCAGCCACCCAGTGGGCGTGGCCGCTCGCACGGCCTTCTGGAACTTGTGGTAGCATAGTATTGCTGCAGTGAGCTGCTGCGCAAATTCTGATAATATCCAATAAAATCCACAGTGGGTAGCTTTAAAGTGTGGACCTTGAAATGCTGCACGTAGCTGCCCTCATTTTCAGCACCTGTCCCAAACCGCGTTCGCCGGTTGGCGTCGTGGGGGTCCGTCAAACACGGTGAGGCTCCTCCCCGGCTGGGTCAGCCGTAACAACATAAAGCCACAAGAGTTAACCCTACAGAGGAGCCCGCCAACAGGTAGGTATTGCTTCACAAAATTTTCTTTAATGAAGGCTGCAGCAGAGAAAGTCAAACACTTGCAGCGTTTATCTCAGCCTGACGCATTTCATGGTTATACCACTTCTTCAGAGGCTTGACAACAGAGTTCATGCAACCACAAATGCTTCTCCACTTAATGACAGTGTCCAGCCCCCCAGGGGGCGTGGCTGCTCGCACGGCCTTCTGGAACTTGTGGTAGCATAGTATTGCTGCAGTGAGCTGGCGTGCAAATTTTGATAATATCCAATAAAATCCACAATGGGTAGCTTTAAAGTGTTGACCTTGAAATGCTGCACGTAGCTGCCCTCATTTTCAGCACCTGTCCCAAACCGCGTTAGCCGGTTGGCGTCGCGGGGGTCCGTCAAACACGGCGAGGCTCCTCCCCGGCTGGGTCAGCCGTGACAACATAAAGCCACAAGAGTTACCCCTACAGACGAGCCCGCTAACAGGTAGGTATTGCTTATCAAAATTTTCTTTAATGATGGCTGCAGCAGAGAAAGTCAAACACTTGCACGTTTATCTCTGCCTGACGCGTTTCATGGTTATACCACTTCTTCAGAGGCTTGACAACAGAGTTCACGCAACAACAAATGCTTCTCCACCTAATGACAGTGTCCAGCGCCCCAGTGGGCGTTGCCGCTCGCACGGCCTTCTGGAACTTGTGGTAGCATAGTATTGCTGCAGTGAGCTGGTGCGCAAATTCTGATAATATCCAATAAAATCCACAGTGGGTAGCTTTAAAGTGTTGACCTTGAAATGCTGCATGTAGCTGCCCTCATTTTCTGCACCTGTCCCAAACCGCGTTCGCCGGTTGGCATCGTCGGGGTCCATCAAACACAGCAAGGCTCCTCCCCAGCTGGGTCAGCAGTAACAACGTAAAGCCACAAGAGTTACCCCTACAGAGGAGCCCGTAAACAGGTAGGTATCGCTTCAGAACATTTTCTTTAATGAAGGCTGCAGCAGAGAAAGTCAAACACTTGCAGCGTTTATCTCAGCTTGACGCGTTTCATGGTTATACCACTTCTTCAGTGGCCTCACAACAGAGTTCACGCAACCACAAATGCTTCTCCACTTAATGACAGTGTGCAGCCCCCCAGTGGGCGTGGCCGCTCGCACGGCCTTCTGGAACTTGTGGTAGCATAGTATTGCTGCAGTGAGCTGGCACACAGATTCTGATAACATCCAATAAAATCCCCAGTGGGTAGCTTTAAAGTGTTGACCTTGAAATGCTGCACGTAGCTGCCCTCATTTTCACCACCTGGCCCAAACCGCATTCGCCGGTTGGCGTTGCGGAGGTCCGTAAAACAAGGCAAGGCTTCTCCCCGGCTGGGTCAGCTTTAACAACATAAAGCCACAAGAGTTACCCCTACAGAGGAGCCCACAAACAGGTAGGTATTGTTTCACAAAATTTTCTTTAATGAAGGCTGCAGCAGAGAAAGTCAAACACTTGCAGCGTTTATCTCAGCCTGACGCGTTTCATGGTTATACCACTTCTTCAGAGGCTTGACAACAGAGTTCACGCTACCACAAATGCTTCTCCACTTAATGACAGTGTCCAGCCCCCCAGGGGTGTGGCCGCTCGCACGGCCTTCTGGAATTTGTGGTAGCATAGTATTGCTGCAGTGAACTGGCGCGCAAATTTTGATAATATCCAATAAAATGCACAGTGGGTAGATTTAAACTGTTGACCTTGAAATGCTGCACGTAGCTGCCCTCATTTTTAGCACCAGTCAAAAACCGCGTTCACCGGTTGGCGTCGTGGGGGTCCGTCAAACACGGCGAGGCTCCTCCCCAGGTGGGTCAGCCGTAACAACATAAAGCCACAAGAGTTACCCCTACAGAGGAGCCCGCAAACAGGTAGGTATTGCTTCACAAACTTTTCTTTAATGAAGGCTGCAGCAGAGAAAGTCAAACACTTGCAGCGTTTATCTCAGCCTGACGCATTTCATGGTTATACCACTTCTTCAGAGGCTTGACAACAGAGTTCATGCAACCACAAATGCTTCTCCACTTAATAACAGAGTCCAGCCCCCCAGTGGGCGTGGCCACTCGCACGGCCTTCTGGAACTTTTGGTAGCATAGTTTTACTGCAGTGAGCTGGCACACAAATTCTGATAACATCCAATAAAATCCACAGTGGGTAGCTTTAAAGTGTTGACCTTGAAATGCTGCACGTAGCTGCCCTCATTTTCACCACCTGGCCCAAACCGCGTTCGCCGGTTGGCGTTGCGGAGGTCCGTAAAACAAGGCAAGGCTCCTCCCCGGCTGGGTCAGCTTTAACAACATAAAGCCACAAGAGTTACCCCTACAGAGGAGCCCGCAAACAGGTAGGTATTGTTTCACAAAATTTTCTTTAATGAAGGCTGCAGCAGAGAAAGTCAAACACTTGCAGCGTTTATCTCAGCCTGACGCGTTTCATGGTTATACCACTTCTTCAGAGGCTTGACAACAGAGTTCACGCAACCACAAATGCTTCTCCACTTAATGACAGTGTCCAGCCCCCCACTGGGCGTGGCCCCTCGCAATGCCTTCTGGAACTTGTGGTAGCATAGTGTTGCTGCAGTGAGCTGGTGCGCAAATTCTGATAATATCCAATAAAATCCACAGTGGGTAGCTTTAAAGTGTTGACCTTGAAATGCTGCACGTAGCTGCCCTCATTTTCTGCACCTGTCCCAAACCGCGTTCGCCGTTTGGCATCGTCGGGGTCCGTCAAACACGGCGAGGCTCCTCCCTGGCTGGGTCAGCTGTAACAACATAAAGCTACAAGAGTTACCCCTACAGAGGAGCCCGTAAACAGGTAGGTATCGCTTCACAAAATTTTCTTTAATGAAGGCTGCAGCAGAGAAAGTCAAACACTTGCAGCGTTTATCTCAGCCTGACGCGTTTCATGGTTATACCACTTCTTCAGAGGCCTCACAACAGAGTTCACGCAACCACAAATGCTTCTCCACTTAATGACAGTGTGCAGCCTCCCAGTGCGCGTGGCCGCTCGCACGGCCTTCTGGAACTTGTGGTAGCATAGTATTGCTGCAGTGAGCTGGCACACAAATTCTGATAACATCCAATAAAATCCACAGTGGGTAGCTTTAAAGTGTTGACCTTGAAATGCTGCACGTAGCTGCCCTCATTTTCACCACCTGGCCCAAACCGCGTTCGCCGGTTGGCGTTGCGGAGGTCCGTAAAACAAGGCAAGGCTCCTCCCCGGCTGGGTCAGCTTTAACAACATAAAGCCACAAGAGTTACCCCTACAGAGGAGCCCGCAAACAGGTAGGTATTGTTTCACAAAATTTTCTTTAATGAAGGCTGCAGCAGAGAAAGTCAAACACTTGCAGCGTTTATCTCAGCCTGACGCGTTTCATGGTTATACCACTTCTTCAGAGGCTTGACAACAGAGTTCACGCAACCACAAATGCTTCTCCACTTAATGACAGTGTCCAGCCCCCCACTGGGCGTGGCCCCTCGCAATGCCTTCTGGAACTTGTGGTAGCATAGTGTTGCTGCAGTGAGCTGGTGCGCAAATTCTGATAATATCCAATAAAATCCACAGTGGGTAGCTTTAAAGTGTTGACCTTGAAATGCTGCACGTAGCTGCCCTCATTTTCTGCACCTGTCCCAAACCGCGTTCGCCGTTTGGCATCGTCGGGGTCCGTCAAACACGGCGAGGCTCCTCCCTGGCTGGGTCAGCTGTAACAACATAAAGCTACAAGAGTTACCCCTACAGAGGAGCCCGTAAACAGGTAGGTATCGCTTCACAAAATTTTCTTTAATGAAGGCTGCAGCAGAGAAAGTCAAACACTTGCAGCGTTTATCTCAGCCTGACGCGTTTCATGGTTATACCACTTCTTCAGAGGCCTCACAACAGAGTTCACGCAACCACAAATGCTTCTCCACTTAATGACAGTGTGCAGCCCCCCAGTGCGCGTGGCCGCTCGCACGGCCTTCTGGAACTTGTGGTAGCATAGTATTGCTGCAGTGAGCTGACACACAAATTCTGATAACATCCAATAAAATCCACAGTGGGTAGCTTTAAAGTGTTGACCTTGAAATGCTGCACGTAGCTGCCCTCATTTTCACCACCTGGCCCAAACCGCGTTCGCCGGTTGGCGTCGCGAGGGTCCATCAAACATGGCGAGAGTCCTCCCCGGTTGGGTCCGCTGTAACAACATGAAGCCACAAGAGTTACCCCTACAGAGGAGCCTGCAAACAGGTAGGTATTGCTTCACAAAATGTTCTTTAATGAAGGCTGCAGCAGAGAAAGTCAATCACTTGCAGCGTTCATCTCAGCCTGACGCGTTTCATGGTTATACCACTTCTTCAGAGGCTTGACAACAGAGTTCACCCAACCACAAATGCTTCTCCACTTAATGACAGTGTCCAGCCCCCCACTGGGCGTGGCCCCTCGCAATGCCTTCTTGAACTTGTGAGTGTTGCTGCAGTGAGCTGGTGCGCAAATTCTGATAATATCCAATAAAATCCACAGTGGGTAGCTTTAAAGTGTTGACCTTGAAATGCAGCATGTAGCTGCCCTCATTTTCTGCACCTGTCCCAAACCGCGTTCGCTGGTTGGCATCGTCGGGGTCCGTCAAACACGGCGAGGCTCCTCCCCGGCTGGGTCAGCCGTAACAACATAAAGCCACAAGAGTTACCCCTACAGAGGAGCCCGGAAACAGGTAGGTATCGCTTCACAACATTTTCTTTAATGAAGGCTGCAGCAGAGAAAGTCAAACACTTGCAGCGTTTATCTCAGCCTGACGCGTTTCATGGTTATACCACTTCTTCAGAGGCCTCACAACAGAGTTCACGCAACCACAAATGCTTCTCCACTTAATGACAGTGTGCAGCCCCCCCAGTGTGCGTGGCCGCTCGCACGGCCTTCTGGAACTTGTGGTAGCATAGTATTGCTGCAGTGAGCTGGCACACAAATTCTGATAACATCCAATAAAATCCACAGTGGGTAGCTTTAAAGTGTTGACCTTGAAATGCTGCACGTAGCTGCCCTCATTTTCACCACCTGGCCCAAACCGCGTTCGCCGGTTGGCGTTGCGGAGGTCCGTAAAACAAGGCAAGGCTCCTCCCCGGCTGGGTCAGCTTTAACAACATAAAGCCACAAGAGTTACCCCTACAGAGGAGCCCGCAAACAGGTAGGTATTGTTTCACAAAATTTTCTTTAATGAAGGCTGCAGCAGAGAAAGTCAAACACTTGCAGCGTTTATCTCAGCCTGACGCGTTTCATGGTTATACCACTTCTTCAGAGGCTTGACAACAGAGTTCACGCAACCACAAATGCTTCTCCACTTAATGACAGTGTCCAGCCCCCCACTGGGCGTGGCCCCTCGCAATGCCTTCTGGAACTTGTGGTAGCATAGTGTTGCTGCAGTGAGCTGGTGCACAAATTCTGATAATATCAAATAAAATCCACAGTGGGTAGCTTTAAAGTGTTGACCTTGAAATGCTGCACGTAGCTGCCCTCATTTTCTGCACCTGTCCCAAACCGCGTTCGCCGTTTGGCATCGTCGGGGTCCGTCAAACACGGCGAGGCTCCTCCCTGGCTGGGTCAGCTGTAACAACATAAAGCTACAAGAGTTACCCCTACAGAGGAGCCCGTAAACAGGTAGGTATCGCTTCACAAAATTTTCTTTAATGAAGGCTGCAGCAGAGAAAGTCAAACACTTGCAGCGTTTATCTCAGCCTGACGCGTTTCATGGTTATACCACTTCTTCAGAGGCCTCACAACAGAGTTCACGCAACCACAAATGCTTCTCCACTTAATGACAGTGTGCAGCCCCCCAGTGCGCGTGGCCGCTCGCACGGCCTTCTGGAACTTGTGGTAGCATAGTATTGCTGCAGTGAGCTGGCACACAAATTCTGATAACATCCAATAAAATCCACAGTGGGTAGCTTTAAAGTGTTGACCTTGAAATGCTGCACGCAGCTGCCCTCATTTTCACCACCTGGCCCAAACCGCATTCGCCGGTTGGCATTGCGGAGGTCCGTAAAACAAGGCAAGGCTCCTCCCCGGCTGGGTCAGCTTTAACAACATAAAGCCACAAGAGTTACCCCTACAGAGGAGCCCGCAAACAGGTAGGTATTGTTTCACAAAATTTTCTTTAATGAAGGCTGCAGCAGAGAAAGTCAAACACTTGCAGCGTTTATCTCAGCCTGACGCGTTTCATGGATATACCACTTCTTCAGAGGCTTGGCAACAGACTCGCAATGCCTTCTGGAACTTGTGGTAGCATAGTGTTGCAGCAGTGAGCTGGTGCACAAATTCTGATAATATCCAATAAAATCCACAGTGGGTAGCTTTAAAGTGTTTACCTTGAAATGCTGCACCTAGCTGCCCTCATTTTCTGCACCTGTCCCAAACCGCGTTCGCTGGTTGGCATCGTGGGGGTCCGTCAAACACGGCGAGGCTCCTCCCCGGCTGGGTCAGCCGTAACAGCGTAAAGCCGCAAGAGTTACCCCTACAGAGGAGCCCGCAAACAGGTAGGTATTGTTTCACAAAATTTTCTTTAATGAAGGCTGCAGCAGAGAAAGTCAAACACTTGCAGCGTTTATCTCAGCCTGACGCGTTTCATGGATATACCACTTCTTCAGAGGCTTGGCAACAGACTCGCAATGCCTTCTGGAACTTGTGGTAGCATAGTGTTGCAGCAGTGAGCTGGTGCACAAATTCTGATAATATCCAATAAAATCCACAGTGGGTAGCTTTAAAGTGTTGACCGTGAAATGCTGCATGTAGCTGCCCTCATTTTCAGCACCTGTCCCAAACCGCGTTCTCCGGTTGGTGTCGCGGGGGTCCGTCAAACACGGCGAGGCTCCTCCCCGGCTGGGTCAGCCGTAACAACATAAAGCCACAAGAGTTACCCCGACAGAGGAGCCCGCAAACAGGTAGGTATTGCTTCACAAAATTTTCTTTAATGAAGGCTGAGCAGAGAAAGTCAAACACTTGCAGCGTTTATGTCAGCCTGATGCATTTCATGGTTATACCACTTCTTCAGAGGCTTGACAACAGAGTTCACGCAACCACAAATGCTTCTCTACTTAATGACAGTGTCCAGCCCCCCAGTGGGCGTGGCCGCTCGCACGGCCTTCTGGAACTTGTGGTAGCATAGTATTGCTGCAGTGAGCTGCTGCGCAAATTCTGATAATATCCAATAAAATCCACAGTGGGTAGCTTTAAAGTGTTGACCTTGAAATGCTGCACGTAGCTGCCCTCATTTTCAGCACCTGTCCCAAACCGCGTTTGCCGGTTGGCGTCGCAGGGGTCCGTCAAACACGGTGAGGCTCCTCCACGGCTGGGTCAGCAGTAAAAACATAAAGCCACAAGAGCTACCCCTACAGACGAGCCCGCAAACAGGTAGGTATTGCTTTACAAAATTTTCTTAAGTGAAGGCTGCAGCTGAGAAAGTCAAACACTTGCAGCGTTTATCTCAGCCTGACGCGTTTCATGGTTATACCACTTCTTCAGAGGCTTGACAACAGAGTTCTCGCAACCACAAATGCTTCTCCACTTAATGACAGTGTCCAGCCACCCAGTGGGCGTGGCCGCTCGCACGGCCTTCTGGAACTTGTGGTAGCATAGTATTGCTGCAGTGAGCTGCTGCGCAAATTCTGATAATATCCAATAAAATCCACAGTGGGTAGCTTTAAAGTGTGGACCTTGAAATGCTGCACGTAGCTGCCCTCATTTTCAGCACCTGTCCCAAACCGCGTTCGCCGGTTGGCGTCGTGGGGGTCCGTCAAACACGGTGAGGCTCCTCCCCGGCTGGGTCAGCCGTAACAACATAAAGCCACAAGAGTTAACCCTACAGAGGAGCCCGCCAACAGGTAGGTATTGCTTCACAAAATTTTCTTTAATGAAGGCTGCAGCAGAGAAAGTCAAACACTTGCAGCGTTTATCTCAGCCTGACGCATTTCATGGTTATACCACTTCTTCAGAGGCTTGACAACAGAGTTCATGCAACCACAAATGCTTCTCCACTTAATGACAGTGTCCAGCCCCCCAGGGGGCGTGGCTGCTCGCACGGCCTTCTGGAACTTGTGGTAGCATAGTATTGCTGCAGTGAGCTGGCGTGCAAATTTTGATAATATCCAATAAAATCCACAATGGGTAGCTTTAAAGTGTTGACCTTGAAATGCTGCACGTAGCTGCCCTCATTTTCAGCACCTGTCCCAAACCGCGTTAGCCGGTTGGCGTCGCGGGGGTCCGTCAAACACGGCGAGGCTCCTCCCCGGCTGGGTCAGCCGTGACAACATAAAGCCACAAGAGTTACCCCTACAGACGAGCCCGCTAACAGGTAGGTATTGCTTATCAAAATTTTCTTTAATGATGGCTGCAGCAGAGAAAGTCAAACACTTGCACGTTTATCTCTGCCTGACGCGTTTCATGGTTATACCACTTCTTCAGAGGCTTGACAACAGAGTTCACGCAACAACAAATGCTTCTCCACCTAATGACAGTGTCCAGCGCCCCAGTGGGCGTTGCCGCTCGCACGGCCTTCTGGAACTTGTGGTAGCATAGTATTGCTGCAGTGAGCTGGTGCGCAAATTCTGATAATATCCAATAAAATCCACAGTGGGTAGCTTTAAAGTGTTGACCTTGAAATGCTGCATGTAGCTGCCCTCATTTTCTGCACCTGTCCCAAACCGCGTTCGCCGGTTGGCATCGTCGGGGTCCATCAAACACAGCAAGGCTCCTCCCCAGCTGGGTCAGCAGTAACAACGTAAAGCCACAAGAGTTACCCCTACAGAGGAGCCCGTAAACAGGTAGGTATCGCTTCAGAAAATTTTCTTTAATGAAGGCTGCAGCAGAGAAAGTCAAACACTTGCAGCGTTTATCTCAGCTTGACGCGTTTCATGGTTATACCACTTCTTCAGTGGCCTCACAACAGAGTTCACGCAACCACAAATGCTTCTCCACTTAATGACAGTGTGCAGCCCCCCAGTGGGCGTGGCCGCTCGCACGGCCTTCTGGAACTTGTGGTAGCATAGTATTGCTGCAGTGAGCTGGCACACAGATTCTGATAACATCCAATAAAATCCCCAGTGGGTAGCTTTAAAGTGTTGACCTTGAAATGCTGCACGTAGCTGCCCTCATTTTCACCACCTGGCCCAAACCGCATTCGCCGGTTGGCGTTGCGGAGGTCCGTAAAACAAGGCAAGGCTTCTCCCCGGCTGGGTCAGCTTTAACAACATAAAGCCACAAGAGTTACCCCTACAGAGGAGCCCACAAACAGGTAGGTATTGTTTCACAAAATTTTCTTTAATGAAGGCTGCAGCAGAGAAAGTCAAACACTTGCAGCGTTTATCTCAGCCTGACGCGTTTCATGGTTATACCACTTCTTCAGAGGCTTGACAACAGAGTTCACGCTACCACAAATGCTTCTCCACTTAATGACAGTGTCCAGCCCCCCAGGGGTGTGGCCGCTCGCACGGCCTTCTGGAATTTGTGGTAGCATAGTATTGCTGCAGTGAACTGGCGCGCAAATTTTGATAATATCCAATAAAATGCACAGTGGGTAGATTTAAACTGTTGACCTTGAAATGCTGCACGTAGCTGCCCTCATTTTTAGCACCAGTCAAAAACCGCGTTCACCGGTTGGCGTCGTGGGGGTCCGTCAAACACGGCGAGGCTCCTCCCCAGGTGGGTCAGCCGTAACAACATAAAGCCACAAGAGTTACCCCTACAGAGGAGCCCGCAAACAGGTAGGTATTGCTTCACAAACTTTTCTTTAATGAAGGCTGCAGCAGAGAAAGTCAAACACTTGCAGCGTTTATCTCAGCCTGACGCGTTTCATGGTTATACCACTTCTTCAGAGGCTTGACAACAGAGTTCATGCAACCACAAATGCTTCTCCACTTAATAACAGAGTCCAGCCCCCCAGTGGGCGTGGCCACTCGCACGGCCTTCTGGAACTTTTGGTAGCATAGTTTTACTGCAGTGAGCTGGCACACAAATTCTGATAACATCCAATAAAATCCACAGTGGGTAGCTTTAAAGTGTTGACCTTGAAATGCTGCACGTAGCTGCCCTCATTTTCACCACCTGGCCCAAACCGCGTTCGCCGGTTGGCGTTGCGGAGGTCCGTAAAACAAGGCAAGGCTCCTCCCCGGCTGGGTCAGCTTTAACAACATAAAGCCACAAGAGTTACCCCTACAGAGGAGCCCGCAAACAGGTAGGTATTGTTTCACAAAATTTTCTTTAATGAAGGCTGCAGCAGAGAAAGTCAAACACTTGCAGCGTTTATCTCAGCCTGACGCGTTTCATGGTTATACCACTTCTTCAGAGGCTTGACAACAGAGTTCACGCAACCACAAATGCTTCTCCACTTAATGACAGTGTCCAGCCCCCCACTGGGCGTGGCCCCTCGCAATGCCTTCTGGAACTTGTGGTAGCATAGTGTTGCTGCAGTGAGCTGGTGCGCAAATTCTGATAATATCCAATAAAATCCACAGTGGGTAGCTTTAAAGTGTTGACCTTGAAATGCTGCACGTAGCTGCCCTCATTTTCTGCACCTGTCCCAAACCGCGTTCGCCGTTTGGCATCGTCGGGGTCCGTCAAACACGGCGAGGCTCCTCCCTGGCTGGGTCAGCTGTAACAACATAAAGCTACAAGAGTTACCCCTACAGAGGAGCCCGTAAACAGGTAGGTATCGCTTCACAAAATTTTCTTTAATGAAGGCTGCAGCAGAGAAAGTCAAACACTTGCAGCGTTTATCTCAGCCTGACGCGTTTCATGGTTATACCACTTCTTCAGAGGCCTCACAACAGAGTTCACGCAACCACAAATGCTTCTCCACTTAATGACAGTGTGCAGCCTCCCAGTGCGCGTGGCCGCTCGCACGGCCTTCTGGAACTTGTGGTAGCATAGTATTGCTGCAGTGAGCTGGCACACAAATTCTGATAACATCCAATAAAATCCACAGTGGGTAGCTTTAAAGTGTTGACCTTGAAATGCTGCACGTAGCTGCCCTCATTTTCACCACCTGGCCCAAACCGCGTTCGCCGGTTGGCGTTGCGGAGGTCCGTAAAACAAGGCAAGGCTCCTCCCCGGCTGGGTCAGCTTTAACAACATAAAGCCACAAGAGTTACCCCTACAGAGGAGCCCGCAAACAGGTAGGTATTGTTTCACAAAATTTTCTTTAATGAAGGCTGCAGCAGAGAAAGTCAAACACTTGCAGCGTTTATCTCAGCCTGACGCGTTTCATGGTTATACCACTTCTTCAGAGGCTTGACAACAGAGTTAACGCAACCACAAATGCTTCTCCACTTAATGACAGTGTCCAGCCCCCCACTGGGCGTGGCCCCTCGCAATGCCTTCTGGAACTTGTGGTAGCATAGTGTTGCTGCAGTGAGCTGGTGCGCAAATTCTGATAATATCCAATAAAATCCACAGTGGGTAGCTTTAAAGTGTTGACCTTGAAATGCTGCACGTAGCTGCCCTCATTTTCTGCACCTGTCCCAAACCGCGTTCGCCGTTTGGCATCGTCGGGGTCCGTCAAACACGGCGAGGCTCCTCCCTGGCTGGGTCAGCTGTAACAACATAAAGCTACAAGAGTTACCCCTACAGAGGAGCCCGTAAACAGGTAGGTATCGCTTCACAAAATTTTCTTTAATGAAGGCTGCAGCAGAGAAAGTCAAACACTTGCAGCGTTTATCTCAGCCTGACGCGTTTCATGGTTATACCACTTCTTCAGAGGCCTCACAACAGAGTTCACGCAACCACAAATGCTTCTCCACTTAATGACAGTGTGCAGCCTCCCAGTGCGCGTGGCCGCTCGCACGGCCTTCTGGAACTTGTGGTAGCATAGTATTGCTGCAGTGAGCTGGCACACAAATTCTGATAACATCCAATAAAATCCACAGTGGGTAGCTTTAAAGTGTTGACCTTGAAATGCTGCACGTAGCTGCCCTCATTTTCACCACCTGGCCCAAACCGCGTTCGCCGGTTGGCGTTGCGGAGGTCCGTAAAACAAGGCAAGGCTCCTCCCCGGCTGGGTCAGCTTTAACAACATAAAGCCACAAGAGTTACCCCTACAGAGGAGCCCGCAAACAGGTAGGTATTGTTTCACAAAATTTTCTTTAATGAAGGCTGCAGCAGAGAAAGTCAAACACTTGCAGCGTTTATCTCAGCCTGACGCGTTTCATGGTTATACCACTTCTTCAGAGGCTTGACAACAGAGTTCACGCAACCACAAATGCTTCTCCACTTAATGACAGTGTCCAGCCCCCCACTGGGCGTGGCCCCTCCCAATGCCTTCTGGAACTTGTGGTAGCATAGTGTTGCTGCAGTGAGCTGGTGCGCAAATTCTGATAATATCCAATAAAATCCACAGTGGGTAGCTTTAAAGTGTTGACCTTGAAATGCTGCACGTAGCTGCCCTCATTTTCTGCACCTGTCCCAAACCGCGTTCGCCGTTTGGCATCGTCGGGGTCCGTCAAACACGGCGAGGCTCCTCCCTGGCTGGGTCAGCTGTAACAACATAAAGCTACAAGAGTTACCCCTACAGAGGAGCCCGTAAACAGGTAGGTATCGCTTCACAAAATTTTCTTTAATGAAGGCTGCAGCAGAGAAAGTCAAACACTTGCAGCGTTTATCTCAGCCTGACGCGTTTCATGGTTATACCACTTCTTCAGAGGCCTCACAACAGAGTTCACGCAACCACAAATGCTTCTCCACTTAATGACAGTGTGCAGCCCCCCAGTGCGCGTGGCCGCTCGCACGGCCTTCTGGAACTTGTGGTAGCATAGTATTGCTGCAGTGAGCTGGCACACAAATTCTGATAACATCCAATAAAATCCACAGTGGGTAGCTTTAAAGTGTTGACCTTGAAATGCTGCACGTAGCTGCCCTCATTTTCACCACCTGGCCCAAACCGCGTTCGCCGGTTGGCGTCGCGAGGGTCCATCAAACATGGCGAGAGTCCTCCCCGGTTGGGTCCGCTGTAACAACATGAAGCCACAAGAGTTACCCCTACAGAGAAGCCTGCAAACAGGTAGGTATTGCTTCACAAAATGTTCTTTAATGAAGGCTGCAGCAGAGAAAGTCAATCACTTGCAGCGTTCATCTCAGCCTGACGCGTTTCATGGTTATACCACTTCTTCAGAGGCTTGACAACAGAGTTCACCCAACCACAAATGCTTCTCCACTTAATGACAGTGTCCAGCCCCCCACTGGGCGTGGCCCCTCGCAATGCCTTCTTGAACTTGTGAGTGTTGCTGCAGTGAGCTGGTGCGCAAATTCTGATAATATCCAATAAAATCCACAGTGGGTAGCTTTAAAGTGTTGACCTTGAAATGCAGCATGTAGCTGCCCTCATTTTCTGCACCTGTCCCAAACCGCGTTCGCTGGTTGGCATCGTCGGGGTCCGTCAAACACGGCGAGGCTCCTCCCCGGCTGGGTCAGCCGTAACAACATAAAGCCACAAGAGTTACCCCTACAGGGGAGCCCGGAAACAGGTAGGTATCGCTTCACAACATTTTCTTTAATGAAGGCTGCAGCAGAGAAAGTCAAACACTTGCAGCGTTTATCTCAGCCTGACGCGTTTCATGGTTATACCACTTCTTCAGAGGCCTCACAACAGAGTTCACGCAACCACAAATGCTTCTCCACTTAATGACAGTGTGCAGCCCCCCCAGTGTGCGTGGCCGCTCGCACGGCCTTCTGGAACTTGTGGTAGCATAGTATTGCTGCAGTGAGCTGGCACACAAATTCTGATAACATCCAATAAAATCCACAGTGGGTAGCTTTAAAGTGTTGACCTTGAAATGCTGCACGTAGCTGCCCTCATTTTCACCACCTGGCCCAAACCGCGTTCGCCGGTTGGCGTTGCGGAGGTCCGTCAAACAAGGCAAGGCTCCTCCCCGGCTGGGTCAGCTTTAACAACATAAAGCCACAAGAGTTACCCCTACAGAGGAGCCCGCAAACAGGTAGGTATTGTTTCACAAAATTTTCTTTAATGAAGGCTGCAGCAGAGAAAGTCAAACACTTGCAGCGTTTATCTCAGCCTGACGCGTTTCATGGTTATACCACTTCTTCAGAGGCTTGACAACAGAGTTCACGCAACCACAAATGCTTCTCCACTTAATGACAGTGTCCAGCCCCCCACTGGGCGTGGCCCCTCGCAATGCCTTCTGGAACTTGTGGTAGCATAGTGTTGCTGCAGTGAGCTGGTGCACAAATTCTGATAATATCAAATAAAATCCACAGTGGGTAGCTTTAAAGTGTTGACCTTGAAATGCTGCACGTAGCTGCCCTCATTTTCTGCACCTGTCCCAAACCGCGTTCGCCGTTTGGCATCGTCGGGGTCCGTCAAACACGGCGAGGCTCCTCCCTGGCTGGGTCAGCTGTAACAACATAAAGCTACAAGAGTTACCCCTACAGAGGAGCCCGTAAACAGGTAGGTATCGCTTCACAAAATTTTCTTTAATGAAGGCTGCAGCAGAGAAAGTCAAACACTTGCAGCGTTTATCTCAGCCTGACGCGTTTCATGGTTATACCACTTCTTCAGAGGCCTCACAACAGAGTTCACGCAACCACAAATGCTTCTCCACTTAATGACAGTGTGCAGCCCCCCAGTGCGCGTGGCCGCTCGCACGGCCTTCTGGAACTTGTGGTAGCATAGTATTGCTGCAGTGAGCTGGCACACAAATTCTGATAACATCCAATAAAATCCACAGTGGGTAGCTTTAAAGTGTTGACCTTGAAATGCTGCACGCAGCTGCCCTCATTTTCACCACCTGGCCCAAACCGCATTCGCCGGTTGGCATTGCGGAGGTCCGTAAAACAAGGCAAGGCTCCTCCCCGGCTGGGTCAGCTTTAACAACATAAAGCCACAAGAGTTACCCCTACAGAGGAGCCCGCAAACAGGTAGGTATTGTTTCACAAAATTTTCTTTAATGAAGGCTGCAGCAGAGAAAGTCAAACACTTGCAGCGTTTATCTCAGCCTGACGCGTTTCATGGATATACCACTTCTTCAGAGGCTTGGCAACAGACTCGCAATGCCTTCTGGAACTTGTGGTAGCATAGTGTTGCAGCAGTGAGCTGGTGCACAAATTCTGATAATATCCAATAAAATCCACAGTGGGTAGCTTTAAAGTGTTTACCTTGAAATGCTGCACCTAGCTGCCCTCATTTTCTGCACCTGTCCCAAACCGCGTTCGCTGGTTGGCATCGTGGGGGTCCGTCAAACACGGCGAGGCTCCTCCCCGGCTGGGTCAGCCGTAACAGCGTAAAGCCGCAAGAGTTACCCCTACAGAGGAGCCCGCAAACAGGTAGGTATTGTTTCACAAAATTTTCTTTAATGAAGGCTGCAGCAGAGAAAGTCAAACACTTGCAGCGTTTATCTCAGCCTGACGCGTTTCATGGATATACCACTTCTTCAGAGGCTTGGCAACAGACTCGCAATGCCTTCTGGAACTTGTGGTAGCATAGTGTTGCAGCAGTGAGCTGGTGCACAAATTCTGATAATATCCAATAAAATCCACAGTGGGTAGCTTTAAAGTGTTGACCGTGAAATGCTGCATGTAGCTGCCCTCATTTTCAGCACCTGTCCCAAACCGCGTTCTCCGGTTGGTGTCGCGGGGGTCCGTCAAACACGGCGAGGCTCCTCCCCGGCTGGGTCAGCCGTAACAACATAAAGCCACAAGAGTTACCCCGACAGAGGAGCCCGCAAACAGGTAGGTATTGCTTCACAAAATTTTCTTTAATGAAGGCTGAGCAGAGAAAGTCAAACACTTGCAGCGTTTATGTCAGCCTGATGCATTTCATGGTTATACCACTTCTTCAGAGGCTTGACAACAGAGTTCACGCAACCACAAATGCTTCTCTACTTAATGACAGTGTCCAGCCCCCCAGTGGGCGTGGCCGCTCGCACGGCCTTCTGGAACTTGTGGTAGCATAGTATTGCTGCAGTGAGCTGCTGCGCAAATTCTGATAATATCCAATAAAATCCACAGTGGGTAGCTTTAAAGTGTTGACCTTGAAATGCTGCACGTAGCTGCCCTCATTTTCAGCACCTGTCCCAAACCGCGTTTGCCGGTTGGCGTCGCAGGGGTCCGTCAAACACGGTGAGGCTCCTCCACGGCTGGGTCAGCAGTAAAAACATAAAGCCACAAGAGCTACCCCTACAGACGAGCCCGCAAACAGGTAGGTATTGCTTTACAAAATTTTCTTAAGTGAAGGCTGCAGCTGAGAAAGTCAAACACTTGCAGCGTTTATCTCAGCCTGACGCGTTTCATGGTTATACCACTTCTTCAGAGGCTTGACAACAGAGTTCTCGCAACCACAAATGCTTCTCCACTTAATGACAGTGTCCAGCCACCCAGTGGGCGTGGCCGCTCGCACGGCCTTCTGGAACTTGTGGTAGCATAGTATTGCTGCAGTGAGCTGCTGCGCAAATTCTGATAATATCCAATAAAATCCACAGTGGGTAGCTTTAAAGTGTGGACCTTGAAATGCTGCACGTAGCTGCCCTCATTTTCAGCACCTGTCCCAAACCGCGTTCGCCGGTTGGCGTCGTGGGGGTCCGTCAAACACGGTGAGGCTCCTCCCCGGCTGGGTCAGCCGTAACAACATAAAGCCACAAGAGTTAACCCTACAGAGGAGCCCGCCAACAGGTAGGTATTGCTTCACAAAATTTTCTTTAATGAAGGCTGCAGCAGAGAAAGTCAAACACTTGCAGCGTTTATCTCAGCCTGACGCATTTCATGGTTATACCACTTCTTCAGAGGCTTGACAACAGAGTTCATGCAACCACAAATGCTTCTCCACTTAATGACAGTGTCCAGCCCCCCAGGGGGCGTGGCTGCTCGCACGGCCTTCTGGAACTTGTGGTAGCATAGTATTGCTGCAGTGAGCTGGCGTGCAAATTTTGATAATATCCAATAAAATCCACAATGGGTAGCTTTAAAGTGTTGACCTTGAAATGCTGCACGTAGCTGCCCTCATTTTCAGCACCTGTCCCAAACCGCGTTAGCCGGTTGGCGTCGCGGGGGTCAGTCAAACACGGCGAGGCTCCTCCCCGGCTGGGTCAGCCGTGACAACATAAAGCCACAAGAGTTACCCCTACAGACGAGCCCGCTAACAGGTAGGTATTGCTTATCAAAATTTTCTTTAATGATGGCTGCAGCAGAGAAAGTCAAACACTTGCACGTTTATCTCTGCCTGACGCGTTTCATGGTTATACCACTTCTTCAGAGGCTTGACAACAGAGTTCACGCAACAACAAATGCTTCTCCACCTAATGACAGTGTCCAGCGCCCCAGTGGGCGTTGCCGCTCGCACGGCCTTCTGGAACTTGTGGTAGCATAGTATTGCTGCAGTGAGCTGGTGCGCAAATTCTGATAATATCCAATAAAATCCACAGTGGGTAGCTTTAAAGTGTTGACCTTGAAATGCTGCATGTAGCTGCCCTCATTTTCTGCACCTGTCCCAAACCGCGTTCGCCGGTTGGCATCGTCGGGGTCCATCAAACACAGCAAGGCTCCTCCCCAGCTGGGTCAGCAGTAACAACGTAAAGCCACAAGAGTTACCCCTACAGAGGAGCCCGTAAACAGGTAGGTATCGCTTCAGAAAATTTTCTTTAATGAAGGCTGCAGCAGAGAAAGTCAAACACTTGCAGCGTTTATCTCAGCTTGACGCGTTTCATGGTTATACCACTTCTTCAGTGGCCTCACAACAGAGTTCACGCAACCACAAATGCTTCTCCACTTAATGACAGTGTGCAGCCCCCCAGTGGGCGTGGCCGCTCGCACGGCCTTCTGGAACTTGTGGTAGCATAGTATTGCTGCAGTGAGCTGGCACACAGATTCTGATAACATCCAATAAAATCCCCAGTGGGTAGCTTTAAAGTGTTGACCTTGAAATGCTGCACGTAGCTGCCCTCATTTTCACCACCTGGCCCAAACCGCATTCGCCGGTTGGCGTTGCGGAGGTCCGTAAAACAAGGCAAGGCTTCTCCCCGGCTGGGTCAGCTTTAACAACATAAAGCCACAAGAGTTACCCCTACAGAGGAGCCCACAAACAGGTAGGTATTGTTTCACAAAATTTTCTTTAATGAAGGCTGCAGCAGAGAAAGTCAAACACTTGCAGCGTTTATCTCAGCCTGACGCGTTTCATGGTTATACCACTTCTTCAGAGGCTTGACAACAGAGTTCACGCTACCACAAATGCTTCTCCACTTAATGACAGTGTCCAGCCCCCCAGGGGTGTGGCCGCTCGCACGGCCTTCTGGAATTTGTGGTAGCATAGTATTGCTGCAGTGAACTGGCGCGCAAATTTTGATAATATCCAATAAAATGCACAGTGGGTAGATTTAAACTGTTGACCTTGAAATGCTGCACGTAGCTGCCCTCATTTTTAGCACCAGTCAAAAACCGCGTTCACCGGTTGGCGTCGTGGGGGTCCGTCAAACACGGCGAGGCTCCTCCCCAGGTGGGTCAGCCGTAACAACATAAAGCCACAAGAGTTACCCCTACAGAGGAGCCCGCAAACAGGTAGGTATTGCTTCACAAACTTTTCTTTAATGAAGGCTGCAGCAGAGAAAGTCAAACACTTGCAGCGTTTATCTCAGCCTGACGCGTTTCATGGTTATACCACTTCTTCAGAGGCTTGACAACAGAGTTCATGCAACCACAAATGCTTCTCCACTTAATAACAGAGTCCAGCCCCCCAGTGGGCGTGGCCACTCGCACGGCCTTCTGGAACTTTTGGTAGCATAGTTTTACTGCAGTGAGCTGGCACACAAATTCTGATAACATCCAATAAAATCCACAGTGGGTAGCTTTAAAGTGTTGACCTTGAAATGCTGCACGTAGCTGCCCTCATTTTCACCACCTGGCCCAAACCGCGTTCGCCGGTTGGCGTTGCGGAGGTCCGTAAAACAAGGCAAGGCTCCTCCCCGGCTGGGTCAGCTTTAACAACATAAAGCCACAAGAGTTACCCCTACAGAGGAGCCCGCAAACAGGTAGGTATTGTTTCACAAAATTTTCTTTAATGAAGGCTGCAGCAGAGAAAGTCAAACACTTGCAGCGTTTATCTCAGCCTGACGCGTTTCATGGTTATACCACTTCTTCAGAGGCTTGACAACAGAGTTCACGCAACCACAAATGCTTCTCCACTTAATGACAGTGTCCAGCCCCCCACTGGGCGTGGCCCCTCGCAATGCCTTCTGGAACTTGTGGTAGCATAGTGTTGCTGCAGTGAGCTGGTGCGCAAATTCTGATAATATCCAATAAAATCCACAGTGGGTAGCTTTAAAGTGTTGACCTTGAAATGCTGCACGTAGCTGCCCTCATTTTCTGCACCTGTCCCAAACCGCGTTCGCCGTTTGGCATCGTCGGGGTCCGTCAAACACGGCGAGGCTCCTCCCTGGCTGGGTCAGCTGTAACAACATAAAGCTACAAGAGTTACCCCTACAGAGGAGCCCGTAAACAGGTAGGTATCGCTTCACAAAATGTTCTTTAATGAAGGCTGCAGCAGAGAAAGTCAAACACTTGCAGCGTTTATCTCAGCCTGACGCGTTTCATGGTTATACCACTTCTTCAGAGGCCTCACAACAGAGTTCACGCAACCACAAATGCTTCTCCACTTAATGACAGTGTGCAGCCTCCCAGTGCGCGTGGCCGCTCGCACGGCCTTCTGGAACTTGTGGTAGCATAGTATTGCTGCAGTGAGCTGGCACACAAATTCTGATAACATCCAATAAAATCCACAGTGGGTAGCTTTAAAGTGTTGACCTTGAAATGCTGCACGTAGCTGCCCTCATTTTCACCACCTGGCCCAAACCGCGTTCGCCGGTTGGCGTTGCGGAGGTCCGTAAAACAAGGCAAGGCTCCTCCCCGGCTGGGTCAGCTTTAACAACATAAAGCCACAAGAGTTACCCCTACAGAGGAGCCCGCAAACAGGTAGGTATTGTTTCACAAAATTTTCTTTAATGAAGGCTGCAGCAGAGAAAGTCAAACACTTGCAGCGTTTATCTCAGCCTGACGCGTTTCATAGTTATACCACTTCTTCAGAGGCTTGACAACAGAGTTCACGCAACCACAAATGCTTCTCCACTTAATGACAGTGTCCAGCCCCCCACTGGGCGTGGCCCCTCGCAATGCCTTCTGGAACTTGTGGTAGCATAGTGTTGCTGCAGTGAGCTGGTGCGCAAATTCTGATAATATCCAATAAAATCCACAGTGGGTAGCTTTAAAGTGTTGACCTTGAAATGCTGCACGTAGCTGCCCTCATTTTCTGCACCTGTCCCAAACCGCGTTCGCCGTTTGGCATCGTCGGGGTCCGTCAAACACGGCGAGGCTCCTCCCTGGCTGGGTCAGCTGTAACAACATAAAGCTACAAGAGTTACCCCTACAGAGGAGCCCGTAAACAGGTAGGTATCGCTTCACAAAATTTTCTTTAATGAAGGCTGCAGCAGAGAAAGTCAAACACTTGCAGCGTTTATCTCAGCCTGACGCGTTTCATGGTTATACCACTTCTTCAGAGGCCTCACAACAGAGTTCACGCAACCACAAATGCTTCTCCACTTAATGACAGTGTGCAGCCCCCCAGTGCGCGTGGCCGCTCGCACGGCCTTCTGGAACTTGTGGTAGCATAGTATTGCTGCAGTGAGCTGACACACAAATTCTGATAACATCCAATAAAATCCACAGTGGGTAGCTTTAAAGTGTTGACCTTGAAATGCTGCACGTAGCTGCCCTCATTTTCACCACCTGGCCCAAACCGCGTTCGCCGGTTGGCGTCGCGAGGGTCCATCAAACATGGCGAGAGTCCTCCCCGGTTGGGTCCGCTGTAACAACATGAAGCCACAAGAGTTACCCCTACAGAGGAGCCTGCAAACAGGTAGGTATTGCTTCACAAAATGTTCTTTAATGAAGGCTGCAGCAGAGAAAGTCAATCACTTGCAGCGTTCATCTCAGCCTGACGCGTTTCATGGTTATACCACTTCTTCAGAGGCTTGACAACAGAGTTCACCCAACCACAAATGCTTCTCCACTTAATGACAGTGTCCAGCCCCCCACTGGGCGTGGCCCCTCGCAATGCCTTCTTGAACTTGTGAGTGTTGCTGCAGTGAGCTGGTGCGCAAATTCTGATAATATCCAATAAAATCCACAGTGGGTAGCTTTAAAGTGTTGACCTTGAAATGCAGCATGTAGCTGCCCTCATTTTCTGCACCTGTCCCAAACCGCGTTCGCTGGTTGGCATCGTCGGGGTCCGTCAAACACGGCGAGGCTCCTCCCCGGCTGGGTCAGCCGTAACAACATAAAGCCACAAGAGTTACCCCTACAGAGGAGCCCGGAAACAGGTAGGTATCGCTTCACAACATTTTCTTTAATGAAGGCTGCAGCAGAGAAAGTCAAACACTTGCAGCGTTTATCTCAGCCTGACGCGTTTCATGGTTATACCACTTCTTCAGAGGCCTCACAACAGAGTTCACGCAACCACAAATGCTTCTCCACTTAATGACAGTGTGCAGCCCCCCCAGTGTGCGTGGCCGCTCGCACGGCCTTCTGGAACTTGTGGTAGCATAGTATTGCTGCAGTGAGCTGGCACACAAATTCTGATAACATCCAATAAAATCCACAGTGGGTAGCTTTAAAGTGTTGACCTTGAAATGCTGCACGTAGCTGCCCTCATTTTCACCACCTGGCCCAAACCGCGTTCGCCGGTTGGCGTTGCGGAGGTCCGTAAAACAAGGCAAGGCTCCTCCCCGGCTGGGTCAGCTTTAACAACATAAAGCCACAAGAGTTACCCCTACAGAGGAGCCCGCAAACAGGTAGGTATTGTTTCACAAAATTTTCTTTAATGAAGGCTGCAGCAGAGAAAGTCAAACACTTGCAGCGTTTATCTCAGCCTGACGCGTTTCATGGTTATACCACTTCTTCAGAGGCTTGACAACAGAGTTCACGCAACCACAAATGCTTCTCCACTTAATGACAGTGTCCAGCCCCCCACTGGGCGTGGCCCCTCGCAATGCCTTCTGGAACTTGTGGTAGCATAGTGTTGCTGCAGTGAGCTGGTGCACAAATTCTGATAATATCAAATAAAATCCACAGTGGGTAGCTTTAAAGTGTTGACCTTGAAATGCTGCACGTAGCTGCCCTCATTTTCTGCACCTGTCCCAAACCGCGTTCGCCGTTTGGCATCGTCGGGGTCCGTCAAACACGGCGAGGCTCCTCCCTGGCTGGGTCAGCTGTAACAACATAAAGCTACAAGAGTTACCCCTACAGAGGAGCCCGTAAACAGGTAGGTATCGCTTCACAAAATTTTCTTTAATGAAGGCTGCAGCAGAGAAAGTCAAACACTTGCAGCGTTTATCTCAGCCTGACGCGTTTCATGGTTATACCACTTCTTCAGAGGCCTCACAACAGAGTTCACGCAACCACAAATGCTTCTCCACTTAATGACAGTGTGCAGCCCCCCAGTGCGCGTGGCCGCTCGCACGGCCTTCTGGAACTTGTGGTAGCATAGTATTGCTGCAGTGAGCTGGCACACAAATTCTGATAACATCCAATAAAATCCACAGTGGGTAGCTTTAAAGTGTTGACCTTGAAATGCTGCACGCAGCTGCCCTCATTTTCACCACCTGGCCCAAACCGCATTCGCCGGTTGGCATTGCGGAGGTCCGTAAAACAAGGCAAGGCTCCTCCCCGGCTGGGTCAGCTTTAACAACATAAAGCCACAAGAGTTACCCCTACAGAGGAGCCCGCAAACAGGTAGGTATTGTTTCACAAAATTTTCTTTAATGAAGGCTGCAGCAGAGAAAGTCAAACACTTGCAGCGTTTATCTCAGCCTGACGCGTTTCATGGATATACCACTTCTTCAGAGGCTTGGCAACAGACTCGCAATGCCTTCTGGAACTTGTGGTAGCATAGTGTTGCAGCAGTGAGCTGGTGCACAAATTCTGATAATATCCAATAAAATCCACAGTGGGTAGCTTTAAAGTGTTTACCTTGAAATGCTGCACCTAGCTGCCCTCATTTTCTGCACCTGTCCCAAACCGCGTTCGCCGGTTGGCATCGTCGGGGTCCGTCAAACACGGCGAGGCTCCTCCCTGGCTGGGTCAGCTGTAACAACATAAAGCTACAAGAGTTACCCCTACAGAGGAGCCCGTAAACAGGTAGGTATCGCTTCACAAAATTTTCTTTAATGAAGGCTGCAGCAGAGAAAGTCAAACACTTGCAGCGTTTATCTCAGCCTGACGCGTTTCATGGTTATACCACTTCTTCAGAGGCCTCACAACAGAGTTCACGCAACCACAAATGCTTCTCCACTTAATGACAGTGTGCAGCCCCCCAGTGCGCGTGGCCGCTCGCACGGCCTTCTGGAACTTGTGGTAGCATAGTATTGCTGCAGTGAGCTGGCACACAAATTCTGATAACATCCAATAAAATCCACAGTGGGTAGCTTTAAAGTGTTGACCTTGAAATGCTGCACGTAGCTGCCCTCATTTTCACCACCTGGCCCAAACCGCGTTCGCCGGTTGGCGTCGCGAGGGTCCATCAAACATGGCGAGAGTCCTCCCCGGTTGGGTCCGCTGTAACAACATGAAGCCACAAGAGTTACCCCTACAGAGGAGCCTGCAAACAGGTAGGTATTGCTTCACAAAATGTTCTTTAATGAAGGCTGCAGCAGAGAAAGTCAATCACTTGCAGCGTTCATCTCAGCCTGACGCGTTTCATGGTTATACCACTTCTTCAGAGGCTTGACAACAGAGTTCACCCAACCACAAATGCTTCTCCACTTAATGACAGTGTCCAGCCCCCCACTGGGCGTGGCCCCTCGCAATGCCTTCTTGAACTTGTGAGTGTTGCTGCAGTGAGCTGGTGCGCAAATTCTGATAATATCCAATAAAATCCACAGTGGGTAGCTTTAAAGTGTTGACCTTGAAATGCAGCATGTAGCTGCCCTCATTTTCTGCACCTGTCCCAAACCGCGTTCGCTGGTTGGCATCGTCGGGGTCCGTCAAACACGGCGAGGCTCCTCCCCGGCTGGGTCAGCCGTAACAACATAAAGCCACAAGAGTTACCCCTACAGGGGAGCCCGGAAACAGGTAGGTATCGCTTCACAACATTTTCTTTAATGAAGGCTGCAGCAGAGAAAGTCAAACACTTGCAGCGTTTATCTCAGCCTGACGCGTTTCATGGTTATACCACTTCTTCAGAGGCCTCACAACAGAGTTCACGCAACCACAAATGCTTCTCCACTTAATGACAGTGTGCAGCCCCCCCAGTGTGCGTGGCCGCTCGCACGGCCTTCTGGAACTTGTGGTAGCATAGTATTGCTGCAGTGAGCTGGCACACAAATTCTGATAACATCCAATAAAATCCACAGTGGGTAGCTTTAAAGTGTTGACCTTGAAATGCTGCACGTAGCTGCCCTCATTTTCACCACCTGGCCCAAACCGCGTTCGCCGGTTGGCGTTGCGGAGGTCCGTAAAACAAGGCAAGGCTCCTCCCCGGCTGGGTCAGCTTTAACAACATAAAGCCACAAGAGTTACCCCTACAGAGGAGCCCGCAAACAGGTAGGTATTGTTTCACAAAAATTTCTTTAACCCCTTCCATGCGGGGCGGATTCCCCCGCTGTGCTGAGCGCTGCTTGCGCGGGCATGGTCATGACGGAACGGTTCCGTCATGAGCACAGCTCAACCGACGCTCATGACGGAACCGTTCCGTCATGAGCGCCGAAGGGGTTAATGAAGGCTGCAGCAGAGAAAGTCAAACACTTGCAGCGTTTATCTCAGCCTGACGCGTTTCATGGTTATACCACTTCTTCAGAGGCTTGACAACAGAGTTCACGCAACCACAAATGCTTCTCCACTTAATGACAGTGTCCAGCCCCCCACTGGGCGTGGCCCCTCGCAATGCCTTCTGGAACTTGTGGTAGCATAGTGTTGCTGCAGTGAGCTGGTGCACAAATTCTGATAATATCAAATAAAATCCACAGTGGGTAGCTTTAAAGTGTTGACCTTGAAATGCTGCACGTAGCTGCCCTCATTTTCTGCACCTGTCCCAAACCGCGTTCGCCGTTTGGCATCGTCGGGGTCCGTCAAACACGGCGAGGCTCCTCCCTGGCTGGGTCAGCTGTAACAACATAAAGCTACAAGAGTTACCCCTACAGAGGAGCCCGTAAACAGGTAGGTATCGCTTCACAAAATTTTCTTTAATGAAGGCTGCAGCAGAGAAAGTCATACACTTGCAGCGTTTATCTCAGCCTGACGCGTTTCATGGTTATACCACTTCTTCAGAGGCCTCACAACAGAGTTCACGCAACCACAAATGCTTCTCCACTTAATGACAGTGTGCAGCCCCCCAGTGCGCGTGGCCGCTCGCACGGCCTTCTGGAACTTGTGGTAGCATAGTATTGCTGCAGTGAGCTGGCACACAAATTCTGATAACATCCAATAAAATCCACAGTGGGTAGCTTTAAAGTGTTGACCTTGAAATGCTGCACGCAGCTGCCCTCATTTTCACCACCTGGCCCAAACCGCATTCGCCGGTTGGCATTGCGGAGGTCCGTAAAACAAGGCAAGGCTCCTCCCCGGCTGGGTCAGCTTTAACAACATAAAGCCACAAGAGTTACCCCTACAGAGGAGCCCGCAAACAGGTAGGTATTGTTTCACAAAATTTTCTTTAATGAAGGCTGCAGCAGAGAAAGTCAAACACTTGCAGCGTTTATCTCAGCCTGACGCGTTTCATGGATATACCACTTCTTCAGAGGCTTGGCAACAGACTCGCAATGCCTTCTGGAACTTGTGGTAGCATAGTGTTGCAGCAGTGAGCTGGTGCACAAATTCTGATAATATCCAATAAAATCCACAGTGGGTAGCTTTAAAGTGTTTACCTTGAAATGCTGCACCTAGCTGCCCTCATTTTCTGCACCTGTCCCAAACCGCGTTCGCTGGTTGGCATCGTGGGGGTCCGTCAAACACGGCGAGGCTCCTCCCCGGCTGGGTCAGCCGTAACAGCGTAAAGCCGCAAGAGTTACCCCTACAGAGGAGCCCGCAAACAGGTAGGTATTGTTTCACAAAATTTTCTTTAATGAAGGCTGCAGCAGAGAAAGTCAAACACTTGCAGCGTTTATCTCAGCCTGACGCGTTTCATGGATATACCACTTCTTCAGAGGCTTGGCAACAGACTCGCAATGCCTTCTGGAACTTGTGGTAGCATAGTGTTGCAGCAGTGAGCTGGTGCACAAATTCTGATAATATCCAATAAAATCCACAGTGGGTAGCTTTAAAGTGTTGACCGTGAAATGCTGCATGTAGCTGCCCTCATTTTCAGCACCTGTCCCAAACCGCGTTCTCCGGTTGGTGTCGCGGGGGTCCGTCAAACACGGCGAGGCTCCTCCCCGGCTGGGTCAGCCGTAACAACATAAAGCCACAAGAGTTACCCCGACAGAGGAGCCCGCAAACAGGTAGGTATTGCTTCACAAAATTTTCTTTAATGAAGGCTGAGCAGAGAAAGTCAAACACTTGCAGCGTTTATGTCAGCCTGATGCATTTCATGGTTATACCACTTCTTCAGAGGCTTGACAACAGAGTTCACGCAACCACAAATGCTTCTCTACTTAATGACAGTGTCCAGCCCCCCAGTGGGCGTGGCCGCTCGCACGGCCTTCTGGAACTTGTGGTAGCATAGTATTGCTGCAGTGAGCTGCTGCGCAAATTCTGATAATATCCAATAAAATCCACAGTGGGTAGCTTTAAAGTGTTGACCTTGAAATGCTGCACGTAGCTGCCCTCATTTTCAGCACCTGTCCCAAACCGCGTTTGCCGGTTGGCGTCGCAGGGGTCCGTCAAACACGGTGAGGCTCCTCCACGGCTGGGTCAGCAGTAAAAACATAAAGCCACAAGAGCTACCCCTACAGACGAGCCCGCAAACAGGTAGGTATTGCTTTACAAAATTTTCTCAAGTGAAGGCTGCAGCTGAGAAAGTCAAACACTTGCAGCGTTTATCTCAGCCTGACGCGTTTCATGGTTATACCACTTCTTCAGAGGCTTGACAACAGAGTTCTCGCAACCACAAATGCTTCTCCACTTAATGACAGTGTCCAGCCACCCAGTGGGCGTGGCCGCTCGCACGGCCTTCTGGAACTTGTGGTAGCATAGTATTGCTGCAGTGAGCTGCTGCGCAAATTCTGATAATATCCAATAAAATCCACAGTGGGTAGCTTTAAAGTGTGGACCTTGAAATGCTGCACGTAGCTGCCCTCATTTTCAGCACCTGTCCCAAACCGCGTTCGCCGGTTGGCGTCGTGGGGGTCCGTCAAACACGGTGAGGCTCCTCCCCGGCTGGGTCAGCCGTAACAACATAAAGCCACAAGAGTTAACCCTACAGAGGAGCCCGCCAACAGGTAGGTATTGCTTCACAAAATTTTCTTTAATGAAGGCTGCAGCAGAGAAAGTCAAACACTTGCAGCGTTTATCTCAGCCTGACGCATTTCATGGTTATACCACTTCTTCAGAGGCTTGACAACAGAGTTCATGCAACCACAAATGCTTCTCCACTTAATGACAGTGTCCAGCCCCCCAGGGGGCGTGGCTGCTCGCACGGCCTTCTGGAACTTGTGGTAGCATAGTATTGCTGCAGTGAGCTGGCGTGCAAATTTTGATAATATCCAATAAAATCCACAATGGGTAGCTTTAAAGTGTTGACCTTGAAATGCTGCACGTAGCTGCCCTCATTTTCAGCACCTGTCCCAAACCGCGTTAGCCGGTTGGCGTCGCGGGGGTCCGTCAAACACGGCGAGGCTCCTCCCCGGCTGGGTCAGCCGTGACAACATAAAGCCACAAGAGTTACCCCTACAGACGAGCCCGCTAACAGGTAGGTATTGCTTATCAAAATTTTCTTTAATGATGGCTGCAGCAGAGAAAGTCAAACACTTGCACGTTTATCTCTGCCTGACGCGTTTCATGGTTATACCACTTCTTCAGAGGCTTGACAACAGAGTTCACGCAACAACAAATGCTTCTCCACCTAATGACAGTGTCCAGCGCCCCAGTGGGCGTTGCCGCTCGCACGGCCTTCTGGAACTTGTGGTAGCATAGTATTGCTGCAGTGAGCTGGTGCGCAAATTCTGATAATATCCAATAAAATCCACAGTGGGTAGCTTTAAAGTGTTGACCTTGAAATGCTGCATGTAGCTGCCCTCATTTTCTGCACCTGTCCCAAACCGCGTTCGCCGGTTGGCATCGTCGGGGTCCATCAAACACAGCAAGGCTCCTCCCCAGCTGGGTCAGCAGTAACAACGTAAAGCCACAAGAGTTACCCCTACAGAGGAGCCCGTAAACAGGTAGGTATCGCTTCAGAAAATTTTCTTTAATGAAGGCTGCAGCAGAGAAAGTCAAACACTTGCAGCGTTTATCTCAGCTTGACGCGTTTCATGGTTATACCACTTCTTCAGTGGCCTCACAACAGAGTTCACGCAACCACAAATGCTTCTCCACTTAATGACAGTGTGCAGCCCCCCAGTGGGCGTGGCCGCTCGCACGGCCTTCTGGAACTTGTGGTAGCATAGTATTGCTGCAGTGAGCTGGCACACAGATTCTGATAACATCCAATAAAATCCCCAGTGGGTAGCTTTAAAGTGTTGACCTTGAAATGCTGCACGTAGCTGCCCTCATTTTCACCACCTGGCCCAAACCGCATTCGCCGGTTGGCGTTGCGGAGGTCCGTAAAACAAGGCAAGGCTTCTCCCCGGCTGGGTCAGCTTTAACAACATAAAGCCACAAGAGTTACCCCTACAGAGGAGCCCACAAACAGGTAGGTATTGTTTCACAAAATTTTCTTTAATGAAGGCTGCAGCAGAGAAAGTCAAACACTTGCAGCGTTTATCTCAGCCTGACGCGTTTCATGGTTATACCACTTCTTCAGAGGCTTGACAACAGAGTTCACGCTACCACAAATGCTTCTCCACTTAATGACAGTGTCCAGCCCCCCAGGGGTGTGGCCGCTCGCACGGCCTTCTGGAATTTGTGGTAGCATAGTATTGCTGCAGTGAACTGGCGCGCAAATTTTGATAATATCCAATAAAATGCACAGTGGGTAGATTTAAACTGTTGACCTTGAAATGCTGCACGTAGCTGCCCTCATTTTTAGCACCAGTCAAAAACCGCGTTCACCGGTTGGCGTCGTGGGGGTCCGTCAAACACGGCGAGGCTCCTCCCCAGGTGGGTCAGCCGTAACAACATAAAGCCACAAGAGTTACCCCTACAGAGGAGCCCGCAAACAGGTAGGTATTGCTTCACAAACTTTTCTTTAATGAAGGCTGCAGCAGAGAAAGTCAAACACTTGCAGCGTTTATCTCAGCCTGACGCGTTTCATGGTTATACCACTTCTTCAGAGGCTTGACAACAGAGTTCATGCAACCACAAATGCTTCTCCACTTAATAACAGAGTCCAGCCCCCCAGTGGGCGTGGCCACTCGCACGGCCTTCTGGAACTTTTGGTAGCATAGTTTTACTGCAGTGAGCTGGCACACAAGTTCTGATAACATCCAATAAAATCCACAGTGGGTAGCTTTAAAGTGTTGACCTTGAAATGCTGCACGTAGCTGCCCTCATTTTCACCACCTGGCCCAAACCGCGTTCGCCGGTTGGCGTTGCGGAGGTCCGTAAAACAAGGCAAGGCTCCTCCCCGGCTGGGTCAGCTTTAACAACATAAAGCCACAAGAGTTACCCCTACAGAGGAGCCCGCAAACAGGTAGGTATTGTTTCACAAAATTTTCTTTAATGAAGGCTGCAGCAGAGAAAGTCAAACACTTGCAGCGTTTATCTCAGCCTGACGCGTTTCATGGTTATACCACTTCTTCAGAGGCTTGACAACAGAGTTCACGCAACCACAAATGCTTCTCCACTTAATGACAGTGTCCAGCCCCCCACTGGGCGTGGCCCCTCGCAATGCCTTCTGGAACTTGTGGTAGCATAGTGTTGCTGCAGTGAGCTGGTGCGCAAATTCTGATAATATCCAATAAAATCCACAGTGGGTAGCTTTAAAGTGTTGACCTTGAAATGCTGCACGTAGCTGCCCTCATTTTCTGCACCTGTCCCAAACCGCGTTCGCCGTTTGGCATCGTCGGGGTCCGTCAAACACGGCGAGGCTCCTCCCTGGCTGGGTCAGCTGTAACAACATAAAGCTACAAGAGTTACCCCTACAGAGGAGCCCGTAAACAGGTAGGTATCGCTTCACAAAATTTTCTTTAATGAAGGCTGCAGCAGAGAAAGTCAAACACTTGCAGCGTTTATCTCAGCCTGACGCGTTTCATGGTTATACCACTTCTTCAGAGGCCTCACAACAGAGTTCACGCAACCACAAATGCTTCTCCACTTAATGACAGTGTGCAGCCTCCCAGTGCGCGTGGCCGCTCGCACGGCCTTCTGGAACTTGTGGTAGCATAGTATTGCTGCAGTGAGCTGGCACACAAATTCTGATAACATCCAATAAAATCCACAGTGGGTAGCTTTAAAGTGTTGACCTTGAAATGCTGCACGTAGCTGCCCTCATTTTCACCACCTGGCCCAAACCGCGTTCGCCGGTTGGCGTTGCGGAGGTCCGTAAAACAAGGCAAGGCTCCTCCCCGGCTGGGTCAGCTTTAACAACATAAAGCCACAAGAGTTACCCCTACAGAGGAGCCCGCAAACAGGTAGGTATTGTTTCACAAAATTTTCTTTAATGAAGGCTGCAGCAGAGAAAGTCAAACACTTGCAGCGTTTATCTCAGCCTGACGCGTTTCATGGTTATACCACTTCTTCAGAGGCTTGACAACAGAGTTCACGCAACCACAAATGCTTCTCCACTTAATGACAGTGTCCAGCCCCCCACTGGGCGTGGCCCCTCGCAATGCCTTCTGGAACTTGTGGTAGCATAGTGTTGCTGCAGTGAGCTGGTGCGCAAATTCTGATAATATCCAATAAAATCCACAGTGGGTAGCTTTAAAGTGTTGACCTTGAAATGCTGCACGTAGCTGCCCTCATTTTCTGCACCTGTCCCAAACCGCGTTCGCCGTTTGGCATCGTCGGGGTCCGTCAAACACGGCGAGGCTCCTCCCTGGCTGGGTCAGCTGTAACAACATAAAGCTACAAGAGTTACCCCTACAGAGGAGCCCGTAAACAGGTAGGTATCGCTTCACAAAATTTTCTTTAATGAAGGCTGCAGCAGAGAAAGTCAAACACTTGCAGCGTTTATCTCAGCCTGACGCGTTTCATGGTTATACCACTTCTTCAGAGGCCTCACAACAGAGTTCACGCAACCACAAATGCTTCTCCACTTAATGACAGTGTGCAGCCCCCCAGTGCGCGTGGCCGCTCGCACGGCCTTCTGGAACTTGTGGTAGCATAGTATTGCTGCAGTGAGCTGACACACAAATTCTGATAACATCCAATAAAATCCACAGTGGGTAGCTTTAAAGTGTTGACCTTGAAATGCTGCACGTAGCTGCCCTCATTTTCACCACCTGGCCCAAACCGCGTTCGCCGGTTGGCGTCGCGAGGGTCCATCAAACATGGCGAGAGTCCTCCCCGGTTGGGTCCGCTGTAACAACATGAAGCCACAAGAGTTACCCCTACAGAGGAGCCTGCAAACAGGTAGGTATTGCTTCACAAAATGTTCTTTAATGAAGGCTGCAGCAGAGAAAGTCAATCACTTGCAGCGTTCATCTCAGCCTGACGCGTTTCATGGTTATACCACTTCTTCAGAGGCTTGACAACAGAGTTCACCCAACCACAAATGCTTCTCCACTTAATGACAGTGTCCAGCCCCCCACTGGGCGTGGCCCCTCGCAATGCCTTCTTGAACTTGTGAGTGTTGCTGCAGTGAGCTGGTGCGCAAATTCTGATAATATCCAATAAAATCCACAGTGGGTAGCTTTAAAGTGTTGACCTTGAAATGCAGCATGTAGCTGCCCTCATTTTCTGCACCTGTCCCAAACCGCGTTCGCTGGTTGGCATCGTCGGGGTCCGTCAAACACGGCGAGGCTCCTCCCCGGCTGGGTCAGCCGTAACAACATAAAGCCACAAGAGTTACCCCTACAGAGGAGCCCGGAAACAGGTAGGTATCGCTTCACAACATTTTCTTTAATGAAGGCTGCAGCAGAGAAAGTCAAACACTTGCAGCGTTTATCTCAGCCTGACGCGTTTCATGGTTATACCACTTCTTCAGAGGCCTCACAACAGAGTTCACGCAACCACAAATGCTTCTCCACTTAATGACAGTGTGCAGCCCCCCCAGTGTGCGTGGCCGCTCGCACGGCCTTCTGGAACTTGTGGTAGCATAGTATTGCTGCAGTGAGCTGGCACACAAATTCTGATAACATCCAATAAAATCCACAGTGGGTAGCTTTAAAGTGTTGACCTTGAAATGCTGCACGTAGCTGCCCTCATTTTCACCACCTGGCCCAAACCGCGTTCGCCGGTTGGCGTTGCGGAGGTCCGTAAAACAAGGCAAGGCTCCTCCCCGGCTGGGTCAGCTTTAACAACATAAAGCCACAAGAGTTACCCCTACAGAGGAGCCCGCAAACAGGTAGGTATTGTTTCACAAAATTTTCTTTAATGAAGGCTGCAGCAGAGAAAGTCAAACACTTGCAGCGTTTATCTCAGCCTGACGCGTTTCATGGTTATACCACTTCTTCAGAGGCTTGACAACAGAGTTCACGCAACCACAAATGCTTCTCCACTTAATGACAGTGTCCAGCCCCCCACTGGGCGTGGCCCCTCGCAATGCCTTCTGGAACTTGTGGTAGCATAGTGTTGCTGCAGTGAGCTGGTGCACAAATTCTGATAATATCAAATAAAATCCACAGTGGGTAGCTTTAAAGTGTTGACCTTGAAATGCTGCACGTAGCTGCCCTCATTTTCTGCACCTGTCCCAAACCGCGTTCGCCGTTTGGCATCGTCGGGGTCCGTCAAACACGGCGAGGCTCCTCCCTGGCTGGGTCAGCTGTAACAACATAAAGCTACAAGAGTTACCCCTACAGAGGAGCCCGTAAACAGGTAGGTATCGCTTCACAAAATTTTCTTTAATGAAGGCTGCAGCAGAGAAAGTCAAACACTTGCAGCGTTTATCTCAGCCTGACGCGTTTCATGGTTATACCACTTCTTCAGAGGCCTCACAACAGAGTTCACGCAACCACAAATGCTTCTCCACTTAATGACAGTGTGCAGCCCCCCAGTGCGCGTGGCCGCTCGCACGGCCTTCTGGAACTTGTGGTAGCATAGTATTGCTGCAGTGAGCTGGCACACAAATTCTGATAACATCCAATAAAATCCACAGTGGGTAGCTTTAAAGTGTTGACCTTGAAATGCTGCACGCAGCTGCCCTCATTTTCACCACCTGGCCCAAACCGCATTCGCCGGTTGGCATTGCGGAGGTCCGTAAAACAAGGCAAGGCTCCTCCCCGGCTGGGTCAGCTTTAACAACATAAAGCCACAAGAGTTACCCCTACAGAGGAGCCCGCAAACAGGTAGGTATTGTTTCACAAAATTTTCTTTAATGAAGGCTGCAGCAGAGAAAGTCAAACACTTGCAGCGTTTATCTCAGCCTGACGCGTTTCATGGATATACCACTTCTTCAGAGGCTTGGCAACAGACTCGCAATGCCTTCTGGAACTTGTGGTAGCATAGTGTTGCAGCAGTGAGCTGGTGCACAAATTCTGATAATATCCAATAAAATCCACAGTGGGTAGCTTTAAAGTGTTTACCTTGAAATGCTGCACCTAGCTGCCCTCATTTTCTGCACCTGTCCCAAACCGCGTTCGCTGGTTGGCATCGTGGGGGTCCGTCAAACACGGCGAGGCTCCTCCCCGGCTGGGTCAGCCGTAACAGCGTAAAGCCGCAAGAGTTACCCCTACAGAGGAGCCCGCAAACAGGTAGGTATTGTTTCACAAAATTTTCTTTAATGAAGGCTGCAGCAGAGAAAGTCAAACACTTGCAGCGTTTATCTCAGCCTGACGCGTTTCATGGATATACCACTTCTTCAGAGGCTTGGCAACAGACTCGCAATGCCTTCTGGAACTTGTGGTAGCATAGTGTTGCAGCAGTGAGCTGGTGCACAAATTCTGATAATATCCAATAAAATCCACAGTGGGTAGCTTTAAAGTGTTGACCGTGAAATGCTGCATGTAGCTGCCCTCATTTTCAGCACCTGTCCCAAACCGCGTTCTCCGGTTGGTGTCGCGGGGGTCCGTCAAACACGGCGAGGCTCCTCCCCGGCTGGGTCAGCCGTAACAACATAAAGCCACAAGAGTTACCCCGACAGAGGAGCCCGCAAACAGGTAGGTATTGCTTCACAAAATTTTCTTTAATGAAGGCTGAGCAGAGAAAGTCAAACACTTGCAGCGTTTATGTCAGCCTGATGCATTTCATGGTTATACCACTTCTTCAGAGGCTTGACAACAGAGTTCACGCAACCACAAATGCTTCTCTACTTAATGACAGTGTCCAGCCCCCCAGTGGGCGTGGCCGCTCGCACGGCCTTCTGGAACTTGTGGTAGCATAGTATTGCTGCAGTGAGCTGCTGCGCAAATTCTGATAATATCCAATAAAATCCACAGTGGGTAGCTTTAAAGTGTTGACCTTGAAATGCTGCACGTAGCTGCCCTCATTTTCAGCACCTGTCCCAAACCGCGTTTGCCGGTTGGCGTCGCAGGGGTCCGTCAAACACGGTGAGGCTCCTCCACGGCTGGATCAGCAGTAAAAACATAAAGCCACAAGAGCTACCCCTACAGACGAGCCCGCAAACAGGTAGGTATTGCTTTACAAAATTTTCTTAAGTGAAGGCTGCAGCTGAGAAAGTCAAACACTTGCAGCGTTTATCTCAGCCTGACGCGTTTCATGGTTATACCACTTCTTCAGAGGCTTGACAACAGAGTTCTCGCAACCACAAATGCTTCTCCACTTAATGACAGTGTCCAGCCACCCAGTGGGCGTGGCCGCTCGCACGGCCTTCTGGAACTTGTGGTAGCATAGTATTGCTGCAGTGAGCTGCTGCGCAAATTCTGATAATATCCAATAAAATCCACAGTGGGTAGCTTTAAAGTGTGGACCTTGAAATGCTGCACGTAGCTGCCCTCATTTTCAGCACCTGTCCCAAACCGCGTTCGCCGGTTGGCGTCGTGGGGGTCCGTCAAACACGGTGAGGCTCCTCCCCGGCTGGGTCAGCCGTAACAACATAAAGCCACAAGAGTTAACCCTACAGAGGAGCCCGCCAACAGGTAGGTATTGCTTCACAAAATTTTCTTTAATGAAGGCTGCAGCAGAGAAAGTCAAACACTTGCAGCGTTTATCTCAGCCTGACGCATTTCATGGTTATACCACTTCTTCAGAGGCTTGACAACAGAGTTCATGCAACCACAAATGCTTCTCCACTTAATGACAGTGTCCAGCCCCCCAGGGGGCGTGGCTGCTCGCACGGCCTTCTGGAACTTGTGGTAGCATAGTATTGCTGCAGTGAGCTGGCGTGCAAATTTTGATAATATCCAATAAAATCCACAATGGGTAGCTTTAAAGTGTTGACCTTGAAATGCTGCACGTAGCTGCCCTCATTTTCAGCACCTGTCCCAAACCGCGTTAGCCGGTTGGCGTCGCGGGGGTCCGTCAAACACGGCGAGGCTCCTCCCCGGCTGGGTCAGCCGTGACAACATAAAGCCACAAGAGTTACCCCTACAGACGAGCCCGCTAACAGGTAGGTATTGCTTATCAAAATTTTCTTTAATGATGGCTGCAGCAGAGAAAGTCAAACACTTGCACGTTTATCTCTGCCTGACGCGTTTCATGGTTATACCACTTCTTCAGAGGCTTGACAACAGAGTTCACGCAACAACAAATGCTTCTCCACCTAATGACAGTGTCCAGCGCCCCAGTGGGCGTTGCCGCTCGCACGGCCTTCTGGAACTTGTGGTAGCATAGTATTGCTGCAGTGAGCTGGTGCGCAAATTCTGATAATATCCAATAAAATCCACAGTGGGTAGCTTTAAAGTGTTGACCTTGAAATGCTGCATGTAGCTGCCCTCATTTTCTGCACCTGTCCCAAACCGCGTTCGCCGGTTGGCATCGTCGGGGTCCATCAAACACAGCAAGGCTCCTCCCCAGCTGGGTCAGCAGTAACAACGTAAAGCCACAAGAGTTACCCCTACAGAGGAGCCCGTAAACAGGTAGGTATCGCTTCAGAAAATTTTCTTTAATGAAGGCTGCAGCAGAGAAAGTCAAACACTTGCAGCGTTTATCTCAGCTTGACGCGTTTCATGGTTATACCACTTCTTCAGTGGCCTCACAACAGAGTTCACGCAACCACAAATGCTTCTCCACTTAATGACAGTGTGCAGCCCCCCAGTGGGCGTGGCCGCTCGCACGGCCTTCTGGAACTTGTGGTAGCATAGTATTGCTGCAGTGAGCTGGCACACAGATTCTGATAACATCCAATAAAATCCCCAGTGGGTAGCTTTAAAGTGTTGACCTTGAAATGCTGCACGTAGCTGCCCTCATTTTCACCACCTGGCCCAAACCGCATTCGCCGGTTGGCGTTGCGGAGGTCCGTAAAACAAGGCAAGGCTTCTCCCCGGCTGGGTCAGCTTTAACAACATAAAGCCACAAGAGTTACCCCTACAGAGGAGCCCACAAACAGGTAGGTATTGTTTCACAAAATTTTCTTTAATGAAGGCTGCAGCAGAGAAAGTCAAACACTTGCAGCGTTTATCTCAGCCTGACGCGTTTCATGGTTATACCACTTCTTCAGAGGCTTGACAACAGAGTTCACGCTACCACAAATGCTTCTCCACTTAATGACAGTGTCCAGCCCCCCAGGGGTGTGGCCGCTCGCACGGCCTTCTGGAATTTGTGGTAGCATAGTATTGCTGCAGTGAACTGGCGCGCAAATTTTGATAATATCCAATAAAATGCACAGTGGGTAGATTTAAACTGTTGACCTTGAAATGCTGCACGTAGCTGCCCTCATTTTTAGCACCAGTCAAAAACCGCGTTCACCGGTTGGCGTCGTGGGGGTCCGTCAAACACGGCGAGGCTCCTCCCCAGGTGGGTCAGCCGTAACAACATAAAGCCACAAGAGTTACCCCTACAGAGGAGCCCGCAAACAGGTAGGTATTGCTTCACAAACTTTTCTTTAATGAAGGCTGCAGCAGAGAAAGTCAAACACTTGCAGCGTTTATCTCAGCCTGACGCGTTTCATGGTTATACCACTTCTTCAGAGGCTTGACAACAGAGTTCATGCAACCACAAATGCTTCTCCACTTAATAACAGAGTCCAGCCCCCCAGTGGGCGTGGCCACTCGCACGGCCTTCTGGAACTTTTGGTAGCATAGTTTTACTGCAGTGAGCTGGCACACAAATTCTGATAACATCCAATAAAATCCACAGTGGGTAGCTTTAAAGTGTTGACCTTGAAATGCTGCACGTAGCTGCCCTCATTTTCACCACCTGGCCCAAACCGCGTTCGCCGGTTGGCGTTGCGGAGGTCCGTAAAACAAGGCAAGGCTCCTCCCCGGCTGGGTCAGCTTTAACAACATAAAGCCACAAGAGTTACCCCTACAGAGGAGCCCGCAAACAGGTAGGTATTGTTTCACAAAATTTTCTTTAATGAAGGCTGCAGCAGAGAAAGTCAAACACTTGCAGCGTTTATCTCAGCCTGACGCGTTTCATGGTTATACCACTTCTTCAGAGGCTTGACAACAGAGTTCACGCAACCACAAATGCTTCTCCACTTAATGACAGTGTCCAGCCCCCCACTGGGCGTGGCCCCTCGCAATGCCTTCTGGAACTTGTGGTAGCATAGTGTTGCTGCAGTGAGCTGGTGCGCAAATTCTGATAATATCCAATAAAATCCACAGTGGGTAGCTTTAAAGTGTTGACCTTGAAATGCTGCACGTAGCTGCCCTCATTTTCTGCACCTGTCCCAAACCGCGTTCGCCGTTTGGCATCGTCGGGGTCCGTCAAACACGGCGAGGCTCCTCCCTGGCTGGGTCAGCTGTAACAACATAAAGCTACAAGAGTTACCCCTACAGAGGAGCCCGTAAACAGGTAGGTATCGCTTCACAAAATTTTCTTTAATGAAGGCTGCAGCAGAGAAAGTCAAACACTTGCAGCGTTTATCTCAGCCTGACGCGTTTCATGGTTATACCACTTCTTCAGAGGCCTCACAACAGAGTTCACGCAACCACAAATGCTTCTCCACTTAATGACAGTGTGCAGCCTCCCAGTGCGCGTGGCCGCTCGCACGGCCTTCTGGAACTTGTGGTAGCATAGTATTGCTGCAGTGAGCTGGCACACAAATTCTGATAACATCCAATAAAATCCACAGTGGGTAGCTTTAAAGTGTTGACCTTGAAATGCTGCACGTAGCTGCCCTCATTTTCACCACCTGGCCCAAACCGCGTTCGCCGGTTGGCGTTGCGGAGGTCCGTAAAACAAGGCAAGGCTCCTCCCCGGCTGGGTCAGCTTTAACAACATAAAGCCACAAGAGTTACCCCTACAGAGGAGCCCGCAAACAGGTAGGTATTGTTTCACAAAATTTTCTTTAATGAAGGCTGCAGCAGAGAAAGTCAAACACTTGCAGCGTTTATCTCAGCCTGACGCGTTTCATGGTTATACCACTTCTTCAGAGGCTTGACAACAGAGTTCACGCAACCACAAATGCTTCTCCACTTAATGACAGTGTCCAGCCCCCCACTGGGCGTGGCCCCTCGCAATGCCTTCTGGAACTTGTGGTAGCATAGTGTTGCTGCAGTGAGCTGGTGCGCAAATTCTGATAATATCCAATAAAATCCACAGTGGGTAGCTTTAAAGTGTTGACCTTGAAATGCTGCACGTAGCTGCCCTCATTTTCTGCACCTGTCCCAAACCGCGTTCGCCGTTTGGCATCGTCGGGGTCCGTCAAACACGGCGAGGCTCCTCCCTGGCTGGGTCAGCTGTAACAACATAAAGCTACAAGAGTTACCCCTACAGAGGAGCCCGTAAACAGGTAGGTATCGCTTCACAAAATTTTCTTTAATGAAGGCTGCAGCAGAGAAAGTCAAACACTTGCAGCGTTTATCTCAGCCTGACGCGTTTCATGGATATACCACTTCTTCAGAGGCTTGACAACAGACTCGCAATGCCTTCTGGAACTTGTGGTAGCATAGTGTTGCAGCAGTGAGCTGGTGCGCAAATTCTGATAATATCCAATAAAATCCACAGTGGGTAGCTTTAAAGTGTTTACCTTGAAATGCTGCACCTAGCTGCCCTCATTTTCTGCACCTGTCCCAAACCGCGTTCGCCGGTTGGCATCGTGGGGGTCCGTCAAACACGGCGAGGCTCCTCCCCGGCTGGGTCAGCCGTAACAGTGTAAAGCCGCAAGAGTTACCCCTACAGAGGAGCCCGCAAACAGGTAGGTATTGCTTCACAAAATTATTTTTAATGAAGGCTGCGGCAGAGAAAGTCAAACACTTGCAGCGTTTATGTACGCCTGACGCGTTTCATGGTTATACCACTTCTTCAGAGGATTGACAACAGAGTTCACGCAACCACAAATGCTTCTCAACTTAATGACAGTTTCTAGCCCCCCAGGGGGCGTGGCCGCTCTCACTGCCTTCTGGAACTTGTGGTAGCATAGTATTGCTGCAGTGAGCTGGCGCGGAAATTCTGATAATATCCAATAAAATCCACAGTGGGTAGCTTTAAAGTGTTGACCGTGAAATGCTGCATGTAGCTGCCCTCATTTTCAGCACCTGTCCCAAACCGCGTTCTCCGGTTGGTGTCGCGGTGTGGTAAATAATTTAATTACCGGGACTTAATTTGATACAGAAACATAATAAAATAGCTCAGTAAATAAGAGGCAGAATCCGTGGTATTAGAGGTTCGGAATGGGCTTTATTCCAGTGGTCGATTATAATCGGTTGCTCCAGGTTCCATCACCACGAAGGTTCAGGAAGTGAAGTACATACATTATTAACAATCAATTACTTTTATACAATAGGCATTACAGTGAGGCAAATACAAGAGGCGTAACAATTGATAGTGGTGATAATATATTCGTACGTAGCAAAAATAGGCGTAACTGGGAGTGGTTTAAAGAACGTCATCAGATGTGATGTCATAAGAGGGTGGTTACATGAAAGAATTTCGCAATGTCAGCAGAAATACTTGGCAGATATGCGCGCGCAGCAGCATGACGTGTAATTGACGTGCAGCTAGGGGGTGAAGGGGACTTGACATTTAGCTCTACATGTGGCGACAGAAGTCTGGAGGGTCAAGTCAACCTAATCCCAAATCATATCTAACATCCTATGTTTAAAGAACTAAGTTATCCAAAAGAGAGGTCTCTTCGAGTAGAATCTTATTCTATACTGACTATACTGACTGTTAGTGCGTGTACAAGCGTCTAAGTGTCTATACTAGATGCGAGGGCGGAATCTTCCATAGTAATAGGGCTATGAATTACTTGCATGAAGACAGAGAAACCGGGCCTTTGCTCGGTAGCTGGCAGAATGTTTACTTAAACTACTAGACAGGAATGCATTGGGCAGGGATCGGAGCAGATAACTTCGAAGGTGAAATAGAGTTTTTGGCAGGCAGCAGGCTGATGTCAGGCTTCGTGAGCCGCGCAGAGAATGAGACAAAGTTCATGGTCACAGATGCAGGCTCAGACTGGAGCTTTCAGAGGCAGAAGGCAAGAAGAGTTTGATGACAGAATCAGGGCCTACTTGCCTGGACTGTAAAATGGCATAAGTGAACCATATAAAGCCGGTGGCCTTTCATACTTAGGAATGGAATATCCGGCCTATTCATGGCGGATCTGACAGAGGACATGTTAACGGTGGACGCACATGTATTTGCGTCTTCATAACTGGAACTGGAGGGAACATACATGTACTTGTAACATGCACATAGAACCGTTGGGGTCCAAGATAGGGGACATAACTGACCAGAAAAATCCATATTTCCACATTCCCTCCTTGTCCCCTACTTGCCCGTCAAGAGATATCAATCTTCATTAATCCATTGATCTGTTCATATAGCATCATTTGTTCTTCTTTCTTCTTCCGGGATCTTGAATGAAAATCTTGATGTGGAATGCACGATGTGGCACACAGACCACAAATCGCTGGTCCACATTGTAGACATAGACAGCAACTGAATAGTATGAGAAGGCCAATACCTAGGAAAGATAGGACCTTCCATCCAAAGGTAGATAATACACTCCAAAACCAACCGGACCAAGTCCAGGTGCCTGGATTCTGGTGTATCTGGCTTACAATCTTATGAAGACGAGTTATGGCTTTATATACAGATGGCGAATTTTCTGGTATGAAAATGCAACAGCTTGATCCGATGACCCTACAAGCTCCGCCCCTATCGGCCAGGATGACGTCAAGGACAAGACGATTTTGAAGCACAACAATCCGCATAGCAGACTGCTCTTCTGTTAAATTGCCTAAGGCGGAAATAGTTTCGTTCACTACTGCTTCAAGGGTTCTAGTTAATCTACGTATCAGCTTACTATTAGTAACGGTACCTATATAGGGAAAGAGACCTTTATTGAAATCTGTGTATTTTTCCCATGCTGTTTCAGTGTAATCGACTATCGGGAGATCTCTCCTTACTCTATTATATACTAAATTAATATTTCTGTGATAATCAGCAGGAGCTAGAAAAACAGGTGGCAAAAGGAATCCAATATAGCAAGTACCATCCCAATCTAGAGGTAAACGTACATATGCCGTCTGACCACATATGAAATAGGAATGGCGGGAAGCTCTAAATGTAGACTTGCCTTGATCACTAAATTCTACTACAGTGGTGCATTTACTATGGCCCATGTGTATGGAACCATTCTTTCTTATACATAATTCACCTTTTACTGGAAATATTGACATAGCGGGTAAAATTGAAGTAGCTTCTGATTCGACATTTAGGATCATAAGATTGAGCGTAAAATTACCTAATCCATACACTTCATTTTCTAGATCAGTTCCTGTTCTCTGGGGAAGTCCCTCCTTGTTAGGGTGGCAGACTTTAAGCAAAACTAAGTTCAAATTTCCCCATACCCAGTTATCTTGATAAACTGCAGAATTCGAATCTAGAGAATTAATTAAACTAAACCATGCTCCACAGGAGCCGTTGTGTGTGAACGGGTATGGAAAGAGAGGTAGAATTCCTTTATAATTCTGATAGGGAGGGAGTCGGCCACATATCCAACAATTTGTAGCATTGCTAACCTGATGGGAATGATGCAACATACTAATAAACGTGTTATTGCGCAGTGCAAATCTATAAGACAACTCAAGCGGAGGTAATTCACTAAAAGAATGTTCAGCAGTAACATTGTAAACATGTCTAGAAATAGGATAATATATGTGCAACAATATACTTGCAGTAATTATTAAAAGACTTGAGAAAAACAAAATTAATAACGTCACTATGCAATGACTACGCAGTGATTTACAGTACGCCTGTCGTTTCAACATTTTTCGGGTGTTTTCTCTATTCAGGTCCAAGGGATACATGTCAGAGACAATTCAACCGCTTCACCTTGGAGAGGACTTAAACAATCAAATTGCTCGACTGATTGGGCCTGAGCTTTAATTTATAATGTTCGGAATCACTTTTTTCCACAAAAGGAAGTTTTGAGTCAATGGGTGAAGACACACAAGGTGTGGTATTCACATCTGATTTTAGTCCATGAAATTTCTTGATATGACTTGAATGAATCCATCCTTTTCTGCCTTCGATCTTCACGGCTGTTCTTGTGGTGAGCAACACTAGCTGAGGTGACCTCCACCTAGGTTCCAGCTGAGTCTTTCGATCAAAGTTCCTCACGAGGACCAAGTCTCCCGGAACCACGTCATGGGGTTTCACCTCAGTGTTGTCAGGAAAAGCTGCAGCTACCTGTGAACGACAAGATTGTAGTGCAGACATCAAGGAAGCCAAGTAATCTGTCAGCATGTTACAGTCAATATCAGTTATTTTGCGTGGTATAGGCGTCCCCCACATATTTGGTGGTCTGCCGAAGATCACTTCATACGGGGATAGCCCTGTTCGAGAGTGTGCTACCATTCTTGTGTAAAAGAGTGCAACTGGTAATGCTACTACCCAGTCGACACCTTTCTCTCTGCATATTTTGGATAATCTTATTTTCAGAGTCTGATTATGTCTTTCTACGAGACCTGCTGCTTCGGGGTGTCGGACACAGTGGAATTTCCACTGATAGCCTAACAAAAGTGAAACGTGTTTCATTAATTCGGATGAGAACGGCTGGCCGTTATCTGAGTGAACAACACGTGGTAAACCGTATCGTGGGAAGAATTCTCGAACCAACTGTTTGGCAGTAGTCGGGGCAGTGTAATCTGAAACCGGGTATGCCTCCGTCCAACGGGAAAGAGCACACACAACTACGAGAACATATTTGAATCCTCTACATCGTTCCATCTGGATATAATCCATCTGGAGGACTTCAAAAGGATGATCAGGAGGATAAAATCCACCCTGTTCTACGGGAACGCTTTTTCCTGGGTTGAACTGGCAACAGATCATACAGGTACGAACTTTTTGTTTGGCTGCAGCTCGTAAATGTTTATTAAACCAAATGTGTTGAATGCTATCTAGCATAGCTTTTTCTCCTAGATGTGCTGGACTATGTACAGTGTTAATTATAACTTGGACCATTGAATCAGGAAGGAACCACACAGACTTTTCCTTCATCATCCATCCTTGATCGGTTTGGATCCCTCCTAATTCAGTCCATTTCTTTATTTCGTCTGGTGTAGCATGTGTCTGTATGTCAATTACGTCAAGAGTAGGATCTTTAACCGTCATACAATGTGTTGGCGTCGGGACTATTGTCTTTGTCATGTCGGATGTTTGAGTTTGAGCAGTCTGTTTAGCTGTTCTATCAGCTAAATCATTGCCTTGAGAAAAGATATCAGTAACTTTCGTATGAGCTTTACATTTCATAATTGATATTGCAGTGGGTAGATGTATTGCATCTAATAAAGCATGAATGAGGGGTCCGTGCTGAATGTGGGCACCGTGAGAAGTTAAATAACCTCTCTCTCGCCACAGCACGCCGAAGTCATGTACGACTCCGAATGCATAACGTGAATCAGTGTATATGTTGACTTTTTTATTTGTGGCTTGAATACAGGCTTGTGTCAGAGCGACGAGCTCTGCTGCTTGAGCGGACAAGGTATTTATGCAATTTGTTTCAATGATTTCAGTGTCTGTTGTGACTGCGTAAGCGGCCACTAGTTCTCCTGTACCTTTTCTCATACATGAACCATCTACATACAACGTCAGGTCTGGGTCTGATAATGGGACATCGGTTAAATCTTGTCTGGGTTTCGTCGTGATTGTAATAACTTCAATACAGTCATGGGCTAGTGGGTCTGTTCCATTTACAGGTAAAAGTGTGGCAGGATTCAATGTGTTACAACGTCTGATTTCTATATGTGGCTGAAACAGTGTTAGTTCATACCCTGTAAGTCTTGCTATAGTCAAATGTTGTGTTTGCGTTCGATTCACAAGAACCTCCACTGCATGTGGTACTTGTACTGTCAATGGATGTCCTAACACTATGGCATCGCTTTGTCTGATTGCTAAAGCTGTCGCTGCCACTGATTTCAGGCACGCAGGCAGAGCCTGAGCTACGGGATCTAATGTACTAGAAAAATAAGCACATGGTTTGTGTGCTCCTGCTTGTTCCTGTGTGAGTACTGACAAGGCAGTACCTTCGCGTTCTGTAATAAAGAGTGTAAACTGTTTACTGTAACATGGTGTTGCTAAAACAGGTGCTTGACATAAAGCTTTCTTTAAGCTTTCAAAAGCTTGTGTATGTTCCTGAGTCCAAGGGAGAACAGTCGATGTGGCTGCCTCCTGTGTTGTCAACTGAATGAGTGGTTTTGCTAGAAATGCATACTGAGGGATCCACTGCCTACAATATGAAGTGAGGCCTATGAAAGCCCGTACCTCCTTTTGTGTCTTGGGTATTGGCATGTTAGCTATTAACTGAATGCGGTCGGGTGTAAGCTGCCTTCCCTCCTTGGACAGCGAGTGTCCAAGATAAACAACTCGCTGGACACAGAATTGCAGCTTAGAAGGGGACACCTTGTGCCCCTTTTCGGCTAGAAATTGTAAAACTGTCAGTGATGCTTTCTCACATTCGGGTTCGCTTCTAGCGGTGATCAGCAGATCATCGACATATTGAAGCAAGGCAGTGTTAACTGGCATGTGGATACTGTCGAGTTCTCGTTTCAGTGCTTGGCTATAGATGCTGGGGCTTTCTGTAAATCCTTGAGGTGCGCGTGAGAATTTGAAGCTACGTCCATTTAAACTAAATCCGAACAAATATTGGCTTTCCGGATCTATTGGGACGCTGAAAAAGGCATTTTTGAGATCAATTACAGTAAAGAAGGTTGCTTCGGAATCAATAGCTGTCAGTAATGATGAGATATCGGGGACCACAGGGAATTGTGGCACAATACACTTGTTTAATTCGCGCAGATCAATAACCAATCGATATACTGGCGGGGCCTTCGGATCTGTTCGTTTGAGAATCGGAATTATCGGTGAATTACATACATTGGAGTCTGTTTCTACAACCACTCCTTGGGCAATGAGCTCGTCAATGATTTGTAGTAAAGCCACTACAGCATCTGGTGGTAACTTGTATTGTCGCATTCGTGGTAGTACCACTCCTGCCTTTAGTGTAACTCGATATGGTGTAATATTCATGCAACCAACATCAGTAGGGCCTTGTGCCCATAGATGTGTAGGTAAAGTCTGCAATCGGGGATCCATGTCTCTAGACACATAATGACCTTTAAAATCACGTAAAAACAATCTTACTCCTTCCGGAGAACAACATATTATAGCTCCTAGAGCTTTCAAGGTCTTTATTCCTAACAGGTTTTCTGGACATGATTTAGTAAGCAATAAATCTGTAGTTCGGGTCAAAGGTCCTATCGTAAGTGGAAGAGGTTGTGACACTTCATTAACAATAGGTTTTCCTGAAAAACCAAGGGAAATATTCTGTGAGCCTGAGAGGGGTGCCCCTGGAACTTCACTACGTTTTATAGTTGTTCGACTTGCCCCTGTATCGAGTAAAAATTTTCTGTCTTGGCCTAATAATTCACTATGTACATAAGGTCCTTCTTGATCTACAGGGATCTCGATAAGGGGTAAGTCAACTTCCCTCTCTAGGCTGGTTCATGCATATCGTTGATAATCAGGATAGTCATACTGTGCGGTCTGGTACAGTTGTCGTGTCGTGGTTTGCGTGGCAGCAACAGGCAGCGCTGGTGCAGCTGGCACAAACTGTATAGTCTGTTGTGGAGCTGGCATGGACTGTGCATGCTGCAAGGCTCCTTGTTCATTCTGATCCTGTCTAAGTGGCCGTGGTCTTTCTTTTGTAATACCCGTGGCGATATTACGCTTCAGGACTGGACAATCGTGTACATGATGACCTAGTTGTTTACAATAGTTGCATGTCCCTTTTACAGGTCCTGCTAAATCGCCAGAATGTGTCGTACCCTTTTTATGTCCTTCAGCTGGAACTGTCTGGGAGACTAGCATTTTCATTTTCGTGTCTTTCATGCGTCTTTGTTCATGATCTTGTTCCTCTCTAATTCTATTGTGATGATACTGTAACATTTGTAACATTTGTGATGGAGTGTTACCTTGCCAGGTACTCTCGAATTTTAATACTCTATTCTTCACTTGGGGCAAGGAATTTTCAACTAATTTTGTCACAAACAGATGTGGGTATGATTCGCTACTTGCTTTTATGCCACTATTTATACCGAAACATTTTTCAAATCGTGCATAGAAATCACTAGTGTCTTCATCTTGCTTTTGTTTACAGGCTGGAATTGCACCCCAGTCTTCCTTTTTCGTGGTTAATAAACGTGGCAGTACCTGTACTAGTAAACCTGGCAGTGCTTTAGGTTTGTCCCCAAGCCCCGCACCTGGACCTCGGACCTTTTCTTCATTTTCTAATGCTGTCCAATCTATCTTTTGGTCTCCCACCTCCCACTCTTTTTCCTTGAGTTTTTCATAAATGCCAGCAGGCATTAATACCTTTAATATTGTCATAATGTCGGGATAGGTATACTCTCCCATGAGTAACATGTCTTTAATTTCTCGGTGGAAACCCGCTGGGTCTTTGTCATGACTGGGTACCACTTTCTTCATTTCTAACAATTCTATTTTCGATATGGGTGTATATACAAATACACGTTTAAACTCATTGTCCTCGCCTTTTATTGGGTGTACTTCTCGTAAGGGATTCTGTCTGTCCATGTAATACGTGGTTCTTTCCTTAATGGGCAGTGAGACATGTCCTGGACATACAAAAAGAATGTACTGCTTTCTTGATTCTAGTATTTCTTTAATTAGCTTAGTACCTGAACCTCTCCATTTATTCGTGAGTAATTCAGTCAATATATCAGGTAAGGGCCCAGGATCTGAATGTTGGCTTTTATATAGTATAAGAAGTTGTTGAATCATATAAATCCCAGCTAAACGCTGTTCATCTGGGGTGAGATTCAAAAATGTGTGTGCTACTGTATTATCACCATACATTCCGGGACTGTCAACCCAATGGACAGCTGACCTGGCTAATTCTTGTTCATCCATAGAATCGAGAAAATGATAACCCCTTCGTTCTCGCAGTAATTTGTCAGCGGCTTGGAATGAATGCTCGGGGGACCTTATATTTATTATTGGTGTTTGAAAATTCCTGTTATTTTCTAGACATATCGGACGTATCGGATCAGTAAGACATCTAGTATTATTACAAGATCTTCCTCTACCTACATAGGCTATAGTTTCTGACTGTCCTGTGGGCAGTCCTGATGCTTCTTCCTCGCTTTGTTCGAACTGGTCTACCGCTAATCTTTCTTCGTGTAGGCGTTCTATTTCTTCACGGATCTTTCGGCACATGGCTATTATACAGTTTTGCTTATCATGTCTCCCTTCTGATATATTCTGGCTCCATCTGGTAAGAATTTGCATTGCTTCCGGGTCTACCCCCGGTCGGTCTTGATTTCTGATCACACAATTTATGAGGAAACGTAACAGTTCCCCCTGTATTTCCACTTTCTGGTATTCCATAGCTCTGTTAATACATTCAGAATCTCGCCCTGTTTGGACAAAATGGTATATATTATCTAGATGCGCAGTCATTCCTGGTAACTTCCCTAAATACACCGCGGCTCGTCTGATACGTAATGATGCTAGGGTCATTTCGTCCTCTTTTCCGGGCACAGGGTCATATCTACAATCTATAAGAAGTTCCTTAAGCGTACGGGCATTTATGAGTTTTGGGGTACGTGAATGTGCTGACTCTTGAAAAGTAAGTTTATTTATTCTAGGTGGCGTAGAAAAGATATTGGTAGCACCTCCGGAAGCCCCGTCTAGGGTATCGGGTGTGAAAGGATTCGTTGAACGTGATACAGCAACTATAGGTGTGGATACAGCTATAGAAGTAGCTGTAGGAACAGATGCAGAAACAGATGTGCTTGCCGGAACTTGTGTCAGAACTTGTTGCTGTAGGGATACGGGTACTGGATCTTGGCGTTGAACCTCCCTGGCAGGCGGTCTATGTGGGGCGGAATTAGCATACTCGGGAGCTGCGTCATCTAAATATGAGGAAAGAAAAACATCTTCTGCTGTTCTAGGATGCCCCTTAGGATGTACCTTTATTGGAAATAATGGGGTTGGCAAGTCTTTTGGTATCCCTGGAGTAGCCTTAGGTAATCCTTCAGCCAGAAGGGGATACATACCATTCATAAGGGCATTTCTTTGTCTGTCTACTTGTTCTGATTTCACTCGTGCACCTTCTTCAATTAATAGATTTTCTCGGACTTCATTTGAATTCTCTTTACTCTTCTCTTCCTGTCTACGTGCTTTTTCTGTACGTCTATACGATTCTTTACGCCATAATTCAATGGCGTCTTTCTGTGATTGTCTAGCTTTCTTTTTCCATAATTCTTCCTCTACTTTCACGATGCACTCTGCATCCCAGGTCCCAGCCGCGGGCCACCTCTGACTTTCTGGTAATTCCTTAGTGTAGTCTACCCATAAATCAAGAAATAATATAGCGTCTAAGCCATGTTTATGATACATGAAGTACCCTGGAGTGTCCCTAGGAGGAATAGGAACGGCTTCTTCGAGTACCCCTTTTCTAGTTGTGATCTGTCTTAATTTCGAAAAGAGCGGCATATTGAAAACTGATCTGATACTTGATTTTGAACAAACTTAATACATTAAACACAATAATGAACAGTCATTCACACCACAATATGCAGAACGTTATTAAAACATTTAACATTTAACATTTAACTGAGCAACGATGATGATGACGATCTAAGAAAAACTTAATCACTAAACATAATACTCGACTTGAACTGAATTATTCTGAATTTATATACTTGATATACTAGATATACTGCTAAACAGTACAGATACACTGCTGAAACAGTGCAGACCGGATTTGTGTACCCAAACCCGTCTGGACCGGCACAACTTATGTGCACGCCAGAACGCCTCCCCAGTAATGGTACTCACCGGGTAGCTCGGAACGGAAGGCCTCGGAAACTGAACTGAACTTGAACCGGACTGGACTCGACTCGAACACTTCGGACACTGGACTCGACTTGGGACTTCGGAAAACTGGTGGGCCTCTGTATACCTCGGATCTTGCTCTCTCAGCTAGGCTCTGGTCAGGATACTTCGCACTTCTCACCGCCTCGTCTGGGTGTTGATCGCAGCCTCAGTCGCCCCCGCTTGACCGGAGGGAGATACAGGAAATCCTGCTGGTACGCGTTATTGTCCGTCCAGCTGTGGCAGGAGACCGGGCCTGCAACGCACCGCCGGCGCGTGAGATGAGAAAGTGTCCCTGTTCGGGCGCCATTCATGTGGTAAATAATTTAATTACCGGGACTTAATTTGATACAGAAACATAATAAAATAGCTCAGTAAATAAGAGGCAGAATCCGTGGTATTAGAGGTTCGGAATGGGCTTTATTCCAGTGGTCGATTATAATCGGTTGCTCCAGGTTCCATCACCACGAAGGTTCAGGAAGTGAAGTACATACATTATTAACAATCAATTACTTTTATACAATAGGCATTACAGTGAGGCAAATACAAGAGGCGTAACAATTGATAGTGGTGATAATATATTCGTACGTAGCAAAAATAGGCGTAACTGGGAGTGGTTTAAAGAACGTCATCAGATGTGATGTCATAAGAGGGTGGTTACATGAAAGAATTTCGCAATGTCAGCAGAAATACTTGGCAGATATGCGCGCGCAGCAGCATGACGTGTAATTGACGTGCAGCTAGGGGGTGAAGGGGACTTGACATTTAGCTCTACATGTGGCGACAGAAGTCTGGAGGGTCAAGTCAACCTAATCCCAAATCATATCTAACATCCTATGTTTAAAGAACTAAGTTATCCAAAAGAGAGGTCTCTTCGAGTAGAATCTTATTCTATACTGACTATACTGACTGTTAGTGCGTGTACAAGCGTCTAAGTGTCTATACTAGATGCGAGGGCGGAATCTTCCATAGTAATAGGGCTATGAATTACTTGCATGAAGACAGAGAAACCAGGCCTTTGCTCGGTAGCTGGCAGAATGTTTACTTAAACTACTAGACAGGAATGCATTGGGCAGGGATCGGAGCAGATAACTTCGAAGGTGAAATACAGTTTTTGGCAGGCAGCAGGCTGATGTCAGGCTTCGTGAGCCACGCAGAGAATGAGACAAAGTTCATGGTCACAGATGCAGGCTCAGACTGGAGCTTTCAGAGGCAGAAGGCAAGAAGAGTTTGATGACAGAATCAGGGCCTACTTGCCTGGACTGTAAAATGGCATAAGTGAACCATATAAAGCCGGTGGCCTTTCATACTTAGGAATGGAATATCCGGCCTATTCATGGCGGATCTGACAGAGGACATGTTAACGGTGGACGCACATGTATTTGCGTCTTCATAACTGGAACTGGAGGGAACATACATGTACTTGTAACATGCACATAGAACCGTTGGGGTCCAAGATAGGGGACATAACTGACCAGAAAAATCCATATTTCCACAGCGGGGGTCCGTCAAACACGGCGAGGCTCCTCCCCGGCTGGGTCAGCCGTAACAACATAAAGCCACAAGAGTTACCCCGACAGAGGAGCCCGCAAACAGGTAGGTATTGCTTCACAAAATTTTCTTTAATGAAGGCTGCAGCAGAGAAAGTCAAACACTTGCAGCGTTTATGTCAGCCTGATGCATTTCATGGTTATACCACTTCTTCAGAGGCTTGACAACAGAGTTCACGCAACCACAAATGCTTCTCTACTTAATGACAGTGTCCAGCCCCCCAGTGGGCGTGGCCGCTCGCACGGCCTTCTGGAACTTGTGGTAGCATAGTATTGCTGCAGTGAGCTGGCGCGCAAATTCTGATAATATCCAATAAAATCCACAGTGGGTAGCTTTAAAGTGTTGACCTTGAAATGCTGCACGTAGCTGCCCTCATTTTCAGCACCTGTCCCAAACCGCGTTTGCCGGTTGGCGTCGCTGGGGTCCGTCAAACACGGTGAGGCTCCTCCCCGGCTGGGTCAGCAGTAAAAACATAAAGCCACAAGAGCTACCCCTACAGACGAGCCCGCAAACAGGTAGGTATTGCTTTACAAAATTTTCTTAAGTGAAGGCTGCAGCAGAGAAAGTCAAACACTTGCAGCGTTTATCTCAGCCTGACGCGTTTCATGGTTATACCACTTCTTCAGAGGCTTGACAACAGAGTTCGCGCAACCACAAATGCTTCTCCACTTAATGACAGTGTCCAGCCACCCAGTGGGCGTGGCCGCTCGCACGGCCTTCTGGAACTTGTGGTAGCATAGTATTGCTGCAGTGAGCTGCTGCGCAAATTCTGATAATATCCAATAAAATCCACAGTGGGTAGCTTTAAAGTGTGGACCTTGAAATGCTGCACGTAGCTGCCCTCATTTTCAGCACCTGTCCCAAACCGCATTCGCCGGTTGGCGTCGTGGGGGTCCGTCAATCACGGTGAGGCTCCTCCCCGGCTGGGTCAGCCGTAACAACATAAAGCCACAAGAGTTAACCCTACAGAGGAGCCCGCAAACAGGTAGGTATTGCTTCACAAAATTTTCTTTAATGAAGGCTGCAGCAGAGAAAGTCAAACACTTGCAGCGTTTATCTCAGCCTGACGCATTTCATGGTTATACCACTTCTTCAGAGGCTTGACAACAGAGTTCATGCAACCACAAATGCTTCTCCACTTAATGACAGTGTCCAGCCCCCCAGGGGGCGTGGCTGCTCGCACGGCCTTCTGGAACTTGTGGTAGCATAGTATTGCTGCAGTGAGCTGGCGTGCAAATTTTGATAATATCCAATAAAATCCACAATGGGTAGCTTTAAAGTGTTGACCTTGAAATGCTGCACGTAGCTGCCCTCATTTTCAGCACCTGTCCCAAACCGCGTTCGCCGGTTGGCGTCGCGGGGGTCCGTCAAACACGGCGAGGCTCCTCCCCGGCTGGGTCAGCCGTGACAACATAAAGCTACAAGAGTTACCCCTACAGACGAGCCCGCAAACAGGTAGGTATTGCTTCACAAAATTTTCTTTAATGATGGCTGCAGCAGAGAAAGTCAAACACTTGCACGTTTATCTCTGCCTGACGCGTTTCATGGTTATACCACTTCTTCAGAGGCTTGACAACAGAGTTCACACAACAACAAATGCTTCTCCACCTAATGACAGTGTCCAGCGCCCCAGTGGGCGTTGCCGCTCGCACGGCCTTCTGGAACTTGTGGTAGCATAGTATTGCTGCAGTGAGCTGGTGCGCAAATTCTGATAATATCCAATAAAAATCCGTAGTGGGTAGCTTTAAAGTGTTGACCTTGAAATGCTGCACGTAGCTGCCCTCATTTTCAGCACCTGTCCCAAACCGCGTTTGCCAGTTGGCTTCGCTGGGGTCCGTCAAACACGGCGAGGCTCCTCCTCAGCTGGGTCAGCAGTAACAACATAAAGCCACAAGAGTTACCCCTACAGAGGAGCCCGTAAACAGGTAGGTATCGCTTCACAAACTTTTCTTTAATGAAGGCTGCAGCAAAGAAAGTCAAACACTTACAGTGTTTATCTCAGGCTGACGCGTTTCATGGTTATACCACTTCTTCAGAGGCCTGACAAAAGAGTTCATGCAACCACAAATGCTTCTCCACTTAATGACAGTGTGCAGCCCCCCAGTGGGCGTGGCCGCTCGCACAACCTTCTGAAACTTGTGGTAGCATAGTATTGCTGCAGTGAGCCGGCACACAAATTCTGATAATATCCAATAAAATCCACAGTGGGTAGCTTTAAAGTGATGACCTTGAAATGCTGCACGTAGCTGCCCTCATTTTCAGCACCTGTCCCAAACCGCGTTCGCCGGTTGGCGTTGCGGAGGTCCGTCAAGCATGGCAAGGCTCCTCCCCGGCTGGGACAGCTTTAACAACATAAAGCCACAAGAGTTACCCCTACAGAGGAGCCCGCAAACAGGTAGGTATTGTTTCACAAAATTTTCTTTAATGAAGGCTGCAGCAGAGAAAGTCAAACACTTGCAGCGTTTATCTCAGCCTGAAGCGTTTCATGGTTATACCACTTCTTCAGAGGCTTGACAACAGAGTTCACGCAACCACAAATGCTTCTCCACTTAATGACAGTGTCCAGCCCCCCACTGGGCGTGGCCCCTCGCAATGCCTTCTGGAACTTGTGGTAGCATAGTGTTGCTGCAGTGAGCTGGTGCGCAAATTCTGATAATATCCAATAAAATCCACAGTGGGTAGCTTTAATGTGTTGACCTTGAAATGCTGCATGTAGCTGCCCTCATTTTCTGCACCTGTCCCAAACCGCGTTCGCCGGTTGGCATCGTCGGGGTCCATCAAACACAGCAAGGCTCCTCCCCAGCTGGGTCAGCAGTAACAACGTAAAGCCACAAGAGTTACCCCTACAGAGGAGCCCGTAAACAGGTAGGTATCGCTTCACAAAATTTTCTTTAATGAAGGCTGCAGCAGAGAAAGTCAAACACTTGCAGCGTTTATCTCAGCCTGACGCGTTTCATGGTTATACCACTTCTTCAGTGGCCTCACAACAGAGTTCACGCAACCACAAATGCTTCTCCACTTAATGACAGTGTGCAGCCCCCCAGTGGGCGTGGCCGCTCGCACGGCCTTCTGGAACTTGTGGTAGCATAGTATTGCTGCAGTGAGCTGGCACACAGATTCTGATAACATCCAATAAAATCCCCAGTGGGTAGCTTTAAAGTGTTGACCTTGAAATGCTGCACGTAGCTGCCCTCATTTTCACCACCTGGCCCAAACCGCGTTCGCCGGTTGGCGTTGCGGAGGTCCGTAAAACAAGGCAAGGCTCCTCCCCGGCTGGGTCAGCTTTAACAACATAAAGCCACAAGAGTTACCCCTACAGAGGAGCCCGCAAACAGGTAGGTATTGTTTCACAAAATTTTCTTTAATGAAGGCTGCAGCAGAGAAAGTCAAACACTTGCAGCGTTTATCTCAGCCTGACGCGTTTCATGGTTATACCACTTCTTCAGAGGCTTGACAACAGAGTTCACGCAATGTAGGAGAGTAGGGTCTGCTATCCTATGGTCACCCCAAATTTTTGCTTTTTGCTTCACTGGTTTTTGACATATTGAGGCTGTGGGCCTGCCAATCAGACCCCCAGCCTGCTGTTCTCTCTACTAAATTAAAACTATGCACCCTAGGTGCATAACCAATTGGAAGTGGATCACCCTGTCAGCCCCTGTACCAGTGTACACTAGGTACCCAGGGCATTGGTGTACCCAAGGCCTGCCCGGGGCTGAAGCATGTATTATGCCACCCCAGGCTTGGCCTAACAAATCTGACACAACTGGCTGATCACTCAGCTGGGGTAAGTTGGTGTAACCACCTCTTACTTAGGTGTAGTATACCTATACCTAACCTTAAATGGGACACCTGGAAACCTATAAGTCACTCCTATGGCAGGCCTTAACAATCCTGAAGGCAGAGTGCTTGGTTCCATGTGAGATGGTGCTCTGGCATGAGCTGAGCCTGTCTGCAGTGGTCGGAACAACTTCCTTCTACTGTTTCCAGATATCGTCATACCATATACTCTTAAGTGCATTATGAACCTCGCGGTTAAATGCTAACTTTGGTTTGGCTTTATCAAAACATGTCGAGTAAGGTGTCATACGAATTGGAATACTAACCCCTCGCCAATTCTGGCGACGGGGTTAGCATTCCACCCTTCTAGAGGGACACGACATGTACAGTACCTGAAACCCGGGTAAAATCAGACATAGCCTCAGCTCCACAAAATGGATGCTGCCACCACAGACACAAGTCTGCCCTCCTGCTGCTGGGAGTCCTTCCAGCTTGGGAGGTGTGGACAAAGGGTTTCCTGCCAGGGGAGGTGCGTGCACCACCCCAGACAGGATTTTGTGTATTGGTCAGGTAGGGCTTGAAAGAAACCAGACATGCCTGTGGCTCACAAGGAGCCTCGGGGCATATGCCAGTTCAAACCGGTCCTGGGGCACACCAGTCCCGGGCCTGGGGCGAGCTGGACAAAGGATTGGGGGTGTAACCACCCCCCTTCCTGGTCCCACCCTTAGGGAGGGACCTAGCAGGTAGTCCGGCCCCTAGAATCCGCTTAAAGGTAGGAGCTGTGTCCTAAGACTTCAGACATCCTGGAATCAACTTGAAACTAAGAAGAAGACGGGAACTTCGACGCTCTGCCGCACAGAGGACTGAAGCCAATCTCCCCTGTGGTCAGGGAGTGACCACCTTGCTAACGCAAGCACCATCCAGCGAATCAACATCTGCTTTGCCGCCGCCTCCCGCCGGAGCCCGAGCCCAGAGACTGACAAGACCTGAACCTCCAGACCTCTCACCGCCCGATCCACAGTCCCTGAAAAGAGGAGACCCGTGGAGGCACCGAGACACGTGGAGCCAGCCATCTTGGAACGACTACGACAAGCTGACAAGTGCAACAACCGAGGCTCCCTCCAAGTTGTGCTTTGGGATCTGAGAAGCCCAACCCTCGAGCAGCATCTGCACCAAAGGTGAGCCCTCCAGCATCTCCACGATCTGCGTGGGGCCCTTCTGCATTTTGCCACTCGACGCGCCTAACCGGTTGCTGGCCCGCTGGCTAGTGGCCATCTTGGCGACGAACTCTATGAAATACACTGCTGGTCTGGTTGCTCCAGATTGGCCCTTGCTCCCCTCCAAAGGAGCAGTTCCTCTGACCTTGCTGGTCAGAGCCATCAGCTTATTTCCGTTTCCTACAACAATTGCTTTTGCTAAGGCTTGTTTGCTTCGATCAAGTCGCCGACACCGCCGACAGCGAGAGCCTGCGTGGGACAGCTCGTGACTCGACTCCTGGACGTCGTCGACCTTCAGGGACCACGTGGCTGCAGAGACAAGCTACACCTTTCTTCCTGTTTGCACCCGACATCGCCTGGTACCCACCTGGTGCCACGCTGGTCACTGGCTAGTGACTGTGAACACTGTCCCCTCTGCTTACAGGTCTTCAACATCTCCGATCCACCCTTGGATCCACTGCATCTCCTCGGGGCCGGTCGCCTGCAGCATTTTTGTCTTCAGGCTCCACGGAACAGATAGAAGAAACCCGACGCACTTCGAGGCCTATGCACCCGCTTCCTGTGGGTGAGGTAAAGCTGGCACTCCTGTGCCCAAGTGTAGTATTACATCTCTAGTGCCTGTGTTCCAAATCTTGAGTTCCTAGCCCATCCGGAAGATCCTCTTTGCAGTAACTTTGTACTTTTTACGCACCCATTGAAACCTATGGGAGCACGCGTGTGACTATTTGCTCTGCACACGCAACCCGTGGACCTCCTGGTCACTAACTGAAGTTAGCTCCTTGTAGGCCCAGCGATTCTAGAGGCCCTAGGCCTTTTCCCTTTTCTGTTCGTGGTACTTATACCACTATTTTAGTATATGGTTTGAGTGGCCACCAGGGCCTATCCATATAAAGTGCAACTTCTGTGTATTCTGTGATAATCTTGTTTGACGATTTGTGCTCCTGTGCTCATAAAGAGACTAGGGGTTACTTTGAGAAATAAATACATATATATTTTGAATATATATCTGTGTGGTGTCCTTTCATTGGTATAAAAGGTGATTGCATTTGGTAAAACAGCTGGCTTAACACGCATCACGAGTTTAGCCTCAAAGACTGCTTAGCCTACGCTACCACTAGGGCAGCTAGTCCGAAAAGGTTGACTTACAACCACACCATAAGGGTTGCTTGGCATGGTACAAGGTGGTCACTTTAACTAGTGAACATCATATACCAGGCCAACTTCTCATATTGGTGAGCAGCGGTTGGATTTGAGCTTGCTGTGTTTTACCATTGTAATCTCTTGGTTACCAATTGAAAGATCACATAGGTACCTGTAGGTACATATAAAACAAGATTAGATATACTTAAGTTCTACTGAACTTAGTTGTTGTAGAGCAAAGGGAGTAGCACACCCTGACTACAACTACTAGATTGGTTTAGTAGGTAAACCCAAGTGTAGGTAGATTGCAACACATCCACCCACACTTAAGAGCAATGGCTGGGGCAGAGGGGTCCACTGTACCCATCTCTGTTGAGAGTGACCCCCCAAGGGCACCATCCATCTTTGCTACCCTTAATCAGAATGAGCTCAGACATTTGGCAACTCTTAGAGGCCTTAAACAGCCCAAGAACCCTACCTCTGCTAAGCTCAGAGAACTCTTGCAGGATGATGAAAATCAAAGAGAGCTCAAGAAAGCCTCCCAGTTAGCCCCCTTAGGGACAGGAACAGGAGGCCCCCCTTCTGAAGATGCCACTGAGGTACCCCTTTCCAATAGCCATCCCTTAGATGAACACCATACTACAGAGGAGGAAAGTGAGGGGGATACAGATGTGAGTGAGGAGGAAGGGAGAACTAGCCCAGTGCCAAGTGTTATACTTGGCTCAGCTAAACCAAGGCTATTGGGGACTGACAGTGGGTTTACCCCATTGGATCTCCCCAGTGGATTTAACCCAGGGCTTGGGAGGCGAAGGAATCACTCAGGTGAATCCAATGCTTCCCATGGCTCTAGAGGCTCTCAAGGTCACTCCAGGAGAAGGATGACCACCCCTCAGAGGAGGGAACATGAGGCCAAGATGCAAGAAGCCCAGCTGAGGATCAGGAAGCAGGAGCTAGAAGTAGCCCTGATGGAAGAGAAACTGAGCAAGGCTAGGCAGCATAAAGAGAGTGGGTCTATACCCACTGGTGGCAGCATTGTCCCTAGGGACAAAGATAGGGTTTTCGATAATAGAAACCTGTCTAAGGTTGTGCCCCCCTACAAAAGTGGGGATGACATCCACAAGTGGATAACTGCTCTTGAGAGAGCCTGCAAAGTACAGCAGGTTCCTGAAGACCAGTGGGCAGCAATCCTCTGGCTCTCCTTTGAGGGAAGAGGCAGAGACAGACTCCTCACTGTTAGAGAAGAGGATGTCAGAAACTACAGAGTCCTGAAGAGTGTCCTAGTTGATGGGTTAGGCTTAACCACTGAACAGTACAGGTTAATGTTCAGAGACACCCAAAAGACACAGACTCAGGACTGGTCTGAATACATTGAATGTGCCACTAAGGCTTTGGAGGGTTGGTTGCTGGGAAGTAAGGTATCTGATTTTACAGGATTGTATAATTTGATGATGAGAGAACAGATTTTAAATAACTGTCAAAACCAGCAACTGCATCAACACTTGGTTGACTCTGATCTGACCTCTCCCCAAGAATTGGGAAAGAAGGCAGACAAATGGGTCAGAACCAGGGTTAAGCAAAAGAACCAGAACCAGGGCCAAGGGGGTGATCAGAAGAAAACAGACCAGAAGGGTGGAGATCAGAAACCTAAAGACCAGAAGTCTTCAACAGGGCCCCAAACTACTGCTAAGGAGGGTGGGTCCCAACAGTCCAAAAAGAAGAAAGAAGGTCAAAAGAAACCCTGGTGCAATCATTGCAAGAATACAACTCACTGGACTAGTGATTGCAAAAAGGGTGGAGCCCCCAACACTGTTGCCCCTAAGGCACCTGCTCCCAGTACTACTGTTAGCAGTGTTGGTCCCCAGACAAAGGGTGTAGTGGGAATCACTATGGGAACTGAAGGAGATTCTGACTTAGACAGAACCCTGACACAGGCAGTCCTGATCTGTGATGGGGACATTGATTTGTCCCTGACTGTGAGCCCCAGTAACCTGGGCAAGTACAGACAGACTCCTTTAATTAATGACAAAGTGGCTCAAGCCTACAGGGACACATGTGCCAGTGTCACTATGGTGACACCAGGCTTTGAGGATCCTGGACAGTACATACCAGGTGAGAATTACCTGGTGACCAATGCCAGCAATGCCACTACTTCACATAGTGTGGCAGTTGTTAACTTCTCATGGGGAGGGGTAACTGGCCTCAAAAGGGTTGTGGTTAGTGCAGACCTCCCAGTAGAATGTTTGTTGGGCAATGACCTGGAAAGTTCTCTATGGTCAGAAGTGGAGTACAGGACTCATGCAGAGATGTTAGGTATATCATCACATGTCCTTGCTGTGACCAGGTCACAGGCCAAAAAGTGCCTCACTGAACCACAGGTCTTGGATCCTGGAACAATGGACCAAGCACCTACCAAGAAGAAGAACAGGAGGGTCAAGGCTGTGCCTTCCCCCCTGCCTCAGAGTGATGATCAGCCCTCCCAGGAAGCTGATCTAGAGGACCCTGAAGGAACTGTCCCTGAAGAGCTTGAACCTGACCAGGTTGAGTTTCTGGGGACAGGGGGACCTTCAAGGGCTGACTTGAGGCAGGCTCAGTTATCCTGTCCCTCTCTTGAACCCCTCAGACAGCTGGCTGCTGCTGAGGCTGCTGGGAATGCTCAAGGTACCCATAAAGTGTATTGGGATGAAGGGCTCCTTTATTCAGAGGCTAGAGACCCCAAGCCTGGTGCAATCAGGAGGTTGGTTATACCTCTGCAATTTAGGGGCTTCCTTCTTACATTGGCCCATGATATTCCCTTAGCAGGACACCTAGGCCAGAATAAGACCTGGGACAGACTTGTCCCTCACTTTCACTGGCCTCATATGAATGAAGATACAAAGGAGTTTTGTCGCTCCTGTGTTACCTGCCAAGCCAGTGGCAAATCAGGTGGCACAACAAAGGCCCCCCTGATACCACTACCTGTGGTGGGGGTCCCCTTTGAAAGAGTGGGAATAGATATAGTGGGTCCCATGGATCCTCCCACTGCATCTGGGCACAGATTTATACTGGTGGTAGTGGATCATGCCACCAGGTATCCAGAGGCAATTCCCCTTAGGACCTCTACAGCACCTGTTGTGGCCAGGGCCCTGCTGGGAGTATTCTCCAGAGTGGGGTTTCCTAAGGAGGTAGTATCTGACAGAGGTACCAACTTTATGTCAGGATACTTGACAGCTATGTGGATGGAATGTGGTGTCAACTACAAGTTCACCACCCCTTATCACCCACAATGCAATGGGCTTGTTGAGAGATTCAACAAGACCCTAAAGGGTATGATCAAAGGATTACCTGAAAAGCTCAGGCGAAGATGGGACATCCTTCTACCCTGCCTTCTGTTTGCTTACAGAGAGGTCCCACAAAAGGGGGTTGGCTACAGCCCCTTTGAATTGTTGTTTGGGCACCCTGTGAGAGGCCCACTGTGTTTGGTGAAGGAAGGATGGGAGTTACCTCTCAAAAAGCCTAAGCTAGACATAGTGGACTATGTACTTGGTCTCCGCTCCAGGATGGCTGAGTATATGGAGAAGGCATCCAAAAACCTTGAGGCAAGCCAGGCCTTACAGAAAGCTTGGCATGACCAAAAGGCTGTCTTGGTTGAGTATCAGCCAGGACAGAAGGTATGGGTGTTGGAGCCAGTGGCCCCAGCAGCACTCCAAGACAAATGGTCTGGACCCCATACAATCCTGGAAAAGAAGGGAGAGGTCACCTACTTGGTGGACCTAGGAACTCCCAGGAGTCCCCACAGGGTACTCCATGTTAACAGGCTCAAAGCATATGTTGACAGGGCAGACATGGGCTTGCTCATGGCTACAGATGAGGGACAGGAGGAAGAGAGTGACCCTCTCCCAGACCTGTTGTCTCAGAACCCTGAAGATGGCTCAGTTGAAGGAGTGACCCTTGGAGGCAACCTCACTGCCCATCAGCAGACTGAATGTAGACAGGTTCTACAATCATTTTCACATATGTTTTCCTTGATACCTAGTCAAACTGACTGGTGTACCCATGTGGTGGACACTGGTGACAGTCTGCCTGTAAAGAACAAGCTTTACAGACAACCTGACCACGTCAGGGACTGTATAAGGGCTGAGGTACATAAAATGCTGGAATTAGGTGTCATTGAACCTTCAGAGAGCCCCTGGGCTAGCCCAGTGGTTCTGGTCCCCAAACCTCACACCAAAGATGGCAAGAGAGAGATGAGGTTCTGTGTGGACTACAGGGGTCTCAATGCTGTCACCAGGACAGATGCACACCCTATTCCAAGGGCAGATGAGCTCATAGACAAACTAGCTTCTGCAAAGTTTTTGAGCACATTTGACTTAACAGCTGGCTTTTGGCAAATCAGATTAGCTGAGGAGTCTAAGGCCAAAACAGCATTCTCAACCCCAGGTGGGCATTATCAGTTTGTGGTGATGCCCTTTGGTCTGAAGAATGCACCTGCCACCTTCCAACGGTTGGTGAACCAAGTCCTCACTGGGTTGGATGACTTTTGTGCAGCATATCTTGATGACATTGCTGTCTTTAGCTCCACCTGGGAGGATCACCTGATCCACCTGAAGAAGGCTCTTGAGGCCCTGCAGAGGGCAGGCCTCACTATCAAGGCTACTAAGTGCCAGATAGGGCAGAGTAAGGTTGTGTATTTGGGCCACCTTGTAGGTGGAGGCCAAGTTCAACCACTGGAGAGTAAGATACAATCCATAAAGGACTGGTCCCCTCCAACCACCCAGACTCAAGTTCGAGCTTTCTTGGGCATGACTGGGTACTACAGGAAGTTTGTTAAGAACTATGGGTCCATTGTGACTCCTCTTAATGATCTGACATCCAAGAAGATGCCCAAAAAGTTTCAGTGGACAGTAAGCTGTCAAAAGGCATTTGATGACCTGAAGGAGGCCATGTGCTCTGCACCTATCCTGAAAAGTCCTGACTACTCCAAAGAGTTTATTGTCCAAACAGATGCTTCTGAGTTGGGTGTGGGAGCTGTGCTGTCACAACTTAATGTAGATGGTCAAGACCAACCCATTGCTTTTATTAGCAGAAGGTTGACCCCCAGAGAGAAGAATTGGTCAGCTATTGAGAGGGAGGCCTTTGCAGTGGTGTGGGCCCTGAAGAAGCTGAGGCCATACTTGTTTGGCACTCACTTCAAGATTCAGACCGACCATAAGCCCCTCTTGTGGCTAAATCAGATGAAGGGTGAAAATCCCAAACTGCTTAGGTGGTCCATTTCCCTACAGGGTATGGACTTTACAGTGGAGCACCGGCCAGGTACTGACCATGGGAATGCACATGGTCTCTCCAGGTACTTCCACTTAGGACATGAAGACGAGACTGGTCAAGGCTAGTTTAAGGTCCCAGCGTTTGGGGGGGGGGTTGTGTAGGAGAGTAGGGTCTGCTATCCTATGGTCACCCCAAATTTTTGCTTTTTGCTTCACTGGTTTTTTACATATTGAGGCTGTGGGCCTGCCAATCAGACCCCCAGCCTGCTGTTCTCTCTACTAAATTAAAACTATGCACCCTAGGTGCATAACCAATTGGAAGTGGATCACCCTGTCAGCCCCTGTACCAGTGTACACTAGGTACCCAGGGCATTGGTGTACCCAAGGCCTGCCCGGGGCTGAAGCATGTATTATGCCACCCCAGGCTTGGCCTAACAAATCTGACACAACTGGCTGATCACTCAGCTGGGGTAAGTTGGTGTAACCACCTCTTTCTTAGGTGTAGTATACCTATACCTAACCTTAAATGGGACACCTGGAAACCTATAAGTCACTCCTATGGCAGGCCTTAACAATCCTGAAGGCAGAGTGCTTGGTTCCATGTGAGATGGTGCTCTGGCATGAGCTGAGCCTGTCTGCAGTGGTCGGAACAACTTCCTTCTACTGTTTCCAGATATCGTCATACCATATACTCTTAAGTGCATTATGAACCTCGCGGTTAAATGCTAACTTTGGTTTGGCTTTATCAAAACATGTCGAGTAAGGTGTCATACGAATTGGAATACTAACCCCTCGCCAATTCTGGCGACGGGGTTAGCATTCCACCCTTCTAGAGGGACACGACATGTACAGTACCTGAAACCCGGGTAAAATCAGACATAGCCTCAGCTCCACAAAATGGATGCTGCCACCACAGACACAAGTCTGCCCTCCTGCTGCTGGGAGTCCTTCCAGCTTGGGAGGTGTGGACAAAGGGTTTCCTGCCAGGGGAGGTGCGTGCACCACCCCAGACAGGATTTTGTGTATTGGTCAGGTAGGGCTTGAAAGAAACCAGACATGCCTGTGGCTCACAAGGAGCCTCGGGGCATATGCCAGTTCAAACCGGTCCTGGGGCACACCAGTCCCGGGCCTGGGGCGAGCTGGACAAAGGATTGGGGGTGTAACCACCCCCCTTCCTGATCCCACCCTTAGGGAGGGACCTAGCAGGTAGTCCGGCCCCTAGAATCTGCTTAAAGGTAGGAGCTGTGTCCTAAGACTTCAGACATCCTGGAATCAACTTGAAACTAAGAAGAAGACGGGAACTTCGACGCTCTGCCGCACAGAGGACTGAAGCCAATCTCCCCTGTGGTCAGGGAGTGACCACCTTGCTAACGCAAGCACCATCCAGCGAATCAACGTCTGCTTTGCCGCCGCCTCCCGCCGGAGCCCGAGCCCAGAGACTGACAAGACCTGGACCTCCAGACCTCTCACCGCCCGATCCACAGTCCCTGAAAAGAGGAGACCTGTGGAGGCACCGAGACACGTGGAGCCAGCCATCTTGGAACGACTACGACAAGCTGACAAGTGCAACAACCGAGGCTCCCTCCAAGTTGTGCTTTGGGATCTGAGAAGCCCAACCCTCGAGCAGCATCTGCACCAAAGGTGAGCCCTCCAGCATCTCCACGATCTGCGTGGGGCCCTTCTGCATTTTGCCACTCGACGCGCCTAACCGGTTGCTGGCCCGCTGGCTAGTGGCCATCTTGGCGACGAACTCTACAAAATACACTGCTGGTCTGGTTGCTCCGGACTGGCCCTTGCTCCCCTCCAAAGGAGCAGTTCCTCTGACCTTGCTGGTCAGATCCATCAGCTTATTTCCGTTTCCTACAACAATTGCTTTTGCTAAGGCTTGTTTGCTTCGATCAAGTCGCCGACACCGCCGACAGCGAGAGCCTGCGTGGGACAGCTCGTGACTCGACTCCTGGACGTCGTCGACCTTCAGGGACCACGTGGCTGCAGAGACAAGCTACACCTTTCTTCCTGTTTGCACCCGACATCGCCTGGTACCCACCTGGTGCCACGCTGGTCACTGGCTAGTGACTGTGAACACTGTCCCCTCTGCTTACAGGTCTTCAACATCTCCGATCCACCCTTGGATCCACTGCATCTCCTCCGGGCCGGTCGCCTGCAGCATCTTTGTCTTCAGGCTCCACGGAACAGATAGAAGAAACCCAACGCACTTCGAGGCCTATGCACCCGCTTCCTGTGGGTGAGGTAAAGCTGGCACTCCTGTGCTCAAGTGTAGTATTACATCTCTAGTGCCTGTGTTCCAAATCTTGAGTTCCTAGCCCATCCGGAAGATCCTCTTTGCAGTAACTTTGTACTTTTTACGCACCCATTGAAACCTATGGGAGCACGCGTGTGACTATTTGCTCGGCACACGCAACCCGTGGACCTCCTGGTCACTAACTGAAGTTAGCTCCTTGTAGGCCCAGCGATTCTAGAGGCCCTAGGCCTTTTCCCTTTTCTGTTCGTGGTACTTATACCACTATTTTAGTATATGGTTTGAGTGGCCACCAGGGCCTATCCATATAAAGTGCAACTTCTGTGTATTCTGTGATAATCTTGTTTGACGATTTGTGCTCCTGTGCTCATAAAGAGACTAGGGGTTACTTTGAGAAATAAATACATATATATTTTGAATATATATCTGTGTGGTGTCCTTTCATTGGTATAAAAGGGGATTGCATTTGGTAAAACAGCTGGCTTAACACGCATCACGAGTTTAGCCTCAAAGACTGCTTAGCCTACGCTACCACTAGGGCAGCTAGTCCGAAAAGGTTGACTTACAACCACACCATAAGGGTTGCTTGGCATGGTACAAGGTGGTCACTTTAACTAGTGAACATCATATACCAGGCCAACTTCTCACACGCAACCACAAATGCTTCTCCACTTAATGACAGTGTCCAGCTCCCCACTGGGCGTGGCCCCTCGCAATGCCTTCTGGAACTTGTGGTAGCATAGTGTTGCTGCAGTGAGCTGGTGCACAAATTCTGATAATATCCAATAAAATCCACAGTGGGTAGCTTTAAAGTGTTGACCTTGAAATGCTGCACGTAGCTGCCCTCATTTTCTGCACCTGTCCCAAACCGCGTTCGCCGTTTGGCATCGTCGGGGTCCGTCAAACACGGCGAGGCTCCTCCCTGGCTGGGTCAGCTGTAACAACATAAAGCTACAAGAGTTACCCCTACAGAGGAGCCCGTAAACAGGTAGGTATCGCTTCACAAAAGTTTCTTTAATGAAGGCTGCAGCAGAGAAAGTCAAACACTTGCAGCGTTTATCTCAGCCTGACGCGTTTCATGGTTATACCACTTCTTCAGAGGCCTCACAACAGAGTTCACGCAACCACAAATGCTTCTCCACTTAATGACAGTGTGCAGCCCCCCAGTGCGCGTGGCCGCTCGCACGGCCTTCTGGAACTTGTGGTAGCATAGTATTGCTGCAGTGAGCTGGCACACAAATTCTGATAACATCCAATAAAATCCACAGTGGGTAGCTTTAAAGTGTTGACCTTGAAATGCTGCACGCAGCTGCCCTCATTTTCACCACCTGGCCCAAACCGCATTCGCCGGTTGGCATTGCGGAGGTCCGTAAAACAAGGCAAGGCTCCTCCCCGGCTGGGTCAGCTTTAACAACATAAAGCCACAAGAGTTACCCCTACAGAGGAGCCCGCAAACAGGTAGGTATTGTTTCACAAAATTTTCTTTAATGAAGGCTGCAGCAGAGAATGTCAAACACTTGCAGCGTTTATCTCAGCCTGACACGTTTCATGGATATACCACTTCTTCAGAGGCTTGGCAACAGACTCGCAATGCCTTCTGGAACTTGTGGTAGCATAGTGTTGCAGCAGTGAGCTGCTGCGCAAATTCTGATAATATCCAATAAAATCCACAGTGGGTAGCTTTAAAGTGTTTACCTTGAAATGCTGCACCTAGCTGCCCTCATTTTCTGCACCTGTCCCAAACCGCGTTCGCCGGTTGGCATCGTGGGGGTCCGTCAAACACGGCGAGGCTCCTCCCCGGCTGGGTCAGCCGTAACAGCGTAAAGCCGCAAGAGTTACCCCTACAGAGGAGCCCGCAAACAGGTAGGTATTGCTTCACAAAATTATTTTTAATGAAGGCTGCGGCAGAGAAAGTCAAACACTTGCAGCGTTTATGTACGCCTGACGCGTTTCATGGTTATACCACTTCTTCAGAGGATTGACAACAGAGTTCACGCAACCACAAATGCTTCTCAACTTAATGACAGTTTCTAGCCCCCCAGGGGGCGTGGCCGCTCTCACTGCCTTCTGGAACTTGTGGTAGCATAGTATTGCTGCAGTGAGCTGGCGCAGAAATTCTGATAATATCCAATAAAATCCACAGTGGGTAGCTTTAAAGTGTTGACCGTGAAATGCTGCATGTAGCTGCCCTCATTTTCAGCACCTGTCCCAAACCGCGTTCTCCGGTTGGTGTCGCGGGGGTCCATCAAACACGGCGAGGCTCCTCCCCAGCTGGGTCAGCCATAACAACATAAAGCCACAAGAGTTACCCCGACAGAGGAGCCCGCAAACAGGTAGGTATTGCTTCACAAAATTTTCTTTAATGAAGGCTGCAGCAGAGAAAGTCAAACACTTGCAGCGTTTATGTCAGCCTGATGCATTTCATGGTTATACCACTTCTTCAGAGGCTTGACAACAGAGTTCACGCAACCACAAATGCATCTCTACTTAATGACAGTGTCCAGCCCCCCAGTGGGCGTGGCCGCTCGCACGGCCTTCTGGAACTTGTGGTAGCATAGTATTGCTGCAGTGAGCTGGCGCGCAAATTCTGATAATATCCAATAAAATCCACAGTGGGTAGCTTTAAAGTGTTGACCTTGAAATGCTGCACGTAGCTGCCCTCATTTTCAGCACCTGTCCCAAACCGCGTTTGCCGGTTGGTGTCGCAGGGGTCCGTCAAACACGGTGAGGCTCCTCCCCGGCTGGGTCAGCAGTAAAAACATAAAGCCACAAGAGCTACCCCTACAGACGAGCCCGCAAACAGGTAGGTATTGCTTTACAAAATTTTCTTAAGTGAAGGCTGCAGCAGAGAAATTCAAACACTTGCAGCGTTTATCTCAGCCTGACGCGTTTCATGGTTATACCACTTCTTCAGAGGCTTGACAACAGAGTTCTCGCAACCACAAATGCTTCTCCACTTAATGACAGTGTCCAGCCACCCAGTGGGCGTGGCCGCTCGCACGGCCTTCTGGAACTTGTGGTAGCATAGTATTGCTGCAGTGAGCTGCTGCGCAAATTCTGATAATATCCAATAAAATCCACAGTGGGTAGCTTTAAAGTGTGGACCTTGCAATGCTGCACATAGCTGCCCTCATTTTCAGCACCTGTCCCAAACCGCGTTCGCCGGTTGGCGTCGTGGGGGTCCGTCAAACACGGTGAGGCTCCTCCCCGGCTGGGTCAGCCGTAACAACATAAAGCCACAAGAGTTAACCCTACAGAGGAGCCCGCAAACAGGTAGGTATTGCTTCACAAAATTTTCTTTAATGAAGGCTGCAGCAGAGAAAGTCAAAGACTTGCAGCGTTTATCTCAGCCTGACGCATTTCATGGTTATACCACTTCTTCAGAGGCTTGACAACAGAGTTCATGCAACCACAAATGCTTCTCCACTTAATGACAGTGTCCAGCCCCCCAGGGGGCGTGGCTGCTCGCACGGCCTTCTGGAACTTGTGGTAGCATAGTATTGCTGCAGTGAGCTGGCGTGCAAATTTTGATAATATCCAATAAAATCCACAATGGGTAGCTTTAAAGTGTTGACCTTGAAATGCTGCACGTAGCTGCCCTCATTTTCAGCACCTGTCCCAAACCGCGTTCGCCGGTTGGCGTCGCGGGGGTCCGTCAAACACGGCGAGGCTCCTCCCCGGCTGGGTCAGCCATGACAACATAAAGCCACAAGAGTTACCCCTACAGACGAGCCCGCAAACAGGTAGGTATTGCTTCACAAAATTTTCTTTAATGATGGCTGCAGCAGAGAAAGTCAAACACTTGCACGTTTATCTCTGCCTGACGCGTTTCATGGTTATACCACTTCTTCAGAGGCTTGACAACAGAGTTCACGCAACAACAAATGCTTCTCCACCTAATGACAGTGTCCAGCGCCCCAGTGGGCGTTGCCGCTCGCACGGCCTTCTGGAACTTGTGGTAGCATAGTATTGCTGCAGTGAGCTGGTGCTCAAATTCTGATAATATCCAATAAAAATCCGTAGTGGGTAGCTTTAAAGTGTTGACCTTGAAATGCTGCACGTAGCTGCCCTCATTTTCAGCACCTGTCCCAAACCGCGTTTGCCAGTTGGCTTCGCTGGGGTCCGTCAAACACGGCGAGGCTCCTCCTCAGCTGGGTCAGCAGTAACAACATAAAGCCACAAGAGTTACCCCTACAGAGGAGCCCGTAAACAGGTAGGTATCGCTTCACAAAATTTTCTTTAATGAAGGCTGCAGCAGAGAAAGTCAAACACTTACAGTGTTTATCTCAGGCTGACGCGTTTCATGGTTATACCACTTCTTCAGAGGCCTGACAAAAGAGTTCATGCAACCACAAATGCTTCTCCACTTAATGACAGTGTGCAGCCCCCCAGTGGGCGTGGCTGCTCGCACAACCTTCTGAAACTTGTGGTAGCATAGTATTGCTGCAGTGAGCCGGCACACAAATTCTGATAATATCCAATAAAATCCACAGTGGGTAGCTTTAAAGTGATGACCTTGAAATGCTGCACGTAGCTGCCCTCATTTTCAGCACCTGTCCCAAACCGCGTTCGCCGGTTGGCGTTGCGGAGGTCCGTCAAGCACGGCAAGGCTCCTCCCCGGCTGGGACAGCTTTAACAACATGAAGCCACAAGAGTTACCCCTACAGAGGAGCCCGCAAACAGGTAGGTATTGTTTCACAAAATTTTCTTTAATGAAGGCTGCAGCAGAGAAAGTCAAACACTTGCAGCGTTTATCTCAGCCTGACGCGTTTCATGGTTATACCACTTCTTCAGAGGCTTGACAACAGAGTTCACGCAACCACAAATGCTTCTCCACTTAATGACAGTGTCCAGCCCCCCACTGGGCGTGGCCCCTCGCAATGCCTTCTGGAACTTGTGGTAGCATAGTGTTGCTGCAGTGAGCTGGTGCGCAAATTCTGATAATATCCAATAAAATCCACAGTGGGTAGCTTTAATGTGTTGACCTTGAAATGCTGCATGTAGCTGCCCTCATTTTCTGCACCTGTCCCAAACCGCGTTCGCCGGTTGGCATCGTCGGGGTCCATCAAACACAGCAAGGCTCCTCCCCAGCTGGGTCAGCAGTAACAACGTAAAGCCACAAGAGTTACCCCTACAGAGGAGCCCGTAAACAGGTAGGTATCGCTTCACAACATTTTCTTTAATGAAGGCTGCGGCAGAGAAAGTCAAACACTTGCAGCGTTTATCTCAGCTTGACGCGTTTCATGGTTATACCACTTCTTCAGTGGCCTCACAACAGAGTTCACGCAACCACAAATGCTTCTCCACTTAATGACAGTGTGCAGCCCCCCAGTGGGCGTGGCCGCTCGCACGGCCTTCTGGAACTTGTGGTAGCATAGTATTGCTGCAGTGAGCTGGCACACAGATTCTGATAACATCCAATAAAATCCCCAGTGGGTAGCTTTAAAGTGTTGACCTTGAAATGCTGCACGTAGCTGCCCTCATTTTCACCACCTGGCCCAAACCGCATTCGCCGGTTGGCGTTGCGGAGGTCCGTAAAACAAGGCAAGGCTTCTCCCCGGCTGGGTCAGCTTTAACAACATAAAGCCACAAGAGTTACCCCTACAGAGGAGCCCGCAAACAGGTAGGTATTGTTTCACAAAATTTTCTTTAATGAAGGCTGCAGCAGAGAAAGTCAAACACTTGCAGCGTTTATCTCAGCCTGACGCGTTTCATGGTTATACCACTTCTTCAGAGGCTTGACAACAGAGTTCATGCAACCACAAATGCTTCTCTACTTAATAACAGAGTCCAGCCCCCCAGTGGGCGTGGCCACTCGCACGGCCTTCTGGAACTTTTGGTAGCATAGTATTACTGCAGTGAGCTGGCGCGCAAATTCTGATAATATCCAATAAAATCCACAGTGGGTAGCTTTAAAGTGTTGACCTTGAAATGCCGAACGTAGCTGCCCTCATTTTCAGCACCTGTCCCAAACCGCGTTCGCCGGTTGGCGTCGCGGGGGTCCGTCAAACACTGCGAGGCTCCTCCCCGGCTGGGTCAGCCATAACAACATAAAGCCACAAGAGTTACCCCTACAGAGGAGCTCGCAAACAGGTAGGTATTGCTTCAGAAAATTTTCTTTAATGAAGGCTGCAGCAGAGAAAGTCAAACACTTGCAGTGTTTATCTCAGCCTGACACGTTTCATGGTTATACCACTTCTTCAGAGGCTTGACAACCGAGTTCACACAAGCACAAATGCTTCTCCACTTAATGACTGTGTCCAGCCTCCCAGTGGGTGTGGCCGCTTGCACGGCCTTCTGAAACTTGTGGTAGCATAGTATTGCTGCAGTGAGCTGGCGCGCACATTCTGATTATATCCAATAAAATCCACAGAGGGGAGCTTTAAAATGTTGACCTTGAAATGCTGCACGTAGCTGCCCTCATTTTCAGCACCTGTCCCAAAGGGCGTTCGCCGGTTGGCGTTGCGGGGGTCCGTCAAACACGGCGATGCTCCTCCCCGGCTGGGTCAGCCGTAACAACATAAAGCCACAAGAGTGACCCCTACAGAGGAGCCCGCTAACAGGTAGGTATTGCGTTACAAAATTTTCTTTAATGAAGGCTGCAGCAGAGAAAGTCAAACACTTGCAGCGTTTATCTCAGCCTGACGCGTTTCATGGTTATACCACTTCTTCAGAGGCTTGACAACAGAGTTCACGCAACCACAAATGCTTCTCCACTTAATGACAGTGTCCAGCCCCCCGTGGGCGTGGCCGCTCGCACGGCCTTCTGGAACTTGTGGTAGCATAGTATTGCTGCAGTGAGCTGGCACGCAAATTCTGATAATATCCAATAAAATCCACCGTGGGTAGCTTTAAAGTGTTGACCTTGAAATGCTGCACATAGCTGCCCTCATTTTCAGCACTGGTCCCAAACCGCGTTCGCCGGTTGGTGTCGTGGGTGTCCGTCAAACACGGCGAGGCTCCTCCCCGGCTGGGTTAGCCGTAACAACATAAAGCCACAAGAGTTACCCCTACAGAGGAGCCCGCAAACAGGTAGGTATGGCTTCACAAACTTTTCTTTAATGAAGGCTGCAGCAGAGAAAGTCAAACACTTGCAGCGTTTATCTCAGCCTGACGCGTTTCATGGTTATACCACTTCGTCAGAGGCTTGACAACAGAGTTCATGCAACTACAAATGCTTCTCCACTCAATGACAGTGTCCAGCCCCCCAGTGGGCGTGGCCACTCGCACGGCCTTCTGGAACTTGTGATAGCATAGTATTGCTGCAGTGAGCTGGCGCGCAAATTCTGATTATATCTAATAAAATCCACAGTGGGTATTTTTAAAGTGTTGACCTTGAAATTCTGCATGTAGCTCCCCTCATTTTCTGCACCTGTCCCAAACCGCGTTCGCCGGTTGGCATCGTCGGGGTCCATCAAACACGACGAGGCTCCTCACCGACTGGGTCAGCCGTAACAACATAAAGCCACAAGAGTTACCCCTACAGAGGAGCCCGTAAACAGGTAGGTATCGCTTCACAAAATTTTCTTTAATGAAGGCTGCAGCAGAGAAAGTCAAACACTTGCAGCGTTTATCTCAGCCTGACGCGTTTCATGGTTATACCACTTCTTCAGAGGCTTGACAACAGAGTTCACGCTACCACAAATGCTTCTCCACTTAATGACAGTGTCCAGCCCCCCAGGGGTGTGGCCGCTCGCACGGCCTTCTGGAATTTGTGGTAGCATAGTATTGCTGCAGTGAGCTGGCACACAAATTCTGATAACATCCAATAAAATCCCCAGTGGGTAGCTTTAATGTGTTGACCTTCAAATGCTGCACGTAGCTGCCCTCATTTTCACCACCTGGCCCAAACCGCATTCGCCGGTTGGCGTTGCGGAGGTCCGTAAAACAAGGCAAGGCTCCTCCCCGGCTGGGTCAGCTTTAACAACATAAAGCCACAAGAGTTACCCCTACAGAGGAGCCCGCAAACAGGTAGGTATTGTTTCACAAAATTTTCTTTAATGAAGGCTGCAGCAGAGAAAGTCAAACACTTGCAGCGTTTATCTGAGCCTGACGCGTTTCATGGTTATACCACTTCTTCAGAGGCTTGACAACAGAGTTCACGCTACCACAAATGCTTCTCCACTTAATGACAGTGTCCAGCCCCCCAGGGGTGTGGCCGCTCGCACGGCCTTCTGGAATTTGTGGTAGCATAGTATTGCTGCAGTGAACTGGCGCGCAAATTCTGATAATATCCAATAAAATCCACAGTGGGTAGCTTTAAAGTGTTGACCTTGAAATGCCGAACGTAGCTGCCCTCATTTTCAGCACCGGTCCCAAACCGCGTTCACCGGTTGGCGTTGCGGGGGTCCGTCAAACACGGCGATGCTCCTCCCCGGCTGGGTCAGCCATAACAACATAAAGCCACAAGAGTTACCCCTACAGAGGAGCCCGCAAACAGGTAGGTATTGTTTCACAAAATTTTCTTTAATGAAGGCTGCAGCAGAGAAAGTCAAACACTTGCAGCGTTTATCTCAGCCTGACGCGTTTCATGGTTATACCACTTCTTCAGAGGCTTGACAACAGAGTTCACGCAACCACAAATGCTTCTCAACTTAATGACAGTGTCCAGCCCCCCACTGGGCGTGGCCACTCGCAATGCCTTCTGGAACTTGTGGTAGCATAGTGTTGCAGCAGTGAGCTGGTGCGCAAATTCTGATAATATCCAATAAAATCCACAGTGGGTAGCTTTAAAGTGTTTACCTTGAAATGCTGCACCTAGCTGCCCTCATTTTCTGCACCTGTCCCAAACCGCGTTCGCCGGTTGGCATCGTGGGGGTCCGTCAAACACGGCGAGGCTCCTCCCCGGCTGGGTCAGCCGTAACAGCATAAAGCCGCAAGAGTTACCCCTACAGAGGAGCCCGCAAACAGGTAGGTATTGCTTCACAAAATGTTTTTTAATGAAGGCTGCAGCAGAGAAAGTCAAACACTTCAGCGTTTATGTATGCCTGAAGCGTTTCATGGTTATACCACTTCTTCAGAGGCTTGACAACTGAGTTCACGCAACCACAAATGCTTCTCAACTTAATGACAGTTTCTAGCCCCCCAGGGGGCGTGGCCGCTCTCACGGCCTTCTGGAACTTGTGGTAGCATAGTATTGCTGCAGTGAGCTGGCGCGGAAATTCTGATAATATCCAATAAAATCCACAGTGGGTAGCTTTAAAGTGTTGACCGTGAAATGCTGCACGTAGCTGCCCTCATTTTCAGCACCTGTCCCAAACCGCGTTCTCCGGTTGGTGTCGCGGGGGTCCGTCAAACACGGCGAGGCTCCTCTCCGGCTGGGTCAGCCGTAACAACATAAAGCCACAAGAGTTACCTCTACAGAGGAGCCCGCAAACAGGTAGGTATTGCTTCACAAAATTTTCTTTAATGAAGGCTGCAGCAGAGAAAGTCAAACACTTGCAGTGTTTATCTCAGCCTGACACGTTTCATGGTTATACCACTTCTTCAGAGGCTTGACAACAGAGTTCACGCAAGCACAAATGCTTCTCCACTTAATGACAGTGTCCAGCCCCCCAGTGGGTGTGGCCGCTTGCACGGCCTTCTGAAATTTGTGGTAGCATAGTATTGCTGCAGTGAGCTGGCGCGGAAATTCTGATTATATCCAATAAAATCCACAGAGGGTAGCTTTAAAATGTTGACCTTGAAATGCTGCACGTAGCTGCCCTCATTTTCAGCACCTGTCCCAAACCGCGTTCGCCGGTTGGCGTTGCGGGGGTCCGTCAAACACGGCGATGCTCCTCCCCGGCTGGGTCAGCCGTAACAACATAAAGCCACAAGAGTTACCCCTACAGAGGAGCCCGCAAACAGGTAGGTATTGTTTCACAAAATTTTCTTTAATGAAGGCTGCAGCAGAGAAAGTCAAACAGTTGCAGCGTTTATCTCAGCCTGACGCGTTTCATGGTTATACCACTTCTTAAGAGGCTTGACAACAGAGTTCACGCAACCACAAATGCTTCTCAACTTAATGACAGTGTCCAGCCCCCCACTGGGCGTGGCCACTCGCAATGCCTTCTGGAACTTGTGGTAGCATAGTGTTGCAGCAGTGAGCTGGTGTGCAAATTCTGATAATATCCAATAAAATCCACAGTGGGTAGCTTTAAAGTGTTTACCTTGAAATGCTGCACCTAGCTGCCCTCATTTTCTGCACCTGTCCCAAACCGCGTTCGCCGGTTGGCATCGTTGGGGTCCGTCAAACACGGCGAGGCTCCTCCCCGGCTGGGTCAGCCGTAACAGCATAAAGCCGCAAGAGTTACCCCTACAGAGGAGCCCGCAAACAGGTAGGTATTGCTTCACAAAATGTTTTTTAATGAAGGCTGCAGCAGAGAAAGTCAAACACTTCAGCGTTTATGTACGCCTGACGCGTTTCATGGTTATACCACTGCTTCAGAGTCTTGACAACAGAGTTCACGCAACCACAAATGCTTCTCAACTTAATGACAGTTTCTAGCCCCCCAGGGGGCGTGGCCGCTCTCACGGCCTTCTGGAACTTGTGGTAGCATAGTATTGCTGCAGTGAGCTGGCGCGGAAATTCTGATAATATCCAATAAAATCCACAGTGGGTAGCTTTAAAGTGTTGACCGTGAAATGCTGCACGTAGCTGCCCTCATTTTCAGCACCTGTCCCAAACCGCGTTCTCCGGTTGGTGTCGCGGGGGTCCGTCAAACACGGCGAGGCTCCTCCCCGGCTGGGTCAGCCGTAAAAACATAAAGCCACAAGAGTTACCCCTACAGAGGATCCGCAAACAGGTAGGTATTGTTTCACAAAATTTTCTTTAATGAAGGCTGCAGCAGAGAAAGTCAAACACTTGCAGCGTTTATCTCAGCCTGACGCGTTTCATGGTTATACCACTTCTTCAGAGGCTTGACAACAGAGTTCACGCTACCACAAATGCTTCTCCACTTAATGACAGTGTCCAGCCCCCCAGGGGTGTGGCCGCTCGCACGGCCTTCTGGAATTTGTGGTAGCATAGTATTGCTGCAGTGAACTGGCGCGCAAATTTTGATAATATCCAATAAAATGCACAGTGGGTAGATTTAAACTGTTGACCTTGAAATGCTGCACGTAGCTGCCCTCATTTTTAGCACCTGTCAAAAACCGCGTTCACCGGTTGGCATCGTGGGGGTCCGTCAAACACGGCGAGGCTCCTCCCCGGCTGGGTCAGCCGTAACAACATAAAGCCACAAGAGTTACCCCTACAGAGGAGCCCGCAAACAGGTAGGTATTGCTTCACAAACTTTTCTTTAATGAAGGCTGCAGCAGAGAAAGTCAAACACTTGCAGCGTTTATCTCAGCCTGACGTGTTTCATGGTTATACCACTTCTTCAGAGGCTTGACAACAGAGTTCATGCAACCACAAATGCTTCTCCACTTAATGACAGTGTCCAGCCCCCCAGTGGGCGTGGCCGCTCGCACGGCCTTCTGGAACGTGTGTTAGCATAGTATTGCTGCAGTGAGCTGGCCCGCAAATTCTGATAATATCCAATAAAATCCACAGTGAGTAGCTTTAAAGTGTTGACCTTGAAATGCTGCACGTAGCTGCCCTCATTTTCAGCACCTGTCCAAAACCGCGTTCGCCGGTTGGTGTCGTGGGGGTCCGTCAAACACGGAGAGGCTCCTCCCCGGCTGGGTCAGCCATTATAACATAAAGCCACAAGAGTTACCCCTACAGAGGAGCCCGCAAACAGGTAGGTATTGCTTCACAAACTTTTCTTTAATGAAGGCTGCAGCAGAGAAAGTCAAACACTTGCAGCGTTTATCTCAGCCTGACGCGTTTCATGGTTATACCACTTCTTCAGAGGCTTGACAACAGAGTTCATGCAACCACAAATGCTTCTCCATTTAATAACAGAGTCCAGCCCCCCAGTGGGCGTGGCCACTCGCACGGCCTTCTGGAACTTGTGGTAGCATAGTATTACTGCAGTGAGCAGGCGCGCACATTCTGATAATATCCAATAAAATCCACAGTGGGTAGCTTTAAAGTGTTGACCTTGAAATGCTGAACGTAGCTGCCCTCATTTTCAGCACCTGTCCCAAACCACGTTCGCCGGTTGGCGTCGCGGGGGTCCGTCAAACACGGCGAGGCTCCTCCCCGGCTGGGTCCGCCATAACAACATAAAGCCACAAGAGTTACCCCTACAGAGGATCTCGCAAACAGGTAGGTATTGCTTCACAAAATTTTCTTTAATGAAGGCTGCAGCAGAGAAAGTCAAACACTTGCAGTGTTTATCTCAGCCTGACACGTTTCATGGTTATACCACTTCTTCAGAGGCTTGACAACAGAGTTCACGCAAGCACAAATGCTTCTCCACTTAATGACAGTGTCCAGCCCCCCAGTGGGTGTGGCCGCTTGCACGGCCTTCTGAAACTTGTGGTAGCATAGTATTGCTGCAGTGAGCTGGCGCGCAAATTTTGATTATATCCAATAAAATCCACAGAGGGTAGCTTTAAAATGTTGACCTTGAAATGCTGCACGTAGCTGCCCTCATTTTCAGCACCTGTCCCAAACCGCGTTTGCCGGTTGGCGTTGCGGGGGTCCGTCAAACACGGCGATGCTCCTCCCCGGCTGGGTCAGCCGTAACAACATAAAGCCACAAGAGTTACCCCTACAGAGGAGCCCGCAAACAGGTAGGTATTGTTTCACAAAATTTTCTTTAATGAAGGCTGCAGCAGAGAAAGTCAAACACTTGCAGCGTTTATCTCAGCTTGACGCGTTTCATGGTTATACCACTTCTTCAGAGGCTTGACAACAGAGTTCACGCAACCACAAATGCTTCTCAACTTAATGACAGTGTGCAGCCCCCCACTGGGCGTGGCCACTCGCAATACCTTCTGGAACTTTTGGTAGCATAGTGTTGCAGCAGTGAGCTGGTGCGCAAATTCTGATAATATCCAATAAAATCAAGAGTGGGTAGCTTTAAAGTGTTTACCTTGAAATGCTGCACCTAGCTGCCCTCATTTTCTGCACCTGTCCAAAACCGCGTTCGCCGGTTGGCATCGTGGGGGTCCGTCAAACACGGCGAGGCTCCTCCCCGGCTGGGTCAGCCGTAACAGCATAAAGCCGCAAGAGTTACCCCTACAGAGGAGCCCGCAAACAGGTAGGTATTGCTTCACAAAATGTTTTTTAATGAAGGCTGCAGCAGAGAAAGTCAAACACTTGCAGCATTTATGTACGCCTGATGCGTTTCATGGTTATACCACTTCTTCAGAGGCTTGACAACAGAGTTCACGCAACGACAAATGCTTCTCAACTTAATGACAGTTTCTAGCCCCCCAGGGGGCGTGGCCGCTCCCACGGCCTTCTGGAACTTGTGGTAGCATAGTATTGCTGCAGTGAGCTGGCGCGGAAATTCTGATAATATCCAATAAAATCCACAGTGGGTAGCTTTAAAGTGTTGACCGTGAAATGCTGCACGTAGCTGCCCTCATTTTCAGCACCTGTCCCAAACCGCGTTCTCCGGTTGGTGTCGTGGGGGTCCGTCAAACACGGCGAGGCTCCTCCCCGGCTGGGTCAGCCGTAACAACATAAAGCCACAAGAGTTACCCCTACAGAGGAGCCCGCAAACAGGTAGGTATTGCTTCACAAAATTTTCTTTAATGAAGGCTGCAGCAGAGAAAGTCAAACACTTGCAGCGTTTATCTCAGCCTGATGCATTTCATGGTTATACCACTTCTTCAGAGGCTTGACAACAGAGTTCACGCAACCACAAATGCTTCTCCACTTAATGACAGTGTCCAGCCCCCCAGTGGGCGTGGCCGCTCGCACGGCCTTCTGGAACTTGTGGTAGCATAGTATTGCTGCAGTGAGCTGGCGCGCAAATTCTGATAATATCCAATAAAATCCACAGTGGGTAGCTTTAAAGTGTTGACCTTGAAATGCTACACGTAGCTGCCCTCATTTTCAGCACCTGTCCCAAACTGCGTTTGCCGGTTGGCGTCGCAGGGGTCCGTCAAACTCTGCGAGGCTCCTCCCCGGCTGGGTCAGCAGTAAAAACATAAAGCCACATGAGCTACCCCTACAGACGAGCCCGCAAACAGGTAGGTATTGCTTTACAAAATTTTCTTAAATGAAGGCTGCAGCAGAGAAAGTCAAACACTTGCAGCGTTTATCTCAGCCTGACGCGTTTCATGGTTATACCACTTCTTCAGAGGCTTGACAACAGAGTTCTCGCAACCACAAATGCTTCTCCACTTAATGACAGTGTCCAGCCACCCAGTTGGCGTGGCCGCTCGCACGGCCTTCTGGAACTTGTGGTAGCATAGTATTGCTGCAGTGAGCTGCTGAGCAAATTCTGATAATATCCAATAAAATCCACAGTGGGTAGCTTTAAAGTGTTGACCTTGAAATGCTGCACGTAGCTGCCCTCATTTTCAGCACCTGTCCCAAACAGCGTTCGCCGGTTGGCGTTGCGGGGGTCCGTCAAACACGGCGATGCCCCTCCCCGGCTGGGTCAGCCGTAACAACATAAAGCCACAAGAGTTACCCCTACACAGGAGCCCGCAAACAGGTAGGTATTGCGTTACAAAATTTTCTTTAATGAAGGCTGCAGCAGAGAAAGTCAAACACTTGCAGCGTTTATCTCAGCCTGACGCGTTTCATGGTTATACCACTTCTTCAGAGGCTTGACAGCAGAGTTCACGCAACCACAAATGCTTCTCCACTTAATGACAGTGTCCAGCCCCCCGTGGGCGTGGCCGCTCGCACGGCCTTCTGGAACTTGTGGTAGCATAGTATTGCTGCAGTGAGCTGGCACGCAAATTCTGATAATATCCAATAAAATCCACAGTGGGTAGCTTTAAAGTGTTGACCTTGAAATGCTGCACATAGCTGCCCTCATTTTCAGCACTGGTCCCAAACCGCGTTCGCCGGTTGGTGTCGTGGGTGTCCGTCAAACACGGCGAGGCTCCTCCCCGGCTGGGTCAGCCGTAACAACATAAATCCACAAGAGTTACCCCTACAGAGGACCCGCAAACAGGTAGGTATTGCTTCACAAACTTTTCTTTAATGAAGGCTGCAGCAGAGAAAGTCAAACACTTGCAGCGTTTATCTCAGCCTGACGCGTCTCATGGTTATACCACTTCTTCAGAGGCTTGACAATAGAGTTCATGCAACCACAAATGCTTCTCCACTCAATGACAGTGTCCAGCCCCCCAGTGGGCGTGGCCGCTCGCACGGCCTTCTGGAACTTGTGATAGCATAGTATTGCTGCAGTGAGCTGGCGCGCAAATTCTGATTATATCCAATAAAATCCACAGTGGGTATTTTTAAAGTGTTGACCTTGAAATGCTGCATGTAGCTGCCCTCATTTTCTGCACCTGTCCCAAACCGCGTTCGCCGGTTGGCATCGTCGGGGTCCATCAAACACGACGAGGCTCCTCGCCGGCTGGGTCAGCCGTAACAACATAAAGCCACAAGAGTTACCCCTACAGAGGAGCCCGTAAACAGGTAGGTATCGCTTCACAAAATTTTCTTTAATGAAGGCTGCATCAGAGAAAGTCAAACACTTGCAGCGTTTATCTCAGCTTGACGCGTTTCATGGTTATACCACTTCTTCAGAGGCCTCACAACAGAGTTCACGCAACCACAAATGCTTCTCCACTTAATGACAGTGTGCAGCCCCCCAGTGGGCGTGGCCGCTCGCACGGCCTTCTGGAACTTGTGGTAGCATAGTATTGCTGCAGTGAGCTGGCACACAAATTCTGATAACATCCAATAAAATCCCCAGTGGGTAGCTTTAAAGTGTTGACCTTGAAATGCTGCACGTAGCTGCCCTCATTTTCACCACCTGGCCCAAACCGCATTCGCCGGTTGGCGTTGCGGAGGTCCGTAAAACAAGGCAAGGCTCCTCCCCGGCTGGGTCAGCTTTAACAACATAAAGCCACAAGAGTTACCCCTACAGAGGAGCCCGCAAACAGGTAGGTATTGTTTCACAAAATTTTCTTTAATGAAGGCTGCAGCAGAGAAAGTCAAACACTTGCAGCGTTTATCTCAGCCTGACGCGTTTCATGGTTATACCACTTCTTCAGAGGCTTGACAACAGAGTTCTCGCAACCACAAATGCTTCTCCACTTAATGACAGTGTCCAGCCACCCAGTTGGCGTGGCCGCTCGCACGGCCTTCTGGAACTTGTGGTAGCATAGTATTGCTGCAGTGAGCTGCTGAGCAAATTCTGATAATATCCAATAAAATCCACAGTGGGTAGCTTTAAAGTGTTGACCTTGAAATGCTGCACGTAGCTGCCCTCATTTTCAGCACCTGTCCCAAACAGCGTTCGCCGGTTGGCGTTGCGGGGGTCCGTCAAACACGGCGATGCCCCTCCCCGGCTGGGTCAGCCGTAACAACATAAAGCCACAAGAGTTACCCCTACACAGGAGCCCGCAAACAGGTAGGTATTGCGTTACAAAATTTTCTTTAATGAAGGCTGCAGCAGAGAAAGTCAAACACTTGCAGCGTTTATCTCAGCCTGACGCGTTTCATGGTTATACCACTTCTTCAGAGGCTTGACAGCAGAGTTCACGCAACCACAAATGCTTCTCCACTTAATGACAGTGTCCAGCCCCCCGTGGGCGTGGCCGCTCGCACGGCCTTCTGGAACTTGTGGTAGCATAGTATTGCTGCAGTGAGCTGGCACGCAAATTCTGATAATATCCAATAAAATCCACAGTGGGTAGCTTTAAAGTGTTGACCTTGAAATGCTGCACATAGCTGCCCTCATTTTCAGCACTGGTCCCAAACCGCGTTCGCCGGTTGGTGTCGTGGGTGTCCGTCAAACACGGCGAGGCTCCTCCCCGGCTGGGTCAGCCGTAACAACATAAATCCACAAGAGTTACCCCTACAGAGGACCCGCAAACAGGTAGGTATTGCTTCACAAACTTTTCTTTAATGAAGGCTGCAGCAGAGAAAGTCAAACACTTGCAGCGTTTATCTCAGCCTGACGCGTCTCATGGTTATACCACTTCTTCAGAGGCTTGACAATAGAGTTCATGCAACCACAAATGCTTCTCCACTCAATGACAGTGTCCAGCCCCCCAGTGGGCGTGGCCGCTCGCACGGCCTTCTGGAACTTGTGATAGCATAGTATTGCTGCAGTGAGCTGGCGCGCAAATTCTGATTATATCCAATAAAATCCACAGTGGGTATTTTTAAAGTGTTGACCTTGAAATGCTGCATGTAGCTGCCCTCATTTTCTGCACCTGTCCCAAACCGCGTTCGCCGGTTGGCATCGTCGGGGTCCATCAAACACGACGAGGCTCCTCGCCGGCTGGGTCAGCCGTAACAACATAAAGCCACAAGAGTTACCCCTACAGAGGAGCCCGTAAACAGGTAGGTATCGCTTCACAAAATTTTCTTTAATGAAGGCTGCATCAGAGAAAGTCAAACACTTGCAGCGTTTATCTCAGCTTGACGCGTTTCATGGTTATACCACTTCTTCAGAGGCCTCACAACAGAGTTCACGCAACCACAAATGCTTCTCCACTTAATGACAGTGTGCAGCCCCCCAGTGGGCGTGGCCGCTCGCACGGCCTTCTGGAACTTGTGGTAGCATAGTATTGCTGCAGTGAGCTGGCACACAAATTCTGATAACATCCAATAAAATCCCCAGTGGGTAGCTTTAAAGTGTTGACCTTGAAATGCTGCACGTAGCTGCCCTCATTTTCACCTCCTGGCCCAAACCGCATTCGCCGGTTGGCGTTGCGGAGGTCCGTAAAACAAGGCAAGGCTCCTCCCCGGCTGGGTCAGCTTTAACAACATAAAGCCACAAGAGTTACCCCTACAGAGGAGCCCGCAAACAGGTAGGTATTGTTTCACAAAATTTTCTTTAATGAAGGCTGCAGCAGAGAAAGTCAAACACTTGCAGCGTTTATCTCAGCCTGACGCGTTTCATGGTTATACCACTTCTTCAGAGGCTTGACAACAGAGTTCACGCTACCACAAATGCTTCTCCACTTAATGACAGTGTCCAGCCCCCCAGGGGTGTGGCCGCTCGCACGGCCTTCTGGAATTTGTGGTAGCATAGTATTGCTGCAGTGAACTGGCGCGCAAATTTTGATAATATCCAATAAAATGCACAGTGGGTAGATTTAAACTGTTGACTTTGAAATGCTGCACGTAGCTGCCCTCATTTTTAGCACCTGTCAAAAACCGCGTTCACCGGTTGGCGTCGTGGGGGTCCGTCAAACACGGCGAGGCTCCTCCCCGGCTGGGTCAGCCGTAACAACATAAAGCCGCAAGAGTTACCCCTACAGAGGAGCCCGCAAACAGGTAGGTATTGCTTCTCAAAATGTTTTTTAATGAAGGCTGCAGCAGAGAAAGTCAAACACTTGCAGCGTTTATGTACGCCTGACGCGTTTCATGGTTATACCACTTCTTCAGAGGCTTGACAACAGAGTTCTCGCAACCACAAATGCTTCTCCACTTAATGACAGTGTCCAGCCACCCAGTGGGTGTGGCCGCTCGCACGGCCTTCTGGAACTTGTGGTAGCATAGTATTGCTGCAGTGAGCTGGCGTGCAAATTTTGATAATATCCAATAAAATCCACAATGGGTAGCTTTAAAGTGTTGACCTTGAAATGCTGCACGTAGCTGCCCTCATTTTCAGCACCTGTCCCAAACCGCGTTCGCCGGTTGGCGTCGCGGGGGTCCGTCAAACACGGCGAGGCTCCTCCCCGGCTGGGTCAGCCATGACAACATAAAGCCACAAGAGTTACCCCTACAGACGAGCCCGCAAACAGGTAGGTATTGCTTCACAAAATTTTCTTTAATGATGGCTGCAGCAGAGAAAGTCAAACACTTGCACGTTTATCTCTGCCTGACGCGTTTCATGGTTATACCACTTCTTCAGAGGCTTGACAACAGAGTTCACGCAACAACAAATGCTTCTCCACCTAATGACAGTGTCCAGCGCCCCAGTGGGCGTTGCCGCTCGCACGGCCTTCTGGAACTTGTGGTAGCATAGTATTGCTGCAGTGAGCTGGTGCGCAAATTCTGATAATATCCAATAAAAATCCGTAGTGGGTAGCTTTAAAGTGTTGACCTTGAAATGCTGCACGTAGCTGCCCTCATTTTCAGCACCTGTCCCAAACCGCGTTTGCCAGTTGGCTTCGCTGGGGTCCGTCAAACACGGCGAGGCTCCTCCTCAGCTGGGTCAGCAGTAACAACATAAAGCCACAAGAGTTACCCCTACAGAGGAGCCCGTAAACAGGTAGGTATCGCTTCACAAAATTTTCTTTAATGAAGGCTGCAGCAGAGAAAGTCAAACACTTACAGCGTGTATCTCAGGCTGACGCGTTTCATGGTTATACCACTTCTTCAGAGGCCTGACAAAAGAGTTCATGCAACCACAAATGCTTCTCCACTTAATGACAGTGTGCAGCCCCCCAGTGGGCGTGGCCGCTCGCACAACCTTCTGAAACTTGTGGTAGCATAGTATTGCTGCAGTGAGCCGGCACACAAATTCTGATAATATCCAATAAAATCCACAGTGGGTAGCTTTAAAGTGATGACCTTGAAATGCTGCACGTAGCTGCCCTCATTTTCAGCACCTGTCCCAAACCGCGTTCGCCGGTTGGCGTTGCGGAGGTCCGTCAAGCACGGCAAGGCTCCTCCCCGGCTGGGACAGCTTTAACAACATGAAGCCACAAGAGTTACCCCTACAGAGGAGCCCGCAAACAGGTAGGTATTGTTTCACAAAATTTTCTTTAATGAAGGCTGCAGCAGAGAAAGTCAAACACTTGCAGCGTTTATCTCAGCCTGACGCGTTTCATGGTTATACCACTTCTTCAGAGGCTTGACAACAGAGTTCACGCAACCACAAATGCTTCTCCACTTAATGACAGTGTCCAGCCCCCCACTGGGCGTGGCCCCTCGCAATGCCTTCTGGAACTTGTGGTAGCATAGTGTTGCTGCAGTGAGCTGGTGCGCAAATTCTGATAATATCCAATAAAATCCACAGTGGGTAGCTTTAATGTGTTGACCTTGAAATGCTGCATGTAGCTGCCCTCATTTTCTGCACCTGTCCCAAACCGCGTTCGCCGGTTGGCATCGTCGGGGTCCATCAAACACAGCAAGGCTCCTCCCCAGCTGGGTCAGCAGTAACAACGTAAAGCCACAAGAGTTACCCCTACAGAGGAGCCCGTAAACAGGTAGGTATCGCTTCACAACATTTTCTTTAATGAAGGCTGCAGCAGAGAAAGTCAAACACTTGCAGCGTTTATCTCAGCTTGACGCGTTTCATGGTTATACCACTTCTTCAGTGGCCTCACAACAGAGTTCACGCAACCACAAATGCTTCTCCACTTAATGACAGTGTGCAGCCCCCCAGTGGGCGTGGCCGCTCGCACGGCCTTCTGGAACTTGTGGTAGCATAGTATTGCTGCAGTGAGCTGGCACACAGATTCTGATAACATCCAATAAAATCCCCAGTGGGTAGCTTTAAAGTGTTGACCTTGAAATGCTGCACGTAGCTGCCCTCATTTTCACCACCTGGCCCAAACCGCATTCGCCGGTTGGCGTTGCGGAGGTCCGTAAAACAAGGCAAGGCTTCTCCCCGGCTGGGTCAGCTTTAACAACATAAAGCCACAAGAGTTACCCCTACAGAGGAGCCCGCAAACAGGTAGGTATTGTTTCACAAAATTTTCTTTAATGAAGGCTGCAGCAGAGAAAGTCAAACACTTGCAGCGTTTATCTCAGCCTGACGCGTTTCATGGTTATACCACTTCTTCAGAGGCTTGACAACAGAGTTCACGCTACCACAAATGCTTCTCCACTTAATGACAGTGTCCAGCCCCCCAGGGGTGTGGCCGCTCGCACGGCCTTCTGGAATTTGTGGTAGCATAGTATTGCTGCAGTGAACTGGCGCGCAAATTTTGATAATATCCAATAAAATGCACAGTGGGTAGATTTAAACTGTTGACCTTGAAATGCTGCACGTAACTGCCCTCATTTTTAGCACCAGTCAAAAACCGCGTTCACCGGTTGGCGTCGTGGGGGTCCGTCAAACACGGCGAGGCTCCTCCCCGGCTGTGTCAGCCGTAACAACATAAAGCCACAAGAGTTACCCCTACAGAGGAGCCCGCAAACAGGTAGGTATTGCTTCACAAACTTTTCTTTAATGAAGGCTGCAGCAGAGAAAGTCAAACACTTGCAGCGTTTATCTCAGCCTGACGCGTTTCATGGTTATACCACTTCTTCAGAGGCTTGACAACAGAGTTCATGCAACCACAAATGCTTCTCCACTTAATAACAGAGTCCAGCCCCCCAGTGGGCGTGGCCACTCGCACGGCCTTCTGGAACTTTTGGTAGCATAGTATTACTGCAGTGAGCTGGCGCGCAAATTCTGATAATATCCAATAAAATCCACAGTGGGTAGCTTTAAAGTGTTGACCTTGAAATGCCGAACGTAGCTGCCCTCATTTTCAGCACCTGTCCCAAACCGCGTTCGCCGGTTGGCGTCGCGGGGGTCCGTCAAACACTGCGAGGCTCCTCCCCGGCTGGGTCAGCCATAACAACATAAAGCCACAAGAGTTACCCCTACAGAGGAGCTCGCAAACAGGTAGGTATTGCTTCAGAAAATTTTCTTTAATGAAGGCTGCAGCAGAGAAAGTCAAACACTTGCAGTGTTTATCTCAGCCTGACACGTTTCATGGTTATACCACTTCTTCAGAGGCTTGACAACCGAGTTCACACAAGCACAAATGCTTCTCCACTTAATGACTGTGTCCAGCCTCCCAGTGGGTGTGGCCGCTTGCACGGCCTTCTGAAACTTGTGGTAGCATAGTATTGCTGCAGTGAGCTGGCGCGCACATTCTGATTATATCCAATAAAATCCACAGAGGGTAGCTTTAAAATGTTGACCTTGAAATGCTGCACGTAGCTGCCCTCATTTTCAGCACCTGTCCCAAAGGGCGTTCGCCGGTTGGCGTTGCGGGGGTCCGTCAAACACGGCGATGCTCCTCCCCGGCTGGGTCAGCAGTAACAACATAAAGCCACAAGAGTGACCCCTACAGAGGAGCCCGCTAACAGGTAGGTATTGCGTTACAAAATTTTCTTTAATGAAGGCTGCAGCAGAGAAAGTCAAACACTTGCAGCGTTTATCTCAGCCTGACGCGTTTCATGGTTATACCACTTCTTCAGAGGCTTGACAACAGAGTTCACGCAACCACAAATGCTTCTCCACTTAATGACAGTGTCCAGCCCCCCGTGGGCGTGGCCGCTCGCACAGCCTTCTGGAACTTGTGGTAGCATAGTATTGCTGCAGTGAGCTGGCACGCAAATTCTGATAATATCCAATAAAATCCACCGTGGGTAGCTTTAAAGTGTTGACCTTGAAATGCTGCACATAGCTGCCCTCATTTTCAGCACTGGTCCCAAACCGCGTTCGCCGGTTGGTGTCGTGGGTGTCCGTCAAACACGGCGAGGCTCCTCCCCGGCTGGGTTAGCCGTAACAACATAAAGCCACAAGAGTTACCCCTACAGAGGAGCCCGCAAACAGGTAGGTATGGCTTCACAAACTTTTCTTTAATGAAGGCTGCAGCAGAGAAAGTCAAACACTTGCAGCGTTTATCTCAGCCTGACGCGTTTCATGGTTATACCACTTCGTCAGAGGCTTGACAACAGAGTTCATGCAACTACAAATGCTTCTCCACTCAATGACAGTGTCCAGCCCCCCAGTGGGCGTGGCCACTCGCACGGCCTTCTGGAACTTGTGATAGCATAGTATTGCTGCAGTGAGCTGGCGCGCAAATTCTGATTATATCTAATAAAATCCACAGTGGGTATTTTTAAAGTGTTGACCTTGAAATTCTGCATGTAGCTCCCCTCATTTTCTGCACCTGTCCCAAACCGCGTTCGCCGGTTGGCATCGTCGGGGTCCATCAAACACGGCGAGGCTCCTCACCGACTGGGTCAGCCGTAACAACATAAAGCCACAAGAGTTACCCCTACAGAGGAGCCCGTAAACAGGTAGGTATCGCTTCACAAAATTTTCTTTAATGAAGGCTGCAGCAGAGAAAGTCAAACACTTGCAGCGTTTATCTCAGCCTGACGCGTTTCATGGTTATACCACTTCTTCAGAGGCTTGACAACAGAGTTCACGCTACCACAAATGCTTCTCCACTTAATGACAGTGTCCAGCCCCCCAGGGGTGTGGCCGCTCGCACGGCCTTCTGGAATTTGTGGTAGCATAGTATTGCTGCAGTGAGCTGGCACACAAATTCTGATAACATCCAATTAAATCCCCAGTGGGTAGCTTTAATGTGTTGACCTTCAAATGCTGCACGTAGCTGCCCTCATTTTCACCACCTGGCCCAAACCGCATTCGCCGGTTGGCGTTGCGGAGGTCCGTAAAACAATGCAAGGCTCCTCCCCGGCTGGGTCAGCTTTAACAACATAAAGCCACAAGAGTTACCCCTACAGAGGAGCCCGCAAACAGGTAGGTATTGTTTCACAAAATTTTCTTTAATGAAGGCTGCAGCAGAGAAAGTCAAACACTTGCAGCGTTTATCTCAGCCTGACGCGTTTCATGGTTATACCACTTCTTCAGAGGCTTGACAACAGAGTTCACGCTACCACAAATGCTTCTCCACTTAATGACAGTGTCCAGCCCCCCAGGGGTGTGGCCGCTCGCACGGCCTTCTGGAATTTGTGGTAGCATAGTATTGCTGCAGTGAACTGGCGCGCAAATTTTGATAATATCCAATAAAATGCACAGTGGGTAGATTTAAAGTGTTGACCTTGAAATGCCGAACGTAGCTGCCCTCATTTTCAGCACCTGTCCCAAACCGCGTTCACCGGTTGGCGTCGCGGGGGTCCGTCAAACACGGCGAGGCTCCTCCCCGGCTGGGTCAGCCATAACAACATAAAGCCACAAGAGTTACCCCTACAGAGGAGCTCGCAAACAGGTAGGTATTGCTTCACAAACTTTCTTTAATGAAGGCTGCAGCAGAGAAAGTCAAACACTTGCAGCGTTTATCTCAGCCTGACGCGTTTCATGGTTATACCACTTCTTCAGAGGCTTGACAACAGAGTTCACGCAACCACAAATGCTTCTCAACTTAATGACAGTGTCCAGCCCCCCACTGGGCGTGGCCACTCGCAATGCCTTCTGGAACTTGTGGTAGCATAGTGTTGCAGCAGTGAGCTGGTGCGCAAATTCTGATAATATCCAATAAAATCCACAGTGGGTAGCTTTAAAGTGTTTACCTTGAAATGCTGCACCTAGCTGCCCTCATTTTCTGCACCTTTCCCAAACCGCGTTCGCCGGTTGGCATCGTGGGGGTCCGTCAAACACGGCGAGGCTCCACCCCGGCTGGGTCAGCCGCAACAGCATAAAGCCGCAAGAGTTACCCCTACAGAGGAGCCCGCAAACAGGTAGGTATTGCTTCACAAAATGTTTTTTAATGAAGGCTGCAGCAGAGAAAGTCAAACACTTCAGCGTTTATGTATGCCTGAAGCGTTTCATGGTTATACCACTTCTTCAGAGGCTTGACAACAGAGTTCACGCAACCACAAATGCTTCTCAACTTAATGACAGTTTCTAGCCCCCCAGGGGGCGTGGCCGCTCTCACGGCCTTCTGGAACTTGTGGTAGCATAGTATTGCTGCAGTGAGCTGGCGCGGAAATTCTGATAATATCCAATAAAATCCACAGTGGGTAGCTTTAAAGTGTTGACCGTGAAATGCTGCACGTAGCTGCCCTCATTTTCAGCACCTGTCCCAAACCGCGTTCTCCGGTTGGTGTCGCGGGGGTCCGTCAAACACGGCGAGGCTCCTCTCCGGCTGGGTCAGCCGTAACAACATAAAGCCACAAGAGTTACCTCTACAGAGGAGCCCGCAAACAGGTAGGTATTGCTTCACAAAATTTTCTTTAATGAAGGCTGCAGCAGAGTAAGTCAAACACTTGCAGTGTTTATCTCAGCCTGACACGTTTCATGGTTATACCACTTCTTCAGAGGCTTGACAACAGAGTTCACGCAAGCACAAATGCTTCTCCACTTAATGACAGTGTCCAGCCCCCCAGTGGGTGTGGCCGCTTGCACAGCCTTCTGAAACTTGTGGTAGCATAGTATTGCTGCAGTGAGCTGGCGCGGAAATTCTGATTATATCCAATAAAATCCACAGAGGGTAGCTTTAAAATGTTGACCTTGAAATGCTGCACGTAGCTGCCCTCATTTTCAGCACCTGTCCCAAACCGCGTTCGCCGGTTGGCGTTGCGGGGGTCCGTCAAACACGGCGATGCTCCTCCCCGGCTGGGTCAGTCGTAACAACATAAAGCCACAAGAGTTACCCCTACAGAGGAGCCCGCAAACAGGTAGGTATTGTTTCACAAAATTTTCTTTAATGAAGGCTGCAGCAGAGAAAGTCAAACACTTGCAGCGTTTATCTCAGCCTGACGCGTTTCATGGTTATACCACTTCTTAAGAGGCTTGACAACAGAGTTCACGCAACCACAAATGCTTCTCAACTTAATGACAGTGTCCAGCCCCCCACTGGGCGTGGCCACTCGCAATGCCTTCTGGAACTTGTGGTAGCATAGTGTTGCAGCAGTGAGCTGGTGCGCAAATTCTGATAATATCCAATAAAATCCACAGTGGGTAGCTTTAAAGTGTTTACCTTGAAATGCTGCACCTAGCTGCCCTCATTTTCTGCACCTGTCCCAAACCGCGTTCGCCGGTTGGCATCGTTGGGGTCCGTCAAACACGGCGAGGCACCTCCCCGGCTGGGTCAGCCGTAACAGCATAAAGCCGCAAGAGTTACCCCTACAGAGGAGCCCGCAAACAGGTAGGTATTGCTTCACAAAATGTTTTTTAATGAAGGCTGCAGCAGAGAAAGTCAAACACTTCAGCGTTTATGTACGCCTGACGCGTTTCATGGTTATACCACTGCTTCAGAGGCTTGACAACAGAGTTCACGCAACCACAAATGCTTCTCAACTTAATGACAGTTTCTAGCCCCCCAGGGGGCGTGGCCGCTCTCACGGCCTTCTGGAACTTGTGGTAGCATAGTATTGCTGCAGTGAGCTGGCGCGGAAATTCTGATAATATCCAATAAAATCCACAGTGGGTAGCTTTAAAGTGTTGACCGTGAAATGCTGCACGTAGCTGCCCTCATTTTCAGCACCTGTCCCAAACCGCGTTCTCCGGTTGGTGTCGCGGGGGTCCGTCAAACACGGCGAGGCTCCTCCCCGGCTGGGTCAGCCGTAACAACATAAAGCCACAAGAGTTACCCCTACAGAGGAGCCCGCAAACAGGTAGGTATTGCTTCACAAAATTTTCTTTAATGAAGGCTGCAGCAGAGAAAGTCAAACACTTGCAGCGTTTATCTCAGCCTGACGCATTTCATGGTTATACCACTTCTTCAGAGGCTTGACAACAGAGTTCACGCAACCACAAATGCTTCTCCACTTAATGACAGTGTCCAGCCCCCCAGTGGGTGTGGCCGCTTGCACGGCCTTCTGAAACTTGTGGTAGCATAGTATTGCTGCCGTGAGCTGGCGCGCAAATTCTGATTATATCCAATAAAATCCACAGTGGGTAGCTTTAAAGTGTTTACCTTGAAATGCTGCACCTAGCTGCCCTCATTTTCTGCACCTGTCCCAAACCGCGTTCGCCGGTTGGCATCGTGGGGGTCCGTCAAACACGCGAGGCTCCTCCCCGGCTGGGTCAGCCGTAACAGCATAAAGCCGCAAGAGTTACCCCTACAGAGGAGCCCGCAAACAGGTAGGTATTGCTTCACAAAATGTTTTTAATGAAGGCTGCAGCAAAGAAAGTCAAACACTTGCAGCGTTTATGTACGCCTGACGCGTTTCATGGTTATACCACTTCTTCAGAGGCTTGACAACAGAGTTCACGCAACCACAAATGCTTCTCAACTTAATGACAGTGTCCAGCCCCCCACTGGGCGTGGCCACTCGCAATGCCTTCTGGAACTTGTGGTAGCATAGTGTTGCAGCAGTGAGCTGGTGCGCAAATTCAGATAATATCCAATAAAATCCACAGTGGGTAGCTTTAAAGTGTTTACTTTGAAATGCTACACCTAGCTGCCCTTATTTTCTGCACCTGTCCCAAACCGCGTTCGCCGGTTGGCATCGTGGGGGTCCGTCAAACACGGCGAGGCTCCTCCCCGGCTGGGTCAGCCGTAACAGCATAAAGCCGCAAGAGTTACCGCTACAGAGGAGCCCGCAAACAGGTAGGTATTGCTTCACAAAATGTTTTTTAATGAAGGCTGCAGCAGAGAAAGTCAAACACTTGCAGCGTTTATGTACGCCTGACACGTTTCATGGTTATACCACTTCTTCAGAGGCTTGACAACAGAGTTCACGCAACCACAAATGCTTCTCAACTTAATGACAGTTTCTAGCCCCCCGGGGGGCGTGGCGGCTCTCACGGCCTTCTGGAACTTGTGGTAGCATAGTATTGCTGCAGTGAGCTGGCGCGGAAATTCTGATAATATCCAATAAAATCCACAGTGGGTAGCTTTAAAGTGTTGACCGTGAAATGCTGCACGTAGCTGCCCTCATTTTCAGCACCTGTCCCAAACCGCGTTCTCCGGTTGGTGTCGCGGGGGTCCGTCAAACACGGCGAGGCTCCTCCCCGGCTGGGTCAGCCGTAAAAACATAAAGCCACAAGAGTTACCCCTACAGAGGATCCGCAAACAGGTAGGTATTGTTTCACAAAATTTTCTTTAATGAAGGCTGCAGCAGAGAAAGTCAAACACTTGCAGCGTTTATCTCAGCCTGACGCGTTTCATGGTTATACCACTTCTTCAGAGGCTTGACAACAGAGTTCACGCTACCACAAATGCTTCTCCACTTAATGACAGTGTCCAGCCCCCCAGGGGTGTGGCCGCTCGCACGGCCTTCTGGAATTTGTGGTAGCATAGTATTGCTGCAGTGAACTGGCGCGCAAATTTTGATAATATCCAATAAAATGCACAGTGGGTAGATTTAAACTGTTGACCTTGAAATGCTGCACGTAGCTGCCCTCATTTTTAGCACCTGTCAAAAACCGCGTTCACCGGTTGGCATCGTGGGGGTCCGTCAAACACGGCGAGGCTCCTCCCCGGCTGGGTCAGCCGTAACAACATAAAGCCACAAGAGTTACCCCTACAGAGGAGCCCGCAAACAGGTAGGTATTGCTTCACAAACTTTTCTTTAATGAAGGCTGCAGCAGAGAAAGTCAAACACTTGCAGAGTTTATCTCAGCCTGACGTGTTTCATGGTTATACCACTTCTTCAGAGGCTTGACAACAGAGTTCATGCAACCACAAATGCTTCTCCACTTAATGACAGTGTCCAGCCCCCCAGTCGGCGTGGCCGCTCGCACGGCCTTCTGGAACGTGTGTTAGCATAGTATTGCTGCAGTGAGCTGGCCCGCAAATTCTGATAATATCCAATAAAATCCACAGTGAGTAGCTCTAAAGTGTTGACCTTGAAATGCTGCACGTAGCTGCCCTCATTTTCAGCACCTGTCCAAAACCGCGTTCGCCGGTTGGTGTCGTGGGGGTCCGTCAAACACGGAGAGGCTCCTCCCCGGCTGGGTCAGCCATTATAACATAAAGCCACAAGAGTTACCCCTACAGAGGAGCCCGCAAACAGGTAGGTATTGCTTCACAAACTTTTCTTTAATGAAGGCTGCAGCAGAGAAAGTCAAACACTTGCAGCGTTTATCTCAGCCTGACGCGTTTCATGGTTATACCACTTCTTCAGAGGCTTGACAACAGAGTTCATGCAACCACAAATGCTTCTCCATTTAATAACAGAGTCCAGCCCCCCAGTGGGCGTGGCCACTCGCACGGCCTTCTGGAACTTGTGGTAGCATAGTATTACTGCAGTGAGCAGGCGCGCACATTCTGATAATATCCAATAAAATCCACAGTGGGTAGCTTTAAAGTGTTGACCTTGAAATGCTGAACGTAGCTGCCCTCATTTTCAGCACCTGTCCCAAACCACGTTCGCCGGTTGGCGTCGCGGGGGTCCGTCAAACACGGCGAGGCTCCTCCCCGGCTGGGTCCGCCATAACAACATAAAGCCACAAGAGTTACCCCTACAGAGGATCTCGCAAACAGGTAGGTATTGCTTCACAAAATTTTCTTTAATGAAGGCTGCAGCAGAGAAAGTCAAACACTTGCAGTGTTTATCTCAGCCTGACACGTTTCATGGTTATACCACTTCTTCAGAGGCTTGACAACAGAGTTCACGCAAGCACAAATGCTTCTCCACTTAATGACAGTGTCCAGCCCCCCAGTGGGTGTGGCCGCTTGCACGGCCTTCTGAAACTTGTGGTAGCATAGTATTGCTGCAGTGAGCTGGCGCGCAAATTTTGATTATATCCAATAAAATCCACAGAGGGTAGCTTTAAAATGTTGACCTTGAAATGCTGCACGTAGCTGCCCTCATTTTCAGCACCTGTCCCAAACCGCGTTCGCCGGTTGGCGTTGCGGGGGTCCGTCAAACACGGCGATGCTCCTCCCCGGCTGGGTCAGCCGTAACAACATAAAGCCACAAGAGTTACCCCTACAGAGGAGCCCGCAAACAGGTAGGTATTGTTTCACAAAATTTTCTTTAATGAAGGCTGCAGCAGAGAAAGTCAAACACTTGCAGCGTTTATCTCAGCCTGACGCATTTCATGGTTATACCACTTCTTCAGAGGCTTGACAACAGAGTTCACGCAACCACAAATGCTTCTCAACTTAATGACAGTGTCCAGCCCCCCACTGGGCGTGGCCACTCGCAATACCTTCTGGAACTTTTGGTAGCATAGTGTTGCAGCAGTGAGCTGGTGCGCAAATTCTGATAATATCCAATAAAATCCACAGTGGGTAGCTTTAAAGTGTTTACCTTGAAATGCTGCACCTAGCTGCCCTCATTTTCTGCACCTGTCCCAAACCGCGTTCGCCGGTTGGCATCGTGGGGGTCCGTCAAACACGGCGAGGCTCCTCCCCGGCTGGGTCAGCCGTAACAGCATAAAGCCGCAAGAGTTACCCCTACAGAGGAGCCCGCAAACAGGTAGGTATTGCTTCACAAAATGTTTTTTAATGAAGGCTGCAGCAGAGAAAGTCAAACACTTGCAGCATTTATGTACGCCTGACGCGTTTCATGGTTATACCACTTCTTCAGAGGCTTGACAACAGAGTTCACGCAACGACAAATGCTTCTCAACTTAATGACAGTTTCTAGCCCCCCAGGGGGCGTGGCCGCTCTCACGGCCTTCTGGAACTTGTGGTAGCATAGTATTGCTGCAGTGAGCTGGCGCGGAAATTCTGATAATATCCAATAAAATCCACAGTGGGTAGCTTTAAAGTGTTGACCGTGAAATGCTGCACGTAGCTGCCCTCATTTTCAGCACCTGTCCCAAACCGCGTTCTCCGGTTGGTGTCGTGGGGGTCCGTCAAACACGGCGAGGCTCCTCCCCGGCTGGGTCAGCCGTAACAACATAAAGCCACAAGAGTTACCCCTACAGAGGAGCCCGCAAACAGGTAGGTATTGCTTCACAAAATTTTCTTTAATGAAGGCTGCAGCAGAGAAAGTCAAACACTTGCAGCGTTTATCTCAGCCTGATGCATTTCATGGTTATACCACTTCTTCAGAGGCTTGACAACAGAGTTCACGCAACCACAAATGCTTCTCCACTTAATGACAGTGTCCAGCCCCCCAGTGGGCGTGGCCGCTCGCATGGCCTTCTGGAACTTGTGGTAGCATAGTATTGCTGCAGTGAGCTGGCGCGCAAATTCTGATAATATCCAATAAAATCCACAGTGGGTAGCTTTAAAGTGTTGACCTTGAAATGCTACACGTAGCTGCCCTCATTTTCAGCACCTGTCCCAAACTGCGTTTGCCGGTTGGCGTCGCAGGGGTCCGTCAAACACCGCGAGGCTCCTCCCCGGCTGGGTCAGCAGTAAAAACATAAAGCCACATGAGCTACCCCTACAGACGAGCCCGCAAACAGGTAGGTATTGCTTTACAAAATTTTCTTAAATGAAGGCTGCAGCAGAGAAAGTCAAACACTTGCAGCGTTTATCTCAGCCTGACGCGTTTCATGGTTATACCACTTCTTCAGAGGCTTGACAACAGAGTTCTCGCAACCACAAATGCTTCTCCACTTAATGACAGTGTCCAGCCACCCAGTTGGCGTGGCCGCTCGCACGGCCTTCTGGAACTTGTGGTAGCATAGTATTGCTGCAGTGAGCTGCTGCGCAAATTCTGATAATATCCAATAAAATCCACAGTGGGTAGCTTTAAAGTGTTGACCTTGAAATGCTGCACGTAGCTGCCCTCATTTTCAGCACCTGTCCCAAACCGCGTTCGCCGGTTGGCGTTGCGGGGGTCCGTCAAACACGGCGATGCCCCTCCCCGGCTGGGTCAGCCGTAACAACATAAAGCCACAAGAGTTACCCCTACAGAGGAGCCCGCAAACAGGTAGGTATTGCGTTACAAAATTTTCTTTAATGAAGGCTGCAGCAGAGAAAGTCAAACACTTGCAGCGTTTATCTCAGCCTGACGCGTTTCATGGTTATACCACTTCTTCAGAGGCTTGACAACAGAGTTCACGCAACCACAAATGCTTCTCCACTTAATGACAGTGTCCAGCCCCCCGTGGGCGTGGCCGCTCGCACGGCCTTCTGGAACTTGTGGTAGCATAGTATTGCTGCAGTGAGCTGGCACGCAAATTCTGATAATATCCAATAAAATCCACAGTGGGTAGCTTTAAAGTGTTGACCTTGAAATGCTGCACATAGCTGCCCTCATTTTCAGCACTGGTCCCAAACCGCGTTCGCCGGTTGGTGTCGTGGGTGTCCGTCAAACACGGCGAGGCTCCTCCCCGGCTGGGTCAGCCGTAACAACATAAATCCACAAGAGTTACCCCTACAGAGGAGCCCGCAAACAGGTAGGTATTGCTTCACAAACTTTTCTTTAATGAAGGCTGCAGCAGAGAAAGTCAAACACTTGCAGCGTTTATCTCAGCCTGACGTGTTTCATGGTTATACCACTTCTTCAGAGGCTTGACAATAGAGTTCATGCAACCACAAATGCTTCTCCACTCAATGACAGTGTCCAGCCCCCCAGTGGGCGTGGCCGCTCGCACGGCCTTCTGGAACTTGTGATAGCATAGTATTGCTGCAGTGAGCTGGCGCGCAAATTCTGATTATATCCAATAAAATCCACAGTGGGTATTTTTAAAGTGTTGACCTTGAAATGCTGCATGTAGCTGCCCTCATTTTCTGCACCTGTCCCAAACCGCGTTCGCCGGTTGGCATCGTCGGGGTCCATCAAACACGACGAGGCTCCTCGCCGGCTGGGTCAGCCGTAACAACATAAAGCCACAAGAGTTACCCCTACAGAGGAGCCCGTAAACAGGTAGGTATCGCTTCACAAAATTTTCTTTAATGAAGGCTGCATCAGAGAAAGTCAAACACTTGCAGCGTTTATCTCAGCTTGACGCGTTTCATGGTTATACCACTTCTTCAGAGGCCTCACAACAGAGTTCACGCAACCACAAATGCTTCTCCACTTAATGACAGTGTGCAGCCCCCCAGTGGGCGTGGCCGCTCGCACGGCCTTCTGGAACTTGTGGTAGCATAGTATTGCTGCAGTGAGCTGGCACACAAATTCTGATAACATCCAATAAAATCCCCAGTGGGTAGCTTTAAAGTGTTGACCTTGAAATGCTGCACGTGGCTGCCCTCATTTTCACCACCTGGCCCAAACCGCATTCGCCGGTTGGCGTTGCGGAGGTCCGTAAAACAAGGCAAGGCTCCTCCCCGGCTGGGTCAGCTTTAACAACATAAAGCCACAAGAGTTACCCCTACAGAGGAGCCCGCAAACAGGTAGGTATTGTTTCACAAAATTTTCTTTAATGAAGGCTGCAGCAGAGAAAGTCAAACACTTGCAGCGTTTATCTCAGCCTGACGCGTTTCATGGTTATACCACTTCTTCAGAGGCTTGACAACAGAGTTCACGCAACCACAAATGCTTCTCCACTTAATGACAGTGTCCAGCCCCCCACTGGGCGTGGCCCCTCGCAATGCCTTCTGGAACTTGTGGTAGCATAGTGTTGCAGCAGTGAGCTGGTGCGCAAATTCTGATAATATCCAATAAAATCCACAGTGGGTAGCTTTAAAGTGTTTACCTTGAAATGCTGCACGTAGCTGCCCTCATTTTCAGCACCTGTCCCAAACCGCGTTCTCCGGTTGGTGTCGTGGGGGTCCGTCAAACACGGCGAGGCTCCTCCCCGGCTGGGTCAGCCGTAACAACATAAAGCCACAAGAGTTACCCCTACAGAGGAGCCCGCAAACAGGTAGGTATTGCTTCACAAAATTTTCTTTAATGAAGGCTGCAGCAGAGAAAGTCAAACACTTGCAGCGTTTATCTCAGCCTGATGCATTTCATGGTTATACCACTTCTTCAGAGGCTTGACAACAGAGTTCACGCAACCACAAATGCTTCTCCACTTAATGACAGTGTCCAGCCCCCCAGTGGGCGTGGCCGCTCGCATGGCCTTCTGGAACTTGTGGTAGCATAGTATTGCTGCAGTGAGCTGGCGCGCAAATTCTGATAATATCCAATAAAATCCACAGTGGGTAGCTTTAAAGTGTTGACCTTGAAATGCTACACGTAGCTGCCCTCATTTTCAGCACCTGTCCCAAACTGCGTTTGCCGGTTGGCGTCGCAGGGGTCCGTCAAACACCGCGAGGCTCCTCCCCGGCTGGGTCAGCAGTAAAAACATAAAGCCACATGAGCTACCCCTACAGACGAGCCCGCAAACAGGTAGGTATTGCTTTACAAAATTTTCTTAAATGAAGGCTGCAGCAGAGAAAGTCAAACACTTGCAGCGTTTATCTCAGCCTGACGCGTTTCATGGTTATACCACTTCTTCAGAGGCTTGACAACAGAGTTCTCGCAACCACAAATGCTTCTCCACTTAATGACAGTGTCCAGCCACCCAGTTGGCGTGGCCGCTCGCACGGCCTTCTGGAACTTGTGGTAGCATAGTATTGCTGCAGTGAGCTGCTGCGCAAATTCTGATAATATCCAATAAAATCCACAGTGGGTAGCTTTAAAGTGTTGACCTTGAAATGCTGCACGTAGCTGCCCTCATTTTCAGCACCTGTCCCAAACCGCGTTCGCCGGTTGGCGTTGCGGGGGTCCGTCAAACACGGCGATGCCCCTCCCCGGCTGGGTCAGCCGTAACAACATAAAGCCACAAGAGTTACCCCTACAGAGGAGCCCGCAAACAGGTAGGTATTGCGTTACAAAATTTTCTTTAATGAAGGCTGCAGCAGAGAAAGTCAAACACTTGCAGCGTTTATCTCAGCCTGACGCGTTTCATGGTTATACCACTTCTTCAGAGGCTTGACAACAGAGTTCACGCAACCACAAATGCTTCTCCACTTAATGACAGTGTCCAGCCCCCCGTGGGCGTGGCCGCTCGCACGGCCTTCTGGAACTTGTGGTAGCATAGTATTGCTGCAGTGAGCTGGCACGCAAATTCTGATAATATCCAATAAAATCCACAGTGGGTAGCTTTAAAGTGTTGACCTTGAAATGCTGCACATAGCTGCCCTCATTTTCAGCACTGGTCCCAAACCGCGTTCGCCGGTTGGTGTCGTGGGTGTCCGTCAAACACGGCGAGGCTCCTCCCCGGCTGGGTCAGCCGTAACAACATAAATCCACAAGAGTTACCCCTACAGAGGAGCCCGCAAACAGGTAGGTATTGCTTCACAAACTTTTCTTTAATGAAGGCTGCAGCAGAGAAAGTCAAACACTTGCAGCGTTTATCTCAGCCTGACGTGTTTCATGGTTATACCACTTCTTCAGAGGCTTGACAATAGAGTTCATGCAACCACAAATGCTTCTCCACTCAATGACAGTGTCCAGCCCCCCAGTGGGCGTGGCCGCTCGCACGGCCTTCTGGAACTTGTGATAGCATAGTATTGCTGCAGTGAGCTGGCGCGCAAATTCTGATTATATCCAATAAAATCCACAGTGGGTATTTTTAAAGTGTTGACCTTGAAATGCTGCATGTAGCTGCCCTCATTTTCTGCACCTGTCCCAAACCGCGTTCGCCGGTTGGCATCGTCGGGGTCCATCAAACACGACGAGGCTCCTCGCCGGCTGGGTCAGCCGTAACAACATAAAGCCACAAGAGTTACCCCTACAGAGGAGCCCGTAAACAGGTAGGTATCGCTTCACAAAATTTTCTTTAATGAAGGCTGCATCAGAGAAAGTCAAACACTTGCAGCGTTTATCTCAGCTTGACGCGTTTCATGGTTATACCACTTCTTCAGAGGCCTCACAACAGAGTTCACGCAACCACAAATGCTTCTCCACTTAATGACAGTGTGCAGCCCCCCAGTGGGCGTGGCCGCTCGCACGGCCTTCTGGAACTTGTGGTAGCATAGTATTGCTGCAGTGAGCTGGCACACAAATTCTGATAACATCCAATAAAATCCCCAGTGGGTAGCTTTAAAGTGTTGACCTTGAAATGCTGCACGTGGCTGCCCTCATTTTCACCACCTGGCCCAAACCGCATTCGCCGGTTGGCGTTGCGGAGGTCCGTAAAACAAGGCAAGGCTCCTCCCCGGCTGGGTCAGCTTTAACAACATAAAGCCACAAGAGTTACCCCTACAGAGGAGCCCGCAAACAGGTAGGTATTGTTTCACAAAATTTTCTTTAATGAAGGCTGCAGCAGAGAAAGTCAAACACTTGCAGCGTTTATCTCAGCCTGACGCTTTTCATGGTTATACCACTTCTTCAGAGGCTTGACAACAGAGTTCACGCTACCACAAATGCTTCTCCACTTAATGACAGTGTCCAGCCCCCCAGGGGTGTGGCCGCTCGCACGGCCTTCTGGAATTTGTGGTAGCATAGTATTGCTCCAGTGAACTGGCGCGCAAATTTTGATAATATCCAATAAAATGCACAGTGGGTAGATTTAAACTGTTGACCTTGAAATGCTGCACATAGCTGCCCTCATTTTTAGCACCTGTCAAACACCGCGTTCACCGGTTGGCGTCGTGGGGGTCCGTCAAACACGGCGAGGCTCCTCCCCGGCTGGGTCAGCCGTAACAACATAAAGCCGCAAGAGTTACCCCTACAGAGGAGCCCGCAAACAGGTAGGTATTGCTTCACAAAATGTTTTTTAATGAAGGCTGCAGCAGAGAAAGTCAAACACTTGCAGCGTTTATCTCAGCCTGACGCGTTTCATGGTTATACCACTTCTTCAGAGGCTTGACAACAGAGTTCACGCAACCACAAATGCTTCTCCACTTAATGACAGTGTCCAGCCCCCCCAGTGGGCGTGGCCGCTCGCACGGCCTTCTGGAACGTGTGTTAGCATATTATTGCTGCAGTGAGCTGGCCCGCAAATTCTGATAATATCCAATAAAATCCACAGTGGGTAGCTTTAAAGTGTTTACCTTGAAATGCTGCACCTAGCTGCCCTCATTTTCTCCACCTGTCCCAAACCGCGTTCGCCGGTTGGCATCGTGGGGGTCCGTCAAACACGGCGAGGCTCCTCCCCGGCTGGGTCAGCCGTAACAGCATAAAGCCGCAAGAGTTACCCCTACAGAGGAGCCCGCAAACAGGTAGGTATTGCTTCTCAAAATGTTTTTTAATGAAGGCTGCAGCAGAGAAAGTCAAACACTTGCAGCGTTTATGTACGCCTGACGCGTTTCATGGTTATGCCACTTCTTCAGAGGCTTGACAACAGAGTTCTCGCAACCACAAATGCTTCTCCACTTAATGACAGTGTCCAGCCACCCAGTGGGTGTGGCCGCTCGCACGGCCTTCTGGAACTTGTGGTAGCATAGTATTACTGCAGTGACCTGGCGCGCAAATTCTGATAATATCCATTAAAATCCACAGTGGGTAGCTTTAAAGTGTTGACCTTGAAATGCCGAACGTAGCTGCCCTCATTTTCAGCACCTGTCCCAAACCGCGTTCGCCGGTTGGCGTCGCGGGGGTCCGTCAAACACGGCGAGGCTCCTCCCCGGCTGGGTCAGCCATAACAACATAAAGCCACAAGAGTTACCCCTACAGAGGAGATCGCAAACAGGTAGGTATTGCTTCACAAAATTTTCTTTAATGAAGGCGGCAGCAGGGAAAGTCAAACACTTGCAGTGTCTATCTCAACCTGACACGTTTCATGGTTATACCACTTCTTCAGAGGCTTGACAACAGAGTTCACGCAAGCACAAATGCTTCTCCACTTAATGACAGTGTCCAGCCCCCCAGTGGGTGTGGCCGCTTGCACGGCCTTCTGAAACTTGTGGTAGCATAGTATTGCTGCAGTGAGCTGGCGTGCAAATTCTGATTATATCCAATAAAATCCACAGAGGGTAGCTTTAAAATGTTGACCTTGAAATGCTGCACGTAGCTGCCCTCATTTTCAGCACCTGTCCCAAACCGCGTTCGCCGGTTGGCATTGCGGGGGTCCGTCAAACACGGCGAGGCTCCTCCCCGGCTGGGTCAGCCGTAACAGCATAAAGCCGCAAGAGTTACCCCTACAGAGGAGCCCGCAAACAGGTAGGTATTGCTTCACAAAATGTTTTTTAATGAAGGCTGCAGCAGAGAAAGTCAAACACTTGCAGCGTTTATGTACGCCTGACGCGTTTCATGGTTATACCACTTCTTCAGAGGCTTGACAACAGAGTTCACGCAACCACAAATGCTTCTCAACTTAATGACAGTTTCTAGCCCCCCAGGGGGCGTGGCCGCTCTCACGGCCTTCTGGAACTTGTGGTAGCATAGTATTGCTGCAGTGAGCTGGCGCGGAAATTCTGATAATATCCAATAAAATCCACAGTGGGTAGCTTTAAAGTGTTGACCGTGAAATGCTGCACGTAGCTGCCCTCATTTTCAGCACCTGTCCCAAACCGCGTTCTCCGGTTGGTGTCGCGGGGGTCCGTCAAACACGGCGAGGCTCCTCCCCGGCTGGGTCAGCCGTAACAACATAAAGCCACAAGAGTTACCCCTACAGAGGAGCCCGCAAACAGGTAGGTATTGCTTCACAAACTTTTCTTTAATGAAGGCTGCAGCAGAGAAAGTCAACCACTTGCAGCGTTTATCTCAGCCTGACGCGTTTCATGGTTATATCACTTCTTCAGAGGCTTGACAACAGATTTCACGCAATCACAAATGCTTCTCCACTTAATGACAGTGTCCAGCCCCCCAGTGGGCGTGGCCGCTCGCACGGCCTTCTGGAACGTGTGTTAGCATAGTATTGCTGCAGTGAGCTGGCCCGCAAATTCTGATAATATCCAATAAAATCCACAGTGAGTAGCTTTAAAGTGTTGACCTTGAAATGCTGCACGTAGCTGCCCTCATTTTCAGCACCTGTCCAAAACCGCGTTCGCCGGTTGGTGTCGTGGGGGTCCGTCAAACACGGCGAGGCTCCTCCCCGGCTGGGTCAGCCGTTATAACATAAAGCCACAAGAGTTACCCCTACAGAAGAGCCCGCAAACAGGTAGGTATTGCTTCACAAACTTTTCTTTAATGAAGGCTGCAGCAGAGAAAGTCAAACACTTGCAGCGTTTATCTCAGCCTGACGCGTTTCATGGTTATACCACTTCTTCAGAGGCTTGACAACAGAGTTCATGCAACCACAAATGCTTCTCCACTTAATAACAGAGTCCAGCCCACCAGTGGGCGTGGCCACTCGCACGGCCTTCTGGAACTTGTGGTAGCATAGTATTACTGCAGTGAGCTGGCGCGCAAATTCTGATAATATCCAATAAAATCCACAGTGGGTAGCTTTAAAGTGTTGACCTTGAAATGCCGAATGTAGCTGCCCTCATTTTCAGCATCTGTCCCAAACCGCGTTCGCCGGTTGGCGTTGCGGGGGTCCGTCAAACACGGCGAGGCTCCTCCCTGGCTGGGTCAGCCATAACAACATAAAGCCACAAGAGTTACCCTTACAGAGGAGCTCGCAAACAGGTAGGTATTGCTTCACAAAATTTTCTTTAATGAAGGCTGCAGCAGAGAAAGTCAAACACTTGCAGTGTTTATCTCAGCCTGACACGTTTCATGGTTATACCACTTCTTCAGAGGCTTGACAACAGAGTTCACGCAAGCACAAATGCTTCTCCACTTAATGACAGTGTCCAGCCCCCCAGTGGGTGTGGCCGCTTGCACGGCCTTCTGAAACTTGTGGTAGCATAGTATTGCTGCAGTGAGCTGGCGCGCAAATTCTGATTATATCCAATAAAATCCACAGAGGGTAGCTTTAAAATGTTGACCTTGAAATGCTGCACGTAGCTGCCCTCATTTTCAGCACCTGTCCCAAACCGCGTTCGCCGGTGGGCGTTGCGGGGGTCCGTCAAACACGGCGATGCTCCTCCCCGGCTGGGTCAGCCGTAACAACATAAAGCAACAAGAGTTACCCCTACAGAGGAGCCCGCAAACAGGTAGGTATTGTTTCACAAAATTTTCTTTAATGAAGGCTGCAGCAGAGAAAGTCAAACACTTGCAGCGTTTATCTCAGCCTGACGCGTTTCATGGTTATACCACTTCTTCAGAGGCTTGACAACAGAGTTCACGCACCCACAAATCCTTCTCAACTTAATGACAGTGTCCAGCCCCCCACTGGGCGTGGCCACTCGCAATGCCTTCTGGAACTTGTGGTAGCATAGTGTTGCAGCAGTGAGCTGGTGCGCAAATTCTGATAATATCCAATAAAATCCACAGTGGGTAGCTTTAAAGTGTTTACCTTGAAATGCTGCACCTAGCTGCCCTCATTTTCTGCACCTGTCCCAAACCGCGTTCGCCAGTTGGCATCGTGGGGGTCCGTCAAACACGGCGAGGCTCCTCCCCGGCTGGGTCAGCCGTAACAGCATAAAGCCGCAAGAGTTACCCCTACAGAGGAGCCCGCAAACAGGTAGGTATTGCTTCACAAAATGTTTTTTAATGAAGGCTGCAGCAGAGAAAGTCAAACACTTGCAGCGTTCATGTACGCCTGACGCGTTTCATGGTTATACCACTTCTTCAGAGGCTTGACAACAGAGTTCACGCAACCACAAATGCTTCTCAACTTAATGACAGTTTCTAGCCCCCCAGGGGGCGTGGCCGCTCTCACGGTTTTCTGGAACTTGTGGTAGCATAGTATTGCTGCAGTGAGCTGGCGCGGAAATTCTGATAATATCCAATAAAATCCACAGTGGGTAGCTTTAAAGTGTTGACCGTGAAATGCTGCACGTAGCTGCCCTCATTTTCAGCACCTGTCCCAAACCGCGTTCTCCGGTTGGTGTCGCGGGGGTCCGTCAAACACGGCGATACTCCTCCCCGGCTGGGTCAGCCGTAACAACATGAAGCCACAAGAGTTACCCCTACAGAGGAGCCCGCAAACAGGTAGGTATTGCTTCACAAAATTTTCTTTAATGAAGGCTGCAGCAGAGAAAGTCAAACACTTGCAGCGTTTATCTCAGCCTGATGCATTTCATGGTTATACCACTTCTTCAGAGGCTTGACAACAGAGTTCACGCAACCACAAATGCTTCTCCACTTAATGACAGTGTCCAGCCCCCCAGTGGGCGTGGCCGCTCGCACGGCCTTTTGGAACTTGTGGAAGCATAGTATTGCTGCAGTGAGCTGGCGCGCAAATTCTGATAATATCCAATAAAATCCACAGTGGGTAGCTTTAAAGTGTTGACCTTGAAATGCTGCACGTAGCTGCCCTCATTTTCAGCACCTGTCCCAAACCGCGTTTGCCGGTTGGCGTCGCAGGGGTCCGTCAAACACGGCGTGGCTCCTCCCCGGCTGGGTCAGCAGTAAAAACATAAAGCCACAAGAGCTACCCCTACAGACGAGCCCGCAAACAGGTAGGTATTGCTTTACAAAATTTTCTTAAATGAAGGCTGCAGCAGAGAAAGTCAAACACTTGCAGCGTTTATCTCAGCCTGACGCGTTTCATGGTTATACCACTTCTTCAGAGGCTTGACAACAGAGTTCTCGCAACCACAAATGCTTCTCCACTTAATGACAGTGTCCAGCCACCCAGTGGGCGTGGCCGCTCGCACGGCCTTCTGGAACTTGTGGTAGCATAGTATTGCTGCAGTGAGCTGCTGAGCAAATTCTGATAATATCCAATAAAATCCACTGTGGGTAGCTTTAAAGTGTTGACCTTGAAATGCTGCACGTAGCTGCCCACATTTTCAGCACCTGTCCCAAACCGCATTCGCCGGTTGGCCTCGTGGGGGTCCGTCAAACACGGTGAGGCTCCTCCCCGGCTAGGTCAGCCGTAACAACATAAAGCCACAAGAGTTACCCCTACAGAGGAGCCCGCAAACAGGTAGGTATTGCTTCACAAAATTTTCTTTAATGATGGCTGCAGCAGAGAAAGTCAAACACTTGCAGTGTTTATCTCTGCCTGACGCGTTTCATTGTTATACCACTTCTTCAGAGGCTTGACAACAGAGTTCACGCAACAACAAATGCTTCTCCACCTAATGACAGTGTCCAGCGCCCCACTGGGTGTGGCCGCTCGCACGGCCTTCTGGAACTTGTGGTAGCATAGTATTGCTGCAGTGAGCTGGTGCGCAAATTCTGATAATATCCAATAAAAATCCGTAGTGGGTAGCTTTAAAGTGTTGACCTTGAAATGCTACACCTAGCTGCCCTCATTTTCTGCACCTGTCCCAAACCGCGTTCGCCGGTTGGCATCGTGGGGGTCCGTCAAACACGGCGAGGCTCCTCCCCGGCTGGGTCAGCCGTAACAGCATAAAGCCGCAAGAGTTACCGCTACAGAGGAGCCCGCAAACAGGTAGGTATTGCTTCACAAAATGTTTTTTAATGAAGGCTGCAGCAGAGAAAGTCAAACACTTGCAGCGTTTATGTACGCCTGACACGTTTCATGGTTATACCACTTCTTCAGAGGCTTGACAACAGAGTTCACGCAACCACAAATGCTTCTCAACTTAATGACAGTTTCTAGCCCCCCGGGGGGCGTGGCGGCTCTCACGGCCTTCTGGAACTTGTGGTAGCATAGTATTGCTGCAGTGAGCTGGCGCGGAAATTCTGATAATATCCAATAAAATCCACAGTGGGTAGCTTTAAAGTGTTGACCGTGAAATGCTGCACGTAGCTGCCCTCATTTTCAGCACCTGTCCCAAACCGCGTTCTCCGGTTGGTGTCGCGGGGGTCCGTCAAACACGGCGAGGCTCCTCCCCGGCTGGGTCAGCCGTAAAAACATAAAGCCACAAGAGTTACCCCTACAGAGGATCCGCAAACAGGTAGGTATTGTTTCACAAAATTTTCTTTAATGAAGGCTGCAGCAGAGAAAGTCAAACACTTGCAGCGTTTATCTCAGCCTGACGCGTTTCATGGTTATACCACTTCTTCAGAGGCTTGACAACAGAGTTCACGCTACCACAAATGCTTCTCCACTTAATGACAGTGTCCAGCCCCCCAGGGGTGTGGCCGCTCGCACGGCCTTCTGGAATTTGTGGTAGCATAGTATTGCTGCAGTGAACTGGCGCGCAAATTTTGATAATATCCAATAAAATGCACAGTGGGTAGATTTAAACTGTTGACCTTGAAATGCTGCACGTAGCTGCCCTCATTTTTAGCACCTGTCAAAAACCGCGTTCACCGGTTGGCATCGTGGGGGTCCGTCAAACACGGCGAGGCTCCTCCCCGGCTGGGTCAGCCGTAACAACATAAAGCCACAAGAGTTACCCCTACAGAGGAGCCCGCAAACAGGTAGGTATTGCTTCACAAACTTTTCTTTAATGAAGGCTGCAGCAGAGAAAGTCAAACACTTGCAGCGTTTATCTCAGCCTGACGTGTTTCATGGTTATACCACTTCTTCAGAGGCTTGACAACAGAGTTCATGCAACCACAAATGCTTCTCCACTTAATGACAGTGTCCAGCCCCCCAGTCGGCGTGGCCGCTCGCACGGCCTTCTGGAACGTGTGTTAGCATAGTATTGCTGCAGTGAGCTGGCCCGCAAATTCTGATAATATCCAATAAAATCCACAGTGAGTAGCTCTAAAGTGTTGACCTTGAAATGCTGCACGTAGCTGCCCTCATTTTCAGCACCTGTCCAAAACCGCGTTCGCCGGTTGGTGTCGTGGGGGTCCGTCAAACACGGAGAGGCTCCTCCCCGGCTGGGTCAGCCATTATAACATAAAGCCACAAGAGTTACCCCTACAGAGGAGCCCGCAAACAGGTAGGTATTGCTTCACAAACTTTTCTTTAATGAAGGCTGCAGCAGAGAAAGTCAAACACTTGCAGCGTTTATCTCAGCCTGACGCGTTTCATGGTTATACCACTTCTTCAGAGGCTTGACAACAGAGTTCATGCAACCACAAATGCTTCTCCATTTAATAACAGAGTCCAGCCCCCCAGTGGGCGTGGCCACTCGCACGGCCTTCTGGAACTTGTGGTAGCATAGTATTACTGCAGTGAGCAGGCGCGCACATTCTGATAATATCCAATAAAATCCACAGTGGGTAGCTTTAAAGTGTTGACCTTGAAATGCAGAACGTAGCTGCCCTCATTTTCAGCACCTGTCCCAAACCACGTTCGCCGGTTGGCGTCGCGGGGGCCCGTCAAACACGGCGAGGCTCCTCCCCGGCTGGGTCCGCCATAACAACATAAAGCCACAAGAGTTACCCCTACAGAGGATCTCGCAAACAGGTAGGTATTGCTTCACAAAATTTTCTTTAATGAAGGCTGCAGCAGAGAAAGTCAAACACTTGCAGTGTTTATCTCAGCCTGACACGTTTCATGGTTATACCACTTCTTCAGAGGCTTGACAACAGAGTTCACGCAAGCACAAATGCTTCTCCACTTAATGACAGTGTCCAGCCCCCCAGTGGGTGTGGCCGCTTGCACGGCCTTCTGAAACTTGTGGTAGCATAGTATTGCTGCAGTGAGCTGGCGCGCAAATTTTGATTATATCCAATAAAATCCACAGAGGGTAGCTTTAAAATGTTGACCTTGAAATGCTGCACGTAGCTGCCCTCATTTTCAGCACCTGTCCCAAACCGCGTTCGCCGGTTGGCGTTGCGGGGGTCCGTCAAACACGGCGATGCTCCTCCCCGGCTGGGTCAGCCGTAACAACATAAAGCCACAAGAGTTACCCCTACAGAGGAGCCCGCAAACAGGTAGGTATTGTTTCACAAAATTTTCTTTAATGAAGGCTGCAGCAGAGAAAGTCAAACACTTGCAGCGTTTATCTCAGCCTGACGCATTTCATGGTTATACCACTTCTTCAGAGGCTTGACAACAGAGTTCACGCAACCACAAATGCTTCTCAACTTAATGACAGTGTCCAGCCCCCCACTGGGCGTGGCCACTCGCAATACCTTCTGGAACTTTTGGTAGCATAGTGTTGCAGCAGTGAGCTGGTGCGCAAATTCTGATAATATCCAATAAAATCCACAGTGGGTAGCTTTAAAGTGTTTACCTTGAAATGCTGCACCTAGCTGCCCTCATTTTCTGCACCTGTCCCAAACCGCGTTCGCCGGTTGGCATCGTGGGGGTCCGTCAAACACGGCGAGGCTCCTCCCCGGCTGGGTCAGCCGTAACAGCATAAAGCCGCAAGAGTTACCCCTACAGAGGAGCCCGCAAACAGGTAGGTATTGCTTCACAAAATGTTTTTTAATGAAGGCTGCAGCAGAGAAAGTCAAACACTTGCAGCATTTATGTACGCCTGACGCGTTTCATGGTTATACCACTTCTTCAGAGGCTTGACAACAGAGTTCACGCAACGACAAATGCTTCTCAACTTAATGACAGTTTCTAGCCCCCCAGGGGGCGTGGCCGCTCTCACGGCCTTCTGGAACTTGTGGTAGCATAGTATTGCTGCAGTGAGCTGGCGCGGAAATTCTGATAATATCCAATAAAATCCACAGTGGGTAGCTTTAAAGTGTTGACCGTGAAATGCTGCACGTAGCTGCCCTCATTTTCAGCACCTGTCCCAAACCGCGTTCTCCGGTTGGTGTCGTGGGGGTCCGTCAAACACGGCGAGGCTCCTCCCCGGCTGGGTCAGCCGTAACAACATAAAGCCACAAGAGTTACCCCTACAGAGGAGCCCGCAAACAGGTAGGTATTGCTTCACAAAATTTTCTTTAATGAAGGCTGCAGCAGAGAAAGTCAAACACTTGCAGCGTTTATCTCAGCCTGATGCATTTCATGGTTATACCACTTCTTCAGAGGCTTGACAACAGAGTTCACGCAACCACAAATGCTTCTCCACTTAATGACAGTGTCCAGCCCCCCAGTGGGCGTGGCCGCTCGCATGGCCTTCTGGAACTTGTGGTAGCATAGTATTGCTGCAGTGAGCTGGCGCGCAAATTCTGATAATATCCAATAAAATCCACAGTGGGTAGCTTTAAAGTGTTGACCTTGAAATGCTACACGTAGCTGCCCTCATTTTCAGCACCTGTCCCAAACTGCGTTTGCCGGTTGGCGTCGCAGGGGTCCGTCAAACACCGCGAGGCTCCTCCCCGGCTGGGTCAGCAGTAAAAACATAAAGCCACATGAGCTACCCCTACAGACGAGCCCGCAAACAGGTAGGTATTGCTTTACAAAATTTTCTTAAATGAAGGCTGCAGCAGAGAAAGTCAAACACTTGCAGCGTTTATCTCAGCCTGACGCGTTTCATGGTTATACCACTTCTTCAGAGGCTTGACAACAGAGTTCTCGCAACCACAAATGCTTCTCCACTTAATGACAGTGTCCAGCCACCCAGTTGGCGTGGCCGCTCGCACGGCCTTCTGGAACTTGTGGTAGCATAGTATTGCTGCAGTGAGCTGCTGCGCAAATTCTGATAATATCCAATAAAATCCACAGTGGGTAGCTTTAAAGTGTTGACCTTGAAATGCTGCACGTAGCTGCCCTCATTTTCAGCACCTGTCCCAAACCGCGTTCGCCGGTTGGCGTTGCGGGGGTCCGTCAAACACGGCGATGCCCCTCCCCGGCTGGGTCAGCCGTAACAACATAAAGCCACAAGAGTTACCCCTACAGAGGAGCCCGCAAACAGGTAGGTATTGCGTTACAAAATTTTCTTTAATGAAGGCTGCAGCAGAGAAAGTCAAACACTTGCAGCGTTTATCTCAGCCTGACGCGTTTCATGGTTATACCACTTCTTCAGAGGCTTGACAACAGAGTTCACGCAACCACAAATGCTTCTCCACTTAATGACAGTGTCCAGCCCCCCGTGGGCGTGGCCGCTCGCACGGCCTTCTGGAACTTGTGGTAGCATAGTATTGCTGCAGTGAGCTGGCACGCAAATTCTGATAATATCCAATAAAATCCACAGTGGGTAGCTTTAAAGTGTTGACCTTGAAATGCTGCACATAGCTGCCCTCATTTTCAGCACTGGTCCCAAACCGCGTTCGCCGGTTGGTGTCGTGGGTGTCCGTCAAACACGGCGAGGCTCCTCCCCGGCTGGGTCAGCCGTAACAACATAAATCCACAAGAGTTACCCCTACAGAGGAGCCCGCAAACAGGTAGGTATTGCTTCACAAACTTTTCTTTAATGAAGGCTGCAGCAGAGAAAGTCAAACACTTGCAGCGTTTATCTCAGCCTGACGTGTTTCATGGTTATACCACTTCTTCAGAGGCTTGACAATAGAGTTCATGCAACCACAAATGCTTCTCCACTCAATGACAGTGTCCAGCCCCCCAGTGGGCGTGGCCGCTCGCACGGCCTTCTGGAACTTGTGATAGCATAGTATTGCTGCAGTGAGCTGGCGCGCAAATTCTGATTATATCCAATAAAATCCACAGTGGGTATTTTTAAAGTGTTGACCTTGAAATGCTGCATGTAGCTGCCCTCATTTTCTGCACCTGTCCCAAACCGCGTTCGCCGGTTGGCATCGTCGGGGTCCATCAAACACGACGAGGCTCCTCGCCGGCTGGGTCAGCCGTAACAACATAAAGCCACAAGAGTTACCCCTACAGAGGAGCCCGTAAACAGGTAGGTATCGCTTCACAAAATTTTCTTTAATGAAGGCTGCATCAGAGAAAGTCAAACACTTGCAGCGTTTATCTCAGCTTGACGCGTTTCATGGTTATACCACTTCTTCAGAGGCCTCACAACAGAGTTCACGCAACCACAAATGCTTCTCCACTTAATGACAGTGTGCAGCCCCCCAGTGGGCGTGGCCGCTCGCACGGCCTTCTGGAACTTGTGGTAGCATAGTATTGCTGCAGTGAGCTGGCACACAAATTCTGATAACATCCAATAAAATCCCCAGTGGGTAGCTTTAAAGTGTTGACCTTGAAATGCTGCACGTGGCTGCCCTCATTTTCACCACCTGGCCCAAACCGCATTCGCCGGTTGGCGTTGCGGAGGTCCGTAAAACAAGGCAAGGCTCCTCCCCGGCTGGGTCAGCTTTAACAACATAAAGCCACAAGAGTTACCCCTACAGAGGAGCCCGCAAACAGGTAGGTATTGTTTCACAAAATTTTCTTTAATGAAGGCTGCAGCAGAGAAAGTCAAACACTTGCAGCGTTTATCTCAGCCTGACGCTTTTCATGGTTATACCACTTCTTCAGAGGCTTGACAACAGAGTTCACGCTACCACAAATGCTTCTCCACTTAATGACAGTGTCCAGCCCCCCAGGGGTGTGGCCGCTCGCACGGCCTTCTGGAATTTGTGGTAGCATAGTATTGCTCCAGTGAACTGGCGCGCAAATTTTGATAATATCCAATAAAATGCACAGTGGGTAGATTTAAACTGTTGACCTTGAAATGCTGCACGTAGCTGCCCTCATTTTTAGCACCTGTCAAAAACCGCGTTCACCGGTTGGCGTCGTGGGGGTCCGTCAAACACGGCGAGGCTCCTCCCCGGCTGGGTCAGCCGTAACAACATAAAGCCGCAAGAGTTACCCCTACAGAGGAGCCCGCAAACAGGTAGGTATTGCTTCACAAAATGTTTTTTAATGAAGGCTGCAGCAGAGAAAGTCAAACACTTGCAGCGTTTATCTCAGCCTGACGCGTTTCATGGTTATACCACTTCTTCAGAGGCTTGACAACAGAGTTCACGCAACCACAAATGCTTCTCCACTTAATGACAGTGTCCAGCCCCCCCAGTGGGCGTGGCCGCTCGCACGGCCTTCTGGAACGTGTGTTAGCATATTATTGCTGCAGTGAGCTGGCCCGCAAATTCTGATAATATCCAATAAAATCCACAGTGGGTAGCTTTAAAGTGTTTACCTTGAAATGCTGCACCTAGCTGCCCTCATTTTCTCCACCTGTCCCAAACCGCGTTCGCCGGTTGGCATCGTGGGGGTCCGTCAAACACGGCGAGGCTCCTCCCCGGCTGGGTCAGCCGTAACAGCATAAAGCCGCAAGAGTTACCCCTACAGAGGAGCCCGCAAACAGGTAGGTATTGCTTCTCAAAATGTTTTTTAATGAAGGCTGCAGCAGAGAAAGTCAAACACTTGCAGCGTTTATGTACGCCTGACGCGTTTCATGGTTATACCACTTCTTCAGAGGCTTGACAACAGAGTTCTCGCAACCACAAATGCTTCTCCACTTAATGACAGTGTCCAGCCACCCAGTGGGTGTGGCCGCTCGCACGGCCTTCTGGAACTTGTGGTAGCATAGTATTACTGCAGTGACCTGGCGCGCAAATTCTGATAATATCCATTAAAATCCACAGTGGGTAGCTTTAAAGTGTTGACCTTGAAATGCCGAACGTAGCTGCCCTCATTTTCAGCACCTGTCCCAAACCGCGTTCGCCGGTTGGCGTCGCGGGGGTCCGTCAAACACGGCGAGGCTCCTCCCCGGCTGGGTCCGCCATAACAACATAAAGCCACAAGAGTTACCCCTACAGAGGAGCTCGCAAACAGGTAGGTATTGCTTCACAAAATTTTCTTTAATGAAGGCGGCAGCAGGGAAAGTCAAACACTTGCAGTGTCTATCTCAACCTGACACGTTTCATGGTTATACCACTTCTTCAGAGGCTTGACAACAGAGTTCACGCAAGCACAAATGCTTCTCCACTTAATGACAGTGTCCAGCCCCCCAGTGGGTGTGGCCGCTTGCACGGCCTTCTGAAACTTGTGGTAGCATAGTATTGCTGCAGTGAGCTGGCGTGCAAATTCTGATTATATCCAATAAAATCCACAGAGGGTAGCTTTAAAATGTTGACCTTGAAATGCTGCACGTAGCTGCCCTCATTTTCAGCACCTGTCCCAAACCGCGTTCGCCGGTTGGCATTGCGGGGGTCCGTCAAACACGGCGAGGCTCCTCCCCGGCTGGGTCAGCCGTAACAGCATAAAGCCGCAAGAGTTACCCCTACAGAGGAGCCCGCAAACAGGTAGGTATTGCTTCACAAAATGTTTTTTAATGAAGGCTGCAGCAGAGAAAGTCAAACACTTGCAGCGTTTATGTACGCCTGACGCGTTTCATGGTTATACCACTTCTTCAGAGGCTTGACAACAGAGTTCACGCAACCACAAATGCTTCTCAACTTAATGACAGTTTCTAGCCCCCCAGGGGGCGTGGCCGCTCTCACGGCCTTCTGGAACTTGTGGTAGCATAGTATTGCTGCAGTGAGCTGGCGCGGAAATTCTGATAATATCCAATAAAATCCACAGTGGGTAGCTTTAAAGTGTTGACCGTGAAATGCTGCACGTAGCTGCCCTCATTTTCAGCACCTGTCCCAAACCGCGTTCTCCGGTTGGTGTCGCGGGGGTCCGTCAAACACGGCGAGGCTCCTCCCCGGCTGGGTCAGCCGTAACAACATAAAGCCACAAGAGTTACCCCTACAGAGGAGCCCGCAAACAGGTAGGTATTGCTTCACAAACTTTTCTTTAATGAAGGCTGCAGCAGAGAAAGTCAACCACTTGCAGCGTTTATCTCAGCCTGACGCGTTTCATGGTTATATCACTTCTTCAGAGGCTTGACAACAGATTTCACGCAATCACAAATGCTTCTCCACTTAATGACAGTGTCCAGCCCCCCAGTGGGCGTGGCCGCTCGCACGGCCTTCTGGAACGTGTGTTAGCATAGTATTGCTGCAGTGAGCTGGCCCGCAAATTCTGATAATATCCAATAAAATCCACAGTGAGTAGCTTTAAAGTGTTGACCTTGAAATGCTGCACGTAGCTGCCCTCATTTTCAGCACCTGTCCAAAACCGCGTTCGCCGGTTGGTGTCGTGGGGGTCCGTCAAACACGGCGAGGCTCCTCCCCGGCTGGGTCAGCCGTTATAACATAAAGCCACAAGAGTTACCCCTACAGACGAGCCCGCAAACAGGTAGGTATTGCTTCACAAACTTTTCTTTAATGAAGGCTGCAGCAGAGAAAGTCAAACACTTGCAGCGTTTATCTCAGCCTGACGCGTTTCATGGTTATACCACTTCTTCAGAGGCTTGACAACAGAGTTCATGCAACCACAAATGCTTCTCCACTTAATAACAGAGTCCAGCCCACCAGTGGGCGTGGCCACTCGCACGGCCTTCTGGAACTTGTGGTAGCATAGTATTACTGCAGTGAGCTGGCGCGCAAATTCTGATAATATCCAATAAAATCCACAGTGGGTAGCTTTAAAGTGTTGACCTTGAAATGCCGAATGTAGCTGCCCTCATTTTCAGCATCTGTCCCAAACCGCGTTCGCCGGTTGGCGTTGCGGGGGTCCGTCAAACACGGCGAGGCTCCTCCCTGGCTGGGTCAGCCATAACAACATAAAGCCACAAGAGTTACCCCTACAGAGGAGCTCGCAAACAGGTAGGTATTGCTTCACAAAATTTTCTTTAATGAAGGCTGCAGCAGAGAAAGTCAAACACTTGCAGTGTTTATCTCAGCCTGACACGTTTCATGGTTATACCACTTCTTCAGAGGCTTGACAACAGAGTTCACGCAAGCACAAATGCTTCTCCACTTAATGACAGTGTCCAGCCCCCCAGTGGGTGTGGCCGCTTGCACGGCCTTCTGAAACTTGTGGTAGCATAGTATTGCTGCAGTGAGCTGGCGCGCAAATTCTGATTATATCCAATAAAATCCACAGAGGGTAGCTTTAAAATGTTGACCTTGAAATGCTGCACGTAGCTGCCCTCATTTTCAGCACCTGTCCCAAACCGCGTTCGCCGGTGGGCGTTGCGGGGGTCCGTCAAACACGGCGATGCTCCTCCCCGGCTGGGTCAGCCGTAACAACATAAAGCAACAAGAGTTACCCCTACAGAGGAGCCCGCAAACAGGTAGGTATTGTTTCACAAAATTTTCTTTAATGAAGGCTGCAGCAGAGAAAGTCAAACACTTGCAGCGTTTATCTCAGCCTGACGCGTTTCATGGTTATACCACTTCTTCAGAGGCTTGACAACAGAGTTCACGCACCCACAAATCCTTCTCAACTTAATGACAGTGTCCAGCCCCCCACTGGGCGTGGCCACTCGCAATGCCTTCTGGAACTTGTGGTAGCATAGTGTTGCAGCAGTGAGCTGGTGCGCAAATTCTGATAATATCCAATAAAATCCACAGTGGGTAGCTTTAAAGTGTTTACCTTGAAATGCTGCACCTAGCTGCCCTCATTTTCTGCACCTGTCCCAAACCGCGTTCGCCAGTTGGCATCGTGGGGGTCCGTCAAACACGGCGAGGCTCCTCCCCGGCTGGGTCAGCCGTAACAGCATAAAGCCGCAAGAGTTACCCCTACAGAGGAGCCCGCAAACAGGTAGGTATTGCTTCACAAAATGTTTTTTAATGAAGGCTGCAGCAGAGAAAGTCAAACACTTGCAGCGTTCATGTACGCCTGACGCGTTTCATGGTTATACCACTTCTTCAGAGGCTTGACAACAGAGTTCACGCAACCACAAATGCTTCTCAACTTAATGACAGTTTCTAGCCCCCCAGGGGGCGTGGCCGCTCTCACGGTTTTCTGGAACTTGTGGTAGCATAGTATTGCTGCAGTGAGCTGGCGCGGAAATTCTGAAAATATCCAATAAAATCCACAGTGGGTAGCTTTAAAGTGTTGACCGTGAAATGCTGCACGTAGCTGCCCTCATTTTCAGCACCTGTCCCAAACCGCGTTCTCCGGTTGGTGTCGCGGGGGTCCGTCAAACACGGCGATACTCCTCCCCGGCTGGGTCAGCCGTAACAACATGAAGCCACAAGAGTTACCCCTACAGAGGAGCCCGCAAACAGGTAGGTATTGCTTCACAAAATTTTCTTTAATGAAGGCTGCAGCAGAGAAAGTCAAACACTTGCAGCGTTTATCTCAGCCTGATGCATTTCATGGTTATACCACTTCTTCAGAGGCTTGACAACAGAGTTCACGCAACCACAAATGCTTCTCCACTTAATGACAGTGTCCAGCCCCCCAGTGGGCGTGGCCGCTCGCACGGCCTTTTGGAACTTGTGGAAGCATAGTATTGCTGCAGTGAGCTGGCGCGCAAATTCTGATAATATCCAATAAAATCCACAGTGGGTAGCTTTAAAGTGTTGACCTTGAAATGCTGCACGTAGCTGCCCTCATTTTCAGCACCTGTCCCAAACCGCGTTTGCCGGTTGGCGTCGCAGGGGTCCGTCAAACACGGCGTGGCTCCTCCCCGGCTGGGTCAGCAGTAAAAACATAAAGCCACAAGAGCTACCCCTACAGACGAGCCCGCAAACAGGTAGGTATTGCTTTACAAAATTTTCTTAAATGAAGGCTGCAGCAGAGAAAGTCAAACACTTGCAGCGTTTATCTCAGCCTGACGCGTTTCATGGTTATACCACTTCTTCAGAGGCTTGATAACAGAGTTCTCGCAACCACAAATGCTTCTCCACTTAATGACAGTGTCCAGCCACCCAGTGGGCGTGGCCGCTCGCACGGCCTTCTGGAACTTGTGGTAGCATAGTATTGCTGCAGTGAGCTGCTGAGCAAATTCTGATAATATCCAATAAAATCCACTGTGGGTAGCTTTAAAGTGTTGACCTTGAAATGCTGCACGTAGCTGCCCACATTTTCAGCACCTGTCCCAAACCGCATTCGCCGGTTGGCGTCGTGGGGGTCCGTCAAACACGGTGAGGCTCCTCCCCGGCTAGGTCAGCCGTAACAACATAAAGCCACAAGAGTTACCCCTACAGAGGAGCCCGCAAACAGGTAGGTATTGCTTCACAAAATTTTCTTTAATGATGGCTGCAGCAGAGAAAGTCAAACACTTGCAGTGTTTATCTCTGCCTGACGCGTTTCATTGTTATACCACTTCTTCAGAGGCTTGACAACAGAGTTCACGCAACAACAAATGCTTCTCCACCTATTGACAGTGTCCAGCGCCCCAGTGGGTGTGGCCGCTCGCACGGCCTTCTGGAACTTGTGGTAGCATAGTATTGCTGCAGTGAGCTGGTGCGCAAATTCTGATAATATCCAATAAAAATCCGTAGTGGGTAGCTTTAAAGTGTTGACCTTGAAATGCTGCACATAGCTGCCCTCATTTTCAGCACCTGTCCCAAACCGCGTTTGCCAGTTGGCTTCGCTGGGGTCCGTCAAACACGGCGAGGCTCCTCCTCAGCTGGGTCAGCCGTAACAACATAAAGCCACAAGTGTTACCCCTACAGAGGAGCCCGTAAACAGGTAGGTATCGCTTCACAAAATTTTCTTTAATGAAGGCTGCAGCAGAGAAAGTCAAACACTTATAGCGTTTATCTCAGGCTGACGCGTTTCATGGTTATACTACTTCTTCAGAGGCCTGACAACAGAGTTCATGCAACCACAAATGCTTCTCCACTTAATGACAGTGTGCAGCCCCCCGGTGGGCGTGGCCGCTCGCACAACCTTCTGAAACTTGTGGTAGCATAGTATTGCTGCAGTGAGCCGGCACACAAATTCTGATAATATCCAATAAAATCCACAGTGGGTAGCTTTAAAGTGATGACCTTGAAATGCTGCACGTAGCTGCCCTCATTTTCAGCACCTGTCCCAAACCGCGTTCGCCGGTTGGCGTTGCGGAGGTCCGTCAAGCACAGCAAGGCTCCTCCCCGGCTGGGACAGCTTTAACAACATAAAGCCACAAGAGTTACCCCTACAGAGGAGCCCGCAAACAGGTAGGTATTGTTTCACAACATTTTCTTTAATGAAGGCTGCAGCAGAGAAAGTCAAACACTTGCAGCGTTTATCTCAGCCTGACGCGTTTCATGGTTATACCACTTCTTCAGAGGCTTGACAACAGAGTTCACGCAACCACAAATGCTTCTCCACTTAATGACAGTGTCCAGCCCCCCACTGGGCATGGCCCCTCGCAATGCCTTCTGGAACTTGTGGTAGCATAGTGTTGCAGCAGTGAGCTGGTGCGCAAATTCTGATAATATCCAATAAAATCCACAGTGGGTAGCTTTAAAGTGTTGACCTTGAAATGCTGCATGTAGCTGCCCTCATTTTCTGCACCTGTCCCAAACCGCGTTCGCCGGTTGGCGTTGCGGAGGTCCGTCAAGCACAGCAAGGCTCCTCCCCGGCTGGGACAGCTTTAACAACATAAAGCCTCAAGAGTTACCCCTAGAGAGGAACCCGTAAACAGGTAGGTATCGCTTCACAAAATTTTCTTTAATGAAGGCTGCAGCAGAGAAAGTCAAACACTTGCAGCGTTTATCTCAGCCTGACGCGTTTCATGGTTATACCACTTCTTCAGAGGCCTCACAACAGAGTTCACGCAACCACAAATGCTTCTCCACTTAATGACAGTGTGCAGCCCCCCAGTGGGCGTGGCCGCTCGCACGGCCTTCTGGAACTTGTGGTAGCATAGTATTGCTGCAGTGAGCTGGCACACAAATTCTGATAACATCCAATAAAATCCCCAGTGGGTAGCTTTAAAGTGTTGACCTTGAAATGCTGCACGTAGCTGCCCTCATTTTCACCACCTGGCCCAAACCGCATTCGCCGGTTGGCGTTGCGGAGGTACGTAAAACAAGGCAAGGCTCCTCCCCGGCTGGGTCAGCTTTAACAACATAAAGCCACAAGAGTTACCCCTACAGAGGAGCCCGCAAACAGGTAGGTATTGTTTCACAAAATGTTCTTTAATGAAGGCTGCAGCAGAGAAAGTCAAACACTTGCAGCGTTTATCTCAGCCTGACGCGTTTCATGGTTATACCACTTCTTCAGAGGCTTGACAACAGAGTTCACGCTACCACAAATGCTTCTCCACTTAATGACAGTGTCCAGCCCCCCAGGGGTGTGGCCGCTCGCACGGCCTTCTGGAATTTGTGGTAGCATAGTATTGCTGCAGGGAACTACCGCGCAAATTTTGATAATATCCAATAAAATGCACAGTGGGTAGATTTAAACTGTTGACCTTGAAATGCTGCACGTAGCTGCCCTCATTTTTAGCACCTGTCAAAAACCGCGTTCACCGGTTGGCGTCGTGGGGGTCCGTCAAACACGGCGAGGCTCCTCCCCGGCTGGGTCAGCCGTAAAAACATAAAGCCACAAGAGTTACCCCTACAGAGGAGCCCGCAAACAGGTAGGTATTGCTTCACAAACTTTTCTTTAATGAAGGCTGCAGCAGAGAAAGTCAAACACTTGCAGCGTTTTTCTCAGCCTGACGCGTTTCATGGTTATACCACTTCTTCAGAGGCTTGACAACAGAGTTCATGCAACCACAAATGCTTCTCCACTTAATGACAGTGTCCAGCCCCCCAGTGGGCGTGGCCGCTCGCACGGCCTTCTGGAACGTGTGTTAGCATAGTATTGCTGCAGTGAGCTGGCCCGCAAATTCTGATAATATCCAATAAAATCCACAGTGAGTAGCTTTAAAGTGTTGACCTTGAAATGCTGCACGTAGCTGCCCTCATTTTCAGCACCTGTCCAAAACCGCGTTCGCCAGTTGGTGTCGTGGGGGTCCGTCAAACAGGGAGAGGCTCCTCCCCGGCTGGGTCAGCCGTTATAACATAAGCCACAAGAGTTACCCCTACAGAGGAGCCCGTAAACAGGTAGGTATTGCTTCACAAACTTTTCTTTAATGAAGGCTGCAGCAGAGAAAGTCAAACACTTGCAGTGTTTATCTCAGCCTGACACGTTTCATGGTTATACCACTTCTTCAGAGGCTTGACAACAGAGTTCACGCAAGCACAAATGCTTCTCCACTTAATGACAGTGTCCAGCCCCCCAGTGGGTGTGGCCGCTTGCACGGCCTTCTGAAACTTGTGGTAGCATAGTATTGCTGCAGTGAGTTGGCGCGCAAATTCTGATTATATCCAATAAAATCCACAGAGTGTAGCTTTAAAATGTTGACCTTGAAATACTGCACGCAGCTGCCCTCATTTTCAGCACTTGTCCCAAACCGCGTTCGCCGGTTGGCGTTGCGGGGGTCCGTCAAACACGGCGATGCTCCTCCCCGGCTGGGTCAGCCGTAACAACATAAAGCCACAAGAGTTACCCCTACAGAGGAGCCCGCAAACAGGTAGGTATTGCGTTACAAAATTTTCATTAATGAAGGCTGCAGCAGAGAAAGTCAAACACTTGCAGCGTTTATCTCAGCCGAACGCGTTTCATGGTTATACCACTTCTTCAGAGGCATGACAACAGAGTTCACGCAACCACAAATGCTTCTCCACTTAATGACAGTGTCCAGCCCCCCGTGGGCGTGGCCGCTCGCACGGCCTTCTGGAACTTGTGGTAGCATAGTATTGCTGCAGTGAGCTGGCACGCAAATTCTGATAATATCCAATAAAATCCACAGTGGGTAGCTTTAAAGTGTTGACCTTGAAATGCTGCACATAGCTGCCCTCATTTTCAGCACTGGTCCCAAACCGCGTTCGCCGGTTGGTGTCGTGGGTGTCCGTCAAACACGGCGAGGCTCCTCCCCGGCTGGGTCAGCCGTAACAACATAAAGCCACAAGAGTTACCCCTACAGAGGAGCCCGCAAACAGGTAGGTATTGCTTTACAAACTTTTCTTTAATGAAGGCTGCAGCAGCGAAAGTCAAACACTTGCAGCGTTTATCTCAGCCTGACGCGTTTCATGGCTATACCACTTCTTCAGAGGCTTGACAACAGAGTTCATGCAACCACAAATGCTTCTCCACTCAATGACAGTGTCCAGCCCCCCAGTGGGCGTGGCCGCTCGCACGGCCTTCTGGAACTTGTGATTGCATAGTATTGCTGCAGTGAGCTGGCGCACAAATTCTGATTATATCCAATAAAATCCACAGTGGGTATTTTTAAAGTGTTGACCTTGAAATGCGGCATGTAGCTGCCCTCATTTTCTGCACCTGTCCCAAACCGCGTTCGCCGGTTGGCATCGTCGGGGTCTGTTAGACGGACCGGGAGGGTCGGCCGAGGACAAGGGGAGAGGTCTCCGGGGAGAGCCGTCTCCAGCGATCGTACAGACAAATAACTTCCCCCCCACAGACAGATACCACACAAGGAGATGAGTTAGCGTTCTTTATAAGCACTTCTTAAGGTACGATGAAAAGGTACAAGGAGGTCTGGACTCAGGGGTCCCCTCGATTCAAGTCTCTCAAGATGGGAAAAGGGGGTAGCGGGACAGTCTGGTTACCAGTCTGGTAGTTGAGATGGTATGGTGGGTAGCTCACAATCCTCGAGCTAGGTGGTTTAGCTGGTACGGGCCGCGGCAGCGCCAGCAGGTCCCGGTGAAGATGGTCGATACACGGTCCGCGGCAGCGCCAGCAGGTCCCAGTGAAGATGGTCGATGTACGGTCCGCGGCAGCGCCAGCAGGTCCCGGTGAAGATGGTCGTTACAACGGGCCGCGGCAGCGCCAGCAGGTCCCGACGAGGATGGATGTTGCAGAAGGCCGCGGCAGCGCCAGCAGGCAGGACGATAGATCACAAGATAGGGCTACGGCAGCGCCAGTAGTCCGTCAAGGCTGAGTTCTCTCGGTGTCTCTCGACTCCAGGATACAACTGCCTTCCTGCTCCGGAGCTGCTCCAGTTATAGGGCAGGTGCCCTTTGATGTCCGGACCCTCGCACTTGGAGGTCGGAGGGTCCGGGATGAAGGTGTCCAGACACCCAGCGGGGGGTGGAGCCGGTGCCTGGGGGAGCTGGAGGCGATCGTCACCTGGCGGGGGAGAGTCTTCGGCGCTTCGTTCTCCCATTGACCTGCCAAGTGGTCCGCTCACCTCCTGGGTGGATGGTGGTGCCGGGATGTCGGGGCCGGCCAGGCCCCGGGTTAGGGTCGGGGGGAGGCCACGCGGCCTCGTGGCGCAGGGCCCAAGATGGCGGCTTGACCCGGCCGAGGGAGCCGGTGGTGGCTTGGGCCCGTGATACATGGAGGTCCGAGGGCAGGAGTTCCGTCGGGAGACGGGGTGCGGGTGATTCTCGTGGGTTGCACCTGGGGGGCCGGGGCTTGGGCCCTGTCATGCGGGGAGGGAGCAAGCCCTTCGTGTGGCCTGTCCAACATGCGTCCCCCCCAGCTGAAGGCGGGGAGAGTCACCCATCTCCTTGGGGACTCTCCTCGTCGAGGCGGAAGAAGCGGGACAGGCCATCTGCGTTGGCGTGGTCTTGGCCCGGTCGGTGCTCCACGGTGAAGTCCATTCCCTGCAGGGAGATGGACCAGCGCAATAGTTTTGGGTTTTCTCCCCGCAGCTGCATCAGCCACTGCAGGGGTCTATGGTCGGTTTGTACCCGGAAGTGGGTACCGAAGAGATAGGGCCGGAGCTTTTTGAGGGCCCACACCACTGCGAAGGCCTCCCTCTCGATGGTGCTCCAGCGCTGTTCTCGGGCCAGGAGACGTCGGCCGATGAAGGCCACCGGCTGGTCATGACCCTCGGGGTTCACTTGGGAAAGAACCGCTCCGATGCCGTGGTCGGAGGCGTCTGTCTGTACTACGAATTCCCGACTGTAATCGGGGGCCTGGAGCACAGGGGTGGTGCACAGGGCGGCCTTCAGCTTTTCGAAGGCCGCTTGACAATCGGGGGTCCAGTTAATCCGCTTCGGTTGGTTCTTGGACGTGAGACCCGTGAGGGGCCCCACAATGCTGCCGTAGTCCCTCACGAACCGCCGGTAGTAGCCGGTGAGCCCCAAGAAGGCTCGGACTTCGGTCTGAGTGACGGGGGGCTGCCAGGACTGGATGGCAGCAATCTTAAGTTGCAGTGGGGCCACCAGCCCGCTCCCCACCTGGTGCCCCAGGTAGGTCACGGACCCTTGACCAATTTGGCATTTGCCGGCCTTAATCGTGAGGCCGGCCCGCTGGAGGGCCTGTAGGACCTCCTGGAGGTGGAGGAGGTGGTCGGACCAGTGGCGGCTGTATACAGCGATATCGTCCAGGTAGGCAGCGCTGAACTCTTCGAGCCCCGCCAAGACCTGGTTCACAAGACGTTGAAATGTAGCGGGGGCGTTCTTCATGCCAAAGGGCATGACCTTGAAGTGGTAGTGGCCATCGGGGGTAGAGAAGGCGGATCGTTCTTGAGCCCGGGGTGTGAGACCGATCTGCCAGTAGCCCGCTGTTAGGTTGAAGATACTGAGGTAGCGGGCAGCCCCCAGCCGGTCGATCAATTCATCCGCTCTGGGGATAGGATGAGCGTCGGTTCGGGTGACAGCGTTCAAGCCCCGGTAGTCGACGCAGAATCTCAGTTCAGGTGTGGTGCCGGGGGCAGCGGCTTTGGGGACCAATACAACCGGGCTGGCCCAGGGACTGTCCGAGGGCTCGATGACCCCGATCGTGAGCATTTTGGCCACTTCCTCTTGTATGCAGGCCCGTACCCGATCTGGTACGCGGTAGGCCCGGTGTCGGACAGGGGGACTGTCCCCGGTGTCCACGTCGTGCAAGCACCAAGGGGTGACCCCGGGAGTGAGGGAGAACAGTGAAGCGAACCGCAGCAGGAGGTCCCGGCAGCCCTGGCGTTGCTCTGGGGTGAGGGCATCGGAGAGCCGGACCCCGTCCACGGAACGGTCGTTCTCCTGAGTCTTCAGGAGATCCGGGAGGGGTTCGGAGTCCTCCTCTGCTCCACTGTCTGTAGCCATCAGGAGGCTGAGTTCTGAGCGCACAAAGTGTGGTTTGAGTCTGTTGGTGTGGAGGACCCGAAGGGGGTTCCGGGGGGTCCCCATGTCGATGAGGTAAGTGACGGGGCTTTTGCGCTCGACCACCTTGAAGGGCCCCGTCCACTTATCTTGCAAGGCACATGGTTCGGTGGGGGACATCACCCACACTTGTTGTCCAGGTTCGAACTCGACGGAGGAGGCATTGTGATCATACCATCTCTTCATGTCTTCCTGGCTGGCCTCGAGGTTCGCCTTGGCCATCTCCCTGAAGCGCCGGGTCTGATTACGTAGGGCCAGGAGGTACTTGAAGACGTCTGGAGGGGTCTTTAGGGGGGCCATCTCCCAACCTTCTTTGACTAGGCTGAGGGGCCCTCGCACAGGGTGCCCATACAGGAGTTCGAAAGGGCTAAAACCGAGGGACTTCTGGGGAACTTCTCGGTAGGCGAAGAGGAGGCACGGGAGTAGTACATCCCACTGGCGACGGTGGGGCTCTTCCAATCCCCCAATCATCCCCTTGAGAGTGCGGTTGAATCGCTCCACTAGTCCGTTCCCTTGGGGGTGATAGGGGGTCGTGAATCGGTAGGTGACCCCGCACTGTTGCCAGAGGGACTTCATGTATTTGGAGATGAAGTTCGTGCCTCGGTCGCTGACGACTTCTCGGGGGAAGCCCACCCGGGAGAAGATCCCCATTAGGGCCCGGCCAACCACCGGAGCTGTTACAGTTCGTAGAGGCACCGCCTCGGGGTAGCGGGTGGCGTGATCCACCAGTACCAGGATGAACCTATGTCCTTGTGCCGTGCGGGGGTCCAGGGGCCCCACAATGTCTATTCCTACCCTCTCGAACGGGGTGGTGACCACTGGGAAGGGTTGTAGAGGGGCCTTCAGCTTACGGCCACTCTTCCCGCTGGCCTGGCACGTGGGGCAGGACCGGCAGTGGTTCAGGACGTCGTTCCGCATCTTCGGCCAGAAAAAGTGGGTCACTAGGCGACTGTAAGTTTTGTCTTGGCCCAGGTGTCCAGCCAGGGGGACATCGTGGGCCAGGTTGAGCAGGAAGTCTCTGAAGCGGAGAGGTACCACCAGTACTCGACCGGCCCCTAGCTCTGCGATTCTCTGTTCGCTGTATAGCAGGTCGTTCTCCCAGTAGACCCAGTGAGTTCCGGTGGAGTCCCCTGCGCTCTGGGCGCTGGCTTGTTGGCGGAGTCCCTCGAGGGAGGGGCAGGTCTTTTGCTCCTGGCGGAACTGTTCTTGGGTGGGCCCCCCTTCTTGACGCCACTGAGCCAGGCCGGGGACGTCCTGGAGTTGCGCGTCCCCTTCGGTCGTTGGCTCCGGGGGGTTGGCCTCATCGTTGTCTTCTACTGGGGCGACCGGGGGCGGAGGTGCTGGCCATTCCAGTTCTTCTGGTCGGGGACCGGCACGGGCGGCCATGGACCGGGTGATACGCAGGCCCAGTCCGGGAGGCCCAGCATCCCCAGGTGCTCTCTTCTCTCGACGGTGGCCCACGGGGAACTCTCAAGGTCATTCCCCAGGAGGCAGTCCACGGGGGCATCATCCCGGACCGTCACTTTCAACAGGCCGGAGACCCCTCCCCATTCGAAGGGGACGCAGGACATTTGACACAGACGTTCGGAATTGTCGGCTGAGCGGACGGGGCAGAGAATGTTCGGCAGGATCTGCTTGGGTTTCACCAGGTGACAGCGGACGGCCGTCACACTGGCGCCTGTGTCACGTAAGGCCTCGGCCCGATGCCCATTAATGGTCACCCACTGACCGTATTTCCTGGTGTTGGCGGGTAGGGGAGCCCGCGGGACTATGTCTTTTCCCCCTAGGCACGCTAGAACCATGGCGGCCGGTTCCCACTCTTGCTGGGCCGGCTCATACTCTTCCTGTTCCTCTGATAGTCGTTCTTCCCCTAGGGCGGCGGCAGCTACCTGGCGGGGCTTGGGTGTTTGGTTCTGCGGGCAGCTCGGGTCATTGGCGTAATGGCCGACTCGCTGGCATCGGTGGCACGTGACATTGGCTCGGAACCCTGGACGCATCGGGGGGTTTCCCCGGCCGGCCGGGGGCGGGGTGCTGGCCACGGGTGTTGCCGGGAGGGTGTCTCTCCCTCGCCCCTGGCCTCCTCCTCCTCCCCGAGGACGGTGCTGGCCTTGGTTGCTTCGGTTCTGCTCGTGCGGTCCTCTCCGGCCCACTCGGGTGCTCTCCCATCGGTCAGCTTCAGCGGCGAGCTGCCGGGGGTCGGTCAATTTACTGTCGAGGAGGTGCTGCCTGAGCTCGACGAAGCAGTTGTTCGACAGGTGTTCCCATACCATGAGGTTAAAGAGTTGTTCGTAGGTCGTTACATGGCTCCCCTTGATCCAACCCTCGAAGGCTCGGCTGAAATAGTTTACGTACTCCACCCAAGTTGTACCCGGGATCCGGGTGCAATCTCTGAACCTCTGGCGGTACATCTCGGGTGTGAGGCCGTAGCGGGTGAGGAGGGCAGCCTTCATGTGGTCGTAGGACAACATTTGGTGATCTGGGAGCTGCAACAGGGCATCGCGACCTTCGTTGACGAACCTCCCCCATAGTCCAGCTCCCCAATCACTCCGGTCGATCCGGTGGGAGGTCATGGCGATCTCGTAGGCTTTGAACCACTGCTGTATGTCGTCTTCTCGGACATACTCTCGGACAACATCCTTGGGGATGTGGACTTTTTTCTCGGTTGCCCCTGGGGTGTGCGGTCGCTCAGGCACCCCCGGTTCTTTATTCTGTTTCCGAAGTTCTATTTCCGCCAGTTTGCGCTCGTGTTCGAGTGTTATTCTTTTTTCCTCAAGCTCTCTCTGTCTCTGTTTTTCTTCTCGCTCCTCTCGGAGCCGCAGATGCTCTAGATTTAGTTTCTGCTCGGCTAACTTTAGTTCACCGTCCATCTTGAGTCGTGCCATTTCCAACTCGTGTAATCTGGTCCTTTCTCTTTCCTGGATCTCCTCCTGCGAGAGGCCCGTTCCCCGCTCCTCGGGAGCCGTGGCGTTCCCCTCTGGTGCGACACTGTTTTGGTCGGAGGATCCGGTGATCCCAGTTTCCGCCCACGACTCAAGGGCGCGCTTCAAATCATCTTTGGTACTCAGGCCGGTGGTAGCAATGCCTAGTTCCATGCAGAATTGTTTAAGTTCGCGGTGGCTATACTCTTCCAACTTATCCATTTGGAACTTTTCAGTGGAACCGCTATCTTTGGCTGACATCGTGGTTTTGTCGTGGGGTGAGCTACTCTCTGTACGATTACGCGTTGATTCGGATCGCGCCGCTGGCCACCAATGTTAGACGGACCGGGAGGGTCGGCCGAGGACAAGGGGAGAGGTCTCCGGGGAGAGCCGTCTCCAGCGATCGTACAGACAAATAACTTCCCCCCCACAGACAGATACCACACAAGGAGATGAGTTAGCGTTCTTTATAAGCACTTCTTAAGGTACGATGAAAAGGTACAAGGAGGTCTGGACTCAGGGGTCCCCTCGATTCAAGTCTCTCAAGATGGGAAAAGGGGGTAGCGGGACAGTCTGGTTACCAGTCTGGTAGTTGAGATGGTATGGTGGGTAGCTCACAATCCTCGAGCTAGGTGGTTTAGCTGGTACGGGCCGCGGCAGCGCCAGCAGGTCCCGGTGAAGATGGTCGATACACGGTCCGCGGCAGCGCCAGCAGGTCCCAGTGAAGATGGTCGATGTACGGTCCGCGGCAGCGCCAGCAGGTCCCGGTGAAGATGGTCGTTACAACGGGCCGCGGCAGCGCCAGCAGGTCCCGACGAGGATGGATGTTGCAGAAGGCCGCGGCAGCGCCAGCAGGCAGGACGATAGATCACAAGATAGGGCTACGGCAGCGCCAGTAGTCCGTCAAGGCTGAGTTCTCTCGGTGTCTCTTGACTCCAGGATACAACTGCCTTCTTGCTCCGGAGCTGCTCCAGTTATAGGGCAGGTGCCCTTTGATGTCCGGACCCTCGCACTTGGAGGTCGGAGGGTCCGGGATGAAGGTGTCCAGACACCCAGCGGGGGGTGGAGCCGGTGCCTGGGGGAGCTGGAGGCGATCGTCACCTGGCGGGGGAGAGTCTTCGGCGCTTCGTTCTCCCATTGACCTGCCAAGTGGTCCGCTCACCTCCTGGGTGGATGGTGGTGCCGGGATGTCGGGGCCGGCCAGGCCCCGGGTTAGGGTCGGGGGAGGCCACGCGGCCTCGTGGCGCAGGGCCCAAGATGGCGGCTTGACCCGGCCGAGGGAGCCGGTGGTGGCTTGGGCCCGTGATACATGGAGGTCCGAGGGCAGGAGTTCCGTCGGGAGACGGGGTGCGGGTGATTCTCGTGGGTTGCGCCTGGGGGGCCGGGGCTTGGGCCCTGTCATGCGGGGAGGGAGCAAGCCCTTCGTGTGGCCTGTCCAACAGGGTCCATCAAACACGGCGAGGCTCCTCCCTGGCTGGGTCAGCCGTAACAACATAAAGCCACAAGAGTTACCCCTACAGAGGAGCCCGTAAATAGGTAGGTATCGCTTCACAAAATTTTCTTTAATGAAGGCTGCAGCAGAGAAAGTCAAACACTTGCAGCGTTTATCTCAGCTTGACGCGTTTCATGGTTATACCACTTCTTCAGAGGCCTCACAACAGAGTTCACGCAACCACAAATGCTTCTCCACTTAATGACAGTGTGCAGCCCCCCAGTGGGCGTGGCCGCTCGCACGGCCTTCTGGAACTTGTGGTAGCATAGTATTGCTGCAGTGAGCTGGCACACAAATTCTGATAACATCCAATAAAATCCCCAGTGGGTAGCTTTAAAGTGTTGACCTTGAAATGCTGCACATAGCTGCCCTCATTTTCACCACCTGGCCCAAGCCGCATTCGCCGGTTGGCGTTGCGGAGGTCCGTAAAACAAGGCAAGGCTCCTCCCCGGCTGGGTCAGCTTTAACAACATAAAGCCACAAGAGTTACCCCTACAGAGGAGCCCGCAAACAGGTAGGTATTGCTTCACAAAATTTTCTTTAATGAAGGCTGCAGCAGAGAAAGTCAAACACTTGCAGCGTTTATCTCAGCCTGATGCATTTCATGGTTATACCACTTCTTCAGAGGCTTGACAACAGAGTTCACGCAACCACAAATGCTTCTCCACTTAATGACAGTGTCCAGCCCCCCAGTGGGCGTGGCCGCTCGCACGGCCTTTTGGAACTTGTGGAAGCATAGTATTGCTGCAGTGAGCTGGCGCGCAAATTCTGATAATATCCAATAAAATCCACAGTGGGTAGCTTTAAAGTGTTGACCTTGAAATGCTGCACGTAGCTGCCCTCATTTTCAGCACCTGTCCCAAACCGCGTTTGCCGGTTGGCGTCGCAGGGGTCCGTCAAACACGGCGTGGCTCCTCCCCGGCTGGATCAGCAGTAAAAACATAAAGCCACAAGAGCTACCCCTACAGACGAGCCCGCAAACAGGTAGGTATTGCTTTACAAAATTTTCTTAAATGAAGGCTGCAGCAGAGAAAGTCAAACACTTGCAGCGTTTATCTCAGCCTGACGCGTTTCATGGTTATACCACTTCTTCAGAGGCTTGACAACAGAGTTCTCGCAACCACAAATGCTTCTCCACTTAATGACAGTGTCCAGCCACCCAGTGGGCGTGGCCGCTCGCACGGCCTTCTGGAACTTGTGGTAGCATAGTATTGCTGCAGTGAGCTGGTGCGCAAATTCTGATAATATCCAATAAAAATCCGTAGTGGGTAGCTTTAAAGTGTTGACCTTGAAATGCTGCATGTAGCTGCCCTCATTTTCAGCACCTGTCCCAAACCGCGTTCGCCGGTTGGCGTCGTGGGGGTCCGTCAAACACGGTGAGGCTCCTCCCCGGCTGGGTCAGCCGTAACAACATAAAGCCACAAGAGTTACCCCTACAGAGGAGCCCGCAAACAGGTAGGTATTGCTTCACAAAATTTTCTTTAATGATGGCTGCAGCAGAGAAAGTCAAACACTTGCAGTGTTTATCTCTGCCTGACGCGTTTCATTGTTATACCACTTCTTCAGAGGCTTGACAACAGAGTTCACGCAACAACAAATGCTTCTCCACCTAATGACAGTGTCCAGCGCCCCAGTGGGTGTGGCCGCTCGCACGGCCTTCTGGAACTTGTGGTAGCATAGTATTGCTGCAGTGAGCTGGTGCGCAAATTCTGATAATATCCAATAAAAATCCGTAGTGGGTAGCTTTAAAGTGTTGACCTTGAAATGCTGCACGTAGCTGCCCTCATTTTCAGCACCTGTCCCAAACCGCGTTTGCCAGTTGGCTTCGCTGGGGTCCGTCAAACACGGCGAGGCTTCTCCTCAGCTGGGTCAGCCGTAACAACATAAAGCCACAAGAGTTACCCCTACAGAGGAGCCCGTAAACAGGTAGGTATCGCTTCACAAAATTTTCTTTAATGAAGGCTGCAGCAGAGAAAGTCAAACACTTATAGCGTTTATCTCAGGCTGACGCGTTTCATGGTTATACTACTTCTTCAGAGGCCTGACAACAGAGTTCATGCAACCACAAATGCTTCTCCACTTAATGACAGTGTGCAGCCCCCCGGTGGGTGTGGCCGCTCGCACAACCTTCTGAAACTTGTGGTAGCATAGTATTGCTGCAGTGAGCCGGCACACAAATTCTGATAATATCCAATAAAATCCACAGTGGGTAGCTTTAAAGTGATGACCTTGAAATGCTGCACGTAGCTGCCCTCATTTTCAGCACCTGTCCCAAACCGCGTTCGCCGGTTGGCGTTGCGGAGGTCCGTCAAGCACAGCAAGGCTCCTCCCCGGCTGGGACAGCTTTAACAACATAAAGCCACAAGAGTTACCCCTACAGAGGAGCCCGCAAACAGGTAGGTATTGTTTCACAACATTTTCTTTAATGAAGGCTGCAGCAGAGAAAGTCAAACACTTGCAGCGTTTATCTCAGCCTGACGCGTTTCATGGTTATACCACTTCTTCAGAGGCTTGACAACAGAGTTCACGCAACCACAAATGCTTCTCCACTTAATGACAGTGTCCAGCCCCCCACTGGGCATGGCCCCTCGCAATGCCTTCTGGAACTTGTGGTAGCATAGTGTTGCAGCAGTGAGCTGGTGCGCAAATTCTGATAATATCCAATAAAATCCACAGTGGGTAGCTTTAAAGTGTTGACCTTGAAATGCTGCATGTAGCTGCCCTCATTTTCTGCACCTGTCCCAAACCGCGTTCGCCGGTTGGCATCGTCGGGGTCCATCAAACACGGCGAGGCTCCTCCCCGGCTGGGTCAGCCGTAACAACATAAAGCCACAAGAGTTACCCTTACAGAGGAACCCGTAAACAGGTAGGTATCGCTTCACAAAATTTTCTTTAATGAAGGCTGCAGCAGAGAAAGTCAAACACTTGCAGCGTTTATCTCAGCCTGACGCGTTTCATGGTTATACCACTTCTTCAGAGGCCTCACAACAGAGTTCACGCAACCACAAATGCTTCTTCACTTAATGACAGTGTGCAGCCCCCCAGTGGGCGTGGCCGCTCGCACGGCCTTCTGGAACTTGTGGTAGCATAGTATTGCTGCAGTGAGCTGGCACACAAATTCTGATAACATCCAATAAAATCCCCAGTGGGTAGCTTTAAAGTGTTGACCTTGAAATGCTGCACGTAGCTGCCCTCATTTTCACCACCTGGCCCAAACCGCATTCGCCGGTTGGCGTTGCGGAGGTCCGTAAAACAAGGCAAGGCTCCTCCCCGGCTGGGTCAGCTTTAACAACATAAAGCCACAAGAGTTACCCCTACAGAGGAGCCCGCAAACAGGTAGGTATTGTTTCACAAAATGTTCTTTAATGAAGGCTGCAGCAGAGAAAGTCAAACACTTGCAGCGTTTATCTCAGCCTGACGCGTTTCATGGTTATACCACTTCTTCAGAGGCTTGACAACAGAGTTCACGCTACCACAAATGCTTCTCCACTTAATGACAGTGTCCAGCCCCCCAGGGGTGTGGCCGCTCGCACGGCCTTCTGGAATTTGTGGTAGCATAGTATTGCTGCAGTGAACTGGCGCGCACATTTTGATAATATCCAATAAAATGCACAGTGGGTAGATTTAAACTGTTGACCTTGAAATGCTGCACGTAGCTGCCCTCATTTTTAGCACCTGTCAAAAACCGCGTTCACCGGTTGGCGTCGTGGGGGTCCGTCAAACACGGCGAGGCTCCTCCCCGGCTGGGTCAGCCGTAAAAACATAAAGCCACAAGAGTTACCCCTACAGAGGAGCCCGCAAACAGGTAGGTATTGCTTCACAAACTTTTCTTTAATGAAGGCTGCAGCAGAGAAAGTCAAACACTTGCAGCGTTTTTCTCAGCCTGACGCGTTTCATGGTTATACCACTTCTTCAGAGGCTTGACAACAGAGTTCATGCAACCACAAATGCTTCTCCACTTAATGACAGTGTCCAGCCCCCCAGTGGGCGTGGCCGCTCGCACGGCCTTCTGGAACGTGTGTTAGCATAGTATTGCTGCAGTGAGCTGGCCCGCAAATTCTGATAATATCCAATAAAATCCACAGTGAGTAGCTTTAAAGTGTTGACCTTGAAATGCTGCACGTAGCTGCCCTCATTTTCACCACCTGGCCCAAACCGCATTCGCCGGTTGGCGTTGCGGAGGTCCGTAAAACAAGGCAAGGCTTCTCCCCGGCTGGGTCAGCTTTAACAACATAAAGCCACAAGAGTTACCCCTACAGAGGAGCCCGCAAACAGGTAGGTATTGTTTCACAAAATTTTCTTTAATGAAGGCTGCAGCAGAGTAAGTCAAACACTTGCAGCGTTTATCTCAGCCTGACGCGTTTCATGGTTATACCACTTCTTCAGAGGCTTGACAACAGAGTTCACGCTACCACAAATGCTTCTCCACTTAATGACAGTGTCCAGCCCCCCAGGGGTGTGGCCGCTCGCACGGCCTTCTGGAATTTGTGGTAGCATATTATTGCTGCAGTGAACTGGTGCGCACATTTTGATAATATCCAATAAAATGCACAGTGGGTAGATTTAAACTGTTGACCTTGAAATGCTGCACGTAGCTGCCCTCATTTTCAGCACCTGTCCAAAACCGCGTTCGCCAGTTGGTGTCGTGGGGGTCCGTCAAACACGGAGAGGCTCCTCCCCGGCTGGGTCAGCCGTTATAACATAAGCCACAAGAGTTACCCCTACAGAGGAGCCCGTAAACAGGTAGGTATTGCTTCACAAACTTTTCTTTAATGAAGGCTGCAGCAGAGAAAGTCAAACACTTGCAGTGTTTATCTCAGCCTGACACGTTTCATGGTTATACCACTTCTTCAGAGGCTTGACAACAGAGTTCACGCAAGCACAAATGCTTCTCCACTTAATGACAGTGTCCAGCCCCCCAGTGGGTGTGGCCGCTTGCACGGCCTTCTGAAACTTGTGGTAGCATAGTATTGCTGCAGTGAGTTGGCGCGCAAATTCTGATTATATCCAATAAAATCCACAGAGTGTAGCTTTAAAATGTTGACCTTGAAATACTGCACGCAGCTGCCCTCATTTTCAGCACTTGTCCCAAACCGCGTTCGCCGGTTGGCGTTGCGGGGGTCCGTCAAACACGGCGATGCTCCTCCCCGGCTGGGTCAGCCGTAACAACATAAAGCCACAAGAGTTACCCCTACAGAGGAGCCCGCAAACAGGTAGGTATTGCGTTACAAAATTTTCATTAATGAAGGCTGCAGCAGAGAAAGTCAAACACTTGCAGCGTTTATCTCAGCCGAACGCGTTTCATGGTTATACCACTTCTTCAGAGGCATGACAACAGAGTTCACGCAACCACAAATGCTTCTCCACTTAATGACAGTGTCCAGCCCCCCGTGGGCGTGGCCGCTCGCACGGCCTTCTGGAACTTGTGGTAGCATAGTATTGCTACAGTGAGCTGGCACGCAAATTCTGATAATATCCAATAAAATCCACAGTGGGTAGCTTTAAAGTGTTGACCTTGAAATGCTGCACATAGCTGCCCTCATTTTCAGCACTGGTCCCAAACCGCGTTCGCCGGTTGGTGTCGTGGGTGTCCATCAAACACGGCGAGGCTCCTCCCCGGCTGGGTCAGCCGTAACAACATAAAGCCACAAGAGTTACCCCTACAGAGGAGCCCGTAAATAGGTAGGTATCGCTTCACAAAATTTTCTTTAATGAAGGCTGCAGCAGAGAAAGTCAAACACTTGCAGCGTTTATCTCAGCTTGACGCGTTTCATGGTTATACCACTTCTTCAGAGGCCTCACAACAGAGTTCACGCAACCACAAATGCTTCTCCACTTAATGACAGTGTGCAGCCCCCCAGTGGGCGTGGCCGCTCGGACGGCCTTCTGGAACTTGTGGTAGCATAGTATTGCTGCAGTGAGCTGGCACACAAATTCTGATAACATCCAATAAAATCCCCAGTGGGTAGCTTTAAAGTGTTGACCTTGAAATGCTGCACGTAGCTGCCCTCATTTTCACCACCTGGCCCAAACCGCATTCGCCGGTTGGCGTTGCGGAGGTCCGTAAAACAAGGCAAGGCTCCTCCCCGGCTGGGTCAGCTTTAACAACATAAAGCCACAAGAGTTACCCCTACAGAGGAGCCCGCAAACAGGTAGGTATTGTTTCACAAAATTTTCTTTAATGAAGGCTGCAGCAGAGAAAGTCAAACACTTGCAGCGTTTATCTCAGCCTGGCGCGTTTCATGGTTATACCACTTCTTCAGAGGCTTGATGTAGGAGAGTAGGGTCTGCTATCCTATGGTCACCCCAAATTTTTGCTTTTTGCTTCACTGGTTTTTGACATATTGAGGCTGTGGGCCTGCCAATCAGACCCCCAGCCTGCTGTACTCTCTACTAAATGTACACTATGCTCCCTAGGTGCATAACCAATTGGAAGTGGATCACCCTGTGAGCCCCTGTACCAGTGTACACTAGGTACCCAGGGCATTGGTGTATCTCAGGCCTGCCAGGGGCTGAAGCATGTATTATGCCACCCCAGGCTTGGCCTAACAAATTTGACACAACTGGCTGATCCCTCAGCTGGGGTAAGTTGGTGTAACCACCTCTTACTTATGTGTAGTATACCTATACCTAACCTTAAGTGGGACACATGTTAACCTATAAGTCACTCCTATGGCAGGCCTTAACAATCCTGAAGGCAGAGTGCTTGGTTCCATGTGAGATGGTGCTCTGGCATGAGCTGAGCCTGTCTGCAGTGGTCGGAACAACTTCCTTCTACTGTTTCCAGATATCGTCATACCATATACTCTTAAGTGCATTATGAACCTCGCGGTTAAATGCTATCTTTGGTTTGGCTTTATCAAAACATGTCGAGTAAGGTGTCATACGAATTGGAATACTAACCCCTCACCAATTCTGGCGACAGGGTTAGCATTTCACCCTTCTAGAGGGACACGACATGTCCAGTACCTGAAACCCGGGTAAAATCAGACATAGCCTCAGCTCCACAAAATGGATGCTGCCACCACAGACACAAGTCTGCCCTCCTGCTGCTGGGAGTCCTTCCAGCTTGGGAGGTGTGGACAAAGGGTTTCCTGCCAGGGGAGGTGCGTGCACCACCCCAGACAGGATTTTGTGTATTGGTCAGGTAGGGCTTGAAAGAAACCAGACATGCCTGAGGCTCACAAGGAGCCTCGGTGCATATGCCAGTTCAATCCAGTCCTGGGGCACACCAGTCCCGGGCCTGGGGCGAGCTGGACAAAGGATTGGGGGTGTAACCACCCCCCTTCCTGGTCCCACCCTTAGGGAGGGACCTAGCAGGTAGTCCGGCCCCTAGAATCCGCTTAAAGGTAGGAGCTGTGTCCTAAGACTTCAGACATCCTGGAATCAACTTAACTACAAGAAGAAGACGGGAACTTCGACGCTCTGCCGCACAGAGGACTGAAGCCAATCTCCCCTGTGGTCAGGGAGTGACCACCTTGCTAACGCAAGCACCATCCAGCGAATCAACGTCTGCTTTGCCGCCGGAGCCCGAGCCCAGAGACTGACAAGACCTGGACCTCCAGACCTCTCACCGCCCGACCACAGTCCCTGAAAAGAGGAGACCCGTGGAGGCACCGAGACACGTGGAGCCAGCCATCTTGAAAAGACCACGACAAGCTGCAAGCGCAACAACCGAGGCTCCCTCCAAGTTGTGCTTTGGGATCTGAGAAGCCCAACACCCGAGCAGCATCTGCACCAAAGGTGAGCCCTCCAGCATCTCCACGATCTGCGTGGGGCCCTTCTGCATTTTGCCACTCGACGCGCCTAACCGGTTGCTGGCCCGCTGGCTAGTGGCCATCTTGGCGACGAACTTCAAGAACTACACCGCTGGTCTGGTTGCTCCAGACTGGCCCTTGCTTCCCTCCAAAGGAGCAGTCCCTCCGACCTTGCTGGTCAGAACCATCAGCTTATTTCGTTTTCCACGACAATTGCTTTTGCCAAGGCTTGTTTGCTTAGATCAAGTCTCCGACACCGCCGACAGCGAGAGCCTGCGTGGGACAGCTCGTGAACCGGCTCCTGGACGTCGTCAACCTTCAGGGACCACGTGGCTGCAGAGACAAGCTACACCTTCCTTCCTGTTTGCACCCGACATCGCCTGGTACCCACCTGGTGCCACGCTGGTCACTGGCTAGTGACTGTGAACACTGTCCCCTCTGCTTACAGGTCTTCTACAACTCCGATCCACTCTTGGATCCACGGCATCTCTTCCGGACCGATCGCCTGCAGCATCTTTGTCTTCAGGCTCCATTGAACAGATAGAAGAAACCCGACGCACTTCGACACCTACGCACCCGCTTCCTGTGGGTGAGGTAAAGCTGGCACTCCGGTGCCCAAGTGTAGAGTATCATCTCTAGTGTCTGTGTTTCGAATCTTGAGTTCATAGTCCATCCGGAAGATCCTTTTTGCAGTAACTTTGTAACTTTTACGCACCCATTGAAAACCTATGGGAGCACGCGTGTGACTATTTGCTCTGCACACGCAACCCGTGGACCTCCTGGTCACTAACTGAAGTTAGCTCCTGGTAGGCTCAGCAATTCTAGAGGCCCTAGGCCTTTTCCCCTTTCTGTTCGTGGTACTTATACCACTATTTTAGTATATGGTTTGAGCGGCCACCAGGGCCTATCCATATAAAGTGCAACTTCTGTGTATTCTACTGTAATCTTGTTTGACGATTTGTGCTCCTGTGCTCATAAAGAGACTAGGGGTTACTTTGAGAAATAAATACATATATATTTTGAATATATATCTGTGTGGTGTCCTTTCATTGGTATAAAAGGGGGTTGCATTTGGTAAAACAGCTTGCTTAACACGCTTCACGAGTTTAGCCTCAAAGACTGCTTAGCCTACGCTACCACTAGGGCAGCTAGTCCGAAAAGGTTGACTTACAACCACACCATAAGGGTTGCTTGGCATGGTACAAGGTGGTCACTTTAACTAGTGAACATCATATACCAGGCCAACTTCTCACATTGGTGAGCAGCGGTTGGATTTGAGCTTGCTGTGTTTTACCATTGTAATCTCTTGGTTACCAATTGAAAGATCTCATAGGTACCTGTAGGTACATATAAAACAAGATTAGATATACTTAAGTTCTACTGAACTTAGTGTTGTAGAGCAAAGGGAGTAGCACACCCTGACTACAACTACTAGATAGGTTTAGTAGGTAAACCCAAGTGTAGGTAGATTGCAACACATCCACCCACACTTAAGAGCAATGGCTGGGGCAGAGGGGTCCACTCTACCCATCTCTGTTGAGAGTGACCCCAGAGGGCACCATCCATCTTTGCTACCCTTAATCAAAATGAGCTCAGGCAGTTGGCAAATATCAGGGGCCTTAAACAGCTCAAGAATCCTACTTCTGCTGAACGCAGAGAGCTTTTACAGGCTGATGAAGATCAGAAAGCTCTCAGGAAAGCCTCCCAGTTAGGCCCCTTAGGGACAGGAACAGGAGGCCCCCCTTCTGAAAATGCTACTGAAGTACCCCTTTCCAATAGCCATCCCTTAGATGAGAATCATACTACAGAGGAGGAAAGTGGTGGGGATACAGACGGTAGTGAGGATGAAGGGAGAATTAGCCCAGTGCCAAGTGTTATACGTGGCCCAGCTAACTTAAGGCTATTGGGGACTGACAATGGGATCACCCCATTGGATCTCCCCAGTGGACTTAACCAGGGGTCTGGGAGGCAAAGGAATCACTCAGGTGAATCTAATGCTTCTCATACCGCTAGAGGCTCTCAAGGTCACTCCAGGAGAAGGATGACCACCCCTCAGAGGAGGGAGCATGAGGCCAGAATGCAGGAAGCCCAGCTGAGGATCAGGAAGCAGGAGCTAGAGGTAGCCCTGATGGAAGAGAAACTGAACAAGGCTAGGCAACCTAGAGAGAGTGGGTCTATACCCACTGGTGGCAGCATTGTCCCTAAGGACAAAGATAGGGTCTTTGATAATAGGAACCTGTCTAGGGTTGTGCCCCCCTACAAAAGTGGGGATGACATCCACAAATGGATGACTGCTCTTGAGAGAGCCTGCAAAGTGCAGCAGGTTCCTGAAGACCAGTGGGCAGCAATCCTCTGGCTCTCCTTTGAAGGAAGAGGCAGAGATAGACTCCTCACTGTTAGAGAAGAGGATGTCAGCAATTACAGAGTCCTGAAGAGTGTCCTAGTTGATGGGTTAGGCTTAACCACTGAACAGTACAGGTTAATGTTCAGAGACACCCAGAAGACACAGACTCAGGACTGGTCTGAATACATTGAATGTGCCACTAAGGCTTTGGAGGGTTGGTTGCTGGGAAGTAAGGTATCTGATTATACGGGATTGTACAATTTGATGATGAGAGAACAGATTTTAAATAACTGTCAAAACCAGCAACTGCATCAACACTTGGTTGACTCTGATCTGACCTCTCCCCAAGAATTGGGAAAGAAGGCAGACAAATGGGTCAGAACCAGGGTTAAGCAAAAGAACCAGAACCAGGGCCAAGGGGGTGATCAGAAGAAAACAGACCAAAAGGGTGGAGATCAGAAATCTAAAGACCAGAAGTCTTCAACAGGGCCCCAAACTAGTACTAAAGAGGGTGCGTCCCAGCCTAAAGGGAAGAAGAAAGAAGGTCAAAAGAAACCCTGGTGCAACTCTTGCAAAAATACAACTCACTGGACTAGTGATTGTAAAAAGGTTGGAGCCCCCAACACTGTTGCCCCTAAGGCACCTGCTCCCAGTACTACTGTTAGCAGTGTTGGTCCCCAGACAAAGGGTGTAGTGGGAATCACTATGGGAACTGAAGGAGATTCTGACTTAGACAGAACCCTGACACAGGCAGTCCTGATCTGTGATGGGGACATTGATTTGTCCCTGACTGTTAGCCCCAGTAACCTGGGCAAGTACAGACAGACTCCTTTAATTAATGAAAAAGTGGCTCAAGCCTACAGGGACACATGTGCCAGTGTCACTATGGTGACACCAGGCTTTGTGGATCCTGGACAGTACATACCAGGTGAGAATTACCTGGTGACCAATGCCAGCAATGCCACTACTTCACATAGTGTGGCAGTTGTTAACTTCTCATGGGGAGGGGTAACTGGCCTCAAAAGGGTTGTGGTTAGTGCAGACCTCCCAGTAGAATGTTTGTTGGGCAATGACCTAGAGAGTTCTCTATGGTCTGAAGTGGAGTACAGGACACATGCAGAGATGTTAGGTATATCACCACATGTCCTTGCTGTGACCAGGTCACAGGCCAAAAAGTGCCTTACTGAACCACAGGTCTTGGATCCTGGAACAATGGACCAAGAACCTACCAAGAAGAAGAACAGGAGGGTCAAGGCTGTGCCTTCCCCCCTGCCTCAGAGTGATGATCAACCTTCCCAGGAAGCTGATCTAGAGAACCCTGAAGGAACTGTCCCTGAAGAGCTTGAACCTGATCAGGTTGAGTTTCTGGGGACAGGGGGACCTTCAAGGGCTGACTTGAGGCAGGCTCAGTTATCCTGTCCCTCTCTTGAACCCCTCAGACAGCTGGCTGCTGCTGAGGCTGCTGGGAATGCTCAAGGTACCCATAAAGTGTATTGGGATGATGGGCTCCTTTATTCAGAGGCTAGAGACCCCAAGCCTGGTGCAACCAGGAGGTTGGTTATACCTCTGCAATTTAGGGGCTTCCTTCTTACCTTGGCCCATGATATTCCTTTAGCAGGACACTTAGGCCAGAACAAGACTTGGGACAGGCTTGTCCCTCACTTTCACTGGCCTCATATGAATGAAGATACAAAGGAGTTTTGTCGCTCCTGTGTGACCTGCCAAGCCAGTGGCAAATCAGGTGGCACAACAAAGGCCCCCCTAATATCACTACCTGTGGTGGGGGTCCCCTTTGAAAGAGTGGGAATAGATATAGTGGGTACCATGGATCCTCCCACTGCATCTGGGCACAGATTTATACTGGTGGTAGTGGATCATGCCACCAGGTATCCAGAGGCAATTCCCCTTAGGACCACTACAGCTCCTGTTGTGGCCAGGGCCCTGCTGGGAGTATTCTCCAGAGTGGGGTTTCCTAAGGAGGTAGTTTCTGACAGAGGTACCAACTTCATGTCAGGATACTTGACAGCTATGTGGAAGGGATGTGGTGTCAAATACAAGTTCACCACCCCTTATCACCCACAATGCAATGGGCTTGTTGAGAGATTCAACAAGACCCTAAAGGGTATGATCAAAGGATTACCTGAAAAGCTCAGGCGAAGATGGGACATCCTTCTACCCTGCCTTCTGTTTGCTTACAGAGAGGTCCCACAAAAAGGAGTTGGCTACAGCCCCTTTGAATTGTTGTTTGGGCACCCTGTAAGAGGCCCACTGTGTTTAGTGAAGGAAGGATGGGAGTTACCTCTCAAAAAGCCTAAACAAGACATAGTGGACTATGTACTTGGTCTCCGCTCCAGGATGGCTGAGTATATGGAGAAGGCATCCAAAAACCTTGAGGAAAGCCAGGCCTTACAGAAAGCTTGGCATGACCAAAAGGCTGTCTTGGTTGAGTTTCAGCCAGGACAGAAGGTATGGGTGTTGGAGCCAGTGGCCCCAGCAGCACTCCAAGACAAATGGTCTGGACCCCATACAATCCTGGAAAAGAAGGGAGAGGTCACCTACTTGGTGGACCTAGGAACTCCCAGGAGTCCCCACAGGGTACTCCATGTTAACAGGTTAAAAGCATATGTTGACAGGGCAGACATGGGCTTGCTCATGGATACAGATGAGGGACAGGAGGAAGAGAGTGACCCTCTCCCAGACCTGTTGTCTCAGAACCCTGAAGATGGCTCAGTTGAAGGAGTGACCCTTGGAGGCAACCTCACTGCCCATCAGCAGACTGAATGTAGACAAGTTCTACAATCATTTCAACATCTGTTTTCCCTAATACCTAGCCAAATTGACTGGTGTACCCATGTGGTGGACACTGGTGACAGTCTGCCTGTAAAGAACAAGTTTTACAGACAACCTGACCACGTCAGGGACTGTATAAAGGCTGAGGTACATAAAATGCTGGAATTAGGTGTCATTGAACCCTCAGAGAGCCCCTGTGCTAGCCCAGTGGTTCTGGTCCCCAAACCTCACACCAAAGATGGCAAGAGAGAGATGAGGTTCTGTGTGGATTACAGAGGACTCAATGCTGTCACCAGGACAGATGCACACCCTATTCCAAGGGCAGATGAGCTCATAGACAAAAAAGCTTCTGCTAAGTTTTTGAGCACATTTGACTTGACAGCTGGCTATTGGCAAATCAGATTAGCTGAGGAGTCTAAGGCCAAAACAGCATTCTCAACCCCAGGTGGGCATTATCAATTTGTGGTGATGCCCTTTGGTCTGAAGAATGCACCTGCCACCTTCCAAAGGTTGGTGAATCAAGTCCTTACTGGGTTGGATGACTTTTGTGCAGCATATCTTGATGACATTGCTGTCTTTAGCTCTACCTGGGAGGATCACCTGATCCACCTGAAGAAGGCTCTTGAGGCTCTGCAAAGGGCAGGCCTCACTATCAAGTCTACTAAGTGCCAGATAGGGCAGAGTAAGGTTGTGTATTTGGGCCACCTTGTGGGTGGAGGCCAAGTTCAACCACTGGAGAGTAAGATACAATCCATCAAGGACTGGTCCCCTCCAACCACCCAGACTCAAGTTCGAGCTTTCTTGGGCTTCACTGGGTACTACAGGAAGTTTGTTAAGAACTATAGGTCCATTGTGACTCCTCTTAATGATCTGACATCCAAGAAGATGCCCAAAAAGGTTCAGTGGACAGTAAGCTGTCAAAAGGCATTTGATGACCTGAAGGAGGCCATGTGCTCTGCACCTATCCTGAAAAGTCCTGACTACTCCAAAGAGTTTATTGTCCAAACAGATGCTTCTGAGTTGGGTGTGGGAGCTGTGCTGTCACAACTTAATGTAGATGGTCAAGACCAACCCATTGCTTTTATTAGCAGAAGGTTGACCCCCAGAGAGAAGAATTGGTCAGCTATTGAGAGGGAGGCCTTTGCTGTGGTGTGGGCCCTGAAGAAGCTGAGGCCATACTTGTTTGGCACTCACTTCAAGATTCAGACCGACCATAAGCCCCTCTTGTGGCTAAATCAGATGAAGGGTGAAAACCCCAAACTGCTTAGGTGGTCCATTTCCCTACAGGGGATGGACTTTACAGTGGAGCACCGGCCAGGTACTGACCATGGGAATGCAGATGGTCTCTCCAGGTACTTCCACTTAGGACATGAAGACGAGACTGGTCAAGGCTAGTTTAATGTCCCTGCGTTTGGGGGGGGGTTGTGTAGGAGAGTAGGGTCTGCTATCCTGTGGTCACCCCAAATTTTTGCTTTTTGCTTCACTGGTTTTTGACATATTGAGGCTGTGGGCCTGCCAATCAGACCCCCAGCCTGCTGTTCTCTCTACTAAATGTACAATATGCACCCTAGGTGCATAACCAATTGGAAGTGGATCACCCTGTGAGCCCCTGTACCAGTGTACACTAGGTACCCAGGGCATTGGTGTATCTCAGGCCTGCCAGGAGCTGAAGCATGTATTATGCCACCCCAGGCTTGTCCTAACAAATTTGACACAACTGGCTGATCCCTCAGCTGGGGTAAGTTGGTGTAACCACCTCTTACTTAGGTGTAGTATACCTATACCTAACCTTAAGTGGGACACATGTTAACCTATAAGTCACTCCTATGGCAGGCCTTAACAATCCTGAAGGCAGAGTGCTTGGTTCCATGTGAGATGGTGCTCTGGCATGAGCTGAGCCTGTCTGCAGTGGTCGGAACAACTTCCTTCTACTGTTTCCAGATATCGTCATACCATATACTCTTAAGTGCATTATGAACCTCGCGGTTAAATGCTATCTTTGGTTTGGCTTTATCAAAACATGTCGAGTAAGGTGTCATACGAATTGGAATACTAACCCCTCGCCAACTCTGGCGACGGGGTTAGCATTCCACCCTTCTAGAGGGACACGACATGTACAGTACCTGAAACCCGGGTAAAATCAGACATAGCCTCAGCTCAACAAAATGGATGCTGCCACCACAGACACAAGTCTGCCCTCCTGCTGCTGGGAGTCCTTCCAGCTTGGGAGGTGTGGACAAAGGGTTTCCTGCCAGGGGAGGTGCGTGCACCACCCCAGACAGGATTTTGTGTATTGGTCAGGTAGGGCTTGAAAGAAACCAGACATGCCTGAGGCTCACAAGGAGCCTCGGTGCATATGCCAGTTCAATCCGGTCCAGGGGCACACCAGTCCCGGGCCTGGGGCGAGCTGGACAAAGGATTGGGGGTGTAACCACCCCCCTTCCTGGTCCCACCCTTAGGGAGGGACCTAGCAGGTAGTCCGGCCCCTAGAATCCGCTTAAAGGTAGGAGCTGTGTCCTAAGACTTCAGACATCCTGGAATCAACTTAACTACAAGAAGAAGACGGGAACTTCGACGCTCTGCCGCACAGAGGACTGAAGCCAATCTCCCCTGTGGTCAGGGAGTGACCACCTTGCTAACGCAAGCACCATCCAGCGAATTAACGTCTGCTTTGCCACCGCCTCCCGCCGGAGCCCGAGCCCTGAGACTGACAAGACCTGGACCTCCAGACCTCTCACCACCCGATCCACAGTCCCTGAAAAGAGGAGACCCGTGGAGGCACCGAGACACGTGGAGCCAGCCATCTTGAAAAGACCACGACAAGCTGCAAGCGCAACAACCGAGGCTCCCTCCAAGTTGTGCTTTGGGATCTGAGAAGCCCAACACCCGAGCAGCATCTGCACCAAATGTGAGCCCTCCAACATCTCCACGATCTGCGTAGGGCCCTTCTGCATTTTGCCACTCGACGCGCCTAACCGGTTGCTGGCCCGCTGGCTAGTGGCCATCTTGGCGATGAACTTCAAGAACTACACTGCTGGTCTGGTTGCTTCAGACTGGCCCTTGCTCCCCTCCAAAGGAGCAGTCCCTCCGACCTTGCTGGTCAGAACCATCAGCTTATTTCGTTTTCCACAACAATTGCTTTTGCCAAGGCTTGTTTGCTTCGATCAAGTTGCCGACACCGCCGACAGCGAGAGCCTACGTGGGACAGCTCGTGAACTGACACCTGGACGTCGTCGACCTTCAGGGACCACGTGGCTGCAGAGACAATCTACACCTTCCTTCCTGTTTGCACCCGACATCGCCTTGTAGTACCCACCTGGTGCCACGCTGGTCACTGGCTAGTGACTGTGAACACTGTCCCCTCTGCTTACAGGTCTTCTACAACTCCGATCCACTCTTGGATCCACCGCATCTCTTCCGGACTGATCGCCTGCAGCATCTTTGTCTTCAGGCTCCATTGAACAGATAGAAGAAACCCGACGCACTTCGACACCTACGCACCCGCTTCCTGTGGGTGAGGTAAAGCTGGCACTCCGGTGCCCAAGTGTAGAGTATCATCTCTAGTGTCTGAGTTTCGAATCTTGAGTTCATAGTCCATCCGGAAGATCCTTTTTGCAGTAACTTTGTAACTTTTACGCCCCCATTGAAAACCTATGGGAGCACGCGTGTGACTATTTGCTCTGCACACGCAACCCGTGGACCTCCTGGTCACTAACTGAAGTTAGCTCCTTGTAGGCCCAGCGATTCTAGAGGCCCTAGGCCTTTTCCCTTTTCTGTTCGTGGTACTTATACCACTATTTTAGTATATGGTTTGAGCGGCCACCAGGGCCTATCCATATAAAGTGCAGCTTCTGTGTATTCTACTGTAATCTTGTTTGACGATTTGTGCTCCTGTGCTCATAAAGAGACTAGGGGTTACTTTGAGAAATAAATACATATATATTTTGAATATATATCTGTGTGGTGTCCTTTCATTGGTATAAAAGGGGGTTGCATTTGGTAAAACAGCTTGCTTAACACGCTTCACGAGTTTAGCCTCAAAGACTGCTTAGCCTACGCTACCACTAGGGCAGCTAGTCCGAAAAGGTTGACTTACAACCACACCATAAGGGTTGCTTGGCATGGTACAAGGTGGTCACTTTAACTAGTGAACATCATATACCAGGCCAACTTCTCACACTTGACAACAGAGTTCACGCTACCACAAATGCTTCTCCACTTAATGACAGTGTCCAGCCCCCCAGGGGTGTGGCCGCTCGCACAGCCTTCTGGAACTTGTGGTAGCATAGTATTGCTGCAGTGAGCTGGCACACAAATTTTGATAATATCCAATAAAATCCACAGTGGGTAGCTTTAAAGTGTTGACCTTGAAATGCTGCACGCAGCTGCCCTCATTTTCACCACCTGGCTCAAACCGCATTTGCCGGTTGGCATTGCGGAGGTCCGTAAAACAAGGCAAGGCTCCTCCCCGGCTGGGTCAGCTTTAACAACATAAAGCCACAAGAGTTACCCCTACAGAGGAGCCCGCAAACAGGTAGGTATTGTTTCACAAAATTTTCTTTAATGAAGGCTGCAGCAGAGAAAGTCAAACACTTGCAGCGTTTATCTCAGCCTGACGCGTTTCATGGTTATACCACTTCTTCAGAGGCTTGACAACAGAGTTCACGCAACCACAAATGCTTCTCAACTTAATGACAGTGTCCAGCCCCCCACTGGGCGTGGCCACTCTCAATGCCTTCTGGAACTTGTGGTAGCATAGTGTTGCAGCAGTGAGCTGGTGCGCAAATTCTGATAATATCCAATAAAATCCACAGTGGGTAGCTTTAAAGTGTTTACCTTGAAATGCTGCACCTAGCTGCCCTCATTTTCTGCACCTGTCCCAAACCGCGTTTGCCGGTTGGCATCGTGGGGGTCCCTCAAACATGGCGAGGCTCCTCCCCGGCTGGGTCAGCCGTAACAGCATAAAGCCGCAAGAGTTACCCCTACAGAGGAGCCCGCAAACAGGTAGGTATTGCTTCACAAAATGTTTTTTAATGAAGGCTGCAGCAGAGAAAGTCAAACACTTGCAGCGTTTATGTACGCCTGACGCGTTTCATGGTTATACCACTTCTTCAGAGGCTTGACAACAGAGTTCACGCAACCACAAATGCTTCTCAACTTAATGACAGTTTCTAGCCCCCCAGGGGGCGTGGACGCTCTCACGGCCTTCTGGAACTTGTGGTAGCATAGTATTGCTGCAGTGAGCTGGCGCGGAAATTCTGATAATATCCAATAAAATCCACAGTGGGTAGCTTTAAAGTGTTGACCTTGAAATGCTGCACGTAGCTGCCCTCATTTTCAGCACCTGTCCCAAACCGCGTTTGCCGGTTGGCGTCGCAGGGGTCCGTCAAACACGGCGAGGCTCCTCCCCGGCTGGGTCAGCAGTAAAAACATAAAGCCACAAGAGCTACCCCTACAGACGAGCCCGCAAACAGGTAGGTATTGCTTTACAACATTTTCTTAAATGAAGGCTGCAGCAGAGAAAGTCAAACACTTGCAGCGTTTATCTCAGCCTGACGCGTTTCATGGTTATACCACTTCTTCAGAGGCTTGACAACAGAGTTCACGCAACCACAAATGCTTCTCCACTTAATGACAGTGTCCAGCCACCCAGTGGGCGTGGCCGCTCGCACGGCCTTCTGGAACTTGTGGTAGCATAGTATTGCTGCAGTGAGCTGCTGCGCAAATTCTGATAATATCCAATAAAATCCACAATGGGTAGCTTTAAAGTGTTGACCTTGAAATGCTGCACGTAGCTGCCCTCATTTTCAGCACCTGTCCCAAACCGCGTTCGCCGGTTGGCGTCGCAGGGGTCCGTCAAACACGGCGAGGCTCCTCCCCGGCTGGGTCAGCCGTGACAACATAACGCCACAAGAGTTACCCCTACAGACGAGCCCGTAAACAGGTAGGTATTGCTTCACAAAATTTTCTTTAATGATGGCTGCAGAAGAGAAAGTCAAACACTTGCAGCGTTTATCTCTGCCTGACGCGTTTCATGGTTATACCACTTCTTCAGAGGCTTGACAACAGAGTTCACGCAACAACAAATGCTTCTCCACCTAATGACACTGTCCAGCGCCCCAGTGGGCGTGGCCGCTCGCACGGCCTTCTGGAACTTGTGGTAGCATAGTATTGCTGCAGTGAGCTGGTGCGCAAATTCTGATAATATCCAATAAAAATCCGTAGTGGGTAGCTTTAAAGTGTTGACCTTGAAATGCTGCACGTAGCTGCCCTCATTTTCAGCACCTGTCCCAAACCGCGTTTGCCAGTTGGCTTCGCTGGGGTCCGTCAAACACGGCGAGGCTCCTCCTCAGCTGGGTCAGCCGTAACAACATAAAACTACAAGAGTTACCCCTACAGAGGAGCCCCTAAACAGATAGGTATTGCTTCACAAACTTTTCTTTAATGAAGGCTGCAGCAGAGAAAGTCAAACACTTACAGCGTTTATCTCAGGCTGACACCTTTCATGGTTATACCACTTCTTCAGAGGCCTGACAACAGAGTTCATGCAACCACAAATGCTTCTCCACTTAATGACAGTGTGCAGCCCCCCAGTGGGCGTGGCCGCTCGCACAACCTTCTGAAACTTGTGGTAGCATAGTATTGCTGCAGTGAGCCGGCACACAAATTCTGATAATATCCAATAAAATCCACAGTGGGTAGCTTAAAAGTGTTGACCTTGAAATGCTGCACATAGCTGCCCTCATTTTCAGCACTGGTCCCAAACCGCGTTCGCCGGTTGGTGTCGTGGGTGTCCGTCAAACACGGTGAGGCTCCTCCCCGGCTGGGTCAGCCGTAACAACATAAAGCCACAAGAGTTACCCCTACAGAGGAGCCCGCAAACAGGTAGGTATTGCTTCACAAACTTTTCTTTAATGAAGGCTGCAGCAGAGAAAGTCAAACACTTGCAGCGTTTATCTCATCCTGACGCGTTTCATGGTAATACCACTTCTTCAGAGGCTTGACAACAGAGTTCATGCAACCACAAATGCTTCTCCACTCAATGACAGTGTCCAGCCCCCCAGTGGGCGTGGCCGCTCGCACGGCCTTCTGGAACTTGTGATAGCATAGTATTGCTGCAGTGAGCTGGCGCGCAAATTCTGATTATATCCAATAAAATCCACAGTGGGTATTTTTAAAGTGTTGACCTTGAAATGCTGCATGTAGCTGCCCTCATTTTCTGCACCTGACCCAAACCGCGTTCGCCGGTTGGCATCGTCGGGGTCCATCAAACACGGCGAGGCTCCTCCCCGGGTGGGTCAGCCGTAACAACATAAAGCCACAAGAATTACCCCTACAGAGGAGCCCGTAAACAGGTAGGTATCGCTTCACAAAATTTTCTTTAATGAAGGCTGCAGCAGAGAAAGTCAAACACTTGCAGCGTTTATCTCAGCTTGACGCGTTTCATGGTTATACCACTTCTTCAGAAGCCTGACAACAGAGTTCATGCAACCACAAATGCTTCTCCACTTAATGACAGTGTGCAGCCCCCCAGTGGGCGTGGCCGCTCGCACAACCTTCTGAAACTTGTGGTAGCATAGTATTGCTGCAGTGAGCCGGCACACAAATTCTGATAATATCCAATAAAATCCACAGTGGGTAGCTTTAAAGTGTTGACCTTGAAATGCTGCACATAGCTGCCCTCATTTTCAGCACTGGTCCCAACCCGCGTTCGCCGGTTGGTGTTGTGGGTGTCCGTCAAACACGGCGAGGCTCCTCCCCGGCTGGGTCAGCCGTAACAACATAAAGCCACAAGAGTTACCCCTACAGAGGAGCCCGCAAACAGGTAGGTATTGCTTCACAAACTTTTCTTTAATGAAGGCTGCAGCAGAGAAAGTCAAACACTTGCAGCGTTTATCTCAGCCTGACGCGTTTCATGGTTATACCACTTCTTCAGAGGCTTGACAACAGAGTTCATGCAACCACAAGTGCTTCTCCACTCAATGACAGTGTCCAGCCCCCAGTGGGCGTGGCCGCTCGCACGGCCTTCTGGAACTTGTGATAGCATAGTATTGCTGCAGTGAGCTGGCGCGCAAATTCTGGTTATATCCAATAAAATCCACACTGGGTATTTTTAAAGTGTTGACCTTGAAATGCTGCATGTAGCTGCCCTCATTTTCTGCACCTGTCCCAAACCGCGTTCGCCGGTTGGCATCGTCGGGGTCCATCAAACACGGCGAGGCTCCTCCCCGGCTGGGTCAGCCGTAACAACATAAAGCCACAAGAGTTACCCCTACAGAGGAGCCCGTAAACAGGTAGGTATCGCTTCACAAAATTTTCTTTAATGAAGGCTGCAGAGAAAGTCAAACACTTGCAGCGTTTATCTCAGCTTGACGCATTTCATGGTTATACCACTTCTTCAGAAGCCTGACAACAGAGTTCATGCAACCACAAATGCTTCTCCACTTAATGACAGTGTGCAGCCCCCCAGTGGGCGTGGCCGCTCGCACAACCTTCTGAAACTTGTGGTAGCATAGTATTGCTGCAGTGAGCCGGCACACAAATTCTGATAATATCCAATACAATCCACAGTGGGTAGCTTTAAAGTGTTGACCTTGAAATGCTGCAACTAGCTGCCCTCATTTTCAGCACTGGTCCCAAACCGCGTTCGCCGGTTGGTGTCGTGGGTGTCCGTCAAACACGGCGAGGCTCCTCCCCGGCTGGGTCAGCCGTAACAACATAAAGCCACAAGAGTTACCCCTACAGAGGAGCCCGTAAACAGGTAGGTATCGCTTCACAAAATTTTCTTTAATGAAGGCTGCAGCAGAGAAAGTCAAACACTTGCAGCGTTTATCTCAGCTTGACGCGTTTCATGGTTATACCACTTCTTCAGAAGCCTGACAACAGAGTTCATGCAACCACAAATGCTTCTCCACTTAATGACAGTGTGCAGCCCCCCAGTGGGCGTGGCCGCTCGCACAACCTTCTGAAACTTGTGGTAGCATAGTATTGCTGCAGTGAGCCGGCACACAAATTCTGATAATATCCAATAAAATCCACAGTGGGTAGCTTTAAAGTGTTGACCTTGAAATGCTGCACATAGCTGCCCTCATTTTCAGCACTGGTCCCAAACCGCGTTCGCCGGTTGGTGTCGTGGGTGTCCGTCAAACACGGCGAGGCTCCTCCCCGGCTGGGTCAGCCGTAACAACATAAAGCCACAAGAGTTACCCCTACAGAGGAGCCCGCAAACAGGTAGGTATTGCTTCACAAACTTTTCTTTAATGAAGGCTGCAGCAGAGAAAGTCAAACACTTGCAGCGTTTATCTCAGCCTGACGCGTTTTATGGTTATACCACTTCTTCAGAGGCTTGACAACAGAGTTCATGCAACCACAAGTGCTTCTCCACTCAATGACAGTGTCCAGCCCCCAGTGGGCGTGGCCGCTCGCACGGCCTTCTGGAACTTGTGATAGCATAGTATTGCTGCAGTGAGCTGACGCGCAAATTCTGGTTATATCCAATAAAATCCACACTGGGTATTTTTAAAGTGTTGACCTTGAAATGCTGCATGTAGCTGCCCTCATTTTCTGCACCTGTCCCAAACCGCGTTCGCCGGTTGGCATCGTCGGGGTCCATCAAACACGGCGAGGCTCCTCCCCGGCTGGGTCAGCCGTAACAACATAAAGCCACAAGAGTTACCCCTACAGAGGAGCCCGTAAACAGGTAGGTATCGCTTCACAAAATTTTCTTTAATGAAGGCTGCAGAGAAAGTCAAACACTTGCAGCGTTTATCTCAGCTTGACGCGTTTCATGGTTATACCACTTCTTCAGAAGCCTGACAACAGAGTTCATGCAACCACAAATGCTTCTCCACTTAATGACAGTGTGCAGCCCCCCAGTGGGCGTGGCCGCTCGCACAACCTTCTGAAACTTGTGGTAGCATAGTATTGCTGCAGTGAGCCGGCACACAAATTCTGATAATATCCAATACAATCCACAGTGGGTAGCTTTAAAGTGTTGACCTTGAAATGCTGCAACTAGCTGCCCTCATTTTCAGCACTGGTCCCAAACCGCGTTCGCCGGTTGGTGTCGTGGGTGTCCGTCAAACACGGCGAGGCTCCTCCCCGGCTGGGTCAGCCGTAACAACATAAAGCCACAAGAGTTACCCCTACAGAGGAGCCCGTAAACAGGTAGGTATCGCTTCACAAAATTTTCTTTAATGAAGGCTGCAGCAGAGAAAGTCAAACACTTGCAGCGTTTATCTCAGCTTGACGCGTTTCATGGTTATACCACTTCTTCAGAAGCCTGACAACAGAGTTCATGCAACCACAAATGCTTCTCCACTTAATGACAGTGTGCAGCCCCCCAGTGGGCGTGGCCGCTCGCACAACCTTCTGAAACTTGTGGTAGCATAGTATTGCTGCAGTGAGCCGGCACACAAATTCTGATAATATCCAATAAAATCCACAGTGGGTAGCTTTAAAGTGTTGACCTTGAAATGCTGCACATAGCTGCCCTCATTTTCAGCACTGGTCCCAAACCGCGTTCGCCGGTTGGTGTCGTGGGTGTACGTCAAACACGGCGAGGCTCCTCCCCGGCTGGGTCAGCCGTAACAACATAAAGCCACAAGAGTTACCCCTACAGAGGAGCCCGCAAACAGGTAGGTATTGCTTCACAAACTTTTCTTTAATGAAGGCTGCAGCAGAGAAAGTCAAACACTTGCAGCGTTTATCTCAGCCTGACGCGTTTTATGGTTATACCACTTCTTCAGAGGCTTGACAACAGAGTTCATGCAACCACAAGTGCTTCTCCACTCAATGACAGTGTCCAGCCCCCAGTGGGCGTGGCCGCTCGCACGGCCTTCTGGAACTTGTGATAGCATAGTATTGCTGCAGTGAGCTGGCGCGCAAATTCTGGTTATATCCAATAAAATCCACACTGGGTATTTTTAAAGTGTTGACCTTGAAATGCTGCATGTAGCTGCCCTCATTTTCTGCACCTGTCCCAAACCGCGTTCGCCGGTTGGCATCGTCGGGGTCCATCAAACACGGCGAGGCTCCTCCCCGGCTGGGTCAGCCGTAACAACATAAAGCCACAAGAGTTACCCCTACAGAGGAGCCCGTAAACAGGTAGGTATCGCTTCACAAAATTTTCTTTAATGAAGGCTGCAGAGAAAGTCAAACACTTGCAGCGTTTATCTCAGCTTGACGCGTTTCATGGTTATACCACTTCTTCAGAAGCCTGACAACAGAGTTCATGCAACCACAAATGCTTCTCCACTTAATGACAGTGTGCAGCCCCCCAGTGGGTGTGGCCGCTCGCACAACCTTCTGAAACTTGTGGTAGCATAGTATTGCTGCAGTGAGCCGGCACACAAATTCTGATAATATCCAATACAATCCACAGTGGGTAGCTTTAAAGTGTTGACCTTGAAATGCTGCACATAGCTGCCCTCATTTTCAGCACTGGTCCCAAACCGCGTTCGCCGGTTGGTGTCGTGGGTGTCCGTCAAACACGGCGAGGCTCCTCCCCGGCTGGGTCAGCCGTAACAACATAAAGCCACAAGAGTTACCCCTACAGAGGAGCCCGTAAACAGGTAGGTATCGCTTCACAAAATTTTCTTTAATGAAGGCTGCAGCAGAGAAAGTCAAACACTTGCAGCGTTTATCTCAGCTTGACGCGTTTCATGGTTATACCACTTCTTCAGAAGCCTGACAACAGAGTTCATGCAACCACAAATGCTTCTCCACTTAATGACAGTGTGCAGCCCCCCAGTGGGCGTGGCCGCTCGCACAACCTTCTGAAACTTGTGGTAGCATAGTATTGCTGCAGTGAGCCGGCACACAAATTCTGATAATATCCAATAAAATCCACAGTGGGTAGCTTTAAAGTGTTGACCTTGAAATGCTGCACATAGCTGCCCTCATTTTCAGCACTGGTCCCAAACCGCGTTCGCCGGTTGGTGTCGTGGGTGTCCGTCAAACACGGCGAGGCTCCTCCCCGGCTGGGTCAGCCGTAACAACATAAAGCCACAAGAGTTACCCCTACAGAGGAGCCCGCAAACAGGTAGGTATTGCTTCACAAACTTTTCTTTAATGAAGGCTGCAGCAGAGAAAGTCAAACACTTGCAGCGTTTATCTCAGCCTGACGCGTTTCATGGTTATACCACTTCTTCAGAGGCTTGACAACAGAGTTCATGCAACCACAAGTGCTTCTCCACTCAATGACAGTGTCCAGCCCCCAGTGGGCGTGGCCGCTCGCACGGCCTTCTGGAACTTGTGATAGCATAGTATTGCTGCAGTGAGCTGGCGCGCAAATTCTGGTTATATCCAATAAAATCCACACTGGGTATTTTTAAAGTGTTGACCTTGAAATGCTGCATGTAGCTGCCCTCATTTTCTGCACCTGTCCCAAACCGCGTTCGCCGGTTGGCATCGTCGGGGTCCATCAAACACGGCGAGGCTCCTCCCCGGCTGGGTCAGCCGTAACAACATAAAGCCACAAGAGTTACCCCTACAGAGGAGCCCGTAAACAGGTAGGTATCGCTTCACAACATTTTCTTTAATGAAGGCTGCAGAGAAAGTCAAACACTTGCAGCGTTTATCTCAGCTTGACGCGTTTCATGGTTATACCACTTCTTCAGAGGCCTCACAACAGAGTTCACGCAACCACAAATGCTTCTCCACTTAATGACAGTGTGCAGCCCCCCAGTGGGCGTGGCCGCTCGCACGGCCTTCTGGAACTTGTGGTAGCATAGTATTGCTGCAGTGAGCTGGCACACAAATTCTGATAACATCCAATAAAATCCCCAGTGGGTAGCTTTAAAGTGTTGACCTTGAAATGCTGCACGTAGCTGCCCTCATTTTCACCACCTGGCCCAAACCGCATTCGCCGGTTGGCGTTGCGGAGGTCCGTAAAACAAGGCAAGGCTCCTCCCCGGCTGGGTCAGCTTTAACAACATAAAGCCACAAGAGTTACCCCTACATAGGAGCCCGCAAACAGGTAGGTATTGTTTCACAAAATTTTCTTTAATGAAGGCTGCAGCAGAGAAAGTCAAACACTTGCAGCGTTTATCTCAGCCTGACGCGTTTCATGGTTATACCACTTCTTCAGAGGCTTGACAACAGAGTTCACGCTACCACAAATGCTTCTCCACTTAATGACAGTGTCCAGCCCCCCAGGGGTGTGGCCGCTCGCACGGCCTTCTGGAATTTGTGGTAGCATAGTATTGCTGCAGTGAACTGGCGCGCAAATTTTGATAATATCCAATAAAATGCACAGTGGGTAGATTTAAACTGTTGACCTTGAAATGCTGCATGTAGCTGCCCTCATTTTTAGCACCTGTCAAAAACCGCGTTCACCGGTTGGCGTCGTGGGGGTCCGTCAAACACGGCGAGGCTCCTCCCCGGCTGGGTCAGCCGTAACAACATAAAGCCACAAGAGTTACCCCTACAGAGGAGCCCGCAAACAGGTAGGTATTGCTTCACAAACTTTTCTTTAATGAAGGCTGCAGCAGAGAAAGTCAAACACTTGCAGCGTTTATCTCAGCCTGACGCGTTTCATGGTTATACCACTTCTTCAGAGGCTTGACAACAGAGTTCACGCAACCACAAATGCTTCTCCACTTAATGACAGTGTACAGCCCCCCAGTGGGCGTGGCCGCTCGCACGGCCTTCTGGAACGTGTGTTAGCATAGTATTGCTGCAGTGAGCTGGCCCGCAAATTCTGATAATATCCAATAAAATCCACAGTGAGTAGCTTTAAAGTGTTGACCTTGAAATGCTGCACGTATCTGCCCTCATTTCAGCACCTGTCCAAAACCGCGTTCGTCGGTTGGTGTCGTGGGGGTCCGTCAAACACGGCGAGGCTCCTCCCCGGCTGGGTCAGCCGTAACAACATAAAGCCACAAGAGTTACCCCTACAGAGGAGCCCGTAAACAGGTAGGTATCGCTTCACAAAATTTTCTTTAATGAAGGCTGCAGAGAAAGTCAAACACTTGCAGCGTTTATCTCAGCTTGACGCGTTTCATGGTTATACCACTTCTTCAGAGGCCTCACAACAGAGTTCACGCAACCACAAATGCTTCTCCACTTAATGACAGTGTGCAGCCCCCCAGTGGGCGTGGCCGCTCGCACGGCCTTCTGGAACTTGTGGTAGCATAGTATTGCTGCAGTGAGCTGGCACACAAATTCTGATAACATCCAATAAAATCCCCAGTGGGTAGCTTTAAAGTGTTGACCTTGAAATGCTGCACGTAGCTGCCCTCATTTTCACCACCTGGCCCAAACCGCATTCGCCGGTTGGCGTTGCGGAGGTCCGTAAAACAAGGCAAGGCTCCTCCCCGGCTGGGTCAGCTTTAACAACATAAAGCCACAAGAGTTACCCCTACAGAGGAGCCCGCAAACAGGTAGGTATTGTTTCACAAAATTTTCTTTAATGAAGGCTGCAGCAGAGAAAGTCAAACACTTGCAGCGTTTATCTCAGCCTGACGCGTTTCATGGTTATACCACTTCTTCAGAGGCTTGACAACAGAGTTCACGCTACCACAAATGCTTCTCCACTTAATGACAGTGTCCAGCCCCCCAGGGGTGTGGCCGCTCGCACGGCCTTCTGGAATTTGTGGTAGCATAGTATTGCTGCAGTGAACTGGCGCGCAAATTTTGATAATATCCAATAAAATGCACAGTGGGTAGATTTAAACTGTTGACCTTGAAATGCTGCACGTAGCTGCCCTCATTTTTAGCACCTGTCAAAAACCGCGTTCACCAGTTGGCGTCGTGGAATTCCGTCAAACACGGCGAGGCTCCTCCCCGGCTGGGTCAGCCGTAACAACATAAAGCCACAAGAGTTACCCCTACAGAGGAGCCCGCAAACAGGTAGGTATTGCTTCACAAACTTTTCTTTAATGAAGGCTGCAGCAGAGAAAGTCAAACACTTGCAGCGTTTATCTCAGCCTGACGCGTTTCATGGTTATACCACTTCTTCAGAGGCTTGACAACTGAGTTCACGCAACCACAAATGCTCCTCCACTTAATGACAGTGTACAGCCCCCCCAGTGGGCGTGGCCGCTCGCACGGCCTTCTGGAACGTGTGTTAGCATAGTATTGCTGCAGTGAGCTAGCCCGCAAATTCTGATAATATCCAATAAAATCCACAGTGAGTAGCTTTAAAGTGTTGACCTTGAAATGCTGCACGTATCTGCCCTCATTTCAGCACCTGTCCAAAACCGCGTTCGTCGGTTGGTGTCGTGGGGGTCCGTCAAACACGGCGAGGCTCCTCCCCGGCTGGGTCATCCGTTATAACATAAAGCCACAAGAGTTACCCCTACAGAGGAGCCCGCAAACAGGTAGGTATTGCTTCACAAACTTTTCTTTAATGAAGGCTGCAGCAGAGAAAGTCAAACACTTGCAGCGTTTATCTCAGCCTGACGCGTTTCATGGTTATACCACTTCTTCAGAGGCTTGACAACAGAGTTCATGCAACCACAAATGCTTCTCCACTTAATAACAGAGTCCAGCCCCCCAGTGGGCGTGGCCACTCGCACGGCCTTCTGGAACTTGTGGTAGCATAGTATTACTGCAGTGAGCTGGCGCGCAAATTCTGATAATATCCAATAAAATCCACAGTGGGTAGCTTTAAAGTGTTGACCTTGAAATGCCGAACGTAGCTGCCCTCATTTTCAGCACCTGTCCCAAACCACGTTCGCCGGTTGGCGTCGCGGGGGTCCGTCAAACACGGCGAGGCTCCTCCCCGGCTGGGTCAGCCATAACAACATAAAGCCACAAGAGTTACCCCTACAGAGGAGCTCGCAAACAGGTAGGTATTGCTTCACAAAATTTTCTTTAATGAAGGCTGCAGCAGAGAAAGTCAAACACTTGCAGTGTTTATCTCAGCCTGACACGTTTCATGGTTATACCACTTCTTCAGAGGCTTGACAACAGAGTTCACGCAAGCACAAATGCTTCTCCACTTAATGACAGTGTCCAGCCCCCCAGTGGGTGTGGCCGCTTGCACGGCCTTCTGAAACTTGTGGTAGCATAGTATTGCTGCAGTGAGCTGGCGCACAAATTCTGATTATATCCAATAAAATCCACAGAGGGTAGCTTTAAAGTGTTGACCTTGAAATGCTGCACATAGCTGCCCTCATTTTCAGCACTGGTCCCAAACAGCGTTCGCCGGTTGGTGTCGTGGGTGTCCGTCAAACACGGCGAGGCTCCTCCCCGGCTGGGTCAGCCATAACAACATAAAGCCACAAGAGTTACCCCTACAGAGGAGCCCGCAAACAGGTAGGTATTGCTTCACAAACTTTTATTTAATGAAGGCTGCAGCAGAGAAAGTCAAACACTTGCAGCGTTTATCTCAGCCTGACGCGTTTCATGGTTATACCACTTCTTCAGAGGCTTGACAACAGAGTTCATGCAACCACAAATGCTTCTCCACTCAATGACAGTGTCCAGCCCCCCAGTGGGCGTGGCTGCTCGCACGGCCTTCTGGAACTTGTGATAGCATAGTATTGCTGCAGTGAGCTGGCGCGCAAATTCTGATTATATCCAATAAAATCCACAGTGGGTAGCTTTAAAGTGTTGACCTTGTAATGCTGCACGTGGCTGCCCTCATTTTCAGCACCTGTCCCAAACCGCGTTTGCCGGTTGGAGTCTCGGGGGCCCGTCAAACACGGCAAGGCTCCTCCCTGGCTGGGTCAGCCGTAACAACATAAAGCCACAAGAGTTACTGCTACAGAGGAGCCCGCAAACAGGTAGGTATTGCTTCACAAAATGTTCTTTAATGAAGGCTACAGCAGAGAAAGTCAAACACTTGCAGCGTTTATCTCAGCCTGACGCGCTTCATGGTTATACCACTTCTTCAGAGGCTTGACAACAGAGTTCACGCTACCACAAATGCTTCTCCACTTAATGACAGTGTCCAGCCCCCCAGGGGTGTGGCCGCTCGCACGGCCTTCTGGAATTTGTGGTAGCATAGTATTGCTGCAGTGAACTGGCGCGCAAATTTTGATAATATCCAATAAAATGCACAGTGGGTAGCTTTAAAGTGTTGACCTTGAAATGCCGAACGTAGCTGCCCTCATTTTCAGCACCTGTCCCAAACCGCGTTCACCGGTTGGCGTCGCGGGGGTGGGTCAAACACGGCGAGGCTCCTCCCCGGCTGGGTCAGCCATAACAACATAAAGCCACAAGAGTTACCCCTACAGAGGAGCCTGCAAACAGGTAGGTATTGCTTCAAAAAAATTTCTTTAATGAAGGCTGCAGCAGAGAAAGTCAAACACTTGCAGCGTTTATCTCAGCCTGACGCGTTTCATGGTTATACCACTTCTTCAGAGGCTTGACAACAAGTTCACGCAACATCAAATGCTTCTTCACTTAATGACAGTGTCCAGCCCCCCAGTTGGCATGTCCGCTTGCACGGCCTTTTGGAACTTGTGGTAGCATAGTATTGCTGCAGTGAGCTGGCGCGAAAATTCTGATTATATGCAATAAAATCCACAGTGGGTAGCTTTAAAGTGTTGACCTTGAAGTGCTGCACGTACCTGCCCTCATTTTCAGCACCTGTTCCAAACTGCGTTCGCCGGTTGGCTTTGCGCGGGTCCGTCAAACACGGCGAGGCTCCTCCTCGGCTTGGTCAGCCGTAACAACATAAAGCCACAAGAGTTACCGGAAACAGAGGAGCCCGCAAAAAGGAAGGTATTGTTTCACCAATTGTTTTTTATTGAAGGCTGCAGCAGAGAAAGTCAAACACTTGCAGCGTTTATCTCAGCCTGACACGTTTCATGGTTATACCACTTCTTCAGAGGCTTGACAACAGAGTTCACTCAACAACAAATGCTTCTCCACTTAATGACAGAGTCCAGTCCCCCAGGGGGCGTGGCCGCTCGCACGGACTTCTGGAACTTGTGGTAGCATAGTATTGCTGCAGTGAGCTGGCACGCAAATTCTGATAATATCCAATAAAATCCACAGTGGGTAGCTTTAAAGTGTTGACCTTGAAATGCTGCACATAGCTGCCCTCATTTTCAGCACCTGTCCAAAACCGCGTTCGCCGGTTGGTGTCGTGGGGGTCCGTCAAACACGGCGAGGCTCCTCCCCGGCTGGGTCAGCCGTAACAACATAAAGCCACAAGAGTTACCCCTACAGAGGAGCCCGCAAACAGGTAGGTATTGCTTTACAAAATTTTCTTTAATGAAGGCTGCAGCAGAGAAAGTCAAACACTTGCAGCGTTTATCTCAGCCTGATGCGTTTCATGGTTATACCACTTCTTCAGAGGCTTGACAACAGAGTTCACGCAACCACAAATGCTTCTCCACTTAATGACAGTGTCCAGCCCCCCAGTGGCCGTGGCCGCTCGCACGGCCTTCTGGAACTTGTGGTAGCATAGTATTACTGCAGTGAGCTGGCCCGCAAATTCTGATAATATCCAATAAAATCCACAGTGAGTAGCTTTAAAGTGTTGACCTTGAAATGCTGCACGTAGCTGCCCTCATTTTCAGCACCTGTCCCAAACCACGTTCGCCGGTTGGCGTCGCGGGGGTCCGTCAAACACGGCGAGGCTCCTCCCCGGCTGGGTCAGCCATAACAACATAAAGCCACAAGAGTTACCCCTACAGAGGAGCTCGCAAACAGGTAGGTATTGCTTCACAAAATTTTCTTTAATGAAGGCTGCAGCAGAGAAAGTCAAACACTTGCAGTGTTTATCTCAGCCTGACACGTTTCATGGTTATACCACTTCTTCAGAGGCTTGACAACAGAGTTCACGCAAGCACAAATGCTTCTCCACTTAATGACAGTGTCCAGCCCCCCAGTGGGTGTGGCCGCTTGCACGGCCTTCTGAAACTTGTGGTAGCATAGTATTGCTGCAGTGAGCTGGCGCACAAATTCTGATTATATCCAATAAAATCCACAGAGGGTAGCTTTAAAGTGTTGACCTTGAAATGCTGCACATAGCTGCCCTCATTTTCAGCACTGGTCCCAAACAGCGTTCGCCGGTTGGTGTCGTGGGTGTCCGTCAAACACGGCGAGGCTCCTCCCCGGCTGGGTCAGCCATAACAACATAAAGCCACAAGAGTTACCCCTACAGAGGAGCCCGCAAACAGGTAGGTATTGCTTCACAAACTTTTATTTAATGAAGGCTGCAGCAGAGAAAGTCAAACACTTGCAGCGTTTATCTCAGCCTGACGCGTTTCATGGTTATACCACTTCTTCAGAGGCTTGACAACAGAGTTCATGCAACCACAAATGCTTCTCCACTCAATGACAGTGTCCAGCCCCCCAGTGGGCGTGGCTGCTCGCACGGCCTTCTGGAACTTGTGATAGCATAGTATTGCTGCAGTGAGCTGGCGCGCAAATTCTGATTATATCCAATAAAATCCACAGTGGGTAGCTTTAAAGTGTTGACCTTGTAATGCTGCACGTGGCTGCCCTCATTTTCAGCACCTGTCCCAAACCGCGTTTGCCGGTTGGAGTCTCGGGGGCCCGTCAAACACGGCAAGGCTCCTCCCTGGCTGGGTCAGCCGTAACAACATAAAGCCACAAGAGTTACTGCTACAGAGGAGCCCGCAAACAGGTAGGTATTGCTTCACAAAATGTTCTTTAATGAAGGCTACAGCAGAGAAAGTCAAACACTTGCAGCGTTTATCTCAGCCTGACGCGCTTCATGGTTATACCACTTCTTCAGAGGCTTGACAACAGAGTTCACGCTACCACAAATGCTTCTCCACTTAATGACAGTGTCCAGCCCCCCAGGGGTGTGGCCGCTCGCACGGCCTTCTGGAATTTGTGGTAGCATAGTATTGCTGCAGTGAACTGGCGCGCAAATTTTGATAATATCCAATAAAATGCACAGTGGGTAGCTTTAAAGTGTTGACCTTGAAATGCCGAACGTAGCTGCCCTCATTTTCAGCACCTGTCCCAAACCGCGTTCACCGGTTGGCGTCGCGGGGGTGGGTCAAACACGGCGAGGCTCCTCCCCGGCTGGGTCAGCCATAACAACATAAAGCCACAAGAGTTACCCCTACAGAGGAGCCTGCAAACAGGTAGGTATTGCTTCAAAAAAATTTCTTTAATGAAGGCTGCAGCAGAGAAAGTCAAACACTTGCAGCGTTTATCTCAGCCTGACGCGTTTCATGGTTATACCACTTCTTCAGAGGCTTGACAACAAGTTCACGCAACATCAAATGCTTCTTCACTTAATGACAGTGTCCAGCCCCCCAGTTGGCATGTCCGCTTGCACGGCCTTTTGGAACTTGTGGTAGCATAGTATTGCTGCAGTGAGCTGGCGCGAAAATTCTGATTATATGCAATAAAATCCACAGTGGGTAGCTTTAAAGTGTTGACCTTGAAGTGCTGCACGTACCTGCCCTCATTTTCAGCACCTGTTCCAAACTGCGTTCGCCGGTTGGCTTTGCGCGGGTCCGTCAAACACGGCGAGGCTCCTCCTCGGCTTGGTCAGCCGTAACAACATAAAGCCACAAGAGTTACCGGAAACAGAGGAGCCCGCAAAAAGGAAGGTATTGTTTCACCAATTGTTTTTTATTGAAGGCTGCAGCAGAGAAAGTCAAACACTTGCAGCGTTTATCTCAGCCTGACACGTTTCATGGTTATACCACTTCTTCAGAGGCTTGACAACAGAGTTCACTCAACAACAAATGCTTCTCCACTTAATGACAGAGTCCAGTCCCCCAGGGGGCGTGGCCGCTCGCACGGACTTCTGGAACTTGTGGTAGCATAGTATTGCTGCAGTGAGCTGGCACGCAAATTCTGATAATATCCAATAAAATCCACAGTGGGTAGCTTTAAAGTGTTGACCTTGAAATGCTGCACATAGCTGCCCTCATTTTCAGCACCTGTCCAAAACCGCGTTCGCCGGTTGGTGTCGTGGGGGTCCGTCAAACACGGCGAGGCTCCTCCCCGGCTGGGTCAGCCGTAACAACATAAAGCCACAAGAGTTACCCCTACAGAGGAGCCCGCAAACAGGTAGGTATTGCTTTACAAAATTTTCTTTAATGAAGGCTGCAGCAGAGAAAGTCAAACACTTGCAGCGTTTATCTCAGCCTGATGCGTTTCATGGTTATACCACTTCTTCAGAGGCTTGACAACAGAGTTCACGCAACCACAAATGCTTCTCCACTTAATGACAGTGTCCAGCCCCCCAGTGGCCGTGGCCGCTCGCACGGCCTTCTGGAACTTGTGGTAGCATAGTATTACTGCAGTGAGCTGGCCCGCAAATTCTGATAATATCCAATAAAATCCACAGTGAGTAGCTTTAAAGTGTTGACCTTGAAATGCTGCACGTAGCTGCCCTCATTTTCAGCACCTGTCCAAAACCGCGTTCGTCGGTTGATGTCGTGGGGGTCTGTCAAACACGGCGAGGCTCCTCCCCGGCTGGGTCAGCCGTTATAACATAAGCCACAAGAGTTACCCCTACAGAGGAGCCCGCAAACAGGTCGGTATTGCTTCACAAACTTTTCTTTAATGAAGGCTGCAGCAGAGAAAGTCAAACACTTGCAGCGTTTATCTCAGCCTGACGCGTTTCATGGTTATACCACTTCTTCAGAGGCTTGACAACAGAGTTCACGCAAGCACAAATGCTTCTCCACTTAATGACAGTGTCCAGCCCCCCAGTGGGTGTGGTCGCTTGCACGGCCTTCTGAAACTTGTGGTAGCATAGTATTGCTGCAGTGAGCTGGCGCACAAATTCTGATTATATCCAATAAAATCCACAGAGGGTAGCTTTAAAGTGTTGACCTTGAAATGCTGCACATAGCTGCCCTCATTTTCAGCACTGGTCCCAAACCGCGTTCGCCGGTTGGTGTCGTGGGTGTCCGTCAAACACGGCGAGGCTCCTCCCCGGCTGGGTCAGCCGTAACAACATAAAGCCACAAGAGTTACCCCTACAGAGGAGTCCGCAAACAGGTAGGTATTGCTTCACAAACTTTTCTTTAATGAAGGCTGCAGCAGAGAAAGTCAAACACTTGCAGCGTTTATCTCAGCCTGACGCGTTTCATGGTTATACCACTTCTTCAGAGGCTTGACAACAGAGTTCATGCAACCACAAATTCTTCTCCACTCAATGACAGTGTCCAGCCCCCCAGTGGGCGTGGCCGCTCGCACGGCCTTCTGGAACTTGTGATAGCATAGTATTGCTGCAGTGAGCTGGTGCGCAAATTCTGATTATATCCAATAAAATCCACAGTGGGTATTTTTAAAGTGTTGACCTTGAAATGCTGCACGTAGCTGCCCTCATCTTCAGCACCTGTCCCAAACCGCATTCGCCGGTTGGTGTCGCGGGGGTCCGTCAAACACGGCGAGGCTCCTCCCCGGCTGGGTCAGCCGTAACAACATAAAGCCACAAGAGTTACCCCTACAGAGGAGCCCGCAAACAGGTAGGTATTGCTTCACAAAATTTTCTTTAATGAAGGCTGCAGCAGAGAAAGTCAAACACTTGCAGCGTTTATCTCAGCCTGATGCATTTCATGGTTATACCACTTCTTCAGAGGCTTGACAACAGAGTTCTCACAACCACAAATGCTTCGCCACTTAATGACAGTGTCCAGCCACCCAGTGGGCGTGGCCGCTCGCACGGCCATCTGGAACTTGTGGTAGCATAGTATTGCTGCAGTGAGCTAGCCCGCAAATTCTGATAATATCCTATAAAATCCACAATGGGTAGCTTTTAAGTGTTGACCTTGAAATGCTGCACGTAGCTGCCCTCATTTTCAGCACCTGTACCAAACTGCGTTTGCCGGTTGGCTTTGCTCGGGTCCGTCAATCACGGCGAGGCTCCTCCTCGGCTGGGTCAGCCGTAACAACATAAAGCCACAAGAGTTACCGGAAACAGAGGAGCCCGCAAAAAGGAAGGTATTGTTTCACAATTTTTTTTTTATTGAAGGCTGCAGCAGAGAAAGTCAAACACTTGCAGCGTTTATCTCAGCCTGACACGTTTCATGGTTATACCACTTCTTCAGAGGCTTGACAACAGAGTTCACTCAACAACAAATGCTTCTCCACTTAATGACAGAGTCCAGCCCCCCAGGGGGCGTGGCCGCTCGCACGGCCTTCTGGAACTTGTGGTAGCATAGTATTGCTGCAGTGAGCTGGCACGTAAATTCTGATAATATCCAATAAAATCCACAGTGGGTAGCTTTAAAGTGTTGACCTTGAAATGCCGAACGTAGCTGCCCTCATTTTCAGCACCTGTACCAAACCGCGTTCGCCGGTTGGCGTTGCGGGGGTCCGTCAAACACAGCGAGGCTCCTCCCCGGCTGGGTCAGACATAACAACATAAAGCCACAAGAGTTACCCCTACAGAGGAGCTCGCAAACAGGTAGGTATTCCTTCACAAAATTTTCTTTAATGAAGGCTGCAGCAGAGAAAGTCAAACACTTGCAGTGTTTATCTCAGCCTGACACGTTTCATGGTTATACCACTTCTTCAGAGGCTTGACAACAGAGTTCACGCAAGCACAAATGCTTCTCCACTTAATGACAGTGTCCAGCCCCCCAGTGGGTGTGGTCGCTTGCACGGCCTTCTGAAACTTGTGGTAGCATAGTATTGCTGCAGTGAGCTGGCGCACAAATTCTGATTATATCCAATAAAATCCACAGAGGGTAGCTTTAAAGTGTTGACCTTGAAATGCTGCACATAGTTGCCCTCATTTTCAGCACTGGTCCCAAACCGCGTTCGCCGGTTGGTGTCGTGGGTGTCCGTCAAACACGGCGAGGCTCCTCCCCGGCTGGGTCAGCCGTAACAACATAAAGCCACAAGAGTTACCCCTACAGAGGAGTCCGCAAACAGGTAGGTATTGCTTCTTCACAAACTTTTATTTAATGAAGGCTGCAGCAGAGAAAGTCAAACACTTGCAGCGTTTATCTCAGCCTGACGCGTTTCATGGTTATACCACTTCTTCAGAGGCTTGACAACAGAGTTCATGCAACCACAAATGCTTCTCCACTCAATGACAGTGTCCAGCCCCCCAGTGGGCGTGGCCGCTCGCACGGCCTTCTGGAACTTGTGATAGCATAGTATTGCTGCAGTGAGCTGGCGCGCAAATTCTGATTATATCCAATAAAATCCACAGTGGGTATTTTTAAAGTGTTGACCTTGAAATGCTGCACGTAGCTGCCCTCATCTTCAGCACCTGTTCCAAACCGCATTCGCCGGTTGGTGTCGTGGGGGTCCGTCAAACACGGCGAGGCTCCTCCCCGGCTGGGTCAGCCGTAACAACATAAAGCCACAAGAGTTACCCCTACAGAGGAGCCCGCAAACAGGTAGGTATTGCTTCACAAAATTTTCTTTAATGAAGGCTGCAGCAGAGAAAGTCAAACACTTGCAGCGTTTATCTCAGCCTGATGCATTTCATGGTTATACCACTTCTTCAGAGGCTTGACAACAGAGTTCTCGCAACCACAAATGCTTCTCCACTTAATGACAGTGTCCAGCCACCCAGTGGGCGTGGCCGCTCGCACGGCCATCTGGAACTTGTGGTAGCATAGTATTGCTGCAGTGAGCTGGCCCGCAAATTCTGATAATATCCTATAAAATCCATAGTGGGTGGCTTTAAAATGTTGACCTTGAAATGCTGCACGTAGCTGCCCTCATTTTCAGCACCTGTCCCAAACCGCGTTCGCCGGTTGGCGTTGCGGGGGTCCGTCAAACAGGGCGATGCTCCTCCCCGGCTGGGTCAGCCGTAACAACATAAAGCCACAAGAGTTACCCCTACAGAGGAGCCCGCAAACAGGTAGGTATTGCTTTACAAAATTTTCTTTAATGAAGGCTGCAGCAGAGAAAGTCAAACACTTGCAGCGTTTATCTCAGCCTGATGCGTTTCATGGTTATACCACTTCTTCAGAGGATTGACAACAGAGTTCACGCAACCACAAATGCTTCTCCACTTAATGACAGTGTCCAGCCCCCCAGTGGCCGTGGCCGCTCGCACGGCCTTCTGGAACTTGTGGTAGCATAGTATTGCTGCAGTGAGCTGGCCCGCAAATTCTGATAATATCCAATAAAATCCACAGTGGGTAGCTTTAAAGTGTTGACCTTGAAATGCCGAACGTAGCTGCCCTCATTTTCAGCACCTGTCCCAAACCGCGTTCGCCGGTTGGCGTTGCGGGGGTCCGTCAAACACAGCGAGGCTCCTCCCCGGCTGGGTCAGACATAACAACATAAAGCCACAAGAGTTACCCCTACAGAGGAGCTCGCAAACAGGTAGGTATTGCTTCACAAAATTTTCTTTAATGAAGGCTGCAGCAGAGAAAGTCAAACACTTGCAGTGTTTATCTCAGCCTGACACGTTTCATGGTTATACCACTTCTTCAGAGGCTTGACAACAGAGTTCACGCAAGCACAAATGCTTCTCCACTTAATGACAGTGTCCAGCCCCCCAGTGGGTGTGGTCGCTTGCATGGCCTTCTGAAACTTGTGGTAGCATAGTATTGCTGCAGTGAGCTGGCGCACAAATTCTGATTATATCCAATAAAATCCACAGAGGGTAGCTTTAAAGTGTTGACCTTGAAATGCTGCACATAGCTGCCCTCATTTTCAGCACTGGTCCCAAACCGCGTTCGCCGGTTGGTGTCGTGGGTGTCCGTCAAACACGGCGAGGCTCCTCCCCGGCTGGGTCAGCCGTAACAACATAAAGCCACAAGAGTTACCCCTACAGAGGAGTCCGCAAACAGGTAGGTATTGCTTCACAAACTTTTCTTTAATGAAGGCTGCAGCCGAGAAAGTCAAACACTTGCAGCGTTTATCTCAGCCTGACGCGTTTCATGGTTATACCACTTCTTCAGAGGCTTGACAACAGAGTTCATGCAACCACAAATGCTTCTCCACTCAATGACAGTGTCCAGCCCCCCAGTGGGCGTGGCCGCTCGCACAGCTTTCTGGAACTTGTGATAGCATAGTATTGCTGCAGTGAGCTGGCACGCAAATTCTGATTATATCCAATAAAATCCACAGTGGGTATTTTTAAAGTCTTGACCTTGAAATGCTGCACGTAGCTGCCCTCATCTTCAGCACCTGTCCCAAACCGCATTCGCCGGTTGGTGTCGCGGGGGTCCGTCAAACACGGCGAGGCTCCTCCCCGGCTGGGTCAGCCGTAACAACATAAAGCCACAAGAGTTACCCCTACAGAGGAGCCCGCAAACAGGTAGGTATTGCTTCACAAACTTTTCTTTAATGAAGGCTGCAGCAGAGAAAGTCAAACACTTGCAGCGTTTATCTCAGCCTGATGCATTTCATGGTTATACCACTTCTTCAGAGGCTTGACAACAGAGTTCTCACAACCACAAGTGCTTCTCCACTTAATGACAGTGTCCAGCGACCCAGTGGGCGTGGCCGCTCGCACGGCCATCTGGAACTTGTGGTAGCATAGTATTGCTGCAGTGAGCTGGCCCGCAAATTCTGATAATATCCTATAAAATCCACAATGGGTAGCTTTAAAGTGTTGACCTTGAAATGCTGCACGTAGCTGCCCTCATTTTCAGCACCTGTTCCAAACTGCGTTCGCCGGTTGGCTTTGCGCGGGTACGTCAATCACGGCGAGGCTCCTCCTCGGCTGGGTCAGCCGTAACAACATAAAGCCACAAGAGTTACCGGAAACAGAGGAGCCCGCAAAAAGGAAGGTATTGTTTCACACATTTTTTTTTATTGAAGGCTGCAGCAGAGAAAGTCAAACACTTGCAGCGTTTATCTCAGCCTGACACGTTTCATGGTTATACCACTTCTTCAGAGGCTTGACAACAGAGTTCACTCAACAACAAATGCTTCTCCACTTAATGACAGAGTCCAGCCCCCCAGGGGGCGTGGCCGCTCGCACGGCCTTCTGGAACTTGTGGTAGCATAGTATTGCTGCAGTGAGCTGGCGCGCAAATTCTGATAATATCCAATAAAATCCACAGTGGGTAGCTTTAAAGTGTTGACCTTGAAATGCCGAACGTAGCTGCCCTCATTTTCAGCACCTGTCCCAAACCACGTTCGCCGGTTGGCGTTGCGGGGGTCCGTCAAACACAGCGAGGCTCCTCCCCGGCTGGGTCAGACATAACAACATAAAGCCACAAGAGTTACCCCTACAGAGGAGCTCGCAAACAGGTAGGTATTGCTTCACAAAATTTTCTTTAATGAAGGCTGCAGCAGAGAAAGTCAAACACTTGCAGTGTTTATCTCAGCCTGACACGTTTCATGGTTATACCACTTCTTCAGAGGCTTGACAACAGAGTTCACGCAAGCACAAATGCTTCTCCACTTAATGACAGTGTCCAGCCCCCCAGTGGGTGTGGTCACTTGCACGGCCTTCTGAAACTTGTGGTAGCATAGTATTGCTGCAGTGAGCTGGCGCACAAATTCTGATTATATCCAATAAAATCCACAGAGGGTAGCTTTAATGTGTTGACCTTGAAATGCTGCACATAGCTGCCCTCATTTTCAGCACTGGTCCCAAACCGCGTTCGCCGGTTGGTGTCGTGGGTGTCCGTCAAACACGGCGAGGCTCCTCCCCGGCTGGGTCAGCCGTAACAACATAAAGCCACAAGAGTTACCCCTACAGAGGAGTCCGCAAACAGGTAGGTATTGCTTCTTCACAAACTTTTCTTTAATGAAGGCTGCAGCAGAGAAAGTCAAACACTTGCAGCGTTTATCTCAGCCTGACGCGTTTCATGGTTATACCACTTCTTCAGAGGCTTGACAACAGAGTTCATGCAACCAGAAATGCTTCTCCACTAAATGACAGTGTCCAGCCCCCCAGTGGGCGTGGCCGCTCGCACGGCCTTCTGGAACTTGTGATAGCATAGTATTGCTGCAGTGAGCTGGCACGCAAATTCTGATTATATCCAATAAAATCCACAGTGGGTATTTTTAAAGTGTTGACCTTGAAATGCTGCACGTAGCTGCCCTCATCTTCAGCACCTGTCCCAAACCGCATTCGCCGGTTGGTGTCGTGGGGGTCCGTCAAACGCGGCGTGGCTCCTCCCCGGCTGGGTCAGCCGTAACAACATAAAGCCACAAGAGTTACCCCTACAGAGGAGCCCGCAAACAGGTAGGTATTGCTTCACAAAATTTTCTTTAATGAAGGCTGCAGCAGAGAAAGTCAAACACTTGCAGCGTTTATCTCAGCCTGATGCATTTCATGGTTATACCACTTCTTCAGAGGCTTGACAAAAGAGTTCTCGCAACCACAAATGCTTCTCCACTTAATGACAGTGTCCAGCCACCCAGTGGGCGTGGCCGCTCGCACGGCCATCTGGAACTTGTGGTAGCATAGTATTGCTGCAGTGAGCTGGCCCGCAAATTCTGATAATATCCTATAAAATCCACAGTGGGTGGCTTTAAAGTGTTGACCTTGAAATGCTGCACATAGCTGCCCTCATTTTCAGCACCTGTCCAAAACCGCGTTCGCCGGTTGGTGTCGTGGGGGTCCGTCAAACACGGCGAGGCTCCTCCCCGGCTGGGTCAGCCGTAACAACATAAAGCCACAAGAGTTACCCCTACAGAGGAGCCCGCAAACAGGTAGGTATTGCTTCACAAACTTTTCTTTAATGAAGGCTGCAGCAGAGAAAGTCAAACACTTGCAGCGTTTATCTCAGCCTGACATGTTTCATGGTTATACCACTTCTTCAGAGGCTTGAAAACAGAGTTCACGCAACCACAAATGCTTCTCCACTTAATGACAGTGTCCAGCCCCCCAGTGGGCGTGGCCGCTTGCACAGCCTTCTGGAACTTGTGGTAGCATAGTATTGGTGCAATGAGCTGGCGCGCAAATTCTGATTATATCCAATAAAATCCACAGAGGGTAGCTTTAAAATGTTGACCTTGAAATGCTGCACGTAGCTGCCCTCATTTTCAGCACCTGTCCCAAACCGCATTCGCCGGTTGGCGTTGCGGGGGTCCGTCAAACAGGGCGATGCTCCTCCCCGGCTGGGTCAGCCGTAACAACATAAAGCCACAAGAGTTACCCCTACAGAGGAGCCCGCAAACAGGAAGGTATTGCTTTACAAAATTTTCTTTAATGAAGGCTGCAGCAGAGAAAGTCAAACACTTGCAGCGTTTATCTCAGCCTGATGCGTTTCATGGTTATACCACTTCTTCAGAGGATTGACAACAGAGTTCACGCAACCACAAATGCTTCTCCACTTAATTACAGTGTCCAGCCCCCCAGTGGCCGTGGCCGCTCGCACGGCCTTCTGGAACTTGTGGTAGCATAGTATTGCTGCAGTGAGCTGGCCCGCAAATTCTGATAATATCCAATAAAATCCACAGTGGGTAGCTTTAAAGTGTTGACCTTGAAATGCTGCACATAGCTGCCCTCATTTTCAGCACTGGTGCCAAACCTCGTTCACCGGTTGGTGTCGTGGGGGTCCGTCGAACACGGCGAGGCTCCTCCCCGGCTGGGTCAGCCGTAACAACATAAAGCCACAAGAGTGACCCCTACAGAGGAGCCCGCAAACAGGTAGGTATTGCTTCACAAACTTTTCTTTAATGAAGGCTGCAGCAGAGAAAGTCAAACACTTGCAGCGTTTATCTCCGCCTGACGCGTTTCATGGTTATACCACTTCTTCAGAGGCTTGACAACAGAGTTCATGCAACCACAAATGCTTCTCCACTTAATGACAGTGTCCAGCCCCCCAGTGGGCGTGGCCGCTTGCACGGCCTTCTGGAACTTGTGGTAGCATAGTATTACTGCAGTGAGCTGGCGCGCAAATTCTGATAATATACAATAAAATCCACAGTGGGTAGCTTTAAAGTGTTGACCTTGAAATGCTGCACGTAGCTGTCCTCATTTTCAGCACCTGCCCAAACCGCGTTCGCTAGTTGGCGTCGCGGGGGTCCATCAAACACGGCGAGGCTCCTCCCCGGCTGGGTCAGCCGTAACAACATAAAGCCACAAGAGTTACCCCTACAGAGGAGCACGCAAACAGGTCGGTATTGCTTCACAAAATTTTCTTTAATTAAGGCTGTAGCAGAGAAAGTCAAACACTTGCAGTGTTTATCTCAGCCTGACACGTTTCATGGTTATACCACTTCTTGAGAGGCTTGACAACAGAGTTCACGCAACCACAAATGCTTCTCCACTTAATGACAGTGTCCAGCCCCCCAGTGGGCGTGGCCGCTCGCACGGCCTTCTAGAAATTGTGGTAGCATAGTATTGCTGCAGTGAGCTGGCGCGCCAATTCTGATAATATCCAATAAAATCCACAGTGGGTAGCTTTAAAGTATTGACCTTAAAATGCTGCACGTAGCTGCCCTCATTTTCAGCACCTGTCCCAAACCACGTTCGCCGGTTGGCGTCGCGGGGGTCCGTCAAACATGGCGAACACGGACCCGTCACATTGGTGCAATTCTTTATTCAATCCAACAATAACGCACCACCGCCATGACGCGTTTCGGCCTGCTAGAGGCCTTGATCACATGACGCTGCTGAGGGAATCCTGATATTTAAAGTGCTAGTGCAGTATCTCGTGCCTGTAAAGGCGAGTTGACATAGAAAACACATTGGCGAATAGTGTTTCCAATGCAGTTGTTCTAATTGCATAATGCAAAATCAAAATACTAAACTCTATTTAAATATAGTGGCCAATAGCAGTAGCATAATTACATAACTAACTGTAAAAGATGACTGTAAAAAATACATTGGGATTAAGAGGAGCATGCACATAAAATACATATAAAAAGTCTATAAATGTGTATATATATATATAGGTGTATAATTGCAACCTCTGCCTTAAAAACCAAGTCTCGTATAGACATCATTGAGCTAAAATCTCATGTGTTTTATATACATTGGGTTACAACATAGAGAGAGAGAGGAAATAATCACCATTAAGCTTTGTGTAAACGTGTCTTTAGACAGCTAGCAGCATCAGTATGTGCAACTATACAATCAATCTGTACTTCTGTAGCATTGACTGATATTTATAAGATGTGCCCACACTAGCTCGAAAGTAGACCGTTAACTTGTGTAAGGACAATTGATGTTTAGATGCTGCTCTTAGAGGGGTACTTTTTCCCTGTGGTGCCTGTGTAACAATATGCCTGATAGAACCCTAGTGGGTCTTTGGTACCCCATGAAACAAACCCTATTTGACCAGGTTAGAATACACCTGTGTCACTGTAGAATGCACCTAAAACCTTTTCCTCTGCTATTAATCACTAGGTTGATTATCCCAACAGCGCCTTTTTACGTATTTACGTGGTTGATATTAACCTCAAGTGAGAGTTTGTGTGTGTATATGCTACCTTGATGTATTTCTATGTTGCATTGGCCAGCAAGGGTCACAACAAAGACGGAAAGAAAGGGAATCATTTGACTAATGGTGACCTAGGCAAGGTTTTGACAAAAAGTGTCATGTTCATTAACCCCTTCCATGCTGCGCAAATTTTGCCGCTGTACTGACGGAATCTTGCGCGGGCGTGGTCATGACGGAACGGTTCCGTCATGAGCACAGCTCAACCGTGGCTCATGACGGAACCGTTCCGTCATGAGCACCGAAGGGGTTAAATTATGAACTCCTAAAGAGACATTGCTCAGAAAGGTCAGACATTGACTGAACCCACTGTGTATAACATATGCCTAAAATTCAGAAAAAATATTTATTTGATAACTTCATAGATATAAAAAATCAGAAAATTTCCCTTTAAAATTAGTGAATTAGAAATCTAAAACCCTTAGCTACTTATTTCAGTAGAAATATCTAAAATCAAATCTCATCTTTGATGGGATAATTTCCTTAGCGTCATCACTGACTCTTATGTCATGACCCTCCTTCTCAATGTGTTAATTCTAAAACTACTGCCTACAAAAGTGCTCGTGCTCAAAATAAACAATTCTTATGTGTAGTGAAAACACCGTGTTGATAAAATTTACTTGATAAAAAATATTCTGTGCAAGTCTCGAGGAGGCAGAACAGCGGGTTTAACTCATTTTAATGGTATGTGCACTGAAGCTTGTACTGTATAGTGCTTTGAACCTAACTCACAGACACGTATAAAAATCTTGACTCAAATTCAGCCCATTGGGCGTCTTAGTGTCTAGCTCGAGAATATATCATGTTTCTAATTTCCTCATAAGCGCTTCCCTATCCCCCCCACATCTAAGTGGTGGGATGGTGTCAAAAACAAAGTAGCTGAGGTGTTCCAAGCTGCTGTCGTGAACATCTTTAAAATGCCTGGCTACTGGGTAAGAAGCATCTTGATTGCTGATGGCCCTCATGTGCTGGAGTATACGTTTGTGTGCCTGCAACTTGGTGCTACCAATATATTGCAGGCCACAGGTACACTCCAGCACATATATACTTCAAAATCAGTTTTACAGATTAACTTCTTAATTATTCTTTGGGGTACTTCAGAAAACGGGGACCTGTATCTCGTAGTACTTTTTCCTAATTTACACGCTTTTCAGGTGGAACATTTAATAAACCCTTTATTGGTTTGCAGCCAATTGCTTTTGGTGCCAATTTCTGGACTACTTTTCATGAGCATATTGCTCAAGGAGCGAGCTTTCCGAAAGGTGATTTTGGGGGCCTCTGTCATTGACTCACCTATCACCGGGTCATTGCGTACAAGTGCCCAGTTTTTCTGACAGATTTTCCGCAAGACTCCATGTTGGCGACTGAATGTGGTTATTAGTCTCGGGGGATCTGTTGGGGTGGTGGGGAAAGTGATGCCTATAATAGTACCAACACTGTGACACAGGGCTTTGGGTCTAAATATGGACCTGGTTTTCAAAATTACCTTGTCAATCACTGCTGACGTGTAAACCCTAGCTAAGAACCTCTTCTTACTTTCACCTTGGGCTAGCCAGCAATCGTCATCCACACTGCAAATGCACCTGATGCGCAGCATCTCACCGTAGGGTATACTGCGGATGAGATGTTCGGGATGGTGGCTGGTGGCATGAAGCACCGTTTTGCCGGCTGTCGCTTTGCGATGCAATTTGGTCTCAAGTCTACCATTGACAACAAAGACTTCTACATATAGGAAATTGACTGATTTCTGACTTATCTGGACTGTAACCTGCAAATTCAGTTGATTAACATTGATTTCCTGAATGAAATTCACTGCTAATGATTCTGAACCCTTCCAAATGAGAAATAAATCGTTAACATAACGATACCAAACGATAATATTTTCAGACATGACTTTCTCGAATTTGGTGCCTAGGACTTGCTCTTCCCACATCCCCATATGTAAACAAGCATGGCTTGGGGAAAAGCAAGCCCCCATAGCCACACCTCTCATCTTTTGACATATTTGGTTCGGAACAAAAAATAGTTATTGTTTAGGCAGGTAGAAATCATCTCCAGAATCATTTTACTATGGTTCATCATGCAAAGTGGTTTTGTTCTAAAAAAAATGTTCAACTGCTTTCATCCCATCAAGATGATGTATGCTCGTATATAGGGCTGTTACGTCAAGAGTAATCAGTTAGTAATCTTCCTGCCATTTAATATTCTCAAATTTTCCTCAAAAAGTCCCCCGTATCCAGTAGATATGAAGGCAACAGCTTCACATGTTCCTGTGGAAAATAATCAATGTACAGTGATGTTTTCTCCATAATGCTGCCTCTGGCCGATATGATTGGCCTACCGGGGGGTTTGGTTGCATCTTTGTGGATTTTGGGAATTAGATAAAAGAACGGGATGACTGGATGGTTCACTTTTAAAAATTTGAATTCATCCGTGCTGAGCAGCCCTGCACTTTTCCATGATAATAACTTGGTGTGTAATTCGCTCCATGCTATTTTGACCATTTTCCAATCACTACGTTTATAACATTGTAGGTCATTCAAATGGAAAAGTAATTCTTGTGTATACATCTTGCATGGCCAAAGGACAATGTTCCCGCCCTTGACTCATTGGCGGACGATAATGTTATCATTATCCTGTATATTTTCATCAATTTCCCATAGCTATGATTCCGTTGGTTATATTTCAAACGTGTGAACGTAGTAGACCTGTGTAGTTTTTTCAGTTGGTTAATCACTAGTTCATTGTAGATATCAATGTTGTCTGTACCATGATTGGATTATAGGTAGACTTGGGTTTAAAGGGCATCATGTCCGGATTGTTCACCCTAGGAAAGGAGTCACTTCCAACTACTTCATCCACTCTCCCTTCATCATGGAGTTCATAGAGGTTGTGCATTAGATTATAATCACCTATGGTGACAATGGGTGGGCTCAGAGTGTTAGGGGGATCTTCCTCCTGCACAGCTTTGTATTCCATTTTGTTCATTTTGTAAAACGTACGTAATTTAAGCTTACGACACCATCTGCCACCGCACACTACGCACACGCCTCCACGACGCAGGGATCCGAAACAAAGCCCTGGACTGGACTACCTCCTTCCTCTCCGGCAGAACTCAGAGAGTCTGCCTCCCACCGTTCCCCTCGGAGGCCTTCAAGATCATCTGCGGTGTCTCACAAGGATCCTTCCTCAGCCCGACACTGTTCAACGTCTACATGGCACCACTAGCACGCATCGCCCGACATCACGATCTCAACATAATCTCCTACGCTGACGACACTCAACTGATCCTCTCCCTCACCAAGGACCCCCTCACCGCCAAATCCAACCTCCACCTGGGAATGAAGGCTGTTGCCGACTGGATGGAGGACAGCTGCCTCAAACTGAACACAGACAAGACAGAAATCCTCATCCTCGGGTCCAACCCCTCCGCATGGGACGACTCTTGGTGGCCCACATCACTGGGGTCCATCCCGGCCCCCACTGACCACGCACGCAACCTGGGAGTCATCCTTGACTCAAAACTCTCCATGACCAAGCAAGTCAACACAGTCTCCTCAACCTGTTTCAACACCCTCCACATGCTCCGCAAGATCTTCAGATGGATCCCGACAAACACGAGGAAAACGGTCACCCAAGCTCTGGTCAGCAGCAGGCTCGACTACGGAAACGCCCTCTACGCCGGATCCTCGGCCAAGCTCATCAGCAGACTACAGAGAATCCAGAATACCTCTGCACGCCTGATCCTCGACATCCTGCGCCGTGACCACATCACCCCCCACCTGAGGAACCTGCACTGGCTCCCCGTCGACAAAAGAATCTCCTTCAAGCTCCTGATCCACGCACACAAAGCACTCCACAAAACCGGCCCAGCCTATCGCAACAGCCGACTCTCCTTCTACATACCCAACAGGAAACTCCGCTCCACTGACCACACCCTGGCCACGGTCCCACGCATCCGGAGAACTACTTCCAGAGGCAGATCCTTCTCCCATCACGCCGCCAAGACCTGGAACACCCTCCCCATCCACCTACGTCAAACCGAAGACCGGCTGACCTTCAGGAGACAATTCAAGACCTGGCTCTTCGACCAGTAACTTCCTCTCCTCCCCCCCTCCCAGCGCCTTGAAACCCACCCAGGTGTGTAGTGCGCTTTACAAATGACATGATTGATTGATTGATTGACGTGTATATTTGTACAGATCTATACGTACTTGCGCATAGTTGAAGTAGTTTGCAATATATATAGTGGGAACTCGACCCAAGATATCAGAGCACTTTACATGACCACCAGTTCCATTACAGATGGACACATTTTGTTACAAACAGGGGGGCTTATTTACAAGCCCCTTGCGCCACTTTTGCGTAATTTTTAACATGGGAAAAGTGACGTAAGGGTGGCACAAGGGGCTTGTAAATCTGCCCCAAGGTGATTAATTAGTTTGCCTAGAATCACAGGATATTGAGAGGTTCTCCCGCTTTGAGGTCAACCGCTGTAGCCGTTAGGCCACATAATGCAAATGAGCTCTACTGCTATTTTGTTGCAGGAAAAATATGTACATGCTTTTCAAAGAAAGGAAATGGCACACCCTTAAAATATTTAATATGGTGCTAAATTGCATGACGGTGCTAATTGGCACCAAAGTGGCCCCTTATACAACCCAATCGAGTAGAGTCGAAAATACTTTATTCGGCTGATGATAGCCATGAAAGCACACCGTTCAAATATATTCACACATTTCAATGGACTAACTATTTAAAAAGAAAGGCTAATATACATGTCCGTTTAAAGGGTCCTCATCATACTCATAATACATATACATTAATTAATCCCCTGGATCCAGTTAAAATAGAACACATTATATGATATCATCCACTTATCAATACATTTAAGAACTTTCATTTAAGAACTTTCAACGAATAAAATACCATGGTAAAAGGAGCTTTGACAAATATCTCCATGATAGTAAAATGGGTGTTTAAAAAATACATAATATTTTAGACAAATTTATGAGGCTTCTTTTGCAGCTACTGCTGGGACATCTTCCTCAATCGCATTGCTCCTAGCAGAAAGCTTGCGACCCCAAAGCATGTTACAGGGGAAGGTAGCATTTGTAAAAATAGCAAAGCAGGCCTTGCTTGAACAAAGTTTGCCTCTCTCAATAGCGGTATTATAAATTTCTTTTGATGGGAGGTATAGAATTCACAAAGAAGATAAAATGCAAAGTGTCCTGTTCCGAAAAATTGTCACAGGGGCACAATTTTAAAGTACCTGGCCCGCAGATACTCTTTGAAAAGGCTAAGATCCAGGGTACCTGATTCAGCCAGAATCTAGTTAAAACAAAACAATGTTGTATGTTTGTTACTAGTGACAGATAGGGTTGTAGTTTTCGGGTCAAGGTGAGCATGACATACCTTCTTACCATAGGCGTGGCTAATTCAAGGTCCTCCCTAGACACCTGCGTGCTGCCTAAAAACTTTATTTTAATCTCCTTGATCACTGTCGGTCCTAAAGATGTTGGTTTACTATACATATCCGGGCAGCCCAGCAACGTCAATTGCTCCCTGATGTATTTTAAACACGGGATTTGTAAGGCACTGTCAAGGGCAATAAAATCCCTGATGACCATCTGATTCAAGGTGGGAGCAATACTAGACCAGATCCTTATCCAGCACATCAAAGGTGCAGCAGCAATATAGTCCGAGATGTAACCCAGGCCAAGTTACTCATGTAAAATGAAGGCAGGGGTACTAGAAGGGAGAGCTAGGAGACCGCACACACATTTATTCGCGACTCCCTGGATATCACTCACATCGTTATAACCCCATACATCTCACCCATATGTCACCATAGGAATACACTTTTCTTAATACAGTTTTGAACGATTTACTCAGTCAAAAGCTGACGTTAGATCCATAAATCCCATGTGCAATGTGCCCCTCTTTGCTATGGTATACTTTCCGATCACCAGGCTCAAACCTATACATTGGTCTAGTGTGCCTGAACCCATACTGCAGGTCGCTAAGGACATTAAAGTTTTCTAACCATGATGAAAGCCGCATCAAAATCACCTTTCCCATAATTTTCGCTGCAGAGTCCAAAAGTGAGATAGGTCAGTAACAGGCAGGATCATCCCTAGCATCCTTTTCAAAAATTGGAATGATAATAGCCTTTGCCCATGATGGGGGAAAACCGCAAGTACTAGCAGCATTAAAAACCTGTGCCAGTATAACAGCCCATACCCTGGAATCTGCCTTATACAAGTCAGCTGGTACACCATCTGGGCCTGGGGTCTTTCCCCCTTCTGTGGCAAAGATAGCTGCATGGACTTTAGCAGCATTAAAATGAAGTGATTCTAGCGGCAGGGTAGGCTCCTGCTGTGGTTCCAACATCTCCAACTCACTGTCACTATACATCCCCTTAAAGAACTCTACCCACAATTCAGGGGCGACAGTGGCGTAATGAAACTTGAGGGGGCCCCCCTGTAAGATACATGGAGGGGCCCCCTCCAACTCAATCAGGAGCTCTGGGCGCTGTGCTGAGGGGGCCCTCTGGAGCTTGGGGGCTTCCCCTCACCTCGGGAACTGCGGGGCCAATGTTACGCCCATTCAATGAGGTGCAAAATCACATTTGGTACAACATGAACAGGAGTAGTGTGACTCTAGGATGATCAGGCGTCCCGGATTTGACCGGATGGTCCCGGTTTTTCAACAGTTGTCCTGGCAGATTGCGGTAAAAGTGCCTCATGTCCTGGTTTCTTGAGAGGGTAAATTGAAAACAGTGTGAGGCTCTTTTATAGGTGTTCCAAAGCATCGCTAGTAAGCAGCTGCTGTGAGTAAGCAATTTAATTAACAGGTATGATGCTGGATTTAATAATTACATTTTATTTATTTTTTATTGCCTCTTCCGTGTGTGTCTATGGGGATGAGGGCTGTCATTCTTTGCCACTTTATTGTTGTAAATTTGTATTCCTTCCTCTATTTTTGAGAAATGTCCCGGTTTTTGGGTCGCACGATCTGGTTATCATAGTAGTGTGGCAATAATGTAATATGAAATGAAGTTGCAAAATCGCTCAAAGAAGACAGAAACCGCCGTAGAAAGTTGTCACATGAGGGTAATCGGTGTGCATAAACGTGATAGGATGGCAGCTCATTCATGTGAAAAAGCACCATTGGTGCAACAATAGCACAGGTTTGCTAAACGTTTATAAACACAAATGTGCAGCATTACATTTATGAGTAAATTCACGCTCTGTGTAAATGATGCAGGGTGCACTATCACCTTTTGAATCTAAATCTTATGGGTGCAAAAATACACAGAGTGCAAATTTAGTAGGCGTGTGGAAACACATTTAGGAGTACAAATACCTTTTAGGAGCAAAAACACATTTCAACAAAATGTAATTTAGTTGCAAAATCAGATTTGGATGAAAAAGAGCTGGGTGGGATGAGATGGTTTCGGGTGGAAAAATAAAATTAAGTCAAAAATTATTTTCGGGCAAAAAAACATTTAGGTGCAAAATCACTCTAGGCACAAAGTCAGCAGGAGGGATGGTACCATGTTGAGGTGCAAAGTCATCGAATACAGAGAGAAAATATGGTTATAAGAAGTTACATTAACTGTACATATGAGATGGTGGAGATAGGCTATTTTCCAATCATCACTCCAAAATGTAAAGCAGCGCAATACACATATGGCTTTATACAAATTGGAAATACTCTTAAGTAAGCAATGCTGAAGGGGACCGACCCAAACAATTCAGTGGCTGGAGGCAACTGACCCAAAGCCCACTCCATGGATTTTTGTTTATCGGTGACGTGAACCTTAGCTATCACCAAGGACCCTCTGTAGCAAGGCCTAAAATGAATGGAATGGAGTGTAGAGTGTGCCGCAACTGAATGCACCCAGTGTGCTTCCTGACCGAGCTAGTGACGACTCTGAATAGGTTAATGGTTGCCAGTGGGACTGGGAGAAGGAAGGGTGGGGTGAAGGTGAAGAGAAACATCACAGAGGCTGGAAATTAAAGTGAAAAAATAGAAATGAATCAACAAACAGTACCTTGTCTGTTTGCGACCAGGAACGTTAAACCAAGGGACCTGGCCCAGCCCATCCTCCATCGGTCTCTGACAGTCTTCACCCGGGCACTCCCTGCGCGCCTCCGGTTATTTTATTGTGCTCTTGCTCGTTGTCAAGGTGGTTCGCTCCTGCCACCAGGTCAGGGAACAGCAATGTGGGGTAAAGTGCGGTGTGCTGGCAGCCTTACGAGGCGTCCTCAGAACAGTAATTATCTGCAGTTTATTGGGGAGGCTAATCTCTAAACCCAGCGAGGCCCTGGGGATTGCAGAGGTACAGGAGAGGCGTATCCCGCTAAGGCCGCTAGTTATGGTTAAAGCACTGCAGCAGGGAAGCCTCCCAGGTAGGGAGCTATAAGCCCCCTTAACACACGATGCTCCTTCATCCGGGCCCACCCTCTCCTGCTGCCACAGGTGAAGTGATAGCCCTTGCTAGCCTAATCACCTTTGCGCCTTCTTTAAAATTGGGGAGATTGTATGCCAGACGATCAAGCCAATTAAAACCAGGTGCTCGGGAGAGACGTCTCCCAGAATAGTGGCTTTCTTTACCTCTCAGGCCTGGAGTGGAGCCCGGCCTGTCTTGACCTCCACACTCCACCGGCCGCGAAACTCTGGGGTTGCAGCATCATCAGGGCTGTGAGGCTGATGCAGATGAGTGATCCCCGTCCCAGTGCAGTGCGTGTTGTGGGAGAAACGTCTCCTGATCCTCTAGCTCTGCCCTGCCCCCAAACACCACGAGTGACGCTTAAGTCAGCAACTCACGGGCGCAGGGATTCGGGCTTCATCCACCTTAAGCCGCTGCTACACTCAGTAAATTTGTGTCTTCCCATTGTATGCAAACTCACCGGGCGGTGGATAGGGCAGGGCACAGCTAGGGCCCTTGAGCAGACAAGGACCCAGGGAGCCCAAACAACTGGAGAGGCCCTCTTCTTTGTGCATGGTGCAGGGCACAGGGTGGGAAATGTCCCCTGTTATGTTTGGTGACCGGTGTTGGTGTGCAGCCGGCACCAGGGTAGGCCAATCAAGGGGCCTAGGGGCTAGGCTTTAACAAAGACACGGGAGCCTGTTTGATGGAGGTATTGGTCTCGCCGTCGTAGCCCTAGTGGCTTACGTATGCGCGCGACCCTCTTATTATACTAAGGTCACATGACCTTCACGTTAAAAGCCTGTTGCGTCACAGGCGCAACATAACATTCCTCCCCAACAAACATCAAAACAATAATAGCAGGGAACTCCCTGGGTTGCCTCCTAGCTCGGTACGAGGATCAGCAAAAGAAAAGTTCAGCAAAAGTAAAATAAAACAGTCTTAAATAAAGTAGTCCTTAAGATGGCAGGAAGGCGCTGGATTACCCCGCAGCTAATGCTGCGACATACCACGGCCCTGAGATTCCTGGTCTCCGGCTTCCGATGAGCCTTCGTTGGGCATGGTTTCTGGAGGATGAAGGCTATTGTCCACCGCCACACCGGCTGCTCCTCTGCACGGAGTTGACGCAGGGCTTCCTAACTCCCAGATATCTTCCATGGCCGGTCCAGCTTCCACTCCACTTGGACCTGCTTCTTCCACTGGCCTGTTGCTGGGACTATTCTCCAAATATAACAGTTGATGGACAGAATGCAGAACAATGTCATACATTCACCCCAGTACAGAGATCTGGGCCTAAATCCATCGTTTTTTTGCTCACCATGACACCCTATGTGGGAAGGGTATGCCCAGACGTGGGTCCCGTGCTCACTACGCCACTGGAGTCAAGCTATCCTGGCTGATGATGGCTGATAGCCAGAAACCGGTCCTAGGATGCTTGATTCCGGTCCAGGGAAGACATGGCTTGGCAGTTCGGGCTGGACTGTTCCCATGAGGCCCAGGGTCAAGACTGATTTGCATATGGCCATGTCTAAACTGGGGTGGCGTGGTGAGCAAAATAACGATGGATTAAACCCAAATCTGTGATTGGGGGTGAATGTTTTGCCATTGTGCAACATTCCGTCCATCATCTTGTGTGTTTTGCTGTTCACCCTATGTGGGAAGGGTATGCCCAGACGTGGGTCCCGTGCTCACCACGCCACTGGAGTCAAGCTATCCTGGCTGATGATGGCTGATGATGGCTGATAGCCAGAAACCGGTCCTAGGATGCTTGATTCCGGTCCAGGGAAGACATGGCTTGGCAGTTCGGGCTGGACTGTTCCCATGAGGCACAGGCTCAAGACTGATTTGCATATGGCCATGTCTGAACTGGGGTGGCGTGGTGAGCAAAATAACGATGGATTAAACCCAGATCTGTGATTGGGGGTGAATGTTTTGCCATTGTGCAACATTCCGTCCATCATCTTGTGTGTTTTGCTGTTCACCCTATGTGGGAAGGGTATGCCCAGACTTGGGTCCTGTGCTCACTACGCCACTGGAGTCAAGCTATCCTGGCTGATGATGGCTGATAGCCAGAAACCGGTCCTAGGATGCTTGATTCCGGTCCAGGGAAGACATGGCTTGGCAGTTCGGGCTGGACTGTTCCCATGACGCACAGGGTCAAGACTGATTTGCATATGGCCATGTCTGAACTGGGGTGGCGTGGTGAGCAAAATAACGATGGATTAAACCCAGATCTGTGATTGGGGGTGAATGTTTTGCCATTGTGCAACATTCCGTCAATCATCTTGTGTGTTTTGCTGTTCACCCTATGTGGGAAGGGTATGCCCAGACGTGGGTCCCGTGCTCACTACGCCACTGGAGTCAAGCTATCCTGGCTGATGATGGCTGATAGCCAGAAACCGGTCCTAGGATGCCTGATTCCGGTCCAGGGAAGACATGGCTTGGCAGTTCGGGCTGGACTGTTCCCATGAGGCACAGGGTCAAGACTGATTTGCATATGGCCATGTCTGAACTGGGGTGGCGTGGTGAGCAAAATAACGATGGATTAAACCCAGATCTGTGATTGGGGGTGAATGTTTTGCCATTGTGCAACATTCCGTCCATCATCTTGTGTGTTTTGCTGTTCACCCTATGTGGGAAGGGTATGCCCAGACTTGGGTCCCGTGCTCACTACGCCACTGGAGTCAAGCTATCCTGGCTGATGATGGCTGATAGCCAGAAACCGGTCCTAGGATGCCTGATTCCGGTCCAGGGAAGACATGGCTTGGCAGTTCGGGCTGGACTGTTCCCATGAGGCACAGGGTCAAGACTGATTTGCATATGGCCATGTCTGAACTGGGGTGGCGTGGTGAGCAAAATAACGAGGGATTAAACCCAGATCTGTGATGGGGGGTGAATGTTTTGCCATTGTGCAACATTCCGTCCATCATCTTGTGTGTTTTGCTGTTCACCCTATGTGGGAAGGGTATGTCCAGACGTGGGTCCCGTGCTCACTATGCCACTGGAGTCAAGCTATCCTGGCTGATGATGGCTGATAGCCAGAAACCGGTCCTAGGATGCTTGATTCCGGTCCAGGGAAGACATGGCTTGGCAGTTCGGGCTGGACTGTTCCCATGAGGCACAGGGTCAAGACTGATTTGCATATGGCCATGTCTGAACTGGGGTGGCGTGGTGAGCAAAATAACGATGGATTAAACCCAGATCTGTGATTGGGGGTGAATGTTTTGCCATTGTGCAACATTCCGTCCATCATCTTGTGTGTTTTGCTGTTCACCCTATGTGGGTCCCGTGCTCACTACGCCACTGGAGTCAAGCTATCCTGGCTGATGATGGCTGATAGCCAGAAACCGGTCCTAGGATGCTTGATTCCGGTCCAGGGAAGACATGGCATGGCAGTTCGGGCTGGACTGTTCCCATGAGGCACAGGGTCAAGACTGATTTGCATATGGCCATGTCTGAACTGGGGTGGCGTGGTGAGCAAAATAACGATGGATTAAACCCAGATCTGTGATTGGGGGTGAATGTTTTGCCATTGTGCAACATTCTGTCCATCATCTTGTGTGTTTTGCTGTTCACCCTATGTGGGAAGGGTATGCCCAGACGTGGGTCCCGTGCTCACTACGCCACTGGAGTCAAGCTATCCTGGCTGATGATAGCTGATAGCCAGAAACCGGTCCTAGGATGCTTGATTCCGGTCCAGGGAAGACATTGCTTGGCAGTTCGGGCTGGACTGTTCCCATGAGGCACAGGGTCAAGACTGATGCATATGGCCATGTCTGAACTGGGGTGGCGTGGTGAGCAAAATAACGATGGATTAAACCCAGATCTGTGATTGGGGCTGAATGTTTTGCCATTGTGCAACATTCCATCCATCATCTTGTGAGTTTTGCTGTTCACCCTATGTGGGAAGGGTATGCCCAGACGTGGGTCCCGTGCTCACTACGCCACTGGAGTCAAGCTATCCTGGCTGATGATGGCTGATAGCCAGAAACCGGTCCTAGGATGCTTGATTCTGGTCCAGGGAAGTCATGGCTTGGCAGTTCGGGCTGGACTGTTCCCATGAGGCACAGGGTCAAGACTGATTTGCATATGGCCATGTCTGAACTGGGGTGGCGTGGTGAGCAAAATAACGATGGATTAAACCCAGATCTGTGATTGGGGGTGAATGTTTTGCCATTGTGCAACATTCCGTCCATCATCTTGTGTGTTTTGCGGGACTATTCTCCAGCCAGACTGGTGAGGGCGCTGACCACTCTGGCTGGTATTTCTTGAAGTTTGACACATTTCGTGTTATCCATTCTCTCCCTCGAGTGGCAACAATGCGGGTTCCTCTGACAGTTACCACGGTCCCCGGTTCCTTTTCGTATGTCAAACGGAACTTGCCACTGGTAATTTGGTTCTTGAGTAGCACTACATCTCCTCTCTGAAGATGGGGCGCTGTGGCCCTCCGTCTGAGACTGACGTGGGCATGTGCCTTTCGGGACTTTCCGGCTGCCACTCGGGGTGATGGGGAATCGAGTCAGTGATTACTCGCCCTATGAGAAGGTGGGCCAGGGCTATGCCTGTAGTAGTGTGTGGTGTTTGGCGGTAGCTCCTTAGAAAAGTAAATATAGCTAGCTCCAGGGACTGTGCCTTATTATGCACAATCCGGTTTACTTTATTGAGGGTCAGCATAAATCTCTCCGCTTCCCCGTTCGCTTGTGTCCACCGGGGTGTAATCCTTCGGTGATGAATGCCTAGGGACTGCAGATAAGAGGCAAATCTTGGCTTTGGAAGGGAGGTCCATTGTCTGTCCTCAGCTCTTGTATGAGACCATGAGTAGCCATGATCTTCTCAAGTTTTGGTATTACCTCTGCAGCGCTGGGCACTGGTATGATTTCTACTTCTGGATATTTAGAGTGGTCATCAATAGCCACAAACGTGTGGCAGCTGTCAGGAAGACTACCAAAGTCTAAGCTGACTCGGGACCACGGGGTTCTCGGCCTTGGTTCCACCATGATGGGAGCAGGTCGGGGTGTCTCCCCTGTTACTTGGCAGGCCGCACATGCCCGGACGGTGGCCTCCACGAGTTCGTCCATCAGCGGGAGCCACACCTTGGTTCGGAGTCTTGACTTTGTCTTGACCATGCCTTGATGCCCGATGTGTGCAAGATCAACTTGTTTGGTCAATGACGTCAGAATCACCAGCCGGTGTCCTCTTAGTAAGCACCCCGTGTCATCTTCAGTGAGCTCGTCTCTGACGTGATAGATACTGTCCATGATTTGTTGCGCATTTTTCGTTAGGACTCTTCATTCCTCTTTAACCTTGTGCCAGTTGCCGCTCTGTAGGGCTGCCTTGGCTCACTGTAGACACTCGTCTTGGCCCGTCACTTTGCGGAGTCTCTCCATGGAAAGTGGAAGGGGGCAGGAATGAGCGGTGATACACCGAACATACTCTTCCGTGTGAGCCGCGTCCTCCATCTCCTGGACAGTGGCTGCCCGGGGATGTCGAGACAGGTAGTCGGGTTCCGAGAACCGGGCTGGTATTCCACTTTGCAATTATAGTTCTGGAGTTGTAGCATCCACTTCTCGATCCGAGGTGGTGGCTTAGTCGAGGTCCCCGAGAAGAGAGCTACAAGCGGCTTATGGTCAGTCGCTACCACGAAGGGTTTTCCGTAGACGCACAGGTGAAAATTGCGGCACCCCAAATGAATGGCAATGGCTTCTTTCTCGATTTGGGAGTATCGTTGCTCCGTTTTGGTGAGGCAGCGGCTGGCAAAAGCCACCGGGGCCCAGTCCTCATCCGGATTTCGTCTCTGCAACAGCACGGCCCCATATCCCATGGGGCCTGCTTCCACTGCAATTAGCATCAGTTTTCTGGGGTCGAAAAAGGGAAGCGTGGTGGCCTCGGAAAGAGCTTCTTTGATTTTCTCGAAGGCCTGGGCCTGGTCGGGGCCCCACTTCCAGGTGGTAGACTCTTTGGTGAGCTCCCTCAGTGGTAAGGTCAGATTGGACAGATCCCGAATAAACCTCCCGCAATAGTTCACCATACCGAGTAATCTGCGGACTTCGGTGAAATTGCTGGGGGAGACGGAATCTTTTATGTCTCGGACCTTTTCGGGGTCTGGATTGACTCCTTCCGTGGAGAATGTGTAGCCGAAGAATTGTAGCTTCCTACATAGAAATTCACACTTCTCTCGATGAAGGGTGAGGCCGGCGTCTCGCAATCGACGAAGTACATGAATGAGGCGTTCATTATGTTCCGTGATGGTTTTGGCATGTATCATAATGTCGTCACTGACATTGATGATGCCGGGGATGTCTGCAATCAGTTCCTTAATGATGTTCTGAAAGACTTCAGCCGCGTTAGACACCCCAACACTCAAACGGGTGTACCTCCGGAGCCCCACGTGTGTTGAGAATGTTGTGATATTGCGGGACGCCTCATCTAGCACCAGCTGATGGAATCCGGACCTCAGATCTAACTTAGAGAACCAACAGGCTCTGGCCATCTCCCCGATCAGGTCGTCTATCGTGGGGGTGATGTGGCGCTCTCGCTTGATGGCGACATTAGGCAGCCTCATGTCTGTCTGGGCTTTCTGGTGACAAAGATCGGGGACACCCACGGGGTGGGACCAGACACTTTCTTGATTATACCAGCGGCCTCCAATTTCTTGAGCTCTTCCTCGACCATGGGGCGCAAATGGAATGCTATTCGCTGATGCCGTAAGGCCACAGGTTGGAGGATGGGGTCAATGTGGAGGTGTATCTCTTTCCCCTTGAACCTTCCAATCCCCTGGAATACCTCTGAGAATTCAGTGAGAAGGTGCTGGATGGACTCCTGGTGTACCCCGAAGGCAAACATCACAACCCCTAAGTCTTCGGCCGCTCGGCACCCCAATAGCATTCCTTGGCCATCTTTGGTGACATAGACGTTGGTGGTGATGGATTGGGCACCATGGGATATGGACATTTGGAATCGGCCTCGTATCTTCAGAGGGGTGTCTTGACCATATGCAAACACAGTTATTGCCGAAGGGTAAAGGACTGGCCTTGGATTCATGGTGCTGTGAAGAGCCGACGCCATGATGTTGATGGTAGCACCGATATCAACAACTGCCGTGACATCCTGGGACCCCACTCGAATGCTGCATTGGGGTAGACGTCTCGCTTTCCGGGTGGTGGTGCCAATCATGTGGACTTTGTGCACTACCTGCTCTTCCTCCTCATCATTGTCCATGTCACTGGGTCCTCTTTCTCCTTCAGTCAGGGCATTTGCCACTTGGCGGGGCTTGCGATACCTCTTGGACCTGCAGACCTTCTCGAAGTGGTTAAACCGTCCGCACCCCAAGCATCTATTGCCTTTGGTGGGGCACTCGGCCACCGGATGGGGTGATCCTCCACAGTATCCGCATGATTTGGATTGGCCTGAGGTGGATGTTCCGGGTTCTTGACCCACCTCGTTGGGGGTTTGGTAGTTACGGCATTTACTGGCTCAGCTTTCACTGGTACTTGGAGGGCTGCCTCCATGTGTGCAGCTCATGCTTTTGACAGTTCCTTGGTCCGCCCCAGAGTTAGTATGTCCGCGAGGGACTTTCCAGACTCTTCTAGTATCCGTTCGCGGAGCTTGGCCGATGCGCAGCCTTCCCTGTTTCATTGCTTCATTGAAGGGAGAGCAGGGAAACCTGCTCTCGCTTCAATGAAGCAAAGCTGATTGCTTTTCCACATGGGGAGCAGCATGTTAGCTGCTCCCCATGTGGAAAAGCAAAGCCGGCTCCCGCAGGATGCGGGGAGCTGGCTGGGACCGTTGGGGGATTGGGGACCCCCCGCGGCCCCCAACGGAGGCCAGGCCCTGGGGGATGGGGTCCCCGGGGCCTTAAAGTGGCCAGAGAAAGGGCTCCCCTCCATAAACAATAAAAAATTAAAACAAAAAAGGGCCATGCCCCGGGGGATGGTGTCCCCGGGGCAAATTATGGCCTCGGTGGGGGGGCCACACAGTTCCCTTCCTGATTCTTTTTTTTTTTTATCAATGAAAATTGGGGGCAGGCCCTGGGGGATGGGGTCCACAGGGCCAAAAAAATAGAAAAAGAAGGGGGGCTACACAGACCCCCTTCTAAAAAAAAGTAGAAAAAAAAGACAGGATCAGGCCGGAGGCCACGTCCCCTCCTTACACCACTCTGCAAACGCGCCCCCTGGCACGTTGGCAGAGGGGGAACTAATTCCCCTTGAATACTGGGGGTCCCTGGGGGCCAACTAGCCCACCAGGAACCTCCAGTATGCGCCAGGGGGCTGCATTGCAGAGAGGTGTAATGAGGCCACGCCCCTTTTTACACCTCTCTGCAACGCAGCTCCGTGGCGCTTACTGGAGGTACCTGGTAGCCTAGTTGGCCGCCAGTAGACCTCAGGATTCAAGGGGACTTAATCCCCCAACTTAAAACACACCACGGGGCGCGTTTGCACAGTGGTGAAGGTAGGGGGCGGAGCCTGAGGTGATACTGTGCAATCACGCCCTGTAGCGCGTTTTAAGTTGGGGCATTCATCTCTCTTCAATCCAGAGATCCCCTAGGGGCCAACTAGCCCACCAGATACCTCCAGTAAGCGCCACGGAGCTGATTTGCAGAGTGTTTTAAAAGGGGCGTGGCCTCTGAACACTTCTCTGCAACGCAGCTCCCTGGCGCATACTGGAGGTACCTAGTGGGCTAGTTGGCCCCCAGGGGACCTCTGGATTGAAGAGGAATTAATTCCCCACCTTAAAACGCGCCACGTTTGCACACGTCACCTCAGGCCCCGCCCCCTTCCTAAACAATTGTACAAATATTCCTCTAAAATCAGCCAAACTACGAATTCCCATTTACTCACCTTTTATCAGGAGAGAACCCAGTGCTGCATCTTTTAGAGCACCACTGACACTGAAAAGTAATTCTAAGCGTACTTACCAATAACTTGTATTTCCTTCCATAGGAATCCATTGTGTGGTTTTCAACAGAAAAGTTTCCAAGTGTCCAAATTTGAAACATACAAATATTCCTCTAAAATCAGCCGAACTACGAATTCCGATTTACTCACCTGTTATCAGGAGAGAACCCAGTGCTGCATCTTTTAGACAAGCACTGACCCTGAAAAGTAATTCTAAGCGTACTTACCAGTAGCTTGTATTTCCTTCCATAGGAATCCATTGTGTGGTTTTCACCAGAAAAGTTTCTGTGTCCATTTTTTAAACTTACAAATGTTCCTCTAAAATTAGTTGAACTATGAATTCCAATTTACTCACCTGTTTTCAGGATAGAACCCAGGGCTGCATGTTTTAGCCCAGCACTGACCCTGAAAAGTAATTCTAAGCGTACTTACTAGTACCTTGTATTTCCTTCCATAGGAATCCATTGTGTGATGTTCACCAGAAAAATTGCAAAGTGTCCATTTTTGAAACGTACAAATATTCCTCTAAAATGAGCTGAGCTACGAATTCCGATTTACTCACCTGTTATCAGAATAGAACCCAGTGCTGCATCTTTTAGAGCAGCACTGACCCTGAAAAGTAATTCTAAGCGTACTTACCAGTAACTTGTATTTCCTTCCATAGGAATCCATTGTGTGGTTTTGAGCAGAAAAGTTTCTGTCTATTTTCACAAACTAAAAATATTCCTAAAATATCGTCTTTATGACTTAAACACATTCTTTCAACTGTTAACAGGAGATTGGCCAGTGCTGGATCCAAAATCCACCACTGAGTAAGAAAAAGTAACGATAACACTACTTACCTTCTAAGTGAATTTTCTGCCATAGGATAACATTGGTGATTCTATGTGAACATTTTTAGGTCTCGCCTGACCCAGCGCATGCGCTGGTCTGGCGAGACTTATTGAGAGGGCTCCAAAAAGTGCTACCAGGCCAGCCTAGAGCTACAGTGCATGTGCGCGGGCGCGCGTTCGTCGTTTTACCGCGATTACTTTCACTTTCGGCCACACGGCCGCTTTGATGTTTGATCGTGATCGCGATGGCGATCACTTTCACTTTCGCGGCCGCAGTGCCGCTGTGCATAGCCAATGGGTCTCGCTTTTGGGACCTATTTAGTTATGCAACTGTTGCATGGCTAAACACTTATAAGGTTAACTTTTAAAATACAATAATATTCCTTAAAATTCACTACTGTAACCAAAAGGCTTTTACTCAACTGTTTACAGGAGATGTCCAAGGACTGAATCTAGGATCCAGTCCTGTGGTTAGAAAAGTAATCCATAAAGTAACTAATTGCATTTGACTAGAAATTCACATTGAGCTCACTGTTGCATTGTGTTTGAAATTGTGTTGCCTATTGCAACCACTGTAACTACTGTACTTAAAAGTCTACTGCTTATTTGCAAAGTATTTAAACTAAAGTAATTCATTCTGAGAAAGTATATTTTGTATTGTAATGTATAATGTAATTAAAAAAATAAAATATCTAAAAATAAACAGATTACAAAATGTAGTAAAACAGTATCAAAATATTCAGTATAACAATTAATACATTAAAAATTGTAATTTACAAAACCTTTGAAATGCACTGACCATGTCATGAATGATGTAATATGTGACATCATCAGCAGTGGATTGCGGGCGCGCGAGATGTAGTTAGTACAACTAACTATATCGGAGGAATTTCAATGGTTTTGTTCGAGTGAAATGTCCAGCTAGCTATAACACCCCTAAAACCTATTGTTTTTTCAGTGAATTTCTAAGGTTTTTTAAAAGCTAATTCCTAACTATGTCAGGCCTGAAACCTATGGCTTTTTCAGTGAATTTCAAAGGTTTTTTAAATGATAATTTCTAACTATATCAGGCCTAAAACCTATGGTTTTTAAAGTGAATTTTACATTTTTATATTACCTACTGGCAGTCGCCAGTAGGTAGTTATAGTTAGGACCAATTTTCCATAGGAAATCCGCAACATTCTATTTAGAATAACGTTGGCGCCGATTGACGAATCTTTGCGAAATTTCCCACACTTTTGTCCAGCTCCGGTCCGCTCCTATCCTGAGAATTTCAAAGTGATTCCTCAAGCGGGGGCCGAGAAAAAAGGGGTCCCAAAACGCGTTTTCCCCATGCTTTTTCCCATAGGACCTGTTGACGAAGCTACAGCCCGAACTGCTGAACGGAATTACACCAAATATGGCAAAGAGGTAGTCCTCAGTTTAGACTCGTGCCTTTTCCTTAAATGGTATAAATCCGTTCAGTAGTTCCTGAGAAAATTAGAGTTAAAAAGATAGATATATCTGGGTGGAGCCTAACCACACATCTCATCGTGAGATCTGATTGGCTGTCAGTACTTCATCCAAGAAGTGTTCGCAGCCATCTTGGGACCAATATACATGATAGCACCTCATTAAAAAGCATTGCAGTTAATAGAAGGTTTTAATACTTTAGTTACATTATAAATCATTTGTTGATGGTACCATACTCATTTTAGGAATTGTGGTGTGTTCAAAGGTGATTTTGCCATGTGAAAAAGCCTTCTGCTGTGATATCATGAATCATGTTTGAGAGAAAACTATTTTCTCATGCTTTTCCCACAGAGGTTTGGAAGGTGATCTATAAGCTAAACTGAGAGCATATTTTCTGTAAATTCACATTATCTTTCTCAGTCATATGAGAATGAAGTCTGACATTCTCAGTAAAACATGTACATCCAACAAGGGCAGAGACTGTCAGTTGATTCCTTTGTGTTCTACTGCAGCTTCCCAGAGTGTTCTAAAGAACAACTAGAGCCCTAACAGTCCTACGTATGACAAATGTATTGCACACCTGAAGCCATCTTGTGGTAACTCTTAAAACATTTAATTTAAAAAGGAACACAATGAGGGGGTTCATTTTGCCATAGAAAGTATGATTAGTGCTGCAGAAAGAAAAATTAGGGCACATTTTGAGTGATTTCTCAAATCCTCTTCTATTTCATTAAAAAATTCTGACATGCAGACTGAAACATGCAATTTCAATACCAGCAGCAGACTTCCCTGGTGAGCAGTAGCTTTACAACAGTGATCTAATAAGCAACTAGAGTGCTAACATTCTGAATTTATGGCAAATGTGTGACACATCTGAATGCCTTCTTGATGGAATCAAAGTAAAAAAAACTGAAAGTATTTCCTATTGAGGAGACTGTAGTAAATGAGGAAATTAGGAAACTTCATAACAAATAAGTCTCCCAAAATAGCCACCAGAGACAAAAGAGCCCAAATGTAGCACAAATATCACCCAGATGTAGCCCAAGCATACCCCAATGACAGAATGTCCCAGAGTGTTCTAATGAACAACTAGAGCGCTAACAGTCTTACTTATGACAAAAGTATGGCACACCTGAAGCCATCTTGATTGGAATAAAGTGGTAACACTTAAAACATTTAATTTACAGAGGAACACAATGAGGGGGTTCATTTTGCCATAGAAATTATGATTAGTGCAGCAGAAAGAAAAATTAGGGCACATTTTGACTTCTCAAATCCTCTTCTATTTCATAAAAAAATTCTGACATGCAGATTGAAACATGCACTTTGAATACCAGCAGCAGACTTCCCTGGTGAGCAGCAGCTTTACTACAGTGATCTAATGAGCAACTAGAGTGTTAACATTCAGAATTTATGGCAAATGTGTGACATATCTGAATACCTTCTTGATGGAATCAAAGTAAAAAACTGAAAGCATTTCCTACTGAGGAGACTGCAGTAAATGAGGAAATTAGGAAACTTCATAACAAATAAATCTCCCAAGATGGCCACCAGAGACGAAAGAGCCCAAATGCTGCACAAATATCACCCAGATGTAGCCCACATGAAGCCCAATGACAGAAGTGTGCAAAACACTTATTTTTTGTGTATTTGCAGTTTAATATAGTGCAGACTTGTCAGGGATTGGAGTGCTTTACATGAGTATTGGTTACACCACACAAGATCAAATTCATTTTGGTTGTAGACATGGGGAGATTAAGTGATTTGACCAGAATCACAGAATGTTGAGCTGAAGTAGAAACTCCAACCTGGTTCCCCAGTTGCAAAGTCTGCAGCTCTGGAAGTAACACCACATCCTCTCCCCTAAGTGCAACATTTAATCAAGTGGTCAACTGGATAAAAAAACATAAAGATTACAAATAATTTAAAAGTTCTTTGTCGCTATTTGAAAACTCAGAAAATATGTCGTCATTTTAGATTTTTAGAGTACTAACCATAATTTTGATGCAAATAAGACCCTCTCATATATGTAATTTCTAAAGGAAATGATCTAGGTATTACAGTTTTGATTACATCAAGGTGATGTCAGGCGTTCCACACTTTTGTAATAAATATAGAATGTTAGCAATCTAGTTGTTCATTGGGATACTGTTGAGAGGCAGAGGCCAGGGGCACGGACTCTGACAATTGAAGGCAGGTAGGAGAGTGCAGAGGCAACAATTTGACCACACTGGGCAGGCAGGAAGAGCAGTGGCAGCACAACAGACTATGGAGGGCAGTAGAAAGGGGTGCAGGGGCAACAAACCAACAATACAGGACTGACAAGAGAGGCTTTAGCAATATGATAGAGCATTGTGGGCAGAAGGAAGAGGCAGTGGTAGTACAACCATACATGCCAACAGACCCGTTTCAGCCAGGAAACGTCCAATGTTTTTAAGCTCAAATGGGCTTTATTTGATCTGTCTCCTGTCTACAATCTCCTCTTTTTCAATGTAACTCAAAGGGGAAAATCAATACCCCAGTTCTTTTTCAAAATCTCCCTCTTACCAAGTTCAAAATGTTCGCAAGTATGGTACATTGGATCATGGTAGGCAGGAGGAATTGGGGTAGGGACATGGACTCGGCTAACAGAGGACAGGAGGGACACGGAGAGGTGCACCAAACTGACCCTACAGGTCAGGCATCAGGGTTTGCAGCAGCACAATACACCACACAGGGCATGCGGGACGGGAGTGCAGCACAGCAATCCATAGAAAGCAATAGGGAGGGAACAGAACCATGCACATGGACAACAGAGAACAGAGGGGAAAGAGGCAATGGTAGCTAGCTGACCATAATGGACAGACAGGAGAGAAAGCTGCAGAATCACAGACCATAAAGGGCAGGAGGAACAGATCAGGGGCATTTCAATGGAACATACCAGCCAGGAGGGAGGGAATAGGGGTCTGCACATGGAAGCAGAGGGCTTGAGGCAAGGGGGCAGGGCAGGAGCAGCAAGATGACCATGGAGGTCAGGCAGGATGGGCACTAGAAACAAGACACACCATGGAGAGCAACAGTGAGACTATGATGGCATACACACAGACCATGGAGGGAAGGTGGTAGGGGGTCAGGGGCAGCTAGCTGACCATACAGGGAAGGTGGGAGGGGCCATGGCAGCACAGAAGACCATGCCTGGCAAGCGGGAGGGTTAGTGGCAGCACAATGGCTATGATGGGCAAGAAGGAGGGTGAAGGGGCATGCACAAAGGACCATGGAGGATAGAAGGGAGGGTCAGGACCTGGGCACAAACAAGAGAGTTCAGGGGAAGGTGCCTCACACGGGGCAGGCAGGAGGAGCAGTTGCAGCACAACAGACCAGGGGGGGCATAAGGGTGTGGCAGTAAAATGGACCATGGAGGACAGGAGGAAGGGGATATGGGCATGGCATGTGGACAGGCAGGGTGGAGGTGGCAGGGACAGGTTACAGTTATCTGACAATGCTAGGCAGGTGGGGGGAGTGGCAGCTCAACAGAACACTCAGAGTAGATAGAGGTGGCAGGTCCATGGAACATGGTGGGCAAAAAGGATGGAGCAGGGGCATGCACTAAGACATCGGAGGGCAGGGGGAAGGAGAATAGGGGCAGCAAGCTAAGCACAGAGGCTAAGCAGGAGGTCAATGATGGGCCATAGAATTGGGCAATGGAGGGCAGGAGGAATTTTACTGGTACATCATGCTAAATGGAAGGCAGTGGCAGTGATGCAGCGTGGAATCCAAAATCCTCCTTTCGTCACAGACCAAAGATCTCACTACCACATTCAGTCAATACATACACTGGTGGGGCCCATAACACCAACATTCATACCTTATTGGTCTTTTTTTCTCTGGGAGACGACTGTTCCAAACGCTGTCATGTAAGGAATATTATTCACCTAAAGGAAATCACAAAAGTACATCTCTATATTTTACTTTTTCTAAATTAATTCTTCTAACTATCCCTTCCATGCGATGGGATGGATCTGCTAGTTGCAGGCTTAAGTGAACTATTGACTCTCTCTTATACCTTCATAATTAAACATTTCTCATGAATAAACAACGCAACTCGTTTGAACAATTAATAATAAAAATGTTATCTAGATTAATGAGACCTGGAAAGAAATGTTATACAAATCACAATTGACCATATTTACCTATTCTGGCTAAAAGTCGTCCTCTAAGTCAATCAGGTTGTCTTGCAGTACACTACAGTCCCAACGAAGGGGATAGGGACCATAGGAACGTACCCGTCAATCTATGCCCATTTAATTAGTTCAGTTCATCAGGAATTGATCAGCTATTCAGTCCGTCAAAGATTCAGGGAAACAGCTGTCCTGCAGTGTCACTGTCCTCTCCGTCAGCATAACGTCAGGAACTTAAGAAGGCGATCAAGAGCGACGACCACGACGTCCCTATTCTTCCATAATTTATAGTAAAAATCATTGTCCAATGTATCGAATATAGGTTTTACAGTTTCCCTGATTGGTGGATCCGAAGTCACCCTACTGTTTCCCAGGAAATATTGTCCCTTTCGTCATCATTCTTGCGGGTTCCGGTTTTAAGAGTCTTTCTATTGTTCTTTCAAAGATTGGCTCATTTCCCAGAGCGTCCTTGGTGGGTACAGTCTGGTTAGGGTCAAGACGAGGCTACTGTAGCTTGTGTTAGCACAGGCGCACTCCGCCCAAGACCTTGTGGAGCGGCATCGGATATGTCAAATACAGGAGGCAGCCATCTTGTGGCAGGCCCAAATGGTCAACTTAAGCAAAAGAGACACAAAACGTAATTAATACATAGAAATGACTAATAAAATGTTATTCACTCACTAATACCCATATGTGTGTGTATTTATCTAGCATAACAGCGACAATCAAAGCAATTATACTTACTTAATAACGCACAAATTACAAAACATCACAAAAACAAAATATAACATGCAATATTCTAACTTCTCTAATATTAATATGCGTACATCAATTAATTCACTTATTAATTAAGCCATGCAAATGCAATCCCACGTGTAATTCATTTATTAGTAAGGTTGATTAAAGAACACTTCAAACAGTTAATATGATTATAATTAATTAATTATTCTAATTAGCATTAACATGCAAATGTGGAAGGTATACAAAAATGTTTGTATTACCCGCTCCAGCAGCAGCACATCAGACCATGAATGGCAGGAGGGAGGAGGCTAGTCCATGGATTCAGGCAACAGAGGATAGGGAGGAGGTGGATGGGGCAGCAAGCTAACTGTTCAGAGAAGGTGGGTATTAGGAACTTTATTGTTTTTAAAATGTGTGTCTGTGCGAACTACTTAAAATATGAACAAGTATGCAGCATAATCTCACTTTTATTCAGGAAGAAGAGGACGTTTGTGACTGTGACTCCGGGTTCACTTGGCAGAAACACCCCCTGACCCTCCACCCCCCATCGAAAAATGTAATGCCTGTGAAAAGGCTAGGTGGATGCGGTGTTATATTGAACATAGTCCTGAGAGCACGATTGAAAATGAAAACTAGATATAGTATATGGTATCAACTATGCACCAAAAAGTGTGATATAAGATGAACCAGGCGTGAAATATAATCTGCAATTCATTGTGCGCAGTGACAGATTCATTGGACAGCGCAAGATAGCACAGGCACTAGCGCGTGCTATGCGATATGCACCTTGGAGTGTAATATGCACAGGGCAACGTTTTAAGTTGGGGAAATAATTCCCCTTCAATCCTGAGGGCCCCTGGGGGCTAACTAGCCCACCAGGTGCTTCCAGTAAGCGCCACTGAGCTGCGTTGCAGAGAGGTGGTCCAGTCTGTGCCACTTTTTACACCTCTCTGCAACGCAGCTCTGTGGCGCTTACTGGATGTACCTAGTGGGCTAGTTGTACCCTAGGGACCCTCAGGATTCAAATGAACTTAATCTCCCAACTAAAAACGGCCACAGGGCGTGTTTACACACTGGGGAAGGGAAGGGAAGGGGCCTGAGGTGACCTGTGCAAACACGCCCTATGGCGCGTTTTAAGTTGGGGAAATAATTCCCCTTCAATCCTGAGGGACCCTGGGGGACAACTAGCCCACCAGGTGCTTCCAGTAAGCGCCACTGTGCTGCATTGCAGAGAGGTGGTCTAGGCCGTGCCCCTTTTTACATCTCTCTGCAACGCAGCTCTGTGGCGCTTACTGGAGGTAACTAGTGGTCTAGTTGGACCCTAGTGACTCTCAGGATTCAAGGGGACTTAATCTCCCAGCTTAAAACGGCCACAGGGCGTGTTTGCACAGTGGGGAAGGGAGGGGACGGGGCCTGAGGTGAGGTGTACAAACACGCCCTGTGGCACGTTTTAAGAGGTAGTTTTAATCCCCTGCCCTATTATATACTAAGGGCTTACAGAGGAGGTCATGGTAATCACAGGGGGACCCCAACGCATAGTGTTCCCTAGTGTATGTAGGTGTTTTCACTGTATTCTGAGTGTCTTTTAACATAGCAGTGGCTCTATGCTGGTTAGTCAGACTCAATTACCACCTGTATCCGTCTGAAAAAGTTGAGGGTACAGGATGATTTTGCAACAAGGCTTCTTTCTGCTCTTCTGTTTGTTTTGTCTGCACGTTATCTTTCTTCCTGCACTTTTCTTCATCTTTCAGGACTTCTGTAGCTTCTTTCTACATTCCTTTTTTTTCTTTCTGTGCGTTTTTTCTTCTTTCTTCACATGTCCTATCTCTGTAGGCATAGTTAGAAATTAGCATTTAAAAAACCTTTGAAATTCACTGAAAAAAACATAGGTTTTAGGCACGTTATAGTTATGAATTGGCATTTCAAAAACCTTAGAAATTCACTGTAAAAACCATAGGTTTCAGGAGCGTTATAGTTAGCTGGAATTTTCACTCGTACAAAACCATTGAAATTCCCCCGTTATCAGTGATGTCATGAGTGATGTCACTGACCATGTCATGAGTGATGTAATATGTGACGTCATCAGCAGTGCATTGCGGGCGCGCGAGTTATAGTTAGCTGAACTAACTATAACGGAGGAATTTCAATGGTTTTGTATGAGTGAAAAGTCCAGCTAACTATAATGCCCCTAAAACCTATGGTTTTTTCAGTGAATTTTTAAGGTTTTTTAAATGCTAATTCCTAACTATAACGTGCCTGAAACCTATGGCTTTTTCAGTGAATATATATATATATATATATATATATATATATATACATATACATATTTTAGATTTATATAGCGCGAACTCGGCCCAAAGATATCAGAGCTTTTTACATGACCACCAGTTCCAATACGGATGGACACATTTTGTTAGACACAGGGAGATTAAGTGGTTTGCCTAGAATCCCAGGATGTTGAGAGGTTCTTCAACTTCGAGGTCGACCGCTGTAGCCGTTAGGCCAAATTATGCAAATGGGCTCTACCGCTAGTGCTATTTTGGTGCAGGAAAACAATTTACATGCTTCTTAAAGAAAGGAAATGGCTCACCCTTAAAATATTTAACATGGTGCTAAATTGCATAACGGTGCGATTAGCACCAAAGTGGCACCTTATACAACCCAATCTCTTTGTGCATTCAGCTAGTTGAAAAGTTGAGTTGAGAAGATAAGCAAAATAATGTCAATGTTGCCAGACAAGTGCATATCATTAGGTGGAGTTTATTTAGTAATCAAGACACTTTACTGTATTCCAGGAATTTGAGGAGCATTGCAGTAAAAGGATGCTCTATGGGCTATCCAGTGCCTCAGCCTTGTTCCAAAGACGTGTGTGTCATTTTATTTTTTGGCCAGAAGGTTGAGGAGGCAGATGTTAAGAAGAGTTATCCATATTACAAGAATATGGTCTCACTATTAAGTGAGAAAAAAAGGAATCTTGCCTGATAAAGAGGTATATTTGGGGCACAAAATATGTATGGATCAATGCCTAAGGCTGATCATGTGAAATCCATTCTTGAAGTCCCAACATAGGAAAATAAAGAGCAGTTATTATTATTCTTTGGCCTCCCCAAGTGGTATGCATATTTCTTAGACAATTATTTGAGTACTGTGGAGCCAATGTGTATATTACTGATTTTTCCTTTTAATATGTGCTGGAGCAAGAACAAAGTGAGTATTTTAGGAGGATCAAAAGTGCAAATATCAAACCACCATGTTTGAAGCTGTTCATTCTGCATAAGAAGTGACGAGATGGATGGTGTGGAGCCTGTGTTGGTCCAGAAGGATGGTGTCAGTAAGTAGATTGTGTTATATGGGTGCTAGATATTAAACACTGGTGCAAATAATTATCTTTGTATTTTAATGAGAATTTTTGGCGGGCATATTAGTGGGGAACAAAGTTGTTATTAAAGACAGCATATTAGTGGGGAACTAAGTTGTTATTGCAGACAGGTCTCATGGCACTGGTGAACTTCCTGTCCCCTGCTGGTGGTAGGTCGGTGGCACCACATTTAACATGGCTGGTGTCAAAGCTGAAGGCACTTCAATAGTCAATTGAATATGTGGCTGGGAAATTGAATCTCTAAGTCAACAGATTGTCCAGGCCTCTGTTGAGTGACAGGGGAAGGCTGATGTGCAGGTTGATGAAGAATATGAAGTTCCAGTGAAACGTGAGTGTAAAAAATGGCAAAATTAATTGAGTATGGGTGAGAACCCCACTCAAGTATGAAATACAATCCTTGTCAGGGTGAACTATAAAAGTCACTAAATAAACCTGTCTTTAACTCTCTAGTAGCTTTGCACAAAAGCAGTCCGGCTTTACTTTGAGGCAATGTGTAAAGTTTTTATACAGCAATCAAACTAAAAAAACACAACACACAGATAATCCTGCACCACTTTGGAAAAGTAGAGTACCTTTTAATAAATGAAATGACACCAAAACAACAAAAATCCAAAAAGCAGAACTAGAGTTTCAGATGAAAATAGTGCCCGAAAACATAAAGTGGCACTTGTGGTTATCTGGTTGCGCTGGACAGGGTCAAAGCCACAAGTTCAGTCTGACTCCAATAGAACAAAGGTCACATACAGGGACCTAGTTTGTCCCCAAGAAGAGTTTATTTTCTCTCAGATCATTTTGACATGAGAAGCTTTACATTGGTGTGAGTCCTGAAGACATTGTAGTTAGCACATGGAGCAGGTTGGTGCTGAAGCTTTGCATTGGTGAGGGATGTGGGCTTTGTCTGTTGATGCCAAGAGTAGGTCACTGTTGGAAGTTTGCATTGGCGTGAGACTCAACAGTTGCTGGTGATGCTAAGTGTCTGCTTGAGGTTGCAGAATGCAAAAAACCTCTGTATTTTCACCTGTAGCTTAGTCTTTGCGGCTGATAAGGAGGAGGAGTCTACTCTGGTGCCAGCCAAGGGTCAAGGACTTGATAGGACACCTCGTGTGGATCAGGATTCACTCCAGCTGAGGATAGAAGCAGGTGTCAGGCAGATGCAGTTTCTGCTGGGCAGCTTGTTCAGTAAAGAGAAGGCCTCTGGAAGGTTGTTCTGTCTGTAGCTCAAACGGAAGGTCAGACAATTGTCTCTTGGAGTAACGTCTGAGGATCCTGGGTTCAAGGCAATCAGGTCCAGTATTCCTTCTTCAGACCAGGCCAGGCCTTCTGAATCCTTCACAGAACTAGGAGTGTTCTTATGGAAGGTTCTGAGGGTGCCACTTTTATGACAAGTGCCAGCCTATTTGTGGGAGTCCCTCTCCTTTTGAACCTCCAAACTGGATAGGCAAGCCCAGCTGTCAGCTCCATTTGCCAGTGATAAGGCAGGCAGTTACAGATGTCAGGAAGGAAGTGGGCACATCCCTCAGATTCACTTTGAAGGCTGAGTACATCCCCTCAGGAATTCTGGTCGGGAGAGGAACACTCTAGTTCCCTGCCTGGAAGAAATACACATAACACCACAGGAGAGCCATTGCAGCCATCTCATTCTGGACACTTGCTGAAAGGCATATTTAGTTTCGGCAGGGAGATACCAAACTTTATAAAAGTAGTGTTTTTAGAATATCTACATAGAATTTGAGTTATGTATGGCGTCAATTCTGCTTGCTATAAAATCAGGATTGTGAGGGAGGAAAACTTTGCATGCAACATTGTTTTTGTGAAGCGTGACCGGTAACATGGTCACTGTTAGGTTTTTGGACCTTCAACAATTCAAAGACTACGCTTTTACCCTTATGGTAGAATCATTTTCAGAAAAGGAGACACAAAGTTGTCCAGGATAAAGAAATGTGAGACAAAATGAAAGAAATGCCAGGAGAGGATGAAACATTAAATGCATATGCAGGAATTGTCAAGCTTCCATCTCAGTGGGGCAGTGGGCCAGTGGGTGAGGATAAAGATGGCATTAATCATTGTGAAAGAATGTACTGTTTGGTCTGAACCCAATAGTATAGCTAAAGTAATGAAGTCAACGTTGAGAGTTCAGAATGAGAGAGTGTGCAGTTTGTCAATGGGCGCTGTGTTCTGAGGCGATGAAAACTCAGTTGCTTGTCCTAGGGAGGAATGACCAGTATAGCCATGGGGGAGGATTTCCTAGAGGATGCTTTAATAGCCATTAGTTGGTAAGTAGATCCAGAAGGTAAGCTGGTGATCCCTGAAAAGAGTAGGAATCACTTCCACATGGTCACACTGAATGGGGTCCCTGTCACTGCTCTGAGGGAGACATATGCCATGCAGACTACAGTATTAAAAAGGCTGGTTTCCCCAGAATAGTGTCAGCCTGAAGAGGTTGGCAGGGTAAGGGATGCCCATCAACAGGGATCTGTCAGCATTTGGCTTTTGGTATCTCTAAAATGGAAGGGGTTATTTGCCCACAGAAGAGTAGTTGTCAGCCCTGACCTACTCTAGACTACATTATAGCAATGTGCTCCCACAAGTGACAACACATCTAGTTGGGGTGGCTGCCCAGAGAGCCCAAAAACCCAGATTTCTGGGGGCATTGTCCTTCAGTGAAGTGTCCAGAGGCCCTGAAGAAGACAAAGGAGAGGGGGAGGAAGTCACCAATAATGGGAGAACCAGAGAGGGCCAGGGGTTGCCTGCTCTGATAGGAGAGGATCCCGAGACTAGTACTAGTGAGACCCCTGCTCACCTAGAGGCACTATCTGCACTATCACAGCAGGGGACTAGGCCTGGGTGGAATTATTTTTTCCACCTGCATAATTTGTGGAATTTGGTAATTCCATGTTACACTTGTAATGATGAAATACTAATCTGCAGTATATGTGTTTCTAAAGGGTGCTGGAAAAAGGAGCAGCCACTCTATGTTTAGGGATCCCTGCAGATAAAAATGAATTCTGCAGTGGTTTTTAAAAGAAGAGGTACTGCTCCCTCTTGCAGATCGGTTTAGAAGCCACTACAGTACATACATCTTGGTACCCTTACATACTCTGCAGTGATTACTCTGTGCTCAGTGTAATACTCTGTGAGGACGCTAGTTTCGGCTTTATCCCAGGTGGGGTCTGCATATATATATAGAGTTCCCTATAGAGCATGCTAGTGGCTGAGGCTGAGCTTGCCAGAGTAGCAGTATTGTCAAAGGCAGCATTTGAAGGTAGGCCTAAAATAGTTGAGGTGGTCTATCTCCCCACTGGGAGTGGACTTGACAGGAAGATATGAGGCTGGTATTTACCCTGATAAGGTAGAAGGCTTTTCCACATCTGTGCCCCAGAAAATCAAGAAAGCTGCCAAGGGAAGGGCTCTTGTTCATTGCCTTGTACCCAGTAGAAGCTTCTGTATACAAATGCTGCTTTTTTGCATTGTCACCCCCATTTCTATCTGGATTTGATGCTGGTTTTTGCACTGCAGTCCATCAAATTCATGTATCTTGCATGTGCTTCTGTTCTGTAAATGTGTCATGAAGTTATGATAAGCAAGACCATGCGAAAACACATTCAGCGATTGTTTATTTAGTTGTTTGGAAATTATTCCGAGCATGTCATTAACATTCTAACTGTTCCACCTCAAAATTCTATTATTTTATTTATTTTAAGTACTTGATTTTCTACTTCTTTACATTACTTCTTTATTTTAGCTTTATGTTCCGTAACACTTAAAGGCCAGACTCCATTTTGTGCAGGCCAAGACTCCATTTTCTGCTCAGTAATTGGCCTGTCTAACTTTGACTTAAATATGATCTGTTCTGATCTTTCACAGAACTCGTGAAAGTTTGAAGCTATCCAGACAATGACTTTGATGAAAGCCTAAGGCGACATAAGTCTGAGACAAGTATCTCTGGCATCTATGTTTCAAAGTCAGACAATGAATGTTTAAAATAAAAATTAGCTAAAGATGACACAAATGATTAGGGCTCTTTACAGAATATACTTATTTTTCTCATTCTGGTTCATACCGGTTATGTCTGGAACTGAGTGGAAACGTCCACCAGTTCGTAGATATGTAGGCTGATCCAGATGGGCACAGCACCTTAACTGAAGATGTTGCCAGCTAGACTCTCTGACGCCCTGCAAAGGATTTGCCTACACTGACTGCTGCCAGGGTTGTGTTCCCAGTCAGACGTAAAGTTGTGACCCTGGCCCTGTTCTTAAAATTGCTGGCAAGCTCATCTAAACAGACAATAAATCCTGTTGCTCCAGGTATGTGCACCAACTCTGCATCTCAAGAAATAGAATTATTATTTATTCACCTGCTTAAACTACCATAGTGCCTAGATATACCATAGTTAGGGTGTTAAGGGCTGCAAATTGTGATATTACACTGTTCCCTCTTCTTTTCACTGTTCAAGAAAAAGCTTAACTACTTTGATTTCTTATATTCAGTGATGTTACCAAATGATATTGTCATCACTTGTTCAGGAGTTTTAAAATAACTATTTTTACATAAATATGTTGAAATGCATATTCTGTGTACAGTGATCCTTGAGCGTGTATCTCATTAACGAACAATCTTTTGGATTAACACTGCTCTCTGTTAATAAAGGAGAAAGAACAGACCCACTGGGCAAGTATTCTCAGTGAGTTGCAGGGAGCTTCAGTAACCTGCTGGCACTACTAATTGTTAGTGTACTAAACTTAGTGTCCCTGCACCCATGGGTTGGGAATCTAAATGTATAGACTAGGCAATAGAATTACTTTACACAACTGGGCCATTGTGTATACTCTGCATCCTAAAAACATGTCAAAATTGGCTGAACTCCTGATTCTCATCTTTAACTTACCTATGTATCCCTAATATATACCCATGGTCTGTAAGTTAAATGTCACTAATGGACCTTGTGTTACGAACTATAGTAACAGTGCAAACATGACTTGCAGGCATACAACTGTGGCCTGTCTGTGCAGTTTATGTGCTGTTTTAAAACTGCAAATTCATCCTCCCAAAATATCCCCTTTTGGCTGATCTAAACCCTTCAAATGACCATGAACCCGTGTGCCTAGTATATGATAGTAGGAAACATAAAGGTTTATTGTTAGACGTATCCTTACAGTGACAAGGTCCTGTAAGCTATTTTCACTGGTGCAGGTTTAGCTGTTCCATAGGAAAGCATTGGGATACAATATTAAAATGAATATTATTTCCACCTTGTAAACTGCTACAAACTACATCTTGGACTTTTTAAATTATTTATTAGATTCCCAGTTGACTGCTACTTGTGGCCTCTCATCACAACTAGATGTAGCTAATATCTGGGCCTGCCCTATCATTTGTCTCCCTAGTCAGACATTAATGGTATCATTTGTAAAGTGCAGCTTTCAGTCCAGGAAGTGTCTTGGCACTAGTACGGAACACACTGAGATAGGAGAGCAGCAGAGTGTTCAAACCAGTCAGATGAGTGAAAACACTAGGTTGTCTGGGGCTACAAAGATCCAGGTTTTTAGGGGTTTCTTGAAAATAGACTGACTGAGGGAGTCTAAGATGGGTGGGTAAGATATTCCATGCTTTGGTCCCCAGGAAAACCATTGATTTGCCCCTTCTGGATGTCAAATGGAAGCTGGGTGGCACGAGAAAGTTGTCAGATGACGATCTGATGCGTTGTGTCACATACAGTTTGACTCTGGTTCTGAGGTATTTAGGTCCTGATGACCTGAACGTTCTATAGATGATTACTAAGATCTTCAGAATGATCCTTTTATGTTTGGGTAGCCAGTGTAAGGACTTCAGAGCTGCTGATGCTGAGGACCCTCGAGGCAATTTTAATACCAGGCGGACTGCTGCGTTTTGGAATTCTATAATTTTTTCATGACCACCTTATTGGTGCTTTTGTACAGGCTTTTGCAGTAATCTAAATGGGACAGGATTTGGGCCACTGCAATTGCCTTTCTAGCTGTGCCTGGTAGCACGTGAAATCATGTGCCGGCTACAGAGAGAGCTTGCTGATGGAAGGATAGTGAGGTATCAAATTTTATCCCCAAATTCCTCACAACCTCCACTGTATTTGGCGGAGGTGGAGGGTCATTCAGCCACCACAACGGTTTTAGATTTGCCTAGCAGCATGATCTCAGTTTTTGGGCTATTGCATTTGAGATGGTTTGATTGCATCCAATGGATGACGGCGGAGAGGAAGCGCTGCAGTTTCCCTCTGCCACCGTCTTTATCTAAAGTTCGATCAGCTGAGTGTCATCAGCATAGGATAAAGTCTCAATGTTAAAAGATGAAATCAGGATGTCATAGGAGACCGTGTGAAACGCAGCTGATAGATACAATATAATCAGCACTGCACTCTTCCTTTGATCCAGGGTGAATTTCAGTGTTTCCTTGGCCATGCACCAATCCCAGTGGGAGAAATGCTGCCCTAGAACTAGCTTTGAGCGACCTCAGAGGAGGGATTGAGCATCTCCCTTGCCACACCTATAGAGTGGGCACAGGTGTGCTACACAAGAGAAGAACAATTCTGTCATGTTGGATTTAGATAGAGAGGGGTGCTGTGAGATCGTTAGCAGTAGGGCAAACAGGGACTGTTAAAAAATGGGTAGCATTACTCCAGAAAATGTTTTCACTGTTGCATAAGAAGGGGCCAGGAGATACCCAAGTGCACAGCTAGTACTATACATAAATGTGTACGATGGACACCATCTTCAGAACACTACTAGACTTGTGGAAGACTGAAGAAGGACTGTTTTTAAAGACCTCTGGAAGATCGGGAAACCTGACAAATCAATCTGACAAAGGTGTGTTACAGGTGGGCTAAAGATACAGGTTGCTCCTGCTCACACCTTTTCTGCAGCAGCAAATCTGTTTCAGAAGGAAATATATATCGCGGCGAGACTAACCGGCTCCATAGAGCCCTGTTCTGGTACAACATTCAGCCTTTCCCCACTGGAGGAATCCAACCTCCCAAAAAAGTGACTAAGACTGAAGGTAGAAATTTTTATTGAGAATCTCCAAAGGATTCCTGCTGGAGAGGAACCTTTCTTGGGTGCTAAGAGTGAAATTCTCCCATTGGTGCTTTCCTGCCAAAAGTCAATGGCTGCGTCGGTACCTCGTCCGACAGCTATCTGTCCTTATGAAGCTTATCTCGGCTATAGCCTGTTGCCTTGCCCACCTACGGATTTTTTACTTTGATAAGTCAGAAGGCAAAACTCCTGACATGGATGAACCTGGTTTCTGTATCTAACCCATGCTCCATTGTGGTCGGTTTAAAATTGCACCTAGGTCATGATGACTCAAGTTTGCGCGTAACACTTTTTGGTGCTGTTTTATTGCAAACCAAATTCATATCTCTGGTTTCTCTAATTCAATTCAACAATTCAAACTTTAAAAAACATATCTCTGGTTTCTCTCATTCAATTATTGTCATTTTGGTGTCATTCTGTTCATTAAATTAAAATCCCTTTTTAAAAATTACAGTGAGATGTTTTCTGTGTTGTGATTTGACTTTTTAACTGGTGTGTGCTTTTAAATACTTTACATATTTTCTAAGGTGAACCATGTCTCCTCTGTTCCATAGCTCCCAAGTGTTGAGCTCAGGTTTAAATTACTAAACCTTTTACTGGAACACAAAAGAATAGTAATTGTATCATTAGGGGTAGACTACCATCCACTCCAACTAATAATCCACTTTTTCACAGCCCTAGTTAAGTCTGGGAGCCCACAAGGATGGTATTTAAAAGTAGAACATGTTCAAATTTGAAGTTGACTTGTCTTTACAGAGACTAGTATCAAAAAGCTTTTTACACAGTTGAAAGGCTGGTGACCCATTGGGAAACATAGGAAGCAATATTAAGGGCCTTGTTATGAGTACCGTGGTCCTGGGACTACCGTACTCATGGTGGTAGTCCGACCACCACCATCCATCCATGCTCTTACTAGTGTGGTGGTGTGACCGCCACAAGACCGCCGCCTCTGTCAGGATCAAGGATCCTGCTGCGGCAGTGGCCTTCAAAGGGCCTGAAAATGCTGGTGGGGCTGATGCCGGTACCTCTTAGCATATTAGGACCTGCATTTTCAGTGGCCATTTCATAGGATGGGTTCAGGTTGTGAATTGCAGATGATGGGGCCCTAACAGGGCCCCCAGCCAAATCTGGCCATGGGGGTGCATGCCCACCTAGAATTGCACATTTATTCCTGCAAGGTGTGGCATGCACAACATAGTGCATGCCACACCGTGCAGGATGGTGCTACAAGCTCTCCTATAAGCCTATCATGCAACTGCCTGGGACCGCCCCAAGAAGGCCAAAGACACTAAGATGATGGACGGAATGCAGAGCAAATTAAACATTCACCCTCAGTCAAGAGATCCGGGTTAAATACAAAGTTTTTTGCTAACCGCCGCAGCACCGCAGGTGCACCACAGGCTTGCCCATTTTCGTGGAACCACGGCAGTGGTGGTCCCATCCAAATACCACCAAGCTCAAAATAAGGCCTTAATATTCTTCTGTCCATAGATTAGGACTGGTTAGAAATGTCATTAAACTAATTTTTTAATATTTGTTAAAAATTCAACTCTGTGGTGAAGATAGAGTTTTTTTTATAAATATTAAGGAAAAGTAAATTCTAGAAAGTTACAATTTTCTTCCCTGAGTTTGCATTAGCTCTGTAGCAGTGGTCCAGTGTACTTAGCACTGATGAGGTGTGAAAACAGCTACCAGAGCAGAGACAGTGAGTTGGGTTTGAGGAGTTGTTTTCTTTTTCCATGGCAAGAAGACCAGTTGGAGAATATTCAAGATCTTAATTTTCTTTAAAGAGGCCTTCCTTGTCATAAGCAAATGTTAGGTGGCCGATGTAAAGGCCCTTGAAATATTCTTGTCTGAAGCTGTCCTATATGGAGAGATCTATCATCAAATAGGCCAGGCAAACTAGATTCAATCCTTGCATTTGAGGCTCCTGTATTGCCTAGCATCTTCTGTCCCGGGGTCAGCTACTTTGCTATCTATGTATGGTGTTCTAAAATAAAATGATTTAGAATATTGTGAGATGCAAATATTGTGCTGTAAATATTATGATATTAAGAATATTATGGGAGTGAATATTTTTTAATATTAGCAAATATATTGTGTTGATATTCTATTAATTTGTATCGTTATATTCGTATTTGTGCATTTCATAATGGAATAGAGTAGGGGTAAATTATACAGTTTATTGGTATCACTTAAGACTAGTTCATGGTTCATTTATTATAAATAAAAGTGTTAGCTAGTTTTTTAAAATATTATATAATTTTGTTTCGATTTTTTTTATTTTTTTATTAATTTCTTTTGTTCCACAAATAATAATTGTTTGTTATATTTTAGATATTATTTATTCATTTACCTTTTTTCTAATTGACATGCATTTACATTTCAAAAAATATTTTTGTAATGGTTGTTATGCAAATGCATGTCAATAGTTTAATTACAATTTTTTTTTAAACATTTTTAGTTAATTTCTTTTTTTTAAAGTTGAATAAATATTATTTTGATTGTCAATTTTGTTGTTTGTATGATTTTAGTTTATGTTTATTGTTGTCCTCAATTTATTGTTAGTATTATTTTTTATGTTAACCATTTTTATTTCATATCATTTTTTGTTAGTTGATATAATTTGTGAAGTACTCCACCCCTAATCTAATTCTTTAAGGTAGTAGTGTTCATAGTTTGAATAAACCACTCCAAACTACAACACCTTGTAAAAAGTGATCAGTTGAGTCAGAATATTGAAATTAGCACCCACTCAAAGTGCAACACTTTCCTCGAAGTGGTTTACTTTGAAATCGGAATAGTAAACATCACCCCTACTACTTCCGCAAGAGTAAATACTTTCCCAAATGCGGTTAGGTTTGGAGTGTGAATGCTAAATCTGGTCAACTCAAAGTCCAGCATGTTCGCCAAATATGGTTAGGTATGGATTGCGTAGCCAGGGACACCTGTTAAAGAAAACCCTGGAAAGACAATCATGGGTAACAAAAGCCAACAACGAAGATGGGTAGAGCACTTTGAGGTATTGCTGAAGCAGCCTGTGCTGCAATCTCTACCAGACATACAGTTAGCTGACAGGGACTTGCTAATCGACTACAGTTGACCAACCAATGAAGAAATACCGCAAGCCATCAAACATCTGAGAAATGGCAAGGCAGCAGGATAACTCCTAGCAACGTGTTCAACTGAGTCATCCTCAACAGAATGAAGGAACAAGTCAACGCTCAGTTGCGAGAACAGCAAGCTGGCTTCTACGAAGATAGATCCTGCACAGTCAATGGAATGGAGCTCCCCTCTATGTTAACTTGATATACTATGAGAATTCATTCAACAGCATGGAAAGAGAGACCCTTTAGAAAGTTCTCCACCACTACATAGTGCCAGATCAAATTATAAGAGTCATCTGGAACTCTTATGAGTGAATGACCTGAACAGTCCATGAAGGACAACTCACAGAAGCCTTCCAAGTGAGGCCTCTCGCCTTTTTTCTTTCTTTTGGCCCTACTCCCCCATACTTATCTGCAAATGCAAAAAAAGGCTGACAATGTGGCAGCCACATCAGCACAACTTAACCTCAACCGCCACAGTGAAAAAGATAAGATTCTGCCGTTTAACATGGCCAGCACAACTGGAGTAACTCCAGCTGGTGATGCACTGTGAAGAGTTTGAGGCCTTTACCTTCCTGCATAGTGTCACAGACAAGCACTGATGCACAGACGCCAATGTCAAGGCAAGAATTAGCACAGTAATGGATGCCTTTAATCAGCTAAATAAGATAAGGAGCTAGAAGAACCTAACACTGCAAACCAAGATCAGGCGTTTTAACACCAATGTAAAAAAAATGTTGTTCTGTATGGAGCATAAACCCGAAGGACTACAGTGACCACCACCAACAAAGAACACGACCTTCATCAAACCTGTCCGAGGAAAATCCTCCAAATCCACTGGACAAACACCATCAGCAACAACAGCGTATGGCAGCATACTTTCCAACTCCCTGCTCATGAAGAAATCCTGAAAAGATGCTCTGCCTGGATAAGTCACAACCTCTGCAGGCCCACATCAATCACTACCAGACAAGCCTGGACCTGAAACACTCAAGGCAAAAGTTGAAGCAGAAGGCCAAGAAACACCTGTCGTTGAGACCTTGAGGCTGAATGAAAGGAAATGGGTTACAACAGGAGTCAGATTGAAAGAAAAGCCCAAAGCAGAGATGGCTGTAGAGTCCTGGTTGAAGGCCTATACCTTAGAAGGGGTAGTAGGTGTAAGGAAGTAGGCAATGGATTTGGAATCTCAATGTTGATTCCCCCCACCTCAGAATCCAAAATTTTCCCTAATATGGTAGGTTTTAATTGGTAATAGTGAACCTGGTCAATCCAAAGCTTAACATTTCTACAAGGTGGCTAAGTCTGGATTAGGTAAAGTTATTTAATTGAATTATTATGAGTTGAAACTTGTGATAATGCCTCCAGATTAATTTATTCCCTTAATTTGGTAGAGTATACAGTGGGAATAGACCTTTCCAGAGTACAACACCTTTTAAAATGTGGTTGAGTTGGGTAAGAATAGTACATTTAGGAACCCCCACCCAAAGTCAAACACTTTTCCTAAAACAGTTTACATTGAAATTTAAATAGTAAATATCCCACCCTCCACTCGCCCCCAAAGTCCAATATTTTTCCCAATGTGGTTAGATATGGAGTGTGATTGTTACATTTGGTCCACTCAAAGTCCAGCATGTTACCCAATTTGTTGAGGTAGAACTGGGAATAGTAGTATTAATCCTCCCCAAAGTCCAATATGGTTAAGTTCCGAATGATAATAGTAAACCTGATTCAATATTTATACAAGGTGGTAATGTCTGATTTTGGAATAGTAAATTTGACCCTCCTCTTCATAGTGCAACACTTCCCATAATGGGGTTAGGTTTACAGTGGAAATAGGAAATTCACAACCCTCAAAATTCAAATAGTTTACTCATTGTGGTTGAGTTTGGAGTGAGATTAATACAATTGACTACACCACCAATTACCAAAATCCAACACTTTCTACAATATGGTTAAGTTTAGAGTGGGAATAATAACTGTAACATCACAAAGTCCAAAATTTTCACAATGCTGTTTAGCAAGAGTAGTAATTTTGAAACCCCACAAGTCCTGTGCTTTTCCACGTGTGGTTAAGTTTAGAGTTGGAATACTATATTTTATGTGGAATGTTGCATATCCCTAGTCTACACTACACCAAACGTTGATAAGTTTGGAGTGAGATTAGAAATTCTTACGCCCCCCCCCATCATGTCCCCCATCAAAGTCCAACATTTTACCCCATGAGGTTAAATTTGGTGTGGGAATAATACATCTGACCTCCTCAAAGTCTACTGTTTTCCCCAATATTGTTCAATTTGGAGTTTGAATAATAATAATGATTTTCTTAAAGTGAACACTTTCCTTAATGTGGATTAGCCTGGAGTGGGAATAGTAAATATGAACCGCTAAAAGTACAATTTTGTTTCCAATATTGTTCAGTTTGTCATGTGAATAGTAAATATGACCCTCTCTACTGTGGCATTTGCCTTATTACGAGTCTGGCAGTCGACGGATCACCCGACACGCAGTGTCACAGCAGTGGTGGTCTTCCTCACCGCCCTATTATGACCAGGGCAGAGAAGCTGCCCTGGGACCACCACAACCTCTAGGGATCAAAGATCCTTGGCATTGGCACAGCAGTCTTGAGGCCACAATATGATTGTCATGGCCTCAGAGATTCCTCACCTCCACACTTTTTATAGTGGTGCGACTGCCCTACAAGGCCCTCGGAGCCTCATGCATTTGTGGATACATACAGGGGGGCACAACATGTGCCCACCTGTATGCATGCACACCAGTACCTACCCGGCATGGACTGCAGCAGTCCATGTCACGCAGGTACTGCCTTTGACTTTCCCATTGTGGTGCTTATTTCATATGCACTGCTCTGGGAATGCCAAAGGTCATCCCACCACACAGGAGAAAACTCCTAATCTGGTGGGCCGTTCAAACATGGTCCCGCACCCCAAAACTCATGATAAGGCCCTTAGTTTGCAGCTAGAATAATACACTTGATACTAATCAATTGTGAGGCTTTCTTTACATTTTTATTTAATACCTTTAATATTTATAGAATGTATAGACTCAAGTCATTGTTTCTATTTTTCTATATTCTTTTCTTTTCGTTTTGTTTTCTTGTGCACATATTAACATGTCTTTTTAATATATCTTATTTTTCCATTACACTACTTTTTAACTGATTACAAGTTTTTTTGTAACTTTTCTTAACAACAAATAAAAGAACATTTTAAATATAATATAGATTCATAAGCATGACATCTAGTCAATGTTTAACATAAGGGAGATTTTTTTTCACATACAGGAAAGTTGTAAGTATTTTTCCTGCATTTTTAATATTACATGTTTAACATTTTCCACATTGTTTTACATATGTAATTATAAACTTAGAAACAATCATAGGTATATTTTTTTATCTTCCATTAATTCTTATGGTATGCAAGCCATTTTTTATTTATTTTTTCTGCAATTTGTTTCCTAGTTTCTTAGATTTTGTACTCATCAACACCTCCTTCCACACCGCCACCTTTCCGGAGAGCTGGAAGCACGCCGAGCTCAGCGCCCTCCTGAAGAAACCAACAGCGGACCCCACCGACCTCAAGAACTTCCGCCCCATCTCGCTCCTCCCTTTTCCTGCCAAAGTCATCGAGAAGACCGTCAACAGACAGCTCGCCGCCTTCCTCAAGATGAATGGATCCCTCGACCCCTCGCAGTCCGGCTTCCGAGCCAACCACAGCACCGAGACCACTCTGATCGCAGCCACCGATGACATCAGATCCCTGCTCGACAACGGGGAAACAGCAGCCCTCATCCTCCTGGACCTCTCCGCAGCGTTCGACACTGTCTGCCACCGCACCCTAGTACAGCGCCTCAGCAACATCGGAATCCAAGGGAAAGCACTAGAGTGGATCATCTCGTTCCTCGCCGGAAGAACCCAGAGAGTCCGCCTCCCCCCATTCAGATCCGAGGCCACCAAAGTCATTTGCGGCGTACCATAAGGATCATCACTCAGCTCAACGTCTTCATGAGCCCCCTCGCAGCCATTGCACGCCAACACAACCTCAACATCATCTCCTACGCCGATGATACCCAGCTGATCCTCTCCTTCACCAACGACCCCGCCACCGCCAGAACCAGCCTACACGAAGGGATGAAAGACGTCGCCGAGTGGATGAAGAACAGCCGCCTGAAACTGAACTCAGACAAAATGGAAGCCCTCATCCTGGGATCATCACCCTCCGCCTGGGACGACTCTTGGTGGCCCCCCGCCCTGGGCACCACTCCCAAGCCAACGGACCACGCACGCAACCTGGGCTTCATCCTGGACTCCTCCCTCTCGATGACCTGACAAGTCAACGCCGTCTCCTCATCGTGCTTCACCACCCTGCGTAAAATCTTCCATTGGATCCCCACCGAGACCAGGAAGTCCGTCACCCAGGCACTCGTCACCAGCCAACTGGACTACGAGAACACCCTCTACGCCGGAACCACAGCCAAACCGCAGAAAAGACTCCAACGCATCCAGAATGCCTCCGCACGACTCATGCTGGACATCCCCCGACACAGCCACATCTCCGGCCACCTGAGAGACCTGCACTGGCTCCCCGTCAGCAAGAGGATCACGTTCAGGCTCCTCACCCACGCACACAAGGCTCTCCACGACCTGGGCCCCAAGTACCTCAACAACCGCCTGACCTTCTACGCGCCCACCCGCCAGCTACGATCAACCAGCCTCGCCCTCGCTGCCGTACCACGCATCCGCAGAGCCACCGCCGGAGGAAGATCCTTCTCCTACCTGGCAGCCATGACTTGGAACTCCCTCCCCATCCATCTTCGGTTGACCCAGGACCATCTTTCCTTCAGGAAGCAACTCAAGACCTGGCTGTTCGTGCAGTAACTTACCTCCCTCCCCCATCGCCTTGAGACCCTTCCGGGTGAGTAGCGCGCTATACAAATGCTTGATTGATTGATTGATTGATTGATTGTACTGAGGCTTCTTCATTTTTGGCTGTTTGTGGAGTTTGCGTTCATGTTTTTCCATGGCTGGTTTGTCTTTTAGGTAAGACTATTTTAAAACTTTTCTAAGGATTTAGTGATGGGAGGTGTCAACAGTTAATTAGTAATACTATCTTTTATTTTAATAATTTTTATTCTTGGGTTGGTAAGGCTAATTTGTTGATGTGATATATGCTAATTTAATATGTATTCCTCTGCATTTCCCATTATGTAAGAATCTGTGTAGGTGATACAACGGTGTTTTGTTATTGAAATGCATGCTCTTTTTTTAGTTGGGTAATTAGTTTTTTTAAACATTTTTTATTGCAATGGTTTTCAGTCTGTAGGTTTGTATTTTAAGTTACATTTTTTCAGAATGATATTGAAAGGTTTATTAATATTTAGAAACTATTTTTTAAAAGTATGTGTTTTCTGTTTTCAGGAATATTAAATTGTGTTGTTGTTTGAGTGGTGGTTTTAAGCATGGATTCTTCCTAACTTTGCATGCTAGGGATTTATGCATTTCTGTTTGTTGGACTTGGCCCTTTTTCCCTCATTTTTTTCGTTTTTGTAATGTTAAGGTGCAGGTGCTTACTTCGCCCAAGATGGCTGCCACAGACCCCTGCTACTGCAGGGTGGTCGTTTTTCATAGTAGCACCCTAGCTGCCAGGAGCTGGCTGGGGCCCACAACAATGTTGCGATACCAGCCCGCCTTTTTGTCCCATAGTTAGTGTGGGGAAGCTCCTGGAAGAAGCTGGAACCTTCTAGAAGGGAGGTGGGGTTTTACTTTTGCCGCCTTGGCTAGAGGTCACCTGACCTAGGGCTATTTAAGAGTGGGAGGGAAACTTGTGTGGTGAGTTGGCCATTGGGGTGAAGCAGAGCTGGAAGAATCCACCAGGAGTGTAGGCGGTAGGGCCTAGCCAGGGACTTATGCCTCTGAGAGTGACAGGATTTAGGTACTGCCTCTTAAGTGAGTGAGGTGCCCTGTGAATCCCACTGATCTTGCCCAGTAGTAGGAGGACCCAGAGACTCTCTGCCAACCTGACTAGGAAGGATCTAGTCGCCCTCTCCATCCCTACCCCTGTAACAGAACCCCTTAAGGGCGCCAGATACATCTGCGCCAAAAGACTTCATCTGTCAACTGAGAACTGAAACCTAACTTTAAGAACTGAGACTGCATGTCAAGAGCGAGCTGTAAGCCTTGAATGCCAGAGCTGAGACTGCGTGTCCAAGCTACCCTAGTGAACAAAATACTAAGATGGGGATCGATCAGGTACTAGCGCTGTGACCCCCGCGCTTCCTACCCTGGTCTGGGACCCCCGGCAGCATGCTCCACTGAGCACTTTACCCCATCCTTAATTTGACCCCCCCCCCTGCGGCGACGAAGCCAGCGCGCTCACCGCTGCGGCCTGGAGGCCTGGAGGAGTGCCCTGCTGTGTCGCGAGGCCCAGGCGAAGTCCGGGGCCCCGTCGCTGCCGTCGCAGCCGTGTGAGGAGAAGCGCAAGGTCGGGGCCGAGTTCCCCCAACGTCGTGAGGACGGACGCCTGCTGACGCCGAGACGGAGGTAAGCCCGGAGGCCGAGATCCCCCCTGGTGCGCCCCCTGCTGGTCCGGAAACCGCACCGCACTTGGCCCGGGTCGTCCCCTCCGTGGGAATCCCCTCCCCTGCCTGCGCGACGGAGAGACCCCGCCGAGGGATCCTGTCCGTGTCCCCCCTTCTGTAAGACTGAGAGCGGTGCTTAGTGAACTGCACCGGAGCATAGGGACCCGCTCCGCAAGTCCTGTCATTCTCCCCGCTGGAAGCCGCCTAAAGAACTGACTAACATTACCCTCGTGTGGCGCTTCTCGCCACCGACCCTGCTTCCCCCGCCGGAGTGACAAGGGATGCGAGTAGCGCACTGTGTTACCTGTTCTGCTCGAAAGTATTCACATGCCAGTGATCGCGAGTAGCGCCTTGTGTTATATGCCCTACTCGACAGTAATTACATTACAAGGAAATGCGAGTAGCGCCTTGTGTTATATGCCCTACTCGACAGTAATTACATTACAAGGAAATGCGAGTAGCGCCTTGTGTTATATGCTCTACTCGACCGTAGTTACATGCTCTACTCGAAAGAAGTTGTTTGCCCAGAGATGCGAGTAGCGCACTGTGTTACATGCTCTACTCGATAGTAATTGTTTGCCAGGAAATGAGAGTAGCGCCTTGTGTTATATGCTCTACTCGACAGTAGTTACCTGCCAAGGGATGCGCGTAGCGCATTGTGTTATATGTTCTGCACGAAGGTAATGCCATACCAGGATCACGCGTAGCGCATTGTATTATATGCTCTGCTCGACTGTAATTACCTGCAAATGGTTGCGCGTAGCGCTTTGTTTCATATGCTTTACTTCACAGGATCAGGGGCCATCGATTACGAGGAGCGCTCAGTTCCCCAGGCGCCATGTTAGTGAGCCCAATGTGTCCCCGTTCCAGTATCATGCTTAGTTAGACGGCCCGTTCAGGGAAAGACTTTACGTAAGCGCACACAGCGCTAGAACAAGGTTAGGCACTGCATAAATATCACCCAGAGTGTCGAATGTAATGTCATGATGGTATTATAATTCATGTATTACCTTGTTATTTCCTGAACTGCACCTGACCAGCTATACTTGGATAAACTTGAAGTATTTGCATAATTTGAACAGTGTGGCGTCCCTTATTGTGTGTGTCCCTAGTCCATGAGAAGCGTGTGGTGTATGGTTGCTTAACACATCGCCCTCTGGTTGCCCGACCGTCTCGCGCCACGCTACCGCCTATAGGGCCTGGTGACCCCGGGTTCCTACACTGTTGTTTACTTGGACATTTGTAGCTTCATCATCATCATCATCATCATTTATTGTTGGTTTGGATGCATAAGAGTCCATTAACGATACACACCAATGTCGTGCACATAGTATTAAAAACAGGTTAAATTGTCATAAAATAATTGTTAAAACACAGCTCAAATTAACAAATAAATGTGGCCGTTAAGTAAAAAAAAAAGTATTAATCCATATGGTATTAAGTGATTATGCCGATATTAGTGCAAACAGTGCAAAGTATTCAATTTGTTTTTAAATTTGATCTCACGTACAAAATGCCCCAACGGGGTATCTCAGCTATGTAGAAAGACACATCAGCAGGACCAAACGCCAGAATTAAAATAGGAAAGTTTTTAATAATTTCTTAAATTTGGTGTAATCAGAGCATGTACAAATATGAAAAGATAGACTACTTCAGTAGGTAGGGGCCAAGCAACAGAAAAATCTGTCTCCACACCTTAACCATTGAATGCGGGTAATAATAAGTAAGCTCTTTTGATAGCAGATTCCTAACAGAGCGATAGCGTTTAAGCTTGTGGTGTAGGTTTTTGGTCCTTTTCCCACTAAAGCTCTATGAGTAAGGCAACAGATCTTAAGTATAATTCTCTTTCTGAGTGTAATGGTCAAGGTGGTGGATTTGATGCAGAAGGAAGGTTACAAATAAGCCTTGCAGCTATGTTCTGCATGACCTGTAGTTTAGGGAGTAATGTCTTATTGGCAGTAGCCAAAAGAGTGTTACCATAATCGAGACTGCTGACAACAAGACCCTGTACCAAAGATTTCATAGCCACAAGACAAAGAAAAGGCAGAGCTTTCCTCAAAATCAATAACATGTGAATGCAGGTGTTAATTATTGATACGACCTACTCTTTTATTGTTAGAGCTTGATCCAATTTAATACCAAGGTTTTTTACAACCTGACTAGTGATAGGAGCATTTCCTATTTCCACTGGCCATGAGTTGGGAGTCCATATTTGTTGGGCTTTCCCGAAGTGCATAATCTCTGTCTTCTCAGCATTAACTGGAAAGTAGTTCTTAGGGCATCCACTCTGCCATCACTTTCATCCTACTGGAGAAGCATTCCTTCTCTTTGTCCACATTGTTATCAAAGGAGATCACCAGCTGAGTATTGTCAGAGTAAGACAGGATTCCAAAGCCAATAGATGTATTGAGTTTGGCTATTGGGGCCACTTATATATTGAACAAGGTGGAGCTCAAACAAGATCCCTGGGGTACACCTTTAATAATCATCATGGTGCGTGACAAAGTCACCTAACGAGATGACTTGAGATCTCTTTGCCGAGAAGTCTTGGAACCATGCCAGAGAAGTCCCATGGATCCCTATCTCATTTTAGCCTAATCGGCAGCTTATCATTTGACACAGTGTCAAAGGCTGCAGCCAGGTCTAAGAGCACTATCATGAAGATAATATTAGCATTCAAAGAACATCTTAAGGAATCTGTCACTTGCAACCAAAGCCATCTCTATGCTATGCTCAGACCTAAACGATTGAGAAGGGTCCAATTATCCTGTCAGCTGTTTGTTGAACAAACCTTTCAAAATTTTACCAAGAAATGGAAGTAAGGATATTGGCTGATAAATATAGAGGATTGAGGGATCTAAATTGGCCTTTTTTTAATGAGGCATAATCTGTGCGGATTTCCAACCCATAGGAAATGTCTCTGTCTCTATTGATGCATTTAAAAAAGATTTAAAAAACCTGCATAATCTGCATAGCAAGAAGCTCTGAGATCCTAGCTGGACATGGATCAGAAGAAGAGCCAGATTTGGCCATTTTTATGGCTCTCAGTTTTTGTTAGAGAGAGAGAGTATTAATCTTTCCCAGACTGTGCCCATCTTTTCCAAGAGGAGTATTAAAATTCAGCTTAGTTTTAGGCTGATTAGAAAGCGAGGCAACGTTTTGATAAATTGTCATGATTTTAGCTTTGAAGCAATAAGCAAGAGAGTTACATAATTGCTGGGAAGGTATAATCGCAATTTCATTCTCATATGTTACAATGCTTGTAGGAATGTGGTATCTGCACACTACAATGGGGCTAGTTTCTAAATTATACTCAGCACATCTCTGTAGTGCGTTACTCCCAGATTGCTGTAGAATTGTTTGATCCATCTGGCTCTAGGCTCCTTTTATGCCCAGGAAACATTTATATGTGCCCATCGTTGTGAGAAGTTGGCCTGGTATATGCTGTCCACTAATTATAGTGGGCACCCTGCACCAGTCCAAACAACCCCTTATTGGTTATAGGTTAAAGACAACCTTTATTGAACGCTATTCTAGTGGTAGCTAGGGAGAGCAGCCTTCAGGCTAAGTCTTGAAGGAATGTAAAACAGCTTGTTTTACTAGTCTATAATCGCTTGAGTGCCTAAATGAAGACAACCACACCAGGTATGTACATAAAATATATGTATTTATCACTAAACACACCATCCTAGTCTCTTTATGAGGCTAGAGGTCAAAACACATAAGTTACACTTCAACTATCACAGTAGAATAGCACAAATACACGTCAGGCCCTGGCGGTAGCCAAACCATATACTCAAATAGTGGTATAAGAATCACGACTTAACTAGACACAAGGCCTAGAGCCTGTAGAATCACTGGGACCCCAAGGAACTACCCAAGGAAGTGACACAGGGGACCCACGGGTGCCGTGTGCAGTGTGAGAACGCAGCCGCGAGCTCTCGTGAGCTTCTATGGGTGTGCGGTTAGATTTTTAAAGTGTAGGGACACTTAGAAGTGAGTCAGGACCAAACCCTTTGGGACTTAGGAAGTTCTAGGGCCAACACCCACGGGAGCACCGGAATACTCATGTTACCTCACCCAGGGAAGCCGGGTGCATAGGTGTCAAATGGTGCCGGGTCTCGTTGTCGATTTCAGTGGGAGATGGCAAAGAAGTGCTGCTGCCGGGAGGATGCAAAGTGTCCGAAGAGATCCAAACATGGATCGAAGATGAGAAGAACCTGAAAGCAGAGGGGACCCCAAGGAACCTCACAAAGGATGTCGAGTGCTGCAGTGTCGTTGCCCGGATTGGACACAACAAGCCTTGGCAACAGCAAGCCAGGCAGACAGGAGATAGATGATTCGTTGCAGACCAGCAAGGTCTGAGGGACTCACCACTTGGTTGGGAGTCAGGGCATATCTGGAGCAACCAGGGAAGCTCAAAGAAAATCATAGTTACCCCCTCAGAGACCCACCAGTCGACGCACCAGGGATCGCAAAGGGACCTCGAGAGGAAACACAAAATGGCGGCCCATCTGTCACTCGGTGTGATTAGGCTGACAATCTTCTGTAGAACTTCTGCTCGAGGTGGGGGCTACAAGTAACCTCAAGCACGACTTCAAGAGACGTTGAGGAGTCAATGCACTTGCAAAAGTGCTCAGTGACCAGGCGTTCCATTTCTACGCTACTCATGAGGGCTGCGGATCTCAGCTTTGCTGGGGACTCGGGTCGGCCCCTGAGATGTCTGGAAATCCTCTTCCTGGGCTGCAATTACTTCGGAGTCCAGCGGGAGCTTCATAGATGCAGTCTGGCAAAATTCTTCGTAGATGTCTGTCAAGCAGGGGAGTCACTCCTTGACCCCAAGGGAGATTTATTCAGTCCTCTAGTCTTTAGTAAAGCATTGAAGGTCCAGGATTCAGCTTCATAGTTTCATCCAGGGATATCTAAACTTCTGGTGAAAGAGGTGCCTTACTTATACCTAAGGAAGGGGTTGGACTATCTCTGGGGACCTATGGGAGGGATTGGAAAGAGGGGTGGCTCCACCCATTTCCTTTGTCCTTTGTCCCCAGTGCCCCCAGTGTAGGACAGAGAGTGCGCCGACCCAGCCCCAATACGTATAAGCCTGTCTGGGAGGTGGTTACACCTCCCTGTGAGAGGAAACCTATTGTCCAGGCCTCCCCTGCCAGAGTTTTGGTCAGCAGCACGAGGCCAGACCCGTGTCTCTGGCTGCAGCATTCATTTAGTGATGCCAGGTCTCTATTAGATTTCTCCCGGGTATACCAGTAATGCCATGTCTCTCCCTCTAGAAGGGTGGGATCATATCCTCACATCGAGAACTGATGTGGGGGTATGATTCCAAGGTGTTTGACACCAAACACTACATGTTTCCGTGCAGCCAGTCCAAAGTTAGCATTAACCGTTTAAGACATAATGTACTTAAGAGAATATGGTCATGCTATACCACTGACAACCCCGGAGAAGAGATTCCAAAGGCTGCAGAGGGGCTCAGCTCATGCCTAGGCACCCTCTCATATATAACCAAGCACCCTGCCTTCAGGATTGATAAGGCCTGCCATAGGGGTGACTGATAGGTTACTATGTGCAGTGATAGGTGAGGTATAGTGAACATATACATCAGTAAGGGGTGCATGCACCACCTTACCCAGGCTGCAGTAGCAGACCTATGGTGTCATTTTGCATGGCTTTCCAGGGGTGGCACAATACATGCTTCAGCCCCTGGTAGGCCTGTGGGGTACCTATGCCCTGGGTACAGAGTATACCATATACTAGGGACTCACAAGTGTACGCCAGAATCTAATCTGGAGTGTACCTAAACTACATGCAATCAATTTAGAGAGGAAGCAGGTAGGCTGGGGCCCTGAATAGCAGGGTCCCAGCCAAACCAAAGCAAAAAAACACTGTAACACCAGTAAAAAGTAGGCGTAAACATGTGAAGCAGATCCTACTCTCCTACGCTGCACGTGCAATTTTCTACAAATGGGGAGATCTAACATTAAAAAGCTGTTTGTTATCCTCCCCAATGAAGATGAATACATTTTTTTTTACTGGGCGCAATGGCAGTAGCTTTCCATTGCAATAAAGGGAACATGGTATAGATCCTGTATCTGATCAGAAGTCCCTCATTCCTAAATTGACCGAATTGATCAGTGAAAATTTGATGTACCTCAACCATGGGAGAATTATTGCTTGTGGTCTACCAATAACAGATCCAGTCAGAACGGATCTAATTGTGTTGTAGTTCAGATTATTACCCAGTTTAGCAGCCTAAGTTTGGCATACTGAGTTATTGGCTTTAAGGCTCACTGTAAGTGCAGAGACAAAGTGGAGAACTCTGCAGCAGCCTGAAAAAAGATTCTCAAAAATTGTTCTTGGCTGTCTCTAGGGCTCCAACTCCACAGTGGCCCCACACTTCCACACCACAGAGGGTACTATTAATGAAGGCACTAAACATATGAGTTTATATGTGGGTTTATTAAGTATGTAGGAACAACCCCTGAAGATCCTCTGCTGGCAGCAGCTGCTCTGGTTCTGCCAGGCTTCCAGAACCATGAAATGCTCAAGCATCCTAGTTTACACGAGCATGCATGTTGCCTGGATGCAACACATCTCCCTTTATAATAATACAAAAATATGAACAACGGAAAAGATACCAAAACATAATGAATAACAGCAATACAATTATACGGAAAACAGAGCAAGTATGTATTAAAAAATTTAAATAGAATATACAACCAATTACAAATATAATCATTGTGCCATGCAGGTCTGAGGTTCCACAACAGACCCACTATTATTGACAGATTTACCATCAACCACCTTCCTAGAATCATCACATAATTTATTGCTTTGCATAAGGTGATTCTGCACACATTCCACTTCTTATATCAGACAACCATACATTGTTGCCCACCACTCTGGTTATACATTTAGGTACTGAACATTTTTACATTTTCTGAGTGCTCATACTTTTTTTTCTAACCCAATCTCCCACCCCAAATGTTCTTTGCCTTTCCTTATCTTGTCATTATCTCTGTTTACATATTTAGTTTGGTGTTTTTGTATTCTTTCCACCAGATTTTGCTTGTGCACTTGGCGAGTTTCTAGCGCTCTCAATTTGTGGACAAAAGTGATTGGAACACTTCCATTTCTGTCTTTGGCATATGTTAGAGTAGACAAAGGCAGTTTGGGGGAAAAGCAACATCAATTCTGCAAAGGTGTCCTTCATTAGCATTTCCAGACCTACCCCAGTCAATGTGCCTAGGTCATTGCCACCACAGTGCACTATCATGAGGTCAGGAGGTTGGAGGTGCATGAAGGTTTTCACCAATGGTATCAATTGGTGCCACTTCAATCCTCTTTGTCCAATCCATTTAAAATCCACATTTTACAAAGCTAGATCTTTGTCAATACCTCTGCTTTCATCACACTATTTGCACCAGAAAACATAGCTGTGCCCAACAATCCACAATGAAAGCATCTTAAAGGGATCTCTGTAGGTAACCAGAAGATGTCTGTAGCTGTGGTAGGCAGGTGGTAGAATGAAATCTATCTAAAATGGTGGACAATGTGCAGTTTTTAAGAAAGTAGCAATTTAATTGGCTGTTTAAGAACACTCTACGTTCAAATATAGGGTGCATTTTACTTTGTTTAGAAAGCATGTTTCCTATTTGTTATTAAGAAAAGTTTTAAAGGTACAGCACAAAGGATAAGGGCATGCTTTGCAAAAGCCAACCACACCTGCTGTTGTCATTTGCAACATTATGTGTTGAACTTGTGACCTGGCAGCTAAGTTGAATGTTGCATGAACTGTTGCCATGGAAACTGATATTAAGGACAAGGGGTGAAGATGTCAGTTGAAAAGTATTATTCTCTATGACCAATGGAAATTCGTTTTTCAATTTGAAAAACACTGGGAAGCAATGGCATTTGTGGGTTAAGTGAACATGTATGGAAAATAGGAGGGAAAGTTCGCCATTACTGGCTTTACATTGGAGAGTGTACTGTTCTACATTCTCTGTGACTCCAAGACAATCCTGACTGAGTGTGTGAGATTTTTTATTCAAAAGATGTATTTAAAATGTTAGTTATATTTTTAAGAGATTTATGTAATATAGATTTGACATTTGATATATATTGGGATAATTTCTATTTGAACTTTGTTTAAAAAATATTATGTGCACTAATATATATATTATTAACTGTCTTGAAAGGTATAGTTGAATGATGCTTCTCATTTATTATTAATTCGTTAAATATGCACGAAGAATGTGTATTTTCAAAAATGTTCATATAAGGTGCAGTGTAATAGGCATGCATATTTCTTCTCAGTAAAAAAGTATAGTTTAATAAAATGGCATTATTATAGATACTTTGGTAAAATGAGGTACAACTGTGTTGTTTGCAAGATGATCATATAAGGTGTTAATGCTTACAATTCTGTTATTAGTTTTTACAGTTTGTGTGGTTTTAGAAATCCTCATTAAAAATAGTGTTGTTTATTACTCTTCTTAATTAAGTCTGTTGAGAGGTTCAGTTTGATGATGTTGCATATTTCTAGATTTAATTGGCAATATGTAGTTCATAAGAAAACCACTACATTTTACTCTTTCTGTTATGTAGTAGTTGTCTCTTTAAGTAGATAGTATGTCATGAGTCATGTATTTGTTTAGATTGTATTTATATAGGTGTATCTATATTAACTGAATTAATGAGAGGTAACTGATAGATTACAGGAATGCAAAGGTAGTGAATATGTGATTTTATAAGTGCTTGAGAAGTGTTTTTGTGGTCCTATAATGTCTAATTTCGTACTTAGTATGAAGGTAAATGTGCACAATCTATATGGTCCATAACCCCCTGCAGCCTACTGATTCAATCCTGTAATAATCCAGATAGTACTCATGCAGTGCCCTAATCACACCGACACTCTCTGTCCACTCCTCCTATCAACCTGAGATATAGTTGTAGGTATATTTACTAAATTAATGAGAGGTGACAGACAGATTAGAGGATTGCAAAGGTAGTGAATATGTGATTTAGTAATTACACGAGTAGTGATTTAGTGGTTCTATATTGTCCAAAGTTGTAGTTAGGCATTAAGACACACAGTGTTACATAGGGGTGGGCGGAATTTGCGGAATTAACCTTCGCAAATTATCGCGAGAATGTTTAAAATTATCGCAAACAAGCAGAAATATCGCGAAGATGCGGAAGTTTTTTTCCGGCATGTTCGCGAGATTTTCTGCATGGTTGCGGGTCGCCAACTTACCCATGTGGTTGCTTGCGGGCGCGGCCATCTTGTTTTGAGTTGTTCTCGCGGTGCATGATCGCGAGAAGAAAGACGTGATCGCGCGACGCATGACGTCACTGCGGGCGCGAACTGTCGCGAGACAGCGCAAATGGCTAAAAACAATACAACATCTCATGGAGAACGCGACCGGATCAAGAAAACTTGTCGGCGAACGCAGGGATTTAGGTAAGGCGATCGCGCGCGCGCGAGAATGTATCATTTTACAGCGCGAGCAAGAAACAAATTATCGCCAAGCTGCGGAAACCGGAATTTTTGACATTTTCGCGCTCTCCGCGGAACGCAAAAATGTCAAATTATCGCAATTTCCGCGAACGGAACGAAATTTTTGCCCAGGCCTAGTGTTACAGTCAAATATACACAATATATACAGTCCCCTAACCCCATGCTTACTACTGATTCACTCTTGCAAAAATCCAGGTAGTAGCCATGCAGATCAGGAATCACAGTGTTACTCTCTGTCCACTCCTCCTATCATCCTGACAGAACAATGATATTTTCTAATCACTGTGCAGAAACACAAGAACTTATAAACTCACCCTGCTGTCAACTACCAGGACTCTCACTATCCAGTCAGTGTCCATACACCTGTAGAATGCCTCAGGAATTAAGACACGCAGTGCTACTGTCTAATGTACAAAATATATGTAGTCCCCTAACCCCATGCAGCCTACTGATTCACACCTTTAAAAATCCAGGTAATAGCCATGCAGTGCCCCAATCACACTGTCACTCTCTGTCCAGTCCTGCAATCGTCCTGACAGAACCATGTCATTATCTAATCATTGTGCAGAAACACAAGCACTTATAACCTCACTCTCCTGTCAACTACCAGCACTCTCACTATCCAGTCACTGTCCATACACCTGTACAATGCCTCAGGCATTAAGACACGCAGCGCAACAGTCAAATCTACAAAATATATGTAGTCCCCTAGCCCCATGCAGACTACTGATTCACACCTAGAAACATCAAGGTAGAATCGACCGTTGACCTTGTTAGGTAGGTCACTCCCCCACCACACAGCTCCGCCTGTGTGTCCTGTCCTTGCCCCAGATGCCGCAGCTGTAGAAGTTGAGGCCCTCCTCCACCCGCAGGCTACTACCTGCATTTAATCCCTGGTGGCCAGTGGTAGGCCTTAGGTTGTATCACTGTCGCTGTCTGTCTGTCTTTCCCTGTACTGCCCATACTGTCTTCTGGTGTCTGTGACTGCTGTTGCCTGTCTCCCCCCTGTGTCTGCATTCTTTTCCTGTTTCTGTGACCACTGTTGCCTGTCTCCCCCCTTTGCCTGCATTCTTTTCTGTGCCAGTTTTTCTTGCCTTCTGTTCCCCTCATTGCCCCTTCATTCTGTGCCCTCTTTTGCCTTCTGTTCCCCCTCATTGCCCCCTGATTTTTGGCTGGTTGCCTTCGGTGCCCTCGCCACTCCCATTCCCGCCGCTGCGTCCCCTGCGATCTGCCCCCCTCACTGCCCATTTGCTGCCCCTGCCTCCCGCCTCCCTGATGCTCCTCCCTCCCACCTCCCAATATATGGCGGCCACTGCGTGGTGAGGAGAGCAACCCTTGACCTTGTTAGATAGGTCGCTCCCCCACCAGACAGCTCTGCCTGTGTGTCCTGACCCTGCCCCAGCTGCCGCTGCAGTAGAAGTTGAGGCCCTCCTCCACCCACAGGCTACCACCTGCACTTCATCCCTGGTGGCCAGTGGTAGGCCTTAGGTTGTATCACTGTTGCGGCCTGTCCGTCTTTTCCTGTACTGCCCATACAGTCTTCTGGCGTCAGTGACTGCGGTTGCCTGTCTCCCCCCTGTGCCTGCATTCTTTTCTGTTCCCGTTTCTGTGACCGCTGTTGCCAGTCTCCCCCTGTGCCTGCATTGTTTTCTGTGCCTGTTTTTCTTGTCTTCTGTTTCCCTCGTTGCCCCTTCATTTTGTGCCCTGTTTTGCCTTCTGTTCCCCCTCATTGCCCCCTGATGTGTGCCCTGTTGCCTTCGATGCCCTCGCCGCTCCCGTTCCTGCCACTGTGTTCCCTGTGGCCCCACCCCCCACACTGCCCATTCACTGCCCCTGCCTCCCGCCTCCCAGCTGCTCCTCCCTCCCACCTCCCCATATATGGCATCCACTGCGCGGAGAAGAGAGCGACCCTTGACATTGTTAGGTAGGTCGCTCCCCCACCACACAGCTCCGTCTGTGTGTCCTGACGCTGCTGTAGAAGTTGAGGCCCTGCTCCACCCGTAGGCTACCACCTGCGCCTCATCCCTGGTGGCCAGTGGTAGGCCTTAGGTTGTATCACTGTTGCTGTCTGTCTGTCTTTCCCTGTACTGCCCATACTGTCTTCTGGTGTCTATGATCGCTGTTGCCTGTCTCCCCCCGTGCCTGCATTCTTTTCTGTGCCCATTTTCTTGTCTTCTGTTCCCCTCAATGCCCCTTCATTCTGTGCCCTCTTTTGCCTTCGATTCCCCCTCGTTGCCCCCTGATTTGTGCCCGGTTGCCTTCGATGCCCTCGCCGCTCCCGTTCCCGCTGCTGCGTTCCCTGCGGCCCCGCCCCCTCACTGCCCATTCTCTGCCCCTGCCTCCCACCTCCCGCCTCCCAGCTGCTCCTCACTCCCACCTCCCCATATATAAAGGCGAGCCTAAGGCAAGCACGTCTGCGTCCGTCCATTCTGGGACTGCGCCCAGCACCAGAACCTCTGGTCCCCGCACCCACCATGACGACTGCCGCCTCTACGATGCCAGCACACTCCATGCTCTCAACCCCAGACGGACCCACACCTGCTTCAAAGCCGCCCCGAAACGCACACAAGGTTCGTTCACTTGCCGGAACTGCAGCTACACCAGCCTCAGAACTGCCGATCTACCCGCCAAGAAAGGCCACAATCACCTCTGATGCATCCAACTGAACACCTGCTCTGCACGCAAACACGCCGACGAGCTCTGGGACTATCAGCTCTCTCCCTATACACTTACTGTCCGTGCACCTGTATAATGCCTCAGGCATTAAGTCATGCAGTGCTGCAGTCAAATGTACAAAATATATGCAGTCCTCTAACCCCATGTAGACTACTGATTCGCACCTAGAAACATCCAGGTAGTAGCCATGCAGATCAGCAATCACAGTGTCACTCTCTGTCTACCCCTGAAATTGTCCTGACAGAACCATGCCCGTATCTAGTCTCTGTGCCAAAACACAAGCACTTATAAATAAACTCACCCTCCTGTCAAGTACAAGCACTCTCACTATCCAGTCAGTGTCCATACACCTGTACAATGCCTCAGGCATTAAGACACGCAGCACTACAGTCAAATGTACAAAATATATGTGGTCTCGTAACCCCATGCAGACTACTGATTCACTCCTTCAAAAATCCAGGTAGTAGCCATGCAGTGCCCCAATCACACTGTCACTCTCTGTCAAGTCCTGCAATCGTCCTGACAGAACCATGTCCTTATCTAATCACTGTGCAGAAACACAGGCAATTATAACCTCACTGTCCTGTCAACTACCAGCACTCTCACTATCCACTCATTGTCCATGCACCTGTACAATGACTCAGTCATTAAGACTTGTTACAGTCAAATGTACAAAATATATGCAGTCCCCTTATCTCATGCACACTACTGATTCACTTCTGCAAAAATCCAGGCTGTAGCCATGCAGGTCGGCAAACACACTGTCACTCCCTGTCCACGCTTCCTATAGTCCTGACAGAAACATGTCTGTATCTACTCTCTGTGCCAAAACAAAAGAACTTAAAAACTCACCCTCCTGTCAACTACCAGCAATCTCGCTATTCAGTCACTGCACATACACCTGTAGAATGCCTCAGCCATTAAGACAGGCAGTGCTGCAGTCAAATGTACAAAATATATGCAGTCCCCTAACCCCAGGCACACTACTGATTCACTCCTGCAAAAATCCAGGTAGTAGCCATGCAGATAAGAAATCACAGTGTCACTCTCTGTCCACTACTGCAATTGTCCTGACTGAACCATGTCCGTATCTACTCTCTGTACCAAAACACAAGCACTTATAAACTCACCCTCCTGTCAACTACAAGCACTCTCACTATCCAGTCAGTGTCCATACACCTGTACAATACCTCAAGTATTAAGACACGCAGCGCTACAGTCAATTGTACAAAATATATGCAGTCCCCTAACCCCATGCAGACTACTGATTCACACCTTCAAAAATCCAGGTAGTAGCCATGCAGTGACCCAATCACACTGTTACTCTCTGTCCAGTCCTGCAATCGTCCTGACAGAACCATGTCCTTATCTGATCACTCTGCAGAAACACAAGCACTTATAACCTCACTCTCCTGTCAAATATCAGCTCTCTCCCTATCCACTCACAGTCCATGCACCTGTATAATGCATCAGGTATTAAGTCATGCAGTGCTGCAGTCAAATGTACAAAATATATGCAGTCCCCTAACCCCATGTAGACTACTGATTCGCACCTAGAAACATCCAGGTAGTAGCCATGCAGATCAGCAAACACAGTGTCACTCTCTGTACACTTCTCCTATCATCCTGACAGAACAGTGACCTTATGTAATCACTGTGCAGAAACACAAGCACTTATAAACTCACCCTCCTGTCAACTACCAGCACTCTCACTGTCTACTTACTGTCCATGCACCTGTACAATGCCTCAGACTTTAGGAAATGCAGTGCTGCAGTCATATGTACAAAATATATGCAGTCCCCTAACCCCATGTAGACTCATGATTCGCACCTAGAAACATCCAGGTAGTAGCCATGCAGATCAGCAATCACAGTGACACTCTCTGTCGACTCCTCCTATGGATCCTGTACATTTATGCAGACATTTCAATCATAGGTTTGAAGCTATGATGTCTTTTAACTGCAACAAAATAATTCTCCTCTTGGAGAAGTTATTGATTTTTTGGGGAGAAAGGAGTATCAAGCTAGAGGTGCTCCTCATATACATATGCTTTAATGGATCAAGGATGCACCCCCATTTGGAACTGATTCGGATGACACTGTTTTATCTTTTATTGAAGATTATGTTACATGTGCTATACCTAAAAAAACGGAAGGAAACACCTTAAGGCAACATATGTTACGATTCCAAAGTCCTCGATGTGACAAATCTTGTCAACGGAAATATAAGTAGAAGGAAAGGTTTTATACTATATGTTGTTTTGGATTTCCACGTCCAGTAATAGTCCACAATGGTTGGAGCGGCCAGTCTGGAAACAACGGGGGCTGCCCGGGCTGTGCTTGCCCCACGGAATCTATAGCACATTTTATCTTTGCTTGTAGGGCATACAGCTAAGCGAGGTCTAGGTGGCTAAAACCAGTTTGCATTAATTTGGGCTGTTCATCCCACCGGGTGGCCTTACGCATTTTAACTTATGAGACGCTAATCCCAAGTGTTACCTGTGGTACTGCAAAGTTTTTAGGACATGCATGGAGGATAAGGCAAAGGCTTGTCAAAGGAAATCTAGCTTAATAAACTGTTGTGAGCTTTGTTTACCGAGCTCCCTTGTTCTGGATGGGTTTTTAACTATACTGCCATGTGGTTTTTATGTATTATTTTGGCTTGATCTATTTTTAGCCCTGTTTTAGCTTTGCTTCATTTTTATATCCAGCTATGAGAACAAGAAAACTGACCAATTGCTGATATGAATTTTCTGGTCTTTTTGAATATTAACTTGTGATGTATTTTTGTAACTTTTATGATTGATATTTTATTAATCGAATAAAGTGATACAACAACAATATCCCTTTTTTTTTTTTTAATAATATTTTTCCTTTATTAGTCACAGACACTAGTGGAATAAATACATGTCATATTGTCATCACAAATAGAAAAAATAAAAAACAAGAGAAAAAAAAATAAAAAAATTTCAGTTACACTAAATACATTTGCCGTAGCTACAGATGGATATAAGCACTAAACACAAAAAAAAAACAATATCGTAACAAATAATAAAGAGTTTAGACAAATGCTATTAGCCCCACTGAAGGCTAGACCAAAGCCTTCGAAATTTAACCATAGATCTCAGTCCCCTTGCTTTTGCAAGTGCCAGTTCCATTTCATAGACCCCCCTCAATAGCACCCAAAATTCAGTAATAGTAGGACTCAAATTTTCTATCCATGCCCTGGCGATATTCAAACGGGCACATGCCATAAAGATTAACACTAAAGAGTTTGAAACATTGCCTGTATCAATTACTGTCCCTAGTAAGATTTCTTTCTCTGATATAGCTGTAGTTTTACCTATTAACTTACTCAGCTCCTGAGCCACCTTATGCCAAAAATCAGCAAGCTTGGGACATATAAAAAAACATGTGACGTAAATCAGCAGCAAATTCATTACACTTGGGGCAATAAGACTTAATAGAATTATGCGACACAGCCCATTTAGAGATGACTTTTGGAGTATAATACAACATAAATAAGATACGGTGTTGTTGCAATTTTAAATTAATTGAAGTAACAGAGGAGCTAATTCTAGCCAATGAATCTGAAACCTCCTCAGGAGTCACCTCTATATCAAACATAATATTCAGTTTAGCTGTAACCTGTATAACATCATCATCTGATGCATCTATGAAGCAACGATAAACTCTCCTTATGAGACCTCGGTCCCCATTTTTAAAGATTACCCGAAGAACCTCTGTTGTAGGGGAGAGAACCAACAAACCTTCCCCCTGCATAAAAAAGTTCCTAATTTGTAGGTATTTAAAAAATGAATTTTGAGTAACCCCATGCTCCTCTGATAGTGATTGAAAATACTTGAAACCGTGTTTATCATAAAGATGCCCCAACAATGTAATACCCCGTTGTTGCCAAATTCGCGTAGCTGAATCAGAAAAGATATCAGGGAGCCTCGGGTTACCCCAAAGGTAAGTAAATTAATGCCAATCTGAAAGAATACATTTTTTGCATATATCTTGCCAGATGTGATGGATATGCCGAATAATCTTAAATCGGACTCTTTGTAGCAGTTTGGATCTGACATATGATGTAGTAAAAATCCGGTATTTAAACCATATGTGAGCTGATACGCAAGCCAGGGTTTACCCACAACAGGTCCCTTAAGTAAACACTGAATCCAACTAATAAAGGCAGCCCAGAAGTATGTTCTAAAATCAGGAAGTTTAAAACCACCTTGCACAAAAGACAGCTTAATGTATCTAAGCGCCCTTCTCGCTCTCCGAAAGCTCCAAATAAAGCTTCCGATAACACTATCCAAACGCTTAAAAAAGGTCACTGGAATTCTTAAGGGGATGACACGGAAAAAATTAGAAATTTAGGTAGTATATTCATCTTGACTATATTACACCTCCCGATAATAGTCAGTGGAAGCCTATGCCACCTACGAAAATCATTAGTGACCCTTTTCAACAATGGTGTATAGTTTAGATCAAATATGTCATCGATACGAGAGCAAAGACACACACCCAGATACATTGCCGAAGTTGTAAAACCTAATGAAGATGGGACTGCTATCGGTGTAAAATTAAGAATAAAATGAGTTTTGTTCAAATTAAGTTTGTATCCGGAGAAAGACCCAAACCATTGCACCTCTTGAGTTATCACTGTGATGGCTTCTACTGGCCTTGTGGAAAAAACAGCGATATCATCTGCATAGGCAGTGACTTTTAGGGAAATACCATTGAAAAAAAAACGGTGAAATAAACATATTGGGCCCGATTCACAGAACTAACTTAAGACAAAATCCTAAACTTAATACAATTTTGGTATTCACAGAAGGCACTTACTCATTTTGGTATTCACAGAAGGCACTTACTCATTTCGGTATTCACAGAAGTTAGGAGTCCTAACTTTAGGACTCCTAAATGCCTTCTGTGAATACCGAAAGTCCTAAAATTAGGATTTTTCTCAGTTTAGTAGTAGCATAGTTAGGACTCCTAACTTTAGGACTCCTAAATGCCTTCTGTGAATACCGAAAGTCTTAAAATTAGGATTTTTCTCAATTTAGTAGTCCTAAATTTAGATTTAGGACTACTAAATTGAGAAAAATCCTAATTTTGACTACTAAATTGAGAACATATTTTCTAACTGAGAGCATATTTTCTATAAATTCACATTATCTTTCTCAGTCATGTGAGAATGAAGTCTGACATTCTCAGTAAAACATGTACATCCAACAAGGGCAGAGACTGTCAGTTGATTCCTTTGTGTTCTACTGCAGCTTCCAAGAGTGTTTTAAAGAATAACTAGAGCGCTAACAGTCCTACTTATGACAAACGTATGGCACACATGAAGCCATCTTGGTTGGAATAAAGTGGTAACTCTTAAAACATTTAATTTAAAAAGGAACAAAATGAGGGGGTTCATTTTGCCTTAGAAAGTATGATTAGTGCTGCAGAAAGAAAAATTAGGGCACATTTTGAGTGACTTCTCATATCCTCTTCTATTTCATTAAAAAATTCTGACATGCAGACTGAAACATGCACTTTCAATACCAGCAGCAGACTTCCCTGGTGAGCAGTAGCTTTACTACAGTGATCTAATGAGCAACTAGAGTGCTAACATTCTGAATTTATGGCAAATGTGTGACACATCTGAATGCCTTCTTGATGGAATCAAAGTAAAAAACTGAAAGTATTTCCTACTGAGGAGACTGTAGTAAATGAGGAAACATCATAACAAATAAGTCTCCCAAAAGGGCCACCAGAGACAAAAGAGCCCAAATGTAGCCCAAAATCACCCAGATGTAGCCCAAGTATAGCCCAATGACAGAATGTCCCAGAGTGTTCTAACGAACAACTAGAGCGCTAACAGTCTTACTTATGACAAAAGTATGGCACACCTGAAGCCATCTTGATTGGAATAAAGTGGTAACACTTAAAATGTTTAATTTACAAAGAAACAAAATGAGGGGGTTCATTTTGCCATAGAAATTATGATTAGTGCTGCAGAAAGAAAAATTAGGGCACATTTTGACTTCTCAAATCCTCTTCTATTTCATAAACAAATTCTGACATGCAGACTGAAACATGCACTTTGAATACCAGTAGCAGACTTCCCTGGTGAGCAGTAGCTTTACTACAGTGATCTAATGAGCAACTAGAGTGCTAACATTCAGAATTTATGGCAAATGTGTGACACATCTGAATGCCTTCTTGATGGAACCAAAATAAAAAACTGAAAGTATTCCCACTGAGGGGACTGCAGTAAATTAGGAAATTAGGAAACTTCATAACAAATAAATCTCCCAAGATGGCCACCAGAGACAAAAGATCCCAAATGTAGCCCAAATATCACCCAGATGTAGCCCAAGAATAGCCCAATGACAGAATGTCCCAGAGTGTTCTTAAGAACAACTCGAGTGCTTACTGTCTTACTTATGACAAAAGTATGGCACACCTGAAGCCATCTTGATTGGAATAAACTGGTAACACTTAAAACATTTAATTTAAAAAGGAAAACAATGAGGGGGTTCATTTTGCCATAGAAATTATGATTAGTGCTGAAGAAAGAAAAATTAGGGCACATTTTGAGTGACTTCTCAAATCCTCTTCTATTTCATTAAAAAATTCTGATATGCAGACTGAAACATAAACTTTTAATACCAGCAGCAGACTTCCGTGGTGAGCAGTAGCTTTACTACAGTGATCTCATGAGAAACTAGAGTGCTAACATTCAGAATTTATGGCAAATGTGTAACATATTTGAATACCTTCTTGATGGAATCAAAGTAAAAAACTGAAAGCATGTCCTACTGAGGAGACTGCAGTAAATGAGGAAATTAGGAAACTTCATAACAAATAAATCTCCCAAGATGGCCACCAGAGACAAAAGAGCCCAAATGCAGCACAAATATCACCCAGATGTAGCCCACATGTAGCCCAATGACAGAAGTGTGCAAAACACTTATTTTTTGTGTATTTGCAGATTTATATAGTGCAGACTTGTCAGGTATTGGAGTGCTTTACATGAGCATTGGTTACATCACACAAGATCAAATTCATTTTGGTTGTAGACATGGAGAGATTAAGTGATTTGACCAGAATCACAGAATGTTGAGCTGAAGCAGAAACTCCAACCTGGTTCCCCAGTTGCAATGTCTGCAGCTCTGGAAGTAACATCACATTCTCTCCCCTAGGTGCAACATTTAATCAAGTGGTCAACTGGATAAAAAAACATAAAGATTACAAATAGTTTAAAAGTTCATTGTCGCTTTTTGAAAACTCAGAAAATATGTCCTCTTTTTAGTTTTTTAGAGCACTAACCATAATTTTGATGCAAATAAGACCCTCTCATATATGTAATTTCTAAAGGAAATACTCTAGGTATTACAGTTTTGATTACATCAAGATGACGTCAGGCGTTCCACACTTTTGTAATAAACATAGAATATTAGCAATCTAGTTGTTCATTGGGATACTGTTGAGAGTCAGAGGCCAGGGGCACAGACTCTGAAAATTGAAGGCAGGTAGGAGAGTGCAGATACAACAATTTGACCACACTGGGCAGGCAGGAAGTGCAGTGGCAGCACAACAGACTATGGAGGGCAGTGGAAAGGGGGGCAGGGGCAACAAACCAACAATACAGGAATGACAAGAGAGGCTGTGGCAATATAAAAGACCATTGTGGGCAGAAGGAAGAGGCAGTGGTAACCATACATGCCAACAGACCCGTTTCAGCCAGGAAACGTCCAATGTTTTTAAGCTCAAATGGGCTTTATTTGATCTGTCTCCTATCTACAATCTCCTCTTTTTCAATGTAACTCAAAGGGGAAAATCAATACCCCAGTTTTTTTTCAAAATCTTCCTCTTACCAAGTTCAAAATGTTCGCAAGTATGGTACATTGGATCATGGTAGGCAGGAGGAATTGGGGTAGGGACATGGACTTGGATAACAGAGGACAGGAGGGACATGGAGAGGTGCACCAAACTGACCCTACAGGACAGGCATCAGGGTTTGCAGCAGCACAATACACCACACAGCGCATGCGGGACGGGAGTGCAGCACAACAATCCATAGAAAGGAATAAGGAGGGGACAGGACCATGCACATGGACAACAGAGAACAGAGGGGAACGAGGCAATGGTAGCTAGCTGACCACAATGGACAGACAGGAGAGAAAACTGCAGCATAACAGAACATAAAGGGCAGGAGGGACGGATCAGGGGCATTACAATGGAACAGACAAGCCAGGAGGGAGGGAATAGGGGTCTGCACATGGAAACAGAGGGCTGGGGGCAAGGGGGCAGGGCAGGAGCAGCAAGATGACCATGGAGGTCAGGCATGATGGGCACTAGAAACAAGACACACCATGGAGAGCAACAATGAGACTATGATGGCATACACACAGACCATGGAGGGAAGGTGGGAGGGGGTCAAGGGCAGCTAGCTGACCACACAGGGAAGGTGGGAGGGGCCATGGCAGCACAGAAGACCATGCATGGCAAGCGGGAGGGTTAGTGGCAGCACAATGGCTATGATGGGCAAGAAGGAGGGTCCAGGGGCATGCACAAAGGATCATGGAGGATAGAAGGGAGGGTCAGGACCTGGGCACAGACAAGAGAGTTCAGGGGAAGGGGCCACACAACAGAACGCGCGGGGCAGGCAGGAGGAGCAATTGCAGCACAACAGACCAGGGAGGGCAGAAGGGTGTGGCAGTAAAATGGACCATGGAGGACAGGAGGAAGGGGATAGGGGCATGGCATGTGGGCAGGCAGGATGGAGGGGGCAGGGACAGGTTACAGTCATCTGACAATGCTAGGCAGGTGGGAGGGGAGTGCCAGCTCAACAGAACACTCAGAGTAGATAGGAGTGGCAGGTCCATGAAACATGGTGGGCAAAAAGGATGGAGCAGGGGCATGCACAAAGACATCAGAGGGCAGGGGGAAGGGGAATAGGGGCAGCAAGCTAAGCACAGAGGCTAAGCAGGAGGTCAATGATGGGCCATAGAATTGGGCAATGGAGGGCAGGAGGAGTGGACTGGTACATTATGCTAAATGGAGGGCAGTGGCAGCACATCAGACCATGCATGGCAGGAGGGAGCAGGCTAGTCCATGGATTCAGACAACAGAGGATAGGTAGGAGGTGGATGGGGCAGCAAGCTAACTGTTCAGAGAAGGTGGGTATTAGGAACGTTATTGTTTTTTAAATGTCTGTCTGTTCGAATTACTTAAAATATGAACAAGTATGCAGCATAATCTCACTTTTATTCAGGAAGAAGAAGACATTTGTGACTGTGACCCTGGGCTCACTTGGCAGAAACACCCCCTGACCCTCCACCCCCCATCGCAAAATGTAATGCCCGTGAAAAGGGTAGGTGGACGCAGTGTTATATAGAACATAGTCCTGAGAGCACGATTGAAAATGAAAACAAGACATAGTATATGGTATAAACTATGCACCAAAAAGTGTGATATAAGATGAACCGGAACGTGAAATATAATATGCAATACATTGTGTGCAATGACAGATTCATTGGAGAGCGCGAGATAGCACAGGCACTAGCGCGTGCTATGCGATATGCGCCTTGGAGTGTAATATGCACAGGGCAGTGTTGTGTAACCTAACTAGTCTCTAAAGTTGTTATATAAAATATGTGCTGGGGAGTGTAACGTTGCATATGCACTGTGACAAAGATATGGATCCCAGATTGTAATATGTATGCATTGCGCTGTGCGTTATAACATAGGCATCGAGGAAGGCACATTAGATGGGGCAATATAACCCGTGCGAAGGCAAGTGAGGCATGACATATGCACGGGGTGGTGTTACAGTGCACATGGGCTAGAGAGTGTCATAGCATACGCACTAGCTGGTGGAATACAACACAGAGGTGTGAGGCACTTGGCGGGCACTGGTGGGTGTAACACAGCATTGGGCTCAGCCAGGAGCATGCTGTGACTCTCAAGTGAGGTTTGTCTCCTTTCCAGAGAGTAAAATAAAAAGTATTACACATCCGGCGGTGGATGTGTGTTTTATTAACCGTGAGGGGGGTTTCTTGCATAGTTTGGTCAAATTTTTGTCGAATCCCCTTTGAATGGCTTGGTGTGCGTGTATATTAAATGTGCCCGTCAATAGCTACCCATGTTTGGATAAATAAATGACAAGGGTGTCTACTTGGAGAGTACCCACCAGCGCTGGGATTAGGCACGGTAGGGCATCAGACACGTCAGAGCTTCACTAGCAGTGTAAATACATTCCATGTGGATTCATTCTATGCATAGTCGCCTTTTAATGAATATCACGCAAATTGTCATGGTGATAGGTACATACGGTTTGTCCAGCATGTCCTAGGTTTTTCTATAAATATATATTTTTTTTAAATAATAAAAGACAAAGGCCGGCTGTAAGGATCGCGGATGTTCTGCAGGAGCGTCTGGAGTCGTGAAGATGAGTCCACAGCCGTCCCCCGTGTCTCCCCGACTCTATCAAACTCTAGAGTGCGAGGAATCCACCGGGGAAAACAGGGAAACAAAACAAGGAAAGGTGGGGGGATCCGGTAAGTCTTGATATGTGATGTCGTCAGGAGGAACAACAGGAGCGTAAGAGATCTCCACAAGGCAAACAAGTAGATCTCCCAGCTGTAATATAAAGGTAGTTAGTGGTATACCTCTGTAACGCCCTCCCTGTGTCCCTACTTCTTTAGGTCCCCAACACCTACCGGTATATCGTCTGCTGCTAAGTAGAAGTATGTATGAACCAACAGGTGTGATCTAAATAGTAGTTCCTTAGGGTGCAGCTGCAGGGAATAAGTATATCAAGATTATACTCCTGGGAAAGTAGAGTATCCCTTTAATACCTGAGTAAGGCTGGGAAGATCTAGTACCTGGCTTGATAGTTAGAAGAGCGGGAAACCTAACCCCCCTGCTCAATGGTCCTCGCAATGTATCACCACCGGATTCCTGGTAGCTGCTCAGGATGATGAAGGGGATGGATATAAAGGTGACGGGAGGAAAGGATACTGGGGGCGTGAAAACCGGACAAAGGAAAAGACTCCAGCTAATCCAAACTTGGAGTACCTTAACAACAGGCAAAGCAATACTAAATGATATTCAAGTATAACACATGGATCAGCGAGGCGATAGACAGAGGACACCACGCTAGGCAGCGCTGGGAATGGAGAAAGCGCTCCGTCAATGTCAGACTACCTCTCAACACGAAGAAACGCGAGACAGGAAACCCCTGGACCTCCAACCACCCAGCAGACCTTACTTGGGTGAAGATGCCACAACCAGGAGCAACCCTCGTGAATATCCTGAAGAGAGAGGACACCTTCCACTGTCAGTAACGACAGGATCCACACGCTACAAACACCAGCGCCGAGGAACGTCCCCGACACCAAACAGGAAACCGGAACTAACAATACAGGAAGTCAGGCAACAGCACTTGTGACGGAAATGGGGCTCGATGCAAGAACGCGAAGCGGCGTGTATACGCTCTTTGCCCCTTATATACTTGCCACCTGTAGGGGCTGAATCGCGTGGCATGACAGTACTCTCCCCTCACAACACCCCCCCAGGTTTAGGTTTGTGAGGGTATCTCTGATGAAACACACGCACCAACCGGGGAGCATGCACGTCTCTCGCAGACACCCAAGAACGCTCCTCCACCCCATAACCTTTCCAATGTAGCAGATATTGAAGCGTTTTACCCATGAAGCGGGAGTCTACAATGGTGTCCACCTCGTATTCTTCAGTGTCTTGTATGGTAACTGGCGAGGGTTTCTTAGGGAGTCGTGTACCAGGTGCAACAGGCTTAAGTAACGAAATATGGAATACTGGGTGGATCTTAAGAGCTGCAGGCAGGTCGATCTTCACAGCCACTGGATTGATCAGTTTCATCACAGCATAGGGACCAATGTATTTGGGCATGAACTTGCGAGGACCACTGAGTCTGATGTGTTTAGTGGAAAGCCACACCTTGTCCCCAGGGGCGTATATGGGTTCCAACCTCCGGTGTAAATCCGCCCCCTCTTTATATCGCACCTTCGCCAGATCAAGGTTGACTAATGTCTGTTTATGGACATCGTGTAATCTCTGCACTATGTCATTGGCTGCAGGGGTCGGGCTGCTAACAGGGATCCCTAGAGGCAACAGCCTGGGGTGAAAACCGTGTGAACAAAAGAAGGGGGTATGGAGGGTGGAAGAATGTGGACTGTTGTTATATGACAATTCTGCCATCCACACCCACTCATCCCACTCCTTGGCTGAGTGCAGAGCTTGGTTTCGTACATATTGTTCAAAGCACTGGTTGACTCTCTCTGTCTGCCCGTCAGATTGGGGATGATGACTGGAAGAGAGCCTAACGTCAATTTGCAGCAAGGCACAGAGGCATTTCCAAAATCGGGACACAAACTGGGCCCCCCTATCAGAAATCAGGACCGAGGGAAGGCCATGTAGCCGTACAACCTGCTGCAAAAAGATGGAAGCTAATGCAGCTGCTGTAGGTAACCCCGTTAAAGGAATGAAATGTGCTGTCTTCGTGAAGTGGTCTACCACCACCAGCAAGGTGTTATTCAAGCGCTTGGTGGCAGGTAGTTCCACTATGAAGTCAAGTGATACTGTGTACCATGGGCCGGGAGGTGTAGCAAGAGGGAGCAGAAGACCCACTGGGTTCTGATGGGAACTCTTGGTTTGTGCACAGACATGGCATGACCGCACGTACTGCTCTACGTCCTGCAACATAGTGGGCCACCAGAACCGCTCACGTATGATCTGGATGGTTTTCTTAATACCAGGGTGACCTGACAAAGGGTGCGAGTGATACCAGTCCAGGACCTGTGTTTGTAAAGCAAGAGTGGGTAACACTACTCCCCCTCGGACACACACCAACCCATCTGTGCTGACCCACTCCTCCGCCCCCACAAAGTCAGGCATGGCCATCGAAAGTTGACTCCGCCGAATTCGAGCCCCGAAGTCTTCCTCCCCGAACACACCCCCCAAAATGCGCTCCTCCGGGATGACAAGGGGCGCGACCTCAGGCACATCGGGAAGGTGAAACCCTAACCTGGACAGGGCATCGGCCTTGCCATTCCTCCTCCCAGGGCGGAACCTAATAGTGAAGTCAAATTCACAGAAGAACTGGGTCCATCTAAGTTGCCTCATGGACAGCGCCTTGGTGGATTTAAGGTACTGGAGGTTGCGATGGTCGGTGTAAACCACCACAGGGAAACGAGCACCCAAGAGGTATTGCCGCCACTCTTCAAAGGCTTTCTTGATCGCCAGGAGTTCCTTGTCCCCCACCGCATAGTTGAATTCCGCGGGAGAGAACTTGTGAGAAAAATACGCAATGGGATGGCACACCCCGGTGTCAGGATCGACTTGACTCAGAACCCCTCCCACTGCCACTTGAGAAGCGTCCACCTCAACCACATAAGGCAAGGCTGGATCCGGATGGCTCAACACCGGGGCGCGCGTAAAGGCCTCCTTCAAACTCCGAAAAGATGTTTCAGCCGCAGTCGACCAACTGTATGGGACCCCCTTCCGCAAGAGACGCGTGAGTGGGATTGCCAATTCTGAGTAGCCGTGAATGAAACGCCGATAAAAATTGGCGAACCCTAAGAACTTCTGCAGGTCTTTCACAGAAGTAGGCGAGGGCCAGGCAAGAACCGCCTCGACCTTAACAGGATCCATACGAAGTCCGAGTGGGGAAACAATAAAGCCTAAAAAAGGTACCTCCTGAGAATGGAAAGAACATTTTTCTAGTTTGCAGTACAAATCATGATCACGTAGGCGTTCCAACACACGTCGAACGTGACCCACATGTTCAGTCATGGAGGAAGAGAATATCAGTAAATCATCGATGTAGGCGATGACATGGAGGTCCAGCATATCCCACAGGACCTCATTAATGAAAAACTGAAACGCCGCGGGAGCTTTGCACAGCCCAAAGGGCATCACTAAATACTCAAACAATCCGTATTTAGTACAGAAAGCAGTTTTCCATTCATCTCCCTCCTTGACACGCACTAGATGGTAGGCGCCTCGTAAATCCAATTTGGTGAAATAGTTGGCATTACGTACTCTGTCAAGGAGGGAGGAAATCAAGGGCAAGGGATACCTGTTTTTAATGGTCACCTCATTCAATCTCCGATAATCGATGCAACATCGAAGACCCCCCTCACGCTTAGGAATGAAAAACAGCGATGAGGAGGCAGGGGATCTGGAAGGCCTAATAAACCCCTTCTCCAGCATGGTGTCCAAGTATTCTCGGAGGTAAGTATTCTCCTTCTCGGTTAGGGCATACACTCTGCTGCAAGGGATTCGAGCCCCAGTCTCTAAATCGATGCGGCAGTCGTATACCCTATGCGGGGGAAGGACGTCTGCCTCTTTAGGATCGAACACAGTGCTCAAATCGTTGTAACACTCTGGCAGCTCGGTTCTGGTGTCAGTCTGATCCACCATAGAGGCTGCAAGACCTACTGGGACCCCAATATCACGAGGTTTGACAGGGCGAAACTGAAGTGTGGCTGCCTTCCAGTCAATGACTGGGTTGTGTGTCTGCAACCAAGGGATTCCTAAAAGTACTGGTATTTGAGGTGAACGAATCAAATCGAATTCAATATTCTCATGGTGATTCGGGTCTATATGCATATGGAGGGTGCATGTTTTGTGCGTGACGGGGCCTGAAACGAGAGAACGGCCATCAATAGTGATGACCGCATTGGGCACCTTCTTTTTGACACATGGTATAACGTTGTCAATTGCCCACTTCTCGTCCATAAAGTTACCAGAGGCCCCAGAATCTATCATGATGGCCACATGCAAACCCAGGTGTTCTACTGAAAGGTATGCTGACACATAGAGGTGAGTGACTGATCTAGATTCAGGGTTAGAGGAGGAGACTGTAAGGTCAGAAACGCCCAGGAATCCTGTCTCCATGTTTCCTAGGCTTTCTAGTTTCCCGAAGACTTTGGAGGTAAAGGTTTTACAGGGCATGACCGTAGGAAATGACCGGCCTTACCGCAATAAAGACACAGTCTGTTGGTGCGACGTCTCTGTCGTTCTTCTGGAGTTAGGGGCCCTCTCACTATTCCTATTTGCATAGGTTCACTATCCTCAGGAACTTTGACCGCCTCAACTCCTTTTACTTTGGTGAGAACAAATCGCTGATCTCCTTTCCCCTTTTCCTGCTTCCTTTCCTGAATGCGATGTTCAATTTTCACCACCAGGTCTATCAACTCAGGACAGGCTGCAGGAAGGTCCACTATCTGCGAAAGGGCGTCTTTTAAATCGTCACGTAGTCCCCTGTAAAACAGTGTACCACGCTTTTCTTCGGGCCAATTGGATTCAACTACCAGTCTCTGAAATGTAGTGATGTAGGCAACCAGGTCTTGATTGCCTTGTCTCAGAGCCAATAGTTCAGAGTCTGCAGAGTGGGTATATGTGTGTCTATCAAAAAGCTTACGAAATTCCTTCTTAAACTCGGTGTAATCATATAATAAAGGGTCATCCCGGTCCACTAGCGGTATAGCCCAGTCCGCGGCCGCCCCACAAAGGTAGGAAACCATAAATGCAACCCGGGCCTGATCTGTAGGGAAGCAGGTGGCCTTACTTGAAAAATGCAGCTGGCAGTGGCTAAGAAAGGCGGCACACCGCGAAGTATCCCCGGAAAACCTTTCTGGAGGGGCTAACGGGATGGAGGTAGGGGTGGTAACCTGTATTACTGAGTTGGGTGGATCAGCTCTCCCTCCCACAGCCCCTATCTCCTGTCGATGCTGGAGGGTATCTATTCTGGCAGATAATGCCTGGGTTTCCGCTTGCAGATTGCCGAGCATGCCGGCGACGTCTGCCAGCGTAACCACACCTAGCTCCATGGCGCTCGGGCAGAATATTCTATATTGGCTTCGCGTTCTGTAAGGATCGCGGATGTTCTGCAGGAGCGTCTGGAGTCGTGAAGATGAGTCCACAGCCGTCCCCCGTGTCTCCCCGACTCTATCAAACTCTAGAGTGCGAGGAATCCACCGGGGAAAACAGGGAAACAAAACAAGGAAAGGTGGGGGGATCCGGTAAGTCTTGATAGGTGATGTCGTCAGGAGGAACAACAGGAGCGTAAGAGATCTCCACAAGGCAAACAAGTAGATCTCCCAGCTGTAATATAAAGGTAGTTAGTGGTATACCTCTGTAACGCCCTCCCTGTGTCCCTACTTCTTTAGGTCCCCAACACCTACCGGTATATCGTCTGCTGCTAAGTAGAAGTATGTATGAACCAACAGGTGTGATCTAAATAGTAGTTCCTTAGGGTGCAGCTGCAGGGAATAAGTATATCAAGATTATACTCCTGGGAAAGTAGAGTATCCCTTTAATACCTGAGTAAGGCTGGGAAGATCTAGTACCTGGCTTGATAGTTAGAAGAGCGGGAAACCTAACCCCCCTGCTCAATGGTCCTCGCAATGTATCACCACCGGATTCCTGGTAGCTGCTCAGGATGATGAAGGGGATGGATATAAAGGTGACGGGAGGAAAGGATACTGGGGGCGTGAAAACCGGACAAAGGAAAAGACTCCAGCTAATCCAAACTTGGAGTACCTTAACAACAGGCAAAACAATACTAAATGATATTCAAGTATAACACATGGATCAGCGAGGCGATAGACAGAGGACACCACGCTAGGCAGCGCTGGGAATGGAGAAAGCGCTCCGTCAATGTCAGACTACCTCTCAACACGAAGAAACGCGAGACAGGAAACCCCTGGACCTCCAACCACCCAGCAGACCTTACTTGGGTGAAGATGCCACAACCAGGAGCAACCCTCGTGAATATCCTGAAGAGAGAGGACACCTTCCACTGTCAGTAACGACAGGATCCACACGCTACAAACACCAGCGCCGAGGAACGTCCCCGACACCAAACAGGAAACCGGAACTAACAATACAGGAAGTCAGGCAACAGCACTTGTGACGGAAATGGGGCTCGATGCAAGAACGCGAAGCGGCGTGTATACGCTCTTTGCCCCTTATATACTTGCCACCTGTAGGGGCTGAATCGCGTGGCATGACACCGACCCCGGGGGATGGGATCCCCGGGGCCATAAGTGGCCAGAGGAGGGGGCAACGCAGCCCCCTCCTAAAGAATTAAAAAAAAAAGGCCATGGCCCGGGGGCTGGGGTACCCAAGGCCGATTAAGGCCTTGGGAGCGCCAAATTAATTTTTTTCAACAAAAAAAATTAGGGTGCAAGCCCTGGGGGATGGGGTCCCAGGGCCAGTAAATTAGAAAAAGAAGGGGGGCCACACAGCCCTCCTTCTTAAAAAAATAAAATAAATAAAATACCGGCATCGCGCCAGAGGCCACGCCCCCTCCTTGCAGCACTCTGCAAACGCGCCCCCTGGCCATTTGTAAATTGGGGAATTAATTCCCCTTCAATACTGAGGGTCCCTGAGGGCCAACTAGCCCAACAGGTATCTCCAGTATGCGCCAGGGAGCTGCGTTGCAGACAGGTGTTCTGAGGCCACGCCCCTTTTTACACCTCTATGCAACGCAGCTCTGTGGCGCTTACTGGAGGTACCTAGTGGGCTAGTTTGACCCTAGGGACCCTTAGGATTCAAGCGGACTTAATCTCTCAACTTAGAACGGCCACAGGGCACGTTTACACAGTGGTGAAGGGAGGGGACGGGGCCTGAGGTGTCGTGTTCAAACACGGCCTGTAGCGCGTTTTAAGTTGGGGAAATATTTCCCTTTCAATCCTGAGGGGCCCTGGGGGCCAACTAGCCCACCAGGTGCTTCCAGTAAGCGCCACTGCTCTGCGTTGCAAAGAGGTGGTGCAGGCCGTGCCCCTTTTTACACCTCTCTGCAATGGCGCGTACTGGACGCGCCTAGTGGGCTACTTTGCCCCTAGGGATCCTCAGGATTCAAGGGGACTTAATCTCCCAATTTAAGAAACGGCCACAGGGAGTGTTTACACTGTGGGGAAGGGAGGGGATGGGGCGTGAGGTGACTTGTGCAAACACGCCCTATGGCGCGTTTTAAGTTGGAGAAATAATTCCCCTTCAATCCTGAGGACCCCTGGGGGCTAACTAGCCCACCAGGTGCTTCCAGTAATCGCCACTGAGATGCGTTGCCGAGAGGTGGTCCAGGCCATGCCACTTTTTACACCTCTCTGCAACGCAGCTCTGTGGCGCTTACTGGAGGTACCTAGTGGTAAACTGCTTTGCTTCATTGAAGCGAGAGCAGGGAAACCTGGCACCGGGGGATGGGGTCCCCAGGGCCTTAAAGGGGCCAGAGGAGGGGGCTGCACAGCCCCCCTCCATAAAAAATCAAAAATTTTAAAAAAAAGGGCCATGCCCCGGGGGATGGGGTCCCCGGGGCAAATTAAGGCCTCGGGAGGGGGGCCACGCAGCCCCCTTCCTGATTTTCTTTTTTTCTATAAATGAAAATTGGGGTAGGTCCTCAGGGCCAAAAAAAAATAGAATAAGAAGGGGGGCTACACAGCCCCTCTTCTAAAAAAAAGTAGAACAGAGTGTTGTAAAAAGGCGCGTGACCTCTGAACACCTCTCTGCAACGCAGCTCCCTGGCGCATACTGCAGGTACCTGCTGGGCTAGCTGGCCCCCAGGGGACCTCTGGATTGAAGAGGAATTAATTCCCCAACTTAAAACGCGCCACGTTTGCACACATCACCTCAGGCCCCACCCCCTTCCTTCACCATTGTGCAAATATTCCTCTAAAATCAGCTGAACTACGAATTCTGATTTACTCACCTGTTATCAGGAGAGAACCCAGTGCTTCATCTTTTAGAGCACCACTGATCATGAAAAGTAATTCTAAGTGTACTTACCAGTAACTTGTATTTCCTTCCATTGGAATCCATTGTGTGATTTTCACCAGAAAAGTTTCTAGGTGTCCATTTTTTAAACGAACAAATATTCCTCTAAAATCAACCGAACTACGAATTCCGATTTACTCACCTGTTATTAGGAGAGAACCCAGGGCTGCATCTTTTAGCCCAGCACTGACCCTGAAAAGTAATTCTAAGTGTACTTACCAGCAACTTGTATTTCCTTCCATAGGAATCCATTCTGTGGTTTTGAGCAGAAAAGTTTCTAAGTGTCTATTTTCACAAACTAAAAATATTCCAAAAAAATTGTCTGTATGACTTAAACACATTCTTTCAACTGTTTACAGGAGATTGGCCAGTCCTGGATCCAGGATCCACCACTGAGTAAGAAAAAGTAATGATAACACTACTTACCTGCTAAGTGAATTTTCTGCCATAGGATAACATTGGTGATTCTATGTGAAAATTTGTCTAAGTGTCAACTTTTAAAATACAATAATCATTCCAGTGATGTCATTTGAGATGTCATCAGTGATGTCACTGACCATGTCATGAATGATGTAATGTGTGACAATCATCAGTGGTGGATTGCGGGCGCGCGAGATGTAGTTAGTACAACTAACTATATCGGAGCAATTTCAATGGTTTTGTTTGAGTGAAATGTCCAGCTAGCTATAACAGCCCTAAAACCTATTGTTTTTTCAGTGAATTTCTAAGGTTTTTTAAAAGCTAATTACTAACTATATTAGGCCTGAAACCTATGATTTTTTCAGTGAATTTCAAAGGTTTTTTAAATGCTAATTCCTAACTATACCAGGCCTGAAACCTATGTTTTTTTCAGTGAATTTTATATATATATATATATAGATATATATATCGTACACAACGGCACCTACCTGGGTTTTGGATGACACTGAAGTCTGGCACTATTTCAATCGACTACCATATCCATCAGGCAATATTGTGACGCCCACATGGGCGGGACTTCACTATTGAATAAAATGGCAGTTTCTCTAAAAGTCCGCCATTGCTACATTTCTGTGCCAGTGAACAAGAGCAATATATGCTCGAAACGCGTATGGCTAAGCAGAATACTGATGCATGAGGCATGAGGCATGAGGGCAGTTTGTACTGGGCGGCTGCCGGTGGTGTGAGAGCAGTAACCCCTTCTTGTGCGACGTCTCCTCTGGGCAACCTGTGTGTACGATGTTTAGCGGCTGGTCCGGCCGCGGAGAGGTCCCGCCGCCATAGAGGGCAGTACAATCAGGTCCAGTATTCAGACCAGGCCAGTCCTTCTGAATCTTTCACAGAACTAGGAGTGTTCTTATGGAAGTTTCTGTGGGTGCCACTTTTATGACAAGTGCCAGCCTATTTGTGGGAGTCCCTTTCCTTGTGTACCTCCAAACTGGATAGGCAAGCCTAGCCGTCAGCTCCATTTGCCAGTGATAAGGCAGGCAGTTACAGATGTCAGGAAGGAAGTGGGCACATCCCTCAGATTCACTTTGAAGGCTGAGTACATCCCCTCAGGAATTCTGGTCAGGAGACGAACACTCTAGTTCCCTACCTGGAAGAAATACACATAACACCACAGGAGAGCCATTGCAGCCATCTCATTCTAGACACTGGCTGAAAGGCATATTTAGTTTTGGCAGGGAGATACCAAACTTTATAAAAGTAGTGTTTTTAGAATAATTACATAGAATTTGAGTTATATATGGCGGCAATTCTGCTTGCTGTAAAATCAGGATTGTGAGGGAGGAAAACTTTGCGTGCAACATTGTTTTTGTGAGGCGTGACTGGTAACATGGTCACTGTTAGGTTTTTGGACCCTCAACAATTCGAAGACTAGGCTTTTACCCTTATGGTAGAATCATTTTCAGAAAAGGAGACACAAAGTTGTCCAGGATAAAGAAATGTGAGACAAAATGAAAAAATGCCAGGAGAGGATGAAACATTAAATGCACATGCAGGAATTGTCAAGCTTCCATCTCAGTGGGGCCAGTGGGCCAGTGGGTGAGGATAAAGATGCCATTAATCATTGTGAAAGGATGTACTGTTTGGTCTGAACCCAATAGTATAGCTAAAGTAATGAAGTCAACAGTGAGAGTTCAGTAAGAGAGAGTGTGCAATTTGTCAATGGGTGCTATGTTCTGAAGCGATGAAAACTCAGTTGCTTGTCCTAGGGAGGAATGACTAGTATAGCCATGGGGGAGGATTTCCTAGAGGATGCTTTAATAGCCGTTAGTTGGTAAGTAGATCCAGAAGGTAAGCTGGTGGTCCCTGAAAAGAGTAGGAATCACTTCCACATGGTCACACTGAATGGGGTCCCTGTCACTGCTCTGAGGGATACGTGTGCCATCCAGACTACAGTATTAAAAAGGCTGGTTTGCCCAGAATAGTGTCAGCCTGAAGAGGGTGGCAGGGTAAGGGATGCCCATCAACAGGGATCTATCAGGCTTTGGATTTTGGTATCTCTAAAATGGAACTTGCCCACAGAAGAGTAGTTGTCAGCCCTGACCTACTCTAGACTACATTATAGCAGTGTGCTCCCACAAGTGACAACACATCTAGTTGGGGTGGCTGCCCAGGGAGCCCAAAAGCCCAGATTTCTAGGGTCATTGTCCTTCAGTGAAGTGTCCAGAGGCCCTGAAGAAGACAAAGGATAGGGGGAGGAGGCCAACCATAATGGGAGAACCAGAGAGGGCCAGGGTTACCCGCTCTGATAGGAGAGGATCCTAAGACTAGTACTAGTGAGGCCCCCGCTCATCTAGAGGCACTATCTGCACTATCACAGCAACATCACACAGGGGACTAGGCCTAGGCGGAATTAATATTTCCACCTGCAGAATTTGGGGAATTTGGTAATTCCATGTTACACTTGTAATGATGAAATACTTATTAATTCTGCTGCTAAGCCAGAAGAGCTAATCTGCCGTATATGTGTTTCTAAAGGGGGCTTGAAAAAGTAGCAGCCACTCTATGTTTAGGGATCCCTGCAGATAAAAATGAACTCTGCAGTGGTTTTTAAAAGAAGAGGTACTGCTCCCTCTTGCAGATCGGTTTAGAAGCCACTACAGTACATACATCTTGGTACCTTTACATACTCTGCAGTGATTACTCTGTGCACAGTGTAATATTCTGTGAGCACGCTAGTTTCTGCTTTATCCCAGGTGGGGTCTGCATATATATATAGAGAGTTCCCCATAGACCATGCTAGTGGCTGAGGCTGAGCTTGCCAGAGCAGCAGTATTGTCAAAGGCAAAATTTGAAGGTAGGCCTAAAATAGTGGAGGTGGTCTAACTCCCCACTGGGAGCGGACTTGACAGGAGGATATGAGGCTGGTATTTACCCTGTTAAGGTAGAAGGGTTTTCCACATTAGCTCCCGAGAAATGGCTCTTGTTCATTGCCTTGTACCCAGTAGAAGCTTCTATATGCAAATGTAGCTTTTTTGCATTGTCACCCCCTTTCTATCTGGATTTAATGCTGTTTTTTGCACTGCAGTCCATCAAATTCATGTATCTTGCATGTGCTTCTGTTCTGTAAATGTGTCATGAAGTTATGATAAGCAAGACCATGCGAAAACATATTCAGCGATTGTTTATTGAGTTGTTTAGAAATTATTCCAAGCATGTCATTAACATTCTAACTGTTCCACTTCAGAATTCTATTATTTTATTTACTTTAAGTACTTGATTTTCTACCTCTTTATATTATTTCTTTATTGTAGCTTTATGTTCTGTAACACTTAAAGGCCAGACTCCATTTTGTGCAGGCCAAGACTCCATTTTCTGCTCAGTAATTGGCCTGTCTAACTTTGACTTAAATATGATCTGTTCTGATCTTTCACAGTACTCGTGATAGTTTGAAGCTATCCAGACAAGGACTTAGATAAAAGCCTAAGGTGACATAAGTCTGAGACAAGTATCTCTGGCATCTACACACCAAAGTCAGACAATGAATACTTAAAATAAAAATTAGCTAAAGATGACACAAAAGATTAGGGCTCTTTACAGAATTTACTTGTTTTTCTCATGCTGTTTCATACCGGTTATGTCTGGAACTGAGTGGAAACTTACACCAGTTTGAAGATATGTAGGCTGATCCAGATGGGCACAGCACCAGATGCCACCTTAACTGAAGATGTTGCCAGCTAGACTCTCTGACGCCCTGCAAAGGATTTGCCTACACTGACTGCTGCCAGGGTTGTGTTCCCAGTCAGACGTAAAGTTGTGACCCTGGCCCTGTTCTTAAAATTGCTGGCAAGCCTATCTAAACAGACAATAAATCCTGTTGCTCCAGGTTTGTGCACCAACTCTGTATCTCAAGAAATAGAATTATTATTTATTCACCTGCTTGAACTACCATGGTGCCTAGATATACCATAGTGAGGGTGTTAAGGGCTGCAAATTGTGATATTACACTTTTTCCCTCTTCTTTTCACGGTTCAAGAAAAAGCTTAGCTACTTTGATTTCTTATATTCAGTGATGTTACCACATGATATTGTCAGCACTTGTTCAGGAGTTTTAAAATAACTATTTTTATATAAATATGTTGAAATGCATAGTCTGTGGATAGTGATCCTTGAGCATGTATCTCATGAATGAACAATCTTTTGGATTAAAACTGCTCTCTGTTAATAAAGGAGAAAGCAAATACCCACATGGGCAAGTATTCTCAGTGGGCTGCACAGGGCTTCAGTAACCTGCTGGCACTACTAATTGTTAGTGTACTAAACTCAGTGTCCCTGCACCCATGGGTGGGAATCTATAATGTGCAGACTAGGCCATATAATTACTTTACACAACATGCACATTGGGCCATTGTATATGCTCTGACTCCTAAAAACATGTCAAAATTGGCTGAACTCCTGATTGTCATCATTAACTTACCTATGTATCCTTAATATACACCCATGGTCTGTAAGTTAAATGTCACTAATGGACCTTGTGTTACGAACTATAGTAACAGTGCAAACATGACTTGCAGGCGTACAACTGTGGCCTGTCTGTGCAGTTTATGTGCTGTTTTAAAACTGCAAATTCATCCTCCCAAAATATCCCCTTTTGGCTGATCTAAACCCTTTCAAATGATCATGAACCCGTGTGCACAGTATTTGATAGTAGGAAACATAAAGTTTTATTGTTAGACATATCCTTACAGTGACAAGGTCCTGTAAGCTATTTTCACTGGTGCAGGTTTAGCTGTTCCATAGGAAAGCATTGGGATACAATATTAAAATGAATATTATTTCCACCTTGTAAACTGCTACAAACTACATATTGGACTTTTTAAATGATTTATTAGATTCCCAGTTGACTGTTACTTGTGGCCTCTCATCACAACTAGATTTAGCTAATATCTGGGCCTGGTCTATCATTTGTTTCCCTAGTCAGACATTAATAGTATTTGTAAAGCGCAGCTTTCAGTCCAGGGAGTGTCTTGGCACTAGTACGGAACACACTGAGATAGGAGAGCAGCAGAGTGTTCAAACCAGTCAGATGAGTGAATCAAAGATGACTGGATCTTTGTCTGGGGCTACAAAGATCCAGGTTTTTAGGGGTTTATTGAAAATAGACTCTGACTGAGGGAGTCTTAGATGGGTGGGTAAGATATTCCATGCTTTGGTCCCCAGGACAACCATCGATTTGCCCCTTCTGGATGTCAAATGGAAGCTGGGTGGCACGAGAAAGTTCTGATGTGTTGGGTCACATACAGTTTGACTCTGTTTCTGAGGTACTTAGTCCTGATGACCTGAACGTTCTATAGCTGATTACTAAGATCTTAAAAAGGATTCTTTTATATTTGGGTAGCCAGTGTAAGGAATTCAGAGCTGCTGATGCTGAGGACCATTGAGGCAATTTTAGTACTAGGCGGGCTGCTGCGTTTTGGAATAATTTTTTCAGGCCCACCTTATTGGTGCATGTGTACAGGCTGTTGAAGTAATTTAGATGGGACAGGATTCGGGCCACTGCAATTGTCTTTCTAGCCGTGCCTGGTAGCAGTTCGAAGAACTTTTTAAGAGTCTTTATCATGTGAAATCATGTGCCGGCTACAAAGAGAGCTTGCTGATGGAAGGATAGTGAGGTATCAAATTTTATCCCCAAATTCCTCACAACCTTCACTGTATTTGGCGGAGGTGGAGGGTCATTCAGCCACCACTGCTTGGGCACAAAGGTTTTAGATTTGCCTAGCAGCATGATCTCAGTTTTTGGGCTATTGCATTTGAGATGGTTTGATTGCATCCAATGGATGACGGCAGAGAGGAAGCGCTGAAGTTTCCCTCTGCCTCAGTATTTATCTAAAGTTGGATCAGCTGAGTGTCATTAGCATAGGATAAAGTCTCAATGTTAAAAGATGAAATCAGGATGTCATAAGAGACCGTGTCAAACGCGGCTGATAAATACAATATAATCAGCACTGCAGTCTTCCTTTGATCCAGGGTGAATTTCAGTGTTTCCTTGGCCATGCACCAATCCCAGTGGGAGAGATGCTGCCCCTAGAACTAGCTTTGAGCGACCACAGAGGAGGGATTGAGCATTTCCCTAGCCACACCTATAGAGTGGGCACAGGTGTGCTACACAAGAGAAGAACAATTCTGTCATGATGGATTTAGATAGAGAGGGTGCTGTGAAATCGTTTGCAGCAGGGCAAACAGGGACTGTTAAAAAATGGGTAGCGTTACTCCAGGAAATATTTTCACTGTTGCATAAGAAAGGGTCAGGAGATACCCAAATGCACCAGCTAGTGCTATAAATAAATGTGTACCATGGACACCATCTTCAGAACACTACTAGACTTGTGGAAGATGGAAGAAGGGCTCTTTTTAAAGACCTCTGGAGGATCGGGAAACCTGACAAATCAATCTGACAAAGGTGTGTTAACACTGGGCTAAAGATACAGGTTGCTCCCGCTTACACTTTTTCTGCAGCAGCAAATCTTTTTCAGAAGGAAATATATATCGCGGAGAGGCTATCCGGCTCCATAGAGCCCTGTTCTGGTACAACATTCAGCCTTTCCCGCTGGAGGAATCCAACCTCCCAAAAAGTGACTAAGACTGAAGGTAGAAAATTTTATTGAGAGAAGGCTCCAAAGGTTTCCTGCTGGAGAGGAACCTTCCTTGGGTGCTAAGAGTGAATTTCTCCCATTGGTGCTTTCCTGCCAAAAGTCAATGGCTGCGTCAGTACCTCGTCCGACAGCTATCTGTTCTTATGAAGCTTATCTCGGCTATAGCCTGTTGCCTTGCCCACCTACGAATTTTTTACTTTGTTAAGTCAGAAGGGAAAACTCCTGACATGGATCAACCTGGTTTCTGTATCTAACCCATGCTCCATTGTGGTTGGTTTAAAATTGCACTTAGGTCATGATGACTCAAGTTGGCGCTTAACACTTTTTGGTGCTGTTTTATTGCACACCAAATTCATATCTCTGGTTTCACTAATTCAATTCAACAATTCAAACTTTAAAAAACATATCTCTGGTTTCTCTCATTCAATTTTTGTCATTTTGGTGTCATTCTGTTCATTAAATTATAATCCCTTTTTAAAAATTGCAGTGAGATGTCTATATTTTCTATGGTGAAGCATGTCTCCTCTGTTCCATAGCTCCCAAGTGTTGAGCTCAAGTTTAAATTACTAAACTTTTTACTGGAACACAAAAGAATAGTAACAATATCATTAGGGGTAGACTACCATCCACTCCAACAAATAATCCACTTTTTCACAGCCCTAGTTAAGTTTGGAAGCCCACAAGGATGGTATTTAAAAGTAGAACATGTTCAAATTTGAAGTTGACTTGTCTTTCCAGAGACTAGTATTAGAAGGCTTTTTACACTGTTGAAAGGCTGGTGATCCACTGGGAAACATGGGAAGCAATATTAAGGGCCTTTTTATGAGTACCGTGGTCCTGGGACTACCGTACTCATGGTGGCAGTCCGACCACCACCATCCATCCATGGTATCACTAGTGTGGGGTGTGACCGCCACAAGACTGCCGCCTCTGTCAGGATCAACGATCCTGCTGCGGCGGTGGCCTTCAAAGGGCCTGAATATGCTGGTGGTGCTGATGCTGGCACCTCTGAGCATACTACGACCTGCATTTTCAGTGCCCATTTCACGGGGGGGGGTGCAAGTTGCGAATTGCAGGTGATGGGGCCCTAACAGGGCCCCCAGCCAAATCTGGCCATGGGGGTGTGTGCCCTCCTAGAATTGCACATTTATTCCTGCAAGGTGTGGCATGCACAACATGGTGCATGCCACACCGTGCAGGATGGTGCTACAGGCTCTCCTATTAGCCTATCATGCAACCGCCTGACACACAGATGATGGACGGAATGCAGAGCAAATCAAACATTCACCCCCAGTCAAGAGATCTGGGTTAAATCCAATCTTCTTTAGCTCACCGCCACAGCACCGCAGATGCACCACAGGTTTGGCGGTTTTCCTGGAACCACGGCGGTGGTGGTCCCATCCAAATACCACCAAGCTCAAAATAAGGCCTTAAAATTTTCTTCTGTCCATAGATTAGGACTGGCTAGAAATATCATTAAACTATTTTTTTTTATATTTGTTAAAAATTCAACTCTGTGGTGAAGATTTTTTTATAAATATTAAGGAAAAGTAAATTTTAGAAAGTTACCATTTTCTTCCCTGAATTTGCATTAGCTCTGTAGCAGTGTTCCAATGTGTACTTAGCACTGATGAGGTGTGAAAACAGCTCCCAGGGCAGAGACAGTGAGTTGGGTATGGGGAGTTGTTTTCTTTTTCCATGGCAAGAAGACCAGTTGGGGAGTATTCAAAATCTTAATTTTCTTTGAAGAGGCCTTCCTTGTCATAAGCAAATGTTAGGTGGCTGATGTAAACGCTCTTGAAATATTCTTGTCTGATGCTGTCCTATATGGAGAGATCTATCTTCAAAGAGGCCAGGCAAACTAGATTCAATCATTGCATTTGAGGCTCCTGTATTGCCCATATTTCCATATTGGCTTTGTGGACATCACGAAACAGTGCTACTGTGGGTAATTTGCTATGCCATGCTTTGCATTGCTAGCATCTTCTGTCCCGGGGTCAGCTACTTTGCTATACATGTATGGTGTTCTAACATAAAATGATTTAGAATATTGTGAGATGCAAATATTGTGCTGTAAATATTATGATGTTAAGAATATTATGGGAGTGAATATTGTTTAATATTGTGAAATATATTGTGTTGATATTCTATTAATATGTATCGTTATATTTGTATTTGTGCATTTTATAAAGGAATAGAGTAGGGGGTAAACTGTAAAGTGTATTGGTATTAATTAAGACTAGTTAATGGTGAATTTATTTCAAATAAAAGTGTAAGCTAATTTTTTTAAATACTACATAATTTTGTTTTTAAAATGTTTATTTTTTAAATAATTTCTGTTGTTCCACAAATAATAATTGTTTGTTATATGATAATATTTATTCATTTACCTTTTTTTCTAATTGACATGCATTTACATTTCAAATAATATTTTTGTAATGGTTGTTATACAAATGCATGTCAATTGTTTTATTACAATTTAATTTTTTAAAATTTTCAGTTATTTTTTTTTTAAGTTTAATAATTATTATTTTGATTGTCAATTTTGTTGTTTGTATGACTTTCTTTTATGTTTATTGTTGTCCTCAATTTAGTATCAGTATTATTTCACATCATTTTTTGTTAGTTAGTTGAGTACTCCACCCCTAATTTATTTCCTTAAGTTAGTAGTGTTTATAGTTTGAATAAACCACTCCAAACTACAACACCTTGTAAAAAGTGATCAGTTGAGTAAGAATAGTGAAATTATCACCCACTCAAAGTGCAACACTTTCCTCAAAGTGGTTTACTTTGAAATTGGAATAGTAAACATCACCCCACCACTTTCTCAAGAGTAAATACTTTTCCAAATGTGGTTAGGTTTGGAGTGTGAATGCTAAATCTGGTCAACTCCAGCATGTTCGCCAAATATGGTTAGGTATGGATTGGGTAGCCAGGGAGACCTGTTAAAGAAAACCCTGGAAAGACAATCATGGGTAACAAAGGCCAACAACGAAGATGGGTAGAGCACTTTGAGGTATTGCTGAACCAGCCCGTGCTGCAATCTCTACCACACATACAGTTAGCTGACAAGGACTTGCTAATCGACTACAGTTGACCAACCAATGAAGAAATACTGCAAGCCATCAAACATCTGAGAAATGACAAGGCAGCAGGATAACTCCGATATTAACCCCCAGCAAAGTGTTCAACTGAGTCATCCTGAACAGAATGAAGGAACAAGTCAACGCTCAGTTGCGAGACGAGCAAGCTGGCTTCTACGAAGATAGATCCTGCACAGTCAATGGAATGGAACTCCCCTCTATGTTAACTTGATAAACTATGAGAGTTCATTCAACATCATGGAAAGAGAGACCCTTTAGAAAGTTCTCCACCACTACAGAGTGCCAGATAAAATTATAAGAGTCATCTGGAACTCTTATGAGTGAATAACCTGAAAGATAGTCCATGAAGGACAACTCACAGAAGCCTTCCAAGTGAGGCCTCTCACCTTTTTTCTTTCTTTTGGCCATAAAGTTTGTCATGAAGACATCCACAGCAAAGAGAAGAAATGAGATCCAGTCGACAACTTGGAAGATGCTTGATGACCTGGACTTTGCAGACGTCCTGGCCCTACTCCCCCATACTCATCTGTAAATGCAAAAAAAGGCTGACAATGTGGCAGCCACATCAGCACAACTTAACCTCAACAGCCACAGTGTAAAAGATAACATTCTGCCGTTTAACATGGCCAGCACAACTGGAATAACTCCTGCAGGTGATGCACTGCGAAGAGTTTGAGGTCTTTACCTTCCTGCATTATGTCACAGACAAGCAGTGATGCACAGACGCCAACGTCAAGGCAAAATCAGCACAGTAATGGATGCCTTTAATCAGCTAAATAAGATATGGAGCTAGAAGAACCTAACACTGCAAACCAAGATCAGGCTTTTTAACACCAATGTAAAAAAATGTTGTTCTGTATGGAGCAGAAACCCGAAGGACTACAGTGACCACCACCAACAAAGAACACAACCTTCATCAAACCTTTCAGAGGAAAATCCTCCAAATCCACTGGACAAACACCATCAGCAACAACAGTGTGTGGCAGCATACTTTCCAACTCCCTGCTCATGAAGAAATCCTTAAAAGATGCTCTGCCTGGATAAATCACAACCTCTGCAGGCCCACATCAATCACTACCCGGCAAGCCTGGACCAGAAACACTCAAGGCAAAAGTTGAAGCAGAAGGCCAAGAAACACCTGGCGCTGAGGCCTTGAGGCTGAAAGCAAGGATTACAACTGGAGTCAGAGATGACTGGAGAGTCCTGGTTGGAGGCCTATGCCCTAGGAGGAGTAGAATGTGTAAGGAAGTAGGCAATGGATTGGGAATCTCAATGTTGATTCCCCCCACCTCAGAATCCAACACTTTCCCTAATACGGTAGGTTTAAATTGGTATTAGTAAACCTGGTCCATCCAAAGCTCAACATTTCTACAAGGTGGCTAAGTCTGGATTAGGTAAAGTTATTTAATTTAATTGTTATGAGTTGATACTTGTGATAATGCCCCAAGATTAATTTATTCCCTTAATGGGGTAGTGTACACAGTGGGAATAGACCTTTCCAGAGTACAACACTTTTTAAAATGTGGTTGAGTTGGGTAAGAATAGTAAATTTAGGACCCCCCACGCAAAGTCCAAAACTTTTTCAAAAACAGTTTACCTTGAAATTTAAATAGTAAACATCCCACCCTCCACTCGCCCCCCCCAAAGTCCAATACTTTCCCCAATGTGGTTACATATGGAGTGTGAATGTTACATTTGGTCCACTCAAAGTCCAGCATGTTCTACCAATTTGTTGAGGTAGAACTGGGAATAGTAGTATTCATCCTCCCCAAAGTCCAATATTGTTAAGTTCCGATTGGTAATAGTAAACCTGATTCAATATTTATACAAGGTGGTAAAGTCTAAATTCGGGATAGTAAATTTGACCCTCCTCTTCAATAGTGCAACACTTCCCATAATGTGGAGCAATTGCCCGATGATGAAGCATGACAACCCTAGGGGTGTTTGAGGGCAACAAGAGGCAAGATATGTTCTTTCCCTTGATTGATGGGACCACCCCGCCTAGAACCTCAGTTCCTTCCTCTATTTTTTAAGGCATATGGATGACTACTTACATCCAACCTTTGGAACAGTGTCCTCTATTTGTTTTGGCATATCCCTAGTCTACACTACACCTAACGTTGATAAATTTGGAGTGGGATTAGAAATTCTTATGCCCCTCCCCCATCATGTCCCCCATCAAAGTCCAACATTTTACCCCATGAGGTTAAATTTGTTGTGGGAATAATACATCTGACCTCCTCAAAGTCTACCATTTTCCCCAATATTGTTCAATTTGGAGTTTGAATAATAATAATGATTTTCTTAAAGTGTATACTTTCATTAATGTGGATTAGTCTGGAGTGGGAATAGTAAATCTAACTACCAGCACAAAATCAAACATTTTCCTCAATGTTGTTAAGTTTGGAGTAGGAATAGTAAATATGAACCGCTAAAAGTACAATTTTGTTTCCAATATTGTTCAGTTTGGCATGTGAATAGTAATATGACCCTCTCTACTGTGGCATTTGCCTTATTACGAGTCTGGCAGTCGACGGATCACCCGACACGCAGTGTCACAGCAGTGGTGGTCTTCCTCACTGCCCTATTATGACCAGGGCAGTCAAGCTGTCCTGGGACCACCACAACCTCTAGGGATCAAAGATCCTTGGCGGTGGCACAGCAGTCTTGAGGCCGCAATATGCTTGGCAGGGCCACAGAGATTCCGCAACTCCACACTTTTTATGGTGGTGCGACTGCCCTACAAGGCCCTTGGATCCTCACGCATTTGTGGATGCACACAGGGGGGCACAACATGTACCCACCTGTATGCATGCACACCAGTACCTACCCGGCATGGACTGCACCAGTCCATGCCATGCAGGTACTGCCTTTGACCTTCCCATTGTGGTGCTTATTTCATATGCACTGCTCTGGGAATGGCAAATATTATCCCACCAGACAGGAGAATACTCCTAATCTGGTGGGCGGTTCAAACATGGTCCCGCACCCCCAAACTCATGATAAGGTCCTTAGGGAATAGGGAGTGGTGCCGCTGCCAGGGCGACTGACTCTGGAATCTTGGGATCACGGTTCGATCCCCAACGCCTGCGGCAGATTAGCCCAGCACCATGTGACTCTGGGCAATAGCTTGCTTAATCTTCCCGACGGCCTCCAACGCCTAGAGACCCTTACGGGTGAGTGTTTGCGCTTTACAAATGTGGATATAGTTTGCAGCTGGAATAATACACTTGATACTAATCAATTGTGAGGATTTCTTTACATTTTTATTTAATACCTTTAATATTTATAGAATTTATATACTCACGTCATTGTTTCTATATTTCTTTATTCATTTCTTTTCATTTTGTTTTCTTGTGCACAATTTGAAACATGTCTTTTTAATATATCTTATTTTTCCATTACACTATTTTTTAACTGATTACAAGTTTTTTTGTAACTTTTCTTAACAACAAATAAAAGAACATTTAAAATATAATATAGAATCATAAGCATGACATCTAGTCAATGTTTAACACAAAGGAGGTTTTTTTCACATACATTTTTAATCTAAGAACAACAGGAAAGTTGTAAGTATTTTTCCTGTATTTTTAATATTACATGTTTAACATTTTCCACATTGTTTAACATATGTAATTATAAACTTAGAAACAATCATAGGTATATTGTTTTATCTTCCATTAATTCTTATGGTATGAAAGACATTTTTTATTTATTTTTTCTGCAATTTGTTTCCTAGTTTCTTAGATTTTGTACTGGGAGGTGTCAACAGTTAATTAGTAATAGTAGCTTTTATTTTATTTTAATAATTTTTATTCCTGGGTTGGTAAGGCTAATTTGTTGATGTGATATATGCTAATTTAATATGTATTCCTCTGCTTTTCCCATTATGTAAGAATCTGTGTGTAGGTGATACAACGGTGTTTTGTTATTGAAATGCATGCACTTTTTTTAGTTGGATAATTGGTTTTTCTAAACATTTTTTATTGCAATTGTTCATTTTCCGTCTTTAGGTTTGTATTTTAAGTTACTTATTTTTTCAGAATGATATTTAAAGGTTTATTAATATTTAGAAACTATTTTTAAAAAGTATGTGTTTTTTGTTTTCAATAAAATTAAATTGTGTTGTTGTTTGAGTGGTGGTTTTAAGCATGGGTTCTTACTATACTTTGCATGCTAGGGATTCATGCATTTCTGTTGTTTGTTTGGACATTTGTAGCTTCATCATCATCATCATCATCATTTATTGTTGGCTTGGATGCATAACAGTCCATTAACGATAGACACAAATGACATGTGCACATAGGAATCTTTGTCCACATTGTTATCAAAGAAGATAACCAGCTGAGTGTTGTCAGAGTAAGACAGGATTCCAAAGCCAATAGATTTATTGAGTTTGGCTATTGGGGCCTCTTTTATATTGAACAAGGTGGAGCTCAAACAAGATCCCTGGGGTACACCTTTATCAATCATCATGGTGCGTGACAAAGTCACTTAACAAGATGACTTGAGACCTCTTTGCCAAGAAGTCTTGGAACCATGCCAGAGAAGTCCCATCGATCCCTATCTCATTTAGCCTAATCAACAGCTTATCATGTGACACAGTGTCAAAGACTGCAGCCAGGTCTAAGAGCACTATCACGAAGAGAATGTTAGCATCCAAAGAATATCTTGAGGAATCTGTCACTGCAACCAAAGCCGTCTCCATGCTCTGATCAGACCCAAACGCAGATTGAGAAGGGTCCAAGATATTATTTTCCTCCAAGTATCCTGTAAGCTGTTTGTTGAACAAACTTTCCAAAATCTTACCAAGAAATGGAAGTAAGGATATTGGCATATAAATATAGAGGATTGAGGGATCTAAATTGGCCTTTTTTTGATGAGGCATAATCTGTGCGTATTTCCAACCCATAGGAAATGTCTCTGTCTCTATTGATGCATTTTAAAAAGATCAAAAAATCTGCATAATCTGCATAGCAAGAAGCTCTGAGATCCTATCTGGACACGGATCAGAAGGAGAGCCAGATTTGGCCATTTTTATGGCTCTCTGTTTTTGTTAGCGAGAGAGAGTATTAATCTTTCCCAGACTGTGCCCATCTTTCCCAAGAGGAGCATTCAAATTCAGCTTAGTTTTAGGCTTATTAGAAAGCGAGGCAAAGTTTTGATAAATTGTCATGATTTTAGCTTTGAAGCAATCAGCAAGAGAGTTACATAATTGCTGAGAAGATATAATCGCAATTTCATTCTCATATGTTACAATACTTGTAGGAATTTGGTACCAGCACACTACAATGGGGCTAGTTTCTAAATTACACACAGCACATCTCTGTAGTGCGTTACTCCCAAATTGCTGTAGAATTGTTTGATCCATCTGGCTCTAGGCTCCTTATATGCCCAAGAAACATTTATATGTGCCCATCGTTGTGAGAAGTTGGCCTGGTATATGCTGTCCACTAATTATAGTGGGCATCCTGTACCAGTCCAAACAACCCCTTATTGGTTATAAGTTAAAGACAACCTTTATTAAAAGCTATCCTAGTGGTAGCTAGGGAGAGCAGCCTTCAGGCTAAGTCTTGAAGGAATGTAAAGCAGCTTGTTTTACCAGTCTATAATCTCTTGAGTGCCTAAATTAAAGACAACCACACCAGGTATGTATATAAAATATATGTATTTATTACTAAACACACCCTCCTAGTCTCTTTATGAGGCTAAAGGTCAAAACACATAAGTTACACTTCAAATATCACAGTAAAATAGCACAAATACACGTTAGGCCCTAGGGGGAGCCAAACCATATACAAAAATAGTGGTATAAGAACTACAACTTAATTAGACACAAGGCCTAGAGCCTGTAGAATCGCTGGGACTCCAAGGAACCACCCAAGGTAGTGACACAGGGGACCCACGGGGGCCATGTGCAGTGTGAGAACACAGCCGCAAGCTCCTGTTAGCTTCTATGGGGAAAGTCACATTTAGATTTTTAAAGATTAGGGACACTTAGAAGTGAGTCAGGACCAAACCCTTTGGGACTTAAAAATTTCTAGGGCCAACACCCATGGGAGCACTGGAGTACTCGTGTTACCTCACCCAGGGAAGCTGGGTGCATAGGTGTCAAATGGTGTCGGGTCGCGTAGTCGATTTCAATGAGAGCTGGCAAAGAAGTGCTGCTGCCGGGAAGATGCGAAGTGTCCGAAGAGATCCAAGCCTGGATCGAAGATGGGAAAAACCTGAAAGCAGAGGGGACAGAGTCTGGGTCACTTGCCAGTGACCAGGAAGGCGATAGGTGGATTGCCCACCGATGTCGGGTGATTTCAGGTGAAAGAGGTGAAGCTTGACTCTTTAGCCACGAGGACCAGGAGGCGTCGAGGACAACCAGGAGCTGAATTTGAGCTGTCCCATAAAGGATGTTGAGTGCTGCCGCATCTTTGCTCGGATTGGACACAACAAGCCTTGGCAACAGCAACCCACGCAGAAAGGAGAAAGATGCTTTGTGCAGACCAGCAAGGTCTGAGGGACTCACCACTTGGTTGGGAGTCAGGGCACATCAAGAGCAACCAGGGAAGCACAAAGAAAATCAAAGTTACCCCCTCAGGGTCCCACCAGTCGATGGACCACAGATCGCGAAGGTACCTCGAGAGAAAACACAAAATGGCGGCCCACGGGTCACTCGGGGTGACTAGGCCAACAATCGTCAGTGGATCTTCTGCTCATGGTGGTGGCTACAAATAACCCCAAGCATGACTTCAAGAAATGTTGAGAAGTCAATGCACTTGCAAAGGTGCACGGTGAACAGGTGTTCCGGTTCCACGCTACTCACAAGGGCTGCGGATCTCAGCTTTGCTCGGGACTCGGGTCGGCCTCTGAGATGTCTGGAAATACACTTCCTGGGCTACGATTACTTTAGAGATGGGCGGGAGCTTCGTAGATGCTGACCGGCAAAATGCTTCGTTGGTGCCTGCAAAGCAGGGGAGTCACTCCTTGACCCCAAGGGAGATTTCTTCAGTCCTCTAGTCTTTAGTAGAGCGTCGAACGCCCAGGATTCATCTTCAGAGTTTCATCCAGGGATGTCTAAAGTTCTTGTTACAGAGGTTCCTTACTTATACCTAAGGAAGGGGATGAACTAGCTCTGGGGACCCACCTTTGGGAGGGTTTGGAAAGAGGGGTGGCTACTAAGGGTGGGCGACAATTTCCATTCCGCTCGCGGAAATTGTGAAAATGTCAAAACATCCGCGATCCGCGAGGGGACGGAAATTGTCGCCCACCCTTAGTTATCAGGATCATCATACGATTTGTGCCACATTACAGGGTGCAGCCATCTTCAAGGCATAAAGTCTGCCCCGCCCAGCGGTGTCCACCATGGGTCCAGGAGGGCAGAATTCGAACATGGTTTTAATAAAGGCCCCTAAGATGCATATAAATACAAATGATCTAACTGGGTCTCAATGCTCAGTTAGTGGTTAACATGTGATTCAGTCACGGAACCCAACAGCGCTGATTGACATGAGGAGCAGCAGCGCCCATCTTTTCTCTGCCTTGCTGCCTGCTGCCACCTCCGGGGTGCAAGGTGTCCTCTGCCAGTGCGAGATGCAGGATCCTGCCAGACACCCCTAAGCTGTAGTTGTTGCCATCTTTGGGAAATGTACTGTGTGTACAATCACAGAATGTTATTACCGCTGGACCCAGATTATACAAACTGCACAAGTGCAAAATGGACGAAGCATTCACAGAAATCATCTTGCTGCTCGTGTTGCAAGAAGAACAGTGCAAAGATGTTCTAGAAAGAGCAGTCTGTTCTAGAGGTCCCTGAAGGAACCCACTCAACTTGGCACAGGGTCCAGTTGACGTCTGTCGTCTATGGCTGCAGTCTCGCGCTTCAGGTCTGAGCGTGGGCCGCACAGGCTGTGGAGAGACGTTCACTTATGCGTGTCAGGCCTCGCTCGGTGAGGTAATGTTTGCCTCCATCATTCGAGCCAACAAATGATGCGAAAACTCGGGATTTGTTTGTGCTAACGATTCAAGCAGAAAGGACTCTAAGGTAACCTTCCCAGGCCCCCACCGTGCCCTTCTCTCCCCCCATCCGGTGATCAGCTGCCTGATGGCGGCGGGAGTGTGGGACGCCGCGGTTTCGGCCAGTCCTGGCACCGAACCCTTCCCTAACCTTAAGCGGGCCTTTGAAGATGTTGGCCTTACGTTTCCAGGCCTTTCTGAACATATGCTTTGCAAGTACTGCCGAAGTGTAATGTTATAGTGGAGTTTAGTGAACCGATTCTTTGAGCAGTCAGTCCTGTACTGAAAAGCTTGCGCTGCGACACCATTAGGATTATTACCCAATGTGCAGACACATATACATGCTGGGATAGAAGTATATTTATCGATCTAACCAGGGCCGGACTGGGAACCACAACCGGCCCTGGCAAAGTGCTTGGTCGGTCCCCCTCCGGGGTGGGAGGGGGTTAAGGGGTGCCGCCGAGCTCTTTGCCAGGGCCGGTTTTCGGCCGATTTTGTTACAGGGCCGATTTTGCAGGGGGATTGCCCGGTGTCCTCTATGGCCAGTCCGGCCCTGGATCTAACCAGAAACTTGGGACAGTTGAACACTCTGTCAAAAGATAAAGGATAGTGATTTTAATTACAAAACATGACCTTCATGTTGTCTCTTTTGCGTCATGCGTGAATCTATGATTCTCTACAATGAAGCGGAAGGCACGCAGACTTGGCGCAGGTGCCCTTGATTCTGCACCGGGGGGCTGCATTTCTTCCAGGATGAGCTTTGGGAATGTCTGATGCACTGTCCCAGTAAAGGTCATTGAGACGTTGCACAAAAGAGCTGGGATTGTAAAACGAAGCACCGTTCTATCAATTTCCATATCAAGCCCTCTATGAAGTTATCTGTAAAATATCAGCTGTTCGGAACTGAAGCTAAGCAATTACACACCTTTGGGGAAAAAACGATAAACAAACAGAACGTTAATAACAGGTTGAAATTTTTTTTCATTCTGTCAGATACAATAGAAAGTGACATTTTATTTTTTGTCGCAACATTTCCAGATCCAATTTTTAGAAACAGGCGCACATTAAAGACACAGTTCGAAAAAGTCTTGATTTAATGAAGACATTCCTCCAATAATCTTTTAATCTGCACAGTCTCTTTAAATAAAAAAAAGCCTTTGGAAAAACCTCCACTGGTGGAAATTGGCCTTTCGTAGCTCATTATCATACTAGCAAGACCGCGGAAAATAGGGGTTTGTATAGGAAGGCATTGTCCAATTACCATCTAAATTTAAAAGCCGCTAGACGGCAATTTATTATCAGTCATATCGACAATGCAAGTAATTCTCAGAAAACCTTGTTTAGTATTGTTCGGGACTTTGTCTCCCCTAAAGCCTGCAGACAGATGCCCCAGGAATCCCAGGAGCTATGTGACTCCTTGGCCATCCATTTTCGCGAAAAGATATTAAATATCTACGCAAACTTTCCTCCTTCTACTATTTTTGATGTGGCTTCTCCACAAATACCCGAGGAGCAAAATAAGATAGCAGCATGTTCCCTAAACTGCTTTGAACTAGCCACAGTAGAGGAGGTCATTAAAGACCTTATGGGGGCCAAATCGGGATCACCGCTGGATATTTGCCCACTGAAAATCATGGCGTCACTGGCACCTATCTGTGCCTCGACAATCCGAGACATATTCAACCATTCTATCCTGTCGGGTACCATTCCGGCCGCCTGGAAAAAGGCGATTGTCCGCCCTATATTAAAAAAATCCTCAGCAGACCCTTTGGTCTTGGGTAACTATCGTCCAATCTCCCTGTTACCATTGCTAGGAAAAATCCTGGAAAGTACCATCAATCGACAGCTAAGCTCGTATCTGGAGGACAATCACATACTAGACCCCTCACAGTCTGGTTCCGTCCAGGCTTTAGTACAGAAACCGCAGTCTTGGCGGTAACGGAAGCGCTTAGATTAACTGTCGACAGGGGAGGTTCAGTCATTCTGATCCTCCTAGATCTCTCCGCAGCTTTTGATACCATTTCACACTCGAAGCTGCTGGAGAGACTCCTGGATTGTGGCATAAAAGGGACAGCCCTTAAATGGCTAGAACATTATCTGTCGGGAAGAACCCAAACTGTGATGCTGGGACCATACGCCTCAGGCAAAATGCTGCTGGATAGGGGAGTTCCGCAAGGTTCTTGCCTGAGTCCCACCCTTTTCAATATATATATGGCTCCGCTGGCACAAATAGTCGAGCACCTGGGTTTTGAGATTATCTCATATGCTGATGATACTCAGTTTATGTAGACCATCAGACCAAACCCAGAGCTCGACAAACTTCGTTTTGCCTCCGGAATGCTTACCATCTATGACTGGATGAAAAGTAATTGCCTCCAGCTCAACCCAGAAAAAACAGAGGTTATGTTGATAGGAAAAGCCATAAATAGTTGGTCTGATGACTGGTGGCCTATCCAATTGGGTCAGCCCCCCAACTCTAAACTGTCAGCAAAAAATCTCGGTCTAAAATTGGATCAGGCCCTGACCATGAAAGATCATGTACCGGCAACAACAAGCTCATGTTATTATGGTTTAAGGCTTTTTAGGAAAATCTTTCCCTACCTGCCTACCTCCGAGCGCAGAACCCTAGTCCAGGCGATGGGTACTAGCCGTCTGGACTATGGGAATGCCTTGCTGGCTGAAGTGGGTCAAACTCAACTGGCGAAACTGCAAGTGATTCAGAACACGGCAGCTCGTCTGATTTTGAATCGCCCGGCAGGGCAGCTTCAACCCCCCTCTTACGGAAGTTGCACTGGCTAACAATAAAGAACAGATCCTTTTTCAAGATCTGTTGCTTTACATACAATGCCCTGAGGGAAAGTGGCCCTCTTTACCTTCGAAAAAAACTGGTTAAATATTCCCCGGGTAGGAAACTTAGATCCAGCTCTTCAGACCTTCTCCAAGTCCCCAGAATTTGCCTTACCCGCACTGGAGGGAGAGCTTTTTCATATTTAGCTCCGAGCTACTGGAATAAGTTCCCTATAGCTGTTCGAAAAATCCTTTCATTAATCATCTTTAGGAAACATCTAAAAGCGTTTTTGTTCCAAATTAAACTCCCCTTTGAGATGTAGCTTCTTTCTTCCCTCAGTATAGTCTCCCAGTTAGCGCCTAGATGCCCCAGGGTGAGTTGTGCGCTTTATAAGAACAATCCAACATAAAATAACATAACATTGATTAGAGGTATTGCACAAAACGGTGGCATCTTCTTTGATAAATATGCAGGGCAGGATTCATTCTGGCACGACGATGCTCCTGTCACAAAAATTAAACCTCAACAGGAAGCACTTATACTGAATTTGACCTTCAACTTGGGCACCTGCTTTATTTATACCTGTAAGTCTTACGATATAAATAAAGCAGGTGCCCGAGTTGAAGGTCAAATTCAGTAATGTATTAATCAGCACAAAATCTCCGTGATCACGCGAAATTTCGCGTGATTGCGGAGATTTTTGCCGTTTCGCGATATTTTGCACTTTAGCAAATTCCTCAACCCTTAGTGGCTACACCCATTTCATTTGTCCAGTTTCACGCCAGAGCAGGGGCTGGAAGCCCCTGAACCGGTTTGAGCTGGACTATGCACAGGGACACCAAATGTGCAGGACTTCAAAGCACTCAGAGAGTGCTCCCACCCAACCCCAATACACATAAGCCTGTCTGGGAGGTGGTTACACCTCCCTGTGACAGGAAACCTATTGTCCAGGCCTCCCCTACCGGAGTTTCGGTCAGCAGAAGGAGGCCAGACCCGTGTCTGTGGCTGCAGCATCCATTTTGTAATACCAGGGCTCTATTAGATTTCTACCGGGTATACCAGTACTACCATGTCTCTCCCTCTAGAAGGGTGGGATCATATCCTCACCTCGAGAAATGATGTGGGGGTATGATTCCAAGGTGTTTGACCAAACACGACATGTTTCCGTGCAGCCAGTCCAAAGTTAGCATTAACCGTTTAAGATATAATGCACTTAAGAGTATATGGTCAGGCTGCACCACTGACAACCCCGGAGAAGAGATTCCAAAGGCTGCAGAGAGGCTCAGCTTATGCCTGGGCACCCTCTCACATATAACCAAGCACCCTGCCTTCAGGATTGATAAGGCCTGCCATAGGGGTGACTGTTAGGTTACTGTGTGCAGTGATAGGTGAGGTATAGTGAACCTCTACCTCAGTAAGGGGTCCATGCACCACCTTATCCAGGCTGCAGTAGCAGACCTGTGGTGTCATTTTGTATGGCTTTCCAGGGGTGGCACAATACATGCTTCAGACCCTGGTAGGCCTCTGGGGTAACTATACCCTGGGTACATATTATACCATGTACTAGGGACTCACAAGGGTATCCCAGAATCCAATCTGGAGTGTACCTAAAGTACATGCAATCAATTTAGAGAGGAAGCAGCTAGGCTGGGGCCCTGAATAGCAGGGTCCCAGGCAGACTAAAGTCAAAAATCAGTGAAACACCAGCAAAAAGTGGGGGTAAACATGTGAAGCAGATCCTACTCTCCTACATAACCCCCCACCCCCCAAACGCAGGAACATTAAACTAACCTTGACCAGTTGAGTCTTCATGTTCTAAGTGGAAATATCTGGTGAGCCCATCTGCATTGGCATGGTTATTCCCAGGTCTATGTTCCACTGTATAGTCCATCCCCTGTACGGAAATGGAACACCTGAGAAGTTTGGGGTTTTCACCCTTCATCTGTTTTAGCCATAAGAGGGGCCTATGGTCTCTCTGAACAATGAAGTGAGTAACAAACAAGTATGGCCTCAACTTCTTCAGAGCCCAAACCACAGCAAAGGCCTCCCTCTCAATGGCTGACCAACGTTTCTCTCTGGGGTCAACCTTCTCCTTATGAAAGCTACTGGTTGATCTTGACCTTCATCATTCAACTGTAACAGTACAGCCCCTATCCCCAACTCAGATGCATCTGTTTGGACAATGAACTTTTTGGAGTAGTCAGGACTATGCAGTGCACATGGCCTGCTTCAGGTCATCAAATGCCGTTTGACAGCTAACTATCCACTGAACCTTTTTGGGCATTTTCTTAGAGGTTAAGTCATCCAGGGGGGTCACTATTGATCCATACCCCTTGACAAATCTTCTATAGTACCCAGTCAGGCCTAAGAAGGCTCTCACCTGAGTCTGGGTAGTGGGAGCAACCCAGTCCATTATGGTCTGGATTTTGCTCTGCAATGGTTGAACCTGGCTTCCACCTACAAGGTGGCTCAGGTACACAACCTGACTCTGCCCTATCTGGCACTTAGTAGCCTTGATAGTTAGGCCTGCTTTTTGCAGGGCCTCCAAAACATTCCTCAGGTGGACCAGGTGATCCTCCCAGGTGGAGCTTACAACAGCAATATCATCTAGATATGCGGCACTATAGTCTTCCAGGCCTGTAAGGACTTGATTCACCAACCTTTGGAAAGTGGCAGGTGCATTCTTCAAACCAAAGGGCATTCCCACAAATTGATAGTGCCCACTAGGGGTAGAAAATGCTGTCTTTGGCTTTGCATCTAGCTAGTAGGGAAAAAGGAGGGGTCTACTATATGAGTAAGACGCACCTCAAATAGAAAAAAGAGAATTCTTTTCTTGAGTCCCCTCACTCACCAAAGGTTTCCTCTAGGTGACATGCTTCATCATTGGGGCCATCCCAAGCATCTACTGCTTGGGGCGTGCTGCGACTTGCGACAGTTACGTAGGATCACTGAGTTATAATGACTATGTGTAGTGCAGTGAAGGGGGAGTGGTGTAGGTGGTTGTTTAAAAACGTACCTAGCTAGTGAGCGTAAAATATTTTATTCTTGCTCCTAGTTGGCAAAGGATAAAAAGGGGGTTAATATAAGGGAAGTATTAAATAATTCGAGGTTGTCCCCTAAACCTCTTCTTCAGGACCGCATGGGGACCAGCCCCATGTGTACCACTCCGTGCAAAACCTGTAATAAAGTGAGAAAATAGGAAAAAATAAACGCGCACCTATGTGACAGAGTTAAAATAAATTACATGCGGTTAAACTGAACACATAGTATCTAAAGAAATACAAAAACCAGACATGGTAATATGCTGCCTGCCCATCATTCTCGTGGGCAGGTAGAAAACGTTGTTCTTCTTGGATCAAATCAATCCACAGGTGATAGTGCTCTTGACTGTAACTTAAAATATGTGTATAAATCCAGTGCAGTCTGGTAAACATGTGCCTCTGAAGTGAGAAACCACATGGAAAAAACTAAAGACAAACACACTTGTGGTGGGACATCCGACATAACAAACATAACATGAAACTTAAACAATAGCGTATTGCCTTATGGACCTACTTAGTAGTTAGCCAAAATTAGCCTCATGGTCTGCCAGGGTGGAGGAGCAAGAATAAACCCTAGAAGAAAGCAGGGGTTAGAAATCTTGAGTTGGTATGGTGTTAGTTAAACCCCGAAAAACGGGAAGTCAAGATTTGTGAAAGAGCACAGTAGGATGAGAGGAAACCTAAAAGCGGGGAAGAAAAAGCTTACTTGACTCGGGTTGCCTTCGTCAATATGACCTACTCGTTCCCATCGGCGGACCGCATCTTAGCGTGTCTGGGGTTCGAGTGGTCTAAATAGTAAGTCGGAAGGCTGTAAACTGCCTGGTCACAGACGCAGTTGGAGAAGACTATGCCGCGTACTCAAGTAGAAAGATGGGGGCCATCCTGGGTGTCCTTGTCGGACGCGATTTGTCTAAGAAACGGGCAAAGAGTGCTCAAAAAAGGTTAAACAGTTAAAAAGTTAAAAAAGGTTAAAAAACGGGCACATGGGATAGAGGATTTTTGCAAAGGAAGGTAAATGAATGTTGTAAATGCAAAATAGAAAATTCGAAAAATTGAAAAACCGGGTCTCGAACCCTGCAGTACAAAATGTATCTCTATTGTGAAATCATCACAATAAGATAGCGGCCATCTCAGGCTAGTAAACTGGAAACGGTGAACAAGTCCCAATGGGGGCTAAGTCCTATGTAAGCTGCGTCCAATGGGGCATAGCCTTAGCAAGGTATACTAAAAAATGAGGTAAAAAACCAAATGAGGAAAAAATTTAAGAAAAAATGAAAAAATTAGAGAGAACAGACCAAGGAGAGGCAAGAATCTACGTGACCTAGTACACACGCGCCCGAGACCTAACCAAGGGAACAAGCAACAGACCATAAGTACTCTACCAACGGGCCATCACCTGTGTCGGAACTGAGGTGTGTGCCACCTGACCTCCACCACAAAAAAGGTCCTTTTTAATACAGGCACGTCATGGGAACTCAGAAATTTCAAGCAAATGAAAGGAATGGGATTACCCAAACCTACATGACGCACAGCTGTGGACTACAAATAGTCTCAAACAAGTTTTAATTTTCACCTGAATGAATTGAACATAAATATACATGTAATCATTTCATGTGTGGTTATCACGATAAATGACAACATAATTAGTCAATAAACAGAACTTTTAAGATTCATGAATATACACAGATATTCTTTCTTTGTGATCCTATGGATCCACAAATAACAAGCATAGAAAAAACAAGCTAAATCTTCAGTGCAGAAAAAAGTCCCAATGCATTTCGGGTTGTTTAAACCCTTCTTCAGGGGTTTAAGATGAAATAAATTTCCAAGTGGTCCACCGTAATGTAAACTACAACAGAACAAAACAGTATATAATTATATTCAAATATTACATTTCAAGGTTCTAAATTAGGATTTGCACTCTAAGAAAAGTGAGAATTAAAAACATGCTGTTGTGAAGTGCGTGCCATTTTTAATGAAATCTGCAGGTGAGGTGCTAAACAATATATTGGTGAAACGAACACGCAAAGGTGAAGACCGAGCGGTGTTCTGAAGGGAAAATTAGACGGTTCGTCGGTAATAAGGTGCCCATTAGTGTTATCATCTTAACCCCCTGAAGAAGGGTTTAAACAACCCGAAATGCATTGGGACTTTTTTCTGCACTGAAGATTTAGCTTGTTTTTTCTATGCTTGTTATTTGTGTATATTTCTGTTCTATTCATTCAGGTGAAAATTAAAACTTGTTTGAGACTATTTGTAGTCCACAGCTGTGCGTCATGTAGGTTTGGGTAATCCCATTCCTTTCAATTGCTTTAAATCAACACAGGGGTTAGGGCTAAAACCCCCATACATGACTGCACGCTTTTCATAGATCTTAATCTTTATTAAATTCACACTACAGTGATATAATCATCCTTAAACGGTGTGCAGGTTCATCTCGTATTTCATTACTTCATAAACTCAGAAATTTCACCACATGTAACACAGTAGATGTAGATTATCTGATCACATGTTCCTGCAATCTCCACTATGTGGGCATGACAACCAGGAAGGTGAGCACAAGTATTTGTGAACACCGCAGTAACATCCAGTGACACAGAGCAAGCACCAGGATGACAGTACATTTTAATGATATGCAACACACATCAAACAATATGAGGTGGGTGGTGCTGGAGTATATCAAACCATGTGACAACCTTGAGCAAAGGCTGCTGGAAAAAGAACAACGTTGGGTCTTTAAATTGCGCACTGATATCAAAGGGCTAAATGATAACATCCCATGATGTCATTTTGTCAGATAAACTGTTTCAGATTCACAACCATTTTGGAACTACTTGATTTTCTTTAATTTTTTCTTTAATTTTTTCCTCATTTGTTTTATTACCTCATTTTTTAGTATACCTTGCTAAGGCTATGCCCCATTGGACACAGCTTACATAGGACTTAGTCCCTGCCTCCACATTGTGTTCCTGCTCTGGGGTTTGAGGCTCGCTGATGACACCCGATTGCTCCGGATCTCCGGCTTTCAAGATCCCCGTGGCCCATGCTAGTCCCTTCGTCTTGGCCATCTGTATAAATGCCGCCCATTGTGCGTCTTGGGAGGCATCCGGCAACGAGACCTCCACTTGGGATGTCTGCGAGAAAAGGGGGGGAGAGCCCTGGCCATCCATGCTGAACTGACAAACCCACCGTCCACTCAATCTAAGGAGACAAAAAATTTTGTCAGAAAAGCACACTGACTTCACACTGTGTCTAGGTTGGCCTCAACGACTCCAACACCTCCAGCTGCTCTGCCCCATCCCCAATCCTCGTACTTACTTACTCAGAAAAGGTGTCAAACTTTTATGCTTGCGTGCGTTCGAGTGTCGATACGGTGGGTATGTCTGCGTGCGAGGAGAAAAGGAGAAGCTTAGCATTTGGCACAGGCGTGTCCTGAGACCCCTCCCCGGGTCGTCAAGCCCCCCCCCCACTCCTAATCGCATTAACGTGGACCTGCGTTTAGCCTCCAACCCTGGGGCACGCCCTGGCCATACCTGCTCCTGTTCCCAGCAAGCCCTTTTCTGAGTGGTGCCTGAGTGCTTGATCCGAGTGTTCCTGAAAGTAGAAAAAAACGTTACGTTCCATTCCTGGACGTGCTGACCCAGATCCCCGCACACTGACCCCAGTGTGCCCTTTTTCCTTTACCTGATCTGAGCCTTGGCAGGCCAGCCCGCTAGGCGTAGGGTGGCGGTCGGAGAACCCCGTGCACTTCTGGAACAGAGAACAGATAACATAAACACAACCCGTCACAAGCACTGGAGTTGACAGTTAAGCGGCGGGGCAGGGCACCCGAATCCCCTTGGTCGAAGTCTAGCACTGGCAGACTTGCTGCTGGCATACAGCATAGGCGGTGTAGGTAAACTTGTCTGGACACAGATTGCCCCAACAGCCAGCCGGCAGATAGGTGGGGGGGTGCCCAGCCTTTGGGTGGAACTCTCGCCTCCCAGTTAACCATGCTTCTGTGAACAACTGCCTATATAGGCGGCCCCCCAAGGAAGGAAGACTCAAGACACAAGTGATAGCGCCCCACATTAACTCACCACAAAAAGCTGGACATTACAGAACAGGCAGGAACCAGATGGGAAAAGATTTTGCCCAACCGATCACGTCCCTCCTACCAACGTGGCACCGGGGATACAAGCTGTTAGGGGGTGGAAGCGCCGATCCCCCTGGCCCTGCGCAACTCCGAACGGGACCCTTCGCCTACATTCCGGCGCTCATTGCACAACGCTGCCGCAGCACCCTGCTCCCCCAAGGAGGACCTCGAGACACAAGTGGATTTCATCCCCCGAGCAGCAGTACGCCAAGAGGAACGTTTGCAGAGTGATGTAAGAAGGGGGCGTCGCCTCGGACCACTCTTAGCAATCCAGCTGTGTTGGGCTTACTAGAGATACCTGGTGGGCTATTTGGCCCCCAGGGATCCTCAGGAGCCAAGAACATGCCAGGAGATGTGTTTGCAGAGTGTGTTGTGGAGATTCTGCACATACACAGAACTATGCGCAGGAAAACAGGACCTCGGTTTATAGGAGTGGTACCTTCCTACCACTTTAGTAGCCAAAATCCCCAAACTGACTAGCTATTGTTTCTCATTTGTTCACCTACATAATCATGAAGCTACAAATGATTAGACAACCCAGAACACAACAGTCCCGACTCTCTCAGGAATCGCGGTAGCAAGACATACCCTTTCGCTCACTCACTCGTACTTGTCCACAATAAGGTTTGTCAGAGTCACTGTCTAGTTCAAAATGTTTATTGTACTATCATGCTCTATAATGCAGTATACGAGCCACCACCAGCAGCAAAATGAATAAACCTAGAACAGTTAGCATTGTTACAATACCATAGAATATGAAGGGGGATGTCATCATATACAGACAGTGGAAAAAGGACTATAAGGCCTAACTACCCTCCCCTTGGTAAGTTGAGGTTTATTATATAAAGGAAGATCTCTGGGCTTTGTCAGCAGACCCCATACCTTAGAGCCTAGATGGTAGGTGTACATCATAGGAACAGCATAGCTCTTCTCCAAGGAAAGGTCTCTCTCCAAGTGTGAACAACATGCATCCGCATTCCAGCAGTGCAGCTGTGTTTAGCATGGTTTGTCTAGGTGCTAGGGACTTACCAGAACAGAATAACAAGGGGCATTTTTATCGACCTTGCACATCATGTTCCGACTAAACTCCAGAAACAGCAGAGAACGCAGAAAGCAGACAGTTCTCATGTGAAAGGCACAAACAAAGTCTTGTAAAATAATGTCATGTAGTAACATGAGCAAAAGGAGCAGAGCTCATGCTAACTTAGCAAAGTCGAGAAGGACCCTAACGTCTAAATAACAAGTGGTGGACAAGGAGACATGGCCTGCGTCCACCTGACAGCAATCCCACTATCTGGGGCATACTGGAGGTATCAGGTAGGCTAGTTGGCCCCTAAGGCTCCCCCAGGAGCGAAGAGGACTTTAAACCCCCATCCAAGAGCGAGCCAGGGATTGCATTTACAGAGTGGTGGGGAAAGGGAGTGTGGCTTGCTTTAACAACTTCGCAATCCCGCTTTGTGAAACTTACTGGAGGTAATATGAGGGGTAGTTGGCCCCCAAGGTTGTCCTTGGGGGCCAACCACCTCTCCTATTACCTCCACTAAGTCCCAAACAGTGGGATTGCTAAGAGGTCTTTGGAGGCCATGCCACCCCTTTTTTCACCACTCTGCAAATGCGCCTCCTGGCACAGTACAGGTTGGGGATGAAGTCCACTTTACTCCTGAGATACTTTGGGGGCCAAGAAGCCCTCCTGGTACCTCCTGGAAGTCCTATGCAGTGGAATTCCTGAGTGCTGTTCGGAGTCCCAGTCCCCTTTCTGCACCACTCTGCAAACGTGACTACTAGTTAAAGAAGCATTTGTAATATAATAGGTCTCACATTTGAGAGAGTTAGAGCTATTGGTGTTGTAAATATAATAGATTTTTACTAATGTATTTTGGTGTAGAGTGGATTACATTGTGTGTAGTGGAATTATGTGGTATGTTGTGCAGTGAAATTATGTGAATATAAAGTATGTGGTATTTAGTGTATAGGAATTATGTGGAGTGGGATTATGTGTTTTGGGGAGTAATTATGTGGTACTGTAGTCTGTGTTGTGGAGTGGTAACCTCGGGTTTAGTCGTCCTCATTTCCATAGAAGCTAAACTATAAACTCAATGAGACACAAAAAAGAAGGAACCACTGAGGAGCACTACTGGGCCTAGTCGGAGGTATGAGCAGGGCCACTGGAATTATGTATCTGTTCGGCTGCACCAATTTTCCACAAAATTAAACATTTTCCACATTTGCCAAATGTCCCATCATCTGCTGCCTAATCTGCAGATTTGAACAAAAAAACTATTGTTTCTAGCTCAAACGGCTGAAATGTTCCCGAAAATGCTGTGTTAGGTGTTACAGCATGGTAGAAGGCCCTTTGCAAAGCTGGAATGGTCACGTGTTACTTATTGCAAAATGTGGGTGTTAAAGTGGTACTAATGGTGCACAAACCTCTCTTCTTTCTGTGCCTCTCTTGCCTCTTTCTGTATTTCTCTTGCTTCTTTCTGCACCGTTCTTCCTCTTTCTGCACCCCACTGTCTTCTTTCTGCATTTCACTTCTTTCTGACCTTCTCTTGCCTAACCCTGGGCGGCCAACTACGCTACGCTCGCGTAGTTTGTGCTACTTCTTGCTACGCAAATTGCACGTAGCACAGTGCAAAAACGCGTAGCATAGCGTAGTTGGCATTTTTTGCTTGCTTGCGGTCCTCAACGTCAAGTTGGCGACCGCGAGCAAGCAAAAGACATCCCGGCGAGACTTTTTCCTTGTTCGCGATCAGCAACATCAAGTTGGCGATTGCGAGCGTGGAAAATAAACCTCCTGGCGAGATTCTCAACGCGGGGAGTTCAGGTTTCTCATTGAGAGTGGTCGCGTATGCACGCGACCGCTCGCGATGAGAAACTACCAGTCCGTGTTGAGAAAGCTACTCAAGTGGCAGAAAACATCTGCTTGCACTGTGCGAGATGCCGTTTTCAATGATTGCACAGTGCGGACAAGCATCTGGCACTGTGCAATCATCCCGAACAGCGCACTATGCAGTTCACGTAGCTCTACCCGTATCTCGAGTAGTGCGAAGTGCACTTCGCGTAGCTACGCATAGCGCTACTATGCAAACTACGCCCAGGGTTACTCTTGCCCCATTCTGTACCTCACTTGCCTCTTTCAGCACCTCTGTTACTTTTTTCTGCAGATCTCTTGCCTCTTTCTGCACCTCTCTTGCCTTGCAGCTCTCTTGCCTCTTTCTGAACCCGACTTGCCTATTTCTGTAACCTCAAGTGCCTCATTCTGACTTCTCTTGCCTCTTTCTACACTTATCTTGCCTCTTGCAGTACTACTCTGCCTCTTTCTGTACCTCTGTTGGTTCATTTTGCACTGCTCTTGCTTCTTTCTGCACCTCTGTTGCAAATGTATGCATCCCTCTTGCCTCTTTCAGCACCCCTCTTCCCTCTTTCTTCACCTCTCTTGCCTCTGTCTGCACACCTGTTCCCTCTTTCTGCACCCCTTTTGCCTGTTTCTCTAACTCTCTTGCTTCTTTCTCCAGTTCATTTGCCTCCTTCAGCACCTCTGTTGTTTTTTCTGTACCCCTCTAGCTTCATTCTGCACCCCATTCTTCTTTCTGAAGTTCTCTAGCTTCTTTCTGTATCCCTCTTGCTTCTTTCTGCATCCATCTTGCCTATTTTGCACCACTCCTCCCTCTTTCTGCACCTCTCTTGCCTCTTTCTGTTCCTCTGTTGCTTCTTTCTGTACTTCTTTTTCCTTTTTCTGCATCTCTCTTGCATCTTTCTGCACCCCTGTTGTCTATGCACTTGTTTATGCACTCACCTTCCCTCTATCTGCATTTCTCTTGCCTCTTTCTGCTCCTTACTTGCTTATTTCTGCATGTCTCTTTCCTCTTTCTGCACCTCTATTGACTCTTTCTGCAACTCTATTGCTTCTTTCTGCACTTCTCCTGCCTTTTTCTGCACCCTTAGTGTCTCTTTCAGCACCTCTGTTGCTTCTTTCTGCACTTCTCTTCCTTTTTTCTGCACCCCCTTGCCTCTTTCAGTACCCCTCTTGCCTCTGTGTGTACCCCTCCTACCTCTTTCTAAACCCCTCTTGCCACTAAGTGCACCCCTGTTCACTCTTTCTGCACCATTCCTGCCTGTTTCTGTACGTCTCTTGCCTCTTTCTGCACCTCTGTTGCTTCTTTCTGCACTTCTCTTGCCTCTTTCTGTACCCCTCTTACCTCTTTCAGCACCTCTGTTGCTTCTTTCAGCAATTCTCTTGCCTCTTTCTGCACTTCTCTCCCTTCTTTCTGCACCCCTTCTTCCTCTTTCTGTATCTCTCTTGCCTCTTTGTTCACTTCTTCTACCATCTTTTTCTGCACCCCTCTTGCAGCACTTTTTTTGCTTCTTTCTGCAACCCTCTTGCCTCTTTCTGTACCGCTATTGCCTCTTTGTGCACCTCTCCTTCCTCTTCCTGCACCTCTCTTTCCTTTTTATTCAGTTCTCTTGCTTCTTTCTGTACCTCTTTTGCTTCTTTTGCACTTGTCTTGCCTCTTTCTGTAACCCTATTGCCTCTTTCTGCACCTCTGTTGCTTCTTTCTGCAATCCTCTTCCTTCTTTCTATACCCCTCCTGCCTCTTTCTGTACCTCTCTTGCCTCACTATGCACCCCTCCTACCTTTTTATGCACCCCTCTTGCCTCTTTTTGTACCTCTGTTGGTTGTTTCTGCACTGCTCTTGCTTTTTTCTACACCTTCTTTCAGCAATTCTCTTGCCTCTTTCAGCACTCCCCTTGCTTGTTTCTGCACCTCACTTGCTTATTTCTGCCTGTCTCTTGCCTCTTTCTGCACAACTATTGCCTCTTTCTTCAACTCTGTTGATTATTTCTGTACTTCTCTTGACTTTTTCTGCACACTTCTTGACTCTTTCAACACCTCTGTTTCTTCTTTCTGCACTCCTCTTCCTTCTTTCTGCACCCCTCTTGCCTCTTTGTGTAACTCTCCTACCTCTTTCTGCACACCTCTTGTCTCTTTCTGTAACTCTATTGCTTCTTTCTGCACTTCGCTTGCCTTTTTCTGCACCCTTAGTGTCTCTTTCAGCACCTCTGTTGCTTCTTTCTGCACTTCTCCTCCTTCTTTCTGCACCCCCTTGCCTCTTTCAGTACCCCTTGCACCCTCTTGCCTCTGTGTGTACCCCTCCTACCTCTTTCTAAACCCCTCTTGCCTCTAAGTGCACCCCTGTTCACTCTTTCTGCACCCTTCCTGCCTGTTTCTGTACCTCTCTTGCCTCTTTCTGCACCTCTGTTGCTTCTTTCTGCACTTCTCTCCCTTCTTTCTGCACCCCTTCTTCCTCTTTCTGTATCTCTCTTGCCTCTTTGTTCACCTCTTCTACCTCTTCCTGCACCCCTCTTCCCTCTTTCAGCACTTTTCTTGCTTCTTTCTGTACCCCTCTTGCCTCTTTCTGTACCCCACTTGCCTCTTTGTGCACCCCTCCTTCCTCTTTCTGCACATCTCTTTCCTTTTTCTGCAGTTCTCTTGCTTCTTTCTGTACCTCTTTTGCTTCTTTCTGCACTTCTCTTGCCTCTTTTTCTGTAACCCTGTTGCCTCTTTCTGCACCTCAATTGCTTCTTTCTGCACTCCTCTTCCTTCTTTCTACACCCCTCCTGCCTCTTTCTGTACCTCTCTTGCCTCACTGTGCACCCCTCCTACCTTTTTCTGCACCCCTCTTGCCTCTTTTTGCATCTCTGTTGGTTCTTTCTGCACTGCTCTTGCTTATATTTGCACCTCTTTTGAAAATTTCTGTATCCCTCTTGCCTCTTTCTGCACCCCTGTTCCTCTTTCTTCACCCTTCCTGTTTGTTTCTTCACCTCTCTTGCCTCTTTCTGTATCTCTCTTACCTCTGTCAGCACCTCTGTTGCTTCTTTCAGCAATTCTCTTGCCCCTTTCTGCACTTCTCTCCCTTCTTTCTGTACCCCTCCTGCCTCTTTCTGTATCTCTCTTGCCTCTTTGTTCACCTCCCCTACCTTTTTCTGCACCCCTCTTGCCTCTTTCAGCACCTCTTTTTGCATCTCTGTTGGTTCTTTCTGCACTGCTCTTGCTTCTTTCTACACCTCTGTTGCTTCTTTCAGCAATTATCTTGCCTCTTTCTGAACTTCTCTTGCTTGTTTCTGCACCACCCTTGCGTCTTTCTGTACCTCTGTTGCCTTTTTCTGCACCTCACTTGCTTCTTTCTGCACCCTTCTTGTCTCTTTTTGCACCCCTCTCTATCTTTCTGCACCTCTCTTGCCTCTTTCTGCACCCCTGGTCCATCTTTCTGCACCTTTTCTGCCTTTTTTTGCACCCCTCTTGCCTCTTTCTGTACCTCTGTTGCTTCTTTCTGCACTTCTTTTGCCTCTTTCTACACCCCTCTTGCCGCTTTCTGTACCCGTCTTGGTGTGCCTCTTCTTCCTCTTTCTGCACATCTCTTGCCTTTTTCTGCAGTTCTCTTGCCCCTTTCTGCACTTCTCTTCCTTCTTTCTGCACCCTTCTTGCCTCTTTCTTTACTCCTCTTGCCTCTTTGTGCACCACTCCTACCTTTTTCTGCACCACTCTTGCCTCTATCTGTACCCCTTCTGACTCTTTCTGCACCTCCCTTGCTCTTTTCTGCACTTCTCTTGCCTCTTTCTATACCTCTTTTGCTTCTTTCTGCACTTTTCTTGTCTCTTTCTGTACCTCTCATGCCTCTTTCTGCACCTCTGTTGGTTCTTTCTGCACTGCTCCAGCTTCTTTTTGCACCTCTGTTGCAAATGTCTGCATCCCTCTGCCTCTTTCTGTACATCTCTTCCTTCTTTCTGTACCTCTCTTGCCTCTGTCTGTATACCTGTTCCCTCTTTCTATATCCCTTTTACCTGTTTCTGTAACTCTATTGCCTCTTTCTGCAGTTCTCTTGTCTACGTCTGTACCTCACTTGCCTCTTTCAGCACTTCTCTTGCTTCTTTCTGCACCCTTTTTCCTTTTTCTGCACATCGCTTACCTCTTTCTGTCCCTCCCTTGCCTCATTCAGCACATCTATTGTTTTATTCTGCACTGTCCTTGCCTCTTTCTGCACCCCTCTTGCCTCTTTGTGCACCTGTTTTGCTTCTTTCTTCACTTCCCTCTCCTATTTTTGCACTCCTCATCCCTCTTTCTGCACCTCTGTTGCTTCTTTATGTACCTCTCTCTCTTTTTTATCCTCATTCACCTCAGACCACAGTAAGCATTACAGCCACCTGTACCATTACTCATTATTAGAGAAGTGTAGGCTGGTGGGGAGAACAAGAAGAAAGTGACCCGCCTACCGGTGCATCAGCAGGCTAGGAGGACACTGTCCCAAAGGAAAGGGCACAGTCACCCTCCAATTTAGTCCAGGTAACCCTGGCGACTGTTGATGTTGGCAATGGAGGAACAGAGAGTGCCCAATGCAGTCAAGAGAGATCCAGAGAGGCATAATCATAGGATTCATATTTTTTTTAAAATAAAGAGTGTTATACAGTCTCACAAGACTCAGCATTAGACCATTTCAATAAAGAATCCCATACTGCTTTCTTCCCCCTACTCTGGGTCCCGCTCAGATACAACTTAGATATCTCTAACACCGAGGACAACCACTCAGCATGCAAAGGAGGTGCACATTCGACCCATCTGTTACATATTTCCTTCCTGGCCAACAGTGTAGCATAGGAAAGGAAAGACCTTGCCGAGCACGTAGCTTCACTAGATATTCCAAAAATTATCAAAGCAAGGTTTAATTGAATTTGAAGGCCTAGAATGTCTGAGGTGGTTTTGCTTACTTTTTCCCAGAAGTCCACAATGGCCGGGCACTCCTTAAACATGTGTAGGTTAGATGCTCTCTCCAAGCCACATTTCTTCCAACTAACTGGGGGCCCGTCTCTCATCTTTGACAGCCTTAACGGAGTTAGAAAGGCCCTTTGAACCGTAAACAGGTGATTCCTTCTCAGCCATGCTGGTTTTACTGTGGCAAACAGAGTGCTGAAAGATGTTTGCCAAAGGTGTTCCCAATTTTCATTTGGTAGGCTGGCACCCCATAGTTCTTCGTCCAATTTAAAGTCCCTGTCGGTTGCCTCCTCAATGCTCCAGTACCAAGTGGAGACCTCCTTCTTTCCTATAGGTCTTACCACCAGCTGTTCCTCTAAGGTGTTGCTTTTACCTATAGGCATTTTCAAATTTTGGACCCAACTTGCCAACTGGATGAATTTGAATTTGGATTAGCCCCCTTCCGCAATGCTATGAAGTGATGGCCAAGATAAGCTTGTGCCCTCTTGGGCCAAATCCCCCACACCTTCAGCCCAGTCGCTCTGAGTGGTAGTGCAAATCTGTCCTTCAGGCACTCCGGTCCACCAGGAGAGACCCACAGGGGGGCCAGAGTCGAGAAGTAGTTAAGACCCATCAGCCGTTTAATATTAGCCCATGTTCTTGTCATTCCTTGTAGGACTTTTAACTTGATCTTCTTGAAGAATTTAGGTTATCTGTATTTAAACAAGAAACCCTTCTGAGACAGACTGGCACCTTTTAGCTTTGCGGAGAACATTGGACCTACCCCAGTGCTCTCCGGAAAGGATAACGAAAGGCAGTGGGTCTTGGTATCTCAGGGTGTGGGCGGGAGCTGTGCCATGAGGGCTGACAAAGGCTCTAACGATCAAGACGCAACGCGGCCTTTGGTCGCATCCCTGGAGGCTCTATTTTCTACCCTCTCGGAGGACATTAAAAAGTGGTTTTCAGAGTCTAAGGCCAGTCAAGGAGAGATCAGGAACTTCTGTGAGTCCCTGTAGAGGAAGATCGATCTCCTCAACACAAGAACAGACACGTTTGAAAATTCTGTGGGAGAACCAAAGGACGACCTTGGTGCAGCAAAAGCGGACATACTGTCTCTTAAGAGGGAGGATGAGGTTCTTTGTGATAAGCTGGAGACGCTAGAGAATAACTCCCTAAGAAGCAATCTCTGTATTTTGAACATTCCTGAGGGGAGCAAGGGGGACAACCTTAAATCCTACATTGTCTCACTATTAAAGGAGACATTGCAGATAGAGGAAACAGAAGAAGATCTGAGGAAGGATATTCAAAGGGTGCACAGAGATCATTTTAGAAGCAACCACAATAGAACAAAGCCCAGGAAAATCCTCTTAAATTTCCACACTTACATCCTGAAGGAAAAGATGCTTAATATGACCCTATGGGTAAAATCATTGAAGGCCAGGGATTTTTCATTTGAAATACGTTCTGACCTTGCCCGAGTCACTCATGATAGGCAGTGGGAGCTGGGTAGGAAGCTGGATAACTTTAAAAAGCTAGGTGCAGAGGCCCAACTCAAATTTCCAGAGACCTTGAAAGTTATCCACAAGAACAAAATGCATAATGTTAGATCACTACAAGAGGCTGAATAGCTACTTGAAAGTTTTGAGAAAGGTGAGGTATAGTTAGCTAGTCTGTTGCTGGGTGGCTGGGCACTCATTTATATGAGTGAAATGGGAGGATGTAGGAGAGTAGGATCTGCTTCACATGGGTACCCCCACTTTTTGCTGGTGTTTCACTGTTTTTCGACCTTAGTCTGGCTGTGGCCCTGCTATTCAGGACGCCAGCCTAGCTGCTTCCTCTCTAAAATGGTTTCCATGTACATTAGGTACATCTCTAATTGGATTCTGGAGTGCCTTATAAGCCCCTAGTATATGCTATCCTATGTACCTAAGGCATAGGTACCTCAGAGGCCTACCAGGGGCTGAAGCATGTATTATGCCACCCCTGGGAAGCACTCCAAAATGACACCACAGGTCTGCTACTGCAGCCTGGGTAAGGTTGTGCATGCACCCCTTACCCCGCGCTACCCCTCTCTTGAACCCCTCAGACAGCAAGCTGCAGCTGAGGCTGCTGGGAGTGCTAGTGGTACCCATAAGGTGTATTGGGATGAAGTACTCCTGTATTCAGAGAGTAGAGACCCAAAGCTTGGTGCCACCAGGAGGTTGGTTATACCGCTGAAGTTCAGGGGCTTCCTATTGACCCTAGCTCATGATATCCCCTTAGCAGGTCACCTGGGCCAGAACAAGACTTGGGACAGACTTGTCCCTCACTTTCACTGGCCCCACATGTCTGAAGACACAAAGGAGTTTTGTTGCTCCTGTGTAACCTGCCAAGCAAGTGGCAAAGCAGGTGGCACTACAAATGCCCCCCTGATACCAATACATGTGGTTGGGGTGCCCTTTGAAAGGGTAGGCATTGACGTTGTTGGTCCCATGGATCCCCAAACAGCATCTGGGCACAACAATTAAGTGGGTCGCACACCGCTCGTCTTACTAGCAAGTAGCCCCATAGGATTCTGGACAATGAAGTAGCAGCGGCGAGTACACCTATGCTACGAGTGTTAAATAAATGCCATCCCTGGACACTTGTTTCGAGGTAGTTGCCTCTCGTCAGCAGGGAGCAGGTCTGTATGTGGGGTGCCGGTAGACTGCCAAATATACAAGGTTAAATACCTTTCACGGCGCGCGGGTGCAGGATCCTGACTCGTCAGCCAATCGCTCGAGGGAGCTTTAAATTCAACCATTAAGTGGGTCGCACACCGCTCGTCTTACTAGCAAGTAGCCCCATAGGATTCTGGACAATGAAGTAGCAGCGGCGAGTACACCTATGCTACGAGTGTTAAATAAATGCCATCCCTGGACACGTGTTTCGAGGTAGTTGCCTCTCGTCAGCAGGGAGCAGGTCTGTATGTGGGGTGCCGGTAGACTGCCAAATATACAAGGTTAAATACCTTTCACGGCGAGCAGGTGCGGGATCCTGACTCGTCAGCCAATCGTTCGAGGGAGCTTTAAATTCAACCATTAAGTGGGTCGCACACCGCTCGTCTTACTAGCAAGTAGCCCCATAGGATTCTGGACAATGAAGTAGCAGCGGCGAGTACACCTATGCTACGAGTGTTAAATAAATGCCATCCCTGGACACGTGTTTCGAGGTAGTTGCCTCTCGTCAGCAAGGAGCAGGTCTGTATGTGGGGTGCCGGTAGACTGCCAAATATACAAGGTTAAATACCTTTCACGGCGCGCGGGTGCGGGATCCTGACTCGTCAGCCAATCGCTCGAGGGAGCTTTAAATTCAACCATTAAGTGGGTTGCACACCGCTCGTCTTACTAGCAAGTAGCCCCATAGGATTCTGGACAATGAAGTAGCAGCGGCGAGTACACCTATGCTACGAGTGTTAAATAAATGCCATCCCAGGACACATGTTTCGAGGAAGTTGCCTCTCGTCAGCAGGGAGCAGGTCTGTATGTGGGGTGCCGGTAGACTGCCAAATATACAAGGTTAAATACCTTTCACGGCGCGCGGGTGCGGGATCCTGACTCGTCAGCCAATCGCTCGAGGGAGCTTTAAATTCAACCATTAAGTGGGTCGCACACCGCTCGTCTTACTAGCAAGTAGCCCCATAGGATTCTGGACAATGAAGTAGCAGCGGCGAGTACACCTATGCTACGAGTGTTAAATAAATGCCATCCCTGGACACGTGTTTCGAGGTAGTTGCCTCTCGTCAGCAGGGAGCAGGTCTGTATGTGGGGTGCCGGTAGACTGCCAAATATACAAGGTTAAATACCTTTCACGGCGCGCGGGTGCGGGATCCTGACTCGTCAGCCAATCGCTCGACGGAGCTTTAAATTCAACCATTAAGTGGGTCGCACACCGCTCGTCTTACTAGCAAGTAGCCCCATAGGATTCTGGACAATGAAGTAGCAGTGGCGAGTACACATATGCTATGAGTGTTAAATAAATGCCATCCCTGGACACGTGTTTCGAGGTAGTTGCCTCTCGTCAGCAGGGAGCTGGTCTGTATGTGGGGTGCCGGTAGACTGCCAAATATACAAGGTTAAATACCTTTCGCGGTGCGCGGGTGCGGGATCCTGACTCATCAGCCAATCGCTCGAGGGAGCTTTAAATTCAACCATTAAGTGGGTCGCACACCGCTCGTCTTACTAGCAAGTAGCCCCATAGGATTCTGGACAATGAGGTAGCAGCGGCGAGTACACCTATGCTACGAGTGTTAAATAAATGCCATCCCTGGACACGTGTTCCGAGGTAGTTGCCTCTCGTCAGCAGGGAGCAGGTCTGTATGTGGGGTGCCGGTAGACTGCCAAATATACAAGGTTAAATACCTTTCACGGCGCGCGGGTGCGGGATCCTGACTCGTCAGCCAATCGCTCGAGGGAGCTTTAAATTCAACCATTAAGTGGGTCGCACACCGCTCGTCTTACTAGCAAGTAGCCCCATAGGATTCTGGACAATGAAGTAGCAGCGGCGAGTACACCTATGCTACGAGTGTTAAATAAATGCCATCCCTGGACACGTGTTTCGAGGTAGTTGCCTCTCGTCAGCAGGGAGCAGGTCTGTATGTGGGGTGCCGGTAGACTGCCAAATATACAAGGTTAAATACCTTTCACGGCGCGCGGGTGCGGGATCCTGACTCGTCAGCCAATCGCTCGAGGGAGCTTTAAATTCAACCATTAAGTGGGTCGCACACCGCTCGTCTTACTAGCAAGTAGCCCCATAGGATTCTGGACAATGAAGTAGCAGCGGCGAGTACACCTATGCTACGAGTGTTAAATAAATGCCATCCCTGGACACGTGTTTCGAGGCAGTTGCCTCTCGTCAGCAGGGAGCAGGTCTGTATGTGGGGTGCCGGTAGACTGCCAAATATACAAGGTTAAATACCTTTCATGGCGCGCGGGTGCGGGATCCTGACTCGTCAGCCAATCGCTCGAGGGAGCTTTAAATTCAACCATTAAGTGGGTCGCACACCGCTCATCTTACTAGCAAGTAGCCCCATAGGATTCTGGACAATGAAGTAGCAGCGGCGAGTACACCTATGCTACGAGTGTTAAATAAATGCCATCCCTGGACACGTGTTTCGAGGTAGTTGCCTCTCGTCAGCAGGGAGCAGGTCTGTTTGTGGGGTGCCGAAAGACTGCCAAATATACAAGGTTAAATACCTTTCACGGTGCCCGGGTGCGGGATCCTGACTCGTCAGCCAATCGCTCGAGGGAGCTTTAAATTCAACCATTAAGTGGGTCGCACACCGCTCGTCTTACTAACAAGTAGCCCCATAGGATTCTGGACAATGAAGTAGCAGCGGCGAGTACACCTATGCTACGAGTGTTAAATAAATGCCATCCCTGGACACGTGTTTCGAGGTAGTTGCCTCTCGTCAGCAGGGAGCAGGTCTGTATGTGGGGTGCCGGTAGACTGCCAAATATAAAAGGTTAAATACCTTTCACGGCGCACGGGTGCGGGATCCTGACTCGTCAGCCAATCGCTCAAGGGAGCTTTAAATTCAACCATTAAGTGGGTCGCACACCGCTCGTCTTACTAGCAAGTAGCCCCATAGGATTCTGGACAATGAAGTAGAAGCGGCGAGTACACCTATGCTACGAGTGTTAAATAAATGCCATCCCTGGACACGTGTTTCGAGGTAGTTGCCTCTCGTCAGCTGGGAGCAGGTCTGTATGTGGGGTGCCGGTAGACTGCAAAATATACAAGGTTAAATACCTTTCACGGCGCGCGGGTGCGGGATCCTGACTCGTCAGCCAATCGCTCGAGGGAGCTTTAAATTCAACCATTAAGTGGGTCGCACACCGCCCGTCTTACTAGCAAGTAGCCCCATAGGATTCTGGACAATGAAGTAGCAGCGGCGAGTACACCTATGCTACGAGTGTTAAATAAATGCCATCCCTGGACACGTGTTTCGAGGTAGTTGCCTCTCGTCAGCAGGGAGCAGGTCTGTATGTGGGGTGCCGGTAGACTGCCAAATATACAAGGTTAAATACCTTTCACGGCGCGCGGGTGCGGGATCCTGACTCGTCAGCCAATCGCTCGAGGGAGCTTTAAATTCAACCATTAAGTGGGTCGCACACCGCTCGTCTTACTAGCAAGTAGCCCCATAGGATTCTGGACAATGAAGTAGCAGCGGCGAGTACACCTATGCTACGAGTGTTAAATAAATGCCATCCCTGGACACGTGTTTCGAGGTAGTTGCCTCTCGTCAGCAAGGAGCAGGTCTGTATGTGGGGTGCCGGTAGGCTGCCAAATATACAAGGTTAAATACCTTTCACGGCGCACGGGTGCGGGATCCTGACTCGTCAGCCAATCGCTCGAGGGAGCTTTAAATTCAACCATTAAGTGGGTCGCACACCGCTCGTCTTACTAGCAAGTAGCCCCATAGAATTCTGGACAATGAAGTAGCAACGGCGAGTACACCTATGCTACGAGTGTTAAATAAATGCCATCCCTGGACACATGTTTCGAGGTAGTTGCCTCTCGTCAGCAGGGAGCAGGTCTGTATGTGGGGTGCCGGTAGACTGCCAAATATACAAGGTTAAATACCTTTCACGGCGCGCGGGTGCGGGATCCTGACTCGTCAGCCAATCGCTCGAGGGAGCTTTAAATTCAACCATTAAGTGGGTCGCACACCGCTCGTCTTACTAGCAAGTAGCCCCATAGGATTCTGGACAATGAAGTAGCAGCGGCGAGTACACCTATGCTACGAGTGTTAAATAAATGCCATCCCTGGACACGTGTTTCGAGGTAGTTGCCTCTCGTCAGCAGGGAGCAGGTCTGTATGTGGGGTGCCGGTAGACTGCCAAATATACAAGGTTAAATACCTTTCACGGCGCGCGGGTGCGGGATCCTGACTCGTCAGCCAATCGCTCGAGGGAGCTTTAAATTCAACCATTAAGTGGGTCGCACACCGCTCGTCTTACTAGCAAGTAGCCCCATAGGATTCTGGACAATGAAGTAGCAGTGGCGAGTACACCTATGCTATGAGTGTTAAATAAATGCCATCCCTGGACACGTGTTTCGAGGTAGTTGCCTCTCGTCAGCAGGGAGCTGGTCTGTATGTGGGGTGCCGGTAGACTGCCAAATATACAAGGTTAAATACCTTTCGCGGTGCGCGGGTGCGGGATCCTGACTCATCAGCCAATCGCTCGAGGGAGCTTTAAATTCAACCATTAAGTGGGTCGCACACCGCTCGTCTTACTAGCAAGTAGCCCCATAGGATTCTGGACAATGAAGTAGCAGCGGCGAGTACACCTATGCTACGAGTGTTAAATAAATGCCATCCCTGGACACGTGTTCCGAGGTAGTTGCCTCTCGTCAGCAGGGAGCAGGTCTGTATGTGGGGTGCCGGTAGACTGCCAAATATACAAGGTTAAATACCTTTCACGGCGCGCGGGTGCGGGATCCTGACTCGTCAGCCAATCGCTCGAGGGAGCTTTAAATTCAACCATTAAGTGGGTCGCACACCGCTCGTCTTACTAGCAAGTAGCCCCATAGGATTCTGGACAATGAAGTAGCAGCGGCGAGTACACCTATGCTACGAGTGTTAAATAAATGCCATCCCTGGACACGTGTTTCGAGGTAGTTGCCTCTCGTCAGCAGGGAGCAGGTCTGTATGTGGGGTGCCGGTAGACTGCCAAATATACAAGGTTAAATACCTTTCACGGCGCGCGGGTGCGGGATCCTGACTCGTCAGCCAATCGCTCGAGGGAGCTTTAAATTCAACCATTAAGTGGGTCGCACACCGCTCGTCTTACTAGCAAGTAGCCCCATAGGATTCTGGACAATGAAGTAGCAGCGGCGAGTACACCTATGCTACGAGTGTTAAATAAATGCCATCCCTGGACACGTGTTTCGAGGCAGTTGCCTCTCGTCAGCAGGGAGCAGGTCTGTATGTGGGGTGCCGGTAGACTGCCAAATATACAAGGTTAAATACCTTTCATGGCGCGCGGGTGCGGGATCCTGACTCGTCAGCCAATCGCTCGAGGGAGCTTTAAATTCAACCATTAAGTGGGTCGCACACCGCTCATCTTACTAGCAAGTAGCCCCATAGGATTCTGGACAATGAAGTAGCAGCGGCGAGTACACCTATGCTACGAGTGTTAAATAAATGCCATCCCTGGACACGTGTTTCGAGGTAGTTGCCTCTCGTCAGCAGGGAGCAGGTCTGTATGTGGGGTGCCGGTAGACTGCCAAATATACAAGGTTAAATACCTTTCACGGCGCGCGGGTGCGGGATCCTGACTCGTCAGCCAATCGCTCGAGGGAGCTTTAAATTCAACCATTAAGTGGGTCGCACACCGCTCGTCTTACTAGCAAGTAGCCCCATGGGATTCTGGACAATGAAGTAGCAGCGGCGTGTACACCTATGCTACGAGTGTTAAATAAATGCCATCCCTAGACACGTGTTTCGAGGTAGTTGCCTCTCGTCAGCAGGGAGCAGGTCTGTTTGTGGGGTGCCGAAAGACTGCCAAATATACAAGGTTAAATACCTTTCACGGTGCCCGGGTGCGGGATCCTGACTCGTCAGCCAATCGCTCGAGGGAGCTTTAAATTCAACCATTAAGTGGGTCGCACACCGCTCGTCTTACTAACAAGTAGCCCCATAGGATTCTGGACAATGAAGTAGCAGCGGCGAGTACACCTATGCTACGAGTGTTAAATAAATGCCATCCCTGGACACGTGTTTCGAGGTAGTTGCCTCTCGTCAGCAGGGAGCAGGTCTGTATGTGGGGTGCCGGTAGACTGCCAAATATAAAAGGTTAAATACCTTTCACGGCGCACGGGTGCGGGATCCTGACTCGTCAGCCAATCGCTCAAGGGAGCTTTAAATTCAACCATTAAGTGGGTCGCACACCGCTCGTCTTACTAGCAAGTAGCCCCATAGGATTCTGGACAATGAAGTAGCAGCGGCGAGTACACCTATGCTACGAGTGTTAAATAAATGCCATCCCTGGACACGTGTTTCGAGGTAGTTGCCTCTCGTCAGCTGGGAGCAGGTCTGTATGTGGGGTGCCGGTAGACTGCAAAATATACAAGGTTAAATACCTTTCACGGCGCGCGGGTGCGGGATCCTGACTCGTCAGCCAATCGCTCGAGGGAGCTTTAAATTCAACCATTAAGTGGGTCGCACACCGCCCGTCTTACTAGCAAGTAGCCCCATAGGATTCTGGACAATGAAGTAGCAGCGGCGAGTACACCTATGCTACGAGTGTTAAATAAATGCCATCCCTGGACACGTGTTTCGAGGTAGTTGCCTCTCGTCAGCAGGGAGCAGGTCTGTATGTGGGGTGCCGGTAGACTGCCAAATATACAAGGTTAAATACCTTTCACGGCGCGCGGGTGCGGGATCCTGACTCGTCAGCCAATCGCTCGAGGGAGCTTTAAATTCAACCATTAAGTGGGTCGCACACCGCTCGTCTTACTAGCAAGTAGCCCCATAGGATTCTGGACAATGAAGTAGCAGCGGCGAGTACACCTATGCTACGAGTGTTAAATAAATGCCATCCCTGGACACGTGTTTCGAGGTAGTTGCCTCTCGTCAGCAAGGAGCAGGTCTGTATGTGGGGTGCCGGTAGGCTGCCAAATATACAAGGTTAAATACCTTTCACGGCGCGCGGGTGCGGGATCCTGACTCGTCAGCCAATCGCTCGAGGGAGCTTTAAATTCAACCATTAAGTGGGTCGCACACTGCTCGTCTTACTAGCAAGTAGCCCCATAGAATTCTGGACAATGAAGTAGCAACGGCGAGTACACCTATGCTACGAGTGTTAAATAAATGCCATCCCTGGACACATGTTTCGAGGTAGTTGCCTCTCGTCAGCAGGGAGCAGGTCTGTATGTGGGGTGCCGGTAGACTGCCAAATATACAAGGTTAAATACCTTTCACGGCGCGCGGGTGCGGGATCCTGACTCGTCAGCCAATCGCTCGAGGGAGCTTTAAATTCAACCATTAAGTGGGTCGCACACTGCTCGTCTTACTAGCAAGTAGCCCCATAGGATTCTGGACAATGAAGTAGCAGCGGCGAGTACACCAATGCTACGAGTGTTAAATAAATGCCATCCCTGGACACGTGTTTCGAGGTAGTTGCCTCTCGTCAGCAGGGAGCAGGTCTGTATGTGGGGTGCCGGTAGACTGCCAAATATACAAGGTTAAATACCTTTCACGGCGCGCGGGTGCGGGATCCTGACTCGTCAGCCAATCACTCGAGGGAGCTTTAAATTCAACCATTAAGTGGGTCGCACACCGCTCGTCTTACTAGCAAGTAGCCCCATAGGATTCTGGACAATGAAGTAGCAGTGGCGAGTACACCTATGCTATGAGTGTTAAATAAATGCCATCCCTGGACACGTGTTTCGAGGTAGTTGCCTCTCGTCAGCAGGGAGCAGGTCTGTATGTGGGGTGCCGGTAGACTGCCAAATATACAAGGTTAAATACCTTTCGCGGCGCGCGGGTGCGGGATCCTGACTCGTCAGCCAATCGCTCGAGGGAGCTTTAAATTCAACCATTAAGTGGGTGGCACACCGCTCGTCTCACTAGCAAGTAGCCCCATAGGATTCTGGACAATCAAGTAGCAGCGGCGAGTACACCTATGCTACGAGTGTTAAATAAATGCCATCCCTGGACACGTGTTTCTAGGTAGTTGCCTCTCGTCAGCAGGGAGCAGGTCTGTATGTGGGCTGCCGTTAGACTGCCAAATATACAAGGTTAAATACCTTTCACGGCACGCGGGATCCTGACTCGTCAGCCAATCGCTCGAGGGAGCTTTAAATTCAACCATTAAGTGGGTCGCACACCGCTCATCTTACTAGCAAGTAGCCTCATAGGATTCTGGACAGTGAAGTAGCAGCGGCGAGTACACCTATGCTACGAGTGTTAAATAAATGCCATCCCTGGACACGTGTTTCGAGGTAGTTGCCTCTCGTCAGCAGGGAGCAGGTCTGTATGTGGGGTGCCGGTAGACTGCCAAATATACAAGGTTAAATACCTTTCACGGCGCGCGGGTGCGGGATCCTGACTCGTCAGCCAATCGCTCGAGGGAGCTTTAAATTCAACCATTAAGTGGGTCGCACACCGCTCGTCTTACTAGCAAGTAGCCCCATAGGATTCTGGACAATGAAGTAGCAGCGGCGTGTACACCTATGCTACGAGTGTTAAATAAATGCCATCCCTAGACACGTGTTTCGAGGTAGTTGCCTCTCGTCAGCAGGGAGCAGGTCTGTATGTGGGGTGCCGGTAGACTGCCAAATATACAAGGTTAAATACCTTTCACGGCGCGCGGGTGCGGGATCCTGACTCGTCAGCCAATCGCTCGAGGGAGCTTTAAATTCAACCATTAAGTGGGTCGCACACCGCTCGTCTTACTAGCAAGTAGCCCCATAGGATTCTGGACAATGAAGTAGCAGCGGCGAGTACACCTATGCTACGAGTGTTAAATAAATGCCATCCCTGGACACGTGTTTCGAGGTAGTTGCCTCTCGTCAGCAGGGAGCAGATCTGTATGTGGGGTGCCGGTAGACTGCCAAATATACAAGGTTAAATACCTTTCACGGCGCGCGGGTGCGGGATCCTGACTCGTCAGCCAATCGCTCGAGGGAGCTTTAAATTCAACCATTAAGTGGGTCGCACACCGCTCATCTTACTAGCAAGTAGCCCCATAGGATTCTGGACAATGAAGTAGCAGCGGCGAGTACACCTATGCTACGAGTGTTAAATAAATGCCATCCCTGGACACGTGTTTCGAGGTAGTTGCCTCTCGTCAGCAGGGAGCAGGTCTGTATGTGGGGTGCCGGTAGACTGCCAAATATACAAGGTTAAATACCTTTCACGGCGCGCGGGTGCGGGATCCTGACTCGTCAGCCAATCGCTCGAGGGAGCTTTAAATTCAACCATTAAGTGGGTCGCACACCGCTCGTCTTACTAGCAAGTAGCCCCATAGGATTCTGGACAATGAAGTAGCAGCGGCGAGTACACCTATCCTACGAGTGTTAAATAAATGCCATCCCTGGACACGTGTTTCGAGGTAGTTGCCTCTCGTCAGCAGGGAGCAGGTCTGTATGTGGGGTGCCGGTAGACTGCCAAATATACAAGGTTAAATACCTTTCACGGCGCGCGGGTGCGGGATCCTGACTCGTCAGCCAATCGCTCGAGGGAGCTTTAAATTCAACCATTAAGTGGGTCGCACACCGCTCGTTTTACTAGCAAGTAGCCCCATAGCATTCTGGACAATGAAGTAGCAGCGGCGAGTACACCTATGCTACGAGTGTTAAATAAATGCCATCCCTGGACACGTGTTTCGAGGTAGTTGCCTCTGGTCAGCAGGGAGCAGGTCTGTATGTGGGGTGCCGGTAGACTGCCAAATATACAAGGTTAAATACCTTTCACGGCGCGCGGGTGCGGGATCCTGACTCGTCAGCCAATCGCTCGAGGGAGCTTTAAATTCAACCATTAAGTGGGTCGCACACCGCTTGTCTTACTAGCAAGTAGCCCCATAGGATTCTGGACAATGAAGTAGCAGCGGCGAGTACACCTATGCTACGAGTGTTAAATAAATGCCATCCCTGGACACGTGTTTCGAGGTAGTTGCCTCTCGTCAGCAGGGAGCAGGTCTGTATGTGGGGTGCCGGTAGACTGCCAAATATACAAGGTTAAATACCTTTCACGGCGCGCGGGTGCGGGATCATGACTCGTCAGCCAATCGCTCGAGGGAGCTTTAAATTCAACCATTAAGTGGGTCGCACACCGCTCGTCTTACTAGCAAGTAGCCCCATAGGATTCTGGACAATGAAGTAGCAGCGGCGAGTACACCTATGCTACGAGTGTTAAATAAATGCCATCCCTGGACACGTGTTTCGAGGTAGTTGCCTCTCGTCAGCAGGGAGCAGGTCTGTATGTGGGGTGCCGGTAGACTGCCAAATATACAAGGTTAAATACCTTTCACGGCGCGCGGGTGCGGGATCCTGACTCGTCAGCCAATCGCTCGAGGGAGCTTTAAATTCAACCATTAAGTGGGTTGCACACCGCTCGTCTTACTAGCAAGTAGCCCCATAGGATTCTGGACAATGAAGTAGCAGCGGCGAGTACACCTATGCTACAAGTGTTAAATAAATGCCATCCCTGGACACGTGTTTCGAGGTAGTTGCCTCTCGTCAGCAGGGAGCAGGTCTGTATGTGGGGTGCCGGTAGAGTGCCAAATATACAAGGTTAAATACCTTTCACGGCGCGCGGGTGCGGGATCCTGACTCGTCAGCCAATCGCTCGAGGGAGCTTTAAATTCAACCATTAAGTGGGTCGCACACCGCTCGTCTTACTAGCAAGTAGCCCCATAGGATTCTGGACAATGAAGTAGCAGCGGCGAGTACACCTATGCTACGAGTGTTAAATAAATGCCATCCCTGGACACGTGTTTCGAGGTAGTTGCCTCTCGTCAGCAGGGAGCAGGTCTGTATGTGGGGTGCCGGTAGAGTGCCAAATATACAAGGTTAAATACCTTTCACGGCGCGCGGGTGCGGGATCCTGACTCGTCAGCCAATCGCTCGAGGGAGCTTTAAATTCAACCATTAAGTGGGTCGCACACCGCTCGTCTTACTAGCAAGTAGCCCCATAGGATTCTGGACAATGAAGTAGCAGCGGCGAGTACACCTATGCTACGAGTGTTAAATTAAAGTTCAGGGGCTTCCTATTGACCCTAGCTCATGATATCCCCTTAGCAGGTCACCTGGGCCAGAACAAGACTTGGGACAGACTTGTCCCTCACTTTCACTGGCCCCACATGTCTGAAGACACAAAGGAGTTTTGTTGCTCCTGTGTAACCTGCCAAGCAAGTGGCAAAGCAGGTGGCACTACAAATGCCCCCCTGATACCACTACATGTGGTTGGGGTGCCCTTTGAAAGGGTAGGCATTGACGTTGTTGGTCCCATGGATCCCCAAACAGCATCTGGGCACAGATGTATCCTGGTGGTAGTGGATCATGCTACCAGGTACCCAGAAGCTATTCCCCTTAGGACTACTACAGCACCTGTGGTGGCAAGAGCGCTCTTGGGAATTTTTTAAAGAGTGGGTTTTCCTAAGGAGGTGGTATCAGACAGAGGTACCAACTTCATGTCTGGTTACTTAAGGGCAATGTGGACGGAGTGTGGAGTGACTTATAAGTTCACCACACCCTATCATCCACAATGCAATGTTTTGGTTGAAAGGTTGAACAAAACCTTAAAGGGCATGATTAAAGGATTCCCAGAAAAGCGTACACGAAGATGGGACATTCTCTTGCCCTGCCTTTTGTGTGCATTCAGGGAGGTGCCACAGAAGGGGGTTGGCTACAGCCCCTTTGAACTTTTGTTTGGTCACCCTGTCAGGGGTTCATTGTGTGGGAAAGAAGGATGGGAGTTACCTCTCAAGCCCCCAAAGCAAGACAGTGGATTATGTACTTGGTCTCCGCTCCAGGATGGCTTAGTACATGAAAAAGGCAACTAAAAACCTTGAGGCTAGCCAGGAACTGCAAAAAAACCTGACATGACCAAAAGACTGTACTGACTGTTTACCAGCCAGGACAAAAAGTGTGGGTGTTGGAGCCTGTGGCCTCAGCAGCTCTCCATGACAAATTGAGCGGACCCATTACTTACTTACTTAGTAATTACTTACTTAGTAGACCTAGGAACTCCCAGGAGTCCCCACAGGGTTCTCCATGTCAACAGGCTATAGCCATATGTAGACAGGGCTGACATGGGCTTGCTCATGGCTACTGATGAGGGACAGGAGGAAGAGAGTGACCCACTCCCTGACCTCCTCTCACAGAACCCTAATGATGGGTCAGTTGATGGTGTGGCCTTGGCAGGCAGCCTCACTGCCCAGCAGCAAACTGATTTTAGACAGGTGCTCAATCAGTTCAGAAACATGTTTTCTCTGACTCCAAGTCAGACTACCTGGTGCACTCATGAAGTGGACACTGGCGACAGTCTGCCTATTAAAAATAAGATTCATAGGCATCCTGACCATGTCAGGGACTGTATCAGGACAGACGTCCAGAAAATTTTGGATTTTGGAGTTATTGAACCCTCAGATAGCCCTTGGGCTAGTCCAGTGATCCTTGTGCCAAAACCTCACACCAGTGGTGGGAAAAGAGAGATGAGGTTTTGTGTGGACTACAGGGGTCTCAATGCAGTCACTAGGACCGATGCCCATCCAATTCCAAGGGCAGATGAGCTGATAGATACTTTGGCCTCAGTCAAGTACCTTAGCATATTTTACTTGACAGCTGGCTACTGGCAGATCAGACTGGCTGATGATGCAAAGCCAAAAACAGCATTTTTGACCCCAAGTGGGCACTACCAATTTGTGGTGATGCCCTTTGGTTTGAAGAATGCACCTGCCACTTTCCAAAGGTTGGTGAATACAGTTCTCACAGGTCTGGAAGCCTACAGTGCAGCTTATCTAGATGATATTGCTGTCTTTAGCTCCACCTGGGAGGATCACCTGCTCCACCTAAGGAATGTTCCGGAGGCCCTGAAAAAGGCAGGCCTCGCTAATAAGGCCACCGAGTGCCATATAGGGCAGAGTCAGGTTGTGTACCTGGGCCACCTTGTAAGTGGAGGCCAGGCTCAACCACTGCAGAGCAAAATCCAGATCATCATGGACTGGGTTGCTCCAACTACCCATACTCAGGTGAGAGCCTTCTAAGGCCTGACTGGGTACTATAGGAGATTTGTCAAGGGATATGGATCAATGGTGACACCCCTGAATGACTTAACTTCTAAGAAAATGCCCAAAAAGGTTCAGTGGACAGCTAGCTGTCAAAAGGCATTTGATGACCTGAAGCAGGCCATGTGCACTGCTCCCATGATGAGTCCTGATTACTCCAAGAAGTTCATTTTCCAAACAGATGCATCTGAATTGGGGGTAGGGGCTGTACTGTCACAATTGAATGACGAAGGTCAGGATCAGCCAGCAGCTTTCATAAGCAGAAGGCTTGGTCAGCCATTGAGAGGGAAGCCATTGCTGTGGTTTGGGATCTGACGAAGTTGAGGCCATACTTATTTGGTACTCACTTCCTTGTTCAGACAGACTATAAGACCCTCTTATTGCTAAAACATATGAAGGGTGAAAACCCCAAACTGCTTAGGTGGTCCATTTTCCTACAGGGCATGAACTTTACAGTGGATCATAGACCTGGGAGTAACCATGCCAATGCAGATGGACTCTCTAGGTATTTCCGCTTAGAACATGAAGACTCAACTGGTCAAGGTTAGTTTAATGTCCCTGTGTTTGGGGGGGGGGGTTGTTTAGGAGAGTAGGATCTGCTTCACATGGGTACCCCCACTTTTTGCTGGTGTTTCACTGTTTTTTTACCTTACTCTGGCTGTGGCCCTGCTAATCAGGACCCCAGCCTAAGCGACATTTCTCCTATTATCGAGCTTCACGCTAACCCTGTTAGAGACAAAAAAGCAGCGCTAACCGTGGTTAACGCTGCTTTTTTATATCTGCTAATTTTCAGATTTAGCCATGTAATCCAATGGGAGGTAGATTACATGGCTAAGTCCACCAGTTTTATCGCTGCATTACCAGCGACAACCTCGTAAAATGCCGCTATCGCTGGATTTTTTATCGCCTAGGCGGTTAGCGTTGTTAATAACGTGATAACCAGGCAATATTATACAGCGATATCGGGCGTTAAAAAAAATTTACGCTAAGTGTCCTTAGCGTTAATTTTTTCTTATTTCTTGTTAATATGCCCCCAAAAGAGCATCTAGATACCATCCTCCAGACCAGGGTTACACGCACATGGGAGATAAGCAATCTTTCCCACTTTGAGTATGGTGAGGGTGCGGGCAAGTTGCTGGCCTGGAAGGCAAAGTCAGACAGGACGCTTAACTTGACCAAACAAATTGACAACATATACGCGGTTACTGTCCTGTCTATAGACGAGGAGATAGGGGGCACCTTCTTTGATTTTTTTCCAGGATTTATACCGAGACGATAGGGTGGTGGACAGATCCGAGACTGTGGAATGGTTGAGTGGGAGCACAATCAGTCTCCTGAATTTAATTCAGCAGGAAGATCTTGATCAGGACATTTCACAAGAAGAGGTGAAAAAGGCCATCCTAGCCTGTAAGTGGGGAGGAAGCAGCTGGCCCTGATGAGCTGCCAATAGAGCTCTATAGATCGTTGGGGGAAGTGATAGTTCCAATCCTGACAAAGCTTTTTAACGAGATTCTATGTGTTGCAACAAAGCTGTCAGATTCTTGGGGAGAGGCAACCATCACTTTGATTTTGAAAGCGGGGAAGAACTCAGCGAGTCGCGGATCATATAGACCCATCTCGCTGCTAAACGCAGATTATAAAATATTTGCCAGGATTCTGGTGAGCAGGCTGGCATCAGTAGCAGGAGATATGCTACACTCTGACCAAAAAGGATTTGCCAAGGGCAGGAATCTATATGACCACACATACGACTTTATAGGTGCTGTTGATGTGACCACAACCTATTCGCTTCCCCTCGCAGCTATGACTTTAGATGCCACTAAGGCCTGTGATAGGGTCAACTGGGTGTATCTGTCAGCAGGTTTGGAGAAATTCAACCTGGGTGAGAAGTTCCGCAGAGCCATCCAGCTGATCTATCAAGACCCGTCAGCTAAATTGCTGGTAAATGGTAATCTAACTGGTTCTTTTAAAAATCACAAGGGGCACCAGGCAGCGTTGCCCCCAATCTCCCCTTCTTTCTGACCTGTATATTGAGCCATTTGCCCAGTGGTTAAGAGAGGATATGAACAGTCTGCTATTTAAGCATGGGGGTGGGAGAGGAAGGTGGCCCTTTATGCTGGCAACTTCTTGGTTCTCTTCTTGGACATCTCTGGCCTTTCCATCAGTTATAAAGGTGTGCCTAGATCAGACCAAGCGTGAAATGAGGTCCCTAGGGGTCAGAATAGTCCAGGATATCAATAAGATCTCAGAGACCAATCTGGCCAATGTAACAAGGGAGTGTCAGAAGCTCAGGTAGTCCCGGGTCCACCTCCCTCTTTCCATCTTTGGCAGAATAAATCTGGTCAAGATGTTAGTACTCCCTAAAATCACCTTCCTCTTCAATGGCATTCCATTACACTTTGACAAATTGCTTATAGCCAAGCTTCTTTTGTTCTGCATTCCGTCCATCAATTGTCTGTCTTTTGCTTTCTCACGCTAAGTGCGTGAGTTGTGCTCAGACGTGGGTCCTGGGCTCACTGTGCCACTGGAATCAAGCTATCCTGGCTGAAGAGGGGTGAAACCCGGAAACCGGTACTAGGATGCTTGTTTCCGGTCCTGGGAGGGCCTGGCTTGGCAGTTCGGGCTGGACTGTTCCCATGAGGCACAGGGTCAAGACTGATTTGCATATGGCCAGGTCTAAACTGGGGTGACAGGGTGAGCAAAAGAATAATGGATTTAACCCAGATCTTTTGACTGGGGGTGAATGTTTTGATTTGTTCTGCATTCCGTCCATCAATTGTCTATCTTTTGCTATAAAGCAAAACCAAAGGAAATGATGGACGGAGTGTTGAACATTGCAAGCACTCACCCCCAGTCAACTGATCTGGGTTTAATCCATCACCGTTCTTTAGCCCACTCTGCCATCCCAGTTCAGACATGGCCATATGCAAATCAGCCTGACCCTGTGCCCATGTCTTCCATGGACCGGAAACAAGCTTCCTAGGACCGGTTTCTGGCATTTCAGCCGTCTTCAGCCAGGCTTGCTTGAATCCAGTGGCAAAGTGAGGAAGGGACTCACGTCTGAGCATAGCCTGCCAACTTATGGCGAACAAAGCAAAACCAAAGGAAACGATGGACGGAGTGTTGAACATTGCAAGCACTCACCCCCAGTCAACTGATCTGGGTTTAATCCATCACCGTTCTTTAGCCCACTCTGCCACCCCAGTTCAGACATGGCCATATGCAAATCAGTCTGACCCTGTGCCCATGTCTTCCATGGACCGGAAACAAGCTTCCTAGGACCGGATTCTGGCATTTCAGCCGTCTTCAGCCAGGCTTGCTTGAATCCAGTGGCAAAGTGAGGAAGGGACTCACGTCTGAGCATAGCCTGCCAACTTATGGCGAACAAAGCAAAACCAAAGGAAATGATGGACGGAGTGTTGAACATTGAAAGCACTCACCCCCAGTCAACTGATCTGGGTTTAATCCATAACCGTTCCTTAGCCCACTCTGCCACCCCAGTTCAGACATGGCCATATGCAAATCAGTCTGACCCTGTGCCCATGTCTTCCATGGACCGGAAACAGGCTTCCTAGGACCGGTTTCTGGTATTTCAGCCATCTTCAGCCAGGCTTGACGGACGGAGTGTTGAACATTGCAAGCAAACCCAGTCAAGAGTTTAATCCATCACCGTTCTTTAGCCCACTCTGCCACCTCAGTTCAGACATGGCCATATGCAAATCAGTCTGACCCTGTGCCTCATGGGAACAGTCCAGCCCGAACTGCCAAGCCATGTCTTCCCTGGACTGGAAACAAGCTTCCTAGGACCGGTTTCTGGCATTTCGGCCGTCTTCAGCCAGGCTTGCTTGAATCCGGTGGCAAAGTGAGCAAGGGATTCACGTCTGAGCATACCCTGCCAACTTATGGCGAACAAAGCAAAACCAAAGGAAATGATGGACGGAGTGTTGAACATTGCAAGCACTCACCCCCAGTCAACTGATCTGGGTTTAATCCATCACCGTTCTTTAGCCCACTCTGCCACCTCAGTTCAGACATAGCCATATGCAAATCAGTCTGACCCTGTGCCTCATGGGAACAGTCCAGCCCGAACTGCCAAGCCATGTCTTCCCTGGACCGGAAACAAGCTTCCTAGGACTGGTTTCTGGCATTTCAGCCGTCTTCAGCCAGGCTTGAGTTCAAACTGGAATGGCATGGTGAACAAAAAAAACGATGGATTTAGGCCCAGATCTCTGTACTGGGGTGAATGTATGACATTGTTCTGCATTCTGCCCATCAATTGTGTTTTTGTCTTTTGCTATAGCCAAGCTTCAGCAGGCCATCAACTCATTCATATGGGCCTATAAGGGGACCAGAATTGTCTGGAAGAAGTTGAGACACAGGAGGGAGAAGGGAGGACTCTTGGTGCCGGACCTGCAATATTATGCATGGGCCTTTCAATTATCCCATTCTAGGATGCTTTTAAAAATTGCTGCACCTCTCTTGCTTCTTTCTGCACCCCTGTTGCCTCTTTCTGCATAGCTGTTGCCTCTTTCTGCACTCATCTTCCCTCTTTCTGCACCTCTCTTGCTTCTTTCTGCACATCTCTTGTTTCTTTCTGCACTTCTCTTGCCTCTTTCTGCACCTCTGTTTCTTCTTTCTGCACCCTTCTTCCCTTTTTTACATCCTCTCGCCTCTTTCTGCTGTTCTCTTGCAATTTTATGTATGTCTCTTGCTTCTTTCTGTACCTCACTTGCCTCTTTCTGCACTTCTCTTGCTTCTTTCCACACCTCTGTTGCTTCTTTCAGCAATTCTCTTGCCTCTTTCTGCACTTCTCTTGCTTGTTTCTGCACCTCTCTTGTGCCTTTCTGCCCCTCTGTTGCCGCTTTCTGTCCCTAACTTGCCTCTTTTTTGCACCTCTCATGCCTCTTTCTCTACCCCTGTTCCCTCTTTCTGCAACTTTCCTGCCTGTTTCTGCACCTCTCTTGCCTCTTTATGTACCTCTGCTGCTTATGTGAGAATGAATGATAATGAGAGTGGCTATATGGATGAGTGTGTGCTTGTATCAGTGATTGTATAAGAGAGTAAGTATGCGTTAGTATTTGTATGAATAAGTGAGGTGGTGTGTGTATATCTGTATAGGTGAGTAAATGGGAGTGTGATTGATTCTTTGCATAACTGACTAGGTGTGTGAGTAACTCTATGGATGAGTGGCAGTGTGTGAGTGTCTGTATAGGTGTATGAGTGCATATGATAGTGCTGTATTGATGAGTGACTGCATGTATGAGAGACTGTATGGGTGAATGAGAAGATGTTTGTGTAGACCTAGGAATTAGTGAGTGGGTATGTAGTAACTGGTATTGGTGTGTCTATGGTTTCGAAAATGGTAGTCTGTATTTTAGAGTAGGTGTATCAAGGGTTATATTAGGGTGTGAGGAGGTGCATCAGATTATCATGTGGTTGATGTCATCAGTGATGTCATTTGGGATGTCATCAGCAGTGCAATGCGGGGGCCCGAGTTATAGTTAGCTCAACTAACTATAACGGCCACATTTCTCTGGTTTTGTACGAGTGAAATGTCCAACAAACTATAATGTCCCTGAAACCTGTGTTTTTTTCAGTGAATTTCTTAGGTTTTTTTAAATGCTAATTTCTAACTATTGCCACCATGAAACCTATTGTTTTTTCAGTGAATATGCATATAGATATACACACACACACACACACACATATATATATATATATATATATACACACACACACACATATATATACTTGTAATAATATTGCATCTAAAAAAATGAGTAAATTATAATATAAATAATAATATTGCATCTAAAAAAATGAGTAAATTATAATATAAATGTAAATTATTATCCTAATTGTTTCACATTACCTATCTGTAAATAAACATACACACATATATATATATATATGTTTGTGTGTTTGTTAAAAGGAGTATATATTTATTAGTATTTTTAATATTAGTTATATATATTTAATTTACAGTATATCAGCCGCGGTCCATGCAGGTAACAGCGTGGGGCAGTGGGGCCGGGTGGTGTTATGTCGAGGGACGATGCAGAGGGAAAATTAAATAAATAAGTAATTTTCCCTTGTCATTGGTCCTCGGTATCCCCCTTCACCCGGCCCCACCGACCCACCGCTGTTACCTGCACGGACTGCGGCTACGTTATATTACTGTTACATAATAATATATTTAATGTTTACGATTCTTAACTATATACATTTTTAAGAAAATATTTTTTATACAATTTTCGATATTAGTGTACAGCGATATATTTTTTTTTAAATTTGGTCATTTCAATTCTAAGTATATTTTTAACTACAAATTTTCAACCACAATATTTTGGTGGCAAAATGTTGTCAGTGAACGTGAAAAGCCTGCTGCCATTTCCACAGAGCACATCTACTTTCTTGTATCTGTATGAATTAGGGATGAATTATACTGTTAATTGCATCAAGCTGGGACCTATTCTTTTATTGTTATCTATTTGGACCAAAAGCTCAAACTTGTTCCGGAAGAGCTCACATTTCTCAAACAGAAAAAATCAAGAAAAAAAACTTCTCCTACTCTAGGAGAAAACTGTTAGGGTGCTGAATCTATTAGATTTTTTTTCTTTTTTTTAATAAAGCCTGATAGCCCGCTGTAGCGGGCTATACCAGCTATTAAAGGCCCGCTGCAGTGTTAAAGGCCTGAGCCGAAGGCGAGGGACTTTAACAAGGCAGCGGGACTTTAATAGCCGTTATAGCCCTGCTACGAAGGGCTATAAGGCTATTAGAACATTCTGCCACTAGAGGACAGAATGTTCTAACAAATTAAACAAAGGCTTCAGGGAGCGCGAGAGGATTGAAATCTCCTCAGGCTCCCTGAAGCCTTTGTTCACAGCCACAAAGAAGCATTGGAATGTTGGAGCTCCGGGCTTATACCAGCCATTATAAGCCCGGACTACTCCATTGTTTTCAATGGAGCTTCCAACGTTCAAATGTTCGAATTTTCATTAACAAACTTCTGTTTTTCAAAGACTAGTGATGCAGAGCAACTGCTTGCAACGTGGCAGCCTATCAGAAAACTTTCAATGTGTTTTGAGGATCTGCTGTGACGGTGGGTCCTCCGAAGGCACAGGTGACAAGCTCTAAATATGCAAAGCAGTAGCCCACCTTGGCAGCAGAGTAATTGCCTCCAGTGCTCTAGTGGAATGGAGAGCCACTCGCCAAACTCTAGCTAAATTAAGCTTTCAGATTCCTATTATAAGAACAAGGTTATAAATATTTATACATATATGATTGCAAACCCTCTATAACAATTGCTCTTTAAACTCACCACATTCTTTGTTCCTATCCTCCATCATAAGAAATTATTAGGTGCACAGTTGATTTGTAGCAGACTTTCTTGCTGTTGCTTTGTCATTATGCAAAAAAAGCAGTTAGTCTGAGTCTATTAGTCAAAGTGCTGTTGTTGTGCTCTGCTATTTGATAATATACGCAATCGAATTTTTGTAATTTGTTTTTTTTCAAATGCTATTGAATTTCCGTACATCACATCACAGAGAGCAGAAGTGGAACTTACTACAAAAGACTTTGTTCAGATACAGTTTATATGGAAAGTGTGTTTCCAGTGCCACTACTGAATTATCTTTTGTGTTTTTTAGCATTGGCCAAGACCATATCTGATTTTAGCATTGAAGCACTCTGGATGAATTAGAACACTGCTGAAGATTATAAAACCTTAATTGGTGGAGACCAGAGCTCAGGCCACTGATTTCTGGATGCCAAACTGCCAAATGTTAATGACCAGTTTCTCAGAGATCAATCCATTGGTTCAATTTGGAGACATTCCGTTAAAGCCAGTTCAAAGCAAGATTTGCAGATCGAATTGCTCTGTTGGTAAAAAATCATGCACCAACACCATATTAGTCTCTGTACTGTGACTCATGGCTCTATTATATGTTTGAAGGTCCGACTGACTAAAGACCACGTCAGACACTAGACCCCAGTGATGGGAGTCTTTAGACCACTCTACTACGAGTTGACCATTGTATTGGTGGTGTGGCTATTGAGATCTTGTGGCGGTTTTGATTATTTTTCCATATGTATCAATGCCTGTGTCAATATTTCAACTGCATATGTGTTAAATGCACACATATCCATGATACATGTGGAAAAATACCACATACCCATCGCCAGAGTCGGGTCCATATGTTGGCACTCCAGGCAATGGGTATATCGTTCAAAAGGACCCGCCTGTAAATCGTCACAAACAGGGTCATAATCCTTGGGGAGAAGATGCTGCTGTGAAGGGGGGACATGAAGATAGGGAACTCTGGCCAAAAGAATAAGAAAGGGGTGAGTACTCACTCCAAATCCTTAATGTCCGCCACCTTGAAGCTGGCAGTCGGACCACGGAGGTCGGCTCATCGGAAAGCCAATTCATAATATGGATGGTGGTGGAGCTACTCAGTACCACCTTATGGCAGCTGCCTTACCCTGATCGCGCCTCCGGTGGTTGGCGGTGTCCTGGCAGTGTTAGCAGTCAATCAACAAAAGATGGGACTGTGGGGCTTTTTATAGAGGTCCAGCATAAATGCCCAGTCAAATACTAATACCTAGAGTTATGCAGTTCCTCTTATCTCAGTGCCTAGGAGACAGTAGAACAGTAAACCAAGCCACCCCTGTTTGTAAGTACAAACTCGGTGGTTCTAGGGGTGTGAGAGAGGGGAGGGGAATTCCTTCTATCGGAACTAGGGTCCTCACACACCCAGCAAGCTAGATGTCATGCTTCATCATATGGACCTGCTCCTCGTCGGGTCGGCGGTGCAATACCCAACGGGCACCCGTAAAGGAGCTCTTTAGCAGAGATCTTTTGTTCCTCGCCGTATGATGCAGTGGGGATGAGGGCACCATGAGTGTGTAAATGTAGTGAAAGGGGGAATTTAAAAAGGTAGGATAGTCCCAATAAGACTTTTATTCTGGCTGACTATCCACCTCATTAAAACAAGCAGCTTTCTGACATGATGGTTCAGTTTAAGCTATGCTCAACTCTAAGTTTTGGTGGTCAATCCGTGCTCTTTGGAAACAAACCAACCAACTCATAACACAGCAATCAGATCGCCAAGTTGATTGCATTTGTACTTCCACCGCTGATACAGTACGAATATAAAAAATTTAAATGAAGCAGCATAGTGACACACCCCAGTTCTTCATGTGGGCAACTTCTTCTGTCTAAGCCTCCACATAAACATCAAGAACCTTGAAACAGTGAAAACAACACATTGCCTCGTGTTGCTTCATTAAATTCTAAAAGCTGGCCTAACGCTCCTGAAACCCAAATTGACATAGGGATCCACTTCTTTCTATAACCCTGATAGGTTTGGCATGAAAGAATGACATGATCTGCCGATTCAATCTCCCCCGGCCAAAAGGGACAAAATCTGGTAGGGTCAGATTTTCCATGACTTCATGCAGCTGTAAACAAATGGATGGGGAGAATACCTATGCGAAATTTAATGTGACGAGTTTTCAAAAAAGGTGTTTCAACCTTATCCAAAAAAAGAGTCCAAACAGTAGTTATCTTTAAATTCCAAAAAGGAGACAGTAGGATCACCTAGCCTACATGATCTTAAGATGTGATCACTACTATACAGCAAGAAGCATCTTTTACCTCTTGCATGGGGACTGATACAACAACTGCTGGTGAAGACCATCCTCAGACACGCGATCTAATTGGCCTGACTATCCCAAGTACCTCTACTAAGGCTCTACAAATAGATGCGAGTTCTGGGTCTGTCCAAACTCTCTGCCAATACACCAATGGTTTCAGGCCAACAACATCATTAATGCGTTTAGGCCATAATCTAGCCACCACGGCCATAGCGGAGTCTTAGCTGGAAGATTACACAGTCTCCTCATGAAGCGATTTTTGCTTGTTCCAGGGCCCTTGTTTAAATGGAAAATCTCCACCGTACAGGCAACCCCCTAAGGCCTGACACTTATAAATCTCAAGTGCTTGGGAGATGGGATGAAAGGAAGAGTTTCGCTGTGCCCTCAAAATACCCCAATAATATTGCTCAAGCTTATAATAATAATATCCACATTTGTAAAGCGCGAACACTCACCCGTAAGGGTCTCTAGGCGCTGGGGGCCGTCGGGAAGATTAAGCAAGCTATTGCCCAGAGTCATATGGTGCTGGGCTAATCTGTCACCGGCACCAGGGATCGAACTGTGATCCCCAGATTCCAGAATCAGTCACCCTGGCCGCTGCACCACACCTCTTCCCTCAAGCTTAAGCCTACATTTCTGGACATGGGTTGACTAATTGAATTGTTCGGAAAGGGCGACGCTCAGGTAGTCAAACATCTGTACACGCCTTTTAACAGTATTTTCACAGTTACAGTAGAAGAAAGGTATAGTAGTATTTGATTTACTCAGCCAACTGTATGGTCGGGGTCATACAGCTACAGATGGGAAGCTCTGCAGTCCTAAAAATGATTCACTGATATAAGCTGAAACCCTTAATAACTAGAGGCTTAAACTACTAGCCATTGACTAGTTTTCTTGCAGCAAGGATTAAACATTGAGCATAAATGAGCTCTCTTCACTGGCAGGCATAACGTCATGAATTAGGATTTTTTTTTTCTCTTGCGACACCTCTTTGTTGGGAGTACAGTGCACTTTACATGACAAAACTATTTTATAAGTCATAATGACCTCAGTATGAATATAACTCCATACCAATGCTTCCTTCTGTCATCTATTGCAGCAGTGCTGCCCTGTTCCTGTCTCTCGGAGATAATATCAGTTAAACAAATCCATCCCATAGTCCATTTCACCACTGAAGTCATGGTAGATCCCTTCTCTTCAGATATCAGTCATGCATGCAGAAACCATTCTGTGCATTGTGGGAGCGGTGTCCACGGTTTGATTCTGGTGCTGGTGCCATCATGTGACTTTGGACAATAGCTTACTTAATATCCCCGATAGCTCCCATCATCTTGAAACCCTTAGGGGGTAATATGTACGCTCTTTAATAATAGGAATTATTTATCATTGTGAAGAACAGTTTTTTATTCTCTTTTCTGATTGCCACTTATCTTCTTAGTGCGTCAGGGCAGAACATTTTAAGGAGTGATACAATTAAACCTGTAGTGATATTGATTTGCACTTCTATGACCCATTACCTGTTTCAGGGATATAACTTCATATACAAAGCCATAGCATAGCTCACTTTACGATATAAGCTGTCATATTACATCCCTTTTTCCCTTGTGCTAGGCTCTCTCATTCACCAATTTCCAGCGCTGGTCAGCAACGTTACTACTACTAAACATAACTGTAAATCTGCAAATCTAAGCTCCCTAGTGGGATTTGGCTCGGGCAGCGGGTTTCTGTTACCCAAATCTAAAAATGGTTGGCCATTTTCAATTAGTCCTTGTGAGAAAATGGGTTGCTGGTTGAGTGGGTTTACCACCCCTGCTCAAGCAACAGCTACAAACCCTGTCAGTGTGAACCACTAAAATTGACTAAAGTAACCCATGCTTAACTCTTTGCTTGGCACAAAGTAATCAGACGTAACTGTGTCCAGTATTTATGCAGCACACAAACAGCAATAAAGTGAAAACAGAACCCAAGAAAAATCCCACACCAATTTAGAAAAATAGATCACATTTTATTAAATTATTTGACACCAATAAAGACAAAAATCCAATTAGTAGAACAGGAGTTATGACTTTATAAAGTTTAAGGCAACAACAAGCGCCTTCAAAATGAAAGCTCCAACTGCAGATAATCAGTTTATTTTTTATTGTTGCCTATTTATATAGTGCGAGCTCGACCCAAAGGTATTGGAGCGCTTTACATGAGCACCGTAGTTATATTACACATTCAGGCACGGGGAGATTAAGTGATTTGCCCAGAATCACAGGATGTGGACGCGACCTCAGGCTCGAACCCTGGTTTCCAGCACCAAGGTCGGCAGTCTAGCGACGGACCACATCCTCTCCCCTCGGTTCTACAAAGACAATGGAATGCGGGTCGAATACAAGGAGTGGTTTGGGGCTGCTCTGCACTTAGCATCGGGCACAGGGCCAGACTGGCCATAGCGGGCACCGGGCAATCCCCCGGTGAGCCGCACGGGTGGGGGCTGGTTTTGGGCCCCTGGGGGCTGTTTTTGTTACAGGGCCGTTCTTGCAAAATCGTGCCCTGTAACAAAATCGTCCGAAAACTGGTCCTGGCAAAGAGCAAGGCGGCACCCTCTACCCCTCCCCCCCCGAAAAGGGCTGGCGGAGCACTTTGCCAGGGCCAGTTGTGGTTCCCAATCCGGCACAGTTACCCAAGATCTCCCTGAGAACCAGAAATCAGCCAGAAGTCAAAACAATGGATTTCCACTGAGCACAAGAGTTAAATGTAGCCCAAAAAGGATTTAGATGTATCTGCGAGTAGCAGCAGCAAGGATGGAACAGGACTCGTCCTACCAGCACCAGTAGAGAAGAGCTGTCACGACGCAGGATCTTCTACAGGCAACTCAATGTGAAGCACTGAAGATGAGAGTTAAATACCTTTTGCCAGACTGATGAATCATGAAGGTTGCTGAGTCATAGAGGCTTGTTGAGTCACAGAGGCTGCTGAGTCATGGAGGTTTGTTGAGTCACGGAGGCTGCTGAGTCATGGAGGTTGCTGCATCATGGAGGCTGCTGAGTCATTGGGGTTGCTGAATTATGGAGGCTTGTTTAGTCAAGGAGGCTGCTGAGTCCCGGAGGTTGCTGACTCAAGCTCTGGTGTGGCCTGGAAACAAAGATAGGGAAACACCACCACATACCAGAGCAGAGAATTTAAGAAATATGTCAGCTTTTCTTTCCTCAGGGAACACGGGGAGTAAAAGAAGGGACGAGCCGAGGGTGAGAGGCATGTGTTGAGAACCTGTTAGGAGACCCCACCTGACAGGCAGTATTCCTAGGTAGGATGTAAGTGAGTGAAATGCACCTAGCTCCCTGGGGTTCACACTGAATAGTTCCCCCACTACTGCTGCAGTGCAGAAGGTGGTGGGCAGTCCGATGGATCCTGACAGAATGCTTAATTGGTTGAACATACAGTTTTTACTGCCCTGCAAACAAGGCCTTGTAAAGCTAGTTTGGACAGAAGGTTTGGTAAACAAACCTATTTGGACCTCAGAGGATCCAGGTGTCGTCACAGACACCAACAAATCCATCTTTTCCAAGCTGATAGCATTTGACTATATTTTCCACCAATCTTTTTTGATTGAGTTCCTCAGCTTCTTTCAATTGGCCTTGGATTTTCAAGCATCCATTTCCTCTAATACTCCTGACCATTAGACACAAATTGCCCTCTATCTGCCACTAAGTAGTAAGGGAGATGTTCTGGCCTGCAATATCTTGACAAAGGTGGAGACACATCAGTGAATCTCAAGAAAGTTCCAGAAGAACTGCATACTAAACTTTGAAATTTCCAAATTAGAGTCACTATGAGCACTGCTGCATTATGCCTTCTTCATTCATCTTGTGATCACTGAAAAGGGTGGTAAAGCATACCCTTTGTCCTTCATCTAGACCTGGAGAAATGAATCTGCTACTGCTGCCACCGGATCTGGTTTCCAACTCTAATATTTGTCTGCCTTGATCAAAGATGTCAACTGAGAATGGACCCCATTCCTGTTCCAGTGTGTAGACAATGTACGGATCCAACTTCCATATTCCCAAATTCTGGGACTGTCCTGAGTGCTTACCCACCAAAGGGTTTTTCACTATGGAATATATTCTTCTGTTACAGTCACTTGAATCTCAAGACAGAATGCCAAAAATCCTTGGCTACTTCTGTGAATATATTTGACCTAGTCCCTCCCAGGTGATTTATGCATTGGACCGTTGCCATGTTGATCATTTTTAACAGTACACATCACTGAGCTCTTTCCTTGATCCAGCAACTGACTGCAAAGGGCCAGCTAATAGTTGAAGGTAATTGATGTGGAGCTTGAGCTCCTGGTCTGACTACTCTCCTCCTGTAGATAAACCAACACAGCTCACTCCCCAGCAGTTCTGCTGGCATCTTATTCGATTATCTGGTCTAGATCAGAACTGAAGATAGCTCTCCCATTCCATGCCTCGATATGAAGCATCGACCGATGCATCTTGTCTCTGGCCTCTTCAGAAAAAATGTTTTCTGAATAGGAGACAATATTGTAGAGGAGTAATTTTGAGCCTTTGAAGTGCTCTGTACAGGAGGGAACATGAGAATATCACCTGTGCTGATCATGAGCGCAAGCCTACAATCCTCATGATGCCGTGAAATTCTGGGCTTGGCTACTGTGCTCATCAATTCCTGGCAAATACGGACTACTTACTTCGAGGAGAGCTGTAGTGAGTGTTCCATTAATGACTTCTCCTGATTGATGAAAAAAAAAAAAAACCCTCCAGGAACCATTTTGGACAACTGGCTGAGAAGTCTCTTCGGGCACTGATCAATCCTAAAAATGTAATCCAGGTAAACTTTTTGATGGATTCCCTAAACTCTGACTGTTTGAGGATATTGGTGAAGCAGCAAGGGCGTGGAGGGCAGGATCATTAGGAATTTGAAAGACTGGTGGTTTCATACAGCCTAGAGGAATCTGCAACAAGGCCTAAAATGGGGAGTGTAAGATAAGTGTTTCTGAGGTCCAATCATCTCCTCCATTCCCCCAGTTACAGAATGTCCCTGAGGAGGTGGACACATTCCATCATGAAGTGGTAGTAAACCAGTCTCTCGAATTCCCTCAGATTTATCATGGGGCATTAGCCACAGTCCTTTTTTCCATCAGAAAATGGTTGTTTGCAAAATCCCTTGGGAGTATACTGGACTGGGAAATGGTTGCTTTAATCTCCAAGTCTTTCACTTCTTGATCTATCAGGAGTGATTCCATATCTAAGAAGGAGGCGCAGCCTACAGGTTTGTCAGAGTCGTTGAACTCTATGTGTAACCCTTGTATTGTCAGTAAGACCCACGAGTCAATGGTTATTTTCTGCCAATTTGGCACAGGATATATCATCCTCCCCTTGTTCTACAATAGAATGGGTTGCCCTTATGAGTGCAACTTCCTTAGTTGACATTGCCAAAGAATGTGCCTCTGGCACCTCTTGATCCTCCTGTCCTGCAGGAGGGAAGGAACAAACAAATCTGTTCTGGTCTTCTCAGTGACTTCTTCTTTTGTACTGTCCTCTTTTGGCGCCTTGGTGTAAGATATGGCGGGCGAGCCTCCCCTTCCACGACTGACTCTGTGAAAGTATTTGCGGCAAAGAGGTTTTCAACGGATGCCTGTGCCTTACCCAAGGAGGTAAAGGTTTATAACAATTTCCCCACTTCAAAGGGTCACTAAATAGGGCCAGAGGGCACCTGTACCCCTTCATAGGGATCTATGGCACCAAGCTTTGGGTCCACCTTGATGAGGAGACATATATGCTGCTTCGATGATATTGAGCATCTGGCGTTACCCAAGCAATTTATAGCCCTCTGGACCCAATCTGCCAGGGGAAATTTGGGAGTCTGATTTCTTGGCATATTTGGCCATGATTAACATTTTTGTGAGAAGCCCTATCAGATATAATAACCTATCCTTGCAGAAGTGCCAGGAAATCTCAAAACCCTTATTAGTGTGCCTCACGTTGTCATGATCACTATGGTTTTCAATGCAGAGACCTTTTGATTTCAATATGAAAACATGTTATTTAACATGCAACAAGTGACTTACTGTGATTCCATTAAATGCACATTTCTAGCAGATTCTTCTGTTTTGTAAATGTGTTGTGAAGTAGTGATTGTAGGAAACTAACACTTATTGCAGGGTCACCCTGGCTTTTTGCCTTGGGCTGAACCCTATGCTGTCTTTTATAGAACACTATGCACTTTACTCCTGCTGACCAGAGGTAAAGTGCCCGTGCTCCCCTATTCAATATAATGAGATTGTCATACCTCTAACTGCAATATTTGACTTACCTATAAGCTCTATTGCATGCTTCAAAAGTGCGCCTAGGGCCTGTAAGTAAAATGTCACAAGTGGACTGCTTCACCCATTGTGCCATCCACTACGTTGACAGTGTAGAGATGACTGAAGGCATACCATGTGTAGTCTGGCTTTACACAGCACTAAACCTCCCTTTTATATACTAATAGATCACCTATAAGTAATCCTTTCCACCCATGAGGCAACATGAATGCTATTTAAATGTAGGACATGTACAACTTTAATGTTAAACATGGCTTTAAAAAAAAAGTTTAAAAAGTGATTGTCATTGGGGCAGGAATGGTTGCTCTACAGAGAGCATTGGATACAACTTTGAATGTAATAATGTTATCTTGGGCAAGTATGAAGTTACCATTTCCTTGACAATAGGAGTCCCAAGTGTCACCTAGCAGCTAAATAGCCTACTTTATGAGGTGCGAACTTGCTCCCCGAGCTGAAACAAAGTGTACTCCTAAAATATCGTGAAACCAGAAACTAAAAATCTTTTTGACTTCAAAAACCTCCAGAGGACTGATCTAACGAAGGTGTGTTGCTGCTGAGCCAAATATTCCAGTTGGTCCTGCTCTGAGCTTTTCCGCAGCAGCAAATATAATTCAGCTGGACCTTGCTAAGAGGGTATACACTTTGTGGAGCCCTCTTGGGCTTCTGCATGCAGTCTTGCCCCACTGGAAGGATCCAAGTACTAACAAAAAAAAACTTGCTTTGTTTACAAATGTTCAACAAGTAGGTGCAAGAACACTGAGGCTGCTATGTTAACTTTTTACCTATAGGGTTATCCAGGAATGTACTATCACACAATAGGCTTTCCGTATCAGGTTCTACTATGTCCATCATTTGTCTCTCCTGACTACTATTTTCATCACTTGTCTTTTCAGACTTTTCCGTTCCTTTCACAGAATAATTGACATGCTCACAAATACCTTTTGAGATTCTTCTATTTTCTTTATGCTGGGGAATCAAGCTTCCATTTTAATTTCAGTTTCCTATAATTCTTTTCATAAAAGGCCAAACTTTAGACATGCGTAAGAATGATAAAAATAACTGCACCCTACAGATTTCACTGTGTTCTCAGTTCCAGAGAAAAAGAAAAGATCAGATACTACAAAAACTAGAGTATTGGCCTACATTTAGTAGAGGACTTCATACCGGTAATAGAGATTAAAACTGGTTTGGCCCTAGGTCCCACCTTAAACACAGAAGGCTCCGGCAAATATTTAGCACAGTTCCAGTTTCAATTACTGCTGCCGGAGCTGCGATTGTTCGCAAACAGACATGGCATCTTTGCCCTAGAGCCTATAATAATAGGCATGCTATTCCAGACAACAGACCTTGTTGGTCCAAACAGGGCATGTGCACCACCTCTAAAACACAAAGAATAGGCTAAATATTTACTGAGTATCAAAGAACTAACGTAGCATGTTACGATTATTAATCTAAATGACAATATTGCAATCTTTTCTTGTTGTTTTCAATGTCCCTGTACTGCTTCACCACTTTAATTTTTATCTTCAGTGATATTACCATCTATAGTGTGTGCACTAGATTAGGAATTTTAAAATACATATTTTAAAATGCATATTACATTTGTAGTGATTAATACGTTTTTGATTCATAAATTAAAGAGGGTTTGAATTTCCACTGTCCTCCTGAATTAAACCTATTGGACTGATCATTACCAGATAACACTTCCTGCACAAAATTGCTCAGTGTGTTAAATCTAGGTCACAGTCCAATAGGATTTATATTTTGTGTTGGTTCATTGAACTAAGTCTTTGCACCAGGAGCAACTCATCCAGCCCCTGTGACTCTGGGCACTCCCCCAGAAAACTCAACAAAGTATTTGGCTAGAGAATCTGTCAACGAGTCCCCTTTGCCCACATTGAGGGCTTTCATTTCTAAGACTGTTACGGACCTCCTTAACCAATAGCTTGCTTGAGGCTCACTCCAAGGATGAGAGATATCCTCAGGGTCGATCATGTCTGTGGGACTCAGGTGAAGGTCACCAGTGTCTGGAGATATCACCATCATCCTCCGAATCGTCGGGCCTATTGTCCAATTTCTGCCAGGGTATAATCTCCAATTTCTGGGGATGGGCAAACATTTCCAGGGTTCTCCTGGTTTTCTAGGTCCTCTATTACTTCGTTATGAAGTCACACAAAGGGAAGGGGTTCTAGCTAGGAAGCCCTTTTGCAGTGTCAAAAACATCTCCCAACCGATCTATTTTCATAGGACACTCATATGTCACTTTCCTGGGAGGTGCATTTGGAAACCTAAGAAGATCTTTGGATCTGAAGAGTCCCCCATGGTCTGCCTCAAACTGAGGAGTTCAGGCTAGTTAGAAGCCAGCTGCATAATTTTCCAGAGGCACCAAGGCTACCAGTACATCTTTTTGAACTGAGCCATGAAAAGCCAGTTCAATGTTTTCTTCGCAAAGGATGTTCTCAATCTCTCCTTCATCCTGACCATAAGAGGAGTCTCTACTATACATTGCCTGGGTGGTTCAGGCAAATAATGGGCATACCTCATGTGTGCAATGCAATCAGACCAAAGGTCAAGGTATTTTCTCCCTTAGAAGCATGGAGTTAGGCACAGGAATGTGCTAGTTTTAGGATTTAGCCAATCGAGGGAGGGACATTAACAACCATTGGTTCACTCAGGCTTGGCCTGGGCAGTGTCCCAAGAAATATTTTAAAAGAGGCAGCGCCATCATACAGATCCCTTCTGGTTCCAGGGGTGTTTTGCTCCAGGCCATAAGGAGAACAGCAGGTCTTTATTTGCTTTGAGTCAAGAGGGGAACTGATATGAGCTTTGTTGAAAACAAGTGATGCAGCACAGCGGAGGGAACCTGGAAGACCCAGTCCCATGGCATTTGTGTGTGATCGCTTGAAGATAATAACCAGTTAGTCACCAATATAAGCACAACAATAGTATAAAGTCCCTGCTTTTAAAATTCCAGCTGTGATTAAATCAGACTGCAAGAGGGCAGACTGCTCCTTTCCTTGTACAGCAAAGGTGATGGTGGTAGTACTGGGATATGATCTTCCTTATGGGCTAGGGTGACAGTCACACAGTGCTCCGAGGCAATCTCTGCTTGACAGGCCTCTTCTAAGGCCCTGAGGGCTTTATCATACTCCCTTCTTCTTGGCACTCATGCTCACATTGCACTTTCTTTGGAGACGGCCTTCATCACACCCAGTTGGGGTAGCTTGAGCAACCAGATTGACCTCCTTTTTCCCCAAAGTTTTAACACACAAATATTGAATGCAAGGCTGAATAAAAAAAGAATGAACCAATTAGTTAAACTTCTATTACAAATAAAAAAAAAACATTTTTGCTGCCAATTTCGAAAAGAACTTTTAATTTCAGCTTAAATCACTATGTGATACTGCAAATCATAAATTCTAGATCCCTATTGCTACTACCAATGTAAGAAAGTGTATAATTTTGTAGGGTGGACGATCGCCCACCTCAAGGAATAATAACTTCAACATGTCAAGATGAACCATCTACTAAATTAGTCTGAGCTCATCATCCTGGTTGCTACAGCACAGAGCCGACAGGTATTACTTAGGATAATTTGCAAAGAATGTTTTCAGTAACAAAAGAATAATAAAGTCAAAATTCCAAACAATATACTTTTCAAAATAAATTAGAAAAATAGAGTAGGTTCTGTTGCATTAATTGCAGATGGGAGAGTATCAGCTGGCTCGAGCCCACCACAATCAATACCCCGAATTTTAACCTTAAATGCATTTATATCAATGCCAGATCACTACCCAGACATGCTTTGGACATATGGGACATCCTGACTGAAATCAACCCTGACTTAGCTTTCATAACAGAAACGTGGCTTGATCATCACAGTACCCCCGACATTGCAACTGCCCTCCCAAATGAGTATAAAATACTTCATTTGAATCGGACAGAGAAGAAAGGCGGGGGAGTAGCTTTACTATTCAAAGACTCCCTCTCCTGTAGACAGGAGGCAATCACACAGGTCAACAGTCACGAAGCTATGGCCTTCTCGGTATCTATAAACACCAACATTCTACTCGGAGGAGCTATAATTTACAATCCCCCAGGCAGTACGTTGGATTTTTGTGCCCAGCTCCTTGCACAAATCATGCCAGTCTGCCTTAAAAATAAAAATTTCCTGCTGATAGGTGACTTCAACATACATTATGATAACGGCAACAATGCCCTTACTAGACAACTACTAGAGGATATGAAAATTCTACAGCTTACTCAGAGAATCCACAAGCCCACACACATAGCAGGACACACATTAGATTTAATCTTTTCTAATATAGATACCATTGAAATCAATACTATAAAACCAATGATCTGGACAGACCATTTTTTAATTGAGTTTTCGTTCAAATTATTTTCCAAAAATTCAAAACCTCGAACCTGGACTTCATCTAAAACCAAGAGCTGGAAAAGATTCTCGATCGAAAAATTTCAGCAAGATTTTTCACACACAAATACAGCTATCATAGACCCGAATGACGAAATAGAGTTACTCCAGACCAACATCGACAAGGCTCTTGATCACTGCTCTGTCACACAAACCCAACACAAAAACAGATCCACTAGATCTGAGAAATGGTACGGACAAGAACTAAAAATAATGAAAAGAAAATGCACACTATACGAACATAGATGGAGACTTAATAAAACGGATGATGCTAGAGCCATTTATAAAAAAGAACATACACTCTATAATAAAGCTATTAGGAAGGCTAAGAAGGAATACTTCTCGCACAGAATAACAGAAAACAAAAACTCCTCGAAAGAACTTTTTAAAATTGTCAAAGAACTCTGCAGTCCCATGGGTCTCTCAACTAACCTTCCTCCTTCGCAAGAAAATTGCAATAAAATCAACGATTATTTTTGCGATAAAATAGATACAATCTACACCTCATTTTCCAGCACCAAGTTGAAACACTTAGAACCTCAGGGACCACCCTCTCTGCAGGCGAACTGTCTCAATTTCGGCCCCTTCTCAGAAGAAGAAGTGAGCAAAGTCATGTTAGAGGTAAAGTCAGGTTCCCCCTCAGACCCATGTCCTCATTTCATTTTTTCACAACTGACCCCGATAATATGTCCGGCAGTTACAAAAGCTTTGAACTCCTCCCTAAATCTCGCCGAATTCCCCAAAATCTGGAAGAATGCCATAGTGACCCCTCTACTAAAAAAAGTGGGCACTGATGTAAACAATCCTGCAAACTACCGGCCCATATCCCAACTTCCCTACCTATCTAAAGTACTTGAAAAATTAGTTAACAGACAGCTGTCCAACTTCCTAGAAACCAATGATTTACTGGATATATCCCAAACAGGGTTCCGAACAAACAACAGTACGGAGACAACCCTCCTAGCAGTAACAGACAACATCAGAACCATGGTAGATCAGGGGAAAACAGTGGCCTTGATACTTTTGGACCTCTCGGCGGCCTTCGACACTGTACCCCACAATCATCTACTAAAAATCCTAGCAGCAAAGGGAATCCGGGAAAAAGCCCTAGGATGGCTACAGTCCTTCATCCAAGATAGGACACAATCAGTACAGATGGGTGATTTTCAATCCCCCCCCGGAACATCAAGTATGGGGTCCCACAAGGGGCCTCATTGAGCCCGACTCTGTTCAACGTATTTGTGTCCTCACTGGCCAAAATAGGGCGAAAATGGGGTGTCGGGATCTGCTCTTATGCAGACGACACCCAAATGATGATCTCACTGGACGATGAGAACGACCCCAAAGACAGATTACTCAACTGCCTTACTGATTTAGCCACCTGGATGCATAGTCACTGTCTCAAGCTCAACGCAGACAAATCTGAAATAATGCTATTTGGCAGACATCCCCAGCTATGGGACAACAGCTGGTGGCCTACAACATTAGGCACCCCCCCAGACCCGACTACAACTGCCAAGAATCTAGGGGTGTCATTGGACACCGCTTTAAGCATGAAAACCCACGTATCCACAATATGTGGTAAAGGCTTTGCACTATTAAAAATGCTGAGGAGAGTCTTTCCATGGATACCATTGGACTGCAGAAAGATTCTGGCCCAGTTTCTACGAATGAGTAGGTTGGACTACGGAAACTCTCTGTTTGTAGGGATGAATGACTATCTTTTCTCTAAATTACAAACTGTACAAAATGCCGCAGCTAAGGCAATATGTAACAAAAGAAAATATGACTCAGCCAAGAGCTGCATGAGAGATTTGCATTGGCTGCCGATTAGACAAAGAGCCATATTTAAGCTACTTTGCATAACATATAAAATACTACATAATACAGGCCCGTGCATCCTAAAAAACAAAGTCACACTCTATTTTCCATCCAGAAATCTACGTTCTCAATCCACTGCTAGAGCCAGAACCACACGCGCTAAAACCACAAAGATGGGAGGGCGAGCCTTCTCCCACCTGGCGGCTAACAGCTGGAACAATCTGCCAGTGCACCTCAGACTAATAACCGATTACCTATCCTTCAGGAAACAGCTAAAAACGTTTCTCTTTCCCAAACCCGACTAAAAACGTAATCATTTTGCACTTTCCTCGCATTACCTACGCACTTTATTCTGCAACTATAGCGCCGTGATATCCCATCTGGGATGATTGTTTGCGCTTTATAAGCACCCCATAACATAACATAACATAACATAGGTTTTGATGAAAAGCATTACAGGAAAATCAGAAAAAATCCAATAGGTATAACCAGAGATAGGACATTCTAATGTAATAAAAAACATAGTGCCAGAAGGCACCAAAGGGCTAATGATAGTCTATGGAAGAGGTAGACTGGGACCTAGGAGTTATTTAAGCCAACAGCAGTGGAGAGACGCACACAGCAAATGGTGCATCCGAGTAAAGATTTTATCTTATGAGAAAGGCTTCATAGTCTTCGTTATGAAGCTTTAAATCCTCCAGCGATGGCATGCAATGAAGTTGCATCGAAAGGGTTGTTTGATGTTACAACTCATTCTGTTGCAACGCATGCCTTTACCACGCATGAGTTACAACGCGAATGCCATTACCACGCATAACGATTTTCGTTGTAAATTCATGCATGGCAAGGGCATTTTCATGGTAAAGGTTATCTCAGACCCCTTGCCCAATTCCTATAACTGCCACTTTGCGCTATCCAGCTCTCAATTTTTTTTTTAAATACCCCTCCCCTGTACCCCTGTGTGACCCACCGACCCCCAGCCCCCAATCCTACTTAGAAATAGCCCTGCCCGGAACACTTAAAATGTTGCACCTTCGCGATTCCCTCACCCCCCAACCCTTCTAACAAATACCCCTCCCCTGACCTTAATCCTAAAATCGGACCCCTGTGTAACACAACCCCGCAGTCCTTATATATATATTTTTCTTAACTAAAATTCCCCTTACCTCTCCATTGACTTCTCCTCTCCAAGCTCTTCCGAGGTGCGGTGCATGTCGTAAAGAGGAAGCGGAAGTGTCTTTCTGTTCCCTCTAACGATGCTGATAGCAGAATCCAACCAGTGCCAGGTAATCACATTCGGTTTTGCCATCTTTTTTCAGCTGGAACACTGTAGTTGGCACAGCAACTTATCTCGTCTTTTCAAGTCTGGGAGCAGCGGCCAGTATTGAGATTGGGAAATGTCTGACTTCCCTTCCTCCTCCCCCCTTTCCCACATTTTGCAAAGATGAGACCTCCTTCCCGCCCGGCTGGCATGCTGGTGAGTGCGTTTTTATTTTATGATCTTTTTGAAGTGAATACAAGAGGCAATCAATAATTTTGTGCTGGTAGGCATGTACCTTTAACACACATGCCTTTACTACATATCTCGTAGTAAAGGTATGCATGGTAAAGGCTATGCATGGTAACCACGCATGCGTTGTAATGCATGCGTGGTTAAGGGTATGAGTGGAAACGGCCGCGTTGTAGTGGCTGTTTCCCCATCGAAAGTGGATAACTTTGTTGTGAGATCAAGCTGATGCTCTGGAGGTCATGAAAGTTCAGAAATATTCTAAGTTCTGGCTTTTCAATGGTTTTGCAGATTTTCCGCAGGATCTCTTCTAATTCTCCCATGACCTCAGGGACAGCACTTAGGGACCAGTACTCGCTCTAGCAGGATCCAGTCCTGGCCAACTGAGCACTACAGGAAATAGCGTCTTGCAGTTTGTTGTAGCCACATAGAAGGTTAGTCAACTGTTCCTTGGAATCCACTTCTTTGGCTTGGGTACTAGAAGGAGCCGGTCTAGTCCTTCATGCCTCGTCTCATGGAACAAAGGCTTTCCACCTCCTAGTTCACTTCATGCACTAAACTACAGCTTTGATTGGGGGGGGTCATTTTTGGTGCTTGTCACTGGAAAAATGTGCCATCTTTAATTTTAATGTTTAAAATTAGTGTTATTTTACAGCTTTGGCAGAAGGTTATTCGACTGCTGAATTCAGGTATCCAGAGTAGGCCTGAGGTATGTTCTATAGGCTAGCCCTGTGGATAGCACTATAGGTGCTGCAGTCCACAGTTGGCTTTTTTACTTCGAGGCTGTTCTAGGCTGTATACTAGGGCCTTAGTGGCAATTTAAAATTGTCAGTAATGAGTACGCCAAGTAAATCAAGTGTAAAGTGAGAGCACAGCCATGTTGCTCATGTTTAGGAAAGGTAAAGTGCACAGAGTTCTAAGTCCAATAAACATTTTGTCCAGAGAAATCTTGTGAGACCATGCATAAAAGGCGGATTGGCTTCAGTTACTAACCTGTAACTCTGGTTCTCCAACATTTTCTTTCTTAATACGTTTACATGCTTGAATTATCCTCCGTCCTCAGGCATGGGATCCTCAAGTAAACAATGTAAATATAGCATTGTATCTTTACACTCAATCACATTAACAATCACAAATATTTTTACATGCTATGTAACTTATTCCAGTTGATCCGAGTTCCACTGAAACACCGACCAGCACCCTCAGTTCCTTCTCTGTTAAAATTTCTAGCTCATTTAGAGCTTGAGTAAAGCATATTTATATATTCAGCATCATCATAAAAGGGGAGGAGGGCGAGTCACACATAAATCTAGGGAAGATGTCAATGTTAGAGAAAAGTGTTGCAGGATAAGTAACGTTTATCCTTCTCCAATATTGTATCTTTCATAGATTCACTTACTTAGAGACCAGGACTACTTGTCTCACCATTTTCCTTTTCAGTGTCATCATAAATGCAGTATAGCTTGGAGAGTAGTTTTCCATTTAGCTGGTTTGCAGATGTCATTTAATGGTACAGCTACAACAGAGCTATTGTTGATGCAATTGCCCGTGTTGAACTTGCCCTGATTTTGGTGGACATCTTTAGTGATGCTGGATTTAGAATTTCAGACATCTTTTGATATCTACTGAAAGTTAAGCATTTACAGCTAAAGTGCTTGAATTCTGGAAAAAATATTAAAAGTATAATGCTTTAAATTAGGTCATTACTTTTGGAATTAATTTAGAGTAATTCGTTAAAGTGACCTTATCTCTTAAAAAGCACCAAAAAGATGTGTAGGAAGCTGGCTCTTTATATACTATACCAAAGTGAGATATAGTGTGCACAGAGTCCAGTGGAACCCCAAAGGTAGGCAGAGGTAAAGTTAGATAGAACCTTACTCTCTATTAGTGGTAGTGTGCTCGAACAGTAAGGCAGTATCAGAGGACAGTGTTAAGCATTTGTTGTACCCACTCAATCAGCAAATGATTTCACACACTCAAAGACTGAACTTCAGACCAATTAGTTTTGTATAAAAAAATTATTTTTGTTATTTTAGTGTCTAGAACCAAGCGAGCCTGGCACAGGTAAGTTGATAAATACTTTGCAGTAAATATATAGTTTTAAATGCAATTGTAAATGTACTTTGAAATGGTTACAGTTTGAATTGCTGGTAATGTAATACTGTGAAATGCTGTACGTATACTCTGTATTGACTTTGCAATGAAAATTACAGGTAAGTTACTTTTACGTTACATTTGAGATTACTTTTTAGATTATTTTTTCTACTAATTGGGATATGTCTAGATATCACACTGGACAGTTCCTAGAGAAAAGGTAAGTAAAATCAGAATAGAGGGCCTCCGGTTGGTGGCTGCTGACAGGCAGGCCACTGGGTTGTGGGAGCAAAGCTCCCATACTTTAGCTTAGGGCAAATGGGGAAACAAATTAGCACCAAAGGTGCACCCTCAGCGGCACTAGGGCGACCGGGTGCAGGGTGCTGTTTCGACGTTGGGCACCATTTCGGTTTCAATGGGAAAGCTTCCGTTTGCAAAGGCGCTGAAGGTCTTCTGGGAGCGACCACCACTTTAAGAGAGAAGTTGCGTGGTTAAGGGTTGGTTAGGCTGCGTCGGTTTGGGCGTCAGTTGCTGGGGTACCTTTTGGGGTTAGATCTTCGTACCAGCTCCTGGTCACAGTTAGAGAGGCCTTCTGGATTTAGGCTGCAGGTGTTGGCTGGAGGCTTGAGGAAGGTCGGGGTTACCGAATCTCGGGTCAGGATTGCCAGGGGGACCTCCTCGTGGTGTTTGCCCATTCAATCTCGAGCAGTGGGCAGCAGGTGCAGAGTGGGGAGGATTTGCAGTGTCCCGCTTGAGCCAGATGTTGCAGGTTAACAAATCCGGTGTTCACGGGGGACAAAGTCTTTGTGCTTGAAGACAGGCAGGTCATCCGGAGATTTCGAGGTTGCTGGCTGCAGGACATACCGGGATTTTGCAGGAGCAGGTTTGAGGTGGAGACAGGCCGGTAGGGCTGGGGCTAAGTCAGTGGACATCTTCCTCTTGTTTGCTGCGGCACAGCTGTTATGTCCTTCTGCTTCTTTTCTTGTTGCAGGTTCTTGTCTGAGGAAGCAAGGTTCAGGGGTGCCCCTAAATACTAGATGGGTCCCTTCCCTGCATTGGGTACATCCCCTATTATACCACCCTCCAGCGGAAGGGGGCACAGCCTGTCCCTGGTTGGCTGAGTCCCCCCATCTTGAAGATGGCATGGACTGAGAGTTGTGCTTGACCTTGCCTCCCCCACCTGAGGGGTGGAGTTGGCAGAGGTGGGTACACCTCTCTTCCTCACTTATTTTTCCCACTGGTTCTCCCGCCCAAAGAGGGGGTAAGAACCAGTGGGGACCAGTTGCTGAGAGCAGCAAGTGGCCTGGGGTAGCTCACAAAGGCGGCAAGCATTTGAAGCTTCACCTTCTTGAACCCTGCCCACCCTGGGGGAGGAGGCTTGGCACCTTGTCCCAGGATGTGCATTGTTTCAGGCCCCAGTGAGGCGCAGGCTCTCAAACCAGAGGTCTACAAACATGTCTGGGGGTGGCAGCTGAAAGCAGCTACTCAGCCTGGACACTAGTGGTAGGTAGTGTTCATGGGGCATCTCTAAGATGACCTCTGTGGGAATTTTTTATTAAATCCCACACAGGCATCAGTGTGGGTTTAATGTGCTGAGAAGTTTAAAACCAACCTTTGCAGTTTTCAGTGTAGCCATTATGGTGCTGTGGAGTTTGTAATGACAAAATCCCAGCACCATAAACTCTTAATGGCAGCACTGCACTTACAATGTCTAAGAATGGACTTAGACACTGTACGGGTACAGGGCTCATGCACTTGTACCCTCACCACTGGTATAGTGCACCTAGCTAGAGGGGTGACTTATCTATGCCAGCGTAGTGGTTTGTAGGCATGACACACAGAGATGTGTGCCATGTTGACTCTTCACTTTGTTATGCACCAAAACACGCAGCCTGCAAAGGCAGTGTGTGTGTGTAGGGGTGGCACAATAAGTGCTGCAGCCCATAGAGGCCTGCTCTGATCACAGTGCCCTGGGACTTGTGGTACCATTTACCAGGGGCTGACCTGTGGCCAGAGATGCCAATTGGGTTTAGGCTTCAATGCAGTTTTGGGGAAAGAACATAGGCCCTGGGTATCTGATTAGCTGATTAGCAGGAGCCCAGGGCACACTCAGTCAAAGCATAAAAGCAATTCAGCAAAAAGTGGGGGCAACCATGCAGAACCTGGAATGTCCATTTACTTTGGCATGGGCCGTCCCAGGTTTGTGTGCCACTACAAAGTCCATTCCCTGTAAGGAGATGGACCCCCTCAGAAGTTTAGTATTTACACCTTTCATCTGCATTAGCCATATGAAAGGTCTGTGATCAGTTTAAACTAGTAAGTCAGTATCAAACAAGTATGGTCTCAGCTTCTTCAGGGAGCAAACCACAGCAAAGGCCTCCCTCTCAATGGCACTCTAATGCTGCTCCCTGGGGAGAATCCCTCTGCTTATAAAAGCAACAGGTTGGTCTTGACCTTCATCATTGGTCTGGGATAGGACTGCTCCTATCCCTAGCTCAGAGGCATCAGTCTGCACAATGAACTGCTTGGCATAGTCTGGAGCTGAGCACATAGCCATTTCAGCGTGTCAAAAGCCTTTTGATGTCTAACTGTCAAGTTTACCTTCTTGGGCATCTTTTTCAAGGTGAGCTCTGTGAGGGGAGCCATAATGGACCCATATCCCTTCACAAACCTCCTTGAGTACCCAGTCAAGCCAAGGAATGCCCTGTCATGGGTTTGGGTTGTTGGAGCTGCCCAGTCCAGGATGGCCTGGATCTTGGGTTGTAAGGGTTGTACCTGTTCTCCACCAACAAGGTGGCCCAAGTACACCACAATTCCCTGCCTTATCTGGCATTTGGATGCCTTGATAGTTAGGCCTGCAGTTTGAAGGGCATTTAAAACCTTCCCATGGTGGATCAGGTGATCCTGCCAGGTGGAGCTAAAGACAGCATCATCTAGATAAGCTGCACTAAAAGACTCCAATCCAGCAAACACTTGGTTCACCAACCTATAGAAGGTGGCAGGGGCATTTTTTAAACCAAAGGGCATAACAGTAAACTGATAATGCCCATCAGGTCCGGAGAAAGCTGTCTTTTCTTTTGCTCCTAGAAATTTAGCTGCTCCCAATTTGTCTATCAACTCATCTGCTCTTGGTATAGGGTGAGCATCTGTCTTGGTGACAGAGTTGAGCCCTCTATATCCCACACAGAACCTCATTTATCTCTTTCCACCCTGTGGATGAGGTTTGGGTACTAGATCCACTGGGCTAGCCCAGGGGCTCTCGGAGGGTTCAATAACCCCTAACGCCAGCATCTTGCTGACTTCAGCCCTGATGCTTTCCTTGACTTGATCAGACTGTCGATAGATTTTGTTTTTGACAGGTGAAATGTCACCATTGTCCACATCATGGGTACACCAGTTTGTTTGAACAGGGGTCAAGGAAAAGAGCTTAGCATATTGCTGCAAGACTTGCTTGTAATCAGTCTGCTGTTGGGCAGAGAGGGTATCTGAAAAGACAACTCCATCCACTGACCCATCTTTTGGGCTGTATGAGAGGAGGTCAGGGAGAGGTTCACTCTCTGTCTCCTTTTCCTCATCAGTCACCATCAGCATGGTGATGTCAGCCCTGTCATGGTAGAGCTTCAGGCGGGTCACATGGATAACCCTTTTGGGTGTCCTTCGTGTGCCCAGGTCAACCAAGTAGGTGACCTCACTCTTTTTTTATAGGATAGTGTAAGGGCCACTCCATCTGTCCTGGAGAGCCCTTGGTGCCACTGGCTCCAAAACCCATAGTCCAAAGGGGGAAAACCCTACTCCCTTCTGTGGCACTTCTCTGTAAGTAAAAAGCAGGCAGGGTAAGAGTACATCCCATCTCCTTTTGGGTTTTTCAGGGAGCCCCATAATCATACCTTTCAATGTCTTGTTAAGTGTTTCAACAAGGCCATTGGTTGGTTGGTGACAGGGTGTAGTCAACTTGTACAGCACTCCACACTCTTTCCACATGTGTTTTAGGTAAGCAGACATGAAGTTAGAACTTCTGTCTGAAACCACCTCCTTTGGAAACCCTACTCTGGTGAAGACACCAATGAGGGCCTTGGCTACTGCAGGAGCTATAGTCGTCCTAAGGAAAATTGCTTCATGGTACCTGGTGGCATGATCCACTACCACTAGAATTAATTTGATCCCTTATGCTGTGGGAGGTTCAAGTGAACCCACTTTATCCACACCTACCCTTTCAAAGGGGACCCCCACCACAGGTAGTGGTACCAGGGGGGCCCTTGAGGGTCTACCTGTATTGCCACTGGCCTGACAGAAGACACAGGAGCTGACAAACTCCTTTACTTTTTGCTGCATCTGGGGCCAGTTAAAGTGGCTAACTAGCCTTTCCCAAGTCTTGGTTTGGCCCAGATGTCCAGTTAGGGGAATGTCATGAGCTAGAGCTAGAGTTAGGAGAAACTCCATGTACTTCTGAGACACAACCACTCTCGTAGTGGCTCCAGGTTTGGGGTCTCTGGCCTCAGTGTACAGTAGTCCCTCATCCCAGTAAACTCTGTGGGTACCACTGACATCTTTCTTTTCCTGTGCAGCAGCTTGCTGTCTCAGGCTTTCAAGAGTTGGACAGTCCTGCTGTCCAAGGCACAGCTCTTCCCTAGAGGGTCCCCCTGGGCCTAAGAGTTCAACCTGGTAAGGGTCATGCTCCATGGGCTCAGTTCTCTCTGGGGTATCCAAGTCCTCTCCCTGGGAGAGGGGTCCTGATCCTGTTGCTGTACAGAAGCTGGTTCCCCAGTCTTCTTACCTTTTCCCTTGGAAGGTTGGGCCATACTTACAGGTGCCAACACTCTTTTTCACCCTGTCTCTGGCTCTGTGCTCTTGTTGTTTCACACACCAATTTAGAGATAGCCAGCGTTCTTGCATGGGTTTTCAATTCAACCTCAGCTCATGCTGAGATTTCCATGTCATTGTCAAGCAAACATTAAGCTGGTAGCTTTGGAGAGACCGCTACCTGTTTCAGGCCAGTAACCCCTCCCCCAGTCTAATGCCACCATATACATTGCATGGTTAGTGGTAACACTGTCAGCATTGGTGACTGGGTAAGTTCTCCCAATCAAGTATTGTTCCGGGGAAACCAGTGTTCCTCTCACCATAGTGACACTGGCACCTGTAGCCCTCAGAGCTTCTATCCTAGTTCCATTAATCCAAGGGTAGAGCAAGTACTTTTTTAAGTTGAGTGGCCACACAGCTACAGTGACAAACTCAACTTCCCCTTCTGAAACTAGAACTGCTTCAGTGTGCAACTCGATTTGCTCTTGGCACAATGTTGATCCCATCTGGAGACTTGCTACCCCAGGAGTAGCTATAGTAGGACTAGAGGCCTTCTTGTTTGAGCAAGCAGCATCTCAAGTTAGGTGTCCCAACTTCTTACAGTTGTTACACCAGGCCTTTAAAGGATCAACGGTCTATCCCCTGTACCTATTAATGGACTGGGAAGAGTTTTGGGACTCACCCCCCTGTGCAGGTTGTTGCCGCCCTTTAGAAGACTCTGGCTTTTTATCTTGGGGATTCTCACCACCTTTCCCCTGGGTAGGTTGTGTAACCCCTTTCTTTTTGTCACCACCATTGGTTGTTTTTGTTACCCTGGTCTTGACCCAGTGGTCTGCCTTCTTTCCCAATCTTTGGGAGAAATTAGACCTAGGTCTGTGAAATGCTGATGTAACTTTTCATCAGTGCAATTACTTAACCTCTTCGCTGCTAGGCCTTCTCCCCTCCCCGTGCTAAGCTCTTTTTTGGCAATTTGGGGTAGTTCGCACTTAGGCCCCTGTAACTTTTTGACCACATAAGGTATCCACGCCAAATTTGCATCCTTTTCTTCCAACATCATGAGGATTCTAAAGGTACCCAGGCTTTGTGGATTCTCCTGGAGGGGACTGAGAAATTAGCCAAAATATAGCAAATTGTTTTTTGGGGAAACATGGGAAAAAAGGGCTACAGATGAAAGCGTTTGTTTCTTTCCCAGCAAATGGTATCAAAAAAGGGGTTGTGGTGCTGAAATCACCATCTTCCCAGCTTTCAGGGACAAGCAGACTTTTGTCAGAAAACCAAACTTTTTTACACAGTTTTAGCATTTTTCTGGGACATAGCCTATTTTTGCTATTTTTTGTGCTTTCAACCTTCTTCCAGTTAATGGTAGAATTGGGTATGACAGCAGTAATGGACCTGAGAAGCTATACATTTTTGTAAAGTAGACAAAATTCTGAATTCAGCAAGGGGTCATTTGTGTAGATCCTTCAAGGATTCTTTTATAGAAACTAACAGTTAAATATAGGAAAAATTGAAAGTTAGTTGAAAAAAACAGCCATTTGTGCCAACGTTTTCACCTGTAACATCTTAAAATTATGAGAACTGTTTGAAAGCAATAAACCGTTTCATCCGCTGGACCTTCCTGGTTGTAGGGATATATAGGACTTGTAGGTTCACCAAGACTCCAACGAACCCTGAGCCAATAACTGAGCAGTGTCTTGCAATGGGCTTTAGGTCGGGCCTAGGCAGCGCTGTCTGGAATACCTGGAGTAAACACTGTACGGAGTGTAATCCCGCCTGCTGCTTGGAAATGGTTCCCTCCTGCGTTGCTATTATGTCCTGGCTCCCTATTGGTTGGTGGTCCCATACAGTATTTCTGTTTCATGTCAAGGCAGCACCGACTAACTACAGTTTACTTACGCTATAGGTATTAATCTGTTCCTTTGAGGACTACTTATTTTATTTCCTGATGATTAGCCTCAGAGGACACACATACATTTTACATCCACGAGCGCTGCGCTTTATGTTTAGCACGGCACCCGATTTAATAATTACAACACGGGTGCCGCGCTTTGTGTTTTAGCACGGCGCCCGGTTTTATGTTTTGCTGTCAGTTTCGTTATTATTTGTTCCCTGCTTGTGTCTTCGGTGCCCCTTTCGCCGTCTGTGTGTGCGCCCCACCACTACTTCCCGCCTGTCACTCCTTATTATTGTTTGTTAACTGCTTGCATCTTCTGTTCAGCCCAACCCTTTGCATTGTGCGAACCCACTTCACTACAAGCTGGCCACATCTTGCTTCCTGTTGCGTTCAAAACTTGGGACCCCATCGGCACAGCAGTGACGCTGCTGCAGGCAGCTTGCCTCCCTGCCTGCCTGCTGCCACATTCATTATTGCGGCTTTTGTTCTGCCACCAACATATCAGGACCACAACGACCATGGCAGTGACGGCAGCAGCGAGAAGAGGAGAGGTGGAAGATTTGTATTTTAACTAGGGGAAGGCTCCCCCGCGACCTCCCTCCTACCCCCTCATGACGCAGTCACAACACAGAAAAGACTCCATGGACCACGGCCTCACAGTGGAACAGAAGGCTCTTGACTGTTTCTGTGGTGGGTTAGTGGCGGTGAACTACTGTTGCTCACAGTTATTAGTTCGATTTCTGTAGCTCTACCGCTACCATTCTAAAATGGCCAAACCTGCAGGGACACTTCCTAGTTCTTATTCCCTAGAAAGTCCTTTCAATATCTCTTATACGTCGCATAAATACACAAGGTTGGTAAAACGGCATCCTGCTCCTGTGCTTTGGACGCCACACCACTGTTTGAACTTTTGCGTACAGGTACTTGGTTTCTGTGGGTTGCATTATGTATTAACGTTTATTATTTTTAACCCATTGCAAGTCTTTACTTTATGCCGATATTTGCACCATCTAGGTAGGAGCGTACCAAGGACTCTGTAAAACATTTGTTTAATTATTCTTATCTTTACTTTGTTTGCTCCACTGCGGTTCATGTTTGTCTCAGGTGCGACATGCAGGCAGCGAGATCTGTGAGGAAAAAAGTAGTAATTTGCGAATGACTTGAATGTCCTATTCACATGTACTGACAATATGGTTTTGATCAATATTTGAAAATCCATGAAGTGCATTTCATGTAATGTTAGGAAGTTAATATTCTTTCGAAATGTTGGTCAACATGTGCATGTCACCACAGTTTCTATTTCCTGCTTTATCAAACAGGTGTGTAATGCAGCCACTTTCACAAGAAATCATCAAGTGTATTGGTTAATATGTAGTGATAGTAATGGTATCGCACATCTCATAAATACTACGTAGCAGCACATGTATGTCGCAAGCCTGAGCTCACCAGTGAATCATACAAATTTTACTTGCAAATCTTATCTCCCACCATAAAGGTAGCATTCAGGGTTTCTGCACTAGGGTCAAAAAGTCAATCTTCGAAATGGTACAGCATGCTCCATACGGGGTGCCCCTGATGGCATATGTTTTGGAACGGGCAGTAGGAATACCACTGGTGGTAATTTGTTATACCGCCATACCAGCCATTACAGTGAAACATATTAAAAGCGCCTCCCCACTGCTGCAGTCTTGGCGGCCTCTCTGTGCATTTAATGGTGCAGTGCCCTGCTATGTGAGTCCCTAGGGAGCGCCTCCCTCGGGGAATGGGTCAGATGACAAGGGGTTAAAATGGCAAGCGGGGTGCAGTGACTCCATTCGAATGGGCAACTATTCTGGCAATAAGAACATGCCCACCCAAGCTACTTTTAGGAGGGACTGTGCCTTAGGAAACCATCCTGTTGAAGCAGCGTTATTATGCATTAAGTCACAATCACTACATCTTACTAAAGGGTGTTCATGTTTATTTCCATGCAGAAACAGAGCAAGGTTTAAATATAAATTTGAGAATAAACCAGGCCTTAGGCCAACAGAGTCAACACATTGTCATCATCTTTAGCATCCTCTAGTTTGTCTTTTCTTTCTTTTTTTGTTTTTTTTTGGACCTCTACTGAACAGAGAATCCCCAATACTTCTTAGTGGTCGGCATTTCTCCTCACTTGCCCTTCACATTGTAGGGTTGCATAGGAAGTTGCCTATACGAGCGCTCAATAATCAAGTGCTCGATACTTGTGCCTTCAGTGTCGAATTGAATGGTGCTGTATCAAGCGTATGTGACACCATTTGGCCACAAACACAAGTGCCTCAGGTTTGTATATTTGCATTCATAAATGTATAGATACAATTTCTACCTCACTATTTATACATTAACTACGCCGATTTATTCATTTTGCAAAATTCTGTCCTGATACTTTGCCAGGTGCATCCGTGTATCTTTTCGAAAATGGCTGCCTATTCCGTTTATTAAATGTCCTTTAACCACCTTAATTTATTACGTTATTGGTACTTAAGGTTTCATAAATAAAAAATTATGTTTCTTCTTCAGGAATACCGTGTTTTAATTTCCTGAATTTCTGTGCAATCAAAGGCTGCCTTTCTGTGTAATGTTTACACTTGGTATCACAAACCACACAAATACACTCCACGCCATGCCACATAATATAAATCCACACACTTTCACTCAATTTGCATTCATAAATGTATAGATACAGTTTCTACCCCACTATTTATACATTAACTACGCCGTTTTATTCATTTTGCAAAATTCTGTCCTGATACTTTGCCAGGTGCATCCGTGTATCTTTTCGAAAATGGCTGCCTATTCCGTTTGTTAAATGTCCTTTAACCACCTTAATTTATTACGTTATTGGTACTTAAGCTTTCATAAATAAAAAATGATGTTTCTTCTTCAGGAATACCGTGTTTTAATTTCCTGAATTTCTGTGCAATCAAAGGCTGCCTTTCTGTGTTATGTTTAAACTTGGTATCACAAACCACACAAATACACTCCACGCCATGCCACATAATATAAATCCACACACTTTCACTCAATGCCACACACTTCCATGCCACACAGTTCAGCTCTACACATTTCCATTCTACACCACTTAATTCAACAACATACCACATATTTCAACTCAACAACACAATTACACAACACAACCCATACATCCATTCTGCACCACAGAATTCCACATCATGTCACAAAATTAAACAGCACACCCCATAATTAAATTCCACATAATTCCACTCCCTGACACACAATACCATTCCACACAATTCCAGTACACTCAATACCATATAATCACTATCTACATAATTCCACTGCACACCATGCCACATAATTCCACTACACAAATTCACTCCATACAATTCCATAATTAACAATTTCAATCCAACCCACATAATTCCACTCCACATCACATACATCTACTCCAAACCAAAACACATGGGTAAAAACAATATAATTTACAACACCAATAACTCTAACTCTCACAAATGCGAGACCTATTGCATTGCAAATGCTTGTTTATTATGTAACGGGTATAGAGCAATTGATTTGGGAAATAATATATATGGAAAAATCGGTATGAAAGACACCTATGTATTTCTGAAATAGGAACAAAATTCAGGGCCCGATTCAAAGAACTAACTTAGGACAAAATCCTAAACTTACTACATTTGGTATTCATAGAAGGCATTTCGTAGTAGTAAAGTTAGGATTTTGTCTTAAGTCTGTCTTAAGTCTGTCTTAAGTCTGTCCTAAGTTTGTCTTAAGTTTGTCTTAAGACTGTCGTAAGTCTGTCTTAAGTCAAACTTAAGCGAAAATCCTAACTTTACTACTACTAAATGCCTTCTGTGAATGCCAAAAGTAGTATGACAGACTTAAGACAGACTTACGACAGACTTAAGACAGACTTAAGACAGACTTTAGACAGACTTAAGACAGACTTTAGACAGACTTAAGACAGACTTAAGACAAGCTTAAGACAGACTTAAGACAAACTTAAGACAAACTTAGGACAGACTTAAGACAGATTCAAGACAGACTTAAGACAAAATCCTAACTTTACTACTACTAAATGGCTTCTGTGAATACCAAAAGTAGTAAGTTTAGGAATTTGTCTTAAGTTAGTTCTGTGAATAGAGTTTAGAAACAGTAGATATTTGCACATTTCTGAATTTGTGAGTACCCATACTAGCATGAGAGTTATAGGTCATTTTTCAAAATAACTTATTTTTTACACATTGTCTTTCATTTGGAAAGCAGAAAGGCATTGAAAGTCAAAAGATAATACCAGTTGCTCTACAATTCTGTGTTACCCTAAGTCTCCCGATAAAAATGGTACCTCACTTGTGTGGGTAGGCCTAGTGCCAGCGACAGGAAATGGCTCAAAACACAACGTAGACACACTTTTATTTCTACAATGAAAACTGACCCTTTTTTTTGCAAAATGCCTAGCTGTAGATTTTGAACCCTAGCTCTGCCGGCACCTGGGGAAACCTAGCAAACCTATACATTTTTTAAGACTAGACTCCCTGGGGAATCCAGGATGGGGTGACTTGACTGGCTGGCTCTCACCAGGTTCTGTTACCCAGAATCCCTTGCAAACCAAAAAATGGTCCTGAAAAACATATTTTCCTCATATTTCTGTGGTGGAAAGTTCTGGAATCTGCGTGGATCCATAAAATTCCACCCACCCCGCATTCCCCAAAGTCTTCCGAGGAAAATAGTACCTCACTTGCATGGGCAGGCCTAGTGCCCGCGACAGGAAACGGCACAAAACGCAACATGGACACACCAAATTTTCAATGTGAAAACGGAACCTTTTTTTGCAAAGTGCCTAGCTGTAGATTAAGATCCCCAGCTCTGCCGGCACCTAGGGAAATCTAGAGAACCTATACATTTTGAAAACTAGACACCCAGGGGAATCCAGAATGGGGTGACTTGACTGGCTCTTACCAGGTTCTGTTACCCAGAATCCCTTGCAAACCTAAAAATGTGCACAAAAAAAACAAATTTTCCTCACATTTCTGTGGTGAAAAGTTCTGGAATCTGCGTGGATCCACAAAATTCCACCGACCCCACATTGCCCGACGTCTTACGAGAAAAAATTGGACCTCACTTGCGTGGGTAGGCCTAGTGCCCACAACAGGAAATGGCCCAAAACGCAACGTGGACACACCACATTTTCACAGTGAAAACTGACCCATTTTTTTGCAAAGTGCATAGCTATAGATTTTGAACCCTAGCTCTGCCGGCACCTAGGGAAACCTAGGAAACCTATACATTTTTAGGTCGAGCTTAGAGCAGCGCATGCACTGCTGCTCGACTTTTAGTAAGGGGGTTTTGAAAGTGCTACCCACAAGCTTTTCCTGGCCTGAAGCTTGCGTGCACGCTCATGTGCACAAGTGCAGCCGCCATCTAACTTTCTTATCTCTTACTCCGCATCGCAAATACCGTTGCCATGGAAACCATGAACAGGGATGTCTTCACCTCACCACGGAAAACTCAAATGCTATTTCATCAGGGGAGTCCTCCGTGCCACACCAACAGGAGCTATCAGTAGCGCCACAACCCCGCTTCACACTCCCTCCTTCTTCCAATGCAATCAACACAAACTTTTCACACTCATTATCTTCCGGTCACTCTCACTTGCATACACGTGTACTCGTCCACTCTTGCTCACTTGCTCATCATTAGCTGTTGCACACTCGTCCATCTCGCTTGCACACTCGTGCTCACCCTGCATCAGCAGCACTCAGGAAGCTGTTGGTGATGTGGAAGAGACTTCTTAGATCTGCCATAGCTTCTCTGCGTAATGTAATTAAGAGGCCGTGTTAGTCAATGTATCCAAACTAGCTGCTAATTGAATTAATGATTGAGGGCCTGCTCTTCACTCTGAAGTCCTGATCATTGAAATGGCTCATATCTGCCGTCCTGATTTGTCCCTCTTCATTCAGCTGTGAAATAAAATGGAAGTGGCTTGTTCTGTGACAGGCGGAGGGGAGGCAGCGGGGAAGGGGCATGGATCCATGCATGGGACGGCAGTTAGCCCCTGGATGGCTATCTTTGTCATCGAAGACTTGTGCTTTGTTGCTTGCTGCACACTGTCCCTACCTCTCAAGGGCTGCTATCCGTCGTCATTAAAACCAAGCACCGCCTGCCTTACTTGCAAGGCCTGACTGTCTCGTTGAAGGGTCTCCGACAGCCTCTTGACATACCTCCTGTCACCTGCTCCAGTCTTTTCTACTTCTGCGGCATCCAGCAGCTGTAAGGGTTAGTCAGATTGAGTGTGTTATGGCTTTTGCTAGAGTTTGGCAAGACCCTCCACAATGAAACTCGAGAGGGCTTCTTTCTTTTGAACATGTAAGGTGCTTCGTGTTTGTGCGGCCTTTGAAATATACTTTTCACCCTTCCACTCCTTAACTCAAGCTCCGGCTCATGGGTGCTACCAAGCTGGTCGGATTAAAGGCCTGCTCTTTGCTTTGGTAAGAGCCTCTGCAAGGCAAGAGAGTCATGATCCACATTGACATGCAGCCGCCTTGAGTTATTAATGTGCAAAATTCGTGTAATTTGATTTTGTGTAACTACGTAAAGTTTTTCAAAAATTAAATGAAATGTGAGACTGGCATTACTGCTATATTTTAGGAAGAAACGTGTCCTTGCGTCCATTTCGGACTTGAAGAAGCTTTTTGCCCTTAAAAGAATTGTGTAAAAGCACGTGTTGCTAACAGCAGGTGCTTGCTTTTTGGTTGTTCGCATTGTTCTTGTGCTCCCACGCTTAAATTTGGCCTGGTAGCACCATGTGGAGCATTGGTATAATTTCGAGAATTACGCTGGTGTAACAAATTTCGTCCAGGCCTAAGTAAAATATGGCAGCGTCCTGGCACAAGTGTGGTGTTAATACATGAGCTCATCTCTATATGACACTACATGAAGTCTTTTGTTTGTTCCTCCTTGACAATAGCAGTGTTCTGAGACCCATATATGAGGGTATAAGGGTGCAAACACCATATTTTTTTTGTACAGAACAATTTGTCCAGCGTTTGAGGTGCTGCGACATATTGTATTGTGTTCTGACCAAGACTAGTATCCCCACCCGATGCCCTTCACTAAGAATTTAAGGTCCCCCCATCCCCCCTCATTGGCCTTAATCTGGGGGAGACATGGTGTTAGCACAGCATCCTTCCTACTGTCCTCCCTGCAGATAGTAGCCATGAGACTCCCAAAGAATTCTGTTGCAAAGCCCGAAGCAGAGCTGCTTTTTGCGTTTTATAACATTTGATTAGAGACATATTTGTGATGTGCTAATTGGAACAGTGGCCTTATTTAATTGGCATTTTCATTTATTACCCCGAACCAAAGTAAGTCATGAGGAAATTAGGTCAGTGTAGTTTCACTTCAGAAACAGCGTGGGTTCAAAAAAATAGATATGATTGGTACTGTGCTTGCGTTTATGTAGACGTGTTAGATGTATCCTTGGGTGCAACACATTATAAAACATGTACTCTAACACACCACACACCTCTGAGAGGATTGGCCTTGTTTTGGGATTTTTTTTTGCCTTCTGTTGGTGCTTCTCACAGACACTGTAAAACCACCTCCACTTGCGCCGCCAAAAGCAAACCAACCTACTGGCATGCGAGAACAAGCATTGGCATAGCCAATAGGTCTCGCTTTTCGGACCTTTTAAGTATTTAGTTTTGCAGCACAATATCCTTGGTGCAACAACATCAGCTGTTGCATGGCTAAACCTTGTACCTTATAAGCGTTTAGCCATGCAACGGTTGATGTTGTTGCACCAAGGATATTGGGCTGCATAACTAAATACTTATAAGGTCCCAAAAGCGAGACCTATTGGCAATGCCAATGCTTATTGAAAACTAGACACCCAGGGGAACCCTAGCTCTGCCGGCACCTAGGGAAACCTAGCAAACCTATACATTTTTGAAAACTAGACACCCAGGGGAATCCATGATGGGGTGACTTGACTGGCTCTCACTAGGTTCTATTACACAGAATCCCTTGCAAACCGAAAAATGTGTCCAAAAAAACCACATTTTCATCATATTTCTGTGGTGGAAAGTTCTGGAATCTGTGTGGATACACAAATTTCCTCCCACCCACCATTCCACAAGGTCTCTCGATAAAAATTATACCTCACTCGCGTGGGTGGGTCAAGTACCCACGACAGGCAAGGGCCCAAAACGTATTGAGGCGACATCAGAATTATCTATCACAAAACAACCTGGTTTTGAAGGGGGGTCACCTGGGTTTTTGTACTCGAGCTCAGCGGCCATCTTGGGAACCTACCAAACCCACACCTTTCTGAAAACTAGACACCCAGGGGAGTCCAGCAAGGTATGGCTTGCATGGGTTTTCAAATGTGTTCCTACCCAGAATGCCCTGCAAACCTAAAATTTAGCTGGAAAAAATCACTTTTTTCTCAAATTTCTGTGTGGGAAAGTTCTGGAATCTGCGTGGATTCACAAATTTCCTCTCACCCAGTTTTCCCCTAGGTCTCCTGATAAAAATGATACCTCACTCGCGTGGGTAGGCATATAGTGGCTGAAACAAGAAATGGCCCAAATCGTATTGTGGAGACTTCAAAATTACCGACAACAAAATTATCTGGTTTTGGGGGGAGGCACCTGTTTTTTTGGCCCCGGGCTCGTCGCCATCTAGGGAAACCTACCAATCGCACACGTTTCTGACAACTAGACACCTTGGGGAGTCCAATGAGGTATGGCTTGCGTGGATCCCCAACGTTTCCCTACCCAGAATCCCCTGCAACCCTCAAATTTAGCAGAAAAAAAACATATTTTCCCCATATTTTGCGTGGAATCACCGTGCCGGCACAAATGTCCTACCACCCAGTGTTGCCCTTGTTCCCCCGAGTAAAATGATACCTCACTTGTGTTGGTGTCCAAACCCGGGGGAGTCCAGCGAGGTATGGCTTGCGTGGATCCCCCAACGTTTTCCTACCCAGAATGCACTGCAAACCTCCAATTTAGCTGAAAAAATAACTTCTTTCTCAAATTTCTGTGTGGGACAGTTCTGGAATCTATGTGGATCCACAAATTTCCTACCACACAGTGTTCCCCCATGTCTCCCGATAAAAATAATACCTCACTCGTGTGGGTGGGTCAAGTACCCACAACAGGCAAGAGCCCAAAACCTATTGAGGCAACATCAAAATTACCTATCACAAAATAACCTGGTTTTGCAAGGGGGTCCCATGAGTTTTTGGTGCTGGGCTCAGTGGCCATCTAGGGAAACCTAAGGTCTCCTGATAAAAATGGTACCTCACTTGTGTGGGTAGGAATAGTGGCTGCAACAGGAAATGGCCCAAATCATACTGTGGAGACTTCAAAATTACCTATAACAAAACTACCTGGTTTTGGGTGGGCACCTGGGGGTTTGGCACCGGGCTCACTGCCCTCCAGGAAAACCTACCACACCCACACATTTCTGAAAACTAGACACCCTGGGGAGTCCAATGAGGTATGGCTTGCGATGATCCCCCAATGTTTTCCTACCCAGAATACCCTGCAAACCCCACCCCTAAATTTATCGGGGGAAAAAAACCCTGGTGTCTAGTGGGCTTTCTGCCCCCTGTGGGGGGGACAGATTGGGGGCTACAGCCCCCATCTGCCCCCCAGGAGGGGCAGAAAGACTGTACCTTTGCATCGGGAGTGGGAGCATTGGCATGCCATATTGGGCAGCCCCTACCGCCAATTATAATTTTAAAAACATCCTTGGTATCTAGTGGGCTTTCTGCCTTGGAAGCTGGGGAAGTCCTTCCTCAGCTCCCGCGGCTTTTGGGAAGAAAAGGTAATCCCTCTGGTACCCACACCAGTGGGATTTCCGGTGCTGTGTGCCATGACGAGATGGACTCGTCATGTGCACACGCCCACTATGTGCCATGACGAGTCCAGCTCGTCCAGAGCACCCAAGGGGTTAAAAATATGTTCTTTCATAAACAGATTGTAAAGTTCATTAAAATCATGCACGTTGTATCCAGTTAACCAACCATCTAGTGTTTTAACTAAGAAGTCTACAAAGTCAATCCAGGATTGGTTTTGGGTTTGTGAGCCCCCCTGAATCTAATTCTGTATTCCTCAGTTGTGAGTTCAAATCCCTCAATCAGAGTTCTCTTCATGAGGTCATAAGACCCAGCATCTGCTCCTGAAGGCTCTCTTCAAATTTAGGGACAATCCCTTTGGGGATTTTAGGATCATAAGATTGCTCTTTAGCCTTATTAAGTAAATTGCTGCCACTCTTGATGGGTGCTAGCCCCATATCTGCTCTATCTCTTTCTAGAGCCAGCAACCTGGTCTCTAGATCCAGAGCCATATTCACAAGGAGCTATCGCCGAATTAACTGCACTTTATCGCAGCCAAAGTCGTGATAAATTTACCTCCCCATTCACAAGCTGGTGCTAACAGCCCACAGCACCAGTTTACCCGCGATAGCAGCCGCAAAAAACATCGCCACAGATGACCCCCGCAACTATCGCTAATGAGATGCAGAGTGGGCGTTCCCATGCCAAAAGCCGCGACCACACCACTCCTCACCATTCTCAATGACCAGAGAGATCGGCGATAAAAACACAAAACCGGCGATAAGGCGCGTTAGCACCAGGAAATCTACATCTGACCTGGTATTAAGTCGTACAGCAGCCAGCACCACAAAAGGGAGCAAAGCCCAGGGCCACATCGGAAGTGCAAGAGATGCCAAGGAGCCACTCATCATGTGGCCTGGACTCCCAAGAGGGCCACAATACACACCAACACCACCCCAGGACCCCACCCCACACCCAGAACACCCCCCCGGACAACCACAGAGGCAGCGCAGACAAAGACAGCAGACCCCCAGGAAACACACCAGCCTCACAGACCCAACATCTGATAATATCACTGTCCACTACAGGCTGAAATGGACAACCATTCAATGCATCCTGACCATCATCGCCTAACAGGCCTATGGCACCAACACAGCGGACAACCAACATCCCACCCCACACCAAGCTGCTGGATTGGCTGCACCTGTTGGCCCCAGGCACCCCCCAACAACACCCGTCAGAGTCGCAGGAGTCTCACAGCCAGCCACATCCAAGTCCCTCACACCTTTCCTGGACATCACCATCGCCCTGGAACCCCAGTCCCCATATGTCCAACACAATGAGCAGGATCCGCTGGAGACCAAGCAAGGATCATACACCATAGCAGGATGCACGCACGAATTGGGGGCAATCCACAGCACACATGTCCCACCTGTGCCCCCTGGTGACACAGCACACAATCACCACAACAGGAAGCACACGTCTCACATCAGTGTGCAGGCAACAACAGAACACCGTGGAACCTCCAACAATGTTGCCTCCAAATACCCTTCCACTGTGCACAATTCCTTCACCCTCCGACAGTCCATCAGCAACCAGCCTACCCAGTATGGCAACAATGAAAATGCTCAGCCCCATGGCACGTTTCAAATGGACACCCTAATCACCTCAACTCCACAACCATGCAACTCACAACTCTGGCACTGCACACGTCACAAGATCACTACCAACATGCACAACAACATGACCACACACCAGACACGAAAGAACAACTCACAATGGTTACCTGGCCAAGCTGTGAACATGATCCATCAATGGCAAAGCTTCCTATATGCTTTTCCCATTGATAGCTCAAATGTTGATGGTACTCTAACACCTATATTCGATATATTTATACTAGAGGATGAAAAGAATGGTACCATCTGTTGCAAAAAAGCAGCGTAGTAATACAGCCTAATATTTGGCACTAATAAACCACCTCTGTCTAAGGGTAGCGACAGATTTTGTAAGGAACGCCTTATTTTTCCATACTGCCACATAAATCCAGATATTATAGCCTCTATCCGCCTCATAATTGATTCATCAATAGCTAATGGTATAGAACGGAAAAGATAGAGCAGCTTGGGAAGCACATTCATTTTTATGTAATTGCCACGCCCTATAAGTGTTAGATGTAAGTTATTGACCCGCCGGAGGTCCTTTCCAATCGACTCAATTAGGGGCTCATAATTACGTTCCATAGTATCTTTAATGTTGGCGCAAATACAGACCCCTAAATACGTTGCTCTATCAGTTCTCCTGGTATCGTTGAATATTAGATTCTGCGTACAGACAAAGATCGTTCTCCCCTTATTCAATGCGTAACCTGATAAAGCTCCAAATTCCTCCGTTAACTGTTCTATCTCTTGGATGGCTTCTGTAGGATGGGTCGTAATTACTGATACGTCATCCGCATATGCAAATATCTTGCTTTCATATTCCCCCGTTCTAACTGGAATAATTTTCTCACTAGCCATCAACTTCGTCAGCAGTGGTTCTAGATACAAAGCAAATAATATAGGAGAACAGGGGCACCCCTGCCTCGTTCCTCTGGCAACATAGATATTCCGTGACTCCAAGCCCATAAGTTGAATCCGTGCCGTAGGTTTATCCTACATTGCTCTTATAGCTCCAATGATATTAGGTCCAAGGCCTTTATAACGAAGTACCTCCCAAAGAAACGACCATGACACCCTATCAAATGCTTTTTCCGCATCAAGGAGGATCATGGCCATCGGCCTTCCCCCTACCGCCATGATGTCAAACAGCGTAACTGCCCTGCGAACATGGTCCGTCGTGTCCCTTCCAGGGACGAATCCATGCTGACAGGGGGAGACCAAGGTACCCATGACCCTCCCTAATCGGTTAGCCAAGATCTTAGAATACACTTTATTATCCGAATTTATCAAGGATATTGGTCGATATGAGGACGGGGTGTCAGGAGGCTTTCCCTTCTTAGGGAATACTATAATGTCCGTTTCTTTCCAAGAGTTCGGAGGGACTCCATTACACTGTATGCCCAAAAATAAATCCAACATTAAGGGGGTAATATTTTCCTTCAGCAGTCTATAAATCTCCATGGGTAATCTGTCTGAGCCAGGGGCCTTACCTGCTGCCAATTCATTCAATGCCAAATCTACTTCTTCGATAGTTATCTCTTTTTCAAGTTCAGCTCTTTCACTTTCCCCTAACTTTCCCACTAGATCTATTTCCGCTATTTTATTCAACAGTGCTTTGACTTCTTGTGGTTTTTCAACCTCCTCCTTATTCTTATAAAGTGACTGATAATATTTTTGAAATTCATTAACAATCCCTGCTGCATCTGAAATAATATGATCTCCCTGCTTGATATTAGCTATTAAATTCTGGGTCTGTCTCTGCCGAGTGATGAAAGCCAATCTCCTTCCTAGTCTCTCCATTTTCAAAAGCTTTGTTTCCTATTAAAAAAGATTTCTCTGCGGCTTCCTTAGCTAAGTAGCTATTAAGTTCAGCTTTTAGAGTCGTTATTTTCTGATGTGTTTCGGGCACCCTTCTTCCTTCTGCAATCTCCCTTATATGTTTTTCCTCCGCTTGTATGAGTTGGCACATAAGTGCCTCCTTTCTATCTGCTTGAGCTTTTCTTTCCGCTGCTACAAAACTAACAGTCTCCCCCCGAAGTGTAGCTTTAAAAGTATCCCAAACCATATTTTGACCGGCACTAAATCTATTACAGTGAAAAAATTCTAATGCCCATACTCTAATGTGATCAACATAGTTAGAGTTAACAAGAACGACCATCTGCTTCTTTGTTTTTTTAAAGTAGCCTTGTAACTCCAACGTAATAATCAGGGGGTTATGATCAGATATTACCTTCGGGAGTTTTTTAATAACTACATCACTAACCAGGTTCCTAGAGATAAAGAAATAGTCAATCCTCACATACTTGCTATGAGGGTAGGAAAAATAGGTATAGCCAGCATCCTGAGGTTTCTTAATTTCCCATACGTCCTCTAGGCTATGGGTTTCTTTTAGATATGTTAGTGCACTGAAAACCTTGGGCTTCCTACCCCCATAACTTGTCTTACCTAACCCATGTAAAGAATCTTTAACCGGATCTATAGATATATTAAAGTCTCCGCATAAGATTACAGGGGTAGGCCAACCCGCTAATTCAATTTCCAGTGTCTCCAAGACTGCAGGATCGTCTTGATTAGACGCGTATATAGTGCCTATTGTAACCCTAGCCTCCAATTCAACCTGAGCCCATCTACCCATACGGTCGGCTGCCTTTCTTTTAACCAATCCCAGTGCGGATTTCATCAATATAGCCACCCCTCTAATCTTAGAGACCTGGGACGAACAAACCACGGTCTTATAGCCCAAGATGTCTATAAGATTTCTACTAACCCAAGGGATATGTGTCTCCTGAAGACATACTATATCATAATCGAATAATCTAATATAGTTATGAAGACGCTCTCTCTTAGCCCTGTCATTCATCCCTGCTACATTAATCGTGCAAATCGTTATTCTCCCCATAATTTCGCATTGTATTGTCCCGACTTATTGCCTTTCCTATTCTTCCCAAATTTAATGTGCTGTATTGAATGACTACTGTTCCTCACTACCTCCATCCTTATTTTCTTTCCCAAAAACTTATTTTTATTGAGTCGTACTCTTAAAAATGCTCTTTCTTTAACAATTTTTCCCCCCCATTGCCAACCCCACCTCCCCTGGACCCCTCACCCCACTCACCCTCTCCCACCCCCCAACCTTCCCCCAACCCCCCACCCTTTTGGTGAAGCACAGACAAGGTCTGTAAATGATGGTCGCTGAGCACAGATTCAAGAGTCCATCCATCCGCATGACCCAGTTCCTATACACTTCTAACAATCTTAATAAAGACAAATATTTCACATTGTTCCAAAAATACGGTAATCAGGCAGAGTTGTCTACAAGCTATCTAAAAACTCCTTAGCTTTGATCTCTGATGAGAAAAAATACGTTTGACCCCCCACTATAACCTTAAGTCTTGCTGGGTTGTTCAAGTAGGCCTGGGCATTCTTATCTTGAAATGATTTGATAAGCTGGCGAAGACGCCAACGCCTTTCAACCGTAGCGTGACAGTAGTCAGGGCGTACAAAATATGAGATATCTCCTCTTACTCTTTTTGCCTCTGGTCTAACCATCTCATATATCAACTGCCGTAATAGGTAGTTGCCCACATAGACCAAGACTTTCCTAGGGAAGGCTCCCTCCCTCCCAGATTGCTTCTGTTCAATAGGAAATCGGTGCACATGTTGTAGTTCTGTGTGCCAATTCCAGTCTTTTAACTCCGGGAGTGTCTTTAAACAGGGTCAACAAATATTCCCGGATGTCCCCCCCCCCTCGACCCCCTCGGGAATGCCTAATACTCAGAGATTGTTTTGCCGCTGGCAATTTTCAAATTCTTCAAGTTTCCAATTTATGTCAACCAACTGTGCTGCATGGGATTTGTTTCTCATCAAGGTAGTAGATATCTCTTCCCCTGCTATTGCAATTCGCCACTCCATCTCCGTTACCTGGGCCCCCATTGCACTGCATAGAAGCTATGAATTTATCCACAGTTTTATCTAGCTTAAGAATGTGCCATTTAGAAAGAGAAAAGGGGGATAATACTTTGCCTCTTTCCTTTTTCTTGTTGTATACTTCCGGTTCGAGTTTTGGGAAACTGGCTTAAAAAGACGGGTGAAATACTCTCCGTCTTTCGTTACTGATCGGAATAGTGGAGGCCCGCGTCGCTTATTGATTCCATCGGTGAGTACCAGTAGTCTGCCGTATATGTTTTAGTCTCTAGTTATGGGGCTTGACACGTAATGCCTCTTCAATTACCTTGATTTTTTATTGTTGGGTAGAACATTCCAAACCTCCGGTAGCTTTTTGTCTCTCGTGGTGGTTGCAAATAGCTCTCTCTACCTGCGGGGGTTAAAATGATTCATATTGAGACACCAAGGCTCTCTTAAATCATAAACTAACGGATATTTCCATTTTCGGGGGCAAAATACGAGATATAATGAATGATGTACCAATGCACGCTACAGTTAACAACTTTTAACTTTTTCAATTGTGTATAACAATGTTTTATTGACTAAAGGATTTAGATATTGCCAGTCTTTAACTCGTCTTCTTTTAAAAATATGGGTCTATATTTAACCAATGAAAATATGATAGGTGATTTCACATTATTTAACTACTTCTTTTTTTGTCTATACAGGGGCTCTATATAGCCCAAGCAGGTATCCCGAATATGGATGCGACTTTTGATAAATACAGGACTTGAGAGTGAATTTTATTCCGTTAGCAAATAGGTTTAATAGATTGAAAATGGAGACGTGCGGTTTTTTATGGGATTCATTCTTATGGGACTGTTTCTCTTCTTATTTCCAAAATAGGTGGCTTGTATATTTCCAAGTACCACACACTGAGACGCGTAATAGCTTACGGTAACAAACATACATTGGAGTGAAAAGGATTTGGGTCTCCACTAGTGAAATACATTTTCTTTGGACACCATCTACATGGACTTACTATGTAAGTTCCATGGGGGGGTTAGTCGCGAATTGTAATATTTGAGAAGAATGACTTGATGGTTTTATATGTCATTTTTTTTTGTGTCTTTCACAGTAATTCAAGGTTTTGCTTGTTAGTAAGCAAGCCCTTCTTTTTTTATATTCTATTCACGTTATTGTGATTGATTTATATACCAATCCAATGTCTTCTTCAAATATAAATGAGTAGTGGACTTGGGTTTTGGATATTCATTTGGTCCTCATTAGAGAAGTGTCTTTACCATATGCAAATTTGATGTGGTATTTACGGACTCTAATTATACATTACAGAATACCTTTTTTGAGCTACATTTCCACTTCACAAATGAAGAAGCAGGATTGGATTTAGTCGCAGATATTATTGCTTATCTTGAAAGGTCAGTTGTCATAAGGTTTTTAGCGGTCAATTATGTGTCACACGGATTGCCATGGGTGTTCACTTTGTTTAAGTATTCACTACAGTGAATTCTGTTCACAGGTCTTTGGGTCTATAGACACAGCTTCTTTTTCCTTTCTTTCCTTTTCTTAACATATATTTTTATATTCTATAGAAACGTTGCTTCTTGTCTCTGACATATCACCTCTTTGATTATGAAAATCACTACCTAATTGTTTTTCACTAGAGTACTAAAGTTTTTTCTTTGGGAAGTTTCTTTTTCTTCTCTTCTTTAAATTCACTTAATGTATAACAAGGGATTTGCTTATATAAAATTCAGTTTGGATAGGTTTTTTAATATATGGATGAACAGTATATATGGGGTAAAAAAATTCTCTTTCATTACTTTTACGGCCTTGAGGAAGTCACTGGATGTGACGAAACACGTGTCGGCTGTTCTCGTGCATTTTGATTGGAACTACAAAATTGAGAACTCATGGCGCAAGCTTTCCCCTTCTAATATATTTCTTACAATAGGGGTCTATTTACAACTTTGAATTGTACTACTATGAACTTTCTGTTCAAAATTTCTCCTTCCCAAAAAATGTTTTTTGTAATAGAAGTCTGCTTGTAACTTTGATTCAATTATCCTTGTTTCATGAGTAAAGAATTGAGAAATGTATTTATGCTGTCTGACCAATGATATATTGATGATGGAGTATACTATGGAAAAAGCCTATCAAAGCAATACATGAGAAGAGATTTAACGTTTTGAGTGCCGGGGTATATTCAGTTTTCATTGTGTTGTACAGTGACTGTTCACAGTACCTGTACTTTTGTGCACCCCAGGTAGTAGGGTACACCTTTACCCCTAGTGGCACCACTAACAACTATATTTTTGCTTGCTCTAACAAATAATGATGTAACACATTTCTGATGTGCATCCGTCTAGAAAACACTGCTACCTCTTCTGTATTGTAATAAATTCTTAATGGTAGCACTGCACAATGTCTAAGAATGGACATAAACACTGTAGTGGTACAGGGCTCATGCACCTGTACCCTCACCACTGTTATGGTGCACCCCGCCAGAGGGGTGACTGATCTATGCCAGGGCAGTGGTTTGTAGGCATGGCACACAGATATACATGCCATGTCGTTTCTTAACTTTGTTCTGTACCTAAACACGCAGCCTGCAAAGTATGGGTGTAAGGGTACAGGACCTCTAAGGGTGGCACAATTAGTGCTGCAGCCCTTAGAGGCCTTCTCTGGTCATAATACCATGGGTACCTGTGGTACCATTTACCAGGGGCTGACCTGTGGCCAGAGATGCCCATTGGGTTTAGGCTTCAATCCAGTTTGAGGGAAATACCAAAGGCCCTGGGTACCTGATTAGCAGGAGCCCAGGGCACACTCAGGTAAAGCACATCAGCAATTCAGCGAAAAGTGGGGGCAACCATGCAGAAAGAGGGCACTTTCTCACAGGGTGATCTGCTAGAAACCACTTGCAGATTGCTAACCCTCATTTCCGTTTTCCATGATAGGTGCTATATATTGTACTGAGCTCTCATTCAGGTAGCAATCTTATTTTAGGAGGTAAAACTCTGAAAAGGCCTCTCATAAATTATTTGATTTCTCTACCAGAAAACATTGAATTTCTGTTTGTGGTTCTTAGAAATCTTTAAATAAAAGTGTGAGAAGTTGGCCTGGTATATGCTGTCCACTAATTAAAGTGGGCTCCTTGCACCTGTCCAAACATCCCTTATTGTGATTTAAGAGGTCAAAAAGATAACCTTAGAAAGCTATCCAAGTGGTAGCTGTGGAGAGCAGCCTTCAGGCTTAGTCTTGAAGGAATGTTAAACAGCTTGTTTTACAAGAATGCAATCTTATTGTATTGGTTAAATGAAAGGAGAACCACCCAGTAGTTATAAAATGATGTATTTATTTTTATAACACACTCTAAATACTTGACAGTATCTGCTACACACAGCTAAACACAAAGCGCACAATACTGTAGCAAAGGAACAACCGTAAGAAGCACTAATACATGTGGGCTCCAGGGGGAGACCAAACCGTATACTAAAATAGGGGTATAAGAACCACGACTCAAGTCAAGACACTGTCTAAAGGATGTAGAATTTCTGGAACCCCAAGGAACCAACCAAGGTGAGTAAGTAGGGAAACAATGGAGGACGACCGCGGGTGCTGTACAATTATTGGGAGAGTCGCGGTTGCACTTTTACAGTTTAAGGACCCTTCCTAGTGGATTACGAGGAAGCCCTTTGGATCATACGAGGTTCGAGAGCCACCTTACCCGTGGATACCATAGTACCAGAGTTACCTATCCCAGGGAAGCCGGGTGCATAGGTCTGAAGTAGTGTCAGGAACCGCTGTCGATCTCAAAGGAGGACTTCCTGGAAGAGCCCCTGCTGGGAAGAAGAAAAGTGTCAGTTGGAATCCAAAGGTGGAATCAGTGAAGAGAATCTGAAAGCAGAGGGGAAAGAGTCTGGGTCCCTCAAGAGTGACCAGGGGCTCAGTGGACGAATGCCTACGGCTGTTGGTTGCTTAAAGTACGTTGAGGGCGTTCTTGACATTGAGGATGACCAGAAGCCAGAGATCTGTCCCACAAGCGATGTCAAGAGGTGAGTGGTCAGTGTCTAGCTGGAGCCCCAACAAGCCTTGGCAGCGGCAAGCCATGGATTGTGGTCTAGAAAGTTTGCTGTACTGACCAGCAAGGCCCAGAAGACTCACCAAACACAGATGAGTAAGGGCAGGCTTGAATCAACCAAGGAAGCCCAAGAGAATCAGTGTTGACCCTCAAGAGGACTCACAGGCTGGAGGCACAGGATTCGCGAGGGGACCTCAAGCAGAATTACAAAGCAACAGCCAACGGAGCACTCAGTGTGAGGAGGGCGAAGTTCTTTGGTGGAAATGGTGCCAGAGGTTGGGGATACTTGGAGCCCAGTGTACTTGTATTGGAAATTCTAACAAGCATATGCACTTGCAAAAGAACAGAGTATACATCGGTACAGGTATTGCAGCCCCCACGAAGGATTCTGTCCTCAAACTTTGTGAGAGGGCAGCTCTGACCATGAGGGACTTGGAAACCTACCTCCTGTGTTACCAGAGCCTTAGGAATCCATAAGAGCTCAGGAGCAGCAGACTCCTTCACTCCAAGGGAGATGTCTTTGGTTGTTCTTGATGCTCCACAGGTCCTACTCGGTGTCTGTATGGTGTACAGGCACAGGCGATGTTTCAGACTAAGAGGGAGACAAAGTTGGGCCCAAACAAAGTCCAGTGAAGTCCAGATTGTCCAGATGGTCAAAGTTAAGTGGTTTCTGGGTCAGAATCTTGTCCACGTCGAATCTAGGGTCCTAAAGCCAGGTAAGCACTTTTGAACCCACAGGAGAGGGTGTGACAGATTCAGGGGACCCTCCCATGGGAGGGTCAGGACAGTGTGGAGGTTACTCCTATGTCCTTTGTCCAGTTTTGCACCATAGCAGGAGCCAACGGCTCCCAGGACTGGTTTGAACTGGATGTTGCACAAGGACACCAAATGTGCCCCTCATGCAGACTTTCAGTGGCTGGCAAGTGCACCCACCCAGGCCTCATACACTAAATCCTGTCCCGGAGGTGGTCACACCTCCCTGTGACAGGATGCCTATTGTTCTGCCTTCCCCTGCTCACAGCAAGAGGGCAGAAATGTGTCTCTGGTCGGCAGCAACTCTTTTGGGGTGCCTGGGACTAGAAGGCTGGTACAGGGAACACCAGGGACCTCACACTGCTCGTTTCTGAGGAGTGGAATCATACCTCCCACAACAGTTACTGATGTGGGGGTATGATTCCACAATGTTTGATACCAAATACGATAGGGTTACTTTCAGCCGTTTTAGAGTTGGTTATTACGAGGTCGCATAATGCCACTCTATATGTCATCAATGGCTGATACACTGACAACCCGGGAGAAGGGACTCCAAAGGCTGCAAAGATGTCCTGCTCATGCAGGGGAACCCTCTCTCTTAGAACCACACACCCTGCCTTCAGGATTGATAAGGCCTGCTACAGGGGTGACTTATAGGTTTTAAGTTCAGTGACCCTTAGATATAAGAAACCTCTATCTAAGGTAAAAGTTGCATGCACCATCTTTCCCAGGCTGCTATGGTAGGCCTGTAGCTCCGTTTTGCATGGCCTCTCATGGGTGGCATAATATATGCTTCAGCCCATGGGAGGCCTCTGGGGTACCTATGCCTAGGGTACGTGGGTAATATATATTAGGGACTGACAAGGGTATCCCGTATCCAATTTGGAGTGTAACTAAGTCATAACATTTGAAGGAGAAAGCAGATAGACTGGGGTTCTGATTAGCACGATCCCAGTCAGACTAGTCAAAAACAGTATAACATGAATCAAAAAGTAGGATAACCACAAGAAGCAGATCCTACTTTCCCACAAGAAGAAAGGTGAACTACGATAGAGGTAATATTTAGACCAGATTTTTCAAATCTTAATATGTATTTCAAAATTTGAAGTGGTGTTATCTCCAAAGATTTAATGTTGTTTTTTGTCCATATCGTGAATTGTTTCCACTTCATATTGTAGATTTTATTGGTTTGCTGCTTCTAATGTCCTTTTAAACTCAGAGGCTAGGTCCTGATGAGCCAAGTTGTAAACTGAAGGGATTGTGGATGGTGGTGAGGAGTGTGTCACTCACCCGTTAAATAGCTGGGGATCTGCTATGGACTCTGAACCGACACATCACAGAGAGCTGTGAGGCAATTTTGACACACCCGAAGAATTGCCACAGGGATTAATTTGCAACCCTCTTTTCTGATTTTCTACAACGTTCTGGTTATCAGAGGAATTGTGGGAAAGTCAGTCTATAATTTACCCCTCCAATTTATTGTGAATGCGTCCTCTTCTGACCTTGCATACACCTTCAATTGTCTCTGCTCATATATATATATGTATATTTATTATAGTTTTATTTAGCGCAAACTTGACACAAATCGGGTATCAGAGCACTTTACATAGCACCAATTGCGTTGCATTAGGACACATTCCTTTTTGTTAGGCAGGGGGAGATTAAATGGTTTGCCCAAAATCTCAGGATGTCCAGCATCATTGCCAAGACTCGAATTCAGTTCCCCAGATTTGACCTCCCTAGCCGTTAGGCCAACTCCTCTTCCCAATCAGGCTATCAATAGGCTACTAATTCAATAGACTTAAGCATGCAATATGTAAATTATGATGATGAAGGAGAGGACTATTATCAGTAAAACAGACCTCACTAGGAGTCTCAAAGGTACAAAAACATAAAAGTATTCCACAAGTTCCAATAGTACAAATACCACTTGGGATGTTAAACTCCTTGCAGGAGATTATGAAGATTGATTCTCAGTGTTTCTGCCACAAACTTCATTAGTACCAATTTTAAGGCCACAGGAAGTTCTTCATGTGGAGTCAGTATGACCTTAAGCTCTAGTTCCACCTCAAGTTGTTGTTCTGACTAAAAGTGCAACTCAGTTGAAATCGTCTTCTCCTTTCAAGCTTGCTATAGGTACTGATGGAGACATTTCTAGTTCTCATGAAGAAGAACTTCAAGTGGGAAAAACTACTCAAAATAAATTTGATGACAAATAACCCTCACATTCACCTGTTTTTGATGATGATGAAAAATGTAAATTTTCAGATCAATTAGTAACACCATCATAGAATTCATAATGGAATCAACTATTTTACTACCAGCTGCCACTCCTGAGCTCCAAGATATTCACCACCAGATGATAAATGAAGGTTCAATGCCTGAAGGAAATTTGTCTCAACATTTTACTTTGCTGATTTCCACAGTTGAAACATCTTGTTTTCTTTTTACTTTTAAAGAAAATTCATATTAATGTGACTGTGTCCATTTTGGACCTTACTTGGGAAGAGTGGCAGGCAATGATGCAAAATAAAGCAACACCATCTGTTGCTCTGTCCCAAATAGAGTAAAAGTACAAGTCTGCCCCCTCAGGGCCACCTTGCATATTGAGTCAGGTAAAAATTGAGTCAGTAGCATCTGCAGTGGTAGAACAGAAATCCCATAATCCTTTTACACTTTGCACTGCACCAGCACCCAAAGAAGCGAGAAAGTGTGGCTCCATGGACAATATACTGGCAGCAGATGCAATGAAGATTGTAAATGCGCCGGCCATGAGAACTAGATTTGAGAGACAGTTGCTGAATGATCTAACAGCTCTACTCAATAAACTCTCAGAGGTGGAGATATCAAAAGCAGCAGCAATTGTACCTGCTGGAGAGAAAGCTTAGTCATCTTGGATAGATATTGCTACATATGGTTTAATTTTGGATCTCAAAAAGGTGAAGAAATATGCAACGAAACAGAGCTTCAGCATGATAACACTCAAAGAGATCTTTTCCTTTCTCAAAAGCCAGAGATTATCTAACATCTCTGGAGCTCAAAGATACATATTTTCATTTCATAGTTCACATAAAGATCAGAAAGTATATGTGGTTCGTGGTTGTGGGCTGTCATCACTAATTCGAAAATCTACCTTTTGTACTAATATTGACACCTTGAATCTCTGCAAAATACATGGACCATGCTGCTGCACAGCAGAGAAGTAAAAGATGCACAGTTCATCCCTATGTAGATGAGGGCTCATAAGTGGGTCAACGTTTCAATTCTGCCACTGTATGACTACAAAAACAGTATCGGAACTTACTAGCTTGTGTTTAGCGATAAACATTCAGTCTCCTCCCAAGCATAGACCTGGATTTCTTGGGTGCCAGAATCCAAACAAGCAAATTAATGAAACCCTTTCAGCAAGCAGCCTTTTCAATCAGAAGCAAGGAAATGGTATAGATGGTCAAAGCAGTTCTAGAGACCTTGTGATCATGTAGCCTGCTGGTGCCTCAGTGTTGCTTGAGAATGAGGATACTTCAAGAGCAATTGAATATTCAGTGTCAACCTGTACCTGGAGCATGGGACGATGCAATAAAAGTCACATAATTAATGAAACAAGCTCTAGATTGGTGACTTGAAAAGGGGGCAATATGTTGACTGGACAGCCAATAGTGCCTTAGAAACCTTAAAGATTCCTGATTATGGACACCTTATTAACGGGATGTGGAGTGCACATGGTGGATTTGAAATGCAATGGCTTGTGGTCATACCGCATTTTCCATATCAACTTTCTGGAACTCAGAACTGTGAGTTTAGCCCTTTAAGCCTTTCTCTCGGCGGCACAAAACACACATTGAATGATTTGTACAGACAACACTACCATCATATTTTATAAGAAAGCAAGGGTAAACATGCTCTCTTTCCTTACCAAAAGGAGCTCCAAAAATATGGAAGTGGGCAATCAACAGCTTGATTTGGCCTTGGTACTGAACAAGGCCAGATCAAGCTTACCATTTAAGTAGCTCCTTCACCCTTCCTGTGAGGCAGTACACTCCAGGCTCCTTGATGTATTTCCGGAACAATAACTTTTAACACTCAAGAGCACAGTGAAGCCAGCAGCTCTTCCGCAAACCACCAACCCTAGCTGTTCAAACATGAATTTCATTGTTACTGCCAATTGACAGCCACTTAGACCAAGTATGGGGTGAAGGGCACAGTGGAAGCTGCACATTCTCTGTAAGAAAATGGGTTATTGATTGATCGGGGTACAGTAAAAAAGTAATGAAGCAACACAAAAAAAACCTCACCACTTTAGGAAAAATAGAGTATAATGTGATAGTTGAAATTACACCAAAATGAAAAAAATCCAACCCTTAGAACCAGAATTATGATTTGTAAAATATTTTTGAGGAAATTACTATCTGAAGGATCAAGTTGCACGAGACCAGGGCAAAGTCAATAGTTAAGGCTGATTACAATGGCGGTCGGTTCGGATACCCAAGGTGGACTGGGATGGTCTTGGCTTAACTTCGGACTTAGAAACGATCTTGAAGAAATGTCCAGGAGAATGTAGAGTTCAGCGGGGCAAGGCAGCAGGCTGTGCCCTAAGGAGCCGTCGACACCGGGGAGCCTATGGACAAAGTCTCAGTGTAGCCGTTGATGCAGGATAAAGCTCAGAATGGGAAAAGCCAGATTTCCAGACCTAGGAGACTGTCATTGGTCAGCCTGTCTCCATTGAGCCACATGAATATCTTTACCTTCAGACTTTAAAAAAGTTTTTGAAATTGAAAGCCTCGAGAGGTCCAACTGAGCAAGATTTGCGGCTGTGGAAAAGAACATGCAGGAGTTGCTGCAAAGTCAGTCCAGCATGCAATGGCAGATCCATTGCAGTAGGTTCCTGTCTTCTTTCCATTTATCTGGCACTTTTTGGTGAAAGGTTTCCTAAGTCCCATCTTTTAGGGTTATGCAGGAGCAGTGCCTCTAGCCCCACTTCCAAGGGTTCAGGACCTGGGGTGACCACTTGGGGGGGTTAAGACTCATTCCAGCAGATGCCAGGCGCAATGCTTAATATCTCTTGAACTTGTTAGGCTCCTCTAGCGGGCACAAGAGGCCAGCCAAGGGGTAGAGGAGAGCACGCATCTCTTGACAGTTCACGGTGCTTCATCGAAAAGCCAAGTCTTGAGTTCATTCAAGAACTTGGGGAGTGATGGTGTCTGATGGAGGTGCAGAGGGAGGGAGTTCCATGTCTTGGCATCGAGGAGGGATAAGAAGCGTCCTCCTGTTCTCGTTTCCTTGGTGCATGGTACCGTCGCAAGGGAGAGCTGGTCTGAGCAGAGGAATCTTTGGGGTGCGTGGAACGAGAGGCTGTGGTTCACGTAGGCCGGTCTGGTGTTATGGAGGGCTTTGTGGGTGTGGGTGAAGAGCTTGAAGGTGACTCTCTTCTCTGTGGGAAGCCAGTGCAGTGTCCCTGGGTGTTGGCTGATGTGGCAGTGGCGCGATAGATCAAGGACTAGTCTGGCAGCAGCTTTCTGAACATTCTGGAGTTTGCTGGGGAGGTTTTTGTTGATCCTGGCATAGATTGCGTTGCCGTAGTCCTAACTGCTGCTGATTAGGGTGTGGCTGGCAGTTTTCCTGTGTTTGAGGGAAATCCAGTTGAAGGTCTATCAGAGTTGGCACAGGGTGTGGAAGCAGGAAGAGGTGACCGATTAGATCTGGCGGTCCATTTTGAGTTCGGAGTCCAGCATGAATGTGAGGTTGTGTGTGTGGTCTGAAGGGGTGGGGGTTCCCAATGGGGGGGGGGCACCAGTTGTTGTTCAATGTGTTGGAGTGTGGGTCCATGATGAGTTCTTCGGTTTTGTCTGTGTTTAGTTGAACGCAGCTGTTCTTCATCCATCTGATGCCTGCTTCCATTCTTTCTTGGAAGTGGTGTTGGGTTTGATGGATAGGGAGAGGATGAGTGGGTGTCGTAAGCGTATGAATCAATGTTGAGTCCGTGTGATCTGATGATGGATGCGAGAGGTGCCATGTAGACGTTGAACAGGGTCGGGGGACTCCGCAGGTGGTTGGTGTGGGAACCGAGGGGAAAGGGTGGAGTCTGACCCGTTGCGTTCTGCCAGAGAGGAATTATGTTTTTATTTATTTAAGGTTTTATAGAGTACGAACTTGACCCTTTAAGGTATCAGAGCGCTTTACAGGGAAAATACATTGTATACTGGTTTGACACAGGCAAAAAGAAACATGGATAGGGATAGCGTGAAGTGACTACAATTCGGACATAACCAGGGTATATACATTAATCAGAGGGGTGACAATTCAGCAAAATGGCAGTGAAAACCAGCAATTACATATGTGGGGTGACAAGTCAGCAATATGCAGAGAGAGTCAATAATCACATATGAAGGAAAAATGAATCAGTACAGAGAATAGGAACAACCAAGCAGACCAGAGATTTTTCATTATAATCAGAGCACTGCCGTGGAGCAGAGTGCCCGGTGAAAGAGAATTAAGGGAGGAATTAGGAATGTTTTAGCTTCTCTCTTAAAGGTTGACAGAGAAGGGATTCTTCTGATGGAGGACGGCAGCGAGTTCCATGTTCTAGGTCTGGCCCCAGAGAAGGCACGGTTATAGGTTTTATCCTTACGGAAGCAGAGTGGCTGGAGCACAAGGTCTCTGGCGGACCGGGAGTTTCTGATTCCCCCAGATACCAAGAGTTTCTTGGTGAGATATGCAGGCGAATACCTGTATAGTGCTTTGTGCATGATACAAACCAGTTTGAGCTGGACTCTGACTTCAAAGGGGAGCCAGTTCAGTGTCTTCAAATGCGGAGAGATGTGGTCAAATTCTTTTGAGCCTGTTAAGAGTCTTGCTGCAGTGTTGAGTCAGGCTTTTAGAGGGGCAGTGGAGGTCTTAGGTAGGCCTGATAGGGATGAGCAGCATGTTAAATCCTGGAGATAACTAATGATTGAACTGCTGTTTTTACGCCGGAAGCTTCAAGGAAGGATTTTAGTTTTCTCAAACAGCTCAAGTGGAGCCTGGAAGTTTTGGTCACACATATTCAAGTTGCTGTCCAGGGTTATGCCGATATATTTGGCAGATTCAACTATGGTCGGTGTGCAGTTAAGTGCTGTGAAAGAGTTGGTCCATTCTAGCCACTTAACTACGGTTCGAATTCCGCCGCAATGCAGCAGTTTTAATCATATGGGCGGGGCCGCGTTGGCCAACGACATGCACAGCACTACGGAGGTAGTGCTCACGACGGTCGTTGGCCGACGGAAGCACTTAAGGGGCTAGGATGTCAGTAGTGTTTGTAAGGGGGAGATGAGAAGGAACTCTTTTTTTTGTGCATTCAGTTTGAGCTGGTTGCTGGTGAGCCATTGAACAGTTAACTTCAGAGCCTCATTCAAACAGGTAATCTTCTCTAGAGATGAGATTTTGATGTAGATCTAGGTTTAGTCGGTGCACATGTGGAAGAAAATGTTGGCAGTGCGGAGTGTTTCAGCTAGCGATTCGAGGTAGAGATTGAAGAGGGTAGGGTACAGAGTTGAGCCTTGAGGGACACCGATTGTTATCGGGGAGGGAGCAGATAGGTTGCTGTTAACTAAGAATCTCTGGGAGCTGTTCCGGAGGAAGGAACCAAACCATTTGATCACGGTACCCCCGCTTCCAAACCTGTGTTTGAGGCGTTCAAGTAGTTTCTCGTGGTTGACTGTGTCAAATGCCAAGGATAAATCCATTAGGATTAAGAGACAGGTTTTGCCTTGGTCAAGGGCTTGAGGAGCATTTTCTACAATGTGAAGAAAAGTTGTTTTGGTCCTGTGCCCTGGCCTGAAACTGGATTAGAATTTGTATAATAGATTGAAAGTAGCAATGTGTTGGCTCAGTTGAAGTTGCACACATTTCTGCAGCTCTTTAGCAAGAAGAGGAATATTGGATATTGCTCAGAAGCTGTCTGGAATAGGAGGATTCAGAGTGTGTTTTTTAGGATGGGGGTGACTTGCCTGGTTGTTAGGGAGTCAGGTATGGAGCCTTGAAGAAGGGAGGTGTTGATGATTGTAGTCCAAATGGGAATGATGAATTGGGAGATGAAGAGGTCGTCATGTGCTTTGAAGATGGACCAGTGAACTTGGTTTTTAGGAGTTGCCTGGGGGGGATGAGGAGAGAGATGGGTCCCGGCAGGAGGGGGTGGGAAGTTAGAGGCAGCATTAAGTTCTTTTTCTAGGGAGTTAATTTTGGCTGCAAAGAAGGAGGAGAACTCCTCACAGGTTATTAGGGATTTTGTAGTTTCTTTGGAGGTTTTGGCTAGTTTGTTTAATTGGAGTTTGACCATTTCAAAGAGCTTGCTGGGTCTGTTTTTAGCGTTTTTCAGTTCGGATCTAAAGAACTCTTTTTTGGATTTGAGGATGTTTCTGTTATATTTGTTTCTGGTCAGACGGAGAAGATTTAGTTAGGAGGCTGAGGGGTGCAGTCTTCAGTTTCTTTCTGTTAGCCGGAGAGCTCCCCTTTTGTAATTGAGGGGTCCGTTGAACCAAGGTTTTCTGTCTTTGATTTGGCATCTTTTTAGCTTTAACAGGGCAGGATCATCAATTATGTTGGACATAGTCGAGTTGTAGTGCTCTGTGAGGTCGTTGACATTGGAGATATTTGGAGGGGGGTGTAAGTCATTCTCACAGCGAGCAGTCAGCTACTCAAAGTCGAGGCTCTTAATGTCTCTGAGCCAGCGTTTTGGTTTCACAGGTTGACCTGTGAGGAGGCCAGGTATCAAGAAGGTAATGGCATGGGGGTCTAACCAGTCGCATGGGACAATTGCATTTGGACTGACCGCCGATGGCCTTGCAATGATCCAATCCAGCGTGGAATCTTTCGTGTGAGTTGGTAGAGTGCAGGCTTGACTGAGTGATTGGTTAACAAGGAAGACTTTGACGGCGTTGACCTGGGGGTATTTGGGATCATTCCAGTGCAGATTAAAGTCACCGATGAAAATGTCATTGAAGTGGGGGGAAGCCTTAGCAGTAATGATTACCATGAGGTGGTCAATAAAAGGGATGAGCGGGAGGCCTGGTGGAGGAACTCGAACACCCTAAGGCTAGGTTTCTGGGAGGAAGTGTGTGAGGAGGGCTAGGCAAGCTCAGAAGGGTGGTCAGGGGACTGTTAAGGCAGGTGAGGCTCAGAGGGGTGGTTGTGGAGCTGTTGTGACGGGGGTCAGGTGAGCTGAGTGTGATGTGTGTTTTAGTTTTTGAGCGTGATGGTGATGAGCGAAGGTGGAAGGAGGGGGGCGGCAGCAATGGCTTGTTGGCAGAATCAGGTGGTTAGGGGCATGTGAAGGGAAGCTCTCTAGTAGCTCTAAAGCAGGTACAGTCCAGGGATTTGTTCTGGGTGGGGAACACTTCAGGGAGAGTCGAGCGTCCCCGACTTTTGGACGGGAGTGTGGGGGTGCATGGGGAAGTGGTAGCAGCTTTGGTAGACCTGGAAGAGAAGCCCTTACCAGTTGACTTTGAGCTGTAAAAACCAAAGTCAGCGAATTTATTAAGATCTATGTCTGGTGCTTAGATCAGGTAATGGTAAGGTCAGCTCTACAATTTAGGGAAGGCACGATTGTGAATTTGACACCATACAGAATGTTCCTGGATTCTTGTACACTAAGTAGGTTTGATATGGCAGCGAGTTATTGAGATTTTTTTTAGTGTAGAAAATAAGGTCATTGGTAATGATGCCCTTGTCAGCGTTGAAGTACAGGTCAGAGATCAGAGTTTCGAGGTGTCTCCTCAGGAGGGCATGTTTGAAGCTTTTATCAGCAGTCTTGGAGAGGTTAGGAGGGTAAGCGATGGTGTAAGATTAGCCCCCTGTTGCATTAACCGCTTCGCTGCTAGGCGTTTTCCCCCATGGGCTAAACCTTTTTTTGGCTATTTGGGGTAGTTCACGCTTAGTCCTCTGTAACTTTTTGACCACATTTGGTATTCACACCAAATGTGCGTCCTTTTCTTCCAACATCATAGGGATTCCTAGGTACCCAGGATTTTTGGAAATTAGCCAAAATTCTGCTACATTTTGATTTTGGGGGAAAAATTGGAAAAAGGAGCTGCAAATGAAAGAATCTGTTTTTTTTCCCTGCAAATGGTATCAACAAAAGGTTTGAGGGGCTGAAATCACCATTTTCCCAGCTTTTAGAGACTGGCAGATTTTTGTCGGAAAACCAACATTTTTTATTCAGTTTTGGCATTTTACTGGGACACAGCCTATTTAAGCTATTTTTTTTGCTTTCAACCTTCTTCCAGTTAATGGTAGAAATTGGTATGAAAGCAATAATGGTTCCTGGAAAGCTATACATTTTAGAAAAGTAGACAAAATTCTAAATTCAGCAACGGGTTATATATATAGATCCTTCAAGGTTTCTTTATAGAAACTAACAGCTGAATATAGAAAAAAAATGAAAATTATTTTTAAAAAACAGCCATTTGTGCCAACGTTTTCACACGTAACTTCTTCTAAATATGACAGCTGTTTGGAAGCAATATACCGTTACATCCGCTGGACCTTTCTGGTTGTAAGGATATATAGCACTTGCATGTTCACCAAGAACCAGATGATCCCAGAGCCAATAACTGATCAGCATCTTGCAATGGTTTTTTATTATGTACCGGGTATATAGCAATTAATTTGGGAAAATATATACATTGAAAAATCGGTATGAAAGACACCTCTGTATTTCCGAAATTGTGAGTACCATACTAACATGAGAATTAAAGGACATTTTTCAAAGTGACTTCTTTTTAACACATTGTCTTTCATTTGGAAGGTAGAAATGCATCGAAAGTCAATAGGTAATAACAGTTTCTCTACACTTTTGTAATACCCTAAGTCTTCCCATAAAAATGGTACCTCACTTGTTTGGGTAGGCCTAGCGCCCGCGCTAGGAAATGGCTCAAAACGCAACATGGACACACTTTATTTTTACAGTGAAAACTGACCCTTTTTTGGCAAAATGCCTAGCTGTGGATTTTGAACCCTAGCTCTGCCGGCACCTAGGGAAACCTAGCAAACCTATACATTTTTGAAAACTAGACACCCTGGGAAATCCAGGATGGGGTGACTTGTCTGGCTCTCACCAGGTTCTGTTACCTAGAATCCCTTGCAAACCTCAAAATGTGTCCAAATAAACACATTTTACTCACATTTCTGTGGTGGAAAGTTCTGAAAACTGTGTGGATCAACGAAATTCCACCCACCCCACATTCCCCAAAGTCTTCCGAGAAAAATCGTGCCTCACTTATGTGGCTAGGCCTAGTGCCCGCAGCAGGAAACGTCCCAAAACGCAACGTGGGCGCACCACATTTTCACAGTGAAAACGGTCCTTTTTTTGCAAAGTGCCTAGCTGTTGGTTCTGAACCGTAGCTCTAATGGCACCTAGGGAAACCTAGCAAACCTATACATTTTTTAAAACTGGACACCCAGGGGAATGCAGGGTGGGGTTAAATGTCTGGCTCTCACAAGGTTCTGTTACCTATAATCCCTTGCAAAACTCAAAATATGTTTAAACACATTTTCCTTCCATTTCTGTGGTGGAAAGTTCTGGAATCTGCGTGGATCCACAAAATTCCACCCACCATGCATTCCCCAAACTCTTCTAAGGAAAATGGTACCTCACTTGTGGGTCAAGTACCCGCGATGGGCAAGTGCCCAAAACCTATTGAGGCGAAATCAAAATTACCTATCACAAAACAATCTGGTTTTGCAAGGTGGGTCCCATGACTTTTTGACCCCGGGCTCAGCGGCCATCTAGGGAAACGTACTAAACCCACACATCTCTGAAAACTAGACACCTGGGGGAGTCCATTAAGGTATGACTTGCGTGGGTTCCCCAACATTTCCTTATCCAGAATCCCCTGCACTCCTCAAATTTGAGGTTTGCAGGAGATTCTGAATAGGAAAACTTTTGGGGACCCATGCAAACCATACCTTGCTGGACTCCGCTGGGTGTGTCATTTTCAGATATGTGTCAGTTTGGTAGATTTCCCAAGATGGCTGCCGAGCCTGAAGCCAATACCCAGGTGACTAACCCTGGGAGGTAAAATCCGCTGCGCTCACGGAATTTGCTGAATTTCGGCAATTCCGCGTTCCGCGTAGAATGCGAAATTTCCAGAAATTCCATGATCGTGGCGTAGTGGAATTATTTCCTTGTTTGTGCTTTAAAAATGTGTTTTCGCGCTCGCGATAGCTACTTACCGGGATCCCCGAGTTCGTCGACGAGTTTTCCTATCCGTTCGCGTGCTCCACAAGATTTTGGTAGCTGGCCGCGCGATCCCGTGTGCATGTGTGATCGCGAACACATCATTCGCCGTGCCAATGGACACTGCAAGAGTATGCGATCATGAACACGCCATTCAGACATGCCATCGCACTTTCGGCAGAAGTTTGGTGAAGCTCGCGATGCCGAACACGCAAAATTTACAATCTGGAGAAGAATAATATCTCGAGCAGCAAAAAACCTTCTCTAAAATGATGATTTGGATGAAAAAGCTCCTCAGATTGACATTTGGCTGTACTTTTTTGTTCAAGTAGTCTTTTTTTTTAAAACTTTTTTGGGGAGATGAAGGATGTGCCACAGATTCTCCAACTTTTTGTTCCTGCCCAGCAGGCTCCTCTCAGTGCTTTGTCCGTCTCCTGTTCATTTTTCACTCTTTGTGTCTGCTGTATCATATATCATTGGATTTGAGGACTTTTGGATTTGAGATTTTACAAGTAAGTTGGTGTTGTTGTTTGTTTGATTGGGACATTTGAGTTGCTGCAACTACAATTTTGGTATTTTTCATCATTTAAAAAAAAAATGATTGTGGGTAGCCAGTAGGCCCAGAGCTAGTCATGGGTGCATGATGAAACAACTGTTCCTTTGGAGTGTGTTGAATTTATGTTAAACATCATTTAGAGCATGGATGGATTTGCATTGAATTGCAAAATGTGTTTTTTTGGGGTTTTTCACTTTTTGGTGTGTGTTAAATAAATGCCTTTGTTGTGTGTGGTATGTTTGTTGTGTACCTTGCACACCTTGTTTAGCTCTGTGGATTTTCGTTTTTGCATTTTATTGCATTAAAGCTGTGTTGTTTAGCATGCCTCCTTTGCCTGGCTATTATTGTAGGCCTGTTTCAGTTCATTGTTTTCCAGGCCTCCTGCTTGTTGCATGTGAGTGTCCATGTGGCTGGTGGCCATTTTGTGGTGGTAGATATAAGTGTACTGCTTTTGCCATACAGGCCTGCATGTGTTTCCTTTGTTCCTTTTTGGCCTAGGCTTCTTGTTGTTGTGGGCCTGGCCATGTGGCTGGTGGCCATTTTGAAGCCAGGCAGTGTGCTTTTGCCATATGCCTGCATTACCTGTCTTCGCTTTCTTGTTGTTGTTGTGGGCCTGGTCATGTGGCTGGTGGCCATTTTGAAGCCAGGCAATGTGCTTTTGCCATAGGCTTGCAAGCTTGTGGCCTAGTCTGCCAACAGGCCTTTCATCCAGTAGGCTCGGAGGTAGTCATGGGTGCATGAAACAACTGTTTCTATGTGTTCTGTTGAATTTAAACATTATTTAGAGCATGGATGGCATTGGATTGAATTGCAAAATGTTTTTTTGGGGGGTATTTCACTTTTTTGGTGTGTGTTAAATGAATGCCTTTGTAGTGTGTGGTGTGTTTGTTGTGTACCTTGCACACATTATTTAGCCCTGTGGATTTTCTTGTTTGCATTTTATTGCATTAAAGCTGTGTTGTTTAGCATGCCTCATTTGCCTGGCTATTGTAGTAGGCCTGTTTCAGTTCATTGTTTTCCTGGCCTCCTGCTTATTGCTTGTGTTGTGACTGTGAGTGTTCAACTGTCCATGTGGCTGGTTCCCATTTTGTGGTGGTACTTTAGTAGTGTGCTGCTTTTGCCATATATGCCTGCATGTCTTTCCTATGTTCCTCAAGGCTTACTGCTTCCATCCATCCCCTTTGCCAGCTGCAGCTCCCTGAATAACGTGATGAGCAAATAATTTAATTGCCAAAGACGTTCCACGTCCATTACATTTGTATTTTTGTTTTTGTTCTTCTTCTTTCCTATCCTTCCTGAGTGTAAACAGTATACCATGAAAGCCCTTGTTGTCAAAGTCTCACAAATGACTACACTGCTATGTTTTTTTATAACTTAAACTGATTTAATTAAATTATTAATATAACACTAACAAGTGTGACCACCACACACCAAGTTATATATTATATTTGTTTGTTTGTATTAGTAGTAATTGAACCACAACAACAAATGCAACATTTCACTGATGGTCTTCTCCTGGCTTCTTTGCTTTTAGGTGCACAAAAAGACAGAGGAGGAGGTGTCATCATAACCCGCTGTACTGCCAGACAGAAGTCCTGCTGCGCACAGTGTCACGTGATGTGTGACCACAGACATCTCTGCAACTTGTGCAACAGAGTCCTGCTGACATCTGAAGAAGATGGCGCCAATGAAAGTTACCAGTTCCTCCACTACCAATAAAGTTGCCAGTGAGAAAAAGGAACAGAAGAAGGAAGTGGCACTTACCAAAACTTTTGTGCCGCCCTCAATGTTTTTGGGAAAACAAAAAATTACACCTGCAGCAGCGGTGTCCGGGGACCAAGCTAGGAGCAGCACATCTGCATCAGTGGGGCCGCCCCACCAACTTAGGCCCAAGCCCATGAGTGTCGCAGAGGTAGCGAGTCTACTAACAAGCAGTGATGTTGAAATGTCATTATCGCAAAGTAGTACCCAATCAAAGTAGGTGGAAACTCAGCAGATAAGAGGGCAACAACAGCCTCAACAACAGCCGCAACAACAACCACAACAACAGCCCACAATAGTAGTTGTTCCTCCTGAAGTAGGAGCAGTTCAGGAAATCGAGCTTGCTGCAGACAAAGAGGAGCAAGCCACTCTTTCAGAAGATCCATTGTCTTCCAGATCCCCAGCAAGGAAAAGGAGGGTTAGTCAATCAACTTCTTCTTCATGCCCCGCTTCTGATGATCTAGATGCCACTTGGAATTCACTAGCTCAGTCTGAGAGTGATGCACGCACCAAGACAAGGCTAGTGAAAAGGAAGGTTCCAGAAAGCCTTAGAGCTATGGAGGTAGATGTAGAAGAGTGGGATGATGATGATGATGATGATGATGATGAGCCAGTCATCATGAACATCACTCCCGGCCCAGAGGAGAGGGAGTCCAACATTATTACCCTATCCAAAATCACTGCGAGAGATGTAGCATGGGTACCACCAAGACAGGTAACACCACCTCCAGCTTCCATATTTGCATTTGCTAAGGCCCGGCAGGGACTTACATCAAGCTCAACCACCACCTCAGTAGGTAGTGGTACTGTAAGCTCAGAGTCAAATTCCACGCCCACCCTCCAGTTCATCTGGTATTGAAAGTGGAATCTCCAGCAGCACCAGAAAGTACACCTCCCCAGTTTGGGGCTTCTTTTCGGTTAGCAACACGGAGGAGAACATTGCTGCATGCTCAATTTGTCGACACACTGTTAGGCAGGGTAAGCTTGGTACAAACTATGGTACCAGAGGTCAAACAAATCATCTCAAAAACACCACATCATCCAGTGGGAGGCTCACCTACTTCGCTTACAAAAAAGTTAAACTGCACCAATTGCTGTTGGTGGGGATGAAGAAGTGGAAGAAGATATGATTGTGGTGGAAGGTGAACAAGAGGGAGACATTTTTAGTCCTGTCCCCAGCAGTGTAGTGGTACCGCCCACATCCTCAGCAACATCTCAGTGGCACCGTAGTAAGAAGAGTCATACTCAGATTCAGACTGAGACACCACTCAACCGAGTACTCCAATGAAAAAAGTGCATCGTTGAGCCTAACTGGGTTCAAGAAGACAGCTGCACCACAAAGGAAAATATTCCAGCCTAACACTAACAGCATACTTAGGTCGGAGGGGCAGTATAAACGCAACCATCCAACGGCACATTTGTACAATGTGAAGCTGGCTTAAATATTAGCGCTGGACCTTCTCCCTTTTTCTTTTGTGGAAGGTGTGGGTTTCCATGAATTTGTGTCAACCATCTGCCCTAAATGGAAGGTTCCCGGCCGGCCTATTTCGCCAGAGTCGCTGTTCCAGCACTACATCACCATGTGCTGGAATTGCTATGACAAGCTTTGCAGAAGAGTGCTGTTCACAACATCCACCTAAAAATAGACATGTGGACCAGTTTTTAAGCCACTGATTACAGGTGCATCACTGTCCACTGGAACTGAGAGCAGTTCCTGTGCCCAAACAAAGTGTAAGAAATGTAGGGATAAAACTTGACCATACTTTAACTTTAAAAGACCATATTGCTGCTACTACCAGTTCCTGTTATTATAACTTGCGCCTTCTGCACAGAATCTTTCCCTTTTTCCCCACCAACTCCCGTAGAACCCATGTACAGGTGATGGTGATCAGTAGACTGGACTATCGGAATGCTCTTCTGGCCGAAGTGGGTGAGACTCTGCTTGCAAAGTTATAGGTGTTCCAGAACACCGCGGCAAGATTAATCTTGAATCTTCCTGCAGGCACCCCTTCCATACCTCTGCTGAGGGAACTGAACTGGCTACCTGTGAAGAAACGATCCTACTTTAAAATTTGCTGCCTCTCTTATAATGCCTTGAGAGGCAAAGGCCCACGATATCTTCAAAGGAAACATACTACTTACGTGCCGTCCCGAGATCTCACATCAAGCACCCAAGCCCTTTTGTGTGTGCCCCGAATACGTCAAACTTGCACTGGGGGCAAGGCTTTCTCTTCTCTTGCAACAATGTACTGGAACAAGTTACCCATGTCTCTCCGTGAGACTCCTATCTACAGTAAATTCAGAAAACAACTAAAAGCCTATCTGTATGCATATTCGTTGGTTCCGTCCTATCATGCTCCTCAACAGCGCCGGGATGCCCCCGGGTGATACGTGCGCTATAGAAAAAGCGTTAACATGACATAACATACACTGGATCTCTTTTGTGGGGGTTAGAGAAAAGATATCTAAAGCAGGTCTTGTTGACACTGTTGAGATTTTTAATGCTACTCGGAAACATGCAACTGTAGCAATGTTCGCCATGGAGAAATCTCATACTGCTGCAAATATTTTGGAGGGGTTTAACAGCAAGGTCTTTGAATGGCTGTGCCCAAGAGGCCTTAACACGGATAATGGCAGTAATGTACTTAAGGCCATGAAGGATGGTGTCTAGTTCACGGTCCTGTGTTTGGCGCACTGCATTAACATTATTGTTCAAGACTTTCTGAAAAAAGAAGCCATAGTCAACAACTTACTGACCACCTGCCGAAGAATATGCACACATTTCAGCCATTCTTTTAAAGCCCGGAAGCAGCTGAGGATCAATCAATGTGGATATAGAATGCAGTCAAAGCACTCATTCAGGAGGAGGCAACACGTTGGAACTCAGTTTATTACATGCTTGACCGTCTGTTTGAGCAGTACAGACAAATTAATGAATATGCCATGCAAAGAGGGGATCCTACTGTGAAAGGCATGACCCTTCAGATGGACCAATGGTGCCTAGTTAAATGCCTGAAAGAGATGCTTCATATTTCGAGGTCTTCACATGTGAAGTCAGCAAGGAGGACTGTCGTTAGGCCAAGCCATCCCATTGTTGCACATGCTACAGCAACAGCTGAAGGAGGTGTCTGAAGCATACATAGGTGTGGAGGAAAAAATGAGGCATTTCAGTTGGTGGAGAGCTTATCCCATCACTTAGCTGAAAATACAAGGGCGTAAACTAAGATTGTGTCAGAAAAGCATTACATTTGTGCCACAATTCTGGATCCACTGTACAAATCAGTACTGAACAGTAAGACATTAATTCCTTTTTCAGAAGTGGACGTTGCCCGGTACAAAATTTGGATAGCTGAGGTAGCCACTCACTTTTAAAATGAACGGCTGGCAATTAAGGGCCAGCTACTCAAACCCACAACAAATACTGCAATAGGGCATCCAGCATCAAGTTACACTTCAGAGCCTGAGGGCAGTGAGTTTGGCTCAGAGCGGTCACCAACACTATCGACAACAGCAAAAACCGGATCATCAACCCCAGTAAAATTGGCACAGGATTGGTATTTACAGCAAGGGCTTGCTAGGTCCAGTGCTGATGCAAAGACTAAAGATGCCAAACAAACTGTAGCACCCCTGAACATTGAGCAGATAGTCCAAGCCTATCTGGAGGACCCAACAGAGGTCTACATTGATCAAAACCCATTGCGGTAATGGTATGGGAAAAGGAACCAATGGCCAGTGCTCAGCAGGCTGGCAATAAACTATCTGGCTTGCCCTGTCGCAAGGGTCTCTTCTGAACGTGTTTTCAGTGCTGCTGGTGCCTTTGTAAAAGTGAAAAGGACCAGTCTTTCGCCCAAAAACGTGGAGAGGTTAACCATTATCAAAATGAATCAGCACTTTATGCCACCGAATTACACAATAAATGAATTAACGCAGGAAGATGAGGACAGCAACTTAGGTGACAGAAGTAGTGTGTTAGATGATGATTACCTACTTCTGGTTGAAACCCCAGAGTTTGAGGACGAGCTATACTTCCCTGCCAACTAGGCTTGAACTTCTTACTTTCTTCCTCCCTTATTTACTTATTTGTGTGTGTCTGTATTTCTGGTTAGAAACTTCGAATCACAACAAATCCATCTCCATCGTCTTCTAGTCTTTTTATTGCCATATTGCAGTTGCAGCTGTCTGAATTTCACTGAAGTCCACTCCTCCAAGTCCTGCTCCTCCATCCTCATGACTTGCCCTAAATCCATTTCTCTCAAGCCAGATGATGATTGGATGTAGACTAGAAGAAAAAAGAAAATGTTGCCTCGTTGTGTCCCTCCAAAAGAAGTGGAACATGATGACTACTATTGATATCCTCTTGTCCAAGCCGAGAGAGACTGCCCCTTATTAACTTAAGATGAGAAGAAACAGGTAATGAATGATGGCATGCATTGGACGCTGACTGAGTGATTTGTGTTGTTGTTGTTTGTTGTGCATGAAGTGAATTCATTGTGTACTATTATTTAATCTACACACTAAAAGTAACTCAAGTCAATGTTTTCCATCTTGTTTTTTTGATAACAAAATTGTACTTCTACAGTCCGATCCATTGCATTTTGAATATGGAATGTGTACTCACTCTGTACACTGCACACTGAGTTGGACAACACCTGATGATGACCACAGTGAAATAATATCTTTGCAGTCACTCAGTAGGATCGGAGATGATTGATGGAATAAGTCAGGGTGTTTCATGAGTGATATAAAAGGTAAACACGTCAACAACAACCACAGCAGACCTACATGTCTGTGGAGTGGTGGAGTCGAGTCGAGTGTAGTGGTATGACTGACAGCGGTGCATTGATTTAGTCACTTAATTTGTAAAATGCTATGTTGCTGTATATGTGCTTTTTCTGCCTCTGTCAAAAAATGTGTGCTAAATGGAGGATTGGTCATGGGTGTCGTAGACCTGCTCTGTCCTGTTGTTGTAGGTTAATGCTGGAAACAGAGTAGACATGATGTATCCATGCCACCACTAAAAGTGTTCTTTTTGCACTCCACCGTAATTTATGCATTTTCTTCTCCTTGATTTTTCAATATCCCTTTCGTTTTTCCATCTACAATTACAGGCCGGCTCTTACCCTGTGCTATACTGGGAAAAAACTCACACTTACCTTACCAATCCACATCCTCCAGGCAGGCAGTGGCTTCACCCAAGATTGATGGACGGAGTGTCCATGGAAGGGGGGACCAATATCGAGTTTCAGCTCCCCAATTTGACCAGGATAATAACATACAGTAACAGTATCAACATTCATCATCTTTTAAATAATTTGATTCATTTTTTATCTTCAATCATTACGACTGTATGTTGTTGTTATTATGTTTGCTCTCTGCCTATTATAATTCATCCCTACAGCTATTTTCCAATTTTCTTTGTTATCTTTAAAAGTGAGCCCAGTACAACAGAACAGAAACTGTATGTAATTTTGGTCTCTCTGAGGGCAGACAGGCAAGGCAGAGCCACATTGCATAATATACTGCTGCCGTGTACTGTCTAATTATCTAGTAGTAGTTGGTAAGTACTACTAACATTAACCATCAAGTTATCAATATCATCATCATGCATGCATTTCATTTTTCTCCCTTAACAGATTTATGGATATGGTCATCTGCCACAATTGTGTTTTGTTGTTTGTTTATGCATAGTGTTTTTCTTTGTCAAACCTTTCCCCAAACCCCCTTTCCCAAACATTCATCAAACCCTAACCCTCTTCCCCCGGGCTGTGTGATTTATTGAGGGGTGACTAAATTAAATGTACTCCAATAATTAATCACACGCTTGCTGGGGTAGATGTGACAAAAGCAACACTGATTCAATTTCAAGGCAGGGCGAGGATCTTCTTCTGCTTGCCCACCCAAGATCAGTATATTTGCAAGGTCATTTTTTTTCCAAAGGAACCTAATCCATCATCATTAATTGCCGGCATCGATTGGATTTGTCATCCTCCTACACAGCACGAAAGGTTACACTTGAGTGTAGGCCTAGTCAAGTGACTCAACACAATTACAGTTTGTAACTTGTTGTACTAGGCTATCCCCGCCACCATTATGTTTTATTTTGGCATATTATTGTTTGACAGTAATTTCTGTACTGTACTTCTTTCTACTACTCCTCCCACAGACTCTCTCAGGCGACTGACTGTCTCATTTTCTTTTTTTGAAAATGCTACTGCCAGTGTCTACTACTACCACCACAACCATGGCATGTTGGGAAACCAAACCACCATCATCACCATGCAGTCATCTCTGTGCCTAGGTTAAACATCAAGCACAGGTAAGAGAAGAAGTTTGGGGGAGGCATAATTAATAATGGAAATGTTTTCATTGGTTCACACACCCCTTGAGTCCAGTTGCAGAATGCATAGACTAGGAGGAGAGACTGACAGTATTAGTAGGACAAGTCACTCAGGGAGGGGTACCGCATCTATCTGTTTGTGTCTTACAAAGTCAGCTGATTATTTAAATCAAACACTGGGTGTGGCCCTGCAGCATCAAGGAAACAGTGTAACAACATTGTATGTAAAGTATAAATATAATTTAATCCCCTAACAAAAATAAACTATGTAAAAAATCCCCAAAACAACACCTGGAACACCCCTCTCCCTAAACCCAACCAATGTCCGAAACAAAAACGTCCAACCAATTGTCCATGTCCATTATAAACCCCAACGCCCAATTCCCACCCACCAAAAGAAGCTATAAAAAAGGGGCAATCCAACAGGGTCACAACTCACCGGCGGAATCACCTTTCCAGGACCTTAATTCGCTCCTCTAGGCAGGCTATGCGGCACTTCAATGCGCGACAATTGCATCCACTGGGAGGGCAGCAGTGCTAGATGATATAGAGGTGCGGCGGCGGGTGATTGCCAGACGGCTGCGCCGTAACACTGGAGGGGCCTAGCTGGGACCCAGGGCATTGGAGGAGGCTGTAGCTGCGACCGCCTCCTCCTCCCCCTCCACCAGAATCACTAGCCGCCGGTATTCTTTGCAGATGGCCTCCAGCTTCCAGCGCTGGGCCATGGCTGCCAACGCCTTCCTGGTTGGTTTTGCTTGGGAAGGAGGAGCTATATTAAGAAAGAAAAAAATACTATTGTTTTAACCAATACTCTTCGCAAAACAGTAACACAAAATTAATTCAACACATAGTGACACAGTAGCACTAGCAAGCACAGTACACAACATTTGTGGTATGTATCTATCCTCCCACTTCCTTGGCCTCTAACATTTTTGGGAGTTTCAGGCATTATACTTGTACTGTGGACTCCATTACACAGTACACCAGTCTTCTTCTTCTCTCTTGTTTAGCGAAATAACGTAACCTTGTTGTAGCCTGCATGCCAGCTCAGTCAGCTTGCACTCAAGACAAACATACTCGAGTTATGACGCAGACTCACGTTCGTTTTATTTACTATTGTCTGCAGGTGGGGAAGCTTGTATCCTTTTCTTCTCAGCCAGTCATTACTATTACATCTCGCACGTCCTTCCTTCTTCCACCCTACTTTCCCTTTTCGTTCAACCCATCCATCAAAGTCATCTGATCTGACTTTCAGTCTTCTTCATAAAACTTTCACAGCTGAGTTGAAGTCAGATAGAAGAGGCCATTGATTACTCAACACTCCCGCCGCTAATGCTATTGCTAATGCTAAGTAAAGGGCGTCTTCTCCAACCGTTTACAACAACTTCTTACTTACTAAGTCTCAACAGTACAGTGTACACCCTTGCAGGGAGTGTAATGTCAATAAGTAAGGAATATAACTTTCCGCCGCCCGCCACTGCTGCTGGCTCACCCCCTGCAGCTCTTGCAACCGCTGCATCTCCTTCCCCTCCTGCTCCCTCTGTGGCCGCGTCACCAATGCCGTTGGCCCCGGCACTGGTGGTCGGTAGTACGCCTAGAAAAAACATTACACATTTTTTAGATGCCATACACACACATCCCCCTATTTATTCTTTTTCACTGGCAAGATTGAAAAAAAAGTTGATACATTCATATATAACATACATCACTAGTACCAATCGTGTACTAGAGTAAAGTAGACACTAGTAGTGTTATATCATGGCCCCTAGGGTCATTCTAGTCTTTGCTAAGTTAGCCTGAGCCATGCAACCATTTTAGCTTTGTGTCTTTTATTTTTGAGCACGTTACCTCACAGCTTGTTGTGTAAGACGCCTTTGAGCCCACATAAGCTTATAGTACTGCTATTGTCTGAGCGCTGCGTACAAGGTTGCAAAAACAAGCCACTTTGTTATGGAGTTCTGGTGGTCAGTCCATATTGGTTAGCCATAACATGCTACACTTTTGACACGACTGAGAAATGCTTGCAGTATACTAACGCGCACCATTTTTCTCATAACAGACTGAAGATTCCTTTCTATGAACTAGAGCTTTGCAGAGATTTTAATGTAACCAGTACTTCTAGGTTCTTCTAAGGTGAGGGGTCCCCCAGAATTGGCTCAGAGATCTTCATTTATAATTTTATATAAACTATATTCCTACCAAGGGGAGGTTGGTTCTTCCACCACTGTTCAGTTATCATCATGATTGATTTCCCCTTTTTTCTTGTATGGACTTGTAGTTGTAACAATGTTTATTGTTTTAATCTTATGCATTTTGATGCTGGTGCTGGCTTGTATACTGCATTATGGAGCAACGTACAGAGCTTGTTAGTTGAAAATAAACATTTTGAACTTACATAGACTCTGTGGTATTTGGTGTGGACTTAAACGAGTGAGTGAGCGGAAGGGTGTGAGAGGTCAGGAGTGTAGTGTTATATTCTGGGTTGTCTAATCATTGGGTATCTTCGGGGAGTTCGGGGAGCTAATGATATACTATAGTTAGTCGGTCAGGGGATTGTGGGTGAGGACGGTGTGAGGAAGCTCCAACATCCAACGTCCTATTTTCTTGTGCATAGTTCTGTATGTGCAGAAACTCTACAACAGTAGTAGTATGTCCTATGTGTCCTATCAAAAATAGTAAAATATCTGGTTGGGCATTTTGTTCGTGGGAATTGTCGAAAAGCGTCAAGATTAAGAAGACTATAAATGGACAACCCAAAGGACTGGACTCAGTGGCTGGAGAGATTGGTGATTGTGGGCCTGATTCACAGAACTAACTTAAGACATAATCCTAAAGTTACTACTTTTGGTATTCACAGAAGTTAGGATTTTGTCTTAAGTTTGTCTTAAGACAAACTTAAGACAGACTTAGGACAGACTTAAGACAGACTTAAGTTAGGATTCTGTTGTATTTGTATAGTACGGCTAATCAACTGTGAGGCTCTCTAGATGCTGTCCATAGGCACAGGGAGATTAAGAGCCTAATACATGTTTTATTTTTAAAAATGAATTTTGTGTTAAAGCCGGGATACGAACCCTGCTATTGCGTGTTCAAGACAATCCTGTTCAGTGCGGTGTGCTATCAGTGTAGTCTAGCAGAAGAGTTGCTCTTGGTGCTCTAAATTTGCATGTATGCTCAGTATTCATTCAATGAAATACCGCTGAGGAGAGTAATAAGAAAAATGAACAAGTCTACAAAACACAAGTTATGGGCACCTTTCCGTTCTCAAATATGCACGATTTTTGTAGCTGACTTCCTGTTCCCAAACGTTTGTTTCTGCAAGCCAAAAGCACACAAACAGAACTGAATCCTGCCTCTCGCCACTGGCTACCTACGAACTTGGCCTTCTGAGAGGTTTGCTTTAGGGAAAGCATCGGAGCAAAGCACGGCCAGCGACCCAGTTCCCTGTCTGACATGAAGGGCAGGTAAGTGTGTGATTCTGCATGTGTTACACTTCCTCCTATGTCACTGGGTCACCATTGTATGTGTACAATGGCCCGAATGTTAAATCCTTTAACTTCTTTGCCGCAATATGGCAAACAATAGTCTCCCCGTGGTCACTCAACAGTCTTATAGGTGAGTGACTTATGTGTTATTTTAGATCTTTATGCTGACAGATCACAGTCGTCCAACTGGAGCACACACCCAGCCCGTAGTGCAACTGCACTCCCTCCTATCTGACTTAGTCCACATCTGTCGAATTAGGTACCCAAAGCAACAAAAAGGGCACCTACGTAACATCTTCTCAAGAAGCATGGGCAGAACAGAATCCTGGAATACTACAGGGATGCCTGCATGCACACTACAAATGTCAAGCACTTAGTCCAAAGGCTGTGGCTTCACACGCTGATTAGGTTAACTTTGTCTGCAGTTGGCACACCTGATCACAGGTTCGTGCAGTCAAGATTCCTCCCAAAAATGCACCACGATATCCCCCCTTCAATACCGAGCTACACAGCGCCAGCGCTCATTTCTTCACACATAATAGCAAGAATGTGAAGTGCTCTGTGAGGCCTCTAAGGTGTACATTTAAGGAATATTTATAGGTATATCTAAACAGTCTGCAACTTGGGCACGCACCTGCACGCACTGGAGCGTGAGCCCTATTATAAGCTTAAACTAAGTACTTTTACGGTTGCACCCACAGCAAAATCGCGGAGCAGGTCAGTGTCACTGCCCATGCTGCCTGCCACCGAGGGCCGCTCACTAGTACTCTTAGTCAATGGCGACACACAGCACAGCAACCCTGGAAGTCCATCCGGATCAAGGCTTCTGCAAAGGTGCCTCGGCCGGCCACCTTAGTATTAGTCACCATTAAGGGAGGCTGTCCAGTGAGTCCTGGGCTGCCGCAAACTCTGTTCTGGTGGCTGCTACAACCCACTCACTCCTCTCCAACTTCCTCAGGCCCAGCAGTATTAACATTTTGGTGGGGGGAAGGTAAAGAAAACGGCTAATAGCAGTGCACGCGGCAGCCACGGCAAGGCTGGTACGGACTGCCCGCAGCACCCAGCATGACGCTGCAAGCCAAGCGCCTATGTAATTAAATTTGTAAAGCCAGGCGAACTACTGAATTTTCGACAGGAGGCTGTGGGAGGACAGCTGCAAAGAGGTCAGGAGAGGCATAAATAGAGGACAGGGGTGAGAGCTGAATTCAGAGGCAGAGCAGGCTCCAAAGTGCTATATTACTCCATGCGAGGCACAAGATGGCTGCCAAAACTTCCTGGATTGAAGTGTTGGGAACCAATTAGAGCCAAGCTCGTGCTTGGAGGGTTAGGCTCCGCCCAGATAACAAAACTTTTTATTTTTTGAGGATCTCAGGAATTACTGAACGGATTTACATCATATAACAAAAAGGAATCTTTCTGAACCAAGGGCTACCTTTTTGCCAAATTTGGTGTAATTCCGTTCAGCAGTTCGGGCTGAAGCCGTGTCTAAAGTTTCCTGTGGGAAATTGCATGGGGAAAGCATGTTTTGGGACCCCCCTTTTTTCTCAGGCCCACTTGACAAATCACCCTGAAACTTTCATGATAGGAGCAGACAGGAGCGCCCCACGAGTTTTGAAAATTTCGCGAAGATTCGTCAACCGGCGCCGAAGTTATTGGGAATAGAATGTTGAGAATTTCCTATGGAAAATAGGTCCTAACTATAACTACCTACTGGTGACTGCCAGTAGGTAATAGATATAGAGATATATATATACATATATATTATCTACCGGCGGTCGCCAGTAGATAGTTATAGTTAGGACCGTGTTTCCATAGGAAATCCGCAACATTCTATTTGGAATAACTTTGGCGCCAATTGACGAATCCTCGCGAAATTTTCAAAATAGGTGGGGCGCTCCGCTCCGCTCGTACCCTGAAAGTCTCGGGGGGATTTGTCAAGCGGGGGCTGAGAAGAAAGGGGGGTCCCAAAACGCGTTTTTCCCATGCAATTTTCGATAGAGACCTTTAGTCCAAAGTACAGCCTAAACGGCTGAACAGAATTACTTGAAATTTGGCAAAGAGGTAGTCCTCAGGTCAGGGATGTGCCTTTTGCATATCTGGAGTCAATCTGTTCATTAGTTCCTGAGAAAATTGCAGTTAAAAGTACATACATATCTATAGCCGCGCACCGTGCGCATTCGGAATGCATACCGTACGCGCACGCTGCCGTGCACGAGCGTAATTCTGATTGGTGGTTACATGACAGTAAACATTCCAGTCGGTCGAAATCAGGAAGTGTCGGCCGCCATTTTGTGTGTCTCGCACTGAAAAACAAAGGTGGAGAACGTGAAAAGGGGGCAAGGTAGAGAGTTGCAGACCCCCTAGCCTTTGTCAGGAGGTCCAAGAAGGACCCAGAAGTGTGAAAAATACATTTTTTTTTTTTTAAATCGCGGGGTGCGCGTACGGTACGTGTACGGCGGTAAAAAATCATTAAAAAAAATAATTTAAAATCAAATTTAAGTGTTTAGATGTTAGGTGGCTCTAAAAAGAGCCGTTGTGTTTATGAAGTGTTTTTTTTGGTACCTACAAGTAAGTACCGATGCAGAGTCTAAAGTTCAAGAGGAAGACTCTGTTGCCTTCATCTGTGAAATGTACACCGTCTCCTCTATAAATGCCTTGCATGTTGTAACGCAAGTTGTTGTGGTATATAGAACCCATACCATAGTCTCTGAGGAAAGCAGAAACAGATTTATTGACGTGCTTTCTTGCTTTGTCAATCTGTGGACAAAATTGGTTGGACCAGTTCCACTTTTGCCTTTGAAATATATTAGAAGATACAAAGGTAGTTTGTGGAAAAAGCGACATCAATTGCACAAAGGTGTCCTTTACAAGCATTTCCAGACCTACCCCAGTTAAAGTGCCTAGGTCATTTCCACCACAGTGCACAATAATAAGGTTAGGCTGTGGGAGATGTAGAAAGGATTTCACCAAAGGCATTAATTGGTGCCACTTTAACCCTCTCTGACCAATCCATTTAATGTCTACATTTGGCAAAGCAAGGTCTTTCACATTACCTCTTTTTTCTGCATACTTTTCACTCCAGAAGACATAGCTATGACCTACAATCCACACTGTGAACATCTTCCAAGGAGATCTGGATGTACTCAGATGGTGTCTTTCAGTAGAATGGCAATATGAAAAGAAAGATAGTTGTAAAATGGAGGCTTACATACTTTTTTTTTAATAAAAATAAATCATTGGCTGATTCAAACCATTTTACCGTTAAAACTAGGCTGTATGTTTAAATTTTTACAAGCATGTTTTGTATTGGTTCAGAAAAATGTGTTCCCACAGAAGATTAATTTGGATTTGCTGTTAGGTTTGAAAGGTCAAGCACTCTTGCTCTTTGGATTAGAAACATTGTGTGCTGAACTTCTGACCTCTCTGCTCACAACAGTGTTCTATGACCTATTGCTATGGTAGGAGGCAGAAGCCTATAGAAATGTGTGATTCCATTTGAAAAAATGTGGGAAGCACTGTGATTTGGAGTTAACATGTATAAGTGTGAAAAAAGAGAGGGAAACATTGCCATTTACTGGTTCTGGTGAGAGGAGAGAGGTGTACAGCTCAGAGATTCTGGCTCTGATAATCTGCTGTTTGAGTGCCACATTTTTTCTCAACTAACTAATTTTAAAGGTGAGTTATGAGTTTGAGAGGGGATGTATGTGGTAAATTTTGATATAAATAACAGAATTGTGATTCTTCTTTTAAAGTTGTGTTTTACATTTTGTGTTTTGGGAGATATTTAACTGCGTTGAACTTGTAAGATATTATGGAGTATGTCTTCACTATAAGTTAAGGTGTACTGGTATCACTGAGGAATACTGTTTTGTGCGTAGAATCAAACCATGAGTCTGTGTGCACACAGGAATTGTTGTCAGAGATTTAATTTGTATTGGTCTGGTTCTGTAAGAATGGCATTCGTAGGAAAGGGGCAGCTTGTTTTTTTGAACTGTGATGGTTTGCATTCAGCATAAAACAGTATCTCACAAATGGGAGGCAAATGCTAACACATTTGAAATTGATATGGTAGATTTTACTTCCAATCATGCAATGGGAGAGGTTGTTCCTACATGTGCAAAACTCCAATTAACCCTTACCACACATGTAATTTTACATACATCACTCCAATGTTTATGCTGTTGTGGAAGCGTCCATGCACATGTCTCTTGTAACTGAAAATACACTGTCTGCAGAAGCAGACTCTTAGCACACACCCAGCTGCTTATCCTGTACTATCATGCTTAGGATTCACAACTGTGTGGTGTTTCAGATAGCAGTGAGTAACGCTAATACATTCAACATCACCAAGGCTCATTTCCTTTGCTGGAGTGTAGTCAGTCACCCAGGTTACACATGTTCATGGTCTCAAAAAGCTGTTTGGACATGTGCTATTTTCTGTTTCTGAAAACTATAATGAAAATGTGTCAGAATGTTAGAGTAATTATCACTTGCTCTACCACAGTAGTAAGTGTGCTTTCAAATTGCAAATCAAATTTCGTTTTCAGCCTAGAATCACACCATGAGTCTGTGTGCACACAGGAATTGTTGTCAGAGATTTAATTCGTGTTACTCTGGTTCTTTTAGAATTGCATTCGTAGGAAAGGGGAAGCTTGTTTTCATGAATTGTGTTGGTTAGGATTCAGCCCAAATTAATATGTCACAAATGAGAGGGCAATGCTAACACATGTGAAATCAACATGGTAGATTTTCCTTCCACTCCTGCAATGGGTGAGGTAGTTCCTACATGTTCAAAACTCCGATTAACCCTTACCACACATGTAGTCTTACATACATGTCTCCAGTGTTTATGCAATTATGCAAGCGTCCATGCAGATCTCTCTTGCACCTGACAGTAGACAGTCTCCAGAAGCACACTCTTAGCAGAGAGCAAGCTGTTTCTCCTGTACAGTCATGCTTACTATTCAGCACTGTGTGGTGTTTCAGATAGCAGTGAGTAACGCTAATACATTCAACATCACCAAGGCTCATTTCCTTTGCTGGAGTGTAGTCAGTCACCCAGGTTACACATGTTCATGGTCTCCAAAAGCTGTTTGGACATGTGCTCTTTTCTGTTTCTGAAAACTATAATGAAAATGTGTCAGACTGTTAGAGTAATTATCACTTACTCTACCACAGTAGTAAGTGTGCTTTCAAATTGAAAATCAAATTTTGTTTTCTGCCTAGAATCACACCATGAGTCTGTGTGCACACAGGAATTGTTGTCAGAGATTTAATTTGTGTTATTCTGGTTCTTTTAGAATTGCATTCGTAGGAAAGGGGAAGCTTGTTTTCATGAACTGTTTTGGTTAGCGTTCAGCCCAAATCAATATCTCACAAATGAGAGGCCAATGCTAACACATTTGAAATCAACATGGTAGATTTTCCTTCCACTCGTGCAATGGGTCATGTAGTTCCCACATGTTCAAAACTCCAATTAACCCTTACCACACATGTACTCTTACATACATCTATCTAGTGATCAGGCAGTTGTGCAAGCGTGAATGCAGATGTCTCTTGCACCTGACAATAAACAGTCTCCAGAAGTACACTCTTAGCACACAGCCAGCAGCTTCTCCTGCACAGTCATGCTTACTAATCAACAATGTGTGGTGTTTCAGATAGGAGTGAGTAACGCTAATACATTCAACATCACCAAGGCTCATTTCCTTTGCTGGAGTGTAGTCAGTCACCCAGGTTACACATGTTCATGGTCTCAAAAAGCTGTTTGGACATGTGTTCTTTTCTGTTTCTGAAAACTATAATGAAAATGTGTCAGACTGTTAGAGTATTTATCACTTGCTCTACCACAGTAGTAAGTGTGCTTTCAACTTGCCAATCAAATTTCGTTTTCTGCCTAGAATCACAGCAGGAGTCTGTGTGCACACAGGAATTGTTGTCAGAGATTTAATTCATGTTACTCTGGTTCTTTTAGAATTGCATTCTTAGGAAAGGGGAAGCTTGTTTTCATGAACTGTGTTGGTTAGCATTGAGCCCAAATTAATATGTCACAAATGAGAGGGCAATGCTAACACATTTGAAATCAACATGGTAGTTTTCCTTCCACTCGTGCAATGGGTCATGTAGTTCCCACATGTTCAAAACTCCAATTAACCCTTACCACACATGTACTCTTACATACATCTATCCAGTGATCAGGCAGTTGTGCAAGCGTCAATGCAGATGTCTCTTGCACCTGACAATAAACAGTCTCCAGAAGTACACTCTTAGCACACAGCCAGCAGCTTCTCCTGCACAGTCATGCTTACTAATCAGCGCTGTGTGGTGTTTCAGATAGGAGTGAGTAACGCTAATACATTCAACATCACCAAGGCTCATTTCCTTTGCTGTAGTGTAGTCACTCACCCAGGTTACACATGGTCATAGTCTCAACTAGCTGTTAGGACATGTGCTCTTTTCTGCTTATGAAAACTATAAGGAAAATGTGTCAGACTGTTACAGTAATTATCACTTGCAAAAAAACAGTAGTAAATGTGCTTTCAAATTGCAAATCAAATTTCGTTTTCTGCCTAGAATCACACCATGAGTCTCTGTGCACACAGGAATTGTTCTCAGAGATTTATTTAGTGTTGGTTTTATTGTGTTTTTCACTCGTAGGAAAGGGGTAGATAGTGTTATAAGATTTGAAAAGCTCAAAAAAATATAGTAATATATTTAAATTACATAAATGTATTTTTTTTAGTTTCTTTCAGGTATTGCTGAACAACAGTTAAATAAATTAAAAATGCAATAAAGATTGACTTAAAAAGAAAAACAGCATTTAAAGACATTCGTAGAAAAATGTTTCAGAGAAGAGTGATGTCCAATTTGCTAAAGGATGTGAAAAAATATAAGAAGAAAGCGAAATTTTATAAGAGAAAAAAATATATTGAATCAATTGTAGCTAAGGCTTTAGAATTAAAAAGAAAACTATTCATTTTAATTTTGAACAGGATCCGTACATTAGATAAAATGGTCAATGTAATGAAGTCACAAAGCAAAAGGAAAAGAGTAGTGAAAAGAAATAACTTTTGTAAAGTGTTTTTAGGAGAATGGATGCATAGTTCAAGTACTGAACCATTTTTTAATAAAGAGAGTTATCTTCAAAGTAATAGTTTGCTGCATGCAGTTGACACCAGAGGTCGTGCTTATGAAGTGAAAGATGGTTGTGTAATGGAAAAGGAGAAAATAGTTCCAAGAAATGAGGAAGAAGTGATAGCTGATGAGGTATTGGGTAGACATCCTAAAGGCCCAGTGTACACTTGGAATTGTAGTAGTATTTGTACTGTACGACAAGAATCTAAGGATAAATTACGTGAGTTTCTAAGAGAATATAGTAAAAAAAGTGTTAAACAGAAGATTAAGGTGCTTCAAAGACTAGATCCATGCAGAGTGAGAAAGAATACTGGTTTGCAAGGACATTCTCTGGCTTGTCTTTGTAGAAAAGTTTGTCAAAGTGTTTTTCACCATTGTAGGATGCTGGCAGTACATCATACTGAAATAAGAAAATTTGTGAGAAGATTGTATTCTGCTAAAAGTCCAGCACTAAAATTAAATTAGTTGAATAGGGCTCTGTTACGTGGATCTGTATCAGATGTAGAGAAGGTTACTGATGAAAATCAGTTTTGTTACTTTGGTCCGGAACAAGAAAGTGCAGGTAATGACACAGTTATTGAAGAAAATGTGGAAGAGATTGTAGAACCCACTGTTAGTAAAAATTTTGAAGGTCAAATGACAAAATTTACTATCATCTCTAATGAAAGACCAAATATTACTTGTATTTGTTGCCGGAGAAGCCATTATAAAAGTCAAACAAGGAATGTTGTTCTCTATAAAAAAAGTGAAGAAGAAGATAATTATAAGTGGAAGGATTTTGCTACATATTTGTTTCTGGAAAATTGTTTTGATTTGGGTGAAGATCACCGTATTTGTAAATATTGTTATAGCAAGTTAGAAGAAAATAAAATGCCAGCTAGAGCTGTACATAATAATTTAGAATTGGTTGATGTTCCTGCAGAACTTTCTGATTTAAATACGTATGAGCCTATACTCATTCAATGTGTTCATCCGTTCCAGACTATAGTACGTATGGAGCCCAAAACCGGTAAATTACCTCCTTTAGATTTACAGAGAGGTTTAAAAGATAGAGTTGTCTATTTGCCGTTAGATTTGAAAAAAAATATTGAAACGATTGATGCAGATAGTTTGGAATCTGAACCATTAGTTATTCTGGTTAATGGTGTACCTACAAAGAATAAGAAAATTTGGCAGGAGCTAGTAGATGTACGAAAAGTACAAAGAGCAAATTTATATTTGAAAAGGAATAATAAATGGTATGAATCAATTTATATGGATGAAGATGAAGAAGTTTTACTAGGAGACACAGAAATACCAACTGGGCAAATTGAAAAAGTGGACAAGTCAAAAGAAGAAGAAATTTATGAACATTTCAGCATACATCCTCTTCATTCAAAAGAAGTTATGGCAAACACTATTGATCTGTTTCAGATGAAAAAAGCAAAAGGAACTCCCGTGAGTGTATGGGAGGAGAGCTTGGAAGCTCGATGTTTTCCCCAGCTGTTTCCTGCAGGAAATGGTGGACGATATGATGAACGCCCAGTACAGATTCCTGCTTCTGAGTATCGGACTACAAGATTATATGCAGAATATCTAAGATTTCATCAAAGTATTCCTTATTTGTTCCATCTTTTATTTGAAATTGACTTGTCTGCACTTTCTTATGCAGTAAATCACATTTTAAAAAGTGGAGTACATCTACATAATGTGTCTGCAAAGGATTTTATGAACAAAGTGCAACAGCGAGATGATCATTTGGAATCACAATTGATGGAGAATTGAAATGTATGTATGTATGTTACGGAATTTAGGAACTCCTACATGGTTTCTCACCCTAAACTGTGCTGAGTACGCTTGGGATGTTCTTCTGGATTTTCTTCGAGAGGCAAATTCAAATATTGAAAACATCCAATACAAGACAGCAGGGGAATTGTGCTCATTGGATCCGGTTGTTTGCAGATATTTCAATCATAGATTTGAGGCTATGATGTCCTTCATCTGCAATAAAAAAAATCCACCTCTTGGAGAAGTTGTGGATTTCTTTTGGAGAAAAGAGTACCGAGCAAGAGGTGCTCCTCCTATTCATATGCTGTTTTGGATCAAGGATGCCCCAAAATTTGGAACAGATGCTGATGAAGCAGTTTTGTCTTTCATTGAAGAATATGCAACATGTGCTATACCTAAAAGCACAGAAGAGAAAAACTTAAAAGAGCAAGTTTTACGTTTCCAAAGTCATCGGTGTGGAAAATACTGTCGGCGAAAGTACAAGAGTAAAGATAAATTCTACACAAAATGTCGATTGGGATTTCCACGACTTGTTCTTTCAAAAGGAAGAGACAATAGTTTTATGTCAGCTGTACGACATACTATTACAAGAAAATCTCCCAAAAAAACGTACAACCTAAGAAGAAAAGAAAAGTCAAAATATATAAATGACTACAACCCAGTCATTTTATCCATGTGGAATGCTAACATGGATATTCAGTATGTGGCTGACAATTCTATTGCTGTTGCTCAGTATGTCACATCTTACATCACTAAATCTGAGAAAACGGAATTGAAGGAAATGTGGGAAGAGATTTCTCACGAGAAGACTGTCAGTAAGAAGCTATACAGTTTCAGTTTAAAGATGTTATCGCATCGAGAAATTGGATCCTACGAATGCTCAGATAGGTTATCATCTGCAAGTCTGTACTCGAAATCAAGAAGAATAATTTGGGTAAGTTTAGGCCTTGCAGGAATGCAAAATCGGGTACTGAAATCTGTTGGAGAAATTGAATATTTGTCAGAGAACGACCCGGAAAGTACAGATATTTTTAAATCAAACATGTTGGACACATATTACCCAAAAAGAAGTCGTCATCTTGAGAACATGTGTTTCTATGAAGTGCTGCAGAACTACATTTTTACACGGAAAGCCACAGAAGACATCAACAATGGAAAATATAAAGTCATTGGTGAGGAAGGATGTTTGGTGAAGCAAACAAAAGGAAGTTTGATTAATTACAGGAAGCTGAGTTGCGACACTACTGACAAAAAGGAATTTTACTACTTGGCACTTTTACAGCTGTTTAAACCATGGCATTCAGAGGATGAATTACTTGGAGATTTTCAGAGCTATGAAGATTCCTTCAATGCATGTAAAGATACGATTGAATGCAGTACTTTCACAAATTATGTACAAATGTAAAATGAAGAAATTGAACAGGAAGCTACAATTGCAGCTGAAGTAGCTAGAGACAGTTCTCAAGACAGTCAAAGTTCTGGAACGCTCAGTCAAGATCCCCTAGGACAACCAATCGTAGAAAATGAAGCTGCAATAGCCATGACTGAAGTGGAAACGGCTATGAATCAAGCTCAGGAAGATTTAATAGACTTACCAAATTTGGAACAACAACTGAATGAAGAATAACAACAAATTTATGAAGAAGTCAGAAAAAAAATTGATCATGGATTACTACATGAAAATAAAGAGTGCTCATGCACATCATTTGAACCAATCAGGATGTATGTGAGTGGACAAGCTGGAACTGGAAAAAGTTTCTTAATTAAAGTAATCAGAAGCTACCTACAGCAAAAAACAGATTCAACTTTGTCTTGTGTTGTTACTGCTCTAACTGGGTGAGCAGCGTATAACATAAAAGGAGTTACCTTACATCGCTTGCTAATGTTACCAGTGGAGCATGAGAACAAAATAGCATCACAAGCTAACAGGAGAAGCATGCTTCGAAGTTTCAAGAGTGTTGAAGAAGATGCAAGTTCTCATTATTGATGAGGTAAGCATGGTATCAAACTTAATGCTTGCCTTTGTGCATTTAAGAATGCAGCAAATTCTAAAGAGAGACTATGACGTGTTATTTGGTGGAAAACATGTTATAGTTTTTGGGGATCTTCTGCAGCTCACTCCAGTTAAAGGACAACCAGTGTTTAATACTGTGACACATGAAGACACGAAGAAGTAATTAGGAAGTATTGGTAATGCGAATATTTGGTCATTCTTTGAGTACAAAGAACTCACTACCAATATGAGGCAAGCAAATGATGAAGATTATGCAAGTATTCTGAAAGATATCAGAATTGGACTACTCACAGAAGTTGGCAGAAAAGCATTACAGAGTCGGTTGCTACATAATTTATTTCCAAATGAAGAAATAGTTGCAGAGAAAATATACAAGAACATTGCAGAAAAAAATACTGTAATCTGCTTAATGCCAACACTACGTGAATGCTCGATATTCAATGAGGAACTTTTGAAATTGGAAAAGGAAGAGATTAAGAAAATGGAAGCAGTGGACAAAAATCAGCTTGAAGGAATTACTATTACATTAACAGGCAAATTGAAAAATAAATTGGATTCTCAAGAGAAGAACATTTCGAAAACAGCTGGATTAGGAAAAAATCTTTATGTTTGTATGAACTGTCGAGTATTTTTAAGAAGAAATTCGGATGTAGAAAAAGGTTTAGTAATGGACCTATGGGTAAAGTTGTGGGTTTTGTGAAGTACCAGAAAAAAGATGGGATTGAATTTTTAAAAATAAAATTTGATCAGATTGAAGAGGTTAAAGAGATTAGTCGTTGTTCAGTCCGTTTTTTGCTTGTAAAAGACGTATATGTACGTAGGAAGCAGTTTCCGTTTTCTCTAGCATATGCTGTAACTATTCACAAATCTCAAGGATTAACTGTAGATAGTGCTTTTGTAAACATTGGTTCTACTGTGTTCAAAGAAGGTATGGCATATGTTGCTTTGTCACAAGTGAAAACATTATCTGGTTTATTCATGATAGACTTTGATGACTCAAAAGTTAGTGCTGATGCAAATTGTGTAAAGGAGTATAATAGATTAACAAGAACCTATGCTCCTCATTTAGGTCAGTATCCTGTGTTTGAAAAACGTATTGTTTCTCGGAAAAGGAGAAATGTGAATATCTGTAATGAGGATGTACAGAAGAGAAAACAAAAGGAGAGTGATGTGATTGCAAGCAAAAAGAAAAAGGACAATGTTGAAGAGGTTGTTGGTTGTCATTTTGAAAATAGCTCTGGTGTCAACTGCTACGATAATGTAGTGCTGAATGTTGTATTTTATCTTGAAAGTTTGCAAGAGCAGATAATAGTAAATCATGAAAAAAGATTTTGTTCTCTGTTGAGTTTTCTTTTTGAGAAGCTGAGTGTTGATAAAACTAAAATAGAAAGTGCTTCTTATGTTAGAAAACTTTTAGATGTATGTTCAGGATGTACACAGTTTACTCAAAATTTCCAGCAAGATGCACAGGAATTCTTGATGTATATCCTTATGGTACTGGAAGATGAAGGGGTAGAAATAGAAAATATGTTTGGTCTCTCTTATAAATGGGAACATAGTTGTGAAAACACATGCAGCTCTAATGTTGATTCAGAAAGGTTTATATATTTAACATTACCAGAGAGTAAATCAGTGACTTTTAGTAAATTAGTTAAAGATGCCAATCACAACATGGAATGTTCTAAATGTAAATCAGACATGTTTTCAACGTTATTTTTAAAGAAATATGGACAGTATGTAATTTTAATGATGCAACGTTGTAGAGCTGATGGTTCAAAATTGGACACTTTAATAAAGAAGTTTACAGGACATCAATTATCAATATCTGGAAAAACTTTTGTTGCAGCTGCAATAATTTTCCATGATGGACCTTCTATAACTTCTGGTCATTACACAGTTTATCTTAAATGTGAAAAAGGCTGGACACTGCGTAATGATTCTCAATTGATTTTCAAGCAACGTTTGCCTGCAGAATTACCAAATTCCTATTTAATTTTTCTGAAACCAAAATTTTAGTTACAAATTGCAACATCTGAACAAATCATTTTTGCGATTTTATTGGATTACCATTGGATATTTCATCAAAAAAGAATTTAAAAATTACCATTTGGCCTCATGGAAAGGTAACAATTTCTATTGTGGACTTCTTTGACAGATATTATTTTAGTGTATGTGCTTAAGGAACAAGATTAACAGACGATATTTATTGCAAATAGTTATTGTTCTTAGATGATATTTTTATTAAATATGTTACATTTCTATAAAGGTATGTTTTACTGAGAAGAGATTCAGGGCTTTTTTTAAACAATCTTTCAGATTGTTAATTTTTTTGCCCACTGTTAAGTGATGAATGCAATTGGTTTCACGATTTACAGTGAAATGAAATATATTCTGAAAACAGCAAAAAAAGGGCAAAATATCGTTTTTTTTAAATATGAAAATATGTGTACAGTATTCTAAAATGTATTGTTAAATATTAATACTTTTTTCATTTTTTTCAGATTGAGAAAGAAAATTTAGGAAAATTAATCCTTTTTTCTAGCAATTAAAAAAAAACATTTATTGATAATTAAGTTATTTTGTTGGTCAGGTAAGTTTGAAATATCTGTATTTATCACACATTTACTTTCATGCTCCCTTTTTTTCACTTCTCCTCACTCTGCTTTGATCATTTCCGTTGTGGTCCCTCAAGGACCTTGAAGGGTGAAAAAAACATTTTATTTAAAAAAAAAAAAAATCGGTGAGCACGTCGGGAATTTTTTTTGAAAAAAAGTGATTAAAAAATAAAAAAAAGTTGTGAGGTAAGGTTGGCTGACATCACAGGAGTGACATACATCCACATAGCTGCATTTAAATGGTGTCACCTCATACAGACAGCTGACGGCAAGCTAGACACACAGGTCACATGGAATGTCAAATGTACAGATCAAACACACTGCAATGAAGGGGTACACGTGAAAACAGAAAACACAGACATTGAGACGACGCAGATGTGTCCTCATGTGAAAATATCATGTCCGATTCATACAGACCCAGCGTACGTGGGAATCCACATGTGGCATGGTGTGCGTAGATGTGTGCCATGCCCATCTCTACACAGACACATGTTGGATGCAGCAACAGCAGATGTAGTTAACTGAACACTAACAGCAAGCTCATGGGAACACATGACATGGTCACATCGGGGCACGCTGATCGTGAAATGTCAGTTGTTAGTGTCTCTGTCCCTGGCATCAGGGGACAGTTGCGGGTGGTGGTGACTGTGCCATACCAGTGATGGTGTGCTTGACACGTTTGAACTACAGGCACACATGTGCAAAGTGTGAAGGGGAAGTGTGCCACATAGTGCCCCATCACACATGACATGTGTACACAGGTCATCACACATCAACTGTGCAACTACATGAGAAGACATGTGCAATATCACTGCCTGACACACCTAGGCCCTGCACATGAGAGTCTGCAATTACAATGACTTGATGTACAGCCTTGTGCGAGTCGGAGACCTCCATTCCTTTCGTGTGCGCCTCCTATCACCAGTGTAAGTGTGTGAAATGCCCTGTACACCCGCTCTGAGAGCGTGTGTACGGTTCGTACCACGCGTACCGCCTACGGCAGCACTACAATAGTGATACACACCGTACTCACACATGTATTGCGTGGGTACGGTCCGTATCACTAGAGTAGTGGTGCTGTAGTAGTACGCGTGGAACGGACCGTGCACACGCTCTGAGAGCGGGTGTACGGCCCGTACCACTATAGTAGTGGTGCGGCCCGTACCACTATAGTAGTGGTGCCGTAGGAGTACGCGTGGTACGGACCGTACACCCACTCTCAAAGCGTGTGTACGGTCCATACCACACGTACCCCTACAGCACCACTACTATAGTGATACGCATCGTACTCACACATCCATTGCATGGGTACGGTCTGTATCACTAGAGTAGTGGTGTCGTAGGAGTACACATGGTACGGGCCGTACAAACGCTCTGAGAGTGGGTGTACGGCCCGTATCACTATAGTAGTGGTGCCGTAGGAGTACGCGTGGTACGGACCATACACACGCTCTGAGAGCGGATGTACGGCCCGTACCACTATAGTAGTGGTGCCGTAGGAGTATGCGTGGTACGGACCATACACACGCTCTGAGAGTGGGTGTACTGCCCGTATCACTAGAGTAGTGGTGCCATAGGAGTACGCGTGGTACAGACCGGACACCCGCTCTCAGAGCGTGTGTACGGTCTGTACCATGCGTACCCCTACGGCACCACTACAATAGTGATATGCACCATACCCACACTATGGATGTGTGAGTACGGTGCGTATCACTATTGTAGTGGTGCCATACATGTACGGGTACGTGTGAAAAGCACCATACATGTTTTTTGGATTCTAAAATTACATAGGGGACAAGTATTAGGCCCAAAATGCATGCTGGTTGTCATGGATACAGAGATTTCAGTTGCAATGTGGCCATCATGTGGTCTTGAAAAGTCAGTTGAGCCAAAAATTACAATGTTGCAAAGTCATGTTTGCCTTGCTCTGATGCTCAACATTTGAACCATGCAATTTCGTGTAATTGGTGTAAGTTTAAAGGGATTGGAGGAAACGTAGGATGCAAATGAGTCTGACCAATCACTCTGTACTCCTTTAAATGAAAGCCCCCAGCAAGACAGATATAAGTCAGCCAGAACCCATGATAGGGCACTTGCCTGCACAACTTTCCTGTCGACCACACTGCTGCTGTCTGTGCTTCCTCTGGCACCATGTCGCGGGCTGTGGAGAGGGCCCAGCCATTCACACTTGAGGAGAATGTGGCTTTGCTGAATGTGCTCCTCCCACAGTACTCCAGCCTGTATGGGAGACCAGGGGAGCAGGTGAGTGCTGACTACACTAACTTTGACTGTGCACCTTTTTTGTGACTGTCACTTCTGGCATTGTGTCCAGTTGTGACAGACATGCAATGTTGTTTAGAGTGGGTCCCAGGGGGGGAAAGGCTTATGTCTCTCATGCAGAGCATGATGTATTTCTGGTGTGCTCTCCTCACTTGCAATGTGCTTACTGTGACATTCACTACATGGTGCATGACACATTCAGCCGGGCAAATCCTTGGTGGCATTTTTTGGCTATTGTCCTGAGGTGATTCAGTGGCCCCCCGGGGTGACAGGTGACTGTACCCACAGATGTGTATGAGTTGAGTGTAACCTGTGGTGAGAGTGTCCAAGTGATGTCTGTGTACGACCTCCTGGACATTGATGTGTGTGAATGTTCCTTGTCATGTGGGTGAGTGTCTATGTGAAGTGTTGCACCACAGCTGCAGGGAGGAGGCAACAGCTCTACCCATATGATGTGAGAAGTAAGCCGTGCTGTGTGTCTGACTTGCTGAGCTAGCCCGACACTTGTGACACCCCACAGGCAAGTGGCACATGTGCAGAGTGAGGTTTGTATTCGCTGTTGCCAATGGCAGGTGATTGATCTGTGCCTGTGTGTGTCTGTGTACTCTGCTGAGGTTGCATCAGTGGCCTGGGGCATGAAACTGCTTTGAGGTGCTGTCCGTCAGCCTGGTGTTGCATGTGATGCACAGTGTGTGCCATGATCAGGGAGTGTGTCGCACCCCTCCTGCCACCTGTGTACTTTCAATACCTTGTAGTGCGTTGGGTCTTCCACAGAGGCCAATGGCCATATGAGAAAGAATCAATTCCTTGGCAGCATCCTATGCCCTGTTCAACATATCAAAGATGTTCTAATGTGTGTCTCTGTGACATGGAGCAGGTGTAGTGATGTTGTCTCACTTTGTCATCCTCACAGGTAACTGCCTACGAGAAAGGGGTCACCTGGAAGCGGATCGTCAGGGCCGTTAGATCGGCGGGGGATCACAGTCGGCGCCTAGCCCAAGTCAGAAAACGGTGGCAGGACATCCGGTGCTGGACCCGGCGGATCGCCCGGGTCCAGCTGGGGCTCTCACCTCCACGCCCCCACGGTGGGCACCAACGCCTGACCCCCCACATGATGCGTGTCCTGGCGGTGGTCTTCCCGGACCTGGATAGGCAGTTACAGGAGGGACAGCAGCAAGGCGGGGGTAGGTACATGTCTGTTTGTTGTGTTGTGTGTCACCAGCTTTTGGAAGTGCTCCGTAGTCTGGATACACTGCCAGGGTTTATATGTGCAGTGCATATTCTGTTCCCCAAAGTCAACCGGTGCTCTTATTCATCCCTTCCCCTCCTTGACATGTGTCCCCTGGTCTGTGTGTGATCACAATTGCACATGGTCATCTAGGCTGCCAGTTAATCCAAGTGCACATTGCTTTATGCATCATGTGTGAGGGTGGTCTGTGACATGTGTTGGCACCTTGCCTGTGCCCTGTCCTGTTCACTCTGTTGGGGGGCCATATTTGTTGGCACTCATGATGAGTCTCAACATAGGAGTGTGAGATTTCAAATGGACACACTTGCAGCATACATGACCAATGTTGTGGCCTCAGACATGATGTGCATTAGTGGGAGATATGCATAGTGCCAGGACGGTTGCTCATGTTACAGTCAGATCATTCCAGGAACAAGGAGCAGTGTGCCCACTACAGTCCCCTGAGACACCCTTGCCTCATAATCATGTGTGTCATCCAACACTGTGCCCATTTTCTGTGTGCTCAGCATAGGTTGGCCTCTGTGGCATTGTTCCCTGGCCTCATTTGTATTTATCCAACGTGTGCTACATGTGTCCACTGGATAGGGAGACCCCATTTGGCTTGTGCATACTCACACTGGGCAGTGCCTGTGTGTCTATTCACAACTATCTGTTGATGGTTGTTTGTCACAAATATGTGTTGCCAGCCTCACGAGGTGATGTGGAGTACATTTGTGAATTCTTGCAGCACATTTTTGTAAACCCTGATTAAGAGGTGTCACTTCTTGATCTGTCTCAATCACATTGTCTCAGGTATGGGGGATTTGTGCTGGCGAGGCTTACATGGCCAAACCTTATGTCTCCTTGCCAGGTCTGACCTGTGTGTGATAATCGGCTGGATAGAGACTCAACGTGCAGTGACCCAGTCATGTTGTGCAGGGTATAATGTTTGTGCTTTGCAGCATGTGTCAATTGTTTAAAAACATGATTCCTGCTCATACATTTTTTGCACCAGTGTGTGGTCCAGATGCCAAGTAGTTTGGTCTTTGAGTGCTGACATCTGTGTGGACATTCTGGCTTGCCATGAGGGTGTCTCCTGAGTGCAGGTATGCCTTTTTACAACACAATTGCAAACCCATTAGCTTATGCATTGTCCTGGGTTTGGACATGTGTGCCGCTCCACATGACAGGCAGTGGGTCAGATGTGTTGCCAAGTGTGTCATCAGGTAACGGATGGCCATGTGACAACTGACATAATTCAAGTTTTTTGTCAAAAAGTATTGTACCTTGGCACTCACAACACTTGTCAACGGGTCTTCATGTTTTCTTTGCTTTAGTTTGATGCTTTGTTGTTAAGTACAATAATGTGCCTGCATGACAGATGTCTCCCAAGGAAGTGCACAACAAACCACCTTTACACTTTCAGGGAACACGCTGGCACTTTTTAAAAGAAGCCACTGTTCTTATAAGACTGTTTTGCAGATTATACATATACATGTTCCCAGAGTGTTGTGGAATTTGGGTAAGTCCTTTGTTGTTGGTGATACCAACTTATGAGTGTCAAGTCATCAAGACCTCCGTGGGCCCATGTATATGTACTTTCTGCAATGCCATTTCTTTTGGACAGTGGCTTCTTTAAATAAGGCTGCCAGCTTCTTCAATGACGTGGTAAATGTAGTTTTGTGTGCACCTCCTTGGGAGACATTTTTTATACAGGCACATGTGTGTTCTGTTCACAAAATGGCAAATTCCCACATTCTAAACATGTCGATTGTGTAAAGTATTGTTACTCCCAAGGGACAACATTTTTTTTTGTTTTGTGTTCCAAAGTACTTACAGGTCTCTGAGTGTGGGGACACCTTTAGTATTGAGGTCTGTTAGTTTGCCTTGGGTGCACCACTCCTGTTTCTTTCAGGGTAAACAAGAGGTGGCATGACTTCATTGTATTTCTGTGCTCACCTGTTCCCAGACACTAGCTTCTCAGTATGTTTCTCATTCAAGTTTTGGGCTGGTGTGTCCTATTTTTCCTTGTGTCCAAGTGGCATGGTGGGTCTACCAACTGGGGATTACAGGGCTTACATATGTGCGGAGTAATCTAGCTGTTACTCATGATGCATTGCCTGATATGCACTGTGACCTATTGGTTTTTTACTCATGTGTCAGATGTATACAGGTGACTGATGTTTTTCTGTATGGTCACCTTGCCCACAGCATCATCATTGGAAGCCGAGGGAGACACCTGCATGGACCTGGAGGAGGGACCCAGCACCAGTGCCACCAGTGCTGGCGAGTCTGCGGGAGCCAGTGGCACGGAGGGAGAGGGGAGTCAGTCGGAGGACCTGTCTGGTGGCGAGACCAACTACGATGCAGACGGGTCTGAGGCTGACCTCATCGAGGGGGCGGAGGCTGCTACAACACCTGGCAGCAGCCCAACATCTGTCGCCGCCTCCTCCATTCCTGTCACCGCCCTCCCAGTTGCTCCAGTCCCTTCTGTCCGTGCAGAGCACCACCATGTCTCCTTCGTGCCAGGCACCGCACCCACTGCTCCTGTCCCCCCTGCTGCTCTCAGTGCAGAGTCTGTGAACATACAGCGGCAGTTGCAGGTTGGGCAGTCATCGATGCTGCATGTCCTCCATGGCCACACCACACTGCTGACACAGATGATGTTGTTCATGGAGGACATGTGAGCTACGATGTCTGACCAATGCCGGTTCCTGCAGTCCATGGACTCTTCCCTGACGGCAGCAGTGTCTCTCCTGCAGCGCTTTGTCCCCCCCAACCTAGCCCCATCCACACTTCCCTCTCCCATACCTGTCCCATGCACACCCAGATATTCCCAATCAAGCACCCCACCAGACACAGGCAGCACACCACCAAGTAAGGGCAAGCACACACATCCTGGCGCACACACTCAGGGGGATGTAGGCACACCCACTGGGTCTGGGGCAAAAAGCCATACACGCAGCCACAGTCTGAGTCCGCAGGCCTCACAACCCAGTCCCTCCAAAAGCACTCCCCTCCCTTGGCTCCCCTGCCACACTGTCACCCACAGAGGTCTACATGGCTGAGCGGGACCTCACCCCCACTGTGACACCACCCCGCAAGCGGGCAAGGAAGTTCCCAGGCAGGGGAGGTGAGTCCACCCCCATGTCCACCCCCTCCCCCAAGAGCGCTGCACCCCATCCCTCCGCCCCCCCTGCCGTTGGCCCTGGGTTTTCTTCCGGTGAAGGGGTTACTCTGGATGCCCTGGCAGAAGTGTGCAGCGCCGAGCTCACCTCCACCTTTGGCGCTGCCCCACCCCCTGTGGTGGACACGTCCACCCCTGCACCCACCACACCTACCCTTCCTCCTCTTGTCCCTGCGGTGCCTGGTCCTTCCCCACATGATGCCCCCCCCCGGTCGACGAACCTGAGGGTTCCACTGTGCAGGCAAGCTAGGGGAGACATGTGCCCATGTGTCCCCCCAAGGACTTCTATTATGGACTGGCCATTGGCCTTTGTATATAGTATTCTTTCTTAATTTTTTTCATGCTGAATAAAGCATTTTATTTTTACTTTGAACACTATTGCATTTCAGGTATTGATGTTGATGCTGAGGCTCCAGGAGTTGGTGTTGTGGTAATGTGTTATGGTTCTGAGAAATGTTCTAGTCTGATGGTCATGAGGTTGACCATGGTATCTGCGTGCCATCACAAGGTCTCTTCAAAAAATCATTGGTAGTGTGTGTTATTTTGGTTTTGAGACATTGTCCCAAGGAGTGTTCCTTCCTCTGTGGCACCTGACATCTTCCCTGCAAAGAGTTGCACAAATGTTGTGCTGACCTGTGTCTACATTTCCTTTGTTTGTGATGGATCCCTTCAACTATGGCCATGCCTGCTCAGCAATGTCTCCAGCTGCATCGTCTGTGCCATACTTGCTAGTCACTGTAATTGTGTATTGAGTATGTTGAAATACCTTCATGGAGAAATTCTCTCATTTCAGCACTATGCATGTGTGTAATCCCAGCCTAGCACACATATGGTACTTGTTCTGCAGGGTATTTGGGCACATGACTCACAATTGTGGGCATTGTATCTTTGGGAACTCCACCCTATTCCTTCCATGAGAGACAACATCTTGGTGGCTGGGCCAGCACCTGTACATTCCTATCAGTCCTGGAATGTGCGTGACAGTGTGTGTTCCCTTTGGCTCTCTTACTTTAGTAGGCAGTGACATGACTATACAGTCTTGTGGCATGATCTCAGTGTGTGTATTGTGCTGCATCCGCCAGGGGTGGGTATGCATGTGTTATTTGTCCTCACACCCACATGTGGTGTGTCATGCAGGGGGGGAAAGACAGCCATCCTCCTGGGAGTGGGACACTGCTGTCAGTGATGTGTTGTTATGGCACTATCATCATAGTCCAAAGTTAGGAATGCGTACATACACTCATGGAGTTGTGGTCATCTGATAATGATGTACACCCCCCGTGTCTCTGTCCACTGCTGGGAGTCCTCTGCACCACCCCTCATATTGCAGCCCACTGCTGGGAGTCATATACACCCACCCCTCACATGTCTGTCCACTGCTGGGAGTCCTCTGCACCCACCCCTCATGTTGCAGGCCACTGCTGGGAGTCATATACACCCACCCTCACATGTCTGTCCACTGCTGGGAGTCCTCTGCACCCACCCCTCATATTGCAGGCCACTGCTGGTAGTGATGTGCACCCACCCACATATGTCTGTCCACTGCTGGGAGTCCTCTGCACCCACCTCTCATATTGCAGGCCACTGCTGGTAGTGATGTGCACCCACCCACATAAGTCCGTCCACTGCTGCGAGTCCTCTGCACCCACCCCTCATATTGCAGGCCACTGCTGGTAGTGATGTGCACCCACCCACGTATGTCTGTCCACTGCTGGGAGTCCTCTGCATCCACCCCTCATGTTGCAGGCCACTGCTGGTAGTGATGTGCACCCATCCATATATGTCTGTCCATTGCTGGGAGTTCTCTGCACCCACCCCTCATATTGCAGCCCACTGCTGGGAGTCCTCTGCACCCTCCCCTCTTATTGCAAGCCACTGCTGGGAGTCCTCTGCACCCACCCCTCATATTGCAAGCCACTGCTGGGAGTCATATACACCCACCCCTCACATGTCTGTCCACTGCTGGGAGTCCTCTGCACCCACCCCTCATATTGCGGGCCACTGATGGGAGTCCTCTGCACCCACCCATATATGTGTGTCCACTGCTGGTAGTGATGTGCACCCACCCACATATGCCTGTACACTGCTGGGAGTCCTCTGCACCCACCCCTCATATTGCAAGCCACTGCTGCTAGTGATGTGCACCCACCCACATATGCCTGTCCACTGCTGGGAGTCCTCTGCACCCACCCCTCATATTGCAGGACACTGCTGGGAGTCATATACACCCACCCCTCACATGTCTGTCCACTGCTGGGAGTCCTCTGCACCCACCCCTCATATTGCAGCCCACTGCTGGGAGTCATATACACCCACCCCTCACATGTCTGTCCACTGCTGGGAGTCCTCTGCACCCACTCCTCATGTTGCAGGCCACTGCTGGGAGTCATATACACCCACCGCTCACATGTCTGTCCACTGCTGGGAGTCCTCTGCACCCACCCCTCATATTGCAGGCTACTGCTGGTAGTGATGTGCACCCACCCACATATGTCTGTCCACTGCTGGGAGTCCTCTGCACCCACCCGTCATATTGCAGGCCACTGCTGGTAGTGGTGTGCACCCACCCACATATGGCTTTCCACTGCTGGGAGTCCTCTGCACCCACCCCTCATATTGCAGGCCACTGCTGGTAGTGATGTGCACCCACCCACATATGTCTGTCCACTGCTGGGAGTCCTCTGCACCCAACCCTCATATTGCAGGCCACTGCTGGGAGTCATATACACCCACCCCTCACATGTCTGTCCACTGCTGGGAGTCCTCTGCACCCACCCCTCATATTGCAGCCCACTGCTTGGAGTCATATACACACACCCCTGACATGTCTGTCCACTGCTGGGAGTCCTCTGCACCCACCCCTCATATTGCAGGCCACTGCTGGTAGGGATGTGCACCCACCCACACATGTCTGTCCACTGCTGGGAGTCCTCTGCACCCACCCCTCATATTGCAGGCCACTGCTGGTAGTGATGTGCACCCACCCACATATGTCTGTCCACTGCTGGGAGTCCTCTGCACCCACCCCTCATATTGCAGGCCACTGCTGTGAGTCAGATACACCCACCCCTCACATGTGTGTCCACTGCTGGGAGTCCTCTGCACCCACCCCTCATATTGCAGGCCACTGATGGGAGTCCTCTGCACCCACCCATATATGTGTGTCCACTGCTGGTAGGGATGTGCACCCACCCACATATGCCTTTCCACTGCTGGGAGTCCTCTGCACCCACCCCTCATATTGCAGGCCACTGCTGGTAGTAATGTGCATCCACCCACATATGTATGTCCACTGCTGGGAGTCCTCTGCACCCACCCCTCATATTGCAGGCCACTGCTGGTAGTGATGTGCACCCACCCACATATGTCTGTCCACTGCTGGGAGTCATCTGCACCCACCCCTCATATTGCAGGACACTGCTGGGAGTCATATACACCCACCCCTCACATGTCTGTCCACTGCTGGGAGTCCTCTGCACCCACCCCTCATATTGTAGCCCACTGCTGGGAGTCATATACACCCACCCTCACATGTCTGTCCACTGCTGGGAGTCCTCTGCACCCACCCCTCATGTTGGAGGCCACTGCTGGGAGTCATATACACCCACCCACATATGTCTGTCCACTGCTGGTAGTGATATACACCCACCCCCATGTCTCTGTCCACTGCTTGAAATCCTATGCAGCAACAGACCCACCCACCCACCCCCTTGGTGCATTACACTGCTGTCCTGGGCCTCCACACACACCAATATAATGGTGATATGCTGCACCAGGCCGTAAGCCAACCTTCGTGGCGTGTGTACGCCTTGTATCCCGAATGTACTGGGGCCGTAGGGGTAAGTGTGATATGGACCGTACCCCCGCATTCAGAGGGTGTGTATGGTCCGTAACACAGGTACCCCTATGGCCCCTATCCAATAGAGATACGGCCCGTACCCACGCTATGAATGTGTATATACGGTCCGTATCACTATAGTGGTGGTGCTGTAGGAGTACGCATGGTACGGCCCGTACACACCCTCTCAGAGCCTGTGTACGGTCCGTAACACGCGTACCCCTACGGCACCACCACTATAGTGGTACGGCGCGTGCACTTGCTCTCAGAGCGTGTGTACGGTCTGTACCATGCGTACTCCTTCGGCCCCACTACAATAGCGAAACGGACCGTACCCACGCTATGGATGTGTGAGTATGGTGCGTATCACTATTGTAGTGTTGCCGTAGGGGTACGCGTACACATCCACTTCCGTTATTGCGGGACGGTGGACACGCCCCCCAAAGTGACCATTCCCTGGAGGTAAGGTATGTCCTCAATATTGTAGGTTTTAATTTGGGTAGGGGGTATGTTTCCTGCCCCTCACCCCCCCTTGGCCCCTGGGTGTTGTTCTCACCTTCTGCGGCGTGCGCGGTGGTTTCGGTGCACCAGGTCGTAGGCTAAGAGGGCCGGGATGACACCTAGGATGGGGTCCATGGCTCTCTGTCGCATACTGGGGCTCCGTTTTCGCGTCGGACTCAGTTTTCCGGGAGTTTTTGGCTGTCGTAAAAAAAAGCTGTGTGGAGTGACGTATGGACAAATCGTGCTTGCTGGTCCATAAAACGCTGCCTGACTCCGTACGGACATCGAGTACGTGCTGTCCCGGATCAGACTCGTTGGTATTTTTTAGCCGTACGGTGTTTTGTACGTTTCGTACGGAAATGGTATTTTCTGGACGAATCGTACTTGCTGGATTGGATGGTGGATTTCCCGGGTACGAGTCGTACGGAGACTACGCTCCATACGACGAATCATACCTGGGTTTTACAGGATTGGAATCGGCTCCCTAATGTCAAGAATATTAGAGGTTGTGAGGTGTTTGTATGGCAAGGTTACCAGAGGTCCTTTAAATAAAATACAATGTTTACAAATTCAAAATAAATAATTCAATTTGGTACTCACCACCCCTGTTTATCCTGCCGGTGAACTGTCTCAGAAGTCATAGCCTTCAGGTTAAAAAGCTGCTACAAGTCCATGGGGGCTCAGGAGTCCGTGATGGCATGGGGCTCGATGCCCTGTTTTTAATTTGAAATGCCCCAGAGACCTCTTGCTGCAGGTGCTGCTCTAGGGCTCAGGAGGCCGTGATGGCATGGAGATCGATGACCCTTTTTAAAATTGTAATGCCCCAGAGCCCGCTTGCTGCTGGCGCTGCTCGGGGTGTCTGGGGCGGGCTCCCGGTGTCCTTGGGCCTCTGGGGCCCGATTGCCACGTCTAAAAAAAAACAAAAAAAAAAACCCGAGCCTGCTTGAGGCTGGTGCTGCTCGGGGTGTCTGGGGCGGGCTCCCGGTGTCCTCGGGGCTCTGGGGCCCGATTGCCACGTTGTTTTAAAAAAAAAACATAAATAACCCCCAAGCCCGCATGAGGCTGGCGCTGCTCGGGGTGTCTGGGGGTGGGTTCCCAGTGCCCTCGGGGCTCTGGGGCCCGATTGCGGCGTTTTAAAAAAAAAAAAAACTCTGAGCCCGCTTGCGGATGGCGCTGCTCTGGGGTTCAGTGGCTTGCTCCAGGGGTCCGCGGGACTCTGTGGCCCGGTTGCCGCGTTTTATTTTTTTAAAAATAACCCCCGAGCCCGCTTGCGGCTGGCGCTGCTCGGGGAGTTCAGGGGGTGGGCTCCATGATCAGCGGGGCTCTGTGGATCGATTACCGCGTTGTTTTTTTAAACAAAATAACCCCCCGAGCCCGCTTGCGGCTGGCGCTCCTCGGGGGTGTCTGGGGGTGGGCTCTGTGATCGGCGGGGCTCTGTGGATTGATTACTGCGTTGTTTTTTAAACAAAATAAGCCCTCCGAGCCCGCTTGCGGCTGGTGCTGCTCGGAGGTGTCTGGGCGTGGGCTCCGTGATCGGCGGGGCTCTGTGGATCGATTACTGTGTTGTTTTTAAAACAAAATAACCCGAGCCCGCTTGCGGCTGGCGCTGCTCGGGGGTGTCTGGGGGTGGGCTCTGTCATCGGCGGGGCTCTGTGGATCGATTACCGTATTGTTTTTTAAACAAAATAGCCCCTTGAGCCCGCTTGCGGCTGGTGCTGCTCGAGAGTGTCTGGGGGCTGGCTCCGTGATCGGCGGCATGGCTGCTTCTCCTACGGGACTGATGTGCAAGACCCTCCCCTTCAGTGATGTCACCATCCAGTCACTGAAGGGGCGGGGCCTTTCACATCAGGTGTGTGTGTGTGTGCGTGTGTGTGTGTGTGTGTGTGTGCGTGTGCGTGTGTGTGTGTGTGTGTGTGTGTGCGTGTGTGTGTGTGTGTGCCGAAGGTGTCAGAGCGCTTCACAATAGGAACAGTAATGATACATGAGGAGAAAAGTTACAAGTGAGCATGTTACAAAAGCAAACGTTACGTTACATGAGGCAATTGTGCAAGTATCAAGAGCAAGCAAAATACAGAAGGTAGCAAACGACACGTTACAAAAGGAAAAAGTGATGTGAGCAGGTTGCAAAAGCATACAAAGTACACGTAGAGGTAAAAAATTGCAATAAATGGCACACTCAAAACACTAAAACAAACGTTACGTTACATGCGGCAATAGTGACAATTGTGCAAGTATCAAGAGCAAATAAAATACAAGAGGTAGCAAACGCCACGTTACAAAAGGAAAAAGTGACGTGTGCAGGTTACAAAAGCATACAAAGTACACATAGAGGTAAATAATTGCAATAAATGGCACACTCAGAACACTAAAACAAACGTTACGTTACATGAGGCAGTGGTGGCCATTGTATGCTAAGGCTAGCCCCAATGACCAAGCTACTAAAGTACAGGCTTCTGCGCTGCACAGGCAGCCTTTTTTTGAATATATGTTTTAGAGCACCACATGCAGAGCTTTTTTTTTAAATGTGGGTTGTTGCACCCTCCTAACAGCCTTTTTAAATGCCTACATGAATTGTTTGAAATTGTAATACAATTGTTTAAGAAAAGCGTGTTTTAAAACAGTTGTTTTTTATTTGATACAGATGCAAGACCCTGCAAAAACAGACGTTATCTATGTACCACAGGTGCTGAACACCCCTGAAATAACTATCAACGCCCGAGAATTGACAGACCAGCAGACAGGTATATATATTTAGAGTTGTGTAGTTCTACGTAGATTTGTACACAAATCTCTCAGAAGTTCTGTTTTTTCTAATGGGGTTCTCATGTATTTATGATTTTACAGCTCATGATCCCGACCTACAACAAGTTTTTGAAGATCTTATGGTGTACCTCGATGCTCAAGGAGCTGTGGACAATGTGCAAAACACTACTGTTCCTACATGTAAATAAAAAAGGCCACCGTTATTTAAACTGTCTAAGACGCTGGGAGCTGGGGTAGGCCAAAGGCCTGACCAGGGGTGTATAGGGGGCCTCCGCAGAAAGATGTCTAAGTCCGGGTATTATTTTTTCTTTACAGGGGCCCCTGTGTTATGCACGGACGGCGCCGAGGTACAAGAGGCTGCGCAACGTTCAAAAGAAAGACCTTTGAAGACGAAAGCTTTAATGTGTAAAGAGGGACCTGCGCCAAAGAAAGGAGCTGGGAAAAGTACTTCTAAAGGGAGTAATGCGTCAAAGAAAGGAGCTGCAAAAAGACATCTAGCAGGTGTGTTTTTTTACAAAAGGGTGTGAGAAGTACCAGCGGTGTTACAGACTCTCAGCCAGAGGGGTCCAGCGGCTTGTAGCAATGCCTGTATAAAAAGATGGCTGTGTAGAAAATTAGGATGGTGGTGATTGTACATGATGTTTTATGTTTTCTCCAATATATATTTTTCTCTTTATATTCTAGAAGCGTCTCAGAAACATGCTGAAGAGAGGTCTGCCCCGCCATAAAGGGACATAACAGCAACCGTCCAGAACAACAGATCCGCTGCAAAAGGCGTGAGTAGGCGTGTACGCCAGGAGAAACTCTCTACGTACTACACCCCTTCCAACACGATGAACAATCCTATAGCAAAATCTATTCTGCACAGGGGTGGGGTCAGCACTGTAGGCATGTTTACAAACCCAGATAACACAGGGCAGGGTCTGTGTAAAAACGGTACAGCTGGTCTGAGCCCTCTCAGGGTATCAAAAGGGAAATGTGTCTCAAGCATGGCACCCCTTAAGAAGAAACGTAGGGACTCAGAGAACCACCCCTACCCTTTAAAACGTGAGAAGTCCACCAATGTATTCACAGACCCCCAAACCGACCCCTTAAACCTCAAGAAGAAGGAGCAGGTGCCCCCAGAGGTCCAGGCAAGGCCCTTAAGCCCTGAGAAGAACCCGAGGAATCCTGAGCCACAATCTAAACCCTTAGACCTATCCGTAAAAAGGGGTGCTAAACCCATGAATGATGTCTATACACCCCTGATCTCCAAGGAGGTGGTAGTTGTACCGCAGGTTGTAGAAGAGCTGGCGCCGCCGCAGCCCCCTAAAACAGCGCGCCTCTCAAGAAAATATCTTAAGATGAAGCCGAGGGTCCCGAAGCTACAGATAGCACCGCCCTTGAACAACCCTATTACACCGCAGGATCCAGTCTGTGTCCTGAAACTCAGACCCCAAAGCAGACTATAAGCTTTCAGGACCAGCCTAGGGTCTCAAAATGTGATAATACTCAACACTTAGGAGGTCCTTATTTTGGGAGCAGCGACGTTCTCAATGCGTTGGTGGGCCTGGTAGACAGCGTAGGTAGAACCACAGAAGCGGGGCACAAGGAGGCTTCGAACAACGGGGTGTTACAGAGCCCTGGTAACCAGTCACCACACCATAACACAGACATTTCCGCTAGGGCCCCTAATTACTATGATGACAGCCCCTCACAATCCTCATACCCTGTGTGCCCTATTACCCCACCTGGAGCATACGACACTACCAGCCCCGCGTCCAGCGTAGCCCCACATTGCCCACAGCAATATGTGGGGATAACAATACCGCCTTGGACCAGTGGGCATTGCCGCTTATTGCACACCCCTGGGGTACTTATCCGCTCATGGACACACCAGGGCGTTCACAATGGGTCCCTATTTCTAAAACACTACAGGCACAGGCTTTACAGAAAGGGGCTAAGGTTGTTAGCAGGAAAGAGGGTCCTGCGGAGTTACAGCCATTTATAAGGCCGCGCAAGGTGGCCCCCACTAATCAGACGCAAGACGATTCTATTAACACACATGCGGTCTTGGGGGCGCATGTAAAAGAGATGCAGATGGCGGTTAGAAAGCCGCCAACTTAAAGTTGGGGCTGGGGGTTACCAGTAACATATTCAAGAGGGCGGCCCAACAGAAGGTCGTGCAAAGGGTTGATATGTGTAAAAAAGTGATCATCCAGATGTGTCAGGCAGCTGTGGCAGACATATGTGGTATAAGGGCGTGACTGTGGCAGCGCCAACCCCTAAAGAGTCCCATGGCCTGTGGTGCCCCTGAAATCAAAATATAGCCATAAGGTGCAGAGGTTACTGACAAAGTCCTTACGCTTCTTACAACTGTTCAAGCAGCGGCCACCTGTTTCCCTGGATCCCCTCAAACAAGACAACCCTGTTTCCCTAGAACCCTTCAAACAAGGTACCATAGTTTCAAGACCAACGCCTGAAACACAGCCTGAAATACTTAACTCAGAACCACACACCCTCCAATACATAGGGGCAGGAGCTAACATACCGAGGGGCGGCCATTTGAAAGGGTTAGGGGGTAGAGCATTAAAACTCCAACCCTCTGAACATTCAGAAGGACCTAGGGGTGGATCTGTAGCGGAGGCCTCCCTGAACAAGACGTACACTGCCACAAACCAACCTGTTCAGAGAGGCTGGGGCCTGGATCCTAGAAAAGCACCGTAGGCGTTTAATACGCAAGCTGAAGAAGTCTAGAATATGCGCTACCCAGAGGTTTACAAGGACCCCCGAGACAGGTCACGACCTGATCCCACAAAATGACACACCAGAGAACAACGTCGTAAGTCACACTCCTGATGATGAGGGTTCAAAGCCCATGTTTTTAGAGAGTGTTAGAAGTTACAGTCGCAATGTAGAGAGGTTTAACACCTTAGAACACTATGAGGAGTTTAGATTTGTTAACCTACACCAAATAACATCATCTGATCATGGGGTTCCAGCTATACATCAGGCTGTGCAGGAGCTCATAGAAAGGTTGTTATGCGATGTGGGTCCTAATGACTTTTCCCAACTCCGCTTCCAGGGGCAGGGTTTTGACAGGCCGTTGTTCACCAGAAGGAAGGCCTGAGATGTGTTTGACACTGTGCAATTTTTAGAAAACCTCTCCAGGCTTTTACAGAGTAAGGCTGAACTAGTCGCCTATGGCACTTTTAGAGTCATAGCCCTCATTGTACAGGGGCATGAGGGGGGTGATTCCAGACCTTTAAAGAGCATACTATACAGTCAGATAATTGGTAAGAAACAACGGTGGCTGCTCAACTTTAACAGCGATGCAGCCAATACATGTCTGGCGGCCAGCATCGTGGGGCTGTTGATGGATCGCAAGACCCCTGATGCTGTCATCATGTCTAGAGCGGCTGAAGCCCATGGTCGGCTTTGGTGACATAGGTCTTTTTGAGAATTGTTTCACAGTGACGGTGAAAGTTCTTTATCACAACGGCTCCTGGCAGTACTTTACAACCGGGCAACGTGTGAGAAACAAGACCGTATATGTCCTTCACAATGAAAATCATTTTTACGGAATCTTGAACCTTAAAGGTTTTTTTGTGGTCAAGTATGTGTGCGCCCATTGTCACCATATATACAACAATAGAACATATCACCAGTGTGAAATGCATTGTAAGATGTGTCAGAGGGATGGGTGCATAGAAGACACTACCCTGAAGGTGAGGTGTGGCACGTGTAGGATGTTTTGTCGCTCGCAAGACTGCTTCAGCATACACAAGAAATCTTTTAACTGCATCCCTAAAATGGATTGCCGCGAGTGTGGTCGGTATGTGACAACGGATCACAAGTGCAAAGGCATGATATGCCCCCGTTGCCATGTGTCTTTCACGGCTGGCACCAACCATCAGTGTTATATGGTTAAAGGGCTCCCCCAGACCAAGACCAAAGACTATATAGTGTTTGATATAGAGTGCACACAAGAGACGGGGGTACACCAGCCTAACTATATTTATGCACACCACCTAACTTCCGACGATAGCTGGGAGTTTGAAGGGTGAACGTGCGTTGGTGATTTCCTCAGCACTTTCATTCAAACCAAATTCCAAGGGTATACCATGCTCGCCCTCAATTCGAAAACCTACGACTCCTTCTTTATTCTGCAAAACATGATTCGTGATCCAAGTTGAACTCATAACCCAGGGTTCTAAACTGATGCTGTTGACGGTATGCCCTTTACAAATACGGTTCATAGACACACTGAATTTCCTACCCATGAAATTGAGCAAGCTGCCAAAGGCCTTTGGGTTCCCAGAGTGTAAAGGTTATTTTCCACACTTTTTTAACACCTGGGCTAACCAGAATTATGTGGGGCCCATGCTGCCTCCTGACAGCTACGGGGTTGAATACATGATGCCTGATGAGAAAGAGAGCTTTCTACAACGGTACTCTGAAAACCGTGAAAAGGAGTTTCAGTTTCAAACAGAGTTGAAAGCTTATTGTCAGGCTGATGTAATGATCCTGCGGCAAGCTTGTAACCTCTTCAGAGATGTTGTGGTGTCTATGACTTATAAAGTCATGGTCTTGAAACCTAAGACACTGACTAAGAAAGTCAAGGCCTTGAAATCCAAGACCCTAGCTAAAAAGGGTCTGTCCGTGAAATCCGAAACCCCGAAATGTTAGAAGCAGGCGAATACATAGACCCGTTTCAAAACGTCACTCTGGCCTCCAGTGTATGTCCATCTACAAGCACATGTTTTTGAGGTCAGAAACTATCGCTCTAGTACCGCCAGACCTCTATAACGGTAAACAGAAACGTTATTCAATCCCCTCTATACAATGGCTCATGCACGTCTCCGAGAAGGAAGACATACAAATTCAGCATGCCTTACAGGGCGGTGAATACCGCCTGGGCCCCTATCACCTGGACGGGTACACTGTAATTAAGGGCGTGCCGACGGCGTTTGAATTCAACAGCTGTTTTTACCACGGCTGCCCCATGTGTTACAAACCCCACAAATATAACAAAATGCTGGGTGCCACATTTGAACACTTATACAGACGGACTCTGACAAAGGCCCCGTATGTTGAAAACCGGGGCTTTGCTATGAGAGTTCTTTGGGAGCACGAGTGGCTAGACATGTTAAAAACCGACACTGGCCTCTACTCTTTTCTTAAGACTCGTGATTTACCCAAACCTCTGGAGCCACGCGATGCTTTTTTTGGGGGTCGTACAAATGCCATACAGCTGTACAAGGCCGTTGGTGAGGGTGAGAAAATACACTACTATGATTTCACCAGTCTGTACCCTTTTGTGAACAAAATGAAGTTGTACCCCTTGGGTCACCCCGCCATCATCTATAGAGATTTTAAGCCCCTAATCGAATACTTTGGGCTGGTCAAATGCGAAATCTATCCTCCTAAGCAGCTTTACTTTCCGGTGTTACCATGCAGAGTCGATGGTAAGCTGCTGTTCCCCCTCTGTCGAACATGTGCGATGTTTAAAGAGGTTGACGTTTGCAGACACACCGAAGAACAAAGGATGCTCACAGGGACATGGTGTAGCATCGAGGTACAAACTGCCTTAGAGAAAGGGTACAGGCTCGGTAGAGTACACGAAGTGTGGCATTTTAAGAGCACTACAACAAAAATCTTTGCCCCCTACATTAATTTGTTTCTCAGAGACAAACAGGAGGCCTCAGGGTATCCAGAATGACGTACTAGTCAGGATGCAAAACAGAAATACATCGCTGGCTACTACACTCACGAGGGTAGCTGTTTACGCCCCCATCTGATAGAGGTCAATCGTGCACACCGTCAGCTAGCCAAACTCTGTCTCAACTCCTTATGGGGAAAATTTGCACAGCGCACGAACCTGTCAAATACTACCTTAATAACAGATCCTGATGAACTGTTCAAGTACCCGTTTGCCCCATGCTACAAAGTGTCCAGCTGTGAGTTTATCGATGATGATACCGCTGCTGTGTGTTGGAAATACACCCAAGAGTACCCCACAACGAGTAACAACATAAACATTTTCATAGCCTGCTTCACGACAGCCCACGCTCGTCTAGAGCTTAACGGGGTTATGGATAAGCTCCAGGATCGCTGCTTGTATCATGATACAGACTCTGTGATTTTTCTGAGCAAACGGGGGATGAAGATGCTCCTCTAGGGGATTATCTGGGTAATCTGACCAGCTAGCTAGAGAAGGATGAGTATATATTAGAATACATAGTTAATCAATTGTGAGGGAGATAGAAGGAAAAGTGATCCATTCACCTTCCAGTCAAGAGTTCATAATCAAAATAGAATGGACCACTTGTACCTGTTATCCAGGGTTATACCGTTTTTCCAGCTATTCTTTAAAAAACCCTCATACACGTTTTAGGTGGTTCGTGCGGCGGTATATCTTGATTCTCCGCCTAAAAAACGTGACAGCATCATCATTGAGTTTAGTTTTATGCTACCTCCACCCGGAGGAAACCACTGGATATTTGCAGTAGTGATCAGAGATAAAAATGGAAAAAGTGCTTGTGTATTGCGAATAAGTGTGTTAAAAAAGGGGAAATTTCCTCGTGCAACCTAGACTATGATTTTTATTGTTGTCTGGTGCATGGGAAAAGAATAAAATGGGAGGAAGTTGTGCAGAGTGGGCGTGTAATGTGTCCACTGCACACATTTTATTATTTTCCAATGCACCAGACAACAATAAAAATCATAGTCTAGGTTGCACAAGGAAATTTCTCCTTTTTTAACTCAATTATTCACAATACACAAGCACTTTTTCCATTTTTATCTCTGATCACTACTGCAAATATCCAGCGGTTTCCTCCGGGTGGAGGTAGCATAAAACTAAACCCAATGATGATGCTGTCACGTTTTTTAGGCGGAGAATCAAGATATACCGCCGCACGAACCACCTAAAACGTGTATAAGGGTTTTTTAAAGAATAGCTGGAAAAACGATATAACCCTGGATAACAGGTACAAGTGGTCCATTCTAATTTGATTATGAATATATATTAGAATATACGTCCTCAGAACCTAAGATATACAGTTACCGTACAAACAAGAACAAAGTGTGTATGAAGGCCAAAGGGATAACATTAAATGTCAGCAACACCCTAAAAATCTATTTTGATAGTTTGAAGAATCTGGTGCATGAATACGCTACCGCAGCCAATTCTGAGAATGCTAAAACCATAGTCGTGAACCAGCCCTGCATAGTCAGATCCAAAAAGAAGTGGGAAATTACAACCCAGCCCCTACATAAAACATTGCGAGTTGTTTTTGATAAAAGGGTCCTGACTCCTGACTATAAAACACTGCCTTATGGTTATTAGGCCCATTAGAGAGACAGCCTCCATATCATGGACACCAGGTTACAGCATCCGTTCTCCTGCGTGCTAGCAGGGCCCTCAAACTGCGGTTAACGCTACTTTATAAAAAAGCTCCTAGAAAATGCCAGCTCTGTTTTATCCCAAACCCCTAACAACATTGTGTGGCTTTATTCACGCTGGCAGCCTCTTTATACAGACTTGGCTCGGAGGTTCCCCCCTATCAAATTTATAGAGGGTATACCGGATAACCTCAAAGATGATGAGCTACTGCCCCCGACCCTTGTAAATATGATAATTGTCGATGACCTTATGCGTGAAGGTGGTGATCATCCGGAGTTAGAGAGAGCTTTTACTCAATATTCACATCATTGCAATCTAAGCACCTACTACATTGTGCAGCACTTGTTTTACAAGGGAAAGAACAGTCGGTCTATAGCTCTCAATGCTTCATACCTTGTTCTATTTAAAAACCCCTGTGACAAACAGCAAATATCCGTCATAGCTAAACAGATGTACCCCAGAAACACACACTTCTTCATGGAGGCCTTTAACAACGCTACAGCAAAACGCCACGGTTACCTGTTGGTAGACTTAAAAAATGAAACTCTTGAAGACTATAGACTGAGGGCTGATATTTTTCCCCCCAAGCTACCCGTAGTTTACACCCCAATGCCCAAGACCCGGACCTATAAAAAGCTGCGCTGATGCCTTTTAAAACCATTTACAGACCCACCCTTATAACACACAGTGTTGACCATGTCTGCCTACCTACGCCAATTTAGGTCTCCTGAAAATGCTTGCTACAGCCAGCCCCCAACACAGAAAGGCCATCCTGGGCACCGCTTCTGACGATTTAGTGTCTGCCATTTCAGAAATAGCCCTAAACACCCTAAAAGGCAACGTCCCTATATCAAAGCGTCAGTTACAGGTGCTGAAGAAGAAGAGGGTCTTATCAGGAAGCTCAGTAATAAACGGGCCTCGCTCATCACCAAGAAGAAACTGGTGAAACAGTCTGGGGGTTTTATAGGTAACTTGCTGGGCATAGCTATACCTATAAATACAAGCCTCCTCTCGGGCCTGTGATGGAGCATGCCACAAAAATGTATCTGGTTCCTAGGCAGCAAATGAAGCATATGGGGGTCTTCCTCGGACAACGCCTGGGATATCCGTAGAAATGAGACTCTATGCCTGGATACTGAAATTCAAGAAATTTTGAGCAGGACCGATCTAAATCCCTACGACAAGGCTAACCTTTACACCGCCACTCTCTAAAAATTCTTATATTTTACTTAATTAGCCCTGCTAGCGCCTCGCACAACTGACCGAATCATTTTTTAGCTGTTTACTTGTTTTAATTGTCACTTGTCATTTTATGTTGGGGAGGGCTGTTTGATGCTAAGGGGTTTTTTAACTTGTTATATCTTTGCACTGACTTACTTCTATTTTAAAAGTCCGCCCTGCTCCTCCTCGCGTTATTTTGCACTGTCTTTGCTGGTTGTTTAGGGCCGCCCCGTTCCGCCATGGCTGACGTGCCGATTGAGCGGAGGGCGGACCCTTTAGCTCACAGTACTTTGGCCAACCCACATCCGGTTAGGACGTGCTCTAGACGTCCGTCGGAAGGGATTTAAAGCGCTCATGGTGCGGATGCGCAGCGGACTTAATTAGCCCTGCTCGCACCTCGCACAACTGACCGAATAATTTTTTAGCTGTTTATTTGTTTTAATTGTCACTTATCATTTTATGTTGGGGAGGGCTGTTTGATGCTAAGGGGTTTTTGAACTTGTTATATCTTTTCACTGACTTACTTCTATTTTAAAAGTCTGCCCTGCTCCTCCTCGTGTTATTTTGCACTGTCTTTGCTGGTTGTTTAGGGCCGCCCCATTCCGCCACGGCTTTCAGGCCGATTGAGCGGAGGGCGGACCCTTTAGCTCACAGTACTTTGGCCAATCCACTTCCGGTTAGGACGCGCTCTAGATGTCCGTCGGAAGGGATTTAAAACGCTCATGATGCGGACGCGCAGCGGACGCGCACAGCGGGTGCGCCGCTGGCGCGCTGAAGGTGCGCCTAAGGCAAGCCCGTCTGCGCCCGTCCGCACCAAGTCCGTGCCTAGGGCCCTCAACTCTGTACCGTGGCCCCCACCAACCATTAAATATACTAGCGGCTATCTGCATGCCTTGGATAAGCAATGTAGGGTAAACTGGGAAAACTGTTGTGTTGTGAGTCTTGGGGTTGACATGGCAAGTTGTGTTTGTGGATTTGCTCTCCCCCACCCACAACTTATCTCGGCTCTGCAATTATCCCAGCCTTTAGCGAATGACATCGCACATGAACAAACTATGCTTTTTGGCGGCCTTATTAATGCCAGATCACTGGGTAAGCATAGATATGAAATCGCTCACAGCATAGAAAGCCTGGGTCTGGATATACTATTCATAACAGAAACCTGGGCAGATGCCGCATCAGACCCCGATTTTATCACTGCTACACCCGCTGGGTTCAGAGCGATTAGAGTAGATAGGCCTTCCAAACGAGGAGGTGGAGTAGCTATTATTTTTAGGGATCATCTTTTGGCCACACATTATCCGGTGTCCACCCCTTCTTATGAAGCTCTTCATTTCTCGTTTACACTCAATGCCAAAGGGACATTTAAGGGAATTCTTCTCTATCGTCCTCCAGGTACTCGTAACACCTTTTTAACTAATCTGGATACTCTGCTTGAGCCAGTTTTTTTTAATTCAGATTTCACGATTCTTGGAGACTTTAACTTCCATCTGGAAGAGTTAGAAAATAAAGACACATTGGGGTTATTAGATACCCTAAGATCACTGGAACTCACTCAATTGGTGCAGTCACCGACACACATAGCTGGACACACGTTGGATGGTGTGTTCTCCTCAGCTTATGGCCTTACGGTAAAGGAAATTCTCCCGTTACCATGGTCCGATCATTCACTTATCAAGTTCAGCCTTCCCTTCCTTAAGAGAGAAGAGAGCTGCATCACCAAACGGTCTGCCTCCACCTGTAAAGTTTGGAATAAAGTGGACAAGCCAACCCTTTATACCTACTTGGAAACCTTTCGTCCTCCTTGTCAGGGCCAGGTGGACTCAGCAGTTACCAACTACACTAAGAGATTTTGGGCGCAGTTAACGCCTCTGTTCCCTCAAAAAGACTTTCAGGCAATAGGACTACGCCTTCTGCCCCGTGGTTTTCTGAACTTATTCGAATAGAAAAACAGATGCGCCAGCCGTTTAGAACGGCGTTGGCGTTTAAACTATGATGAGCCGGGTAAATTAGCCTACAAAAGAGCTCTCCTGAATTGTAAAAAACTTCTTATCTCAGAGAAGAAAAAACATTTTTCACAGCAGATTGATTCGGCTGTTAATTCACCCAAGGAACTGTTTGCGGTGATTAACAAACTGGCTACACCCAACAATACAGGCAGGAAGATCAATCAGAAATTTTGTAATGACATTGCTGACATTTTTAAATCAAAGGTTTTAGAAATTTTTCAAGCCTTCAAGGAGGCCTCTGATCCTTACCCCCTTCCGCACTCATGTGGCTCTGACATCATTAATCACACCTTATTCGCGTTCTTCCCGGTCTCTATAGAAGAAGTAAGAAAGCACGTAAATCAGTCTAAGTCAGGGTCACCTTTAGACCCATGTCCATCGGCATTCCTCAAAGGTCTGGTAGATTTTGTGAGTTCGGGTCTCACAGATATTTTTAATCTGATGTTTACCTCCGGTGTCTTTCCGACCAGCTGGAAGGAGACATCCATTTTGCCGCTATTAAAAAAATCTACATTAGATGCCACTAATCCCACTAACTACCAACCCATCGCTAGATTGCCTCTGTCTGCGAAAATAATGGACAAAATTATGAACACTCAATTGTCGCAATTTACCAACAAGAAAAGTTTGCTGGATCATTCCCAGTTCGGTTTCCGCAAAGATCATAGTACAGAGACCGCTCTCATCAAAGCAACAGAGGAGATCAGAGCAGTGATGGATGGAGGAGGCGCGGAGGCTCTCGTGATTCTTGATCTATCTGCCGCTTTTGATACGGTTGATCACTTTCTCTTGCAAGGTTGTCTGGAGAAGTTGGGAGTAGGGGAAGTGGCGCGGGCACTTTTGTCCTCCTTTCTAACTGATCGAAAATGCACCGTATCTATTGACGGCTTCAATTCATACCACTATACTTCACCTTGCGGCGTCCCTCAGGGCAGCTCGCTGAGCCCTTCACTGTTTAATATCTACATCTCCAAACTGGCCCCTCTTATCCGGGAATTTGGGTTCAGCCTGACTACATATGCTGACGACACCCAGATCGTGGTAGCGGCACATAAACTCCAAAATTCCCCTGCTCCGCAGTTTAGATGCTGCATGAGTGCCATCAATAGGTGGATGACAGCACACTGCCTTAAACTTAACTCCAATAAAACGGAAGTTTTGATTTTTGGCAGTTTGCAGCCCCCCTGGAACAATTTGTGGTGGCCAGCGGAGATGGGTCTACCACCTAATCCAGTGGCTAAAGTAAAAAATCTGGGTGTGCTGATGGATAATAGATTGAAATTCAGCCAACAAACCAATGCCGTGGTGTCCGCTTCTCATTTTCTCATAAAGAAGATAAGGAAAAATTTTCCATACATCCCTGATAATACCAGGAAAACAGTAGTTTCCTCCCTTATTCAATCTAAATTAGACTACAGTAATGGTCTATATCTTAATGCTCAGAAGCAGTGTCTGAAGAAACTCCAGATGATTCAGAACTCTGCAGCTCGCCTCTTGCTCGACATCCCCAGACACAGTTCAGTTTCTAATGAAATTCGTAACCTGCACTGGCTCCCGGTGCCTCAGCGTATTGAATTTAAGACATTATGTATTGTTTTTAAAGCTTTACATCATCTAGGCCCTTCATTTCTGCAGAATCTTTTCACTTGGGAATGCTAGTTCTCTGATGGCCTTTAGAAAGCAATTAAAAACCTGGCTCTTTCAGTACTAGGTGCGAGTCCGTGGCTGTACTTCCTAGTGCCAAGACACCTCCGGGTAGTCGTGCGCTATTATGAATCTTTTTAACATAACATAACATAACTACACCCAGTGGAATACAGAGAAAAACAAGCTGACTCTATATACCCCAGACTCTGAACAACCAACAGCTCCAGCCAACGCCCCACAGCCCCTGCAGCCGCCTCCCGATCTTGCACCATCCTCAGATACCTTTGTTGTTGATCTCTTAAAAAATATAAGCCAGAGGCACAGAGGGGCTGCGCAGATGATAATGAGTAAACTCGCAGCTTCTAAAGACCTAACCTCTTGGAATGAGCAAGGCGAATTTCTCTACAAGGGACAACCGGTTGCAGGGTCGCACATGTACGATCTAGTCAAAGGTCTCACGCACCCCAAAATCCTAACGCCTCAAAATGCGCCGCGTGGGTGGGATCAGTTTCTGCAAGCCGCTGCTGAATTCAATATTCCCTCCATGCTAGTTGGTAATAATGAACATCGGCGACTGCTAGAAAATTTGAAGGACCCCCTACTACCATCGTCTATAAGTTCTGACGTTCGAAGGCTATCCTCTACATGGTTGACCCCTGCACCTGCGGTGCCACCTCGCAAAAACACAGTGCCCAAACCCCTCACGTGGATTACGCCGTGATGTTTCTACAGACTTTTTGAATAATTGTGTGTATTATGTGTATAAACGCGTCTGGGTTTTTTTCTTCATAGGTTTCTTCAATAAAGTTTGTCAAACTAATGACCCACCTACCAACCTATTTGTAATAAACACATGTTATAACTTTTCAATCCGTCTCAGTCGTCTTTTAAAACATTTAAGGTGCATGTATATTGAAATACGGAGTCTGAATACATGTTTTAAAAAAAAATATATAATGTCTTTATTTTACACGTTCAACATTAAGCACACAACTGTTATAAACCCTTACAGTTTTGGCAAGCTGCATATTCGGTTTTCACAGGTCTGACCGACGCCCTTGTGTTTTCTTTTACATATTTCACAACTATACTGTCATTGTTAACAAGATCCCTTGAATATAGATTTAAGAAATTTCTAAATGAAACACCTTCTGACATTTTACTGATAAAATAAATACAGTGTTTCCCACATGTGATGGCCATGGAATCCTGCACCCGCAGCTTGTTATAGTCCACCACAGCTGCAGCTTTTTTCACAAACTTGAATATTGGCTGTGTATAGATACTGTGTTCAGGGAACTCTGCTGTACTGTCAAACACTGTAACCTTGTCCCTAGCTATAAACAAGGTGGCCCATTTTGTCCCACCCTTGTCATGAGGGTCTGTGTTAAAGACTAGGGTGCTCGGTCTTTCTGACCCTATTTCGGTTGATAACCCATCGTTAGGGAAAACACCTAAAAAGTAATTCCTAGCGTATTTATGCCTGTTTAAGAAGTCACGTATCTGCACAGTGTCCATTTCAAAAATGTTTTAAAGATAGTCGAACAAAATCTGTCTGGCGTGGTTGATCAGAATACCGAGAATACGACCATGTTCACATTCATCCTCAGCTGCTCGGCGAAACGTATTTCAGCTTTTAGATTCCCGTTTTTTACCAGGTTGTAGTGATCGCCATCTTCCATGTCGGGTGTTAGGTCGAATGCGAACAGCGTGTATCCGCTCCCATAGCTTTCTCGTGACACTGCCACACCACAGTCCCTTTGATGCTTCCCGGTTATCGAAACCAGCCCTTGATATTCCCTGATGTAGTTGGCGGTTGTAAAACTGGGTGTGTAGGGTTTTGCAGGAATCACATTGCCCTCATGGACCAAAATTGAAGGGGTTTGAGGCATAGGTGCCACTAAAAGCTGTATTGTCCACAAAGCCAATGATGATGAGTTTGGGTAGCTGCCCCAGAAATAAATTCTGCTGCTGTGTTAAGCGGGTACCTGCCGGTATACTGAATACCTTCAGAGATACTCTTTCCACAGCGTACTTGGCGTTGGATATTTGTAATGCTTCGGCGTGCACTAACCTGATGCTCGGGGACACTTTCACTCGCTTTACAAACAGGTTCGCGGACAGGATGCTCAGCTTGCACTGTTCCGCATCCCCACTGATGAGGCAGAATGAGTCCTTGTTGTGATTGAGCTTGAGCTTAAGATCAATTCCGTTGATGAGCAGTTTATCTTGGAAGAAGAGGTCTGAATGTATGCACCTCAGGAGGTCAAAGGTACGACTGGCTGCTGCCTGACCCTCTCTTTTTATAAAACCTTATTGGCTCCATCCAGAGCTGGGATTTCAAACTGCCCGTATGTATCCCTGTGAAAGAGACCCGCTGAAAGTTGTGTGTCAAGGGCGTCGCTACTGTAATTTAGAATGCTCTTGATGTAGGCTCTGTAGGCGTACATGTTATCGTTCTGGGTGATGAGTCGATCGCCCAAGGTGATGTCCACTTGATTAAACAGGGTAGCTTGCGGGTAAGCGATCGTTGCCACTTTAGCGTCGTCTTCAATGTCGGTCCCATCGGCTTTTACGATTTTACACATAAGATGCAGCAGCGTGTTGTTGAGATCCAAATACATATCCGTGGACCCTGACACAAAAAACTCTATGGGGGCCAACGGCGTCAATGCTGCTAAAGGTGATATCTCCATGAAGAAGCTGTTTTCGATGATTGTCTGCGTGGGTTTTAGAGTAAACAAGTCTAACTCTGATTTGGCGCACTCTCCTGATCCACAATGTACGAAGGCCATAGTGCTGTTTACGAGGCTTTAAAAAATATTTACTTTAGAACCGTTTCGCTTCTTCGCAGCTCTCTTCCTTCTTGGAGCTCTTCTTTTCTGTGTGCGTTTTGAAGAGCTCCTTCTTTTTTTATAGGGGACCGGAGGGCCCCTGCGTCTGGAAAACCGACGTTTCCTTTTGACACTCGTGCGTGGCTTATACACCAGCCCAGCTCCTTCTTGCGGTTGTTTGTTCATGCGCTCTGCAACCACCGATGTAACAGACCCCACCACATCCTGGGCAATGCTCGTAGCAGCTGCCTTAACATGAGGTTTTGCAATTTCATAGCCTCTTCTCAGGAAAGGCATAGCTCTTCTAAACAGACTCCTAAAGAATCCTCCTAATCCAGCCCAGTACATAATAGGTGAACCTTGAAAGTACGGTGGTCCTCCATAACCGGCTTGACTTCTGTAATAGTCCCTGTACATGGACGGGTCACCGTATGTTTTCATAACCACCATTCCGGCTGCTTAATATCCCCTGTTGTGTCTATGCCTTAAATGGAGCTTAACAATAACTTTCCCGTATTTAAAGGCCACCGGCTCAGACTGATCATCGTAGATCATAATTGAAATAGTGTCAAAATGTTTTTTAGAAACTGCGACGTAGTCAGGTTTGTTAAATTGTATGTTGACCATCGTATTATTATCACCCTGTACATGAACCCATCTTAACAGCGGTGAGTAACTATCCCCGATCCTCTGAGCCTCTACAATATCACCATACACATAGAGCGTGTAGAACCCCCCATTAATATCGGGGCACGTGTGATTTTGTTCCACCGGACTTTTCACATGTTGTACTGTACCTAAAACCCTTCTTAATTTACCGGAGCAGTTAAACAGGGTGTTGCGATTTATGGCTTTAAGAAACACCTTCCTTCTAACGTTATCTAGCACCAGATGAATATTTGGATGTGGTTCTAGGGCAGCTATGGATTTGTTGATGGCTTCGACAACGCTTGGGTAGTAGCCGTAAGGGAAGGATACGTGTATGCCCTTGGTGTCCTGTTCACGCTTGATGTGAAACTTGGTTTCGGCCGCTGTAAATGTATTCCATGTTCTAGGGTACTGGATTTCTGTTAGGGCAACCTCCCAGTCCCCTTTCAAGTCCACAGGCTTAGCCAATTTGACGGTGTAATTAGAAATCTGATTGCTGGGGAACATGCCCTTAGAAGCGTTGGATGGTAAGGTTATATAAAAGGGCTTTGTCTCCATCGTATCAGCTGCTTTAAGCTCACACACCCTTCAGGGATCTGGCCAACACCCAACTGTTAAATTTCTCAGGCCATCCCCGCCATTAGACATATGCCTGTCTCTTAGCACTGCTACCTTTCCTTTTCAGAACCTTTTCAACCCTGTACACAAGGTTCGGATCATCGGGCACCTTTTGTAACTCTTCCTTGTAAAAAGCCCCAGACACCGTTTCCCCATCGTAGTCCTTTATCCTGTAAATATACAGCCCTTCCTTAAGCTCCACACTTTCCACTATAAATATTTAATCGCTAAAAGTCTGTTGGTACCCCTTCGTGAAGACTCCTTTCAATTTTGAAATCCTTACGTGATCATCTTTTTTAAAAACAGGCTTCTTCACCTTTGTACCGAAATTACGGCCATACACATTTCTTCAAACAGTTAACGAATCACTAGGTGTCACATCTTCGGGTGCCCTTTTGATGGTCCTATGATAACTGGCATTATATACAGCTAAAAAAGCCTGTAGAACATCCACGTATCTGTAGGTGTTGTGGGCCGTAAAATACCTCCACATCTTAGACTTTAAAGTTATGTTAAACCATTCTGCGACAGCTGCTTTTACCTCCGTGTGTGTTACAAAATGTTGAACATTGTGCTGTTTTAATAATATCTGAAATGCCTTGTATAAGAATTCTTTTCCGGCGTCATTTTGTAGTTTTTGAGGAATACGCCCCTTATCGAAGATGGTTTTAAAAGCGGTTGTGACGCTAGTCCCACTTTTATTACGCAGTGCCTCTGCGTAGGCGTACTTGGACAACACATCTATGATGGTTAATATATAACAAGAGCAATTGTTATGTTTTGCTATATCTTGAAGACTTATTATGTCCGCTTGCCATTGATAATCTATTTGCGCATTAACGATTGTCGGGCGTCTCTTAAAACATCTTCTGGACGGTTTATGGAGTGAATACGCCTCCTCGCCTGATAACCACGTCTTCACAGCTTCTCTGCTTACCAATTCCTTTTCATCCACAGCCCTTCTATATAGAGCTTCGGCGCTCCCCAAGCTGCCAACTCCCCTAGTATCATAATAACGTTTTCTTAACCCTGTCACCAGGCAGGTCGCTCCCCCCTTCCGCCACGCAGCCCCCTGTGGGTTGAACATCCGTTGCCGCTTTTGCCGCCTGACTGCTCGCTCCCTTTTCTATTCTGTACCTCTGCGCTTGGCACTCTGTGCCACTTTGTTTTTTCATTCTGTGCCCCTGTGTTTTGCTTTCTGTACCCCTGTGCTCTGTTGTCCCTCTCCCGCCATCTTTTCCCGCTGTTTTTTTCCCCGGGTTTTCCCCAGGTTTTCCCCCGCCGCTGAGCCCCTGCGGCCCTGCCCCCTTCACTCCCATTGGCTGCCCCGCTCCCACCTCCCAGCTGCTCCTCCCTCCCTCTGCCCTCATATGGAGGCCACGAAGCGGTGGTAGAGAGCGACCTTTGACCCTGTCACCAGGCAGGTCGCTCCCCCCATCCGCCACGCAGCCCCTGTGGGTTGAACCTCCGTTGCCGCTTTTGCCGCCTGACTGCTCGCTCCCTTTTTTATTCTGTACCCCTGCGCTTGGCACTCTGTGCCACTTTGTTTCTGTGCCCCTGTGTTTTGCTTTCTGTACCCCTGTGCTCTGTTGTCCCTCTCCCACCGTCTTTTCCTGCCGTTTTTTTCCCCCGGGTTTTCCCCCACCGCTGAGCCCCTGCGGCCTCGACCCCATCTTCTCCGCAAGCCCCCACATCTCCTTCAACCACACCACGAACCACACTGGACCGACCACAGATGCGTCCACTTCACCTTCAGAAAACCCACCACACACCACCGCACCCAACAGCTACCACGCCGCTGCTGGGGCAAGGTCACCGAGGACCAACTGACTACCGCCCTCGCCCTGAGACCACCCACCGACCCAGACACCGCCGCGACCAACCTCACACAGTGGATCAACAACTGCACCAGCACCCTCGCCCCTCTCAAGACCTCTACAACCAAACACACCAACAAGAAAGCCGCCTGGTTCACCGAGGACCTCCGGATCTCCAAGCACACCTGTCGGAAGCTGGAGAGAAATGGCTCCACGACCGAACACCAGACAACCACACAGCCCTCAAGAGCGCCACCCGCAGACACCACCAGCTCATCAGGACCGCCAAGAAGACCGCCTTCAAGGACCGCCTAGACAGCAACGCACACAACACCAAAGAGCTCTTCAGCATCTTGAAAGAACTCTCCAACCCCAGCTCCAACACCAACGGCATCCCGCCATCTCAAGACCTGTGCGACTCCCTGGCCACCTTCTTCCACCGCAAGATCACCGACATCCACAATAGCTTCAACTCCGACCCCCCCGCACCCACCACCGAGTCCACCACCCCTGCGACTACCACTCGCACCAGTCGCCTGACCGTCTGGTCCAGCGTCAGCGACGAAGACACCATCAAAACCATAAACTCCATCCACTCCGGATCCCCATCGGACCCCTGCCCTCACCACGTCTTCAACAAAGCCAGCGCAACCATCGCGCCCCACCTCCGGAAAACAATCAACTGTTCCTTCGAGACAGCAACCTTCCCAGAAAGCTGGAAGCACGCCGAGATCAACGCCCTTCTGAAGAAGCCCAAGGCGGACCCCAAGGAACTCAAGAACTTCCGGCCCATCTCCCTGCTCCCTTTCCCGGCAAAAGTGACCGAGAAGATTGTCAACAAACAGCTGACCCGCTACCTCGAAGTTAACAACATCCTGGACCCTTCCCAATCCGGTTTTCGCAGCAACCACAGCACCGAGACCGCCCTCATTACCGCCACTGACGACATCCGGACCCTGATGGACAAAGGAGAAACACCCGCCCTCATCCTCCTGGACCTATCAGCAGCCTTTGACACTGTCTGCCACCGCACCCTATCAGCACGCCTCCATGACGCCGGTATCCAAGAGAAGGCCCTGGCCTGGACCACATCCTTCCTGTCCGGCAGAAACCAGAGCGTCCGCCTCCCACCCTTCCGCTCCAAAACCACCGAGATCATCTGCGGCGTCCCACAGGGATCCTCCCTCAGCCCGACGCTGTTCAATATCTACATGGCCCCCCTCGCCCACGTTGCACGACAACACAACCTCAACATCATCTCCTATGCCGACGACACCCAGCTGATCATATCCCTCACCGAAGATCCCCACACCGCCAAAGCTAATCTCCACAGAGGAATGAAGGCCGTAGCCGACTGGATGAAGGACAGCAGACTGAAGCTGAACTCAGACAAGACGGAGGTCCTCATTCTCAGACCCACTCCATCAGCCTGGGATGACTCTTGGTGGCCCACATCACATGGCACAGCCCTGGAACCGACGGACCACGCACACAACCTGGGGGTCATCCTCGACTCCACTCTCTCCATGACTAGGCGAGCCAACGCCGTCTCCGCGTCCTGTTTCAACACCCTCCGTATGCTCCGCAGGATCTTCAAATGGATTCCCCTCGACACGAGAAAAACCATTACCCAGGCCCTCATCACCAACAGACTCGACTACGGGAATGCCCTCTACTCAGGAACTACAAACAAGCTCCTGAGACGACTCCAACGCATCCAGAACGCCTCGGCCCGACTCATCCTCGACGTCCCCTGCCGCAACCACATCACACTCCACCTGAGAGGCCAGCACTGGCTTCCCGTCAACAAAAGGATCACCTTCAAGCTCCTTATCCATGCACACAAAGCACTGCACAACACCGGACCCACCTACCTCAACAACCGACTCAGCTTCCACACCTCCACCCGAAGCCTCCGCTCAGCCAAACTCGCCACAGTCCCCCGCATCCGAAAAACCACCGCCGGCGGCAGATCCTTCTCCTACCTCGCCACCAAGACCTGGAACACTCTCCCCACCATCCTACGACAGACCCAGGACCTGCTGGCCTTCAGAAGACTCCTCAAGACCTGGCTCTTCGACCAGTAGCACCCCCCCCTCCAGCGCCTTGAGACGCTCTTGGGTATGTAGCGCGCTTTACAAATGCAGTGATTGATTGATTTATTGATTAACAGGACCCCCTGCATGTTATCAACCGTTACACACCATGCAATGAATGACGCTTGTTTTGTGTAAGAAACTTTTATTAAAAAATAAAGAATACTAGCAAAATCATAGAAACAGGGTTTCATATCTTTTCACATTATGCATAGTAAGTACGGCTTAACACAGAGCCACCCTTTATGGTTTAACATTCTACTAGTTTGTTCTAAATACACGCTATCATGTAACGTTACATAAGACCTTGTTTAAAACAGTCTTCGGGGGGCCAAAGACCCTGCTTGTCTATTTTTTTTATACAGATTACACATAGGCCTTGCTATGAGTCTTTCTATCATCCTTCTATTGAAAGCAGTGTCCATCCCCTGCATAACGGTTAGTTTTAAGCTCGGGTCAAAGGCGTATCGGATCTCATGGAGTGCCAATGTCAAGATCCTCAACATATCATGGTGGACATATTTCTTTTCATTGTACAACCCGTACACAAACCTTAGCAGTTTATACAACTTGCACGGGTCTAACAAAGTACAAATATATCGTATTGTTCTTGTTCTGTATGATTCACACAAGCATTCGTGCGCCGCCTGCTGAGGGTTGCTGATTTGATGACCGTGACAAAGGCTGTAATAGTCACGTTTGACACAGTTTAGTACCACTGACGCAGCGAAAGCCTTAACTGCCTGCCTGTCATCGTAGGTCAATCCTTGCTCTTCCTTTTCACACTCAGCAGATCCGCATACGCACTTATCGCAGCCATCACGGTTTTGACATGTGGAACTTTCAGCTTGTTTTGAACACCACAGACAATTGAAAATTACATTGCTCGCTTTTGCAGACCGCCACTCTGCCTCATGCCTTTTTGGGGTTTCTCCCTAGGTTCAAAAGACGAAAGAATGACAATACGTTAGTTGAAGAAATAAAATACATCATTTTTGTAACTACCTGCTCATAACATTTTCCTACTAACCTCTGCATTTTCACCGCCCTCTGCGGTGGCTCTGAAATCTTGCGAATCACTAATGACCTGCGAGGCCCCGTCATCTTCGACGCTTGTCCCAGGCTGTTGCAGAACGACCTTCTCAGCAGCTGTATTCTCCTGAAGGTCCATGTCTTCATAGACGGGTGTGTTAGGAGGTGCAACAGCTTCTTCATCTTCCTCCATGTCCACTGAACTGAGGCCAGCAAGCACACTGCCACTACACGAGCCCTCACTTTCGCTGCTGTCACACTTAATCGGGGCCATCCGGCATACGTAATCCTTGAGACTAAGTTCTTCCAGAGGCCTACACATGTCGTTACCAAAACCAGTAACGTCACAGCCCATATCCTTAGGTGTTTCTTGTTGAACATTCTCGTCCATTACCAGGGGTGTTAAGCTGCGGTAATATCTATTGATAGTGGCCTGGGAGTCATCCAACACTGGTCTTTTCACGAACGGGTTGTATCTCTTCATTTTGGCTGTGGACCCCTTTTCATATTCAAACGTCTGCTTGCTGTACACAACTCTTGCCACAGGCTTATATGTATTCTAAGAAACCACAACCCCTAAAAGAGGCGTATACCTCTACAACACAACACGGCCACATGGCTTCAGGACTGCTCCACAGCTGTTCAACCACCAGCTGTCTGCAACCCCCCAATTTTAAACATTCCCAGACATTTCCCTCCTACAGACACCCACTTTTCTATGCACTTTTAAACACATACATACACACATACCTCTGTTTTTTGCTGCCAGACCTGTCACTTTTGGGATTAGCCCTACCTGTCACCCCTTTTAAAACCCGCGTTATTGCGGCCAGCAGTTTGCGGCCAGGCCTGTCATTTTTGCGACTCTGGAGGCACCTTAGGTTGTCGAGGCGATTTCCCGGGGCAGATCTGTAGCCCCCGCCCCAGTTGGTCAAGATCCGGCACTGCGTGGACCCTGACTTCTTGCGGGTTCGACGTCAAGGACACGAATAATCCGTGATCCTCCCACAACTTTTTTGTGTCTCTGGGATTACAGAATACTCTCCCCCCCTTGTTTCTGAATCCCATCCCCCTCTTTTTAATCACCACCTTGGTCCTGACGAAGCGCTAGGATCCATTAGGGACCGGCAACAGCGCGAAACATGTTGACCACCACCTGTACCCCCTCTCTCTCACTTTAAACCCTCACTCTTACGGGTCGAGAGCAGTGGGACGTATTTACAGCTTTTTTCCCCCACTCAGAATGTTTATATAACATTATCCCCCGTTATTTTTAGCAGACCTCCTGGGCCCACCAATAAATAGTTAGGGCACCATTAGGTCTTTTTAGTCTCACCACCACCCCCCTCCCCACACACCCACACGCACAACTACGGCGACTCCACCAAAAGATCTCCGATAGAGAGCCCTTTCTAGGGCCCTTGAGGGACTGCAGCGACACCCCCACGAGGAGCACAGCCCGATGATGATGCTTTGCACCCGCAAGGGTGTGTGAGGGCACTTCTAGTACCATCCAGGAGTCTCTAGTCTCCATCACACTACCACTTTCGAATCCTGTCTGAGACACCTTGTCATCCCCCCCTTTTTCCCCTTTTCTCTTGCATAGTAGACCATACTGGCATATATATTTCTTTAGGAACTGTTACCTTACTTTGCATGTGGCTGTCATTTTTGCGACCAGCAGTTTGCGGCCAGACCTGTCATTTTTGCGACCAGCAGTTTGCGGCCAGACCTGTCATTTTTGCGACCAGCAGTTTGCGGTTGATGAGTGGTATCCCTACCTACTACTCACCCACATTGCAGTCCATGAGAGTTGTAGCAGTGATAACGTATATATTGTTTTTACTGCCCCAGAAGCAGGAATAGCAAAGGCGTAGGAGTGATAGGACTCCGCCTAGAGATAGGTACATTTTTCTTTCATCTGGACTTGAAACTTGGGTTGGAGTAGCCAGAGGTGGACAGAGCCAGGAGGCAATGGTACTGGGAGCCACTGGCAACGCCCTTACGCTGGAATGGCTAGTCTATACTGTTTTTTTTCGATGATATTTGAGGTTTGACTGACTTTATTTAAAAATTTAGAATTTATTTTGTTTATTTGTTTATTTCCATTTGCGGATACGATCATGGTGTTAACGTTCTAGTCTTCGTATTTACTTATTACGGATGCTATTGCGTCATTCCTCCCTGAGCCAGCACCCTCCTGCCAGCTCAGCGAACCCCAGCCAGGCCGCCGACCACCTCACGAAGTGGATCAGCAACTTCGCGGACGAGCTCGCCCCACTGAGGACCCCGCCCAGCAGACCCGGCAGCAAGAAAGCCCCGTGGTTCACCGACGAACTCAAGAGCTCCAAGAAGAACTGCCGAGCCCTCGAGAAAGTCTGGAGAAGGGAACCTACACCGGACAACAGGACCACCCTCAAGCGGGCCACTCGGAAGCACCACCAGCTGATCCGCGCCGCCAAGAAAACCGCATTCAAGGACCGGCTGGACAACAACGCACACAACAGCAAGAACTCTTCAACATCGTGAAAGAGCTATCCAACCCCAGCGCAGGAAACAACGACATCACCCCATCGCAAGACCTCTGCAACTCCCTCGCTTCATACTTCCACAACAAGATCGCGGACATACACAACAGCTTCAACAACCAACCAACGCACACCATGACCGAACAACCACCCCCCACCACCACCCTCCACGCCTGGACCCCGATCAGCACCGAAGACACCATCCGCACGATGAACTCCATCCACTCCGGATCACCAACCGACCCCTGCCCTCACCACGTCTTCAACAAGGCCGACGCTGTCATCGCACCCCACCTGCGAGACATCATCAACACATCCTTCGACACCGCCACCTTCCCTGAGAGCTGGAAGCACGCCGAACTCAGCGCTCTACTCAAAAAACCAACAGCAGACCCCACCGAACTCAAGAACTACCGCCCCATCTCGCTCCTCCCGTTTCCAGCCCAAGTCATCGAGAAGACCGTCAACAAGCAGATGGCCGCCTTCCTCGAGACGAATGGATCCCTCGACCCCTCACAGTCCGGCTTCCGAGCCAATCACAGCACCGAGACCGCCCTCATCGCCGCCACCGATGACATCCGAGCCCTGATGGACAACGGAGAAACAGCGGCCCTCATCCTCCTAGACCTCTCCGCGGCATTCGACACTGTCTGCCACCGCACCCTAGTACAGCGCCTCAGCAACATCGGAATCCAGGACAAGGCGCTGGAATGGATCATCTCCTTCCTCGACGGAAGAACTCAGAGAGTCCACCTACCACCGTACAAGTCAGAGGTCTCCGAAGTCATCTGCGGCGTCCCTCAAGGATCCTCTCTGAGCCCCACCCTCTTCAACGTCTACATGAGCCCCCTCGCGGCCATCGCACGCCAACACAACCTCAGCATAATCTCCTACGCCGACGACACCCAGCTGATCCTCTCCCTGACCAACGACCCCGCCACCGCCAGAGCCAACCTACACGAAGGGATGAAAGAGGTAGCCGAGTGGATGACGACCAGCCGCCTGAAACTGAACTCTGACAAGACGGAGGTCCTCATCCTGGGCTCGTCACCCTCCGCCTGGGACGACTCCTGGTGGCCTCCCGCCCTGGGCACCGCACCCAAACCGACAGACCATGCACGCAACCTGGGATTCACCCTGGACTCCTCCCTCTCCATGACCAGGCAAGTCAACAACGTCTCCTCGGCGTGCTTCAACATCCTACGCATGCTACGGAAGATCTTCCGGTGGATCCCCACCGAGACCAGGAAGACCATCACCCAGGCCCTCGTCACCAGCCGACTGGACTACGGCAACGCCCTCTACGCCGGTACCACCGCCAAGCTCCAGAAGAGACTCCAGCGGATCCAGAACGCCTTAGCCAGACTCATCCTCGACATCCCACGAACCAGCCACATCTCCGGACATCTGAGAGACCTTCACTGGCTCCCCGTCAACAAAAGAATCACCTTCCGCCTCCTCACCCACACACACAAAGCCCTACACGACCAAGGCCCGAGCTACCTCAACAGCCGGATCAACTTCTACGCTCCCAAACGCCACCTCCGATCAGCCAACCACGCCCTCGCCGCCGTCCCCCGCATCCGAAGAGCGACTACAGGAGGAAGGTCCTTCTCCTACCTGGCCGCCAAGACCTGGAACTCCCTCCCGGCCGACCTGCGCCTGACCCAAGACCACCTCTCCTTCAGGAAGAAGCTGAAGACCTGGCTGTTCGAGCAGTAGCGGCACCCCTCCTCCCCCAGCGCCTTGAGACCCTACGGGTATGTAGCGCGCTCTATAAGTGTCACTGATTGATTGATTGATTGATCATTTCTAATTACGCTACGCAATGGCGGCTCCTACTAGATAATGCCGTTGGGGCACACACTGAGACTTCCGGTTTATTGACTGTGAGTCGGGGAATGAATTTGCACACGGGACCGCTACGATATACAATATTTTCTTCAAGAGGTGAGACTCTTTTTTTTAAATAGGATGCAGTGCGGGTGATGTGTACTTCAACCCAGCATGGTTTTGACTTTTGTCTTATCTGTCTTTTTAGTACGTTTTGGTGGGCCATATTCGGCTTATCATTCCTGTGGGGCACGACGTTACTGGAACTTTCGTCTTATTGGAGGTAATCCCGTTTATGACGTTATGGTAGCGTTGCTAATCTCGTACAGTGTTCACTGTGTTGAAATATTACTGCTTCCCCTCATTCGGGTTTGACTTGAGAAGTGCAGCGACGGTGCTATGGGGGACTCACATGTAATTTGGAGGGCCAATATGCTCATACATTTGAATTTCGAGAATCTTTTCTCCTCGTGAATTATAGACATGGGACACCAATATTTTCTGTGTATCTCGGATCCTTGACTCCAATGCGTATAAATTGCAATTACCCTCTAAACACCATTGGTGTAATTTTTTGACTTGTTTGGGGTTGGTGTCAGTGAACCTGACTTTTGCCATTTTATGTTACGCATTTTCAGCTGATTGGACTCCTATATGCATTTCGAATTGACCAGTTGTAATAGTGAAGAGATTTGGATGGATTACCGGCATTTTTGGTAAGTTTTGTTGCAGTGCGTCACAGGTATACTAACTTTTTCAATGGGATTGACAGGTATTGATACTTACCACCCGTACTTGCATTCCTTACAGCCTTCATGAAATTAGCATTTCATGCCATGAAGGTAGGGCTTTTATTCTTGACCTTAGTCCATCTGTATCAAAAATTGACCTTGCTTAAGTCTATTTTCTCACATTAAGTTTTGGGCTTCGCACGTTTCCATTCTCTTCACACTTTTCTTGCGTCTATATTTTCACTTCCTCTTCTCCCAGACATTTTTGAAAATCTGTAACTTAGATTTCATTCATCTTTAATGATTACAGTCTCTGTTTAATGATAATGAGAACAATGATTTTGCTCTTATGGTGAGAGATGAAGCGATATGTTTTCTAATTAACTGTTGTGCATGACTATAGAATTTAACAAAATATTTGTCTAGAATGCGCACATTGAGGGGAATTTATGTATTCTTTTGACTCTCTTAATGGTAACTTTCTTGTATTCATAGTGAATTATCACGTTGAAACTCTACCTGGCACCGGGAACTTCCTTTGCTCGGGTCAGGTCAATCGTTTGTTGCACATTTTTTGGTTTCTATGATGTATAAACAAATATTTTTTCTTTGGGCTGTCACTAAGGGTGATGCACTTGGATGTATAGTCATCACCAATTGTCACATGAATTTTATTGTCCGATGTTGAAATCATTTAGTGTGTATTCTTCCAGCCCTGAAGAAGTCTTGGGTGTTGACCTTGATGAAACACGTGTCGGCTGGGCATAGTGACCTACTATAAACTTATGAACACAAATCATCTGGAGTGTTCTACATGTATTATTATGTGTTGGAAGTTGGACTGTAATGAACATTACAGCATTCTAATGTGGATTTAAACTTGACAGTACTATTTGTCTTTACTCAAGCACGTGTGTGCACAGACACATCAAAAACAATATTTTATTACCTATTTCTCTTTAGTTCATTTATCATTAGTCATTTTGTTCAGCAGTGATTCAATGAGAATCAAAACTTACAAACAGACAACTCATGTGGGGCACTTTTAAAAGGTCTTTTTATTGTACTTTTACGAGTGACACTCCTGCAATCATTTCTAATCTCGGGAGGTATTTAACTCTTGAAGTCCAAGCACGTTCATTCTTGCGAGGTGGTACTTAATAATGCAAAAGGCATTGACGTAAGGAGCTTTCAGCTGAAAATATGCGCTTTTGTTTCCATTGCAGGAAACGCTGCCGAGTTCCCTTCATGGTCCTCCTGCAGCGGCGGCGTCCGTGGAGCTCGGCAGGCCGCTGAACATATCTTTGGTACCCAGGCATACTCTCGCTGTGCAGCACAGGAAGCTTTTCTCTCCAGCTGAGCAGTTTGCTGCCGCTCCACTCCCACTGTTAGTAGTTTCTACGAACAAAAAATATAAAGAAAAGCAAATTAACCTCCTGATAAATGAACCATAACTCATCGCACTCATGGTTTGTCAATCCACAAGACAGTGAACTCCAGTCCGGGTTTCAGGCTAGTCCCAAAGATTATGCACATTTAAGGAATTCTCACATATGAAGATATCTGTGGTAAATAAAATGTGACCAGTTGGCACTTCCATAAGTAACCAGGAACGACTAGGACGTTGGTGCCAAATTACAGCAAAATACTCCTGAGAGCGGCGTCTTATTCGGTGCACGTGCTGCACTCCAGCATTGGGCACTGAAAGCAGGAAGTGAAAGAAATACTGTTGATACTGCACAGCTGATGTTTAGGTCTGGCAATACACCACTATCCTGTTGCCATTTGACCTTCTGCAATCCATGCACAGAAAAGGGCGATGTCAGTCCGCAGCCCTGGTCTGTAAATGTCCTGCAGCTATTGTATTCACCCACATTGCAGCCCATGAGAGTTGTAGCAGTGATAACGTAGATATTGTTTTTACTGCCCCAGAAGCAGGAATAGCAAAGGCGCAGGAGTGATAGGACTCCGCCTACAGATAGGTACATTTCCTTTCATCTGATCTTGAAGCTTGGGTTGGAGTAGCCAGAGGTGGATAGAGTTATAAAGACAATGGGGTGACCCTGTGTCCCTCAGAACCTGGGTATAAATGATAAGAAAGACAATGGTTCTGTCGGATATAACCAAACAATCACTTTGTTTACAGTAATTAATAAAAAAAGAAGGTTTTTTTGAGGATGATTACAATCAAAGGACCACATAAAGCTAACAACAAAAATACGGTATAAATCACAAAGACCTCCAATTGGCAGGGTGGAAAAATTTTCTTTTATATATAAATTACTTCATTTATATAAACACCCATAACAGTCTTCTTGCAAATTAAGGCTGCCAAAGTTATAAACATTGAGGTGAATTGGTGAACAAGTGACAAAGTGATCAAAGTGACAGGATTGATGTGCAATATATACAAAGTGAGTACAAACATTTTTTATATACAAAATAAAAGTCGGCCAGTATTTGAAAGGGTACAATGACGCCGTTTCCCGGGGATTTCTGATTCTATGGGAAAGCGAGTCTTGGACTGGTCCTAGGTACTGTCGACGTTTCGACCCTTCATGTGCGATCTTGTATCGTCACCTGGGTCTTCATCAGGACTTAAATGTTAACAGTGGCAACCTATAAAAGCAAGTAAAGCACGTATCAACAACTATTTGTACCAAAGTCACACGTATATGGTCCCGAATAGGCCAACAGAGGCCATGACTCACCTAGCCAAAAGGTCTAGGATGACCCAATATTCAAATTTAGTAGATCCGGTGTATACATCCAGCGGAGTATCTAAAAATTGATTAAAAATGACGGTCAATGGATGGAATCATCAACCCATCACCATTGAATGCAGAGCTCCTCACCCAAAAGTGAGAAGTTAAATGTCAGTGTGGACTCATTTAGTCTCAGCGTGATAATTAGACCAAAAAGGATTTTAACAATAAAACTGGTCAGGCAATTGAACAGAAGGCCATTTTAGAATTAACGTTGTGGCGGTGAGGTTGACAGCTTCTTAGGAATCAGTCAAGGGACCCCCCGTGAAATTTGTCTGAAAAAAGTGGTGGCACAAAACACTCGTTTATAAGCTCTAATCGCGACAGGCTTGGATATTCTAATGGCATAGAGGAAGGTATGCTCACCTGAAAATTCAATTATGAGCAGAAATGTTTAACGGTACGTCAACCGGTGATTCGGTTGGGAGCGAAGACAGTTGGGAGACTCAAACTGCGTCTGCGAAGAAAGCCACACGGGCAAGCTTAGTGAAACTGCCGCGGGGCAAGCGTGAAAAGGAAAATTATTCCGTCGCGTTACTGGGATAACTTACTTGGGAGGAGAGTAACAGACAGTTTGAGTCTCCCAACTGTCTTCGCTCCCAACCGAATCACCGGTTGACGTACCGTTAAACATTTCCGCTCATAATTGAATTTTCAGGTGAGCATACCTTCCTCTATGCCATTAGAATATCCAAGCCTGTCGCGATTAGAGCTTATAAACAAGTGTTTTGTGCCACCACTTTTTTCAGACAAATTTCACGGGGGGTCCCTTGACTGATTCCTAATAAGCTGTCAACCTCACCGCCACAACGTTAATTCTAAAATGGCCTTCTGTTCAATTGCCTGACCAGTTTTATTGTTAAAATCCTTTTTGGTCTAATTATCACGCTGAGACTAAATGAGTCCACACTGACATTTAACTTCTCACTTTTGGGTGATGAGCTCTGCATTCAATGGTGATGGGTTGATGATTCCATCCATTGACCGTCATTTTTAATCAATTTTTAGATACTCCGCTGGATGTATACACCGGATCTACTAAATTTGAATATTGGGTCATCCTAGACCTTTTGGCTAGGTGAGTCATGGCCTCTGTTGGCCTATTCGGGACCATATACGTGTGACTTTGGTACAAATAGTTGTTGATACGTGCTTTACTTGCTTTTATAGGTTGCCACTGTTAACATTTAAGTCCTGATGAAGACCCAGGTGACGATACAAGATCGCACATGAAGGGTCGAAATGTCGACAGTACCTAGGACCAGTCCAAGACTCGCTTTCCCATAGAATCAGAAATCCCCGGGAAACGGCGTCATTGTACCCTTTCAAATACTGGCCGACTTTTATTTTGTATATAAAAAATCTTTGTACTCACTTTGTATATATTGCACATCAATCCTGTCACTTTGATCACTTTGTCACTTGTTCACCAATTCACCTCAATGTTTATAACTTTGGCAGCCTTAATTTGCAAGAAGACTGTTATGGGTGTTTATATAAATGAAGTAATTTATATATAAAAGAACATTTTTCCACCCTGCCAATTGGAGGTCTTTGTGATTTATACCGTATTTTTGTTGTTAGCTTAAATTGTATGTTTCACTGCTTTTAAACTGCAAATCCCTTTGCTTCCAGCACACCGGACTAAGACCGTCCAGCAGATTCAGGGTTGACACGGCTTCCGGTTGCTAGGGCAACGCCGGCTCTCAGCAGCGGACACACCCACCCACTCACGTGATCAATCACGCGACCACGCCCATCAGCTCTATATGAGCGCGCGCTGTCTTGGATCGCGTGTTCACTAGAACTCCACTCCTGAGGCGGAAGCCGGGAGTTAGCACGTTATTTTAAATTGTATGTTTCACTGCTTTTAAACTGCAAATCCCTTTGCTTCCAGCACACCGGACTAAGACCGTCCAGCCGATTTAGGGCTGACACGGCTTCCGGTTGCTAGGGCAACGCCGGCTCTCAGCAGCGGACACAACCACCCACTCACGTGATCAATCACGCGACCACGCCCATCAGCTCTATATGAGCGCGCGCTGTCTTGGATCGCGTGTTCACTAGAACTCCACTCCTGAGGCGGAAGCCGGGAGTTAGCACGTTATTTTAAATTGTATGTTTCACTGCTTTTAAACTGCAAATCCCTTTGCTTCCAGCACACCGGACTAAGACCGTCCAGCCGATTCAGGGCTGACACGGCTTCCGGTTGCTAGGGCAACGCCGGCTCTCAGCAGCGGACACACCCACCCACTCACGTGATCAATCACGCGACCACGCCCATCAGCTCTATATGAGCGCGCGCTGTCTTGGATCGCGTGTTCACTAGAACTCCACTCCTGAGGCGGAAGCCGGGAGTTAGCACGTTATTTTAAATTGTATGTTTCACTGCTTTTAAACTGCAAATCCCTTTGCTTCCAGCACACCGGACTAAGACCGTCCAGCCGATTCAGGGTTGACACGGCTTCCGGTTGCTAGGGCAACGCCGGCTCTCAGCAGCGGACACACCCACCCACTCACGTGATCAATCACGCGACCACGCCCATCAGCTCTATATGAGCGCGCGCTGTCTTGGATCGCGTGTTCACTAGAACTCCACTCCTGAGGCGGAAGCCGGGAGTTAGCACGTTATTTTAAATTGTATGTTTCACTGCTTTTAAACTGCAAATCCCTTTGCTTCCAGCACACCGGACTAAGACCGTCCAGCCGATTTAGGGCTGACACGGCTTCCGGTTGCTAGGGCAACGCCGGCTCTCAGCAGCGGACACACCCACCCACTCACGTGATCAATCACGCGACCACGCCCACCCACTGGGCCAGCCTCACATCATAAATATGTGCTGCAACAGGAAGCGCAGCGGACGAGCGCAGCGGGCGCGACGAATGCGCGCCGAAGGCGCGCATAAGGCAAGCTCGTCTGCGCTCGTCCGCGCCGAGGACGGGCCAACGGCCACCCCCCCTGCAACTCTAGCACCTCGACCTCCTACATCTATGGTAAGATTAACATACTCCATCGATGAACTACAACAACTGAGATACCTAGCAGATCAACCGCACAAACTTCCTCAGGTAAGATACTCCAATCACATCGTAGGTCCTCTATCTTGTCCAACTTGCACTAAATGTCCAGGCAAACCTCCATTAATCAATTCACCTTTAATACAGGCAGCACTAATAAATGCCAGATCCCTTCCCAAACATAAATTAGAAATCGCCGACTTGATAGATGCGCAAAAACTCGACCTACTGTTTATCACCGAGACATGGGGTGATGAGGCCTCAGGTCCCGACTTTGCAGTAGCCACTCCCAGCAACTACAATGTTTGTAGACTTGACAGACCAATAAAAAGAGGTGGCGGCATTGCCATAATCTATAAAAGCCACCTCAAACTTACGACTAAATCGTACATATGCTCAGAATATGAGTCTCTCTCATTCACCCTAGGATTATCGGCAAAATCATCCTTTAAGGGAATGTTGATTTACCGCCCGCCAGGCTCAAGAGCTAAGTTCCTAGCTAACATAGGGAATCTAATCGAAATAGTCGCTGATGCCCCTCATTTCACGCTATTAGGCGATTTCAACTTTCATCTCGAGACTTCAAATAATCATGATTCCATGCAACTTATTACAGACCTTGAAGCTGTAGGCCTAAGACAACTTATTAATTCTCCTACCCATCGCGCAGGGCACACATTAGATGGACTATTTACGAATAGCCCCTATATAAATATCACCCAGATAATTCCTTTGATCTGGACAGACCATTCTGCTATTTGTTTCACAGTACAAATAAACTACATTAAATCTAATTCCGTTGCACCAGCTCGTTCAACATTCAGAGACTGGAAAAATACTGATTTATCTCAATTAGCAGAGATGATACAGGATAAATTTGACCCCACTGAGCTTGATCCCATCAAAGCATCCTCTAATTACCTGACCAACATAAACATGGCCTGTAATAAATTAGCCCCACCTAAATCTTCACATCAAAATAGACCTACACCTTCAGCCCCATGGTTCACTGAAGCCTTACGTATGCACAAACAATTCTGCAGGAACCTTGAAAGACAATGGCGTCGCAACTATAACCCGGTAGACAAACTCAACTACAAAAATGCCCTTACTATTTACAAAAGAGCGATAACAACTGAGAAAAGCCATTACTTCATCACCAAGATTAATCAGGCAAAAAATTCGTCAGGAGAACTATTCAGGGTAGTCTCCACCTTATCCAACCCCCCGTCGCCGCCCTTAGAGGCATCTCAACCACTGACTGATGCCTTGGCCAGGTTCTTTGAGGAAAAAGTTAGTTCCATCTTCCAGACTTTTTCACGTACTACCCCCCTACCTTCTGTGATTTTTCCTACTACTAGCATTCCATCAACTCTATTGGCTTTTAACCCCGTAGACAAAGACTATATCCAACGTCTAGTAGCCATCACTAAATCCGGATCTCCCCTTGACCCATGTCCTCCTTCCATCCTTAACCGCATACCGGAAGCAATCTCCCCTTCATTATCCACCATATGCAACGCCATGTTTGCAACAGGAATATATCCTTCAGTTTGGAAAGAAGCAATCATAAGGCCACTACTGAAAAAACCAACGCTAGACCCTCTTCTCCCAGCAAGCTACAGACCTATCGCTTGTCTCCCATTTCCAGCTAAGATTTTTGAAAAGTCCATGAACTTGCAGCTGTCAAAGTACATCAATGACAACAATTTGCTAGATGACACACAGTTTGGCTTTAGGCAGGGACATGGGACAGAGACGGCATTACTGAAAGCCGCGGACGAAATCAGAATAACCATGGACAAGGGAGGAGCAGCTGTCTTAATACTCCTAGATCTCTCTGCTGCTTTCGACACGGTCGATCATATCACCTTGATCGACCGTGTCGCAGCTCTGGGAATAGGAGGAACAGCTAAAGACCTGATTGCTTTGTTCCTCGCCAATCGGCCGCAGACTGTCAGAATGGGCAATTTCACCTCCCGAACCTTCTCTCTCCCCTGTGGCGTTCCACAGGGCTCCTCGCTAAGTCCGACGCTTTTTAACATCTATGTATCGGACTTGGCGAGGGTGATAAAATCCTATGGCATTGCCCTGACTACATACGCCGACGACACGCAACTGGTGCTGTCGGTGTACAATAACGGAGCTAGCGTGTCAGCCAACTTCCAGGAGGGCATGAAGGCAATAGGCTCCTGGATGTCATCAAACTGCCTCAAGCTTAACTCCGACAAAACGGAAGTGATGACATTCGGGAGCTTGAAACCAGCATGGTCCCCACAATGGTGGCCACCGGTGCTGGGACTCCCCCCCCAACCGGTGGCTAAGGTCCGCAACCTGGGAGTCTTATTCGACAACAAACTGACCTTCCACCATCACGCAAATGCCATTTTATCATCTGCATTTCATACACTCAAAAAGATCAAGAAACTTCTTCCATATCTACCACAGTCAGCCGGTAAAACACTTATCAGTACTTTAGTGTTTTCAAAAACGGACTACTGTAACTCCTTGCTTCTTAATGCACAAGAAGGAGTCCTCAATAAAATTCAAACTGTTCAAAATGCGGCCGCAAGAATTTTACTCTCTATCCCCAAATTCGCATCAATATCCCATCACATCAAAGAGCTCCACTGGCTACCCATCAGGAGCCGAATAAAATTCAAGGCTCTTTGTATAGCCTACAAGACTCTGAACTATCCAGGGCCTAAGTTCCTAAAAAAGGCTCTCCATCCATTGGAGCACAGCAGAACACTTCGATCCTCTGCAACCTTTCTGCTGTCTGTCCCTCGGACAAAAAAGCCACTTGGGGAGATAGGTGTTTCACTACAGCTACTGCTAAATTATGGAACACCCTCCCTTTGCATATAAAAGCGGCCCCCACTCTCATTAAGTTCCGAAAGAGCCTCAAGACGTGGCTTTTCTCCTCTGTTTAAATTCCCTTAAAGAGTAAGGAGTTCTCTGAACGCCAGCGCCGAGACACCTGCTTAGGTATTTGCGCGCTTTAAAAATAGCAAAAATAAATAAATAAAATAAAAGCTTTATGTGGTCCTTTGATTGTAATCATCCTCAAAAAATCCTTCTTTTTTTATTAATTACTGTAAACAAAGTGATTGTTTGGTTATATCCGAGAGGTGGATAGAGCCAGGACGCAATGGTACTGGGAGCCACCGGCAACGCCTTTACGCTGGAATGGCTAGTCTACCATGCCTGGTACTAATATGGGAAAGGCCGGGGCAAAACTACAACTGCCCGCATGAGGGTGGGAGCGGCACATGTCTGAAGCACAAGGTCATAAGCCTGGGCCACCGTCTTGCAAACCCTTACCCACAATGCCAGCAGAACCAGCTATGCATGGTATCTATGCAGGACCACGTGGCTCCCTATGAATGGTGATGCTGACATTCCCACCCCCATCTTCCATTAGAAGGGGGAGGTGATAGGAGACCTGCTGCACAGGTGTCTGGTAGCAATTGAGACATGAGAGTGAGAGGCCACCACCATGAGGGAAGCTGCAGTGCAAGGCTCCCCTCACACTACTTACAGCAAAGCCATCACCTCTCCCAGTGTGCCCAGCTGGGTTCCTGTTAAAGGATTTCCTGTAATAGCCACCTTCATTTACTGCATTGTACAGCCTTATGCGAGTGCCTGAGGCGCACACAGTGCACCCTGGTAAGAGGGTGGCCCCCTTAGTGCTGCATTCTGGCACAGTCACAGCGCTTTAATCACTGGGGCCACCCAAAGGAGTCCCCCCATTTCCAACGCTCTCCCTGCGTATTTTCCGGTGCCAAGGGTACTGGGGCCAGGTACTTATACCTGCCGCAACCAGGTGTTGACCACCTTGTTCCCCTACTGGACCCCCCTGGAACTCATGTTCGTTTGCGTCATGTCGGTTATATAGATGGGGTCAGATTTATGTTCCCTGGCGCATCCCTGCAAATCAGCATGGATGCGCCAGGGAAGATGTGTCACGCAAGTTTGCCCTTGCGCCACCGCAAATGCGCCGCATTTACAATGCGGTGCATCCTGGCACAAGGACAAGTAGATGCGTGATGCATGTGCCGGCGTAAGGTTGGCACAGTGCTGAAGTTGTGTCGCAAGCGCAACGCAACTCCAGCACTGTTCCAACCTGCCTATCTGTAACGTGGTGCATCAAGCCTTACGCCTGCTTCAAGCAGGCGCAGGGTTTTGACGCATCAGCGTTGGAAAAGTGACTAAGTCAAATCTTATAGATTTTACTGAGTCACTTTCAGGGGCGTTCCTGCGACGGAACGCCCCCCCTGCGTTGAAACGCCCACATGAAACCTGACGCAGGTTTCATGTGGCGCAGGGCTTTACACCGTGACGCATCTCCATAGATGCGTCACGATGTAAATAGGGCGCAAAGTGGCGCAGGGTATACGCCGCCGCTGCGTCATAAAAGTGACGCAACGGCGGCGTAAAAGGGGCGCAAGTCCGATATAAATCTGCCCCAGAGTGTTTCATCCGTTTCAGCTGGTGAGTATGGGGCCCTTGAGGGGTCATTGCTCCTGTCCCTGGTTGACGACATCCGGCCCGTTGGTTCGGGAAAACAATTTTTGAGCACCAGGGTCGATGACTTCAGCATTGTGAGGCATTATGTCAAATGTGTAGTGTGCTCAGCGGGTCTTAACATGAGGTATTGAATGAACTGCCCGAGCGGAGACGTCTGTAGTTTGCCATTTCGGGCATGCATGGGAGCCATTAACGCATTTTCAGGGGAGCACGGCTGGACAGTTCTACCTCTTGGGTATGCTAGCACCAACATGGTTGTGGGATTTAACCCATATGGGCCATACCTACGAATGCACTGCAGCTGCAAGACAGATTCAGCTGCCACCCACAGGGGAGGGATGTTTAAAAGGCACTGGAGTGTGGCATGTGGTCCAGGCAGCCTGATCATGCATTGGCATCGACTGCCATCAAGTTTCGAATTAGAGCAATACCAAGTATGGCAAATCAGGATATATATTTTTATATTTTTCCTCATCCGGCCGGAATAACAGGACAGCGGGGAACATGGGAGAGGTGTGGTTTGTGTCTCTTTCCCTGAGGAGGTGGCTTACGGGGCCAGGTGCCAACGTGCTCATAGCCGTTGAGGGTGGCAAACAGGTGAGCAGCACGTTGCCCGTGTTCCAGAGATCTGACGAGGTGCTTGTTCTGTTCCAGGTCGTGTCCGGGGTCGCAGCATTTGTGCTCTGCAACTTTGTGACCATCAACTTTCCGGGGCCTCTTTTTATTGCTGTTTCCTGCATTAGTGAGATACTGAAGGGCCTGCTCTTGTGGTGATCTCCCTAAGTGGAAATCAGTGACCCCTTGTGGCTCATAATTCGGATGCCCACATGGACATGATTCAAGTCAGTTAGGCTCTATGGGGTAGCTCCATTGGGGCATGCGGTAGCAAGTATTTGACATGGCAAATTTGTGGATAAATCCAGGACCATATATTTCAGCGTACAGGGGCTGGAGCCGGATGTATGTCTGTTTGTCAAAGGATACAGCAGGTCTTATGCGGGTGGACTCCCCTTTCGTCTTCACGAGGGTTCCTCTCAGCCATTGACAAATAGCTTTCATGTGCATGTTGCCCGTCATCATGGGTGACTTTGTGTTTTTCCAGCTACAAAGTGGTACCATCTCAAGGAGCACAGCATAACGATTTATGCCAAACCCCAGGAGTCTTCACGGAAGGACCCTGAATGTAAACGGTGGCGCCCTGCTAGTCCATCAGGCGGTTGTAAGCCTTAGCAACCGGGGGCTTGCCTTGAAACTTTCAACCTCTAAAGAGGCATGAGTAAAATCATGGACAGCTGGTCTATGGTATTTAAAAGAGAAGCTCACCAAATAAAATGGTAGCACCAGTTGAATTGGCCACTGTGCGGTTTGGCTCATCAGGCGGTTGGACAGCTTAGGATACTCATCGCTGCCTGTCCTTGGATCACACGTAAGTTAACCCACAATGACTCCTGCACCGACCTCTGGAACTGACGCCTGCCAAAGCCAATCTACTGGACCTCACCATAAGGCCCGATGCCCTGCATTCTAAAGGTACTGTTTGCGAGTCATCCCAACACTGTAGCTGACCCACGAAGGAGCTGTTTGGATTTGTTGTTAACGACACCGTGATAGCCATCGACTTCAAGGAACTGTATTTTAAGTCTACTTTTTCTTATTGATATTTCTTAGAACTGTATGTTGGATTTTTTTAGTTTTGGTCTTGTTTTGCACAGATAACATATTGGATATATTTCTAAAACTCATGTGATGTCCTTTTGTAGTGTCTTCACTGTATGTTATGCGCAAATGCTTTACACACTGCCTGTGAGATAAGCCTGACTGCTCGTGCCAAGCTACCAAGGGTGTGAGTAGGGGTTATTTTAGAAGTGTGTCCTCTTACCCTGAATAAGGGTCCTGACTTGGACAGGGTAACAACCCGCAACAACCTGCCAACTAGAGACCCCCATTACTAGCAGAAACAGAGTATCATTTGTTGTGTATAAGTTACACTTACTGGAGCAAAATCATACTCTAGGACATTGGCAGTGGCTCCACTCAGCCTAACGGAGTTGCACGATGTTGACTAAAATCCACAAAATCTCCCTTTTGGAACTCAATTTACAATAGTATTTGTGTATAGGGTCAGTTCACACACTGAGATAGCATTTCTAGAAGTGTAATACCATTTTGAAATTCACACAAATAGTAATATATTTTGAAAAATATTTCTGACGCAAACCTCTTTGGGTGTGGAGATCGAAGAATGAATGTGGTTCCACAGTGTGAATTTTCCGTAAGTTTGAGCAAACCTATAAGCATACTTGTTTGTGGATTGTCAAACTTTTTTTCTTGTCCATCCCTACTCAAGGAATAGTTGGAGATTTTCTCCAATGAGTGTATTGGGAATTCTGTAAAAGATAGATACCTTCACCCATGCGAAGAGGTTAGCCTGCAGATTTTATGTCTTTGAATCTGGCCCTTTAAATAGGACCCAGGTGGTGGTGAGATTAGAAAGGATTCATATTGTTCAATGTCTTCTGGCATGGTTTCTAAAGACATCTGTGCTTGGAATTATGAAATGAAAAGAGCTGGTTTTCACGAATTAAATGTGTGCAACCACAATTTGTCCCAGTGTCCTCATTCAGAGGTGAAAACTCCTAATTAAAATAGTCAAAGAAGAATGAAAAGGAGTAATAGACAAAAACTGTGTGAAAATGGCAAAAATGAAGAACTGTAAGATGCAGTGGATGGACACAGAGTGAGAAGAATGACAAGAGACGAATGGATAATACAGTATAGAAAAGTAAACCAAAGGTGGGAAATTGGCGGGCAATGACAAAATGAAAAATCATCATTGTTTTTATGTTCGTGCACCCAAATAGAACTATAAATATGGAGTAACAAGAGCTCACAAGACTAGAAATAGGTAGGATCATAGCTATAGATGTGAGAATGTTTTTCACATTGTTAATTTGTGTCTAACAAATAAAAGCATGAAGCTTGTGAAGTCCTGTGTAAGCTGGGCATGTGCCTGAAAATCAGGACTATGCTGAATATGTTGTAGTCAAAGTCAGACACCTGTCCCATTCCTCATACCTGTCTCATTCAAGTGCTGAGCCACTGCAGAGGAAAAGCTAAGCAAAGTAGGTACATGTGTACAAAATACTTGTGAGTTAACTAAGTCAAAGTTTAACATCCTCAGGAGAAAAGGTAAGTATGGAATGCATTCGCTTAGAAGAAGCATGCTGGTTACCAGTGAAATTGTTTCAGAATACTCAAGAGAAAACACTAAGCACTGTTAGCACACACCTAAAAAATTCCCATGGATTACAAGGGTCAACTAAACTTTGCAAGAGAAACTGAAACACAGGCCTAAGTGAAGGCCAATCAAGAAATTCTTGAAACAATGGGTAGCCAAATTATTAGGATAATTGCAAGTCGACAGCAACAAAGATGTGGAGATGGCTCAAAGGCAGGAGGACAACACTTTAGCTAACTGTGGAGTATGGAGTACTGTGCATGGTGGGGGTGGGTGTCTAAGGAAAGAATAAGTCAACCTTTGACCTTCAAGACAGTGGAGGCAGGGGCAGGGACTTTCAATGGGGGTGTCGGAGTGGCATGGGAAGAAAGCACCTATGATGCACTAGACTTAGGGCCAGCTTGAATGAACAGGAGCATGTCACGAGGAATTAGCACATTACATAGGTGCTCATAAGGACTAGCATCAGCTTGGGCTATAAATGTTAAACTGCTTTGGATTCTCATTCAGGGGAGGCGTGGGAGTGGCACAACGAGGTGAAATACTTTAATTTCTCCAGTTTTTTTGCTCTTTCCATTGTATGCTGCATTCTACAGCACACGTAGTAGGAGCAAAACAACATTAATGATTGTGTTTGTGCAGGAATGTGCCCCTTTCTGCACAACAACAATCATCCCTGCAATGCAGGCACCCTTGCACCATGGCGCAAGGGTGTCTGTGTTGGAGCACGGTTGCTGTTTGTGCGCCAGCACAGGGGATAAGGACAGGATTGCGCTGTATCTTGTATATACAGCGCAGTCCTGCCCTTTTATTTAGACACAGGGCAGCGCAGCAGGAAGGTTTGCTGTGCTGCCATCCTTCAAAATATGGTAAATGAGGCCCATCATTTTTGCTATTGAAATCTTCTAATCGGAGTGTTTCTCACTGAAGAAATGGTTGATATATTTGTCAATATGTCTCTAAAAATGTAGCCTGTACTTCTAAAGAGGTCTGCACATTGGCCTGCTGGATTTTCTCTAGGTAACAATTAGAGAGCACAGAACTCAGAAGTCAGTCTTTTTATCTTCAGAAAAATTATGAAAATTTACAAGTGCACATAGATCTTCACTGGTTGTCAATGAGGCAGGGAAGGGATTTTAATCCAGATTGCTTGATTGCATAAAGCCTTTGACAGCCCAGCTCAGTCCTCTACCAGCCAACTTCTGGCCTTACATTCCTGGGTGCCATCCTTGTGTTTACTAAGGGTAGACGTTCTTGATTCAATAATTCAGGGCAGGTCAAGTCTTACTTGTGGCCACTCTTTTCATGAATTAGTCAAACTCACCTAAATGTCATGTACCCATCCCAGTGCTTCTTGTAAGGAATCCTTACCTGGAGCAGCTTTCACCACGTCCTGCGGTGTTAATCCAGCTAAAATGAAAATAACACTGAGTCAGAAAGACAAATGGAGGGCTCATCAGCAGGGCAATGCAATGGGTTGTCCCACCCTAGGCAACAATATTTTGTCAGACTCAACCACTTGCTGCTTGGAGGGGAAATCCGCTGCCTCCTTCCCCTGGTGCCGTGGTTGCGTCTCGCAGTGTAGGACTGAGTATCCTAGGGTATTTTTGTCACACTATCTAGCACATCTTGAACAACTGGTGAGGGCACAGTCATTTAATGTTTGTCTTGGGGTGCTGGCATGCAGTGGCTATAGTTTATGCCCTAGGGCTCTCTGTGTCAACTTCGTGCCTTGTTTCTATCTTGTGCAGTCTTCTAGCCAATACTATAACAGAGCCAAGTATGACAGTAACAGGAATTTCATGAGTCGTGTGCTTTACAAATACATGTTATGTTATATTATGCAGGGTCCGACTGGTCATAGCAGGCATCAGGTTTTTCCCTGGGAGACTGGAAGGGTGGGGGCCGATTTTGCAGCAGAGGGGTCGGTTTTTAGGTCTCGCTGGTGTAGGCTGCGCACATGCGCAGTCTCGCTGGCGAGATTTAACGTTTTGGGGTATTTTCAGTAACAGGCTTTAAGCCCCGCCCCTCTTTTCCATTGGCCGGCATCACCGTTTATGCTAAATGTTGGCCAGCCATTGGAAAAGAGCTGATAGTGACGTTTTCGGCCGGCTTTTTGAGCCGTCCCATATGGACGGGCTCGTCTGCCTTCCGTGCGTCGCGAAAGGTTTCTTATCTTTATGGGTCCAAACACATGGCCCCATAAAGATAAGAAACCTTTCAGCAGGCGAGGCCGTCCAAGTGGAACACCAGAAAAAGCCAAAGAAAACGTCATGGTGAGCGCTTGTTAATGAAGTGGTCCAACATGTGCCGCAGCTGAGATACCACAACAGCAATAGGACGGCATTCCGAGCTGCCAGCCAGGACGCAGCCGAAGAGCTGCTCCGCAGTAACCACAGTGTGGGCAGCCGAGGGCGGATTCAAGTGCCCGCCTGAAACATCTGTGCTCAGGATCGAATGCCAACACCTCAGTGGCGATTACAGTCTGCAGGGGTCTTGTCACGGCGGCCCCGTGTGGAGGCTGCTCTCTACACATGTCCCTCGCCGCTCCCACCCTGTGTGTGCTCGAAGGGAGCCCAGTGTGCGCATCCCAGGGCGGATTCAAGTGCCCGCCTGAAGCATCTGTGCTCAGGATCGAATGCCTTGGCCTTGGTGCCAACACCTCAATGGCGATTACAGTCTGCAGGGTCTTATCTCGGCAGCCCCGTGTGGAGGCTGCTCTCTACGCGCGTCCCTCGCCGCTCCTACCCCATGTGCGCTCGAAGGGAGCCCAGTGTGCGCAGCCTGGTTTCCGGCGACCACAGGACAGGTCGGTCAGCTGTAAATCTTCAGTAGCTCGGCTAACAAGACTTCCTTCTGACACGTGGGTGACCGAGAGCAGTGCGCATCAAGGTCCATAAATGTACTCCAGCATGACAGGAGCCTTCATCCGACATCTAAGCCACAACCCTGTTCACTCTGCCCGGTTCATCAGCGGATTTTGGTAGTCGACGACAATTGACACTTCCGTCTGACTGCAGTAGTTTGTGCCCTCATGTTCGTGAATGCATTCACCATATAAAAGTCAGTGTTCCTCATTTGGAGTAGAAACAAAAAATATACCAGCTGGGGGGCACGGAGCTACATATGTAAAAACTAAACACGGCCGTCCATTAAAGTATACCAGATTTTGTACTAGGCGTTAACTGATAGTCTCACGAACTTTCAAACACTTACTGAGCTGTAAAAATGGTAACCAACAGCACTAATGTGCAGACTAATTTCCTTTCAACTAACTGTACATACAGTCCACCTGGATAATGTCCACGCACACTTCTTTCAAAGACAGTCACAACAGATCCTCCAAATACTGCTTGTAAATATCTGGATGGTAGGAGCTGCGAGCAGGTCTTTTCACTTGCAAGATGGGTGAAATGGTACCATCAAAGTCAAGATACTGTCCTCATTTAATAACGTCCAGCGCTGAGTGCTTCTAAGAGTGTAATAAGTGACTGCTTGGGTATCAAAGTGCTCTTGGATCTTCTCTAGCCAGACAGGTGACTGCTTGCACTTTAAACTGCCCTTTTCTATCCTAATCTGGATATGAATGTAATCTGAAGCAACAACATTGCTCACATGCTCTTATCTGCACAGATTACTCTACCGTGGTATCATCTTAATCACATTAATTAGCTTTAATCTGTGCCATAATCGCAGTTATCAGCACTTAAATTTATTATACATAAGAAGATACATTAGATTGATAGAATTTCTGTCTTTTTCACTCGATTCCAGTCTTCCAGACACTGCTTCATGGATATCCTTGGAAAGGCCAAGCCTTGTCAACAGAATTATACTACCTACTGCTTTGAAGCCCTATGCTGGGTTCACAAGATTGCCAGGGAAGTGTCCACTGTACTGGTAAATAGCGATCTTCCAACCAATTTGGCTGCAAAGAGCGTATGTTGCATTTTGGACAAACATATTCCTAGCATCAACTATCACTGCTTTTTACTAACTGCAATTGCTGAAAGATTCACTAAATCATTCGTACATTTAACTACAGTTATTATGGTGGGGGTGTCATTTTCTACGTTACGCCAACTCCTGTTCTCGGAGACTTCTTTCCAGTGGGAGCAGTCAATTCTAAGCTGTGTGCAATGTGGGGGCCGCCTGATATTTTGCGTTAGAATGTGTGACCGCACTTGAGTCTTTCAGCAACCACTCCACTTTACATTGCAAGTGGCTCAGTAATGCAATTTTAAAATCAATACTACCTGTGCGACTACTCCGGAACACTTTACGCCTTCTTGTTTCATGCAGATACGCTTTATAGCGCAGACAAAGGACGGTGAATCTGTGTGAACCGGTGCTATTCTTACTTTTTCTGAGCAACACGATTGTGACCAATTATACATTGATTGCCAATTACCCCGCAGAACCTCGGAATTATTCACCACTGAACTGTTTCAGGCTGTGAGAGGTCTGAGCTCAGCGCCACAATTGAGGTGTCCACTAACAGCCAAAGTGGGCTGTGCCCTGCCTCGGATTACAAAGTTTGCCGTCTGGACAGATCTTCTTATCCGTCATACGTCTGCTGCACTGGTTGGTTTGTCTTCCGGTCCCATTTTTGGACCCCGTGGCAGGACTGGGTGCATTCCTGCTTCCCGGCACATTCTGATGTACCCCGAGCACCCCACAAAGCGTACCCTTCAGCCACCTCCTTCATCTATCAAGAGGTGCAGGCCCTTCTTCATGTAGTAGGTGAATCCATCTACCGCATAGGTAACCGGCCTTTCAAGGTGTAACAACTATGCACAAGGTACCTCTTAATCAGTGCACCTTGAGGGACTACTGTTAATAAAACACGGACAATAAGCACCTGTTTAGCCACGCAGTGGTCTGGTACCAGCATGCACTTGTAAAACAAATAGGATAGCGAGGGGGTAAATTGTGTCCTGCATAAAAGATCTAATTTGACCCGAGACGAGAAATTCTACATTGGCAAAATAGGATCCTGCAAATAATTTCATTTAGCTATATAAATCAAGTTGATTTAAGAGGAAATAAAACAGTGGAGTAAGCATGTAGGCCCACCTATAGATACATGGGTGGTTCTAGCAACTCTAAGATCTCCGTAAAGGACTAACAAAACAGTGAGAACAAAAAAGCCATAATTCGCACAGTCCAGTAGCACAAAATCATATTTTGCCACAATTTATGGACTGCTCAAAACAAATGCGAATATGAATGGCTTTTTTTTTTTTTTGATTTTGCAAATTAGCTCTAGGAGTCTGTCATACGAAGAATCAGGTTAGGTGTATATTCAGAGTAAAGTGTGCCCTTTCAAATGCCAGAATCTTTTCAGTGTAAATGGGCAGCAACTTAAAACAAGCATTGACAATGCAATAGGTCTCGCCTTTGATTAGGTTAAATCCATTTGCTTTGCTAATGGTATAGTATAGCAAAGCAAATGGCTTTAACTTAATGAAAGGCGAGACCTATTGCACTTTTAATGCTTGTTGTTACTGGGGGCCGGTTTTAGCAGCAGTGCTGCTATATCAGCCACCAGAAACAAAAGCAGCTGGTGGGCAGGACCGTCAAAATTGACAATAATAATAATAATCCACATTTGTAAAGCGCAAACAATCACCCGTAAGGGTCTCTAGGCGCTGGGGGCCGTCGGGAAGATTAAGCAAGCTATTGCCTAGAATCACATGGTGCTGGGCTGATCTGCCGCCGGTGCCGGGGATCGAACCGTGATACCCAGATTCCGGCGTCAGTCACCCTGGCCGCGGCGCCACACCTCTTCAAGGCTGCTCTGGGTTCCCAGTCCGGCCCTGATGTTATGAGTCACGTGCTTGCTCAGCAAATATTGATGCTGCCACTGCGCATCTGGGTTGGGTGGGAGTTCGCACATGAACCCATAAGGCTTTTTGAAAGATAAAACAACACTAGAGTTTAGTAATCGTTGGCATTGATTGCCGTAAGGTTATCAAAAATAACTCTTAGAACTTTATAATGTAATAACTTTTATAACATTTTATGTTTATCCAAGAGCCATTCTCCTACCTTTTTTGAGCTTGTAAATGATGTGTATTTTGCTGGTGCAGTTGTGCCTTGAAATAGTGGCCATCAGGTGGTAACACCCATTACTGTCTTTATTTTACCAGTGCATTTGCCTGAAGGGATGGCATTTTCATGGGTAAGCTACAATCAACTGATTAATGAAGTGTTAGTGCCCCTTTGGTAGTGGGGAGAGTGAGGGTACCCCACAGCCACAGGCACACAGTCACTATGTTCTTTACCAGGATGGAACATGGCATGTTTTAATTAAGCAGTTTGACAGATTCCCAAATCGCAATTTTTTGGTGAACAGGAGCCCTACATGACAGCGGGGACATTCCCCCTTGAGCTAAGGGATGGAACCACACCGTTCTCCCTGAACCACATACTTCCCATTCCCCACTGTTGCCAGTCCTTGGGCGATGGATGATGTGAGGAGGATATTGTGTTTTATTGTGGCTTTCCGAGCTATGGCTAGCCCTGAGTGGCAGGGAGAAGGCATTCCTGCTGCCTGAACTGTAGTTCTCTTTGTACGCAGTGCTTAATTTGAGCTGGTATTCAGCACCGGCACTTAATTCTCAACACCTACACTTATGACAGTTCACCACATGGTGACACTGTTTGTTTATTTTGAAGTGAGGACATCATCAGTGTTGAATAATTCAATATAAATAAAAAATTGATAATTCCAGCGGTCCATACTATTTTTATAGGTTTGTGTGACCTGAAATAATTAAATGTCTCACCTGTAAGAGTATAACAGTTAGTTGTTGTGTTGGTACCATCATTGGCGGTGCTGGCTCAAGAAATAGGTGGTACTAGCAGCATTGGCCTTCTGAGAAGGGTCCTGGCATTTACTTTCTTATAAGTACAGTAATTCAGTAAAAAAGTAAAACAAGGTCGGGACTCTTTTGTCGTACAGGTTATACTTTCCCAAGTAAAACAGTGAGGGACATATTCTCAAGGCGATATCGCTGCGTTAGCGGCACTTTTCTAAAGCGGCAATATTTTTATCGCCTTATTCTCAAGCTGTCGCTAACAGCCGTTAGCAACAGTGTTTAGGCAGAAGCGTCTGTTTTAAAGATCACCACTTCTGTTACTGATAATTATATGCAGGAGAGGCGTTTCCGTGCAAAAACGCACGCAAACAACACTACTCCATATTCACAAGGGGATCCTTGAACTTCTGAAGACCAAAAAAACTGTCTCTGACTGCAGTTAGAGCCAGTAACTTAAGACCAGAAAATAGCTGGTCTTAAAAATGGGGATAACACTTGGGGCCACATCTCAGCAGGTTTTTGGGGCAGGACAGCGCTGCAAGCAATGTTGCAGTGCTGCCCTGCGACAAAACTACAGTGCAGGAATGCGCACCATCAATAAGATAGTGTGCATTCCTGGGCCCCAGTAATGAAAAGTGTTGCAGTGCTGCGACAAGACAGCGTTGCAACACTTCTCACTACGCCCTTGTTGCGACAGCATGGATGCGCTGTGTTCACTGGACAGCGCTCCATGACGCAAGTAATGACAGATACATCAGGAATCCTGACATATCTGTTTGTGCTAAAGTCACGCATTGCTGCAGTCGTGTTACAAACATGATGCAACTCCAGCAATGCATGGGGTCAGCCCATCCCTGTGGCACTGTGTCACTCTCATGCCTGCCATCAGGCAGGCAGGTGGCACTGACGCAGTGTCGTCTATCAGGGTTGCCCGAATGTCGGCGCTGTTGGGAATCCATCGGTGGTGGTTGTGCCCTGCTGTGTCATCGCGTGGAAACAATGGTGGAGTGTTGGTGCAGAGGGAGTTCACAAGATGTTCTTCGGCGGCCTTGATCCAGCTGCAAGGGGTTGCAATGATGGCGGGTGGCATCCGGTGGCCAAGGTGAAGACGTGATGTTACCAATGATTGTCGGTCCAGGGGAGTCCACAGTTGCGGCTGTAGTTGAAGTTCCTGCTGGTGGAGGTGACGTGCTCGACCATGTGTTCTGCTATGTGGCTTGTTGAGGTGACCTGCTGCTTGCGTCTGATGTAGGCGACCTTCCCCAGGAAGGGGTTGAGTCCTGGTCACAGGGGTTGTCCAGGTGGAACATGAGTTCACCAAGTAGAATGTCGTTGGTGGATGGGAGACCCTGGTGTGCAATGAGGTCTACAATGGTATTGGAGAATGGGGAGCCATGGCCCGAGGGCCCCTGCAGAGTATGTGCTTGGGCTTGGTCCGGATCTGGGAGGTGAGGTGGTCCATGGTCACCCTTGGGTCATTAGAGTGCGTGGTCAGTCGGAATGTGCTGCTGTAGGTGATGGCAATACCTCCTCCGTGATGGTCAGCGTGCTCCTTGCTGGTGTTACTGCAGCTGTCAGTGAGCAGAGGTTGGTCCTGACAGGCGAGGGGACATCCAGGGTTGATGGCGAGGAGGGTGCAGGTGCCGAAGTGGTGGAGTGTCCAAGAGGAAGGCTTCTTGGTGCTGAGCATGGACCAGGGGCAGACGGACGCAAACGGCGTAGCCTATGGGTTGACTTTGGCACGGGAGTTGACCAGTACAACACAGGCAGTACATCGTTAACAACGCTACTCCGACAACACAGGTGCCTTTTGCATCGCATTTGAATACAACGTACTGTGAGGTCAGTAATGGGGTAATTTAAAGTTTTTCTGGTGGTTAGGGGTTTCGGGGGCAAAATACGAAAATTGGGGTGTGTTTTGGGGTAAGATCTGAAAATTGGGGTGTGTTTTGGGGTAAAATATGAAAATTGGGGTGTGCATTTGGGTCAAATATGAATTTTCGGTGTGTTATGGGGGCTCAAAAAGGAATTCCAGGGTTCTCGGTTTGGTTTGGTGTGCAAAGGTAGGTTTTGGGTTGCACTCACTGATGCGGGTACAGTGATATTGATGTCTCCGCTATGCAACACCTACTCTACTGTTGCAATGTGCTTAGCATTAGTATGCATGGGAATGGAATGCGATGTTATGGCATGCGTTGCAATCACGTATGTGCCTTTGGCACACAGGTGGTACGCCCACTGTGCATGGGTGCACAGCGGCTGCCATTGAGAAGTGCTTGGGGGAATTGACAGCTGTGAGGTAGCAAACGCTGGAAAGAACACTGGATGGGGCATGGACGAGGGGATGTGTGTGTGAGCAGGTGTTGTGAAAAAGCAATTAGGGAAGATGTACCTCAAAACCGGAACACGTTTCTTCGTTGCTCCTGCTCTCCTGCATCTGCTTCTAGGAACAGGAAGTAGGCATCCAGGCTTCCCCCCCTGAGCCAATCACATTGCTGCTATGTAGCGGTGGGATTGTTAATTGGCAACAGGACAAGGCATGCAGCCAGGGACTGGAGGGGTGGGCATGTTCTCCATGCAGGCTGTAATGCAGCCTTCATTATGAACAGGAAAGTGTGCATGGCTGCTTTGGGCAGCCTGAGTGGGCTGACCAAACAGTCATTGCGCACTTGAGTGGGCATGCCAATCCGCCCATGCCTTGCCCCATGCTTGGAGCAGTCCTACCCACCCTCCCACCCGCAAGGGAAACATAGCACGGTTACATCAGTAAGTTATCATCATGTGAGATTTTTTCCTCCGCTGCACTGCTTCAAAGCAGTGGGGCGATGCTCTTCCACAACAGCGGATGAGCCGACACCTGGGGTGCGTCTTCTATGTGTGCTAGGCCTGGGGGAACTTGACCCCCAGGCATCCTGAACTACGTGTCCCACCTTCTCCTTACCTGGACATTGACACCATGGCACAATCCGCTGCACTCTCTCCAAATCTGTGACTCAGCAAGCAGGAGCCTCAGCCAGGAGGGATTTCACAAGCCTGGGTACAGAAGTCGTGGCCAAATCTGCTAGTGAACCTCCTGATGCAGTTGATGCAGCAGGGCCCCCTTAGGTGTGAAGTTGCAGCGCTCCCACCACACAAGTTCAGCGCAGATCAGGGGCCTCACCCTCCACAGCGTCCGGCCAGCCCAACATCATCTGGCCTGTGATGCAGAGAGGCGGCATCCACATGTAGTGGTGAAGTGGTGGATTGTAGTATGCGATGCAGACCTCCCTACGTTGGTGCGCTGAAGTGCCTCTAATATTGACAGCTCCAAGGTGCGCAAGGCGGTCTTCTCACACAGGTCAGCAACATGTCTCCATGCGACCTTCCAGACTTCACCACCAGGTACAGGCGATTGTCCTGCCTCAATATCTACAGCTCATCGACTCCACAGCTCCTCTGCAACCCACTCCAGGCTACCGACGCAGGTCCAGCGAGGCATCCAGGCTCAAGGCGCAGGTCCAGTGAGGCATCCAGGCTCCAGACGCAGGTCCAGCGAGGCATCCAGGATCTAGGTGCAGGTCCAATGAGGCATACAGGCTCCAGATGCAGGTCCAGAGAGGCATCCAGGCTCCAGAGGCAGATCCAGCAAGTCATCTAGGCTCCAGGCTCAGGTCCAGCAAGGCATCCAGGCTCCAGAAGCAGGTCCAGCAAAGCATCCAGGCTCCAGACGCAGGTCTAGCAAGGCATCATGGCTCTCATCCTGGTCATCCTGGATGTTGGCTGGCTTCCAGAGGGTTGTTGATGTTTGCTGCACTTGGCCCAGGCTGCTCCATTCTGCATTTTTGCGGTTTTTATACCTTTTTAGGTCTCGCCTGACCCAGCGCATGCGCTGTTCTGGCGAGGCTTTTAGTAAGAGCTTCAAAAAATGCTACCATGGCCGGCCTAGAGCTTGAGTACATGTGCGCGGGTGCGCGCTTACGAGCAGAGGCGCCATATGGCTTTCCTCGTCATGCTCATTAAGCGCATCGCTCGCCGCGCTTGATTGGGATCACTTTTGCTTTGCCTCTCTGCTTTGCACGCGCTTCAACTCCCTCCCTCACCACAGAGCGCACTTTGCTCGCGCTTCAACTCCCTCCCCTCCCTCACCACAGAGTGTGCCTTTCAACTTGTTTTTCTTCTTTCCTTTTCCTACTGTCTTTTTCTCTTGCATTGGTCTTCTCACTTAAACTACTGTGCTTCAATGCTCTACACTGATGTTAAAACGACCGCACAATGTCCGTTGTGTTCCCTTCCTCTTTTTCTATAGTTTCTTTTAAACCACAAACTCACCTCTCCATTCCCCTCCCTCTAATGCCTTATCTTTCCTTCTTTCCTCTCCCATCACCTGCATGGACCGGACCTCTACACATATGTTTAATGTCCAACTATCCAGCCATCGCTCAGTCACCACGTAAAGCCATTCTCCGCCCTGCCCTCCCTCCCCTCGTCCCTCTAGAATGGACTACACAACCTGAAACAAGCTGTCACCAACCGGCTAGTATCTAGTTCTTTCGTACCTAAACCCCGCACACTTTCAGCTGGACGCCATATGAAACACCTAGGGTTCAGACAGAGACACGTGTAGAATCCACAGCCAATCAAATCCTCTGAATTCTACCGGGGGCACTAGGATTGGCTCAGGTCCCTCCGATGCTCGAATTCTAGGACACCTTACATATTAGCAGCATTCCTTGACAATTCACTGAATATGTACAGACGTGGGATTGGTCGTTACGCTGCCCAGACGAGCTAACATTATTGCCAAATGATATGAGTTAAAAGAGTAACAGTGTACAATGGCTATGAGGGTGAACTCACAGACTCTGTAAGTATACAGGTAGTCTCCGTAATCATGGTTAGGGGGGCTATTCTAGTACAGAATTCATCTAAGTTGCCAAGCAACTCATGGCAATAAGAACATAACACGGAGCACAAAAATCCTATAGGTTAGGGTTATTTTTATTTGAAAGTGCATCGTCAGTTAGTAGCGAGTTATTGGGTGAATGGATGCGAGAAAACAGCAACGGGGGAGCGAGTACATTTGTGTCTTAGTGTAAAGTACGACGATTAGTTGAATGACTGGAAGGTTGGATGAACGGGTGAGTGAATGGATGGGCGTCTGGATGGATGCGTAGTTCAACGAGTAAACGCTTCATTAACGAGGGTGTGCACAGCTCAATTAACTGGGTGTGCATGGTCAAATGAATTGAGTAATGCCTGTGTAGACAGCTGAATTTGTGAGTGCTAGTATGGCGAGTCAGTGCATGCTAAAACATTTGCATGAAAAACAAGTATTTACAAATGTAGTAGGTTTGGCAAGTACGTATCTCTCCTAGATTTTAGCAATAGGTTTGGTTTATACTACCACACATGTTGTGCATAGTGTAGTACAGAACGAAGGCCCTGGCACCTACATAGGCTACCCACTGATGTTAAAATTTATTAATATGTTTAATACTTGGCAACACTGAGTAAGAATTTCCACGTGTAAACCCACAAAAAATGACACATCTTGTTATTCATTACTTTAATTTGTTTATCCTTCAGCATGTAGTCTTATGTTTCGGTTCTTGATTCCCAGTTTACTTCATCTGCCACGTGTTTTGTGGATAATAACTTTTTCAAAGCTTTGACATTTGACACGTGCTGACATTCATTAGCCTGTATTACGCTGTTATTACTGAATCCTAATCATAATCCCACTCACTACGTAGCAGAGTCACTGCTACATACCATAAATGCTAAAACGTCCAAAAAGTCTTGCAGGCTCCCAAATCGCCGTGACGAGGCAGCAAGACACAAAAAATGCAACCCAGACATCTTGGCTATCTCTTGCTTCGTTGATTTGTTGATTCACTTGTGGAATACTGTGATGTGGTGCCTCCCGTCTTGGCGATTATTTTTCATGCATTTTATATATAATCACTTTTATTGGACTCGTCTTTTCTGACCCAATTTATATTTTAATGTTTACACTCATACCTTGGCACCATCATGCCACAGCTGCAGACAATAAACCAGGAGTGCCCATCATTAAGGTTGTGTCTACATTATTGCTGTGTAGGCACTATAATAGTTTCGTTTTCACGTCTACAGTTGGTATGGTGTCATACAAGTTACCATAACGTAATTTTAATTATCCTTAAGACGTGTAACATTTTAAAGATGGAATAACTTATTGCATATTCAAATGGAGGTCATGTATTGTGTGAAAAGAAATAGGAATACATGCTCATTAGTTTAGATGAGTTTAGAAGACATGAATTTTCTGTTATTTCCCAAAGGAGAGGAGATCCGATTTGAATCCTGAGTTTGGATGGTGGGGAAGTTCATAGCGTGGATGCAAGCTGGAAGGAGCATTACTTCAGTGCTAAAAATGTTTTACATTAACGAATTTTCAACTGAAGAATGTCTTTGCTTTGTAGTCTTTTTAGACCTCCAAACACAATTGTTTCCAGTTACTTTAGGGTGGCCAGACGCATGAGTCTTGAAGCAAGTAATTTTTTTTAAATTTGACTAGGATGAAAGTTGATTTAGTTTCTGGAGGACAAGTATAACAGAATTTTCTGTTAAAAGAAATGCAACGTGTTTCGGTTTTTAGTAACCAATTTGTCAAGGGCTGGACAGGGTGCCAAGAGGGAATCTTTTAGAAGGAAACATGTAAAGCCTCACCAGCACTTTAGTGTAGTGCCGAGACAGTGGGGAGCAGCTATGACCATCTGATTTATTCATGTCAGGTTCTAGTTTTGCAAAGGTTTTATGTTTTTTTTGTTAGGTCTCCAGGATTATTAGGTCGAGCATCAGCGTGCATGCGCTGTCTGCAAGACCTGCAGCTATTAATAGAATGACTTTCTTCCCGCCTGCTACTTACCATATACTTATTCCAGTGTCCGTCTTCTTTACCGCCTCCTGACTGGTTCCTGCAGCTGATATGTCACTTACCTTGAACACTGCAGAGCACCGCCCAAGCACAGTTACCGTACGCTTTCAGGGCATCTCTATTGGTTGAACGAACTCTTTTCCTACTGCTGGCGTTTGCATTGCTACAAGTACAACTCCTGTCTTTGGTGCCCCTGCACCTTGCTACCTTCTGTCTCCATGCAGTGCCCTCTCCCACCATTACCTCATGTCGCTGCTTTAAAAATAAAATGCTTCTATCGACATAGATGCAACTACATGCTGTGCAGTGCCCTACTCCGTGCGGTGCCCTCCCCCAGCATTACCTCATGTTGCTGTTTTAAAAAAAATGCTTTTCTCGACATATATGCAGCTACGAGCTGCACTCCGTGCAGTGCCCTACTCTGTGCAGTGCCCTCCCCCACTATTACCTCCTGTTGTTGTTTTAAAAACAAAATGCTACTGTTGACATAGCTGCAGTTACGCTCTGCACTCACTGCTCAATTATATAGCTGCGGTTAGCCAATTTCTTAAAAACGATGTGCCATGCCGTGAATAGGCACATCGTTTATGTGACTATTCTATGTTAAAGAGGAGCACTATAATATTGTCTAACTCCTTATATTGTACGGGCAATCTCTACATGTAGGGTGTGGCTTAACGGCTAGGGTGGCTGACTCTGAAGCTGGGGAAGCGGCTTTGCATCTGGTGGGAGGCTCCATCATCCTTGGATTCTGGGTGAATTACTTCATCTCTAATCAGTTAATTATCTAATTCCGGTTACTAAGACGTGTGAGATCAGTTTTTAATTACTTATATAACTATATTTGCAGAAGGTATGTGCGTTACTATTTGGAAACACTTCCAGAGTGATAAAAGTAAAAAGGCTGTAATGGATTACTTCTGAGTGACTATGGTACGTTTCCGGTGCCAATGTGAAAACATTCTGACCCTTCCTGCAGGTCACTGTGTAACAATGGGTAGGCTCAAAGCCAACTGTAAGTTCTTAGTAAGCAGACAACACGCCTTTTGATAGGCTCATCCTAAGAAGAAAATAGCTCTTCATCTCATTTTTAAACATTGGCTTGACTTTACTAGTTCATTTTAAGCTTTCAATCCAACCATCCTACATGCATTTTCGAAACTTTAAAATAAATTTACCCGAATTATATTTGCTTTAATTGTTCAGGGTCCTACTGATGATTCAAGTGGATAATGCCAGTAGCAATATTCTATCTAGCACTATAAAGTGAAAGTGCTTAATGGCTCCACAGTACTCCGCCAATGGCATACATATGTTTTTGTTTTTGCAAAATGCTCGAGCAGCCATTTCAGAGTGCTAGAGGGAAGGGGACTCAGGAAAGAAGGAAAGGAATCATCCAACATTGGCATAGCCAATAGGTCTCGCCTTTGGGACCTTATAAGTGCTTAGCCATGCAACAGTTGATGTTGTTGCACCAAGGATATTGTGCTGCATAACTAAATACTTATAAGGTCCAAAAAGCGAGACCTATTGGCTATGCCAATTCTTGTTTATATTGGATGTTGACTGATAGGCTATTTCTTGCATTAGAGACATTAGTTTTTTCCCGCTAACGCCGGATTTCCTATCGCCTTTGCACTGATGTTAGCGGCAGTTTTCACCACCGTTCCCTGAAACTATCGCCGGCTAGCGGCGTGTTGTGAATACACCGCTAACACATCGATCATTTCCCGTGCTACACAGCAATAAAAAAAAGCACGCTAAATGCGGTTAGCGTTAGGTTTCGCCGAATGTTGAGAATATCCCCCTGAGTTTGTTGGACAACAAAAACATCAAGATTTGGTCAAAACTGATTTATAGCACACCCTCAGGTTATGTGGGCCTAAGTCTTGGTAGCTCACAGTGCACCTTCTGTATTCCTAACCTGACAAGGTAACAAATGGATTGAGCGACCTCAGAATATGACAACCCTGACTCCCCAAGGAAATCTTGATAACAGATCTAAAACCTTTTTGTTTGGTTACTTATGCATACCCAAAGAGATACACAAGCAATGCTAAGCAAGGCGTTTCAATATTTATTGAAGCATTGTGATTTTTGTAAAAAGACATGCTGCAATATTCAATAGAAAGGAACAGAATAGCGTAATTAGCATTTTGCGAATAGTGAAGAAAATGAACAGTTCAACCTTTATGCTATAGCAGTGAATATATGATGGGATATAAGTACTGTAATTTACTGTACTCCTACCTAGCACTACCTAACAAAGTATGCCTAGGGTGGGTGAATCTACCAAACATTGTAGGATGATCTAATTCCCCATTGCCTGTAAGGAAGTGTTATCAGAGTGCCGGTCTATATGCAGAGCTGGGCATCCTTCCTCCAGAGGTAGACAAGAATCAGCTGGGCTCAGTGCTCAATTTGAGCCGGTGGTTTCCAGTGCTCTGCACAGGCACTTAATTCTTGGCAGCGGTGCTTGTGACAGTCTGCCACATGGTGGAGCTGTCTGCCAAATTTGGGAATGAGCACAATAACAGCTATTTATAAATTTGATATGCATTAACAATCACTAATTCGTGTCACCCAAGCCATGCTTATAGCCTGAAATAATCTGAATTATCACACTATGATGGCTAGTAGTTGTGTTGGTACTGTAATTGGCACCGCTGACAGGGGCAATGGATGGTGCAAGCTGCTGTGTCCTCCTGACGAGGGTCCTGCCAATTATTTTATTACAAATTAACCACTGGCTGGGCTAGAATTCCAGCATGTAGCGACCTCAGTGTCAGCAAAATGTTCCTCCCGCTAAACAAGGAGGTGATTCTGTTTATATATTAAACATCACCAATGCTGCTATGTCTAAGCCCCAGTTAGGCTGCTATTGTTTATTCTATTGTGATAACTCTCTCGCCGAGCAGACAAAAATAAGTGACAACATTTTGCATAATGAAATTAGCCCTTGTACTGAATATTCAAGGTAGATGATATTATGCTCATGAATTGGAAATGTAAGCAAACGCAATTTCAGAGAATATTATCCTGTACAGACACGCAATGAATTGTGTGTCAAATGTCAATGTTCAGTGTTTAAGTAAAAATGTCTAGTTTAAATGTGAACCTGCAAAATGGTGCTGTTCTCGCTTGAACCGAATGTGACCACATGACACTCTCTCTGAATTCAGGAAGTGAAAACATTTGGAATTTCACTGGAGATGGTGGAAGAGGCTTTACGTTTGACCATTCCTTCTTTTAAACACACAAACCTACAGCTTTCTATGCTGCCTTACACCAATGTTACGTGCAATAAATTCTTACCTGCAGCTAACAATTTAAGAATGCTTTCTGTCAGGGTTTCTGAAAAGTTTTAAAAAACACTGAACAAGAAATACAATAAAAAAATTATTCATCATGGTAAACCTTAGACAGTTATATTTACTCCAACCCTGGTAACAAGATCACATTTGAAACATTTACTAGTTGCCTAGTTGCCATTCGCACATTTGATGTTCCCTACTCGGAAAGAGATATGCGCCATACTCTATTCAATATCTTTTAATAAATTCTGATTGACAGTAATTCAGGGGGATATTTACTAATTTTTCACGCAATGTATGTCAGCAAGCAAAGTTGCTGCATTAATGCTCCATATCTACTACAATATCTAGCATTTCTGCTGTCTCCTAGCTCTAGTGCACTGTGTGCTGTCAAGCGCCTACGCAGGCACCCTTACACAAAGGGTTGCCCGCGTTACAGGCAGTTTGATTTTTGTGGAGGAAATTATACCTTCCTGCATAAAAACATTCTTTAAAGGCCTCTTTTATGTCTGCTGCAAAACTGATGACACATGGAAAGAGGAAATAGTGAGAAGATATAAAGATATGTTCCTTGTTACACCTGGTTCAAGGAGGCGTAGCATTTTTGTGCGATCCCATGTTTACTTACCCTAGTAAATCTGGGATTGCATCAAACGCCATGGGTGGATGCAGGGTAACGTCTCTGCTCCACTCATGGAACGCCTTCCTGAAACAAAGTAGCAAAAGGCAGCACCCTGAACTGCCTTGCATTACTTTGTGAGAAAATTCTCACACAAAACTGCACAAATCTGATTTGCTTGGCTTTGTAAATCGCAAATAACATTTTGTCTATTCGCTGCACTGAAAAAGTGTTGCATTCACGATGCAAAATATTTGTAAATGTAGGCCACAATTCTCATGCTTTGTGTGCTTGTTCAGCAGCATGCTGGTGCTTGCCTGTACGCTTCTGTGTCTTAGCGGTACACACATTGTAGTGAGGTTGGTGGATTGTCTGCAGACATTGCTAAGTTAGCACAAGCCTGGCTGCCATGCTGCTGATTTTGCGCACGTTACTACACGACTTTGTTTTCACTAAACTCTGCTTGTGCCTGTTCACATAAGAACTGTCTACCTTTCGCGTTTCTTGCGGTTCTCTGTGGTTTTCGTCTGTACATGATGTGCAAGGTTGAAAAACAACATCCCTTTTTATTCTGCTCCGGTCAGCCCCCTGCACCTAAACATAACATGAAGCACAGCTGCACTGCTGAAAATCGAGTGCTTTTAATATTGCATGCATGCATGTTGGAGACACTTGGAGAAAAACATTTCCAGAGAGAAGAGCTGTGCTTGTCCGGAGATGCAAACATTTGCATCTAGACTTGGAAGTATGGGGCCCCCCTGACAAAGCCCAGAGGTCTTCTATTTTTATAATAAACTAGTTCCTAGCACGGGGAGGGTGGCAAGGCACAGTAGGCCCTTTTCCACCAGCTTTATAAAATGATATCCCAGTTCATATTCTATGGAATTGTAACAATGCTCACTATATTGTGTTTATGCATTCTGCTGTTAGTAACAGCACGTGTACTGTATTTTAGAGCACGTTAGTTAAAATAAACATTTTAAACTATACCCTATCTCTGATTACTCATGTTGTTGACAAGTATGAGTGAGTGAGCAAAAGAGTGTTCTTGCTCCCGCGATTTCTGAGAGAGTCGAAGTTACATGTTCTGGGTTGTTTAATCATTGGTAGCTTCGCTGTAGTACGGAGAACGAATGAGACACTATAGCTAGTCGGATTGGGATTTTGGGCACAAAGGTGGGTAGTTGGTACACCACTATACACCGAGGTCCTGGTTTCCTGCGCATGGTTCTGTATATGTGCAGAATGCCTGCAACATGGCACCACCAACGTTTGGTCTGGTTCTTATTTGTGAGACGCTTGAGTAGTGCTTGTGCTTGTCCACATAGCCCCCACTTCTGTTTCCGGAAACAGCTGTGACGGTGTAACCTCCTGTGTTGATGTTTTCATAGGTTCTTTCAAGCTTGATGTTGTTAAAAGTTGTTTTTTATTTCTTAACCCTTTATTGCGCTGCCACGCATTAGGTGGTTGTCTTCATGGCTGCGGTGGATATTGCAGCGCATAGCCGCGTTGCACTCTGACAACATTTGACCGCATATGGAGTGCCAGATGAGGGAGTTGATCTTATCTTTGTGGTAGAAGCTGATCCAGCTCACCACTTTGAGGTATTTTATTCTTGGGTCACTTTTCCAGCGGTAGATGGAACCGATAATTTGTTCCATGAATACACTGCCACGGCCCTTCCTAATGTTTATCAACCCTATAGGAATCTTAAAGCTCCTCTAATGGCATGGCAATGCCAGATTTGGTTTATTGGTGCCCTACCACACCCAGTGACTCTGATCCGTTTAGGCTCTTTATCTATTGATGGGGCCACTTGGCCCGTTTTGGCCGGGTACACCCCACACCCACGTTATCTGGCAGTTCAAGTAACGAAACTCTGCGTGATGCACACCTCTTTGATACGGGTGCACAGATCTGTTGTACGATACATCACACACAATGTTCAGGTGGGACGACCTGGAATTGCTTCGCAACCAGCTGGACCTAGCGGTGTAACTATCAGTCCAGTCATGTGACGGGCAAGCGTCCTCAGTATAAGGGTGATTTACCCTATTGGCTTGCTGAATTTGACCAGTTCGAGGCGGTATTTCTGAATACTTCTCCTGTGAAGAAACACAGGATTTTGATTATAAGTTTGCAGAAAGACTTGATTTCTGAGTTAACCGATTGTAACAATTGGGGTAAGGTGTTCGCAGCAGTATATGCGAAGTGTTTCGGCACTCCCTCAATGACCGTACTCCCCTCCATGATTAAGTGTGTTCAAGATGAGCATGGCCCTGAAGCGGCTGTTGAGTTGGGGACGAGGTTAGTGGGAGTTTTCGAGGTAGTTGCTGATCTAATCCTTGCAAACGTGAAGGGAGATGCGGTGAACTTTCAAGTAGCTAATTCTTTGGCTCTTGTCCCAGAGGATGAGAAGCTATGCGAATTACCGAAAATTATTGCACAGGCTTATAAAACCATTGGCCGCAGTAGTTTGGGAATTAAACCTTTTGCTAAGATACCTCCTCAAATGCAAACACAACAGAAGTCTCAGTCTGATAAAGAAGAGCATCCAATTTTTTCTAAAAAGAATTGGAGAACTAAGAAACAGGGAAAGCAACAACAGAAACAAGGCTTGCATTCTGTGTCACCGATACCTGAAGCTTCTGAGCACACTTATGATTTGCGTGTCCGTGCGAAAATTAGGTCTCCTGACAGGTTACAGGTTCCTGATCAGCGTTCTTCTCGTTCTTTGCAGGAAACATCAGGCTCACAAGCCGGTGGACGGGAACGCCAGGATTGTGGCAGAGGCTTACAATCAAAAGCTGCGACAAAGGAGGGGGTATAGTAATACCTGTAGTGTGTCTGCAGAGGTCTAGGGTCACAAGGACACGAGACCACTATAAAAGGCAGGCAAATCTTGCAATCGGTCTTGTCACTCGAAAACGCATCTATGCCTTACTGCCAGCAAATCCTTTTAGCAGCGCTCTGACTACGCATGTTAGTTGAGCATTTCGTGCATTTTGTACTATTTTTAAAAATCCCGTTAGATATTTTATTTTTTACTTAATTTGTTTTCTCCCTGTTTTTAAAGTGCTGCCCGCAGACTCGCACTCACCTCAGCTTACTCGCACAGTAAAATTGCCAAATCACCGCGTTTTGCGGGTCCTTCTGCCCCGACTCGAGATTGGCGGCCATCTTAGGTGAGGGATTCACGTCCGGTGCCTGTAGTGTGTCTGCAGCGGTCTAGGGTCACAAGGACACGAGACCACTACAAAAGGAAGCCACACCAACGCGCAGCGGATACGCGCAGCGGGACGCCGGATTTCAGTCGGAGTTCACGCCAGAGTTTAGCCCGTCTGCGCCCGTCCACGTCTGTACGGGTCCAGGGGCCACTCATTTTACATTAAACATGGCAGTTTGCCATGCACTCGCAGGAATCTGCTCATATACAGGTGAGGCCTTAAAAAACTTGCGACCCTCTCCTCATGTCAACTGTATTCCCTGCGTTTTACCGATTCATAATTTTAAATGTTCTGGTTGTAATTTTTACACATGTAAAATGACTAGATGTAAAGCGTCGACTCACACTCGAACTCGTGGGAGCCGACGAGCTGCTAAAACTCCACTCACTCGTCCTCCACTCCAATTTTGGAATATCAATTGTAGGTCTCTCTCGAAACATAAATATCATATTCATGATTTTATTATTGATGAGAGGCTGGATGCAATATTTCTTACGGAAACGTGGCTTCAGGACAGTTCTGGCCCGGATGTAGCCATTGCTGTCCCTGACAACTATGTCATAGTAAGGCAAGACAGAGTCTCCGGAATAGGAGGGGGCATCGCTATAATTTGTAAATCTAGCTACGTGTGTAAGCTTGAAGCCTTTCTCCTACCTGGTTGCGAAGCTGCCTTATTTAAACTGGCAATTAACCCTCAATTTACTTTTTCGGGTCTTTTGATTTATCGTCCCCCCGGTAACGCGAGTACATGGACGTCGTCCTTCGCCGATTCTATAGCTCCCTTGCTTCTTAAAGCGGCAAATTTCACCATTTTAGGTGACCTTAATTTACATCTTGAAGACCCTCGCTGTACTCTTAGTACGCATTTTTTAAATGATCTCGAAGTTCTGAATCTATCATTACGGAACTCTGGGCCCACTCATTCTGCTGGTCACCTGCTGGACCCTGTTCTCTCTAATTTACACTTTGATTGCTCTCAAAGTGCTTGTCCGTTGGAGTGGTCTGACCACTTCGCTGTTCATTTTTCCCTGTCCCTTTTTAAGAGTTCAGTCAAGGGTAGCTGTGGTAAGGATGAACTTATTCATCAGTGGGGAAAACTTGATATTGTAGAGTTCAACCAGTACCTCTCCAATACCTGTCCCGATACTAATGCTTCTGTTTCAGAGCTTAATATGGCAGTATCTCACTGGTTTACTAGTGCTATAACTACTTTACTGCCTTTAACACCTAAGCGCTCTAGATTACATCATCCCCCTGCACCTTGGTTCTCGGATGACTTGAAGATCTTAAGAGCCAAGTGCAAGGCACTTGAAAGGAAATGGAGGCATTCCTACTCTGCTTCTTGTAAGGCTGAATACAAAGAAGCCCTGAAGGGGTATCATACCCAATGTAAAAAAGCCAGGGCTGCTTACACTGTGAGTACAGTGACGCAGGCACAGAATTGCCCACATACTCTTTTTTCTGTTGTAAAAAAGCTAACAGGAGCAGATACTGTCCCGACCCCTCCAGCTTTGGAGGAAGATAAATGTAAAGCCATTGCCGAGTACTTTATTGCCAAGGTTGAACGCATATATGACTCTATGAGTTTTCCCCTGACAGCAATTGATTCTCATCTGGCGCAATCGGCTGTGCCTGAATTACCTTCCCCTTTGGTGAAGGTTACCAACTGGCAACTGTTTGATGATATCTCCTTCCTCTCCTGCTTGAACAGCGTCAGATCCGGATCTCCCCTTGATCTAATACCAGTAAGAGTTCTAAAGTTACTGGATCTTGAACCCCGGCGGGTTCTCATGAGACTTCTTAATGCTTCCCTGACTGAGTCTCATGTGTTACCAGAATGGAAGCACGCAATGGTTGTCCCCCTCCTAAAGAAGGCAGGTGCGGACACTTCCAACCTGTCCAATTTTAGACCCATATCCTTGTTGCCTTTTTTTTCAAAGGTGCTGGAAAGACATGTTAACTCTCAGTTAAACCAACTAGTGGAAAGTTCGGAATTTTTGCATCCTTCCCAATCCGGCTTCCGAGCACACTATTCTACTGAGACCGCTCTCCTTGGGGTTACGGAGAGGTTGCGGCACGGTATTGATCGAGGGGAAACATCTGCACTCATCCTATTGGATTTGAGTGCGGCCTTCGATACCGTGTCCCATTCCATCCTTTTAAACTCTCTCCGGTCCCTAGGAGTAGATGGCCCTGCACTTGCCTGGATTGCCTCATTTTTGAGTGAGCGCACTTTACAGGTCTTTTCGGCGAAAGCCTCCTCGGCCATCTGTTCATCGGCACATGGCGTTCCCCAGGGGTCCATACTCAGCCCTCTGCTATTCAACATCTATGTCAGACCCCTGGCTACCATCGTAGAGGACGCTGGGTTGACAATCTTTTCATACGCCGATGACACCCAGATTGTCTTTTCTCTTTCCAGCAGTGAAGGCAACCGTGAATCTGTCTTGAAGAACGGATTATCGCGTGTCGCAGAGTGGATGCAAATGCATCTACTTAAGTTGAATGGCGACAAGACTGAGGTCGTCATTTTGGGAAAGAATAAAGAGTTATGGGGCCCTCAGCACTGGCCAAGTGATATGGGACCCCTTCCACAACCGGTCTCTGTAGTTCGTAACCTTGGCTTTCTTATAGATGATAAGTTATCCATGAGACAGCAAGCTACCAAGGTTGCCTCTATTTGTTTTGCCATCTTAAGATGGCTTCAGAAAATTTTGTGGATGCTTCCCCACTCTACTTAGAGAACCGTAGTACAGGCGTTAGTTATATCTCGCCTTGATTACGGTAATGTTCTCTATCTTGGCGCCGACACCTCTACCTTGAATAAACTTCAGGTGGTGCAAAACTCGGCGGCACGACTTCTCTGTAATCTACCACGGAGATCCTCGGCAGCACAGGCTCTTCGCGATTTGCATTGGTTGAGAATCCCAAGCCGCATAAAATTTAAGGCCCTTTGTTATCTTTTTAAGATTAAACACGGCGTGGCCCCAAAATATTTAAAGAGTCTTGTCCAAACCTACAAACCCAACCGCTTGTTGCGTTCCTCGGCAAATGGCGATTTTGTTGTCCCAAGATTTAAACTTGTAAAAATGGGTGGTCGGTCCTTCTCCCATTTGGGCCCCAAATTTTGGAACACATTACCTATTGCCCTTAAATTGGAAGCCAACTTGTTTGGTTTCCGGAAAAAACTTAAGACTCTGCTTTTTTCATACCCCTATTTGCTGCTTTAGTTGGTTTGTGACATAGTATTGTGTTTTCTTTTCTTCTTGAGTCTATCCCTGGCGCCGGGAAACCCACTGCGGGTAGCTGTTGCGCATTATAAGTTCTAAGAAATAAATGAATAAATAAATAAATACTAGATACCACTCAATATGAGTCCAAAATGAAAAATCTACTCAGTGATTGTAACTTCTATGCTCAAGCATATCAAAATCCAACTTCCAAAGTTATGTCTAAAATTCGACATCTCACTAGACATGCCTTAAACAACGGCCTTATTTGCTCTAAGGAATATGACTATTTAAATCGAGAGGAACCCAAAATGCCTTGCATTTATGGTGTTCCCAAAATACATAAAGATACATTAGACCCTCCACTGAGACCAATAGTCTCTACCATTGGTTCCATTACCGAACCACTCTCTAAATATTGTGATAATGTCTTGAGACCGTACATGATTAATATTCCATCCTATATCATGGATACCAGAGCTATGATTAATCAAGTTGAAAATCTTCCATTTAATCAAGACAGACATACTCTTATTACTCTTGACATCGAATCTTTGTACAGTATCATACCTTAATGTAAAGCCATAGACGCTGTCTCATGGTTCATTGATACATATAACATCAGATGTCCTAAAACTTTTGTCCTACAATGCCTAACAGAAAACACTTTTGAGTTTGGTAACACCTTATACAAACAAATCAAGGGTGTAAGTATGGGGGCTTTGGTAGCCAATATATATATGGCTCACTTCGAAATGAAATACATACATAATGAAATTGCACCTTTCTCAGAATCTGTCACTCGATGGTCTCGGTACATCGATGACATATTCTTTATATGGACTGATTGTGAAGAAAATCTATCCGAATTTCTTCTCTGGCTCAATTTATGTGATACAAACCTTCGATTTACATCACATATTAGTAAAACTCATGTAGAATTCCTAGATATCATCATTAGGAACAACAACAATACACTTGAAGATGATTTATTTGTGAAACCTACGGCACGAAATACATTGCTGCACTTCAACAGCTATCACCCCCGTGTTCAAAGACAGAGTATCCCTTTTGGGCAGTTCTTACATCTACGACGAAATTGCACTAACATTCAAGATTTCGATATGCAAGCTTCTAATCTTAAAGAAAAGTTCCTTGCGAGAGGGTATCCCCACAGACTAATTTGCGAATCTTATAAACGCGTACGGTTCTATGACCGGGATTGCCTTTTGAAAGAGAAAACACTCTCAAATAAAAACCCTTTGGTTTGTATAATTAAACATTCCACTATGAACCACAAAGTTAGACAAATTGTCAACGGAAGCTGGCATATTCTGAACAGTGATCCTGAAATCAAAGAGAAACTTCCCAGACCTCTCTTTGCACATGGTAGAAACAAAAACCTCAAAGACTTAATGACATGCTCTAGGTTTATTGAAACTACGCCGTTTATCCAGAAAACAATCGATGGTTCACGACCTATTAAAGGTACATAAAGATGTTCCAATTGTAAAGCCAATGACACAGCTATTGTTGGTGCTACTTGTAACTATCGTGGACATCTTATTACTCCACACAACTTGTCTAACTGTAAAAGCAAAAATGTAATTTATCTTATGATATGCCCATGTAATGTGGGTTATGTAGGAGAGACATCTCGTACCTTCAATATTCGTTATACTGAACATCCAGATCAGACGAAATACACAAAAAACGTGAAGTTTTTTGGATATTCACCCTTGATACTTTCAAGAACGGATCAAACAGCGAAATCCCATGAGAGAATGCCATCCGGTATAACTACCACTAAACCCTTAGGTTATCTGATTTTTTACATTTAGCATTTCATGATACATCAGGGTCTTATCCTGCCCCTAGAAGACCATTGATTATTTAGATCCGTCTGTCTGAACATTTGTCCCATATCTGGCCATAGAATCACGATCATCCCAATCTCTATTATTGGAGTGACCCCAGTTTTATATAATTCATTACATTGTCAATACATGTTTTATTTTTTGCGCATTTTAGCCGCTTCTTGATATTTCTTTTGTGATCGGGCTGTATTTGTATTTTCATTCATTACATTTTTTTCTGGTGGTAGCTCTATAGACTATCTCGGTATATATACAATGTATATCTCGTTTCATATATACATGCTTTGCAACATGTGGCCAATTGTTTTGCTCTAATCAGCTAAAGTAATGGCCATACATTTACTTTACCTCTTATTTGTGTATACTCCCTTAGAGGCTTTCTTCCGGGACCGCACAGTATACTCATTAGGTCAGCGTTCTAGTCTTCACATAACCTACATCCACACGTATACTCTTTGAGACATTTCCTGTATACGCACAGTACGCTTACGTGACAACCACGTGTAGCAGATACCGATATCTCATTGGCCGTCCCTCCCTTCATAAACATTCTGTCATCATCCGTCATTTCCGTGTCAGTTTGAATAGAAGAGAGGTGTGCGTCAACATATATCGAAGTAAGTAGAACTCCGTATCGTAGTCCCCACAACCTGCTAGCAATCTCGTGACTACTTTGCCTTTATATTTATTAATACCCTAGGATTTTAGGTTTCAGTTTATTTTCGTCTGGTGACTCATGTGTCTATTTCTATGTTACGGCACTATTTGCGTGTATCCTTTGGCACACACACAACATTTCATTTCTTTATACATTTCTCCACAGTTATCTATTATCAGCATCGATTATTGCATTGATGTTTCTATCATCTCATTTCCTTCATCCCCACATAAAGACTTCCATCGTTTTTCATACAGGTAATAGTCGCAGTTTGTTCTTTGATTATACTGGTACAGTTGTATATACCATGATTCTATGTTTACTAGTTGTTTTTCACACTTATAATTCCATCTATGTATATATATTTTTTTTTATATCGAACATTGCTCACTATCTTTATCTTCAATTTTAGCTATTTTTTTTATATTCTCCATTTTAATTTTTTCCTTAAGCTTCAAGCAGTTAGTTACTGCCCAGGCCAACCGATGCAACTTTTGGTAACTCTGGTGACTTAGGATTAAGCGCCATCCATCATTGATTTAACCACTACCATGGAATAATAGATTGCCTAGGTAAATACATCTCTTAACATATTAGATATATCAATTAAACCGGACTAGCGTCCAACCATTTTTGTTTTATTCTTTACAGAAACCCTGAGTCTGGTTGCTCTAAACTACAAAAAGATACTGCATCAAGATCTATTAGATCATTTTTTCACGTTTACATCAGGACCCTTGATATTTGGCAGTACTTACTGTAACATGCCAACTGTAAATTGCAACCTGAGAATTCCCTTCACTCCATGTCCATCAGGGACATAGTAGGTGTCAGATCCATATACTTTATTATGCTCTAGTAATTCTCTGCTGGTGATTTGGACCCCTTAGACACTTATTCAGTAGTACGCACATTGTCTTTTTCCATCTTCTTCACTTTATAGCACGGTGGTCTCTCACTTTGAGACATTCATTCATATTTTAAGTATACCATTACATCTTTAACTCCATTACTATGTCTCTATTCTATTAACTTTTGAGTTGTAAGTATTGGTTTATTTATTTTGTCTTCTGTGGGACAGCCTTATGCTTGTGAACATTATATACTTATTATTGATACAGTGTACTTCACTATGCGATACAGATGTATATATAGATGACCTCCTATATTCTCTACGTAGGTCTCATGACATTTTTAAGACATCGAGTTTATATTTATTAATGTAATCACATTAATTCTGTTTATGTGCTTATATTCGTCTATGTACGCCATTCTTTGTCTTTCTATTTAGGAATTATCTTGGCTTTTTCCTGAAGAAGGCGTTTTAATGCCAAAACGCGCATAGAAAATTACATCCCTCTACCGAAACAATCATTTCTCATTGCTTTATAAGCCAGTATATGTAGTTATTTATCTTTTTCAATATGTATTTAATTTGAAACATTATTCTTTGTCATTATGATTAATTTATGCTGTCTGGTGCATGTTTTTTGTGCCCTGTTTGTATCGTTTCTCTGAACACATTGTCAGATTTGTATTGAAAATAAATAAAAAGATTTAAATAATTTTTATCTATGTGAGAGTACACTGTTTCAATTGACTTGAATTTTCATGTTGATTTACAATTCCACAATTAATTTTTACTGCCTAGATATGTCATTTCGTTCATGAACTATTTCCCTGTTCCAGGAGTACCTATTATTTACAGGGGGCCCTTATTTACACATTAGAGGTCGGGGTGCACCACAAGTACGTGAGCAGCCTCGTCAGACTGAAGGAAAGGGAAAACAAGACGACTTTCCTTGTCAGCGCCCTCAGTTTCAGAAAAATAAAGTTGTGGCTTTAACAGCCAGATGTGCCACAGACGGTGAGAACCCAGCTCCTGAATTTAACATGGACTGTGACTCTGCTCGACAGTGCAGCAGAAGTTACCATAGTGATACAGGCACTGCGTCCATTTCTGGGGGCGACAGCAACTGAAACTTTCATTACAGTTGAAACAGCTGACACTTGAGTAGCTCCCCCAGACAGACCATATGATATAGTTCTTCTAATTGAAGGTGACATTCAACATGTTATTAAAGGGATTTTTGGGTAAATCTATCATCTTCTTATTAAATTTTGTTGGCGAACCCAGATTAGCCCCCACCTTTTTTGTTGAACGCTCCGAAAGGGAAGGAGGTCATACTTCCGAGTTTTTCACGTAACGTCCCCCAGGAGTATGCAGTGGCTTTTGCAGAAGAATGGGTTGTGGTGCTTGCACTGGCACTGCACCGTACTCTTGTGGGCTGAAATCAAGATTCTCCACCCCATAAGATACCATTGCGGTCTATGCCACCGCCTCAACCCCAATATCCCCTCTGGCAGGAAGCAAAGGGTCCCCTATCTGAGATTCTAAGTCAGTTGGAATATCAAGGAGTGATTGAGACATGTGTGTCACCGATGAATAACCCTCTTTTTACCGTTACCAAACCCAATGAGTCGTACCGCATAGTTTTGGATTACCGGCATTTACCCATAGTTCTGCTCTTGTAGACAGTCTTGTTCGTAAAAGATATGAAACAACCCTAGACATTTCCAACAGCTTCTTCAGTCACAATCTGTCCCCTGCATTCAGTCAATGCACAGCATTCTCAGCCGGCAGAAAACAAAAACAATTCCGGTACTTAGCAATGGGCTAAAAAAACAGCCCCGGGGTATTCGCCGCCCGTGTTGTCTCTTTACTAGACAGCATAGACCCAGATGCGTACATTGATGATATTTATCTCATGGACGATGAGTTGTGGCCGCATCTTTGCTGAGTCGACAGCATCATTATTTTGTTTGCGGACTGCGGTTAAAAATGTAACTTTGCCAAACCACACATCGCAGAGTATACAGTGTTGTTTTTGGGCTATGAGATCAATAATGAAGGTAGAGGTTTAGCACCTCACTTCCTGGAGAAATGTGCACATTTGCGGCCTCCGACAACCCTGAAAAAACGTCAGTCTGTGCTGGGATTTTTGAATTTCGTGCATTCTTACATTCCCGAAGACGCCCAGCGTATCAAGCCGCTTTATGCTTTGAAACAACCTACATTTTCGAAAGCCAGTTGGTTACCGGAACATTCTGCTATTTCAGTATCTTTACAATCTGATCTGCTTGAATCAAAATACTTGCAGTCGGTTTTACTTACTTAACGTTCAATGAAGGTGACACAGTACTTATTGCATATAAATCACATTTGTACACTTCTGCCGAATTGCAGTTTTCCACGGTTTAAAAAGTCTTGACAGCTGTTCAGATGGCGATCCTGAAGGAACGCGCACTGGCACAGGGGAAAAGCATTATGATGTTAACACATACCCTGCACTTGCGGCAGTGTCAAAGGCAAGTGTACCAAACTCTAAGGTTGTGCATCCCCATTGGATACAATGGGCTACTTCTTTGACGTCTCCGAATGTCACGTTTATTTTCGACTCCTCTCTTCAGACTCTAGAGTTCTTACAGTATGAATTTGTTTATCCACCTCCTCTGTCTATGCGCCTGCTTCAGGAGTACTATTGTATCATTTACACGGATAGTTCTGCGCAACCGGCCACCAGCTCTAAGCATGCTTATTCGGCGGCCTGTGTTAATGTGGCAGGTACCATGGGGACAGTGAGTTCAGGTCCAGTGTTGTTCATACTCAGGCGCTAGGTGACTGTACTGCCCAATTGGCTGAGCTGCGTGCGTTGGTGCTTGCTCTTGAGTTTGCTGATCCTAATGTGACTGCTCTCATTGTGAGTGATTCTTATTACTGTGTTCAGTCTTTCAATGACAACTTATTCTTTTGGTCTCAGAATGACTATCGTGATTCGAAAGGCAGCGCAATTAAGCATAAAATGCTATGGGTTTGAGTGGCAGATCTTAAACAACGTCTGCCCCTCGCATATGTAATACATATTCTTGGCCACCAGCCTGTGGGAGCGCACGCTGTCAGTAACAGTTTGGCTATCGAAGCAGCCAAATCAGCAGTAGCCATGTGTTTTGTTGCAGTCGTTACAAGATCCAAGACTAAGATAGATAATGAAATTTTGGCAGCTAATGCTGCTACTGAGAAGGGTGGTAATTACCCACAAGGGTTTCCTTCAAAGTACTCTTATCATTAAAGTCCCGACAAGGTTCCATGTGTAAGAATTAATGACGTTGGAGATTGGCTGATTCCCAACGCAGACCGCAGACTTTCTTTGATAACAGCCACACATGAAGGCTTCGCTTCGGCCCATGCTGGCGTGTCTGTGTTACTTTCTATGTTGCAGCAATGTTACTGGTGGCGTGGTTTATATAAACAGACTCGTCAATATGTACTGTTTTGTGACATTTGTCAGCAGATTAAGCAATCACAAACACAGCTATGCATTTCTAATAAGCCTTTTGGCTGTGTATATCTTGATCACTGCTTATAAATACATTTTAGATGCAGTTGATTCGTGCACACGTTTAATTTGGGTTTGGCCAAAACGCAGTGCTGAAGCTTGAAATGTCATCAGGGATTTGCGTGTCTTTGGGGGAATGTTTGCCTGTGGCACCTTCCATTCTGACCCAGGTCCAGCGTTCGCCTCTAAGGCGTACAAGGATGCAATGAAGTCTTTGTGGATGCTGGTGCAGTTTTCGTCTCTATACAGGCCTGAGGGCAACTCAATTGTGGAGCGAATAAACCATGACTTAAAGCAATCCTTGACAGCTAGAGTCTTAGGCACTGGCAGGAACTAGCTGTCCCATTTGTATGGCGTGCAACGTGCACTTAATAATCTCCCTAGAAGATCTCTTGGGGGCGGACCCCATACAAAATGCTCGTTGGCATATAAATGTTTGTGCCAGACCTTGACGGTCTGGACATGGCGGCCGCTGACGCAACCTTTGATGTAGATAATCATTCTACTATGTTTTAGGACTTACAAGAGACCCATGACAGTCTTGCAACTGAACACTTACCCTCTGCCACTGATACAGCACTGCTGATTACGGTAGCCGGCTGGCTACCCAAAATTGGTGTTCTGGTCCAAGAGAAGGTGAAGAACAAAAAATAATTTGGCCCCTCTTATCGTGCACCGGTTCCAGTGCTTGGCGTGAATGGTACTCGTACAGTCATTTTACTACCGCTTCCAGGTCGCAAAGACAACAGATACATCTCAGTGGATAATGTCAAGCTACAAAATCTGGCCGATTCTGAATAGTGTGACACCTGCTTTATCATGTCCAGTATTTTCAAGGAATCCTGTGATTGGCGCATCTAACTCCGAGCAAAATGACACTGCCGTCGAGATGTATTCTGTTACTACTCACTTGCTAGTAACGCAAGCTTACCCCAGTAATGAAGAAACTGATTATGCTTATCCCCCATAAGAGAGTCATTACCTAGTTTGCCAACAACTACACTCAACCAGTCATGTTTTTCTTTCGACTCAACCACCACCTCGTCATTTGACCCTACAAAGTTCGGTATTTTTGTCTCCTGGTTTAAACAGACTTATTTGGTTCCTCCTTGGACATACATCTGGTTGGTGTTCCTCCTGCTTTTTTTGTTCATGGCCATTGGGTTTGTGACAGTTTTTTTCTTACTCATCAATGGTCACTACTTGCCAGAATGCTCTGCTGTTCAGTTGGTTCAGTTACCTTTGGCTCCGCACTCGTCTTCTCACATCATGAAACGAGACCAGACTCTTGTTAACATTACCGCCTTTCCAGTCGCTGACGGCATCGTCTGGGATGCTGTGGATTTCCAAATTTATGGTCCAACGGAGATAATGAATGTACCAAATGTACTTCGTGTTTCCATGGGAGATGTGGTGAAACAGAATATATGTTCAGATGATTGGGATGTGCAAGCAATACAATCTTTGTTTTGAGATTTAAAATATTATGCTGCCTTTGATGCTGAAGATTTGTATCTAAATACTGCTAATTATGCCAATTTATATTGTTACCAGCATTATGGACACTATTACCTGCATAAAGCTAATACATTTACACAGGTTTTTAATTACACACAATGGGAACATTGTCCAGCACCATTGGAAGGGAGCTCAAAGACTCTGTTATAGAAATGTACATATTTTACAGATTTTGATAAGTCCAAACCAGAATCCTATTATTTTAAATTAAATACTTTGGGCCAGATTTACAAGACTCTTGTGCCACTTTTGCGTCCCTTTTAACATGGCAAAAGTGATGCAAAAGTGGGGTAAGGGGCTTGTAAATCTGCCCTTTCATCAGCCCACAAGGTAATGTTGACCCAGACAAAATGATTGTATTCCAATTCGTTTATTACCAAATTGACAGTTGGTGGCTACGAACACTGGAAGGCCACCATTGATTTGAAATCTGTTTGGGGCTCTAAATCATGGCAGGTTCAGGCACTGAAGCTTTACATCACGCCTGCCTCATCACAACACAGATTCTATATTTAAATGATACAATTTACCAAACTACTTGTTTTGGTTTGGCAACAGCAAAACAAATTAATTCCCATGCAGTTCCGGCATTGGCTGCCTATCATAACTGGAGCTTGCATACAAATCATTCAATTGAGGACCTGCAAGCTTTAGTTCGAAAGAACTCATTTAATGTTTCAAGTTTAGATCCTGCGGGCTGGTGAGTTTGGAAGATGTCTTCGGATGCTGCCAATTACGTTTCCATAACACAGTCCCTGGTTACATGCAGGAAAGACCTGACCCACATTTTTTAAACACACATTCGTTTACCACCTATTCAGTGGGTAAATTATGCCAACACTGGTTGCAGCACTCAACACTATCGTCCGTGAAACAACATTTATCGTTGTTATCCAATAATATTGATTTGGTAGACTTTATCAAGGACCCTCGTGGTCCTGGAACAAAACAATTTATTTATGCAGCTTACAATGAAATATGGAAGCTTTCACAAATTGAAGCCGCATCACGATTAAGGGAAATAGATCAGGCAAATCTGGAAAAGGTTCTTGCTGTTGTTGACAATAGTATTAACACACTGTCTTCCTGCATTTACACATTGGATAATATTGTTTCTGTTGTTGTTGATATTGTACAGGATGATGTGTCTGTGTTATATTATGGTCAAAATCAATTGCGTTCTGTTATGCAGTTTGCATGGATTTTACAGACTCTGAAAATGGGGAAAGTACCATGGGATTATTTGAACGCATCTGCTTTGTTTTTGCCATTTAATTTGACTGACAAACAGCAGTTCATGTCCATGAAAGATGCAACATACACTCTTCTACATATAGAAAAGATAGACCTGTGGCTGAGACTGGCTCTGCTGTCTGGCTTCTACATGGTGTTATCACTTTGCCATTCTCCTTGTTTAAATTTAGCTCCTGCATGCAGCATTACCCGCTAGGCCGCTATGAACCCTCAGGTGGCACCTTTCTGCATGAAGTGTGGTCCTTGTCTTTCACATACAGATGCCTGCCGGATGACAAGGAGGTATACCTAACAGGAGATTCTTTTGATTCTACAGTAGGTCGTTCCCTTGTTTGCAAAAACATACAATTACACGGGGCCTGCAGTGTTACCGTCCAAACCTTGCATGTGTTTTAAAAGGTATTCCAGTCCTGGCTAAAAAAAACACTTTCACCCGGCTTACTAACGGTAGTTATCTTCTTTTAAATAACCAAGAATGTTGTGGTTTGCTGGCTGGCATACCGTACATTGTTACAGTTTCACAGCACGTTAAGGTTGTTAGCTCTGGCCTTGTGACCTCCTTTCAGACTATATTTGGTGTAATACCTGCATTTATTCATTCTATTTTTTCCAGCGTCTTTGGTAGCTTACCCTTAATACTCGCCATAGCTGCTGGAATCCTGCTATTGATTTGCCTACTACGTAATGGCTGCTCCTCTTGTGGTCCTGCACAGCCCAGGCCGGCTGCTAAGGCTTCGGAATTTTGTGCTTGAATGCTTTGGTACACTGCCAGTGGCGACACTCTTCGTGGCTTATGGATTGTCTTTCCGCTTTGCGTACTACACTTGCGTGCAACCCGTCTTCTCATGTTTCTGATGTTCCTTTTCATGGGCGTTGGATATCTGCCACTCTAATACTTCATATTCAGACCCGGATTACGACCTGTTAATGAGTCCCTTTGTGGCCCATGAACAAGTGTCTTTGGTAGTTTACCCTTAATACTCGCCATAGCTGCTGGAATCCTGCTATTGATTTGCCTACTACGTAATGGCTGCTCCTCTTGTGGTCCTGCACAGCCCAGGCCGGCTTGGTCCCTTAGTGGCTCATGAATAAGAATGTTGCGGAGTTGCACTAATGGCGTATGCGACTGCACTTGGAGTGTTGGCACAATGGGATGTCTGTGCAGATGCTCAGAATCTCCTACAATCCAGCTACATCGAATACCACGCAAGTTGTCCTGCGATGCTCATGGACGTACCCTATTGTGAGGAAAATGAATGCTCATTCAGCTTACTGAATTGGATTGCATCACTTTTTGCTACCAATGACAATGATTTCCTTTTGGAAGCTGTTGCGGTTTATTGCACATACACTCTGATGGATTTATATGGCTGGTTAACCATACACTTCTGTGCCGGATTTTTATCGTATGTTTTTTTATTTAGCAACATTTTTTTACCAGGCCCCTATTTGCAATGTTTTTTTTTTTCAAAATTCAAATAAATAATAGACGCTCGCGAACTCTGTTCTCACTTCTTGAACTCTGTTCGTCCTATGTCTACATCCAATGGACTTACCAGGGGAGTGTGTAGTGAGGTTGGTGGATTGACTGCAGGCATATCTAAGTTAGCACAAGCTTGACTGCCATGCTGCTGCCTTTGCGCACGTTACTACACGATTTTGTTGTTACTAAACTCTGCTTGTGCCTGTTCATATAAGAACCTTCTACCTTTCGCGTTTCTTGCTGTTCTCTGTGGTTTTCGTTCTGGTCAGTCCCCCGCACCTAGACATAACACGAAGCACAGCTGCACTGCTGAAAATCGAGTGCTTTTAATATTGCATGCATGCACGTTGGAGGCACTTGGGGAAAACCCTTTCCAGAGAGAAGAGCTGTGCTTGTCTGGAGATGTAACCCTTTGCATCTAGACTTGGAGGTATGGGGTCCTTCTGACAAAGCCCAGAGTTCTTCTATTTTTATGATAAACTAGTTCCTAGCACGGGGAGGGTGGCAAGGCACAGTAGGCCATTTTCCACCAGCTTTATAAAATGATATCCCTGTTCATATTCTATGGAATTATAACAATGCTCACTATATTGTGTTTATGCATTCTGCTGTTCCTAATAGCACATGTACTGCATTTTAGAGCACGTTCCTTAAAATAAACTTTTAAAACTATACCATGTCTCTGATTACTCACGTTGTTGACAAGTATGAGTGAGTGAGCAAAGAGTGTTCTTGCTCCCGCATTTTCTGAGAGAGTCAGAGTTACATGTTCTGGGTTGTCTAATCATTGGTAGCTTCGCTGTAGTACGGAGAACGAATGAGACACAATATCTAGTCAGATTGTGATTTTGGGCACTAAGGTAGGTAGTTTTTACACCACTATACACCGAGGTCCTGGTTTCCTGTGCATAGTTCTGTATATGTGCAAAATCCCTGCAACAACATTGCATTGTTATGAACCCCATTTACAAAATATGTTTCCAGATCCAAGTCAAAAATACGCCTGAGAAGGTTGAGAATGCATTTGAAAAAGCTTACCAAAATGTTTTTGTTATAGTTTTGTTAGAAGCCAGTTAATGTAAAAGATGTTTTAATTATTGGAGTTTCCAATGAAGCTGTTTTTGCAATAGTGCATGTTATGGCTATACAGTTTTATCAACCATTATCAAGATTTATAAAGTTACAACAGTATTTGTAGTTTAGAAAAAGCTGGAATTGACATCAAAAACTTCTAAAATAACCTTGAAAACCTTTTACCATCAATTATTCTGCTTCAACCCTCAATTTGTCTTGAACTTGCCAAGATTGTTGGGTAAATATGCTGAACCAATCTACAGGCTCCTCATTAACACTTTTTCACACCTGAGGATATTATGTGGTTTGCAAGTTACACCCTTGGAATACAATGACTGGTAATCACAGACATGTACTTCACTCTCCTAAAAATGACCTCACAACAGACCCCATGTCCGCTAGAATATGTTTAAGGGATGCTCTTATCAAAATAATTTGCCCTTTTGATTACTCTTTGGGGTCAGCATCTTCACCTGAGGCAAATATAATCAAACAACGAATCAATATCAGCATAATTCAAACATCACAACTGAGGAAGAGGAATGGTCACACACTTGGTGAATCCGTATTCAGGGATCAGGGTTGGGTGAGGTTAATCTTCGTCAAAGACCAACTATTTTGGCTACATTGCCAATGAACATCCCCAAACATCCCCAAACTTGTCAGACATTGCAGGCAACATTTAGGGCCTCATATATGAAAGGTGTTACATCACTGAGCCCTTCTTGCGACAAGATGGATGCGCCGTATTTATTCTACGGTGCTCCATGTTGCAAGGAGTTACAGATACGTCAGTATTCCTGATGTATCTGTTAACCCAAAAGTGGCGCATTGCTGGGGTGTATCTGAAAACAATCACAACTCCAGCAATGTGGGGAAAGACCCATGTGAAAGGGCCTACGTCACCCTTACGCCTGTTTCATGTAGGCATAAAGTTTTGATGCAAGTGGCGTCCTAAGAGTGTCTTTTTTTGCGGGGAACACCCTCCCTGCATACATTATACTTGACTTAGGTATAATGTAGTGCAGGGCTTTACAAAGTGATGCATCAGCTTAGATGCATCACTTTGTAAATGTAGCGCAACATGGTGCATTATTTAAGCTGCAGCTGTGTCTCAAAAAGCGAATCATCGGCGGCGTAAAAGTGACACAGTCCTTCATAAATAATGCAGAGCCCCTCTACTATTAAGCAAACATATTCCATTGTATATTCTCTGAGCAGGGATTCATGTTGCAGCCCTCACCTTTATCTAAAATGCTGAAAATTGATTTATCTGAAAAGGAAAAATCACTGAGTCAGACAAACATATATGATAGGCATATGTAGAGTCAGTGCAATGATTTGTGCACCAGAATCAGTAATATGTGACGCATCGCCAACAGTAAGGCCCCTGTGGCACTATTTGCTGTTTGCAAGGGCCCTGAGGTCCCCCTCCAGATATCTTACATTGGACTGCATTCCTAAAGAACACTCTCTGGCCATCCCAACATTCTGCCTCATCTCAGTCCCATGCATGTATTGGCATCCTGGGTGTTACCACCGCCCACTGTGCAGTCGTTCATGTCTTAGGACCCTGTTTTCTGCCCTGTGGGTAATTTATGTCTTGAGACGTATCTAGCCGTGCCTAGGTATACGTTAGAGCAGTTACAATTAGTCAAACATTTAGACACAAGAATTTTGTTAGTCCTTCCTAGATCATCTGCTGTGACCACTTTATACTGCTAAACAACCTATCTAGTGAGAAGAGAGTTACATTTAAAAGCTTGTGCATTTTACATAAGGTGGTGTATGTCAAATGTCCTGAATTTTAAGTAGGACTATTATCCAGCATATTCCAATGTGCAATCTCCAAACTGCCACCTTATGACTTTTAGAGTTTCCAAAAAAGATTAAAATCAGATGTGGTGGCCTCATCTTTTGCTGCTCTAAAAATATTGAATTTGCTTCCTCCATCATTCCTGTTGACAGAAGACTATCTTTAAATAAAGAGTTAAATATATCATTATTTGACAACTAATTTGCTACTATGTTCATGCTTTCTGTCAGTGCCAGGATGCCTGTGAGGGTATCAGAGCGCTTTACAAAACAACTATTTAGAAAAGAATAGAATAATACTGCTCTGATGCCTGTAGAGGTGTCACAACTTAATCCATATATGATGTAAGGAATCATTAGTCAGCTGGCGTTCTAGAAGTAGCAGTGCTACTATGAGATCTACTGTGCATTTTACTGACTGATTCATACACACATGCCATGAAGATAAGCAATATATACCCATTGACATTTTATGTCGATCCTGATCCAAGGTTTGAGTGGTTGCCTTCGAGATTGCAGCTGGAGAGGTGGCACTTTAAACAAGCAGACATTCTGCAATAATGCTCTTCAGTGGTGATAGGAAGCAGAGTTGATATCTGAACAGAGAAGGAAAGTAGATACTGGCAATAGTGTTGTCTCTTTGGGTAGCTTAATATTCCCTGCAGTGCTCAATCTATGCATGCGTCAGCAAGAAGTCCTGTTTCCTCTACCAAGGACTGGCAGGCATCCCCAAGGGACGCTCTTTCCCCTCTGGTTTGAGAATCAAAATTACCCTCAAATCAGTGTATACAATTTAAAATAGCTTCACCACCAATTGAATAAACCATAGAAGATGCCTCATATTTAATAGTCGTCTTACCCAAAAAAAAATTCACACCCTATGGAGGAAGATGGCACATCACATCTATGCCCAGGGAGAGCATGAGAGTAGTTACATTATGCAGCATTGATTGTTGCTGATAATGTTGGTGACTCAGATATCATCACTAGCATAGCTTATGCCTAATGAGGAATAACTTGTTGAGATCCAGAGCCACCTAAGCTGTATAACTCTACTCATACTTAGATTGGATCCAAACATTTTTTTCCAGGTTCACCACCCAAGAATGTGGTGTCCTTGTTCTTACCTAGAGGCACCCACACACAATTTTTGAGGCACTTCCCTCAATGCAGAACAACATGAAGAAATGTCAAAGATTTCTACCAAGAGAGATTTGCAAATAATTGTTTATGATTCCTCCTTTATGAGACTCCCATTGATGTTTTCCAGCTCCACTCCAGATGCCCCTATATACAATTAATCAGGCTGATTTGCCTTGCTGACAGCATCCTGAGAAATGTTATCTGCTCCTGCTCAGATGATCCTCAGAACAGATTTTCAGACTTTCTCCCTAAGGAGAGCTGTTAAATAGCAGAGGAGCAACAAACTCAATTTCTGTCTCTTCCACATTAGAAATGCATGAATCGAGGTACCCGCCTCACAGGTTTGAATACTCCTTAAACAACTTACCATTTTAATACAGATGATGCAAAGAGTTGAATGGAATCAGCCAATCACAGCTTCCATTCCAAGTACAGCTGTCCAATGTAACAGGTGTCTTGCTGGGGATGGTGCGAGATGAGGAGGGGCAGTAAGAGCATGTAGCATGGGACAGAAGGAGTTTGGGTGGTGCTTACCACAGTACCATGCAGCAAAGTCAGCTTTGGTTTCATCACACTTCAGGGTTAGAGTTGCACAGTGCTGCACAAATACCTGTGAGGTATAACACCTCAGGTCATCCATCCAATACTAGATTTTGACACCACCAAAGATCTCCTCGGTCTCACATAAGCAGCCCCATAAAGATGTGGCCCTCTCAAGTGCTGGGGCAAATCAGACAGCTCGACCCGGCCAGCTGGAGAGAGCTCCATGAAGCCAGCCTAACAGCAGAGCCCAGGCCTGGCAACAAACACTGTAGCAGCACAAGTCTGTTGCCCAAGTCATGAGCATGGCCCAGACCCAGCAAGCATTGCTCAAACTTAAGGAAAAACTGTAAGCAAGTTGCATTATAGATAGCTAGATAGCTGAATAGCTAGATAGCTGAATAGATAGATAGATAGATAGATAGATAGATAGATAGATAGATAGATAGATAGATAGATAGATAGATAGATAGATAGATAGATAGATAGATAGATAGATAGATAGATAGATAGATAGATAGATAGATAGATAGATAGATAGACAAGAAAAACAGATAAACAAGAAAATCAGTATAGCAGTCCTTTACATGTGTTTTATACCTGGACTGCATTTTAGTTTGGCATAAAACACAGCAGAGGGCAGACTGGACTACTTATGGGGACTCTGAGTATGGCAGTAAAATAGTGTCTTTATTTTAGTTCCTAACTGTGAGACACCAAGGGCGACAAGACAAACATAATAGTGTGTGTCCTTCATAGGTCCCATAAACTATTTTCACTGTATTAAATAGCCCCAATCACAGTGGGGAGGAGAGGAAGATCCTTCGAGGGAACAAGTGATATTTTATCTTAAATGTACAGGCCTCAAGCACTTACTCCCCATGGTTCCATAAGAATACACTGTAAGAATGGCACGAAAATACGCCATTCTGCAACACCAGCAAGATAGTTTTAGCTATGCGAGTGCGATGCTGGATCGGCCATTTTGCCTATCTGCTTTTCTGGTGGGCTCCAAGCATAGATCATATTCTAACGGTCCATGGCTTTGGGGAGGATTCCGATCGCTGTGGGCCACCAAGAGATGACCCAGGCAGAGGGAGTGGAGTCCTCGATGAGGACTTCAGACTTGTCTGAGTTAAGCTTGAGGCAGCTCCCCTTCCTCCAGCTGGTGACTGCCTGCATCCTGTTGTGGAAGTTGCTCTTGGCGGCTGTGGGTTCGTCAGTGAGGGAGAAAATTAGCTGGGTGTTGTAGGCGTAGGAGATAATGTTGAGTCTGTGGCTTCTGACGAAGGCTGTGAGCAGAGCTATGTAGATGTTGAAGAGGGTGGGGGTCAGGGAGTATCAGCTCTCAGTTCTCTGCCTACAGACACCTGGATAACAAGCAGCTATATATTCATTCTTTCCTAAGAGTGTAGAAATCTGTAGGCTCAGCACAGACTGGAAAAAAGCAACACTTCCTCAGTTATCTCATTCGTGGTCCCCAGACTGCACACCTACGGGGCACTTTTTTCTTATTCAGTGTCTTTCAAGCAGTTTTTGTGTAAAATCACCCCAACCACAAGGATCCAGCATCATTGAGATACAATTCAAATTCAAATTCAAATAATCTTTATTCGGATATTAAAAATAACCATAAAAGATACATATTATGTTCGGACCTTCTTCCATTAAAAAGTTCTACCCAATATACATATTTCACATTAAAACAATCATAATAAAAAATCCAGCAACATAAGCGTTAAAAACCGGGACAATTCTGTACAATGCTCTCTTCATTTAGCCATGTAGGGTTTCCCCCATCGCATTGAAGGAGAGATCATGAAATGCACGAGTCTCTGTGCAAAATTTACTATACCAATCTAAATACAAATCTTTCAATCCTTCCCCCTATGTTTGAGGCAACTTAATTAATCCTCTCCTCTGGTCTTTCTTAATTTAACTGCCAGGCGTAGAAAATGTACTGTGCTGAATAGGGGGAAAGGATCAGAAGCAAGTTTAAGAAATAGAAGAACCACTTTAGCCTGTCTTATATTGGAACGTCTTAAAATTATTTTTAAAAACAGAGACCTTGGGTGAGCATAGAAGGGGCAAATTAGGATGAAATGAAGGGTGTCTTGCGGAGATCTAAGATCGCAGCCGCAACACACTTTTAAACTTACATCATGTACAAAACCCGCTGGGACCGACAGGATATGGTGCAAGAGAGCTAGTCTAAATCTAGACATTAAAAATCTATCCTGTCTGTTATACATGTTGGAAAGATAAAATTCCATGCCCGGGGTTGATTTGGTAAGCTGATATAACCTTACTGTAATTTTCCGCCCTTCTCTGTCCTCTCTAACCCTAACTAAATGCTGCATGAAATCTGTCTTTATGACACCCTTGTCTGTGTCTGCTGACCAGTGTATGGGGTTCGTAAAAAAAAAATGTGTGGCCCAGACTAGTCAAGACGTCCCTTACATATTTGAGCCATGGTATTTGGGACCCCTTGTCCCCTCTCATACAGTCCTCTAAGATAAGTCTACTTAGGCTTGCCTCAGGGTTTGTCCAAATTTTTATCCAACATGTAATTGGTTTGAGGGCGGCCTTATCACTGAGATAGGCAATACCCAGCTCCTCATGAGCAATGAAGGAGGGTATATGTTATGTTAAGTGTTGCTTGTAAAGCGCACTGACACCGAAGCTTCCTGGCGCTGGTAGACAGAACAGAGTGAGGAGGAGGTAGAGGTAACATAATCTACGTGGGGGTAGGGAAAAGATAAGTTTTTAGCATTTTCCTAAAGTTGAGAAAAGAAGAGCAGGATTTGATAGAAAGAGGGAGGGAGTTCCAGAGTCCAGGGGCCAACTGGGAGAACCGGCGTCCGCCGAATCTCTTAGTTTTGCCCCTGGGGATGATCAACAAGTCAAGGTGGGCGGATCGAAGATGGCGTGTAGGACAGTAAGGGTGGATGGTAGATTTCAGGAAAGCAGGGGAAGGGCAGTGAAGTGCCTTGAAGGTAAGACAAGCCACCTTGAAGGCAGCCCTTCGCTCGACCGGGAGCCAGTGCAAATTCACAAGCAAAGGTTTAGCTGATTGCCATCTGGGTGTTCCATGGATCAAGCGGGCAGCCTGGTTCTGGACGATTTGGAGGCGTTGAGTCAGGTATTGTGGTAGACCGTGATAGATGGCGTTGGAAAAATCCAGACGGGAAAGTACCAGCGAGATAACAGTTTGGGTGAGTGCTGCCGGGGGAAGAAAGTGGCGGATTTTGCGGATCCTCCGAAGTTGAAACATACAGGAGGAAACCACCGCTCCCACCTGAGCCCTGAGAGAAAGCTCGGTGTCAATGATGACACCTAGACTTTTTACTGTTTTTGCAGGGACGGGGGGGGAGCCGAACTCTGGAGGCCAGAACTGTGGACCCCAGTAGGTGGAACTGAGTCCAGGAAGTAGGAGCTCAGTTTTACCGGGGTTCAGCTTCAATTGGTTCTGGTTCATCCAGAGTTGGATATGAGTCATGGCTCCATGAAAAGTTTTGATGGCATTTGGTGAGTTGAGGGGGAAGATGATCTGGAGATCGTCAGCGTAGTTATAAGTGACGATGTCCCATTTCAGAAGTGATTGAATAAGTGGTCGGAGGTAAAGATTAAAGAGGAGCGGGGAAAGGGAAGAGCCTTGGGGAACACCACAGGATGTGAGAGTTTTTTTAGCAGTGTAGGGGCCAAGGCGGACCGCCTGTGTTCTCCCCGTAAGAAAGGACCTGACCCACTCAAAAGCAACGCCCTGGATGCCCGCCTGCCCGACACGGTGGAGAAGGATGTCATGATCCACCGTGTCGAACGCGGCCGACAGATCCAGTAGGACGAGGGCTTGGGGTTTGGGGTATACATTTTGGCACTTGCAAAAGCCTTTTCAAAAACTTATCTTCTTCCATTTGGATGTTTCCCACATCTGTGAAACCCCACACCTCACTCCCATACAGGGTCTTTGCACAGCATACCGAACTATATCATTGTGCTATTTCATGCGGTGACCAGCGGCCCAATCTGGTCGTATAATTCATAATTGACCCCAAAGCGCTAGGATGTTGGCTACATTTCTGTCTTACTAGTGGCTTGAAGTTAAGATCTTTATCAAAAACAATCCCCAGATAATTAAAAAAATTTTACTTTTTCAAGTTTGTGGGCTCCTATTGTAAAACTGCTGTTCTTGGATGGCGTTTTGCCCACTTCCATGATATATGATTTTGAAAGGTTGGGCACTAAATCTAAATCCGGCATAAATCTGACAAATCCAATAATAAGGACCTGTAAACTCCTTCCTGTACGTGCCAAGAGGACCGCATCGTCTGCATATAGGAGGACTGGTATACTTCTCCTCCAATGCAGGGGTAATCTGCCTCCAGTGCTCCCAGCGCCTTGTCTAACCCATTTATGTAAAGCGTGAACAGAAAGGGCGCTAGGATACAGCCTTGCCGTACCCCACCCCGGCACCGGAAGTCTTCGTGAGGTCACCATCATCAGTGAATCTTACCCGTGCCGTTGTATTGTGATGTACCATTTGTAAGACTTGTATCAGTCCTGGGTCGATACCTATAGCTCCCAGGATTTCCCACAACTTTGTTCTGTTAACGCAGTCGAAAGCTGCTGAGAGGTCCATGAATGCCAAATACACGGTGCCTTCCCTAGCCAGGGTGTATTTGGCCGCCAAATGATAAAGATTGAGGCACTGATCTATAGTAGAGCGCCCATTTCGGAACCCGTACTGGACGTCAGTAATAATATTATGTTCCTCGGCCCAGTCCAGTAAACGATTTAAAATGACTCTCCCCATGACTTTCGCCATGACATCGATAAGGGATATTGGGCGATAACATTGTGGATCATTTCTGTTTCCCTTTTTAAAAATTGGCACAATAACAGCAGTGGACCAAGATCTTGGCATGCCCACCTCCCTGGCTGCCTTGAATACCCTGGTCAGTATTGGGGCCCAGAGGTCTGCTTGACTTTTAAATAAATCAGAGGGAATCCCATCAGGCCCTGGCGCCTTTCTCAATACCAGGCCATCTATTCCTAACTTTACTTCAACTACCGTAAAAGGCATCCAGTCACCCTCGGGAAGTCCTATATCTTGAATTTGCTGCGTCTCTTGATTGCCCCGGTTATATAGACTTGTAAAATGCGCAACCCAAGCTTCTGGCAAAATATGGGACGCCACTTGTGGTTTTTTTGGGGCTTGAAAACACGGGTCATTTATTACCCTCCAGAAGCTATTCATGTCGTGGCACTCCGTAGCCTCTCTTAGTGACTCCCAGGCCTGGGATTGTAGGAAGATTTTCCGCGAATTGATCGCCTTTTTGTACCGACTCCTGCAGTCAACAATCGTACCTCTATCCTTTGGGACTGTTTTGAGTGCCTGCTTCAAGTTCCTGAGAGCCCTAGAACATTCCTTGTCGAACCATCTAGGGCAGAGGTCAACCTGCATGTTTGTTTTACTCCTCAAAAGACTATCAATATGCTGGGCGGTACCCTCAAACGCTGCGATCAGATTGCTCCTCTCTACCGTGCTGTCCAGACACCTCCAAGTCTGGCTGTCACTATTTGCAAGGAGCGCTCTGTGGAGTGCTATCCCATCAATCTTGCTGCATTTAATTCTCCTGCCCTGGTCCTTTGCCTTATACTGTCCCACAGTGATCCTTTTATCCGCTTTAGTGGAAAGGTCAATAACACTTATTGTCAATTCCAACGGATTATGGTCACTAAATGCGCTAGGAACTATCATAAAATAGCTAACCCTACCAATTAGTGCATTAGAGACAAAGATAGAATCGATGATAGAATCACATCTCCGTCCCTTAAAGGAGGGAGTTATTGTGTTAGGTGACCCACCATCGATCAAATCCATCATATGGGTTAAGGCAAACTTACCCAAGATTGTGCCTAGTGCCATGCCCTCACTGGAGTGCTCTGTATGCCATCCCTTGATAGAGGGGCAAGCGTCCCAGATTCCTCCTTCCCATTTCAAATAGGGACACTGATGACTGTTAAAATCCCCCATAAGAATCAACTGGGTACTTGAGTCCCCTGTATCGTATAACCCCGTCAATCTCTCCTCCAGCTCCACCAGGTTTGACATGGATTGTCCCGTGTTATAAAAATTTATAAAAATAAGCTTAAGGCCCTTTGTAATGTATCTTATGCCCTGGAGACAACCAGAGTCCCACCCCAAATCTTGCCAACTCCCTTGCAGCGTCAATGCCACATACGTGATTAAGCCACCCTTGGCTCGGCCCATTGGTGATTTACGGGCCGGGACGAAAAACAGTTTATATCCCTCCAAGAATGACACACTGTTATCCGTCTCCCAGGTTTCCTGGAGACAGATAACTTTGTACCTTTTGATAAAAACTTGCCATTCTATGTTAGGGATTTTAGTTGCAAGTCCTGCAATATTCCAGGAAGTCAGCCTCAGCTCCGTGGTTGTTAGATCAAGGCCACTTGTCCCTCCCCTTATCTTTCTTGGAGAGAGGCTCATCTCTGAGCAAGTTACTTTCAGGGACGTGTCTTCCACATCCCTCTCCAACCCTACGGGTGTACCAACTTTGAAATCCTGATCATTTTCTTCTGATCGATTTGTGTCTCCCGAATTCCATTGGGTGTCTAATTCTCTCTCGACCTCAGCGCTCCCCGTTCTCCCCAGTCAATCTTGTTCGTCCAGGGCAGAAATGCTAGAGAGAGGTGCAAATCTATTTAAAGCAAAGCGAGTGATATCCTCCCTGACTTTCTTAATTATCCATGGCCGTTGCAAACTCTGCCCAAACTCAAGGGCGCTATCCCTGTAAAAAGAATACAGTGGAAGCATCCTTATGCAAGACCCTCTCTCACTCTCCCCATGCCGGTTATCAAGTAGATCTTTGACTAACTCCGGGTGTCTAAAATTTACAATGACACAGTCACCTGCAATTTTTTTCTCGCTACCCCCAATCCAAGCCACCCTCCTAGCCATAAGGATGTGTTCATGCTGAAATCTCCTTACTGGTATATTATTGTGAATCCTGTGCGAGGCCTTATTTATCAGTGTACTGACCGATTCTTCACTGTCATTACTTATTCCCGGTACTCCTACTAGCACTATTGAGTAAGGACAGGAGGCCGGAGGTAAATCTAATGTCTGGAGACCTGGAGTGCTCTGGGTACAGTCCACACTATTGTTCTTAGAGGTCTTCTTGGGCTCCTTTTGTGCCGAGCAACTATCCCTAACATCATGTGGGATTCGTAGATTACCTGAGGCCTTGCAGCAAAGATCCTTATTACTAGTCTTTTCTGGCTCCAGGTTTGGCTCTCTATACTCACTCTGAGCGTTCTCCATATTGATTACATCCTTTTTCCTGCGGTCGACCGCTGTGGTCCCCTCCTCCCTCCCCTGTGGGATATTCCCAGTAGGTTGTCCCCTATTATTATCAGCTAGGCTGCTTATTATCCTTTCCATATTGGAGATTTTAGTAATTACTGGACCCAAATATTGAAGGAAAAGCTGTTCCATTTTTTTTTCCAACGCTAAAATGATTTCTTGGGGCCCATCCGTCCCTCTTGCACTATGACAGGTTGGGCATCCTATATTCTCAAGGTTCTTACTGGTACCTTTGGTGGACTTTACCGGCCCTTTTCGGCTAGATTTACTAGCACGAGTAGATCGTTGTGGTATACCCGACTCTGAAAGCCCCGCTAAAACTTGCGATCTTTTAGAGCGTGTAATTACTTCTCTACTAGGGCTCCGTGTGGGGTCGACATCCCTTGTTACTGATTGGGCACTGGACCCCTCCCTTGAGTCGTCCCCTTGCGCTGTTCTCTGTTGGGTAACCATCTGAATATCTCCTGTGCTGTGCATTCCATTCGCTGCATTTTGGCTGCCAGTGGACGGCCCAGTAGGGCCTATTATCGTGAGATACCCCTGTAGGCTAACATCAACTATTGTCGATGCGTCAGAAATGTCAGGCTGAGTCACATAGGCTAGAGTGGGTTGGGTTAAATGCACCCCTCCACAGGGCATTAAGCAAGAAGCTATATTTCCCAAGGAGGATCGCTTCTTAGCTATTAGAGAATCCAATGATAGTCTATGCTCAGTCAATTGGATCTCATGTGCTAGAAGCGATTCAGCTCTTATAATAAGGGCGTCAAGAGTCCCTTTTACCCCTCCCTCCACCCTCGACTGGGAATTCTTAGTTTTGACCATAATCAGGTAAATCGGTACTAGGTATCCCTATCGTGGGCCACTTCCTTTTATATGCACAAATACTAGAAAGACTGCTGTACCAAAAACAGATCCGACTTTACACAAAACCCACAGCTTTTAGGCAATCTACCCCAATGCAATATACATTATACCGGGGCAGTCATATATGCAGTTTATATTAGAGTCACCTGAATAGCGGCACGGGATGTAAGTCCACTAGTGACCCGGCATATACGTTGGGATTTTCAATAGGCGACTAGGGCCATGGGCAGGTGAACGGGACGTGGCCTAGCCCGGCCTCCTTTGGCCTCTGACGGCCACAGATGGCCCGCCCTTTGCCCGGGCTTAGCCCGGCGCCGCCCACGCGCGTCCACGAAGCGGGCTTCCGGCCTCCAAATTATACACCTCGTGATTGTGGGTAGTGACCGCAGCTGGTGCTTGTGCCCCGCAGAGTTCTGGGGCCTGTAGTTCGTGCTCTCCACTAAACGGCAAAACAGGTAACTGGCAAGATCCTCAGGTGATGCGTCTCCCGCGAAGCGGGAGGCGCGAGCAGTAAAAATAGCCCCCAGTGATTGAGGGTAGTGGCCGCAGCTGGTACTTGTGCCCCGCAGAGTTCTGGGGCCTGTAGTTCGTGCTCTCCACCAAACGGCAAAACAGGTAACTGGCAAGATCCTCAGGCGATGCGTCTCCCGCGAAGCGGGAGGCGCGAGCAGTAAAAATAGCCCCGGTGATTGAGGGTAGTGGCCGCAGCTGGTGCTTGTGCCCCGCAGAGTTCTGGGGCCTGTAGTTTGTGCTGTCCACCAAACGGCAAAACAGGTAACTGGCAAGATCCTCAGGCGATGTATCTCCCGCGAAGCGGGAGGCGCAAGCAGTAAAAATAGCCCCCAGTGATTGAGGGTAGTGGCCGCAGCTGGTGCTTGTGCCCCGCAGAGTTCTGGGGCCTGCAGTTCGTGCTCTCCACCAAACGGCAAAACAGGTAACTGGCAAGATCCTCAGGCGATGTGTCTCCCGCGAAGCGGGAGGCGTGAGCAGTAAAAATAGCCCCCGGTGATTGAGGGTAGTGGCCGCAGCTGGTACTTGTGCCCGCAGAGTTCTGGGGCCTGTAGTTCGTGCTCTCCACCAAACGGCAAAACAGGTAACTGGCAAGATCCACAGGCGATGCGTCTCCCGCGAAGCGGGAGGCACGAGCAGTAAAAATTGCCCCCGGTGATTGAGGGTAGTGGCCGCAGCTGGTGCTTGTGCCCTGCAGAGTTCTGGGGCATGCAGGTCGTGCTCTCCACCAATCGGCAAAACAGGTAGCTGGCAAGATCCTCAGGTGATGCGTCTTGATTTTTGTTGAAAAGTAGTCATACATCATGACAAATTACTTTTTTGTGCTACTTTGTCAAGGGGCCTTTCCATGTGTGGTACATGGGTGGTCCCATTGAACCACCCAGCATTTTACCGCAAGGCCCGATATACTCAAAAGAATACACAGTGCTCTACTCCAAAAATAAATGCCTCTTAAAGACAGGCATAAGGTCTGTGAAATGTTTTCATTTCTCAAAACCTTTCCAAATGTACATGTGCACTGAACCGTTCAGCACACATACTGAGTAGGATAATGGTTAAAATATATGCAAGAATAGTAATTAGTACAGAAAGGTTATCCTTCCTGTAGAAAAGCCTATGCATGACATCACACACACAATATTACACAATGGCGCAGGAGTGTGTGCATCGGTGCATGGAAAACTAATGTGTGCCACTATGGAATAGAGAAAATAGCACTATATATTTGTAGATATTATGCTGTTATGATCGCTTTCTGTGACTCAACACAGCAACTTTTGTTGCAGCACTGTTTTAAGACAAAAGGTGGGAAATGACCACTACAACACAGTCATTACACCGCGATACCTTTACAACACGGTTGTTACAACAACCGCATTGTTCCTACGCGATGTAAGGACATCGCAATTCTTTGCAACAAATTCCACTGGGGGGCATTGTGGTATTGGAAATTAATTCCCAACACCTTCCCCACTGTTGCGTAAAGTTTAGTAGGAATAGTAAATAATACTATTCCTAAGTCCAGCGCGCCCCCTAGTGGAAGTCGTTGTAAAGACTTGCGATGTAATACATCGCGTACTAACAACACGGTCATTGTAACAACCGCGTTGTAATGGCACTAGGGGTGGGCGGTATTTGCGAAATTCACTTTCGCAAATTATAGCAAAATGTTAAAAATCTCCACAAACACGCGGAAATATCGCAAAGATGCTGAAGTGTCTTTCCCACCCGTTCGTGGTATTTTCTGCATGGTCGCGGCTCACCAACTTACACATGTGGTTGCTCACGGGCGTGGCCATCTTGTTTTCACTTGTCTCGCGGTGCATGATCGCGAGAAGAAAGACGTGATCGCGCAACGAATGACGTCACTGCGGGCGCGAACTGTCGCGAGACAGCGCAAATGGCTTCCAACAATCCAACATCTCGTGGAGAATGCGACCGGATCGGGAAAACTTGTCGGCGAACGCGGGGATTCAGGTAAGGCGATCGCACGCACGAGAGAAAGTATTATTTTACAGCGCGAGCAAGCAAAAAATTTCAGGTAAAACGCGGATTGTGGAAATTTTAACATTTTCGCGCTCTCCGCGGAACGCGAAAATGTCAAATTATCGCAATTTCCGCAAGCGGAACAGAATTTTAGCCCAGGCCTAAATGGCACGCAATGTATTACTTTGCGTTGTAATGTGCCTTTTTCCAAAAGGTAGTAGATCTGCCCTGGAGAGTTATAAGTGTTACCACCCCTATAAGGAAAGCTAAGGCATCAGGCATTTTCTACAGTCTTTACAGTCAGTGTTACAATAGGTTTCACATGTCAAAGTTTTAGAAACAGACTAATGATCTAGAGTAAGCTTTACTTGTTCTCACTGAGTGCTCTCACATAATCCATGCAAGGAGTCCTTACCTCTACCATTTAGTAGTTTTCCTGAAAATAAAGATAAAACATTGCGTTAGAAAAATCTGTGTACTCATCAGCAGGTCCAGTACAATGAGCATTGTGACCCCAGAAAGTAACTACTTGCCACATCCCCTTTTGCTATAGTGTAGTGACATTTCGGCACTCACCCTTGGAGCTCTTGGTGGGCATTTGCAGGCATGTGCCTTGCTCATGGGACCTATGTACCTCAAATCCTTCTTGCATCATAATGTAGTACCTGCATTGGATGTGGGTGTGTGTCTTGGAGTGCTTTCAATACACTTTCCAGTGATTAATAGGTAGATGTAGCATGCACTGATTACCACCTCTTTTTGTTGTGATTGAGCATGCACTGATTACCAACTCTTTTGGTTTGATTGAGCATGCACTGATTACCACCTGTAGGACCGGGGGTCACCAGGCCCTATGGGGGTAGCGTGGCGTGAGCGGCTGGGCACCCAAAGGTCTATGTGTTAAGCGACCATACAACACACACATCCTCTGAAGCAGTAAACGCACACAATAAGGACGCCACACAGTATGGTGAATGCAAATTAATCAGGTTTATCTAATCAAAGGAGCACGCACAGTTTCTTAGATGGCAATAGATCTCAACTTGTACACATTAACATTTGCATTACCGCATTTCATTGCGGTTACCTCAGCAATCCCTGCAGATCTTTAGCATGGGCTTCCCCAGTGCTGAGGGCCAGGGCCTGCATACACGGCGCTACTGGTTTCTACAAGGAGTCAAATGCGCATGAACATAACCTGATAATGAAGCACTTTTCGTATACCTTGAGCATAGCGCATATGCACCCTCTTGAGCACAACGTGAGAGTAAAGCATTCCTCGTATACATCAAACCTTAGGCACCCCTGCGCATAACGTGAGGTTGAAGCGCTGCTCGTCTACATCAAGGATTAGGCACTCCTGGGCATAACGTAAGGATAACGCGCTACACGTATATCTAATGCATTGAGCACTTCCAAGCATAACCTGAGGATAAAGCGCTACACGCATACATAGCACATTGAGCCCTCATGAGCCTAACTTGAGGATAAAGCGCGACACGTATATATAAAACCTTGGGTACTTCTGAGCATAACCTGAGGATAAAGCGTTACTCGTACACAGAGCGCATTGCACTTATGAACACACCTTGAAGATAAAGCGCTACTCGAACATAGAGCGCCTTGCACTTACGAACATAACTTGAAGATAGAGCGCTACTCGTACACGGAGCGCATTGCACTTAAGAACACCACTTGAAAATAGAGCGCTACTCGTACACGGAGCGCTTTGCACTAAAGAACACAACTGGAAGATAGAGCGCTACTCGTACACAGAGTGCATGGCACTTGGGAGCACAATCTGAAGATAGAGCGCTACTCGTACACGGAGCGCGTTGCACTTGTGAGTCAGGCAGGCGGCAGTCCCCAGGCAAGGGTAATCCCACAGAGGGGGAATTCGAAGTCCGGAGGGAAGGAAGGATTTCCGCGGAGGGGGGAAAGTCACAGTCTCTACGTGCGGTGTTGCTCCCACTCGGCAGGGGGCGCACCGGGGCCTTCCCAAGCCTCCCGGGGAGCAGGGGGGCGAGTCCCAGGCCTTCACACGGCCACGCTACCTCCCAGCCCCCGGGGGTTACCTCTGTCTCGTCGTCCGGCTCCGCTCCGGGCCCTTCGCTTGATGCGCACCACGGCGCGGGACACGTCACGGCCACTCGCTCCTCCTCTCAACGCTGCGACGGCAGCGACGGGGCCCCGGCTTCCCCGCGGGCCCCGACTTAGCACTGACAGGTCCCTGAGGCCTCCGGGCCGCGGCGGTGATCGCGCTGCTGGTCCTAGCGCCAGGGGGGGTCACAAATTAAGCGGGAGCTCTGCCTGCTCCGTGCTTGACGGGAGATTAACGCGGGGGATCCCAGGCCAGGTTTGGGAGCGCAGGGGACACAGCGCTAGTACCTGGTTGATCCCCAGCAGTCAGGCAATCAGTCTTCGCATGAAGTTTCAGTATTCAGCTTTTGGCATGAAGTTTCAGTATTCAGCTTTTGTCATGAAGTTTCAGTATTCAGTTCTTGTGGCGCCGATGACTCTGGCGCCCTTGGGGGTTCTGTTCCTTGGGGGTAGGGAATGTGTTGACGACTAGGTCCTTCCTAGTCAGGCTGGGCAGAGGTTCCCTGGGTCCTCCTACTGCTGGGCAAGATCAGTGAGTTTTACAGGATCCCTCACTCACTTAAGAGGCAGCACCTAAGCCCTGTCACTCTCAGAGGCATAAGTCCCTGGCTAGGCCCTACCGCCTAAAACTCCTGCATGGATTCTCCAGCTCTGCTTTACCCCACTGGCCAACTAACTAGAAAAAGTTCCCTCCCTCACTTAAGTAGCCCTAGGTCAGGTGACCGCTAGCCAAGGCGGCAAAAGTAAAACCACACCTCCCTTCTAGAAGGTTCCAGCACATTCCAGGAGCTTCCCCATTCTACCTATGGGACAAAAAAGGCGGGCTGGTGTCGCAACATTGTTGTGGGGTCCCAGCCAGCTCCTGGCAGCTAGGGTGCTTCTAATAAAGACCACTCTGCAGTAGCAGGGGTCTGTAGCAGCCATCTTGGGAGAAGTAAAAAATGAAAAAAAACTCGGGGAAAAGGGCCAAGTCCAACACAACCCCCTTCCAGCCAAAAGCCAGGGTAGACCGATCAATGCCTTGATGGTCTTCCCTGCTTGGGGCTAGAAAAGGTGGACGCAGGCCCGCAACTGCAGGAGCACCCGCCGGTTCTCCTCCACTCTGGAACCCGATGGCTCCCTCTCAAACCTCCCTGGACCAACGAAACCACCCCACTTGGGCGCCCTCGCGGGTTGTGGCCAGGACCGGCCCCTAGGCCATCCAGATGTCTCTGGCCCTTGTGGTCTCGCAGAGTGGGGGGCAGTAGCCCCAGGCCTGGAGTGCCCGTTGACCACTCCCCTACTCCTCCTTGCAGTCCCAAAATGCCACTGGTCCTTCCACCTGGGGTCCGCACCCTCAGGCTGACCAGCCCTCAGGGGCGAGGCTCTCCTCCCCCTACCTCTCCTTCTGGGGTTCCTCACCCTCCTCCCATGCGAAGCACCCCCAGACCACCACCCTCTCCCCAGTCTAGGGCCTTGACCCTTCAACTGGTTCCCCAACCTAGAGTCTAAACCCTTAGGCTGTGCCGGTGCCCGAGGCGAGACCTTCCTCCCTCTGCACCCCCTTCCAGAGTTCCGCACTCTCCCACCTGGAAAAGTACCCCTGGAAGTCAATTCTGGGGGGACACTGTTAACAGGTGCCCACCCGCCAGGTCAGGCAACCCCTGAACCTGGCATACCAGCCCAGGATCTAATCCCTGCGACTGTGCCAACCCCAGAACCTCAGGAGCTCTGATTACAGTCGCTCCTGGTCCTCCTGACACTAGAAACTCCCCTTTACTGAGCGGCACATCAGGACAGCCTAGGCTCCCAACCTGGGGCTCCCTTGCGGAACTCTCCAGGCCCTGAGACTGCGGTTGGGGCACCTCGGGACACCTCCCCGTCTCACTCCTTCCTATGGACAGGACGTGAGGCCCTACAACCCTCTCTCTTCCCTGGGACCTAGCTGGGCTATTCACAACCTCTCCCACCTCGCTGGGTTGGAAGATCCCTGCACCATCTCCTTCAGGGTCACCCACCAATGCCTCCTCATACACGCTGGCGATATCATCGTTGGGTAACTTTGGTTTCTGGGGATCTCTTGGTACGCTGCCACCATTGTCCTTATTGGACGCATTTAACTGGAGGGCGTGCAGCTCCAACTCCTTCAGCCCAAGCTCGTGCGCCATCCTCTTCTCCTCCATTGCCCATCTCTTGTTTTCCCTTTCTCTCTCTCTCTCATGTTCCAATTTGGCCAGCTCCCACTTTAACTGCCTCTCCTCCCTTCTGTCCTCATATTCCTCTGGAGACACGCTCCTCCTAGACCCTTTCCTACTACTGGCCCCAGAACGTCTCCCTGGTGGCACACCTTCAGACTCTTCTACATTAAGAACGTCTAGTACTTCTTGGGCGCTCTCCTCCTGAGGTGCATCTGGCGCCTCCTGTCCCTCATCCTCTCTCCCCTCTGGGTGGGCCTCTGCCCATGCCCTGATGGCGGTGCGGAGTTCCGGTCCTTTGGCCTTCCGCACCCCAGGCACCCCATCCCCTGCTCGAACTCTCTCAGTTGCTTTACAGAGTACCCCTCGAGGTCAGCTAACCGGAATTTCATCGTGACAGGTGGGGACCTAGATACTAAGGAAGAAATTCCTAGGATATGGGTGACAGTTGCAAGCTAACTAGGTGTTAGACACCAAGCATGTTGCACCATACAGTGTAGAGGGAGGACGATATAGAGGTTTTGCTCTTTGAGAAATTCCTGCACTTTTCCGACGGTCCCTGAACGTTGTTCTCGAGGCGGAGTTTGTGGATACTCCCTAACCTTCAAAAGGCACGACAGCTGGGGAAGCCGTTGCTTGGCTTTCGAGTCACGTCGTGTACATCCTGCTATTTTGAAGCTCTGAACCTGAATTTCTCCTGCCTTGTTTCCCGCCTTGTTTCCCTAATCCTTGAAGCGGTACATGAAGAATGCCACATCTTCGTTACCACATTCTCGGGACTCGCATTTCTACCGAGTGTCTCCAGTACGCGAGTTCTCTGCTGTCAAATACCTTCCTATTGTGGCGAAGTTCCGTGAACGAGAAACCTTCTACTCGCACTTCCTTGTACTGAGACTGTGCATATCTTAAAATATCCACTTCTGAAGTTCACGGGAATATTAGCATATGATACGACCAGCGTCGCTCTTTTGAACTATTGAAGCGACCAACGAACTCCGGATTCTCTGCGTTTCCAGTATTGGTTCGACAGCCTTGTCGTTTAAGAAATCATTCCAAAAAACAAAGGAAACGGACAGTTCTTTTTTTTTTTTCCTTTTCCAATTTCGTCTCAAGGTACGAGACGCGATCATTGGTTTTGTTTCAATTTCAACAAATACATTGTATCGCTCAACGCACGCTTCCCGAGTGCTTTGGTTGAACTTTGGTGCTACATTGTATCTCTACGTTCGCTTCCCGAGCGGATTATTTGTTTGATTTTGTATATTTGGGAGCTACGAATCTTCACCCCTGATAAGTAACGCTCAATATAGGAGGACAGAAACCAGCATTTCATTTGGCACATTGGGCAGGTATTTGCCTTATTGGACTTCAGTTGCCCTTCCTGTGTTTTGACTTTTAATGCTACAATTGGATTCTACTGTCCTTCCTTCATTCGACAACTGAATCTGGAGGCTGCCTTTATTCCTCAGGAGATATTATATTGGTGAGTGTGGTTTTTATTTTTCGGAGAGCAAATACCTCTATACCTCACGCTTAGTAGTACTGTTCAGTCAGGAATAGGGGAAGGAACACATATTGTAATTATCCTATTCTTCTTTTTATAGGTTGTCACCCTTCCTGTTATAAAGACCCTATCTGTACAGTCGCCTGGGGAATTTACATTCGACATCTCCAGATACCTCATCCCCACATCTCTTCAAATCAGTTTATGCGTGTGGAGATTTAAGTGAGGGTCCCATACATACTGTGGTTGGAGGAGAGTGGGGACTTTATCGTCGCTCCCGTGGATTGAGCCTCGTTGGAACTGAGGTTAGTGGCATCGGCAACACCAGGATTCTTTTACACTCTCAGCCTGGACAGTGGAATCAATAAATGCAGCAATCAATGGTTTCAGAGCTTTAAAACAATAGGCGTTTAATTGTGGCGCCCTCCGCTTCATGGAAGGGTGCTGCATGGTCACAGGTCCTAATATCCCACCGCTGCCACCAATGTAGGACCGGGGGTCACCAGGTCCTATGGGGGTAGCGTGGTGCGAGCGGCTGGGCACCCAAAGGCCTATGTGTTAAGCGACCATACAACACACACATCCTCTGAAGCAGTGAACGCCCACAATAAGGGACGCCACACAGTATGGTGAATGCAAATTAATCAGGTTTATCTAATCAAAGGAGCACGCACAGTTTCTTAGATGGCAATAGATCTCAACTTGTACACATTAACATTTGCATTACCGCATTTCATTACGGTTACCTCAGCAATCCCTGCAGATCTTTAGCATGGGCTTCCCTAGTGCTGCGGGCCAGGGCCTGCATACACGGCGCTACTGGTTTCTACAAGGAATCAAATGCGCATGAACATAACCTGGTAATGAAGCACTTTTCGTTTACCTTGAGCATAGCGCATATGCACCCTCTTGAGCACAACGTGAGAGTAAAGCATTCCTCGTATACATCAAACCTTAGGCACCCCTGCGCATAATGTGAGGTTGAAGCGCTGCTCGTCTACATCAAAGATTAGGCACTCCTGGGCATAACGTAAGGAAAACGCGCTACACGTATATCTAATACATTGAGCACTTCCAAGCATAACCTGAGGATAAAGCGCTACACGCATACATAGCACATTGAGCCCTCCTGAGCCTAACTTGAGGATAAAGCGCGACACTTATATATAAAACCTTGGGTACTTCTGAGCATAACCTGAGGATAAAGCATTACTCGTACACAGAGCGCATTGCACTTATGAACACACCTTGAAGATAAAGCGCTACTCGAACATAGAGCGCCTTGCACTTACGAACATAACTTGAAGATAGAGCGCTACTCGTACACGGAGCGCATTGCACTTAAGAACACCACTTGAAAATAGAGCGCTACTCGTACACGGAGCGCTTTGCACTAAAGAACACAACTGGAAGATAGAGCGCTACTCGTACACAGAGCGCATGGCACTTGGGAGCACAACCTGAAGATAGAGCGCTACTCGTACACGGAGCGCGTTGCACTTGTGAGTCAGGCAGGCGGCAGTCCCCAGGCAAGGGTAATCCCACGGAGGGGGAATTCGAAGTCCGGAGGGAAGGAAGGATTCCCGCGGAGGGGGGAAAGTCACAGTCTCTACGTGTGGTGTTGCTCCCACTCGGCAGGGGGCGCACCGGGGCCTTCCCAAGCCTCCCGGGGAGCAGGGGGGCGACTCCCAGGCCTTCACACGGCCACGCTACCTCCCAGCCCCCGGGGGTTACCTCTGTCTCGTCGTCCGGCTCCGCTCCGGGCCCTTCGCTTGATGCGCGCCACGGCGCGGGACACGTCACGGCCACTCGCTCCTCCTCTCAACGCTGCGACGGCAGCGACGGGGCCCCGGCTTCTCCGCGGGCCCCGACTTAGCACTGACACATCCCTGAGGCCTCCGGGCCGCGGCGGTGATCACGCTGCTGGTCCTAGTGCCAGGGGGGGTCACAAATTAAGCGGGAGCTCTGCCTGCTCCGTGCTTGACGGGAGATTAACGCGGGGGATCCCAGGCCAGGTTTGGGAGTGCAGGGGACACAGCGCTAGTACCTGGTTGATCCCCAGCAGTCAGGCAATCAGTCTTCGCATGAAGTTTCAGTATTCAGCTTTTGGCATGAAGTTTCAGTATTCAGCTTTTGTCATGAAGTTTCAGTATTCAGTTCTTGTGGCGCAGAAGACTCTGGCGCCCTTGGGGGTTCGGTTCCTTGGGGGTAGGGAATGTGTTGGCGACAAGGTCCTTCCTAGTCAGGCTGGGCAGAGGTTCCCTGGGTCCTCCTACTGCTGGGCAAGATCAGTGAGTTTTACAGGATCCCTCACTCACTTAAGAGGCAGCACCTAAGCCCTGTCACTCTCAGAGGCATAAGTCCCTGGCTAGGCCCTACCGCCTAAAACTCCTGCATGGATTCTCCAGCTCTGCTTTACCCCACTGGCCAACTAACTAGAAAAAGTTCCCTCCCTCACTTAAGTAGCCCTAGGTCAGGTGACCTCTAGCCAAGGCGGCAAAAGTAAAACCACACCTCCCTTCTAGAAGGTTCCAGCACATTCCAGGAGTTTCCCCATTCTACCTATGGGACAAAAAAGGCGGGCTGGTGTCGCAACATTGTTGTGGGGTCCCAGCCAGCTCCTGGCAGCTAGGGTGCTACTAATAAAGACCACTCTGCAGTAGCAGGGGTCTGTAGCAGCCATCTTGGGAGAAGTAAAAAATGAAAAAAAACTCGGGGAAAAGGGCCAAGTCCAACACAACCCCCTTCCAGCCAAAAGCCAGGGTAGACCGATCAATGCCTTGATGGTCTTCCCTGCTTGGGGCTAGAAAAGGTGGACGCAGGCCCGCAACTGCAGGAGCACCCGCGGGTTCTCCTCCACTCTGGAACCCGATGGCTCCCTCTCAAACCTCCCTGGACCAACAAAACCACCCCACTTGGGCTCCCTCGCGGGTTGTGGCCAGGACCGGCCCCTAGGCCATCCAGATGTCTCTGGCCCTTGTGGTCTCGCAGAGTGGGGGGCAGTAGCCCCAGGCCTGGAGTGCCCGTTGACCACTCCCCTACTCCTCCTTGCAGTCCCAAACTGCCACTGGTCCTTCCACCTGGGGTCCGCACCCTCAGGCTGACCAGCCCTCAGGGGCGAGGCTCTCCTCCCCCTACCTCTCCTTCTGGGGTTCCTCACCCTCCTCCCATGCGAAGCACCCCCAGACCACCACCCTCTCCCCAGTCTAGGGCCTTGACCCTTCAACTGGTTCCCCAACCTAGGGTCTAAACCCTTAGGCTGTGCCGGTGCCTGAGGCGAGACCTTCCTCCCTCTGCACCCCCTTCCAGAGTTCCGCACTCTCCCACTTGGAAAAGTACCCCTGAAAGTCAATTCTGGGGGGACAGTGTTAACAGGTGCCCACCCGCCAGGTCAGGCAACCCCTGAACCTGGCATACCAGCCCAGGATCTAATCCCTGCGACTGTGCCAACCCCAGAACCACAGGAGCTCTGATTACAGTCGCTCCTGGTCCTCCTGACACTAGAAACTCCCCTTTACAGAGCGGCACATCAGGACAGCCTAGGCTCCCAACCTGGGGCTCCCTTGCGGAACTCTCCAGGCCCTGAGACTGCGGTTGGGGCACCTCGGGACACCTCCCCGTCTCACTCCTTCCTATGGATAGGACGTGAGGCCCTACAACCCTCTCTCTTCCCTGGGACCTAGCTGGGCTATTCACAACCTCTCCCACCTCGCTGGGTTGGAAGATCCCTGCACCATCTCCTTCAGGGTCACCCACCAATGCCTCCTCAGACACGCTGGCGATATCATCGTTGGGTAACTTTGGTTTCTGGGGATCTCTTGGTACGCTGCCACCATTGTCCTTATTGGACGCATTTAACTGGAGGGCGTGCAGCTCCAACTCCTTCAGCCAAAGCTCGTGCGCCATCCTCTTCTCCTCCATTGCCCATCTCTTGTTTTCCCTTTCTCTCTCTCTCTCTCATGTTCCAATTTGGCCAGCTCCCACTTTAACTGCCTCTCCTCCCTTCTGTCCTCGTATTCCTCTGGAGACACGCTCCTCCTAGACCCTGTCCTACTACTGGCCCCAGAACGTCTCCCTGGTGGCACACCTTCAGACTCTTCTACATTAAGAACGTCTAGTACTTCTTGTGCGCTCTCCTCCTGAGGTGCATCTGGCGCCTCCTGTCCCTCATCCTCTCTCCCCTCTGGGTGGGCCTCTACCCATGCCCTGATGGTGGTGCGGAGTTCCGGTCCTTTGGCCTTCCACACCCCAGGCACCCCATCCCCTGCCCGAACTCTCTCAGTTGCTTTACAGAGTACCCCTCGAGGTCAGCTAACCGGAATTCCATTGTGACAGGTGGGGACCTAGATACTAAGGAAGAAATTCCTAGGATATGGGTGACAGTTGCAAGCTAACTAGGTGTTAGACACCAAGCATGTTGCACCATACAGTGTAGAGGGAGGACGATATAGAGGTTTTGCTCTTTGAGAAATTGCTGCACTTTTCCGACGGTCCCTGAACGTTGTTCTCGAGGCGGAGTTTGTGGATACTCCCTAACCTTCAAAAGGCACGACAGCTGGGGAAGCCGTTGCTTGGCTTTCGAGTCACGTTGTGTACATCCTGCTATTTTGAAGCTCTGAACCTGAATTTCTCCTGCCTTGTTTCCCGCCTTGTTTCCCTAATCCTTGAAGCGGTACATGAAGAACGCCGCATCTTCGTTACCACATTCTCGGGACTCGCATTTCGACCGGGTGTCTCCAGTACGCGAGTTCTCTGCTGTCAAATACCTTCTTATTGTGGCGAAGTTCCGTGAACGAGAAACCTTCTACTCGCACTTCCTTGTACTGAGACTGTGCATATCTTAAAATATCCACTTCTGAAGTTCACGGGAATATTAGCATATGATACGACCAGCGTCGCTCTTTTGAACTATTGAAGCGACCAACGAACTCCGGATTCTCTGCGTTTCCAGTATTGGTCCGACAGCCTTGTCGTTTAAGAAATCATTCCAAAAAACAAAGGAAACGGACAGTTCTTTTTTTTTTCCTTTTCCAATTTCGTCTCAAGGTACGAGACGCGATCATTGGTTTTGTTTCAATTTCAACAAACACATTGTATCGCTCAACGCACGCTTCCCGAGTGCTTTGGTTGAACTTTGGTGCTACATTGTATCTCTACGTTCGCTTCCCGAGCGGATTATTTGTTTGATTTTGTATATTTGGGAGCTACGAATCTTCACCCCTGATAAGTAACGCTCAATATAGGAGGACAGAAACCAGCATTTCATTTGGCACATTGGGCAGGTATTTGCCTTATTGGACTTCAGTTGCCCTTCCTGTGTTTTGACTTTTAATGCTACAATTGGATTCTAATGTCCTTCCTTCATTCGACAACTGAATCTGGAGGCTGCCTTTATTCCTCAGGAGATATTATATTGGTGAGTGTGGTTTTTATTTTTCGGAGAGCAAATACCTCTATACCTCACGCTTAGTAGTACTGTTCAGTCAGGAATAGGGGAAGGAACACATATTGTAATTATCCTATTCTTCTTTTTATAGGTTGTCACCCTTCCTGTTATAAAGACCCTATCTGTACAGTCGCCTGGGGAATTTACATTCGACATCTCCAGATACCTCATCCCCACATCTCTTCAAATCAGTTTATGCGTGTGGAGATTTAAGTGAGGGTCCCATACATACTGTGGTTGGAGGAGAGTGGGGACTTTATCGTCGCTCCCGTGGATTGAGCCTCGTTGGAACTGAGGTTAGTGGCACCGGCAACACCAGGATTCTTTTACACTCTCAGCCTGGACAGTGGAATCAATAAATGCAGCAATCAATGGTTTCAGAGCTTTAAAACAATAGGCGTTTAATTGTGGCGCCCTCCGCTTCATGGAAGGGTGCTGCATGGTCACAGGTCCTAATATCCCACCGCTGCCACCAATGTAGGACCGGGGGTCACCAGGTCCTATGGGGGTAGCGTGGTGCGAGCGGCTGGGCACCCAAAGGCCTATGTGTTAAGCGACCATACAACACACACATCCTCTGAAGCAGTAAACGCCCACAATAAGGGACGCCACACAGTATGGTGAATGCAAATTAATCAGGTTTATCTAATCAAAGGAGCACGCGCAGTTTCTTAGATGGCAATAGATCTCAACTTGTACACATTAACATTTGCATTACCGCATTTCATTACGGTTACCTCAGCAATCCCTGCAGATCTTTAGCATGGGCTTCCCTAGTGCTGCGGGCCAGGGCCTGCATACACGGCGCTACTGGTTTCTACAAGGAATCAAATGCGCATGAACATAACCTGGTAATGAAGCACTTTTCGTATACCTTGAGCATAGCGCATATGCACCCTCTTGAGCACAACGTGAGAGTAAAGCATTCCTCGTATACATCAAACCTTAGGCACCCCTGCGCATAACGTGAGGTTGAAGCGCTGCTCTTCTACATCAAGGATTAGGCACTCCTGGGCATAACGTAAGGAAAACGCGCTACACGTATATCTAATACATTGAGCACTTCCAAGCATAACCTGAGGATAAAGCGCTACACGCATACATAGCACATTGAGCCCTCCTGAGCCTAACTTGAGGATAAAGCGCGACACTTATATATAAAACCTTGGGTACTTCTGAGCATAACCTGAGGATAAAGCATTACTCGTACACAGAGCGCATTGCACTTATGAACACACCTTGAAGATAAAGCGCTACTCGAACATAGAGCGCCTTGCACTTACGAACATAACTTGAAGATAGAGCGCTACTCGTACACGGAGCGCATTGCACTTAAGAACACCACTTGAAAATAGAGCGCTACTCGTACACGGAGCGCTTTGCACTAAAGAACACCACTGGAAGATAGAGCGCTACTCGTACACAGAGCGCATGGCACTTGGGAGCACAACCTGAAGATAGAGCGCTACTCGTACACGGAGCGCGTTGCACTTGTGAGTCAGGCAGGCGGCAGTCCCCAGGCAAGGGTAATCCCACGGAGGGGGAATTCGAAGTCCGGAGGGAAGGAAGGATTCCCGCGGAGGGGGGAAAGTCACAGTCTCTACGTGCGGTGTTGCTCCCACTCGGCAGGGGGCGCACCGGGGCCTTCCCAAGCCTCCCGGGGAGCAGGGGGGCGAGTCCCAGGCCTTCACACGGCCACGCTACCTCCCAGCCCCCGGGGGTTACCTCTGTCTCGTCGTCCGGCTCCGCTCCGGGCCCTTCGCTTGATGCGCGCCACGGCGCGGGACACGTCACTGCCACTCGCTCCTCCTCTCAACGCTGCGACGGTAGCGAAGGGGCCCCGGCTTCTCCGCGGGCCCCGACTTAGCACTGACAGGTCCCTGAGGCCTCCGGGCCGCGGCGGTGATCGCGCTGCTGGTCCTAGCGCCAGGGGGGGTCACAAATTGAGCGGGAGCTCTGCCTGCTCTGTGCTTGACGGGAGATTAACGCGGGGGATCCCAGGCCAGGTTTGGGAGCGCAGGGGACACAGCGCTAGTACCTGGTTGATCCCCAGCAGTCAGGCAATCAGTCTTCGCATGAAGTTTCAGTATTCAGCTTTTGGCATGAAGTTTCAGTATTCAGCTTTTGTCATGAAGTTTCAGTATTCAGTTCTTGTGGCGCCGATGACTCTGGCGCCCTTGGGGGTTCTGTTCCTTGGGGGTAGGGAATGTGTTGACGACTAGGTCCTTCCTAGTCAGGCTGGGCAGAGGTTCCCTGGGTCCTCCTACTGCTGGGCAAGATCAGTGAGTTTTACAGGATCCCTCACTCACTTAAGAGGCAGCACCTAAGCCCTGTCACTCTCAGAGGCATAAGTCCCTGGCTAGGCCCTACCGCCTAAAACTCCTGCATGGATTCTCCAGCTCTGCTTTACCCCACTGGCCAACTAACTAGAAAAAGTTCCCTCCCTCACTTAAGTAGCCCTAGGTCAGGTGACCGCTAGCCAAGGCGGCAAAAGTAAAACCACACCTCCCTTCTAGAAGGTTCCAGCACATTCCAGGAGCTTCCCCATTCTACCTATGGGACAAAAAAGGCGGGCTGGTGTCGCAACTTTGTTGTGGGGTCCCAGCCAACTCCTGGCAGCTAGGGTGCTACTAATAAAGACCACTCTGCAGTAGTAGGAGTCTGTAGCAGCCATCTTGGGAGAAGTAAAAAACGAAAAAAAACTCAGGGAAAAGGGCCAAGTCCAACACCACCTCTTTGTGTTGTGGTGGATCGTGTATTGATTACCACCTCTTTGTGTTGTGGTGGAGTGTAGGAAGCTTTCTATTTATGTGCTATATCAATACGTTGATATACCATGTAAAGAGTCCAGGGGTTCGCTTATGTTTGAGCAGCAGCTTGCTATGCAATCCCAAAGTGCTCTATTAGGGTATAGTGTGAACGCGCATCGCTAGGCTTAACGCAGAGAAGTGCAGGACATTTGTAAATACACACAATGATTAATATATGACAACAAGAGAAGGAGATCTACACTAATTAAAAAATGGCAAGTACCTTTATAGATGATTTAACATCAGAGAAAAATCATTCAGATGAGTACTTTTATAAAGATTATTTCTTTTCCTTTAAAAAGTGGACACTGTGCAACATTATCGTATGGAAAGAAAAATAAGTTCTGCAAATAGGTACTCTACATCAACTTACAGGACTAACCTCCAGGAGTTAAAGTGAGTGGTGGGCAAGGTCCAAGGCAGCACAAACAGTACACCACCAATGGCAGAAGGGCAGCCGGGTAGAGGGTGCAAATCAGTACTGGGAGCCCAAAGTATTTCAATGGAGATCGATCACTGTAAAAAGAAGCTGCAAGCTCTGGCTAGGAAGGATAAAAATGCTACCCCAAATGTTTACCAAGCATTATGCATTTAGTATATTATTACATAGGACCTCATAACAGCAATTTCTTTACTATGGCCATAAATTAGATAAAGATAAAACAGAATTTTAAAGGTGTCAATAAATTTCAAAAAGGAGATTCATACTACACAGATTTCATATTACAATATATAAAAATCAGAAAATATTAGTTGATGTTCTTCCAATATGTCTAGAAAGGTCAATTGTAATAGAAATGTTTTTAGCCTCAGATGTCATGATCATGGTTTCCACAATATTTGGTTCCAGAGATGAATCCTCAGTGTGTTGATCCAGATATCTAGATATTAAATCAGTCTGTTACACAAGCCCTTTGAGACATGACAGGCTATATTAGGGAATTGCAGATTCTCACTAGCTAGTTAGGGTATTTGCAGTCTTCTGCAATAGGTGATTTAACCTACACAATCTGGCTCCTGCACACAAAATAATCATTTCTAGAGCAGATACATTATTTCACCAGGCTATATTTCACAACAGTCCGGTGTAGGGTGGGGAAAGGACAATCAAATGTAAGTCACACCTGACTTTTGATGACTTTTGATGACTCTGTCCCAGCACAATAGGCTGATCAAAGCAATATGGCATATTGGAATTTGGAGTTTCCTGATTGCACATTTCACCTCAGTGGCTAGTAGGTTTAGATATTGACACCCTTAAGTATCAGGAATAGGAAACAACATGAAATGTGTTGCCTCAAGAACAACATGATATCATCAATGTTCCATACAGTTGTGAAATCTTTTCATGCAGCAAATCATTGTTTGACATATCACGTGTGAAAGGTAAGAAGGGAGTTCAGTTAATGCCCATTGAATTATTGCTCTCTCAGCTGTGGCTGTGAGCTAGAGTTGATACCAGCCTTCACATGGCTCCTCACACACATCGCTGTGATATTTCTTAGGGGTTCATCTTCTCCCCTCTATTATTCAACTTCTACCTAACCCGCTTACCAAACCTGATTAAATCATTCAACCTCACCTGTTCCAAATCATTTAAAATCATTTAAAAAATGGCTTGTCTGGAAGACTTCTAAAATTTAAAACTTGATGACTGCCTCCGGGTCATAAAAACATGGAGAAGAATAACCTAAAGCTAAATACAACCGACAGATAATGTGAGCTGCCGACAATGGTTAAAATTCCAGCCTACCCTCATATGGCCTAAGGCAGTGTTTCCAAAACTGTGGTCCGCGGACCCCTAGGGGTCCGTGACACATTCCCAGGGGGTCCTCTGGCATCAGTTTTAAAAGCAGTGCAAAGTTCCTTGTATAATTGGAAGTTTTGAAGCAACAATAAAAGTGTCAAGGTAATGCCAGTGATTAATGTTCCTGCTGGAAAGAGATGAGAGTTTTGTCCAGTGGCAGCTTTGACTTATCTAATATAGTACAGAGGGTTACTATGCCTATTGCAAAGAACGTGTACCTGCATGTTTTTTAAAAACTGTATTTTATCTGCATAGGTCAGTGGGTTACTGCTTTTGTCACAGAGATTCTTTAGTTACTGTGCAGTTTATAAGTGACAATCGTGATCTAGCAGTGACCTATAAACAGGCATCAAAAAGATGTTTGCAAACTGCATGGTACAAGTTAATAACTCACGTTTTTTCCCAGTCTTTCATTATCCTGATGCTGCTAAAAAGGCTTATTTGAATGGAAATAAAGTTTTAGTGTTAAAGTCAATGCTAACCACTGTGTTATGTCCTAAATCCTGATTTTCTTTAAAAATGCCTACCAGTATGAATGACATGTGAATCCTACAACTTGAAGTCGCCTTTGCCTTATGTAACATTTTCTATACACTGGTTTACGTGTATGATTCATTGTCTCTATAGGGCAGATTTACAAGGAAAGTGATTCACTGAGTGCTGCAAGCCATTTGGCTGTGCCACATTTAATCACTTTCAAAGCACAGGGATGCAACATATTTATAACAATATGTTGTATCTCAGTGCTTTCCCTGCGCTGGTACACAAACTGCTGCCATTCGCCGGCACTGGCACCCTTGCACCATGGTGCAAGGATGCCTGCGTTGTGGGGAAATTGTTTATGTGCAGGTAGGGTTCCCGTTCTGCACATAAACAATCAGTAGAGGGGATTTCATCTTTCTATGTGTGCTGCAGAATGCAGCATGCATAGAAAGAGGAAAAAAAGAGGAGAAATGAATACATTTCTCCTTGTTGCGCCTCCCTACGTCTCCCCTGGGGAGGGGTAGCATTCAGACGCATTTCCAGATTTACAATTTCTCGTAAATCTGGAAATGTGTCTGGTTTCATGGGTGTTGCGTGGGAACACTCACAGCAAAACCCATGGAAGGCACCTTTCATGCAAAGTGCTGCGTGAAAAGGGGCCATATTTACAAGAACAGTAAAAGTCACGCAGGGGGGCTTTTCCTGTCCTTGTAAATATGGGGCACTAAAATGCTCCACCGGGTTGTCACTTTTTGTGACGCACCGGTTGCGCAAGGGGCTTGTAAATCTGCCCCTATATGTGTGTGTGTGTTGTAAAGTGTTCTGACATCCTACAATGGTATGAGAGATGCTATAAAACAAACGAAATACATGTGACAGAGGGACTATGGAGAGATGGGAGGCACTGTTGGTGGGTCATAATAAAGGAATCATTGAAGAACCCCAACAAAGATTGTCGTAGCCAGGTGCATAGTAAGGTCATCATTTACCATTCTTTAAAAGCTAATACAATTAAATATATAATGATAAATGTGTTGTAGAATGCACTATTGTTTCCTACATTTTCTTGGGGGAGGGCCTCCCAAAGCCCCCTTTGTAGTGGTTAGGCTCACTCACTGCACTTGGTGTGCGCTGTATGGGGACTGTTCTGAAAACATTTGCCAGGGCTGCTTTGGGTTTCCAGTCTGGCCCTGGCAGGAGCAGGAGCCTCATACTGCGAAATAAAAACAATCATTTAAAAGTTAGTCACGGAGATGCAGCACCAACCTTCCCAATAAAGATTTTGGCAGATTATTTAAATATAAAATACTAAAATCCTTAGTAATCCGACTATTTGTTTTGTGTGCACACCTGTGTTTATTTTTTTCGAATTACTGTTTTAATGTTGTGAAATTTAAATCATTCAGATTGCTTGGGGCTCCCTGGCTTCCAGTGGTCACTCAAAGGGGGTCCTCAGGAGTCAAAAGTTTGGGAACCACTGCCCTAAGGAACATGAGGCATCTCCAACAATATCAAAATGAGTCAGAAACCCAAGGGTAACTATGGATTCAGTTCAATATTTGATACCACATGTTCATAATATAAAACAGAGTGGCTTCTACTATGTTGTATCCTCCCATAGCATGGATACCTACAGAAACTGCAAGCTATACTCACACTCGTAATCTCCAAGCTTGATTATGCCAACAGTCTATACCTTGGCGCACCTGCATTCATCATATGCAAAATATAACTCATTCAATTTTCTGCTGCAAGAATTCTTCTCTGCCTTCACCCACGAGAGCGCAAGACTTCATGCTTTCAATCACTCCACTAGCTACCTACAGCAAGAATGGCAATGTTCGAGGCACTTTTCATTGTCAACAGAGTCTCCAAGGAAAAGGACGACTACACCAATACACTAATTCCAAAGACTCAAGGTTTGCACCGCTCATCACCATGCCACCTTAGCAGATCTCTCCACTTCTCTCTCCCTCCAACCATGCCAATCCTGCCCACACACAAAATGTCTGATTGGACAACCAAATGCTATAACTATCTAAGCAGACTATAATCATAGGTAATACCATAAAGGAACATGCACAGATGTTCAAAGCTGCCAACATGCTTAAAAAACATAAATTGTGCATGTGCCTCTTGCACCGCATCATCCACCACACTGCTACAGGCTACGTTGCATAACACGATAAGTGCACTTCGCTGTGATCATGCAAGAAGTGCAAGCACTTCCTACATGGAATCTTAAAACATAGACAACAACGTTCCAGCCACACACCAATGTATTTGGCGTAGGCTGCTGCCCATGTAAGTATGCACTTCATTGGCACACATAGGGGTTGTAAGTGCTATATAAATGCTGCAATAAAATATAATACAATATTTATCACGTATGCATCGCCAAGATTTGTTTTAATCTTGTTGAAATCTTTGGTTCTATCGCACTTGGGTATAAAAAACAAAATGTCCTTCATTTCTGCTTTCATAATTGCTTATTTACAGGTATTTACATTTTTGGTGTATTAGAAGCAAATTGACATTCTGCAGTCTTTCTTGTCACACTTTTTGCATGCAGGGCCACTGGAATTATGGCATTCTGCAGCCATGTAGTTTTCCACATGATTATGAATTTGCTGAATTTGCCACATAATCAACCATCTTCGCATAATTTTCAGATTAAAAAGAAAAATGTTTCAAGCTCAATCAGATCAAAAGTTACCAAAACACTACATCATGTGATGTTGCACAGTGGAGGGTCCTTCCCAAAGGTTGAATGGTCTCCTTTCAGTTGCTGATAGCTGTATTAGACTGTGGAACTGGTCCTAATGAGGTGCAACTGTTGCCCAGATAGGGCCAACATGTGTAAAAAATGGCAAAATAATGAATTACTACTATCACACATTAAGCCGCATGATTTGTGTTTTTGATTGCGACATCATTTATTCAACCATGCCAACTAATTATAATTTAGGCCTCTCCTGCCACATAATTCCAGTTGCCCTGCCTGTACCCTAGTGTGATTGTCACAAAGTTCACATTGCAAAATCCTCTCACTTTGCAATCAGAGAAAGAAAAGAAAATATTTCCACATTAAGAGTAAGCGCCAATGTTTCAGAGGACATAGCCTGACATTTAACCTCTGCCTTTGAATGAGCAGTCAATGTATCAAGATAAAAGAATGCATTTTATTGCTAATTCACCTTCTGAACTCCACCGTTTTTTTTCCAGTTACACTGTATTCCTTTATGTGAATGCAGTTCATTAAAAAAACTGATTTTAAACAGAGTTTTTCATAAATACTATGGCAGCTGCCTCCTGTATTTGTGGGGGGCAAAGATTAGTATGGGCCATTTTGGCAACAGCCCTGGCTTGGGGTACTATTTTTTATTACATCTACTAGGAACTTATAGTGGTAGCTAAAGTTAACCCAATTGAGGAAGCAATTGTACAGTTTTAGGAAAGAGCTCTGGAACTGGAGACCTGGATAGGAGGAACCCTGTGCACTTTCAGTTGAAATCACATAATTTACCAGGCAAAAAGTGGGGGTGACCATGTCAAAAAGGGGTATTTTCTGACACGGACCATGCACTTATTACCGCCTCTTTGTGTTTTGTGGTGATTCTATTTCAGGCATGTGAACTTTGTTCTTAGCGATACCAATATTTCAGTAGCCAGTGTTTTAAGTCCTGTGTTTATGACATAAAATGCTAAGCAAGATATACTGAGCGACTGAAGGGCCAAGTTGCTTTGCATTGCTTGAAATTACATGCCGAAAATATAGCAAGCTGCAGATGAAAAGAGCCAAGTGTAAAAGTGTTCCTAACTCGAACACAAATATATTGAGAGTGCTTAGTAGAGTGATTTAGTAGAAGTTAGTATTTTGAGCATGCACTGGTACCAAAAAAAAAAACCTGAAAACATAAATTAAAATAACCAGAAATCTACATAATACCACCTTTTACTGTAAACACGATATAAATATTTTCAAGTGTATTTACGCATTTGTCTTTTTACATGATATGGATATCATGTACATAAGGTTTGGATGCTAAATACAGATGCAGTGACTCTCCAAGTTTTAAACTTTAGAGATTAAATTCAGATAAATCTAGAAATCAGTTGAATTCCATTCTGTGTTCATTTGTAAAACAAAAGAAACAAATGGGAGCACGCAGCCAATGCAGCAACGCAGGCAATACCCTAAACTATGAATATATAACGGATGAGTTGCAACTTCATTTATTTCCACTTAATCAACAATAATTTTGGATAAATAACAATTTAATGACCAATAAAACCAAAAAAACGGATAAATGCTGGTTGAAATATTGAATGGCAAAAAACAAACTTTCACAAACCCTTGAATACTCTCTGAACTTAAAGACTCAGCCTACATCTTTACTCACCTTGAAAAAACATATACATGCTTACCTCTTCCGCTTATCTACTGAATTCTATTGCATTTGATTCTTGGTTTTTCGTAAAGCAGCTTGATCCATTTTAATGCAGTAGAGTTACATGAAAATGTTATATAAATAAATAAAGCACAGTTTAATGCCTGTTTTCTAACCTCCATGTGTGACAGTCACATAAGCAAGGAGTAGGATGAAGCACTTCATTGTGGCCTCTGCAGTGTTCCAACAGAAGGAATTCTCTGTGTGTCTCTCTGGCACCCTTCAACTGTCTTAACCCCTTGCCTGCTCATGACGGAACCACTCCGTCATGAGCCACGGGCGCCGTGTGCTCATGACGGAGTGGTTCCGTCATGCTGTGGCCGTTGGCGGCCGCTCCGCCCACGCGGCACTGATTCCCCACCTGTGCGGGCGAACAATGCAAGTAGGCGGAGTCGTGACGGAACCCCTCCGTCATGAGCACAGCGCGCCCGTGGCTCATGACGGAGTGGTTCTGTCACGAGCATGGCAGCGCCGCGCTGACCCCGAACCCCCCCAGCGCCGCGGCGGAATTCGTGCCGCGGCGAAGGGGTTAAAGTGAAAACCCTGAGTACTATGGCCAATGGAGCAGCACAAGCAAAGGATGTTTTTGAAATTCAAACCAGGAGTAGGTCTAGTCCTTAAGTCTTTGTTTTGTGTCCAATGTTTGAAGAACATGAAATAAAGATTCAATCAATCAATCAATCACATAATTTGTAAAGCGCACTACATACCCGTGAGGGTTGCAAGGTGCTGGGAGGGGGGAGGAGGGGGTGAGGTGCTGTTACTGGTCGAAGAGCCATGTCTTGAGTTGTCTCCTGAAAGACAGCAGGTCTTCGGTTTGTCGTAGGTCGAGGGGGAGGGTGTTCACGGTCTTGGCGGCGCGATGGGAGAAGGACCTGCCTCCGGAAGTGGTTCTCTGGATGCGTGGGACTGTGGCCAGGGCGCGGTCAGCGGAGCGGAGGTTCCTGTTGGGTACGTAGAAGGAGAGTCGACTGTTGAGATAGGCTGGGCCGGTTTTGTGGAGTGCTTTGTGTGCGTGGATCATGAGTTTGAAGGAGTTTCTTTTGTCGACGGGGAGCCAGTGCAGGTTCCTCAGGTGGGGGGTGATGTGGTCGCGGTGTGGGATGTCGAGGATCAGGCGTGCGGAGGCATTCTGGACTCTCTGTAGTCTGCTGATGAGCTTGGATGGGGCTCCGGCGTAGGGGGAGTTTCCGTAGTCGAGTCTGCTGCTGACTAGGGCCTGGGTGACAGTTTTCCTCGTGTTGGTCGGAATCCATCCGTAGATCTTGCAGAGCATGTGGAGGGAGTTGAAACAGGTGGAAGAAACCGCGTTGACTTGTCTGGTCATGGAGAGTTTTGAGTCGAGGAATACTCCCACGTTGCGTGCATGGTTGGTGGGGGCCGGGGGGGACCCCAGTAAAGTGGGCCACCAGGAGTCGTCCCATGTGGAGGGGTTGGGTCCAAGATGAGGATTTCCGTCTTGTCTGTGTTCAGTTTGAGGCGGATGTCCTCCAGCCAGTCGGCGACAGCCTTCATTCCCTGGTGAAGGTTGGATTTGGCGTTGAGGGGGTCCTTTGTGAGGGAGAGGATCAGCTGAGTGTCGCCGGCGTATGAGATAATGTTGAGGTTGTGCTGTTGGGCGATGCGTGCTAGTGGTGCCATGTAGACGTTGAACAGTGTCGGGCTGAGGAAGGATCCTTGAGGGTCGCCACAGATGATCTTGGAGGCCTCTGTTCGGAACGAGGGGAGGCGGACTCTCTGCGTTCTGCCAGAGAGGAAGGAGCTGGTCCAGTCCAGGGCCTTGTTACGGATCCCTGTGTCGTGAAGGCGAGTGTGTAGTGTAAGTTGGCAGACGGTGTCAAAGGCGGCGGAGAGGCCCAGGAGGATGAGGGCAACCGTCTCGCCTTTGTCCAGCAGGATCCTGATGTCGTCTGTGGCAGCAATGAGGGCTGTCTTGGTGCTGTGGTTGCTGCGGAATCCTGATTGGGACGGGTCTAGGATGTTGTTGCCTTTGAGCTGCCGGGTGAGCTGGGTGTTTACTATCTTCTCGATGACCTTAGTTGGGAATGGAAGCAAGGAGATGGGCCTGAAGTTCTTGAGGTCGCTTGGGTCCACCTTGGGTTTCTTCAGTAAGGCGTTGATCTCTGCATGCTTCCAGATCTCAGGGAAGGTGGCGGTCTCGAAGGACAGGATGATGATTCTGTGCAGGTGGGGAGCGGTGGACTTGCTGGCTTTGTTGAAGATGTGGTGCGGGAGAGGGTCGGATGGGGATCCGGAGTGGATTGTTCCCATGGTCTTGATTATATCCTCGATGCTTACCTTGGCCCAGGAAGTCAGGGTGTCGTGGGCGGTGGGGTGCGGTGGGTTCGGTGCAGTGTGGTCGGCAGGGGTCGTCCGGGGTCTGAAGCTGTCATGGATATCGGGGATTTTCCGGTGAAAGAAGGCGGTGAGGGAGTCGCACAGGGCTTGCGATGGTGGGATGTCGTTGGCATTGGAGCTGGGGTTGGAGAGTTCCTTCACGATGGTGAAGAGCTCCTTGCTGTTGTGTGCGTTGTTGTCAAGGCGGTCTGTGAAGGAGATTCTCTTGGCGGTCCTGATGAGGTGGTGGTGGTTGCGGATGGCGTCTCTGTGGGCAGTGCGGCTGTCTGGCGTCTTGTCATTGTGCCATATGTTTTCTAGTTTCCGGCATGTGCGTTTGGAGTTGAGGAGTTCCGGGATGAACCAACTGACTCTTCTGCTGGTGTCTGTGTTGGTGGGGTTTTTCAGTGGAGCGACGGTGTTGGCGCAGTCGTTCATCCAGCATTCGAGGGCAAGTGCCCCTTCATCTGGGTTGGTTGGGGTCGTCAGGGGGTTGAGTGCGAGGTTTGTTTGTAGTTGTTCTTCAGTGATTTTGCCCCAGCGGCGGCGGGGGTCTGTAGGGTGCGGTGGTGTGTGGGCGGTTTATGGAAGGAGAAGTGGATGCAGTGGTGGTCTGTCCAGGAGAGTTCGGAGTTGTGGTTGAAGGTGACGTGGGGGCTTGAGGAGAAGATGACATCTAGCGTGTGGCCGGCATTGTGGGTCGGCGTCGTGACAAGCTGTTTCAGTCCGAGGTTGGCGAGGTTGTCGATCAGGGTGGAGGAGTTGCTGTCGTTGTTGTTCTCCAGGGGAAAGTTCAGGTCTCCGAGGAGGATGTAGTCGGTGGAGGTCAGCGCGTGCGTGCTGATGAGGTCGGCGATGGAGTCGCAGAATTGAGGCCGGGGTCCTGGGGGTCTGTAGACGAGGGTGCCTCTTAAGAAGGTGGTCTTTGGGTTTGTGTGGATCTGGAAATGCTTGTGTTCGGCGGTGCTGAGGGTGTCGTTGGTGTTAGTTGAGATCTTGATGGTGTTTTTGTGGACGATGGCGATTCCCAGAATACATAATTCACATCACCACGCCAGGTACTACTGCCAAATAAGGCCTAGATGTGCGTCACTACTTCTTCATCCAGATATTTGTTTTGCCTCTTACCGAATAGTGAGATTCACAGACACTTTAATTAAACGTTTATTTGCCAGAAGTGGAGTACTCTGCATTGTACACAGTGGCGGCTGGTGTCATTTGAAAGAGGTGGTCTTACAGTTCTGGATGAGTGCCCGGTGTTGAGCAAAGTGTGGCGAATAACGCGACTCCTGGGGTACTCCCCTGAGAAATGTTTGAAAATCAAGTGGGAAAATAGTGATTTCCCCGAAAATTTGAGAAAGCAAGATGGTGAATCAAGCGATTCTGAAAGCGTAGTTATGACATCAATTAAGAAGTTTTATTTGATAATGACGTAGGTAGTTGCCTATTCAGTATAACCACTGAACTTCATAGCAGACTGAGATAACAATACTGAATACCTCACAGATTTCTCTCTTTATCGGTAACCTGGGGTGCTACCAAACATAATGCTGCTCCTGCTCCTGGCCTCCAAGGAGGTAAGAGTAAGCTGGCTTTTCTGGGACTCCAACATATGACCTGCACATCATTGCAGATGTCTGCAACGAGCATTGACTTACTGAGCCTTCTTGCCTCAAACTCGCAAAAGCTTAGAGAAAAGTACAGAGAGGAAATCAAGTGTTGCTCACTAAGCTGACAACAACTTCCAATATACAAACAACTTAAATGGACGAAGAAAACAAGTGATAGTTCTAGGTGATTGAGAACTCCTGATTTACTTATGTTCGACAGTCTTGGGCCCATCCTGACCCCAAATCCCATGTATGAAGTATAAATGCTATATTCATTCAAATAATTCTCATCATCATATAACAATGGGGGATAAAAATGCTTTAATATTTCTCCCCCTTTGGGCTCCCAGGCAGTGTTTTAGCAGGACTTATTCACGTTTTTCTACAAATATGTCACCTTCAATGGCTCACATGTATGACTCAAACCCCTTCATCCATTTACTCCATTCCAGCATTTGTTGACTAGACGATTTTAAGAACTTGGAAAGAGCACCTGTACACTCCATGTTTTTCAGTTATACTTCACACCAGGGGCCATATTATAGAGTAATTGCGCCCGCTTTGCTGCCCCCTACTGCACTCTGGTATTACAGAAGGGGCCAGAGATGCTTGTGCAGCCCCTCCTGTAATGCCGATAGCACTGGTGCACATAAAGCGCCAGCGCTATCTGCAGGGGGCATTCCCTCAATTGAATGGGGGCGTGTCCAATGCAAATGAGGGTATCCCTTTGCCTCTGTGCCCGTGCCGTATCACAGACACATGTGCAGAGGCAAAGGAGCTGTCAGGAGGTGCACTGACAGTGCGCCACCTAAGAAGAGGTGCACTGTCAGGTTTCCCCCTGAGAGCAGCCCTCTGCAGGGGTTAAAGAGGGGGTTCTGTGGACTCCTCAGACATCCCCTTTCAGCCAGATGCAGTCAGTGACTGCACCCGCCTACAAGGGAATCTCTAATCCCCTTTCAAAGTACAGGCTGGTAGCCCCTGCACAGAGCGGCTGATTTAAAGCCGGTCTGTATTTCACTTGAAGGCATTGCAACCAGGGGAGCACGAGTTCACGTTTGCCCTGGGGGCAGCGCATCCTATGTAATATTGAGCACTTTCTCTGATTGTGCCTGGCGCACATTTTTCAAGGTTCGGCATGTGCAAACAGGGAAAGTGCACTCCAATACATAATATGGCCCCAGGTCTGACAAGTAATTGTGAATCAGTATACTTTTGACATTTAACTCTGAGCCACAATGGTACCAGCTAAAAGAAAAAAATAATAATAACAGATAAAGAAAAAAAAGTCACATTCAATATTTGACTTTGACTGCAGATTGCGATGTGTGTCACAGCTAAGTGAAACACAACTCAGTGTCATTGCTGGGTTTTCAAGGTGTACTTTTAGGCATTGTGTGCTTGCAGTTAACATTTGCCACAGACACACAATACTGTGACTGATTTACTTTTGAGACCCTTAAAGAATTTCCAGGAATTAATCTATGGATACTAATGAGGAAGGATGCAAAGGCTTACACTGAATGAAGGCCAACATATAAATAATGGTTTGCTAGGGGCAGTAGATCACAATGTCTGTGATTGCTATTCCATGAACCTTTTTTTAACTTTTAAAATCCAACCTGTTTTCCTTAATGCTACATTTCCCCCCAAAAAAGTTTATCTTTTGAGTTTCTTGGACCACTGTCCATTCTCTAACAATTTTATGAATCCACAAAAGTAAAGGGCTTCTGGTGGGACCCCTTCCCTTTTCCAAATGGGTTACCACTCCAACTCAAGAGACATTAACTTTTTAATGTTTTGAGAATTGATTTTGCTTGCAAAATATTTGTACATTTCATACCGAATTAGCATTTGTAAGAGGGGCCTAGAACACACCTCTTCCAAACATCAAATCGGTATGGGTTTGCTGTCCCAATTTAAAAGTCAGAAAAAGAGTCCTGATTTCTAAAAAGCAATTAAACATTTAAAAACCTAGGGCCTTTTACAAGCTCATTGTGCCACCAGTATACCCCTTCGGATGCGCCGGTGGCGCAGAGTGCCCGCCTATATTTACAAGGCTACGTAAAGATACCAGCATGACTTTTCATGGCCTTGTAATGTGGGCCACTTTCAGGCATTACTGAGCATAAAAGGAGCACGCCATGGGTGTTGCTGTGCGTGTTCCACTCAACATCAATGGAACCTGAGCCATTCCCAGATTTACAAAGTGTCTTAAACCTGGTAATGGGTCAGAATCCTACACCTCTCCAGGTGAAGCATAGGAGTGGCCCAACAAAGAGGTATTACTCAGCATGAATGGGGCGCGCCATGGGTGTTGCTGTGCGTGTTCCACTCAACATGAATGAAACATGAGCCATTCCCAGATTTACAAAGTGTTGTAAACCTGGTAATGTGTCAGAATCCTACATATCTCCAGGGGAAGCAAAGGAGTAGCCCAACGAAGAGGTATTACTCAGCATGAAAGGGGCGCACCTTGGGTGTTGCTGTGCGTGTTCCACTCAACATCAATGGAACCTGAGACATTCCCAGATTTACAAAGTGTCGTAAACCTGGTAATCTGGTAATGTGTCAGAATCCTACACCTCTCCAGGGGAGGCATAGGAGTGGCACAACAAAGGAGAAATACTTCAATTTCTCAACGTTTTTTTCTCTTTCCATTGTGTTCTGCATTCTACAGCACACATAGAAGGAGCAAAACACCATTAATGATTGTTTTTGTACAGGAAGGTATCCCTTTCTGCACCACAACAATCATCCCTGCAATGCAGGCACCCTTGCACCATGGCGCAAGGGTGTCTGTGTTGGCGCACGGGTGCTGTTTGTGTGCCAGCACAGGGAATAAGGAGAGGAATGCGCTGTATCTTGAAGATACAGTGCATTTCTGCCCTTTTATTTAGACACAGATCAGCGCAGCGGGAATGCCTGCTGCACTACAGTCCGTCAAAATATGTGAATGAGGTCCATCATTTTTGCTATTGAAATCTTTTAATCAGAGTGTTTCCAACTGAAAAAATGGTTGATAAATCTGTGAATATGTCTTTAAACATTTAGACTGTACTTCTAAAGAGGTCTGAGCTTAGGCCTGCTGCATTTTCCCTAGGTAACAATTAGAGAGCACAGAACTCACAAGACAGTCTTATTTATTATCTTCAGAAAAATTATAATAATTCACATGTGCACAAAGATCTTCACTGGTTGTCAATGAGGCAGGGAAGGGATTTTAATCCAGATTGCTTGATTGCATAAAGCCTTTGACAGCCCAGCTCAGTCCTCTACCAGCCAACTTCTGGTCTTACATTCCTGGGTTCTAGACTTGTGTTTACTAAGGGTAGACATTCTCGATTCAATGCTTCAGAGCAGGTCAAGTCTTACTTGTGGCCACTCTTTTTATGAATTACTCAGACTTACCAAGATGTCATGTACCCATCCCTGTGCTTGTTGTAAGAAATCCCTACCTGGAGGATCTTTCAACAAGTCGCTCGGTATTAATCTATCTAAAATGAAAATAAAATTGAGTCAGAAAGACAAATAGAGGGCTTATCAGCAGGGCAATGCAATGGGTTGTCCCACCCTAGGCAACAATATTTTGTCAGACCCAACCACTTGCTGCTTGGAGGGGAAATCCGCTATCCGCTATCCGCTACCGCTGGTGCCTGTGGTAGATGTCTCTCATTGTAGCACTGTTGATCTTATGGTATTTTTTATCAAACTATCTAGCACATCTTCAACAATTGATGAGGGCAGAGTCATTAATGTTTGTCTTAAGGGTGCTGACATGCAGTGGCTCTAGTTAATGCTAAGCCTGGGCGAAGCAGTACGCTACGCTCGCGTAGTTTGCGAAGTTCGCGCTACTTTGCACTACGCGAACTGCACGTAGCACAGTGCGAACACGCGTAGCGTAGTGTTGCGTTTTGCTGCGGTCATTTTTTGCTTGCTCGCGGTCCTCAACGTCAAGTTGGCGACCGCAAGCAAGCAAAATGACATCCCGGCGAGACTTTTTCCTTGTTCGCGATCAGCAACATCAAGTTGGCGATCGCGAGCATGGAAAATAAACCTCCCGGCGAGATTCCCAACGCGAGGAGGTCAGGTTTCTCATTGCGAGGGGTCGCGTATGCTCGCGACCGCTCGCGATGAAAAACTACCAGTTCGCGTTGAGAAAGCTGCCGCTCGAGTAAAAATCTACTCGAGCAGCAGAAAACTACAGCTCGCACTGTGCAAGATGCCATTTTCAATGATTGCACAGTGCCGGTTGCTTGTCCGCACTGTGCATTCATTGAAAACAACATCTTGCACAGTGCGAACATGTTACTACGCAGTTCACGAAGTGCTACGCGTAGCTCGCGTAGTGCAAACTTCACTTTGCGTAGCTTCGCGAAGTAGCACGCCCACCCTTAGTTAATGCCTTAGGGCTCCCTGCATCAATGTTGGGCATTTTTTTTTTGCAGAGTTTTATATAGCGCAAACTTGACCCGAATCCAATCGGGTATCAGAGCGCTTTACATAGCACCAGTTACGTTACATGAGGACACACATTCATTTTTTGCTAGGCACGTCTCACACTTGTCTCACACTTGTGCAGTTTTCTAGCCGATACTTTATAACAGAGCCAAATATGGCAGTAACAGTAATTTCATGAGTCGTTTGCTTTAAAAAGTACACGTTATATTATGCAGGGCCAGACTGGCAATAGCAGTCCTCGGGTGTTTCCCTGAGAGGCTGGACAGGTGGGGACCAATTTTGCAGCAGAGAGGGATGTTTTTGTTACTGGGGCCGGTTTTAGCAGTGGTGTTGCTATATCAGCCACCGGAAACAAAAGCAGCTGGTGGGCTGGACCATCAGAATTGGCAAGGCTGCTCTGGGGTCCCAGTCCGGCCCTGATGTTATGAGTCACGTACTTGCTCGGCACATATTGATGTTGACACTGCGCATCTTGATTGGTTGGGAGTCCGCACATTATATTTTTATTAGCCTGATGTCCACATGATTTTTCCAGTTCTAAGTAAAACATGCTCCTGAAAAAGTGGAGAATGGATGTTAAAAAACTATGAAACAAATTAGATCTCTTAACAAGAACAATCCATTTTTGTGAAAGCAATAACATTTATGAATTGTATTTTATTTTTAAATGCAACCCATAAGTCTTTTTGAAAAGATAGAACAACGCTAGAGTTTAGTAATAGTTGGTATTGGTTGCCAAAAGGTTATAAAAAATACCTGTTAGAACTTTATAATGTGATAACTTTTATAACATTTTATGTACCAATTAACTTGTTTTTAAAGGGAAAGATATGTTTAGCCAAGAGCTATCCTTCTCCCTTTTTTAGAGCTTGTAAATGATGTGTATTCTGGATCAATTTGAGAGTTCAATTTGCAATGAGAATGGCAACATTTTGACAAAAGGTTTTAAAATCTATAGAGGCAAATGGTCATAATTTAGCACAACCATAAAGCAGAAGGCTTCTCAATTACCTGGGTGAACTCTTGAAGATTAAATTACAGCTGATGTAGTGAAATTGATGTAGTTGTGTGTTGATGTATTGGCCAAAAGGTGGTAACATACAACTGCTGGTGCAATTGTTTGCTGATATGGTGGCCATCAGCTTGTAACATCCAACCGCTGGTGCAGATGTGCATTGAAATAGTGGCCATAAGCTGTAGCAACCACTGCTAGCTTTATATTCCCAGCGCATCTGCCTGAAGAGATGGCATTTTCATGGATCAGCTAAACTCAATTGATTAATTAAGTGGTTGTGCTCCTTTGGTAGAGGGGAGACTACGGGTACCCCGCAGCCACAGGTACACAGTCACACAGTCACTATGTCCTTTACTTGTTAAAAGTAACTGTCACTTCATGAGGGCCTGTGCCAGGTTGGAACATGGCATTTTTTCAATTTGACAAATTCCCAAATTGCAATGTTTTGTTTAAAAAGTAAATAGAAAAGGAGCCTTTCATGACAGTGGGGACATTCCCACTTGAGCTAAGGGATGGAAACACACCGCTCTCTCTGAACCACATACTTCCCATTCTTGACTGTTGACAGGTCTTGGGCGAGGGACGATGTGAGGAAGATATATTGTGTTTTTTTGTGATTTTCAGGGTTATGGCTAGCCCTGTGTGACATGGAGAAGACATGGAGAAGGCATTCCTGCTACCTGAGCTGTAGTTCTCTTTGTATGCAGTGCTTAATTTGAGCTGGTGTTCAGCACCAGCACTTAATTCTCAACATCTACACTAATGACAGTTCACCATCCGGTGACACTGTTTGTTTCTTTTGAAGTGAGAGCGTGAACTGTGTTGAATAATTCAATATATATTAAATATAGATAATTCCAGCGGTCCATACTATTTTTATTGCTTTGTGTGGCCTGAAATAATTTAAATTGTCACGCCTGTCAGAGTGTAAGGGTTAGTTATTGTGTTGGTACTGTCAACGGCCAGGGCCGTTTCTACCATTAGGCAAGACTAGGCGGCCGCCTAGGGCGGCAAAAGAGGGAGGGCGGCAAAAAACATAAGTTTGGGAATATCCAATGCATTAATTCTTCTAGCCTGGATGACAGGGGGAGAAAGTAATGGTAGTAATAGGGAGGGGGCGGCATTTTTCAATTCTCGCCGAGGGCGGCAAAACACCTAGAAACGGCCCTGTCAACGGCAGTGCTGGCAGGGGAAATAGGTGGTACAAACAGCATTGGACTTCTGAGAAGGGCCCGGCATTTACTTTTTTGTAAGTAAAGCAGTTCTCGTGCAGACCATCTGGCAGCATGGAATAGAATCGTGTAAAGTAAAACAAGGTTGGGAATCTTTTGTCGTACAGCTTATACTTTCCGAAGTAAAACAGTGCGTTTGTTGGACAACAAAAATGTGAGGATTTGTGCCAAACCGATTCTAGCATGCCCACAGGTCATGTGGAGCTAAGTCTTGGTGGCTCGCAGTGCACCTCTGTATTCCTAACCTGAGAAAGTAACAAATGGATAGAGCAACCACAGAATGTGACAGCCCTTACTCCCCAAGGAAATTGTGATAACAGATCTAAAACCTTTTTGTTTGGTTATTTATTCATGCCCAAAGAGATACACAGCTGTCTGCCAAATTTGGGAATGAGCAAAATGACAGCTATATATGAATTTGATATGCATTAACAATCACTAATTGGTGCCTCCCAAGCCATTCTCATAGCCCGAAATAATCTGAAGTGTCACACTTGTAGGACTGCGATGGTTAGTAGTTGTGTTAGTACTGTAATTGGCAGTGCTGACAGAGGTAAAGGATGGAGCAAGCTGCGGCCTCCCCCTGACGAGGGCCCTGCCAATTATTATATTACAAATTAACCACTAGCTGGGTTGAATATCTGCATGTAGGGACCTTGCAGTGTCAGCAAAATGCTCCTCCCGATAAACAAGGAGGTGATGCTGTTTATGTATCAAACATCACCAACGCTGCTATGCCTGAGCCCCAGCCAGGCTGCTATTGTTGATTCTATTGTGATTGCTCTTTCCCCCAGCGGACAACAATAAGTTACAACATTTTGCGTAGTAAAATTAGCCCTTGTACAGAATGTTCAAGGTAGATGATATTATGCTCATGAATTGGAAATGTAAGCAAACTCTTTTTCAGAGAATATTATCCTGCACAGTCATGCAATGAATTGTGTGTCAAATATCAATGCTGCGTATTCAAGTAAAAAAGTTTAAACGTGAAACTGCAAAATGGTGGTGTTCTCGCTCGATCTGAATGTGACCACACGACACTCTCTCTGAATTCAGGAAGAGAAAACATTTGCAATTTCACTGGAGATGGTGGAAGAAGCTTTCATTTTGATGATTCCTTCTTTTAAACACACAAACCTACAGCTTTCTATGTTCCCTTACACCAATGTTTCATGCAATGAAGTCTTACCTTCAGCTATCAATTTAAGAATCCTGTCTATTAGGGTTGCTGAAAAGATTTAAAAAACACTTAATCAGAAATACATTTAGAAAAGTATGTCATCATGGTAAAACCTAGACAGTTATATTTACTCTAACCCCGATAACGAGATCACATTTGAAACATTTCCGAGTTGCCATTAGGAAATTTGTTACTCCCTACTCTGAGAGTTCAAGAGCTATGTGCCTTACTCTATTCAATATTTTATAAATAAATAATGTATGACAGTAAATCAGGGGGCATTTCCTAATTCTTGACACAGTGTACATCAGCGAGCAAAGTTGCTGCACAATGTTGCATGAAAGGGAGACAGCATTAATGCTCGATATCTACTGCAAAATGTAGCATTTGTGCTGTCTCCTAGCTCTGGCGCAGTGTGTGCTTCCAAGCGCCAGCGCAGGCACCCTCCCACCATGGGTGCTTGCGTTACAGGCAGGTAGAATTCTGTGCAGGAAATGACACCTTCAAGCACAAAAACATTCTTTAAAGGCATTGACCTCTTTTATGAGTGCTGTAGAACTCATGACACATGGATGGAGGAAATAGTGAGGCAACATAAAGATATTCTCCTTGTTACACAGGGTTTAAGGAGGTGCAGCATTTTTGTGCAATCCCAGGCTTACGTACCTTAGTAAATCTGGGATTGCATCAAACTCCATGGGTGGATGCAGGGGAACGCCCCTGCTCCACTCATGGATCGCCTTTCTGAAGCAAAGTAACAAAAGGCAGCACCCTGAACTACCTTGCATTACATTGTGCGAAACATCCCACACAAAACCGCACAAATCTGATTTGCACGGCTTTGTAGATCGCAAAGTTTGTATATTGGCGGCACTGAAAAAGTGTTGCATCCAAGATACAAAATATTTGTAAATGTGGGCCACAGTTCTCATGCCTTGTGTGCTCGTTCAGCAGCATGCTGGTGCTTGAATGTACACTTCTGTCTCTGAGCGATACACACAATGCATTGTTACCCTATTTACGAATTATGTTTCTAGATCCTAGTCAAAAATACACCTGAGAAGGTGGAGAATGCATGTGAAAAAGCTATGTTTTTTTTATTGTTATAGCTTTGATACAAGCCAGTTAATGTAAATTATGTTATAATTATTAGAGTTTACAATAAAGCTGTTTCTGCAATGTTACATATTTTGTCTATACAGTTTAATCAGCCATTCTAAAAATGTATAACGTTATAACTGTTTATTGGAGTTTAGTAAACGCTGGAATTGGCATCAAAAACGTCTAAAATAACCTTGATAACCTTCTCCTATCAATTATTCTGGTTCAAGACTTAATTTGTCTTCAACTTGGCACAAATGTTGGATAAATATGCTTAAACCTAGTCAGGGAACACACAATCCACAGGCTCCTCATTAACAATTTTTCACACTTGAGGATTTTATGTGGTTTTCAAGTTATACCCTTATAATGCAATGACAGGTGTAGGAGAGTAGGATCTGCTTCACATGTTTACCCCCACTTTTTGCTGGTGTTTCACTGTTTTTCGACTTTGTTTTTCGACTTTACTCTGGCTGGGATTCTGCTAATCAGGGCCCCAGCCTAGCTGCTTCCTCTCTAAAATGATTCCATGTACTCTAGGTACAGTTCAGATTGGAACTGAGGTGCCCTTATAAGTCCCTTGTATATGGTATACTATGTACCCAGGGAATAGGTACCCCAGAGGCCTACCAGGGGCTGAAGCATGTCTTATGCAACCCCTGGACAGCCACCCAAAATGACACAACAGGTCTGCTACTGCAGCCTGGGTGAGGTGGTGCATGCACCCGTTACTGTGATATAGGTTACCTAAATCACTATATATATACACACATATAAACCTAAGTCACTCCTATGGCAGGCCTTATCAATCATGAAAGCAGAGTGCTTGGTTCTTATGTGAGAGGGTGCCCCTGCATGAGCAGAACCCCTCTGCAGTGTTCGGAGACCCTGCTCTGATGCTGTTTATAGTGCAGCCTGACCATATACTCTTAAGTGCATTATAACCAAACGGTAAATGCTAACTTTGGACTGGCTGTACGGAAACATGTCGTGTTTGGTGTCAAACACCTTGGAATCATACCCCCACACCAGCAACTGGTATGGGAGTATGATCCCACCCTTCTAGAGGGAGAGATATGACAGCGCTGGTATACCGGGTAGAAACTTAATAGAGCCCTGGCATCACAAAATGGATGCTGCAGCAACAGACATGGTGTATTGGGGCTGGGTGGGAGCACTCTCTGAGTGCTTTGAAGTCCTGCACTGGGGCCACATTTGGTGTCCCTGTGCATAGTCCAGCTCAAACCGGTTCAGGGGCTTCCAGCCCCTGCTCTGACACGAAACTGGACAAAGGAAATGGGTGTAGCCACCCCTCTTTCCAAACCCTCCCATAGGTGGGTCCCCAGAGTATGTCCAACCCCCTACCTTAGTATAAGTATGGCACCCCTGTCCTTAGGACTTTAGATTACCTGAACGAAACTCTGTAGCTGAATCCTGGACATTTGGCATTCTGCCCAAGACCAGAGGACTGAAGAAATCTACCTCGCGGTCAAGGAGTGACTCCCGTGCTTGGTAAGCACCAACAAAGCAATTTGCTGCTCTGCATCATCGAAGCTCCTGCTGGACTCTGAAGTATTTGCAGCCCAGGAAGAGGATTTCCAGACATCTCAGAGGCCGACCCAAATCCCCAGCAAAGCTGAGACCCGCAGCCTTTGAGAGTAGCGTGGAACCGAAACTCCTGGCCACCGTGCATTTCTGCAAGTACATTAACTTCTCGACGTCTGTTGAAGTTGTGCTTGGGCTGACTTGTAGCCCCCTCCTCGAGCACTGAATCCACTGAAGATTGTTGGCCTGGTCATTCCGAGTGACCCGTGGGCCGCCATTTTGTGTTTCGTCTCGAGGTCCCTTCGCGATCCCTGGTCCATTGACTGGTGGGTCCCTGAGGTGGTAGCTTTGCATTTCCTTGGGCTTTCCTTGTTGCTCCATACATGCCCTGACTCCCATCCAAGTGGTGAGTCCCACAGACCTTGCAGGTCTGCAACGAAGCACCTTTCTCGTTTCTGCATGGGTTGCTGTTGCCTAGGCTTTTTGTGTCCAATCCGGGCAGCTACGCTCCAGCACTCGACATCCTTCATGGGACAGCTTGAATCTAGCTCCTGGTCATCCTCGATGCCTCCTGGACCTCGTGGCTGAGGAGCCAAGCTTCCCCTGCTTCACCTGAAATCACCCGACATCGGTGGGCATCTGCTCATCGCCTTCCTGGTCACTGGCAAGTGACCCAGACTCTGTCCCCTCTGCTTTCAGGTTCTTCTCATCTTCGATCCAGGATCCTGCCATGACACTTCGCATCTTCACGGCAGCAGCACTTCTTCGCCAGCTCCCATTGAAATCGACGACGCGACCCGACACCAAAAGACACTAATACACCCGGCTTCCATGGGTGAGGTAACATGAGTACTCTGGTGCTCTCGTGGGTGCTAGCCCTAGAACTTCCTAAGTCCAAAAGGGTTTGGTCCTGACTCTTTTCTAAGTGTCCCTAATCTTTAAAAATCTAACCGCGACTTTCCCTATAGAAGCTAACGGGAGCTCGCGGCTGTGTTCACACACTGCACACGGCCCCCGTGGGTCCCCTGTGTCACTACCTAGGGTGGTTCCTTGGGGTTCCAGCGATTCTACAGGCTCTAGGCCTTGTGTCTAGTTAAGTCGTGGTTCTTATACCACTATTTTAGTACATTGTTTGGCTCGCCTCTAGGACCTGACGTGTATTTGTGCTATTTTACTGTGAATATTGAAGTGTTACTTATGTGTTTTGACCTGTAGTCTCATAAAGAGACTAGGAGGGTGTGTTTAGTAATAAATACATATATTTTATATATATACCTAATGTGGATATCTTTCATTTAGTGACTCAAGAGATTATAGACTGGTAAAACAAGCTGCTTTACATTCCTTCAAGACTTAGCCTGAAGGCTGCTCTCCATATCTTCCTTTGGGATAGCTTTCAATAAAGGTTGTCTTTAACCTATAACCAAAAAGGGGTTGTTTGGACTGATACAGGGTGCCCACTATAACTAGTGGACAGCATATATCAGGCCAACTTCTCACAACTGGTAATCACATACATGTACTTCACTCTCCTAACAATGACCTTGCAACAGACCCCATGTTCCCTAGAATATGTTTAAGGGATGCTCTCATCAACATTATTTGCCCTTTTGATTACTCTTTGGGGCCAGCATCTTCACCTGAGGCAGATAAAATCAAACCATGAATCAATATCATCAGAATTCAAACATCACAACTCAGGAGTGAGGAATGGGCACACACTTGGTGAATCCGGCTACGGGGGACACAGTTGGGTGAGGTTAATCTTCGTTAATGACTATTTTGTCTACTTTGCCGAAGAAAATCCCCAAACTTGTCAGATATTGCAGGCAAAGATTTAGGGCCCCTTTATGGAAAGTGTTGCATCGCAGCGTGACAGTGCGCCCTCCATGCGATAAGATGGATGTGCCGTATTTATTCTACGGTGCTCCATGTCGCAAGGAGTTACAGATATGTCACTATTCCTGATGGACCTGTACGCTCTAAAGTAGCGCATTGCGGGGTTGTATCTGAAAACAGACACTACTCCAGCATTGTGTCCTTTCACATGGGGAATGTCCCATATGAAAGGGCCTACGTCATCCTTACGCCTGCTACATGCTGGTGGAAGGTTTTGATGCAAGTGGCGTGCTAAAAGTGGCACAGGGAAATCGTATAGATTTCACTGCAACCCTTTTACCAGCCTTTTTTGTGGTGGAACGCCCACCCTGCATACATGATACCTGACACAGGTATAATGAAGTGCAGGGCTTTACAAAGTGACGCATATGCTTAGACATATAGAATACACACTTGTAGAGTCAGTCTAATGATTTGTGCACCAGACTCAGTGATATTTGGAACACCGCACCACCAACAATGAGGCCCCATTGGCAATATTTGCTGTTTGCAAGGGCCCTGTGGTCTCCCTCCACCTGGATATCTTACCTAGGACTACACTCCTAAAGACGCCTTCCAGGCCATCGCAACATTCTGCCTCATCTCAGTACCATGTATGTATTGTTATCATGGGGGTTACCAGCGCCCACTGTGTCTTAGGAGCTTCAGTTGCACTGCCCTGTTTTCTGCCCTCTGGGTAATTTATGTCTCACTGTACACGTTCTGTCCTGTGGAGCACTCCAAACCATGCACTGCGGGATCCAATATTTTACAACTAAGCCATGTATAACAGTTTTTTTGTTTCTCTTTGGCTCTTACACTAAAGTATATCAGGACTTGTGTCTTTAGTGTTTGCAGAATTCTGTGCAGTGTCTTTGCCATGGGGGTGCATGAACTCAGTGCCTATTTTAGTGTTGCTTTTGATCTCCTGTCTCTTGGGGCTGCTGCTTGTGTACTGTGCGTTGGTTGTGTTTTTGTGAAAGTTTGAACTGTGAGGCATATGTAAGTTGGCGTGCTTGCATCTAGTGCCTAATAACTTATAGCTATTTACCAACGCTGAGCAAATTCAATCACCTCAAACATGAAGAAGTTGAATTGTTGGACGATTTAAGGTTCAATCAATCCGTACACCTGATATTAGAGTTTTAATATTTATTCAAAGCAAGCTGCAAATGTTTGAAGGCACTGGAGTTTGTCAGCAGTGTTGGTGTTAGTGTGCTGGTTGTGTTGGCTGTACAATTGGCTTTTCGACCCGCATCTAATGCTGCCTCTGACACCTCAGTACTTTGGGACCAGGTCCTTTCCTGGCGGAAAATAACAATTATTAATGTTTTCTTTTTATAATTAATTCTAAAATTTACGGTCTAATTGGCGAAAAAGGGGGATTCCCCTGTGGTCCCCAGGAGTTCTTAGACCAGGTCTAGAAGGTGAGGCTTCTCGTATTTCACCCCAAATTAACCCAAATTAATTCACTTCCGCCTTCACTTTGCTGCCTGACATCAGAGTATGAAAACTTGACTATTTCCCAAGTTTTTTCTTAGCTACTTCAGCTGAGTCACCTCTGCATTCAGAGACCCTTGAGTGATAGTGCGCATTAATATTACGGTGTGGGGAGTCATCTTGTGTCATATGCAAACCACCATTTCACACAAATTGTAGAAATTACATTTATTCATCTATTTATGCTAATAAAAGGGTTTTCGTTTACAAAATACATTGATATGATGTACAGTGTGCACCATAATGATCAATAAACTTCAAAATAAAAAACAAATATCCAACTCCATCAGAAACATTAGACAATATAACTCGTGAGGTTCATAGGTCATAGAAATGGACATCCAACGCAGGTTTCGCAGTAAAATCACCACTTCTTCAGGCATGGATGCATATTCCAATCACAGAATAATTTTTCAACATGAATCCATTTTTTTTTATAGTTCACTCTGCTGAGCAGCAAGGATGGTGATGGTTACAATACAGCTGAGTAAAAGGTATTCATCCAAACTCATAACCTCCTCACATGTCTCTGAAAGCTTCATTAAAGACCGCTTCAGTTCAGAGATCCGCAATCAAATCCTTGAGTGCTCATAAGAAGTGATAGTTAGCAATATATAATAGAACAGAACATAACAGAGCATAACATAGCATAGCATAACAGAACACAACATTACATAACATACCATAACAATAAATAGTTTATACATAAATTCATTTCTGTCATTGGAGCTAATAATATACTACATGGAGCTCTCTCCAGCTGGCAGGTTGAGCTGTCTGATGTGCCCCAGCACTTGAGAGGGCCACATCTTCATGGCGCTGCTTATGTGAGACCGAGGAGATCTTTATCGGTGTCAAGATCTAGTATTGGTTGGATGACCCGAGGTGTTATACCTCATAGGGATGGTGCTGCACTCCGCGAATGTATGATGAAACAACTACCACTTAAATAACGAATGCCTAAACCACGAAGGCTAAACAACGACCAAAGCCAAACAACTATGTACCGAAACACGACTTAGTGAACCTCGAATAATCTGTTGATATATACTCCGAATCAACCACTACATTCAAAACAACGCATGTTTGAAACACGATCCTTAAAAAAGTAATTAAATTAAACAACACTTCTAACAAAAAATATTTTAAATAAAGAATCTTGTGTCTCCACTGGTCCAGGTACTCACGCTGAAGCAATGTATTGCTAAAAATCAGCCCTTTTCTGAGAAAACTCAGTAATGCTTTTGCCGCGACTATTACTAATTGTGTTACCTCTTTCCGAAAATCCTTATCTTGGAAATTGGGTCATCCCTTCCGCTGGTCACTAATTGATATTTGTTAATTGCGTGCTGTCCAAATAAGCGAGTGTGCATTTTAAACGTACCGTGTCAAGTTACATCTAGCCACTAGATGTCAGTATTGCCAAAATTACTGTGCTAGTGCTGTTCATTTGCTGCTAAAAAACGTCTGCCTGTAATGAGTCCAGTTTTAGTTTTTGCAGTAGGTAGAGGATTTAAACTCAAGGACATGAAACTGTACATGCTTTTTAGCCTCCTACCCTTGTCACATACTTTAAATAAATACAGATGGATCACTAATTGTAGTGCTTGCTTTTAAAAAGATGGTCATATTTTAGTTAACATGATGAGTCCGACGATGGTGTTAAGTGTAGTATCCCGGATATTCACAGAGACTTATTTGCAAGTCTTAAATCTCTTTTTGTCAAGAGCATCCCTGTCAATGGTAAATATAAATCCTTGGGGGATAACTCTTGGTTTGATATAAGCAGTAAAGAATCTCGTAAAGCTCATTCACTAGCTATTAAATCCAGGATACCAGAAAGCATTAGGAGCTGTAGATCCGCGTACAAATCTGCCCAAATAAAAGCTAAGAAAAACTGGGACGAAAATCGGTGGAGGGAGTTATATGAGGCTTTGAGGGTAGGAACATGTGTCAATTTTGGCGCCTCTTCAAATGGGGCAAGAACCCACAGGATATGATCCCGGTAAATCATGTTGAACCTGCTCAGTGGGTCTCCTTTTTTGAAAATCAGTTTAAGTCTAGTGAGAGTCCAGATAGAGTTTTGTGGTCTGATGCTGACATGGAAGAGTTACGGTTTGCCCCCAGTGAGGTGAAGGCAATCTTGAAATCTCTACCAAGTGGTAAAGCCCCGGGTCCCAATTGTATTCCTGCTGATCTTTTTAAGCAGGACCTGGACCTCTGGACTCCCTATCTGACCATTCTTGCTAATGGCCTGGTTGGTGGTGCGTTGATTCCGGATACCTGGTTTGGGGCAGAGATATTGCCGATCTATAAGAAAGGTGATCGCTCAGCCCCGGCCAATTACCGCCCAATCAGCCTCATAGATGCAGCCCAAAAAATTATTGCTTGCCTCCTATTGGGCCGCATCCAGAGTTGGATTTCTGAGACTGACATTTTAACTCCACTACAGGTTAGGGCCAGGGTCGAAATGGGAGGAGTAACATTAGAACAGACTTCTACTTTCACCTATCTGGGGGTCACTTTTTCTGACAACCTTAGCTGGAAGTCCCAGATTGACCACTATACCCTTAAACATATTCAATTCGGTGGAGCACTGCTTAGGGAACACAGGCTTTCGTTAACCAAACCTATGGCTCCCCTGATTAAAATCTATGGGTCCAAAATCCTTCCAGCGGTCATGTATGGTGCTGAAATATGGGGGTTTGGTAATTTGAATTCCCTGAGAGTGGCTCAAAACAAATTCCTTAGGTCTGCAGTAGGGTTACCACAATCCTCCCCACGTATACCCCTCCTTTTTGATTTGGGTTGCCACCCTATTGAGGACATGGTGCGGTTTAGGCCACTGGCGTTTTGGCGACGTCTGTGGACCACACCTGAGTTGTCCTCTTACGCCAATGCTTTGATAGAAGTTAAAAATCATGGGAGTTCCCACAGAATCAGTTGGTTGTTTGAAACTAAAACTATCCTAACTGATATGGGAATGGGTGAGTTGTGGTCTAATCCCGAGACGGCTGTTTTTCCTCAGAAAAAGATCTTTAGGGACACATATTGGCAGTGGGTCAAAGATAAGCGTTTTGCCTCTATGACTGGAGGTCCTCTGACCATAACATACTTGACCAACAAGGATGACCCATATCTTGAGGTATATTGGGATATAATCACAAAACTGCAGGACAGAAAGCTCTACCATCAATTTAGACTAGGCACCTTACCATTACGCTCCTTTACTAAAAGTTGGTCTACCCCGGGTAATGATAACTGTCCCCATTGCGAGGATATGACAGAAACTGTAGATCATTTCCTCTATGTTTGCCCGGAGTATATTCGCCCAAGAAGGTTGTGGTTACGCCCTGTTTGTCGCAAACTTGGAGTTAGAACAGCATCAATTGCCAGCAGAATATTGAAATCCGATACTTCAAGTTTTGTGATTATTGGTGTGGCCAAGTACTTAAGTTGGGCATGGCTCTTACGTAATCGGAGTTTTAGTCCCTAACCATTTTGCTCCTAATATCGTATAGTCTGTTATGAAATAAGTTTTAAACATATCAAGTCATTGTAACTTTGCACATTTAATATCTTTTTATTATTGGTGTTTTTAATAGTGAATTTTTTTATAGGTTTTTTATGTATACTGGTTCAATATATATCTGTATGTTTTTTAACTTGTATTGATGATTTTTTAGCATGTCTTTTATGATGAAATATTCGCAATAAAGACTTCTTGACTTGACTTGCCTTGACTTGATATTGTTTAATTCTTTAGTTAAACCAATTATACTAATATGATCTGTTGAAACAGTTTACCATATTTGTGTACTTATAAATAGACAGACCTCTGAAAATTCGTTGTAAATGAAGTAGTGGTTAAAGAGGACGTTGTTCAGAATTCCTTGTTAAGCCCCATCATTGTTAGAAATTCATTATTAAGGTCGTTTCCCCTCCATGAAGCCTGCCTAGCAGCAGAGCCCAGCCCTGGCACCAAACACTGTAGCAGCGTGAGTTTGTTAGCCACGTCATGAGCCTGGCCCAGACCCAACAAGCATTGATCAAAGTTATGGAAAAACTGTAAGCAATTTGCAAGATAGATAGATAGATAGATCGATAGATCGATAGATAGATAGATAGATAGATAGATAGATAGATAGATAGATAGATAGATAGATAGATAGATAGATAGATAGATAGATAGATAGATAGATAGGTAGATAGATAGACAAGAAAAACAGATAAACAAGAAAAGCAGTATAACAGTCCTTTGCATGTGTTTTATACCTGGACTGCATTTTAGTTTGGCATAAAACACAGCAGAGGGCAGACTGGACTACTTATGGTGACTCTGAGTATAGCAGTAAAATAGTGTCTCTATTTTAGTTCCTGTGAGGGCGACAAGACTAATGTAATAGTGTGTCTCCTTTATGGGTCCCATACAGGGGCGTAACAGAGGCCCCCGCAGCCCCAGCCCCCAAGCTCCAGGGGGCCCCCTCAGCACAACAGTCTTGCCAGAGAGCTCTTGATTGAGCTCGGAGGGGGCCCCTTCACTTTCCTTGCAGGGTGGCCCCCTCAATTTTCCTTACGCCAGTGGTCCCATAAACTATTTTCACTGTATTAAATAGCCCCAATCACAGTGGGGAGGAGAGGAAGATGCTACAAGGGAACAAGTGATATTTTATCTTAAAGGTACAGACCCTACAACACTTACTCCCCATGGTTCCATAAAAATACACTGTAAGAATGGCACAAAAATACACCATTCTGCAACACCAGCATAGGTTCATTCTCAATCAATCAATCAATCAGTGACTTATAAAGTGCAACTACTCACCCTTGAGGGTCCCAAGGTGCTGGGGGTAGGGGCTGTGTCTGTGGTTCAATCGAAAAGCCAGGTCTTGAGGTCCTTCCTGAATTGCAGCAGGGATGGCGATTGCCTGAGGTGCAGAGGCAGGGAGTCCCAGGTCTTCACAGCGAGGTAGAAGGATTTTCCTCCAGCCGTGGTTTTGTGGATCTGTGGGATGGTGGTCAAGGCCAATTTAGCGGAACGAAGATGTCTGTCGGGGTATGGAAGAAGAGGTGGTGTTTGCGGTTTGCAGGTCCAGTGATGTGGGGTGCTTTGTAGGCGTGTGTGAGAAACTTGAGTATGATACCTTTGTTGACAGGTAGTCAGTAAAGGTCTCTCAGGTGGCTGGTGTTGTGGTTCTGGCATGGGATGTTCAGGATGAGTCTGGCAGAGGTGTTCTGGATGGTCTGCAGTTCCTTTTGTAGTTTCTGGGTGGTTCCGGTGCAGAGTGCATTTCAGTAGTCTAGTCTGCTGCTGACGTGTGCATGGCTGACTGAAGCTCTTACAAAAGAAGCGGCGCGTGTGGAGACAGGAGGACGTGCCAGCGTTGATTTGGAAGTTCATTGAGAGTGAGGAGTCCAGGATAATGCTGAGGTTTCGTGTGTGGTCCGTGGCTGTGGGAAGGATTCTGATCACTGTGGGCCACCAGGAGTCGCCCCTGGCAGAGGGAGTGGAGCACTGGATGAGGACTTCAGTTTTGTCTGAGTTAAGCTTGAGGCAGCTGTCTTTCCTTCAGCTGGCGACTGCCTGCATCCCGTCACGGAAGTTGCACTTGGCAGCTGTGGGTTCGTCGGTGAGGGAGAAAATCAGCTGGGTGTCATCGGCGTAGGAGACAATGTTGAGTGGGTGGCTCTGACGATGGCTGTAAGCAGAGCAATGTAGATGTTGAAGAGGGTGGGGCTCAGGGAGTATCAGCTTTCAGTTCTCTGCCTACAGACACCTGGATAACATGCAGCTATATACTCATTCTTTCCTAAGAGTGTAGACATTTGTAGGCTCAGCACAGACTGGAAAAAAGTACCACTTCCTCAGTTATCTCATTCATGGTCCCCAGACCGCACACCTACAAGGTATTTTTTTCTTATTCAGTGTCATTCAAACATCATTGAGATACAATTGATTTGTGTTGAAACGTAGTCATACAGCATGACAAATTACGTTTTTGTGCTCCGTTGCACTACTTTGTCAAGGGGCATTCCATGGGTGGTACATGGGTCATCCCATGGAACCACCCATGCATTTTACCGCCAGGCCCTATATACTCAAAAGAATAGACAGCGCTCTACCCCAAAAGGGAATGCCTCTTAGAGACAGGCATAAGGTCTGTGAAAGGTTTTCATTTCTCAAAACCTTTCCTGCTCGTTTTGGAGATGTGGGGGCGCGTTGCTGATCACGGCTGTTCGCCCTACCTGGTGTGTCCCGTGTGCTTTGGTCCGCTGCCGCTGCCGCAGCTCAGCTGTCCTCCGCCGCCGCTCATACCAACGTGGCCGCTGGGTGGGGACTGCAATTCCCAGCTGCCTGTGCGGCCGGAACCCGCCGACAGCGTTTCCCGCGCCAGGAGGCGCTTAAAAATCAGGCACTCCCCCGGCAGAGCGGGCTGCTCGTTTTGGAGACGTGGGGGCGCGTTGCTGATCACGGCTGTTCGCCCTACCTGGTGTGTCCCGTGTGCTTTGGTCCACTGCCGCTGCCGCAGCTCAGCTGTCCTCCGCCGCCGCTCATACCAACGCGGCCGCTGGGTGGGGACTGCAATTCCCAGCTGCCTGTGCGGCCGGAAGCCGCCGACAGCGTTTCCCGCACCAGGAGGCGCTTAAAAATCAGGCACTCCCCCGGCAGAGCGGGCTGCTCGTTTTGGAGACGTGGGGGCGCGTTGCTGATCACGGCTGTTCGCCCTACCTGGTGTGTCCCGTGTGCTTTGGTCCGCTGCCGCTGCCGCAGCTCAGCTGTCCTCCGCCGCCGCTCATACCAACGCGGCCGCTGGGTGGGGACTGCAATTCCCAGCTGCCTGTGCGGCCGGAACCCGCCGACAGCGTTTCCCGCGCCAGGAGGCGCTTAAAAATCAGGCACTCCCCCCGCGACGCGGGACGCGCGCGGGCGACGCCGGGCTAAGCCCGGGCAAAGGGCGGGCCCTCTAAGGCCCTCAGAGGTCAACAGTGGTCGGGCGGGCCACCCTTCTAAGCTGTAGTAAGGTGAGAGAAGCGATATGGCCACAAGGGGGAAGCGCTCTGCTATTCAAAGCGGTGGCCCAGATGCGGCACATACGAGTATACCATTATCTTTGGAAAGTATGCTGGACAATGCTTTTAACATGGTTGCCAATGAAATTGCGAGTACGGAGAGACGGATGTCACTGGAACTCTTGTGTGTACACCCTGAGTCCAGGGACTCAAGCATAGTTTACACTGTACCGTTATCCCCAACCGTTACAGTGTCTAAATCCAATGTGCCCAACCCACCATCTATCACACTTGAGGAGGAAAGCGATACTATTATTCTTGAATCCCAGCTTGACACCACTGAATACGTCCCTATCCCTCATATATCCCCGAAAGCCAAACCTGCTGGAGGAAAAAGGAAAAGAGGCCCCCCAAAATCCCTAAATAACAAAAGGAAACCAGCTCCGTATAATAAGGGCCAACCCACACTGCAGAGTATGTGGACCAGAGGGAAGCAAAAAACAATAGGGGGCAGTGGTGTTACGACTGATGAAGTGCAATTGGTTGAAGGACCTCTGGATATTACTCCCCCCAGTAACGGTATAAACTGTACTTACACACAGACTGAGCCAGTTAGCGAAAATATTCCAGTAATGAAATCAAATGCTAACTTTTTGGAAACCATTGTAGATACCGTTTTTAAACAGTTAGAATGTCAAATGATCAAACAGTTTAATATTATTTTTAAAAGATTGGACCGTATTGAAACAATGATTAAAAATGAGGATGTTAAGAGGAAGGGGGCTATCAGCCTTGATCTAATAAGGGGTGAGCGCTTTTTGAAAGATTTAGAAAACGTTAACAAAGGTATATTAAGTGATGTGCAAAAATCCCCCAGAAATGTTACTACTGCAAACATTGTATCGAACAGCGTCAGTGACGGGAGAAATCACACTTCAAAAACCCCCCAGCACACCCAGACCACAGCCATAGAACCAATATGCCCCAACACTATAGCCACTAATATGCCTAAGGATGCTCCTACCCTCCATGCCACAGGAAGGAAGGTACCTACTAACACTGCATCTGATAAGGGCCAAATAACTATTACAAGGCCAACAATGCACTCAGGGCCTGTCCTTAATTTGCCCCCCGACGCCTGCCCGTATGTGATAATTCTGGCAGGCGTCCCTCAGTTAAGGGAGGGACAGAGCGAGACATGGACGCAGCTTAACAACAAATGCATAGACTGGCTATCTAAACACAAAGGGGTAGGACCCAATATCATGAGAGAAATTTTGACTACACGACGGGTGAGCTGGGTTGGGCCTCTACCAAAGAACATAGAAGGGGATTGTATTGTCATCAATTTCAGAAATCCCTCTACAGTTAAATTTATCCTTGGTAGTACTAATACATGCTTTTCTCCACCTACTGATATAACCTCCTTGCCATTGGGTTACTTTTACAGACCCCATTATAGACCTCTTAGTCCCACTTTCCCGCCTTTTCCCTTATATAATAGGTACAGTGCCCTGTCTGACCTGGGCACTCTGGACTGACCACCAACTATCTCGTATGACTCAGCAATTAGGAACTATTCTAAAATACTCAGGCCAGCAGGGGATTCTCCTATTAATTCAAATACAGTGATTGCCAACGATGATAAGGTGCCTAAGAATAATAGCTATGTTTCTACTCCGGTATCTTCTACCAACAATCTGGCAATCCTAAATTGGAATATAGCAGGTTTAAATGCTAAAGTTACAAATAGCGACTGGGTGGACTGGGTTTCTAAATTCGATATTTTAATGTTTCAAGAAACCTGGTGTACCACTCCTTTACTTTTTGATGGTTTCTGTTGTTTTAATCAAACTGCTTCTACACCTGCTTTAGGTAGACCCAGCGGGGGATTATCAACATGGGTCAAAATGGGTGCCGATGTCAAAACTGAACCACTGGAAACAAACAATAGAAATTTCCAGGCATTGCTTTATATTAGCAGTGTTAGAATATGTTTTGTAAATTTTTATAACAACGATTTTAAAACACATCCCAATATGAATTTTATAGAGCTGTTTAATTTTATTGACGACATTACTGAAAGACAAATGTGTGGTAAACTTGACGGGATATGTGTTGGAGGCGACTTTAATGCACACATCCACCGTCAAACTCCTCCCTGTAAAAGAGGTAAAGAATTATCCAACCTTTTGGCCACGAGGGACTTAATTAATGTTATGGAAAAAGTAAACACCATGGTAAAACTCCGCCCTGTGGCCACTTATATTGGACATGGGAGTGCTTCCACAATTGACTATGTACTCATGAGCCCTATGTTGGTGGACCTTTTATTAGAGGCCTCAGTAGTCAGGTGTATTTATAGCGACCATTACCCCATTCTATCCACTCTTAAACTTCCCCACAAAAGGTTGAAGCGGAAGGAAGTAGGGGCAAAAAACCTAGTCGCGTCGACAGATAGGCTAAGGGTGGTTTGGAAGGGGATTAACAATAAGGGGGTACTAGCCCAGGTTATAAAATCTTATCCTGGACTAGTCTTCACCTGCCTGTCATCCGACCACCCTGATTATGCGATTGTGGAAGCATTCACTGAACTGTGCAAGACTATAAAGAAGGAGATATCCAAGCCAGTCTTAATCAATACTAATATCACCCCCAGATGGTTTGACAACTCTTGCTCTAGAGCAAATAGAGATTTGAGAGCTGCCTTAAAGACCGATCCACCAGATCAGCTTTTGGTGAGGACCTTGAGGTCTAGCTACAAACGTGCTTTAAGAACACGATCCGACGAGCTTTTAAAAACCCATTGGGAATCACTCGTAAGACCTGCAGCAACAAAGGATATTGCCGGGTTTTGGAGAGAGGTCAAGAACCTGAAATCATTTGGCTCTAATATCACTCCCATAACTTGTAGCATACCAGGGGACGTATGGGTGAAGCATTTTACAAATATTTACATGGCATCGACTCCTCCTATTGAAAATTGTCAATCATTTAAGTTTCCGCATATTTCAATAACGGAAGTAGAGGATGCAATTCTTCAAAGCGCTGGAAACAAAGCGCCAGGGCCTGATGGAGTATCTATTGATTTAATAAAATCAGAGCCTGATCTATGGTCCCCACTTTTGTGTAATGTTTTTAACAATTTATCAAACACTTCACTGCCTGATTCCTGGTCCAATAGCACCATCGTACCAATTTTTAAAAAAGGGGACAGATTTGATCCTGGGAGTTACCGCCCGATATCATTAATTGACAATACATTGAAGATTTTGGGCAGGGTCATTTTTAATAAGATTAACATCTGGTCCGAAGAAAACAAAATTTTACATCCATGTCAGTTAGGCTTTAGAAGCAACGTAGGGACGGTTGAGCAGTGCTTGAACCTAAACTTAGTTTTAGATAAATACACTATAGCTAAAAAATCCCCACTTTACCTAGGTTTTATGGATCTAAGCTCCGCCTTTGATTTTGTCAACCGATCACGCCTATGGACAGCCTTGCTGAGGTATGGTTTGGATGAATCTCTGGTCCACTTTTTGGCCCGCTTACACAGTGATTTAAAAGCTTGTGTTCGTATTAACAATGATGGTGAAGTTTCGGGCGAGATTTTAATTAGCAGGGGTGTTAGACAAGGCTGTGTCCTGGCTCCCCTGCTTTTTATTTTATATATAAATGAACTAAGTACATCCTTGGATAAATTGACTTTTGATGTTCCGCTCGTTAACGGCAAACCCCTCCCTGTATTGCTTCATGCCGACGATGCGGTACTTTTAGGCCGTACACCTAATGCACTTCGCACTTTAATATCAGGCTTCGTCTCCTATATGGCCGATCTTGACTTATGCACAAATTTTAAAAAATCTTATATAATGTCTTGTGGGCCAAAGAAACATAAAATCAGCCATATTACGTCAGGGAATAATGTTCTAAACAGCACTAGCACTTTCCCTTATTTAGTTTTGTTGTTTTCCGATTTCGGATCCTGGCAACCTCATGTTGCCAGAGGGAGGAATAAACTGGGTAAAGCCATCAACTCCATAATTACTTTACGCCAACCAAAGCATACTGAAGTCATTCTATCACTTTTACAAATTTATAAAACCCAGTGCGTCCCTACAGGAACTTATGGTGCCGAGGTGTGGGGATACTCGAGCTGCACGAACATCCAGATAGAAGAAAATAAATTCTGTAGGAGGGTACTGGGGGGTGTTATCTCGGCACCATCATACGTGTGCCATAGAGAATTGAACCTCCCATATATAGAGGACTTTATAAAATCTAGACCTGCTCTGTTTTGGTTAAAAATTTGGCGTAATCCAGCAGCCTCACTGACTCGTGACATAATCTTAGACTGCCTAAAAAGTGAGCGGGCAAAATATATTCCCTGGCTCAACGCGGTACAGATGAGCCTTCTAAGCGTAGATATGGGGCATCTCTTTTCAGCACCCGAAACAATCGATCCATCACATAAGACCATAGTGAAAAGGGCCTTATTTGATTTGTATCGAGTGAACAGAGAAAAAATCGAATTTACAAAGCCAGTAATCATTGGGTACATACCACTACAAATATCATGTACTAAGCCATCTAACATGCCCCAAGGCTACCTACGCAAGAAATTGGGCAGATGGAATCGGAGTTTGCTGTTTAGATTTAGGGATGGGAGTGTGGTAAACTTACTCTGCTTCCCCTTAGGTTACCCTCATAACTTGGGGAGTCTATTCTGCCCATGTAACCAGGGTGGAAAGCAAAGTTTGTTGCACTTTACATTGTTTTGTGGCTTTTATGTAAAATATACCAAACACTTTCTAATCCCTTATTTGAGAGCTAATGCCCTGACGGATTTTAATGAGGCTTTCAGAGCTTTACGGATGTTAAGTACTGACGATGTAATTTACAGAGTCAACCACTTTCTTCAAACTGCTGTCCGTTCTCGTGCCTCAATGAACACGACCTGAAGTGTGTTGATCATTTTGCCAAGTTAACTTATTGTGTTTTGTTCATTGGCTGTCCACTCACCTTAATGAACTTGGTTTGAAAGCCTGTTTATTATTTTGCTCATTGCACTTTTGTACATTGGATGTACCATTAGATACGCTGTTTCTAAGATTAGTTTTTATCAATGACTTAGGTTGTTTTACTGTTTGCACACTGCATATTTGCACATTTGATGTACCTTAGACATGTTGCTCTTTTAAAATATGTTTTATTACTCATTGGGATGACTTTTTATGCTTTTTAATAGATGTATTCTCTGGAAATTTCTGACATGTTTGATCTAGAACTATTTTTGCAGTATCTGCGTATTGAATCTGCACTTATTTGACTGTGTATAAGAATGTCTGGTGTATTTTGTATGTACTTTTATGGATGTTTTGTTTATATCCGAATAAAGATCATTTGAATTGAATTGAAAACCTTTCCAAATGTATATGTGTGCTGAACCGTTCAGCATACATACGGAGTAGGATAATGGTTAAACTATATCTAAGCATAGTAATTAGTACGGAAAGGTTATTCTTCCTGTAGAAAAGCCTATACATGACATCACACACACAGCATTACACAATGGCCCAAGAGTGTACGCATTGACGCACGGAAACCTAATGTGTGCCACTTTGGAATAGAGAAAACAGCACTATATATTTGTAGATATTATGTTGTTATGATCGCTTTCTGTGACGCAACACAGCAACTTTTGTTGCAGCACTGTTTTGAGATAAAAGGTGGGAAGCAACCTTTACAATGCGGTCATTACACCGCGATACCTTTACAACGTGAAGTAAGGACATCACAATACTTTACAACTAATTCCACTAGATGGTGCTGAGGTATTGGAAATACATTTCCAAAACCTTCCCTACTGTTATGCAAACTTTAATAGAAATAGTAAATAATACTATTTCTAAGTCCAGCGCCACCCCCCCAGTGGAAGTCGTTGTAAAGACTTGTGACATAATACATTGCGTACTAACAACAAGTTCATTTTTAACAACCGCGTTGTAATGGCACGTAATGCGCCATATTCCAAAAGGTAGTAGATCTGCCCTGGAGAGTTATAAGTGTTACCACACCTATAAGGAAAGCTAAGGCATAAGGCATTTTCTACAGTCTTTACAGTCAGTATTACAATAGGTTTCACATGTCAAAGTTTTAGAAACAGACTAATGATCTAGAGTAAACTTTACTTGTTCTCACGGTGTGCCCTCACGTAATCCATGCAAGGACTCCTTACCTCCACCATGTACTAGTTTTCCTGAAAATAAAAATAAAACATTGCATTAGAAAAATCTGTGTACTCATCAGCAGGGCCAGTACAATGAGTGTTGTGACCCCAGAAAGTAACTGCTTGCTATATCCCCATTTCCTGTTCTGTTGTGACAACCTGGCACTCTCCACCCTTGGAGCTCTTGGTGGGAATCTGCAGGCAAGTACATTGCTGAGTGGACCTATTTACCAGAAATCCTTCTTTTATCATAATGTAGTACCTGCATTGGATGTGGGTGTGTGTCTTTGAGTGCTTTCAATACACTTTCCAGTGATTCATAGGCAGATGTAGCATGCACGGACTACCACCTGTTTTTGTTGTGATTGAGAATGCACTGATTACCACCTATTTTTGATGTGATTGAGCATGCACTGATTACCACCTCTTTGTGTTGTGGTGGAGTATGCACTGATGACTACGCTTTGTGTTGTGGGGGATCATGTAGTGATTACCACCTCTTTGTGTTGTGGTGGAGTATAGGAAACTGTCTCTTTATGTGATATATCATAAGGTTGATATACCATGTAAAGAGTCCAGGGGTTCCCTTATGTGTGAACAGGAGCTTGCTATGCAATCCCAAAGTGCTCTTTTAGGGTATAGTGTGGTCGAGCAACCCTAGGCTTAATGCAGAGAAGTTCAGGACATTTGTAAATACACACAATGATTAATATATGACAACACGAGAAGGAGATCCACACCAATTTAAACAAATGGCAAGTACCTTTATATATGATTTAACATCAGATAAAAATCATTCAGATAAGTACTTTTATAAAGATTCTTTCTTTTTACTTTAAAAAGTGGACACTGTGCAACGTTGACCTATGGAAGGAAGAACAAGTTCGGCAAACAAGTGCACTACATTGATTTACAGGACCAACCTCCAGGAGTTAAAGTGAGCAATGGGTAAGTTCCAAGGCAGCACAAACAGTACCCACCAGCAGCACAAGGGTAGCCGGGTACAGGGTGCAAATCAGTATTGGGAGCACAATACATTTCAGTGGGGATCGATCACTGTAAAAACAAGCTGCAGGCTCTGGCTAGGAAGGAAGGGCTCCTACCCTTCTCCCAATAAAAACGCTATCCCAAGTGTTCACCAAGTATTATGCATTCAGTATATTATTACATAGGACCTCATAAGAGCAATGTATTTGCTATGGCCATAAATTAGATAAAGATAAAGCAGAATGTTGAAGGTTCTCAATAAATTTCAAAAAGGAGATTCATACTACACAGATTTCAAAGTACAATATATAAACATCTGAAAATATTAGTTGATGTTCTTCTGAGATGTCTAGACAGGTCAATTGTAATACAAATGTTTTCAGCCTCAGATGTCATGATCATGGCTTCCACAATATGTGGTTCAAGAAATGAATCCTCAGTGTGTTGAACCAGTTATCTAGATATTAAATTACTTTTGAAAGATGGTCTGTTATACAAGCCCTTTAAAACATGACAGGCTATATTAGGCAATTGCAGATTCACACTAGCGAATTAGTGTATTTTCAGCCTTCTGCAATAGGTCGATTACCCTACAAAAGCTGGCTCCTGCACACAAAATAATGATTTCTAGAGCAGATACCTTATTTCACCAGGCTGTATTTCACAATAAGCCGGTGTAGGCTGGGGAAAGTACAGTCAAATGTAAATCACACCTGACTTTTGATGACTTTTGATGACTCTGTCCCAGCATAACAGGCTAATCAAAGCAATATGGCATATTGGAATTTGGAATTTCCTGATTGTACATTTCATCTAAATAGCTAGTAGGTTTAGAAAGTGACACCCTTAAGAATCAGGAATAGGAAACAACATGAAATCTGTTGCCTCAAGAACAACATGATAACATCAATGTCCCATACAGTTGTGAAATCTTTTCACTCAGGAAATCATTGTTTGACATATCATGTGTGAAAGGTAAGAAGCGAGTTCAGCTAATGCCCATTAAATTATTGCTCTCTCAGGTATGACTGTGAGCTAGTGTTGATACCAGCTTTCACATCAGCCACTCACACACATCGCTGTGATGTTTCATAGGGGTTCATCATCTCCCATCTATTATTCAACTTCTACCTAACCCGCTTACCAAACCTGATTAAATCATTCAACCTCACCTGTTCCAAATCATTTAAAAAATTGATTATCTGGAAGACCTCTACAATTTAAAACTTGATGACTGCCTCCAGGTCATAAAAACATGGAGACGAATAACCACCTAAAGCTAAATACAGCCGACCGAGAATATGAGCTGCAGACAATGGTTAAAATTCCAGCCTACCCTCATATGGCCTAAGGAGCATGAGGCACCACCAACAATATCAAAATGAGTCAGAAACCCTGGGGCAACTATGGATTCAGATCCATATTTGATACCACGTGTTCATAATATAAAACAGAGTGCCTTCTACTATGTTGCATCCTTCCATAACATGGATACCTACAGAAACTGCAAGCTAATCTCACACTCGTAATCTCCAAGCTTGACTATTCCAACAGTCAATACCTTGGCGTACCTGCATTCATCATATGCAAAATACAACTCATTCAAATTGCTACTGCAAGAATTCTCTGCCTTCACCTAAGAGAGCACAAGGCTCCATGCTTCCAATCACTTCACTAGCTCTCTATAGCAAGAATTGCAATGTTCGAGGCAGTTTTTACAGAGTCTGCAAGGAAAAGGACGGCTACACCTATACACTAATTTCAAAGACTCCAGGTTTGCACCGCTCATCACCATACTACCTTAGTATAAGAAATCTGTAGGATGCACTGCTTTTTCAGAGAAAACTGCCAAGGTCTGGAAATCACAATCAGCCATCATTCGAAGCATTCAGGAGCAGATATACTTCAGAAGACTGTTGATAGCAAACTTATTTACAAGAAAACTACATCCACACATTCCAGCAATTTGAACCAGTAAAGACAGTCACAACCTAAAATCCAATCTTCAGCTTACTATCCACAGATTGGAAGCAACACAACCATCAATCTACTTTCTATAGGCAGGTAAGGTAAGGAGGGCTGACCTATTGTTCTATGAGGTAATATATAGTTATTAAACTTTATATATAACATTTCTAGCTCACACTTAGTATACCATCAGACTCAGAGGTTGGTCAGTCGCCAACTATAACTTACACATCTTATATTCACATAAGACCTATCTACTATGAGGATTGTCCATTACCAGTACTGTGCAGCCAATAAACAAGCTATCACTAGCATGTCATGATTGAAAAGATCCGTCACACACTGTGGAGCAATCAGAGGGATTTATTCTAGCTCAGCAATGCAGGTTCCAGATATAAATACACTATGGCTGCTTCTTTATATTTCACAATGCCAAGCAGATATAGGATGATAGTAACAATGCACATCTCAGCAGATCTCTCCACTTCTCTCTCCCTCCAACCATGCCAATCCTGCCCACACACAAAATGTCTGATTGGACAACCAAATTATGTAACTATCTAAGCAGACTATAATCATAGGTAATACCATAAAGGAACATGCACAGCTGTTCAAAACTGCTAACATACTTAAAAACCATAAACTGTGTTTGTGTCTCTCCCACCTCATCATCTACCACATTGCTACAGGCTACGTTGCATATCCCGATAAGCGCACTTTGTTGTGATCATGCATGAAGTGGAAGCACTTCCTACATAGAATCTTAAAACATAGACAACAACGTTCCAGCCACACACCAATCTACATGCCGTAGGCTGCTGCTCATGTAACTATGCACTTCATTGCCACACATAGGGGTTGTAAGTGCTATGTAAATGCTGCAATAAAATATAATACAATATTTATCACGTATGCATCACCAAGATTTGTTTTAATCTTGTTGAAATCCTTGTTTCCATTGCACTTGGGAATAAAAAACAAAATATCCTTCATTTTTGCTTTCATAATTGCTTATTTACAGGTATTTACATTTTGTGTGTATTAGAAACAAATTGACATGCTGCAGTCTTTCTTTTCACACTTTTTGCATGCAGGGCCACTGGAATTATGGCATTCTGAAGCCATGTAGTTTTCCACATGATTATGAATTAGCTGCACTTGCCACATAATCCACCATCTGTGGCATAATTTGCAGATTAAAAAAAAAAAGTTTCAAGCTCAATCAGATCAAAAGTTACCAAAACACTACATCATGTGATGTTACACAGTGGAAGGTCTTTACCAAAGGTTGAATGCTCCCCTTTCAGTTGCTGATAGCTGTATTTGGATGTAATACTGGTCCTTATGAGGTGCAACTGTTGCCCAGATAGCGCTAACGTGTAAAAATGGCAAAATAATGAATTACTACTACCACACAGGTGTGCTGCATTAAGCCGCATAATTTGTGTTTTTGATTTCGACATCATTTATTCAACCATGCCAAATAATTATGATTTGGGCCTCTCCAGCCACATAATACCAGTTGCCCTGCCTGTACCCTAGTGAGATTGTCACAAAGTTCACATTGCAAAATCGTCTCACTTTGCAATCAGAGAAAGAAAAGAAAATATTTCCTCATTAAGAGTAAGCCCCAATGTGTCAGAGGACATAGCATGACATTTAACCTCTGTCTTTGAAGGAGCAGTCAATGTATCAAGATAAAAGAATGCATTTTATTGCTAATTCACCTTCTGAACTCCACCGTTTTTTACAGTGGTAGCTAAAGTTTGCCCAATTGGGGAAGCAATTGTACAATTTTAGGAAAGAGCTCTGGAACTGGGGACCTGGATAGGAGGAACCCTGTGCACTTTCAGGCAAAATCACAAATCTTACCAGCCAAAAAGTGGGGGTGACCATGTCAAAAAGGAATATTTTCTGACACGGACCATGCACTTAATACCACCTCTTTGTGTTTTGCGGTGATTCCATTTCAGGCATGTGAACTTTGTTCTTAGCGATACCAATATTTCAGTAGCCAGTGTTGTAAGTCCTGTGTTTATGACGTAAAACGCTAAGCAAGATATACTGAGCGACTGAAGGGCCAAGTTGATTTGCCGTGCTTAAACGTACAAACTGGAAATATAGCAATCAGTAGATGAAAAGAGCCATGTGTAAAACTGTACATAGCTTGAATTGTTAGTTTAAAAAGAAATATTTTGAGAGTGCTTTAGTAGAGTTATTTATTATGAGTCAGTATTTTGAGCATGCACTGGTACAAAAAAACCCCAGAAAACATAAAAAAGAAGCTCAAAGGAAACTTCAAACACTAAGTGAAAACAAATGTTTTAAAAAATCGTTAAAATAACGAGAAATCGACATAATACCACCTTTTACTGAAAACACGATATAAATATTTTCAAGTGTATTTTACGCATTCTTCTTTCTACATGATATGGATTTCATGCACATAAGGTTTGGATGCTAATCACAGATGCAGTGACTCTCCAAGTTTTAGATTTTAGTGATTAAATTCACATAAAGCTAGAAATCAGTTGAGTTCCATTCTGTGTTCATTTGTAAAACAAAAGAAACAACTGGGAGCACGCAGCCAATGCAGCAACGCAGGCAATAGTCTAAACTATGAATACATGTGGAACAGATGAGTTACAACTTCATTTATTTCTACTTAATCAAGAATAATTTTGAATAAATAACAATTTAATGAGCAATAAAACCCAAAAAACGGATAAATGCAGGTTGAAATATTGAATGGCAAAAAACAAATTTTCACAAACCCTTGGAGACTCTCTGAACTTAAGGACTCAGCCTACATCTTTACTCACCTTGAAAAAACATATACATACTTACCTCTTCCGCTTATCTACTGAATTCTATTGCATTTGATTCTTATGTTTCTCATAAAGCAGCTTGATCAATTTTAATGCAGGAGAGTTACATGAAAATGTTTTATAAATAAATAAAGCACAGATTAATGCCTGTTTTCTAACCTCCATGTGTGACAGTCACATAAGCAAGGAGTAGGATGAAGCACTTCATTGTGGCCTCTGCAGTGTTCCAACAGAAGGAATTCTCTGTGTGTCTCTCTAGCACCCTTCAACTGTCTTAAAGTGAAAGCCCTGAGTACTATGGCCAATGGAGCAGCACAAGCAAAGGATTTTTTTAAAATTCAAACCAGGGGTAGGGCTAGTCCTTAAGTCTTTGTTTTGTATCCAATGTTTGAAGAACATGAAATAAAGATTCCCAGAATACATAATTCACATCACCACACCAGGTACTACTGCCAAATAAGGCCTAGATGTGCGTCACTATTTCTTCATCCAGATATTTGTTTGGCTCTTACCAGATAGTGAGATTCACAGACACTTTAATTAAATGTTTATTTGCCAGAAGTAGAGTACACAGTGGCGGCTGGTGTCATTTGAAAGAGCTGGTCTTACTGTTCTGGATGAGTACCCGGTGTTGAGCAAGTGTGGCGAATAACGCGACTCCTGGGGTTCTCCCCTGAGAAATGTTTGAAAATCGAGTGGTAAAATAGTGGTTTCCAAGAAAATTTAAGAAAGCAAGATGGTTAATAAAGCAATTGTGAAAGTGTAGTTATGACATCAAGAGGTTTAATTTGATAATGACGTAGGTAGTTGCTTATTCAGTATAACCAAAGAACTTTATAGCAGACTGAGATAACAATACTGAATACCGCACAGATTTCTTTCATTATTGGTAACTTGGGGTGTTACCAAATATAATGCTACTCCATTTCCTGGCCTCCAAGGAGGTAAGAGTCAGCTGCCTTTGCTGGGACTCCAAAATATGACCTGCAAATCATTGCAGATGTCTGCAACAAGCATTAACTTACTGAGCCTTCTTGCATCAAACTCGCAAAAGCTCAGAGAAAGGTGCAGAGAAGAAATCAAGTGTTGCTCAGTGAGCTGACAACAACTTTCAATATACAAAAAACAGCTACTTCAATGGAGGAACAAAACAAGTGATTGTGCTAGGTGATTGAGAACCCCTGATTTACTTATGTTCGGCAGTCTTGGGCCTCTCCTGACCTCAAATCCTGTGTATAAAGTATAAATGCAATATTCATTAAAATTATTCTCCTCCTCCTCATATAACGATTGAGGATGCAAATGCTTTAATATTTCTTCCCCTTTGGGCTCCCAGGCAGTGCTTTAGCAAGACTCATTCACGTTTTTCTACAAATGTCTCCTTCAATGGCCCTCGTGTGTGCCTCAAACCCCTTCTTCCATTTACTTCATTTCAGATCTGGTTGCCTAGAAGTTTTTGAGAACTTGGTAACAGTACCTGTAGACTCCATGTTTGTCAGTTAAACTTCACACCAGGGGCCGTATTATAGAGTGTTTGCGTCGCTTTGCGGCCCCTGGTGCACTCTAGTTTGACAGAAGGGGTTGCAGATGCTTGTGCAACCCCTCCTGTGATGCCGATAGCACTGGCGCACATAATGCGTCAGCGCTATCTGCAGGGGGCATTCCCTCATTTGAATGGGGGCGTGCCCCATGCAAATGAGGGTATGCCTTTGCCTCTGTGCCCCTGCTGTATTGCAGACACATGTGCAGTGGCAAAGGAGCTGTCAGGAGGCACACTAACAGTGCGCACTGTCAGGACGCTCCCTGAGAGCAGCCCTCTGCAAGAGTTAAAGGGGGGGTCCTATGGACTCCTCAGACATGCTGTTTCAGCCAGATGCAGTCAGTAACTGCACCTGCTTGCAAGGGGATCTCTAAGTGCAGGCGGGTAGCACCCTGCAGAATGAAACACGGAGCAGCTGATTTAAAGCCGCTTTGTATTTCACTTGAAGGCATTGCAACCAGGGGCGCACGAGTTTGCGACTGCCCTGGGGGCATCACATTCTATGTAATATGGCGCACTTTCTCTGTTTGCGCCTGGCACACCTATTTTAAGGTGCTGCAGGTGCAAACAGGGAAAGTGCACCCCAATACATAATATGGCCCCAAATATGACAAATAATTATAAATCAGTATACGTTTGACATTTAACGCTGAGCCACCATGGCATCAGAAAAAGAAATATAGCAGATAAAGAAAAAAAAGTCACATGAATTATTTGACCTCGACTGCAGATTGTGATGTGTGTCACTGCTAAATGAAAAACAACACAATGTCATTGCTGGTTTTTCAAGGTTTTCTTTTAATCATTGTGCGCTTACAGTTACCATTTGCCGCACATACACTATACTGTGACTGATTTACTTTAAGCTTGGCGGTCTAAGGCCCTCCAAAACCGTACCCAATTGTAACATCATCTATACTTTGATAATGGTAGTATCTACTTCGGCTGGGCCAATGCTGTTTGTGACAAAGGGTATTAGGATTCTTACTGACAACATATAAGTAAGAATCCTAACCCCTTTGTCACAAACTACACTCACACAGCCGAGGTAAATACTTCTGTGATAAAAAAGCCAAGATGTTGTGCGTGGACACGGTTTTAGAGGTGCCTAGACCACCAAGCATAAATTATATTTTTGTTGCATGTTCTGACAAGAGTGGTAAGCAAGGATGAAGGCCAGACATGGCTGCTGCTGTTCACCAAAATAAAATATAACATCTGTCTCTTTTTCTGTCAGAAGGGGAGTGAGGCCCATGGTGATGTATTACAAAAGCAGAAAAGATTTCAACGTGGAAGAACAGAAGCGTGTTTTGGCACATTGGCCTATAGATCACACTTAGTGTGTAGTGTTGCCAAATGTTTGGGTGAGCCCACTACGTCTGACGACACAGGGGGGAAGTGGCCGCGACCCCCATGTGTGTCACAAAAGTGGTAGGGGCTGGCGTATGCCATGGGACCACAGAGCTAGTTAATAAAAAGCCTGGGGCTCCGGGTGTGGTTTTAGTTTACCTCGCTACAACACTAATAGCGACCTCTCATGGATATTTCAGCAGAAGAGGTAGGCCTGGGTCACTAACACCACATTGGCAACAAGGTGGTCATGACCCCCATCGCGTGCCCCTCCACCCTCGTCTCACACAGCTCCAGTGTGGCCCGCTCACCATGGCCACTGCTGCTGCAACTCTGCTGCCGTGCCTCTGCTCCCCTGCGGCTGCGTGAGTGTGTGTGGCCCTCAGCCAGCCCACCCCCGAAACAGCAACGGCCACAAACCTGCTGGCCGGGAGTCTTTGCGGCCACAGACATTGCCAGCTGCTGGCTCCGACTCGCTCTGGTGCTTATAGGAGTGGCGCAACTCTCTTGTGGCCACAATGCGCTCAGCTGGAGCCACATCAATGCGGCCGCTCGCAACACAGTGCCCAACCGCTCCAGAGCCACTGCAGCCTCTGCCTCCTGCGAGCGCACCCTGGGCATCAACGTGAGTGCCGTGCCCCTAGGTAGGGAGCAGAAGACTTCTTCAGGCCACAGAGCCCGCCTCCCAGGGACACTGCATCAATCAGTCACACCCACCTGGACGAAAAAAAGACTCATGAGGGACACCTAGTAATGATTAGTTGAACTGCAGCTCTTTGTAGAATTATTTTGATATTGGATACTATGATACTTGGTTGGGATTGTATTTTTGCCCATAACTGTGCTTGGGGTGGTCCTAAGAGGATGGGACCACCACTGAATCGTTCAGCATGATATGCTCTTTGTGTTCAAGGCATCTGCATGGTCCTCCCCCTAGGGACCCCAAAATCCTCACCTCTCTCATTGCCTGATATTTTTTATCTTTAAAGTTCACTTTTGTGAATTTGTTATATGCTTTTTAGCATTTAGCATGTACGTTGCTTAATCAAAGCATTGTGGGTGCAGTTTAATAGCTGACTCCGCTACGTTGAGGAACGGTAACAAATCTCCGCAAACTGCAGAGCGGAGTTCATTGCCCAGAGTTAGAAGAAGCACCCAGTCCACCAAACCAGTCAGATGCTCGGAGAACATGCACCAATGAAGACACTTCCAGGACAAGACCTACTAGAGATCTCCTTTCCCTTGTGGGTGACCAAGTACTAGTACAATCCCTGCGTAGTTGAGGAAGTCAAGGGCACAAAAGTAACCACAACGAGAGGTCTGGAAAAGGTGATACGGAAAGTTTCCCAATTCAAGACTAGTAGCGACTCCGTGTGGTTATTATAGCAGATGAGGTTGGTCTGGGCACCATCACTAAATAGTGCTAGTGTAGGTTATATGAATTCAGTCAGAATGAGCAGCCCCTGAGTGGCGTGCTGGGCACTGTAGTTTCCAGGAGGACACACTCTTTGAGCCTGACCCAAGAAAGTGGCAAAGAACACAGCAATGTCGACGATGTTTCTGTGGAAATCTCTTAAAAGCAACCCCACCTGCTGTTAGTACTGAAGGTCTGCAGACGCTGCTCTGACAGACAGGATGTTGATAGTGACGATGTTACCCATCCTCGCAGCTCGGTGGTGGTGTGGCAGCCCATAGTTAACGGGGCTTCTGACAGAATCTGGACATGCTACCAAGATGTGGGAAAGCGCCTGTGTGGCATCTTGCCGAAGATTCTGGATGTGCTAAGGCCTCACAGCGGTGGTTCCTTCATGGGAGCAGAGGAGCGCCCCCCCTCTAGACAGCTGTAGAATGATGTAAAAATAAAATGGTAATAAAAAGATTTTATTACCATTTTCTCTTTCCGCTTTCTGCCAATGGAGAGTGCGGGGCAGGGTGAGTGTGTCAATGCTGCCTTGCCACACGTTGCATCAAGGCGCTTTACCTGGATGGTGCATGAAGGTTTCCATACACCCATGGGTTTTGATGCAAATCCCTGTCTATTAAGAATTGTAGACAGTGACTTGCACCAATTCTGCGCCTCCCTGAGACACTTGCATTATGGTGCAAGGGTGCCAGCAGAGGCACATGACAGCCGTACATGCTCCAGCACAAGAAGAGAGCAGAAATGCTTAATGTCTTTGCAAATATGGTGCTGTTCATCTCCCTCTTGTTCATTGTGTTTGCTGCACTTCAGTGCATGACTGTTATAATTATGCCCCAATATATACTATAAATACAATACATGACATGGATATCGTGGGGATGGATATATTTAATGTCCCCTTTTGCAGAAAGTTGCTGTTTAACACAATATCATATTTGTCCCAAGAAAGCGAAACGGAAATGGAGATCAGACACCAAGCAATGGCACACGTTCCAGCCAACATTTCCTTGGCGGACAAAGTGGATTTTTTATGCATCGAACGCAGGGACACCCTGCGCCCACGAAATCAAAACAGAAAAGCAGGAACTCAACCGTCAAGCGCAGGTAAAGACGGCAAGCCAAACGAAAACGCACAGCAGCCAAAACCAAAACAGAAACAGAAGGGGCAACCGCAACGCAATTGGAACCGGTAGATCAAATTCAAACTACCAATAGTCAAACTATTATCAATTTGACCAACGTTACACCCAATGTGGCGGAGAAGCAACTGTTGGCACTGGGCTTATCATACTGCCCAGAGAGTTTCCTAAACTATGTGGCAACCAGGATTGATTTGTACAGAAGCATAAGAACATTAAAACTCGAAAAACACTTTCTCTTGCAAGATCAAACCAAAAAAACACTTAATGGACAGCCAACTGACCCAGTCCCCACCATTTAATTTGACAGCAACAGACATGCCATCTCTGCAAGCAATACATGAGTTGGCCAAAGAAAGTGATGTTTTAATACAAGAAAGAGAGCGCAGGATCAGCGAATCTGAACACCAGAAGTGCAGGACACCTTTCAAACCGCGGTCGACATTTACCCCTATTTCTCTCAGGGACTCGATCGATATTTTTAATGAACAGGTCACGAACAGCATTAAAAAACTCAACTATGCAGTGAATGCCAAAATAAAAAATAAATCCAACAAACAAGAGCTACAATACCACCAACTGATGAACAAACTAAGAGAGAATAAAGATATAATCATTTGAAATTCGGACAAAGGGGGTAATTTGGTGCTTTTGAATAAAAAGGATTATATAGAAGAAGCTATGACACAACTAAGGGACAAAGAATGCGACCATCGCTATGACCATCAGAATCTAAAAAGCATGTACAATTGTTATTGCATGAAACTAGTATCATGGAAAAATTCTGGACTTTCGACAACTGTTGAATATAAATTCATGAAAAATGAGAAGCCCATGACGCCCATAATGTATTTTATACCGAAGGTGCACAAAAATCCCCTCAGACCCCGATAGGCCAATCATATCAGCCCACAACGGCATTTTAGAAAAAACTTCACAATATGTGGACTATTTTCTCCAGAGCCATGTGAAAGAGCTACCCTTATATGTTAAGGACACTGGGCACTTTCTCTCTAAATTCCAAAACATAAAATGGCAAGACGACTACCTGCTTATCACATTGGATGTGATGTCCTTATATACATCCATTAAGCACCAGGATGGACTAAGGGCATTAAGACACTATCTTGCACCTAGGGGGCCAGATTTTGAACAACACAGTGCAATGTTGGTTAACATGGTAGAGTTTAGTCTCAACAACAATGTGTTCATGTTTGAAAATTTATGATATCATCAACAACGAGGAGTGGCAATGGGGGCCAGCTTCTCCCCCAGCTATGCCTGTCTGCACATGGGATGGTGGGAGGAGCTGGTCCTCCATAAAGAATACGTGACATGAATGAGTAATAATGTCAAAAAATGGTTGAGATACATTGACGATTTATTTGGGGTTTGGGATGGTACAATGAGTGATGCAGACACATTTGTTCAAAATCTGAATGAACAAGCTGAATTTACAGTTCACTGAGTCAATCATTTCCAAAGCCGTAAACTTCGTAGATGTTCAGATTTACATTAAAAATGGTCAGCTACGTACCACACTACACAGAAAACCCACCGCGGGTAACTCGGTACTACATGCGAGCAGTGCCCACCCTGAACACTTAATACAAAGTTTACCTTTTGAGGAGATGTTGTGGTTGAGGCGCATATGTAGTAGTGAAGAGGATCTTAGACAGGCACAAATATCTAGCAGAAATAGATTTCTAGCTCGGGGTTTTTCCCCTAGATGCATTGACAATGCCATTCGGAAAAGCAGTGATACAAGCAAGGACACCCTCCTCAATAATCAAATCAAGCCAGATTTAGCCACCAATGAAAAAGAGGGGACATTTAGGTTTATATTTGGTTACAGTAAGCAGGGTAAAAACATTAAAAAGATCATAGACAGAAACTGGCCCATTGTCTATGTATTTAAACAAATATTTTGTATGAGCCATGATTTTAGACTCCTTTTAAAATGAAAGCATTTTTTCTATGTCTATTCGATCGACGATTGTGAAAATTAATGTTGCTGTCACTTTAAAAAACAAAAAAAATTATTTAAACGAACCTCGCACTGTGTAGCGCGTCATGTGATCAAGAACCCTTGGGATCAAAATGCGTCATGCTGATGGAGTTGTGTGTACAAGCAGAATAAAATCTTGAAGTTACACACATTCATGGTCCGTACTCAGTTCTTGAGCGCAGAGGGAAAGCAACTGCAAAAAGGAGTTTACTTCATATATATATTTACATATATATATTATCTACTGGCGGTCGCCAGTAGATAGTTATAGTTAGGACCTATTTTCCATAGGAAATCCGCAACATTCTATTGGGAATAACTTTGGCGCCGGTTGACGAATCTTCGCGAAATTTTCCAAACTTTTGGGCAGCTCCAGTCCACTCCTGAAAGTTTTGTGGTGATTCGTCAAGTGGGGGCCGAGAAAAAAGGGTGGTCCCAAAACGCGTTTTTGCCCATGCAATTTCCCGTAGGACCTGTTAACGCAGCTACAGCCCGAACTGCTGAATGGCATTACACCAAATTTGGCAAAGAGGTAGCCCTTGGTTCACACTTGTGCCTTTTGGTTAAATGGTGTAAATCCATTCAGTAGTTCCTGAGATATTCAAAAGTAAAAAGATAGATATATCTAGGGCCGCGGATCCTCCCGAGCACGAGCTTTATGCTAATTGGCTGCCAACAGTCTGAATCAGGAAGTGTTGGCAGCCATCTTGTGCCTCACAAGCACAAAAAAAACGCAAAAAACGCAAAAAGGGGCAGGGTGGAAACACCCTGACCCCTAGGCCTGCTCAGGGGGTCCCACAAGGACCCCCAAGGCCAAAAAAAACATATAATTTTGTTTTTTTAAAATCACGGGATGCGCTAAGGATCCGTGCATCCCGCTCCTGGAAAAAAAAAAACGAAGCGTGTGCTCCCGCGCTTCGTTTACAATTAGCCCCCGGCCAAGTCCCGAGGGCAATATTTTATAGTAAAGAGGGGCCCCAGCCCCGGGACCGCCACCCCCCAGGGTTTTTGTGAAACATGTGGGGGGGCTCTTAGCCCCCCCAGCCCCGGGGACCGCCACCCCCGGGGCATTGCAAAAAGTGGGTGAGGGGGCTCAAAGACCCCCCAAGCCCCGGGGACCGCCACCCCCGGGGCTTTATTTACATACTTGCGGGGGGCTCATGGCCCCCCCGCAGCCCCGTGGACCACCACCCCCCGGGGCTTGCTTTATAAATAAAGTACCTGTGTGGGGGAGCTCGAGCCCCCCACACACCCTGTGGACCGCCACCACCCCGGGGCACTAAATATTTAAAATAGGGGGTCCGTTACAGACCCCCGAGCCCCGGGGACCACCACCCCCCGGGGCTTTAAATTAAGAGGGAGGGGGGCCGCGCGGTCCCCCCCTGGAGCCAATGATGGCCCTGGGGACTGCCACCCCCCAGGGCCGGCTCCTGCAGTGTCCTGGGGTGCCCACCCCCGGGACACTGTAGTTTGCAATGACAGAGCGGGAAGCCTCGTGGCTCCCACTCTGCCATTGCAAACTGCTTTGCTTCATTGAAGCGAGAGCAAGGAAACCTGCTCTCGCTTCAATGAAGCAAAGCAGATTGCTTTTCCCCATGGGGAGCAGCATGTTAGCTGCTCCCCATGGGGAAAAGCAATGCCGGCTCCCGCAGGAAGCGGGAGCCGGCTGGGACCGTGGGGGGATTGGGACCCCCCCACTTTCCCCAACGAGGTGGCCAGGCCCCAGGGGATGGGGTCCCCAGGGCTATTAGTGGTGCGTTTTAAGTTGGGGAAAAAATTCCTCTTCAATCCTGAGGGACCCTGGGGGCCAAGTAGCCCACCAGGTGCTTCCTGGAAGTGCCACTGCGCTGCGTTGCACAGAGGTGGTGCAGTCCGTGCGCCTTTTTACATCTCTCTGTTACGAAGCTCTGAGGTACTTACTGGGTGTACCTAATGAGCTAGTTGGGCTCTACGGACCCTCAAGATTGAAGGGGAATCATTTCCCCAACTTAAAATGCGCCACAGGGCGTGTTCGCACAGTGGTGAAGGGAGGGGATGGTGTAGGAAAGTGGCTCTATATATACTGGACCGAAGTAAAATCAGCTGAACTACGAATTCCGATTTACTCACCTGTTATCAGGAGAGACCTCAGTGCTGCATGTTTGAGCCCAGTACTGATCCTGAAAAGTAATTCTAACCGTACTTACCAGTAACTTCAATTTCCTTCCATAGGATATCATTGTCTGCTTTTTGCTGAAAAAGTTTCAAAGTGTCGTTTTTGAAACTTACAAATATTCCTCTAAAATCAGCCAAACTACAAATTCCAATTTACTCACCTGTTATCAGGAGAGACCTCAGTGCTGAATCTTTAAGGCCAGTACTGATCCTGAAAAGTAATACTAACCGTACTTACCAGTAACTTGAATTTCCATCCATAGGCTAACATTGACTGGTTTCACTTGGAAATTCTTCTAAGTGTGGAGTTTTGGAACTTACAAATATTCCTCTAAAATCAGCCGAACTACGAATTCCGATTTACTCACATGTTATCAGGAGAGAACTCAGTGCTGCATCTTTCAGCCCAGCACTGACCCTGAAAAGTAATTCTAGGTGTACTTACCAGTAACTTGTATTTCATTCCATAGGAATCCATTGTGTGGTTTTCAGCAGAAAAGTTTCGAAGTGTGGAGTTTTGGAACTTACAAATATTCCTCTAAAATCAGCCGAACTACGAATTCCGATTTACTCACCTGTTATCAGGAGAGAACCCAGTGCTGCATCTTTTAGCCCAGCACTGACCCTGAAAAGTAATTCTAAGCGTACTTACCAGTAACTTGTATTTCCATCCATAGGAATCCATTGTGTGGTTTTCAGCAGAAAAGTTTCAAAGTGTGGAGTTTTGGAACTTACAAATATTCCTCTAAAGTCAGCCGAACTACAAATTTCGATTTACTCACCTGTTATCAAGAGAGAACCCAGTGCTGCATCTTTTAGCCCAGCACTGACCCTGAAAAGTAATTCTAAGCGTACTTACCAGTAACTTGTATTTCCTTCCATAGGAATCCATTGTGTGGTTTTCAGCAGAAAAGTTTCAAAGTGTGGAGTTTTAGAACTTACAAATATTCCTCTAAAATCAGCCGAACTACGAATTACGACTTACTCACCTGTTATCAGGAGAGAACCCAGTGCTGCATCTCAGCAAACCCCAAATTTCAAAGACTGCAATCTCAAATGATGACGGTTAAAGAACCAGAAACACATGTCTAGAGATCAGCACTATGTGCGCCAACTGTGGCGAAACACTCGAAAACTCTTGAAGCAAGCAAGTAACTGAAACTGCATTTACCACAATGCCAGGGGCGAACCTTGCTGGGAGGTGAAGCGGCGTCCTCCCACCCCTGTTCCTGTTTAATAGTTCTCCAGTGAGTAATTGAGCTGACGAGCTCGTGGATGAAGCACGTGCATGCCTGTGAAAGGTACCAGACCTGAGAAAGATGTTGGTAGCCTACTCAGCAAACCCCAAATTTGAAAGACTTTAATCTCTACTGATGATGGTTAAAGAACCAGAAACACGTGTCTAGAGATCAGCACTATCTGCACCAACTGTGGCGAAACACTCGAACACTCTTGAAGCAAGCAAGTAACCGAAACTGCATTTACCACGATGCCAGGGGCGAACCTTGTTGGGAGGTGAAGCGGTGTACTCCCACCCGTGTTCCTGTTTAATTGGCCTCCTGTGAGTGATTGAGCTGACGAGCTGGTGGATGAAGCACCTGCATGCCTGTGAGAGGTACCTGACCTGAGAAAGATGTTGGCAGCCTACTCAGCAAACCCCAAATTTCAAAGACTGTAATCTCTACTGATGACGGTTAAAGAACCAGATACACGTATCTAGAGATCAGCACTATCTGCGCCAACTGTCGCGAAACAATCGAACACACTTGAAGCAAGCAAGTAACCGAAACTGTAATTACCACAATGCCAGGGGCGAACCTTGCTGGGAGGTGAAGCGTTGTGCTCCCACCCCTGTTCCTGTTAAATAGTTCTCCCATGAGTGTCATTGAGCTGACGAGCTCATGGATGAAGCACCCGCATGCCTGTGAGAGGTACCTAACCTGAGAAAGATGTTGGCAGCCTACTTAGCAAACTCCACATTTGAAAGACTGTAATCTCTACTGATGACGGTTAAAGAACCAGAACCACGTGTCTGGAGATCAGCACTATCGGCGCCAACTGTGGCGAAACACTCGAACACTCTTGAAGCAAGCAAGTAACTGAAACTGCATTTACCACAATGCCAGGGGCCAACCTTGCTGGCAGGTGAAGCATTGTGCTCCCACCCCTGTTCCTGTTTAATAGTACTCACATGAGTCATTGAGCTGACGAGCTGGTGGATGAAGCACCTGCATGCCTGTGAGAGGAACCTGACCTGAGAAAGATGTTGGCAGCCTACTCAGCAAACCCCAGATTTCAAAGACTGTAATCTCTACTGATGACAATTAAAGAACCAGAAACACGTGACTAGAGATCAGCACTATCTGCGTCAACTGTGGCGAAACACTCAAACACTCTTGAAGCAAGCAAGTAACTGAAACTGCATTTATCCCAATGCCAGGGGCGAACCTTGCTGGGAGGTGAAGCGGTGTGCTCCCACCCCTGTTCCTGTTTAATAGTACTCCCATGAGTCATTGAGCTGACGAGCTGGTGGATGAAGCACCCGCATGCCTGTGAGAGGTACCTGACCAGAGAAAGATGTTGGCAGCCTACTCAGCAAACCCCACATTTGAAAGACTGTAATCTCTACCTATGACAGTTAAAGAACCAGAACCACGTGTCTAGAGGTCAGCACTATCTGCGCCAACTCTGGCGAAACACTCGAACACTCTTGAAGCAAGCAAGTATCTGAAACTGCATTTACCACAATGCCAGGGGCAAACCTTACTGGTAGGTGAATTGGTGTGCTCCCATCCCTGTTCCTGTTTAATAGTACTCCCATGAGTCATTGAGCTGACGAGCTCATGGATGAAGCACCTGCATGCCTGTGAGAGATACCTGACCTGAGAAAGATGTTGGCAGCCTACTCAGCAAACCCAAAATTTGAAAAACTGTAATCTCTACTGATGACGGTTAAAGAACCAGAAACACACGTCTAGAGATCAGCACTATCTGCGCCAACTGTGGCGAAACACTCGAACACTCTTAAAGCAAGCAAGTAACTGAAACTGCATTTACCAGAATGCCAGGGTGCGAACCTTGCTGGGAGGTGAAGCGGTGTGCTCCCAACCCTGTTCCTGTTTAATAGTACTCCAGTGAGTCATTGAGCTGACAAGCACGTGGATGAAGCACCCGCGTGGCTGTGAGAGGTACCTGACCTTAGAAAGATGTTGGCAGCCTACTCAGCAAACCCCAAATTTCAAAGACTGTTATCTCTACTGATGACGGTTAAAGAACCAGAAACACGTGTCTAGAGATCAGCACTATCTGCGCCAACTGTGGCGAAACACTCAGACAATCTTGAAGCAAGCAAGTAACTGAAACTGCATTTACCACAATTCCAGGGGCGAACGTTGCTGGGAGGTGAAGCGGTGTTCTCCCACCCCTGTTCCTGTTTAAAAGTACTCCCATGAGTCATTGAGCTGACGAACTCGTGGATGAAGCACCTGTATGCCTGTGAGAGGTACCTGACCTGAGAAAGATGTTGGCAGCCTACTCAGCAAACCCCAAATTTCAAAGACTGTAATCTCTACTGATGACGGTTAAAGAACCAGAAACACGTGTCTAGAGATCAGCACTATCTGCGCCAACTGTGGCGAAACAGTTGAACACTCTTGAAGAAAGCAAGTAACTGAAACTGCATTTACCACAATGCCAGTGTGTGAACCTTGCTGGGAGATGAAGCGGTGTGCTCCCACCCCTGTTCCTATTTAATAGCACTCTCGTGAGTCATTGAGCTGACGAGCTCTTGGATGAAGCACCCGCATGCCTGTGAGAGATACCTGACCTGAGAAAGATGTTGGCAGCATACTCAGCAAACCCCACATTTGAAAGACTGTAATCTTTACTGATGACGGTTAAAGAACCAGAACTACGTGTCTAGAGATCAGCACTATCTGCGCCAACTGTGGCAAAATACTCTTGAAGCAAGTAAGTAACCGAAACTGCATTTACCACAATGCCAGGGCGAACCTTGCTGGGAGGTGAAGCGGTGTGCTCCCACCCCTGTTCCTGTTTAATAGTAGTCCTGTGAGTCATTGAGCTGATGAGCTTGTGAATGAAGCACCCTAATGCCTGTGAGAGGTACCGGACCTGAGAAAGATGTTGGCAGCCTACTCAGCAAACCCCTAATTAGAAAGACTGTAATCTCTACTGATGACGGTTAAAGAACCAGAAACACGTGTCTAGAGATCAGCACTATGTGCGCCAACTGTGGCGAAATACTCTTGAAGCAAGTAAGTAACCGAAACTGCATTTACCACAATGCCAGGGCGAACCTTGCGGGGAGGTGAAGCGGTGTGCTCCCACCCCTGCTCCTGTTTAATAGTAGTCCTGTGAGTCATTGAGCTGATGAGCTTGTGAATGAAGCACCTTAATGCCTGTGAGAGGTACCAGACATGAGAAAGATGTTGGCAGCCTACTCAGCAAACTCCACATTTGAAAAACTGTCATCTCTACTGATGACGGTTAAAGAACCAGAAACACATGTCTAGAGATCAGCACTATCTGCGCCAACTGTGGCAAAACACTCGAACACTCTTGAAGCAAGCAAATAACTGAAACTGCATTTACCACAATGCCAGGGGCGAACCATGCTGGGAAGTGAAGCGGTGTGCTCCCACCGCTTTTCCTGTTTAATAGTACTGCTGTGAGCCATTGAGCTGAAGAGCTCTTGGATGAAGCACCCACTTCCCTGTGAGAGGTACCAGACCTGAGAAAGATGTTGATAGCCTACTCAGCAAACCCCAGATTTGAAAGACTGTAATCTCTACTGATGACGGTTAAAGAACCGGAAACACGTGTCTAGAGATCAGCACTATCTGCGCCAACTGTGGCGAAACACTCGAAAACTCTTGAACCAAGCAAGTAACCGAAACTGCATTTACCACTATGCCAGGGGCGAACCTTTCTGGGAGTTGAAGCGGTGTACTCCCACCCCTGTTTCTGTTTAATAGTTCTCCCATGAGTTATTGAGCTTACGAGCTCGTGGATGAAGCAACCGCATGCCTGTGAGAGGTACCTGACCTGAGAAAGATGTTGGCAGCCTACTTAGCAAACTCCACATTTGAAAGACTGTAATCTCTACTGATGTTGGTTAAAGAACCAGAACCACGTGTCTAGAGATCAGCACTATCTGCGCCAACTGTGGCGAAACACTCCAACACTCTTGAAGCAAGCAAGTAACCAAAACTGCATTTACCACAATGCCAGAGATGAACCTTGCTGGGACGTGAAGCGGTGTGCTCCCACCCCTGTTCCTGTTTAATAGTACTCCGATGAGTCATTGAGCTGACGAGCTGGTGGATGAAGCACCTGCATGCCTGTGAGAGGTACCTGACCTGAGAAAGATGTTGGCAGCCTACTCAGCAAACCCCAGATTTCAAAGACTGTCATCTCTACTGATGACGGTTAAAGAACCAGAAACACGTGTCTAGAGATCAGCACTATCTGCGCCAACTATGGCGAAACAATCGAACACTCTTGAAGCAAGCAAGTAACTGAATCTGCATTTACCACAAAGCCAGGGGCGACCTTGCTGGGAGGTGAAGCGGTTTGCTCCCACCCCTGTTCCTGTTTAATAGTACTCTTGTGAGTCACTGAGCTGACGAGCTCGTGGATGAAGCACCAGCAAGCCTATTAGAGGTACCAGACCTGAGAAAGATGTTGGCAGCCTACTCAGCAAACCCCAAATTTCAAAGACTGTAATCTCTACTGATGACGGTTAAAGAACCAGAAACACGTGTCTAGAGAACAGCAAAATCTGCGCCAACTGTGGCGATACACTCGAACACTCTTGAAGCAAGCAAGTAACCGAAACTGCAGTTACCACAATGCCAGGGGCGCACATTGCTGGGAGGTGAAGCGGTGTGCTCCCACCCCTGTTCCTGTTTAATAGTTCTCCCGTGAGTCATTGAGCTGACGAGCCCGTGGATGAAACACCTGCATGCCTGTGAGAGGTACCTGACCTGAGAAAGATGTTGGCAGCCTACATAGCAAACTCCACATTTGAAAGACTGTAATCTCTACTGATGATGGTTAAAGAACCAGAACCACGTGTCTAGAGATCAGCACTATCTGCGCCAACTGTGGCGAAACACTCCAACACTCTTGAAGCAAGCAAGTAACCAAAACTGCATTTACCACAATGCCAGAGGTGAACCTTGCTGGGACGTGAAGCGGTGTGCTCCCACCCCTGTTCCTGTTTAATAGTACTCCGATGAGTCATTGAGCTGACGAGCTGGTGGATGAAGCACCCGCATGCCTGTGAGAGGTACCTGACCTGAGAAAGATGTTGGCAGCCTACTCAGCAAACTCCAGATTTCAAAGACTGTCATCTCTACTGATGACGGTTAAAGAACCAGAAACACGTGTCTAGAGATCAGCACTATCTGCGCCAACTGTGGCGAAACACTCGAACACTCTTGAAGCAAGCAAGTAACCGAAACTGCATTTACCACAATGCCAGGGGCGCACATTGCTGGGAGGTGAAGCGGTGTGCTCCCACCCCTGTTCCTGTTTAATAGTTCTCCCGTCAGTCATTGAGCTGACGAGCCCGTGGATGAAGCACCTGCATGCCTGTGAGAGGTACCTGACCTGAGAAAGATGTTGGCAGCCTACTTAGCAAACTCCACATTTGAAAGACTGTAATCTCTACTGATGACCGTTAAAGAAACAGAACCACGTGTCTAGAGATCAGCACTATCTGCGCCAACTGTGGCGAAACACTCGAACACTCTTGAAGCAAGCAAGTAACTGAAACTGCATTTATCACAATGCCAGGGCCGCACCTTGCTGGGAGGTGAAGCGTTGTGCTCCCACCCCTGTTCCTGTTTAATAGTACTCCCATGAGTCATTGAGCTGACGAGCTGGTGGATGAAGCACCCGCATGCCTGTGAGAGGTACCTGACCGGAGAAAGATGTTGGCAGCCTACTCAGCAAACCCCAAATTTCAAAGACTGTAATCTCTACTGATGACGGTTAAAGAACCAGAAACACGTGTCTAGAGATCAGCACTATCTGCACCAACTGTGGCGAAACAGTTGAACACTCTTGAAGAAAGCAAGTAACTGAAACTGCATTTACCACAATGCCAGTGTGTGAACCTTGCTGGGAGATGCAGCGGTGTGCTCCCACCCCTGTTCCTATTTAATAGCACTCTCGTGAGTCATTGAGCTGACGAGCTCTTGGATGAAGCACCCGCATGCCTGTGAGAGATACCTGACCTGAGAAAGATGTTGGCAGCATACTCAGCAAACCCCACATTTCAAAGACTGTAATCTTTACTGATGACGGTTAAAGAACCAGAACTACGTGTCTAGAGATCAGCACTATCTGCGCCAACTGTGGCAAAATACTCTTGAAGCAAGTAAGTAACCGAAACTGCATTTACCACAATGCCAGGGCGAACCTTGCTGGGAGGTGAAGCGGTGTGCTCCCACCCCTGTTCCTGTTTAATAGTAGTCCTGTGAGTCATTGAGCTGATGAGCTTGTGAATGAAGCACCCTAATGCCTGTGAGAGGTACCGGACCTGAGAAAGATGTTGGCAGCCTACTCAGCAAACCCCTAATTTGAAAGACTGTAATCTCTACTGATGACGGTTAAAGAACCAGAAACACGTGTCTAGAGATCAGCACTATGTGCGCCAACTGTGGCGAAATACTCTTGAAGCAAGTAAGTAACCGAAACTGCATTTACCACAATGCCAGGGCGAACCTTGCTGGGAGGTGAAGCGGTGTGCTCCCACCCCTGTTCCTGTTTAATAGTAGTCCTGTGAGTCATTGAGCTGATGAGCTTGTGAATGAAGCACCTTAATGCCTGTGAGAGGTACCAGACCTGAGAAAGATGTTGGCAGCCTACTCAGCAAACTCCACATTTGAAAAACTGTCATCTCTACTGATGACGGTTAAAGAACCAGAAACACATGTCTAGAGATCAGCACTATCTGCGCCAACTGTGGCAAAACACTCGAACACTCTTGAAGCAAGCAAGTAACTGAAACTGCATTTATCACAATGCCAGGGGCGAACCATGCTGGGAAGTGAAGCGGTGTGCTCCCACCGTTTTTCCTGTTTAATAGTACTGCTGTGAGCCATTGAGCTGACGAGCTCTTGGATGAAGCACCCACTTCCCTGTGAGAGGTACCAGACCTGAGAAAGATGTTGATAGCCTACTCAGCAAACCCCAGATTTGAAAGACTGTAATCTCTACTGATGACGGTTAAAGAACCGGAAACACGTGTCTAGAGATCAGCACTATCTGCGCCAACTGTGGCGAAACACTCGAAAACTCTTGAACCAAGCAAGTAACCGAAACTGCATTTACCACTATGCCAGGGGCGAACCTTTCTGGGAGTTGAAGCGGTGTACTCCCACCCCTGTTTCTGTTTAATAGTTCTCCCATGAGTTATTGAGCTTACGAGCTCGTGGATGAAGCACCCGCATGCCTGTGAGAGGTACCTGACCTGAGAAAGATGTTGGCAGCCTACTTAGCAAACTCCACATTTGAAAGACTGTAATCTCTACTGATGATGGTTAAAGAACCAGAACCACGTGTCTAGAGATCAGCACTATCTGCGCCAACTGTGGCGAAACACTCCAACACTCTTGAAGCAAGCAAGTAACCAAAACTGCATTTACCACAATGCCAGAGATGAACCTTGCTGGGATGTGAAGCGGTGTGCTCCCACCCCTGTTCCTGTTTAATAGTACTCCGATGAGTCATTGAGCTGACGAGCTGGTGGATGAAGCACCTGCATGCCTGTGAGAGGTACCTGACCTGAGAAAGATGTTGGCAGCCTACTCAGTAAACCCCAGATTTCAAAGACTGTCATCTCTACTGATGACGGTTAAAGAACCAGAAACACGTGTCTAGAGATCAGCACTATCTGCGCCAACTATGGCGAAACAATCGAACACTCTTGAAGCAAGCAAGTAACTGAATCTGCATTTACCACAAAGCCAGGGGCGACCTTGCTGGGAGTTGAAGCGGTTTGCTCCCACCCCTGTTCCTGTTTAATAGTACTCTTGTGAGTCACTGAGCTGACGAGCTCGTGGATGAAGCACCCGCATGCCTGTGAGAGGTACCAGACCTGAGAAAGATGTTGGCAACCTACTCAGCAAACCCCAAATTTCAAAGACTGTAATCTCTACTGATGACGGTTAAAGAACCAGAAACACGTGTCTAGAGATCAGCAAAATCTGCGCCAACTGTGGCGAAACACTCGAACACTCTTGAAGCAAGCAAGTAACCGAAACTGCATTTACCACAATGCCAGGGGCGCACATTGCTGGGAGGTGAAGCGGTGTGCTCCCACTCCTGTTCCTGTTTAATAGTTCTCCCGTCAGTCATTGAGCTGACGAGCCCGTGGATGAAGCACCTGCATGCCTGTGAGAGGTACCTGACCTGAGAAAGATGTTGGCAGCCTACTTAGCAAACTCCACATTTGAAAGACTGTAATCTCTACTGATGACCGTTAAAGAAACAGAACCACGTGTCTAGAGATCAGCACTATCTGCGCCAACTGTGGCGAAACACTCGAACACTCTTGAAGCAAGCAAGTAACTGAAACTGCATTTATCACAATGCCAGGGCCGCACCTTGCTGGGAGGTGAAGCGTTGTGCTCCCACCCCTGTTCCTGTTTAATAGTACTCCCATGAGTCATTGAGCTGACGAGCTGGTGGATGAAGCACCCGCATGCCTGTGAGAGGTACCTGACCAGAGAAAGATGTTGGCAGCCTACTCAGCAAACCCCAAATTTCAAAGACTGTAATCTCTACTGATGACGGTTAAAGAACCAGAAACACGTGTCTAGAGATCAGCACTATCTGCACCAACTGTGGCGAAACAGTTGAACACTCTTGAAGAAAGCAAGTAACTGAAACTGCATTTACCACAATGCCAGTGTGTGAACCTTGCTGGGAGATGAAGCGGTGTGCTCCCACCCCTGTTCCTATTTAATAGCACTCTCGTGAGTCATTGAGCTGACGAGCTCTTGGATGAAGCACCCGCATGCCTGTGAGAGATACCTGACCTGAGAAAGATGTTGGCAGCATACTCAGCAAACCCCACATTTGAAAGACTGTAATCTTTACTGATGACGGTTAAAGAACCAGAACTACGTGTCTAGAGATCAGCCCTATCTGCGCCAACTGTGGCGAAATACTCTTGAAGCAAGTAAGTAACCGAAACTGCATTTACCACAATGCCAGGGCGAACCTTGCTGGGAGGTGAAGCGGTGTGCTCCCACCCCTGTTCCTGTTTAATAGTAGTCCTGTGAGTCATTGAGCTGATGAGCTTGTGAATGAAGCACCTTAATGCCTGTGAGAGGTACCAGACCTGAGAAAGATGTTGGCAGCCTACTCAGCAAACCCCAGATTTGAAAGACTGTAATCTCTACTGATGACGGTTAAAGAACCGGAAACACGTGTCTAGAGATCAGCACTATCTGCGCCAACTGTGGCGAAACACTCGAAAACTCTTGAAGCAAGCAAGTAACTGAAACTGCATTTATCACAATGCCAGGGGAGAACCTTGCTGGGAGGTGAAGCGTTGTGCTCCCACCCCTGTTCCTGTTTAATAGTACTCCCATGAGTCATTGAGCTGACGAGCTGGTGGATGAAGCACCCGCATGCCTGTGAGAGGTACCTGACCAGAGAAAGATGTTGGCAGCCTACTCAGCAAACCCCACATTTGAAAGACTGTAATCTCTACCTATGACAGTTAAAGAACCAGAACCACGTGTCTAGAGATCAGCACTATCTGCGCCAACTCTAGCGAAACACTCGAACACTCTTGAAGCAAGCAAGTATCTGAAACTGCATTTACCACAATGCCAGGGGCGAACCTTGCTGGTAGGTGAATCGGTGTGCTCCCACCCCTGTTCCTGTTTAATAGTACTCCCATGAGTCATTGAGCTGACGAGCTCATGGATGAAGCACTTGCATGCCTGTGAGAGGTACCTGACCTGAGAAAGATGTTGGCAGCCTACTCAGCAAACCACAAATTTCAAAGACTGTAATCTCTACTGATGACGGTTAAAGAACCAGAAACACGTGTCTAGAGATCAGCACTATCTGCGCCAACTGTGGCGAAACACTCAGACACTCTTGACGCAAGCAAGTAACTGAAACTGCATTTACCACAATTCCAGGGGCGAACCTTGCTGGGAGGTGAAGCGGTGTTCTCCCACCCCTGTTCCTGTTTAAAAGTACTCCGTGAGTCATTGAGCTGATGATCTCGTGGATGAAGCACCCGCATGCCTGAGAGAGGTACATGACCTGAGAAAGAAGTTGACAGTCTACTCAGCAGACCCCACATTTGAAAAACTGTAATCTCTACTGATGACGGTTAAAGAACCAGAAACACGCGTCTAGAGATCAGCACTATCTGCGCCAACTGTGGCGAAACACTCGAACACTCTTAAAGCAAGCAAGTAACTGAAACTGCATTTACCAGAATGCCAGAGTGCGAACCTTGCTGGGAGGTGAAGCGGTGTGCTCCCACCTCTGGTCCTGTTTAGTAGTACTCCCATGAGTCATTGAGCTGACGAGCTCGTGGATAAAGCACCCGCATGCCTGTGAGAGGTACCTGACCAGAGAAAGATGTTGGCGGCCTACTCAGCAAACCCCACATTTGAAAGACTGTAATCTCTACCTATGACAGTTAAAGAACCAGAACCACGTGTCTAGACATCAGCACTATCTGTGCCAACTGTGGCGAAACACTCGAACACTCTTGATGCAAGCAAGTTACTGAAACTGCATTTACTACAATGCCAGGGGCGAACCTTGCTGGTAGGTGAAGCGGCGTGCTCCCATCCCTGTTCCTGTTTAATAGTACTCCCATGAGTCATTGAGCTGACGAGCTCATGGATGAACCACCTGCATGCCTGTGAGAGGTACCTGACCTGAGAAAGATGTTGGCAGCCTACTCAGCAAACCCCAAATTTCAAAGACTGTAATCTCTATTGATGACTGTTAAAGAAGCAGAAACACGTGTCTAGAGATCAGCACTATCTGCGCCACATGTGGCGAAACACTCAGACACTCTTGAAGCAAGCAAGTAACTGAAACTGCATTTACCAGAATGCCAGGGTGCAAACCTTGCTGGGAGGTGAAGCGGTGGGCTCCCTACCCTGTTCCTGTTTAATAGTTCTCCCGTGAGTCAATGAGCTGACAAGCACGTGGATGAAGCACCCGCCTGGCTGTGAGAGGTACCTGACCTGAGAAAGATGAACGCAGCCTACTCAGCAAACTCCACATTTGAAAAACTGTCATCTCTACTGATGACGGTTAAAGAACCAGAAACACGTGTCTAGAGATCAGCACTATCTGCAACAACTGTGGCAAAACACTCGAACACTCTTGAACCAAGCAATTAACTGAAACTGCATTTACCACAATGCCAGGGGCGCACATTGCTGGGAGGTGAAGCGGTGTGCTCCCACCCCTGTTCCTGTTTAATAGTTCTCCCGTGAGTCATTGAGCTGACGAGCCCGTGGATGAAGCACCTGCATGCCTGTGAGAGGTACCAGACCTGAGAAAGATGTTGGCAACCTACTCAGCAAACCCCAAATTTCAAAGACTGTAATCTCTACTGATGACGGTTAAAGAACCAGAACCACGTGTCTAGAGATCAGCACTATCTGCGCTAACTGTGGCGAAACACTCGAACACTCTTGAAGCAAGCAAGTAACTGAAACTGCATTTATCACAATGCCAGGGCCGCACCTTGCTGGGAGGTGAAGCGTTGTGCTCCCACCCCTGTTCCTGTTTAATAGTACTCCCATGAGTCATTGAGCTGACGAGCTGGTGGATGAAGCACGCGCATGCCTGTGAGAGGTACCTGACCAGAGAAAGATGTTGGCAGCCTACTCAGCAAACCCCACATTTGAAAGACTGTAATCTCTACCTATGACAGTTAAAGAACCAGAACCACGTGTCTAGAGATCAGCACTATCTGCGCCAACTCTGGCGAAACACTCGAACACTCTTGAACCAAGCAAGTAACCGAAACTGCATTTACCACAATGCCAGGGGCGAAACTTGCTGGGAAGTGAAGCTTTGTACTCCCACCCCTGTTCCTGTTTAATAGTTCTCCCGTGAGTTATTGAGCTCACGAGCTCGTGGATGAAGCACCCGCATGCCTGTGAGAGGTACCTGACCTGAGAAAGATGTTGGCAGCCTACTCAGCAAACTCCACATTTGAAAGACTGTAATCTCTACTGATGATGGTTAAAGAACCAGAACCACGTGTCTAGAGATCAGCACTATCGGCGCCAACTGTGGCGAAACTCTCAAACACTCTTGAAGCAAACAAGTAACTGAAACTGCATTTACCACAATGCCAGGGGCGAATCTTGCTGAGAGGTGAAGCGTTGTGCTTCCACCCCTTTTCCTGTTTAATAGTACTCCCATGAGTCATTGAGCTGAAGAACTCGTGGATGAAGCACTCGCATGCCTGTGAGAGGTTCCTGACCTGAGAAAGATGTTGGCAGCCTACTCAGCAAACCCCTCATTTGAAAGACTGTAATCTCTACTGATGACGGTTAAAGAACCAGAAACACGTGTCTAGAGATCAGCACTATCTGCGCCAACTGTGGCGAAACACTTGAACACTCTTGAAGAAAGCAAGTAACTGAAACTGCATTTACCACAATGCCAGTGTGTGAACCTTGCTGGGAGATGAAGCGGTGTGCTCCCACCCCTGTTCCTGTTTAATAGCACTCTCGTGAGTCATTGAGCTGACGAGCTCATGGATGAAGCACCCGCATGCCTGTGAGAGATACCTGACCTGAGAAAGATGTTGGCAGCATACTCAGCAAACCCCACATTTGAAAGACTGTAATCTCTACTGATGACGGTTCAAGAACCAGAACTACTTGTCTAGAGATCAGCACTATCTGCGCCAACTGTGGCGAAATACTCTTAAAGCAAGTAAGTAGCCGAAACTGCATTTACCACAATGCCAGGGCGAACCTTGCTGGGAGGTGAAGCGGTGTGCTCCCACCCCTGTTCCTGTTTAATAGTAGTCCTGTGAGTCATTGAGCTGATGAGCTTGTGAATGAAGCACCCTAATGCCTGTGAGAGGTACCAGACCTGAGAAAGATGTTGGCAGCCTACTCAGCAAACCCCTAATTTGAAAGACTGTAATCTCTACTGATGACGGTTAAAGAACCAGAAACACGTGTCTAGAGATCAGCACTATGTGCGCCAACTGTGGCGAAATACTCTTGAAGCAAGTAAGTAACCGAAACTGCATTTACCACAATGCCAGGCCGAACCTTGCTGGGAGGTGAAGCGGTGTGCTCCCACCCCTGTTCCTGTTTAATAGTAGTCCTGTGAGTCATTGAGCTGATGAGCTTGTGAATGAAGCACCTTAATGCCTGTGAGAGGTACCAGACCTGAGAAAGATGTTGGCAGCCTACTCAGCAAACTCCACATTTGAAAAACTGTCATCTCTACTGATGACGGTTAAAGAACCAGAAACACATGTCTAGAGATCAGCACTATCTGTGCCAACTGTGGCAAAACACTTGAACACTCTTGAAGCAAGCAAGTAACTGAAACTGCATTTACCACAATGCCAGGGGCGAACCATGCTGGGAAGTGAAGCGTTGTGCTCCCACCGCTTTTCCTGTTTAATAGTACTGCTGTGAGCCATTGAGCTGACGAGCTCTTGGATGAAGCACCCACTTCCCTGTGAGAGGTACCAGACCTGAGAAAGATGTTGATAGCCTACTCAGCAAACCCCAGATTTGAAAGACTGTAATCTCTACTGATGACGGTTAAAGAACCGGAAACACGTGTCTAGAGATCAGCACTATCTGCGCCAACTGTGGCGAAACACTCGAAAACTCTTGAACCAAGCAAGTAACCGAAACTGCATTTACCACAATGCCAGGGGCGAACCTTGCTGGGAATTGAAGCGGTGTACTCCCACCCCTGTTTCTGTTTAATAGTTCTCCCGTGAGTTATTGAGCTTACGAGCTCGTGGATGAAGCACCCGCATGCCTGTGAGAGGTAACTGACCTGAGAAAGATGTTGGCAGCCTACTTAGCAAACTCCACATTTGAAAGACTGTAATCTCTACTGATGATGGTTAAAGAACCAGAACCACGTGTCCAGAGATCAGCACTATCTGCGCCAACTGTGGCGAAACACTCCAACACTCTTGAAGCAAGCAAGTAACCAAAACTGCATTTACCACAATGCCAGAGGTGAACCTTGCTGGGACGTGAAGCGGTGTGCTCCCACCCCTGTTCCTGTTTAATAGTACTCTGATGAGTCATTGAGCTGACGAGCTGGTGGATGAAGCACCCGCATGCCTGTGAGAGGTACCTGACCTGAGAAAGATGTTGGCAGCCTACTCAGCAAACCCCAGATTTCAAAGACTGTCATCTCTACTGATGACGGTTAAAGAACCAGAAACACGTGTCTAGAGATCAGCACTATCTGCGCCAACTATGGCGAAACAATCGAACACTCTTGAAGCAAGCAAGTAACTGAATCTGCATTTACCACAAAGCCAGGGGCGACCTTGCTGGGAGGTGAAGCGGTTTGCTCCCACCCCTGTTCCTGTTTAATAGTACTCTTGTGAGTCACTGAGCTGACGAGCTCGTGTATGAAGCACCCGCATGCCTGTGAGAGGTACCAGACCTGAGAAAGATGTTGGCAACCTACTCAGCAAACCCCAAATTTCAAAGTCTGTAATCTCTACTGATGACGGTTAAAGAGCCAGAAACACATGTCTAGAGATCAGCACAATCTGCGGCAAGTGTGGCGAAACACTCGAACACTCTGGGAGGTGAAGCGGTTTGCTCCCACCCCTGTTCCTGTTTAATAGTACTCTTGTGAGTCATTGAGCTAACGAGCTCGTGGATGAAGCACCCGCAAGCCTGTTAGAGGTACCAGACCTGAGAAAGATGTTGGCAGCCTACTTAGCAAACTCCACATTTGAAAGACTGTAATCTCTACTGATGATGGTTAAAGAACTAGAACCACGTGTCTAGAGATCAGCACTATCTGCGCCAACTGTGGCGAAACACTCGAACACTCTTGAAGCAAGCAAGTAACCAAAACTGCATTTACCACAATGCCAGAGGTGAACCTTGCTGGGAGGTGAAGCGGTGTGCTCCCACCCCTGTTCCTGTTTAATAGTTCTCCCGTGAGTCATTGAGCTGACGAGCCCGTGGATGAAGCACCTGCATGCCTGTGAGGGGTACCTGACCTGAGAAAGATGTTGGCAGCCTACTTAGCAAACTCCACATTTGAAAGACTGTAATCTCTACTGATGATGGTTAAAGAACTAGAACCACGTGTCTAGAGATCAGCACTATCTGCGCCAACTGTGGCGAAACACTCCAACACTCTTGAAGCAAGCAAGTAACCAAAACTGCATTTACCACAATGCCAGAGGTGAACCTTGCTGGGACGTGAAGCGGTGTGCTCCCACCCCTGTTCCTGTTTAATAGTACTCCGATGAGTCATTGAGCTGACGAGCTGGTGGATGAAGCACCCGCATGCCTGTGAGAGGTACCTGACCTGAGAAAGATGTTGGCAGCCTACTCAGCAAACCCCAGATTTCAAAGACTGTCATCTCTACTGATGACGGTTAAAGAACCAGAAACACGTGTCTAGAGATCAGCACTATCTGCGCCAACTATGGCGAAACAATCGAACACTCTTGAAGCAAGCAAGTAACTGAATCTGCATTTACCACAAAGCCAGGGGCGACCTTGCTGGGAGGTGAAGTGGTTTGCTCCCACCCCTGTTCCTGTTTAATAGTACTCTTGTGAGTCACTGAGCTGACGAGCTCGTGGATGAAGCACCCGCATGCCTGTGAGAGGTACCAGACCTGAGAAAGATGTTGGCAACCTACTCAGCAAACCCCAAATTTCAAAGACTGTAATCTCTACTGATGACGGTTAAAGAACCAGAAACACGTGTCTAGAGATCAGCAAAATCTGCGCCAACTGTGGCGAAACACTCGAACACTCTTGAAGCAAGCAAGTAACCGAAACTGCATTTACCACAATGCCAGGGGCGCACATTGCTGGGAGGTGAAGCGGTGTGCTCCCACCCCTGTTCCTGTTTAATAGTTCTCCCGTGAGTCATTGAGCTGACGAGCCCGTGGATGAAGCACCTGCATGCCTGTGAGAGGTACCTGACCTGAGAAAGATGTTGGCAGCCTACTTATCAAACTCCACATTTGAAAGACTGTAATCTCTACTGATGACCGTTAAAGAAACAGAACCACGTGTCTAGAGATCAGCACTATCTGCGCTAACTGTGGCGAAACACTCGAACACTCTTGAAGCAAGCAAGTAACTGAAACTGCATTTATCACAATGCCAGGGGCGCACCTTGCTGGGAGGTGAAGCGTTGTGCTCCCACCCCTGTTCCTGTTTAATAGTACTCCCATGAGTCATTGAGCTGACGAGCTGGTGGATGAAGCACCCGCATGCCTGTGAGAGGTACCAGACCTGAGAAAGATGTTGGCAGCCTACTCAGCAAACTCCACATTTGAAAAACTGTCATCTCTACTGATGACGGTTAAAGAACCAGAAACACATGTCTAGAGATCAGCACTATCTGTGCCAACTGTGGCAAAACACTTGAACACTCTTGAAGCAAGCAAGTAACTGAAACTGCATTTACCACAATGCCAGGGGCGAACCATGCTGGGAAGTGAAGCGTTGTGCTCCCACCGCTTTTCCTGTTTAATAGTACTGCTGTGAGCCATTGAGCTGACGAGCTCTTGGATGAAGCACCCACTTCCCTGTGAGAGGTACCAGACCTGAGAAAGATGTTGATAGCCTACTCAGCAAACCCCAGATTTGAAAGACTGTAATCTCTACTGATGACGGTTAAAGAACCGGAAACACGTGTCTAGAGATCAGCACTATCTGCGCCAACTGTGGCGAAACACTCAAAAACTCTTGAACCAAGCAAGTAACCGAAACTGCATTTACCACAATGCCAGGGGCGAACCTTGCTGGGAATTGAAGCGGTGTACTCCCACCCCTGTTTCTGTTTAATAGTTCTCCCGTGAGTTATTGAGCTTACGAGCTCGTGGATGAAGCACCCGCATGCCTGTGAGAGGTACCTGACCTGAGAAAGATGTTGGCAGCCTACTTAGCAAACTCCACATTTGAAAGACTGTAATCTCTACTGATGATGGTTAAAGAACCAGAACCACGTGTCTAGAGATCAGCACTATCTGCGCCAACTGTGGCGAAACACTCCAACACTCTTGAAGCAAGCAAGTAACCAAAACTGCATTTACCACAATGCCAGAGGTGAACCTTGCTGGGACGTGAAGCGGTGTGCTCCCACCCCTGTTCCTGTTTAATAGTACTCCGATGAGTCATTGAGCTGACGAGCTGGTGGATGAAGCACCCGCATGCCTGTGAGAGGTACCTGACCTGAGAAAGATGTTGGCAGCCTACTCAGCAAACCCCAGATTTCAAAGACTGTCATCTCTACTGATGACGGTTAAAGAACCAGAAACACGTGTCTAGAGATCAGCAAAATCTGCGCCAACTGTGGCGAAACACTCGAACACTCTTGAAGCAAGCAAGTAACCGAAACTGCATTTACCACAATGCCAGGGGCGCACATTGCTGGGAGGTGAAGCGGTGTGCTCCCACCCCTGTTCCTGTTTAATAGTTCTCCCGTCAGTCATTGAGCTGACGAGCCCGTGGATGAAGCACCTGCATGCCTGTGAGAGGTACCTGACCTGAGAAAGATGTTGGCAGCCTACTTAGCAAACTCCACATTTGAAAGACTGTAATCTCTACTGATGACCGTTAAAGAAACAGAACCACGTGTCTAGAGATCAGCACTATCTGCGCCAACTGTGGCGAAACACTCGAACACTCTTGAAGCAAGCAAGTAACTGAAACTGCATTTATCACAATGCCAGGGCCGCACCTTGCTGGGAGGTGAAGCGTTGTGCTCCCACCCCTGTTCCTGTTTAATAGTACTCCCATGAGTCATTGAGCTGACGAGCTGGTGGATGAAGCACCCGCATGCCTGTGAGAGGTACCTGACCAGAGAAAGATGTTGGCAGCCTACTCAGCAAACCCCAAATTTCAAAGACTGTAATCTCTACTGATGACGGTTAAAGAACCAGAAACACGTGTCTAGAGATCAGCACTATCTGCACCAACTGTGGCGAAACAGTTGAACACTCTTGAAGAAAGCAAGTAACTGAAACTGCATTTACCACAATGCCAGTGTGTGAACCTTGCTGGGAGATGAAGCGGTGTGCTCCCACCCCTGTTCCTATTTAATAGCACTCTCGTGAGTCATTGAGCTGACGAGCTCTTGGATGAAGCACCCGCATGCCTGTGAGAGATACCTGACCTGAGAAAGATGTTGGCAGCATACTCAGCAAACCCCACATTTGAAAGACTGTAATCTTTACTGATGACGGTTAAAGAACCAGAACTACGTGTCTAGAGATCAGCACTATCTGCGCCAACTGTGGCGAAATACTCTTGAAGCAAGTAAGTTACCGAAACTGCATTTACCACAATGCCAGGGCGAACCTTGCTGGGAGGTGAAGCGGTGTGCTCCCACCCCTGTTCCTGTTTAATAGTAGTCCTGTGAGTCATTGAGCTGATGAGCTTGTGAATGAAGCACCTTATTGCCTGTGAGAGGTACCAGACCTGAGAAAGATGTTGGCAGCCTACTCAGCAAACTCCACATTTGAAAAACTGTCATCTCTACTGATGACGGTTAAAGAGCCAGAAACACATGTCTAGAGATCAGCACTATCTGCGCCAACTGTGGCAAAACACTCGAACACTCTTGAAGCAAGCAAGTAACTGAAACTGCATTTACCACAATGCCAGGGGCGAACCATGCTGGGAAGTGAAGCGGTGTGCTCCCACCGCTTTTCCTGTTTAATAGTACTGCTGTGAGCCATTGAGCTGACGAGCTCTTGGATGAAGCACCCACTTCCCTGTGAGAGGTACCAGACCTGAGAAAGATGTTGATAGCCTACTCAGCAAACCCCAGATTTGAAAGACTGTAATCTCTACTGATGACGGTTAAAGAACCGGAAACACGTGTCTAGAGATCAGCACTATCTGCGCCAATTGTGGCGAAACACTCGAAAACTCTTGAAGCAAGCAAGTAACTGAAACTGCATTTATCACAATGCCAGGGGAGAACCTTGCTGGGAGGTGAAGCGTTGTGCTCCCACCCCTGTTCCTGTTTAATAGTACTCCCATGAGTCATTGAGCTGACGAGCTGGTGGATGAAGCACCCGCATGCCTGTGAGAGGTACCTGACCAGAGAAAGATGTTGGCAGCCTACTCAGCAAACCCCACATTTGAAAGACTGTAATCTCTACCTATGACAGTTAAAGAACCAGAACCACGTGTCTAGAGATCAGCACTATCTGCGCCAACTCTAGCGAAACACTCGAACACTCTTGAAGCAAGCAAGTATCTGAAACTGCATTTACCACAATGCCAGGGGCGAACCTTGCTGGTAGGTGAATCGGTGTGCTCCCACCCCTGTTCCTGTTTAATAGTACTCCCATGAGTCATTGAGCTGACGAGCTCATGGATGAAGGACTTGCATGCCTGTGAGAGGTACCTGACCTGAGAAAGATGTTGGCAGCCTACTCAGCAAACCACAAATTTCAAAGACTGTAATCTCTACTGATGACGGTTAAAGAACCAGAAACACGTGTCTAGAGATCAGCACTATCTGCGCCAACTGTGGCGAAACACTCAGACACTCTTGACGCAAGCAAGTAACTGAAACTGCATTTACCACAATTCCAGGGGCGAACCTTGCTGGGAGGTGAAGCGGAGTTCTCCCACCCCTGTTCCTGTTTAAAAGTACTCCGTGAGTCATTGAGCTGATGATCTCGTGGATGAAGCACCCGCATGCCTGAGAGAGGTACATGACCTGCGAAAGAAGTTGACAGTCTACTCAGCAGACCCCACATTTGAAAAACTGTAATCTCTACTGATGACGGTTAAAGAACCAGAAACACGCGTCTAGAGATCAGCACTATCTGCGCCAACTGTGGCGAAACACTCGAACACTCTTAAAGCAAGCAAGTAACTGAAACTGCATTTACCAGAATGCCAGAGTGCGAACCTTGCTGGGAGGTGAAGCGGTGTGCTCCCACCTCTGGTCCTGTTTAGTAGTACTCCCATGAGTCATTGAGCTGACGAGCTCGTGGATAAAGCACCCGCATGCCTGTGAGAGGTACCTGACCAGAGAAAGATGTTGGCGGCCTACTCAGCAAACCCCACATTTGAAAGACTGTAATCTCTACCTATGACAGTTAAAGAACCAGAACCACGTGTCTAGACATCAGCACTATCTGTGCCAACTGTGGCGAAACACTCGAACACTCTTGAAGCAAGCAAGTAACTGAAACTGCATTTACTACAATGCCAGGGGCGAACCTTGCTGGTAGGTGAAGCGGCGTGCTCCCATCCCTGTTCCTGTTTAATAGTACTCCCATGAGTCATTGAGCTGACGAGCTCATGGATGAACCACCTGCATGCCTGTGAGAGGTACCTGACCTGAGAAAGATGTTGGCAGCCTACTCAGCAAACCCCAAATTTCAAAGACTGTAATCTCTATTGATGACTGTTAAAGAAGCAGAAACACGTGTCTAGAGATCAGCACTATCTGCGCCACATGTGGCGAAACACTCAGACACTCTTGAAGCAAGCAAGTAACTGAAACTGCATTTACCAGAATGCCAGGGTGCAAACCTTGCTGGGAGGTGAAGCGGTGGGCTCCCTACCCTGTTCCTGTTTAATAGTTCTCCCGTGAGTCAATGAGCTGACAAGCACGTGGATGAAGCACCCGCCTGGCTGTGAGAGGTACCTGACCTGAGAAAGATGAACGCAGCCTACTCAGCAAACTCCACATTTGAAAAACTGTCATCTCTACTGATGACGGTTAAAGAACCAGAAACACGTGTCTAGAGATCAGCACTATCTGCGCCAACTGTGGCAAAACACTCGAACACTCTTGAACCAAGCAATTAACTGAAACTGCATTTACCACAATGCCAGGGGCGCACATTGCTGGGAGGTGAAGCGGTGTGCTCCCACCCCTGTTCCTGTTTAATAGTTCTCCCGTGAGTCATTGAGCTGACGAGCCCGTGGATGAAGCACCTGCATGCCTGTGAGAGGTACCAGACCTGAGAAAGATGTTGGCAACCTACTCAGCAAACCCCAAATTTCAAAGACTGTAATCTCTACTGATGACGGTTAAAGAACCAGAACCACCTGTCTAGAGATCAGCACTATCTGCGCTAACTGTGGCGAAACACTCGAACACTCTTGAAGCAAGCAAGTAACTGAAACTGCATTTATCACAATGCCAGGGCCGCACCTTGCTGGGAGGTGAAGCGTTGTGCTCCCACCCCTGTTCCTGTTTAATAGTACTCCCATGAGTCATTGAGCTGACGAGCTGGTGGATGAAGCACGCGCATGCCTGTGAGAGGTACCTGACCAGAGAAAGATGTTGGCAGCCTACTCAGCAAACCCCACATTTGAAAGACTGTAATCTCTACCTATGACAGTTAAAGAACCAGAACCACGTGTCTAGAGATCAGCACTATCTGCGCCAACTCTGGCGAAACACTCGAACACTCTTGAACCAAGCAAGTAACCGAAACTGCATTTACCACAATGCCAGGGGCGAAACTTGCTGGGAAGTGAAGCTTTGTACTCCCACCCCTGTTCCTGTTTAATAGTTCTCCCGTGAGTTATTGAGCTCACGAGCTCGTGGATGAAGCACCCGCATGCCTGTGAGAGGTACCTGACCTGAGAAAGATGTTGGCAGCCTACTCAGCAAACTCCACATTTGAAAGACTGTAATCTCTACTGATGATGGTTAAAGAACCAGAACCACGTGTCTAGAGATCAGCACTATCGGCGCCAACTGTGGCGAAACTCTCAAACACTCTTGAAGCAAACAAGTAACTGAAACTGCATTTACCACAATGCCAGGGGCGAATCTTGCTGAGAGGTGAAGCGTTGTGCTTCCACCCCTTTTCCTGTTTAATAGTACTCCCATGAGTCATTGAGCTGAAGAACTCGTGGATGAAGCACTCGCATGCCTGTGAGAGGTTCCTGACCTGAGAAAGATGTTGGCAGCCTACTCAGCAAACCCCTCATTTGAAAGACTGTAATCTCTACTGATGACGGTTAAAGAACCAGAAACACGTGTCTAGAGATCAGCACTATCTGCGCCAACTGTGGCGAAACACTTGAACACTCTTGAAGAAAGCAAGTAACTGAAACTGCATTTACCACAATGCCAGTGTGTGAACCTTGCTGGGAGATGAAGCGGTGTGCTCCCACCCCTGTTCCTGTTTAATAGCACTCTCGTGAGTCATTGAGCTGACGAGCTCATGGATGAAGCACCCGCATGCCTGTGAGAGATACCTGACCTGAGAAAGATGTTGGCAGCATACTCAGCAAACCCCACATTTGAAAGACTGTAATCTCTACTGATGACGGTTCAAGAACCAGAACTACTTGTCTAGAGATCAGCACTATCTGCGCCAACTGTGGCGAAATACTCTTAAAGCAAGTAAGTAGCCGAAACTGCATTTACCACAATGCCAGGGCGAACCTTGCTGGGAGGTGAAGCGGTGTGCTCCCACCCCTGTTCCTGTTTAATAGTAGTCCTGTGAGTCATTGAGCTGATGAGCTTGTGAATGAAGCACCCTAATGCCTGTGAGAGGTACCAGACCTGAGAAAGATGTTGGCAGCCTACTCAGCAAACCCCTAATTTGAAAGACTGTAATCTCTACTGATGACGGTTAAAGAACCAGAAACACGTGTCTAGAGATCAGCACTATGTGCGCCAACTGTGGCGAAATACTCTTGAAGCAAGTAAGTAACCGAAACTGCATTTACCACAATGCCAGGCCGAACCTTGCTGGGAGGTGAAGCGGTGTGCTCCCACCCCTGTTCCTGTTTAATAGTAGTCCTGTGAGTCATTGAGCTGATGAGCTTGTGAATGAAGCACCTTAATGCCTGTGAGAGGTACCAGACCTGAGAAAGATGTTGGCAGCCTACTCAGCAAACTCCACATTTGAAAAACTGTCATCTCTACTGATGACGGTTAAAGAACCAGAAACACATGTCTAGAGATCAGCACTATCTGTGCCAACTGTGGCAAAACACTTGAACACTCTTGAAGCAAGCAAGTAACTGAAACTGCATTTACCACAATGCCAGGGGCGAACCATGCTGGGAAGTGAAGCGTTGTGCTCCCACCGCTTTTCCTGTTTAATAGTACTGCTGTGAGCCATTGAGCTGACGAGCTCTTGGATGAAGCACCCACTTCCCTGTGAGAGGTACCAGACCTGAGAAAGATGTTGATAGCCTACTCAGCAAACCCCAGATTTGAAAGACTGTAATCTCTACTGATGACGGTTAAAGAACCGGAAACACGTGTCTAGAGATCAGCACTATCTGCGCCAACTGTGGCGAAACACTCGAAAACTCTTGAACCAAGCAAGTAACCGAAACTGCATTTACCACAATGCCAGGGGCGAACCTTGCTGGGAATTGAAGCGGTGTACTCCCACCCCTGTTTCTGTTTAATAGTTCTCCCGTGAGTTATTGAGCTTACGAGCTCGTGGATGAAGCACCCGCATGCCTGTGAGAGGTACCTGACCTGAGAAAGATGTTGGCAGCCTACTTAGCAAACTCCACATTTGAAAGACTGTAATCTCTACTGATGATGGTTAAAGAACCAGAACCACGTGTCCAGAGATCAGCACTATCTGCGCCAACTGTGGCGAAACACTCCAACACTCTTGAAGCAAGCAAGTAACCAAAACTGCATTTACCACAATGCCAGAGGTGAACCTTGCTGGGACGTGAAGCGGTGTGCTCCCACCCCTGTTCCTGTTTAATAGTACTCCGATGAGTCATTGAGCTGACGAGCTGGTGGATGAAGCACCCGCATGCCTGTGAGAGGTACCTGACCTGAGAAAGATGTTGGCAGCCTACTCAGCAAACCCCAGATTTCAAAGACTGTCATCTCTACTGATGACGGTTAAAGAACCAGAAACACGTGTCTAGAGATCAGCACTATCTGCGCCAACTATGGCGAAACAATCGAACACTCTTGAAGCAAGCAAGTAACTGAATCTGCATTTACCACAAAGCCAGGGGCGACCTTGCTGGGAGGTGAAGCGGTTTGCTCCCACCCCTGTTCCTGTTTAATAGTACTCTTGTGAGTCACTGAGCTGACGAGCTCGTGTATGAAGCACCCGCATGCCTGTGAGAGGTACCAGACCTGAGAAAGATGTTGGCAACCTACTCAGCAAACCCCAAATTTCAAAGTCTGTAATCTCTACTGATGACGGTTAAAGAGCCAGAAACACATGTCTAGAGATCAGCACAATCTGCGGCAAGTGTGGCGAAACACTCGAACACTCTGGGAGGTGAAGCGGTTTGCTCCCACCCCTGTTCCTGTTTAATAGTACTCTTGTGAGTCATTGAGCTAACGAGCTCGTGGATGAAGCACCCGCAAGCCTGTTAGAGGTACCAGACCTGAGAAAGATGTTGGCAGCCTACTTAGCAAACTCCACATTTGAAAGACTGTAATCTCTACTGATGATGGTTAAAGAACTAGAACCACGTGTCTAGAGATCAGCACTATCTGCGCCAACTGTGGCGAAACACTCGAACACTCTTGAAGCAAGCAAGTAACCAAAACTGCATTTACCACAATGCCAGAGGTGAACCTTGCTGGGAGGTGAAGCGGTGTGCTCCCACCCCTGTTCCTGTTTAATAGTTCTCCCGTGAGTCATTGAGCTGACGAGCCCGTGGATGAAGCACCTGCATGCCTGTGAGAGGTACCTGACCTGAGAAAGATGTTGGCAGCCTACTTAGCAAACTCCACATTTGAAAGACTGTAATCTCTACTGATGATGGTTAAAGAACTAGAACCACGTGTCTAGAGATCAGCACTATCTGCGCCAACTGTGGCGAAACACTCCAACACTCTTGAAGCAAGCAAGTAACCAAAACTGCATTTACCACAATGCCAGAGGTGAACCTTGCTGGGACGTGAAGCGGTGTGCTCCCACCCCTGTTCCTGTTTAATAGTACTCCCATGAGTCATTGAGCTGACGAGCTGGTGGATGAAGCACCCGCATGCCTGTGAGAGGTACCAGACCTGAGAAAGATGTTGGCAGCCTACTCAGCAAACTCCACATTTGAAAAACTGTCATCTCTACTGATGACGGTTAAAGAACCAGAAACACATGTCTAGAGATCAGCACTATCTGTGCCAACTGTGGCAAAACACTTGAACACTCTTGAAGCAAGCAAGTAACTGAAACTGCATTTACCACAATGCCAGGGGCGAACCATGCTGGGAAGTGAAGCGTTGTGCTCCCACCGCTTTTCCTGTTTAATAGTACTGCTGTGAGCCATTGAGCTGACGAGCTCTTGGATGAAGCACCCACTTCCCTGTGAGAGGTACCAGACCTGAGAAAGATGTTGATAGCCTACTCAGCAAACCCCAGATTTGAAAGACTGTAATCTCTACTGATGACGGTTAAAGAACCGGAAACACGTGTCTAGAGATCAGCACTATCTGCGCCAACTGTGGCGAAACACTCAAAAACTCTTGAACCAAGCAAGTAACCGAAACTGCATTTACCACAATGCCAGGGGCGAACCTTGCTGGGAATTGAAGCGGTGTACTCCCACCCCTGTTTCTGTTTAATAGTTCTCCCGTGAGTTATTGAGCTTACGAGCTCGTGGATGAAGCACCCGCATGCCTGTGAGAGGTACCTGACCTGAGAAAGATGTTGGCAGCCTACTTAGCAAACTCCACATTTGAAAGACTGTAATCTCTACTGATGATGGTTAAAGAACCAGAACCACGTGTCTAGAGATCAGCACTATCTGCGCCAACTGTGGCGAAACACTCCAACACTCTTGAAGCAAGCAAGTAACCAAAACTGCATTTACCACAATGCCAGAGGTGAACCTTGCTGGGACGTGAAGCGGTGTGCTCCCACCCCTGTTCCTGTTTAATAGTACTCCGATGAGTCATTGAGCTGACGAGCTGGTGGATGAAGCACCCGCATGCCTGTGAGAGGTACCTGACCTGAGAAAGATGTTGGCAGCCTACTCAGCAAACCCCAGATTTCAAAGACTGTCATCTCTACTGATGACGGTTAAAGAACCAGAAACACGTGTCTAGAGATCAGCAAAATCTGCGCCAACTGTGGCGAAACACTCGAACACTCTTGAAGCAAGCAAGTAACCGAAACTGCATTTACCACAATGCCAGGGGCGCACATTGCTGGGAGGTGAAGCGGTGTGCTCCCACCCCTGTTCCTGTTTAATAGTTCTCCCGTCAGTCATTGAGCTGACGAGCCCGTGGATGAAGCACCTGCATGCCTGTGAGAGGTACCTGACCTGAGAAAGATGTTGGCAGCCTACTTAGCAAACTCCACATTTGAAAGACTGTAATCTCTACTGATGACCGTTAAAGAAACAGAACCACGTGTCTAGAGATCAGCACTATCTGCGCCAACTGTGGCGAAACACTCGAACACTCTTGAAGCAAGCAAGTAACTGAAACTGCATTTATCACAATGCCAGGGCCGCACCTTGCTGGGAGGTGAAGCGTTGTGCTCCCACCCCTGTTCCTGTTTAATAGTACTCCCATGAGTCATTGAGCTGACGAGCTGGTGGATGAAGCACCCGCATGCCTGTGAGAGGTACCTGACCAGAGAAAGATGTTGGCAGCCTACTCAGCAAACCCCAAATTTCAAAGACTGTAATCTCTACTGATGACGGTTAAAGAACCAGAAACACGTGTCTAGAGATCAGCACTATCTGCACCAACTGTGGCGAAACAGTTGAACACTCTTGAAGAAAGCAAGTAACTGAAACTGCATTTACCACAATGCCAGTGTGTGAACCTTGCTGGGAGATGAAGCGGTGTGCTCCCACCCCTGTTCCTATTTAATAGCACTCTCGTGAGTCATTGAGCTGACGAGCTCTTGGATGAAGCACCCGCATGCCTGTGAGAGATACCTGACCTGAGAAAGATGTTGGCAGCATACTCAGCAAACCCCACATTTGAAAGACTGTAATCTTTACTGATGACGGTTAAAGAACCAGAACTACGTGTCTAGAGATCAGCACTATCTGCGCCAACTGTGGCGAAATACTCTTGAAGCAAGTAAGTTACCGAAACTGCATTTACCACAATGCCAGGGCGAACCTTGCTGGGAGGTGAAGCGGTGTGCTCCCACCCCTGTTCCTGTTTAATAGTAGTCCTGTGAGTCATTGAGCTGATGAGCTTGTGAATGAAGCACCTTATTGCCTGTGAGAGGTACCAGACCTGAGAAAGATGTTGGCAGCCTACTCAGCAAACTCCACATTTGAAAAACTGTCATCTCTACTGATGACGGTTAAAGAGCCAGAAACACATGTCTAGAGATCAGCACTATCTGCGCCAACTGTGGCAAAACACTCGAACACTCTTGAAGCAAGCAAGTAACTGAAACTGCATTTACCACAATGCCAGGGGCGAACCATGCTGGGAAGTGAAGCGGTGTGCACCCACCGCTTTTCCTGTTTAATAGTACTGCTGTGAGCCATTGAGCTGACGAGCTCTTGGATGAAGCACCCACTTCCCTGTGAGAGGTACCAGACCTGAGAAAGATGTTGATAGCCTACTAAGCAAACCCCAGATTTGAAAGACTGTAATCTCTACTGATGACGGTTAAAGAACCGGAAACACGTGTCTAGAGATCAGCACTATCTGCGCCAACTGTGGCGAAACACTCGAAAACTCTTGAAGCAAGCAAGTAACTGAAACTGCATTTATCACAATGCCAGGGGAGAACCTTGCTGGGAGGTGAAGCGTTGTGCTCCCACCCCTGTTCCTGTTTAATAGTACTCCCATGAGTCATTGAGCTGACGAGCTGGTGGATGAAGCACCCGCATGCCTGTGAGAGGTACCTGACCAGAGAAAGATGTTGGCAGCCTACTCAGCAAACCCCACATTTGAAAGACTGTAATCTCTACCTATGACAGTTAAAGAACCAGAACCACGTGTCTAGAGATCAGCACTATCTGCGCCAACTCTAGCGAAACACTCGAACACTCTTGAAGCAAGCAAGTATCTGAAACTGCATTTACCACAATGCCAGGGGCGAACCTTGCTGGTAGGTGAATCGGTGTGCTCCCACCCCTGTTCCTGTTTAATAGTACTCCCATGAGTCATTGAGCTGACGAGCTCATGGATGAAGCACTTGCATGCCTGTGAGAGGTACCTGACCTGAGAAAGATGTTGGCAGCCTACTCAGCAAACCACAAATTTCAAAGACTGTAATCTCTACTGATGACGGTTAAAGAACCAGAAACACGTGTCTAGAGATCAGCACTATCTGCGCCAACTGTGGCGAAACACTCAGACACTCTTGACGCAAGCAAGTAACTGAAACTGCATTTACCACAATTCCAGGGGCGAACCTTGCTGGGAGGTGAAGCGGAGTTCTCCCACCCCTGTTCCTGTTTAAAAGTACTCCGTGAGTCATTGAGCTGATGATCTCGTGGATGAAGCACCCGCATGCCTGAGAGAGGTACATGACCTGCGAAAGAAGTTGACAGTCTACTCAGCAGACCCCACATTTGAAAAACTGTAATCTCTACTGATGACGGTTAAAGAACCAGAAACACGCGTCTAGAGATCAGCACTATCTGCGCCAACTGTGGCGAAACACTCGAACACTCTTAAAGCAAGCAAGTAACTGAAACTGCATTTACCAGAATGCCAGAGTGCGAACCTTGCTGGGAGGTGAAGCGGTGTGCTCCCACCTCTGGTCCTGTTTAGTAGTACTCCCATGAGTCATTGAGCTGACGAGCTCGTGGATAAAGCACCCGCATGCCTGTGAGAGGTACCTGACCAGAGAAAGATGTTGGCGGCCTACTCAGCAAACCCCACATTTGAAAGACTGTAATCTCTACCTATGACAGTTCAAGAACCAGAACCATGTGTCTAGACATCAGCACTATCTGTGCCAACTGTGGCGAAACACTCGAACACTCTTGAAGCAAGCAAGTAACTGAAACTGCATTTACTACAATGCCAGGGGCGAACCTTGCTGGTAGGTGAAGCGGCGTGCTCCCATCCCTGTTCCTGTTTAATAGTACTCCCATGAGTCATTGAGCTGACGAGCTCATGGATGAACCACCTGCATGCCTGTGAGAGGTACCTGACCTGAGAAAGATGTTGGCAGCCTACTCAGCAAACCCCAAATTTCAAAGACTGTAATCTCTATTGATGACTGTTAAAGAAGCAGAAACACGTGTCTAGAGATCAGCACTATCTGCGCCACATGTGGCGAAACACTCAGACACTCTTGAAGCAAGCAAGTAACTGAAACTGCATTTACCAGAATGCCAGGGTGCAAACCTTGCTGGGAGGTGAAGCGGTGGGCTCCCTACCCTGTTCCTGTTTAATAGTTCTCCCGTGAGTCAATGAGCTGACAAGCACGTGGATGAAGCACCCGCCTGGCTGTGAGAGGTACCTGACCTGAGAAAGATGAACGCAGCCTACTCAGCAAACTCCACATTTGAAAAACTGTCATCTCTACTGATGATGGTTAAAGAACCAGAAACACGTGTCTAGAGATCAGCACTATCTGCGCCAACTGTGGCAAAACACTCGAACACTCTTGAACCAAGCAATTAACTGAAACTGCATTTACCACAATGCCAGGGGCGAACCTTGCTGGGAGATGAAGCGGTGTACTCCCACCCCTGTTCCTGTTTAATAGTTCTCCCGTGAGTTATTGAGCTTACGAGCTCGTGGATGAAGCACCCGCATGCCTCTGAGAGGTACCTGACCTGAGAAAGATGTTGGCAGCCTACTTAGCAAACTCCACATTTGAAAGACTGTAATCTCTACTGATGATGGTTAAAGAACCAGAACCACATGTCTAGAGATCAGAACTATCGGCGACAACTGTGGCGAAACACTCGAACACTCTTGAAGCAAGCAAGTAACTTAAACTGCATTTACCACAATGACAGGGGTGAATCTTGCTGGGAGGTGAAGCGTTGTGCTACCACCCCTCTTCCTGTTTAATAGTATCCACTCCGGATCACCGACTGACCCCTGCCCTCACCACGTCTTCAACAAGGCCGACGCTGTCATCGCACCCCACCTGCGAGACATCATCAACACATCCTTCAACACCGCCACCTTCCCGGAGAGCTGGAAGCACGCCGAACTCAGCGCCCTACTCAAGAAACCAACAGCGGACCCCACCGACCTCAAGAATTACCGCCCCATCTCGCTTCTCCCGTTTCCAGCCAAAGTCATCGAGAAGACCGTCAACAAGCAGATGGCCGCCTTCCTCGAGACAAACGGATCCCTCGACCCCTCTCAGTCCGGCTTCCGAGCCAATCACAGCACCGAGACCGCCCTCATCGCCGCCACCGATGACATCCGAGCCCTGATGGACAATGGAGAAACAGCGGCCCTCATCCTCCTAGACCTCTCCGCGGCTTTCGACACGGTCTGCCACCGCACCCTAGTACGGCGCCTCAGCAACGTCGGAATCCAGGACAAGGCGCTAGAATGGATAATCTCCTTCCTCGGCGGTAGAACACAGAGAGTCCGCCTACCACCATACAAGTCAGAGGCCTCCGAAGTCATCTGCGGCGTCCCCCAAGGATCTTCTCTGAGCCCCACCCTCTTCAACGTCTACATGAGCCCCCTCGCGGCCATCGTACGCAAACACAACCTCAGCATAATCTCCTACGCCGACGACACCCAGCTGATCCTCTCCCTGACCAACGACCCCGCCGCCGCCAAAGCCAACCTACAAGAAGGGATGAAAGAGGTAGCCGAGTGGATGACGACCAGCCGCCTGAAGCTGAACTCAGACAAGACGGAGGTCCTCATCCTGGGCTCCTCACCCTCCGCCTGGGACGACTCCTGGTGGCCTCCCGCCCTGGGCACCGCACCCAAACCGACAGACCATGCACGCAACCTGGGCTTCATCCTGGACTCCTCCCTCTCCATGACCAGGCAAGTCAACGCCGTCTCCTCGTCATGCTTCAACATCCTACGCATGCTACGGAAGATCTTCTGGTGGATCCCCACAGAGACCAGGAAGACCGTCACCCAGGCCCTCGTCACCAGCCGACTGGACTACGGCAACGCCCTCTACGCCGGCACCACCGCCAAGCTCCAGAAGAGACTCCAGCGGATCCAAAACGCCTCAGCCAGACTCATCCTCGACATCCCACGAACCAGCCACATCTCCGGACATCTGAGAGACCTCCACTGGCTCCCCGTCAGCAAGAGAGTCTCCTTCCGCCTCCTCACCCACGCACACAAAGCCCTACACGACCAAGGCCCGAGCTACCTCAACAGCCGAGTCAACTTCTACGCTCCCAAACGCCACCTCCGATCTGCCAGCCACGCCCTCGCCGCCGTCCCCCGCATCCGAAGAGCGACCACAGGAGGAAGGTCCTTCTCCTACCTGGCCGCCAAGACCTGGAACTCCCTCCCGACCGGCCTGCGCCTGACCCAAGACCACCTCTCCTTCAGGAAGAAGCTGAAGACCTGGCTGTTCGAGCAGTAGCGGCACCCCCCCCCCCCCCCCAGCGCCTTGAGACCCTACGGGTATGTAGCGCGCTCTAGAAATGTCTTTGATTGATTGATTGATTGATTCTTGTGAGTTGTTGAGCTGACGAGCTCGTGGATGAAGCACCCGCATGCCTGTGAGAGATACCTGACCTGAGAAAGATGTTGGCAGCATACTCAGCAAACCCCACATTTGAAAGACTGTAATCTCTACTGATGACGGTTAAAGAACCAGAACCACGTGTCTAGAGATCAGCACTATCTGCGCCAAATGTGACGAAGCACTCGAACACTCTTGAAGCAAGCAATTAACTGAAACTGCACTTACCACAATGCCAGGGGCGAACCTTGCTGGGAGGTGAAGAGGAGTCCTCCCACCCCTGTTCCTGTTTAATAGTTCTCCAGTGAGTCATTGAGCTGACGAGCTCGTAGATGAAGCACCCGCATGCCTGTGAGACGTACCTGACCTGAGAAAGATGTTGGCAGCCTCCTCAGCAAACCCCACATTTGAAGGACTTTGATCTCTACTGATAATGGTTAAAGAACCAGAACCACGTGTCTAGAGATCAGCACTGTCTGCGCCAACTGTGGCGAAACACTCGAACACTCTTGAAGCAAGTAAGTAACCAAAACTGCATTTACCACAATGCCAGAGGCGAACCTTGCTGGGAGGTGAAGCGGTGTGCTCCCACCCCTGTTCCTGTTTAATAGTTCTCCCTTGAGTTATTGAGCTTACAAGCTCGTGGATGAAGCACCCGCATGTCTGTGAGAGGTACCTGACCTGAGAAAGATGTTGCCAGCCTACTTAGCAAACTCCACATTTGAAAGACTGTAATCTCTACTGATGACGGTTAAAGAACAAGAACCACGTGTCTAGAGATCAGCACCATCGGCGCCAACTGTGGCGAAACACTCGAACACTCTTGAAGCAAGCAAGTAACTGAAACTGCATTTACCACAATGCCAGGGGCGAACCTTGCTGGGAGGTGAAGCGGCGTCCTCCCACCCCTGTTCCTGTTTAATAGTTCTCCAGTGAGTAATTGAGCTGACAAGCTCGTGGATGAAGCAAGTGCATGCCTATGAAAGGTACCAGACCTGAGAAAGATGTTGGCAGCCTACTCAGCAAACCCCAAATTTGAAAGACTGTAATCTCTACTGATGACGGTTAAAGAACCAGAACCACGTGTCTAGAGATCAGCACTATCGGCGCCAACTGTGGCGAAACATTCAAACACTCTTGAAGCAAGTAAGTAACCGAAACTGCATTTACCACAATACCAGGGGCAAACCTTGCTGGGGGGTGAAGCGGTGTGCGCTCACCCCTGTTCCTGTTTAATTATTCTCCCGTGAGTCATTGACCTGACGAGCTGGTGGATGAAGAACCAGCATGCCTGTGAGTGTACCTGACCTGAGAAAGATGTTGGCAGCCTACTCAGAAATCTCCACATTTGAAAGGCTATAATCGCTACTGATGATGGTTAAAGAACCAGAACCACGTGTCTAGAGATCAGCACTATCGTCACCAATTGTGGTGAAACACTCGAACACTCATGAAGCAAGCAAGTACCTGAAACTGCATTTACCAGAATGCCAGGGTGCGAACCTTGCTGGGAGGTGAAACTTTGTGCTCCCACCCCTGTTCCTATTTAATAGTACTCCCATGAGTCATTGAGCTGACGAGCTGGTGGATGAAGCACCCGCATGCCTGTGAGAGGTACCTGACCTGAGAAAGATGTTGGCAGCCTATTCAGCAAACCACAGATTTCAAAGACTGTAAGCTCTACTGATGACGGTTAAAGAACCTGAAACACTTGTCTAGAGATCAGCACTATCTGCGCCAACTGTGGCGAAACACTAGAACACTCTTGAAGCAAGCAAGTAACCCAAACTGATTTTACCACAATGCCAGGGGCGAACCTTGCTGGGAGGTGAAACGGTGTGCTCCCACCCCTGTTCCTGTTTAATTGTTTTCCGGTGAGTCATTGACCTGACGAGCTAGTGGATGAAGCACCCGCATGCCTGTAAGAGGTACCTGACCTGAGAAAGATGTTGGCAGCCTATTCAGCAAACCCCAGATTTCAAAGACTGTAAGCTCTACTGATGACGGTTAAAGAACCTGAAACACTTGTCTAGAGATCATCACTATCTGCGCCAACTGTGGCGAAACACTGGAACACTCTTGAAGCAAGCAATTAACTGAAACTGCATTTACCACAATGCCAGGGGCGAACCTTGCTGGGAGGTGAAGAGGAGTCCTCGCACCCCTGTTCCTGTTTAATAGTTCTCCAGTGAGTCATTGAGCTGACGAGCTCGTAGATGAAGCACCCGCATGCCTGTGAGACGTACCTGACCTGAGAAAGATGTTGGCAGCCTCCTCAGCAAACCCCAAATTTGAAGGACTGTGATCTCTACTGATAACGGTTAAAGAACCAGAACCACGTGTCTAGAGATCAGCACTGTCTGCGCCAACTGTGGCGAAACACTCGAACACTCTTGAAGCAAGTAAGTAACCAAAACTGCATTTACCACAATGCCAGAGGCGAACCTTGCTGGGAGGTGAAGCGGTGTGCTCCCACCCCTGTTCCTGTTTAATAGTTCTCTCTTGAGTTATTGAGCTTACGAGCTCGTGGATGAAGCACCCGCATGTCTGTGAGAGGTACCTGACCTGAGAAAGATGTTGCCAGCCTACTCAGCAGACCCCAAATTTGAAAGACTGTAATCTCTACTGATGACGGTTAAAGAACCAGAACCACGTGTCTAGAGATCAGCACTATCGGCGCCAACTGTGGCGAAACACTCGAACACTCTTGAAGCAAGCAGGTAACTGAAACTGCATTTACCAGAATGCCAGGGTGAGAACCTTGCTGGGAGGTGAAGCGTTGTGCTCCCACACCTGTTCCTATTTAATAGTACTCCCATGAGTCATTGAGCTGACGAGCTGGTGGATGAAGCACCCGCATGCCTGTAAGAGGTACCTGACCTGAGAAAGATGTTGGCAGCCTATTCAGCAAACCCCAGATTTCAAAGACTGTAAGCTCTACTGATGACGGTTAAAGAACCTGAAACACTTGTCTAGAGATCATCACTATCTGCGCCAACTGTGGCGAAACACTCGAACACTCTTGAAGCAAGCAATTAACTGAAACTGCATTTACCACAATGCCAGGGGCGAACCTTGCTGGGAGGTGAAGAGCAGTCCTCCCACCCCTGTTCCTGTTTAATAGTTCTCCAGTGAGTCATTGAGCTGACGAGCTCGTAGATGAAGCACCCGCATGCCTGTGAGACGTACCTGACCTGAGAAAGATGTTGGCAGCCTCCTCAGCAAACCCCAAATTTGAAGGACTGTGATCTCTACTGATAACGGTTAAAGAACCAGAACCACGTGTCTAGAGATCAGCACTGTCTGCGCCAACTGTGGCGAAACACTCGAACACTCTTGAAGCAAGTAAGTAACCAAAACTGCATTTACCACAATGCCAGAGGCGAACCTTGCTGGGAAGTGAAGCGGTGTGCTCCCACCCCTGTTCCTGTTTAATAGTTCTCCCTTGAGTTATTGAGCTTACGAGCTCGTGGATGAAGCACCCGCATGTCTGTGAGAGGTACCTGACCTGAGAAAGATGTTGCCAGCCTACTTAGCAAACTCCACATTTGAAAGACTGTAATCTCTACTGATGACGGTTAAAGAACCAGAACCACGTGTCTAGAGATCAGCACCATCGGCGCCAACTGTGGCGAAACACTCGAACACTCTTGAAGCAAGCAAGTAACTGAAACTGCATTTACCACAATGCCAGGGGCGAACCTTGCTGGGAGGTGAAGCGGCGTCCTCCCACCCCTGTTCCTGTTTAATAGTTCTCCAGTGAGTAATTGAGCTGACGAGCTCGAGGATGAAGCAAGTGCATGCCTATGAAAGGTACCAGACCTGAGAAAGATGTTGGCAGCCTACTCAGCAAACCCCAAATTTGAAAGACTGTAATCTCTACTGATGACGGTTAAAGAACCAGAACCACCTGTCTAGAGATAAGCACTATCGGCGCCAACTTTGGCGAAACATTCAAACACTCTTGAAGCAAGTAAGTAACCGAAACTGCATTTACCACAATACCAGGATCAAACCTTGCTGGGGGGTGAAGCGGTGTGCGCTCACCCCTGTTCCTGTTTAATTGTTCTCCCGTGAGTCATTGACCTGACGAGCTGGTGGATGAAGCACCCGCATTCCTGTGAGAGGTACCAGACCTGAGAAAGATGTTGGCAGCCTACTCAGCAGACCCCAAATTTGAAAGACTGTAATCTCTACTGATGACGGTTAAAGAACCAGAACCACGTGTCTAGAGATCAGCACTATCGGCGCCAACTGTGGCGAAACACTCGAACACTCTTGAAGCAAGCAGGTAACTGAAACTGCATTTACCTGAATGCCAGGGTGCGAACCTTGCTGGGAGGTGAAGCGTTGTGCTCCCACCCCTGTTCCTATTTAATAGTACTCCCATGAGTCATTGAGCTGACGAGCTGGTGGATGAAGCACCCGCATGCCTGTAAGAGGTACCTGACCTGAGAAAGATGTTGGCAGCCTATTCAGCAAACACCAGATTTCAAAGACTGTAAGCTCTACTGATGACGGTTAAAGAACCTGAAACACTTGTCTAGAGATCATCACTATCTGCGCCAACTGTGGCGAAACACTCAAACACTCTTGAAGCAAGCAATTAACTGAAACTGCATTTACCACAATGCCAGGGGCGAACCTTGCTGGGAGGTGAAGAGGAGTCCTCCCACCCCTGTTCCTGTTTAATAGTTCTCCAGTGAGTCATTGAGCTGACGAGCTCGTAGATGAAGCACCCGCATGCCTGTGAGACGTACCTGACCTGAGAAAGATGTTGGCAGCCTCCTCAGCAAACCCCAAATTTGAAGGACTGTGATCTCTACTGATAACGGTTAAAGAACCAGAACCACGTGTCTAGAGATCAGCACTGTCTGCGCCAACTGTGGCGAAACACTCGAACACTCTTGAAGCAAGTAAGTAACCAAAACTGCATTTACCACAATGCCAGAGGCGAACCTTGCTGGGAGGTGAAGCAGTGTGCTCCCACCCCTGTTCCTGTTTAATAGTTCTCCCTTGAGTTATTGAGCTTACGAGCTCGTGGATGAAGCACCCGCATGTCTGTGAGAGGTACCTGACCTGAGAAAGATGTTGGCAGCCTACTCAGCAGACCCCAAATTTGAAAGACTGTAATCTCTACTGATGACGGTTAAAGAACCAGAACCACGTGTCTAGAGATCAGCACTATCGGCGCCAACTGTGGCGAAACACTCGAACACTCTTGAAGCAAGCAAGTAACTGAAACTGCATTTACCACAATGCCAGGGGCGAACCTTGCTGGGAGGTGAAGCGCCGTCCTCCCACCCCTGTTCCTGTTTAATAGTTCTCCAGTGAGTAATTGAGCTGACGAGCACGTGGATGAAGCAAGTGCATGCCTATGAAAGGTACCAGACCTGAGAAAGTTGTTGGCAGCCTACTCAGCAAACCCCAAATTTGAAAGACTGTAATCTCTACTGATGACGGTTAAAGAACCAGAACCACATGTCTAGAGATCAGCACTATCGGCGCCAACTTTGGCGAAACATTCAAACACTCTTGAAGCAAGTAAGTAACCGAAACTGCATTTACCACAATACCAGGATCAAACCTTGCTGGGGGGTGAAGCGGTGTGCGCTCACCCCTGTTCCTGTTTAATTGTTCTCCCGTGAGTCATTGACCTGACGAGCTGGTGGATGAAGAACCCGCATGCCTGTGAGAGGTACCTGACCTGAGAAAGATGTTGGCAGCCTACTCAGAAAACTCCACATTTGAAAGACTATAATCGCTACTGATGATGGTTAAAGAACCAGAACCACGTGTCTAGAAATCAGCACTATCGTCACCAATTGTGGTGAAACACTTGAACACTCATGAAGCAAGCAAGTACCTGAAACTGCATTTACCAGAATGCCAGGGTGCGAACCTTGCTGGGAGGTGAAACTTTGTGCTCCCACCCCTGTTCCTATTTAATAGTACTCCCATGAGTCATTGAGCTGACGAGCTGGTGGATGAAGCACCCGCATGCCTGTGAGAGGTACCTGACCTGAGAAAGATGTTGGCAGCCTATTCAGCAAACCACAGATTTCAAAGACTGTAAGCTCTACTGATGACGGTTAAAGAACCCGAAACACTTGTCTAGAGATCAGCACTATCTGCGCCAACTGTGGCGAAACGCTAGAACACTCTTGAAGCAAGCAAGTAACCCAAACTGCATTTACCACAATGCCAGGGGCGAACCTTGCTGGGAGGTGAAGCGGTGTGCTCCCACCCCTGTTCCAGTTTAATTGTTCTCCCGTGAGTCATTGACCTGACGAGCTGGTGGATGAAGCACCCGCATGCCTGTAAGAAGTACCTGACCTGAGAAAGATGTTGGCAGCCTACCCAGCAAACCCCAGATTTCAAAGACTGTAATCTCTACTGATGACGGTTAAAGAACCAGAACCACGTGTCTAGAGATCAGCACTATCGGCGCCAACTGTGGCGAAACATTCAAACACTCTTGAAGCAAGTAAGTAACCGAAACTGCATTTACCACAATGCCAGGGGTGAACCTTGATGGGAGGTGAAGCGGCGTCCTCCCACCCCTGTTCCTGGTTAATAGTTCTCCAGTGAGTAATTGAGCTTACGAGCTGGTGGATGAAGCACCCGCATGTCTCTGAGAGATACCTGACCTGAGAAAGATGTTGCTAGCCTACTTAGAAAACTCCACATTTGAAAGACTGTAATCTCTACTGATGACGGTTAAAGAACCAGAACCACGTGTCTAGAGATCAGCACCATCGGCACCAACTGTGGCGAAACACTCAAACACTCTTGAAGCAAGCAAGTAACTGAAACTGCATTTACCACAATGCCAGGGGCGAACCTTGCTGGGAGGTGAAGCGGAGTCCTCCCACCCCTGTTTCTGTTTAATAGTTCTCCAGTGAATAATTGAGCTGACGACCTCGTGGATGAAGCAAGTGCATGACTATGAAAGGTACCAGACCTGAGAAAGATGTTGGCAGCCTACTCAGCAGACCCCAAATTTGAAAGACTGTAATCTCTACTGATGACGGTTAAAGAACCAGAACCACGTGTCTAGAGATCAGCACTATTGGCGCCAACTGTGGCGAAACACTCGAACACTCTTGAAGCAAGCAGGTAACTGAAACTGCATTTACCAGAATGCCACGGTGCGAACCTTGCTGGGAGGTGAAGAGGAGTCCTCCCACCCCTGTTCCTGTTTAATAGTTCTCCAGTGAGTCATTGAGCTGACAAGCTCGTAGATGAAGCACCCGCATGCCTGTGAGACGTACCTGACCTGAGAAAGATGTTGGGAGCCTCCTCAGCAAACCCCAAATTTGAAGGACTGTGATCTCTACTGATAAAGGTTAAAGAACCAGAACCACGTGTCTAGAGATCAGCACTGTCTGCGCCAACTGTGGCGAAACACTCGAACACTCTTGAAGCAAGTAAGTAACCAAAACTGCATTTACCACAATGCTAGAGGCGAACCTTGCTGGGAGGTGAAGTGGTGTGCTCCCACCCCTGTTCCTGTTTAATAGTTCTCCCTTTAGTTATAGAGCTTACGAGCTCATGGATGAAGCACCCGCATGTCTCTGAGAGATACCTGACCTGAGAAAGATGTTGCTAGCCTACTTAGCAAACTCCACATTTGAAAGACTGTAATCTCTACTGATGACGGTTAAAGAACCAGAACCACGTGTCTAGAGATCAGCACCATCGGCGCCAACTGTGGCGAAACACTCGAACACTCTTGAAGCAAGCAAGTAACTGAAACTGCATTTACCACAATGCCAGGGGCGAACCTTGCTGGGAGGTGAAGCGGAGTCCTCCCACCCCTGTTCCTGTTTAATAGTTCTCCAGTGAGTAATTGAGCTGACGACCTCGTTGATGAAGCAAGTGCATGACTATGAAAGGTACCAGACCTGAGAAAGATGTTGACAGCCTACTCAGCAGACCCCAAATTTGAAAGACTGTAATCTCTACTGATGACGGTTAAAGAACCAGAACCACGTGTCTAGAGATCAGCACTATCGGCGCCAACTGTGGCGAAACATTCAAACACTCTTGAAGCAAGTAAGTAACCGAAACTGCATTTACCACAATACCAGGGGAAAACCTTGCTGGGGGGTGAAGCGGTGTGCGCTCACCCCTGTTCCTGTTTAATTGTTCTCCCGTGAGTCATTGACCTGACGAGCTGGTGGATGAAGCACCCGCATTCCTGTGAGAGGTACCAGACCTCAGAAAGATGTTGGCAGCCTACTCAGCAGACCCCAAATTTGAAAGACTGTAATCTCTACTGATGACGGTTAAAGATTCATAACCACGTGTCTAGAGATCAGCACTATCGGCGCCAACTGTGGCGAAACACTCGAACACTCTTGAAGCAAGCAGGTAACTGAAACTGCATTTACCAGAATGCCAGGGTGCGAACCTTGCTGGGAGGTGAAGCGTTGTGCTCCCACCCCTGTTCCTATTTTATAGTACTCCCATGAGTCATTGAGCTGACGAGCTGGTGGATGAAGCACCCGCATGCCTGTGAGAGGTACCTGACCTGAGAAAGATGTTGGCACCCTATTCAGCAAACCCCAGATTTCAAAGACTGTAAGCTCTACTGATGCCGGTTAAAGAACCTGAAACACTTGTCTAGAGATCATCACTATCTGCGCCAACTGTGGCGAAACACTCGAACACTCTTGAAGAAAGCAAGTAACCGAAACTGCATTTACCACAATGCCAGGGGCGAACCTTGCTGGGAGGTGAAACGGTGTGCTCCCACCCCTGTTCCTGTTTAATTGTTTTCCGGTGAGTCATTGACCTGACGAGCTAGTGGATGAAGCACCTGCATGCCTGTGAGAGGTACCTGACCTGAGAAAGATGTTGGCAGCCTACTCAGCATACCCCAGATTTCAAAGACTGTAATCTCTACTGATGATGGTTAAAGAACCAGAACCACGTGTCTAGAGATCAGCACTGTCTGCGCCAACTGTGGCGAAACACTTGAACACTCTTGAAGCAAGTAAGTAACCAAAACTGCATTTACCACAATGCCAGAGGTGAACCTTGCTGGGAGGTGAAGCGGTGTGCTCCCACCCCTGTTCCTGTTTAATAGTTCTCCCTTGAGTTATTGAGCTTACGAGCTCGTGGATGAAGCACCCGCATGTCTGTGAGAGGTACCTGACCTGAGAAAGATGTTGCCAGCCTACTTAGCAAACTCCACATTTGAAAGACTGTAATCTCTACTGATGACGGTTAAAGAACCAGAAAAACGTGTCTAGAGATCAGCACCATCGGCGCCAACTGTGGCGAAACACTCGAACACTCTTGAAGCAAGCAAGTAACTGAAACTGCATTTACCACAATGCCATGGGCGAACCTTGCTGGGAGGTGAAGCGGCGTCCTCCCACCCCTGCTCCTGTTTAATAGTTCTCCAGTGAGAAATTGAGCTGACGAGCTCGTGAATGAAGCAAGTGCATGCCTATGAAAGGTACCAGACCTGAGAAAGATGTTGGCAGCCTACTCAGCAAACCCCAAATTTGAAAGACTGTAATCTCTACTGATGATGGTTAAAGAACCAGAACCACGTGTCTAGAGATCAGCACTATCGGCGCCAACTGTGGCGAAACACTAGAACACTCTTGAAGCAAGCAGGTAACTGAAACTGCATTTACCAGAATGCCAGGGTGCGAACCTTGCTGGGAGGTGAAGCGTTGTGCTCCCACCCCTGTTCCTATTTAATAGTACTCCCATGAGTCATTGAGCTGACGAGCTGGTGGATGAAGCACCCGCATGCCTGTGAGACGTACCTGACCTGAGAAAGATGTTGGGAGCCTCCTCAGCAAACCCCAAATTTGAAGGACTGTGATCTCTACTGATAAAGGTTAAAGAACCAGAACCACGTGTCTAGAGATCAGCACTGTCTGCGCCAACTGTGGCGAAACACTCGAACACTCTTGAAGCAAGTAAGTAACCAAAACTGCATTTACCACAATGCCAGAGGCGAACCTTGCTGGGAGGTGAAGTGGTGTGCTCCCACCCCTGTTCCTGTTTAATAGTTCTCCCTTTAGTTATAGAGCTTACGAGCTCATGGATGAAGCACCCGCATGTCTCTGAGAGATACCTGACCTGAGAAAGATGTTGCTAGCCTACTTAGCAAACTCCACATTTGAAAGACTGTAATCTCTACTGATGACGGTTAAAGAACCAGAACCACGTGTCTAGAGATCAGCACCATCGGCGCCAACTGTGGCGAAACACTCGAACACTCTTGAAGCAAGCAAGTAACTGAAACTGCATTTACCACAATGCCAGGGGCGAACCTTGCTGGGAGGTGAAGCGGAGTCCTCCCACCCCTGTTCCTGTTTAATAGTTCTCCAGTGAGTAATTGAGCTGACGACCTCGTTGATGAAGCAAGTGCATGACTATGAAAGGTACCAGACCTGAGAAAGATGTTGGCAGCCTACTCAGCAGACCCCAAATTTGAAAGACTGTAATCTCTACTGATGACGGTTAAAGAACCAGAACCACGTGTCTAGAGATCAGCACTATCGGCGCCAACTGTGGCGAAACATTCAAACACTCTTGAAGCAAGTAAGTAACCGAAACTGCATTTACCACAATACCAGGGGCAAACCTTGCTGGGGGGTGAAGCGGTGTGCGCTCACCCCTGTTCCTGTTTAATTGTTCTCCCGTGAGTCATTGACCTGACGAGCTGGTGGATGAAGCACCCGCATTCCTGTGAGAGGTACCAGACCTCAGAAAGATGTTGGCAGCCTACTCAGCAGACCCCAAATTTGAAAGACTGTAATCTCTACTGATGACGGTTAAAGAACCAGAACCACGTGTCTAGAGATCAGCACTATCGGCGCCAACTGTGGCGAAACACTCGAACACTCTTGAAGCAAGCAGGTAACTGAAACTGCATTTACCAGAATGCCAGGGTGAGAACCTTGCTGGGAGGTGAAGCGTTGTGCTCCCACACCTGTTCCTATTTAATAGTACTCCCATGAGTCATTGAGCTGACGAGCTGGTGGATGAAGCACCCGCATGCCTGTAAGAGGTACCTGACCTGAGAAAGATGTTGGCAGCCTATTCAGCAAACCCCAGATTTCAAAGACTGTAAGCTCTACTGATGACGGTTAAAGAACCTGAAACACTTGTCTAGAGATCATCACTATCTGCGCCAACTGTGGCGAAACACTCGAACACTCTTGAAGCAAGCAATTAACTGAAACTGCATTTACCACAATGCCAGGGGCGAACCTTGCTGGGAGGTGAAGAGCAGTCCTCCCACCCCTGTTCCTGTTTAATAGTTCTCCAGTGAGTCATTGAGCTGACGAGCTCGTAGATGAAGCACCCGCATGCCTGTGAGACGTACCTGACCTGAGAAAGATGTTGGCAGCCTCCTCAGCAAACCCCAAATTTGAAGGACTGTGATCTCTACTGATAACGGTTAAAGAACCAGAACCACGTATCTAGAGATCAGCACTGTCTGCGCCAACTGTGGCGAAACACTCGAACACTCTTGAAGCAAGTAAGTAACCAAAACTGCATTTACCACAATGCCAGAGGCGAACCTTGCTGGGAAGTGAAGCGGTGTGCTCCCACCCCTGTTCCTGTTTAATAGTTCTCCCTTGAGTTATTGAGCTTACGAGCTCGTGGATGAAGCACCCGCATGTCTGTGAGAGGTACCTGACCTGAGAAAGATGTTGCCAGCCTACTTAGCAAACTCCACATTTGAAAGACTGTAATCTCTACTGATGACGGTTAAAGAACCAGAACCACGTGTCTAGAGATCAGCACCATCGGCGCCAACTGTGGCGAAACACTCGAACACTCTTGAAGCAAGCAAGTAACTGAAACTGCATTTACCACAATGCCAGGGGCGAACCTTGCTGGGAGGTGAAGCGGCGTCCTCCCACCCCTGTTCCTGTTTAATAGTTCTCCAGTGAGTAATTGAGCTGACGAGCTCGAGGATGAAGCAAGTGCATGCCTATGAAAGGTACCAGACCTGAGAAAGATGTTGGCAGCCTACTCAGCAAACCCCAAATTTGAAAGACTGTAATCTCTACTGATGACGGTTAAAGAACCAGAACCACCTGTCTAGAGATAAGCACTATCGGCGCCAACTTTGGCGAAACATTCAAACACTCTTGAAGCAAGTAAGTAACCGAAACTGCATTTACCACAATACCAGGATCAAACCTTGCTGGGGGGTGAAGCGGTGTGCGCTCACCCCTGTTCCTGTTTAATTGTTCTCCCGTGAGTCATTGACCTGACGAGCTGGTGGATGAAGCACCCGCATTCCTGTGAGAGGTACCAGACCTGAGAAAGATGTTGGCAGCCTACTCAGCAGACCCCAAATTTGAAAGACTGTAATCTCTACTGATGATGGTTAAAGAACCAGAACCACGTGTCTAGAGATCAGCACTATCGGCGCCAACTGTGGCGAAACACTCGAACACTCTTGAAGCAAGCAGGTAACTGAAACTGCATTTACCTGAATGCCAGGGTGCGAACCTTGCTGGGAGGTGAAGCGTTGTGCTCCCACCCCTGTTCCTATTTAATAGTACTCCCATGAGTCATTGAGCTGACGAGCTGGTGGATGAAGCACCCGCATGCCTGTAAGAGGTACCTGACCTGAGAAAGATGTTGGCAGCCTATTCAGCAAACACCAGATTTCAAAGACTGTAAGCTCTACTGATGACGGTTAAAGAACCTGAAACACTTGTCTAGAGATCATCACTATCTGCGCCAACTGTGGCGAAACACTCAAACACTCTTGAAGCAAGCAATTAACTGAAACTGCATTTACCACAATGCCAGGGGCGAACCTTGCTGGGAGGTGAAGAGGAGTCCTCCCACCCCTGTTCCTGTTTAATAGTTCTCCAGTGAGTCATTGAGCTGACGAGCTCGTAGATGAAGCACCCGCATGCCTGTGAGACGTACCTGACCTGAGAAAGATGTTGGCAGCCTCCTCAGCAAACCCCAAATTTGAAGGACTGTGATCTCTACTGATAACGGTTAAAGAACCAGAACCACGTGTCTAGAGATCAGCACTGTCTGCGCCAACTGTGGCGAAACACTCGAACACTCTTGAAGCAAGTAAGTAACCAAAACTGCATTTACCACAATGCCAGAGGCGAACCTTGCTGGGAGGTGAAGCAGTGTGCTCCCACCCCTGTTCCTGTTTAATAGTTCTCCCTTGAGTTATTGAGCTTACGAGCTCGTGGATGAAGCACCCGCATGTCTGTGAGAGGTACCTGACCTGAGAAAGATGTTGGCAGCCTACTCAGCAGACCCCAAATTTGAAAGACTGTAATCTCTACTGATGACGGTTAAAGAACCAGAACCACGTGTCTAGAGATCAGCACTATCGGCGCCAACTGTGGCGAAACACTCGAACACTCTTGAAGCAAGCAAGTAACTGAAACTGCATTTACCACAATGCCAGGGGCGAACCTTGCTGGGAGGTGAAGCGCCGTCCTCCCACCCCTGTTCCTGTTTAATAGTTCTCCAGTGAGTAATTGAGCTGACGAGCACGTGGATGAAGCAAGTGCATGCCTATGAAAGGTACCAGACCTGAGAAAGTTGTTGGCAGCCTACTCAGCAAACCCCAAATTTGAAAGACTGTAATCTCTACTGATGACGGTTAAAGAACCAGAACCACATGTCTAGAGATCAGCACTATCGGCGCCAACTTTGGCGAAACATTCAAACACTCTTGAAGCAAGTAAGTAACCGAAACTGCATTTACCACAATACCAGGATCAAACCTTGCTGGGGGGTGAAGCGGTGTGCGCTCACCCCTGTTCCTGTTTAATTGTTCTCCCGTGAGTCATTGACCTGACGAGCTGGTGGATGAAGAACCCGCATGCCTGTGAGAGGTACCTGACCTGAGAAAGATGTTGGCAGCCTACTCAGAAAACTCCACATTTGAAAGACTATAATCGCTACTGATGATGGTTAAAGAACCAGAACCACGTGTCTAGAGATCAGCACTATCGTCACCAATTGTGGTGAAACACTTGAACACTCATGAAGCAAGCAAGTACCTGAAACTGCATTTACCAGAATGCCAGGGTGCGAACCTTGCTGGGAGGTGAAACTTTGTGCTCCCACCCCTGTTCCTATTTAATAGTACTCCCATGAGTCATTGAGCTGACGAGCTGGTGGATGAAGCACCCGCATGCCTGTGAGAGGTACCTGACCTGAGAAAGATGTTGGCAGCCTATTCAGCAAACCACAGATTTCAAAGACTGTAAGCTCTACTGATGACGGTTAAAGAACCCGAAACACTTGTCTAGAGATCAGCACTATCTGCGCCAACTGTGGCGAAACGCTAGAACACTCTTGAAGCAAGCAAGTAACCCAAACTGCATTTACCACAATGCCAGGGGCGAACCTTGCTGGGAGGTGAAGCGGTGTGCTCCCACCCCTGTTCCAGTTTAATTGTTCTCCCGTGAGTCATTGACCTGACGAGCTGGTGGATGAAGCACCCGCATGCCTGTAAGAAGTACCTGACCTGAGAAAGATGTTGGCAGCCTACCCAGCAAACCCCAGATTTCAAAGACTGTAATCTCTACTGATGACGGTTAAAGAACCAGAACCACGTGTCTAGAGATCAGCACTATCGGCGCCAACTGTGGCGAAACATTCAAACACTCTTGAAGCAAGTAAGTAACCGAAACTGCATTTACCACAATGCCAGGGGTGAACCTTGATGGGAGGTGAAGCGGCGTCCTCCCACCCCTGTTCCTGGTTAATAGTTCTCCAGTGAGTAATTGAGCTTACGAGCTGGTGGATGAAGCACCCGCATGTCTCTGAGAGATACCTGACCTGAGAAAGATGTTGCTAGCCTACTTAGAAAACTCCACATTTGAAAGACTGTAATCTCTACTGATGACGGTTAAAGAACCAGAACCACGTGTCTAGAGATCAGCACCATCGGCACCAACTGTGGCGAAACACTCAAACACTCTTGAAGCAAGCAAGTAACTGAAACTGCATTTACCACAATGCCAGGGGCGAACCTTGCTGGGAGGTGAAGCGGAGTCCTCCCACCCCTGTTTCTGTTTAATAGTTCTCCAGTGAATAATTGAGCTGACGACCTCGTGGATGAAGCAAGTGCATGACTATGAAAGGTACCAGACCTGAGAAAGATGTTGGCAGCCTACTCAGCAGACCCCAAATTTGAAAGACTGTAATCTCTACTGATGACGGTTAAAGAACCAGAACCACGTGTCTAGAGATCAGCACTATTGGCGCCAACTGTGGCGAAACACTCGAACACTCTTGAAGCAAGCAGGTAACTGAAACTGCATTTACCAGAATGCCACGGTGCGAACCTTGCTGGGAGGTGAAGAGGAGTCCTCCCACCCCTGTTCCTGTTTAATAGTTCTCCAGTGAGTCATTGAGCTGACAAGCTCGTAGATGAAGCACCCGCATGCCTGTGAGACGTACCTGACCTGAGAAAGATGTTGGGAGCCTCCTCAGCAAACCCCAAATTTGAAGGACTGTGATCTCTACTGATAAAGGTTAAAGAACCAGAACCACGTGTCTAGAGATCAGCACTGTCTGCGCCAACTGTGGCGAAACACTCGAACACTCTTGAAGCAAGTAAGTAACCAAAACTGCATTTACCACAATGCTAGAGGCGAACCTTGCTGGGAGGTGAAGTGGTGTGCTCCCACCCCTGTTCCTGTTTAATAGTTCTCCCTTTAGTTATAGAGCTTACGAGCTCATGGATGAAGCACCCGCATGTCTCTGAGAGATACCTGACCTGAGAAAGATGTTGCTAGCCTACTTAGCAAACTCCACATTTGAAAGACTGTAATCTCTACTGATGACGGTTAAAGAACCAGAACCACGTGTCTAGAGATCAGCACCATCGGCGCCAACTGTGGCGAAACACTCGAACACTCTTGAAGCAAGCAAGTAACTGAAACTGCATTTACCACAATGCCAGGGGCGAACCTTGCTGGGAGGTGAAGCGGAGTCCTCCCACCCCTGTTCCTGTTTAATAGTTCTCCAGTGAGTAATTGAGCTGACGACCTCGTTGATGAAGCAAGTGCATGACTATGAAAGGTACCAGACCTGAGAAAGATGTTGGCAGCCTACTCAGCAGACCCCAAATTTGAAAGACTGTAATCTCTACTGATGACGGTTAAAGAACCAGAACCACGTGTCTAGAGATCAGCACTATCGGCGCCAACTGTGGCGAAACATTCAAACACTCTTGAAGCAAGTAAGTAACCGAAACTGCATTTACCACAATACCAGGGGCAAACCTTGCTGGGGGGTGAAGCGGTGTGCGCTCACCCCTGTTCCTGTTTAATTGTTCTCCCGTGAGTCATTGACCTGACGAGCTGGTGGATGAAGCACCCGCATTCCTGTGAGAGGTACCAGACCTCAGAAAGATGTTGGCAGCCTACTCAGCAGACCCCAAATTTGAAAGACTGTAATCTCTACTGATGACGGTTAAAGATTCATAACCACGTGTCTAGAGATCAGCACTATCGGCGCCAACTGTGGCGAAACACTCGAACACTCTTGAAGCAAGCAGGTAACTGAAACTGCATTTACCAGAATGCCAGGGTGCGAACCTTGCTGGGAGGTGAAGCGTTGTGCTCCCACCCCTGTTCCTATTTTATAGTACTCCCATGAGTCATTGAGCTGACGAGCTGGTGGATGAAGCACCCGCATGCCTGTGAGAGGTACCTGACCTGAGAAAGATGTTGGCACCCTATTCAGCAAACTCCACATTTCAAAGACTGTAATCTCTACTGATGACGGTTAAAGAACCAGAAAAACGTGTCTAGAGATCAGCACCATCGGCGCCAACTGTGGCGAAACACTCGAACACTCTTGAAGCAAGCAAGTAACTGAAACTGCATTTACCACAATGCCATGGGCGAACCTTGCTGGGAGGTGAAGCGGCGTCCTCCCACCCCTGCTCCTGTTTAATAGTTCTCCAGTGAGAAATTGAGCTGACGAGCTCGTGAATGAAGCAAGTGCATGCCTATGAAAGGTACCAGACCTGAGAAAGATGTTGGCAGCCTACTCAGCAAACCCCAAATTTGAAAGACTGTAATCTCTACTGATGATGGTTAAAGAACCAGAACCACGTGTCTAGAGATCAGCACTATCGGCGCCAACTGTGGCGAAACACTAGAACACTCTTGAAGCAAGCAAGTAACCCAAACTGCATTTACCACAATGCTAGGGGCGAACCTTGCTGGGAGTTGAAGCGGCGTCCTCCCACCCCTGTTCCTGTTTAATAGTTCTCCAGTGAGTAATTGAGCTGACGACCTCGTGGATGAAGCAAGTGCATGCCTATGAAAGGTACCAGACCTGAGAAAGATGTTGGCAGCCTACTCAGCAGACCCCAAATTTGAAAGACTGTAATCTCTACTGATGACGGTTAAAGAACCAGAACCACAAGTCTAGAGATCAGCACTATCGGCGCCAACTGTGGCGAAACTTTCAAACACTCGTGAAGCAAGTAAGTAACCGAAACTGCATTTACCACAAAAACAGGGGCAAACCTTGCTGGGGGGTGGAGCGGTGTGCGCTCACCCCTGTTCCTGTTTAATTGTTCTCCCGTGAGTCATTGACCTGACGAGCTGGTGGATGAAGTACCCGCATGCCTGTGAGAGGTACCTGACCTGAGAAAGATGTTGGCAGCCTACTCAGAAAACTCCACATTTGAAAGACTATAATCGCTACTGATGATGGTTAAAGAACCAGAACCACGTGTCTAGAGATCAGCACTATCGTCACCAATTGTGGTGAAACACTCAAACACTCATGAAGCAAGCTAGTACCTGAAACTGCATTTACCAGAATGCCAGGGTGCGAACCTTGCTGGGAGGTGAAACTTTGTGCTCCCACCCCTGTTCCTATTTAATAGTACTCCCATGAGTCATTGAGCTGACGAGCTGGTGGATGAAGCACCCGCATGCCTGTGAGAGGTACCTGACCTGAGAAAGATGTTGGCAGCCTATTCAGCAAACCCCAGATTTCAAAGACTGTAAGCTCTACTGATGACGGTTAAAGAACCTGAAACACTTGTCTAGAGATCAGCACTATCTGCGCCAACTGTGGCGAAACACTAGAACACTCTTGAAGCAAGCAAGTAACCCAAACTGCATTTACCACAATGCCAGGGGCGAACCTTGCTTTGAGGTGAAGTGGTGTGCTCCCACCCCTGTTCCAGTTTAATTGTTCTCCCGTGAGTCACTGACCTGACGAGCTGGTGGATGAAGCACCCGCATGCCTGTAAGAGGTACCTGACCTGAGAAAGATGTTGGCAGCCTACTCAGCAAACCCCAGATTTCAAAGACTGTAATCTCTACTGATGACGGTTAAAGAACCAGAACCACGTGTCTAGAGATCAGCACTATCGGCGCCAACTGTGGCGAAACATTCAAACACTCTTGAAGCAAGTAAGTAACCGAAACTGCATTTACCACAATGCCAGAGGCGAACCTTGCTGGGAGGTGAAGCGGCGTCCTCCCACCCCTGTTCCTGGTTAATAGTTCTCCATTGAGTAATTGAGATTACGAGCTGGTGGATGAAGCACCCGCATGTCTCTGAGAGGTACCTGACCTGAGAAAGATGTTGCTAGCCTACTTAGCAAACTCCAGATTTGAAAGACTGTAATCTCTACTGATGACGGTTAAAGAACCAGAACCACGTGTCTAGAGATCAGCACCATCGGCGCCAACTGTGGCGAAACACTCGAACACTCTTGAAGCAAGCAAGTAACTGAAACTGCATTTACCACAATGCCAGGGGCGAACCTTGCTGGGAGGTGAAGCGGCGTCCTCCCACCCCTGTTCCTGTTTAATAGTTCTCCAGTGAGTAATTGAGCTGACGACCTCGTGGATGAAGCAAGTGCATGCCTATGAAAGGTACCAGACCTGAGAAAGATGTTGGCAGCCTACTCAGCAAACCCCAAATTTGAAAGACTGTAATCTCTACTGATGACGGTTAAAGAACCAGAACCACGTGTCTAGAGATCAGCACTATCGGCGCCAACTGTGGCGAAACATTCAAACACTCTTGAAGCAAGTAAGTAACCGAAACTGCATTTACCACAATACCAGGGGCAAACCTTGCTGGGGGGTGAAGCGGTGTGCGCTCACCCCTGTTCCTGTTTAATTATTCTCCCGTGAGTCATTGACCTGACGAGCTGGTGGATGAAGAACCAGCATGCCTGTGAGTGTACCTGACCTGAGAAAGATGTTGGCAGCCTACTCAGAAATCTCCACATTTGAAAGGCTATAATCGCTACTGATGATGGTTAAAGAACCAGAACCACGTGTCTAGAGATCAGCACTATCGTCACCAATTGTGGTGAAACACTCGAACACTCATGAAGCAAGCAAGTACCTGAAACTGCATTTACCAGAATGCCAGGGTGCGAACCTTGCTGGGAGGTGAAACTTTGTGCTCCCACCCCTGTTCCTATTTAATAGTACTCCCATGAGTCATTGAGCTGACGAGCTGGTGGATGAAGCACCCGCATGCCTGTGAGAGGTACCTGACCTGAGAAAGATGTTGGCAGCCTATTCAGCAAACCACAGATTTCAAAGACTGTAAGCTCTACTGATGACGGTTAAAGAACCTGAAACACTTGTCTAGAGATCAGCACTATCTGCGCCAACTGTGGCGAAACACTAGAACACTCTTGAAGCAAGCAAGTAACCCAAACTGATTTTACCACAATGCCAGGGGCGAACCTTGCTGGGAGGTGAAGCGGAGTGCTCCCACCCCTGTTCCAGTTTAATTGTTCTCCCGTGAGTCATTGACCTGACGAGCTGGTGGATGAAGCACCCGCATTCCTGTGAGAGGTACCAGACCTGAGAAAGATGTTGGCAGCCTACTCAGCAAACCCCAAATTTGAAAGACTGTAATCTCTACTGATGACGGTTAAAGAACCAGAACCACGTGTCTAGAGATCAGCACTATCGGCGCCAACTGTGGCGAAACACTCGAACACTCTTAAAGCAAGCAGGTAACTGAAACTGCATTTACCAGAATGCCAGGGTGCGAACCTTGCTGGGAGGTGAAGCGTTGTGCTCCCACCCCTGTTCCTATTTAATAGTACTCCCATGAGTCATTGAGCTGACGAGCTGGTGGATGAAGCACCCGCATGCCTGTGAGAGGTACCTGACCTGAGAAAGATGTTGGCAGCCTACTTAGCAAACTCCACATTTGAAAGACTGTAATCTCTACTGATTACGGTTAAAGAACCAGAACCACGTGTCTAGAGATCAGCACCATCGGCGCCAACTGTGGCGAAACACTCGAACACTCTTGAAGCAAGCAAGTAACTGAAACTGCATTTACCACAATGCCAGGGGTGAACCTTGCTGGAAGGTGAAGCGGCGTCCTCCCACCCCTGTTCCTGTTTAATAGTTCTCCAGTGAGTAATTGAGCTGACGAGCTCGTGGATGAAGCAAGTGCATGCCTATGAAAGGTACCAGACCTGAGAAAGATGTTGGCAGCCTACTCAGCAAACCCCAAATTTGAAAGACTGTAATCTCTACTGATGACGGTTAAAGAACCAGAACAACGTGTCTAGAGATCAGCACTATCGGCGCCAACTGTGGCGAAACATTCAAACACTCTTGAAGCAAGTAAGTAACCGAAACTGCATTTACCACAATACCAGGGGCAAACATTGCTGGGGGGTGAAGCGGTGTGCTCCCACCCCTGTTCCTGTTTAATAGTTCTCCCTTGAGTTATTGAGCTTACGAGCTCGTGGATGAAGCACCCGCATGTCTGTGAGAGGTACCTGACCTGAGAAAGATGTTGCCAGCCTACTTAGCAAACTCCACATTTGAAAGACTGTAATCTCTACTGATTACGGTTAAAGAACCAGAACCACGTGTCTAGAGATCAGCACCATCGGCGCCAACTGTGGCGAAACACTCGAACACTCTTGAAGCAAGCAAGTAACTGAAACTGCATTTACCACAATGCCAGGGGTGAACCTTGCTGGAAGGTGAAGCGGCGTCCTCCCACCCCTGTTCCTGTTTAATAGTACTCCCATGAGTCATTGAGCTGACGAGCTGGTGGATGAAGCACCCGCATGCCTGTGAGAGGTACCTGACCTGAGAAAGATGTTGGCAGCCTATTCAGCAAACCCCAGATTTCAAAGACTGTAAGCTCTACTGATGACGGTTAAAGAACCTGAAACACTTGTCTAGAGATCATCACTATCTGCGCCAACTGTGGCGAAACACTCGAACACTCTTGAAGCAAGCAATTAACTGAAACTGCATTTACCACAATGCCAGGGGCGAACCTTGCTGGGAGGTGAAGAGGAGTCCTCCCACCCCTGTTCCTGTTTAATAGTTCTGAAGTGAGTCATTGAGCTGACGAGCTCGTAGATGAAGCACCCGCATGCCTGTGAGACGTACCTGACCTGAGAAAGATGTTGGCAGCCTCCTCAGCAAACCCCAAATTTGAAGGACTGTGATCTCTACTGATAACGGTTAAAGAACCAGAACCACGTGTCTAGAGATCAGCACTGTCTGCGCCAACTGTGGCGAAACACTTGAACACTCTTGAAGCAAGTAAGTAACCAAAACTGCATTTACCACAATGCCAGAGGCGAACCTTGCTGGGAGGTGAAGCGGTGTGCTCCCACCCCTGTTCCTGTTTAATAGTTCTCCCTTGAGATATTGAGCTTACGAGCTCGTGGATGAAGCACCCGCATGTCTGTGAGAGGTACCTGACCTGAGAAAGATGTTGCCAGCCTACTTAGCAAACTCCACATTTGAAAGACTGTAATCTCTACTGATTACGGTTAAAGAACCAGAACCACGTGTCTAGAGATCAGCACCATCGGCGCCAACTGTGGCGAAACACTCGAACACTCTTGAAGCAAGCAAGTAACTGAAACTGCATTTACCACAATGCCAGGGGCGAACCTTGCTGGAAGGTGAAGCGGCGTCCTCCCACCCCTGTTCCTGTTTAATAGTTCTCCAGTGAGTAATTGAGCTGACGAGCTCGTGGATGAAGCAAGTGCATGCCTATGAAAGGTACCAGACCTGAGAAAGATGTTGGCAGCCTACTCAGCAAACCCCAAATTTGAAAGACTGTAATCTCTACTGATGACGGTTAAAAAACCAGAACAACGTGTCTAGAGATCAGCACTATCGGCGCCAACTGTGGCGAAACATTCAAACACTCTTGAAGCAAGTAAGTAACCGAAACTGCATTTACCACAATACCAGGGGCAAACCTTGCTGGGGGGTGAAGCGGTGTGCGCTCACCCCTGTTCCTGTTTAATTGTTCTCCCGTGAGTCATTGACCTGACGAGCTGGTGGATGAAGAACCCGCATGCCTGTGAGAGGTACCTGACCTGAGAAAGATGTTGGCAGCCTTCTCAGAAAACTCCACATTTGAAAGACTATAATCACTACTGATGATGGTTAAAGAACCAGAACCACGTGTCTAGAGATCAGCACTATCTGCGCCAACTGTGGCGAAACACTAGAACACTCTTGAAGCAAGCAAGTAACCCAAACTGCATTTACCACAATGCCAGGGGCGAACCTTGCTGGGAGGTGAAGCGGTGTGCTCCCACCCCTGTTCCAGTTTAATTGTTCTCCCGTGAGTCATTGACCTGACGAGCTGGTGGATTAAGCACCCGCATGCCTGTAAGAGGTACCTGACCTGAGAAAGGTGTTGGCAGCCTACTCAGCAAACCCCAGATTTCAAAGACTGTAATCTCTACTGATGACGGTTAAAGAACCAGAACCACGTGTCTAGAGATCAGCACTATCGGCGCCAACTGTGGCAAAACATTCAAACACTCTTGAAGCAAGTAAGTAACCGAAACTGCATTTACCACAATGCCAGGGGCGAACCTTGCTGGGAGGTGAAGCGGCGTCCTCCCACTCCTGTTCCTGGTTAATAGTTCTCCAGTGAGTAATTGAGATTACGAGCTGGTGGATGAAGCACCCGCATGTCTCTAAGAGATACCTGACCTGAGAAAGATGTTGCTAGCCTACTTAGCAAACTCCACATTTGAAAGACAGTAATCTCTACTGATGACGGTTAAAGAACCAGAACCACGTGTCTAGAGATCAGCACCATCGGCGCCAACTGTGGCGAAACACTCGAACACTCTTGACGCAAGCAAGTAACTGAAACTGCATTTACCACAATGCTAGGGGCGAACCTTGCTGGGAGTTGAAGCGGCGTCCTCCCACCCCTGTTCCTGTTTAATAGTTCTCCAGTGAGTAATTGAGCTGACGACCTCGTGGATGAAGCAAGTGCATGCCTATGAAAGGTACCAGACCTGAGAAAGATGTTGGCAGCCTACTCAGCAGACCTCAAATTTGAATGACTGTAATCTCTACTGATGACGGTTAAAGAACCAGAACCACGTGTCTAGAGATCAGCACTATCGGCGCCAACTGTTGCGAAACTTTCAAACACTCTTGAAGCAAGTAAGTAACCGAAACTGCATTTACCACAATACCAGGGGCAAACCTTGCTGGGGGGTGGAGCGGTGTGCGCTCACCCCTGTTCCTGTTTAATTGTTCTCCCGTGAGTCATTGACCTGACGAGCTGGTAGATGAAGCACCCGCATTCCTGAGAGAGGTACCAGACCTGAGAAAGATGTTGGCAGCCTACTCAGCAGACCCCAAATTTGAAAGACTGTAATCTCTACTGATGACGGTTAAAGAACCAGAACCACGTGTCTAGAGATCAGCACTATCGGCGCCAATTGTGGCGAAACACTCGAACACTCTTGAAGCAAGCAGGTAACTGAAACTGCATTTACCAGAATGCCAGGGTGCGCCCCTTGCTGGGAGGTGAAGCGTTGTGCTCCCACCCCTGTTCCTATTTAATAGTACTCCCATGAGTCATTGAGCTGACGAGCTGGTGGATGAAGCACCCGCATGCCTGTGAGAGGTACCTGACCTGAGAAAGATGTTGGCACCCTATTCAGCAAACCCCAGATTTCAAAGACTGTAAGCTCTACTGATGACGGTTAAAGAACCTGAAACACTTGTCTAGAGATCATCACTATCGGCGCCAACTGTGGCGAAACACTCGAACACTCTTGAAGAAAGCAAGTAACCGAAACTGCATTTACCACAATGCCAGGGGCGAACCTTGCTGGGAGGTGAAACGGTGTGCTCCCACCCCTGTTCCTGTTTAATTGTTTTCCGGTGAGTCATTGACCTGACGAGCTGGTGGATGAAGCACCTGCATGCCTGTGAGAGGTACCTGACCTGAGAAAGTTGTTGGCAGCCTACTCAGCAAACCCCAGATTTCAAAGACTGTAATCTCTACTGATGACGGTTAAAGAACCAGAAACACGTGTATGGAGATCAGCACTATCTGCGCCAACTGTGGCGAAACACTCCGACACTCTTGACGCAAGCAAGTAACTGAAACTGCATTTACCACAATTCCAGGGGTGAACCTTGCTGGGAGGTGAAGTGGCGTGCTCCCACCCCTGTTCCTGTTTAAAAGTACTCCCGTGAGTCAATGAGCTGACGAACTAGTGGATGAAGCACCCGCATGCCTGTGAGTAGAACATGACCTGAGAAAGATGTTGACAGCCTACTCAGCAGACCCCACATTTGAAAAACTGTTATCTCTACTGATGACGGTTAAAGAACCAGAAACACGTGTATAGAGATCAGCACTATCTGCGCCAACTGTGGCGAAACACTCAGACACTCTTGAAGCAAGCAAGTAACTGAAACTGCATTTACCACAATTCAAGGGGCGAACCTTGCTGGAAGGTGAAGCGGTGTGCTCCCAACCCTGTTCCTGTTTAATAGTACTCCAGTGAGTCATTGAGCTGACAAGCATGTGGATGAAGCACCCGCGTGGCTGTGAGAGGTACCTGACCTGAGAAAGATGTACGCAGCCTACTCAGCAAACTCCATATTTGAAAGACTGTAATCTCTACTGATGACGGTTAAAGAACCAGAAACACGTGTCTAGAGATCAGCACTATCTGCGCCAACTGTGGCAAAACACTTGAACACTCTTGAAGCAAGCAAGTAACTGAAACTGCATTTACCACAATGCCAGGGGCGAACCTTGCTGGGAGGTGAAGCGGTGTGCTCCCACCCCTTTTCCTGTTTAATAGTACTCATGTGAGCCAATGAGCTGACGAGCTCTTGGATGAAGCACCCACTTCCCTGTGAGAGGTACCAGACCTGAGAAAGATGTTGGCAGTCTTCTCAGCAAACCCCAGATTTGAAAGACTGTAATCTCTACTGATGACGGTTAAAGAACCAGAAACACGTGTCTAGAGATCAGCACTATCTGCGCCAACTGTGGTGAAACACTCGAACACTCTTGAAGGAAGCAAGTAACCGAAACTGCATTTACCACAATGCCAGGGGTGAACCTTGCTGGGAGGTGAAACGGTGTGCTCCCACCCCTGTTCCTGTTTAATTGTTTTCCGGTGAGTCATTGACCTGACGAGCTGGTGGATGAAGCACCTGCATGCCTGTGAGAGGTACCTGACCTGAGAAAGATGTTGGCAGCCTACTCAGCAAACCCCAGATTTCAAAGACTGTAATCTCTACTGATGACGGTTAAAGAACCAGAAACACGTGTCTAGAGATCAGCACTATCTGCGCCAACTGTGGCGAAACACTCGAACACTCGTGAAGCAAGCAAGTAACTTAAACTGTATTTACCACAATGCCAGGGCTATCCTTGCTGGTAGGTGAAGCGGTGTGCTACCACCCCTGTTCCTGTTTAATAGTACTCCCATGAGTCATTGAGCTTACGAGCTCATGGATGAAGCACCTGCATGCCTGTGAGAGGTGCCTGACCTGAGAAAGATGTTGGCAGCCTACTCAGCAAACCCCAAATTTCAAAGACTGTAATCTCTACTGATGACGGTTAAAGAACCAGAAACACGTGTATAGAGATCAGCACTATCTGCGCCAACTGTGGCGAAACACTCCGACACTCTTGACGCAAGCAAGTAACTGAAACTGCATTTACCACAATTCCAGGGGTGAACCTTGCTGGGAGGTGAAGTGGCGTGCTCCCACCCCTGTTCCTGTTTAAAAGTACTCCCGTGAGTCAATGAGCTGACGAACTAGTGGATGAAGCACCCGCATGCCTGTGAGAGGTACATGACCTGAGAAAGATGTTGACAGCCTACTCAGCAGACCCCACATTTGAAAAACTGTTATCTCTACTGATGACGGTTAAAGAACCAGAAACACGTGTATAGAGATCAGCACTATCTCCGCCAACTGTGGCGAAACACTCAGACACTCTTGAAGCAAGCAAGTAACTGAAACTGCATTTACCACAATTCAAGGGGCGAACCTTGCTGGAAGGTGAAGCGGTGTGCTCCCAACCCTGTTCCTGTTTAATAGTACTCCAGTGAGTCATTGAGCTGACAAGCACGTGGATGAAGCACCCGCGTGGCTGTGAGAGGTACCTGACCTGAGAAAGATGTACGCAGCCTACTCAGCAAACTCCACATTTGAAAGACTGTAATCTCTACTGATGACGGTTAAAGAACCAGAAACACGTGTCTAGAGATCAGCACTATCTGCGCCAACTGTGGCAAAACACTCGAACACTCTTGAAGCAAGCAAGTAACTGAAACTGCATTTACCACAATGCCAGGGGCGAACCTTGCTGGGAGGTGAAGCGGTGTGCTCCCACCCCTTTTCCTGTTTAATAGTACTCATGTGAGCCAATGAGCTGACGAGCTCTTGGATGAAGCACCCACTTCCCTGTGAGAGGTACCAGACCTGAGAAAGATGTTGGCAGTCTTCTCAGCAAACCCCAGATTTGAAAGACTGTAATCTCTACTGATGACGGTTAAAGAACCAGAAACACGTGTCTAGAGATCAGCACTATCTGCGCCAACTGTGGGGAAACACTCGAACACTCTTGAAGCAAGCAAGTAACTAAAACTGCATTTACCACAATGCCAGGGACGAACCTTGCTGGTATGTGAAGCATTGTGCTACCACCCCTGTTCCTGTTTAATAGTACTCCCATGAGTCATTGAGCTGACGAGCTCATGCATGAAGCACCTGCATGCCTGTGAGAGGTACCTGACCTGAGAAAGATGTTGGCAGCCTACTCAGCAAACCCCAGATTTGAAAGACTGTAATCTCTACTGATGACGGTTAAAGAACCAGAAACATGTGTCTAGAGATCAGCACTATCTGCGCAAACTGTGGCGAAACACTCAAACACTCTTGAAGCAAGCAAGTAACTGAAACTGCATTTACCATAATGCCAGGGGTGAATCTTGCTGGGAGGTTGAAGCGTTGTGCTCCCACCCCTGTTCCTGTTTAATAGTACTCTTGTGAGTCATTGAGCTGACGAGGTCATGGATGAAGCACCCGCATGCCTGTGAGAGATACCTGACCTGAGAAAGATGTTGGCAGCATACTCAGCAAACCCCACATTTGAAAGTCTGTAATCTCTACTGATGACGGTTAAAGAACCAGAACCACGTGTCTAGAGATCCGCAGTATCTGCGCCAAATGTGGTGAAACACTCGAACACTCTTGAAGCAAGCAGGTAACTGAAACTGCATTTACCAGAATGCCAGGGTGCGAACCTTGCTGGGAGGTGAAGCGTTGTGCTCCCACCCCTGTTCCTATTTAATAGTACTCCCATGAGTCATTGAGCTGACGAGCTGGTGGTTGAGGCACCCGCATGCCTTTGAGAGGTACCTGACCTGAGATAGATGTTGGCAGCCTATTCAGCAAACCCCAGATTTCAAAGACTGTAAGCTCTACTGATGACGGTTAAAGAACCTGAAACACTTGTCTAGAGATCATCACTATCTGCGCCAACTGTGGCGAAACACTCGAACACTCTTGAAGGAAGCAAGTAACCGAAACTGCATTTACCACAATGCCAGGGGCGAACCTTGCTGGGAGGTGAAACGGTGTGCTCCCACCCCTGTTCCTGTTTAATTGTTTTCCGGTGAGTCATTGACCTGACGAGCTGGTGGATGAAGCACCTGCATGCCTGTGAGAGGTACCTGACCTGAGAAAGATGTTGGCAGCCTACTCAGCAAACCCCAGATTTCAAAGACTGTAATCTCTACTGATGACGGTTAAAGAACCAGAAACACGTGTCTAGAGATCAGCACTATCTGCGCCAACTGTGGCGAAACACTCGAACACTCGTGAAGCAAGCAAGTAACTTAAACTGTATTTACCACAATGCCAGGGCTATCCTTGCTGGTAGGTGAAGCGGTGTGCTACCACCCCTGTTCCTGTTTAATAGTACTCCCATGAGTCATTGAGCTGACGAGCTCATGGATGAAGCACCTGCATGCCTGTGAGAGGTACCTGACCTGAGAAAGATGTTGGCAGCCTACTCAGCAAACCCCAAATTTCAAAGACTGTAATCTCTACTGATGACAGTTAAAGAACCAGAAACACGTGTATAGAGATCAGCACTATCTGCGCCAACTGTGGCGAAACACTCAGACACTCTTGACGCAAGCAAATAACTGAAACTGCATTTACCACAATTCCAGGGGTGAACCTTGCTGGGAGGTGAAGTGGTGTGCTCCCACCCCTGTTCCTGTTTAAAAGTACTCCCGTGAGTCAATGAGCTGACAAACTAGTGGATGAAGCACCCGCATGCCTGTGAAAGGTACATGACCTGAGAAAGATGTTGACAGCCTACTCAGCAGACCCCACATTTGAAAAACTGTTATCTCTACTGATGACGGTTAAAGAACCAGAAACACGTGTATAGAGATCAGCACTATCTGCGCCAACTGTGGCGAAACACTCAGACACTCTTGAAGCAAGCAAGTAACTGAAACTGCATTTACCACAATTCCAGGGGCGAACCTTGCTGGAAGGTGAAGCGGTGTGCTCCCAACCCTGTTCCTGTTTAATAGTACTCCAGTGAGTCATTGAGCTGACAAGCACGTGGATGAAGCACCCGCGTGGCTGTGAGAGGTACCTGACCTGAGAAAGATGTACGCAGCCTACTCAGCAAACTCCACATTTGAAAGACTGTAATCTCTACTGATGACGGTTAAAGAACCAGAAACACGTGTCTAGAGATCAGCACTATCTGCGCCAACTGTGGCAAAACACTTGAACACTCTTGAAGCAAGCAAGTAACTGAAACTGCATTAACCACAATGCCAGGGGCGAACCTTGCTGGGAGCTGAAGCGGTGTGCTCCCACCCCTGTTCCTGTTTAATAGTACTCCTGTGAGCTATTGAGCTGACGAGCTCTTGGATGAAGCACCCACTTCCCTGTGAGAGGTACCAGACCTGAGAAAGATGTTGGCAGTCTTCTCAGCAAACCCCAGATTTGAAAGACTGTAATCTCTACTGATGATGGTTAAAGAACCAGAAACACGTGTCTAGAGATCAGCACTATCTGCGCCAACTGTGGGGAAACACTCGAACACTCTTGAAGCAAGCAAGTAACTAAAACTGCATTTACCACAATGCCAGGGACGACCCTTGCTGGTATGTGAAGCGTTGTGCTACCCCCCCTGTTCCTGTTTAATAGTACTCCCATGAGTCATTGAGCTGACGAGCTCATGCATGAAGCACCTGCATGCCTGTGAGAGGTACCTGACCTGAGAAAGATGTTGGCAGCCTACTAAGCAAACCCCAGATTTGAAAGACTGTAATCTCTACTGATGACGGTTAAAGAACCAGAAACATGTGTCTAGAGATCAGCACTATCTGCGCCAACTGTGGCGAAACACTCGAACACTCTTGAAGCAAGCAAGTAACTGAAACTGCATTTACCATAATGCCAGGGGTGAATCTTGCTAGGAGGTTGAAGCGTTGTGCTCCCACACCTGTTCCTGTTTAATAGTACTCTTGTGAGTCATTGAGCTGACGAGGTCGTGGATGAAGCACCCGCATGCCTGTGAGTGATACCTGACCTGAGAATGATGTTGGCAGCATACTCAGCAAACCCCACATTTGAAAGACTGTAATCTCTACTGATGACGGTTAAAGAACCAGAACCAAGTGTCTAGAGATCAGCACTATCTGCGCCAAATGTGACAAAACACTAGAACACTCTTAAAGCAAGCAAGTAACTGAAACTGCATTTACCACAATGCCAGGGGCGAACCTTGCTGGGAGGTGAAGAGGAGTGCTCCCACCCCTGTTCCTGTTTAATAGTACTCCAGTGAGTCATTGAGCTGACGAGCTCGTGGATGAAGCACCCGCATGCCTGTATGACGTACCTGACCTGAGAAAGATGTTGTCAGCCTACTCAGCAAACCCCACATTTGAAAGACTGTAATCTCTACTGATGACGGTTAAAGAACCAGAAACACGTGTCTAGAGATCAGCACTATCTGCGCCAACTGTGGCGAAACACTCGAACACTCTTGAAGCAATTAAGTAACCGAAAATGCATTTACCACACAGCCAGGGGCGAACCTTGCTGGGAGGTGAAGCGGTGTGCTCCCACCCCTGTTCCCGTTTAATAGTACTCTCGTGAGTCATTGAGCTGACGAGCTCGTGGATGAAGCACCCGCATGCCTGTGAGAGATACCTGACCTGAGAAAGATGTTGGTAGCATACTCAGCAAACCCCACATTTGAAAGACTGTAATCTCTACTGATGACGGTTAAAGAACCAGAACCACGTGTCTAGAGATCAGCACTATCTGCGCCAAATGTGACAAAACACTAGAACACTCTTAAAGCAAGCAAGTAACTGAAACTGCATTTACCACAATGCCAGGGGCGAACCTTGCTGGGAGGTGAAGAGGAGTGCTCCCACCCCTGTTCCTGTTTAATAGTACTCAGTGAGTCATTGAGCTGACAAGCACGTGGATGAAGCACCCGTGTGGCTGTGAGAGGTACCTGACCTGAGAAAGATGTTGGCAGTCTTCTCAGCAAACCCCAGATTTGAAAGACTGTAATCTCTACTGATGACGGTTAAAGAACCAGAAACACGTGTCTAGAGATCAGCACTATCTGCGCCAACTGTGGGGAAACACTCGAACACTCTTGAAGCAAGCAAGTAACTAAAACTGCATTTACCACAATGCCAGGGACGAACCTTGCTGGTATTTGAAGCGTTGTGCTACCACCCCTGTTCCTGTTTAATAGTACTCCCATGAGTCATTGAGCTGACGAGCTCATGCATGAAGCACCTGCATGCCTGTGAGAGGTACCTGACCTGAGAAAGATGTTGGCAGCCTACTAAGCAAACCCCAGATTTGAAAGAGTGTAATCTCTACTGATGACGGTTAAAGAACCAGAAACATGTGTCTAGAGATCAGCACTATCTGCGCCAACTGTGGCCAAACACTCAAACACTCTTGAAGCAAGCAAGTAACTGAAACTGCATTTACCATAATGCCAGGGGTTAATCTTGCTAGGAGGTTGAAGCGTTGTGCTCCCACACCTGTTCCTGTTTAATAGTACTCTTGTGAGTCATTGAGCTGACGAGGTCGTGGATGAAGCACCCGCATGCCTGTGAGAGATACCTGACCTGAGAAAGATGTTGGCAGCAAACTCAGCAAACCCCACATTTGAAAGACTGTAATCTCTACTGATGACGGTTAAAGAACCAGAACCAAGTGTCTAGAGATCAGCACTATCTGCGCCAAATGTGACAAAACACTAGAACACTCTTAAAGCAAGCAAGTAACTGAAACTGCATTTACCACAATGCCAGGGGCGAACCTTGCTTGGAGGTGAAGAGGAGTGCTCCCACCCCTGTTCCTGTTTAATAGTACTCCAGTGAGTCATTGAGCTGACGAGCTCGTGGATGAAGCACCCGCATGCCTGTATGACGTACCTGACCTGAGAAAGATGTTGGTAGCCTACTCAGCAAACCCCACATTTGAAAGACTGTAATCTCTACTGATGACGGTTAAAGAACCAGAAACACGTGTCTAGAGATCAGCACTATCTGCGCCAACTGTGGCGAAACACTCGAACACTCTTGAAGCAATTAAGTAACCAAAAATGCATTTACCACACAGCCAGGGGCGAACCTTGCTGGGAGGTGAAGCGGTGTGCTCCCACCCCTGTTCCCGTTTAATAGTACTCTCGTGAGTCATTGAGCTGACGAGCTCGTGGATGAAGCACCCGCATGCCTGTGAGAGATACCTGACCTGAGAAAGATGTTGGCAGCATACTCAGCAAACCCCACATTTGAAAGACTATAATCTCTACTGATGACGGTTAAAGAACCAGAACCACGTGTCTAGAGATCAGCACTATCTGCGCCAAATGTGACAAAACACTAGAACACTCTTAAAGCAAGCAAGTAACTGAAACTGCATTTACCACAACGCCAGGGGCGAACCTTGCTGGGAGGTGAAGAGGAGTGCTCCCACCCCTGTTCCTGTTTAATAGTACTCAGTGAGTCATAGAACTGACAAGCACGTGGATGAAGCACCCGTGTGGCTGTGAGAGGTACCTGACCTGAGAAAGATGTACGCAGCCTACTCAGCAAACTCCACATTTGAAAGACTGTAATCTCTACTGATGACGGTTAAAGAACCAGAAACACGTGTCTAGAGATCAGCACTATCTGCGCCAACTGTGGCAAAACACTTGAACACTCTTGAAGCAAGCAAGTAACTGAAACTGCATTTACCACAATGCCAGGGGCAAACCTTGCTGGGAGGTGAAGCGGTGTGCTCCCACCCCTTTTCCTGTTTAATAGTACTCCTGTGAGCCATTGAGTTGACGAGCTCTTGGATGAAGCACCCACTTCCCTATGAGAGGTACCAGACCTGAGAAAGATGTTGGTAGTCTTCTCAGCAAACCCCAGATTTGAAAGACTGTAATCTCTACTGATGACGGTTAAAGAACCAGAAACACGTGTCTAGAGATCAGCACTATCTGCGCCAACTGTGGCGAAACACTCAAACACTCTTGAAGCATTCAAGTAACTGAAACTGCATTTACCACAATGCCAGGTACGAACCTTGCTGGTATGTGAAGCGTTGTGCTACCACCCCTGTTCCTGTTTAATAGTACTCCCATGAGTCATTGAGCTGACGAGCTCATGCATGAAGCACCTGCATGCCTGTGAGAGGTACCTGAACTGAGAAAGATGTTGGCAGCCTACTCAGCAAACCCCAGATTTGAAAGACTGTAATCTCTACTGATGACGGTTAAAGAACCAGAAACATGTGTCTAGAGATCAGCACTATCTGCGCCAACTGTGGCGAAACACTCGAACACTCTTGAAGCAAGCAAGTAACTGAAACTGCATTTACCATAATGCCAGGGGTGAATCTTGCTGGGAGGTTGAAGCGTTGTGCTCCCACCCCTGTTCCTGTTTAATTGTACTCCCATGAGTCATTGAGCTAACGAGCTCGTGGATGAAGCACTCACATGCCTGTGAGAGGTCCCTGACCTGAGAAAGATGTTGGTAGCCTACTCAGCAAACCCCACATTTGAAAGACTGTAATCTCTACTGATGACGGTTAAGGAACCAGAACCACGTGTCTAGACATCAGCACTATCTGCGCCAAATGTGACGAAACACTTGAACACTCTTGAAGCAGGCAAGTAACTGAAACTGCATTTACCACAATGCCAGGGGCGAATCTTGCTGGGAGGTGAAGAGGAGTGCTCCCACCCCTGTTCCTGTTTAATAGTTCTCCAGTGAGTCATTGAGCTGACGAGCTTGTGGATGAAACACCCACATGCCTCTATGACGTACCTGACCTGAGAAAGATGTTGGCAGCCTACTCAGCAAACCCCACATTTTAAAGACTGTAATCTCTACTGATGACGGTTAAAGAACCAGAAACACGTGTCTAGAGATCAGCACTATCTGCGCCAACTGTGGCGAAACACTCGAACACTCTTGAAGAATGCAAGTAGCTGAAACTGCATTTACCACAGTGCCAGTGTGCGACCCTTGCTGGGAGGTGAAGTGGTGTGCTCCCACCACTGTTCCTGTTTAATAGTACTTTTGTGAGTCATTGAGCTGACGAGGTCGTGGATAAAGCACCCGCATGCCTGTGAGAGATACCTGACCTGAGAAAGATGTTGGCAGCATACTCAGCAAACCCCACATTTGAAAGACTGTAATCTCTACTGATGACGGTTAAGGAACCAGAACCACGTGTCTAGACATCAGCACTATCTGCGCCAAATGTGACGAAACACTTGAACACTCTTGAAGCAGGCAAGTAACTGAAACTGCATTTACCACAATGCCAGGGGCGAATCTTGCTGGGAGGTGAAGAGGAGTGCTCCCACCCCTGTTCCTGTTTAATAGTTCTCCAGTGAGTCATTGAGCTGACGAGCTCGTGGATGAAACACCCACATGCCTCTATGACGTACCTGACCTGAGAAAGATGTTGGCAGCCTACTCAGCAAACCCCACATTTGAAAGACTGTAATCTCTACTGATGACGGTTAAAGAACCAGAAACACGTGTCTAGAGATCAGCACTATCTGCGCCAACTGTGGCGAAACACTCGAACACTCTTGAAGCAAGTAAGTAACCGAAAATGCATTTACCACACAGCCAGGGGCGAACCTTGCTGGGAGGTGAAGCGGTGTGCTCCCACCCTTGTTCCCGTTTAATTGTGCTCTCGTGATTCATTGAGCTGACGAGCTCGTGGATGAAGAACCTGCATGCCTCTGAGAGATTCCTGACCTGAGAAAAATGTTGGCAGCATACTCAGCAAACCCCACATTTGAAAGACTGTAATCTCTACTGATGACGGTTAAAGAACCAGAACCACATGTCTAGAGATCGGCACTATCTGCGCCAAATGTGACAAAACACTAGAACAATCTTAAAGCAAGCAAGTAACTGAAACTGCATTTACCAGAATGCCAGGGGCGAACCTTGCTGGGAGGTGAAGAGGAGTGCTCCCACCCCTGTTCCTGTTTAATAGTACTCCAGTGAGTCATTGAGCTGACAAGCACGTGGATGAAGCACCCGCGTGGCTGTGAGAGGTACCTGACCTGAGAAAGATGTACGCAGCCTACTCAGCAAACTCCACATTTGAAAGACTGTAATCTCTACTGATGACGGTTAAAGAACCAGAAACACGTGTCTAGAGATCAGCACTATCTGCGCCAACTGTGGCAAAACACTTGAACACTCTTGAAGCAAGCTAGTAACTGAAACTGCATTTACCACAATGCCAGGGGCAAACCTTGCTGGGAGGTGAAGCGGTGTGCTCCCACCCCTTTTCCTGTTTAATAGTACTCCTGTGAGCCATTGAGTTGACGAGCTCTTGGATGAAGCACCCACTTCCCTGTGAGAGGTACCAGACCTGAGAAAGATGTTGGCAGTCTTCTCAGCAAACCCCAGATTTGAAAGACTGTAATCTCTACTGATGACGGTTAAAGAACCAGAAACACGTGTCAAGAGATCAGCACTATCTGCGCCAACTGTGGCGAAACACTCAAACACTCTTGAAGCAAGCAAGTAACTGAAACTGCATTTACCACAATGCCAGGGATGAACCTTGCTGGTATGTGAAGCGTGGTGCTACCACCCCTGTTCCTGTTTAATAGTACTCCCATGAGTCATTGAGCTGACGAGCTCATGCATGAAGCACCTGCATGCCTGTGAGAGGTACCTGACCTGAGAAAGATGTTGGCAGCCTACTCAGCAAACCCCAGATTTGAAAGACTGTAATCTCTACTGATGACGGTTAAAGAACCAGAAACATGTGTCTAGAGATCAGCACTATCTGCGCCAACTGTGGCGAAACACTCAAACACTCTTGAAGCAAGCAAGTAACTGAAACTGCATTTACCATAATGCCAGGGGTGAATCTTGCTGGGAGGTTGAAGCGTTGTGCTCCCACCCCTGTTCCTGTTTAATTGTACTCCCATGAGTCATTGAGCTAACGAGCTCGTGGATGAAGCACTCACATGCCTGTGAGAGGTTCCTGACCTGAGAAAGATGTTGGTAGCCTACTCAGCAAAACCCACATTTGAAAGATTGTAATCTCTACTGATGACGGTTAAAGAACCAGAAACACGTGTCTAGAGATCAGCACTATCTGCGCCAACTGTGGCGAAACACTCAAACACTCTTGAAGAATGCAAGTAACTGAAACTGCATTTACCACAGTGCCAGTGTGCGAACCTTGCTGGGAGGTGAAGTGGTGTGCTCCCACCCCTGTTCCTGTTTAATAGTACTTTTGTGAGTCATTGAGCTGACGAGGTCGTGGATAAAGCACCCGCATGCCTGTGAGAGATACCTGACCTGAGAAAGATGTTGGCAGCATACTCAGCAAACCCCACATTTGAAAGACTGTAATCTCTACTGATGACGGTTAAGGAACCAGAACCACGTGTCTAGACATCAGCACTATCTGCGCCAAATGTGACAAAACACTTGAACACTCTTGAAGCAGGCAAGTAACTGAAACTGCATTTACCACAATGCCAGGGGCGAATCTTGCTGGGAGGTGAAGAGGAGTGCTCCCACCCCTGTTCCTGTTCAATAGTTCTCCAGTGAGTCATTGAGCTGACGAGCTCGTGGATGAAGCACCCGCATGCCTCTATGACGTACCTGACCTGAGAAAGATGTTGGCAGCCTACTCAGCAAACCCCACATTTGAAAGACTGTAATCTCTACTGATGACGGTTAAAGAACCAGAAACACGTGTCTAGATATCAGCACTATCTGCGCCAACTGTGGCGAAACACTCGAACACTCTTGAAGCAAGTAAGTAACCGAAAATGCATTTACCACACAGCCAGGGGCGAACCTTGCTGGGAGGTGAAGCGGTGTGCTCCCACCCCTGTTCCCGTTTAATAGTACTCTCGTGAGTCATTGAGCTGACGAGCTCGTGGATGAAGAACCTGCATGCCTGTGAGAGATACCTGACCTGAGAAAGATGTTGGCAGCATACTCAGCAAACCCCACATTTTAAAGACTGTAATCTCTACTGATGACGGTTAAAGAACGAGAACCACGTGTCTAGAGATCAGCACTATCTGCGCCAAATGTGACAAAACACTAGAACAATCTTAAAGCAAGCAAGTTACTGAAACTGCATTTACCACAATGCCAGGGGCGAACCTTGCTGGGAGGTGAAGAGGAGTGCTCCCACCCCTGTTCCTGTTTAATAGTACTCCCGTGAGTCATTGAGCTGACGAACTCGTGGATGAAGCACCCGCATGCCTGTGAGAGGTAATTGACCTGAGAAAGATGTTGACAGCCTACTCAGGAAACCCCACATTTGAAAGACTGTAATCTCAACTGATGACGGTTAAAGAACCAGAAACACGTGTCTAGAGATCAGCACTATCTGCGTCAACTGTGGCGAAACACTCGAACACTCTTGAAGCAAGTAAGTAACCGAAAGTGCATTCACCACAATGCCAGGAGCGAACCTTGCTGGGAGGTGAAGCGGTGTGCTCCCACCCCTGTTCCTGTTTAAAAGTACTCCCGTGAGTCATTGAGCTGACGAACTCGTGGATGAAGCACCCGCATGCCTGTGAGAGGTAAATGACCTGAGAAAGATGTTGACAGCCTACTCAGCAGACCCCACATTTGAAAAACTGTAATCTCTATTGATGACGGTTAAAGAACCAGAAACATGTGTCTAGAGATCAGCACTATCGGCGTCAACTGTTGCGAAACACTCAAACACTCTTGAAGCAAGTCAGTAACCAAAACTGCATTTCCCACAATGCCAGAGGAGAACCTTGCTGGGAGGTGAAGTGGTGTGCTCCCACCCCTGTTCCTGTTTAATAGTTCTCCCGTGAGTTATTGGGCTTACGAGCTCGTTGATGAAGCACCTGCATGCCTGTGAGTTGTACCTGACCTGAGAAAGATGTTGGCAGCCTACTTAGCAAACTCCACATTTGAAAGACTGTAATCTCTACTGATGACGGTTAAAGAACCAGAACCACGTGTCTAGAGATCAGCACTATCGCCGTCAACTGTGGCGAAACACTCGAACACTCTTGAAGCAAGCAAGTAACTGAAACTGCATTTACCACAATGCCAGGGGCAAACCTTGCTGGGAGGTGAAGCGGCCACCCCTGTTCCTGTTTAATAGTTCTCCAGTGAGTAATTGAGCTGACGAGCGCGTGGATGAAGCACTCGCATGCCTATGAGAGGTTTCTGACCTGAGAAAGATGTTGGCAGCCTACTCAGCAAACCCCACATTTGAAAGACTGTAATCTCTACTGAAGACGGTTAAAGAACCAGAAACACGTGTCTAGAGATCAGCACTATCTGCGCCAACTGTGGCAAAACACTCAAACACTCTTGAAGAAAGCAAGTAACTGAAAATGCATTTACCACAATGCCAATGTGCGAACCTTGCTGGGAGGTGAAGCGGTGTACTGTTACCCCTGTTCCTGTTTAATAGTACTCTCGTGATTCATTGAGCTGACGAGCTCGTGGATGAAGAACACGCATGCCTGTGAGAGATATCTGACCTGAGAAAGATGTTGGCAGCATACTCAGCAAACCCCACATTTGAAAGACTGTAATCTCTACTGATGATGGTTAAAGAACTAGAACCATGTGTCTAGAGATCAGCACTATCTACGCAAATGTGACAAAACACTAGAACACTCTTAAAGCAAGCAAGAAACTGAAACTGCATTTACCACAATGCCAGGGACGAACCTTGCTGGGAGGTGAAGAGGAGTGCTCCCTCCCCTGTTCCTGTTTAATAGTTCTCTAGTGAGTCATTGAGCTGACGAGGTCGTGGATAAAGCACCCGCATGCCTGTGAGAGATACCTGACCTGAGAAAGATGTTGGCAGCATACTCAGCAAACCCCACATTTGAAAGTCTGTAATCTCTACTGATGACGGTTAAGGAACCAGAACCACGTCTCTAGAGATCAGCACTATCTGCGCCAACTGTGGCGAAACACTTGAACACTCTTGAAGAAAGCAAGTAACTGAAACTGCATTTACCACAATGCCAGTGTGTGAACCTTGCTGGGAGATGAAGCAGTGTGCTCCCACCCCTGTTCTGTGAGAGATACCTGACCTGAGAAAGATGTTGGCAGCATACTCAGCAAACCCCACATTTGAAAGACTGTAATCTCTACTGATGACGGTTCAAGAACCAGAACTACTTGTCTAGAGATCAGCACTATCTGCGCCAACTGTGGCGAAATACTCTTAAAGCAAGTAAGTAACCGAAACTGCATTTACCACAATGCCAGGGCGAACCTTGCTGGGAGGTGAAGCGGTGTGCTCCCACCCCTGTTCCTGTTTAATAGTTCTCTAGTGAGTCATTGAGCTGACGAGCTCGTGGATGAAGCACCCGCATGCCTGTGAGAGGTACCTGACCTGAGAAAGATGTTGGCAGCCTACTCAGCAAACCCCAAATTTGAATGACTGTACTCTCTACTGATGACAGTTAAAGAACCAGAACCACGTGTCTAGAGATCAGCACTATCGGCGCCAACTGTGGCGAAACACTCGAACACTCTTGAAGCAAGTAAGTAACCGAAACTGCATTCACCACAATGCCAGGGGCGAACCTTGCTGGGAGGTGAAGCGGTGTGCTCCCACCCCTGTTCCTGTTTAATAGTAGTCCTGTGAGTCATTGAGCTGATGAGCTTGTGAATGAAGCACCCGCATGCCTGTGAGAGGTACCAGACCTGAGAAAGATGTTGGCAGCCTACTCAGCAAACCCCTAATTTGAAAGACTGTAATCTCTACTGATGATGGTTAAAGAACCAGAAACACGTGTCTAGAGATCAGCACTATCTGCACCAACTGTGGCGAAACACTACAACACTTTTGAAGCAAGCAAGTAACCAAAACTGCAAATCCCACAATGCCAGAGGCGAAAATTGCTGGGAGGTGAAGCGGTGTGCTCCCACCCCTGTTCCTGTTTAATAGTTCTCCCGTGAGTTATTGAGCTCACGAGCTCATGGATGAAGCACCCGCATGCCTGTGAGAGGTACCTGACCTGAGAAAGATGTTGGCAGCCTACATAGCAAACTCCACATTTGAAAGACTGTAATCGTTACTGATGATGGTTAAAGAACCAGAACCACGTGTCTAGAGATCAGCACTATCGGCGTCAACTGCGGCGAAACACTCGAACACTCTTGAAGCAAGAAAGTAACTGAAACTGCATTTACCACAATGCCAGGGGCGAACCTTGCTGGGAGGTGAAGCGGCGTCCTCCCACCCCTGTTTCTGTTTAATATTTCTCCAGTGAGTAATTGAGCTGACGAGCTGGTGGATGAAGCACCCGCATGCCTGTGAGAGGTACCTGACCTGAGAAAGATTTTGGCAGCCTACTCAGCAAACCCCAGATTTCAAAGACTGTAATCTCTACTGATGACGGTTAAAGAACCAGAAACACTTGTCTAGAGATCAGCACTATCTGCGCCAACTGTGGCGAAACACTCGAACACTCTTGAAGCAAGCAAGTAACCAAAACTGCATTTACCACAATGCCAGGGGCGAACCTTGCGGGGAGGTGAAGCGGTGTCCTCCCACCCCTGTTCCTGTTTAATTGTTCTCCCGTGAGTCATTGAGCTGACGAGCTGGTGGATGAAGCACCCGCATGCCTGTGAGAGGTACCTGACCTGAGAAAGATGTTGGCAGCCTACTCAGCAAACCCCAGATTTCAAAGACTGTAATCTCTACTGATGACAGTTAAAGAACCACAAACACGTGTCTAGAGATCAGCACTATCTGCGCCAACTGTGGCGAAACAATCGAACACACTTGAAGCAAGCAAGTAACCAAAACTGCATTTACCACAAAGCCAGGGGCGAACCTTGCTGGGAGGTGAAGCGGTGTGCTCCCAACCCTGTTCCTGTTTAAAAGTACTCTCGTGAGTCATTGAGCTGACGAGCTCGTGGATGAAGCACCCGCATGCCTGTGAGATGTACCAGACCTGAGAAAGATGTTGGCAGCCTACTCAGCAAACTCCAGATTTGAAAGACTGTAATCTCTACTGATGACGGTTAAAGAACCAGAAACACGTGATTAGAGATCAGCACTATCTGCGCCAACTGTGGCGAAACACTTGAAGCAAGCAAGAAACCGAAATTGCATTTACCACATTGCCAGGGGCGAATATTGCTGGGAGGTGAAGCGGTGTGTGCTGCAGATCAGAGCTTATAAATTCTCCCTACATCCACGGATAGAGCAATTCCACAGTCATACGCACATACACTCACCATACGCTGGGGTCCATCACACCGACATTCATTCTAATACTCTATCCACACTGAATATACGTAAGAAATCTAAACAATCTGCATCTAAACTGAGGTCGATGCGACCTAATTGATCAGTCCTGAGTCATGATTTAAACCATAAGAAATACATTTGAAACTCAATAATTGACAAAGAAATAACCACCAGACACTATGATTCAAACAAATGGTTGTTTATCTAAATTAGTTCAAATGAAAGTCAATCAATAGCAAAATCATTATTCTCATAGTTACTTATTCTAGCTAAATGGGTCAGGACAGGTCTCTCAGTAAAGTCTCTCGAGTCACCGTCCTCTCAATCAGCATTGATCCTTTCTCGAGCAGAGGTTCAGGAAGAAATGGCCATAATCACGTCGCTACAGACCCTCTCTAGTCTAGTAATATTTATAGGGAAAGTAACACTTAAAAAGTAACAAACAAACTCTAAACGTCCGTTGAGCCGCTGAGCAGAGCGAGCAGGAAAGGATGTTGACTTGCAACATTTAGAAAAACCTTCGCTCTCGAAAATCACAAAAATAAAAACACGGAAGAAGGAAGCTTGAACAAAAGATGATACATTCATGAATGCTCTTCCTCGGAATCATAGTGAAACCAGCGCAAATTTATCAGAGTTCATTGTGGCTTTTATTCTTCTCCAAGGGCAGCTGGCAGCAAGCCTGGAGCTGCTGTCCTCACGGAAACTTTTAATACAGTCAGAGGCCGAGATCGGGTGGCTCCCAACCATGTTCAGCGAGGCCTCTCGTCGTATTCTATTCAATCAAATGCAGGCTGTAAATAGCGGCCATCTTTATTTAGGGCAAAACGGACCATCTTAATTAAAAGAAACACAAAACAACGTTACTACATCGTAATGATTAAACAGTGTTAATTCCCACTAACACCCTTATGTGTATGTAATTACCTAGCCATCTGCAACACAAAGAAGCATTAGAAGCACGTTATTTTAAAGCGCAATCACATTACAAATAGCAATTTAGCCACACATATTTAATTAATTCGCTCACCAATTTAATCCACGTATTAATAAGCAACATAAAGGCATTCCCACGTGTAATTCTTTCATTAGTAATGTTGATTAGTCAGGGAACTTAAACAAAATTAATAATTTAGCAATCAATTATCAGTAATTTTAATCATGACATATAACATAAACTGGAGTTTAAATCTCAATAAATTTTCAATAGAAAACTCTGCTCCAGCAATCCCCCCTTTGGTGATATATTATCACCACAAAACCAACCCAAAAAAAAATGTAGTCCCATTTTTAGGAGAAATTGAAATGTCTTTTTATGACACTACACACCAGACTCTCTTTCATCATTCCTCTTCGATTCCAAGTAAACACTCTCCCTTAATTTTTCTAATTCTATTTCTTGTGGGTCTCTCTTTGACCTCTTTTGTTTCTTTTCAATATTTTCTCTCATTAACTTCTTTTTCCCTCCCCTGTTTTTACAACACAAACACCCTAATCTAAGAATCAATAAAGCAACAATCACACATGTCAAAGGAAACAATATCCTACCAAAAATGGTACTACCTATCTTAGCAATAAAACTCTTACCAGCAATCATTTTATTAGCCATTCTAGTCCAGATACTTTCAGCTTCCAGTGGTACTAAATCTTCATGCAAATCAGTAATATTTCTGATATAAACCTTTAGATCTCTGCTTTCATCAGGAATGTAAGTGCAACAATGTTGAACTTTCAGCATTCCACAGACTCCACCCTCTTTGGCCAATAGAATATCAAGGGCAAGTCGATTTTGCATAGACATGGCGCGTAAGGCAACCATCTCCGTATTCACCAAAAGAAACCCTCCAGCGGTGCTTGTCGATAAGTGATCCACCACTGTTGACAGTTTCCGAATTCCATATGCATTTAATGAAATTCCCACTGCTGGTATCAAAGCTCCAAAAATATCTCCTACAATTTCCGACCAAGTTTCTCTCTTAAAGCGTGTTAGTAGATTAATCTGTTCTACATCTTCTATCTTATCTATATGAGAAATCTTTGGAAAGACCAGGCCAACATAACATGTGCCATACCAATGGTCAGGCAACCTGTAATAATCCCTGTTCCCACAAATAAAATACACTCCCGGGAAAACCGGATCTTTTCCTCCTTTAAATCCCCATCCCGTTGCAATGAAGTATGTATCATGGCACTCACTAGCCCCAACAAAATATGTATCATATTGGGATTTTCTTCTGGTAATACATAGTTTACCCTTCTGTGGTGCATCTAAAGCCAAAGTTGGACTGGCCCCTTCCTTTAACTTCTTTCCCATCTCAATGTCCCACACTGTTTCACTCAATTTATATTCTCCTGCCTTTTCATGCATGCTCACCCTCCTTTTCTCTACCATGTCTAGGAAAGCTTTTTCTTCTTCTTTCAAACTGCAAGTTAAATTGTTTCTAAAAATGTAATCTAATGTTAATTCTTCTGTTTCAATAAAAATCTCACCTAAAAAGTTAGCTTCTTTTGCAGGATTTAATCTCTTATTCATAGGCAATTGCCCAAAAATGTTATTTTTATTAGACATCTCATAATGTATTTTCCCTAGTAAATAAAAAATACTAATTAACACACTACAAGAAATCCCATACGTAGCTGGAAGATGGTGATAAGTAACTCCCTCTGAAACAGATGCAGGCAATTGCATACAGACGTAGCAATCCCTTACTTCCATTGTCTTTACGTATTCATACAACAACTTTGAAAAAACATTGCTAGAAAAATCATTAATTGACCTATCTTTGTGCAGATATATATTACTAATCCTAGTTGGCACTACTTTTTGTGAACTCTTCCCTATATTAGTCATATATATTCTCAGTATGTGTTTCAAAAGTATCTACTGTAACTCTAAAAGTGACTAATAAAGCAAGTACACTCCATAGTAGCATTAATAAACCTGTACAGCAGCAGCACATTCTACACCATCTTTTCAAGAAGGCACATCTACTTTGATTATTTTTGGTGTTAGCCATCTTATGACTTTGACCGTGTCTTTTGACTTAGCCTCTACTACTCCACTACCAAACACTGGATTATTTCAATCTGTTAATTTTCAGCACTTTCTTCACTCTTTCCAAGTGACTCTTTTAGTTCACTCAGTTTGGATTTTCATCACTTTTTACTTCTTCTTCTGCAACATCAAATTGTATCAGATCTTCAATATCCTGAGCATCCGACTCTTCTCCAATGTCAGTCAAGATAACTTTCAGGATTTCAACGTTTTTCTCCTCCTCAACCACTCTCCGTAAGGTCCCCTCTGGATTTCCTTGACTCTCTGCCTCTTCTTCTTCTCCTTCAGGCAGTGCCACATACGTCCATTCCGGTGACCTATACTTCTGGTTGGGCTTTCTGATTCTCTTGATCTCCTCTGGTTCTTTTGATTTCTTTTGTTCTTCTTCTTTCGCTTGATTTTGACTCGACACTTCGTTTACTTGGTCAGCTTTTGATGGGTTCACTCGTGTCAGTCGATACCTCAGCCTCTTTATCTTATTGGGCCAAAGATCTCCTTTTACACTTCTCTTCTGTTTTACTTCTTTATTATTTCTTTCTCCGATCCAAGTTCTCTTTCTCAGAACTCGACCCTCTGGTTTCTCATTCTCACTCTCATCCGATTCTGTTTCATTTGCCTCTGATTCATCAACAATTCTCTTTTGCTCCACAGACTTCTTCCTTTCCACTGTTTGAGATTTCCCTACTACTGTCCCTCCTCGGGTCTCCGACGCGCAATCTTCTTGCTGTCTATTTGTCCCTTTACCTAGCTTATCAGGAATGATCCCTACACCTCCTCGGGGGTCTTCCGCAACCTGTCCCTCTCTATCTTCTTCTGACCCTACTCCTTCAGAAATAATCTCAAGTGGATTATTAATCTCTTCATCTGGTTCAGGTGTAGTCTCTGTGGAACTGTTTTCTTCACCTCTTTCCTTTTCACCGCTTGTGCCTCAGGCACTTTTACAGAATCTGAAACTTTTCCTGAAACTTTCAATGTTTCTCTTGAAGCTCTTGAAACTTCCTCTGGTAAGGAAAAAGAATCACCTGATTCTCTTACTCCTTTCTCCCTTTCAGGATTCTTTTCTCTTCTCACTGTTTCAGTGTCTTCATCATCACTGGAATCTGATTCTTCAAAATACTCTTTTCCAGTCCCGTCTTTTGGATTTGGAACTCTCAGAGTATGACTTGCATGAACCCAGTTCTTCACACCAGCACACTTTACAGCAGTTGTTGTGGTCAGAATGACTTGTCTTGGCCTTCCCCACCTTGCAACCAAGCAATTTCTTCTTCTGTGCACTTTTATTCTCACCCAGTCCCCTGGACTCAGATCATGGGCTTGCTTCTTTTCAAGTGTGGTGGCGTCTCCTCCAACCTGGTGAAACACAGAATGAACTGCGTCAGCCAGGCCTTTACAGTAATCCAAAACCATGTCATCAGTTATTGTCATCCATTTGTTGACAGGCACGAATGCATGTCTCATTGCTCGTCCCATCAAAATTTCATGTGGACTCAAACCTGTAGTTCTGTCTGGAGTAGATCTAATAGTCATTAGCACTAGAGGCAGGACATCAGGCCATTTCATTCCAGTGGCTAAACACATCTTACCAATTCTGTTTTTGATTGTGCCGTTCATCTGCTCAACAACACCAGAAGCCTCTGGCCTGTATGCACAATGTAGTTTCTGCTGTATGCTCAATGCTTCACAAATTAAACCCATGAGCTCATTGTAGAAGTGTCCCCCTCTGTCTGATTCAATTGTCACTGGGAACCCGTACCTAGGAATCAACTCTCTTAGCAGCAACTTTGCCACTGTTATTCCATCATTTCTCCTAGTCGGATAGGCTTCTACCCATCTTGAGAACAAACAGACTACCACTAGAACATACCTCAATCTATTGACTTGGGGCATTTCAATGAAATCTATTTGCATTCTGGTAAAAGGACCTCCTTCTCTGCCTATTTTTCCTAGGCTCACCACTGTCTTCTTTCCAGTATTGAACTGCTGACAAATCAAACATCTCTGACAGATGCTCTCTGCAATCAGCCTGAACTTTGCATTGTACCAGGTTTGTTTAAAGGACCTAATCATAGCGTCCCTCCCCAGATGTCCCTGGCCATGAGACATTCTTGCCATTGTTGACAACATGCTATTCGGCATAACTGGTCTTCCATCTCTATAGATCCAAACATGATCTTTCTCTCTTGGAGCACAACCTGCTTTGATCCAATCCCTCATTTCCTCATCTCCTGCTTCATCCTGCAACTGTTTCACCTCATCCCATGTTTCCAGGACATTAGTAAACATCACAGAACAAAAAGACATTTCTCTCTCTCGTCCCCTGTTAATTGAATTATCATTCTTTGCACAATACTGTGCTATGTCATTTGCGAAGCGATTACCAAGGGTAACAAAATCATCTCCTTGTCCATGAGCAGCACATTTAACAACCGCTAGTTCTTTAGGCAGCTGTATCGCCTCAAGCAACTTCCCAATCACTTCAGCATTCTTTATAGGAGTCCCACTCAACGTCAAGAAACCTCTCTGTAGCCAAAGTTGGCCAAAATCATGTACCACTCCAAATCCATACTGACTATCAGTCATCACAGTCACTCTCAAATTTTTCCCAATCTTGCAAGCTTTTGTCAATGCCACCAATTCAGCCACTTGAGCAGACCTCACTCCTTTCAAAGACGAAGCTTCCATTACTTCTGAAACTTTGCACACCGCATATACTGCACTCAACACACCCTCATCAGTTCTCAGACATGATCCATCCACAAACAACACATGATCACTCTCCGGCAGTGGCAGATCTCTAATGTCTGGTCTCGGTTTCGTACAGTAATCAAGAACATCCAAACAATCATGATCAACATCATCTCCCACACTCACATTTTCAGCATCGGGCAACAATGTCGCTGGATTCACATTTACACATCTCTCAAGAGTCACATTTGATGCTCCCAGAATGATTTTTTCATATTTAGTCAGCCGACTATGTGACATATATTGAGTTCTGCTTCTGGTCAAAAGAATTGCCACATCATGAGGTACGAATACCCTTGCAGGATATCCCATTATTATACCCTCACTCTGTTCCAAGCTTCTGCATGTAGCAGCTACTGCTTTCAGGCAACCTGGCAAACCCACAGCTACGGGGTCAAGTGTTGATGAGAAGTACGCAATAGGCCTCCTCAGTTGTCCATGTTTCTGGATTAACACTGAAAGTGCACATCCGTTTCTCTCACTGCAGTACAACTCAAACTCCTTTTCATAGTCTGGCATTCCCAAAGCAGGAGCTTCACACATTCTGCTCTTTAACTCCTCAAATGCTGCCATTTGTTCTGCATTTAGTTCCAATGGGTCTCTCACCTCACTTTTGGTCAATTTAATCAGTGGCTTTGCTATCAGGGAGAAATTACTTCTCCACTGACGACAATAACCCACCATCCCCAGAAACATCCTCACTTCTCTCTGGGTCATTGGGGCTCTCATTCCTCTGATAATTTTGATCCTGTCATCAGTCACTTTTCTCAGACCCTTTTCAATATTGTGTCCAAGATAATGTACTTCTTTCTTGCAAAACTGCAACTTGGCTGGAGATACCTTTAACCCTCCATCTGCCAGATGATTCAGTAAAGCTATGGTATCTACTTCACAAGCTTCACGTGTCTTTGATGCCACAAGTAGGTCATCGATATATTGTACTAGTACTGAGCTCTCAGGCATGATCAAACTCTCCAAAGACCTTTTCAACAACTGATTGAATATTGAAGCACTCTCTGTATACCCCTGTGGGATACGGCACCATTCTAAAATACGCTGTCCAAACCGAAATGCAAAAATCCGCTGGCTATCATGATGCAATGGAATTGAAAAGAAAGCATGACACAAATCAATTACCGTGTACCATTCAGCATCATGAGGAATCTGATACAAAATCACTGATGGATTTGGCACAATGGGACAACATGCTACCACAATCTTGTTAATCTTTCTCAAATCTTGTACAATCCTGAAATTACCATTAGGTTTCTTCAGCCCCATTATCGATGAATTACACGGGCTACTCAGTAACTCTCTCAAAACACCTTGCTGAATCATCAGGTCTATTATAGGTGTTATTCCCACAATTATCTCTGGTGTCAACCTGTACTGTGGGATATTAGGATATGTGATTCCCTCTTTCGCTGAAATCTTCACTGGATCTACATTATTCATTAGTCCCACATCTTCTCCAGTAAAATCCCAAACTGCTGTTTTTACTGTGTGTCTCAACTCTTGAGGCACATCATCTGGGTTAAACACAGCATATGTTCCAATAATCTCACTCTCTCTATTATCTAGAGTCATCCTGTACAAAACATCCTCATCTGGCGTCTCAAAAGCTATTCCATCCGGAGTACAAAAAATTGTACAATTCATCTTACATAATAAGTCCCTACCCAACAAGTTCACTGGACTAGTGTCGCAGACTACAAATCTGTGCATATCTGAAAATTTCCCTATTCTTACCTTTACTGGTTCAGTAAGACGAGTCTTAATCTGTGTATTAGCTACACCAACCACTTGGATTGCTTCGTCTGAGAGAGGAAGATTTCTTATATCTGCTGACCTGACAGTTGATCTTGTTGCTCCTGTGTCTACCAAAAAAGTAACACTCTCCCCATTTATTTTCCCAACTACAAATGGTCCTGCCTGGTCTATTTCTAGAGTTGCACCAAGAATGCACTCTTCCTCCTCTCTTCAGCACCGTCAATAGTCCCCTTCAGACTCACTCCTCTCATTCTTTAACCAGTATTGCTGTACTGGGTTAGTACGTCTCGGTTTGTTTACCTGCTCATCATTGTAGAATCCTGAGTCCTGGTTATACTTTTGGGACCCTCTATTCTGCGGCAAAGGCGGCTTTGGCTCTTGACTCTGCTGTCTGACAATCTTCTGCTGCTGCTGATGATGATTACACCCCTCGTTCTGCACCTGTTGATTCAATGATTTATTCTCATTACTCACTAATGGTGGATTCGTACACTCGGATCTCCAGTGCCCCAATTGTCCACAGTTGTGACATGGGAACTTCTTTTTAGCCTCTTCTAAGTTCCCCTTTCCTTTTCCTGTGCCATATCTGGGCCTATTTCCTGGATTATTTACTTGTTCCACCAGCTGTGCTTCTTGCCTTTCTGCAACTTTCACCTGTGCCCGCATTGCTTTCTCCTTTAGCTTTCTCTGTTTTGCCTCAATCTCATCACTGAAGTATTTCGCGTGTCTCAAGATTTCATCAATCTTTTTACTCTGCCAGTCGACTGTATGCTCACGTATCATTTCACTGATCTCAGGTCTCAAGCCATATACAAATCTGTATACAAAATGACTCAAATCCTTATCACCCAGGTGTTCATCTCCACTGAACTGTTTAAAAGCCAGCATTAACCTTTCATAAAAGGCATGAACTGATTCTTTTGCTTCCTGATGTGTCCGATCTATCTTAACCCAATCTGTCTCTTTAGGGGGTACCTTATTCTTCAGGAACACTATTACCTGTTCATATTTCCTCATGACCTCCGGGTCTGGTGCTCCTGTCTTTTGATCCCTTGGGTATTCCTTAGTAGGCCAATCTACAACTATTTTACACTCTGTCCACAAGTCTGCTGGAACAATTATATCAAACAGACTATTCAGGTCAATCCACAGCACCTTTGACAATTTCACAAACCTATCTACCTGCCTATACCACTCGACGGGCTTTTCTCTCAATTAGGGAAATCATTCGTAAATGATAAAATATCCTGTCTAGTCCATGGAACATGTACATATCCTCCTCCAGGAATCTCTCCAGGATAAGCATCCACTGTTTTTTCTTTTTCTCTCATGGGAAATGCTGAATAAGTCCTGTCCACTGAATCTTCCCTTTTCTTGTACCACCTATCCTTCCACTTTTCCACATCACCCCATTTTCGCAATAAGGAAATCATTTCCTTAATCTGCCCTGTTCTGCCAACACCATTTAGATTCTCAATATCCTTGTCTGTAAAGTCCACCCTGTAAGGTTTCTGCAAAGCTTTTATTTTATCCATATCAACTCCCAGTTCACTCGCTATTCCTCTCAACCTGTCATGTGTACTTTTAGCCCTCCAGGTAATACTCTTGCACATGAATAACAACTCTCCATCATAACGATTTTTCAACATTTCTGTAGGAATTGTTCCCGCTATGAGTTCCTCCAGTTCTATACGTAACCTGGCTACATCAATTGCCTGTGAATCTTTATCCTTCTTTTGGACAACTTTCAACCAGTCATTCAAATCCTCAGCCGTTATTTCTGTAGACCTTTTCACTATACTCGCTATACCTCTGTGGTTCCAAAATCGATCCTCCCAAACAACCAGTATTCAATCCTGAATTAGGCTGTACATTTAACTCTCCACCACATGTGTCATGTCTCAACCGCCTCAAATGATTCTCTTCCATCCTTATTCCCGACTCTCCCGAAGAATCAACCAAACCATTTCCTACGTAAGGAACCGTCAAACCATTTTCACCCATTCTTTGTTTATCAAAAATAGGCATAACCGGACCTATGGTTACAGGCACTGTAACAGCTTCTAGATTCTTTGTTAGCTCTCTAATTTTCTCAGTCAACTCAGATGTCGTTCTGGCTTATTCTCTTGTTTGCTCATTCCCAATTTGATTCTCGCTCTCTCGCTCTCTCTCTCTCTCTCTTTCCGTCAAAGAGCTACCACTTTTCAAATCAGGTGTCGCGATTTCTGTTTTAACAATTTGCAAAGTATCTCTTATAGGAGTAGTAACTGGCGTTCTCTCTTCTGGTTCTGGTCTATATGGAGGTGGTCTCTTGTAAATCATGTCATCCAAGACCTCATCCTCATAATCATTAGCTCCATACCTTCTTAATTCTGCATCTGGCACTTTTTCTGCACCTTTCCTCCCTACTGCTTCCTCAACAGTTCTTATGGGATATAGACCCTCTGACATACTAGCATCTCGCCACCTTCTCATTCGATCATGATGAGTTTCACGATCATATTTCCTCCCAAAAATATACCTATAATTGCCTCCACTCCTCTGCTTTTCTCGCTCATGCACTTCATCTTCCCATTCCACTAACGCCTCAAACTGTGTCGGCCTTGGTCTAGGCTCTAGACACATCATCTTCTCCCGTAAATTTCTCAACACGGCCAGATTAAATGAACCATGTTCCGGGAATGCTAAAACACCATCTGCTTTAGTATACTTAGCCCAATTGTCTAACCATATACAGGTATGATACCCATATTTCGCAACCATGAAGGATGCAGGTGTTCTTGTTGGAGGTAATAGTTCACCTTCTCTAGTTATAATATCCTTATCCTTGTCGAACCACCTTTTAATTTTACCGAACAAGGATTTCTTCTTCTTTTCCTCCGTTTGGTAATACATTTCAGCGTTTACCACAACTCTCTAGTCCCTTCTGCAACTGTACGATCTTTTGTCCAATAACAGCGCGACTCACACTAACGCACCAATCCTGGAGCGTCTACGTCACCCTGTACACCTTCCAATCCCTGCGCGGCTCACACCAACGCACGAATCACAGCGCAAGCACTGTTTCAACCCACTGTCCAATCACAGCGCGGTCTATCTGACGTCAGTAGTCGCTGACTGCAGCTTCTACTCCTGTCTCCTGTCTTTCGTCTACCCCTCCTTTACAAAGCCTTCTCGGTAGACTTCGTCTCAGATTCTACAAATCTATTAGTTACAACATATAAACATCTCCATTGTCTGCTTCGCTAACCACAGAATAGTAAAGAAAAGTATTTTTCACAAGAATCCCGCTTCTCTCTAGAACAGCGCTTACCTCTGCTCCACTACGGAATTATTACTTTCGTTGACACAGTAGCACATCCCTCTACTCTGCCCTTCTAACATGCATTCATTAACTGTTTTCTCTCGGAATGCTCCTAAGAGTTTCACAATCAACTAAATGCTCATACATTCACGCACTTTCACACCAGAAAATGTAGTACATCCACACAGAATCCTGCCTTTCCCGAGAACAGCGAACAGTCTGTTCCACTACAGAATTATAACACACGTTAACCAAGCAGCGCTTATCTCTGCCCAGTCCTTCAAACAAGCTCAGAGAATACCTATTACCTCTCCAGTGATAAGCTTTAACGGCAAACCTTACGGGTCCCTGGGACTTAAGACCAGAGTTTCACAGATAACCTTCGCTACCATACACACTCCTTTTATACTGAAAATATATCCCTAATAGTAACACACGACGATGTCACTGATTCCGAACCCAGACAATGCGACGCGCAACTTCAATTGTCACACGCTTCCGAGAGCAGAACACACTTCCCTCTGCCCTACTACGGAACCGTCACCAGCTCCCTACGTTCCAGAAGCCGTACACACTACATAAAACTCAATACGACGCCTTCAACAGATAGTGTTAATACATATAACAACATCAATCAATAAACCAATGAATCCAAAAGCCTATGTACAAACAATCTATCAGATCAAGACAATAATCAAAACCATACTACTGCTACCAGGAAACTACTGCAGATCAGAGCTTATAAATTCTCCCTACATCCACGGATAGAGCAATTCCACAGTCATACGCACATACACTCACCATACGCTGGGGCTCATCACACCGACATTCATTCTAATACTCTATCCACACTGAATATACGAGAGAAATCCAAACAATCTGCATCTAAACTGAGGTCGATGTGACCTAATTGATCAGTCCTGAGTCATGATTTAAACCATAAGAAATACATTTGAAACTCAATAATTGACAAAGAAATAACCATAGTGGGAGTTAATATGGATGAAATTAATTCTTTGCAGAAACCTTACAGGGTGGACTTTACAGACAAGGATATTGAGAATCTAAATGGTGTTGGCAGAACAGGGCAGATTAAGGAAATGATTTCCTTATTGCGAAAATAAGATCTTCTTCTCCTCCTTTAAATCCCCATCCCGTTGCAATGAAGTATGTATCATGGCACTCACTAGCCCCAACAAATATCATATGTATCATATTGGGATTTTCTTCTGGTAATACATAGTTTACCCTTCTGTGGTGCATCTAAAGCCAAAGTTGGACTGGCCCCTTCCTTCAACTTCTTTCCCATCTCAATGTCCCACACTGTTTCACTCAATTTATATTGAAGTTCCTATTCTAGCTAAATGGGTCAGGACAGGTCTCTCAGTAAAGTCTCTCGAGTCACCGTCCTCTCAATCAGCATCGATCCTTTCTCGAGCATAGGTTCAGGAAGAAATGGCCATAATCACGTCGCTACAGACCCTCTCTAGTCTAGTAATATTTATAGGGAAAGTAACACTTAAAAAGTAACAAACAAACTCTAAACGTCCGTTGAGCCGCTGAGCAGAGCGAGCAGGAAAGGATGTTGACTTGCAACATTTAGAAAAACCTTCACTCTGGAAAATCACAAAAATAAAAACACAGAAGAAGGAAGCTTGAACAAAAGATGATACATTCATGAATGCTCTTCCTCGGAATCATAGTGAAACCAGCGCAAGTTTATCAGAGTTCATTGTGGCTTTTATTCTTCTCCAAGGGCAGCTGGCAGCAAGCCTGGAGCTGCTGTCCTCACGGAAACTTTTAATACAGTCAGAGGCTGAGATCGGGTGGCTCCCAACCATGTTCAGCGAGGCCTCTCATCGTATTCTATTCAATCAAATGCAGGCTGTAAATAGCGGCCATCTTTATTTAGGCCAAAACGGACCATCTTAATTAAAAGAAACACAAAACAACGTTACTACATCGTAATGATTAAACAGTGTTAATTCCCACTAACACCCTCATGTGTATGTAATTACCTAGCCATCTGCAACACAAAGAAGCATTAGAAGCACGTTATTTTAAAGCGCAATCACATTACAAATAGCACTTTAGCCACACATATTTAAATAATTCGTTCACCAATTTAATCCCCGTATTAATAAGCAACATAAAGGCATTCCTACGTGTAATTCTTTCATTAGTAATGTTGATTAGTCAGAGAACTTAAACAAAATTAATAATTTAGCAATTAATTATCAGTAATTTTAATCATGACATATAACATAAACTGGAGTTTAAATCTCAATAAATGTTCAATAGAAAACTCTGCTCCAGCATGTGCTCCCACCCCTGTTCCTGTTTAATAGTTCTCCTGTGAATCATTGAGCTGACGAGCTCGTGGATGAAGCACCCGCATGCCTGTGAGAGGTACCTGACCTGAGAAAGATGTTGGCAGCCTACTTAGAAAACTTCACATTTGAAAGACTGTAATCTCTACTGATGACGGTTAAAGAACCAGAACCACGTGTCTAGAGATCAGCACTATCGGCGCCAACTGTGGCGAAACACTCGTACACTCTTGAAGCAAGCAAGTAACTGAAACTGCATTTACCACAACGCCGGGGGCGAACCTTGCTGGGAGGTGAAGCATTGTGCTCCCACCCCTGTTCCTGTTTAATAGTACTCCCATGAGTCATTGAGCTGACAAGCTCAATGACTCATGGGACTCATGGGACTCATGGATGAAGCACCCGCATGCCTGTGAGAGGTACCTGACCAGAGAAAGATGTTGGCAGCCTACTCAGCAAACCCCACATTTGAAAGACTGTAATCGTTACTGATGATGGTTAAAGAACCAGAACCACGTATCTAGAGATCAGCACTATCGGCGTCAACTGCGGCGAAACACTCGAACACTCTTGAAGCAAGTAAGTAACTGAAAATGCATTTACCACAATGCCAGGGGCGAACCTTGCTGGGAGGTGAAGCGGCGTCCTCCCACCCCTGTTTCTGTTTAATATTTCTCCAGTGAGTAATTGAGCTGACGAGCTCGTGGATGAAGCACCCGCATACCTGTGAGAGGTACCTGACCTGAGAAAGATGTTGGCAGCCTACTTAGCAAACTCCACATTTGAAAGACTGTAATCTCTACTGATGACGGTTAAAGAACCAGAACCACGTGTCTAGAGATCAGCACTATTGGGGCCAGCTGTGGCGAAACACTTGAACGTTCTTGAAGCAAGCAAGTAACTGAAACTGCATTTACCACAATGCCAGGGGAGAACCTTGCTGGGTGGTGAAGCGTTGTGGTCCCACCCCTGTTCCTATTGAATAGTACTCCCATGAGTCATTGAGCTGACGAGCTGGTGGATGAAGCACCCGCATGCCTGTGAGAGGTACCTGACCTGAGAAAGATTTTGGCAGCCTACTCAGCAAACCCCAGATTTCAAAGACTGTAATCTCTACTGATGACGGTTAAAGAACCAGAAACACTTGTCTAGAGATCAGCACTATCTGTGCCAACTGTGGCGAAACACTCGAACACTCTTGAAGCATGCCAGTAACCAAAACAGCATTTACCACAATGCCAGGGGTGAACCTTGCGGGGAGGTGAAGCGGTGTCCTCCCACCCCTGTTCCTGTTTAATTGTTCTCCCGTGAGTCATTGAGCTGACGAGCTGATGGATGAAGCACCCGCATGCCTGTGAGAGGTACCTGACCTGAGAAAGATGCTGGCAGCCTACTCAGCAAACCCCAGATTTCAAAGACTGTAATCTCTACTGATGACGGTTAAAGAACCACAAACACGTGTCTAGAGATCAGCACTATCTGCGCCAACTGTGGCGAAACAATCAAACACACTTGAAGCAAGCAAGTAACCGAAACTGCATTTACCACAAAGCCAGGGGCGAACCTTGCTGGGAGGTGAAGCGTTGTGCTCTCAACCCTGTTCCTGTTTAAAAGTACTCTTGTGAGTCATTGAGCTGACGAGCTCGTGGATGAAGCACCCGCATGCCTGTGAGATGTACCAGACCTGAGAAAGATGTTGGCAGCCTACTCAGCAAACCCCAGATTTGAAAGACTGTAATCTCTACTGATGATGTTTAAAGAACCAGAAACACGTGATTAGAGATCAGCACTATCTGCGCCAACTGTGGCGAAACACTCAAACACTCTTGAAGCAAGCAAGAAACCGAAACTGCATTTACCACATTGCCAGGGGCGAATATTGCTGGGAGGTGAAGCGGTGTGCTCCCACCCCTGTTCCTGTTTAATAGTTCTCCTGTGAATCATTGAGCTGACGAGCTCGTGGATGAAGCACCCGCATGCCTGTGAGAGGTTCCTGACCTGAGAAAGATGTTGGCAGCCTACTTAGAAAACTTCACATTTGAAAGACTGTAATCTCTACTGATGACGGTTAAAGAACCAGAACCACGTGTCTAGAGATCAGCACTATCGGCGCCAACTGTGGCGAAACACGCGTACACTCTTGAAGCAAGCATATAACTGAAACTGCATTTACCACAATGCCAGGGGCGAACCTTGCTGGGAGGTGAAGCATTGTGCTCCCACCCCTGTTCCTGTTTAATAGTACTCCCATGAGTCATTGAGCTGACAAGCTCGTGGATGAAGCACCCGCATGCCTGTGAGAGGTACCTGACCAGAGAAAGATGTTGGCAGCCTACTCAGCAAACCCCACATTTGAAAGACTGTAATCTCTACCTATGACAGTTAAAGAACCAGAACCACGTGTCTAGAGATCAGCACTATCTGCGCCAAATGTCGCGAAACACTCGAACACTCTTGAAGCAAGCAAGTAACTGAAACTGCATTAATCACAATGCCAGGGGCGAACCTTGCTGGTAGGTGAAGCGGTGTGCTCCCACCCCTGTTCCTGTTTAATAGTACTCCCATGAGTCATTGAGCTGACGAGCTCATGGATGAAGCACCTGCATGCCTGTGAGAGGTACCTGACCTGAGAAAGATGTTGGCAGCCTACTCAGCAAACTCCAAATTTTAAAGACTGTAATCTCTACTGATGACGGTTAAAGAACCAGAACCACGTGTCTAGAGATCAGCACTATTGGGGCCATCTGTGGCGAAACACTTGAACGTTCTTGAAGCAAGCAAGTAACTGAAACTGCATTTACCACAATGCCAGGGGAGAACCTTGCTGGGTGGTGAAGCGTTATGGTCCCACCCCTGTTCCTATTGAATAGTACTCCCATGAGTCATTGAGCTGACGAGCTGGTGGATGAAGCACCCGCATGCCTGTGAGAGGTACCTGACCTGAGAAAGATTTTGGCAGCCTACTCAGCAAACCCCAGATTTCAAAGACTGTAATCTCTACTGATGACGGTTAAAGAACCAGAAACACTTGTCTAGAGATCAGCACTATCTGTGCCAACTGTGGCGAAACACTCGAACACTCTTGAAGCATGCCAGTAACCAAAACAGCATTTACCACAATGCCAGGGGTGAACCTTGCGGGGAGGTGAAGCGGTGTCCTCCCACCCCTGTTCCTGTTTAATTGTTCTCCCGTGAGTCATTGAGCTGACGAGCTGATGGATGAAGCACCCGCATGCCTGTGAGAGGTACCTGACCTGAGAAAGATGCTGGCAGCCTACTCAGCAAACCCCAGATTTCAAAGACTGTAATCTCTACTGATGACGGTTAAAGAACCACAAACACGTGTCTAGAGATCAGCACTATCTGCGCCAACTGTGGCGAAACAATCAAACACACTTGAAGCAAGCAAGTAACCGAAACTGCATTTACCACAAAGCCAGGGGCGAACCTTGCTGGGAGGTGAAGCGTTGTGCTCTCAACCCTGTTCCTGTTTAAAAGTACTCTTGTGAGTCATTGAGCTGACGAGCTCGTGGATGAAGCACCCGCATGCCTGTGAGATGTACCAGACCTGAGAAAGATGTTGGCAGCCTACTCAGCAAACCCCAGATTTGAAAGACTGTAATCTCTACTGATGATGTTTAAAGAACCAGAAACACGTGATTAGAGATCAGCACTATCTGCGCCAACTGTGGCGAAACACTCAAACACTCTTGAAGCAAGCAAGAAACCGAAACTGCATTTACCACATTGCCAGGGGCGAATATTGCTGGGAGGTGAAGCGGTGTGCTCCCACCCCTGTTCCTGTTTAATAGTTCTCCTGTGAATCATTGAGCTGACGAGCTCGTGGATGAAGCACCCGCATGCCTGTGAGAGGTTCCTGACCTGAGAAAGATGTTGGCAGCCTACTTAGAAAACTTCACATTTGAAAGACTGTAATCTCTACTGATGACGGTTAAAGAACCAGAACCACGTGTCTAGAGATCAGCACTATCGGCGCCAACTGTGGCGAAACACGCGTACACTCTTGAAGCAAGCATATAACTGAAACTGCATTTACCACAATGCCGGGGGCGAACCTTGCTGGGAGGTGAAGCATTGTGCTCCCACCCCTGTTCCTGTTTAATAGTACTCCCATGAGTCATTGAGCTGACAAGCTCGTGGATGAAGCACCCGCATGCCTGTGAGAGGTACCTGACCAGAGAAAGATGTTGGCAGCCTACTCAGCAAACCCCACATTTGAAAGACTGTAATCTCTACCTATGACAGTTAAAGAACCAGAACCACGTGTCTAGAGATCAGCACTATCTGCGCCAAATGTCGCGAAACACTCGAACACTCTTGAAGCAAGCAAGTAACTGAAACTGCATTAATCACAATGCCAGGGGCGAACCTTGCTGGTAGGTGAAGCGGTGTGCTCCCACCCCTGTTCCTGTTTAATAGTACTCCCATGAGTCATTGAGCTGACGAGCTCATGGATGAAGCACCTGCATGCCTGTGAGAGGTACCTGACCTGAGAAAGATGTTGGCAGCCTACTCAGCAAACTCCAAATTTTAAAGACTGTAATCTCTACTGATGACGGTTAAAGAACCAGAAACACGTGTCTAGAGATCAGCAATATCTGCGCCAATCATGGCGAAACACTCGAACACTCTTGAAGCAAGCAAGTACCCAAAACTGCATTTACCACAATGCCAGGGGCGAACCTTGCTGGGAGGGGAAGCGTTGTGCTCCCACCCCTGTTCCTGTTTAATTGTTCTCCCGTGAGTCATTGAGCTGACGAGCTGGTGGATGAAGCACCCGCATGCCTGTGAGAGGTACCTGACCTGAGAAAGATGTTGGCAGTCTACTCAGCAAACCCCAGATTTCAAAGACTGTAATCTCTACTGATGACGGTTAAAGAACCACAAACACGTGTCTAGAGATCAGCACTATCTGCGCCAACTGTGGCGAAACAATCGAACACATTTGAAGCAAGCAAGTAACCGAAACTGCATTTACCACAAAGCCAGGGGCGAACCTTGCTGGGAGGTGAAGCGGTGTGCTCCCAACCCTGTTCCTGTTTAAAAGTACTCTTGTGAGTCATTGAGCTGACGAGCTCGTGGATGAAGCACCCCCATGCCTGTGAGATGTACCAGACCTGAGAAAGATGTTGGCAGCCTACTCAGCAAACCCCAGATTTGAAAGACTGTAATCTCTACTGATGACGGTTAAAGAACCAGAAACACGTGATAAGAGATCAGCACTATCTGCGCCAACTGTGGCGAAACACTCAAACACTCTTGAAGCAAGCAAGAAACCGAAACTGCATTTATCACATTGCCAGGGGCGAATATTGCTGGGAGGTGAAGCGGTGTGCTCCCACCCCTGTTCCTGTTTAATAGTTCTACTGTGAATCATTGAGCTGACGAGCTCGTGGATGGAGCACCTGCATGCCTGTGAGAGGTACCTGACCTGAGAAAGATGTTGGCAGCCTACTTAGAAAACTTCACATTTGAAAGACTGTCATCTCTACTGATGACGGTTAAAGAACCAGAACCACGTGTCTAGAGATCAGCACTATCTGCGCCAACTGTGGCAAAACACTCGAACACTCTTGAAGCAAGCAAGTAACCGAAACTGCATTTACCACAATGCCAGGGGCGAACCTTGCAGGGAGGTGAAGCGGTGTCCTCCCACCCCTGTTCCTGTTTAATTGTTCTTCCGTGAGTCATTGAGCTGACAAGCTGGTGGATGAAGCACCCGCATGCCTGTGAGAGGTACCTGACCTGAGAAAGATGTTGGCAGCCTACTCAGCAAACCCCAGATTTCAAAGACTGTAATCTCTACTGATGACGGTTAAAGAACCAGAAACACGTGTCTAGAGATAAGCACTGTCTGCGCCAACCGTGGCGAAACACTCAGACACTCTTGAAGGAAGCAAGTAACTGAAACTGCATTTACCACAATTCCAGGGGCGAACCTTGCTGGGAGGTGAAGCGGTGTGCTCCTACCCCTATTCCTGTTTAAAAGTACTTCCGTGAGTCATTGAGCTAACGAACTCGTGGATGAAGCACCCGCATGCCTGTGAGAGGTACATGACCTGAGAAAGATGTTGACAGCCTACTCAGCAGATCCCACATTTGAAAAACTGTAATCTCTACTGATGATAGTTAAAGAACCAGAAACACGTGTCTAGAGATCAGCACTGTCTGCGCCAACTGTGGCGAAACACTCGAACACTCTTAAAGCAAGCAAGTAACTGAAACTGCATTTACCAGAATGCCAGGGTGCGAACCTTGCTGGGAGGTGAAGAGGAGTGCTCCCACCCCTGTTCCTGTTTAATAGTTCTCCAGTGAGTCATTGAGCTGACGAGCTCGTGGATGAAGCACCCGCATCCCTGTATGACGTACCTAACCTGAGAAAGATGTTGGCAGCCTACTCAGCAAACCCCACATTTGAAAGACTGTAATCTCTACTGATGATGGTTAAAGAACCAGAAACACGTGTCTAGAGATCAGCACTATCTGCGCCAACTGTGGAGAAACACTCGAACACTCTTGAAGCAAGTAAGTAACCGAAAATGCATTTACCACACAGCCAGGGGCGAACCTTGCTGGGAGGTGAAGCGGTGTGCTCCCACCCCTGTTCCTGTTTAATAGTAGTTCCGTGAGTCATTGAGCTGATGAGCTTGTGAATGAAGCAGCCGCATGCCTGTCAGAGGTACCAGACCTGAGAAAGATGTTAGCAGCCTACTCAGCAAACCCCTAATTTGAAAGACTGTAATCTCTACTAACGACAGTTAAAGAACCAGAAACACTTGTCTAGAGATTAGCACTATCTGCGCCAACTGTGGCGAAACACTCGAACACTCTTGAAGCAAGCAAGTAACCAAAACTGCATTTACCACAATGCCAGGGGCGAACCTTGCGGGGAGGTGAAGCGGTGTCCTCCCACCCCTGTTCCTGTTTAATTGTTCTCCCGTGAGTCATTGAGCTGACAAGCTGGTGGATGAAGCACCCGCATGCCTGTGAGAGGTACCTGACCTGAGAAAGATGTTGGCATCCTACTCAGCAAACCCCAGATTTGAAAGACTGTAATCTCTACTGATGACGGTTAAAGAACCACAAACACGTGTCTAGAGATCAGCACTATCTGCGCCAACTGTGGCGAAACAATCGAACACACTTGAAGCAAGCAAGTAACCGAAACTGCATTTACCACAAAGCCAGAGCGAACCTTGCTGGGAGGTGAAGCGGTGTGCTCCCACCCCTGTCCTGTTTAATAGTACTCTCGTGAGTCATTGAGCTGACGAGCTCGTGGATGAAGCACCCGCATGCCTGTGAGAGGTACCAGACCTGAGAAAGATGTTGGCAGCCTACTCAGCAAACCCCAGATTTAAAAGACTGTAATCTCTACTGATGACGGTTAAAGAACCAGAAACACGTGATTAGAAATCAGCACTATCTGCGCCAACTGTGGCGAAACACTCAAACACTCTTGAAGCAAGCAAGAAACCCAAATTGCATTTACCACATTGCCAGGGGCGAATATTGCTGGAAGGTGAAGCGATGTGCTCCCACCCCTGTTCCTGTTTAATAGTTCTCCCGTGAATCATTGAGCTGACGAGCTCGTGGATGAACCACCCGCATGCCTATGAGAGGTACCTGACCTGAGAAAGATGTTGGCAGCCTAATTAGAAAACTTCACATTTGAAAGACTGTAATCGCTACTGATGACGGTTAAAGGACCAGAACCACGTGTCTAGAGATCAGCACTATCGGCGCCAACTGTGGCGAAACACTCGAACACTCTTGAAGCAAGCAAGTAACTGAAACTGCATTTACCACAATGCCAGGGGCGAACCTTGCTGGGAGGTGAATCATTGTGCTCCCACCCCTGTTCCTGTTTAATAGTACTCCCATGAGTCATTGAGCTGACAAGCTCGTGGATGAAGCACCCGCATGCCTGTGAGAGGTACCTGAACAGAGAAAGATGTTGGCAGCCTCCTCAGCAAAACCCACATTTGAAAGACTGTAATCTCTACCTAAGACAGTTAAAGAACCAGAACCACGTGTCTAGAGATCAGCACTATCTGCGCCAACTGTGGCGAAACACTCGAACACTCTTGAAGCAAGCAAGTAACTGAAACTGCATTTACCACAATGCCAGGGGCGAACCTTGCTGGGAGGTGAAGCATTGTGCTCCCACCCCTGTTCCTGTTTAATAGTACTCCCATGAGTCATTGAGCTGACAAGCTCGTGGATGAAGCACCCGCATGCCTGTGAGAGGTACCTGACCAGAGAAAGATGTTGGCAGCCTCCTCAGCAAACCCCACATTTGAAAGACTGTAATCTCTACCTATGACAGTTAAAGAACCAGAACCACGTGTCTAGAGATCAGCACTATCTGCGCCAACTGTGGCGAAACACTCGAACACTCTTGAAGCAAGCAAGTAACCAAAACTGCATTTACCACAATGCCTGGGGCGAACCTTGCGGGGAGGTGAAGCGGTGTCCTCCCACCCCTGTTCCTGTTTAATTGTTCTCCCGTGAGTCATTGAGCTGACAAGCTGGTGGAAGAAGCACCCGCATGCCTGTGAGAGGTACCTGACCTGAGAAAGTTGTTGGTAGCCTACTCAGCAAACCCCAGATTTCAAAGACTGTAATCTCTACTGATTACGGTTAAAGAACCACAAACACGTGTCTGGAGATCAGCTCTATCTGCGCCAACTGTGGCGAAACAGTCGAACCCACTTAAAGCAATCAAGTAACCGAAACTGCATTTACCACAAAGCCAGGGGCGAACCTTGCTTGTAGGTGAAGCGGTGTGCTCCCACCCCTGTTCCTGTTTAATAGTACTTCCATTAGTCATTGAGCTGACGAGCTCATGGATGAAGCACCTGCATGCCTGTGAGAGGTACCTGACCTGAGAAAGATGTTGGCAGCCTACTCAGCAAACTCCAAATTTTAAAGACTGGAATCTCTACTGATGACGGTTAAAGAACCAGAAACACGTGTCTAGAGATAAGCACTGTCTGCGCCAACCGTGGCGAAACACTCAGACACTCTTGAAGGAAGCAAGTAACTGAAACTGCATTTACCACAATTCCAGGGGCGAACCTTGCTGGGAGGTGAAGCGGTGTGCTCCTACCCCTATTCCTGTTTAAAAGTACTTCCGTGAGTCATTGAGCTAACGAACTCGTGGATGAAGCACCCGCATGCCTGTGAGAGGTACATGACCTGAGAAAGATGTTGACAGCCTACTCAGCAGATCCCACATTTGAAAAACTGTAATCTCTACTGATGATAGTTAAAGAACCAGAAACACGTGTCTAGAGATCAGCACTGTCTGCGCCAACTGTGGCGAAACACTCGAACACTCTTAAAGCAAGCAAGTAACTGAAACTGCATTTACCAGAATGCCAGGGTGCGAACCTTGCTGGGAGGTGAAGAGGAGTGCTCCCACCCCTGTTCCTGTTTAATAGTTCTCCAGTGAGTCATTGAGCTGACGAGCTCGTGGATGAAGCACCCGCATTCCTGTATGACATACCTAACCTGAGAAAGATGTTGGCAGCCTACTCAGCAAACCCCACATTTGAAAGACTGTAATCTCTACTGATGATGGTTAAAGAACCAGAAACACGTGTCTAGAGATCAGCACTATCTGCGCCAACTGTGGAGAAACACTCGAACACTCTTGAAGCAAGTAAGTAACCGAAAATGCATTTACCACACAGCCAGGGGCGAACCTTGCTGGGAGGTGAAGCGGTGTGCTCCCACCCCTGTTCCTGTTTAATAGTAGTTCCGTGAGTCATTGAGCTGATGAGCTTGTGAATGAAGCAGCCGCATGCCTGTCAGAGGTACCAGACCTGAGAAAGATGTTAGCAGCCTACTCAGCAAACCCCTAATTTGAAAGACTGTAATCTCTACTGATGACGGTTATAGAACCAGAAACACGTGTCTAGAGATGAGCACTATCTGTGCCAACTGTGGCAAAAAACTGAGACACTCTTGAAGCAAGCAAGTAACTGAAACTGCATTTACCACAATTCCAGGGGCGAACCTTGATGGGAGGTGAAGCGGTGTGCTCCCACTCCTGTTCCTGTTTAAAAGTACTCCCGTGAGTCATTGAGCTGACGAACTCATGGATGATGCACCCGCATGCCTGTGAGAGGTACATGACCTGAGAAAGATGTTGACAGCCTACTCAGCAGACCCCACATTTGAAAAACTGTAATCTCTACTGATGACGGTTAAAGAACCAGAAACACGTGTCTAGAGATCAGCACTATCTGCGCCACCTGTGGCGAAACACTCGAACACTCTTGAAGCAAGCAAGTAACTGAATCTGCATTTATCACAATGCCAGGGGCGAAACTTGCTGGGAGGTGAAGCGGTGTGTTCCCACCCCAGTTCCTGTTTAGTAGTACTGCCATGAGTCATTGAGCTGAAAAGCTCGTGGATGAAGCACCCGCATGCCTGTGAGAGGTACCTGACCAGAGAAAGGTGTTGGCAGCCTACTCAGCAAACCCCACATTTGAAAGACTGTAATCTCTGCCTATGACAGTTAAAGAACCAGAACCACGTGTCTAGAGATCAGCACTATCTGCGCCAAATGTGGCGAAACACTCGAATACTCTTGAAGCAAGCAAGTAACTGAAACTGCATTTGCGACAATGCCAGGGGCGAACCTTGCTGGTAGGTGAAGCGGTGTGCTCCCACCCTTGTTCCTGTTTAATAGTACTCTTGTGAGTCATTGAGCTGACGGGATCGTGGATGAAGCACCAGCATGTCTGTGAGAGATACCTGACCTGAGAAAGATGTTGGCAGCATACTCAGCAAACCCCACATTTGAAAGACTGTAATCTCTACTGATGACGGTTAAAGAACCAGAACCACGTGTCTAGAGATCAGCACTATATACGCCAACTGAGACGAAACACTCGAACACTCTTGAAGCAAGCAAGTAACTGAAACTGCATTTACCACAATGCCAGGGGAGAACCTTGCTGGGAGGTGAAGAGGTGTGCTCCCACCCATGTTCCTGTTTAATAGTTCTCCAGTGAGTCATTGAGCTGACGAGCTCGTGGATGAAGCACCCGCCTGCCTGTGAGACGTACCTGACCTGAGAAAGATATTGGCAGCCTATTCAGCAAACCCCACATTTGAAAGACTGTAATCTCTACTAATGACGGTTAAAGAACCAGAAACACGTGTCTAGAGATCAGCACTATCTGCGCCAACTGTGGCAAAACACTCGAACACTCTTGAAGCAAGCAAGTAACTGAAACTGCATTTACCACAATCCCAGGGGCGAACCTTGCTGGGAGGTGAAGCGGTGTGCTCCCACCCCTTTTCCTGTTTAATAGTACTCCTCTGAGCCATTGAGCTGACAAGCTCTTGGATGAAGCACCCACTTCCCTGTGAGAGGTACCAGACCTGAGAAAGATGTTGGCAGCCTACTCAGCAAACCCCAGATGTGAAAGACTGTAATCTCTACTGATGACGGTTAAAGAACCAGAAACATGTGTCTAGAGATCAGCACTATCTGCGCCAACTGTGGTGAAACACTCGAACACTCTTGAAGCAAGCAAGTAACTGAAACTGCATTTACCATAATGCCAGGGGCGAATCTTGCTGGGAGGTTGAAGCTTTGTGCTCCCACCCCTGTTCCTGAATAATTGTACTCCCATGAGTCATTGAGCTAACGAGCTCGTGGATGAAGCACTCGCATGCCTGTGAGAGGTTCCTGACCTGAGAAAGATGTTGGTAGCCTTCTCAGCAAAACCCACATTTGAAAGATTGTAATCTCTACTGATGACGGTTAAAGAACCAAAAACAGGTGTCTAGAGATCAGCACTATCTGCGCCAACTGTGGAGAAACACTCGAACACTCTTGAAGAATGCAAGTAACTGAAACTGCATTTACCACAGTGCCAGTGTGCGAACCTTGCTGGGAGGTGAAGCGGTGTGCTCCCACCCCTGTTCCTGTTTATTAGTACTCTTGTGAGTCATTGAGCTGACGAGGTCATGGATGAAGCACCCGCATGCCTGTGAGAGATGCCTGACCTGAGAAAGATGTTGGCAGCATACTCAGCAAACCCCACATTTGAAAGACTGTAATCTCTACTGTTGACGGTTAAGGAACCAGAACCACGTGTTTAGTCATCAGCACTATCTGCGCCAAATGTGACGAAACACTTGAACAATCTTGAAGCAAGCAAGTAACTGAAACTGCATTTACCACAATGCCAGGGGCGAACCTTGCTGGGAGGTGAAGAGGAGTGCTCCCACCCCTGTTCCTGTTTAATAGTTCTCCAGTGAGTCATTGAGCTGACGAGCTCGTGGATGAAGCACCCGCATGCCTGTATGACGTACCTAACCTGAGAAAGATGTTGGCAGGCTACTCAGCAAACCCCACATTTGAAAGACTGTAATCTCTACTGATGATGGTTAAAGAACCAGAAACACGTGTCTAGAGATCAGCACTATCTGCGCCAACTGTGGCGAAACACTCGAACACTCTTGAAGCAAGTAAGTAACCGAAAATGCATTTACCACACAGCCAGGGGCGAACCTTGCTGGGAGGTGAAGCGGTGTGCTCCCACTCCTGTTCCTGTTTAATAGTAGTTCTGTGAGTCATTGAGCTGATGAGCTTGTGAATGAAGCAGCCGCATGCCTGTCAGAGGTACCAGACCTGAGAAAGATGTTAGCAGCCTACTCAGCAAACCCCTAATTTGAAAGACTGTAATCTCTACTGATGACGGTTATAGAACCAGAAACACGTGTCTAGAGATGAGCACTATCTGTGCCAACTGTGGCAAAAAACTGAGACACTCTTGAAGCAAGCAAGTAACTGAAACTGCATTTACCACAATTCCAGGGGCGAACCTTGATGGGAGGTGAAGCGGTGTGCTCCCACTCCTGTTCCTGTTTAAAAGTACTCCCGTGAGTCATTGAGCTGACGAACTCATGGATGATGCACCCGCATGCCTGTGAGAGGTACATGACCTGAGAAAGATGTTGACAGCCTACTCAGCAGACCCCACATTTGAAAAACTGTAATGTCTACTGATGACGGTTAAAGAACCACAAACACGTGTCTAGAGATCAGCACTATCTGCGCCACCTGTGGCGAAACACTCGAACACTCTTGAAGCAAGCAAGTAACTGAAACTGCATTTATCACAATGCCAGGGGCGAACCTTGCTGGGAGGTGAAGCGGTGTGCTCCCACCCCAGTTCCTGTTTAGTAGTACTCCCATGAGTCATTGAGCTGAAAAGCTTGTGGATGAAGCACCCGCATGCCTGTGAGAGGTACCTGACCAGAGAAAGATATTGGCAGCCTACTCAGCAAACCCCACATTTGAAAGACTGTAATCTCTACTGATGACGGTTAAAGAACCAGAACCACGTTTCTACACATCAGCACTATCTGCGCCAAATGTGACGAAACACTCGAACACTCTTGAAGCAAGCAAGTAACTGAAACTGCATTTACCACAATGCCAGGGGCGAACCTTGCTGGTAGGTGAAGCGGTGTGCTCCCACTCCTGTTCCTGTTTAATAGTACTCTTGTGAGTCATTGAGATGACGAGCTCGTGGATGAAGCACCAGCATGTCTGTGAGAGATACCTGACCTGAGAAAGATGTTGGCAGCCTCCTCAGCAAACCCCACATTTGAAAGACTGTAATCTCTACTGATGACGGTTAAAGAACCAGAACCACCTGTCTAGAGATCAGCACTATATGCGCCAACTGTGACGAAACACTCGAACACTCTTGAAGCAAGCAAGTAACTGAAACTGCATTTACCACAATGCCAGGGGAGAACCTTGCTGGGAGGTGAAGAGGTGTGCTCCCACCCATGTTCCTGTTTAATAGTTCTCCAGTGAGTCATTGAGCTGACGAGCTCGTGGATGAAGCACCCGCATGCCTGTGAGACGTACCTGACCTGAGAAAGATGTTGGCAGACTACTCAGCAAACCCCACATTTGAAAGACTGTAATCTCTACTGATGACGGTTAAAGAACCAGAAACACGTGTCTAGAGATCAGCACTATCTGCACCAACTGTGTCGAAACACTCAAACTCTCTTGAAGCAAGCAAGTAACCGAAACTGCATTTACCACAAAGTCAGGGGTGAACCTTTCTGGGAGATGAAGCGGTGTGCTCCCACCCCTTTTCCTATTTAATAGTACTCCTCTGAGCCATTGAGCTGACGAGCTCTTGGATGAAGCACCCACTTCCCTGTGAGAGGTACCAGACCTGAGAAAGATGTTGGCAGCCTACTCATCAAACCCCAGATTTGAAAGACTGTAATCTCTACTGATGACAGTTAAAGAACCAGAAACATGTGTCTACAGATCAGCACTATCTGCGCCAACTGTGGCGAAACAATCGAACAAGCAAGTAACTGAAACTGCATTTACCATAATGCCAGGGGCGAATCTTGCTGGGAGGTTGAACCGTTGTGCTCCCACCCCTCTTCCTGTTTAATAGTACTCCCATGAGTCATTGAGCTGACGAGCTCGTGGATGAAGCACTCGCATGCCTGTGAGTTGTTCCTGACCTGAGAAAGATGTTGGCAGCCTACTCAGCAAACCCTACATTTGAAAGATTGTAATCTCTACTGATGACAGTTAAAGAACCAGAAACACGTGTCTAGAGATCAGCACTATCTGCGCCAACTGTGGCGAAACACTCGAACACTCTTAAAGCAAGCAAGTAACTGAAACTGCATTTACCACAATCCCAGGGGCGAACCTTGCTGGGAGGTGAAGCGGTGTGCTCCCACCCCATTTCCTGTTTAATAGTACTCCTCTGAGCCATTGAGCTGAAAAGCTCTTGGATGAAGCACTCACTTCCCTGTGAGAGGTACCAGACCTGAGAAAGATGTTGGCAGCCTACTCAGCAAACCCCAGATTTGAAAGATTGTAATCTCTACTGATGACGGTTAAAGAACCAAAAACACGTGTCTAGAGATCAGCACTATCAGCGCCAACTGTGGCGAAACACTCGAACACTCTTGAAGAATGCAAGTAACTGAAACTGCATTTACCACAGTGCCAGTGTGCGAACCTTGCTGGGAGGTGAAGCGGTGTGCTCCCACCCCTGTTCCTGTTTATTAGTACTCTTGTGAGTCATTGAGCTGACGAGGTCGTGGATGAAGCACCCGCATGCCTGTGAGAGATACCTGACCTGAGAAAGATGTTGGCAGCATACTCAGCAAACCCCACATTTGAAAGACTGTAATCTCTACTGTTGACGGTTAAGGAACCAGAACCACGTGTTTAGACATCAGCACTATCTGCGCCAAATGTGACGAAACACTTGAACACTCTTGAAGCAAGCAAGTAACTGAAACTGCATTTACCACAATGGCAGGGGCGAACCTTGCTAGGAGGTGAAGAGGAGTGCTCCCACCCCTGTTCCTGTTTAATAGTTCTCCAGTGAGTCATTGAGCTGACGAGGTCGTGGATGAAGCACCCGCATGCCTGTGAGAGATACCTGACCTGAGAAAGATGTTGGCAGCATACTCAGCAAACCCCACATTTGAAAGACTGTAATCTCTACTGTTGACGGTTAAGGAACCAGAACCACGTGTTTAGACATCAGCACTATCTGCGCCAAATGTGACGAAACACTTGAACACTCTTGAAGCAAGCAAGTAACTGAAACTGAATTTACCACAATGCCAGGGTGCGAACCTTGCTGGGAGGTGAAGCGGTGTGCTCCCAACCCTGTTCCTGTTTAATAGTACTCCCGGGAGTCATTGAGCTGACAAGCACGTGGATGAAGCACCCGCGTGGCTGTGAGAGGTACCTGACCTGAGAAAGATATACGCAGCCTATTCAGCAAACTCTCCACATTTGAAAGACTGTAATCTCTACTGATGACGGTTAAAGAACCAGAAACACGTGTCTAGAGATCAGCACTATCTTCGCCAACTGTGGCAAAACACTCGAACACTCTTGAAGCAAGCAAGTAACTGAAACTGCATTTACCACAATGCCAGGGGAGAACCTTGCTGGGAGGTGAAGAGGTGTGCTCCCACCCATGTTCCTGTTTAATAGTTCTCCAGTGAGTCATTGAGCTGACGAGCTCGTGGATGAAGCACCCGCCTGCCTGTGAGACGTACCTGACCTGAGAAAGATATTGGCAGCCTATTCAGCAAACCCCACATTTGAAAGACTGTAATCTCTACTGATGATGGTTAAAGAACCAGAAACACGTGTCTAGAGATCAGCACTATCTGCGCCAACTGTGGCAAAACACTCGAACACTCTTGAAGCAAGCAAGTAACTGAAACTGCATTTACCACAATCCCAGGGGCGAACCTTGCTGGGAGGTGAAGCGGTGTGCTCCCACCCCTTTTCCTGTTTAATAGTACTCCTCTGAGCCATTGAGCTGACAAGCTCTTGGATGAAGCACCCACTTCCCTGTGAGAGGTACCAGACCTGAGAAAGATGTTGGCAGCCTACTCAGCAAACCCCAGATGTGAAAGACTGTAATCTCTACTGATGACGGTTAAAGAACCAGAAACATGTGTCTAGAGATCAGCACTATCTGCGCCAACTGTGGTGAAACACTCGAACACTCTTGAAGCAAGCAAGTAACTGAAACTGCATTTACCATAATGCCAGGGGCGAATCTTGCTGGGAGGTTGAAGCTTTGTGCTCCCACCCCTGTTCCTGTATAATTGTACTCCCATGAGTCATTGAGCTAACGAGCTCGTGGATGAAGCACTCGCATGCCTGTGAGAGGTTCCTGACCTGAGAAAGATGTTGGTAGCCTTCTCAGCAAAACCCACATTTGAAAGATTGTAATCTCTACTGATGACGGTTAAAGAACCAAAAACAGGTGTCTAGAGATCAGCACTATCTGCGCCAACTGTGGAGAAACACTCGAACACTCTTGAAGAATGCAAGTAACTGAAACTGCATTTACCACAGTGCCAGTGTGCGAACCTTGCTGGGAGGTGAAGCGGTGTGCTCCCACCCCTGTTCCTGTTTATTAGTACTCTTGTGAGTCATTGAGCTGACGAGGTCATGGATGAAGCACCCGCATGCCTGTGAGAGATGCCTGACCTGAGAAAGATGTTGGCAGCATACTATGCAAACCCCAGATTTGAAAGACTGTAAGCTCTACTGATGACGGTTAAAGAACCAGAAACACGTGTCTAGAGATCAGCACTATCTGCGCCAACTGTGGCGAAACACTCGAACACTCTTGAAGCAAGTAAGTAACCGAAAATGCATTTACCACACAGCCAGGGGCGAACCTTGCTGGGAGGTGAAGCGGTGTGCTCCCACCCCTGTTCCTGTTTAATAGTAGTTCTGTGAGTCATTGAGCTGATGAGCTTGTGAATGAAGCAGCCGCATGCCTGTCAGAGGTACCAGACCTGAGAAAGATGTTAGCAGCCTACTCAGCAAACCCTTAATTTGAAAGACTGTAATCTCTACTGATGACGGTTATAGAACCAGAAACACGTGTCTAGAGATGAGCACTATCTGTGCCAACTGTGGCGAAAAACTCGAACACTCTTGAAGCAAGCAAGTAACTGAAACTGCATTTACCACAATTCCAGGAGCGAACCTTGATGGGAGGTGAAGCGGTGTGCTCCCACCCCAGTTCCTGTTTAGTAGTACTCCCATGAGTCATTGAGCTGAAAAGCTCGGGGATGAAGCACCCGCATGCCTGTGAGAGGTACCTGACCAGAGAAAGATGTTGGCAGCCTACTCAGCAGACCCCACATTTGAAAAACTGTAATCTCTACTGATGACGGTTAAAGAACCAGAAACACGTGTCTAGAGATCAGCACTATCTGCGCCACCTGTGGCGAAACACTCGAACACTCTTGAAGCAAGCAAGTAACTGAAACTGCATTTATCACAATGCCAGGGGCGAACCTTGCTGGGAGGTGAAGCGGTGTGCTCCCACCCCAGTTCCTGTTTAGTAGTACTCCCATGAGTCATTGAGCTGAAAAGCTCGGGAATGAAGCACCCGCATGCCTGTGAGAGGTACCTGACCAGAGAAAGATGTTGGCAGCCTACTCAGCAAACCCCACATTTGAAAGACTGTAATCTCTGCCTATGACAGTTAAAGAACCAGAACTACGTGTCTAGAGATCAGCACTATCTGCGCCAAATGTGGCGAAACACTCGAACACTCTTGAAGCAAGCAAGTAACTGAAACTGCATTTACGACAATGCCAGGGGCGAACCTTGCTTGTAGGTGAAGCGGTGTGCTCCCAAACCTGTTCTTGTTTAATAGAACTCTTCTGAGTCATTGAGCTGACGAGCTTGTGGATGAAGCACCAGCATGTCTGTGAGAGATACCTGACCTGAGAAAGATGTTGGCAGCATACTCAGCAAACCCCACATTTGAAAGACTGTAATCTCTACTGATGACGGTTAAAGAACCAGAACCACGTTTCTACACATCAGCACTATTTGCGCCAAATGTGACGAAACACTCGAACACTCTTGAAGCAAGCAAGTAACTGAAACTGCATTTACCACAATGCCTGGGGCGAATCTTGCTGGGAGGTTGAAGCGTTGTGCTCCCACCCCTCTTCCTGTTTAATAGTACTCCCATGAGTCATTGAGCTGACGAGCTCGTGGATGAAGCACTCACATGCCTGTGAGAGGTTCCTGACCTGAGAAAGATGTTGGCAGCCTACTCAGCAAACCCTACATTTGAAAGATTGTAATCTCTACTGATGACGGTTAAAGAACAAGAAACACGTGTCTAGAGATCAGCACTATCTGCACCAACTGTGGCGAAACACTCGAACACTCTTGAAGAATGCAAGTAACTGAAACTGCATTTACCACAATGCCAGTGTGCGAACCTTGCTGGGAGGTGAAGCGGTGTGCTCCCCCCCTGTTCCTGTTTAATAGTTCTCCAGTGAGTCATTGAGCTGACGAGCTCGTGGATGAAGCACCCGCATGCCTGTGATACGTACCTGACCTGAGAAAGATGTTGGCAGCCTACTCAGCAAACCCCACATTTGAAAGACTGTAATCTCTACTGATGACGGTTAAAGAACCAGAAACACGTGTCTAGAGATCAGCACTATCTGCGCCAACTGTGGCGAAACACTCGAACACGCTTGAAGCAAGTAAGTAACCGAAACTGCATTTACCACAATGCCAGAGGCGAACCTTGCTGGGAGATGAAGCGGTGTGCTCCCACCCCTGTTCCTGTTTAATAGTAGTCCCGTGAGTCATTGAGCTGATGAGCCTGTGAATGAAGCAGCCGCATGCCTGTGAGAGGTACCAGACCTGAGAAAGATGTGAGCAGCCGACTCAGCAAACCCCTAATTTGAAAGACTGTAATCTCTACTGATGACGGTTAAAGAACCAGAAACACGTGTCTAGAGATCAGCACTATCTGCACCAACGGTGGCGAAACACTTCAACACTCTTGAAGCAAACAAGTAACCAAAACTGGATTTACCACAATGCCAGAGGCGAACCTTGCTGGGAGATGAAGCGGTGTGCTCCCACCCCTGTTCCCGTGTAATAGTTCTCCCGTGAGTTATTGAGCTTACGAGCTCATGGATGAAGCACCCGCATGACTGTGAGAGGTACCTGACCTGAGAAAGATGTTTGCAGCCTACTTAGCAAACCCCAGATTTGAAAGACTGTAATCTCTACTGATGACAGTTAAAGAACCAGAACCACGTCTCTAGAGATCAGCACTATCGGCGCCAATTGTGGCGAAACACTCGAACACTCTTGAAGCAAGCAAGTAACTGAAACTGCATTTACCACAATGCCAGAGGCGAATATTGCTAGGAGGAGAAGCGTTGTGCTCCCACCCCTGTTCCTGTTTAATAGTACTCCCATGAGTCATTGAGCTGACGAGCTCGTGGATGAAGCACCCTCATGCCTGTGAGAGGTTCCTGACCTGAGAAAGATGTTGGCAGCCTACTCAGCAAACCCCACATTTGAAAAACTGTAATCTCTACTGATGACGGTTAAAGAACCAGAAACACGTGTCTAGAGATCAGCACTATCTGCGCCAACTGTGGCGAAACACTCGAACACGCTTGAAGCAAGTAAGTAATCGAAACTGCATTTACCACAAAGCCAGGGGCGTACCTTGCTGGGAGGTGAAGCAGTGTGCTCCCACCCCTGTTCCTGTTTAATAGTAGTGCCGTGAGTCATTGAGCTGATGAGCTTGTGAATGAAGCAGCCGCATGCCTGTGAGAGGTACCAGACCTGAGAAAGATGTGAGCAGCCTACTCAGCAAACCCCTAATTTGAAAGACTGTAATCTCTACTGATGACGGTTAAAGAACCAGAAACACGTGTCTAGAGATAAGCACTATCTGCACCAACGGTGGCGAAACACTTCAACACTCTTGAAGCAAACAAGTAACCAAAACTGCATTTACCACAATGCCAGAGGCGAACCTTGCTGGGAGGTGAAGCGGTGTGCTCCCACCCCTGTTCCCGTTTAATAGTTCTCCCGTGAGTTATTGAGCTTACGAGCTCGTGGATGAAGCACCCCATGACTGTGAGAGGTACCTGACCTGAGAAAGATGTTGGCAGCCTACTTAGCAAACCCCAGATTTGAAAGACTGTAATCTCTACTGATGACAGTTAAAGAACCAGAACCACGTGTCTAGAGATCAGCACTATCGGCGCCAACTGTGGCGAAACACTCGAACACTCTTGAAGCAAGCAAGTAACTGAAACTGCATTTACCACAATGCCAGGGGCGAATCTTGCTGGGAGGTGAAGCGTTGTGCTCCCACCCCTGTTCCTGTTTAATAGTACTCCCATGAGTCATTGAGCTGACGAGCTCGTGGATGAAGCACCCTCATGCCTGTGAGAGGTTCCTGATCTGAGAAAGATGTTGGCAGCCTACTCAGCAAACCCCAAATTTCAAAGACTGTAATCTCTTCTGATGACGGTTAAAGAACCAGAAACATGTGTCTAGAGATCAACACTATCTGTTCCAACTGTGGCGAAACACTCGAACACTCTTGAAGCAAGCAAGTAACCGAAACTGCATTTACCACAATGCCAGGGTCGAACCTTGCTGGGAGGTGAAGCGGTGTGCTCCCACCCCTGTTCCTGTTTAATAGTTCTCCCGTGAGTCATTGAGCTGACGAGCTCGTGGATGAAGCACCCGCATGCCTGTGAGAGGTACCTGACCTGAGAAAGATGTTGGCAGCCTGCTTTGCAAACTCCACATTTGAATGACTGTAATCTCTACTGATGACTGTTAAAGAACCAGAACCACGTGTCTAGAGATCAACACTATCTGTTCCAACTGTGGCGAAACACTCAAACACTCTTGAAGCAAGCAAGTAACCTAAACTGCATTTACCACAATGCCAGGGTGCGAACCTTGCTGGGAGGTGAAGCGGTGTGCTCCCAACCCTGTTCCTGTTTAATAGTACTCCCGGGAGTCATTGAGCTGACAAGCACGTGGATGAAGCACCCGCGTGGCTGTGAGAGGTACCTGACCTGAGAAAGATATACGCAGCCTATTCAGCAAACTCTCCACATTTGAAAGACTGTAATCTCTACTGATGACGGTTAAAGAACCAGAACCACGTGTCTAGAGATCAGCACTATCTTCGCCAACTGTGGCAAAACACTCGAACACTCTTGAAGCAAAAGTAACTGAAACTGCATTTACCACAATGCCAGGGGCGAACCTTGCTGGGAGGTGAAGCGGTGTGCTCCCACCCCTTTTCCTGTTTAATAGTACTCCTGTGAGCCTTTGAGCTGACGAGCTCGTGGATGAAGCACCCACTTCCCTGTGAGAGGTACCAGACCTGAGAAAGATGTTGGCAGCCTACTCAGCAAACCCCAGATTTGAAAGACTGTAAGCTCTACTGATGACGGTTAAAGAACCAGAAACACGTGTCTAGAGATCAGCACTATCTGCGCCAACTGTGGTGAAAGACTCGAACACTCTTGAACCAAGAAAGTAACTGAAACTGCATTTACCACAAAACTAGGAGCGATCCTTGCTGGGAGGTGAAGCGGTGTACTTCCACCCCTGTTCCTGTTTAATAGTTCTCCTGTGAGGTATTGAGCTTACGAGCTCGTGGATGAAGCACCCGCATGCCTGTTTGAGGTACCTGACCTGAGAAAGATGTTGGCAGCCTACTTAGCAAACTCCACATTTGAAAGACTGTAATCTCTACTGATGACGGTTAAAGAACCAGAAACACGTGTCTAGTGATCAGCACTATCTGCACCAACTGTGTCGAAACACTCGAACACTCTTGAAGCAAGCAAGTAACCGAAACTGCATTTACCACAAAGTCAGGCGCGAACCTTGCTGGGAGGAGAAGAGGAGTGCTCCCACCCCTGTTCCTGTTTAATAGTTCTCCAGTGAGTCATTGAGCTGACGAGCTTGTGGATGAAGCACCCGCATGCCTGTGAGACGTACCTGACCTGAGAAAGATGTTGGCAGCCTACTCAGCAAACCCCACATTTGAAAGACTGTAATCTCTACTGACGACGGTTAAAGAACCAGAAACACGTGTCTAGAGATCAGCACTATCTGCGCCAACTGTGGCGAAACACTCAAACATGCTTGAAGCAAGTAAGTAACTGAAACTGAATTTACCACAAAGCCAGGGGCGAACCTTGCTGGGAGGTTAAGCAGTGTGCTCCCACCCCTGTTCCTGTTTAATAGTAGTGCCGTGAGTTATGGAGCTGATGAGCTTGTGAGTGAAGCAGTCGCATGCCTGTGAGAGGTACCAGACCTGAGAAAGATGTGAGCAGCCTACTCAGCAAACCCCTAATTTGAAAGACTATAATCTCTACTGATGACGGTTAAAGAACCAGAAACTCGTGTCTAGAGATAAGCACTATCTGCACCAACAGTGGCGAAACACTTCAACACTCTTGAAGCAAACAAGTAACCAAAACTGCATTTACCACAATGCCAGAAGCGAACCTTGCTGGGAGGTGAAGCGGTGTGCTCCCACCCCTGTTCCCGTTTAATAGTTCTTCCGTGAGTTATTGAGCTTACGAGCTCGTGGATGAAGCACCCGCATGACTGTGAGAGGTACCTGACCTGAGAAAGATGTTGGCAGCCTACTTAGCAAACCCCAGATTTGAAAGACTGTAATCTCTACTGATGACAGTTAAAGAACCAGAACCACGTGTCTAGAGATCAGCACTATCGGTGCCAACTGTGGCGAAACACTCGAACACTCTTGAAGCAAGCAAGTAACTGAAACTGCATTTACCACCATGCCAGGGGCGAATCTTGCTGGGAGGTGAAGCGTTGTGCTCCCACCCCTGTTCCTGTTTAATAGTACTCCCATGAGTCATTGAGCTGACGAGCTCGTGGATGAAGCACCCTCATGCCTGTGAGAGCTTCCTGACCTGAGAAAGATGTTGGCAGCCTTCTTAGCAAACCCCACATTTGAAAGATTGTAATCTCTACTGATGACGGTTAAAGAACAAGAAACACGTGTCTAGAGATCAGCACTGTCTGCGCCAACTGTGGCGAAACACTCGAACACTCTTGAAGAATGCAAGTAACTGAAACTGCATTTACCACAATGCCAGTGGGTGAACCTTGCTGGGAGGTGAAGCGGTGAGCTCCCACCCCTGTTCCTGTTTAATAGTACTCTTGTGAGTCATTGAGCTGACGAGCTCGTGGATGAAGCACCCGCATGTCTATGAGAGATACCTGACCTGAGAAAGATGTTGGCAGCATACTCAGCAAACCCCACATTTGAAAGACTGTAATCTCTACTGATGACGGTTAAAGAACCAGAACCACGTGTCTAGAGATCAGCACTATCTGCGCCAACTGTGACGAAACACTCGAACACTCTTGAAGCAAGCAAGTAACTGAAACTGCATTTACCACAATGCCAGGGGAGAACCTTGCTGGGAGGTGAAGAGGTGTGCTCCCACCCATGTTCCTGTTTAATAGTTCTCCAGTGAGTCATTGAGCTGACGAGCTCGTGGATGAAGCACCCGCATGCCTGTGAGACGTACCTGACCTGAGAAAGATGTTGGCAGCCTACTCAGCAAACCCCACATTTGAAAGACTGTAATCTCTACTGATGACGGTTAAAGAACCAGAAACACGTGTCTAGAGATCAGCACTATCTGTACCAACTGTGTCGAAACACTCGAACACTCTTGAAGCAAGCAAGTAACCGAAACTGCATTTACCACAAAGTCAGGGGCGAACCTTGCTGGGAGGTGAAGCGTTGTGCTCCCACCCCTGTTCCTGTTTAATAGTACTCTTGTGAGTCATTGAGCTGACGAGCTCGTGGATGAAGCACCCGCATGCCTGTGAAAGTTAACAGACCTGAGAAAGATGTTGGCAGCCTACTCAGCAAACCCCAAATTTCAAAGACTGTAATCTCTACTGATGACGGTTAAAGAACCAGAAACACGTGTCTAGAGATCAACACTATCTGTTCCAACTGTGGCGAAACACTCGAACACTCTTGAAGCAAGCAAGTAACCGAAACTGCATTTACCACAAAGCCAGGGTCGAACCTTGCTGGGAGGTGAAGCGGTGTGCACCCAACCCTGTTCCTGTTTAATAGTACTCCCGGGAGTCATTGAGCTGACAAGCACGTGGATGAAGCACCCGCGTGGATGTGAGAGGTACCTGACCTGAGAAAGATATACGCAGCCTATTCAGCAAACTCTCCACATTTGAAAGACTGTAATCTCTACTGATGACGGTTAAAGAACCAGAAAGACGTGTCTAGAGATCAGCACTATCTTCGCCAACTGTGGCAAAACACTCGAACACTCTTGAAGCAAGCAAGTAACTGAAACTGCATTTACCACAATGCCAGGGGCAAAACTTGCTGGGAGGTGAAGCGGTGTGCTACCACCCCTTTTCCTGTTTAATAGTACTCCTGTGAGCCTTTGAGCTGACGAGCTCGTGGATGAAGCACCCACTTCCCTGTGAGAGGTACCAGACCTGAGAAAGATGTTGGCAGCCTACTCAGCAAACCCCAGATTTGAAAGACTGTAAGCTCTACTGATGACGGTTAAAGAACCAGAAACACGTGTCTAGAGATCAGCACTATCTGCGCCAACTGTGGCGAAAGACTCGAACACTCTTGAACCAAGAAAGTAACTGAAACTGCATTTACCACAAAACTAGGGGCGCACCTTGCTGGGAGGTGAAGCGGTGTACTCCCACCCCTGTTCCTGTTTAATAGTTCTCCTGTGAGGTATTGAGCTTACGAGCTCGTGGATGAAGCACCCGCATGCCTGTGAGAGGTACCTGACCTGAGAAAGATGTTGGCCGCCTACTTAGCAAACTCCACATTTGAAAGACTGTAATCTCTACTAATGACGGTTAAAGAACCAGAAACAAGTGTCTAGAGATCAGCACTATCTGCACCAACTGTGTCGAAACACTCGAAAACTCTTGAAGCAAGCAAGTAACCGAAACTGCATTTACCACAAAGTCAGGGGCGAACCTTGCTGGGAGGTGAAGCGTTGTGCTCCCACCCCTGTTCCTGTTTAATAGTACTCTCGTGAGTCATTGAGCTGACGAGCTCGAGGATGAAGCACCCGCATGCCTGTGAGAGGTACCAGACCTGAGAAAGATGTTGGCAGCCTACTCAGCAAACCTCAACTTTCAAAGACTGTAATCTCTACTGATGACGGTTAAAGAACCAGAAACACGTGTCCAGAGATCAGCACTATCTGCGCCAACTGTGGCGAAACACTCGAACACTCTTGAACCAAGCAAGTAACCAAAACTGCATTTACCACAATGCCAGGGGTGAACCTTGCTGGGAGGGGAAGCGTTGTGCTCCCACCCCTGTTTCTGTTTAATAGTACTCTCTTGGCCGCTGTTATCGGACGGGGTTGGTGCCTCCCTTTACTCGCATCCGGATACTGAATCGGGTATCTCACTATAGGATACACTCGCCCTTATCATTGGAGGAGTTTTCATATAGATCTACTATCCTACTATTTCTTGAAACTGATGGCAAAGGATTTTGAAACCTTCTAACTCGTACCATAAACTTCTGTTTTTAAATAGGACTGGGATCACTTATTTGGGATATACTATATCCTACGAACTGAATGGAGAAAGATTCTTGAATAGAGTTAAAAAGAACCCCACGTGTTTGACATTCAACCTACTATTTTTGCCTTGAAGAAGTCCAAAGTTGGACGAAACGCGTCGGCTGCTTTTGCTGTTGTCGGAAGTTTTAAAGATTGCATGATAAACTGCATAATAAAGAAGAAGCTTTTGGAAAAAGAACTACCCTAATGATTTGGACTTATTTAAATTATATAGGCTGAGTGGTGCATTTGGTGCTGTTTTTTTTTTACATGAGTCATTGAGCTGACGAGCTCGTGGATGAAGCACTCGCATGCCTGTGAGAGGTTCCTGACCTGAGAAAGTTGTTGGCAGCCTACTCAGCAAACCCCACATTTATCAGTGATGTCACTGACCATGTCATGATTGATGTAATATGTGACATCATCAGCAGTGGATTGCGGGCGTGAGAGTTATTGTGAGTACAACTAACTATCACAGAGGAATTTCAATGGTTTTGTACGAGCGAAATGTCCAGCTAACTATAACAGCCCTGAAACCTATGTTCTTTTCAGTGAATATATATATATATATATATATATATATATATATATTATATCAGAGCACTGTACATGACATCCAGTTCCATTACAGATGGACACATTTTGTTAGAAAAAGAGGGGGGCTTATTTACAAGCCCCTTGCGCCACTTTTGCATGATTTTTAACATGGGAAAAGTGTCGTACGGGTGGCGCAAGGGGCTTATAAATCTGCCCCAGGGTGATTTCTTAGTTTGCCTAAAATCACAGGATATTGAGAGGTTCTCCAGCTTTGAGGTTAACCGCTGTAGCCGTTAGGCCACATAATGCAAATGGGCTCTCCTGCTAGTGCTATTTTGTTGCAGGAAAAATATGTACATGCTTTTCAAAAAAAAGATATGGCACACCCTTCAAATATTTAATATGGTGCTAAATTGCATGACAGTGCTAATTGGCACCAAAGTGGCACCTTATACAACTCAATCGAGTAGAGTCGAAAATACTTTATTCGGCTGATGAGAGCCATAAAAGCACACCATTCAAACATATACACACATTTCATGGACTAACTATTTAAAAAGAAAGGCTAATATACATGTCCGTTAAAAGGGTCCTCATCATACCCATAATACATATACATTAATTAATCCCCTGGATCCATTTAAAATAGAACACATTATATGATATCATCCAATTATCAATACATTTAAGAACTTTCATTTAAGAACTTTCAACGAATAAAATACCATGGTAAAAGGAGCTTTGACAAATATCCCCATGATTGTAAAAGGGGTGTTTAAAAAATACATAATATTATAGACAAATTTAAGAGGCTTCTTTTGCAGCTACTGCTGGGACATCTTCTTCCTAAATCTCATTGCTCCTAGCAGAAAGCTTGCAACCCCAAAGCATGTTACAGGGGAAGGTAGCATTTGTAAAAAGCAGGCCTTGCATGAACAAAGTTTGCCTCTCTCAATAGAGGTATTATACATTTCTTTCGATGGGAGGTATAGAATTCACAAAGAAGATAAAGTGTCCTGTTCGGAAAATTTTTCACAACTTTAAAGTACCTGGCCGCGAGAAACCCTTTGAAAAGGCTAAGATCCAGGGAACCTGATTCAGCCAGAATCTAGTTAAAACAAAACTATGTTGTATGTTTGTTACTAGTGACAGATAGGGTTGTAGTTTTTGGGTCGAGGTGAGAATGACATACCTTCTTACCATAGGCTTGGCTAATTCAAGGTCCTCCCTAGACACCTGTCCGCTGCCTAAAAACTTTATTTTAATCTCCTTGATCACTGCCGGTCCTAAAGATGTTGGTTTACTATACATATCCGGGCAGCCCAGCAACGTCAATTGCTCCCTGATGTATTTTAACCACGGGAATTGGAAGGCACTGTCAAGGGCAATAAAATCCCTGATGTCCATCTGATTCAAGGTGGGAGCAATACTAGACCAGATCCTTATCCAGCACATCAAAGGCGCAGCAGCAATATAGTCCGAGATGTAACCCAGGCCAAGTTCCTTATGTAAAATGAAGGCAGGGGTACTAGAAGGGAGAGCTAGGAGGCCGCACATACATTTATTCTCGACTCCCTGGATATCACTCACATTGTTATAAACCCATACATCTCACCCATATGTCACCAAAGGAATACACTTTTCTTTATAAATCTTCAATATGGCAGGTATTGGTTTAGATCCCAATCTTTTAGCATAATCTCATACAGACCCAACTGCTCTAGCCAAAGTGTTCTTTTTTAATTGCCTTTGTACAGCCCAGGACCCTTTACCCTCAAATACGGAAAAGTAGACACTTTTGACAATTCCACCCCCTTACAGAAAAACTTTGTCCTGGCAGCCTTCTTACTGCCCATTGTCATTGTATGTGACTTTGTGAAATTAGTAGCTAGGTTTAATGATTCCATAAAATCAATAATAGCATTTAAAAGATTTTGGAGACCTATGGCGGTCCTGGCGCACAAGACAGCATCATCTCCGTACCGAAATGCTGGCAGCAACTTGGAGATAGCTTTTGGGATATCTTGAGTACTGCCTATAAGCTTATCTCCCAATTTATTTATGTAAAGTGTAAACATGAGGGGTGCCATAATGCACCCTTGTTGTACCCCTCGCTTGACCTCCCAGAGGGCCGTTAGACTACCGCCATCCTTAAATCTTACTGCTGCTGTTGTATTATTGTTGGCATAGTGTAAAAAGTGCCACAGTTTTGAACAATTTACTCGGTCAAAAGCTGACATTAGATCCATAAATCCCATGTGCAATGTGCCCCTCTTTGCTATGGTATACTTTCTGATCACCATGCTCAAACCAATACATTGGTCTAGTGTGCCTGAACCCATACTGAAGGTCGCTAATGATATTAAAGTTTTTTAACAATGATGAAAGCTGCATCAAAATCACCTTTCCGATAATTTTCGCTGCCGAGTCCAAAAGTGAGATTAGTCAGTAACAGACAGGATCATCCCTAGCATCCTTTTCAAAAATGTAGATGATTGTGGCCTTTGCCCATGATGGGGGAAACTGCAAGTACCAGCAGCATTAAAAACCTGCGTCAGTATAACAGGCCATACCGAGGGATCTGTCTTATACAGGTCAGCTGGTACACCATCCGGGCCTGGGGCCTTTCCCCCTGCTGTGGCAAGGATAGCTGCATGGATTTCAGCAGCATTAAAATGAATTGATTCTGGCAGCAGGGTAGGCTCCTGCTGTGGTTCCAACATCTCCAACTCACTGTCACTATACATTCCCTCAAAGAACTCTACCCACCATTCAGGGGCGACCGTACAATCCATGTTGGCATTTCCAGTTTCAAAGAAAAACGGGCTGTTCACCACCGCCCAGAACATCGTTCTATCCGAACATATACTTGCTTGCCCAAGCTCCTTCCAGGCCCTTTCTCTGATGGCTTTCTACCTCTCCTGGATGGCCTTCATATAATCTGCCCTACATGCCCTGATTTCACTCTGATTTCTAAGTTTTTGTTTGACGGCCAATAGTAAGTTCTTATGTGTGCTAGAGCAGGTGCCATCAAACCATCTCTTTAGTTTAGAACCGTTACCCCTGAATGGAATAGTTAGATTGCTCGCAATCTTGTTGGTCAGTGTTCCAAAGGCATCTAATACCTCACAATCCGCCCCAGTGCTGTCCATGCATACTGAAACCTCAGCTATGGACTCTGCATACAACTTGTCTACAAACTGTTCAGGGACCACTTACGTCCATTTTAATCTGCGTGACTGGTCCTTGGTACTGATGTCTGAATTTGTGGCACCTCTACTCTACCTTATAAAATGCAGATGAATATAATAAATCAAGTGTGAGGGGATTATGATCACTATGAGCACTCCAAGAAACACTAAAACTGCGGACCGCAAGAGCTAGAGATGCAGAAATCATAAAATCAATGATGATGAACCATCCCCTTCCGGTAAAAGTGGGTAAGGGAGTGTGCACCCCCCGTTTGCTGAAGACAGTACAAATTGTTTACAGCAAGAAATCCCTCAAAAAGTGTATCTGACTGAGTGTATATTTGAGGCTGGACAATCCCCAGAGGATTTGTTCATAATACAGTTGAACTTGCACTGGTGTGTATTAAAATCACCCAAGATTAAGATCTCAAAGTAAGTGATTTTGTGTTTTTTATATGTTTCAACAAAATCTTCCTAGGCGTCTAAATGTTCATTGGCAAATGATCTGGTATGAGAATTATAAAAATCTACTATTAATAAAGGACAGGGATCCTTAAAAGTTAACTCTATTGCTGAGATATGGGGGGAATTACACTCTAAACGACTTTCTTTACAGGCTAGGTCAAGAGGAACCAATAAAAGAAGACCTCCCCTTGCACGTCCGGGCATAGAGGGGACTGCGCGCTTAGCATATAAGGTATAGCCATCCAATTGAAAGCCTTCACCAGTATAACCATTTCTCTTGTAGTGCAATTATTTGGCAACTCTGGAGTGTCCTGCACCAAAGAACGTCATCCTCCTTGGTTGCAATACCTTGTGCATTTCACATGTAAACTCTTATCCCAGCAGGGTCTCCCAAAGAAGGTGTTATACTAGGCGGAGGAACAGGATCGGGTTTCTCGGGTAGCCTTATATTTCCCACTCCCCTGAGGGACAATGTAGGGGGCAAAGGACTACCCGTTTCTAAGCTGATAATTTTATTAGCAGAGGGGGTGATCAAATGAAGGAATAATATTAACACTCAAGTCAAGGAATCTTGGCCCCTGTAATTCAATCCCAAGTGATGATTGTCAATCTACAGCTTCCAGTCCCTGTGGACTTTGCAGGCGTTCATACCTGTTCGACAGAGTTAGGGGCCGACCTACGCTATCAGTTTGACTTGGTTTGGTCCTCATGGGGGCTTTTAGATGGAAGAAAATTAGCAGGCGGATAAAAGTACTGGAGGGGAGCTATCGTAATCAATGTATCAGAGCTACCCTTTAGCTCACAATCTATTAATACATCAACTTTTGTGGAATGTCTCATATTGACTATGACAAAATCACCCCCAATACTTTTCTCCACCCTATAACCCACCCAGCCCGTTCACCTAGCCATAATTATGTCCAGAGATATTAGTTGCCCATTCACAATATTCATAGTGCACCAATACATGACCTTGTGTATCAAATCCATTGTGGTTTCCTTGGTCCCCTGTGTGGTTGGAGGGACCCCCACCAAAACTACTGCCAAAGGTGCAGCCTCTGGAGGCAGATTTATGATCTTGTGGCTGTTAGCCAAGGGTTTGTCAAGGTAATTGGTAGCAGGCAAGTTGGGCACATGCCCATTGTCAATTGCACCCCTCACGATGGAACTAATTGGGCCGTCTTCCCTAACTGCATCAAAGCAGAGGTTTCACAGGATGGCTTGTAAGTAGTACTCAGAAACCTGGCCTTCCTCTTGATTCTGGGACCCCGTTTTTTAAGTCTTTTCATGGTTTTGTTAGTCTTGGGGCATCCGAGTTGCGCAACATTGGACCACTCGCTCTTCGACCGTGTCTATGTCTTCTATCCCCCTATCAGGCACCTGTAATTTGGTGTTCCCAACAGGTGCAGTATGATCACTTCCCACTGCCTCCCCTTCAGCGGGATAAGGGGATTTAGATAGTAGTTCAGTGTTCAGTGTCTTGCATCCATCCCCTACAGCTTTTCCTTTATAGGCCTTAAAAGGTTTTCAAATAAGTATTCCAATTTGGGTAATAGTGGGTCAATGATTTATTTGGGGTTGGTCTCAGATAGTATTGCAGATCTTTCACACATAGGATTACAAGCAGGTCTTTTACCCCGGATTTTCCTATTTTTTGTAGGGGGGCTGGATAAGTGACCCTTTGTCAAGCTCGTAGCCATCTCTAGGGTGGAATCTATTATGTTTGTGTTAGGCTCAGGGGCAGGCATACGCCTGGGATCGACTCCATCTGATCCACCCCCAGTCAATGATGTTTGGGCAAGGGTAGATTTTCCTATTTCCAGACATGGCCTTCTTTCAGTAAGAGCTATCTCTTTGGAGATAACACTGGCCGCCATTGTTTAAAAAGAATCAATAGTTGTTGCATTTTTGCCCCATGCCCCCGTGCCTCCAACTGTTGCATTTTTTTGGCCATTATTTAATGAATTGGCACAGTATTTAAACTGTAGCTCGATGAAAAAATAGAAATGAATCAACAAACAGTACCTGTCTGTTCGCGATCACGAACTTGAAACCAAGGGACCTGGCCCAGCCCATCCTCCTTCGGTCTCTGACGGTCTTCGCCCAGGCACGCCCCGCGCGCCTCCGGTTTTTTTATTGTGCTCTTGCTTGTTGTCAAGGTGGTTCGCTCCTGCCACCAGGTCAGGGAACAGCAATGTGGGGTAAAGTGCGGTGTGCTGACAGCCTTACGAGGCGTCCTCAGAACAGCAATTATCTGCAGTTTATTGGGGAGGCTAATCTCTAAACCCAGCGAGGCCCTGGGGATTGCAGAGGTACAGGAGAGGTGTATCCCGCAGCATTCCCGCTAAGGCCGCTAGTTATGGTTAAAGCACTGCAGCAGGGAAGCCCCCCAGGTAGGGACCTATAAGCCCCCTTAACACACGATGCTCCTTCATCCGGGCCCACCCTCTCCTACTGCCACAGGTGAAGTGATAGCCCTTGCTAGCCTAATCACCTTCGCGCCAACTTTAATATTGGGGAGATTGTATGCCAGACGATCAAGCCAATTAAAACCAGGTGCTCGGGAGAGACGTCTCCCAGAATAGTGGCTTTCTTTACCTCTCAGGCCTGGAGTGGAGCCCGCCTGGCTTGACCTCCATGCTCCACCGGCCGCAAAACTCTGGGGTTGCAGCACCATCAGGACTGTGAGGCTGATGCAGAGGAGTGATCCCCGTCCCAGTGCAGTGCGTGTTGTGTGAGAAACGTTTCCCGATTCTCGAGCTCCCCCCTGCCCCCAAACACCACGAGTGACGCTTAAGTCAGCAACTCACGGGAGCAGGGATCTGGGCTTCCTCCACCTAAACCCGCTGTTACACTCAGTAAATTTGTGTCTTCCCATTGTATGCAAACTCACCGGGCGGTGGATAGGGCAGGGCACAGCTAGGGCCCTTGAGCAGACAAGGACCCAGGGAGCCCAAACACCTGGAGAAGCCCTCTCCTTTGTGCATGGCGCAGGGCCCAGGGCAGGAAACGTCCCCTGTTATGTTTGGTGACCGGTGTTGGTGTGCAGCCGGCACCAGGGTAGGCCGATCAAGGGGCCTATAGGCTAGGCTTTAACAAAGACACAGGAGCCTGTTGGATGGAGGTATTGGTCTAGCCGTCGTCGCCCTAGTGGCGTACGTACGCGCACAACCCTTTTATTATACTAAGGTCACATGACCTTCACGTTAAATGCCTGTTGCGTCACAGGCGCAACATAACATTCCTCCCCAACAAACATCAAAACAATCATAGCAGGGCACTCCCTGGGTTGCCTCCTAGCTCGGTACGAGGATCAGCAAAAGAAAAGTTCAGCAAAAGTAAAATAAAACAGTCTTACGTAAAGTAGTCCTTCAGACGGCAGGAAGGCGCTGGATTACCCCGCAGCTAATGCTGCGACATACCACGGCCCTGAGATTCCCAGTCTCTGCCTTCCGGTGAGCCTTCATTGGGCATGGTTTCTAGAGGATGAAGGCTATTGTCCACCGCCACACCGGCTGCCCCTCTGCACAGAGTTGACGCAGAGCTTCCTGACTCCCAGACATCTTCCATGGCTGGTCCAGCTTCCACTCCACTTGGACCTGCTTCTTCCACTGGCCTGTTGCTGGGACTATTCTCCAGCCGGACTGGTGAGGGCCCTGACCACTCTGGCTGGTATTTCTTGAAGTTTGACACTTTTCGTGTGGATGTATGTTCGCACATCGCACACCATTCCAACGCGTGATTTTACCACACGCATAACACATCGCAAACACCGTTACACCGGCAATTTCCACAACGCACGGCGTTGCAGCGCAAATGCATTCTTTCCTATTGGCAAGACCATTACATCGTATATTTTAAAGCGCACGTCATTACAACGCATAATGGGTGTTCGCCCTTTCATATGCGACATGTCTCACGAACATCTCGTGCCTTGGAAATCCTTAGCTCTTGAATCCTCTGTATGAAAATGAGAGATTCTGGAGGACAACAATTGATGTAATCTCTCTTCGTAATCCCTTTTCTTTTAAAATGCATAAACTGTAAATGCGTTTCTAGTTGAAGGAAAGGGGAGGGTGCAGTCTTGTTTTCAGGTCAGTGTCTGTTGTCGTAGATCTTGTCTCGGCTGATAGTGCGCTAATCCACCTGCCTTATCTTGAATGCGCTGTTGAACGGTACCGTGTGACGGGGATTCCTTGGTCAGGAGGCACAAGGGTTTCCTTTGTGTGAAGCCTGCCACAGGCAGCAGTCGAGTCAGCGGGGCTCAGCCTCAGGTGTTGGATGTGAACTTTGGCACTATTACAACTTTACATTAGCTTCGCAGAAGCAGGTGTTGGCCACTGTCACTGCAGGCCTTCGCTGCTGTCAGCGAGTGACCGCCAACCCTCAGTGGGGCACACATGGCATCCATACTGGTAGGCAGTAGTTAAAGAGTGCTTTGTGTGGCGAAGCACAAACGCAGAGTCGAAAAAGAAACAGCATAGTTGGGAGGCTTCTTTAATAATAAGAATCGATTTATAGCCCAATTTACCCTTTTTGCAACATTAATCAATGTTCTAATGTATATTTTGCGGTGTGTATGCAGTTCTGGGATCAAAATTAATAGCGCACTATTCTCTATTAGGACTTTAAGTTATAAATTGCAAATAACAAAAGGATGTCTCTTTTGAAAGCAGTAACCTGCTGATCTGTTTACATCATACCCACTCTGTAATCTACTTGGTACCTGTTCTTTGCATCCGGCCTTTTAACCCTCTGCATTAACTTCACAGAGGTCACAACCTCAACTATACAAAACACTGTTCTGTTTCCAGGATGGTAACTAATCACACGAGTTTTCTTGACATTTCTGGGAGGCCTGGTAATTGGCGGCAGAAAGAAAAGCCGCAGCAGGTGCTTCAAAAGGCGTATAAACTTCCAAACAGGGCGCCCCCAGGACTATTTAAGTATCGTCCACTTGGTGGCAGCGGAGTGACGTAAAGAAACAGCATAGTTGGGAGGTTTCTTTAATAATAAGAATCGATTTCTAGCCCAATGTACCCTTTTTGCAACCTTAATCAATGTTCTAATGTATATTTTGCGGTGTGTATGCAGTTCTGGGATCAAAGTTAATAGCGCACTACTCTTATATATGCACTCTGTAATCTACTACAGTTTCTGAATAAATGGGGTGGCGTGCGGGTTGGCTTGCTATAGCCTCTTTCCCTGATGCCTTTGTCTTGTGCCCCCCCCCCGCACACACACACTCCAAGCAATTGTTGACCTTTGTAGCCCAACAAACCGTGACAAAAATGAGCTAAGGAAGCGCTCTGCTTGGCACGAGTTTCTGCGTTGCAATTGCTTGCGTTTTAAACGCTAGCGATGTAAATGTGGCTGCGCATTACTAGCATGCGATGTAAAAGCATGCGGTGTGAAGCCTCGAGCGATGTAAAATCCGCGTTGCGATGGCAGCGTGTGAAAACGGAGTCGTTGTAATGGGTGTTTCCCTTTCGTGTTATCCTTTCTCTCCCTCGAGTGGCAACAATGCGAGTTCCTCTGACAGTTACCACACTCCACGGTTCCTTTTCATATGTCAAACGGAACTTGCCACTGGTAATTCGGTTCTTGAGTAACACTACATCTCCTTTCTGAAGATGGGGCGCTGTGGCCCTCCGTCTGAGACTGACATGGGCATGTGCCTTTCGGCGCCAGGCATCGATTAGGCTGTCATCAGGGCTTTCCGGCTGCCACTCGGGGTGATGGGGAATCGAGTCGGTGATTACTCGCCCCATAAGAAGGTGGGCCGGGGCTATGCCTGTAGTGGTGTGTGGTGTTTGGCGGTAGCTCCTTTGAAAAGTAAATATGGCTACCTCCAGGGACTGTGCCTTATCATGCACAGTACGGATTACTTTATTGAGGGTCGGCATAAATCTCTCCGCTTCCTTGTTCGCTTGTGGCCACCAGGGTGTAATCCTTTGGTGATGAATGCCTAGGGACTGCAGATAAGAGGCAAATTCTTGACTTTGGAAGGAAGGTCCATTGTCTGTCCTCAGCTCTTGTATGAGACCATAAGTAGCCATGATCTTCTCAAGTTTTGGCATTACCTCTGCAGCGCTGGGCACCGGTATGATTTCTACTTCTGGGTATTTAGAGTGGTCTTCAATAGCCACAAACGTGTGGCGGTCGTCAGGAAGACTACCAAAGTCTAAGCTGACTCGGGACCACGGGGTTTTCGCTCCACCATGATGGGAGCAGGTCGGGGTGTCTCCCCTGTTACTTGGCAGGCCGCACATGCCCGGACGGTGGCCTCCACGAGTTCGTCCATCAGCGGGAACCACACCTTGGTTCGGAGTCTTGACTTTTTCTTGACCATGCCTTGATGCCCGATGTGTGCAAGATAAATGACTTGTTTGGTCAATGACGTCGGAATCACCAGCCGGTGTCCTCTTAGTAAGTACCCCGTGTCATCTTCAGGGAGCTCGTCTCTGACGTGATAAATACTGTCCATGATTCATTGCGCATTGGCTATTAGGACTCTCCATTCCTCCTTAGCCTTGTGCCAGTTGCCGCTCTGTAGGGCTGCCTTGGCTCGCTGTAGACACTCGTCTTGGCCCGTTGCTTTGCGGAGGCTTTCCATGGAAAGTGGAATGGGGCAGGAATGAGCGGTGATACACCGGACATACTCTTCCGTGTCAGCTGCGTCCTCCATCTCCTGGACAGTGGCTGCCCGGGGATGTCGAGACAGGTAGTCGGCCGGGTTCCGAGAACCGGGTTGGTATTCCACTTTGCAATTATAGTTCTGGATTTGTAGCATCCGCTTCTCGATCCGAGGCGGTGGCTTAGTCGAGGTCCCCGAGAAGAGAGCTACAAGCGGCTTATGGTCAGTCGCTACCACGAAGGGTTTTCTGTAGACGTACAGGTGCAAATTGCGGCACCCCAAATGAATGGCAATGGCTTCTTTCTCGATTTGGGAGTATCGTTGCTCCGTTTTGGTGAGGGGGCGGCTGACAAAAACGACCACCGGGGCCCAGTCCTCATCCAGATTCCGTCTCTGCAACAGCATGGCCCCTAATCCCACGGGGCCAGCATCCAGTGCAACTAGCATCAGTTTCCTGGGGTCGAAAAAGGCAAGCGTGGTGGCCTCGGAAAGAGCTTCTTTGATTTTCTCGAAGGCTTGGGCCTGGTCGGGCCCCACTTCCAGGTGGTAGACTCTTTGGTGAGCTCCCTCAGTGGTAAGGTCAGATTGGCCAGATCCCGAATAAACCTCCCCCAATAGTTCACCATACCGAGGAAGCTGCGGACTTTGGTGACATTGCTGGGGGCGACGGCATATTTTATGTCGCGGACCTTTGCGGGGTCTGGATTGACTCCTTCAGTGGAGAATGTGTAGCCGAAGAATTGTAGCTTCCTATGTAGAAATTCACACTTCTCTCGATGAAGGGTGAGGCCGGCGTCTCGCAATCGATAAAGTACATGAATGAGGCGTTCATTGTGTTCTGGGATGGTTTTGGCATGTATCATAATGTCGTCACTGACATTGATGATGCCGGGGATGTCTGCAATCATTTCCTGTATGATGTTCTGAAAGACTTCACCCGCGCTAGACACCCCAAAACTCAAACGGGTGTACCTCCAGAGCCCCACGTGTGTTGAGAATGTTGTGCTATTGCGGGACGCCTCATCTAGCACCAGCTGATGGTATCCGGACCTCAGATCTAACTTAGAGAACCAACAGGCTCCGGCCATCTCCCCGATCAGGTCGTCTATCGTGGGGGTGATGTGGTGCTCCTGCTTGATGGCGACATTAGGCAGCCTCATGTCGATGCAAATCCTCAACGCGCCCGGCTAGCTGGGCTTTCTGGTGACAATGATCGGGGACACCCACGGAGTGGGACAGGACACTTTCTCGATTATACCAGCGGCCTCCAATTTCTTGAGCTCTTCCTCGACCAGGGGGCGCAAATGAAAGCTATTCGCCGATGCCGTAAGGCCACAGGTTGGACGGTGGGGTCAATGTGAAGGTGTATCTCTTTCCCCTTGAACCTTCCAGTCCCCTGGAATACCTCTGAGAATTCGGTGAGAAGGTGCTGGATGGACTCCTGGTGTACCCCAAAGGCAAACATCACTACCCCTCAGTCTTCAGCCGCTCGGCACCCCAGTGGCATTCCTTGGCCATCTTCGGTGACATAGACGTTGGTGGTGATGGATTGGGCACCATGGGATATGGACATTCGGAATCGGCCTCGTATCTCCAGAGGGGTGTCTTGACCATATTCAAACACAGTTAATGCCGAGGGGTAAGGGACTGGCCTTGGATTCATGGTGCTGTGAAGGGCCGACGCCATGATGTTGATGGTAGCACCGGTATCAACAACTGCTGTGACATCCTGGGACCCCACTTGAAAGCTGCATTGGGGTAGACGTCTCGCTTTCCGGGTGGTGGTGCCAATCATGTGGACTTTGTGCACTACCCGCTCTTCCTCCTCATCATCGTCCATGTCACTGGGTCCTCTTTCTCCTTCAGTCAGGGCATTTGCCACTTGGCGGGGCTTGCGGTACCTCTTGGACCTGCAGACCTTCTCGAAGTGGTTAAACCGTCCGCACCCTGAGCTTCTCTTGCCTTTGGCCCTTGCGGGGCACTCGGCCGCCGGATGGGGTGATCCTCTGCAGTATACGCATGATTTGGATTGGCCTGAGGTGGATGTTCCGGGTCCTTTCTTGACCCACCTCGTTGGGGGTTTGGTCGTTACGGCGTTTACTGGCTCGGCTTTCACCGGTACTTGGAAGGCTGCCTCCATGTGTGCAGCTTGCGCTTTTGACAGTTCCTTGGTCCGTCCCAGAGTTAATATGTCCGCGTGGGACTTTCCGGACTCTTCTAGTATCCATTCGTGGAGCTTGGCCGATGCGCAGCCTTGGATTATCTGTCCCCTAATCTCTTCCATTTCGTTGGGGAACCCGCACGTGGACGCTAGGTTTTTGAGTCTGGCATGGTATGTGTCTAGTGACTCTTCTGGGAGTTGACGCGCTTGCCTAAATATGAACCTTTCGTAGTCTTGATTGGCCATTGGTTCAAAGTGTTCATTGAGGGCATTTATCAGTGTATGGTGATTCTTGGGTGTGGCCTCTACCAGTGTTTTGGCGATGTTATGGATGTATTTGCCCCACAAATGTAGCAGCATTGCTCGTTTCTGGTCCTTGTGGACCTTGGTGGCCGCAAAGAATATAAGCAGGCGGTCCACCCAGTCCTTCCACCTGGGTGCCAGTGATGAGGGTGACCCCTCAACTATGAAGGGCTCTATGAGGGGTATTGTGGCCATGTTCACCACCTTGACCAGTGTCTGTGTCATCAGCTGTGCCTCCCACACAGGGTTCTGTGTCCCTCCTGGTTGCTATACTCCTTTGGGGCATATACTTTGTCCAGTGCGTGTTGGCCTTCCCCCTCACTGGGGCTCTCACCACCCGAGTTAGCCCGCCTCATGCACTGCGTTTTCCTTCCAGGGCCAGAAAGTCTCGCTTCTTGTGGGGACCCTCACCTTTCTTGCCAGGAAACCCCTCTTCAACACCGTCGTGCCCTGGCCCTCAGTGTTGTGGGCCTCACTAGTCTCACCACACTGCCAGTGCTTTGCCTGTACTCACGATGCAGTCCGGGGGCAGCTCCTGACCTTATTTTCATCCAGGGCAGAGTGGAGACAGGTGGCAGGGGCCTACGATGGCTCTTTAGCTGGAGGAAGCTCCAGCCCGGTGACGCTCCTGCACCCAAGGCCAGAGCCACGTGGCCGGCTCTGGCTCTACACTCTGCTCGCGCCGAATCGGGGAAGGGGCAGCGCCACGTCTCCTCACCTCGTGGGGCTGTTAATGAAGATCTTGGGTGCTCCGAAGTGCGTGCAGTCCCCAGGACTCTGGGCGCCGTACACCGGGGCATGAGCGCCGTGAGCCAATGGTAGCGCTCGCGGCCGCCACTCCAATGCACAGCTCGTCAGCGAGGGCACGCCCACCCTCGTCACCAATTGTTATGTTTGGTGACCGGTGTTGGTGTGTAGCCGGCACTAGGGTAGGCCGATCAAGGGGACTAGGGGCTAGGCTTTAACAAAGACGTGGGAGCCTGTTTGATGGTGGTATTGGTCTCGCCGTCGTATTACTAGTGTCGTACGTATGCCCCGGACCCTTTCATTATACTAAGGTCACATGACCTTCACATTAAATGCATGTTGTGTCACAGGCGCAACATAACAGTCCCCTCCAATGACAGCCGCTTCACAATCCCCTTGCCAACACTCGCTCCCTTGGCATCTTCGACTGCAATCCCTGTCCATTAAGAATTGTAGACAGTGCACTATGGTGCAAGGGTGCCAGCAGAGGCGTATGACAACAGTTGTACCTGCTCCAGCACTAGAAGAGAGCAGAAATACTTAATTTCTTTGCAAATATGGTGCTGTTCATCTCCCTCTTGTTCATTGTATTTGCTGCACTTGAGTGCATGAGTCTCTTATAATTATGCCCCAATATATACAATATGTAACATGGATATTGAGGGGCTGGATATATTTAATGTCGCCCTTTGCAGAAATGTCATTTGAGATGTCATCAGTGATGTAATCAGTGATGTCACTGACCATGTCATGAGTGATGTAATATGTGACGTCATCAACAGTGCATTGCGGGGGCGCACGAGTTTTAGTTAGCTGAACTAACTATAACGGGGGAATTTCTAGGGTTTTGTACGAGGGAAATGTCCAGCTAACTATAACATCCCTGAAACCTATGGTTTTTTCAGTGAATTTCTAAGGTTTTTTAAATGCCAATTCCTGACTATAACGTGCATGAAAACTATGGTTTTTTCAGTGAATTTCAAAGGTTTTTTAAATGCTAATTCCTATCTATAATTTATCTCTAAAGCTATGATGTTTAATGATTTTCAATTTCTAAATTTTTAAATTTCAGTGTGTCAACTCCTTTAATTATGTTTTTTTAAAATACTTTTTAATCACCATTTTTTTAACTTATTTTTTCAATTAATTCTTTTAAAAATTAAAAAATATTATTTGTTTTTATTGTTTTTTTTAAAATTGTTAATTTTTTAAAATAATTTTTGTTATATTTTTAAAAAATATTTTTGTAAACTATATTTTCAAAACGTTATTTTTTTTTTTCTCTATTTTTTTGGGATCCGCGCACCCTATGCTCACCGTTCTCGATCCCTACGTGTAGCATCCGTGCACGGTATGTGTTGGGTACGTGTTTGGTGCGCGATTGCAATGCGACCGGTACGCGATTCCAAGCCTATACGTGACACGTACGATGCATGTTACATGACGCTTCCGCGCTTCTGCGATGCGTCATGTGCGTGTATGACACGGTGGGTGCGCGAATCCTGCGAAATATTTAACATTTTAAAAAACAGATATATATGTATTTCATGTGAATATTAATTAAAGACAAACTCTGAACTACTCATAAAAGTAATATATTTTTACATCTAATCCTAGATTCCTTTTAAATTCAATTTCGCGGATGCGCGCTGGGTGCGTGCTGCGTAAGCGCATGGTGCACGGATACCATGTGACCTGCAAAAAAAGAGATTTGATTGGTTCACTACACTTCTAACTATTGTATGACCCCACCCATTTCAATCATTCTTCTTTGACCTTCTTTGGTGGAGCATTTCTGAAGAACTTTTTTGGGAAGATTTCCACAGCTATCATTCTTTTTATTCTAAAGAAAACGGCTTCTGGACAGCATGCACCATCTGATTCAGAACATTCTTCAGATGATGGGTTTCTTCCAGAAGCTCCTCGCCCTCAATGAAATAGTTCAGTGGTATGGAAATTGTTTACCTTTCCTGATGGTGAAAAAAAGACAAATGCAACGAAGGTGACGTGCAAAATTTTTCAGAGAGTCCTATCAAGGGGGGACCGCAAGCATGATGAAACACCTCAGGACTCTCCACCCCATCAACCTGGCAAGGGAAGAATGCAGAAGAATGTGTCACAACCCTCCGCCAGCAGTGGCAAGTACATCTACAACACCGCCAACTGTTGTTCACCCGGACATACGTCCCGAATTTGGTCAACTTAAAATTAGTTGCATTAAATGCAACAAACTGCTGTGTTACGGTGAGCAGTCCATTGAGCTTATCTGCAGGGCGCAAAGAAACCATCACTGTTAATTTCTTTTTTTTTTCCCTAAAGTTCACTTTTTTGTTCTTCATGTTCCCTTTTTTTGTTTAAAAAAACAAATAAATCACAAAATCGTTGAAAAAAACAAAAAGAATATAAAAAAGAAAAAGAAGAAAAAAAAACATTCTTCTAAGAACTATCTTACCTGGTTTAAAAAAAGAGCTATATTTGTTTCTTAGTGTGTGAAAGTTTAGATGAATGTATGTTTAGTACGTAATTGACTGAATGAATGCATTAGTAGCGTATGGTGAATGAATAAGTGCAGAACTATGAGGAAGTGCTGCAGCATCACACACTAACCTCTTTAACTGCAGTGTGCTGTAGCACTTCCGAAGCACAGGGATGCAACATATGTACATAAATATGTTGCAAATCTATGCTTCTCTCTGCACGGCTGCTTAAACTGCAGCCATGTGGTGACACAGGCACCCTTGCACCATAGTGCAAGGATATCTGTGTCATGTGCTGTTTGTTTTTGTGCAGGAAGACACACCTTCCTGCACAAAAACAATCAAAAACACATTTTTCTCCTTCAATGAATGCTGAACATTTTAGCATGCATTGAAGATTTAAAAATGAGGAGAAATGAAAACAATTCTCCTTGTTGTGCTTTCCTACACCATTTTGGAGAACGGTGCAGCATTCACACTCATATCGAGATTTATGATTTCTGATAAATCTGGAGATGTGTCTTGTTCTATGAGTATTCAGTGCAATCATGCACAACAACACTTATAGAACACCTTTTCAATGCAAAGTGGTGTGTATGATGAGGTTGTATTTTCATGGAGTAGAAAAAGTACACAGAGTGCCTTTTCCTCTCTTTGTAAATATGAAAGAGTGTCTTGCGCAATATCTATGTTACAAAAAGTGACATATTTCTGATTTTAAAGTTGCTTGCAAATGAAAGAAGGTAAGCACAGAGTTTTGTCTGCAAAGATGCTCAAAGAAGAATGATTGAAATGATTGCGGTCCTTCAATAGGTACAATGGGAAATATTAAGAACCACTCAAATCTGGTTTTTTTGCAGGTCAGATAATATCCGATAACAGAGAGATTTCAAAACTACATAGGTATAAACAGAGTGTTTTTAAAAACGTGTTCAAACTTTGTAGCTTCTTGCAGATCTCCCCAGTCTGCATATTGATACTTAGTTAAACTTACCTTCACAGTAATAGAAATTAAAAATGGAATACATTTTTTTCAGATTTTCTTTCCAATGTAAATTGATGTAAATTGCGTATTTTAAAATTAGGATCTGTGAAAGAAAAGAAAAAATAGTTGTAACATGTAATAATACATTTTTTACAACACAGCATAATTTCAACAAAGTAATTTGTTTGCCTTTTTTTGCTGTTCTCAGAATATATTGAATTTCACTAGAAATAGTGATTTCAATCGTACTCATCACTTAACAGCGGGCAAAAAAAAACAATCAAAAAGATTGTTTAAAAAACCCAACATGCTATTCTCAGTAAAATACCAGAAAATACAAATCACACATATATTAAATGCTTATGGCTAACAACATTTTATAACTTTAACTTACAAAAACTGTAAATGTTGTCGCTTTAAAATATTCACCGAATCAATGAGCACCAAAAAGTCCATAATTCAAACATACACCTTTCCTTGAGGCCAAATGGTATTTTTGCACTCCTTTTTATGTAAATTGTCCAATGGTAGCCCTATTAAATTATAATAATAAATTCCTCGGAGAATGAATTATCTTACTAAAACTTTGACTCTAAAAATATTAGGTAGGAATGTTGTAATTCCCTAGGCAAACATTGTTTGAAAACCATCTGGGAATCATTACAAAGTGTCCAGCCTTTGTCACATTTTAGATAGGCAGTGTAATGTCCAGATGTGGTGGAAGGACCATCATGGAAAATTATTGCAATTGCTATAAAAGTCCTTCCTGATATTGATAGTTGTGTTGCTATAAATTGCTTTATTAAAGTATCCAATTTTCTTCCATCAGCTTTACAACGTTGCATCATTAAAATTATTTATTGTCCGTATTTTGTTAAAAATAATGTGGATAACATTTCTGATTTACATTGGCTACACTCCATGTGTTGAATGGCACCTTTAACTAATCTATTGAAAGACACTGATTTACAGTCTGGTAATGGTAAATACAGAAATCTCGCAGCGTCTACATTAGTGCTACATGTAGACATGCAATTTTCACAATGATGTTCCCATTTGTAAGAAAGGCCAAAAATATTTTCTATTTCTACACCTTCATTTTCAAAAATGGTAAGCATATACTTAAAAAATTCCTGAGCATCTTGTTGGATATTTTGTGTAAATTGTTTAGAACCAGAACACACATCCAAAAGATTACTAACATATGAAACAGATTTTATTTTACTTGTATCTGTTGTCAATTGTTCATAAACAAAATGCAACAGAGAACAAAATCTTTTTTGCCGATAAAAAACAACATTGACCACTACATTAGCATAGCAGTTGACACCTGAACTATTTTCAAACTGATAACCAACAATCTCTTCAACAGTGTCCGATTTCTTTTTACTTAAAATCACAACGTTATCTTGTTCTTTTACCTTCTCGACACCTTCAGAACAGATATTCTCAAACCTTCTTTTTCGACCAACCACACGCTTTTCAAATATAGGATATTGACCTAAATTTGGAGCATACAACCTTCTTAACCTATTATACTCTTTTACACAGTTTGCATCTGCAGTAACCTTTGTCTCATCAAAATCAATCAAAAACAAACCAGATAATGTTCTGACTCGCGACAAAGCAACATATGCCATACCATCTTTAAATACAGTAGATCCAATGTTCACCAATGCACTGTCTACACTTAATCCTTGAGACTTATGAATAGTCACTGCATATGCCAGAGAAAATGGAAATTGTTTCCTACGGACATATAAATCATTAACAAGCAAAAAACGAACTGAACAACGACCAATTTCTTTAACTCTTCCATCTGATCAAATTTAATTTTTAAAAATGTCAAGTCCTTCTTTTTTCTGATAATTAACAAAATCCACCACTTTACCCATTGCGCCATTAACTAAACCTTTTTCTACATCCAAATTACGCCTTAAAATTACCCAACAGTTTACACACGCATGCAGTGTCTTTTCTAAACCAGCTGTTTTAGATTATTTTTTTCTAAACAATCCAGTTTTGTTTTCAACATTCCTGTCAAAATAATAGTGATTCCTTCATGCTCTATTTTATCAATGGCTTCCATTTTTATAATTTCTTCATTTTCCAGTTTCAATGGTTCTTCGTTGAATATGGAACACTCGCGTAGTGTTGGCATTAAGCAGATCATTGATTTATTTTCAGCAATTTTCATGTACACTTGCAGGAACTACATTTTCATTTGGAAACACATTGCAAAGTAATTGACTCTCCAAAGCTTGTTTGCCATGTTTTGTAAGAATTCCATTTCTTATATCTTGAAGAATACTTCCATATTCAGCATCATTTGCCTGTCGCATATTTGTTATCAGTTCTTTGTATTCAAAATTAGTCCAAATGTTCACATTACCAACACTACCAAGAGACTTTCTGGTATCTTCATGGACAAGTGTTTTAAATACCGGTTGTCCTTTTACCGGAGTCAGTTGCAGTAGATCTCCAAAAACTATGACATGTTTTCCTCCAAATAACACGTCATGCTCTGTTTTAAGAATTTGCTGCATTCTTAAATGCACAAAGGCAAGCATCAATTTTGAGACCATGCTCACCTCATCAATAATGAGAAGTTTCATTTTCTTCAGGACTCTTGAAACTTCACAACAAACTTCTCCAGATAGCTTATGGTATTCCAATTTGTTTTCATGCCCTACTGGTAGCATTAGTAAATGATGTAAAGTAATTCCTTTAATGTTATGTGCTGCCAACCCAGTTGGAGCAGTGACAACACAAGCCAAATGCGACTCAGTTGTTGTCTGCAGATAACTTGTAATTACTTTACTTAAGAAACTTTTTCCTGTTCCAGCTTGACCACTCACATTCATTCGGATAGGTTAAATGATGTACATGAGCACGCTTTCTTTTTATGAAGGAATCCATGGTCAATCTGCTCTTTCACTTGTTGATATATTTGTTTCTGTTCAACATTTAGTTGTTCTTCCAAGTTTCCTAACTGCATTACATCTTCTTGAGCTTGATACCTTGCTGTTTCCACCTCATTCATGGCAATTGCTGCTTCATTTGCAACAATTGGTTGTCCTAGTGGATCTTGACTCAGTGCAGCAGAACTTTGACTGTCTTGAGAACTGTCTCTAGAAATCTCAGCTGCAATTGTAGCTTATTGATCAATTTCATCATTCAACATTTTCACATAATTTGCAAAAGCACTGCATTGTATGCTATCTTTAGAAGTATTAAATGAATCTTCATAGCTCTGAAAATCTCCAAGTAATTCCAGTTCTGAACGCAATGGTTTGAACATTTGCAAAACAGCTAAATAGTAAAATTCCCTTTTATCAGCAGTGTCGCAACTCAGTTTCCTGTGATTAATTAAATTTCCTTTTCTTTGTTTCACCAGACATCCTTCGGAACCAATCACTGCATATTTTCCATCATTGATGTTCTCTGTAGTATTCCGTTTAAAAGTGTAGCTTTGCAGCACTTCATAGAGACACATGTTCTCAAGATGATGACTTCTATTTGGGTAATATGTGTCCAACATATTCGTTTTCAAAATATCTGTACTTTCTGGTTCTTTTTCTGCTAAATATTCAATTTCTTGAACAGATTTCAGTACCCGATTTCGCATTCCTGCAAGACCTAGACTCACCCAAATGATTCTTCTACTTTTGGAATATAGACTCACAGATGATAACCGATCTGAACATTCATATGCTCCAATTTCACGATGTGATAACATCTTCAAACTGAAACTGTATAATTTCTTACTTAGAGTCTTCTCGTGAGAAATCTCTTCCCACATTTCTTTCAATTCAGTCTTTTCTGATTTAGTAATGTAGGACGTTACATGTCGAGCAACACTAATGGAATTGTCTGCAACATACTGAATATCCATGTTAGCGTTCCACATGGATAAGATAACTGGATTGTAGTCATTTATGCATTTCGATTCTTCGTTTCTTCTTAAGTTGTAGGTATTTTTCGGAGACTTTCTTGTGATGGTATGTCGCATAGCTGACATAAAACTGTTCACTCTTCATTTGGATAATACAGGACGTGGAAATCCAAAACGACATTTGGTATAGTACTTATCCTTTGACTTGTACTTTCGTCGACAGTATTTTCCACACCTATGGCTTTGGAATCGTAAGACTTGTTGTTTTAAGTTTTTATCTTCTCTGCTATTGGGTACAGCACATGTAGCATAATCTTCAATGAAAGACAAAACAGTTTCATCTGAATCTGTTCCAAATTTGGGAGCGTCCTTGATCCATAACAACATATGTATATGAGGAGCACCACTTGCTTGATACTCCTTTCTCCAAAAGAAATCCACAACTTCTCCAAGAGGAGGATTCTTTTTATTGCAGATGAAAGACATCACAGCTTCAAATCTATGATTGAAATATCTGCATACTGTTGGACTTGACCCTTCTGGCAAGTACACCCCCAGAACTTTTTGCATTTATGCTAGCCTTTTTCCTATGTTGCATTAATGGTTTTAGGCCTCTAGGCGCTTTCACACTGAGTCCCAGTGGAAAGTGCGTGTGCTCTGTGGATGTTTTAGTGAGACTGACCTGCCCTCCCATAGGAATGCATGGGGGATTTGAGTGACCGTGTTAAGTCCTGATGTGAGAGGAGTGCAGGGTCGAGTTTGGTATGTGCGAACTCGTGAGATTGAATACCGCGCGATGATGTGTGCGGCGTTACTGTGTCTAGTGTAGAAGTGCCACTTCTAGAAGCTGGCATATCTGTGTAATAAATGTGAAGTGACTGTCTGGCTTGTGATTGGCTGGTATGCCTGGCTCCAGGAGTCAGGATGGGTCTGCCCCGGTGGTGAATGGAGAGATCTGCTTGTTGATGGCAGGGAGGAGCACACCTGTGACCTGAATAGGGCTGGGCTTTCCCTACACAATGCTGGCTCCACCCCCTGGGGTGCGTCTAATGTCCTGTGATTAGGGAGAGGGGCTGAGCAAAACAAAGTGCTCAGGAACCAGTTGCATCTGGTTCGCCCCTTCCCTGCACCTTTGGAGACAAAGGATTTTGTGTATAAAAGAGGGGCTGTGACCCCATGAAAATGTTCTTGTTCTGGACTTGAATCTACCAGGGGCGCGCTGCGGCTGGGGCCCAGGGAGGACCGCCATGGGGGCTGCCTCCCTGCTGGAGGACCCTGTGTGCTAGCCCCTGGGCCCCGCTCTGGCCCTGCACCCCTTCAGTGGACTTTGCCTGTTCTCTTTTTTGGATCCTGACAGAGGGGGGCTTGCTGCTGGTGGGGTCCAGTAGGGACCTCCATGGGGGCTGCCTCCCTGCTGGAGGGCCCTGTGTGCTGGCCCCTGGGCCCAACATTGCCCCCCTGATGCCTCCAGAACTTCTTGGACCTTTTTGCTTGTTCTTGGACTTTGCCATGGCTTAATACGGCCTTCCAGTGCCCTGAGAGCGCTTTGTCTGGAACATTTTCCTAGGAGAGGGAGAGCCTGGGGGCTGAGCAGCGCTGCGCTGCAGCCCTGGCTGAGGGAATCACCCTCGTAGGGATTCCTCCCTCCTTGTGAGCTTTTGCAGGTGCCCACCCCGCTTATATTGCTATTTTCAATGGCGGGTGCCCACCCCGCATTCTTGTGAGCCTGCGGGTGCCCACCCCGCAGTGGCTGCCACAAGCCAGAGCCCACCCGGCATCGCCACATTTGTTATATGCGCGGGTGCCCACACCACGACTTTGCCGCTTATTGAATGATTGTAATGGCGGGTGCCCACCCCGCTGCCGCTTATTTTATACTTTATTTATCGCGGGTGCCCACTCCACGATTATTGAGAAAATCAATGCCGAGGCCGCTCCGGAAGTCAGGCAGAGATTGCCTGTGACCTGGGTGAGGCCTCACTGGAGTCCGGAAGCCCCGCCCGCCGAAAAGAAGCGGCCCGGAAGACAGAAGATGGCGCCTGCCTGTGCGGGGCTCCCATGGTTTAGGGAGAGCCCCACAGGCGCCACCAAGTGCCAATTGAAGGCGGAGGGGGCTCGAGGCACAGTGCCCGTGCCTGCCCCCACCGCGGGTGAACAATGAAGTGACGGAGCCTCCAGAAGAGGGACCGGGCGAAGAGGAGCACACGCCGAGAGGAGCCTCCCCCTGCATAGCCGGTGAGGGGGCCCTTAGGCCGTCCTCAATTCTTTGTTGTGGTGCCTGGTAGAGGCACGGTATCCGTGATGCTGGTAGAGTTGCCCCGATGGCAACGGGCCGCTCCAACGTGAGCCAGTGCGCTCCAACAGTGGGGCCATTATTTTTATTGTAAGAGCCCAATGTGGCTCCAACAGGTGACATGGTTATTTGAAGAGCCCCAGAGGGGCCCGGGCTGGTCCCCGTGCCTGGAGCCATATCGAGGCGCATTACCGGCTCCTGGGTGGCCCCGCTTGTGAGGGGGGGCTGCCCCAACGAGAGGACAGGTTTATTCTTTGAGCCTAAATGGCTCCAACGTTTGGTACCTTTTTTTGTCAGGGCTACTGAAAGCCCAGGCCACATTTGAGTAATGACAGCTGCCCAGCAAGTAGTGGGCAGCTGCACCATTTAGGTCTTCCTTCCTAGGGACTTGCTTGTTGTGAACTCAGGAGTGGGACACATTCCTTCGCCCCTACTTTGGCCTCCCAGAGTTGTGCAGGACTTAGTGCCAGCTGCAGCGTTTAGGCCCTGTTCTTGTCCCCAGCTGCCCAGCAAGTAGTGGGTAGCTGCTACGTTTAGGTTCTGGCGCAACCTGGACCCTAATGTGATTGAAGTACTACTGTGTTAATGCTTATGGTGTTAGGGAATAAACTGTGTGTAGTATGTTTTGCGCACCCTGTGTTTTATACCTCTAGATATGATTTCTGCATAGGAGGTTGTTTTACCTGTTTAGGTTTGTTAGGGAGATTATACTTCCCTGTTTGATGTACGCCCCTAGTGTAATTATACTTAGGAGGTAGGGTCTAATGCGCTAGACTTGTGAGAGATTGCATAATGTGTTTATGCCCCTGTGATGTATACAGGATAGGTTTTATACCTGATTCTATTGTGATAATGCTGGGGTCATTATTGCGCCAGTAGTTACTGGCTGTGCTCTACCGTTGTAATTTGTGTTACAGTTGGTATATGTTCTACAGTTACCATGGGTGATTTGTGCTAATTCTGACAGTGGTCCATGTGGCCCTGTCTTGTGTAAATAGTCCCCTGTAAAATTCTGCCCAGTGCCAGTTGGCACAGTGTAAATTATGTGATTATCATCTAATGTGTTTATTATAATACAAAGGCTATTTTTTATATATAACCTTGAGTGGAGTTTCTTTTGTGGTGGGCCTAGGGGGTTGTTCCTGTGTGCGCGCACGCAAACGCTTTAGACAATGCCTCCGGGATAAGCCTGACTGCTCGTGCCAAGCTACAAAGGGGGTGAGCAGGGGTTATCTTGGCGTGTAACTCCCCAGCCCTGACTTAGAGTGGTGGTCTCTGCCTGGCTTTGACGCAAGCCTTTTCCAACCAGAAATGCCATTTCTAACACATACATTAACAGGATCCAAAGAGCACAATTCTCCAGGTGTCTTGTATTCAATAATTTTTATATTGGAATTTGCCTCTCGAAGAAATTCAACTAAATCATCCCAAGCATACTCAGCACAGCTTAGTGTAACAAACCATGTGGGAGTTCCAAAGTTCCGTAGCATACATTTCAGTTCTCCATGACGACGGTACCAATATTCATTAGTCCCACGCTGACATGCCATCAGATTAATCAACTGAGATTCTAAATGATCATCTCTCTGATGCACTTTATCCATAAAATCCTTTGCAGTTACATTTTGAAGATGCATTCCAGTTTTTAAAATTTGATTTACTGCATATGAAAGTCCAGACAAGTCACTTTCAAACAAAAGATGAAACATATAAGGGATACATTGTCGAAATCTTGGATCTTCTGCATATAATCTTGTTGTCCGATGTTCAGATGCAGGAATCTGCACAGGACGTTCATCCTATCGTCCACCTTTTCCTGTTGGAAACAACTGCGGGAAACAACGAGCTTCCAAGCTCTCCTCCCATACACTCATGGGACTTCCTGTTGCTTTTTTCATTTGAAACAACTCAATCGTATTCCCCATCACCTCTTTGGAATGAAGTGGATGTACACTGTAATTTTCATAGATTTCTTCTCATCTGAACATGTCCACTTTTTCTATTTGTCCACTTAATGTTTCAGTATCTTCTGCTAAATCTATTTCTTCTTCTCCTACAAACACATTTCTATAGTACTCATTATTTTTTACAAGATACAATGATGCCTTTTGCACTTTTCTAACTCTTGCCAGATTTTCCTATTCTTAGTAGGAACACTATTGACTATTAACTAGAATGACTAGTGGCTCATTTTCTGCATAGTCTACACCAATAGTTTAAATATTGTTTCTTAAATCTAACGGTAAATACACAACTCTTCCTTTCAATCCTCTTTGCAACTCTGATGGAGGTAATTTACCTGTTTTAGGCTCCATACGAACAATAGCCTGAAGTGGGTGAGCACATTGAATGAGAATAGACTCATGCGTATTTAAATCTATCAGCTCTGGAGGAATAGCAACCAACTCTAGATTATTATGAACAGCTCTTACAGGCATTTTATTCTCATCTAATTTGTTATAACAATATTTGCAAATACGCTGCTCAGATCCCAAATCAAAACAATCCTCTACCAACAAATAAGTTGCAAATTCCATCCACTTATCATTATCTTCTATTTCACTTTTTAAATACAGATTGACACCCCTAGTCTGATTTTTATAGTGACTTCGCCGACAACAAATACTGAAACATATGGTCTTTCACCTGAAATTACCGTAAACTTTGTGATTTCATCCTCAAAATGTTTTGTAATTACGGGTTCTACATTGTCTTCAACATTTTGTTCTACTAATGTGTCAGTTTCTGCACTCTCTTGCTGAGGACCAAAGTAACAAAACTCAATATCATCACAAACCTTCTTCACATGTGATACTGACCCACGCAAAAGAGCACTGTTCAACTCATTTAACTTTAGTGCTGGACTTTTTGCATAATACAATCTTCTCACTAACTTCCACATTTGAGTATGATGTACTGCCAGCATCCGAAATGGTGAAAAACACTTTGACAAACTTTCCTAGAAAGACAAGCCAGAGAATGACCTTGCAAACCAGTATTTTTTCTCACTCTGCAAGGGTCTAGTCCTTGCAACACCTTAATCTTTTGTTTAACACTTTTTTTACTATATGCTCTTAAAAAACAACATAATTTATCAATAGATTCCTGTCATACACTACAAATACTACTGCAATCCCAAGTGTACACAGGGTGTTTAGGACGTCTCCCTAGAACTTCATCACCTATCACTTCTTCTGCATTTCTTTCAACCATTTTCTCTTTGTCAATTGGACGACCATCTCTAACCTCATAACCTCTACTACTGGTGTCAACTGCATACAATAATGTTTTGCTCTGTAAATAACTCTCTTAATTAAAAAAGGCTCTGAACTGGAACTGTGTTTCCATTCCCCCCAAAAAAATCACAATTTCTTTTTCTATTGATTATTCTTTTCCTCCTACTTTTGGCATTCATTAAATGGATTGGTTTATCTAGTGATCGAATTCTTGTTTAATACTAAAATGAATAGTTTCCTTTTTACTCCAAACGCCTTTTCAACAATGTTTTCAATATGCTTCTTCTTTTTATAAAATAGAGCTCTCTTTTTATATTTCTTCACATCTTTCAGCAAATTATGTACTACTCTCTTGTAAAATATTTTTTGGCGTAATTCCTTATACTGATTTTGCCTTCTTTTACCATACTTTGTCTCCTTTGACTGACCATTTGCTTTTTTAACTTTTCCTCTTATTTTGATTTTTTTTTCTAGTTGAAGCATTCTCATTAGTTTCAGCATTCTGTACATTCTGTTTGGTCATACAAACATTTTTAATAAATTGCTTTGTGATCTTACCAGAAGATTTTTTCTTTTTAGCCACATTATCTTGTACATTCAATACTTGTGGCTTATGTTTCTTCAAGTAATTCTCCTGTCTCTGTTCTTTTCTTTGTCTTTTTTTTTCTGGAATGATTTCTCTATTTTAATTTGAAAAACAGTATCTGTAAAAAAGAATCACAAATAAATGTATATTAATAACTTTCAAATGTATACTATTCTATTACTGTAGAAACACATTTTCTATAATAACTGACTAAGAAAATATAGCCCTGAAGCACAAGTGTAACAATGGTTAAAACACTACATGCAAAGTGCAAACTACTTTGAAGCAGTTCATGCCCTAAAGCCTACCTCACTAAGGGGCATATGTATCAACCGAATTTTTAATCGCAAACGCTGCGAATCGCAAAAAACAGCGTTTGCGATAAAAAATTCGCAAAACGGGATGTATGAGGCAAATCCTCATCGCAAATTTAAGGAATCGCTAATTTAGCGGTTTCTTAAGTTTGCGTAAGCATTTAAGAAATCGCAAATTGCGATTTCTTAAATGAAATGTAACACGCACCAAAGTATTGCGAATAATCCTTAGGAAATCACAAATTACCACCAACTACTAGTTGGTGTTAATTTGCGATTTCTTTTAAAAATGCACTTTTTGTAATTTTACAAAGTGCCATGTGACGCACATGCTAATTTCAGGGGTGCATCAGTGTGTCATCTTGACACCCTTGCACCTTTGAAATTATTCTCAAATTGTGATTAGCAAATTGCGATTCGCAATTTGAGAATTAGTTCCCATTCATTCCTATGGGTCTCCTGGCCCATAGGAATGAATGGTAAGGTATTCCTTAATTGCGATTTCGCAATTTGCTAATCGCAATTAAGGAATTTTAAGAAATCGCAAAAGTTTTGCGATTTTTTAAATACATCCCGTTTTGCAATTCTCAAATAGCGATTCTTTAAAAATCGCTATTTGAGAATCGCAAATGGAGATGTTGATACATATGCCCCTAAAAGACTACATGCTAACTGAATGAATGATTACAGTACTATAAGGAGACACACTGGGTGAGTGACAGGGTGTTTGCTAGAAGTGTATGAATACTGACATGGATATTTAAGTGTGTAGGTGATTAGAGACCTACATGCATAGTGGACACGTGTTTGAATCCATCCATATGTTAAGGCCTGTCTCAGTCCAATAGTACTTGGATACTGACTGAATGTTTTGAGTATTGCAAGGAGAGTGCCAGGATGAATTTATAAGTATTTGTATTTTGGTGCAGTAAATACATTAGTACACAGTGCTGAATAAGTCCCTGGAGAAGTATAAGGGGAGTGACAGAGTGTTTGCTTGAACTGTAGGAATACTGTATGGGGAATTGTAGGTGGCTAGAGACCTACATGCATACTGGATAGACGTTTGAAACAGGCCATAGAGTAACACTTGGATCACTGAAAAACTACCTGGAAGTGTATGAATACTGACTGGGGAATTGAAGGTGTGAAAGTCAAGTGTGTAGGTGGCTAGAAGACTGCATGCCTAGTGAATAGGCGTTTGAAACAGTCCATGTGCTAAGGTCTGGCTCACTGCATGAGTACTTGGGTACTGACTGAATGATTAGAGTACTGCAAGGAGAGTGCCTGGGTGAATTTATAAGCGGTTGGCTTTTGGCGCAGTGAATGGATTAGTACATGGTGCTGAATGGGTCACTGGAGGACCTGACCTGGTCAGAGCCGGTCGCTCCACCCGCCGCGTGGCCCATCCTCGTGTGCCCGGCCTCCATTGCCGCCGCCGCTGCCCGTATTGTATCCACTGTTGTGCCCCTGATCTCGCTGTTGTGCCAGTAATTGTTTCTTTCCTACTGTTGTGCCCCTGATCTCGCTGTTGTGCCAGTAATTGTTTTCTTCTCAACTGTTGTGCCCCTGATTATTTTTGTGCCTATTCCGCCGTTTTTTTCCCATCTGCTCCACCCCGCTCCCTGCCGCTGCTCCCCCGTGGCCCCACCCCTGTTTTCTCCAGCATCACCGCACCGCTCCCCTCCCCACTCGCCACCCCGCTCCCGCCTCCCAGCTGCTCCTCCCTTGCTCCGCCCCTTCACCTGCCAAGCCTGCAAATTCACCTGCCTCCGGAACTGCACCGCACCCGCAAAGCCGAACACCAACAGCAACCACCTCAAGTGCATCCTGCTCAACACCCGCTCCGTCCACAGACACGCCATCGAACTCTGGAACCTGCTTGACACTACATCACCAGACATCGCCTTCCTCACGGAAACCTGGATGAACGCCTCCTCAGCGCCCGACATCGCCATCCCGGACAGATACAAGATCACCCGGAGGGACCGCGTCAACCAGACTGGAGGAGGCATCGCCATCGTGCACAAGAACACCATCCGCATCACGACCAGCTCCGACGACACTTTCAACGCCGCCGAACAGCTCCACTTACAGATACACACCGACCCCAAGACCACACTCAGAGGCACCCTCATCTACAGACCCCCAGGACCACGCACACGTTTCAGCGAAGACATCACAGACTTCATCAGTCCGCACGCCCTCTCCTCCACTGACTACATCCTCCTAGGGGACCTCAACTTCCACCTGGAGAACAACAAAGACAGCAACACCACCACCCTGCTGGACAACCTCGCCAACCTCGGCCTCAAACAAATGGTGAACACCCCCACCCTCTACGCCGGCCACACGCTCGACCCAGTCTTCTCCTCCAGCAAGCACATCTCCTTCAGCCACTCCACCGGACTTCATTGGACGGACCACAGCTGCGTCCACTTCAGCTTCACAAGAACCATGACCCTCCACCACCTGCAACAGGTTCCCCGCAGGAACTGGAACAAGATCACCGCCTACCAGCTCACCACCTCCCTCAGCCAGAACCCACCTGCCAGCGCAACTGACCCCACCGAAGCAGCCAACAACCTCACGCAATGGATCACCAACTGCGCAGACGTCCTCGCACCACTGAAGACACCTCCCAGCAGACACGGCAGCAAGAAAGCCTCTTGGTTCACCGCCGATCTCATGAACTCCAAGAAGAACTGCCGCACCCTCGAGAAAGCCTGGCGCAATGACCAGACCACAGTCAGCTGGACTGCCCCCAAGCACGCCACCCGCAAACACCACTAGCTGATCCGCACCACCAAGAAGACAGCATTCAAAGAACGACTGGACAACAACGCCCACAACAGCAAGGAACTCTTCAGCATCGTCAAAGAGCTCTCCAACCCAACGCCAGAAACAACGACATCACTCCCTCGCAAGACGCACTCGCCTCATTCTTCCACCGCAAGATCGCCGAAATACACAACAGCTTCAGCGCTCCGACCACGCACCCTACCACCAAACCATCGCCCCCCACCAAACCCTCAGAATCTGAACCCCGGTCAGCACCGAAGACACCATCCGCACGATGAACACCATCCACTCCGGATCCCCAACCGACCCATGCCCCCACCATGTCTTCAACAAGGCTGACTCCATCATCGCACCCCAACTCAGAGACATCATCAACGCCTCCTTCAACTCCGCCACCTTCCCGGAAAGCTGGAAGCACGCCGAGTTCAGCGCCCTCCTGAAGAAACCCAACAGCGGACCCCACCGACCTCAAGAACTTCCGACCCATCTCGCTCCTCCCTTTTCCTACCAAAGTCATCGAGAAGACCGTCAACAAACAGCTTGCCGCCTTCCTCGAGACGAACAGATCCCTCGACCACTCGCAGTCCGACTTCCGAGCCAACCACAGCACCGAGACCGCCCTCATCGCAGCCACGGACGACATCAGATCCCTGCTCGACAATGGGGAAACAGCGGCCCTCATCCTCCTGGACCTCTCCGCAGCGTTCGACACCGTCTGCCACCGCACCCTAGAGCAGCGCCTCAGCAACACCGGTATCCAAGAGAAGGCGCTGGAGTGGATCATCTCGTTTCTCGCCGGAAGAACCCAGAGAGTCCGCCTCCCCCGGTTCAGATCCGAGGCCACCAAAGTCATCTGCGGCGTCCCACAAGGATCTTCACTCAGCCCCACCCTCTTCAACGTATACATGAGCCCCTCGCAGCCATTGCACGCCAACACAACCTCAACATCATCTCCTACGCACACGACACCCAGCTGATCCTCTCCCTCACCAACGACCCAGCCTCCGCCAGAACCAGCCTACACGAGGGGATGAAAGACGTCGCCGAATGGATGAAGAGCAGCCGCCTGAAACTGAACTCAGACAAGACGGAAGTCCTCATCCTGGGACCATCTCCCTCTGCCTGGGACGACTCCTGGTGGCCCGCCACCCTGGGCTCCACTCCCAAGCCAACGGACCACGCACGTAACCTAGGCTTCATCCTGGACTCCTCCCTCTCGATGACCAGACAAGTCAACGCCGTATCGTCATCATGCTTCAACACCCTGCGCATGCTCCGAAAGATCGTCCGTTGGATCCCCAATGAAACCAGGAAGACGGTCACCCAGGCACTCGTCACCAGCCGACGGGACTACGGGAATGCCCTCTACGCCGGAACCACGGCCAAACTTCAGAAAAGACTCCAACGCATCCAGAACGCCTCCGCACGACTCGTCCTGGACATCCCCCGACCCAGCCACATCTCCGGCCACCTAAGAGACCTGCACTGGCTCCCCGTCAGCAAGAGGATCACGTTCAGACTCCTCACCCATGCACACAAGGCTCTCCACGACCTGGGCCCCAAGTACCTCAACGACCGCCTGACCTTCTACACGCCCACCCGCCAGCTACGGGCGACCAGCCACGCCCTCGCCGCCGTTCCACGCATCCGCTGAGCCACCGCCGGTGGAAGATCCTTCTCCTACCTGGCAGCCAAGACATGGAACTCCCTCCCCATCCACCTCCGGCTAACCCATGACCATCTCTCCTTCAGGAAGCAACTCAAGACCTGGCTTTTCGACCAGCGCCTTGAGACCCCCCCGGGTGAGTAGAGCGCTATACAAATGTCATGATTGATTGATTGATTGATTGAAAGGGGAGTGATAGGGTGTTTGCTGGAGCGTATGTATACTGACTGGGGAATTGAAGGTGTGAAAGACAAGTGTGTAGGTGGTTAGAGGACAGCATGCATAGTGGATAGGCGTTTGAAGCAGTCCATGTGCTAAGGCCTGGCTCACTGCATGAGTACTTGTGTACTGACTGAATGATTAGAGTATTGCAAGGAGAGTGCCTGGGTGGATTTATAAGTGGTTGGCTTTTGGTGCAGTAAATACATTAGTACATTGTGCTGAATGGGTCACTGGAGAAGTATAAGAAGAGTGACAGAGTGTTTGTGGAAATTGTATGAAAACTATCTGGGATATTGAAGGTGTGAAAGACAAGTTTGTAGGTGGCTAGAGACCAACATGCATAGTAGATAGACGTTTAAAACAGTCCATAGAGTAATACTTGGATCACTGCAAAACTACCTGAGTACTGACTGAATCATTAGAGTACTACAAAAAGAGTGACTGGGTGAATCTTTTTTAGATTTTGGATTCTAGTGCAATGAATAGAATAGTACTTACTGCCAAATGAGTCAGTGGAGGTGTGCAATTAAAGTGACAGAGTGTTTATTGGAGTTTATAGATACTGACAGAGAAATTGAAGGTCTGAAAGGCAATTGTGTTGGTAGTTAGAGGCTTCCATGCATAGTGGAAACACGTTTGAATCAATCCATGTGCTAAGGCCTGCCTCACTCCATTACAACTTAGGTACTGACTGAATGATTAGACTATTGCAAGAAGCATACCTGGGTGAATTTATAAGTGTTTCAGTTTTGGCGCAGTGAATGCATTACTACATGGCGCTGAATAAGTCACTGGAACAATGCAAGGGGAGTGACAGAATGTTTGCTGTAAGTACATGGATACTGACTGGGGAATTGAAGCTGTTAAAGACAAGTGTATAGTATGTTAGAAGACTGAATGCATACTGCACAGACATTTGAAGCAGTCTATGTGGTAATGCATGGTTCACTACATGAGTACCTGGAAATTGACTGAATCATTAGAATACTGCTAGGAGAGTGCCTGGGTAAAACTTTTACGTTTTTCAGTTTTGGGGCAGTGAAGAGATTAGTACATGGTACTGGATCAGTCACTGGATGAGTGCAAGATGAGTGACAGGATGTTTATTGAAGTATATAGATACTGACTAGTTAATTAAAGAAGTAAAAGACAAGTGTGTAGGTGACTTGAAGCCTGTATGCACACTGCATAGGGGTTTGAAGCAGTCCATGTTGTAAGGCCTGGCTCACTGCATGAATACTTGGATACTGACTGAATGATTAAAGTACTGCAAAGAGAGTGCCTGGGTGAATTTATAAGTGTTTGGGTTTTGGCGCAGTGAATGGATTAGTACATGGTGCTAAATGGGTCACTAGCGGAGTACATGGGGAGTGACAGGGGGTTTGCTTGAAGTGTATGGATACTGACTGTGGAATTAAAGGTGTGAAAGAGAACTGTGTAGATGGTTAGAGAACTGCATGCATAGTGGATAAGCATTTGAATCAATGCATGTGCGAAGGCCTGCAGTGCAAGGACAGTTTCTGGGTGAATACAGAAGCAATGACTGCCTTTTAATTCTACCAAAACTTGAGAACAGGAAAGTTTTTAAGCAGTTATGCGTATTCAAAGATATGAAGCACCCAAATGCTTCTCTCACAGTGGTTCCCAAATGCACACAGTCTCACAGTGTGATTCTAGACAAGCAACACTATCCCTAGGCGTTTACCAAAACTCATTCACTACTGTGGAAGGGGTAAGGGGACTGCACACAATCTACATATTTCAGTACTGCACTTTACTGTCCATGCCTGACTCATTTTATCAATGCATAAGAAATGACTGGCTTCTAATGCTACTAAAACTTGACAACATGACAGGTTTTAAAATAGTTATCTGTCAGCAAATACATGATGTTACCAAATGCTTCTCTCACAGTGGTTCCCAAATGCACATAGACTTACACTGTGATTGTAGACAGACAACTATCCCTTGTACAAAATACATTTACTTGTCTACAAGATCTAAGGTGAATGCACACATCGCAGAAAATCTACTACTACAGATTAGTACCAAAATGTTTCTCTCAAAATGATTCCTAAATGCACACAGACTCACTGTGTGATTTTAGACAACCAACACTATCCCTTGCACTATACCAAAACACATTTCTTAGTCCACGAATCCAAAATTTTAGTGTAGAAACATGACTCACTTTGCAAATTCTTAAACAATGACAGATTTCTAATTGTACCAAAATATAAAAACAGCACAGTTATCTGTCTGCAAACACATGAAAAACACAAATGCTTATCACAGAATGATTTCTACATGCACACACACACTGTCAATAAGATTGTAGACAAAAAAAAGTACTCCCTGCACTTTAGCAGGAGAAATACATTAGTCTGATTAAAATCAAAATAGACCACATACATCCCCTCACATTTAAATAACTCACCTTTCAAGTTGTTTTGTAGAGTAAGAAGTATATGTCACACACCAGATTTTCTTATACAGAATCTCTGCACTGTGCACCTGTCAGCAAAACCAAAAAATGGCAAAGTTTCCCTCTCATTTTCCACACATATACATGTAAACATCACATCACATTCCTTCCCACATAAATTCAAAAGCAAACACACATTTCTATTGGTTAAACATTTCAACCCTTTCCAAATGAAATAAATTTGAACCCTACCCCCAATCTGCCTTCTGCCTGTTACCATAGAAACAGGTCATGGAACACTGAACTGAGCACACAGGCCACAAGTTCAGCACACAATTTTGCTAATCAAAACAGCAAGTCTGCTTGACTTTTCAACATATCAGCTTATCATATATAATGTTCCTTTCAATCAGTTTGTGTTAACCAATAAGAATCATGTGTTTAAAAAACAGAAACATGCACCCTACCTTTCAGTGTAGAAGGTTGTCAAATAACCAATGATTTCTTGTCTTTTTTCAAAACTGCATCTTAGCCACCATTTTAGAAAAATCTTACTTTTCAAACTGCCATTTCATTTACAGAGACCATCTGAGTGCATCCAGACCTCCCTTCAAGATGCTTAGAGTGTGGATTGTGAGACCCACCTATATTTGTGCACTGTGGTGGCATTTACCAAGGCACTTTGACTGGGGTAGGTCTGGAAATGCTTATGAAGGACACATTTGCAAAATTGATTTCACGTATCCCCAAAACTGCCTTTGTGTATTCTAACATATGCCAAAGGCAGAAGTGGAACTGGTCCAATCATTTTTGTCCACAAATTGAGAAAGCTAGGAAACATGTGAATAAATCTATTTCTGCTTTTCTCAGAGACTATAGAATGGGGTCCATTTACAATAACAATCTGCGCTTTCATATGCAAGAGATGTATAGGAGAGATGGAGTACACCTTACTGATGACGTTTTTTTTCCTTGAATCCGCACACCCAACACGCTAGGAACTGCGCACCCAATGCTAGAGAAACTGTGCACCCAACGCGTTAGGATGCGCAACTCCTAATTTTATCGTGAAAAAAAAAATAGCCCCTATCACAAATTTTTATTATCCCCGGGGACCCCATCCCCCGGGGCTTATAAATAAACGTTGGAGACCATGGGGGGAGCCCCAATGCCCCCATGGTCCCAGCCGGCTCCCCACGTCCTTCGGGAGCCAGCATTGCTTTTCCACATGGGGAGCTGATGACATGCATCTCCCTGTGTGGAAAAGCAATATCATTTGGATTATGAAAGAGAGAGCAGGTTTCCCTGCTTTCTCTTTCAAAATCCGAACGAAGTTTGCTATGGGAGGGCGGGTGACTCCCGCCCTCTCTTAGCAAACAACAGTGTCCTGGGGGTGGGCACTCCAGGACACTGAAGGAGCCAGCCCTGGGGGGTGGCAGTACCCAGGGCCCTCAAGGGCTCCAGGAGGGGGGACACGCAGCCCCCCTCCCCCATTAATTTAAACATTTTGCCCCCGGGATTTGGCCCACCCGGGGGCTAATTATTAACGAAGCGCGGAAGCCCACGCTTTGTTTTCTTTTTTTTTCAGCCAGATTCGAGCACCCTGCACGCATTTCGCTGTTAAAAAAAAAAAAAAGGGGGCCCCAGGGGGTCCTTCTGGGACCCTTTAAGCAACACTAGAGGGTTAGAGTATTTCTACCCTGCCCCCTTTACATCTTTCACAGACCCACTTCCCTTACTTAATCAGCCTCGCTTCTCCCGAGGCTCAAAATGGCTACCAACAGTTCCTGGTTTCGAATGTAGACAGACACTCGACAGCCAATTACCATTCAGTGCGTGATCGGGAGGGTGCGCACTCGGTTCGCAGAGGGTGCGCTTAGGGTGCGCACAGGGTGCGCGGATCCTTCGAGGACATAGATATATCTATCTTTTTTACTCTAATTTTTTCAGGAACTACTAAACAGATCTACACCATTTATGCAAAAGGCACGAGTCTGAACTGAGGACTACCTCTTTGCCAAATTTGGTGTAATTCCATTCAGCAGTTCGGGCTGTAGCTGCGTCAACAGGTCCTATGGGAAATTGCATGGGGAAAATGCGTTTTGGTACCCCCCTTTTTTCTCAGCCCTCGCTTGACAAATCACCACAAAACTTTCAGGATAGGAGCAGACCAGAGCTGGCCAAAAGTTTGGACAATTTTGAGAAGATTCGTCAACCGGCGCCAGACTTATTGGAATAGAATGTTGCGGATTTCCTATGGAAAATAGGTCCTAACTATAACTATCTACTGGCGACCGCCAGTAGGTAATATATATATCCTGATATTCCGCTTCCAAAGCGAGATCCAGCGCAAAAGACCAGACGGATACGGACCGCAATTCAGTGCTTAAACTTTCGTTCGAGTGGTTAGTCGCCATGACGCATTTCAGCCCTTCCCACGGGCCTTGATCACGGTCGCCAGTAGGTAGATATAGTTAGGACCTATTTTCCATAGGATATCTGCAACATTCTATTTGGAATAACGTTGGCGCCGATTGACAAATCTTCGTGAAATTTCTGCTCCTATCCTGAAAATTTCACGGTGATTCATCAAGCAGGGGCAGAGAAAAAAGGGGGGTCCCAAAATGGGTTTTCCCCATGCATTTTCCCATAGGACATTTAGCCCCAGCTACAGCTCGAACTGCTGAACGGAATTAGACCAAATTTGGCGAAGAGGTAGTCCTCAGGTCAGACTTGTGCCTTTTGCTTAAATGGTGTAAATCCGTTCAGCAGTTCCTGAGAAAATTGGAGTTAAAAGTATATATCTATGGCCTCGGAGGTTCCGCTCACCCTCCCCGCACCCTCCCGAGCAAGAGCTGTATGCTAATTGGCTGCCAACACTCTGAATCAGGAAGTGTTGGCAGCCGTCTTGTGCCTCGGTAGAACCGAGGCACAAGAAAACCCCTGACCCCTAGGCCTGCTTAGGGTGTCCCACAAGGACCCCAAGGCCCAAAAATGATTTTTTTTTTTAAATGGGAGGATGCCCGATAGACCGCCACCCCCCGGGGCTTGAAATAATTTGGGATGGGGGGCTCACAGGCCCCCCCAGACCCGGGGACTGCCACCCCCGGGGCAACTTGTCAATGTGGGAAGGGGGCCATGCGGCCCCCCTCCTTGAGTCTTGAATAGGCCCTGGGGACCGCCACCCCCCCAGGGCCGGCACCTGCAGTGTCCCAGAGTACCCACCCCCGGGACACTGTAGTTTGCAATGTCATTGCAAACTGCTTTGCTTCATTGAAGCGAGAGCAGGGAAACCTGCTCTCGCTTCAATGAAGCAACGCTGATTTCTTTTCCACATGCGGAGCAGCTTAGCTGCTCCCCATGTGGAAAAGCAATGCCGGCTCCCGCAGGATGCAGGGAGCTGGCTGGGACTGTGGGGGGATTGGGGACCCCCCACGGCCCCCAACAGAGGCCAGCCCCCAGGGGATGGGGTCCCCGGGGCCTTAAAGTGGCCAGAGGAGTAAAAAAAAAAAATTAAAACAAAAAAGGGCCATGCCCCGGGGATGGGGTCCCCGGGGCAAATTATGACCTCGGGAGGGGGGGCCAAACGGCCCCCTACCTGTTTTTTTTTTTTTTATAAATGAAAATTGGGGGCAGGCCCTGGGGGATGGGGTCCCCAGGGCCAAAAAATAGAAAAAGAAGGGGGGCTACACTGCCCTTCTAAAAAAAAGTAGAAAAAAAAAAGATTGGATCGGGCCGGAGACTACGGCCCCTCCTTACACCACTCTGCAAACGTTTGAAGAGGGGGAACTAATTACAGTTGAAAACTGGGGGTCCCTGGGGGCCAACCTGCCCACCAGGAACCTCCAGTATGTACCAGGGGGCTGCGTTGCAGAGAGGTGTAATGAGGCCACGGCCGTTTTTACACCTCTCTGCAAAGCAGCTCCGTGGCGCTTACTGGAGGTACCTGGTGGCCTAGTTGGCCGCCAGGAGACCTTAGGATTCAAGCGGACTTAATCCCCCAACTTAAAACGCGCCACGGGCGCGTTTGCACAGTGGTGAAGGTAGGGGGCAGGGCCTGAGGTGATACTGTGCAAACACGCCCTGTGGCGCATTTAAAGTTAGGGTATTCTTCCCTCTTCAAACCAGAGGTTCCCTAGGGGCCAACTAGCTCACCAGGTACCTCCAGTAAGCACCACAGAGCAGCTTTGCAGAGTGTTGTAAAAAGGGGCCTGGCCTCTGAACACCTCTCTGCAACGCAGCTCCCTGGCGCATACCGGAGGTACCTGGTTGGCTAGTTGGCCCCCAGGGGACCTCTGGATTGAAGAGGAATTCATTCCCCAACTTAAAACACGCCACGGTTGCACACGTCACCTCAGGCCCCGCCCCCTTCCTTCACCATTGTACAAATATTCCTCTAAAATCAGCCGAACTACGAATTCCGATTTACTCACCTGTTATCAGGAGAGAACCCAGTGCTGCATCTTTTAGAGCACCACTGACCCTGAAAAGTAATTCTAAGCGTACTTACCAGTAACTTGTATTTTCTTCTATAGGAATCCATTGTGTGGTTTTCACCAGAAAAGTTTCTAAGTGTCCATTTTTGAAACGTACAAATATTCCTCTAAAATCAGTCGAACTGCGAATTCCGATTTACTCACCTGTTTTCAGGAGAGAACCCAGTGCTGCATCTTTTAGACCAGCTCCAACACTGAAAAGTAATTCTAAGCGTACTTACCAGTAACTTGTATTACCTTCCAGAGGAATCCATTGTGTGGTTTTGATCAGAAGAGTGTCTGTGTCCATTTTTAAAACGTACAAATATTACTCTAAAATCAGCCGAACTACGAGTTCCGATTTACTCACCTGTTATCAAGAGAGAACCCAGTGCTGCATCTTTTAGACCAGCATTTACTCTGAAAAGTAATTCTAAGGGTACTTACCAGTAACTTGTATTTCCTTCCATAAGAATCCATTGTGTGGTTTTCACCAGAAAAGTGTCTGTGTCCATTTTTGAAACTTACAAATATTCCTCTAAAATCAGTTGAATTATGAATTTCAATTTACTCACCTGTTATCAGGAAAGAATCCAGGGCTGCATGTTTTAGCCCAGCACTGACCCTGAAAAGAAATTCTAAGCGTACTTACTAGTAACTTGTATTTCCTTCCATAGGAGTCTATTGTGTGATTTTCACCAGAAAAGTTTGTGTCCATTTTTGAAACGTACAAATATTCCTCTAAAATCAGCCGAACTACGAATTCTGATTTACTCACCTATTATCAGGAGGGAACTCAGTGCTGCATCTTTTAGAGCAGCACTGACCCTGAAAAGTAATTCTAAGCGTACTTACCTGTAACTTGTATTTCCTTCCATAGGATTCCATTGTGTGGTTTTCACCAGAAAAGTTTCTGTGTCCATTTTTGAAATGTACAAATATTCCTCTAAAATCAGCCGAACTATGAATTGCGATTTACTCACCTGTTATTGGGAGAGAACCCAGGGCTGCATCTTTTAGCCCAGCAATGACACTGAAAAGAAATTCTAAGCGTACTTACCAGTAACTTGTATTTCCTTGCAGAGGAATCCATTGTGTGGTTTTGAGCAGAAAAGTTTCTGTCTATTTTCACAAACTAAAAATATTACTTAAAAAATCATCTGTATGTCTTAAACACATTCTTTCAACTGTTTACAGGAGATTGGCTGGTGCTGGATCCAGGATCCACCACTGAGTAAGAAAAAGTAATGATAACACTACTTAGCTGCTAAGTGAATTTTCTGCCATAGGATAACATTGGTGATTCTATGTGAAAAGATTTTAGGTCAACTTTTAAAATACAATAATATACCTTAAAAATCAGTACTGTAACCAAAAGGCTGTTACTCAACTGTTTACAGGAGATGTTCAAGGACTGAATCTAGAAGCCAGTCCTGTGGGTAGAAAAGTAATCCATAAAGTGCCTAATTGCATTTGACTAGAAATTGACATTGAGCTCAATGTTGCATTGTGTTTGAAATTGTGTTGCCCATTGCAACCACTGTAACTACTGTACTTAAAAGTATATTACCTATTTGCAAAGTATTTAAACTAAAGTAATTCATTCTGAGAAAGTATATTTTGTATTGTAATGTATAATGTAATTAAAAAAATAAAATATCTAAAAATAAACAGTTTACAAAATGTAGTAAATCAGTATCAAAATAATCAGTATAACAATTAACACATTAAAAATTGTCATTTACAAAACCTTTGAAATTCACTGAAAAAACCATAGGTTTCAGGCCTGATATAGTTAAGAATTAGCATTTAAAAAACCTTTGAAATTCACTGACAAAAAACATAGGTTTCAGGCCTGATATAGTTAGGAATTAGCATTTAAAAAACCTTTGAAATTCACTGAAAAAAACATAGGTTTCAGGCCTCATATAGTTAGGAATTAGCATTTAAAAAACCTTATAAATTCAATGAAAAAACAATAGGTTTTAGGGTTATTATAGCTAGCTGGACATTTCACTCGAACAAAACCATTGAAATTCCTCCGATATAGTTAGTTGTACTAACTACATCTCGCGCGCCCGCAATCCACTGCTGATGATGTTACATATTACATCATTCATGAGATGGTCAGTGACATCACTGATGACATCTCAAATGACATCACTGATGACATCACTGATGACATCATCCACGTGACAATCAGATACACCTCATCATACACTAGTATAACCTTTCATCACTGACTGTAAAATACAGAATGCCAGATTTAAAACTATTGACACACCAATACAAGTGTTTAAACACCCACTCAGTGATTCCTAGATCTATACACACATCTAATCACTTACCTATAGATTCACTCATACATGCTTTCAATGATCAATAGAACACTATCAAATATACTTATACACCTATATCGATATTACACACCAGCACACATCCTAATCACTTATGAAGTCATCATACTCACTCATGCAAACAATGGATCATACTTACATTTACTTAGCTATACACTTATAAAAACACCACTTCATTTATTCATATAGATAATAACTCATACTCAGTGTGTTATAAAAACACTATTACAAGTATACAGTTATCCATACAGTCACTCATGCAATCACTGAGTCTTATGTATACTTATTTATATACAACAACTGACACATACACTGGCTTTTATGTTTCTAGTTTGTTGGACATGTACCATTGAGACATATATTGGCTCATCACCACACCCATAAAGATATTCACTCACCCAAACAACTGTTATAACATGTAGTTTTAACTTCATATACCTACTCAATCAACTATTCACACATCTTTGGGCTGTCACACACCCCCCACTGAACAACACACACATTCACTCTCCCATACAAATACTCAGTTAACTAATCTATAACTAATATATACTTTCACGTAGCTAGTAACCAACTGGTGCAGCAGTTTGCACAACAACTGACAAAGTGAGACAGGTATTCACACAGTTTAGTCACTTTCCAATATATTTAGTGAGACACTATAAATTAGTCAAGTAAACAGTTAATCACACTGCTACTAAATGCTTCTTCCAGATATTTATATTTATATATCCACTCATTCTTCAATGCAAATTGCTATATGTAGATATAATACATATTAAAATAAATTGGTTGGACCAGTACCACTTTTGCCTTTGGCATATATTAGAATATACAAAGGTAGTTTGTGGAAAAAGCGACATCAATTGCACAAAGGTGTCCTTAACAAGCATTTCCAGACCTACCCCAGTTAAAGTGCCTAGGTCATTTCCACCACAGTGCACAATAATAAGGTTAGGCTGTGGGAGATGTAGAAAGGTTTTCACCAAGGGCATTAATTGGTGCCACTTTAACCCTCTCTGACCAATCCATTTAATGTCTACATTTGGCAAAGCAAGGTCTTTCACAATACCTCTTTTTTCTGCATACTTTTCTCTCCAGAAGACATAGCTATGACCAACAGTCCACACTGTGAACATCTTCCAAGGAGATCTGGATGCACTCAGAAGGTGTCTTTCAGTAGAATGGCAATATGAAAAGAAAGATAGTTGTAAAATGGAGGCATAAATACTTTTTTTTAATAAAAAGAATTCATTGGCTGATTCAAACCATTTTACAGTTAAAGCTAGGCTGTATGTTTACATTTATATAAGCATGTTTTGTATTGGTTTAGAAAAATGTGTTCCCACAGAAGATTAATTTGGATTTGCTGTTAGGTTTGAAAGGTCAAGCACTCTTGCTCTTTGGATTAGAAACATTGTGTGCTGAACTTCTGACCTTTCTGCTCACACCAGTGTTCCATGACTAGTTGCTATGGTAGGAGGCAGAAGTCATGTTGGGGGAAGGGATCATTTGGAAAAGGGCTGAAATTTGCAACCAATAGACATCTGTGATTCCATTTGAAAAAATGTGGGAAGCACTGTGATTTGGAGTTAGCATGCATATGTGTGAAAAAAGAGAGGGAAACATTGCCATTTACTGGTTCTGGTGAGAGGTGTACAGCTCAGAGATTCTGGCTCTGATAATCTGCTGTTTGAGTGCCACATTTCTTTCTCAACTAACTAATTTTAAAGGTGAGTTATGAGTTTGAGAGGGGATGTATGTGGTGAATTTTGATATAAATAATAGAATCGTGATTCTTCTTTTAAAGTTGTGTTTTACATTTTGTGTTTTGGGAGATATTTAACTGTCTTGAACTTGTAAGATATTATGGAGTATGTCTTCACCATAAGTTAAGGTGTACTGGTATCACTGAGGAATAATGTTTTGTGCCTAGAATCAAATCATGAGTCTGTGTGCACACAGGAATTGTTGTCAGAGATTTTATTTGTGTTGGTCTGGTTCTGTAAGAATGGCATTCGTAGGAAAGGGGCAGCTTGTTTTCTTGAACTGTGATGGTTTACATTCAGCATAAATCAGTATCTCACAAATGGGAGGCAAATGGTAACACATTTGAAATTGATATGGTAGATTTTACTTCCAATCATGCAATAGGTGAGGTTGTTCCTACATATACAAAACTCCATTTAACCCTTACCACACATGTACTTTTACATACATCACTCCAATGTTTATGCTGTTGTGGAAGCATCCATGCATATGTCTCTTGTAACTGAAAATACACAGTCTGCAGAAGCAGACTCTTAGCACACACCCAGCTGCTTATCCTCTACTATCATGCTTAGTATTCACAACTGTGTGGTGTTTCAGGTAGCAGTGAGTAACACTAATACATTCAACATCACCAAGGCTCATTTCTTTGGATGGAGTGTAGTCAGTCACCCAGGTTGCACATGTTCATGGTCTCAAAAAGCTGTTTGGACATGTGCTCTTTTCTATTTCTGAAAACTATAATGAAAATGTGTCAGACTGTTAGAGTAATTATCACTTGCTCTACCACAGTAGTAAATGTGCTTTCAAATTGCAAATCAAATTTCGTTTTCTGCCTAGAATCAGACCATGAGTCTGTGTGCACTCAGGAATTGTTGTCAGAGATTTAATTTGTGTTACTCTGGTTCTTTTAGAATTGCATTCGTAGGAAAGGGGAAGCTTGTTTTCATGAACTGTGTTGGTTAGCGTTCAGCCCAAATCAATATCTCACAAATGAGAGGCCATTGCTAACATATTTGAAATCAACATGGTAGATTTTCCTTCCACTCGTGTAATGGGTCATGTAGTTCCCACATGTTCAAATCTAGGGGTGGGCGGAATTTGCGTATTCGCGTTACGCAAATCTCCGCGAAACGGTAACAAATCTCCGCGAACATGCAGAAATTCCGCGAACACGCGGAATTGCTTGTTCGCGATACTTTTTTCCTGTTCGCGATCGCTGTTTGCGTGCTCGGGGGGAAATATCTCGCGAACACGCACATTGAGAACGCGAACAAGCAAAAAATTTCGCGAAGTCGCGGAACGCAGATTTTTGGGCAATTTCGCGTTCTCCGCGGAACGCGAAATTACCCAAATTCCACAAATTCCGCGAACGGAACGGAATTTACCGCCCAGGCCTATTCAAAACTCCAGTTAACCCTTACCACACATGTACTCTTACATACATCTATGCAGTGATCAGGCAGTTGTGCAAGCGTGAATGCAGATGTCTCTTCCACCTGACAATAAACAGAAGTACACTCTTAGCACACAGCCAGCAGCTTCTCCTGCACAGTCATGCTTACTAATCAGCACTGTGTGGTGTTTCAGATAGGAGTGAGTAACGCTAATACATTCAACATCACCAAGGCTCATTACCTTTGCTGGAGTGTAGTCAGTCACCCAGGTTACACATGTGCATGGTCTGAAAAAGCTGTTTGGACATGTGCTCTTTTCTGTTTCTGTAAACTATAATGAAAATGTGTCAGACTCTTAGAGTAATTATCACTTGCTCTACCACAGTAGTAAGTGTGCTTTCAAATTGCCAATCAAATGTCGTTTTCTGCCTAAAATCACACCATGAGTCTGTGTGCACACTGGAATTATTCTCAGAGATTTAATTCGTGTTGGTTTTATTGTGTTTTTCACTCATAGAAAAGGGGTAGATAGTATTATAAGATTTGAAAAGCACAAAAAAATATAGTAATACATTTAAATTACATAAAGGTATTTTTTTTTTGTTTCTTTCAGGTATTGCTGAACAACAGTGAAAAAAAATAAAGATGCCTATAAAATCAAGAAAGAGAAACAAACAGAAAAAACATCTATATTTGAAGACAACTGGAGGACCCAAATTAGTTGAAGATCCTCATGTTGGAAAAAAGAAAAAGTCTTCTGGTAAGCAGACTAAGGATTTTTTTAAAAATATCTTCAAAAAATGAAAAAAAATTAAAAATGTCCCCACTGGAAATAGTGTTTCAAGTAGAAAACAACAGGACAAAAGTGAGAAATTACTGAATGCTAATGTACAATCTGAAGCAATAAAGATTGACTTAAAAAGAAAAACAGCATTTAAAGACATTCGTAGAAAAATGTTTCAGAGAAGAGTGATGTCCAATTTGCTAAAGGATGTGAAAAAATCTAAGAAGAAAGCGAAATTTTATAAGAGAAAAAAAGATATAGAATCAATTGTAGCTAAGGCTTTAGAATTAAAAAGAAAAGCATTCATTTTAATTTTGAACAGGATCCGAATATTAGATAAAATGGTCAATGTAATGAAGTCACAAAGCAAAACGAAAAGAGTAGTGAAAAGAAATAACTTTTGTAAAGTGTTTTTAGGAGAATGGATGCATAGTTCAAGTACTGAACCATTTTTTAATGAAGAGAGTTATCTTCAAAGTAATAGTTTGCTGCATGCAGTTGACACCAGAGGTTGTGCTTATGAAGTGAAAGATGGTTGTGTAATGGAGAAGGAGAAAATGGTTCCAAGAAATGAGGAAGAAGTGATAGCTGATTGGGTTATGGGGAGACGTCCTAAAGCCCCAGTGTACACTTGGAATTGTAGTAGTATTTGTACTGTACGACAAGAATCTAATGATAAATTATGTGAGTTTCTAAGAGAATATAGTAAAAAAAAGTGTTAAACAGAAGATTAAGGTGCTTCAAAGACTAGATCCATGCAGAGTGAGAGAGAATACTGGTTTGCAAGGACATTCTCTGGCTTGTCTTTCTAGGAAAGTTTGTCAAAGTGTTTTTCACCATTTTAGGATGCTGGCAGTACATCATACTGAAATAAGAAAATTTGTGACAAGATTGTATTCTGCTAAAAGTCCAGCACTAAAATTAAATAAGTTGAATAGGGCTCTGTTTTGTGGATCTGTATCAGATGTAGAGAAGGTTACTGATGAAATTCAGTTTTGTTATTTTGGTCCAGAACAAGAAAGTGCAGATAATGACACAGTTACTGAAGAAAATGTGGAAGAGAATGTAGAACCCACTGTTAGTAAAAATTTTGAAGATCAAATGACAAAATTTACTGTCATCTCTAATGAAAGACCAAATATTACTTGTATTTGTTGCCGGAGAAGCCATTATAAAAGTCAAACAAGGAATGTTGATCTCTATAAAAAAAAGTGAAGAAGAAGATAATTATAAGTGGAAGGATTTTGCTACATATTTGTTTTTGGAAAATTGTTTTGATTTGGGTGAAGATCAGCGTATTTGTAAATATTGTTATAGCAAGTTAGAAGAAAATAAAATGCCAGCTAGAGCTGTACATAATAATTTAGAATTGGTTGATATTCCTGCAGAACTTTCTGATTTAAATACGTATGAGTCTATACTCATTCAATGTGTTCATCCGTTCCAGACTATGGTACGTATGGAGCCCAAAACCGGTAAATTACCTCCTTCAGATTTACAGAGAGGTTTAAAAGGAAGAGTTGTCTATTTGCCGTTAGATTTGAAAAAAAAATATTGAAACGATTGATGCAGATAGTTTGGAATCTGAACCATTAGTTATTCTGGTTAATGGTGTACCTACAAAGAGCAAATTTATATTTGAAGAGGAATAATAAATGGTATGAATCAATTTAAATGGATGAAGATGAAGAAGTTTTACTAGGAGACACAGAAATACCAACTGGACAAATTGAAAAAGTGGACAAGTCAAAAGAAGAAGAAATTTATGAACATTTCAGCATACATCCTCTTCATTCAAAAGAAGTTATGGCAAACACTATTGATCTGTTTCAGCTGAATAAAGCAAAAGGAACTCCCGTGAGTGTATGGGAGGAGATCTTGGAAGCTCGTTGCTTTCCCCAGCTGTTTCCTACAGGAAAAGGAGGACGATATGATGAACGTCCAGTACAGATTCCTGCTTCCAAGTATGGGACTACAAGATGATATGCAGAAGATCCGAGATTTCATCAAAGTATTCCTTATTTGTTCCATCTTTTACAGTTCAGAAACACATACTCATTGGATGATGTCATCAGTGATGTCATCAGTGATGTCATTTGAGATGTCATCAGTGATGTCATCAGTGATGTCACTGACCATGTCATGAGTGATGTAATATGTGACGTCATCAGCAGTGAATTGCGGGCGCGCGAGTTATAGTTAGCTGAACTAACTATAACGGGGGAATTTCAATGGTTTTGTACGAGTGAAATGTCCAGCTAACTATAACATGTGTGAAACCTATGGTTTTTTCAGTGAATTTGCAAGGTTTTTTAAATGCTAATTCCTAACTATAACGTGTGTGAAACCTATGGTTTTTTCAGTGAATATATATATATTGGAATGACTCTTTGACAAAGACGGTTGTCGTTGAAACGCGTCAGAGTCAATAAAATTGCTTTTCGCCTATTTGAATCCTGAGTGCGACTCTTTTCTTATGCTGGAGTAGCGTAAGGCTTTTTTTCATATATATATATATATATATATACATATTTTAGTTTTATATAGCGCAAACTCGACCCAAAGATATCATGATGACATGACCACAAGTTCCATTACAGATGGGCACATTTTGTTAGACACAGGGAGATTAAGTGGTTTGCCTAGAATCACAGGATGTTGAGAGGTTCCTCAGCTTCGAGGTCGACCGCTGTAGCCGTTAGCCTAAATAATGCAAATAGGATCTACCGCTAGTGCTATTTTGGTGCAGGAAAACAATTTACATGCTTCTTAAAGAAAGGAAATGGCTCACTCTTAAAATATTTAACATTGTGCTAAATTGCATAACAGTGCGATTAGCACCAAAGTGGCAGCTTATACAGCCCAATCTTTTTGTGCATTCAGCCAGTTGAAAAGTTGAGTTGAGAAGATAAGCAAAATAATTTCAATGTTGCCAGAAAAGTGCATATCATTAGGTGGAGTTTATTGAGGAATCAAGACACTTTACTGTATTCCAGGATTTTGGGGAGCATTGCAGTAAAAGGATGCTGTATGGGCTATCCAGTGCCTCAGCCTTGTTCCAAAGAAGTGTGTGGCATTTTATTTTTTGGCCAGAAGGTTGAGGAGGCTGATGTTAAGAAGAGTTATCCATATTAAAAGAATATGGTCTCACTATTAAAGTGAGAAAAAAAGGAATCTCGCCTGATAAAGAGGTATATTTGGGGCACAAAATAAGTATGGATCAATGCCTAAGGCTGATCATGTGAAATCCATTCATGAAGTCCCAACATAGGAAAATAAAGAGCAGTTATTATTATTCTTTGGCCTCACCAAGTGGTATGCATATTTCTTAGACAATTATTTGAGTACTGTGGAGCCAATGTGTATATTACTGATTTTTCCGTTTAATATGTGCTGGAGCAAGAGAAAAGTGAGTATTTTAGGAGGATTAAAAGTGCAAATATTAAACCACCATGTTTGAAGCTGTTCATTCTGCATAAGAAGTGTCGAAATGGATGTTGTGGAGCCTGTGTTGGTCCAGAAGGATGGTGTCAGTAAGTAGATTGTGTTATATGGGTGCTAGATATTAAACACTGGTGAAAATAATTATCTTTGTATTTTAATGAGAATTGTTGGCGGTCATATTAGTGGGGAACAAAGTTGTTATTAAAGACAGCATATTAGTGGGGAACTAAGTTGTTATTGCAGACAGGTCCCATGGCACTGGTGAACTTTCTGTCCCCTAATGGTGGTAGGTCGGTGGCACCACGTTTAACATGGCTGGTGTCAAAGCTGAAGGGACTTCAATAGTCAATTGAATCTCTAAGTCAACGGATTGTCCAGGCCTCTGTTGAGTGACAGGGGAAGGCTGATGTGCAGGTTGATGAAGAATGTGAAGTTCCAGTGAAACATGAGTGTAAAAAAGGGGAAAATTAATTGAGTATGGGTGTGAACCCCACTCAAGTATGAAATACAATCCTTGTCCGGGTGAACCATAAAAGCCACTAAATAAACCTGTCCTTAACTCTCTAGTAGCTTTGCACAAAAGTAGTCCGGCTTTACTTTGAGGGAATGTGTAAAGTTTTTATACAGCAATCAAACTAAAAAAAACACAACACACAGATAATCCTGCACCACTTTGGAAAAGTAGAGTACCTTTTAATAAATGAAATGACACCAAAACAACAAAAATCCAAAAAGCAGAACCAGAGTTTCAGGTAAAAATAGTACCCAAAAACATAAAGTGGCACTTGTGGTTATCTGGTTGCGCTGGACAGGGTCAAAGCCAATAGTTCAGTCTGACTCCAATAGAACAAAGGTCACATACAGGGACCTAGTTTGTCCCCGTGAAGAGTTTATTTTCCCTCAGATCATTTTGACATGAGGAGCTTTGCATTGGTGTGAGTCCTGAAGACATTGTAGTTAGCGCATTGTGCAGGTTGGTGCTGAAGCTTTGCATTGGTGAGGGATGTGGGCTTTGTCTGTTGATGCAAAGAGTAGGTCACTGTTGGAAGTTTACATTGGCGTGAGACTCAACAGTTGCTGGTGACGCTAAGTGTCTGCTTGTGGTTGCAGAATGCCAAAAACCTCTGTATTTTCACCTGTAGCTTAGTCTGTGCGGCTGATGAGAAGGAGGAGTCTACTCTGGTGCCAGCCAAGGGTCAAGGAAATGGTAGAATACCTCGTGTGGATCAGGATTCACTCCAGCTGAGGACAGAAGCAGGTGTCCGGCAGATGCAGTTTCTGCTGGTCAGCTGGTTCAGTAAAGAGAAGGCCTCTGGAAGGTTGTTCTGTCTGTAGCTCAAACGGAAGGTCAGCCAATTGTCTCTTGGAGTAACGTATAAGGATCCTGGGTTCAAGGCAATCAGGTACAGTATTCCTTCTTCAGACCAGGCCAGTCCTTCTGAATCTTTCACAGAACTAGGAGTGCTCTAATGGAAGGTTCTGAGGGTGCCACTTTAATGACAAGTGCCAGCCTATTTGTGGGAGTCCCTCTCCTTGTGTACCTCCAAACTGGATAGGCAAGCCCAGCTGTCAACTCCATTTGCCAGAGATAAGGCAGGCAGTTACAGATGTCAGGAAGGAAGTGGGCACATCCCTCAGATTCACTTTGAAGGCTGAGTACATCCCCTCAGGAATTCTGGTCAGGAGAGGAACACTCTTGTTCCCTGCCTGGAAGAAATACACATAACACCACAGGAGAGCCATTGCAGCCATCTCATTCTGGACACTGGCTGAAAGGCATATTTAGTTTCGGCAGGGAGATACCAAACTTTATAAAAGTAGTGTTTTAAGAATAATTACATAGAATTTGAGTTATGTATGGCGTCAATTCTGCTTGCTGTAAAATCAGGATTGTGAGGGAGGAAAACTTTGCATGCAACATTGTTTTGTGAAGCGTGACCGGTAACATGGTCACTGTTAGGTTTTTGGACCCTCAACAATTCAAAGACTAGGCTTTTATGCTTATGGTAGAATCATGTTCAGAAAAGGAGACACAAAGTTGTCCAGGATAAAGAAATGTGAGACAAAGTGAAAGAAATGCCAGGAGAGGAAGAAACATTAAATGCATGTGCAGGAATTGTCAAGCTTCCATCTCAGTGGGGCCAGTGGGCCAGTGGGTGAGGATAAAGATGCCATTAATCATTGTGAAAGGATGTACTGTTTGGTCTGAACCCAATAGTTTAGCTAAAGTAATTAAGTCAACGGTGAGAGTAACAGTATAAGAGAGTGTGCAATTTGTCAATGGGCGCTGTGTTCTGAGGCGATGAAAACTCAGTTGCTTGTCCTAGGGAGGAATGACTAGTGTAGCCATGGGGGAGGATTTCCTAGAGGATGCTTTAATAGCCGTTAGTTGGTAAGTAGATCCAGAAGGTAAGCTGGTGATCCCTGAAAAGAGTAGTAATCACTTCCACATGGTCACACTGAATGGGGTCCCTGTCACTGCTCCGAGGGATACATGTGCCATCCAGACTACAGTATTAAAAATGCTGGTTTCCCCAGAATAGTGTCAGCCTGAAGAGGTTGGCAGGGTAAGGGATGCCCATCAACAGGGATCTGTCAGCCTTTGGCTTTTGGTATCTCTAAAATGGAAGGGGTTACTTGCCCACAGAAGAGTAGTTGTCAGCCCTGACCTACTATAGACTACATTATAGCAGTGTGTTCCCACAAGTGACAACACATCTAGTTGGGGTGGCTGCCCAGGGAGCCCAAAAACCCAGATTTCTGGGGGCATTGTCCTTCACTGAAGTGCCCAGAGACCCTGAAGAAGACAAAGGACAGGGGGAGGAGGTCACCAATAATGGGAGAACCAGAGAGGGCCAGGGGTTACCTGCTCTGATAGGAGAGGATCCCAGACTAGTACTAGTGAGACCCCTGCTCACCTAGAGGCACTTTCTGCACTATCACAGCAATATCAGACAGGGGACTAGGCCTGGGCGAAATTATTTTTTCAACCTGCAGAATTTGTGGAATTTGATAATTCCATGTTACACTTGTAATGATGAAATACTAATTAATTCTGCTGCTCCGCCAGAACAACTAATCTGCAGTATATGTGTTTCTAAAGGGGGCTGGAAAAAGGAGCAGCCACTCTATGTTTAGGGATCCCTGCAGATAAAAATGAACTCTGCAGTGGTTTTTAAAAGAAGAGGTACTGCTCCCTCTTGCAGATCGGTTTAGAAGCCACTACAGTACATACATCTTGGTGCCCTTACATACCCTGCAGTGATTACTCTGTGCTCAGTGTAATACTCTGTGAGGACGCTATTTTCTGCTTTATCCCAGGTGGGGTCTGCATATATATATAGAGTTCCCTATAGGCCATGCTAGTGGCTGAGGCTGAGCTTGCCAGAGTAGCAGTATTGTCAAAGGCAGAATGTGAAGGTAGGCCTAAAATAGTTGAGGTGGTCTATCTTCCCACTGGGAGTGGACTTGACAGGAGGATATGAGGCTGGTATTTACCCTGTTACGGTAGAAGGCTTTTCCACATCCGCGCCACAGAAAATCAAGAAAAGCTGCCAAGGGAATGGCTCTTGTTCATTGCCTTGTACCCAGTAGAAGCTTCTGTATAGAAATGCCGCTTTTTTGCATTGTCACCCCCATTTCTATCTGGATTTGATGCTGTTTTTTGCACTGCAGTCCATCAAATTCATATATCTTGCATATGCTTCTGTTCTGTAAATGTATCATGAAGTTATGATAAGCAAGACCATGCGAAAACACATTCAGCGATTGTTTATTGAGTTGTTTAGAAATTAATCCAAGCATGTCATTAACATTCTAACTGTTCCACTTCATAATTCTATTATTTTATTTATTTTAAGTACTTGATTTTCTATTTCTTTCTATTACTTCTTTATTTTAGCTTTATGTTCTGTAACACTTAAAGGCCAGATTCCATTTTGTGCAGGCCAAGACTAAATTTTCTGCTCAGTAATTGGCCTGTCTAACTTTGACTTAAATATGATCTGTTCTGATCTTTCACAGAACTCGTGAAAGTTTGAAGCTATCCAGCCAATGACTTTGATGAAAGCCTAAGGCGACAGAAGTCTGAGACAAGTATCTCTGACATCTACGTATCAAAGACAGACAATGAATGCTTAAAATAAAAATTGGCTAAATATGACACAAATGATCAGGGCTCTTTACAGAATTTATATGTTTTTCTCATGCTGGTTCATGCCGCTTATGTCTGGAACTGAGTGGAAACTTCCACCAGTTCGTAGATATGTAGGCTGATCCAGATGGGCACAGCACCAGATTCCACCTTAACTGAAGATGTTAACAGCTAGACTCTCTGACGCCCTGCAAAGGATTTGCTTACACTGACTGCTGCCAGGGTTGTGTTCCCAGTCAGACGTTATGTCGTTACCCTGGCCCTGTTCTTAAAATTACTGGCAAGCTTATCTAAACAGACAATAAATCCTGTTGCTCCAGATTTGTGCACCAACTTTGTATCTCAAGAAATAGAATTATTATTTATTCACCTGCTTGAACTACCATAGTGACTAGATATACCATAGTGAGCGTGTTAACCTCTTCGCTGCGGCGCAAATTCCGCTGCAGCGTGCTGAACATTCCAATCGCGGGCGTGATCATGGCGGCTCCCGGCCGTCATCAGCACACGCCCACCGTGACTCATGACGGCCTGGAGCCGTCATGAGCATGGAAGAGGTTATGGGCTGCAAATTGTGATATTACACGTTTTCCCTCTTATTTTCACTGTTCAAGAAAATGCTTAGCTACTTTGATTTCTTATATTTCTTACCAAATGATATTGTCAGCACTTGTTCAGGAGTTTTAAAATAACAATTTTATATATATATGTTGAAATGCATATTCTGTGTATAGTGATCCTTGAGCGTGTATCTCATTAATGAACAATCTTTTGGATTAACACTGCTCTCTGTTAATAAAGGAGAAAGCACAGACCCACATGGGCAAGTATTCTCAGTGGGTTGCACGGGGCTTCAGTAACCTGCTGGCACTACTAATTGTTAGTGTACTAAACTCAGTGTCCCTGCACCCATGGGTTGGGAATCTAAATGTGTAGACTAGGCCATAGAATTACTTTACACAACATGCACACTGGGCCATTGTATATGCTCTGACTCCTAAAAACATGTCAAAATTGGCTGAACTCCTGATTGTCAGCTTTAACTTACCTATGTATCCCTACTATATACCCAAGGTCTGTAAGTTAAATGTCACCAATGGACTTTGTGCCACTAACTACAGTAACAGTGCAAACATGACTTGCAGGCATACAACTGTGGCCTGTCTGTGCAGTTTATGTGCTGTTTTAAAACTGCAAATTCATCCTCCCAAAATATCCCCTTTTGGCTGATCTAAACCCTTCAAATGACCATGAACCTGTGTGCACAGTATTTGATATTAGGAAACAGAAAGGTTTATTGTTAGACGTATCCTTACAATGACAAGGTCCTGTAAGCTATTTTCACTGGTGCAGGTTTAGCTGTTCCATAGGAAAGCATTGGGATACAATATTAAAATGAATATTATTTCCACCTTGTAAATTGCTACAAACTACATCTTGGACTTTTTAAATTATTTATTAGATTCCTAGTTGACTGCTACTTGTGGCCTCTCATCACAACTAGATGTAGCTAATATCTGGGCCTGGCCTATCATTTGTCTCCCTAGTCATACATTAATTGTATCATTTGTAAAGTGCAGCTTTCAGTCCAGGGAGTGTCTTGGCACTAGTATGGAACACACTGAGATAGGAGAGCAGTAGAGTGTTCAAACCAGTCAGATGAGTGAAAACACTAGGTTGTCTGGGGCTACAAAGATCCAGGTTTTTAGGGGTTTCTTGAAAATAGACTCTGACTGAGGGAGTCTAAGATGGGTGGGTAAGGTATTCCATGCTTTGGTCCCCAGGACAACCATTGATTTTCCCCTTCTGGATGTCAAAAGGAAGCTGGGTGGCACGAGAAAGTTTTCAGATGACGAACTGATGCGTTGGGTCACATACAGTTTGACTCTGGTTCTGAGGTATATAGGTCCTGATGACCTGAAGGTTCTGTAGATGATTACTAAGATCTTAAAAAGGATCCTTTTAAGTTTGGGTAGCCAGTGTAAGGACTTCAGAGCTGCTGATGCTGAGGACCCTCGAGGCAATTTTAGTACTAGGCGGGCTGCTGCGTTTTGGAATTCTATATTGTTTTCAGGACCACCTAATTGGTGCATGTGTACAGGCTGTTGCAGTAATCTAGATGGGACAGGATTCGGACCTGGTAGCAGTTCGAAGAACTTTTTAAGAGTCTTTATCATGTGAAATCATGTGCCAGCTACAGAGAGAGCTTGCTGATGGAAGGATAGTGAGGTATCAGATTTTATCCCCAAATTCCTCACAACCTCCACTGTATTTGGCAGATGTGGAGGTTCATTCGGCCACCACTGCTTGGGCACAAAGGTTTTAGATTTGCCTAGCAGCATGATCTCAGTTTTTGGGCTATTTTATTTGAGATGGTTTTATTGCATCCAATGGATGACGGCGGAGAGGAAGCGCTGAATTTTCCTTCTGCCACAGTCTTTATCTAAAGTTGGATCAGCTGAGTGTCATCAGCATAGGATAAAGTCTCAATGTTAAAAGATGAAATCAGGATGTCATGGGAGACCGTGACAAACGCGGCTGATAGATACAATGTAATCAGCAATGCATTCTTCCTTTGATCCAGGGTGAATTTCAGTGTTTCCTTGGCCATGCACCAATCCCAGTGGGAGAGATGCTGCCCCTAGAACTAGCTTTGAGCGACCACGGAGGAGGGATTGAGCATTTCCCTAGCCACACCTATAGAGTGGGCACAGGTGTGCTACACAAGAGAAAAACAATTCTGTCATGTTGGATTTAGATAGAGAGGGGTGCTGTGAGATTGTTTGCAGCAGGGCAAACAGGGACTGTTAAAAAATGGGTAGCGTTACTCCAGGAAATGTTTTCACTGTTGCATTAGAAGGGGCCAGGAGATACCCAAATGCACAGCTAGTGATATACATAAATATGTAGCACGGACACCATCTTCAAAACACTACTAGACTTGTGGAAGATGGAAGAAGGACTCTTTTTAAAGACCTCTGGAAGATCGGGAGACCTGACAAATTACTCTGACAAAGGTGTGTTACCACTGGGCTAAAGATACAAGTTGCTCCCGCTTACACCTTTTCTTCAGCAGCAAATCTGTTTCAGAAGGAAATATATATTGCGGAGAGGCTATCCGGCTCCATAGAGCCCTGTTCTGGTACAACATTCAGCCCTTCCCCGCTGGAGGAATCCAACCTCCCAAAAAGTGACTAAGACTGAAGGTAGAAAAGGTTTATTGAGAGAAGGCTCCAAAGGTTTCCTACTGGAGAGGAACCTTCCTAGGGTGCTAAGAGTGAATTTCTCCCATTGGTGCTTTCCTGCCAAAAGTCAGTGGCTGCGTCGGTACCTCGTCCGACAGCTATCTGTCCTTATGAAGCTTATCTCGGCTTTAGCCTGTTGCCTTGCCCACCTACACATTTTTTACTTTGATAAGTCAGAAGGCAAAACTCCGGACATGGATGAACCTTGTTTCTGTATCTAACCCATGCTCCATTGTGGTTGGTTTAAAATTGCACCTAGGTCATGATGAGTCAAGTTGGCGCTTAACACTTTTTGGTGCTGTTTTATTGCAAACCAGGGGGCATATGTATCAAGCGAATTTTTAATCGCAAACGCTGCGATTCGCAAAATACAGCGTTTGCGATTAAAAATTCGCAAAACGGGATGTATTAGGCAAATTCCCAACGCAAAATTAAGGAATTGCTAATTTAGCGATTTCTTAATTTTGCGTAAGCATTTAAGAAATCGCAAATTGCGATTTCTTAAATGACATGTAAAAAGCACCCAAGTTGTGCGAATTATCCTTAAGAAAACGCAAATTACCACCAACTTCCAGTTGGTGGTAATTTGCGATTTTCTTTCAAGAAGCACTTTTTTGAATTTTACAAAGTGCCACGTGGCGCTCATACATGCTCTTAGGGCATGTATGTGCGCCATATGCACACACATGCTAATTTCAGGGGTGCATCAGGGTGTCATCATGACACCCTTGCACCTTTGAAATTATTCTCAAATAGCGGTTAGCAAATTGCGATTCGCTATTTGAGAATTACTTCCCATTCATTCCTATGGGTCTCCTGGCCCATAGAAATGAATGGGCAGGTATTCCTTAATTGCGATTTCGCAATTTGCTAATCGCAATTAAGGAATTTTAAGAAATTGCAAAAAGTTTGCAATTTTTTAAATACATCCCGTTTTGCAATTCTCAAATAGCGATTCTTTAAAAATCGCTATTTGAGAATCGCAAATGGTGATGTTGATACATATGCCCCCAAATTCATATCTCTGGTTTCACTAATTCAATTCAACAATTCAAACTTTAAAAAATATATCTCTGATTTCTCTCATTCAATTTTTGTCATGTTGGTGTCATTCTGTTCATTAAATTATAATCCCTTTTTAGAAATTGCAGTGAGATGTTTACTGTGTTGTGATTTGACTTTTTAACTGGTGTGTCCTTTTAAATACTTCACATATTTTCTAAGGTGAAGCATGTCTCCTCTGTTCCATAGCTCCTAATTGTTGAGCTCAGGTTTAAATTACTAAACTTTTTACTGGAACACTAAAGAATAGTATCAAGATCATTAGGGGTAGACTACCATCCACTCCAACAAATAATCCACTTTTTCACAGCCCTAGCTAAGTCTGGGAGCCCACAAGGATGGTATTTAAAGGTAGAACATGTTCAAATTTGAAGTTGACCTGTCTTTACAGAGACTAGTATTAAAAAGCTTTTTGCACAGTTGAAAGGCTGGTGACCCACTGGGAAACATGGGGAGCAATATTAAGGGCCTTGTTATGAGTACCGTGGTCCTGGGACTACCGTATTCATGGTGGCAGTCCGACCACCACCATCCATCCATGCTATTACTAGTGTGACCATCACAAGACCGCCGCCTCTGTCAGGATCAAGGATCCTGCTGCGGCAGTGGCCTTCAAAGGGCCTGAATATGCTGGTGGTGCTAATGCCGGTACCTCTGAGCATATTACAACCTGCATTTTCAGTGCCCATTTCATGGGGGGGGGGGTGCAGGTTGCGAATTGCAGATGATAGGGCCCTAAAAGGGCCCCCAGCCAAATCTGGCCATGGGGGTGCGTGCCCTCCTGTAATTGCACATTTATTCCTGCAAGGTGTGGCATGCACAACATGGTGCATGCCACACCGTGCAGGATGGTGCTACAGGCTCTCCTATAAGCCTATCATGCAACCCCCTGGGACCGCCCCGAGAAAGCCAAAGAAACACAGATGATGGACTGAATGCAGAGCAAATCAAACATTCACCCCCAGTCAAGAGATCTGGGTTAAATCCAACGCTCTTTTGCTCACCGCCGCAGCACCACAGGCGCACCACAGGCTTGGCGGTTTTCCTGGAACCACGGCAGTGGTGGTCCCATCCAAATATCACCAAGCTCAAAATAGGGCCTTAAATATTCTTCTGTCTATTGATTAGGACTGGCTAGAAATGCAATTAAACTAATTTTTTTAAATTTGTTAAAAATTCAACTCTGTGGTGAAGATAGAGTTTTTTTATAAATATTAAGGAAAAGTAAATTCTGGAAAGTTACCATTTTCTTCCCTGAGTTTGCATTAGCTCTGTAGCAGTGGTCCAATGTGTACTTAGCACTGATGAGGTGTGAAAACAGCTCCCAGAGCAGAGACAGTGAGTTGGGTATGAGGAGTTGTTTTCTTTTTCCATGGCAAGAAGACCAGTTGGGGAGTATTCCAGATCTTACTTTTCTTTTAAGAGGCCTTCCTTGCCATAAGCAAATGTTAGGTGGCCGATGTAAAGGCCCTTGAAATATTCTTGTCTGAAGCTGTCCTATATGGAGAGATCTATCTTCAAATAGGCCAGGCAAACTAGATTCAAACATTGCATTTGAGGCTACTGTATTGCCCATATTTCCATAATGGCTTTGTGGACATCATGAAACAGTGCTACTGTGGGTAATTTGCCATGCCATGCTTTGCATTGCTCGCATCTTCTGTCCCGGGGTCAGCTACTTTGCTATCCATGTATGGTGTTCTAACATAAAATGATTTAGAATATTATGAGATGCAAATATTCTGCTGTAAATATTATGATGTTAAGAATATTAGGGGAGTGAATATTTTTTAATATTGTAAAATATATTGTGTTGATATTCTATTAATATGTATCGTTATATTCATATTTGTGCATTTTATAATGGAACAGAGTAAGGGGTAAATTGTAAAGTTTATTGGTATTACTTAAGACTAGTTAATGGTTAATTTATTTCAAATAAAAGTTTAAGCTAGTTTTTTTTAATATTATATAATTTTGTTTCTAAAATGTTAATTTTTTTAATTAATTTCTGCTGTTCCACAAATAATAATTGTTTGTTATATTTTAGATATTATTTATTCGTTTACCTTTTTTTCTAATTGACTTGCATTTACATTTCAAATAATATTTTTGTAATGGTTGTTATACAAATGCATGTCAATTGTTTTATTACAATTTAATTTTTTTTACATGTTTAGGTATTTTTTTTTTTTAAGTTTAATCATTATTATTTTGACTGTCAAATTTGGTGTTTGTATGATTTTCTTTTATGTTAATGTTGTCCTCAATTTATTGTTAGTATTATTTTTTATGTTAACCATTTTTATTTCATATCATTTTTTGTTAGTTGAATTAATTTGTGAAGTACTCCACCCCTAATTTATTTCCTTAAGTTAGTAGTGTTTATAGTTTGAATAAACCACTCCAAACTACAACACCTTGTAAAAAGTGATCAGTTGAGTAAGAATAGTGGAATTAGCACCCACTCAAAGTGCAATACTTTCCTCAAAGTGGTTTACTTTGAAATTGGAATAGTAAACATCACCCCTCCCACTTCCCCAAGAGTAAATACTTTCCCAAATGCGGTTAGGTTTGGAGTGGGAATGCAAAATCTGGTCAACTCAAAGTCCAGCATGTTCGCCAAATACGGTTTGGTATGGATTGGGTAGCCAGGGAGACCTGTTTAAGAAAACCCTGGAAAGACAATCATGGGTAACAAAGGCCAACAACAAAGATGGATAGAGCACTTTGAGGTATTGCTGAACCAGCCCGTGCTGCAATCTCTACCAGACATACAGTTAGCTGACAAGGACTTGCTAATCAACAACAGTTGACCAACCACTGAAGAAATACCGCAAGCCATCAAACATCTGAGAAATGGGGAGGAGCCTAGCGCTTGACCAAGATGGCCGCGTGAGCTTTGAGCTCCCGAGACCCTCGTTCCCTCCGTCGTCTATCCTGTATATAATCCTGTTTGTATGCATGGCATCGTGTAGATGACTTGTCAGGGAGGCGATCGATGCCACCCGAGGTCGCATCGCCCACCGGGATCCGGAGTTATGCATGGCGGAAGATTGAGGCCCATCTCCGAGGGATGCCAGGGGCTCGAGTTGGCAGGATGCCCGACCTCTAATTGAACAACAGCGGCCAGGCGAGGTGTGAACTGCCGGACGGAGGTCCCTATCCTTTCACTTTCACTTTCTCGCCCTTTGTCTGCCCAGCCCAGGGAGTGCTCGCATCTGCTTTATTATCATTTGGACGCTCTGCATGCCACACTGGCGACCCATCGTAAGACGGAGCACTCCTGCTCTCCCTCGCTGAGAGAGGGCAGTCCTGTTTGACCCGACTTGCTCGAGCCCACCATGTCGGGCAAAGCAGAGGTGGATCGGCCGAAGCCCAAGGCCACCAGGCGGGGAGCCTACACTCAAGCCAATAACATGGACCGCTATGCCCAGCAGAAGGGGTCACCGGGTGCACCGAGCCAGTCCCCGGATACACAGAAGGCTGCCTCACCCTTGGCCCCGGAGCTCTCACTGCAGGATGTCATGGGTGCACTTGACGGGCTGCAGACTTCGATTGGGAGACAGTTTGATGCCCTGGCGCACAAAGTGGATACCATCTTGGTGGATGTTAATCTGATCCGCGCGGATTTGGGCAAAACAAATGAACGGGTCAAATCCCTGGACATCAAGACCACGGGCCTCGCCGATGATGTCTCGGACCTGCAGACCGAGGTCCGTAAGTTGCGGACCGAGCATGATCTCGCAGCCCGTCGGCTGGAGGACTTCGAGAGCCGGGCCAGGCGCAACAACGTGCGCGTTATAGGGGTCCCGGAGTCCTCGGACGAGATTTCAGTGGACCTGCTCGTGGAGGACTTGGTGCTCAATCATCTGCAGCCTAAGGGCCTAGGGAAGTTCTTCGCAGTTGAGCAGGCCCATAGAGTGCCTGGTGGGCGGCCCAAGGTGGGAGCCCCACCGAGGCCGATCGTCGCCCGGCTCTTTCATTTTCGAGACCGGGACGCTATCCTGCAGGCCTCGAGGGCAACGGGCCCGGTCCCCTTCCAGAACGCGTCGGTGAATTTCTATCCGGACTTCACCCAGAAGGTACAGAGGCAGCGGCAGGGCTTCCTGGGGGTGAAGAGGAGGCTTCGGGAGAGGGATCTGAAATACGCCATGCTTTTCCCTGCCAGACTACGTGTGGTGTTTGAAGACCGAACATTCTTCTTTGAGTCGCCTGCCATGGCTGATGAATGGCTGGACGCTCTGCCTCGACGACGCACGGAAGAGGACACTGCGGTAGACGGGGACAGTGGCCGGGATGAACAAGGTTGATGTATTCGGAACCGGACTGACTCGGACTGACTTTAGATAATGACTTGCAGTAAATACGGAGGTTGTGGGAGGACGAGGGGAGCTCTTTCCTCCCTTAGGGTACTTTTTGTAGATTTTGGGTTTGGTAGGGCGACAGGCACACTGCAAGTTGGGGGGGCTTTGTAAGCTGCAGCAGGGGTGCAGGGTGGGGGGGGGGGTTTCCGGGATTTTGGGGTTGTTGTTGGGGGGTTTGTTTCAGCAAGGCATAGTGATTATTTCCAGGACTGTTCCATGGGGGCTCTTCGGGTGTGGGGTGGGCCTCTTTACGTTTGGGGATGGGGGGTAGGGGTCTAAGTGTTATAAGCTGGAATGTGAATGGTTTGGGGGATCGCATTAAGCGTGGGATTGTTTTGCAATTCTTGAAACGATCATTGCCGGATGTCGCCCTGCTGCAGGAGACGCATCTCATAGGTAATACGTGCTATGCCCTGAATAGGAAGGGTTATAAATTCATAGCTCATTCGGGATTCTTCTCTGGGTCCAGGGGTGTGGGCATCCTAGTCAGAGCCTCGCTACCATTTGAGGTGGACTCCACCATTGTTGATGATAGGGGGAGGTTTGTGGCGGTGGCGGGGCGGTGGGAAGGAAGAACTTTGGTTTTAGTTTCGGTTTATGTCCCGCCGGCCCTGCAGGCCTCCACGTTCACAGATCTGGGTAGGGCCCTGCTGGATCTCCCGGGGGGTATGCTTGTAGTGGGAGGTGATTTCAACGCTGTTGGCTCCGGCCTGCTGGATAGATACCCGCCCAGAGACACGGGGGGGGCTCAGAAGTGGCTTCCAGACTTTCTAGATACGCTTGGCCTGATAGACTGCTGGAGGCTCCGGCACCCCACACAGAGCCAATACACTTTCCACTCCGGGGCGCATGGTAGCCTTTCTAGGATTGACTACCTACTCACTCTGGCTGCGCATGCCTCATTGGTGTCTGAGGCCAGGCACATGGCGCGTGGTATATCTGACCATTCGCCGGTGTGGGTCAGGCTGGATCTGGGTCGAGAGGGAGGGGGAAGGGTGGCCCCTATCAACCCTTGGTATTTCCGAGACCCCAAGATGCGCAGCGCGCTGGTAAAGATGGTAGATAATTTTTTCAAGGACAATCAGGGATCCGTGGACTCTGCAGTGTCGCTGTGGGAAGCATTTAAGACCGTGCTGCGAGGGGAAGCCCTCTCCCTTGTAGTGGCTGCCAAGTGGCGGAGAGATGGCGAGGTTTTGCAGGTTGAGGAGGAGATTGCGGCTTTGGAGGGAGCGCTGGAGGAGGAGGTTACAGAGGCCTCACTGAATGAGCTGTGCTTGAAGCAATCCGAGTATAAGGACCTGGTGACGAATGCCGCTAAGACCCTCGGTAGGGAACAGCAGGGCCGTCTGTATGATGTTGGTGACAAGGCCGGGAAACTCCTGGCTTGGCTGGACAAAAAAGAACGGGTCAATAGAGTAGTTCCGGAGTTGACGGGAGAAGGGGGAGAGGTGATTGTGGAACCTGAGAGGATTGTGCAGTGTTTCTCGGACTATTTCAGTATGGTTTATGCCTCAGTGGCGGACAGGCCGCCCGAGGACTCGCGTGACCTCCGGCGTGATATTGCATTGCCCTGTCTCTCTGATATAGATAGGGACGACTTAGATGGTGACATAACGGTCGATGAGGTGGCGGGGGCTATCCGCGCGTTGAACTCGGGCAAGGCCTCGGGTCCGAACGGCTTGCCGATCGACCTGTACAAGCTATTTCCGGATAGGGTTGCCCCTCACCTGCGCGCCATGTTCGTGGAGGCGCGGGGGAGTGGGGCCCTCCCGTTGGATCAGCGACTGGCGACGATTGTGGTTATACACAAAGAGGGCAAACCCCGAGATAAGTGTGCCTCATATAGGCCTATCTCACTCCTTAACGCAGAGCCGAAAATTCTGGCTAAAATCCTGGCGGCCCGGTTGATTAGGGTACTCGGTGACTTGGTCCATCCGGATCAATCCGGATTCATCCCGCACCGTAACACAGCGTTAAATCTTCGGCGCCTTCATGGTGTAATCGCCAGGGCGGGCACGCTGCGTGAACCAGCTATTGTGGCGTCTCTCGATGCCACGATGGCCTTTGACACGGTGGAATGGGCATATTTGTGGGCCGTGTTGACCAAGTTCGGCTTTGGCCACGGTTTTGTGAGCTGGGTGAGGTTGCTGTATGAGGGCCCTCTTGCGAGTGTGGTGGTAAATGGCCGGGCGTCGACTCCGTTTCAGCTTGGGAGGGGTACTCGGCAGGGTTGTCCCCTGTCGCCATTGTTGTTCGCCCTCGCCCTTGAGCCGCTGGCTGCGTGGATACGCTGGCACCCGGATATACGGGGACTTAGATGGTCGCCTGAGCACGAGGACAGTATATCGCTCTATGCTGATGACATCCTGTTGTATCTTGCCTCACCCAAGAAATCACTTATAGTGGTCTGTGACGTACTCACATCTTTCGGTAGGAACTCGGGTCTCGTTATCAACTGGAGTAAATCGTATTTATATGTTCTTAGTGGCGAGGTTCCACCGATCCCTCGAACTTGTTCGATCCGGGTTGCTCAGCAGGGCTTCGTGTATCTGGGGATCTTTATCTCCATGGATTCTGCCGTGCGATATGAGAGGAACCTGCTCCCCCCCCTAGCGCGCCTGAGGCGGGACGTGGAGGGCTGGTGGAGGCTGCCGCTCTCCCTCGTTGGGCGTGCGGCCCTGTTCAAAATGATGTCTCTTCCCCGGTTCCTCTACGCACTGCAGAATACTTTGGATTGGGTACCGGCCAACTACTTTCGGGAGGTCGAAGGCCTCCAACGAGCATTGCTGTGGGACGGGCGGCCGCGAATAGCTATTGCAAAGTTGACGCTCCCATGGTACGACGGGGGTATTGCGCTTCCAGACATCCGACGGTACTATTGGGCCACCCAGCTGAGTGCGATTAATCATGGGTTTTATGGCCCGGCCCTCAGCCCTGGGTATGCCATGGACAGGTGGTTGCTTCGTGGTGGTAATTATTACAGGGCGTTGTATTCGCGGTCCCTGGACTCGTCCCTCACGGGGCCCACTGGTGTGGCGGTGCGTGTGTGGAAGATGGCAACTGACTCGCTGGGCTGGAAGGATAGGCTCACCCTCGCTACCCTGCTGTTCGAATCTGAGAGATTGGGTAGGCTTTGGCACACAAAAGGATTTGACAAATGGGACTTGATCGGCATCTCCAGGGTCGGAGATGTCCTGATTAAGGGGAGGGTGAAGTCCTTTGAAGAGTTGCAGAAGGAGTATGAGCTGGGGCCATCTGAGTTTTTCCGCTATATTCAGGTGCGTCACGCCCTCCGATCAGTCCTCATAGAGGGTGAGAAGGTGCCTGAGTCCTCTCCTTTGGAGGACCGGGTCCTTGATGGTCATATGCCCGAAAGCACGATCTCGCTCATCTATAAGAAACTGATCAACGTCCGGGCGGATATGCTTCTGGGGTTGAGGGACCAGTGGTCTAGGGATGGCCTCGAGTTGGATGACGAGGATTGGCAGTCTGCTGTTTCCTCTCCTAAGGAGGTTGCGATCCCGTCGCGTCTGAGGCTGGTGCAGCTTAAAATACTGCATCGAGTGTACGTGACGGGGCCAAGGCTGGTTCACATGGGATTCTCGGAGGACGGCCTATGTAGGAGGGGATGTGGTATGGTGGGTACTTTCCTGCATATCATTTGGGAATGTGGTGTCATCATGGAATTCTGGCGGAGAGTCCATGCAGTGATGGGGGAGGTGACGGGCATTGCTATGCAGCCGGAAGCGCGGTGTTGTCTCCTGAATGTCTGGGGGCCCACTGATCATAATGCGGCGCAGACCCAATGGGTGACTCTGGGTAACATGGTCGCTAAGAGAGATATAGCGCGATTGTGGGGATCCGTGGGCCCCCCCACATTGACCACGTGGAAAGAAAATATGGACTGGAGTATGCTAAGGGAGAAGACGGTATATTGCGCTAGAGGCCGCCCTCGGAAGTGGCACGCCATCTGGGGACGGTGGAACCAATACAGGGGGGGAATTTGCCTTGCCCCTGATCTGGATCCCCCCGAGGAACAGCTTTCCTCCTAACCTTCTTTCCAGCTCAGTATGGTTAATGGACTTCTTTGGCCTCTGCTGTCCCTTCTTCCTCTTTTCACGGTACTGTAAATGGTAGATGATTGAGGTTCTGCCTCCCCTGGGGGGCTATCACCATGGGCATTCAGTGTTCTTGCCTTGCTGGGGGTTGTTGTGTGTTTTGTGTTTATTTAAAAAATGGAATCTTTGCACTCCTCCTTCAATGTACTGTGGACGCATCTCTGTTCCTCTTTACCGAAGCTGCCGAACCTCTGGGTTGTCGGCTGAATAGCTGTGTCCAGACTTTTGAAAATAAAGGTTTTAAAAAAAAAAACATCTGAGAAATGGCAAGGCAGCGGGATAACTCTGATATTAACCCCCAGAAAAGTGTTCAGCTGAGTCATCCTGAACAGAATGAAGGAACAAGTCAACGCTCAGTTGCGAGACCAGCAAGCTGGCTTCAACAAAGATAGATCCTGCTCAGTCAATGGAATGGAACTCTCCTCTATGTTAACTTGATATACTATGAGAGTTCATTCAACAGCATGGAAAGAGAGACCCTTTAGAAAGTTCTCCACCACTACAGAGTGCCAGATAAAATTATAAGAGTCATCGGGAACTCTTATGAGTGAATGACCTGAAAGATAGTCCATGAAGGACAACTCACAGAAGCCTTCCAAGTGAGGACTCTCGCCTTTTTTCTTTCTTTTGGCCATAAACTTTGTCATGAAGACATCCACAGCAAAGAGAAGAAATGGGATCCAGTCGACAACTTGGATGATGCTTGACGACCTGGACTTTGCAGACAACCTGACCCTACTCCCCCATACTCATCTGCAACTGCAAAAAAAGACTGACAATGTGGCATCCACATCAGCACAACTTAACCTCAACAGCCACAGTGAAAAAGATAAGATTCTGCCGTTTAACATGGCCAGCACAACTGGAATAACTCCTGCAGGTGATGCACTGCGAAGAGTTTGAGGCCTTTACCTTCCTACATAGTGTCACAGACAAGCAGTGATGCACAGACACCAACGTCAAGGCAAGAATCAGCACAGTAATGGATGTCTTTTATCAGCTAAATAAGATAACGTGCTAGAAGAACCTAACACTGCAAACCAAGATCAGGCTTTTTAACACCAATGTTAAAAAAAAAATTGTTCTGTATGGAGCAGAAACCAGAAGGACTACAGTGACCACCACCATCAAAGAACAAGACCTTCATCAAACCTGTCCGAGGAAAATCCTCCAAATCCACTGAACAAACACCATCAGCAACAACAGCGTATGGCAGCATACTTTCCAACTCCCTGCTCATGAAGAAATCCTGAAAAGATGCTCTATCTGGATTAGCCCCAACCTCTGCAGGCCCACATCAATCACTACCAGGAAAGCCTGGACCTGAAACACTCAAGGCAAAAGTTGAAGCAGAAGGCCAAGAAACACCTGGCGCTGGGGCCTTAAAGCTGAATGCAAGGAAATGGGTTGCAACTGGAGTCAGATTGAAAGAAAAGCCCAAAGCAGAGATGGATGGAGAATCCTGGTTGAAGGCCTATACCCTAGGAGGGGTAGTAGGTGTAAGCAAGTAGGCAATGGATTGGAAATCTCAATGTTGATTCCCCCCACCTCAGAATCCAACGCTTTCCCTAATACGGTAGGTTTAAATTGGTAACAGTAAACCTGGTCCATCCAAAGCTCAACATTTCTACAAGGTGGCTAAGTCTGGATTGGGTAAAGTTATTTAATTTAATTTGAATGAGTTGATACTTGTGATACTGCCCCCAGATTAATTTATTTCCTTAATTTGGTAGTGTATACAGTGGGAATAGACCTTTCCAGAGTACAACACTTTTTAAAATGTGGTTGACTTGGGTAAGAATAGTAAATTTAGGACCCCCCACCCAAAGTCCAACACTTTTCCATAACAGTTTATCTCAAAATGTAAATAGTAAACATCCCACCCTCCACTCGCCCCCCAAAGTCCAATACTTTCCCCAATGTTGTTAGATATGGAGTGTGAATGTTATATTTGGTCCACTCAAAGTCCAGAATGTTCCCCAATTTGTTGAGGTAGAACTGGGAATAGTAGTATTCATCCTCCCCAAAGTCCAATATGGTTAAGTTCCGATATAGTAAACCTGATTCAATATTTATACAAGGTGGTAAAGTCTGAATTTGGAATAGTAAATTTGACCCTCCTCTTCATAATGTGGTTAGGTTTAGAGTGGAAATAGGAAATTCACAACCCTCAAAATTCAAATAGTTTACCCAATGTGGTTGAGTTTGGAGTGAGATTAATAAAATTGACTACACCACCAATTACCAAAATCCAACACTTTCTACTATATGGTTAAGTTTAGAGTGGGAATAGTAACCGTAACATCACAAAGTCCAACATTTTCACAATGCTGTTTAGTTTGAAGCAAGAGTAGTTATTTTGAAGCCCCACAAGTCCAGTGCTTTCCCAGATGTGGTTAAGTTTAGAGTTGGAATACTATATCTTATGTGGAATGTTGCATATCCCTAGTCTACACTACACCTAACGTTGATAAGTCTAGAGTGGGATTAGAAACTCTTACGCCCACCCCCATCATGTCCCCTATCAAAGTCCAACATTTTACCCCATGAGGATAAATGTGGTTTGGGAATAATACATCTGACCTCCTCAAAGTCTGACGTTTTTCCCCATATTGTTCAATTTGAAGTTTGAATAATAATAATGATTTTCTTAAAGTGAACACTTTCCTTAATGTGGATTAGTCTGGAGTGGGAATAGTAAATCTAACTACCAGCACAAAATCCAACATTTTCCTCAATGTTATTAAGTTTGGAGTAGGAATAGTAAATATGAACCTCTAAAAGTACAATTTTGTTTCCAATGTTGTTCAGTTTGGCATGTGAATAGTAATATGACCCTCTCTACTGTGGCATTTGCCTTATTACTAGTCTGGCAGTCGACGGATCACCTGACACGCAGTGTCACAGCAGTGGTGGTCTTCCTCACCGCCCTATTATGACCAGGGCAGTTGAGCTGCCTCGGGACCACCACAACCTCTATGGATCAAAGATCCTTGGCGGTGGCACAGCAGACTTGAGGCCGCAATATGCTTGGCAGGGCCGCAGAGATTCCTCATCTCCACACTTTATGGTGGTGCAACTGCCCTACAAGGCTATTGGAGCCTCACGAATTTGTGGATGCCCACAGGAAGGCACAACATGTGCCCACCTGAATGCATGCACACCAGTACCTACCCAGCATGGACTGCAGCAGTCCATGCCACGCAGGTACTGCCTTTGACTTTCCTATTGTGGTGCTTATTTCATATGCACTGCTCTGGGAATGCCAAACATCATCCCACCAGACAGGAGAATACTCCTAATCTGGTGGGCGGTTCAAACATGGTCCCACACCCCCAAACTCATGATAAGGCCCTTAGGGAAGAGATGTGGTACCGCGGCCAGGTCGACTGACTCTGGAATCTGGGGATCACGGTTCGATCCCCGGCACTTGCGGCAGATTATCACAGCACCATGTGACTCTGGGCAATAGCTTGCTTAATCTTCCCGACGGCTCCCAGCGCCTAGAGACCCTTACGGGTGAGTGTTTGCGCTTTACAAATGTGGATATAGTTTGCAGTTGGAATAATACACTTGATACTAATCAATTGTGAGGCTTTCTTTACATTTTTATTTAATACCTTTAAAAATTATAGAATTTATATACTCAAGTCATTGCTTCTATATTTCTATATTCTTTTCTTTTCGTTTTGTTTTCTTGTGCACATTTTGAAACATGTCTTTCTAATATATCTTATTTTTCCATTACACTATTTTTTAACTGATTACAAGTTTTTGGAACTTTTCTTAACAACAAAGAAAAGAACATTTTAGATATAATATAGAATCTTAAGCATGACATCTAGTCGATGTTTAACATAAAGGAGATTTTTTTCACGTACATTTTTTATTTCTAAGAACAACAGGACAGTTGAATGTATTTTTCCTGTATTTTTAATTTTACATGTTTAATATTTTCCACATTGTTTAACATATGTTATTATAAACTTAGAAACAATTATAGGTATTTTTTTTATCTTCCATTAATTCTTATGGTATGAAAGCCATTTTTTATTTATTTTTTCTGCAATTTGTTTCCTAGTTTCTTAGATTTTGTACTGAGCGTTCTTCATTTTTGGCTTTTAGTGGAGTTTGCGTTCATGTTTTTCCATGGCTGGTTTATCTTTTAGGTAAGACTATTTTAAAACTTTCTAAGGATTTAGGTATGGGAGGTGTAAACAGTTAATTAGTAATAGTATCTTTTATTTTATTTTAATATTTTTTATTCTTCGGTTGGTAAGGCTAATTTGTTGATGTGATATATGCTAATTTAATATTTATTCCTCTGCTTTTCCCATTATGTAAGAATCTGTGTGTAGGTGATACAACGGTGTTTTGTTATTGAAATGCATGCACTTTTTTTAGTTGGATAATTAGTTTTTCAAAACATTTTTTATTGCAATTGTTCATTTTCAGTCTGTAGGTTTGTATTTTAAGTTACTTATTTTTTCAGAATGAGATTTAAAAGTTGATTAATATTTAGAAACTATTTTTAAAAAGTACGTGTTTTCTGTTTTCAGGAATATTAAATTGTGTTGTTGTTTGAGTGGTGGTTTTAAGCATGGGTTCTTACTATACTTTGAATGCTAGAGATTCATGCATTTCTGTTGTTTGTTTGGACATTTGTAGCTTCAACATCATCATTTATTGTTGGTTTGGATGCATAACAGTCCATTAACGATACACGTAAATGACATGTGCACATAGGATTAAAAACAGGTTAAATTGTCATAAAATAATTGTTAAAACAGAGCTCAAATTAACCAATAAATGTGGCTGTTTGGTAAAAAAAAAAGTATTAATCCATATGGTATTAAGTGATTATGCTAATATTAGTGCAAACAGTGCAAAGTATTCCATTTTGTTTTTATTTGATCTCACGTATAAAATGCCCCAACGGGGTATCTCAGCTATGTAGAAAGACATAGCAGCAGGACCAAATGCCAGAATTAAATTAGGAAAGTTTTAAATAATTTCTTACATTTGGTGTAATCAGAGCATGTACAAATATAAAATGGTAGCCTACTTCAGTAGGTATGGGCCAAGCAACAGAAAGATCTGTCTCCACATCTTAACCATTGAATGCGGTTAACAATAAGTAAGCTCTTATGATAGCAGATTCCTAACAGAGCAATAGCGTTTAAGCTTGTGGTGTAGGTTTATGGTCCTTTTCCCACTTAAGCTCTATGAGTAAGGCAACAGATCTTAACTATAATTCTCTTTCTGAGTGTAATGATCAAGGAGGTGGATTTGATGCAGAAGGAAGGTTACAAATAAGCCTTGCAGCTGTGTTCTGCATGACCTGTAGCTTAGGGAGTGATAGTCTTATTGGCAGTAGCCAAAAGAGGGTTACCATAATCGAGACTGCTGACACCAAGACCCTGTACCAAAGTTTTCGTAGCCACAAGACAAAGAAAAGGCAGAGCTTTCCTCAAAATCCATAACATGTGAATGCAGGTGTTCATTATTGATAGGACCTACTCTTTTATTGTTAGAGTTTGATCCAATTTAATACCAAGGTTTTTTACAACCTGACTAGGGATAGGAGCATTTCCTATTTCCAGTGGCCATGAGTTGGGAGTCCATATTTGTTGGGCTTTCCCGAAGTGCATAATCTCTGTCTTCTCAGCATTAAGTGGAAGGTAGTTCTTAGGGCATCCACTCTGCCATCACTTTCATCCTACTGGAGAAGAATTCCTTCTCTATGTCCACATTTATTATCAAAGAAGATAACCAGCTGAGTGTTGTCAGAGTAAGACAGGATTACAAAGCCAATAGATTTATTGAGTTTGGCTATTGAGGCCACTTATATATTGAACAAGGTGGAGCTCAAACAAGATCCCTGGGGTACACCTTTATCAATCATCATGGTGCGTGACAAAGTCACCTAACGAGATGACTTGAGATCTCTTTGCCTAGAAGTCTTGGAACCATGCCAGAGAAGTCCCTTAAATCCTTATCTCATTTAGCCTAATCAACAACTCATCATGTGACACAGTGTCAAAGGCTGCAGCCACGTCTAAGAGCACTATCATGAAGAGAATGTTAGCATCCAAAGAACATCCTGAAGAATCTGTCACTGCAACCAAAGCCGTCTCTATGCTCTGCTCAGACCGAAACGCAGATTGAGAAGGGTCCTCCAAATATCCTGTCAGCTGTTTGTTGAACAAACCTTCCAAAATCTTACCAAGAAATGGAAGTAAGGATATTGGCTGATAAATATAGAGGATTGAGGGATCTAAGTTGGTCTTTTTTTGATGAGGCATAATCTGTGAGGATTTCCAAACCATAGGAAATGTCTCTGTTTCTATTGATGCATTTAAACAAGATCAAAAAACCTGCATAATCTACATAGCAAGAAGCTTTGAGATCCTAGCTGGACACGGATCAGGAGAGACAGATTTGGCCATTTTTATGGCTCTCTGTTTTTGTTAGAAAAAGAGAGTATTAATCTTTCCCAGACTGTGCCCATCTTTCCCAAGAGGAGCATTAAAATTCAGCATAGTTTTAGGCTGATTAGAAAGCGAGGCAAAGTTTTGATAAATTGTCATGATTTTAGCTTTGAAGCAATCAGCTAGAGTTACATAATTGATGAGAAGGTATAATCGCAATTTCATTCTCATTTGTTACAATACTTGTAGGAATTTGGTACCAGCACACTACAATGGGGCTAGTTTCTAAATTACACTCAGCACATCTCTGTAGTGCGTTACTCCCAAATTGCTGTAGAATTGTTTGATCCATCTGGCTCTGGGCTCCTTATATACCCAGGAAACATTTATATGTGCCCATCGTTGTGAGAAGTTGGCCTGGTATATGCTGTCCACTAATTATAGTGGGCACCCTGTACCAGTCCAAACAACCCCTTATTGGTTATAAGTTAAAGACAACCTTTATTGAAAGCTATCCTAGTGGTAGCTAGGGAGAGCAGCCTTCAGGCTAAGTCTTGAAGGAAAGTAAAGCAGCTTGTTTTACCATTCTATAATCTCTTGAGTGCCTAAATGAAAGACAAACACACCAGGTATATATATAAAATATATGTATTTATTACAAAACACACCCTCCTAGTCTCTTTATGAGGCTAGAGGTCAAAACACATACACTTCAAATATCACAATAAAATAGCACAAATACACGTCAGGCCCTAGTGGCGAGCCAAACCATATACTAAAATAGTGGTGTAAGAACCACGACTAAACTAGACACAAGGCCTAGAGCCTGTAGAATCGCTGGGACCCCAAGGAACCATTCAAGGTAGTGACACAGGGGACCCACGGGGGCCATGTGCAGTGTGAGAACACAGTCACGAGCTCCCTTTAGCTTCTATGGGGAAAGTCACATTTAGATTTTTAAAAATTAGGGACACTTAGAAGTCAGGACCAAACCCTTTGGGACTTAGAAATTTCTAGGGCCAACACCCACGGGAGCACTGGAGTACTCGTGTTACCTCATCCAGGGAAGCCGGGTGCATAGGTGTCAAATGGTGTCGGGTCGCGTCGTCGATTTCAATGAGAGCTGGCAAAGAAGTGCTGCAGCCGGGAAGATGCGAAGTGTCCGAAGAGACCCAAGCCTGGATCTTAGATGGGAAAAACCTGAAAGAAGAGGGGACAGAGTCTGCGTCACTTGCCAGTGACCAGCAAGGCGATAGGTGGATGCCCACCGATGTTGGGGGATTTCAGGTGAAAGAGGTGAAGCTTGAATCCTCAGCCACGAGGACCAGGAGGCATCGAGGACAACCAGGAGCTGGATTCGAGCTGTCCCACAAAGGATGTCGAGTGCTGCAGAAACTTAGCCCAGATTGGACACAACAAGCCTTGGCAACAGAGACCCATGCAGAAAGGAGAAAGATGCTTCGGTGCAGACCAGCATGGTCTGAGGGACTCACCACTTTGTTGGAAGTGAGGGCACGTCAAGAGCAACCAGGGAAGTGCAAAGAAAATCAAAGTTACCCCCTCAGGGTCCCACCAGTTGATGGATCAGGGATCGCGAAGGTACCTCGAGAGGAAACACCAAATGGCGGCCCACGGGTCACTCGGGGTGATTAGACCTAAAATCATCAGTGGATCTTCTGCTCGTGGTGGTAGCTACAAATAACCCCAAGCACGATTTCAAGAGACATTGAGAAGACAATGCATTTGCAAAAGTGCACGGTGATCAGGTGTTCCGGTTCACGCTACTAACAAGGGCTGCGGGTCTCAGCTTTGCTGGGGACTCAGGTCGGCCTCTGAAATGTCTGGAAATCCTCTTCCTGGGCTACAATTACTTCGGAGTTTGGCAGGAGATTCGTAGATGCAGACCGGCAAAATGCTTCATTGGTGCCTGCAAAGTAGGGGAGTCACTTCTTGACCACAAAGGAGATTTCTTCAGTCCTCTAGTCTTTAGTAGAGCGCCAAAGGTCCAGGATTCAGCTTCAGAGTTTCATCCAGGGATGTCTAAAGTTCTTGTTACAGAGGTTCCTTACTTATACCTAAGGAAGTGGTTGGACTAGCTCTGGGGACCCACCTCTGGGAGGGTTTCGAAAGAGGGGTGGCTACACTCATTTCCTTTGTCCAGTTTCATGCCAGAGCAGGGGCTGGAAGCCCCTGAACCGGTTTGAGGTGGACTATGCACAGGGACACCAAATGTGCCCCCAGTGCAGGACTTCAAGGCACTCAGAGAGTGCTCCCACGCAACCCCAATACTCATAAGCCTGTCTGGGAGGTGGTTACACCTCCCTGTGACAGGAAACCCTGCCAGAGTTTCGGTCAGCAGCAGAAGGCCAGACCCGTGTCTGTGGCTGCATTTTGTGATGCCAGGGCTCTATTAGATTTCTACCGGGTATACCAGTACTGCCATGTCTCTCCCTCTAGAAGGGTGGGATCATATCCTCACATCGAGAACTGATGTGGGGGTATGATTCCAAGGTGTTTGACACCAAACACAGCATGTTCCCATGCATCCAGTCCAAAGTTAGCATTAACCGTTTAAGATATAATGCACTTAAGAGTATATGGTCAGGCTGCACCACTGACAACCCCGGAGAAGAGATTCCGAAGGCTGCAGAGGGGCTCAGCTCATGCCTGGGCACCATCTCACATATAACCAAGCACCCTGCCTTCAGGATTGATAAGACCTGCCATAGGGGTGACTGATAGGTTACTATGTGCAGTGATAGGTGAGGTATAGTGAACCTATACCTCAGTAAGGGGTCCATGCACCACCTTACCCAGGCTGCAGTAGCAGAGCTGTGGTGTCATTTTGCATGGCTTTCCAGGGGTGGCACAATACATGCTTCAGCCCCTGGTAAAGCCGGGTCCCAGCCACAAAAACAGTGAAACACCAGCAAAACATGTGAAGCAGATCCTACTCTCCTACACAACCCCCCCCCCGACAAACGCAGGGACATTAAATTAACCTTGAGCAGTTGAGTCTTCATTGTTGTAAGTGGAAATATCAGGAAAGTCCATTTGCATTGGCATGGTTATTCCCAGATTTATGTTCCACTGTATAGTCCATCCCCTGTGGGGAAATGGACCACCTGAGAAGTTTGGGGTTTTCAACCTTCATCTGTTTTAGCCATAAGAGGGGCTTATGGTCTGTCTGAACAATGAAGTTAGTACCAAAAAAGTATGGCCTCAACTTCTTCAGAGCCCAAACCACAGCAAAGGCCTCCCCCTCAATGGCTGACCAACGTTTCTCTCTGGGGGTCAACCCTCTCCTTAGGAAAGCTACTGGTTGATCTTGACCTTCATCTTTCAACTGTGACAGTACAGACCCTATCCCCAACTCAGATGCATCTGTTTGGACAATGAACTTTTTGGAGTAGTCAGGACTTTGCAGAATGGGAGCAGTGCACATGGCCTGTTTCAGGTCATCAAATGCCTTTTGACAGCTAACTGTCCACTGAACCTTTTTGGGTATTTTCTTAGAGGTTAATTCATTCAGGGGGGTCACTATTGATCCATACCCCTTGACAAATCTTCTATAGTACCCAGTCAGGCCCAAGAAGGCTCTCACCTGAGTCTGGGTAGTGGGAGCAACCCAGTCCAGTATGGTCTGGATTTTGTTCTGCAATGGTTGAACCAAGCTTCCACCTACAAGGTGGCCCAGGTACACAACCGGACTCTGCCCTATCTGACACTTAGTAGCCTTGATAGTTAGGCCTGCTTTTTATAGAGCCTCCAAAACATTCCTCAGGTGGACCAGGTTATCCTCCCAGGTGGAGCTAAAGACAGCAATATCATCTAGGTATGCTGCACTATAGTCTTCCAGGCCTCTAAGGACTTGATTCACCAAGCTTTGGAAAGTGGCAGGTGCATTCTTCAAGCCAAAGGGCATTACCACAAATTGATAGTGCCCTCTAGGGGTAGAAAATGCTCTATTTGGCTTTGCATCTAGCTAGTAGGGAAAAAGGAGGGGTCTACTATATGAGTAAGACGCACCTCAAATAGAGAAAAGAGAATTCTTTTCTGGAGTACCCTCACTCACCAAAGGTTTCCCCTAGGTGACATGCTTCATCATTAGGGCCATCCCAAGCATCTACTGCTTGGGGCATGCTGCGACTTGCGACAGTTACGTAGGAACACTGAGTTATAATGATTATGTGTAGTGCAGTGAAGGGGGAGTGGTGTAGGTGGTTGTTTAAAAATTACCTAGCTACTGAGCGTAAATGAACTTATTCTTGCTCCTAGTTGGCAAAGCATAAAAAGGGGGTTAATATAAGGGAAGAATTAAGTATTTATGTACTAATAGTCCCTCATATTTAAAGTCAACATGTTTCGAGGTTGTCCCCTAAACCTCTTCTTCAGGACCGCATGGGGACCAGACCCATGTGTACCACTCCGTGCAAAACCTGTAATAAAGTGAGACAATAGGAAAAAAATAAACGCGCAGCACCTATGTGTCAGCGTTAAAATAAATTACATACGGTTAACCTGAACACATAGTATCTAAAGGAATACAAAAAACAGACATGTTAATATGCTGCCTGCCCATCATTCTCGTGGGCAGGTAGAAAACGTTCTTCTTGGATCAAATCAATCCACAGGTGATAGTGCTCTTGACTGTAACTTAAAATATGTGTATAAATCCAGTGCAGTCTGGTAAACGTGTGTCTCTAAAGTGAGAAACCACATGGAAAAAATGAAAGACAAACACACTTGTGGTGGGACATCCAACATAACAAACATAACATGAAACATAAACAATAGTGTTTTGCCTTATGAAGCTACTTAGTAGTTAGCCAAAATTAGCCTCATGGTCTGCCAGTGTGGAGGAGCCTGAATAAACACTAGGAGAAACAGGGGTTAGAAATCTTGAGTTGGTATGGCGTTAGTTAAACCCCAAAAAATGGGAAGTCAAGATCTACCATAAGAGTCGAATTGGACTGGTGCAATGTGGCCACTATAACTAGTGACCAACATATGCCAGGCCAACTTCTCACATTGGTGGGCAGTGTGTGGGATTCCAGCTTGCCATTGTTTTACCAGAAAATCTCTATTTGAATTACTACCTGAAAACCACAAAAGGTACCCAAGGTACATATAAAAGTCAAGCTTAGTATCAATAAGTTCTACTGAACTTGGAGCTGTTTGTGAAGGGATAGCACACCCTTGCTACAGCTCAAGCTAGGATCAGTAGGCCACAAACTAGTATAGGTAGTACAACACTGCACAACACTAGAATGTCCTCAAAGGGTCCAGTGGGTCCACTCAGCCTCAGTATAAGGACATGACCTTCTTTGACCTGAAGGCCATGTGTGTTGCAAGACACCTGATGCTAGGACAGAGTCCCTCCACACTAAGCCTGATAGATCTGCTAACAACAGATGATCTGAGGTTGGCTCTATGAGCTAACAGATCTGAACCAGGGAGTGGGTCAATTACAGTGTCTGGGTGAGATGATGAAAATCATGATGGCCAGGACTCTGTGATTGAAGGGCCAGATCCAGAAGGATCTGAACAGGACAGAGGAATTCTCCCTAAGAGAACTGATAGAGTAGAAGAGAGGGTTAGGTCCCCTTCAAGGGAATCTGACCACTCAGATCACTCTGGAAGAGAATCTGTTCATCAGAGGAGCTCATACTTTAATAGAAGAGAGACCTCCACTGAAAGAATGTACAAACTGCTACAGTATGAGGAAGCAAGATTTGCCCTTAAGGCCAAGCAGTTGGCATTAGATAAAGATGCCTTTGAGCTCCAGAGAGCTTCTAGAAAAGAGGGGTTAGAACTCCCTGGTGGCAGCAGCAGTGTCCCTAGAATCAGAGATTATATCCCAGACCATAGGAACCTGTCCGAGGTTGTTCCCCCCTACCAGAGTAGGGATGATATCCACAAATGAATAACTGCTAAGGAGAGGGTCTGTAAAGTACAACAGGTCCCCCAGAAACAGTGGGCAGCAATCTTGTGGCTCTCCTTTTCTGATAAAGGTAGAGACAAGCTCCTCACTGTTAGAGAAGAGGATGCTAATGATTATGATGTCCTGAAAAGTGCATTAATAGATGGGTTTGGCTTAACCACTGAACAGTACAGGTTGTAGTTCAGAGACACCCAAAAAGCACAGAATCAGGACTGGACAGACTTTGTAGATTGTGCAACCAAGGCTCTGGAGGGTTGGCTGGTTGGTAGTAGAGTTACTGATTTTAAGGGATTGTATAATCTTATGATGAGAGAACAGATCCTTAATAATTGCCAAAACCAGTTGTTGCATCAATACTTGGTAGACTCTGATCTGACCTCTCCCCAAGAATTGGGAAAGAAGGCATACAAATGGGTCAGGACCAGGGTGAGGCAGTAAACCCAGAACCAAGGGGGTGACACTAAGAAGCAGGATCCTAAAGGCTTTGAGAAAGGTGGGGATAAGTCAAAAGACCAGAAGTCTTCACAAGGGCCCCAAAAATCTGCATCTGGTGGGGATTCACAGTCTACAAAGGGAATAGGCCAAAATAAGCCCTGGTGCAAATTCTGTAAACAGGAAGGGCACTGGACTTCTGATTGTATCAAGTCCAAAGACCAAACCACCACCACTCCTGCCCCCAAGGCAACTGTTCCCCCTAGTGCAGCTACTGGTGGAGGTGGAAATCAGAATAAGGGTGTAGTAGGGTTGAACCTGGGTTCTAAAGTGGACTCTAGCCTAGTCAGAGTACCCACTCAGGCATTGCTGGTTTGTGAGGGAGACATTGAAATGTCCTTCCTAGTGAGCCCCAGTAATATGGGCAAATACAAACAGTAGCCTGTAATAAATGGCAAACAGGCTTTGGCATTCAGGGACACAGGTGTTAGTGTCACCATGGTGGCAGAGGATCTGGTGGACCCTGAACAGATCATCCTGGGTGAAATGTACCAGGTTACCAATGCAAGCAATGTCAGGACCAACCATAGTCTAGCAGTTGTGAATTTCTCCTGGGGAGGGGTAACTGGACTCAAGAAGGTAGTAGTCAGTGCAGACCTCCCTGTCGAATGTCTATTGGGCAATGATCTAGAGACTTCAACCTGGTCTGAAGTAGAGTTATGGACTCATGCTGAGATGTTGGGCATACCTGCAGAGGTATTTGCTGTGACCAGGTCACAGGCCAAAATGAACCAGCTCTGGATCCTGAAACTATGGACCATATGCTACCCAAGAGGAGGAGCAGTAGGGTTAAGGCAGTGCCTTCCCCTCTGTCTCAGATCTCAGATACCCCTCCTGAGGGAGGAGAAGCATATCCTGAAGAAGGAACTGCCCCAGAGGGACTTGAGCCTGATCAGGTTGAGTTTTTGGGGCAGGGGGACCTTCTAGGGAAGATCTGAGTAAGGAGCAACAGTGCTGCCCCTCTCTTAAACCCCTCAGACAGCAGGCTGCTGTTGAGGCTGCTGGGAGTGCTAGTAGGTCCCATAAAGTTTATTGGGATGAAGGACTCCTATATTCTGAGGCTAGAGATCCTACCCCTGGAGCCACCAGGAGGTTGGTAATACCTCAGAAGTTTAGGTGGTTCCTTTTGACCCTAGCACATGACATCCCTTTAGCAGGACACTTGGGCCAAAACAAGACCTGGGATAGGCTTGTTCCACATTTTCATTGACCACACATGTCAGAGGACACAAAGGAGCTTTGTCGCTCCTGTGTCACTTGCCCAGCCAGTGGCAAGTCAGGTGGCACAACAAAGGCCCCCCTGATACCACTACCTGTGGTGGGGGTTCCCTTTGAAAGGGTAGGGATTGACATTGTTGGTCCCCTTGACCCTCCATCAGCATCTGGGCACAGGTTTATCCTGGTGGTAGTGGATCATGCCACCAGGTACCCAGAAGCAATTCCCTTCAGGACCACCACAGCCCTGTTTTCTCCAGAGTGGGTTTCCCTAAGGAGGTTATATCTGACAGAGATACCAACTTCATGTCAGGGTATCTAAAAGCAATGTGGAAGTAGTGTGGTGTAAACTCCAAGTTCACTACTCCCTATCACCCACAATGCAATGGGTTAGTTGAAAGGTTCAACAAAACCCCAAAGGAAATGATTAAAGGGCTCCCAGAAAAGCTTAGGCGAAAATAAGACCTTTTACTTCCCTGCCTTCTGTTTGCATACAGGGAGGTCCCACAGAAGGGGGTTGGCTACAGCCCTTTTGAACTTCTGTTTGGGCACCCTGTAAGAAGTCCATTATGTTTGGTGAAGGAGGGCTGGGAGTTACCTCTCAAACCTCCCAAACAGGATGTGATGGACTATGTACTTGGTCTCCGCTCCCGGATGGCTGAATACATGAAGAAGGCGACCAAAAACCTGGAGGCTAACCAAGAACTACAAAAAGCTTGATATGACCAAAAGGCTGTACTGACTGTCTATCAGCCAGGACAGAAAGTGTGAGTGTTGGAACCTGTGGCCCCAGCAGCCCCACAAGACAAGTGGAGTGGCCCCCATACAATTGTTGAGAAAAAGGGAGAAGTCACCTACTTGGTGGATCTTGGAACTCCCAGGAGCCCCCTTAGGGTGCTCCATGTCAACAGATTAAAGCTATATGTTGACAAGGCTGTCATGGGCTTGCTCATGGCAACTGATGAGGAACAGGAGGAGGAGAGTGACCCTCTCCCTGACCTGCTCTCACAGAACCCTGATGATGGGTCAGTAGATGGTGTTGCTTTGGCAAGCAGCCTCACTGACCATCAGCAAACTGAATGCAGACAAGTTCTGCAGCAGTTCAGACATAAGTTTAGCCTGACCCCTAGTCAGACTTCCTGGTGCACCCATGAGGTGGACACTGGAGACAGTCTGCCTATCAAGAGTAAAATCTACAGGCAACCTGACCATGTCAGGGACTGTATCAGGACTGAAGTCCAGAAAATGTTGGAGCTAGGTGTAATTGAGCCTTCAGATAGCCCTTGGGCTAGTTCAGTAGTCTTTGTGCCTAAACCTCATGCCCAGGGTGGTAAGAAATAAATGAGGTTTTGTCTAGACTACAGAGGCCTCAGTGCAGTCACCAGGACTGATGCCTATCCAATTCCCAGGCAGATGAGCTGATTGATACTTTGGCCTCAGCCAAATATCTGAGTACATTTGACCTAACAGCTGGCTACTGGCAAATCAAGTTAGCTGATGATGCCAAGGCCAAAACAGCATTTTCGACCCCTGGTGGGCACTACCACTTTGTGGTGATGCCCTTTGGATTGAAAAATGCACCTGCCACTTTTCAGAGGTTGGTGAACAAAGTTTTGACAGGTATGGAAACTTTTTGCTTAACTTATCTAGATGATATTGCGGTCTTTAGTTCCACCTGGCAGGATCACCTGGTCCACCTCAGAAATGTTTTGGAGGCCCTGCAAAAAGCAGGCCTCACTATCAAGGCCACTAAGTGCCAGAGAGGGCAGAGTCAGGTTGTGTACCTGGGCCACCGTGTAGGTGGAGGCCAGGTTCAACCATTGCAGAACAAAATCCAAACCATAATGGAATGGGTAGCTCCAACCACCCAGACACAGGTGAGAGCCTTTTTAGGCCTGACTGGGTACTATAGGAGGTTTGTTAAGGGATATGGATCTATAGTGACCCCCTTGAATGACCTTACCTCAAAGAAAATGCCAAAATAGGTCCAGTGGACAGCTAGCTGTCAAAAGGCATTTGATGACCTGAAGCAGGCCATGTGCACTGCTCCCATCTTACAGAGTCCATACTACACAAAAAGTTCATTGTCCAAACAGATGCTTCTGAGCTGGGTGTGGGAGCTGTACTGTCTCAACTGAATGATGAAGGTCAAGACCAGCCAGTAGCTTTTATAAGCAGAAGGCTGACCCCTGGAGAGAAACGTTGGCCAGCTATAGAGAGGGAGGCCTTTACTGTGGTGTGGGCCCTGAAGAAGCTGAGTCCATACTTGTTTGGAACTCACTTCATAGTTCAGACTGACCACAGGCCCCTCCTATGGTTCAAACAGATGAACAGTGAAAATCCTAAACTGCTAAGGTGGTCCATTTCCTTTTTGTGGATGGACTATACAGTGGAACATAGACCTGGGACCCAACATGCCAATGCAGATGGACTCTCAAGGTATTTCCACTTAGAACATGAAGACTCAACTGGTCAAGGTTAATTTAGTGTCCCTGTGTTTGGGGGGGGGGTTGTGTAGGAGAGTAGGATCTGCACTTATGTTGCCCCCACTTTTTTTCTGATGTTAACAATGTTTTCTGGCTATAGTCTGGCTGGGTCCCTGCTAATCAGGGCCCCAGTCTCTCTGTTCTCTCTAAACAATTTGGAGTGCATATTAGATGCACTAGTGATTGGATACTGTGGTACCTTGTGAGCCCCTAGTATATGGTACCTTAGGTACCTAGGGCATAGGTACTTCACAGGCCTGCCAGGGGATGAATCATGTATTATGCCACCCCTGGGAAGCAGACTAAATCTGACACCACAGGACTGCTACTGCAGCCTGGGTGATTTAGTGTTAGCACTCCTCATTGAGGTATAGGTTCCCTATATCTCACCATACACATACATATAAACCTATCAGTCACCCCTAAGGCAGGCCCTATCAATCCTGAGGGCAGGGTGCTTGGTTTACAATGTGAGGGGGTGCCTCTGCATGAGCCGGGCCCCTCTGCAGCTGGCAGAGTCTATTCTCTGTGGCTGTTTGTGGATGCGGTTAAACCATATACTCTTAAGTGCATTGTAACCTACCGGTAAATGCTAACTTTGGAATGACTGCATCAAAACATGTCGTGTTTGGTGTCAAACAACTTGGAATCATACCCCCACACCAGTAACTGGTGTGAGAGTATGATCCCACCCTTCTAGAGGGGATAAATCTGAAAGAGCCCTGGCATCAGAAAATGGATGCCACCAGCACAGACACTGGGCTGCCCTCCTGCTGCTGACTGAAACTCGCAGTGGAGGAGGCCTAACAATGGGCATCCTGTCACAGGGAGGTGTGACCACCTTCCAGACACGATTTAGTGTATTGGTGCTGGGTGGGTGCACTCCTAGAGTGCTTTGAAGTCCTGCATTGGGGGAGCAGTAGGCTCCTCTGTGCATATGCCAGCTCAAACCGGTTTCGCTGGCTACCTGTCCCTGCTCTGGCACGAAACTGGACAAAGGGAAGTGGGTGTAACCACCCCAACCCTGACCCTCCCAGAGGAGTGGTCATAAAGCTATTCCCTCCCTTTCTTTTAGTATAAGATAGGGAACCCTTGCCATTGCAAACTAGATATCCCTGGATGACACTTTACAAGAAGAATCCTGGCCCTTCGACGTTCCACTACCTTTGGAAGACAGAAGAATCTCCCTTGGAGTCAAAGAGTGACTACCCTGCTTGGCAGGCACCAAAAACTTTAATCAACGGTCGCAAACTTTCCCGCTCCTGGTGGAGTCCGAAGTCCCTGTAGTGCTGGAAGTGGATTTCCTGACTTCTCGACGGCCATTGTGAGTTCCCTGCAGAGCTGAGGCGAGTGGACCCCACGAGTGACGAGGAACAGCAATACCCAGGTACCGCGCACTATTTTTAAGTGCAACCCCTTCACGACGTTCTATGAACTTGTGCATTCGACCACATGTGGTCCAAGCCTCCATCAGGATTTCCCTTGAAAATCAGAGGCCTTCCTCGTCCCGAGTGACTGTGGGCTCCTGTGAAGTGAATCCTCAAGAGGCATCTTTGCGATCCCGTGCCTTGTGGGTCCCCTGAAGACTTTATCATCAAACCAAAGGGCTCCCCTGGTTGCTCCAGGCCTACCATCACTTACCCTCACTGTGTGAGTGCCTCAGACCTTGCTGGTCTGCACCGCTGACTTTCTTCAATTTCCACGAGACTTGCTGTTGCCAAGGCTTGTTGGCTCCAATCTGGTTGCCGACACCTCAGTAAGCTGCAGACTTTATGGGACACTCTGAATACAGCTCCTGGTTGTCCTCGACGCCTCCTGGACCTCAGGGGTGAAGAGTCAAAACACCTTTGATCACCTTAAATCACCCGACTTCCGTGGGCATCCATCTTCCTGGCCCAGGGTCACTGACAAGTGACTGTGAACACTGTCCCTTCTGCTTTCAGGTCTTCTTCATCTTGAATCCAGCCTTGGATTCCACCGGACACTTCTTCAGTCTTTACAAGCAGCAAAACTTCTTCGGCTTCCATTGAAAACAATGATGCGGCCCGACACCAAAAGACACCTATGCACCCGGCTTCCCTGGGTGAGGTAAACTACTTACCTTGTAATTGACTTGCTTGTAGACTTCCTAGAAGTACCCTTAAACTTTAAAAATCCAACCACGACTTGCTCCTTTGAAATCAATGGGGAACCAGCGGCTGTGTTCTCACACTGCACGAGTCTCCCGTGGGTCTTTTACTTACCTGCCTTGGGTGGATTAGTGAAGCCCCAGCGATTCTACAGGCCCTAGGCCTTGTCCCCTTGCAAGTCAACATTCCTAAACGTCTTTTTTAGTATGTGGTCTGGTACGCCCCTAGGGCCCCAGCCATATTTGTGCTTAACTTATTGTGAAATGTTGATATTTGCATATGTTCCTGACTTCTAATCTCATAAAGAGATTAGTAGAGTATGTCTAGTAATAAATACATATATATTTGATATATATACCTGTGTGGTGTTGTTAGACCTGGCACCTTGTCGTGGGTCTCCCTTCCACTTTTTTGTCATTGTGCCTCATGTGTTTTGCTGGTGTTAGCTGCTCAGAGCACTGTGCCACTGCCAACCAGTGCCACAGTGCAAGTGCTCCCTGTGTAAAATCGATATGTTGGTTGGATTCCATGATTGGCTTCTTTGGTTTACTATCAGACCCCAGTAAAGTGCACCAGGAGTTTCCAGGGCTTGTAAATCCAAATGCTGCTAGTGGGCTTGCAGCACTGGTTGTGCCACCCACAGAAGCAGCCTTGAAAAATGTGTCTAAGGTCTGCCATTGCAGAACCTGCATGCAGCCTGATACTGTCATGCTGACTGGGAAAGTGCACCCACTTGCCAGTCCCTAAACCTTCCCTTTACTTCATGCGAGTTACCCATATGGTAGGCCCAAGGGCAGGGTGCATTGTAAGCATGAGGTAGGACAAGCCCTGATGTGTGTGGCATGTCCTAATAGTGAATTACAGCCATTTTCGTTTTTCACTATTGTAAGGCTACCTGTTCCCATAGGCCAGAATGGGCTGTTATAATTGTTACATTCTATGATCCTAACAGACCCAGGGAACATGGGAGAAATTTGAGTTTAGTATGCCTGAACTCAGAATAATAAAATACATATTTTAGTAAAGGTTATTTTAATATTCTGTGTTTGCAAATACCTCTTTTAGAAAATTGGTCTTTGCTTGCCTAACCATTTCAGCCCGCCTCTGCTAGGATGTGTATCTGCTGTCTGGTTTCTGTGAGTGACGGGGCTGGGGAATTCCAGGAGACAGGCTGGGCAGCCAGGTGGTGAATAGGAGGATTACATCCAGATGGGTAGGAGGAGTACACCTGCACTCTGAATAGGGCTGTGCCTTTCCACCACAATGCTGGCTCCACCCCCTGGGGAGCGTTTGATGTCTCTGCCCTGCACACTGAAAGAAGAAGCCAGAGTCCGGTAAACAAAGTACTCCAGAACTGGGTTGAACTGGGCAAAGGCCCCCTGTCTTGCAAGAACAAAAGAATTGCACTACAAGTATTTGGACCCTGCTCCAAAGAAATCAGATCCTGCTTTGACAAGAAGAAACCTCTGCCCGACGACGAGGAACTGGGAAAGCTGTAAGGAGGGGTACTGTCCCTGACCTGGGGGACTGGCCTGCAGTGGTTGCCTTGCTGCTGAAGGAGAGGAAGAGACTCAAAAGACTTTGTTTTCAACTTGTGCTCAAAGATCTCCAAGGGCTTGTGAGTGAGCTTGCCCCCTGGTACCAGTGGACTTCACCGCCTCGAGAAAAGCTGCTGGGAACCGCTGTTCTCCCCATAGCGCTGAAGCCGAGAGAAGTGTGCATCCCGTAGATAAACGCATAAGCCTGTGACAAGCTGTCCGGCACGAACAACGCAACGTTGTGGCCCCTACGAGCCTTAGCTTGCAACGCGAAGGAAGGACTTCGCACTGCACTTTGCTTTTCCCCTACGAACCTCACAATCGGAGTGTACTGTTTGCTTCGCACCGCGCTTAGAGAAAAGGCGCCGCTCTCAAGGTACGGCTCGTACGCTGCAACGAACAGCAACGCTCCGTACAACGCACCGTCCCCTCAAGCAACGCGACTCAGGGCCCCAACGAGCCGTAGCTCGCACCGTGAAAGGAGGACATCGCAGCGTACAACACACTGTTTTTCATCACCTCGTCCGTGACGAACTCTTCAAGCTAAAGTACTGTGTACATCTCTCACAATTGGAGCGTACTGCTTGCTTCGCACCGCACTTAAGAAAAGGCGCCGCTCTCAAGGTACGGCTTGTATGCCGCAACGAACAGCAATCGCACCATACATGCGCACCATCCCCTCACACAACGTGACGCAGGGCCCCAATGAGCCGTAGCTCGCACCTGAAAGGAGGACATCGCAGCGTACAACGTGATTGTTTTCATCGCATCGTCCGTGACGAACTCTACAAGATAAGGTACTGTGTATGTTTCGCACCGCAGGGTGTATGCTTCGCACCGGAGCATCTGCAGCGTCTGTGAGACCCGTTCTATGAGCATTTTCATCACCGTATGCATCGTACTAAGAAGAACGAACTGCACAGAACTTTAAAAATACGCTTTAATCAAGAACTGCTTTTTGCCAATAGTATTGTGGGCCTTTTGTCGTTATTTGGTCTTGTGATAAGCCTTTATGTAAAATATACTTATTTTTGATAATCCTAGTGTGGAGTCCATTTGTGGTGGGTCGCCTGATTACTGTATGAGTTCACAAATGCTTAACCTATGACGCTCTGAGATAACGCCTTGTCTGCTCGCGCCAAGCTACCTAGAGGGTGAGCAGGGGTTATTTTAAGAGGGTAATCCCCTCATCCTGACTGGAGGAGAGGATCCCTGCTTGTCACAAGTACCTACCTGTGCCAACCAGAGATCCCCGATTCTAACAGGTGTTTAATTTGGTAATTCAAGTGATTATAAGGTAATACAAGCTGCTTTACATTCCTCTGAGACTTAGCCTGAAGGCTGCTCTCCACAGCTACCACTAGGATAGCTTTCCTTAAAAGGTTGTCTTAAACCTATCTACCATAAGAGTCGAATTGGACTGGTGCAAGGTGGCCACTATAACTAGTGACCAGCATATGCCAGGCCAACTTCTCACAGTAGGTGTACATCATAGGAACAGCATAGCTCTTCTCCAAGGAAAGGTCTCTCTCCAAGTGTGTGTGCGAACAACATGCATCCAAGTACTATTAAAGCACAAGCTTTCCAGCAGTGCAGCTGTGTTTAGCATGTTTTGTCTAGGTGCTAGGGACTGACCAGAACAGAATAACAAGGGGCATTTTTATCGACCTTGCACATCATGTTCTGACTAAACTTCAGAAACAGCAGAGAACACAGAAAGCAGAGAGTTCTCATGTGAAAGGCACAAACAGAGTCTTGTAAAATGAAGTCATGTAGTAACATGCGCAAAAGGAGCATCATGGCAGCAGAGCTCATGCTTACTTAGCAAAGTTGAGAATGACCCTAATGGCCATATAACAAGTGGTGGACAAGGGGACATGGCCTGCTTCCACCTATCAGCAATCCCACTACCTGGAGCATACTGGAGGTATCAGGTAGGCTAGTTGGCCCCTAAGGCCCACCCAGGAGCGAAGGGGACTTTCAAACCCATCCAAGAGCGAGCCAGGGATTGCGTTTACAGAGTGGTGGGGAAAGGGGGTGTGTCCTGCTTTACAAACTTAGCACTCCAGCTGTGTGAATCTTACTGGAGGTAATAGGAGGGGTAGTTCTCCCCCAAGGTTGTGCTTGGGGGCCAACCACCTCTCCTATTACCTCCACGAAGTGCCAAACAGTGGGATTGCTAAGAGGTCTTTGGAGGCCATGCCTTCCCTTTTTCCCCCACTCTGCAAATGCGCCTCCTGGCACAGTGCAGGTTGGGGATGAAGTCCTGTAGGAGAGTAGAATCTGCACTTATGTTGCCCCCACTTTTTTTCTGATGTTTACACTGGTTTCTGGCTATAGTCTGGCTGGGACCTTGCTAATCAGGGCCCCAGCCTCTCTGTTCTCTCTAAACAACTTGGAGTGCATATTAGATGCACTAGTGATTGGATACTGTGGTACCTTATGAGCCCCTAGTATATGGTACCGTAGGTACCACGGGCATAGGTACTTCACAGGCCTACCAGGGGCTGAAGCATGTATTATGCCACCCCTGGGAAGCAGACTAAATCTGACACCACAGGCCTGCTACTGCAGCCTGGGTGAGGTAGTGTTAGCATTCCTCACTGAGATATAGGTTCCCTATATCTCTCCTTACACACACATATAAATCTATCAGGCACCCCTAAGGCAGGTCCTATCAATCCTGAGGGTAGGGTGCTTGGTTTCCATATGAGGGGGTGCCTCTGCCTGAGCTAGGCCCCTCTGCAGCTCTCAGAGTACATTCTCTGTGACTGTTTGTGGATGCGGTTAAACCATGTACTCTTAAGTGCATTATAACCTCGCGGTAAATGCTAACTCTGGGATGGCTGCATCAAAACAGGTCGTGTTTGGTGTCAAACACTTTGGAATTATACCCCACACCAGTAACTGGTGTGGGAGTATGATCCCACCCTTCTAGAGGAATAGACATGTACCCACTGTGGAAACACAGCAGAATCCTGAAGAGCCCTGGCATCACAAAATGGATGCCACCAGCACAGACACTGGGCTGCCCTCCTGCTTTTTACCGAAACTCGCAGCGGAGGAGGTCCAACAATAGGTATCCTGTCACAGGGAGGTGTGACCACCTCCCAGACAGGATTTATTGTATTGGGGCTGGGTGGGTGCACTCCTAGAGTGCTTTGAAGTCCTGCACTGAGGGAGCAGTAGGCTCCTCTGTGCATATGCCAGCTCAAACCGGTTCAGGGGCTACCTGCCCCTGCTCTGGTGTGAAACTGGGCAAAGGGAAGTGGGTGTAAACACCCACTCCCCTGACCGTCCCATAGGAGGCTTCATAGAACTAGTCCCTCCCTTCCTTGAAGTATAAGTTAGGGAACCATTACCATTGCAAACTAGATATCCCTGGATGGTGCTCTGAAGAAGAATCCTGGACCTTCGATGTTCCACTACCTCTGGAAGACTGAAGAATCTCCCTTGGAGTCAAGGAGTGACTCCCCTGCTTGGCAGGCACCCAAACTTTCCATCAACTGTCGCAAACTTTCCTGCTCCCATTGGAGTCCAAAGTCCCTGCAGCCCTGAAAGTAGATTTCCTAACTTCTTCAAGGTCCCCTTGCTGAGGCAAGTGGACCCCACGAGTGATTAGGAACGGCAATACCTGGGTACTGTGCACTCTTTTCGAGTGCAACCCCTTCACGACATTCTATGAACTTGTGCATTGGACCACATAGGGTCCAAGCCTCCAGCAGGTTTTCCAATGAAGATCAGAGGCCTACCTCGTCCCGAGTGACCGTGGGCTCCTGTGAGTGAATCCTCCCAAGGCATCTTTGCGATCCCTTGCCGGTTGGCTTGTGGGTCCCCTGAATACTTTTCTACAAATCCAAAGGGCCCCCCTGGTTGATCCAGACCTGCCCTGACTTACCCTCACTGGGTGAGTCCCTCAGACCTTGCTGGTCTGCACCGCTGACTTATTACACTTTCCAAGAGACTTGCTGTTGCCAGGGCTTGTTGGCTCCAATCCGATCACCGACACTGCAGTACGCTGAAGACTTTGTGTGACACGCCTAAACCAGCTCCTGGTTGTCGTCAATGCCTCCTGGACCTCTTGGCTGAAGAGTCAAGACACCCGTGATCACCTGAAATCATCCAACAACTGTGGGCATCCAGCTTCCTTGCCCTGGGTCACTGCCAAGTGACTTTGAACACTGTCCCTTCTGCTTTCAGGTCTTCTTTCTTCTGAATCCAGCCTTGGATTCCACCGGACACTTCTTCTGTCTTCACAAGCAGCAAGTCTTCTTTGGCTCCCATTGAAAATGATGCCGCGACCCGACACCAAAAAAAACCTATGCACCCGGCTTCCCTGGGTGAGGTAACTCCAGCACTACGGTGCTCCTGTGTGTGTTGGCTCTAGAACTACTTACCCTGTAAGTGACTTGCTTGTAGACTCTCCTGAAGTATCCTAAAACTTTAAAATTCCAACCGCGACTAGCTCCATTGAAGTCTATTGGGATCCCCAGCTGTGTTCTTACACTACATGCGTCTCCCGTGGGTCCTTTACTTACCTGCCTTGGGTGGATTAGTGAGGCCCCAGCGCTTCTGAAGGCCCTAGGCCTTGTCTCTTCTCAAGTCAATATTCCTAAACCTCTTTTTTAGTATATGGTCTGGTACGCCCCTAGGGCCCCAGCCATATTTGTGCTTAATTTATTGTGAAACATCGATTTGTGCATATGTTCCTGACTTCTAATCTCATAAAGAGATTAGTAGAGTGTGTCTAGTAATAAATACATATATATTTTATATATATACCTGTGTGGTGCCCTTTCATTTAGTAATTCAAGAGATTATAAGGTAAAACAAGCTGCGTTACATTCCTCTAAAGACTTAGCCTGAAGGCTGCTCTCCACAGCTACCACTAGGATAGCTTTCTTTAAGTTGTCTTAAACCTATCTGCCATAAGAGTCGAATTGTACTGGTACAAGGTGGCCACTTTAACTAGTGACCAGCATATACCAAGCCAACTTGTCACAAGTCCACTTTACTCCTGAGGGACTTTGGGGGCCAAGAAGCCCTCCTGGTACCTCCTGTAAGTCCTATGCAGTGGAATTCCTGAGTGCAGGTCGGAGTCCCAGTCCCCTTTCTGTACCACTCTGCAAACGTGACTACTAGTTAAAGAAGCATTTGTAAAGTACTAGGTCTCACATTTGCAAGAGTTAGAGCTATTGGCATTGTAAATATAATAGATTTTTACTAATGTTTTTTGGTGTAGAGTGAATTACATTGTGTGTAGTGGAATTATGTGGTATGTTGTGCAGTGAAATTATGTGAATAGAAAGTATGTGGTATTTAGTGTATAGGAATTATGTGGAGTGGGATTATGTGTTTTGGAGAATAATTATGTGGTACTGTAGTCTGTGTTGTGGAGTGGAAACCTCGGGTTTAGTCGTCCTCATTTCCATAGAAGCTAAACTATAAACTCAATGAGACACACAAAAGAAGTAACCACTGAGGAGCACTACTGGGCCTAGTCAGAGGTATGAGGAGGGCCACTGGAATTATGTGTCTGTTCGGCTGCACCAATTTTCACATAATTAAACATTTTCCACATTTGCCAAATATTCCATCATCTGCTGCCTAATCTGCAGATTTGAACTAAAAAAGCCTTGTTTCTAGCTCAAACGGCTGAAATGTTCCCAAAAATGCTGTGTCACGTGTTACAGCATGTGCAAAGCTGGAATGGTCACGTGTTACTTATTGCAAAATGTGGGTGTTAAAGTGGTACTAATGGTGCACAAACCTCTCTTTTTTCTGTGCCTCTCTTGCCTCTTTCTGTATTTCTCTTGCTTCTTTCTCCACCTTTCTTCCTCTTTCTGCACCTCACTGTCTTCTTTCTGCACTTCACTTGTGACCTTCTCTTGCCTAACCCTGGGCGGCCAACTACGCCACGCTCGCATAGTTTGCATAGTTTGTTTTACTTCGCGCTATGCGAATTGCACGTAGCACAGTGCAAAAACGGGTACGGCAGCGTAGTTGGCATTTTTTGCTCGCTCGCGGTCCTCAACGTCAAATTGGCGACTGCGAGCGAGCAAAAGACACCCAGCGAGACTTTTTCCTCGTTCGCGATCAGCAACATCTCAACGCGGGGAGGTCAGGTTTCTCATTCCGAGTGGTCGTGTATGCTCGCGACCGCTCGAAGTGAGAAACTACCAGTCCGCGTTGAGAAAGCTGCTGCTCGAGTAAAAATCTACTCAAGCGCCAGAAAACAACAGCTCGCACTGAGCCTGATGACATTTTCAATGATTGCACAGTGCAGACAAGCATCCGGCACTGTGCAATCATCCCGAACAGCGCACTACGCAGTTCGCGTAGCGCTACGCGTATCTCGTGAAGTGCGAAGTGCACTTCACATAGCTACGCGTAGCGCTACTATGCAAACCACGCCCAGTGTTACAATTGCCTCTTTCAGCACCTCTGTTACTTTTTTCTGCAGATCTCTTGCCTCTTTCTGCACCTCTCTTGCCTCTTTCTGCTCCTTTCTTGCCTCTTTGTGCATTTCTCTTACTTGTTTCTGTACTTCCCTTGCCTCTTTCTGTACCTCACTTTTATATTTCTGCATATCACTCTCTTCCTTCACTTCTCTTGCCTCTTTCTGCACTTCTCAAGCCTCTTTCTGTACCTCTCCTGCCTCTTTCTGCACCTCAAGTGCCTCATTCTGACTTCTCATTCCTCTTTCTACACTTATCTTGCCTCTTGCAGTACCACTCTTGCCTCTTTTTGCACCTCTGTTGGTTCATTTTGCACTGCTCTTGCTTCTTTCTGTACCTCTGTTGCAGATTTATGCATCCCTCTTGCCTCTTTCAGCACCCCTCTTCCATCTTTCTGCATCTCTCTTGCCTCGGTCTGCACACCTGTTCCTTCTTTCTGCACCCCTTTTTCCTGTTTCTGCAACTCTCTTGCCTCTTTCTCCAGTTCATTTGCTTCCTCCAGCACCTCTGTTGCTTTTTTCTGCACCCCTCTAGCTTCATTCTGCACCCCTTTCTTCTTTCTGCACTTCTCTTGCTTCTTTCTGTATACCTCTTGCTTCTTTCTGCACCCATCTTGACTATTTTGGACCCCTCCTCCCTCTTTCTGCACCTCTCTTGTCTCTTTCTATTTCTCACTTGCTTATTTCTGCATGTCTGTTGCCTCTTTCCGCACCCCTATTGCCTCTTTCTGCAACTCTATTGCTTCTTTCTGCACTTCTCTTGCCTTTTTCTGCACCCTTAGTGTCTCTTTCAGCACCTCTGTTGCTTCTTTCTGTACTTCTCTTCCTTCTTTCTGCACCCCTCTTGCCTCTTAAAGTACCCCTCTTGCCTCTGTGTGTACCCCTCCTACCTCTTTCTACACCCCTCTTGTCTCTAAGTGCACCCCTGTTCACTCTTTGTGCACCCTTCCTGCCTGTTTCTGCACCCCTCTTGCCTCTTTCTGCACCTCTGTTGCTTCTTTCTGCACTTCTCTTGCCTCTTTCTATATTCCTCTTACCTCTTTCCGCACCTCTGTTGCTTCTTTCAGCAAATCTCTTGCCTCTTTCTGTACTTCTCTCCCTTCTTTCTGCACCCTTTCTTCCACTTTCTGTATCTCTCTTGCCTCTTTGTTCACCTCTCCTACCTCTTTCTGCACCCCTCTTGCCTCTTTCAGCACTTTTCTTGCTTCTTTCTGTACCCCTCTTGCCTCTTTGTGTACCTTTCCTTCCTCTTTCTGCACATCTCTTTCCTTTTTCTGCAGTTCTCTTGCCTCTTTCTGTTCCTCTTTTGCTTCTTTCTGTACTTCTCTTGCCTCTTTCTGTAACCCTCTTGCCACTTTCTGCACCTCTGTTGCTTCTTTCTGCACTCCTCTTCCTTCTTTCTGCACCCCTCCTGCCTCTTTCTTTACCTCTTTTGCCTCATTATGCACCCCTCGTACCCTTTTCTGCACACCTCTTGCCTCTTTTTGCACCTCTGTTGGTTCTTTCTGCACTGCTCTTGCTTCTTTCTACACCTTTGTTGCTTCTTTCAGCAATTCTCTTGCTTCTTTCTACACTTCTCTTGCTTGTTTCTGCACCTCATTCGCTTCTTTCTGAACCCCTCTGGCCTCCTTCTGCACCTCTCTTCCCTCTTTCTGCACCTCTCTTGCTTCTTTCTGCACCCCTGTTGTCTCTTTATGTACTCGTCTTCCCTCTCTCTACATTTTCTGCTCCTCATTTGCTTATTTCTGCATATCTCTTGCCTCTTTCTATACCTCAATCACTTCTTTCTGCAACTCTGTTGCTTCTTTCTAGACTTCTCTTGCCTTTTTCTGCATCCTTCTTGTCTCTTTCAGCACCTCTGTTGCCTCTTTCTGTACTTCTTTTCCCTCTTTCTGTACCCTCTTGCCTCTTTGTGTACCTCTCCTACCTCCTTCTACACCTCTCTTGCCTATATGTGCACCTCTGCTGGTTCCTTCTGCACTGCTATTGCTTTTTTTCGCACCTCTTTTGAAAGTTTCTGTATCCTCTTGCCTGTTTCTTCACCCCTTTTCCCTCTTTCTGCACCCTTCCTGCCTGTTTATGTACCTCACTTGCCTCTTTTTGCACCTCTGTTGCTTCTTTCTGCACTTTTCTTGCCTCTTTCTACACCCCTCTTACCTCTTTCAGCACTTCTCTCCCTTCTTTTTGCATCCCTCCTGCCTTTTTCTGTATCTCTCTCTTGCTTCTTTGTTCACCTCTCCTACCTCATTCTGCACCCCTGTTGCCTCTTTCAGCACCTCTGTTGCTTCTTTCTGCACTTCTCTTGCTTCTTTCTAAACCCCTCTTGCCTCTTTCTGTACCCCTCTTGCCTCTTTGTGCACCTCTCCTTCCTCTTTCTGCACATCTCTTGCCTTTTTCTGCAGTTCTCTTGCCTCTTTTTGTACCTCTTTTGCTTCTTTCTATACTACTCTTCCCTCTTTCTATATCCCTCTTGACTCGTTCTGCACCACTGTTGCTTCTTTCTGCACTACTTTTCCTTCTTTCTACACCCCCCTGCTTCTTTCTGTACCTGTCTTGCCTCATTGTGCACCCCTCCTAACTTTTCTGCACCCCTTTTGCCTCTTTTTGCACATCTGTTGTTTGTGTCTGAACTGCTCGTGCTGCTTTCTACACCTCTGTTACTTCTTTCAGCAATTCTCTTGCCTCCTTCTGCAATTCTCTTGCTTGTTTCTGCACCTCAGGTGCTTACTTCTGCATGTCTCTTGCCTCTTTCTGCACCTATAGTGCCTCTTTCAGTACCTCTGTTGCTTCTTTCTGCACTTCTCTTTCTTCTTTCTGCACCCCTCTTGCCTCTTTGTGTACCTCTCCTACCTCTTTCTGCACCTCTGTTGCTTCTTTCTGCACTCCTCTTCCTTCTTTCTACACCTCTCCTGCCTCCTTCTGTCCCTCTCTTGCCTCAATGTGCACCCCTCCCACCTTTCTCTGCACCCCTTTTGCCTCTTTTTGCACATCTGTTGGTTGTTTCTACACTGCTCTTGCTGCTTTCTACACCTCTGTTGCTTCTTTCAGCAATTCTCTTGCCTCTTTCTGCACTTCTCTTGCTTGTTTCTGCACCTCGCTTGCTTCTTTCTGCACATCTCTTGCCTTTTTCTGCACCTCTATTGCCTCTTTCTGTAACTCTGTTGCTTATTTCTGCACTTCTCTTGTCTTTTTCTGCACCCTTCTTGTCTCTTTCAGCACCTCTGTTGCTTCTTTCTGCACTTCTCTTCCTTCTTTCTGTACCCCTCTTGCCTCTTTGTGTACCTCTCCTACCTATTTCTGCACCCTCTTGCCTCTATGTGCACCTCTGTTGGTTCTTTCTGCACTGCTCTTGCTTATTTGTACACCTCTTTTGAACATTTCTGTATCCCTCTTGCCTCTTTCTGCACCCCTGTTCCCTCTTTCTTCACTCTTCCTGCCTGTTTCTGCACCTCTCTTGCCTCTTTCTGTATTTCTCTTACCCCTTTCAGCACCTCTGTTGCTTATTTCAGCAATTTTCTTGCCCCCTTTCTGCACTTCTCTCCCTTCTTTCTGCACCCCTCCTACCTCTTTCTGTTTCTCTCTTGCCTCTTTGTTCACCTCTCCTACCACTTTCTGCACCCCTCTTGCCTCTTTCAGCACCTCCTTTTGCATCTCTGTTGGTTCTTTCTGCACTGCTCTTGCTTCTTTCTATACCTCTGTTGCTTCTTTCAGCAATTCTCTTGCCTCTTTCTGAACTTCTCTTTCTTGTTTCTGCACTGTTCTTGCTTCTTTCTGTACCTCTGTTGCCTTTTTCTGCACCTCTCTTGCCTCTTTCTGCACCCGGTCCATCTTTCTGCACCTTTTCTGCCTTTCTTCTGTACCCCTCTTGCCTCTTTCTGTACCTCTGTTGCTTCTTTCTTGACTTCTCTTACCTCTTTTTACACCCTTTGCACCGCTTTCTTCACCTCTGTTGCTTCTTTCTGCACTTCTCTTGCTTCTTTCTGTACCCCTCTTGCCATTTTCTGTACCCCTCTCGGTGTACCTCTTCTTCCTCTTTCTGCACATCTCTTGCCTTTTTCTGCAGTTCTCTTGCCTCTTTCTGTACCCCTTTTACCTCTTTCTGCATCTCTGTTGCTTCCTTCTGCACTTCTCTTCCTTCTTTCTGCACCCCTCCTGCCTCTTTCTGTACTCCTCTTGCCTCTTTATGCACCACACCTACCTATTTCTGCACCCCTCTTGCCTCTATCTTTACCCCTTCTGACTCTTTCTGTACCTCCCTTGCTCTTTTCTGCAGTTCTCTTACCTCTTTCTGTACCTCTGTTGCTTCTTTCTGCACGTTTCTTGCCTCTTTCTGTACCCCTTGTGCCTCTTTCTGCACCTCTGTTGGTTCTTTCTGCACTGCTCTTGCTTCTTTTTGTACCTCTGTTGCAAATATCTGCATCCCTCTGCCTCTTTCTGTACCCCTCTTCCCTCTTTCTGTACCTCTCTTGCCTCTGTCTGTATACCTGTTCCCTCTTTCTGCACCCCTTTTACCTGTTTCTGTAACTCTATTGCCTCTTTCTGTAGTTCTCTTGCCTACTTATGTACCTCACTTGCCTCTTTTAGCACTTATCTTGCTTCTTTCTGCACACTTCTTCCTTTTTCTGCACATCTCTTAACTCTTTCTGTACCTTCCATGCCTCATTCAGCACATCTATTATTTTTTTCTGCACTGCCCTTGCTTCTTTCTGCACCCCTCTTGCCTCTTTGTGTACCTCTGTTGCTTCTTTCTGTACCTCTCTCTCTTTTTTTAACCTCATTCCCTCATTACCTTATTCACCTCAGACCACAGTAAGCATTATAGCCACCCGTACCATCACTCATTATCAGAGAATCGTAGGCTGGTGGGGGGTGACAAGAAGAAAGTGACCCGCCTACTGGTACATCAGCAGGCTAGGAGGACACTGTCCCAAAGGAAAGGGCACAGTCACTCTCCCATATAGTCCAGGTAACCCTGATGACTGTTGATGTTGGCAATAGAGGAACGGAGAGTGCCCAACGCAGTCAAAAGAGATCCAGAGAGGCATAATCATTGGATCCATAATTAAAAAAAAAAAATAAAGAGTGTTATCCAGTCTCACAAGACTCAGCATTAGGCTATTTCAATAACGAATCCCATACTGCTTTCTTCCTCCTATTTTGGGTCCCGCTCAGATACAACTTAGATATCTCTAACACCGAGGACAGCCACTCAGCATGCAAAGGAGGTGCACATTCTACCCATCTTTTACATATTTCCCTCCTGGCCAACAGCATAGCATAGAAAAGGAAAGACCTTTCCAAGCACGTAGCTTCACTAGATATTCCGAAAATTATCAAAGAAAGGTTTCTTTGAATTTGAAGGCCTAGAATATCTGAGGTGGTTTTGCCTTTTTCCCAGAAGTCCACAATGGCCGGGCACTCCTTAAACATGTGTAGGCTCTCTCCAAGCCACATTTCTTCCAACTAACTGGGGGCCCTCCTCCACCCACAGGCTACCACCTGCGCCTCATCCATGGTGGCCAGTGGTAGGCCGTAGGTTTGCTCATCTTCCATTGTATTGCCTGTATTTCTCATTGCTCTCGTTGTACTGCCTGTATTTTTTCACTGCTCTCGTAGAGGCTGCATTTTCATTGTTGTGTCTGTGACTACTGTTGTCTGTCTCCCCTGCTGCCTGTACGTGGTCTTTGCCCGTACTCTCCTTCTGTTCCCCTCGCTGCCCCCGTGTCCTCTCTGCCTGTTTTTGCCTTCTGCTGCTTAGCTGCCCCTGCATTTCTGTGACCTTTTTGCCTTCTGTGCCACTCGTTTCCCCCCCATTTTTGTGACCTTTTTTGCCTTTGGTGCCACTCGTTTCCCCACGATTTTTGTGACCTTTTTGCCCTTTCTTGTGACCTTTTTGCCTTCTGTGCCACTGGTTTCTCTCCGATTTTGTGACCTTTTTGCCCTTTCTTGTGAACTTTTTGCCTTCTGTGCCACTCATTTCCCCCCGATTTTTGTGACCTTTTTGCCTTCTGTGACACTCGTTTCCCCCCGATTTTTGTGACCTTTTTGCCCTTTTTTGTGACCTTTTTGCCTTCTATGCCACTCGTTTCCCCCCGATTTTTGTGACCTTTTTTGCCTTCTGTGCCACTCATTTCCCTCTCGATTTTTGTGACCTTTTTGCCTTCTGTGCCACTCGTTTCCCCCCGATTTTCGTGACCTTTTTGCCCTTTCTTGTGACCTTTTTGCCTTCTGTGCCACTCGTTTCCCCCCAATTTTTGTGACCTTTTTTGCCTTCTGTGCCACTTGTTTCCCCCAATTTTTGTGACCTTTTTGCCCTTTCTTGTGACCTTTTTGCCTTCTGTGCCACTCATTTCCCCCCGATTTTTGTGACCTTTTTGCCCTTTCTTGTGACCTTTTTGCCTTCTGTGCCACTCGTTTACCCCCGATTTTTGTGACGTTTTTGCCCTTTCTTGTGACCTTTTTGCATTCTGTGCCACTCGTTTCCCCCTCAATTATTGTGCCCTTTTGCTTTCTGTTTCCTTCGTCCCCCCTCACTGCCCCTGACGCTGTGTCCCATGTGGCCCCGCCCACCTGACTGCCCATTCGCTGCTCCTGCCTCCCGCCTCCCGCCTCCCAACTGCTCCTCCCTCCCACCTTGCCATGTATGCCTAAGGCAAGCCTGTCTGCGCCCGTCCGCACCTGGACCGCACCCAGCACCAGAACACCTGGCCCCCCCACCTGCCACTACGAAGCCATCACTCTGCACGCTCTCAACCCTGGACAGACCCACACCTGCTTCAAGGCCGCCCCGAAACGCACACATGGTCCCTTCACCTGCCGGAGCTGCAGCTACACCAGCCACAGAGCCGACGAACCACCCGCCAAGAAAGACCTCAACCACCTCCGATGCATACTACTGAACATCCGCTCCGCATGCAAACATGCCATCGAGCTCTGGGACCTGCTCAACACAACCTCCCCGGACGTCGCCTTCCTGACAGAGACCTGGTTGAACAACTCCTCTGCACCCGACATCGCCATAGCCATCCCAGATGGCTACAAGATCACCTGCAGAGACCGAGTCAGAGGAGGAATCGCCATCGTCAACAAGGACAGCATCAGGGTCTCGACCAGCACCGACGACGCACTCAGCTCTGCCGAACGCATGCATTTCCAGATCCACACAGACACCAACTCCACCCTCAGAGCCACCCTCGTCTACTGACCCCCTGGACCCTCCCCCAGTTCAGTGACTCCATCGCCGACTTCATCAGCACGCACGCCCTGGCCTCCACCAACTACATCCTCCTCGGAGACCTGAACTTTCACCTTGAGAACAACAACGACAACAACTCCACAACTCTGATCATTAACCTCGCCAACCTCGAACTGAGATAACTCGTCACAACGCCCACCCACTCTGCCGGCCACACGCTCGATCCCAAATTCTCCTCAAGCCTGCACATCTCCGCCAGCCACACCACCAAACTCCTCTGGACTGACCACCGCTGCATCCACTTCACCTTCCAGAAACCTACCACACTCCACCGCACCCAACAGATCCCCCACCACAGCTGGAGCAAAATCACCGAAGACCAACTACATGCAAACCTTGCTCTCAGAGAAGCAACATAAAAATTTGCATAAAGGACAAAACAAACTGCTGCACGCAGCAGTAATGGAGAAGGATGTAATTGAGTAACTGTACAGCAAATGCCATCATGCCTTCCGAAAGAGGCGTGCAAAATTTAGATTTTTCGCAGCCTGGTGGGCAAAAAATCTGGATTTTATTAAGGACACGGAGGCTAAGATTATGCAAATCTCCTTTATTTCCACAACTCAGCAGTAAAAATGAATAGAATATAGAACTTTAAACAACATTCCATATAGTATATAGAGCATGAGCACACATCAGTCTTCCTTCTTGAAAATGACGTGAAGAACTTTCTTTAAACAGGAGTAATGCATAGGTGAATTATTCTGTAAGTAAAAAGACACAATAGGTCAAAATGAACAAAACCCTGGGAGGGTCAATAAGTGGTGGGATAATCTTGGCCTCCGTATCCTTAATAAAACCCAGATTTTTTTGCCCACCAGGCTGTGAAAAATCTAAATTTTATGGCACGACACGGAGGCCAACATTATGCAAGTTTAAAGTGAATTAAGCACATTGTCAATCACATTATTGATTGGCCTAAAGTAACATTTTTTAAACATACTTTCATTCGACCAATCAGCGGCTCTAAGAATATCTTGCAGTCCACCTCCTAACATAAAAGCTTTAGAAGCTGAAGCGCCTCTGAGGGAATGTGCGCCGAAGATAGAGACATCAACACCACTCTCTCTCATCACTTCTTTCACCCATCTTACAAGCGTGGGAGATGAAACAGCTTTATGTGGGAATCTGTGAGAGATCAATAATTGGGTTCCAACACCTCTCAAGGAGGCAGTTCTCTTTTCATACTCTTTGAAGCATTTGACATCGCACAAACTTTCATTCAAAGAGAAGAAAGGGTAGAAGATCGAAGATGACATAGTTTTAGTCCTTTTTCTAAGATAAAACACTCCCTCAGGTTGGTAAGCTCTGCTACAAACATCCAAGGCCTTGACATCAGAGGTTCGTCTAAAAGAAACTAGGCAAAGCAATACAGTAAGCTTGTAAGAGGTACGTTTAAGAGAAAGTTCGACATTGTCCCCCCAAGAGGATATAACTTGTAAAACATTTCTTACGTCCCATAAGGCGGTATATTTAAGGGTTGGAGGATTAAGAACCTGCATGCTTGTCATAATTTTCTTAGTTAAAAGGTTTTGTCCCACCGATACGCCATCAACTAAGCAATGGCCTGCAGCAATTGCTGATCTATAGACATTAACTGTTCTGTAAGATTGACCAGAAGAAAAGAGTTCAGATAGAAAATTAACTACGTGAACTAAATCAGTTGAAACGGGATCATAGTGTTGTTGAATACACCAGCAAACCCATTTGTTCCACGCCAGTCGATATGCCTTTCTTGTTCCAGATGCCCAAGACTCAGATATGAGTTGGAAAGCAACCTGCGAAAGGCCTGGGATTCTCCATTTTTGCCTGAAATCCTCCATGCCGTCAAAGTCAAGAGACCCTGGTCTATGAGAAGATGAAGTATTTCTCTGAAAGCTGGTATTAGGATCGGGAATGCCACAATCATCTCTAAAAAGAGTGGGAACCACACTTGCAACCTCAAAAGAGGGGTTATCACCGTCATGTTTGTAAGTAACGACGGGCATATAGGAGAAGACGAGGAAGCATGAAAAATGGCGGGAAGGCATATGGCTTTAAGCCCTGCCAGTTCTGGAGGAAGGCATCCACCCCGGATGCCTAAGGGTCCGGTTTCCAACTGAAGAAGCTCTTTAGCTGTGTGTTCAGTCTGTCCACGAAAAGATCTGTCCCGAACGGACCCCATCTGTCTTGGATTATCATAAATACTCTCTCGTCTAGTTTCCAATTGCTGGAATCCTTGAAATTCCTTGAGAACCAATCCGCTACGCCATTGTTCAAACCAGGAATGTGCTGCTGTAACAGAGAGTCCCTTGTTCAAACAATAGCTCCAGAAGCCTTTTGCTATTTCCGTAAGGCCCTTTGAGTGTGGTCTCCCCATCTTGTTGACATATCTCACTGCAGAGACATTGTCCATGCGCAGCATTATGCAACATTTCATTGAATTCTGAGTGAAACTCTGAACCACAAAAGAAACTGCTAGTAACTCCCAGCAGTTGATATAAAGTTCCTTCTCGAGTTGTGTCCAACGACCCCCTGTAAAAAAATTGCCACATGTGGCACCCCATCCCTCTAGGCTCGCGTCTGATTCTATTATCAAATCTAGTGCTTCCCCAAAGATGGCCGTGCCATTCCAGGCTTCTGCATTCTTCAGCCACCAAGTCAGTTCCTTCTTTGAGTCTTGGTCTAGACAAGTCATTTGGGAGTAGGAGAGGTTGGTTCTGAGAGCTTTCGCTTTCAGTCTCTGAAGGGCTCTGTAATGTAGGGGTCCTGGAAAAATTGCCTGGATGATTGAAGAAAGCAAGCCCAGGATCCTGGCTAAGAGTTTGAGGGAAAAAAATTTAAAAGATAGTATCTTTCTGAGCTCTTTTCGAAGTTGCTTTATCTTTTCCCTTGGAAGTTTCAGTTCTGCATTCAATGTGTTGACCATGAAACCCAGAAATTGCGTTTCTTGGGATGGAATTGTACATGATTTTTTTGAGTTTATTACGAAGCCTAAATGTTGAAGAAGTCGGATAGTAAGATCCGTGTGATGAGTTACCATCGATTTGGATTGACCCATTATGAGGATATCGTCTAGATAAATAATTAATCTTACACCCCTCTGCCTTAGCCATGCTACTACTGGTCGTAATACCTTGGTGAAACACCAAGGGGCTGAAGAAATCCCAAAGGGGAGGGTGCGAAATTCAAAAAGTTTTCCTTCCCAATTGAATTGAAGAAACTTCCTGTGTGGTTGCCAAATTCGAATGGTCAGGTAAGCGTCCTTCAAGTCTAGACGAGTTAACCAGTCGCCCTTTCTCAGAACGTCCCTTAGGAGATGTATTCCCTCAATTTTGAAGTGGTGGTACGTTACCCATTCGTTTAAGCTTTTCAAATGTATCATCTGTCTCTGTCCTTTGTCTTACTTTTCCACTAGGAAAATGTTGCTCACAAAACCAAGTTGTGAACTTTCCATTATTGCCCCTTTGGCTAAGAGGTATTTTACTTCTTGAGAGACTAATTCTCTCTGTTCTTGAGAGAAGTGTATTTCTCGAGGTCTTATTCTTTGAATGGGGGTATCGATGAATTCTATCTTGTAACCCTTGACTGTATCTAAAACCCACGGGTCTTGTGTTACCATAGTCCAATTCCCAGAGAAAAGGGCTAGTCTCCCTCCCACCTTTATAGGGGTATCTGAAGGGTCTTTCGAGGTTCTTACCTGTGGAGAAACCTCGGTTTCTTCTCTCTCCCCGGAAAGGTCTTGTACGGTTTCTCTGTCTTTGCGGAAAGAAAGATTGGCCTCCATAAAAGGATGTCTGTTGGAATCTTGTGCCTCATCCCAGAAAGGGTCTGGATGAAGATTGTCCACGGCCGGGGAATCGACCCCGCATTCGCCCGGCCCTTCAAAAAATGTTATCCTGAAAAAATACTTTTATAATCTCTTGTTGAGACTTTTGAATAGAGCTAAAGGCCCCCACATATTTAGCCATGTCACGAATGAACTCTACTCCAAAGAGGAGTCCTTGAGAAGAGGGTCCTCCTTCTTTATTCGCTAGCTCAATTAGTTTTGGGTCAATTTTCAGGAGGATACCTTTCCTCCGTTCATTTGAAATGGCAGTATTAGCATTGCCAATCAAGCATATTGTCCTTTGGACCCACTGGCGTAATTCTCTGGGGTCTATTGGTGTCCCTTCAGCATACGCGTTTTCAGCCAGTTCATAAATTTTCGTTATTGGGCCAATCGTGTCCAAGAGTCGGTCTTGACATGATCTTAGGCTCTTGTCAATCCCTTTCCTAGGGTCTTTTGCGCCCTTGGTTATAAAAGCCACGACCTAGGGTCAAGTTCAGGGGTCATAGCGATCTTATCTGGAAGTGATGGGCGCGGGCACTCAGACCTCAGTCTTGACCTTACTTCCTTAGGGATTTCTTTCCTGAGCCAGAAGGTAATGTATTCGGTGACATGTTGAGAAGGGAACCATTCTGGGGATAAGGGGTGTTTGATCAGTAGGGGGTCAAACATGTTCTCCACGAAGGGGTCAGTAGTGCTCATTTTTGAGCCTGAGGCCTTGCTTGCCTCTTCAGAGCCTTCTGGTGTTTTATCACCTATGTTCTCATCCTCCGACTCAAATTCTGATGAGTAGGAGAGATTTATCTCTGCTTCATCCTCCTCATCGCTGTCAATGCATAGGGGGGGTCCTTGACGCCCTTCTGTGATGCCCGAGGCATCGTGCTTGTCACCGCCTGATAAGCAAGAATCATGATTTTTTTCTTGTTTTCTTGCTCTTTTTTGCAGTATCAACAGAGTTTTCTGTTGCGGCTCTTTTCTTTGGGGCCTTAACTGCCCTTTCTTTTGGAGGGTAAAAATGCATAGAACTGGTGGTGGGCCATGCCATTGACAGCATTTCAAATTTTTTATTGATTGTCTCATTAAAGGAGTCCATGGCTTTATCCATGGCCTTAGAGACCAACGATTCCAGTTTACCTTCAAGGTTAGTATCTGGAACAAGGGACATTATGATCTATCTTTTTTTTTTTTTAAACGAAGATTTTTTATTAGCTGTCCCTAGTTTATTTATTAAATGTTAAATATATCTCTATATAGATATATATTATTATTATTTTTTTAAAATTTTGGGTTGTTAATGGGTTATTTTCCTGTTAAGAGTTGTGGAAACGGTAAAAAGTATCTCCAAAGCTTGCTCCGGTCACAGCAACTGCCAAGTGTTGTGCTGTAGTTATGGCAACCACGCACGTCTCTTGCGTGCGTGTTTGCTGCTTATGGGCATTCCTTTAATCTTCCCCTCCCCGCGATGCACGATTGAAGTGCACATCGCGGTGGGGAAGGAAGTCTTGCGGCGTGTCAGCGAGAGCCAGGAAGTGAGGGTGAGGCCACTTCAGAGGCACAAAGCCCACCGATAAGGTTTAAAAAGGTGGGGGAGCGGTGGCATGCCTTCATTCATGATCCTGGCTCGCGCTTGAAGCGCTGCCAGGCAACCCTCAGTAATCAAGTCTTTTTGAAGGACGCATGCTAAGCAATCGGTCACAGTTATTCTCATAAAGCGAGTGATCACACATATAAGCGTATACGACCTCAAAGCGGATAAATTAAGGGTCTAAAAGTCTCCAAGGAGAGGCAAGAAGTAAACCAGCAGAAAAACTACACAAGAGTGTAATAAGGTCCTCAGAGAAAGGCTAAGAAATCAAAACCATTGCATAGTAGGGTCAATAGGACCCAGTTATGTGACAAAGAAACACAAGTTGGCAAACATATAATTATATAAGCACGAGTAAAGTGAGGGTACTTATCTTGTTGAGCAGCAGCAAAAAAGAAGGAAGACTGATGTGTGCTCATGCTGTATATACTATATGGAATGTTGTTTAAAGTTCTATATTCTATTCATTGTTACTGCTGAGTTGTGGCAATAAAGGAGATTTGCATAATGTTGGCCTCCGTGTCATGCCATAACATTTTAATCTTTACTGAGAATTTCCTCTCCGGGTTCATGCAGACAACAAATGAAGGCTGGGGCCAAGGTGAACGAAGTGGCTTAAATCGATGGTTGAGTTTCCCTAAGCTGTTGGGGCATCAAGGTGCATCTAGGGGCTTACAGAAACAAAATCTTCTAGTTGATTAAGTAGGGTATGATGACTGGCTTTTAATCAGAACAGTTTGTGCAGAAAAGACAGCACTGTGCGAACACTTTAAATCCTGCTAGAACACTGCTTTCAATAAATTTATGAAGATGCTGTTCGACTGAGGACTGATTTAACAGAGGTTTATCGAGGTTGAGTGTCACAAACCACATACTGCAAGCTTCTTGGAAAACCACTAGCATTAAATAAATCCTCAAGAGAGCAAGAGCTGGCAGGCAGGAGAAAGGCAAAGCATCAACCACCAGGGCTAACTAGAATGACAAGAAAAAAGGGACACCAGAAAAGAAATGCACTTTGATCTTTGAATCGCAGGCCAAATCGGTAGCAGGCACTTGCTTCAGGCTCTTGAGAGGTCTCAAACCCATTCTCAGTCTTTTTGACCCTGGCACTCTATAAACCATCATTCACGCAATAATTTTGTCGTGGTTAGATTCTGTACATGGGCGCCAACAAGCTAGTTACTAGAAGAATGTAGCTGGCCCAAAATGCTGCGGCCAGACTGCTGTTCTCCCTTTGGAAATTTTGCACTGTGCCTGGTCTTCTTCGCAAATTGCCCTGGCTTCCTGTGAACAGATGTGTTCATTTTAAGACCCTGTGTATTGCACATAAGATCTTTCATTCCCAGAGGGCCCCCATTAGGTTTAACCTCATGTGCCCGTACTGGCCCTTACGTCCATTGCATTCGGCCGATCTCAATCTGGCCACTCTACCCCGAGTCAGGAGAGTACGAGTGGGAGGCCACACTTTTTCTGCCAAGGCCCCATCTCTTTGGAACTCACATCCTCTCTCTTTCAGGAACATCCAGAATCATTTGCACTTCAAAAAAAACCTTGAAGACTTGGCTCTTCTACACCTAGCATCTCTTCTCTTTTACTTCCTTCTATAGGCCGACATTAGCAGCTTGTTCTTTCATTGGATCAGCAATGGGCAGTGGCGGCTCGCATAGGGCATGCTGCGGGCGGTGGGGTGGAGGAGGGGGAGGGCTAGTAAACTCAGACATACGATAGAACTGGGGAAAGTTTCCTCCGTTCCATCGTATATACGAGTTTACAATCCCACATTCTGCCCCTCCCCCACCCCGCAGCACGCCCTATGCGAGCCGCCACTGGCGATGGGAAGTGCCATTGCTGGGGCAGCTACACACACTTTACAAATTCTACAGTATAATAAAGCAATGTAGAGGCTAGTTTGTCTAGAGAGCAGGCCAATACAATCATAGAAATTCCAAGAGATTGTATGTTAGATCTCTGAGGAAGTGTAAAGCAGCTGCACATATGTTGTAATTGAAAGTCCATTATCCGAGGTGTATAATCTAAGATTGGTTTATTCAAGCTTAGTTACAAGGTAAGTTTCTGATAAGTAAGTAGAAGATGGTAAATTGCAGATAGCCCCACCAGGAGCAGCCTCCCTGCTGCTCAGCCTGCATACTCCATCTGACACTCAGCACATCACCAGGCACCCATGTAAAATCACCAGTCCACATGCAGCACACATGTATTCCAATCAAAAGCAGATAGAAAGTATTTTACTCCGGTGAGCGATCTCTCACCTGAAGTCCTCACCCATACTGAATACTTGTCAACAAGCTCCATGTTGCTGCTGCCACCCAATACGCCGTGGTGCACTGGGTTCAATATGAATAGAATCTTCAGAATAAACCGTGACTTCCTCCTGGTTGTCGTCTCACAGTGCGCGTGATGAGAAACTTAAAGATGTACAGTGTCTTCCACCCGAATGGCATCCTCGTCACCAAAAATGTTCTAATTGAAAGTTCATTAGCCCAGGTGTACAATCTATGATTGGTTTTTTCAAGCTTAGTTACAATGTAAGTTTCTGATAATTAAGTAGAAGATGGTAAATCGCAGATAGCCCCACCAGGAGCAGCCTCTCTGCTTCACAGCCTGCATACTCCAATTGACACTCAGCACATCACCAGGCACCCATGCGTTCTATGACATCACCAAGCATTCAGCATTCCATTCATCGCCAAGCACTCCTGGCTGAGCAGTAGGGAATACGTAGCTAAGGAAAAGAAAAGACAACAATTAAGTTACAACACAATTCCTTGGAAGTGATATGGAAAACATTCAACCCATGAAAATAGAGGAAGGAGCAAGTCACAGAACATCTGTTAATACAACTACTTCCTGATAATTGCACACAAATACACCCAAGAAAGTCACAAAAAGGGAAAAGAGTTGAGAGGCACCAATCCATGTAATGTGAGAGGAATGCGATGTGACTCTCAACTGGAAGAGAGAGAGCTAGAAACGTACATTAACAGTCATAAGTCTAAAATGATAAAAAATGTGAGGCAGTCAAATCCAGGGAAGATTTAGCAGCATCCAGTATTACACTGGATGAAATAGCATATGAGTGGAGTGGAGGTTCCAGCCAAAAATCTACCCAAAGACTACTTCATTAATGTTTGCTGAACTTTACTAAATCGAACTCTCGGAGCATGTCATCACCGATCACTGACAAAATATCGAGAAGGAGAATATTGACCTACAAAAATATAGAGGAAAAAATATAGAATGCCACAATATCAAAGCCCAAACAGGTAAGTACAAAAATATAGAATCCAAAATATTGTTGTAAAAAATATAGTTAGTCAAAATATCGAATTTTTTAAATGTCTTAAAAGTAATGTAAAATTAATGAAATAATACATATAATTAACTGAAACATACTTAAAAATACTTAAATAACTTTAAAATTAATAAATAATTAATGTAAGTAAAAAAATAAAAATTAATACATATATTAACGTAATATTGATAAAAAATATTCAATATTTTTTGCGTAGGATAGCGGGCGGGTACAATTTATGATTACCACTCCAGTAAGTGCAACAGTAGGGAAAGCGTTGGATATCGTGAGGGTAAAAATTACTATTCCCACTCCAGAGAGTGCAACAGTAGGAAAAGCGTTGGATAGTGGGAGGGTAAAAATTACTATTCCCACTCCAGAGAGTGCAATAATAGGGAAAGCATTGGATAGCGTAGGGGTAAATATTATTATTCCCACTCCAGTGAGTGCAATAGTAGGGAAAGCGTTGGATAGCGTAGGGGTAAAAATTACTATTCCCACTCCAGTGAGTGCAATAGTAGGGAAAATAATATTTTAATATTTTATTAAAAATAAATAAATTATTAATACCCCCAAAACGTATTATAATTAATTACCAATCACACAATATTTAATAATTAATTAATTATAAATTAATTATAAACACCATTATAATATTGTATTGTATTTTATTAATTACCTATTAATAATTAATTAACAAACAATTCATTTTCAATACCAAAAATTATTAAATCAAATTAATACCAATTAATGATTAATTAGCAATAAATTAATTAGCAATATACAACAATTATTTCAATAATTAATTATTTACAAATAAATTCATTCCCACCATATTACCCTATAAACCCACAACCCGCTACAAATAATACATTAATACAATTAACATAGTTATCATTTAAACAATTAATACAAATTAATTACCAATTAATACAAATCAGTTACCAATTAATAATTAATCAACAACCAATTAATTTTTAATACCAATTAATAATGACCTAATAACAATTAAATTACTTCCCACCCTATTCCCCTATACACCCACAACTCGCTACAGAAGTAAAACACAAAATTAAATTAAAAATAATTAATAATTCCAACAAATTATTATTTAATGTACTATAATCAAATTACTTCCCACCCTAATCCCCTATAAACCCACAACCCGCTACAGAATTAAATTACACAAAAATTAAATAACATTAAATTCATTACTTTAAAAATATTCAAACATACATTCCAAAATTAATACATACTTTTAACACATATACTAACACTTAAAACACTATCAAAAAATTCGATATTTTTAACAACTATTATTATGACTGTCGATATGACTTACTTCTATATTATTTAAATCGATATTTCTTACCTGATTTTCGATATTCTTCACCACTATATTTTGGCAATTCGATATTCTGTCCATTCTATATTAAAAACTCGATATTCTGTCCTGTCGATATTTTTTATTTGATATTATGTCTGTTTATCGTCATCACAGTATGGTGCCGATCACGATCCGGCAAAAACCGGGTACGAACCGTCGGACGGAGCAGATTCTCTGTCCGACGCGTACCCGGTCGTCAAAATATACAAACATGGAATTACGATTCGCACGGGTACACCATTACCGTACGAATCGTAAAAAAGACCGACCGAACAAAAAACACCTACCAATGCGATCCGGGAAAGCGCCGACCTGACGTCGGGACGCACGCAGCCAGCCATTCACGACCCAGGAATCACGATTCGCACCGACGTCACCCCGCACGGTGAATATTTTGCGGCAGCCAAAAACTGCCGGGAAATCAGGACGACGCGAACAAGGACCACCAGTACGCGACGGACAGACGGCGACGCGAACAAGGAGGACCAGTACGTGACGGACACACAGGACGACGCCACCAAGGAGGACCCGTACGCGACAGGACGACGCGATCAAGGAGGACCCGTACGCGACAGGACGACGCGAGCAAGGAGTACCAGTACGCGACGGACAGACATGGACCCGAACCTACGAGTCATCCCTGCCCTCATAGCAGTACACCTCCTCTACAGGTTACGACGCAGACGCCGCAGAAGGTCAGAATAACTAAGGGAGGGGGGAAAGTGGGGTGGGGTGGGGGTGGCACGACCAGGGCAGGCCACAAAACAACCACATGAGTGACACACTACACATGGCCTGGACATACCTGACTCCCATGCCCTGGTCACCACGAGGGGGTGGGGGCGTGTCCTGATAAGCCAGCGACCGCCACAACGGAAGTCCGTCACCACGCGAACCGGCAACACAACCAGACAGGTACGTCCCGTACCCACGCCTGAAGAGCGTGGGTACGAGTCGGACCACGCCCACACACGTCACCCCAACAATGGCGGGACGGATCGCACCCACGTGGCAAAGGCCTGGGTACGGGCCGCACAAACATCACATAGCGTGGGGACGGATATGTACGGACCCTACCCCCACCCCGTATGCAAGGAGCGTACCCCCCAGCCCAACAGTGCAAGTACGACCCGTACCCCCACCCGCGGACGTACGGAGCGTACCCCCAGCCCAACAGTGTAAGTACGACCCGTACCCCCACCCGCGTATGCATGGAGCGTACCCCCCATGCCAACAGTGTAAGTACGACTCGAACCCCCACCCACGAATGCAAGGAGCGTACCCCCCTGCCCAACAGTGTAAGTACGACCCGTACCCCCACCCGCGGACGTACGGAGTGTACCCCCAGCCCAACAGTGTAAGTACGACCCGTACCCCCACCCGCGGACGCACGGAGCGTACCCCCAGCCCAACAGTGTAAGTACGACCCGTACCCCCACCCGCGGACGTACGGAGCGTACCCCCAGCCCAACAGTGTAAGTACGACCCGTACCCCCACCCGCGGACGCACGGAGCGTACCCCCAGCCCAACAGTGTAAGTACGACCCGTACCCCCACCCGCGGACGTACGGAGCGTACCCCCAGCCCAACAGTGTAAGTACGACCCGTACCCCCACCCGCGGACGCACGGAGCGTACCCCCAGCCCAACAGTGTAAGTACGACCCGTACCCCCACCCGCGGACGCACGGAGCGTACCCCCAGCCCAACAGTGTAAGTACGACCCGTACCCCCACCCGCGGACGTACGGAGCGTACCCCCAGCCCAACAGTGTAAGTACGACCCGTACCCCCACCCGCGGACGCACGGAGCGTACCCCCAGCCCAACAGTGTAAGTACGACCCGTACCCCCACCCGCGGACGTACGGAGCGTACCCCCACCACACCAGTGTCAGTAGACTCGTACCCTCACCTCTAATGCAGTGTGCGTAACCCCACCGTGTATGTGCCAAGCGCACATATCCAGAAATCGGAGGTGTGTGTGCAGAGTCCACCCAGCAGTGCCCTGAGACAGGAGGGGTGGGTGCCCATCACTCCCAGCAGTGCCCAGAGACAGGAGGGGTGTGTGCAGAGTCCTCCCAGCAGTGCCCTGAGACAGGAGGGGTGGGTGCAGAGTCCTCCCAGCAGTGCCCTGAGACAGGAGGGGTGGGTGTGGAGTCCTCCCAGCAGTGCCCTGAGACAGGAGGGGTGGGTGCAGAGTCCTCCCAGCAGTGCCCTGACACAGGAGGGGTGGGTGCAGAGTCCTCCCAGCAGTGCCCAGACACAGGAGGGGTGGGTGTGGAGTCCTCCCAGCAGTGCCCTGAGACAGGAGGGGTGGGTGCAGAGTCCTCCCATCAGTGCCCTGACACAGGAGGGGTGGGTGCAGAGACCTCCCAGCAGTGCCCTGAGACAGGAGGGGTGGGTGGTGAGTCCTCCCAGCAGTGCCCAGAGACAGGAGGGGTGGGTGCAGAGTCCTCCCAGCAGTGTCCAGACCCAGGAGGGGTGGGTGCAGAGTCCTCCCAGCAGTGCCCAGAGACAGGAGGGGTGTGTGCAGAGTCCTCCCAGCAGTGTCCAGACCCAGGAGGGGTGGGCGCAGAGACCTCCCAGCAGTGCCCTGAGACAGGAGGGGTGGGTGGTGAGTCCTCCCAGCAGTGCCCAGAGACAGGAGGGGTGGGTGCAGAGTCCTCCCAGCAGTGTCCAGACCCAGGAGGGGTGGGTGGTGAGTCCTCCCAGCAGTGCCCAGAGACAGGAGGGGTGTGTGCAGAGTCCTCCCAGCAGTGTCCAGACCCAGGAGGGGTGGGTGCAGAGTCCTCCCAGCAGTGCCCAGAGACAGGAGGGGTGTGTGCAGAGTCCTCCCAGCAGTGTCCAGACCCAGGAGGGGTGTGTGCAGAGTCCTCCCAGCAGTGTCCAGACCCAGGAGGGGTGGGTGCAGAGTCCTCCCAGCAGTGTCCACACCCAGGAGGGGTGTAACACATGTGTGTGATGCCACAATTACCCACATCCATACTGCCTACAAGGGAACATGTCCCCATGAACTCATGTCAACTGACTCCACACACAAGTACAGTGATCACCAAGGATGCCACGATTGTTGCAGGTGGAGACATGGCCATGCATGCATGGCCAAAGTAGAAGGGCTCCGTCACACACACAGCTCATGTACACACAGCTCTGCGCTAAACATTGGGAACACCCTGCAGGGAAGAAACTGGGTACACAGAGGAAGGAATACACCCTGGGACAATTGAACCATGCAGTAACTGCTGACATGACCTAAGGAAGTTAGCCAACACCTTGTGATGGCACACAGATCCTAGGGTGGCCCCAAAGAGCAGAACACTACTACAAATCCCACACACCCAAAGCCTTAAACACCACCCAAAACAATGTAGCAGCCCCACCAACACCAATACCACCATAGCAGGAGTGTGATAATGAAAAAAAAAATAAGCTTTAATCAGCATGAGCACAATGTCCGTGGATCAACGGCAGTTCAAAGTCAACAAAGGCCATAGGGCAGTCAATTATTCCCAGCTGCATGGGGGACACAGTGGGATGTGTGTCCCCTACCTTGCCTGCACAGTCAAATGCCATCGTCTTCCATACTGGTGAGGGCATCAGGGGGGGGGGGAAGCAACAGGCACCGCAGGGACATCAGGGCAAAGGGGCGGCGTTGTGGGTGCAGGGATGGAGGACTCAACCACAGGGGGTGTGTCATGGCCAAAGGCGGAGGCCAGGATGGCACTACACACCTTAGCAAGGTCCTCCAGGGAGTCCCCTGCACCCGAAGTGACCTCAGGCCCCAAGGAGGGGGGGGGTTCAGAGGGATGGGTTGCAGCGCCACCGGGGGAGGGTGGAGACAGGGGGGGAGACTCAACCACCCTGACCGAGGACTTCCTTGACCGCTTGCGTGGTGGCGTAACTGTGGGGCTCAGGGACAGAGCGGCCATGAAGGAGTCCTTGGGGGAGATGTGGCCAGGAGAGCTGAGGGGAGGGGATTTGGAGGGAGTGGATTGTGTGGAATGCGGACTCCCACTCTGGCTGCGTGTCACACGTTTGCCCCCCGACCCAGTGGGTGTGCCTATCTCACCCTGTGTGTGCGTGTCAGGAGGAGTGCGGTGGACCTTCCCTGCTGGTGTGGTGCCTGTGTCTGTTGTGGTGGGTGCATGCCGACGTCTGGGTGTACGTGGGACAGGCATGGAAGTGGGAAGTGTGGATGGGGCAGGGGTAGGTGGGGGGAGGTCGCGCTGCAGGAGACCCACTGCTGCAGTCAGTGTGGAGTCTAGGGACCTCAGCAAGTTGCGTTGGTCAGCCTGCAAAGAATGAATGCCCTCCAAGAATGCCTCGATGTTGGTGAGGGTTTTCCCGTGGGAATGGAGGACATTCAGGATCGCAGCCTGACCAACCTGCATTTGCCGCTGGATGTCCATAGACTCAGCATTGGCGGCAGCAGTGGAGACAGGGACAGGGGGTGCGGTGCCTGGCAGGAAGGAGACATGCGGTGACCGGGCACGCTGGGAAGGGACACGAGCAAGTGGGAGGCGGTTGGTGGGAACTGAGGGGGCGGTGGCAGGTGTTGTTCCACTGTCAGCTGCTGGTGCAGCCTCCGCCAACCCTGAGACATCCTCCTCGGACCTGTCAGCTTCGTAGTCTGATGTGCCAGTCGACAGGTCCTCGGCCACACTATCCTCCGCCTCTGTCCCACTCGATGTGCCAGCCCCGATGTCACGGCTGCCACTGGTGCTCGGTCCCTCCGCCTGGTCCGTGTCCATGTCTCCCTCTGTGTCCCCCGACGATGCTGTGGGCAGGGTGGAGAGACAGAAATTAATCAGACACCTGTACACATCTGTCACATGAGTCCAATCTACATAGTCAACATTGCATAGCCTGAAGAGGCAGATCCCTAACATCTGCAAAACAAGGTACCGATGTAGGGCATGAAACACAGTTGGTTGAGCCACCATGCCACTGAAATACCATGGAGAGCATGAGACAATAGCTGATGACAGGAAACGGAGTCTGACATAGCACCCAGGCCCTGGGGACAATCCTGCACTGCCTCTGCACCACACAGCGTTTGTGAAAATACCTATGACCAGGGACAATATCCATGAACTTGAGACACATGCTGCATAGGTAATGCTGCAAACATGCCCAACATAACTCGGTCACTGCACCTTGCGTGTGTGTCCAGTAACATCACACACTGTCCAGACCCAGCAATTAGGAATCAGGATTTGACACATAGGCATTGCCCGCCCCAAGCAACCCCCACACGATGCTAATTGCTGAGACACAGGTGGCACCAACATCTCATAGTCTGGGTGATAAACACAGTGGCAGGCAAAAGGCAAGATTGGACGCAAAACAGCAAAGGTGCGCCTGTACAAATAATGAGGTACCAGTGCCCATCCTCAGATGAGTATAACAAGACACACAGGCACTGGCAACTGTGAGTATGAAGAGGGACAATCAGGTCAGGCTGCACAGTGGACACCTGTACATAATAGCACGTCTATATACATGGTGACAGGGGACAATGGCACAGAGCACAACCTACGCTGTAGACAGTGAGAGTGTCCACGTTGATGATGACACAAACAACACTGAGGATAAGGTGCCCCAGGGGACAGTATTGGGCACGCAACTACATGCTACTGAATGGCTGAATGGGAATGACTGCTACACACGTCACCATCCCTGCACTATGCGTAGCGCACACTCATGCACATCATGTCACAGGCCACTACATAGGACATGCGCGCTGTAAGGCATGACACATGAGAGACCAACTCCCATGTCTGGAGCCAGCATCAGTGCCAACTGACATGGAACCCACATGCAGTGAACTTGACAGTTCACAGGCAAGGTCCCACAACCTGTTACCCACCACCACCACCCATGATGCTACAGTCATTGTTCTCGTGGACAAAGCGCAAGCCTACATTACCTTGTGAAGGAGTGACTACACACAGACCAGGGAACACATTGCAAGGAGGGGAAGGGTGGCAGGGGCGCAGCGCTACACTTGGGCAAACTGGATGGGCACAGCACCTTTAAACCCTGCCAGTGAATTAATGCCACTGTGCCCTTACAAATGCCGGTGACACACAACAAACGCACATGTACCTACCCCCTTCCGCCTGCTGCATCGCCTGTAAGCGCCTCTCCAGGTCTGGAAAGACCACCGGCAGCACACGCCTGTGGAGGTGGGTCAGACGGCGGCGGCCGCGGTTCTTGTGGCTCTCAGGTGAGTCCCCCAGCAGGAGCCGTGCAATCCTCCGCGTCCAGCACCGGATATCCTGCCAGCGTTTCCTCACCTGGGACAGGCTCCGCCTCCGACCATCCACACGCCTCACGGCACTGACGGCGGTCAGCCAGATCTGCTCCTTGGCAGAGGCGCCTACCTGTGAGGAAGTACAAGTGACACCACATCAATACACCAGCCACATGTCACAGAGAGACATATGTGAACATAATAGCTAGTTACTACATGGCATGTAATGCAGCCAACGCATTGCACCTCTGTCATAGGGACATCATCCTCTGGTGAGGGAAAAGGCAGTACGTGCCATAGTGGGTACTCAGGTGGAATGATGGCAATGTCACAATCAATGATCAAGGCTCACACTGTGCATCACACCCACCCCTCCTGTCTCAGGGCACTGCTGGGAGGACTCCACACCCACCCCTCCTGTCTCAGGGCACTGCTGTTAGTGATAGGTCCCCACCCCTCCTGTCTCAGGGCACTGCTGGGAGGACTCCACACCCACCCCTCCTGTCTCAGGGCACTGCTGGAAGGACTCCACACCCACCCCTCCTGTCTCAGGGCACTGCTGTGAGTTATAGGCCCCCACCCCTCCTGTCTCAGGGCACTGCTGGGAGGACTCTGCACACACACCTCCTGTCTCAGGGCACTGCTGGGAGGACTCTGCACACACCCCTCCTGTCTCAGGGCACTGCTGGGAGACATCAGGCACCCCCCCCCTGGTACCCCCCCGACAGTACATGGCATGTGTGTCACACCGGGTCACAATGCCTGAAGACACAGTCACAACATAGGGACAGTCTGTGGCAGTGGCCTATGCACTCACCTGATACCCTGGTCGCCCATACAGCATGGGGTACTGTGGGAGGATCACATCCAGCAGAGCCATGTTCTCCTCCAGGGTGAATGGCTGTGTCCTCTCCACAGCCCTTGACATGGTTCCAGGGAATCAGTAGCAGCAGCTTGGTCGACAAATGCAAAGATGTGCAGGCAAGTAATCCCTCATGGGACCTGGCTGCCTTATATGTGGCCTTCTGCCCAGTCTCATGCACAGGAGTACAGAGTGATTGGTCACTCACATTTGCATCCTATGTTTCCACCAATCCCTTCAAACCTAGCAGTCTGTGGGTTCTCTATCGGTTTCATTCTCCTGCATGATGTCAGCCCCACAAACACATTGCAACAAAGTAGAAGATTTCCAACTGACTTCTGCTGTGCACCTTCCAGAACAAAATCGAAATTTGAACCTGGTCGCCATGACAACCAGCATGCATGTAGGCCTTAATACTTGTCCCCTATGTAATTAGGAGAATCACACACAGGTACGGTGCGTTTCCGGGCCCTAGGGCACCCCAAATGCATGGCAACGGCCCGTACATGCATGCCTACGTTCAAAATCACTATGGGTCTGCACGCGTATGCGTACACGTAGTGGTACGGACCGTACACACGCATGTACGCTCACTATCACTATGGGTCTGCACGCGTATGCGTACACGTAGTGGTACGGACCGTACAAATGCCTGTACGCTCACTATCACTATGGTTCTGCACGCGTATGCGTACTCGTTGTGGTACGGACCGTACAAATGCCTGTACGCTCACTATCACTATGGGTCTGTGTACCCGTAGTGATAGTGAGCGTACATGCGAGTGTACGGTCCGTACCACTACGTGTACGCATACGCGTGCAGAACCATAGTGATAGTGAGCGTAGATGCGAGTGTACGGTCCGTACCACTACGTGTACGCATACGCGTGCAGAACCATAGTGATAGTGAGCGTAGATGCGAGTGTACGGTCCGTACCACTACGTGTACGCATACGCGTGCAGAACCATAGTGATAGTGAGCGTAGATGCGAGTGTACGGTCCGTACCACTACGTGTACGCATACGCGTGCAAAACCATAGTGATAGTGAGCGTACAGGCATTTGTACGGTCCGTACCACAACGAGTACGCATACGCGTGCAGAACCATAGTGATAGTGAGCGTACAGGCATTTGTACGGTCCGTACCACAACGAGTACGCATACGCGTGCAGACCCATAGTGAGAGGGCCGTACACTCGCATGTACGCTCACTATCACTATGGGTCTGCACGCGTATGCGTACTCGTTGTGGTACGGACCGTACAAATGCCTGTACGCTCGCCATCACGATGGGTACACATACGGCAGCACTCCCACAGTGATTGGGGAACATACACAGGCCCTCTTAGCAGCAGTACGCCGGTTTGTACACATCACTGTGGTGATAGTCGACACACAGGTAGGAATAGGGCGGACATACTTGTCCATGGATGGACATACTTGTCCAGGAATGGACATCAAGGCATCGTCTGTGCATTACTACATGTGTGGGGCACAGGTGTGACAGGCTGTGATGTGGAACATGCCTCCTGAGTGGAGGAGGCACCAGATGTATGATGAGATGTGTACAGGTGTACTGTGTGAGGGTGCAATGTGTGCCAGGCATGCCCTTGACTCCTTTGACATGTGTGCATGTCGTACTGCGCACTTGGGGTGAGCGTCACTGGCATGGCACGGACACCAACACACGGAAGTGTCCCATGATGGCCGGTACAGGGGTCATGAAACCTGACTTGTCACTACCCACAGTGCACAATGTGACTATGTCATTTATGTGTCCGGGATTTACATCAGGTTGATGTTGTAGCACCCTCAAAAGCTGCAGCCGTTGCAGCAACCAACATGTGTCTGTGTGTAGATTATCATTGCACACTGTTCCGCACACCATGCCACATGTGGTATCTGATGTGAGGTGCACATGTATGCATGGGACACGGAGTAGCGTGACAAGGCCATGTCAGCATCCTCACAAGGAATGTGTGGTGAGTCATGACATGTGCACCTTCATGGCAAGGTGTGTGGGCAGGCCTAGTGTAATGTCATGTGACCTGTGGCTCCGGTGTTCCGCTACCAGTCTCTACAATCGGCATCCTACTTCTGCTGATGTGTGGGTGTATGTCACTTCTGTCTTGCGTCGGGCTGTTCACTTGCACTGGGACACAGCTATTCCCATGGCGTGGCATGGGGAGGTTCTCAATCACCGTGTGTAGCTGGGTCTTGGAAGGAGTGTCACCTTGCATCCATACGTGTCCTGGGCATGTAGCACATGCCTGACTCCCTATGTGGCATGTGTGTATTGGCAGATTTACATGTGCTCAGTAGACATGAGTTGTTCTCGTAGTGCACTCACTCTTCCTTGTCACTTCCAAATTACTGCAGAGCGCCTCCTGTTGCCCGAAGAATTCCAGACTTGGCCACCATGCAGGAGAATGACAGGATCCGGCTCTACCGCTTCACCCAACCGTTGATTCTGGAGCTGACGGCGAGACTGGCACCACACCTGCAACCGCAGCACAGGTATCCTACGGCACTGACACCCCAGCTGAAGGTAATGGCTGCCCTACATTTCCTTGCCACGGGTACCTTCCAATATACCATAGCTCATGTTGGTGGCATGTCCCAGAGCATGTTCAGCAGTGTGCTGCATGATTTCTTGGAGGCCATGTTGATTCACCTGGATGACTTCATCAAGTTCCCAACCCCTGAACAGATGACTGAGGTCAAACGTGGTTTCTATGCCCTGGGAGGGATGCCCCATGTCATTGGGTTCATAGATGGGACACATGTAGGTTTGGTACCACCACACGCACGGGAGGTGGCGTACCGCAATCGGAAGCACTACCACTCCATCAATGCCCTTGTGGTGTGTCTGTCCAACATGGTGATTTCACATGTCTGTGCTCGTTTTCCAGGATCAGCACACGATGCCTACATCATGAGGCGTAGCGGGATGCCTGATATGATGATGCAGCTGCGCAACGAACGTGCATGTGTTGTTGGTGGGTACAGTCTGTCTGTCCTGTATTCTGTTTGGCCGAGCAGCACTACCGCTTCGCCTGTTCTAACGATATCCATGTGCTTTCCATTTAGGGGACGCTGGCTATCCCAACATGCCTTGGCTGCTGACACCTCTCCGCAACCCCATCACGCCGGCCCAGCTCCGCTACAACACCGCCCATGGCCGGACAAGGCGAGTGATAGAGAGGACGTTTGGCATGCTGAAGAGCCGATTCCGGTGCCTCCACAAGACCGGCGGCGCACTCCCATATGCCCCGGCGAAGGTCTGCAAGATCTTCATGGTCTGCTGCATGCTGCACAACATGGCAGTTGAAAGAGCTGTGCCCCTCATCCTGGATCAAGATGACGAGGACCATCCACCCGTGGAGGACGAAGGGCTTGGCAATGGGGCTAGTGATGTGGAGGATGTGGAGCCGCAAGAGGACATCCGGACTCGGCTCATACGCGACTTCTTTGCTTAGTGGTGAGTACCAGGGTCTGAGTGTGCACGCATTGGTCCCCGTGTGGCATGCGTTGTGATGTGTGTCTCCACCTGCATGTATGGCACGTGGGTCAGAGGTGTGTGTGGGTGTGTCACTGGAGTGATGGTGGCAGTGATGGTAGTATTTCCCCAGACATAATTGTGACCTAGCATGTTGTCATACATACATGTGTCGAGTACATGCACATGCAAGTGGCTGTGCTTCTTGTGGCTGACTTCTTGTGTGTCTCTCTTCCCCAGGTACCTGCGCATGCCGTTTGCTGGTTGCATTGTTGTGGCACTGCTATTCCTCATGGACATGGCATCGTGGGCTGACTCAGCGTTACAGGCACGGACACGTTTGGAAGTCTCCATGGGGTAAGGGATGCATCTGGGGTGTATTGGGTGTGGCAGTTGTTCACGATGTGTGCACACTGCCCCGGTCGGGGTTTGGGTCCTCTGCAGACATGTGGCATCCCCATGGGACACGACATGCAGCTGGGTACACCTGAATAGATGGGCTGCCTGGTTGTCAGTCATCAGTGATGGGATGGTGGATTGTGATGAAGGCATCAATGTGTGTGACACTGCCCTCGGACACATACGGTTAACATTGTCTTGACATGGCGTGGGACTTCCACATCAGCGGATGTATGGTGTATGGCAGGCTCTCCGTGAGCAGCTGTGGGTATTTAGCTATTATCCGACACTTGTGTGCCAGTTCCATGGCTATCACGCATTTGTGCTGCAGAAGGGGGGTGCCAGTGTTGGAGCCACATGTTACTCCACGTGATGTGTTCATGTGTACTTCAAGTTGCCTCTGCAATCCCAAACACATGACTATTAAAGGTGTCCCTATGCCTCCAAGGTGCCTCTTCTCAGTCAATGCTGGTGTGTTGGCACGGTGCATCCTGCATGTCTGGCATGGTATTCCCTGATTGTGGCTATGTGTCAATGTGTCGAGTGGCAAGATGCAAGCTGTGTGTGTGTGCTGAGACTGTGTAATGGGCATGATGTCCATGACTGTGTGGGTATTGTGACATGTGCCATCCCCATGCATCCAACGTTGTCCATGACCCCATTCTCTGCATCCACCGGACTCAAGCTTGCAGGACATGGTTCTGCCACCTGTCTACACGTACCTGGGTGCCCCCCAGGACACGGGCCAGGATCCCTGACCTCTGCGCATGACTGTTGCTGTACTCAATGTGTCTGTCAGCACGGTTGTTCGGCCACCCCCTCAGCTGGTTCTGACCATCACGGGTGTGTATGGTGCTCCATGTCTGTCTTGCCTAGAAAACTGTGACCCATGTGTCCTGTGCCAGACTCAGGCCCCAGGGTGTGGATGGTTGAAGTGAACAGATGACTCAGGCATGTTTAGACTGTACAAGACACATGTTAGGTAATAATGCTACCAGCAGGCATCTACTCTTAATAGTGTGATTTATTATTGGGGGGGGGGGGGCAAGTGAGGGCCTTTCCGGGATTAGGGAATCCAAAGTTCAGTAGGGGAGTTGGTGTCCTTGCCATTGGAAATCCTCAGAGTCCATGCCACAGTCTTTGTCAACATTGGTCAGCCAGTGACCAGCAGGGCCATGTGGCAGAGAATGTCTCTTGATGCTGTGATGCTGTTGCTCCAGTGGGCCAGGTGCCAGGCCAGGTGTCCTGGGAGATGGTGATGTAGCAGCCACCCTCACGGTCCTTTCCGTGGACGACCCGGCTTCCTGCGGGGAACCTCAGCAGCAGGCCGTGACGACGTCTGGGATGCTCCGTCGGATGTTTCCTCCTCCTCCTCATGATCCCTCCCTGTGGGTGGTGATGTTCTCCGCCTTCTGGCACAGGGAGGGTCGGCCATGGTGTCGGTCATCCGACGGAGTTCAGCGTGAATCCCCTGGGACGCCGTCACTTGCTCAGCCTGTCTGTCCTCCATCCTCCGTTGGTGTAGCTGTAGACAGGCTATTAGCTCCGCATGTTGCTGGGCCTGCTGGACTTTGATCCCCTCGAGGACGGACACAACCTGGGCCATGCCCGTGGTGTCCTGCCGGTATGAGTCCAGGATGTTACGGACATGGGAAAATACCGGATCCCCAGCCAACTGGTCAGGCTCGCGCCTCCGCCGCTCTCCACTCCCACCACCCCTGCCCACTTGCGTCTGGCCTGCACTTGTGGGCACATGGGGTCTCCGGGACCCCTGAGGGGTGGCATTGGCGTTGTCGCCTGCCTCCTCCTGGGTGCCCGGGACACCGTGTCCCTCCTGGCGAGCCTGGCTGCATTGTGGTGTTGGGGCAGGGATCCTGGGTGTCTCCTGGGATGTGGCAGGAGTGGGGGTGGTGGTTGGCACGGTTGTACCTGACGCAGGTGCTGCAGGTGGTTGGACACCAGAGGGGCCAGGTCGGTCGGGGTCGTCCGCAGAGTGGTGAGAGTGGTCGCTGCCGGTGGGATCGGTCTCCTGCAGATCCGGGTCCTGTGAGTGTTCCCCCCCAGTGTTGGGGGGTGCAGCACGACGTTGACCTGTGTGTGAGAGAGACAATGTTACTTTTGATCCATGCAACATCCATGTTGCATCCGTTACAAAGTTGGCACATTTCCTCTTGGAATTAGGATCTGTCTTGCATTCCACTCACAGTGCACTTGTGCATGTGTGTGTCCCTTGGGCACCAATTTGGCCCCTTTAACTATGTGTGGCACAGTCTTACTTGCTGCGTCAAGTGTGACTGCAGTCAGCAGTGGAGTGTGCATGTGTGCCGAGCTATGCGTTTGCGCCTTCCTTGTAGCACTGTACATGTGCACATGGAGTGGATCCACACACTCATATGATGCAGGTGGCTGTCCTTGTGCTCGTGTACAGGTTGTAACATGGCCCTGCGTTTTGCCATGATGAAGAGGGGGGGTTCTGGCACTGGGCACCCTTGTCTACATGCACGCAGTCCACCTGCTGACGAGCAGACATTCCCACACACCAAAGGACTGATTTGCTCTCCCTGTGTCTCCCTCCTTCTCTGTCCCCCTCTCCCTCCCTCTCTGTCCCCCTCTCCCTCCCTCTGTGTCCCCCTCTCCCTCCCTCTGTGTCCCCCTCTCCCTCCCTCTGTGTCCCCCTCTCCCTCCCTCTGTGTGTCAGCCTCCTCCCTCTGTCCATCTTCCTGTGTCTCCCTCCCTCTGTGTCCCCCTCTCCCTCCCTCTGTGTGTCAGCCTCCTCCCTCTGTCCATCTTCCTGTGTCTCCCTCCCTCTGTGTCCCCCTCTCCCTCCCTCTGTGTGTCAGCCTCCTCCCTCTGTCCATCTTCCTGTGTCTCCCTCCCTCTCTGTCCCCCTCTCCCTCCCTCTCTGTCCCCCTCTCCCTCCCTCTCTGTCCCCCTCTCCCTCCCTCTGTGTGTCAGCCTCCTCCCTCTGTCCATCTTCCTGTGTCCCCCTCCCTCTCTGTCCCCCTCTCCCTCCCTCTCTGTCCCCCTCTCCCTCCCTCTGTGTGTCAGCCTCCTCCCTCTGTCCATCTTCCTGTGTCTCCCTCCCTCTCAGTCCCCCTCTCCCTCCCTCTGTGTCCCCCTCTCCCTCCCTCTGTGTCCCCCTCTCCCTCCCTCTGTGTCCCCCTCTCCCTCCCTCTGTGTGTCAGCCTCCTCCCTCTGTCCATCTTCCTGTGTCTCCCTCCCTCTGTGTCCCCCTCTCCCTCCCTCTGTGTGTCAGCCTCCTCCCTCTGTCCATCTTCCTGTGTCTCCCTCCCTCTCAGTCCCCCTCTCCCTCCCTCTGTGTCCCCCTCTCCCTCCCTCCGTGTGTCACCCTCTGTCACCTTGGCCCAGCTTCCTGGGCACACACTGTTAGCAGATCTTTGAGTGGCCCTTGGCCTGTTGATGTGAGTTTGTTTCTGATCTCCAGGCACCCATTTTGTCTGCTGTGTGTCTGTGCGCTGCTGCTGTGGTGGTGTGTGCTGCCACTCTTTCACACTGTTGGCTGTTCATTAGCTGCTGGCATGTGCAAAACAGTGCCTTCACCCCCATGTGTTGATGCAAGGCATCCGCCATTTGCTGGCAAGTCATTCCTGTGTTGGGACACAGTGTTTGTCTGGCTGTGACCTAGGCCATATGGGCAGAGGGCATTGTTGTCTGCTTTGGAGTCGCACTATGTGATTCTTGGTGCCCACACTCCCGCCATCCGGGTTACCGTGTCATGTGTTGTTGTCTTCTGTGGCCTGTGACTTGACATTGTCCAGCTGGGTGCATGGGGCATGGTGGCAGCAGTGGCATGTGCCTGCTCATGGAGTGTGGTTGAGTAATGCGATGGCTTGTGGTGTTTGCGTGCCTGTTATTAATTTTGTTTGTGGTTGCAGTTCCCCCCATGTGAGGTGCGTTGTTTGTGTACTCACCCGGGTCTCGGAGTCCTTCTACTCCTTCAACTGCCTCCACCGGCAGTATGGCCATCACCCTCTCCTCCCAGGGATGGTACTGTACGGGTCTGCGGGAGGGCCCTCCTCCGGTGGCGTTGGCCTGGTCGTGTTCCTCCTGTCTCTTGGCTCTGACCCTCCTCCGCAGATCGTACCACCTGTTCTGGCAATCCTGCTTGGTCCTCCTGGTGTCCGCAACAGCATTCACAGCATCGACGATGGTCTGCCACATGGCTGTTTTGGCTGCCTGGCTGGTGCTTCTGACCAATGTTCCAAAGATCTGTGGCTCGACTCTGAGGATTTGATCAACAAGGACCTCCAACTCTCGGTGACTGAACTTTGGATTCTTGGTAGTGGGCATGGTGAGGGGTGTGGGTGGGGATGGTGTGGGTGTGGGGGGTGTGTGGATGTTGGGGGGGGGTGTGGATGGTTGTGTGTGTGTGTGAATGTGATGAGAGGGTGTTTGTGAGGGTGGTCGTGTGAAGGTGTGCAAGTGTAAGATGTGGTGTCGCTTGTAGTCTGGTTCTGTGGTGTCTGGCAGCAGTGGGTCTGTTGCAAAGGCTCATGGTTTGTGTGTGTGGGCCCTTTTTATTGGTCCATGGGTGGGTGTGGCAGTGTTTGAATTTTGGGTGGGTGTGTTATAAGGAGTGGTGGTGTATTGGGCCTCTGTTTGTTTTTGACAGTTGCAGGTCAGTGATTGTGTTATGTTAGTGGTTGTTGGCCATGTTTAGTGGCTGTGTGCCTTTCGAATGGTGTATTGTTGAGTTGTTTTGTTTTGTCCTTGTTGTGTACGTGCGTTTTGAGCGTGTGTACGGTGTGTACATGGGCCATTTGGTTGTACGATTTGGTCCTTGTGTGTGGCTTTGTACGACTCGTACATGCGGTTGTGATGTTGGGGCATGGGGTGCGCTCCGTACTTAGGAGGTTGTGTTGGGGGTGCGCCAGGAACGTACTGGGGTGGGGGTACGACTGGAACGTACTGGGGTGTACATAGACGGTGGTACGACACGTACAGGGGTGGGGGGGTGTACATAGACGGTGGTACGACACGTACAGGGGTGGGGGGTGTACATTGACGGTGGTACGACACGTACAGGGGTGGGGGGGTGTACATTGACGGTGGTACGACACGTACAGGGGTGGGGGGGTGTACATTGACGGTGGTACGACACGTACAGGGGTGGGGGTACGACTGGAACGTACTGGGGTGTACATAGACGGTGGTACGACATGTACAGGGGTGGGGGGGTTTACATTGACGGTGGTACGACACGTACTGGGGTGGGGGTACGACTGGAACGTACTGGGGTGTACATAGACAGGTGGGGGTATACATATACGGGGGGTACGTGTCGGACGTACGGGGGCTGGGGGGAGTGTTGGGCGCGTATGCGGGCACATGTCTCCATGGTTGCTATTGGTGTTCGGTGCGGACGGTGTTTTTTCCGCACGGGATGGATCGTGATTCCTCGGTCGGACTTGGATTTTTACGTTTGTAAGGTAAATCGTCCGAGGACGTGTCGGACACATTTTCCGACCCGAGGACGTGTGGGGAATGATTCCCGGTGCGGGTCGTATGGACTTTTTACCATGCGAATCGTGATTGCCAGTTCGTACGGCACTTGTACGATTCGTACGGTAAAAAGACCCGATACAAGTCGCACGGGGGAATTTTTTACCGGATCGTGATCGGCACCTATGTGTTTTCATTGCAATCGCCAATTTCATAAAGGGTGAGAAGATATCTCTGCAACCAAAGTTCAAGAAAACACCCTGGCAGACAATCACCGAAAATGATGTCTGACTGAGAGAACCTCTCCCTTTCTGCAAACAGCACACCATATTGTGATAACTTAGTTCGAATAGCTCCTTGGACATTGGAAAGCCTGACACCTTCTACCCCACCGCTAGGTTTCCTTTGCCGCTGGACCATATTTACATGCTGGGTTCCTCTAACATGACTGGGGTAGTCAGGGGATTTTGATTGAATACACTGGCATCAAGGAAAAGTGTATAAGAGGTAAATAGACAAGCCTGGCACACACCTTCTCATCACAGAGCTGTTGAACAGAGTTTTGGTGGGACTGCAAACATACATAGCGACACATACACAGCGACACATGCATAGCTACAGTTGCACAAGCAACATGCTTGTGTTCCTGTCTCTGCCTTTGTAGGCACATCCACTACATGCATATTTCTCAGATCCTCTTTCCTTGTAAATAATAAGCATTCGCATAGCCAATAGGCATCCCCTTTTAAGTGTTTAGCCATGCAACAGATTATCCTGGGTTGAAGAGCTATACAATTACTACATACATTCATTCATTCATGTAGTCTGATTAGGCCAGAGTCACAAATACACAAAAACAATTCATGTGCAACAAGCCAGGAATGCAGCACGTTCTGCAGGCACTTGGAGAAAGTGCAGCACAAATGAGCGCAAAGAAGCCAGCCACTTTTCCCTAAGGTGCCGATTCCGATCCGTTAAAAATATTCCCTGTACGAATCGTATCTGTATTTTTTTAGTACGAATCGTACAAGTCTCATACAAACGGGCAAGTACGATTCGTATGTGAAAAACTACATACGAATCGCATTGGGAAAATTCCCCGACACGTCCTCGGATCGGGAAAAGTCCCCGACACGTCCCCTTACATTTTTAGGTACAATTCGTAAAAATGAAGTCCGAGCGCGCAAGTACGATCCGTCCCGTCTGTACGACTGTACAACCGTATGGAAAAAACCACCGTTCAGCGCGAACACTATTGCACCAGTGTACACGTCTAAACATGTGCCCGCATACGAGTCGCACAGCCCCCCAGCCCCCGTATGTATGCGCCGTACCCCCAACCCCCCGTATGTATGCACCGTACCCCCAGCCCCCTGTATGTACGTGCCATAACCCCAGCCCCCTGTATGTACGCGCGGGGGGCTGGGGGTATGCTGGGGGTACGGCGCATACATATACGGGGGCTGGGGATATGGCGCGTACATATGGGGGGCTGGGGGTACGGCGAATACATGCAGGGGGCTGGGGGTACGCTGGGGGTACGACGCATACATACAGGGGGCTGGGGGTATGGCACATACATACGGGGGGCTGGGGGTACGCTGGGGTACGGTGCGTACATACGGGGAGGCTGGGGGTACGGCACATACATACTGGGGGTGTTCGGCGCATACCGGGCCTCCTTTTCCTCATGCATCGCTGGCGTACTTAGCTTTTCCCGCACTTTTTGGCTCCCATAGAAATATTGCCGTCCGGAGTGCTGTGGGTACGAATCGTACTTGCTGGTCCGTAAAAAGCTGCCTGACTCCGTGCGGACGTCGCGTACGCGCTGTCCCGGATCGGACTTGTATGTATAGTTTAGCCGCATGGTGTTTTTTACGATTTGTACGGAAATGGTATTTCTGTACGAATCGTACTTGCATGTTTGTAAGGTGTTTTTCCCGGGTACGAGTCGTACAGAGAAAACGCTCCATCCGACGATTCGTACCAGGGTTTTACAGGATCGGAATAGACACCTAAATGTGGTGTTTAATGGTTAAGCTGTTTCATTCCACCACTGCCCCTTAAAAATATTTTGAGTTGGTCTGAAGCCAGAGTGGGGAAGCCTTTTAGCTGAGTCCCGAATGGCTCTCAGCATGGACACAGAGCCATCTTACTACTTTTTCAATTCTGATTTTTTCTGTTTTTGTTGCATGTTTTTTCCTTGGCAGGGGAGGGGCTGGGCTGTAAAACTCCACTTGCTGGCAGTCTACGGGTCTCAGGCATCAGAGAGTAGTGTGGTCAGAGGCAGGAAATGGAGATTCGCTGTTCATTTCATTGTGTTTGGAAAGTAAGTATCTGCGAGATGGAGCAGGTGCATTAGTGTTTAAAATGTTGAGCTCATGTAACGTGTGGGTCTGTGTGTTTTTAGTTCGAGCCTGGGCAGCATATGCGCTACTCTGCATACATGCTGTATTCAGGTAGGGACTTGAAGCTCCACCAGCTCATATTTTTCATTGGCTTGTGTAATTCTCCACTGTAAACGGTGGCTTAGTGATCTTTCCTTAGTACCGCCTTCTCATTTTGTAACCTCACATTGTGACACACTCTGTTACGTTTGTTGTTACTCAGTAGGCTTTAACTACAGCCTCCAAGCACAAGTTTCTCAAATAACTTTGTGCTGCCTGATGTTGCAGGCAAGACACGCTCTCTCCAAAATAAAAAAATTAAAAAATGGCAGCACGGTCACCAAAACGCGTTTGCCATGCAATAGGTCTTGCACTTGCAGAGTTTAAGCTATTGGCATTGTGAAAGACAATGCATTTTATTTATCTGTTTTAAAAACAACACATAAATAAAAAGCATTGTCATTTACAATGCCAAAACGCCCGCCGGCACTGTGCAAAAGCCGGTGTCCAAATTAGGATCGTCTGCCAAAAAACACCGACCACGGCGGAACGGGGCCAAGAAAAAACGCCCATAGCGGTTGGAGATGGCCAAATTCCGTCCGCGGCGGTCGGAGTCGCAGCGCAAAAACACCAACCCGCCGCAAGTATAGCAGAGACCCCGCACGGGAAATTAGAATATCCCAGACAGTCCCGCGGTACGTACCGCTGTCTCCGACTGCCACGGTTGCACAATGGGATGAATGGGAGAGCCAGCGGAAGAGCTGCAACACAGCCACCGCTGTGGACGATCCGTAAAAAATATGGCGGACGAAGCAAAAAACTCACTATAAGGGCAAAAAGTGCACACAGAAAACTAGCCATGCCCCCCAAATACACAAAACACAACCCAATGAAACAACCACATGGCAAAAGGAAACATGCAAATCCCAGGACAACACACCTGACAGCAATACCCCAATTGGACACACCCACATAGTTGAGTATAAAACCAGCCCCTTCCTTGACCACAATCCTTTGCAATACTCCATGAGAGAAGGAAGACACACACCCCAGATGACAGGAGAGGCAAAGGACACAGCATCACTAGACACACCACACACAGCACCACTACCACTTCCACACCTGCACAACTAACCCCGCTGCACAACACACACCATACACATCACAACCACAACCACCACTCACACTCTTGCACCCACAGCCACGTTGCACACCACACACCATGGCCACACAGAAAAGGCCCAAATTCACAGAGTGAGTTGACAGTCGTGGTAGATGAGATGGTCATAGTGGAGCCACAGCTTTTTGGTAGCCTGGTCCAACAGACACCATTAGCCACAAGGACATAAATGTGGGCAAGGATAGTGCAATGGATCAATGCAGTAGGGACCACCCCAAGATCAAAAAATGAGATCATGAAGCGGTGGCATGATCTGAAGAGGGTGGTCAAGGAGAGGAGGAGCAAGAACCGTGAGCTGGCTCAGAGGACTGGCGGTGGCCCTCCAATTCTACAAAAACCATTCACACCATGGGAGGAGAAGGTGCTTGCCATACTGCATCCAGAGAGTCTCACAGAAGTAGCCGGGGGAGTGGAGGCTGGTAAGTACAAACAAATGTCTACCACCACTCTGCTATGTACAGTCCCACAAAACTATAAAGCTACACCACCTAGGACAAATTCAATCCATCTGCACCACACACTCACAAAAACATGTCGCACAGATCCAACATTCATCCACTCCCATTCACCCCAAACATAGCTACCGACATTACCATGGGGGCATATGTACAGGCAGACAGCACTACAACTCCCACCAGGCCCCCTTGCCCCACAGCATCAGCAAGATGGAGCCCTCCACCCACCACACCCAGAAGCATGTTAAAGCCATTACATTACCCTCATCAAACTAACAGGTAAGTAGCCATCTTCACAGTGAGGGTGACTGGGTGTGTGAGGCCTGTACCACTACCCCCCATACATGCCCCCTGCCCCCACCTCAGCAGGATGGAGCCCTCCCCCACCCCACCCAGAAGCAGTAGGAAGCCATTATATCACCCTCATCAAACTAACAGGTAGGTAGCCATCTTTCCTGGGAGGGTGCTTGGGGGTGGGAGGCCTGCACTACCACTCCCACCATGCCCCCTGCCCCCTACCTCAGCAGGATGGAGCCCTGCCCCACCCCACCCAGAAGCAGTTGGAAGCCATGATATCACCCTCATCAAACTAACAGGTAGATAGCCATCTTCCCTGGGAGGGTGTTTGGGGGTGGGAGGCCTGTACTACCACTCCTACCATGCCGCTGCCCCCCACCTCAGCAGGATGTAGACCCCCCCATCCCATCCAGAAGCAGTTAGAAGCCATTGCAGTACACCAAACAAACTTACAGGTAGGTAGCCATCTTCCCTGGGAGGGTGTTTGGGGGTGGAAGGCCTGCACTAGAACTCCCACCATGCCCCCTGCCCCTGGTGCAGTTCGGGTTCTTCAACTTCCCTCTACTTCCACGGACAGAATGATTTCTCAGTCACACACACACACACACACATCATATGCTGGTGGGGCCCATAACACCAACAATCATTCTATCAATCTCTCCGTATCTATTAAGGGACATTAGTCCGAACCAAACTGCTTTTCAACATGTCGATTAAATCATTTAGTTGATTTAAGTTTAGTGAAACCTTAACACGGAGGAAGTAACTGTCCTTCTCTCGTCACAATCTCTTTGTCCTTTACAAACCATCCCTTTATTTTACTAAACAATGTTTTTTTCTTTTTCTCTACAGTGTCGTATGGGTTAACCACTCCCTATGTACAATGCTAAGTTAGCAAAACCGCGTCAGCTGTTAGAAAGCCATCTTGCCGCTTCTGCTGCTTTTGCATGCGACACTGTTGTCACATGTTATTGCTTGAGAAATGCTTACTCGACTTTGCTTCACATGAGAACTGTCTGTTGTTTAACATCCTTAACAGTGAGCAGTGACCTTGGTCTGTACATCGTGTAAAGAACCAGTCTGGGTCACTAGACGGTGCATGTTGTTGTGTGCAGGTTGATCGTACCACTATTTAGCCATAACATGCACGCAGCTGCGGATATCTGAAAGACGAGTGTTTTAATATTGCAGTGCAGCATGTTTTTAGATTCATTCGGAAAGAAGAGCTGTTGCAGGAGAGAGCCTAGCTGATCCTGTGATGTGATTCCACTAAGCTGATCTATACGGTATGGGGTCCCCCATTCAAGCCTAGAGACCTTCTAATAGTCTAATAATAATAACCTATTAGTTTACTAGAGAAAGGAGGGTGGCTGATTCCACTGTCATTTTATTATGATTGCTCCTTTCATTTTCTATGGTATTGTAACAATGCTGATGGTTCTGATCTTAACCATTTGTTTGCTTATGTTAGCCAAGTTACTGCATCTTAGGACACGAGGTTTATAAAATAAACTCTTTAAACTTTACCTTGTCTTTGTTTATTCTGTTGTGGACTGATATAAGAATAACGAACAGGTATTTCCGATTCCCACCATTCCTGAGAATATACAAAGTCACTTGGTCTGGGTTGTCTATACAATGGGACCGCCGAGCTAAACCTCAGATAACGAATGGGACACTAAGCTAGTCGGATAAGGGGTTCTGGATTCTGAGGGGAGTTTTTGGTACACCACAATTCTCTGAGGTCCTGGTTTCCTGCGCATAGTTCTGTGCATACGCAGAATCCCTGCAACATGGCGCACCTAACGTTTGGTCTTTTGATTTGAAACGCCTTAGTAGTGCTTGTATTAGTCCACAACGCCCTCACTCTGGTTTCCGGTTGACGGGAGTGATGGCTTAACCTACTTAGGTTTCGACTAAAGGTTCCTTCAAGCTTGATCATTAAAAAGGTTAGTTTTTTCTGAACCCAAGTGCCACTGTGGATATCGTTGTTTCTCTTTAGTGTGTCCTTATGGCGATCGATATTGCTGCGCATACTCGTGTTCCTCTACGACAACACTTGAGGACATATGCGGTGCCTGATGATGGACTGCCTGTGATTTTTGTAGTGAGCGCAGATGTGTCCTACCCGTATGAGTTGTTTTACTCATGGGTGACGTTCCAGGCGGTGGATGCAAACGATGATACGTTTCACACCTACACTCACACGCAGGTTCCCGCAAACTATGCTCCATATAGGACACTCGAAATTCCTCTCACTGCCTGGCAGCATACTATTTGGATTAATGGTGCCCTTCCCCATGTGGTAGTACCGGCGAGAATGGGCCCTTTGTCTATTGCAGGGGCCACTTGGCCGGTGCTAGCCGGCTTTACACCTCATCCCCGCTACTTGACAGTAGGGGTGGCTGAGTTGCGGGTACTACACACTGCCCTGATTACGGTCCATAGGGCTTTAGTGCAGTACGTGTCACGCAACGTACAGGTGGGGGCACCTGTTGTTGCGGGTCACACGACTGACCACCACGCAGTGGTCATTAGTCCTATTATGGTTATTTCGATTGTTGGCAAGCGCCCCCAAAGTAAGGATGAATTTCCCTACTGGCTTGCTGAGAAATTTGACCAACTGGAAGCGGTTTATCCGAACACAACTCCTGTGGAAAAACACAGGATACTCACCATTACTTTGCCAAAGGACCTGGTCCCTGATATTGTCGACTGTGACAATTGGGGCAAGGTCTTTGCAGCGACCTATTCGAAGTCCTACGGCACTCCGTCTATGTCTTTACTACCCTCCGTCATCAAGAAAGTCCAAGACAATCATGGTGCGGAGGCAGCTATTGAATTGGGGATGAGGCTTGTCGACAGCTTCGATGTGGTTTGTTCCATGGTGATGGGCAACCTCAAAGGAGATGCTATGCAATTCCAAGTCAGAAATATGCTGGCGCTTGTGGATGCAGCCGACAAGCCCAGGGAATTCGCAAAAATTATTGCGAAAGCCTACAGAATGGTGGGTCTTAGCGCCCTAGGTGTGAAGCCCACGGTGATCATTCCTGATGTAGAACAGCAAAATAAGGTGAGTTTGTCTACGAAAGACGAAAAACCCAACTTTCCGAAGCAAAGTTGGAGAGCCAAAAAACAGGAGCAACAGAAACAGGGGTCTCGTTCTGCCTCACCCGTCCAGTCATCCGGTGACCGCACGCATGATCTGCGCGATCGTTCTCAAATTAAGTCACCTGATAGATTTCAGGTTTCTGAACAACACTCTCCTCGTTCTTCACAGGAAACATCGGCTTCACAACCCGGTGGCGGAGACCGTGTGAAAGGAAGAGGTACTCAAGGTCGTGAGCAACCTCGTCAGACTGACGGTAAAGGCAAGCAGGATGAGTCTGCACATCAACGGCCCCCGTTTCAGAAAAAGAAAGTTGCTGCACTAACAGCGAGGTATGCCTCAGATGGTACGGACACAGCTTCGGAACCAGACATGGGCTGCTCGACAGCGTGGCGGAAGTTACAGTAGTGCAGCAAGCATTGCGTCCATATCTGGCGGAGACAGCAACTGATACATTCGTGAGTGTTGAAACTGCTGATACTCGCGTGGCTCCCCCTGAAAGACTATTTGAAATTGTCCTTATAATTGAGGGTGACATACAACGCAAAATGAAAGTGTTTTTTTGGGATAATCTGACCTCCACATATGATATTCTTTTGGCGGAGGCTGATTGGCCCCCGGATTTCGTTTTAGATGCTCCTTGAGGGTAGGACGTGATCCTCCCATCCTTTGGGCACACAGTGCCGACGGAGCATTCTGTTAGGTTGGCCGGGGAGTGGGCGCAGGTGCTCGCACCTGCGTTGTATCGTAATCAAGTTGGCTGGGATAAATTTTCTCCCAACCATGAGATTCCGTTGCGGTCCAATCCCCAGCCTCAACCCCAATATCCCATGCGCCGTGAAGCTAGACATCACGTCACGTCAATCCTTGAACAATTGGAATATCAGGGTGTAATTGAAACGTGTGTGTCACCAATGAATAACCCTTTATTCACCGTGACGAAGCCTGATGGGTCGTACCGCCTAGTTTTGGATTACCAGCACTTAATCTCACACTGCCGGACGTGCGCGGTACAAAATACTCATAGTTCGGCTCTCGTCGATAGTCTCGTGAGAAAACGGTTCAAAACCACACTTGACATTTCCAATGGCTTTTACAGCCATAATCTGTCCCCTCGTAGTACTGAGTGGACGGCGTTCAACTCGGGTGGCAAACAAAAACAGTTCAAAAGGCTCCCAATGGGCTATAAAAACAGCCCTGGGGTCTTTGCCGCTCGCGTGGTCTCTCTCTTAGAGATGGTAGACCTGGAGGCGTACTCGTATGTAGATGACATCTATCTGACGGATGTATGACATTACAACGCGTGTCATTACAACGCGTGCAGTTACATCGCATGCGTTACAACGCATGCGATGTTACAACGCTATGCCATTACAACGCAAGTCTTTACATCGACTTGCGCTAGATGGCATGCTAACATTAGAAAAGTGTGATTTACTATTCCAACTCCAGTCCACTTAACAGTAGGGAAGGTGTTGGGATAGTAAACTACACTATTTGTAACGTTAGCACGCCATCTAGCGCAAGTCGATGTAAAGACTTGCGTTGTAATGGCATTGCGTTGTAACATCGCATGCGTTGTAACGCATGTGATGTAAAGGCTGTGCATGGTAAAAACCACGTTGTAATGGCTGTTCCCCCTATCTGACGGACGACGAGTTGCTTCCACACCTTGCTCGTGTGGAGAACATAATTACTATGTTTGCAGACTTCGGTTACAAGTTCAACTTTGCGAAGTCCCACATTGCCGAGTACACAGTGTTGTTCTTGGGGTATGAACTCAACAATGAAGGTCGAGGTTTGGCTCCGCACTTCCTTGAGAAATGCACACGCCTTCGTGCTCCTACGACACTGAAAAAATTGCAATCCTTGCTGGGCTTTCTGAATTTCGGTTGTACCTACATTCCTGACTATGCCCAGCGTATCAAGCCGCTTTATGCCTTGGTACAACCTACTTTTTCCAAATCTTGTTGGCTGCCAGAGCACTCAGCTGCATTGCAATCATTGCAGGCTGATCTTCTTGCTTCTAAATTTCTACAGACTCGTGATAACCACACTAACCTGGTCATTAGAATTGTACCGGGTGCAGTGGGTTTCACCTACTTAACGTTCAATGAGGGCGACACCGTCCCCATTGCATACACATCACATCTGTACACTTCTGCTGAACTGTGATTTTCCGCTGTCGAAAAAGTACTGACAGCAGTTCAGATGGCGATCCTGAAAGAACGAGCGCTATCACAAGGGAAACGCATGTTGGTGGTAACACCATATCCTGCCCTAGAGGCGGTGACTAAAGCAAGTTTACCGTATTCTAAAGCTTTGCATCCTCGGTGGATACAATGGGCCACTTCCTTGACTTCGCCCGATGTCACATATATCTTTGACACGGCATTACAGACTCAGGAATTCTTGGAGTATGAATTCGTTCATCTGGCTCCTCTGACTTTGCGCCCACTCGAGGATTACCATTGTGTCATATACACTGACGGGTCTGCGCAACCCGCAACTGGATCAAAGCAAGCCTATTCAGCGGCCTGCGCAATTGTGGTCGGTACTTTCGTGAATGGTGAATTTATATCTGATGTCGTGCATACGCAGTCATTGGGTGATTGTACCGCGCAGTTAGCAGAGCTTCGGGCTTTGGTGCTTGCACTGGAGTTTGCTGATTCACGGGTCACTACTCTTATAGTAAGTGACTCGTTTTACTGTGTACAATCTTACAACGGCAATCTACATTTTTGGATTCAAAATGACTTTCGTGATTCCAAAGGTAGCACAGTGAAGCATAAAACGCTTTGGGTTCGAGTGGCAGATCTTAAAGAACGTCTACCACACGTGAATTTAATTCACACTCTTGGTCACCAACGAGTTGGTGTCCATGCTGTCGGTAACAGTTTGGCTGACGAGGCAGCAAAACCGCAGTGGCGACATATTTAGTAGCAGCAGTTACAAGATCCAAAAGTAAGATCAATGATGACATCTTGGCAGCTATTGCTGCTACAGAGACGGGAAAGAACTTTCCAAGAGGTTTCCCTCCTCGTTACCATTATCGCTTACGTCCTGATAACGTCTCGTTAGTGAGGATTAACGACATTGGTGACAGAATGATTCCCAACGCGGACTGCCGACCATCTTTGATATCAGCAGCCCACGGAGTTTCGGCTACTGTATCTCTACTACAGGAGCGTTACTGGTGGTATGGTTTATATAAACAAGCACGCGCATATCTCCTTCTGTGTGACATTTGCCAGCAGATAAACCTTCATCTGCAGCGCGTCCACCACCAACGCAACTGTATATATCTAATAAACCACTTGTGTGTGTTTATTTAGATCATTGCGGTCCTTTTACCTCTGATACTGCGTACAAGTACATCTTGGTTGCAGTGGATTCGTGCACACGTTTTCTGTGGGTGTGGCCACAAAGGAGTGCTGATGCCCGTACTGTCATCAAGGATTTGTGTGTCTTTGTTGGACGTTTTGCATGTGGTACCCTTCATTCTGACCAAGGCCCTGCATTTGCCTCTAGGGCGTACAAAGAAGCCATGAGAAGTTTGGGGGTCCAAGTCAAATTTTCGTATCCATACCAGCCTGAGGGCAACAGTGTTGTGGAGCGAATGAACCGTGACCTAAAGCAATCTTTGACAGCAAGGGTTTTAGGTACTGGCCGGGACTGGCTAGCCCACTTGTATGACGTGCAACGTGCACTTAATAATCTCCCTAGAAGGTCTCTGGGTGGGCGGATCCCGTACATGATGCTCTTTGACATACGAATGTTTGTCCCGGACCTTGATGGCTTAGACATGGTGGCGGCGGCCGCGCCTTTTAACCTAGATGATCACTGTGCTGTATTGCAGAATCTACAAGAAGCCAGAGACACTCTAGCGAAGGAACACGTACCCTCCACATCTGATGCTGCACTCCAGATTCCGGTAGTTGGCTGGCTACCTCGAGTTGGTGACCTGGTACGTGAGAAGGTGGAGAACAAGAAGGAGTTCGGCCCCTCTTATCGTGCACCAGTTCTGGTGCTTGGAGTACAGGGTACGCGTACAGTCATTTTACCTCCACTTCCTGGTCGCAAGGATAACAGGTACATCTCAATTGACAATGTCAAGCTACAACGCGTGGCCGATACTTCATAGTATGACACCAGCGGTTTCTTGCCCTTCGATGCTGAGAAATTCTGTTGTGGCCCCTGCTTCTAACAGCTTGCCTGATGTTGCCGTCGGGATGCATACAGTTACTGGTCCTTTGTTACCACCGACTGCTGGTGGTTTGCCTGAAGATAATGAGTACACTTATCCATCAGAGGTCCCAGTATCTCTTTTGCAATCTAATGCTATTGATCAGTCACGTTCCTCCTTTGACACTGATTCAATGACTTCCAATGCCCCGTCAAAAGTTTCGATTTTTGTTGCCTGGTTTAAAAGGCATTTTTTAATTCCTCCTTGGATTTACATTTGGCTGCTACTCATATGTGTTTTTTTGTTCATGTCCATTGGTTTTGTGGTAGTGTTTTTTAGACTTATCAATGGACACTACCTGAAAGAACGATCTACAAATGGTTTAATTGATGGAACTTTGGCCCCCACTCCTCATCACATATTATGAAAAGGGACCAGACTTTTGTGAACATCACCGCCTGGCCTGTCCGTGATGGGATCGCTTGGGATGCTGTTAAATTTCAAATTCACGGCCCCACCGAAGTTATTAATGTGCCTAATGTCTTTCGTGTTTCTATGGGTGATGTAGTTAAGCAGAACATCCAATCGGATGATTGGGATGTACAAGCCATAGAAGCACTGTTTTCTGATTTGAAATATTATGCTGCATTTGATGCTGAAGATTTGTATTTAGATACTGCAAATTATGATGAGCAATTTTGCTATGAACATTATGGCACACATTTCCTACACAGAGCAAAAACTTTTAGAAATTTTGTTAATTTCACACAATGGGAACATTGTCCCGCCCCTATGCTTGGCAGCTCCACCACGTTAGTGAACAAATTCACATACTTTTCGGATTTCAGTGTGTCTAACCCAGCCTCTTTTTATTTTAAAGTGGCAGCTGAATCTGCTTCTAAAGTTAGACTGACACACACCAAATTATTGTATTCCAAGTCCTTTATGGACGAATTGGCTATCGGAGGTTATGACCTATGGAAAGCTACTATCGATCTTAAATCGGTTTGGGGTTCTAAACCGTGGCAGGTACAAGGAACAGAAGCATTGCATCATGCCTGCCTCATCCCGAACCACATTTTGTTTTTAAATTCGTCTATTTTTCAGACCACTTGTTTTGGATTGGCTATAACTAAAACATTTAATTCTCCCTCTATCCCGGATCTGGTTGCTTATCCTAATTGGGAAAATCACACAGATCTATCCCTTGATGACTTGCAGTCCTACGTTTCAAACACTACCTTCAATGTTTCTTCATTAGATCCTGAAGGGTGTTTGGTGTGGCAAACGAGTTCTGATTCCTGTCAACATAGTTTTTTAGGTTTGAAACCAGGGTATACACAAGTTAGAGTAGACCCCCGTTTTGAGTCTTCGCACACAGTGACTACCTACTTGGTAGGTAAGTTATGCCAGTCATGGCGGCAGCATTCCACCTTAGCAGCTGTTAAACTTCATTTATCACGTTTAAATGACAAAATAGATTTGAATGATTTTGTTAAAGGTCCTGCGACTGGCAGGTCCAAAAGATGGGTGTATGCTATTTACAACAAAGTTTGGAAGCTATCACAGATTGAAGCTGCGTCAAGATTGCGATCTATTGACCAAGCAAATATGGGAAAGTGTTAGCTGTGATAGATAATAGCATTAACACCTTGTCTTCCAGAATTTATACATTAGATAATATTGTTTCTTCTGTCGTAGACATTGTGCAGGATGATTTGTCTGTATTGTATCATTGTCAAAATCAATTGCGTTCTATTATGCAGTTTGCATGGACTTTGCAAACTTTAAAGGCTGGGAAAGTCCCTTGGGATTATATGAATACTTCATCTTTGTTCCTTCCCTTTAATTTAACTGCGAGACAACAGTTCATGTCCATGAAGGATGCTACATACTCATTGCTGCACATTGAGAAGTTAGAACCTTTACCTTTTTCTGTTGCTGAATTAAACTCGGCTGTGTGGCTTATTCACGAGTTGATAACTTTACCGTTTCCCCTGTTTAAGTTCAGTTCATGCATGAAACACTATGCCCTAGGCAGATATGAACAGCTTGGTACTGCCTTCCTGCATGAGGTCTGGTCTCTCCTGTTCACTTATAGATGCGTGAGAGACGGCAAGGAAGTTTACTTAAAAGGTGAACAGTGCACTACCACTCCGGATCACTCTGTAGTGTGTAGACACATTCAATTACACGGTGCATGTAATGTGCACGCCCCTAATTTAGCTTGCATTTTAAAGGGGATTCCGGTGCCTGTTATAATGCCATCTTTTACGCTGCTTGCTAATGGCAGTTATTTGCTGTTAAATAATGAAGCTTGCTGTGGGATGCTAGTGGGAATTCCTTACATAGTGACTGTATCACAACGAGTAGTGTGCTGTAATAACGTCCTTTTCCCACCCCCGCATGGACGGCTCGATGTATCCATCTGGCTTTCTATTCCAACCTTGAAAGCAGAGTTCAACAAGATGAGCAGAATAAGGGCTCTATTGTCTCAAAAAGGAGTCGCGTTGACTTCATCCCGAGAAACATTTGTCCTGCACGTGGCTAACACCCGCATGGAGGTGCAAGCGTTTCTGAATACTGATCTCCCCCTGCATTTTGGGACCTTGATTCAGACTATCTTTAATGCCTCGTCAACAACTGGCCTGGTACATTTTTTTAAAATTGTGGGCTCCGGCCTCGTCACCTCCTTTCAAACTAATATTGGTGTGATCCCCGCATTTTTTCATTCTATTTTTTCCAGCGTCTTCGGAGGTCTCCCTTTACTTCTCGCCCTCGTAGCTGGGGTGCTGTTATTGATCTGCGCTCTACGCTATGGCTGCACAACTTGTGTTACAAGACAGCCTGCCCCGGCTGCTCCATCTTCGTAACCGGATGCTTGAATACTACGGCACTCTGCCGCTGGCGACCTTAAGCATCGCCTATGGATTGTCCTTCCGGTTTCCTTTCTTTACTTGTGTGCAACCAGTCTTTCATTGCCTAGATTGTCCATTCCAATGGGCTCTGGATTTGTGCCTCTCGAACTCGGTGTCTCCTGCCCCGGATTATGATCGGCTGATGAGCCCCTTAGTGGCTCATGAGTTGGACTGTTCTGGTGTCAGGATCATGGCCTGCGGAGCTGCACATGGAGTCCTAGGGAATTGGGACATTGGAACGGCAGCTCTTGAATTCTTGGAGAGAAGTTACCTTGAGGAACCGATTTGTTGTCTTCAATTATTACTGGAAGCTCCTATTGTCGAAGAACAAGTGTGTTCTTTCCCCTTGTTAAACTGGATGGCAGATACTTTTGCGGAACGTTGCAATGATTTTCTCTTGGAAGCTGTTGCAACTTATTGTGCTTATACCTTGATGGATTGGCTTTTTGCCATCGTCACTTCATGGTGCATCCATCGATGTTATTTTTGTTTTTTCTCCACATTTTGGATGTTTTTTTTCTTACTGAACATCGTTTTTCTTTTTTAATTTTTTCTTCTATTTTTTTCTTTGAACTTTTCACTTACCTTATATGGACTTATAGTTCATGCCCTTGGTTCCGTTCTATCTAACTTGAACTCTGCGTTCTTCACAGTGCGCCCCTAGTGGTTAGTGGTCCGATCAAGGGGGGGTGTCGTATGGGTTAACCACTCCCTATGTACAATGCTAAGTTAGCACAACTGCGTCAGCTGGTAGAAAGCCATCTTGCCGCTTCTGCTGCTTTTGCACACGACACTGTTGTCACATGTTATTGCTTGAGAAATGCTTACTCGACTTTGCTTCACATGAGAACTGTCTGTTGTTTAACATCCTTAACAGTGAGCAGTGACCTTGGTCTGTACATCGTGTAAAGAACCAGTCTGGGTCACTAGACGGTGCATGTTGTTGTGTGCAGGTTGATCGTACCACTATTTAGCCATAACATGCACGCAGCTGCAGATATCTGAAAGAAGAGTGTTTTAATATTGCAGTGCAGCATGTTTTTAGATTCATTCGGAAAGAAGAGCTGTTGCAGGAGAGAGCCTAGCTGATCCTGTGATGTGATTCCACTAAGCTGATCTATATGGTATGGGGTCCCCCATTCAAGCCTAGAGACCTTCTAATAGTCTAATAATAATAACCTATTAGTTTACTAGAGAAAGGAGGGTGGCTGATTCCACTGTCATTTTATTATGATTGCTCCTTTCATTTTCTATGGTATTGTAACAATGCTGATGGTTCTGATCTTAACCATTTTTCTGCTTATGTTAGCCAAGTTACTGCATCTTAGGACACAAGGTTTATAAAATAAACTCTTTAAACTTTACCGTGTCTTTGTTTATTCTGTTGTGGACTGATATAAGAATAACGAACAGGTGTTTCAGATTCCCACCATTCCTGAGAATATACAAAGTCGCTTGTTCTGGGTTGTCTATACATTGGGACCGCCGAGCTAAACCTCGGATAAAGAATGGGACACTAAGCTAGTCGGATAAGGGGTTCTGGGTTCTGAGGGGAGTTTTTGGTACACCACAATTCTCTGAGGTCCTGGTTTCCTGCGCATAGTTCTGTGCATACCCAGAATCCCTGCAACAACAGCATGGTAATACATTTTCCTGTCTTCCGTGAATCCCTAGTCTTCTCTACAACTGTAGAATCTTTTGTCCAATTGCAGCGTGACTCTCACCAACGCACCAATCCAGAGCTTCTACGTCACCTCACAATCCTCAAATCCCAGCGCGACTCACACTAACGCACCAATCCTGGAGCATCTACGTCACCCTGTACTTCTTCCAATCCTTGCGCGGCGCACACCAACGCACCAATCAGGGCGCTTCTGCTGTTCTGACCCACTGTGCAATCCCAGCGCGGTCTCTCTGACGTCAGCAGTCGCTGCAGCAGCTTCTGCTCCTGTCTCCTGTCTCCGGTCTACCCCTCCTTTACAAAACTACTCGGTAGACTTGTTTCAATTTCTACAATTCTGTTAGTTACAACATATAAACATCTCCATTGTCCGCTTCGCTAACCAAAGAATAGCAATAGACCTTTCTCACGAGAATTCCGTCTTTCCCGAGAGCAGCGCTTACCTCTGCCCCACTACGGAATCGTTACTTCCGTTGATAAAGTAGCACATCCCTCTACTTCACCCTTCTATCAAGCATCAATTAACTGTTTCTCCGGAATTAAGACACATGGTTGGAAATGCAATGCTCCTGAGAAATAAAACCAGAGTCTCTCAATTAACCGGAATGCCTTTTTCATTCACGCACTTTCACACCAGAAAATGTAGCACATTCACACAGAATCCTGCCTTTCCCGAGAACAGCGAACAGTCTGTCCTACTACAGAATTATTGCATACGTTAACAAAGCAGCGCTTACCTCTGCCCTGTCCTTCTAACAAGCTCAGAGAGTACCTATTACCTTTCTAGTGATAAGCGTTATCGGATCCCTGGTACCTAAGACCAGAACTTCACAGGTAACCTTCGCTATCATACACACTTCTCTTACACAGAAAATATGTCTCTAATGGCAACACACGGCGATGCTACTGAATCGAACCCAGACAATGCGACGCGCAACTTCAATCGTTACACGTTTCCCCTGTGTTCATACAGGGCCAACAATTCCGCCTTTCCCGAGAGTCACCGACTTCCCACGTCCCAGAAGCCGTACAAACGACATAGAACTCAATACGACTTCAACATATAATGTTAGTACACATATCAATACCAATCAATAAGCTATATACAGGCATATTCATTGAACCAAACAATAAAACCCCATCTCTAACTTCCAGAAAACTGGTACAGCGCGAGATCAACTAATCACCAAACCAAAACAATAAAAACCATCATCTTGCTACCAGAAAAACTGGTGCAGTTCGGGTTCTTCAACTTCCCTCTACTTCCACGGACAGAATGATTTCTCAGTCACACACACACACACACATCATACGCTGGTGGGGCCCATAACACCAACAATCATTCTATCATTCTATCCGTATCTATTAAGGGACATTAGTCTGAACCAAACTGCTTTTCAACAGGTTGATTGCCTCATTTAGTTGATTTAAGTTTAGTGAAACCTTAACACTAATTATTCAATAACATATTTCAATGAAATAACAACCCGACACAGTAATTCAAACAATGGGTTTTTATCTAATTCAAATTCAGGTTAAATCCTAATAATTCAATATCATCCTTGTCATATTTACCTATTCTGGCTAATTGTCGTTTTCTAAGTCAGAAATTGGTCCTCAGTAAATCGGCTAAGTTCGGTTCTGTCATGCAGAGTCACCGTCCTCTCCGTCTCTGTGAAGAAGTAGCAACCTATACCTCTCTAGTCTACTATTATGTATACTAAATTTTACATTCCAAATGTAACAAATACAATTTTAAGACATTCAATTGGTTCATTGGATGGCATTTTGGTGCATCACGAAACATCCGACGATTTTCCCAGACGGAATAAGTTTCAAATGCGAGTATAGGAAAATAGAAACTCATATTCATTTAGCAACATTTTGTGGAAGTTCCCATATGGGAAAAGTATCTTTTCTTTGGGGACGTGTCAGGTTCAACAGTTCAAATAGTATTTTTTTTTTCATATTCATGGGCACTGGCGCCTCGCCCAGGGTGGCCTTCCTGAGCACAGTGATGACAGTTCATCGGCAGGTCGCAGCTGCTGAAGTTTGCGCAGGCGCACTTTGCATCTCCCCTCACTGATGCCATTTGGAATAGTCAGGTTCAGCCGGCAGCCATTTTGTGGCTGGCTGAGATGGTCAACTTAAGCAAACATACACAAAAACGTAATTAATACAGGGAAATGATTAAAACAGTGTTATCCCCTTGCTAATACCCTTATGTGCGTGCATTTATCTAGCCATATGCGACATCCAAAGCCGTTAATGCTTGATTGTTTAAGAGCAAATCACAATAACATCACACAAGCAACGTTTATCATATTAATATGCGTACAGGCTTAGTTCACTTATTATTTTAGCCATGCAAAATGCATTTCCCACGTATACTCCTGTTAATAAGGTTGGTTAATTCCAAAACATCAAACCATTAATTATTATAATTAATCACTAGTCGTTTTAATATAAACATGCGAAAATGGAGTGGGTATACAAAAATAAAACATTATACCTGCTCCAGCAATCCCCCCTTTGGTGATTTTATCACCAGAAAACATCAAAACCCACAAATTTTAATTTTCCCCTTTTTCGGAAATTTAAATGTTTTCTTGCTCAAATTTTTATAATTTGGTTTCCCCTTCATCTTCTCTTTTTGTTCTGTCATACATACTCTCCTTCCACTCCTCCAATTCTATTTCTTCCAAATCCCTTTCTTGTTTCTTTTCTTTCTTTCTTTTTGATAATTTCTCGTCTAATTTTCTCTTTATTTCTTCTATGTCTAAAACACATACATCCTAATCTAAAAATTAATAATATGAAAATTACACACATTAGTGGAAATAATATTTTAGCAATAATGGTACTACCTACTTTAGCTAAGAAATTCTTAATAGCAGTCATTTTATTACTAACTTTAGTCCAGATACTTTCATCCTCCAGTGGTACTATTTCATCATGCAATTCTGTAATGTTTTTGATGTAGACTTTTAGATCTTTGCTTTCGTCAGGAATGTAAGTGCAACATTGTTGAACTTTCAGCATTCCACAGACTCCACCCTCTTTTGCCAATAAAATATCAAGGGCAAGTCGATTTTGCATTACCATAGCACGCATTGCAACCATTTCAGTATTTATCAATAGAAATCCTCCAGCGGTGCTTGTTGACAAGCGATCCACTACTGTTGATAGCTTCCGAATATTATTTGCATTCAAAGATATTCCCACTGCTGGTATCAAAGCTCCAAAAATATCACCTACAATTTCAGCCCAAGTTTCTCTTCTACTACGCATTAGTAGGTTATTTTGTCCATTGTTTTCTACTTTATCCATATGAAAGATTTTTGGAAAGACCAGGCCAACATAACATGTGCCATACCAATGGTCTGGCAACCGATAATAAGCCTTGTTCCCACAAATGTAGTACAATCCAGGAAAAACTGGATCATTTCCACCTCTAAATCCCCATACGGTTGCAATAAAATATGTATCATGGCACTCACTAGTCCCTATAAAATAATAATCATATTGGGATCTCTTCCTCATAATACATAATTTGCCTTTCTGTGGTGTATCTATAGCCATTGTTGGACTGGCTTCATTTTTCAACTCCTTTTCTTTATCTATGTCCCACACAGTTTTGCTCATTTTATTCCATTCTGCTTTTCTGTGCATTTTTAATCTCCTCTCCTCAACCATTTCTAAAACTGTTTTCTCTTCTTTCTTCAAACTGCAAGTTAGATTATTTCTAAAGATATATTCTAATGTTAATTCTTTAGTTTCTATAAAAATTTCACCTAATACGTTAGCTCCTTTAGCAGGATTCAATTTATTGTTCATTGGCAATTGCCCAAGAATGTTATCTATGTCTGACAAGTTATAGTCTAATTTCCCTACTTGATAAAATATGCTTATTAGCACACTACATGAAATTCCATAAGTAGCTGGAAGGTGATGATAAGTCACTCCTTCTGAAACAGAGGCAGGTAACTGCATACATACGTAGCAATCCCTTCCGTCCATTATTTTTACGTATTCATATAATAATTTTGAAAACACATTGCTAGAATAATCAGTTATAGACCTATCCTTGTGTATGTGTACATTGCTTGTTTTAGTCGGAACTACCTTTTGAGAACCCTTCCCTATATTAGTCATATTCTCAGTATGTCCTTCTAATGTATCTATTGTTACTTTGAAAGAGATCAGTAGAGCAAGTATGCTCCAAAGAAGCATTAATAATCCTGTACAACAACAACACATCTTGCACCATCTTTTCATAAATGTGCATCTACTCTTGTTATCATCTATGTTAGCCATCTTGTTAAATTGACCGTGTCTTTTGACTTAGCCTCTTCTGCACCGCTACTGGGTTTTCCACCTTAAGGCACTATGCACCTATCAGGTTATACCAGTCCTTCAATTTCTAGTTTCAGTTTCTTTATTTTCTTTCCCAAATGCCTTCTTCGGAATTATTCAGTTTGGCATCTCATCGTTTTTCACTTCCTTCTCGTCATCCAAATACAGAAGTTCCTGAATATCTGCTTCTTCTCCAATATCGGAGAAGATAACTCTCAGGATTCCTGCTGTTTCTTCTTCCGCAACCAATTTCAGTAAAGCCTCCTCTGGATTTCCTTGACTTTCTGCCTCTTCTCCTGGTTCAGGCAGTGCCACATACGTCCATTCTGGTGACTTATACTTCTGGTTGGGTTTTCTGGTTCGTTTGTTCTCTTCAGATACCTCTGTCTCTCCCTCTCTTGCTTGGTTCTGACTTGACACTTCGTTCACTTGTTCAGCTTTTGAGGGATTAACTCGTGTCAGTTGATATCTCAGCCTTTTTATCTTATTTGGCCAAAGGTCTCCTTTTGCATTTCTTTTAGATTTGCCTTCTTTGCTGTTTTCTCCTCGATCCAAGTTCTCTTTCTCAGAACTCGACCTTCATTTTCACTTTCTTCAGATTCTATCCCAATTGCCTCTTCCTCTCCAACAGTTTCCTCTTCCACCTCTTGTGTTTGCCCTACTTCTGTCCCTCCTCGGGTCTCCGACACGCACTGTTCCTGCTGTCTACTTGTCCCTTCACCTAACTCAGCATTGGTTGACCCTACACCTCCTCGGGGGTTTTCCGCAGAAATCTGTCCCTCTCTCTCTATTTCTGTCCCTTCTTCCCCTTCAAGGATTATTGCAGGTGGAACTTCTCCCACTCTCTCATCTTGGGTAAATGCCACTTCTGTTGGAGTGTTCTTTGCTTTCCTTTCCTGCTTTTTGTTTTCGTTACTGGTAGTCGGTATTTCTTGCTCGTTTCCAGAATCTGAACTTGTCTCTGAAATCTGCAGTATTTTCCTCAGAATTTCTCCTCGTGGAATTAGAGCTGGTCTTGGCACTTTCTCCCCCCTTTCAGGGTTTTCTTTTGTCTTTGAATTCTCGTTATCTGAATCAGCACTCAATTCTGAATCATCAAAGTACTCTTTACCAATGCCGTCACCTGGATTTGGAACTCTCAAGGTGTGACTTGCATGTATCCAATTTTTCAGTCCAGCACACTTCACAGCAATTGTTGTGGTCAGGACAACTTGTCTAGGCCTTCCCCACCTTGGAACCAAGCAATTTCTTCTTCTGTGGACCTTTATTCTTACCCAGTCCCCTGGGCTCAGATCATGGGCTGGTTTCCTTCCAGTGTGGTGGCATCCGCTCCAACCTGGTGAAACACAGAATGGACTGCGTCAGCCAGGCCTTTACAGTAATCCAAAACCATGTCATCAGTTATAGTCATCAACTTGTTGACTGGTACAGACACGTGTCTCATGGCGCGTCCCATGATAATTTCGTGGGGACTCAAACCTGTGGTTCTGTCTTGAGTAGACCTAATCGTCATCAGGACTAGAGGCAAGACATCAGGCCATTTCATACCTGTGGCTAAACAAATTTTCCCAATTCTGTTTTTGATGGTACCATTCATTTGTTCAACCACACCAGAAGCCTCTGGTTGGTAGGCACAATGTAGTTTTTGTTGTACACTCAATGCTTCACAGATCAATTTCATGATTTCATTATAAAAGTGTCCTCCTCTGTCTGATTCAATGGTCACTGGGAACCCGAACCTTGGGATGAATTCTCTTAACAATAGCTTAGCCACTGTTAGTCCATCATTTCTTCTTGTTGGGAATGCCTCCACCCACCTGGAGAACAGACAAACTATCACCAAAACATATCTCAACCGGTTACAAGGGGGCATCTCAATGAAATCTACTTGCATTCTGGTGAAGGGTCCTCCCTCTCAGCCTATTGTGCCTAGGCTCACTACTGTTTTCCTTCCAGGATTGAATTGCTGACATATCAGGCATCTTTGGCAGAGACTCTCTGCTATCAACCTGAATTTTGCATTGTACCAGGTTTGCTTAAAGGCTCTTATCATGGCGTCTCTCCCTATGTGTCCCTGGCCATGATACATCCGTGCCATGGTTGACTTCATGCTATCAGGCATAACTGGTCTTCCATCCCGATAGACCCACACATGATCTTTCTCCCTTGGTGCACAACCTGCTTTTACCCACTGCTTCATTTCTTCATCTCCTGCTTCATCCTGCAACTGCCTCACTTCTTCCCATGTCCCTACAACATTAGTAAACATTGAAGAGCAAGAAGACATTTCTTTCTCCCTGGCCCGATTTATTGAACACTGATTTCGGGCACAATACTGAGCCATGTAATTTGCAAATCTGTTCCCTGTAGTGATGTAATTACTACCTTGACCATGAGCAGCACATTTTACAACAGCCAGTTCCTTAGGCAACTGTATCGCCTCAAGCAATTTTCCAAACACTTCTGCATTCTTTATAGGAGTTCCACTTGAGGTCAGGAAACCTCTCTGTGGCCAAAGTTGGCCAAAGTCATGGACAACTCCGAGGCCATACTGGCTATCAGTCATCACAGTCACTCTCACATTCTTCCCAATTTTGCATGCCATTGTCAATGCCACTAGTTCTGCTACTTGAGTGGATTTAACTCCTTTCAATGGTGATGCTTCCAGAACTGCTGAAACCGTGCATATTGCATATGCGGCACTCAACAATCCCTCATCTGTTCTCAAACATGATCCATCCACAAACATCACGAAATCACTTTCTGGCAATGGCAAATCTTTTATGTCTGGTCTGGGTTTTGTACAAAAGTCAAGCACATCCAGGCAATCATGATCAACATCATCTCTTACCTCCACTCTTTCAGCATCTGGTAATAGAGTGGCTGGATTCACATTCACACATCTCTCAAGACTCACATTTGATGCACCTAGAATGACTTTCTCATACTTAGTCAGCTGACTATGTGACATGAACTGTGTTCGACTCCTCGTTAAAAGGTTCGCCACATCATGAGGTACAAACACTCTTAATGGATATCCCATCACAATTCCCTCACTTTGCTCTAGGCTTCGGCATGTAGCAGCTACTGCTTTCAGACATCCTGGCAAACCCACAGCTACTGGGTCCAGCATTGACGAGAAATACGCAACTGGTCTCCTCAATCTTCCATGTTTCTGAATTAACACTGAGAGTGCACATCCGTTTCTCTCACTGCAGTACAATTCGAACTCCTTTTCATAGTCTGGCATACCCAGAGCAGGTGCTTCACAAAGGCTGTTCTTCAGTTGTCTAAATGCTGCCAAATCTTCTTTATTTAATTCAAGGGGGTCTTTAACCTCACTTTTTGTCAATTTTACCAATGGTTTGGCAATCAGGGAAAAGTTGCTTATCCACTGACGACAATAGCCAACCATTCCTAAGAACATTCTCACTTCTCTTTGTGTCATCGGGGCTCTCATTCCTCTAATGATTCTGATTCTGTCTATTGTCACTTTTCTCAGCCCTTTCTCTATATTATGTCCTAGGTATTGTACTTCTTTCTTGCAGAATTGCAATTTTGCTGGAGATACTTTTAGTCCTCCATCTGCAAGTGATTCAGCAAAGCTATGGTGTCTGTTTCACAAGCTTCAAGTGTTTTCGATGCCACAAGTAGGTCATCGATGTACTGGACCAAGACTGAATTTTCGGGCATTGCTAGACTTTCCAGAGATTTCTTCAGCAACTGATTAAATATTGAGGGGCTCTCTGTATACCCCTGTGGAATTCGGCACCATGCCAAAATACGCTCTCCAAACCGAAATGCAAAAATCTGCTGACTGTCATGATGAAACGGGATTGAAAAGAAAGCATGGCACAAATCAATTATTGTGTGCCATTCTGCATCATGGGGAATCTGATACAAAATCACTGATGGATTTGGTACAATGGGACAACATGACACAACAATTTTGTTTATCTTTCTCAAATCCTGCACTATTCTGAACTTTCCATTAGGCTTCTTCAGTCCCATTATAGGTAAATTACATGGACTGCTCAATATTTTCCTCAAAACTCCCTGCTGGATCATTTTCTCGATTAAAGGTGTTACTCCTTTAATTATTTCAGGGGTCAGTCTGTATTGTGGAATGTTTGGATAAACTGCTCCTTCTTTTACAGAAATTTGCACTGGTTCTACATTTATCATAAGGCCTACATCCTCTCCAGTGAAAGCCCAGACTCCTGCCTTAACTGTCTGTTTTAACTAAGCCTGGGCATTGAACTACGCTCCATTCGCGGAGCTTGCGAAGTTTAGGCAACTTCACGATTCGCGTAGAGCGCGAAGTTGCAGATTGCTACACAATCTAGCGCTTAGCGTAGTAGTTATGCTTCCTCGCGCGCTCAATATTCATTCTCGCGCGCGCTGTAACGTCTTACCGTGATTCTGCGATCGCCAACTTGCTTTTCTGTCCGTTCGCGAGCACCACGAGATTTGTAATATGGCTGCCCAAGCCCGCGAGAGTGTGCGAACGCGAACACGTCATTCGGGCGCGCGAGCTGACTTCCGGCGGCTGTTTTGGTAAGATCGCGATCCCGAACATGGAAAAACTACAATCTGGCGAAGAATATCTCGCAAGCTTCATAAAACCTTCTCTAAAATGATCATTTTGCTCAGAAAACTACTCAGATTGTGATTTTGCTGTAGTCTTTTGTGTAAGAAAGAGTCCTTTAATTTTTCTAACTCTTTTTTTCAAGAGGAAGGAAGTGCCCCTGAGTCTACAACTTCCTGTTCCTGTCCAGCAGGCTCCTCCCAGTGCTTTGTGCATGTGTTGTTCACTTTCAGTTGGATTTGGAGCTGGAAGGATCACTTTTTGTGTCTGTCTGCTGCATCATACCATTGGATTGGATTTATTTGAGGAATTTTTGATTTGAGATTTAATTTACTACAAGTAAGTTGGAGAATTGGTGTGTTTGTTTCATTGGGGCTTGTTTGTACCTACATTTTTCTGGGATTTTTATTGTTTTTAAAAATTATTGTTGTGGCGGGTGGCCTGTACTAGTTTCAATAGGGGCCTAGTTGTTTTTCTCTGCAATTTCAGCTAGTAGGGTACCCATGGGTCCATCTTTTGTGGTGTCTGTAGAATTTCAACATCATGTAGGGCATGGATGGCATAGGATTGAAATGCTAAATGTGGCTGTGGTGTATTTCACTGTTGGTGTGTGTGTGTGTGTGTGTAAATTACCTTTGTTGGATGTGTGTGCTTGATGTGTAACTTCTTTCCAATCCTTTCGTAACCCTGTTGATTTTCATTTTTGAATTAAAGCTGTGTTGTTTAGCAGGCCTCCTTGTCCGGTCATATATTATAGGCCTGCTTCAGTTCATTGTTTTCCTTTTCCATGGCCTGTTGTGACGGTGAGTGCCCATGTGGCTTGTGGCAATTTTTGTGGTGGTAGTTTAGTAGTGTGTGCTTCTTTTTCCATAAAGGCCTGCATTTCTTTTCTTTGTTCCCCTTGGCTTATGCTTGTTGTTGTTGTGTCCTCCTGGCCATGTGTGTGGTGGCCATTTTGTGAAGGCAGGCATTGTGCTTTTGCTTTTGCCATAGGCTTACATTGACTGTTCCAAGCTTGTGGCCTAGTCTGCCAGTAGGCCCAGAGGTAGCCAGCCGGAAATCTTTGGTGCGTTGTTTAAATTCACAGTTTGTGTTGTCTGTTTTTTTTTTTTTACTTCATGGATGGCTTTGGATTTCATTGCAAAAGGTGTTTTTTGGGGTGGGATAGCAGTTTTTGGGGGTGTGCTTAATAAATAGGGCTTTTCAGCCAGTAGGTGACCCTAGGGATTCAGCTCGCGTACTTCCAGTAACTCAGCACAGCGCGACAACGCGGACTTACAGTTTTCGTCATTTTCGCGCTCTCAATATACGTGTTCGCGCACGGGATAAAGCCTTTTTGTACAGTTCGCGTTCCCGAACACGCAGCATTTGCAATCTGGCAAACAATATCTCGCGAGCAACAGAAATCCTTCTCGAAAACGTTGATTTTGTGCATTTGGCAAAAAAAACTCCTCAGGTTCTCATTCTGCTGTAGTTTTGGAGCAGGGAGTCGCTCTTATTTTTCTGAAAATATTTTTATGAGAGGAAGTAAGTTCCACAGACGCTACAACTTCCTGTTCCTGTCCTTTGTAATCACTTTTTGGTTATTATTGTGGTGGGTGGCCTGAGCATGTGTGTGGCGGCCATTTTAGGAAGGCAGGCATTGTGCTTTTGCCATAGGCGTACATTGACTGTCTCCCATTTCTTGTTGTTGTGGGTGTGTGGCGGCCATTTTGTGGAGCCATCCAAGCAGTGTGCTTGCTTTTGCCATTCTGTTCCAAGCTTGTGGCCTAGTCTGCCAGTACGCCCAGAGGTAGTCATCCTCCAATCTTTGGTGCATAATTTAAAATTACAATTTGTGTTGTCTGTTGATTTTTTTATTTTTTTTTACACCATGGATGGCTTTGGATTTCATTGCAAAAGTTTTTTTTTGGGGTGGGATAGCAGTTTTTGGGTGTGTGTTTAATAAATAGGGCTTTTCAGCCAGTAGGTAACCCTAGAGATTCAGCTAGCATACTTCCAGTAACTCTGCACAGCGCGACAATGCGGACTTACAGTTTTCGTCATTTTCGCGCTCTCAATATACGTGTTCGCGCACGCGATAAAGCCTTTTTGTACAGTTCGCGTTCCCGAACACGCAGCATTTGCAATCTGGCAAACAATATCTCGTGAGCAACAGAAATCCTTCTCGAAAACGTTGATTTTGTGCATTTGGCAATAAAAACTCCTCAGGTTCTCATTCTGCTGTAGTTTTGGAGCAGGGAGTCGCTCTTATTTTTCTGAAAATATTTTTATGAGAGGAAGTAAGTTCTACAGACGCTACAACTTCCTGTTCCTGTCCTTTGTAATCACTTTTTGGTTATTATTGTGGTGGGTGGCCTGAGCATGTGTGTGGCGGCCATTTTAGGAAGGCAGGCATTGTGCTTTTGCCATAGGCGTACATTGACTGTCTCCCATTTCTTGTTGTTGTGGGTGTGTGGCGGCCATTTTGTGGAGCCATCCAAGCAGTGTGCTTGCTTTTGCCATTCTGTTCCAAGCTTGTGGCCTAGTCTGCCAGTACGCCCAGAGGTAGTCATCCTCCAATCTTTGGTGCATAATTTAAAATTACAATTTGTGTTGTCTGTTGATTTTTTAAATTTTTTTTACACCATGGATGGCTTTGGATTTCATTGCAAAAGTTTTTTTTTGGGGTGGGATAGCAGTTTTTGGGTGTGTGTTTAATAAATAGGGCTTTTCAGCCAGTAGGTAACCCTAGAGATTCAGCTAGCATACTTCCAGTAACTCTGCACAGCGCGACAATGCGGACTTACAGTTTTCGTCATTTTCGCGCTCTCAATATACGTGTTCGCGCACGCGATAAAGCCTTTTTGTACAGTTCGCGTTCCCGAACACGCAGCATTTGCAATCTGGCAAACAATATCTCGTGAGCAACAGAAATCCTTCTCGAAAACGTTGATTTTGTGCATTTGGCAATAAAAACTCCTCAAGTTCTCATTCTGCTGTAGTTTTGGAGCAGGGAGTCGCTTTTATTTTTCTGAAAATATTTTTATGAGAGGAAGTAAGTTCCACAGACACTACAACTTCCTGTTCCTGTCCTTTGTAATCACTTTTTGGTTATTATTGTGGTGGGTGGCCTGAGCATGTGTGTGGCGGCCATTTTAGGAAGGCAGGCATTATGCTTTTGCCATAGGCGTACATTGACTGTCTCCCATTTCTTGTTGTTGTGGGTGTGTGGCGGCCATTTTGTGGATCCATCCAAGCAGTGTGCTTGCTTTTGCCATTCTGTTCCAAGCTTGTGGCCTAGTCTGCCAGTACACCCAGAGGTAGTCATCCTCCAATCTTTGGTGCATTATTTAAAATTACAATTTGAGTTGTCTGTTGATTTTTTTTTTTTTTACACCATGGATGGCTTTGGATTTCATTGCAAAAGGTGTTTTTTGGGGTGGGATAGCAGGTTTTGGGTGTGTGTTTAATAAATAGGGCTTTTCAGCCAGTAGGTAACCCTAGGGATTCAGCTCGCGTACTTCCAGTAACTCTGCACAGCGCGACAACGCGGACTTACAGTTTTCGTCATTTTCGCGCTCTCAATATACGTGTTCGCGCACGCGATAAAGCCTTTTTGTACAGTTCGCGTTCCCGAACACGCAGCATTTGCAATCTGGCAAACAATATCTCGTGAGCAACAGAAATCCTTCTCGAAAACGTTGATTTTGTGCATTTGGCAATAAAAACTCCTCAAGTTCTCATTCTGCTGTAGTTTTGGAGCAGGGAGTCGCTTTTATTTTTCTGAAAATATTTTTATGAGAGGAAGTAAGTTCCACAGACACTACAACTTCCTGTTCCTGTCCTTTGTAATCACTTTTTGGTTATTATTGTGGTGGGTGGCCTGAGCATGTGTGTGGCGGCCATTTTAGGAAGGCAGGCATTATGCTTTTGCCATAGGCGTACATTGACTGTCTCCCATTTCTTGTTGTTGTGGGTGTGTGGCGGCCATTTTGTGGATCCATCCAAGCAGTGTGCTTGCTTTTGCCATTCTGTTCCAAGCTTGTGGCCTAGTCTGCCAGTACACCCAGAGGTAGTCATCCTCCAATCTTTGGTGCATTATTTAAAATTACAATTTGAGTTGTCTGTTGATTTTTTTTTTTTTTACACCATGGATGGCTTTGGATTTCATTGCAAAAGGTGTTTTTTGGGGTGGGATAGCAGGTTTTGGGTGTGTGTTTAATAAATAGGGCTTTTCAGCCAGTAGGTAACCCTAGGGATTCAGCTCGCGTACTTCCAGTAACTCTGCACAGCGCGACAACGCGGACTTACAGTTTTCGTCATTTTCGCGCTCTCAATATACGTGTTCGTGCACGTGATAAAGCCTTTTTGTACATTCCGCGTTCCCGAACACGCAGCATTTGCAATCTGGCAAACAATATCTCGCGAGCAACTGAAATCCTTCTCGAAAACGTTGATTTTGTGCATTTGGCAAAAAAAGCTCCTCAGGTTCTCATTCTGCTGTAGTTTTGGAGCAGGGAGTCGCTTTTATTTTTCTGAAAATATTTTTATGAGAGGAAGTAAGTTCCACAGACACTACAACTTCCTGTTCCTGTCCTATGTAATCACTTTTTGGTTATTATTGTGGTGGGTGGCCTGAGCATGTGTGTGGCGGCCATTTTAGGAAGGCAGGCATTATGCTTTTGCCATAGGCGTACATTGACTGTCTCCCATTTCTTGTTGTTGTGGGTGTGTGGTGGCCATTTTGTGGATCCATCCAAGCAGTGTGCTTGCTTTTGCCATTCTGTTCCAAGCGTGTGGCCTAGTCTGCCAGTACGCCCAGAGGTAGTCATCCTCCAATCTTTGGTGCATTATTTAAAATTACAATTTGTGTTGTCTGTTGATTTTTTTTTTTTTTTTTGCAAACCATGGATGGCTTTGGATTTCTTTGCAAAAGGTGTTTTTTGGGGTGGGATAGCAGTTTTTGGGCGTGTGTTTAATAAATAGGGCTTTTCAGCCAGTAGGTAACCCTAGGGATTCAGCTCGCGTACTTCTAGTAACTCTGCACAGCGCGACAACGCGGACTTACAGTTTTCGTCATTTTTGCGCTCTCAATATACGTGTTTGCGCACGCGATAAAGCCTTTTTGTACAGTTTGCGTTCCCGAACACGCAGCATTTGCAATCTGGCAAACAATATCTCGCGAGCAACAGAAATCCTTCTCGAAAACGTTGATTTTGTGCATTTGGCAAAAAAACTCCTCAGGTTCTCATTCTGCTGTAGTTTTGGAGCAGGGAGTCGCTTTTATTTTTCTGAAAATATTTTTATGAGAGGAAGTAAGTTCACAGACACTACAACTTCCTGTTCCTGTCCTTTGTAATCACTTTTTGGTTATTATTGTGGTGGGTGGCCTGAGCATGTGTGTGGTGGCCATTTTTGGAAGGCAGGCATTGTGCTTTTTGCATAGGCCTCCAAGCTTGTGGCCTAGTTGTACAGTAGGCCCAGGGGTACTCTCATCAATCCTCATGGGTGCATGGAATTTAAACAACTGTTTTTGTGTTGTGCGTTAAATCATCATCATGTATGGCTTTGGATTGAATTGTAAAATGTGGCGTTTACTTTTTTACGGGGGTAGATTTCACTTTTTGGGTGTTGTAAATGCCTTTAGTTTTTATGTGTATATATATGTTCGTTGTTGTTGCTCCCTGATGCTGCATCCATCCCATAAGATGCACAAATTTTTATTTAGGGCAAACAGAAAAGACTACATTTATGTTTTTGTTCTTTGCTATTCTTCTTCCTGAGTGTACACAGTACAAATACAACAGGATCCCTGGCCTTGTCAGTCTCTTAATGGCTGGCTATACTGTTGTTGTTCACTGGCTTCATAAAATGTATTAATTGTGACCACCAACCAGACACTAATAATTTATGTATATTATGGATCTTTTGACTGATGTTCTTCTGGCTTATTTGCTTTTAGGTGCACAAAACACAGAGGAGGTGTGTCATCATCATCCACCGTTGTGGTGCCAGACCGACGTCCTGCTGCTGTACACAACATGACGTGTGAGTGACCTCACCAGCCATCTCTGCAACTTGTGCAACTAAGTGCTGTTTTGACATCTGTTGAAGATGCCCCCAAAGAAAGCAGGTAGCAGGTCCTCCGGTACCAAGAAAGTTGCCATGGAGAAGAAGGAACAGAAGAAGAAGGAAGTGTCACTTAAGTCTGGTGTGCCTTCCAAAACCTTTTTTGGTACACGAAAAATTACGCCTGCAGCAGCGGTGTCGGGGGGTCAAGCTGGGGGCAGCACCTCCACATCAGTGGGCCCAAACCACCAACCCAGGCCCAAGCAGATGAGTGTGGAAGACGTAGCCAGCCTTATGGTGGAAAGCAGTGATGCTGAGCCTGAACTAAACTTATCGCCATCTCAAAGTAGTACACAATCAACACAGGAGGGAACACAGCAGATAAGTGGTCAACAGCCGCAGCCACCGCCCGCAATAGTAGCTGTTGTTCCTCCCGAAGTAGGGGCAGTTCAGGAAATTGAGCCTCATGCAGAGGAAGAAGAGGAAGCCACTCCTTTCGAAGTTCATTGGCTTCCAAATCCCCAGCAAGGAAAAGGAGGGTTAGTACATCGAGTTCTTCACCAAGCCCCCCTTCTGATGATCTAGATGCCACTTGGAAGCCACAAACTGAGTCTGAGAGGGAAACACATCACAAGAGCAGGCATGGGAAAAGGAAGGTTCCCGAAAGCCTCACACTTATGGATGTTGATGTAGAAGAGCAGGATGATGATGATGATGAGCCAGTCACCACAAACATCACTCCCGGGCCTGAGGAGATGGAGACCAACATTTTTACACTATCCAAAATGGCTGCAAAGGATGTCGCACGCATACCTCCAACACAGGTAACACCACCATGACCTCCAGCTTCTATATTAACATCAGCAAAGGGCCGGCAGCGTCCTACATCCATCACAAGCACCACCTCAGCAGAAGTAGGTAGTGGTACTGCACAGAGTCAAATTCAACACACACCCTCCAGTTCATCTGGCATTGGAAGTGGGAGTGGCACCTCCAGCAGGAGACAAAAGTTAAGCTCCCCAGTGTGGGACTTCTTTACGGTTAGCGTAAAGGAGGAGAACATTGCTATATGCTCCGTTTGTCATACCTCTGTTAGTCGTGGTAAGCTTGGTACAAACTATGGTACCGGAGGCCAAATGACCCATCTGAAAAAACACCACACAATCCAGTGGGAGGAGCACCTTCGTCTCATGAAACTGGAACCATTACTGTTGGGCATAAACGAGTAGAAAGTTCGCTCACGGTGAAACAGGAAGAAGAGGGAGACATTCTCTGTGGTAGTGGTGCACAAAGTAGCCCTGTCCCCAGCACTGCAGTGGTACCGCCCACATCCTCAGCCACATCTCATTGGCACAAGAGTAAGAGTCAGCCTGAGACACCAAGGAGTACTGCTGGCCCAAAAAGTGCGACGTTGACCACAGGAAGGAATACCATGCAGCCTACCATTCTTAGCATGTTTAGTAGGCCGGAGGGGCAGTATGAACGCAACCACCCAATAGCATGTTTGTACAATGCAATGCTGGCTAAAATGTTAGCACTGGACCTTCTCCCTTTTTCTTTTGTTGAAGGTGTGGGTTTTCTTGAATTTGTGACCACCATCTGCCCAAAATGGAAAGTTCCCAGCCGCCACTACCTCGCAAGAGTTGCTGTTCCAGCACTACATCACGACGTGCTGGAATTGCTTGGAAAAACCTTAAAACAGAGTGCTGTTCAGAGTATACACCTGACAACAGACAGGTGGACCAGTTGCCAAGCCACTGATTACATGTGCATCACTGCACACTGGGTCTCTTTTTCGGGTGTTAAAGATAAGATATCTGACTGTGTTGTTGACACCGCTGAGATTTTTAAAGACACTCGCAAACATGCAACTGTAGCCATGTTTGCTATGGAGAAATCTCATACTGCTGCAAACATTTTGGATGAGTTTAACAGCAAGGTGTTTGAGTGGCTGCGACCAAGAGGGCTTACCATTGGTTTTGTTGCCACGGACAATGGCAGTAATGTAGTTAGGGCCATGAAAGATGGTGGCTATTTCAGGGTGCCATGTTTGGCACACTGCATTAACATTGTTGTTCAGGACTTTCTGAAAAATGAAAGCAAAGTCAGCAGCTTACTGACCACCTGCAGAAGAATATGCACACATTTCAACCATTCTTTTAAAGCCCGGAAGCAGCTGAGGGTCATTCAACGTGAGCATAAAATGCCAGTCAAAGCACTCATCCAGGAGGTGCCAACACGTTGGAACTCAACGTATTACATGCTTAAGCGTCTGTTTGAGCAGTACATACCACTTAATGTGTATGTCATGAAAAGGTCAGGGGATTCTACTGTGAAAGTCATGACAGTTGAGATGGCCCAATGGGACCTCATCAAATGCCTGACAGAGATGCTACTTCCTTTTGAGGTCCTCACACGTGAAGTGAGCAGGGAGGACTGTACTATGGGCCAAGCTATCCCATTGTTGTACATGCTAGAGCAAGAGCTGAAGGAGGTGTTAGAAATGTACGCAGGTGTGGATGACAAAGTAGACGCATATTATTTGGCAGACACCTTAGTCGCTCGCTTATCTGACAATACAAGGAGTCAAAATAACATTGTGTCACATCCACATTACATTTCTGCCTCAATTTTGGATCCACGTTACAAATTATTGCTGCACAGTAATGAAGTAATTCCTTTTTCAGAAATGGATGTTGCCCAGTACAAAACTTTGATAGCTGAGGAAGCCACTGACTTTGAAAATGAAAGGATCTTAATTAGAAGCCCGCCCCCCCAGGGCAGAAAAAGTACTGCAGGGCACCCAGAGTCAAGGTCTACTTCAGAGGCCAAGAGCAGTGCGTTTGCCTCCCAGCAGTCAACAACACTGCCAGCAATAACATCAACAGCACCAACAGGATCATCAGGCACATTTAAAAAAATGGCAGGTGATTGGTTTCTACGGAAAGGGTATTGTACGTCCATGACTGATGCAAAGGCAAAAGAGGCCCAGGAAATCGGAGCACCCCTGAACATTGAGCGGATGGTTCAGGCCTATCTAGATGACACAACAGAGGTCTTCATGGAGCAAAGCCCATTGGTGTATTGATATGGGAAAAGAAGCCAATGGCCAGTGCTCAGCAGGCTGGCGATAAAGTATGTGGGTTGCCCTGTTGCAAGTGTCTCTTCAGAGCGTGTTTTCAGTGCTGCTGGTGCCATTGTTACTGTCAAAAGGACCAGTCTCTCGCCCAAAAGTGTTGAAAGGTTAACCATGATCAAAATGAATCAACACTTTATACCACCAGAGTACAAAATACGTAAATCACAGGAGGAAGAGGAGAGCGACTTCGATGACATAAGTAGTGGGTTGTTAGACGTACTTCTGTCCGAACCACCAGAGTTTGAGGATGAGCTCCTCTTCCCTGACAACTAGGCTTTCAAATTGTTCTCCCTTCCTTTATTTGTGTGTGACTGTGTGTATCTGTTTTTCTGGTTCAAAATCTAATCACAACAAATCCATCAACAGTCTCCTCTTTTTATTTCCCTATTGGAGTTGCACGTCTGTGCATAACTGTCCACTCCACTCCTCAGGGTCCTGCTCCATCTTCCTTACTCTCCCTAAGTACATTTCAAGCAAGTCAGACATTGGATGGAGATGGAGAATAGTACAATACATGTTGCCTCTAACAGTCCCTCCATAAGAAGTGAAACGTGACTCCAGCTATATTCCATTTTGTTTCCAAGCCGAAAGAAACTCATCACTGACTGCCAGAAGGCTAGGCAGGCATCAGATCAGACAGCCAAAGAGAACACCAAGACAGGTAATGAGTGTTTATTGTGAATGATGGTGGCATGCATTGTATTGGATGCTGGCTGACTACGAATAAATGTGCATGCCATGAAGTAGAGCTATACTAGTTTATCGACAAAGTAAAAGTGACTCAGGTGTGGTGACAGTTAATGTTTCCTTGTTGTTTAATAATAACCACATTGTACTCCTACTACCACTGCAGGTGCCGGCCAATATCCGTTGCAATTTTGTAATATGGAATATATTATAAACTTAATCAGTCACTACAGACTGAGTTGGTGTTGGAGAATACGTACCACACGGTCATGATGCGGCTGAGCATACTATCTTTGCACACAGTCAGTTGGATCGGAGAAAATTGATGGAATAACTGCGTTTCATTGGCTGACTTAAAAGGTAAACAGTTTGAACAAGAACCACAGCAGACCTAGGCTAGATGTCCGTGTAGTGGTGTGGACTGGAGTAGAGTGTAGTGGTATGAGGGACAGTGGCGCATTGATTTAGTCACTTCATTTGGAAAATGCTAGGTTGCTGCAGTGCATATGACATTTCTCTGGCTCGGTCAAAATGTAAGTAAGGCATAGGGTGCTTGGCTTGTGCCGCGGTTCTCCTGTTCTGTGGATGTGCTGGCTCCTGAATCCTGTCCCGTTGTTGTTGTACCTTAATGCTGTAGAGTGGACACTATGTAGCCTATCCAAGCTGCCTCAGTCTGAAAGTGTTCTCTCCAGAGTGTTGTCTTCTCGTCTTGCACTCCACTGTAATTGAGTTTATTGTTGTAAATGCAGTAATTTTTCAATACCCATTTGTTTTTCCATCTACACTTACATGCCGGCCTTTAACCTGTGCTATAGTGGGAGAAACGACTCACACTTACCTTACCAATCCGCATCAGGCAGGCAGTGGTACCCAAGATTGATGTGCGGAGTGTCCATGGAAGGGAGGACAAAGAGGAATGACGAGAATGATGCAACTCCACATTTGGACCAGGAAAATACAGTAACTTTAGTATCATCATTTGTCTTTAAATTTATTTGCTTGCTTTTTTCTCTTCAATCATTTTTTTAAATTTCCTTAGCTAGCTTGAAAAATAAAAGTAAGCCCGGTACAGCATGTAATTGGGTTCGGTCTGAGCTCTGAGGGCGGCAGACAGGCAAGGCAAATTTCAATTTCTTCCCTGACTGTACTGTCTCATTGGGTCATAGTAGTTATAGTACAAATCATTATCATTAACCATCAAGTTATCTTCCTAAGCATGCATGCATTTGCTTTCTCTCACTTCATACTTTGATTTCTTTGATAATGGATCATGGTCGTCTTACAAGATTGTGTTTTACTTTTGTTGTGTCCATGCATACTGTCTGTTTTTCTTTCTCAAACCTTTCCCAAAACCCCACTTCCCATCCATTCATCAATCCCTAACCCTCTTCCCCCGGGCTGTGTGATTTATATTGAGGTGTGATGTGATGACTACATTAAATGTACACCAATTGATCACACGCTTGCTGGGGCAGATGTGGTGAAAGCAACACTAATTGAATTTCAACTAAGGCAGGGCAAGGATCTTCTTCTGCTTGCCCACCCATGCTGTAGTTTACTTTGTGTTCTGTTCTACTACTCCTCCCACAGTCTCTCAGTCAAGTGACTTTCTCTTTCTTTTTTCAAACGCTATTGCCAGTGTCTACTACTACCACCACAATAATGGCATCTACTCCGTCAATTTGGGAAACCAACCATGCAGCCATCAGTGTGCTGAACTTCATCATCAATCACAGGTAAGATAAGTTTGGTGGGAGGTATGGACTAGGAGGAGAGACTGACAGTACTATTATGACAATTAAAAATAACTCATTGAGGGGTACTGCATCTATCGGTTTCTGTGTTACAAAATCGGCAGATCTTTTAAATCAAACACTGGCTGTGGGCATGCAGCAGTACGGAAACAAAGTAACAAACCATGTAACTTAGATTGAATTCTGAAAACTGTAACCCACCCCAAAACAATAACATTGTATAAGTAAATAGAATGTAAAGTAACAACAAAAGAGGAAGGGTAATAACACGACTGATCCCCTCGAGGGAAATTGTGTAAACCAACGAAGTCAGTGTAATCTCAAGAATGCACTCACCATCCGTGGAAGCACCGGTCTCCAAGGTCAGAGCCTACCCAATCAATTACAGGGAGGAAAACAGACCTGCGGAGGTAATACAAATTTTGTATGAAAAGCCCTCACTCACCAACCTGGTTGGTGACATGCTTCATCATCGGGCTCCACCGGGCATGGCCGAATGCCATCCCAGTGTGCTGCAACGCCAGGTTACTGCGGAGCGGGGTTGTGTGTGGTGATAGTGAATTTAAAATTCCCAATTGAGTCAAAAAAGTATTTTATTCGTTTTGCTAATTGGAAAATTAAAACATAATAAAAAGGAGTGATGGTCAAAAAAATAACAGACCGGGTTCACTCCGTGGCGGTCAACATGTTTCTGCCTTTATGTGTAATTTACAGGCTTTCTTCAGGACCAGAGTGGAAGTGTGGGTGCCCCGGTGGTGTGAACGCGCTAAGGTTCACCCTCCCGTGGGCTGCTGTGTGAAAAATAATATAAAACACAGGGAAAATCCGCCAAAAACTATAATGGTGGAGAGAAACGAGTTTACTCTATAATGAAAAAGAGACATACAAACACAAGACAAAACACAAAAGAATCGTAAATGTGCGTAGTCATGACATTATAAAGCGCCATAATATAGGCTCAAACATAGTGCGTGGATGGGGACAGTGCCAGTAATCTGTACCTCAGGTGCATCAACAATGTGCTAACAGTGCACCTAGAATTAGCCAGATACTGGTGTCAGGGAAGTAAAGGACTTCACCTGAATAGCGTGACTAGCGATGTATCACGGAATCAACGTGGAGTCCTAATGCTACGTGTGAGACTAAAAACTTAGCAAGGTCCATTGGAACAATGAACGCGGCCCGTGAAGCATTCCTGATAGGTATAAATGCCGAGGGGAATAGAGAGGTTCTTACTGTGAGGCTAGACTGTTCGTCGCCTCAGGGATCCCGGGGTAGAGGTGCGAGCAAATATGGCACACCCTGGAAGAGACAAGGAAGAAAAAGCGGGCACGAGCGGCTGAATAGTGAAAACACAAGCCGAACAGTACTGTAAGCCTTACCAAAAGGAAATGGGAGCCAGAAGGTCCACTTACGCCCTCGCTGCTCGGCACCCGTTAGGAACCTACACCGCCTCAAGCCACCGGGTCCAGGGAGAGAAGAGACCTGGTGCGAGGTTCCTAAAAACAAGAGTGCAAGAAGGAAGCCCGTCGGTGATTGGGCAGCACATCGCATGCTGGGATGCGATTGGATGAGCCCCGGCCAATAGGCCGCCTAGAGGCAAAAGGCTCGTCAATTAATTAAAGGGACGGGACCTCCCAAGCTGTGTACTGATAGGTTAAAACACAGCCAATAGGATGCAAGAATGAAAGGAGGCTCGTCCGTAGTATAGAAAAAAGACAGCTTGAAAAGGGAAACTTTATGCGGTGCAAAGCGGAGACGCATGAGCACGCTTGACACAACGAAAACGTGTGTCTGATTGAAACACTAGTTGCAGATAGGAGGGGGTTTAATTCAGCGCACGTCCACAAGCTCAAACAGAGGAGAATACCAGTGATAAGCTGGGAAGCGGTATGATAAGGGGACACTGCATGTCATGTGCCCCTGGTTTAATTAGTTAAAGAGACGGGACCTCCCAAGCTGTGTACTGATAGGTTAAAACACAGCCAATAGGACGCAAGAATGAAAGGAGGCTCGTCCGTAGTATAGAAAAAAGACAGCTTGAAAAAGGAAACTGTATGCGGTGCAAAGCGGAGACGCATGAGCACGCTTGACACAACGAAAACGTGTGTCTGATTGAAACACTAGTTGCAGATAGGAGGGGGTTTATATCAGCGCACGTCCACAAGCTCAAACAGAGGAGAATACCAGTGAGAAGCTGGGAAGCGGTATGATAAGGGGACACTGCATGTCATGTGCCCCTGGTGTAGTAGGTAAATGTTGATAGCGTAATGGGGTACAGCACAGGGGGTCAGAACAGGACTCGGTGAAGTCACACATGGTGACCCAGCTCAGTAAATGTGACGGTCACTGTAGAGCAATGGTACAATAAAAGTAGCTGCAAACATAAGTGCATACTTAGAGTATGTTGACCCAGGGTATATTGTCATTAAGACCCACGAGGTTAGTACCCAGACGGTACACCCATCTTTGTTCCTTCTCGAAAAGGACTTTTTGAGTGTTTCTACATGCAGTGACTTCCTCAATTACTGTCCAGTGCAGGTCATTGGTGGTGTGGTTAACAGAGAGGAAATGTTCACTGAGTTTAGTAGTGATTTTTTTGCACCTAATGTTGCTCCGATGTTCACATATGCGGAGTTTCACTTTCCTAGTGGTCATCCCTACATAGCGCAGGCCACAGGGACAAGTGATAAGGTAGACAACATTAGGTGTGTTGCAGTTGGTGTGGCTATTTTGGGTCCAAATCTTGCCTGGTTCAAGTTGAAGACTGGTAGTGTGAGAAGTCAGATGGCATATACTGCAATCCGAGCAAGGAAAATGGCCCGTAACCTTGGGAAGGCCCCATGCTTCTGTGATGGATCTTCGAGAAGTGTTAGGTCTGGTAATGGGACGCGTCTGTACTAGGCTATTACGCAGGCTTTGAGCCCGTTTGAAGGAGAACAGAGGTTTTTCCCATCTCCGTTTGTTGCTGTTGATGATGCGCCAATGTTTCGTGACAACTTTTTTCATGGCATTGGACAGGGAACTGTAAGTGGTGACGCATGTAAGTGGTATAGATGTGACGTCTTTAACAGAGTCCTCCAGAAGAGCTTCTCTGGGTTGGTTTCTGGCCCGTTTGTAACTCCTAGTAAGGAGGGGGAGAGGGTACCCTCTGGCTGTCATTTTAGAAGTCAGATCACTAGATTGTGCCTTAAAGTCTCCCAGAGCGGTACAATTCCGTCGTAAGCGGAGGAATTGCCCGTAAGGCAGATTCTCCCGCAGTGCACGAGGGTGGAAGCTTGTAAATTCTAGAAGATTATTTCTAGAAGTAGGCTTGTAATGTGTCTTGGTATGTAAAGAACCATGTTTGTTAGTGATCAAGACATCTAGGAATACGACTTCATGAGAGTCATAAGTGTAGGTGAATCTCAGATTCGGATCCAAGGTGTTGATCCACTGGAAGAATGTTTCAAGGGCGTTGGTATCACCGTGCCATATGAGAAGCACGTCATCAATATAACGTCTCCATAGGCCTATGGAGAGAAGATGAGGATTGGTGTCAGGGAGAATGTACTTCTGTTCGAAATCGTACACGTATAGACCCGCTACCCTTTTGGTAAGGCTTACAGTACTGTTCGGCTTGTGTTTTCACTATTCAGCCGCTCGTGGCCGCTTTTTCTTCCTTGTCTCTTCCAGGGTGTGCCATATTTGCTCGCACCTCTACCCCGGGATCCCTGAGGCGACGAACAGTCTAGCCTCACAGTAAGAACCTCTCTATTCCCCTCGGCATTTCTACCTATCAGGAATGCTTCACGGGCCGCGTTCATTGTTCCAATGGACCTTGCTAAGTTTTTAGTCTCACACGTAGCATTAGGACTCCACGTTGATTCCGTGATACATCGCTAGTCACGCTATTCAGGTGAAGTCCTTTACTTCCCTGACACCAGTATCTGGCTAATTCTAGGTGCACTGTTAGCACATTGTTGATGCACCTGAGGTACAGATTACTGGCACTGTCCCCATCCACGCACTATGTTTGAGCCTATATTATGGCGCTTTATAATGTCATGACTACGCACATTTACGATTCTTTTGTGTTTTGTCTTGTGTTTGTATGTCTCTTTTTCATTATAGAGTAAACTCGTTTCTCTCCACCATTATAGTTTTTGGCGGATTTTCCCTGTGTTTTATATTATTTTTCACACAGCAGCCCACGGGAGGGTGAACCTTAGCGCGTTCACACCACCGGGGCACCCACACTTCCACTCTGGTCCTGAAGAAAGCCTGTAAATTACACATAAAGGCAGAAACATGTTGACCGCCACGGAGTGAACCCGGTCTGTTATTTTTTTGACCATCACTCCTTTTTATTATGTTTTAATTTTCCAATTAGCAAAACGAATAAAATACTTTTTTGACTCAATTGGGAATTTTAAATTCACTATCACCACACACAACCCCGCTCCGCAGTAACCTGGCGTTGCAGCACACTGGGATGGCATTCGGCCATGCCCGGTGGAGCCCGATGATGAAGCATGTCACCAACCAGGTTGGTGAGTGAGGGCTTTTCATACAAAATTTGTATTACCTCCGCAGGTCTGTTTTCCTCCCTGTAATTGATTGGGTAGGCTCTGACCTTGGAGACCGGTGCTTCCACGGATGGTGAGTGCATTCTTGAGATTACACTGACTTCGTTGGTTTACACTAAGTAAATAGAATAACATTTAATATTCCCTAACTAAAATAAACTATCCCATTCTGACCAAACCCACCCCCCTCCCTAACCCCAACCAATGTCCAAAAAGAAACGAAAGTTGAATGAAGAGTCCCAATGTCCAAAAGAATAAGAATCCCCAACGCCCAAAAACCCACCCACCAACAAAAGGAATTAAAAAAGGGGCAAACAACGAGGTCCTCTATTGTCGGCGGGCCTTAAGGTGTTTGTCCATCACGATCTTTACCCGCTCCTCCATGTTCTCCTCTAAGCGGGCCATCCGGCGGAGCAGCTGATGGCGAAATGCCCTACAGTTACATCCAGGGTGGGGGGCAGCAGTGCTGGAAATAGAGGCGCAGCGGCGGTCGGACTCCGGACCACGGCGCCGTGAAAGTGGAGGCCGGGCCTGACTGGGGCCCGGGGCATTGGAGGAGGCTGCAGCTGCAGCCGCCTCCTCCTCCTCTTCCTCCTGAGCCACCAGCCGGCGATAATGCTCGCAGATGGCCTCCAGTTTCCGGCGCCGGGCCCTAGCGGCCAACTCCTTCCTTGATGGTTTAGTGGAAGGAGTATCATCTATATCAAGAAAGAAAAAGAACATGTTGTAGCCAATACTCTTAGCAAATCAGAAACACTAAAATCATTCAACACATAGTGTCACAGTATCACTAGCAAGCACAGTTCATAACATTTGTGATTTGGTGGTGGTAAGTATCTCTAATCCTACTTCCTTGGACTCTAACATTTGTGAGAGTTTCCGACATTATTTATAAATATAATCGTACTATGTATGTACTCCGGTACACCAGTCGTGTTGTTCTTATCTGTAGTTTAGCCCAATTACATAACCTTGTTGTACCCGGCATGCCAGCTCCATCAGCTAAGTTTGCACCCAAGAGAAACAGATATGAGCCACATGATGCAGACTCACGTTAGTTTTATTTACTACTACTGTCTGCACGTGGGGAAGCTCATATTTTTGTATGACGCCTTACGGCCATTGGCACTGGTCATACTCTGTTACATGAGGGCAAATGGCATGCACAATTTCACTTACACCCTGCCATGGGTACTACAAAAAGGCTGATTATTTATCGGATCCAATGATCATTGCTTATATTAATATTATAGATGCTGCTAATATGATACACGACATCAGGTGGGTAGCGGTCGGTGGTGGGAGTGCTGCCGGCTGGTGACGTGGGAAGGTGCAGGGTGGGGATAGTAAACTATGGATTAAGGACAATCACAGGTAATTAAACAATACATTAAAAAAAATTGTTGCACACACTGCATCGCATTCGGCAGTGCAGTGCACACCTTGAAAATAATTTTATTTATTTTTATGTTGATTACCTGTATTTGGCCGTAATACACAGTTTACTCGCCAGTGCCACCCACCCGTCCCCTCCCCATGTCACCGCCCGCCAACACTCCCACCACCAACCGCTACTGCAGAGGGTACTTTGCTTTCATTGATTGTGTAACCAATAACCATAAACAACAGATAGGCCACCCTTTGCAGGCTGGCTGCCCCAATCGAAAATACATTAATAATAATAGGTAGGGAGTGATCCCCAGAGTGGGAGGAAGGGGTTTCCGCTTGATAATATATATGACGTGCTTGCAAACTACTGCAAGTGTACTGTATGCTCATAATAGTACCTTGATTCCCCTAGGCTTTGCTACTGTCGCGCAGTTTCTTTTACATTTTCTTCAAAGTAAGAATCTCCAGTGACACTTTCCACCTATACTGTCTCTTGGTGATAGTACATCCAGGCATACATCCATTAAAGTAAACGTTTGTCCTTCTTTTTTATATCTCTCATACTTAGTTGGTTTCACCAACAACCACCCATGCTTCCGCTCCTTCCTTGCTTGCCTTGGCTTTGAATTTGAACCAAACGACGCTGATTTTTGCTATCTAGCACTATCCATCCATACTGTTTCGCCCACCCAGGCAGGCATTCTTTCACCTTCCACCCATCCTTCAACAACCCATGCATCTGATCTTATTACTATCAGCCACCTATGCATGCTTCCAACAACATATCCTTCTCTGCCAGTCAGTCATATTATTTATCTCGCCCGTCCTTCCACCCTTAGTTCTTTCCCTCTTTGTTCAACACATCCATCAAGGTAATCTGATCTGAGTTTGTCTTCTTCTCCATAAAACATTCACAGCTGACTTTGGAGTCAAATAGAAGAGGCCATTGGTTACTCTACTCATGCTGGTAATGCTACGTAAAGGGTGTCTTCTTCAACCGTTGTATAATAATAAGTCACACAGTACAGTGAAATAGTGAACACACTTCCATCTAGCTGTAATGTCAAGAAGTAATGAATATAACTTACCGCCGCCGGCCACTGCTGCTGTCTCCTGCAGGTGCCGCCAGTTCGCCTGCCCCCTCCGGAATGGCCGCAGCTGGCCCCGACGGCACTGGTGGATGGTAGTGTGCCTAGAAAAAAGCATCACAAATTTTTTAGATGCCTGTAAACTTCCCCCTATTTTGACTTAAGTGTTCACTTGGAACATTGAAAAAAAAGTTAATGCAATGCAACATACATCAGCACTAGACAGTAAGTACAGTCAGTAGACAGACACTAGTAGGATATGGTTCCACTTCCTAGGGTCATCTAGTCCTACTCTACTCTTTTGAAAGTTAGCCTGAGCCATGTGTAACCCTTTTAGATTCATCATGTCGACTACTGCTCTTTTGGTGCATATTATTATACCTGCCAGCTTATTGACATGTGCAGTAGATGCCTTTGAGGCCACTTGACTGTTGCGTACAAGTGAAGAGGTCGAAAAAAAACAACTTATTGAGTTTGTTTAGTTTATATTGCTTAGCCATCACAGACATGTTGCACTTTTTGACATGACTGCAAAATGCTAGCATTCACCAGTATACTATCTAACGGCTAACTCGCAGCATTTTTCTCATATATCATAGGCGGAAGATTCCATTCTACAAACCAGAGATTTACAGAGCATATTGGATGCAAGATGATGTAACCAGTATTTCTACGTTCTACGGTGAGGGTCTTCCAGAATTCAAAAGATCTTGGCTCTTGTTCTTGTTGTCATGCACTTGTAAATGTTTACTGTTTTAATGTTAGGCTTTTTGCTGGCTTATTGACTATGGCTGTAGTAAATTAAATTTCATATTAACGATGTACAGAGTTTGATACTTGTTTCAAATAAACCTTTTGAACTTACACATAGACTCTGTGGTATTTGGTGTGGTGGAGTGGACTTACACAAGTGTGTGAGCAAAATGGTGTTTGTTATTATGTTCTGGGTTGTCTCTGTCCCAGTCATCATCAACATTGTGTATCTTCTTCGTGGGGGTGGTCGGGAGTGGGACCCTAATGTGAGACACTATACCTAGTCGGTCAGGGGATCCTGGGTTCTTCGGACTGAGGTGTGATCAGTAAGATCCAACCTCCCATCAGCAACATCCTATTTTGTTGTGCATAGTTCTGTATGTGGCTCTGCAGAATCCTAGACAATAGTAGTATCATGTACTATCTGATCAAAAATACTAGTCAAATATCTGGTTGGGCACTTTGTTTGTGGTAATTGTCAAAGCCTCAACATTGAGAAGACTTGAAGAGGACAACCCAAAGGACAGGACACAGTGGCTAGAGCTATTGGTCAATCAGAGTTTTATTATTGCAAATAAAACCTTCTATAAAGAGTGGGCAACTGTGCAAGCTTCGCTACACACAGAGTAATATTAGTAATATCAGTAGTAGTAGTAGTAGTACAGAGAGTCATAGCAGAGGGAGTTAGAAGCAACTTAGAGGCAGGGATAAACAGAATTTGGAAACAGATAGTCAAGGTCAAAGAAGTAAGCTTTTGTAAAAAAGAGATTTAGAAAGTGGAACCATAATTTAGAATTTGGGAAAAAAAGATGCAGTAACATAATATTTAGGGAAATATAAATGTCAATCTAACCACTGGAGGACTTACTGGGGCCAGCAGCAGGAGCCTCAGTAGAGGAGCAGTCCTGGGGTACCCCCGCCGACTCCAACCCCGTCTTCTTGCCACTGGGTGGTGCTGATGATCATGTAAAATATAATAAAGAAAGAGACAAACATTAAGGAGTGCTGTGAAAAAAAAAATAATAAATCATTTGGAAAAATAAGTCAAACAACATTTTAGGAAACAACAAGTGCAATAAAATTGACCTATCTAATCAGATGGATCGACTACTGGCTGCTTCCTAGTGCATTTACGGATCGTCTACTTATTTATGAACACTGCAGTGTTCCATGATCATTCTGATTACAAATACTAACAAAGCCTAGTAAGTACCACCTGACCTACACCACCTATTCCAGACGGGCCAATTGTTCACTAAGTCTGCATTTCCATTATTTTCAGCCATTAAATGCATAGATGAGATGGAGGACACATGCATAGTTGCATACATTAGTGCATACATACATACAACAAATTGTGGGTTGGTTGCATAATTGTGATCTAGTTCTGCTACTGACTGACCATGCTAAGCCTATCACTCACTAAACAAAGTACAAAAGGTTCGACGGAGGACTGGGGTAAGCAGCACTCAGTGACAGAGGAGGCGTCACGCAGACCGCATAAAACAATTAGTAACTACTACTAACAAACTAAACCTAGTATCCAATATCCATCCACCACTATTTCACAGCAGGACAATGGAAGGACTACAGTCACTCTAGCAAATCGCATTACCTAAATTCAGTTCTGTAAAATAAACTCTTACATAATCAGCATCAGCACAAGCTAGAGCAAACTAAGTTGCAAACAACTAAGAGTACCACCGTGCACCTGGGTCCTTAAATCAAAGAACATTTTGCTTTTTGGAGCATAATTTACCAGCAACGCTTGGCACGCAGCAGTAGTCTTGTTGTTCATCAAATTTAATATACACAATCAGTTAGTCACCAAGCCCGACGACCTCGACACCTAGCAGGTCCAACAGGTCCTGCTCCCGGTCCAGGATGTCGGACCACCGGTGGGCTAGCTGGTTGTGGGGACGCCGGATCCCAGAGCACCGGAACACGGCCCGGTGCACCTTCGCCCACCAACGGTGCCGCTCCTGGGTAGCGTACCCGGAGCCGGGCCTGCCGCCTCCTGCCAAGGTCAAGGGGAGGAGGCGCTGGATGAAGAAAACAAGAGCCGCCACCTCCTCCTCCCCAAACAGTTGCCGGACCTGCACCCCTGCAGGACACATTCTGCCGCAAGGCAGGCGGCCCTTCTCTGCGCCTGCAGGTCCCTTGCCCTTGGGACTTGGTGTGCCCTTGGCCATGGTTCTGGGGTGGGTGGGAGGCAGAAAAGAAAAGTCAGAAGGGGAAAAAAAGTTAGGGGGAAGAAGATAGAAAGAACTTTATAAAAGTAACAAAAACACAGTAAAAGTAGAAATAAAATGCAAAATATAAACTTAGGCAAACAGAGAGATAGATAATAACTAAAAAAAGTCAGAAACAATGCTTTAAAGACAAAGGATTGCTAAGATAAAGGGAGGATACAAAAGTAGGCCCAGAACCATGGCATAGAGTGAAAATTAAGATGGCCGCGCCCATTCGCGACCGCGTGGGTAAGTTTGCACGATATTTCTCGCGAACATGTACTATTCATCGCGAACAAGTAAAATGCGCTCCCGAACACGTCAATGCACATCGCGAACACGCTATCCGCGACCCGGAACAGGAAATAAGGCATCGCGAGCGGGCGGGAGAATAGAAAAACAAGATGGTCGCGCCCATTGGCGACCGCATGGGTAAGATCGCGAGATATAGCCCCCGAGCATGCAAACAGCTCCGCGAACATGCTTACCGCGCTCGCGAACAAGAAAAAGCCATCGCGAACAGGTTGCCACAAGCAACTACGAAAGCTCGCGAAGCTACGCGAAGGTCGCGTAGTGCAATGACATCTTCGCAAAGCTTTGTGAAGCGCGGCTACGCGAACTACGCCCAGGGTTAGTTTTAACTCTGGTGGCAATTCATCAGGATTGAATATGGCATATGTTTCAGAAACATCACTCTCTCTGTTAGCTATGGTCATTTTATACAGTACATCTTCATCTGGTGTCTCAAAAGCTATTCCATCTGGAGTACAGAATATAGTGCAATTCATCTTGCACAATAAATCCCTTCCTAGCAAATTCACAGGACTGGTGTCACACACCACAAAACGATGCATGTCTGAAAATTTCCCTATTTTTACCTTTACTGGTTCTGTAAGGTACATTCTAATTTGTGTGTTAGACACACCAACTACTTGGATGTTTCATCCGAAAGAGAAAGATTCTTTACATCAGCTGACCTGACAGTTTATCGTGTAGCTCCAGTGTCGACTAGAAAAGTAATGTTTTCATCATTAACTTTCCCATCTCCAAATGGTCCTGTCTGGTCTATTTCTAGAGTTGCGCCAAGCACGGACTCTTCTTCCTCCCTTCGGCACCGTCAGAAATTCTCCTCTGAATCACTCTCATCATTTCGCAACCAATTTTGTGAAACAGCGCTTGCGCGTTGCAGTTTGTTTACCTGTTCGTCATTGTAGAATCCTGAGTTGTGACTATACTTCTGGGTATTTCTGCTCTGTGGTAGAGGCGGTTTTGGCACCTGATTCTGTGGATTAACAACCTCCTGCTGTTGCTGCTGTTGACCACCCCCTCACTCTGCACCTGCGGATTCAATGATGGATTTTCATTATTAGTACTTGGAGGAAACTTACACTCGGACTTCCAATGCCCTATCCTACCGCAATTGTGGCATGGAAACTTCTTTTTAGCTTCTTCTATATTTCCTTTCCCCTTTCCTAGGCCACATCTTGGTTTATTTCCTGGGTTATTTGCTTGTTCGACTAACTGAGCTTCCTGTCTTTCTGCAACCTTTACTTGTGCCCACATTGCCTTTTCCTTCAGCTTTCGTTGCTTTGCTTCAATCTCATCACTAAAGTATTTAGCATGTCTTAGGATCTCATCAATTTTCTTGCTTTGCCAGTCAACTGAATGCTGCTTAATCATTTCACTAATTTCAGGACGTAAACCATATACTAATCTGTATACAAAATGACTCAGATCTTTTTCACCCAGATTCTCATCTCCACTAAACTGCTTGAAAGCTAGTATTAGTCTTTCATAGTAGGCATGGACTGATTCTTTTACTTCCTGATGTGTTCGATCTATTTTCACCCAGTATGTTTCTTTGGGAGGTACCTTGTTTTTCAAAAATACCATAACTTGTTCATATTTTTTCATTACCTCGGGGTCTGGTGCTCCTGTTTTGGGATCTCTCGGGTATTCTTTTGTTGGCCAATCTATAACTATTTTGCATTCTGTCCATAAGTCTGCTGGCACTATTATATCGAATAGGCTATTTAAATCGATCCACAGCACTTTTGACAGCTTAACAAATCTGTCTACTTGTCTATACCACTCGACAAGCTTTTCTCGCAGTCGAGGGAAGTCATTTGTAAATGACAAAATGTCCTGTCTTGTCCATGGGACATGTACATATCCCCCTCCTGGAATCTCTTTCATGGGAAATTCTGTCACTGCCTTCTCTTTTTCTCTCACAGGAAATGCTGGAAAAGTTCTGTCTAAGGCATCATCTCGTTTTCTATCCCACCTACTTTTCCATTTATCCACATTTCTCCATTTTCTCAACAAAGTGATTATGTCCTTAATCTGCCCTATTCGTCCTGTAGTATTCATGTTCTCAATGTCTTTTTCAGTGAAATCAACTCAGTAAGGCTTTTGTAAAGCATTTACCTTGTCCATGTCAATTCCCATTTCACTTGCTATCTCTTCTAGCCTGTCATGTAGGTTCTTTGCTCTCCAAGTGACACTCTTACATAGAAACAACAGCTCCTCATCCTTGTAGTTTTTCAGCTTTTCTTCTGGGGATCGTCCCTACTATTAATTCTTCTAGTACCATGCGTAATTTTGCCACATCAATAGTTTGAGATTCTCTTTCTTTTCCCTGCAAACCCTTTAACCATTCACTGAATTCATCTCTAGTTATTCCTGTGGATTTTTCTATACTTCCGTGTTCTGTCACTCTTTGTGGTTCTAGTATTGATCCTCCTGTCATTCTGTTTCTTTCCATGGAATTGGGACTTAAGAATGGATTATTTGACACATTCAGTTCATTTTCACTCATTGTATGTCTCCACGGGTTCTCTCTTGCTCTCATTAGGGGTTGTTCAGCCTGTCTATTGCTCACATACGGAACTGTTAGGCCATGTTCGCTTTCTTTCTGTTTCTCAAAAATGGGCATAACAGGACCTATTGTTACCGGAACTGTGACTGCTTCTAGATTTTTGGTCAATTCTGTTATTTTCTCTGTCAGTTCTAGTGTGGTTTTTGCTAACTCCATTGAATGTTCACTATCAGCCCTATTTTCCATTTCTTTCTCTCCTTCCCTAAGGGGATTACTTCCTTTTACCTCTGGGGTCATAACTTCTGTTTTGATGATTCGCGGGGTATCTCTCATGGGAGTACCTTGGTCTAATGCTTCTGGTTCCTGTCTGTACGGAGGTGGACTTTTATAAAACATGTCATCTAGAACATCATCTTCCGATCCCTTTGCTCCGTACCTTCTAGATTCTACGTTATGTCTTTTCTCTACACATTTTCTTCCTTCAGTATCCCCTACAGTTCTTACAGGAAATAGTCCTTCAGTCATGCTGGCGTCTTGCCACCTTCTCATTCGATCATTATGAGTTTCACGATCATACTGTCGTCCAAATATATATCTGTATCTACCACCACTTCTCTGTTTTTCTCGCTCATGCATCTCACCTTCCCACTCAGTCAGCGCTTCAAATTGTGTAGGTCTGGGTCGGGGCTCCAGACTCATCATCCTTTCACGCAAATTCCTTAAAATTGGCAAATTAAATGAACCATGTTCCGGGAAAGCTAAAACTCCGTCATCCCTAGTGTATCTCACCCAATTGTCTAACCAAATGTAAGTATGGTATCCATATTTCGCAACCATGAAGGATGCAGGTATTTTCGTCGGAGGAAGTAACTGTCCTTCTCTCGTCACAATCTCTTTGTCCTTTACAAACCATCCCTTTATTCTACTAAACAATGTTTTTTTTTTTCTCTACAGCATGGTAATACATTTTCCTGTCTTCCGTGAATCCCTAGTCTTCTCTACAACTGTACGATCTTTTGTCCAATTGCAGCACGACTCTCACTAACGCACCAATCCGGAGCTTCTACGTCACCTCACAATCCTCAAATCCCAGCGCGACTCACACTAACGCACCAATCCTGGAGCGTCTACGTCACCCTGTACTTCTTCCAATCCTTGCGTGGCACACACCAACGCACCAACCAGGGCGCTTCTGCTGTTCTGACCCACTGTCTAATCCCAGCGCGGTCTCTCTGACGTCAGCAGTCGCTGCAGCAGCTTCTGCTCCTGACTCCTGTCTCCTGTCTACCCCTCCTTTACAAAACTACTCAGTAGACTTGTTTCAATTTCTACAATTCTGTTAGTTACAACATATAAACATCTCCATTGTCCGCTTCGCTAACCAAAGAATAGCAATAGACCTTTCTCACGAGAATTCCGTCTTTCCCGAGAGCAGCGCTTACCTCTGCCCCACTACGGAATCGTTACTTCCGTTGATAAAGTAGCACATCCCTCTACTTCAACCTTCTATCAAGCATCAATTAACTGTTTATCCGGAATTAAGACACATGGTTGGAAACGCAATGCTCCTGAGAAATAAAACCAGAGTTTCGCAATTAACCGGACTGCCTTTTTCATTCACGCACTTTCACACCAGAAAATGTAGCTCATTCACACAGAATCCTGCCTTTCCCGAGAACAGCGAACAGTCTGTCCTACTACAGAATTATGACATACGTTAACAAAGCAGCGCTTACCTCTGCCCTGTCCTTCTAACAAGCTCAGAGAGTACCTATTACCTTTCTAGTGATAAGCGTTATCGGAATGTCAATAGGATCCCTGGTACCTAGGACCAGAAGTTCACAGGTAACCTTCGCTATCATACACACTTCTCTTACACAGAAAATATGTCTCTAATGGCAGCACACGGCGATGCTACTGAATCGAACCCAGACAATGCGACATGCAACTTCACGTTTCCCCTGTGTGCATACAGGGCCAACAATTCCACCTTTCCCGAGAGTCACCGACTTCCTACGTCCAAGAAACCGTACAAACGACATAGAACTCAATACGACTTCAACATATAATGTTAGTACACATATCAATACCAATCAATAATCAATAAACCATATACAAGCATATTCATTGAACCAAACAATAAAACCCCATTTCTAACTTCCAGAAAACTGGTACAGCGCGAGATCAACTAATCACCAAACCAAAACAATAAAAACCATCATCTTGCTACCAGAAAAACTGGTGCAGTTCGGGTTCTTCAACGTCCCTCTACTTCCACGGACAGAATGATTTCTCAGTCACACACACACACACACACATCATACGCTGGTGGGGCCCATAACACCAACAATCATTCTATCAATCTATCCGTATCTATTAAGGGACATTATTCCGAACCAAACTGCTTTTCAACAGGTCGATTGACTCATTTAGTTGATTTAAGTTTAGTGAAACCTTAACACTCTAAAATTATTCAATAACATATTTCAATGAAATAACAACCCGACACAGTAATTCCAACAATGGGTTTTTATCTAATTCAAATTCAGGTTAAATCCTGATAATTAAATATCACCGTTGTCATATTTACTTATTCTGGCTAATTGTCGTTTTCTAAGTCAGAAATTGGTCCTCAGTAAATCGGCTAAGTTCGGTTCTGTCATGCAGAGTCACCGTCCTCTCCGTCTCTGTGAAGAAGTAGCAACCTATACCTCTCTAGTTTACTATTATTTATACTAAATTTTACATTCCAAATGTAACAAATACAATTTTAAGACATTCAATTGGTTCATTGGATGGCATTTTGGTGCATCAGGAAACATCCGACAATTTTCCCAGACGGAATAAGATTCAAATGCGAGTATAGGAAAATAGAAATCCATATTCATTTACCAACATTTTGTGGAAGTTCCCATATGGGAAAAGTATCTTTTCTTTGGGGACATGTCAGGTTCAACAGTTCAAATAGTAACTTTTTTTCACATTCAGGGGCACTGGTGCCTCGCCCAGGGTGGCCTTCCTGAGCACAGTGATGACAGTTCATCGGCAGGTCACAGCTGCTGAAGTTTGCGCAGGCACACTTTGCATCTCCCCTCACTGATACCATTTTGTGGCAGGCCGAAATGGTCAACTTAAGAAAAGAAACACAAAAACTTAATTAATACAGGGAAATGATTAAAACAGTGTTATCCCCTTGCTAATACCCTTATGTGCGTGCATTTATCTAGTCATATGTGACATCTAAAGCCGTTAATGCTTGATTATTTAAGCGCAAATCACAATAACATCACACAAGCAACGTTTTTCATATTAATATGCGTACAGGCTTAGTTCACTTATTTTTTTAGCCATGTAAAATGCATTTCCTACGTATACTCTTCCTGTTAATAAGGTTGGTTAATTCCAAAACATCAAAACATTAGTTATTATAATTAATCACTAGTCGTTTTAATATAAACATGCGAAAATGGAGTGGGTATACAAAAATAAAACATTATACCTGCTCCAGCACCCCACCTCAGCAGGATGGAGCCCTGCCCCACCCCACACCACCCAGAAGCAGTTGGAAGCCATTACATCACCCTCCTCAAACTAACAGGTAGGTTGCCATCTTCCCTGGGAGAGTGTTTGGGGGTGGGAGGCCTGCACTACCACTCCCACCATGCCCCATAGCCCCCACCTCAGCAGGATGTAGCACTCCACACCACCCAAAAGCAGTTGGGAGCCATTGCAGTACACAAAACTAACTTACAGGTACGTAGCCATCTTCCCTGGGAGGGTGTTTGGGGGTGGGTGGCCTGTATTACCACTCCCACCATGCCCCCTTCTCCCCACCTCAGCAGGATGGAGCCCTCCCCCCACCCCACCCAGAAGCAGTTGGAAGCCATTGCAGTACACAAAACAAACTTACAGGTAGGTAGACATATGATTCTGTCCTGTGACTCAACTGAGCAGGATGTAAGCCGCCACCATGCACACACACACATGTGTGACCTAACAAACCCAAATCTGGGCACATTACATGTAAGTAGCCAGCACGTGCACCCACCCATTCGTCACAAATTAAAAGGTGCCCTATGACAACACCAGCCCTCTCATTGCACAAAGAGGCACACCTACCCCATTGCCAAGGACAGTGTGCACACAGGTAAGCTAAGGAAACTATCACAGCTACCAAAGTGTGACACACCAATGCACAAGTAGAAGAAAGTCAGGGCACAATCATGCACAGCACCTATTTACATGTGCATCGCCATGAGGCAAGTGCAACAAGGACCATTCAAAAAATACGAAAGCATGTGTGGTGGTACAAATCAAGATATACACATGACAGGACAAAGGTAAGCAGGAGATGACAATGGCCAGTCCATGGCCAGATGTGACGCCTGCCAGGTCAGACAAATCAACAATGATTCCTCAATTAAAAACATGTTGTGCTAGGCCCTAGATGTCAACAAGTCCCTGCAATCATTAATTGTGCACAGGTCGCATGGTATGCCTTGACACCTTACACAATAGACAAGTAATGCATGTACCACTGCATCATGTCAGGAAGCACAGTAGTGCGCATAGGGAACAATGTGATGATCTGTCAATTGCGCAGTGTACAAAAAGTAAATGACACACAGCTAACGCCAAGCTTTCCGGGTGTACTACAATGATCATTTCCCATCTGATCCACAGGTGACCAAGAACTCACTGCAGAGGACAACACCAGCAACCGGTAGAGCCAATCTCCCCCCCGGTACATGGACTCTTGGATGTTGACTCCCAGGATTCCATGGACGATGAGCTCGAAGCCGGCCCATCTGGTGTGCCAGGGAGCTACAGGTCCCAGGACCCCATCGTCCCCCCACCACATCTGCAGCAACAACAACTTCACAGAAGACCCCTGCTGTCATGGCCTGTGCGGCCACCGCCAATACCACCACCACCAGCACCACCACCAGTGCTGCCTGCAACACCCTCCCTGTCCCAGAGGATCACCAGCACACACCAACGACGGAGGAGGGGAGGGAGAGGATGCGGGTGCCCACAGTGGTGACAACAGGTCCGTGGCAGCAGGGCAGGTGGGAGGGGCAGGGTCACCCACGGACACCAGGAGGCTGGGAACCAATCCCTGGAACACATCACCAGAATCCTGGGCGCATACAAACAGGCCCAGGGATGAACGGGCCGGTCGGATGAACTGTTACACGAGCTCATCCTGCTGATGAGGTCCATCGACACCCGCATGGGACAAATCGTGGAACTCTTGGGCCAGCAAGTGGCGGTACTGAGGGACAGGCATGTGCCACAAACAATGCCTCCACCTCCTCTGGTGGGCCACAGGATGACAGTTCACCATCCTCCCCTGAGGGCACAGAGAGGGGTGAGTCCTCAGACCCCACTGGCCCTGCAGCAGGGCCCCCCCCTGCCAAATGACAGAGGGCCTGTCCTAAGAAGACCCTGGGAGTATCTGGAGGCAAAGTACCTACCAGATGCCAGTCACGGAGCCAGCCATGATGGCAACCACTACTGCATTGACTTTTTGGACTGTCCTTCCCCACACTACCTTGTGAATGGCATCTGTCTGTTGGACTGGGTCACCACATCAATGTGGTGACTACTCGATTAAATCATCTACCACAACTGTCAACTTACTGCTCCACCCACAATGGAAATGTACACCCCCCCTCGCATCTCACCATTACAAATAAAATATCCTTACACACATGTTGTTGTGTCTGCTCCATCTTTATTGGAGGATGTACAGCCTTCAACATTATCACAATGTACCAGGAGCATGGGCTGCGTGTAGGCAAGGAGAAGTTGAAGACACCGAGGGATACACAACAGAACTACTTTCACTGGTCTGGGTGTGGCATCACAGACATCACACAACCCCTACCATCAGGATAACCCAACATGCACACGTCACAATGGGCAACAAGTGTCAACAGACACGTCCTGTAGATGTTCCTAAATGACATTTCCCAGAAACATTGCCAAACCCCGCTGAGTCTACAACTGGCTGCTGTTACAATTCTCACATGCCCCTTCACGACAACAGCAATATCAGCAGACAATGGGTATGCTGCACATTGTCACCCACCTTCAAGTGAGGTAGCGTGTGATGAGCTGTTGACGCAGGTCGACACCTTCCTCCTCTCCACTGTCCTCATGGACACGGGTTGGTTTGCAGGCTGGGGCCTTGGGTACTCACCATCATCCAGGAGTAGGGGAATCTCCTTGCGAATGACTAGGTTGTGGAGCATGCAGCATGCCACTACAATCTGACACACCTTCCCGGGTGAGTATGCCAGTGCACCTCCGGTCTTGTCCAGGCAGCGGAAATGTGACTTGAGCAGACCAAAAGTACGCTCCACCACACGACGTGTCCTCCCATGTGCCTCATTGTAGCGGACGTCAGCTGGGGACCTGGGATTCCTCAGTGGGCTCAGCAACCAGGGACAGTTGGGATATGCAGAGTCACCAAGGTATGACAAACACAAATAGACATTGCAATGTCACTGAGGCTGAGGACAGCAGCTCACACATCCAGTACACAATACGACTAGGCATACTCACCCACAATACATGCACGCTCGGGAAGCAGATTAGTCATCAGCTGGGGCACAATGCTGTTCCCCAGGCTGTCGGAGTCTTGGGCCGAGCCTGAGAATTTGGCACACACGTGGGAGATGATCATATCTGACAGGCACACCACCTGCATATTTATGGAGTGGTAATGCTTGTGATTCCTGAAAATGTGCTTACTTGCCTGTAGTGGCACAAGCCCGACATGGGTGCAATCAGTGGCACCAACAACAGTGGGAATGTGTCCAAGGGGATAGACATTTCCTTTCACAGCTGTCAATTCAGCACCCCTGAGGAAATGGATGTATCTGTCCATATATCATCATGGTGGAAAGTACATCACGCAGCACCATGCTGAACATTGGTTGTGACATCCCACCTGCGCTGGCCACTGTCTCTTGGAACAATCCAGTGGCAAAAAAATGCAGGGCCGCCATCACCTTATAAGTAGGGGTGAAAGCTGTTGGATATGTTTGGTGAGGCTGCAAGGTGGGGCTCCAACAGATCACAAAGGGTTTTCAGGGTGGCTCTATCCAGATGGCATTTCCATATGATCGCAACATCCTCCATGTCCTCCAGCACCGTCAAGTGACTAATCAAATTTGGCCTCCTCCTATTTGAGATGATAGTGGACACATGTCAATGCAATACATCATGAGATGTGCACAGCATATCACGTTCTGGATGACACAACAACAACAATGACTGATATCAATATTGACTAACAGACCAGCTTACATGTAGGGACACCTTCAGCTACATAAAGGGCACACCTGTCAACTTACACAAGACAACTACCTCAAACACTACCTTGGTCAATGTGAATGCACATAGGGAGATGGCCACATTTCACATGGGCACGCCTGGGAGTATAGCATCCAGCATATGCTCAACAAATCAAACCCACTGTCTCATATCTAGCTGCTGTATCTGTCACACCTTAATGCGTCATTACAACCTGGTGCACATCTACCACACAATGACCACCGTCGGTGCAGGAATGACGAATGTGTGCATGAGCAGACATGAGAGGCAATGCAAAATGGATCATCATTCATTAAGACGAGCATTACTGTGATTGTCACTGCACCTCAACACATTGACATGTGTACACATTGTAGAGTCCAGAACAACACTGTCCTGCCCACCCAACCATTGTATCTTGCTGCTATACTGATAGATGTCAGTACATAACACTGTGTCACTGATCATTTCCCCCTCTTGTCTCCCATGCCTGCAGCTCAAGGTACACCAGCGTAAGGCCTGTGGAGGGCCATTGCAGTGAAGGTTCGAGCTCTGGGGGTCTCAAACCGACAGCGCACCCACTGCCACAAGAGGTGGGACAACATCAGCTGGCTGGCTAAGAACATGGCGGAGATGACCTTGGGGCTGCTTCCTCGCACTGGGCATTTGGCCCGGCGCAGATTGACACCACTAATGGGCCGCATCTTGGCGGTGACACAGCCTGAGCTGGATGCACATTTGAAGGAGCATCAGCAGCAAGCCAGGGGTGAGCATTTGGGGAGGGTGACTTTGGCTGGGAGTGGCTGCATGTGTACAGAGCCTGTGCCAGCGCTGGCCTATGTGATGTTGGTAGTGTGAAGCTGTGACACGTAAGAGGCTGCTGAGCTGGGTGCTGGTGTCATGCATTTGCCCTACCTGTACTGACAAAGGTGATTTGGATGCTGTGCATTCTCATTACATTCTGAGTTGTGCTCTTCAGGTTTCTTCTGCATTGGGGTAGTCTTGGGAATCCAATGGGAGGGAACGGCAGTGTGCCCAATCTGACTGTGCCTTCATCAATGGGTCCATTGCATGTACCCAGATTGGGGAGGCCTACACATCTGACAGCAATGTGCACCATTCTATTGTCCCCACAGTACAACATGGTGGGTGGCATGGGCTAATGTCCAATGTGGACTGTCATGTTGCAGTCTGGGTCTGTGTTGTCCCCTCCTGTTCCATCCAAATCGGTCATTGGCAACAAGTAGTGTGCCCCCATCATATCCCTAGGTATGCTCAGAGCTAGTTGTGTGTCTGGGTGAACAGAGCCACAAGCAGGGTGTTGTGCTGTGTGGTCATCACATGGCCCACTCATGCCTGAGTTTCCAGTTTCTACGCACTGCTTGAGTCTATATAGTGAGTTGGCATGATGTGATTACACAGGGTGGTGTGCAACATGTAGATGTGGTCATCTTTTGTAATGCATTGCTTACATATATTTGTTTTTGTTGCTGTCACTGACCTGACCCGACATCTATCTCGCTCATGCAGCATCGCCTGTGGTCACGGAGGGACAGGTGACAGACACCAGTGGGGGTGAAACTAGCACAACAGCTGCATAGGAGCCCAGTGACACAGATGTCACCAGCGCCTCAGAGGGGGACAGGAGTCTGCTGGAGGAATCCCAGCCTGAGACGCAAAGCACCACATCATCTGATGCCTGCGGGGATGCATCCATGTTGGAGGGCACAGGCAACGGGGACTCTGCATCGTCTTCCAGCACACAGCAGCCAGTGCCCTCCCTCCCAGCCACTTCCTCTGGTGCGGCCCGTGTCCACCTCAGTAAGAGGGGAAGAGTGTCCTTCACCCCTGGCAACGCTGCCCCTGCCCCTGTCCCCCTGCTGCCCTCAGTGCTGAGTCTGTGGACCTTTTGCACCAGCTGTGTGTAGGCCAGACAGCTCTCTTCAATGCCTTTACTGACCACGACAAAAAATTGGCGCAGGTGGTTGCTTTCATGGGGGGCATACATTCAGACGTGGGTAGGCTGCACCGGTCAGCCCAGGCTTTGTCATCAACCATGATGTCTGCCCTTCAACAGGCACATACTCACATTCCGGCTCCGGTCCCTTTGTCCACCCTCCTGGCAGTGGCCACGTCTGATGATAGTGACCAGGGTCCACATACATCAAAGTCACAATACAGCACACGTAGCACACAGCAGCAGCAACCTAAGAGGTGCTGGCCGCAGACACCATCCCCACAGAAGACAAAAGCCACCACAGAGCACAGGGAGAAAACCCTGTCAGGCGATACCAGTGGACAAAAAGCAAAGCAGCAGGCATCAGGCACACATGCCTCAGAGGCATCCCCATCCAAGGACTCTCTTGCCCCTAAAGCATTGCGCAAAGAGAAGCAAACAGTGTCTGAGTCCACCAAGGAGGTGGTGCATGCCAAGGGTACACCTAGGAAGGGTTCAAGGGCAGATTCACCCACCACCTCGACTCCCATTTCAAGCCCAGTGAGGCAGGGGCTGGAGTGCACTGTAGGGGTAACACCTAGTAAACAGGTGAAGGGGGGGCAGAGGCAAAGCCAGGCAAAGCGTTCCTCTGGATCCAGCACATCATCTGAGGAGTAGCCAGCACCTGCACCTGATGCAGCTTTCGTGGTGAGTGTGCCTGTTGTGCCCACACCACTTCCCATTGATCCAAAGTCAGGCAAGCCATTTAGAATCCCCAAGAAGTGGAAAGGCACCCCTTCACAATCTCCTAGCCACACCGTGTCTCCCATCTGCATGACTCCACCTCCACGTGCCACTACATCACCTGGTCCAAGGAGTCCTCCGGCTTGCCAAGCCACTGATAGCTCTACCTCAGCTGTTCCGCTCTCTCCCGTTCAGGTGCCCCGACAGTCCCCAAGACACAGCCAGCTCCCAGTCGGCCTGACAGCCCAGTCTGAGTGTTAGTGTGAGAAGGTGGCCTGATATATGCTGTCCACTAGTTCTAGTGGGCACCTTGTATCATTCCAAACAACCCCTTATGGTGAATGCTTAAAGACAACCTTATGTGAAAGATATCCTAGTAGTAGCTATGGAGAGCAGCCTTCAGGCTGAGTCTTGAAGGAATGTAAAGCAGCTTGTTTTACCAGTCTATAATCTCTTGAATGATCAAATGAAAAGACAACCACACCAGGTATATATTCAAAATATATGTATTCAGGATAAAACCCACCCCTCTAGTCTCTTTATGAGACTGGAGTTCGAAGTACTTAGTTTACAAGTGAGCAAGCATCAGTAAAAGCACAAATACACGTTTGGGCCCTAGGGGCGTACCAAACCATATACCAAAAAAGTGGTAAAGGACCACAACTGGAATAGGCACTAGGCCTAAATCCTCTAGAAGCGCTAGGACCCCAAGGAACCACCCAAGGTAGTGACACAGGGGACCCATGGGAACTGTATGCAGTGTGTAAACACAACCGCGGGTTTCTATTATCTTCTACGGGCAATGTCGCGGTTGGAATTTTAAAGATTAGGGACACTTCTAATCGAGTCTGGACCAAACCCTTTTGAACATAAGAAGTTCTAGGGCTAGCACCCACGAGAGAACCGGAGTACTCGAGTTACCTCACCCAGGGAACCCGGGTGCATAGGTGTCTTTTGGTGTCAGGTCGCGTCGTCGATTCCAATGGAAGCCTGCAAGGAACTGCTGCTGCCGTGAAGAGGAGACATGTCTGAAGAGATCCAAGCCTGGATCTGGGATGTAAGGAACCTGAAAGCAGAGGGGACAGAGTCTGGGTCACTTGCCAGTGACCTAGGGCAGGATGGAACAAAGCCCACAGATGTCGGGTGCTTCAGGTGAGTTGATGAGTGTCTTGACTCTTCAGCCACGAGGTTCAGGAGGTGTTGACGAAGTCCATGAGCCGGATTCGAGCTGTCCAATGAAGTTTGTCAAGTGCTGCGGTGTCGGCGACCAGAATGGACCCAACAAGCCTTGGCAACGGCAAGTCACTGGAATTCAGAGAAAGGACTGCGGTGCAGACCAGCAAGGTCTGAGGAATTCACCCAGCAAGGGTAAGTCGGGGCACATCTGGAGCAACCAGGTAAGCCCAATCAGAAAAGCAGTCGCCTTCGTGGGGACCTGCTAGCCAATGGGCTAGTGATCCCAAAGGAGCCTTGAGCGGTCGCATTGGAAGCTGGCCCACGGTTCACTCGTGGAGTGGAGGCCAACAATCTTCCGTGCAGGAGGTGCTCAAGGCTGGAGCTACTAGGAGCCCAAAGCACAACTTCAAGGAGGACCAGGAAGATAGTGTTGCTGCAAAAGTTTATGGTGTCCAGGGGTCATGGTTCCACGTCACCCTCGATAGCCACGGGCCTCAGCTTTGCTGTGGACTCAGGGTAGCCTCGGAGAAGTCTGGAAATCCACCTCTGGGGATGCAGAGACTTTGGCGTCTGGCGGGAGCTTCAGAATTGCAGACCGGTCAGTTGCTTCTTTGGTGCCTGCCAAGCAGGGGAGACACTCCTTGACCCCAAGGGAGATCTCTTCAGTCTTCTAGTCAGGATAGAACGTCGAAAGTCCAGGATGTACATTGCAGAGTTTCATCCAGGGTAATCTAAAGTCCTAGGGACTGGATTCCTATACTTATAGTAAGTTTAGGGGATGGACTAACTCTAAGGCCCCACCTATTGGTGGGTCAGGAAAGAGGGGTGGTTACACCCATTTCCTATATCCAGTTTCACACCAGAGCAGGGGCAGGTAGCCCCTGCAACCGGTTTGAACTGGAGTTTGCACAGGGACACCAAGTGTGCCCCCAGTGCAGGACTTCAAAGCACCAGAGAGTGCTCCCGCCCAGCCCCAATACACATCAGCCTGTCTGGGGAGGTGGGGACACCTCCCCTCGACAGGAAACCTATTGACAAGGCCTCCACTGCTGGGGTTTCGGTCAGCAGCAGGAGGCCAGGTCCGTGTCTGTGGCAGAGGCATCCATTTTGTGATGCCACGGCTTAGGAAAGTCCTACCGGGTTTAGCCAGTATGAACATGTCTCTCCCTCTAGAAGGGTGGAATGCTACCCCTGCCACCAGAACTGGTGGGGGGTAGTATTCCAAAGCGTTTGACACCAAACACGACATGTTTTGATGCAGCCATCCCAAAGTTAGCATTTACCGCGTGGTTATAATGCACTTAAGAGTATATTGTATGGCTGTATCACAGAACGGCCATAAGGAAGTATTTCCTAAAGCTGCAGAGGGGCTCAGCTCATGCTTGGGCACCCTATCACATAAAACCAAGCACTCTGCCTTCAGGATTGTCAAGGCCTGCGATAGGAGTGGCTTATAGGTTTATATGTGTCTGTATATATGTGTGGATATAGGTAGCTTATGCCACTGTAAGGGGTGCAAGCACACCTTTACCCAGGCTGCAGTAGCAGACCTGTGGTGTCATTTTGGAGTGCTTCCCAGGGGTGGCATAATATATGCTGCAGCCCCTGGTAGGCCTCTGAGCTACCTATGCCCTAGGTACATAGTATACCATATACTAGGGGCTTATAAGGCACTCCAGAATCCAATGAGATATGTACCTAATGTACATGGAAACCATTTTAGAGAGGAAACAGCTAGGCTGTGGTCCTGATTAGCAGGGCCACAGCCAGACTAAGGTTGAAAAACAGTGAAACACCAGCAAAAAGTGGGGGTACCCATGTGAAGCAGATCCTACTCTCCTACAGTTAGTCACCCTCACACACCTTTCTCTCACACAGGTGGGCCTGTACTGCACATTGTTACCCCCTGACTGTGTTGCTGACCATGGAAAGGTACAGTCGCACATATTCCTTGTGCAGCTTCTCATGGACTCAGTCTGAACCTTGGACTGGCCACTGGCCTTGTGTTTTGCCCCCTGCCTGTGCAGCTTCTCATGGACATGCTCTGCACTTTGTCCTACCCACTGGCCTTGTTGTTCACTGCTGTGTGCCCCCTGCCTGTGCAGCTTCTCATGGACTCAGTCTGCACCTTGGACTGGCCACTGGCCTTGTGTTTTGCCCCCTGCCTGTGCAGCTTCTCAGGGACATGCTCTGCACTTTGTTCTGCCCACTGGCCTTGTCGTTCACTGCTGTGTGCCCCCTGCCTGTGCTGCTTCTCATGGACATGCTCTGCAATTTGTCCTGCCCACTGGCCTTGTGTTTTGCCCCCTGCCTGTGCAGCTTCTCATGGACATGCTCTGCAATTTGTCCTGCCCACTGGCCTTGTGTTTTGCCCCCTGCCTGTGCAGCTTCTCATGGACTAAATCTGCACCTTGGACTGGCCACTGGCCTTGTGTTTTGCCCCCTGCCTGTGCAGCTTCTCATGGATATCAAAAAGAAGGGGGAAAGAGAGGTTTTTTACGGTTAGGTTCACCCTCCCATTGTATGTATAATTAAATAAATAATCTGAGTCGTCAGATTATGAGAACCTAACCAAAGGGTGTGAGGAAAGCACTTGTTTCCTGAAAAACCCAGGCAAAAGAAAGAAAGGGCAATTCCTTTCTTTAGTCCCCTCACTCACCAGGGTTTCCCCACGGTGACATGCTTCATCATTGGGGTCCTCTCAGTCCTCTACGGGCTGAGGCGTGCTGCGACTTGCGGATTTACGTAGGAGCACTGAACAAGACTATGTGTGGTGCAAGTGTTGTGGTGTGGAGTGGTTTAAAGTGAGTTAAAATAATTAACTAGTGGGCCAATCTAATTTTATTGTTGCTCCTAGCTAATTAATTAAAAGAGTGGGTAATGTGCTAGAGATAACTACTATAATGGGTAAGTGTACCTAGCATCCGTTGTCGACTAGTTTCAAGCTTCCCAAGCTCTTCATCAGGACTACACTGGGACCAGCCCAGTGTGAATACCACTCCTAGAAGACCTAAATTGGTGCATGAAATAAGTGAAAAAAACGAAAAACGCTGTGCAAATTTAGCATGCGTTACTCAAAATACATACGTAATGTACGTCTCATGGAATTCTGTAGGATGGAAAACAGACATTAAGGGAGAAAAGGCAGATTATGCATTATTGTCTTAGGATAAAAAAGTGAAAAACACTATGCACCAGTGTCGCAATGCTCATTATTCACAAATTATAATTGTGCCACTGTATAGTACTCCCGACAGTACATCTTTCATGCTGGCGTCTAGCTATATTGTGAATAAAGGTGATCGTGAATGCACGAAGTGCACATTTAATAACACACACAGAGTCAAGAAAAACATGCGTCTGACAACATAAATTACACACAAGACAGACAAAATTACGAAAATACATACATTTTAAAAGGCAAAACTGTGCCTCATGGTCGACTGAGGGGGGGTTGGACACTCGTACACCTAGGATAAAGGTATAAGCCATAAAGAAACAAAGTACTTCGAGCGCTGTCCTGTTAGGAATTCCAGCGCAGAATGAAGAGAGTAAGAATGAAGAACCATTTAGATTACGAAGGGGCAAAGGCAACCCCCTGCTGCGTGGTTACTCACTTGTACTCGTCAGGCCACCCGCCAGAAACACCTACTAGTGCACTGCCTCGCCGACCGCATACTGACTGGATGCGAGCCGGGTGCCTAGATATCTACCTGGTGGGGGGTGTGTGTGAAGAGGAAGAAAGGACTCGCCGGTTGCGGTCGTGTTCCATAGCCGCCATCTTGGAACTGGCAAAAATATCGTAAACATAAGGATTAAGAATAATTCAAAAAAGAAGTTAATTGTTAACAGGAACGCAAGGGATTAGCCATCCGCTGTGTGTTTCTAAGAAAACGGATGAGGAAACCTTCGCTGGTTGTGGTTCCCCTCGAACGCCGCCATCTTAGAGCAGGCACCAGTTGTCAAAGTTACTAAGACATAAAAAATTAATTTTAGGCATTGTCATAAGGGTTAAGTTCATCTGCTCCGTTCAGTGCATAAAAAACGGAGAAGGCTAAAGAGCCTTAGGGTGTCAGATCTCGTAACTTAAATTGGTTCGGCCATCTTAGGTAGGGGAGAACGAGTAAAACAAGGGTTACCAAACCGTGCCACACTAATTCTTTGGAAGTCAATGAGTTCAAAGCCCATAGAATGGGAAAGGAGTTGTCCCATTAGTTCCTCCATGATAGGTTTTGAACAAACCTCCATGCTAGGTTCTACACAAACCCATTAACACCTCTCATGGGTGAAATGAAAAAATAGTTACCTCAGTTGTAATCGTGATTGTAAGGACCACTTGTAAGATACCTCAGATTCTGGAGGATAGTTATATATCTCGTGTTATTAGACCCAATAAAACGCAATGGCGAGCTCGAATTGCCAAATATAATTTTTTAGGCTGATATATTTAGGGTGCTAAAATCAAAGTGGTTGGATAGCAAGAGGTTGCTGACAGATAACTCAGTTTGTAGTGAAATGGCCCCATGGTATATCATCATTAAGGCCGTGGTCGTCTGAACGCAGTTTAAACACCCAACGTTGTTCTTTTTCGTGTAGATTCTTCTCACTGTTGGGATAGTTACTGACATGTTCAAGAATGACCCAGCTGAAGTCATTTGGTGTATGTTGTTTTTCCAAGAAATGCGTCGTCATTTTGGTGTTATTATGTTTGCATCTGAAGTTACTGCGGTGTTCGACCATTCTCGTGCTCACTTTCCTTGTGGTCATTCCCACGTAGTGAAGATTACATACGCATGTAATGAGGTAAACTACCCCGGTAGTGTTGCAATTCGTAAAGGATCGCAGATTCCACGTCATGCCATTGTTGCAGGTGACAGTCTTAGTTGCTGTGGTTAGGTGACATACACTGCAGTTGGCACAGGGGTAATGTCCCTCTGGGAGTGGGTGTAGTAGGCGTACTGGACCAACCGTCCTTGTTGAATTAGGTCTGGTGTGTACCAAGTAGTTCTTGATGTTTTTTGCTTTTTTATGGCTAAACATTGGTAGTTGCAGATTAAGACCCCCACTGTTGAGGATTCGCCAATGTCTTTTAATGATCTTGGTCACCTGATCTGATGCGGTGTTGAAAGTTGTGATGCAGATTTGTCGTTTCACATTCTTATCCGATGTTTTTTCAGGTTTAGGTTCCAGAAGCGCATCACGGTTGTTGTTGGATGCTCGTTTTTGTGCTTTGGAAACAAGATTTGGTGGGTAATGTCGTTGCATCAATTTTTTGGATAGATCTTGAGCTTGCCTTTTGTAGTCCTCTCTCGTGGTGCAGTTGCGTCTTAGACGTAAGAATTGCCCGAAGGGTAAATTATCTTTGAGACTTCTCGGGTGGAAACTCTCATATACCAAAAGGCAGTTTCTTGCCGTGGGTTTAAAATGTGTGGTCGTAATCAGGCGGCCATCGCGCGCCGATATGTTGAGGTCAAGAAAGACCAAATCTGATCTGCTCATGGTGAAGGTGAACTTTAGAAATGGATCTTGTTGGTTAAGCCAGAAAAAAAAGGATTCAAAATCCGTCTCGTTACCCTCCCAGATGAGGAACACATCGTCGATGTATCTCTTCCATAACTTGATATTGTTGATGTGTGGGTTGTTGTTATGGAGGATCTTGTGTCGTTCCAAATGGTGTACGTAGAGCCCAGCCAGGCTCGGCGCAAAGGTGCTTCCCATGCTCGTACCGTGGGTCTGTTTGAACAAAGAATCATTAAATTGAAAGAAATTTTCTGTGAGAGCTAGTCGACAGCATTCCAACACCACATGCCTGGGTGTGTGGTAAGCCCAATCATTTTCGAAGAGTACTTCCTCAAGGATGTCCAGTGTATCCTTGTGTGGTAAACTGGTGTACAAGCTTTCCACATCGAGGCTGATTAAGATGCTGGTTGTAGGATTGAAGTCTAGATTTTGAATTAGACACAGAACAGCTTTAGTGTCTTGTAGATACGTGTCGGTCGCTTGGACTAGTGGTCTCAGAAAAGCGTCGGCGAATTTTGACAGGGGTTCCAGAATAGAACCAATTCCTGAAACTATAGGCCTGCCAGGTGGTTTCACCATAGACTTGTGTATCTTAGGGATAGTGTAAAAGTAGGGGATGACTGGTTGCTTGTTTTCAAGAAATTCCGCCTCTTTTCTACTAATCCAGTCATTGATAAGGGATTCTTCAACCAAGTTCGCAATCTCAATCCTCAGCCGCTCAGTTGGGTTGGTTGGTATGGCTAGGTAGTTTCTTCTGTCGTCCAGCAGTCTGAGACATTAATAATCTCCTTAATTACTGCTTTTTCGAATGCTAGTAATTCAATAGGAAGGGTATTGGGAGGAGGTGTGAAATTTGATTTTTTGTGCAGTCCTGTGTCCGTCTTAGATGTAAGGTCTGGTTCTTTGTCTTTGAAAAATACTTCCAACTTGATTCTGCGTATAAATTCTTTCAATTCGCAGATCAGTTCTGAGACCACTAGTCCAAGCGACCGACACGTATCTACAAGACACTAAAGCTGTTCTGTGTCTAATTCAAAATCTAGACTTCAATCCTACAACCAGCATCTTAATCAGCCTCGATGTGGAAAGCTTGTACACCAGTTTACCACACAAGGATACACTGGACATCCTTGAGGAAGTACTCTTCGAAAATGATTGGGCTTACCACACACCCAGGCATGTGGTGTTGGAATGCTGTCGACTAGCTCTCACAGAAAATTTCTTTCAATTGAATGATTCTTTGTTCAAACAGACCCACGGTACGAGCATGGGAAGCACCTTTGCGCCGAGCCTGGCTGGGCTCTACGTACACCATTTGGAACGACACAAGACCCTCCATAACAACAACCCACACATCAACAATATCAAGTTATGGAAGAGATACATCGACGATGTGTTCCTCATCTGGGAGGGTAACGAGACGGATTTTGAATCCTTTTTTTTCTGGCTTAACCAACAAGATCCATTTCTAAAGTTCACCTTCACCATGAGCAGATCAGATTTGGTCTTTCTTGACCTCAACATATCGGCGCGCGATGGCCGCCTGATTACGACCACACATTTTAAACCCACGGCAAGAAACTGCCTTTTGGTATATGAGAGTTTCCACCCGAGAAGTCTCAAAGATAATTTACCCTTCGGGCAATTCTTACGTCTAAGACGCAACTGCACCACGAGAGAGGACTACAAAAGGCAAGCTCAAGATCTATCCAAAAAATTGATGCAACGACATTACCCACCACATCTTGTTTCCAAAGCACAAAAACGAGCATCCAACAACAACCGTGATGCGCTTCTGGAACCTAAACCTGAAAAAACATCGGATAAGAATGTGAAACGACAAATCTGCATCACAACTTTCAACACCGCATCAGATCAGGTGACCAAGATCATTAAAAGACATTGGCGAATCCTCAACAGTGGGGGTCTTAATCTGCAACTACCAATGTTTAGCCATAAAAAAGCAAAAAACATCAAGAACTACTTGGTACACACCAGACCTAATTCAACAAGGACGGTTGGTCCAGTACGCCTACTACACCCACTCCCAGAGGGACATTACCCCTGTGCCAACTGCAGTGTATGTCACCTAACCACAGCAACTAAGACTGTCACCTGCAACAATGGCATGACGTGGAATCTGCGATCCTTTACGAATTGCAACACTACCGGGGTAGTTTACCTCATTACATGCGTATGTAATCTTCACTACGTGGGAATGACCACAAGGAAAGTGAGCACGAGAATGGTCGAACACCGCAGTAACTTCAGATGCAAACATAATAACACCAAAATGACGACGCATTTCTTGGAAAAACAACATACACCAAATGACTTCAGCTGGGTCATTCTTGAACATGTCAGTAACTATCCCAACAGTGAGAAGAATCTACACGAAAAAGAACAACGTTGGGTGTTTAAACTGCGTTCAGACGACCACGGCCTTAATGATGATATACCATGGGGCCATTTCACTACAAACTGAGTTATCTGTCAGCAACCTCTTGCTATCCAACCACTTTGATTTTAGCACCCTAAATATATCAGCCTAAAAAATTATATTTGGCAATTCGAGCTCGCCATTGCGTTTTATTGGGTCTAATAACACGAGATATATAACTATCCTCCAGAATCTGAGGTATCTTACAAGTGGTCCTTACAATCACGATTACAACTGAGGTAACTATTTTTTCATTTCACCCATGAGAGGTGTTAATGGGTTTGTGTAGAACCTAGCATGGAGGTTTGTTCAAAACCTATCATGGAGGAACTAATGGGACAACTCCTTTCCCATTCTATGGGCTTTGAACTCATTGACTTCCAAAGAATTAGTGTGGCACGGTTTGGTAACCCTTGTTTTACTCGTTCTCCCCTACCTAAGATGGCCGAACCAATTTAAGTTACGAGATCTGACACCCTAAGGCTCTTTAGCCTTCTCCGTTTTTTATGCACTGAACGGAGCAGATGAACTTAACCCTTATGACAATGCCTAAAATTAATTTTTTATGTCTTAGTAACTTTGACAACTGGTGCCTGCTCTAAGATGGCGGCGTTCGAGGGGAACCACAACCAGCGAAGGTTTCCTCATCCGTTTTCTTAGAAACACACAGCGGATGGCTAATCCCTTGCGTTCCTGTTAACAATTAACTTCTTTTTTGAATTATTCTTAATCCTTATGTTTACGATATTTTTGCCAGTTCCAAGATGGCGGCTATGGAACACGACCGCAACCGGCGAGTCCTTTCTTCCTCTTCACACACACCCCCCACCAGGTAGATATCTAGGCACCCGGCTCGCATCCAGTCAGTATGCGGTCGGCGAGGCAGTGCACTAGTAGGTGTTTCCGGCGGGTGGCCTGACGAGTACAAGTGAGTAACCACGCAGCAGGGGGTTGCCTTTGCCCCTTCGTAATCTAAATGGTTCTTCATTCTTACTCTCTTCATTCTGCGCTGGAATTCCTAACAGGACAGCGCTCGAAGTACTTTGTTTCTTTATGGCTTATACCTTTATCCTAGGTGTACGAGTGTCCAACCCCCCCTCAGTCGACCATGAGGCACAGTTTTGCCTTTTAAAATGTATGTATTTTCGTAATTTTGTCTGTCTTGTGTGTAATTTATGTTGTCAGACGCATGTTTTTCTTGACTCTGTGTGTGTTATTAAATGTGCACTTCGTGCATTCACGATCACCTTTATTCACAATATAGCTAGACGCCAGCATGAAAGATGTACTGTCGGGAGTACTATACAGTGGCACAATTATAATTTGTGAATAATGAGCATTGCGACACTGGTGCATAGTGTTTTTCACTTTTTTATCCTAAGACAATAATGCATAATCTGCCTTTTCTCCCTTAATGTCTGTTTTCCATCCTACAGAATTCCATGAGACGTACATTACGTATGTATTTTGAGTAACGCATGCTAAATTTGCACAGCGTTTTTCGTTTTTTTCACTTATTTCATGCACCAATTTAGGTCTTCTAGGAGTGGTATTCACACTGGGCTGGTCCCAGTGTAGTCCTGATGAAGAGCTTGGGAAGCTTGAAACTAGTCGACAACGGATGCTAGGTACACTTACCCATTATAGTAGTTATCTCTAGCACATTACCCACTTTTTTAATTAATTAGCTAGGAGCAACAATAAAATTAGATTGGCCCACTAGTTAATTATTTTAACTCACTTTAAACCACTCCACACCACAACACTTGCACCACACATAGTCTTGTTCAGTGCTCCTACGTAAATCCGCAAGTCGCAGCACGCCTCAGCCCGTAGAGGACTGAGAGGACCCCAATGATGAAGCATGTCACCGTGGGGAAACCCTGGTGAGTGAGGGGACTAAAGAAAGGAATTGCCCTTTCTTTCTTTTGTCTGGGTTTTTCAGGAAACAAGTGCTTTCCTCACACCCTTTGGTTAGGTTCTCATAATCTGACGACTCAGATTATTTATTTAATTATACATACAATGGGAGGGTGAACCTAACCGTAAAAAACCTCTCTTTCCCCCTTCTTTTTGATATACTTGATTACAGCTTACAGCTGAGGGATTTTGTACCTTGATCACAGATTCTCAGTCTGACATCCAACATTGCACACCACACTCACACTTTTACCAACCATGGCTGAAGTGACGGGCCTCACTTACTCACAAGAAGAGGTAGACAGAATCATAGCGTCTATGCTACCTCTAGCAGGAACTAACACCAGAGATACATCCGAAGCAAGCCAATGCTGGGACGAATTGACCGAATTGAAGCGGGAACAGATAAAAACACTAATACATGGTATTATGATGACAGAGTACGTGAGAGCCAACATCGCGCCACGTGGGTTAATTGTCAGGAATGAACCCTTCATTTTTCAAAATGATAAATTATTCAAGAAAGACTGGTCTCTAATATCATGGCACTGCACCAGGGATTGGTTAGTGCTAATTATAAAAACAGCCACTCGTTTATCTGAGGAAATGAAAATAGGAATCCATGATCTTGAGATTCGTCTGAAGACCTACCAAACTACAGCGGAGTTAAAAAAACGATTGGAAGAACTCAACAAAAGCATGGCCGAATTTGAAATTGGTTTGAAAGACGCCAAGTACATAAAACTAAAAAAAGACCAAAAGAATTTCTCCCAAGAGAAAATGTATCCCTATACCAGGGACGACTATACTCCATCCAACCGCAACCCCGGTTACAACACGGACAGCGATGGCTCGGATACTGGCTCTGATTTTTCAGACCCTGGTGGTAATTACATCCCCACGAACCGAAACAGAAGATCAAGGGGAGGACGCCCTAGGAATAGAGGCGGAGCAAAGTTTGGCTGGTCCCCGTTCCAGAATGCCCCACACTATGGACCTCCACCCCCACAATTCTTCTATGGACCCCCACCTTTTCAACAGCCATATCCTCCACAACCTTACCCTTATTGGGAACCCCAGAATCAAGAATCCAACCAGCCTTTTTTAGGGAGAGGCAAAAATCCCCCAAGAGGAAGAAACAGACGCGGCCAGCAAGTCCAATGGGCGCAGCCACTGGAATCAGTGAGGAGTCACACACGGAGCATGGGCCCACCGAATCTGCCCTCTACGAGCAACAACCCAGCTTGATAGTCAACCTATCTAACCACTCTTTAACACCTATTCAAAAAAATGTGTTGGAGAAGGGTTTAGGGTTTGTACCCACAGCAACCTTGGATAAATTTAAACTGATCTGCGAATTGAAAGAATTTATACGCAGAATCAAGTTGGAAGTATTTTTCAAAGACAAAGAACCAGACCTTACATCTAAGACGGACACAGGACTGCACAAAAAATCAAATTTCACACCTCCTCCCAATACCCTTCCTATTGAATTACTAGCATTCGAAAAAGCAGTAATTAAGGAGATTAGGGAATTGGACCCTAAATCCATAAGAGTCTTCCATAACACGAGTAAAATTGAACAAGAGGCGATTCACCAACTCTCCAAAGACGAAACTGTCACTATTAAACCAGCCGACAAGGGGGGAGCCATAGTCCTCCAAGAGACATCGGATTACCAAACTGAATGTCTCAGACTGCTGGACGACAGAAGAAACTACCTAGCCATACCAACCAACCCAACTGAGCGGCTGAGGATTGAGATTGCGAACTTGGTTGAAGAATCCCTTATCAATGACTGGATTAGTAGAAAAGAGGCGGAATTTCTTGAAAACAAGCAACCAGTCATCCCCTACTTTTACACTATCCCTAAGATACACAAGTCTATGGTGAAACCACCTGGCAGGCCTATAGTTTCAGGAATTGGTTCTATTCTGGAACCCCTGTCAAAATTCGCCGACGCTTTTCTGAGACCACTAGTCCAAGCGACCGACACGTATCTACAAGACACTAAAGCTGTTCTGTGTCTAATTCAAAATCTAGACTTCAATCCTACAACCAGCATCTTAATCAGCCTCGATGTGGAAAGCTTGTACACCAGTTTACCACACAAGGATACACTGGACATCCTTGAGGAAGTACTCTTCGAAAATGATTGGGCTTACCACACACCCAGGCATGTGGTGTTGGAATGCTGTCGACTAGCTCTCACAGAAAATTTCTTTCAATTTAATGATTCTTTGTTCAAACAGACCCACGGTACGAGCATGGGAAGCACCTTTGCGCCGAGCCTGGCTGGGCTCTACGTACACCATTTGGAACGACACAAGATCCTCCATAACAACAACCCACACATCAACAATATCAAGTTATGGAAGAGATACATCGACGATGTGTTCCTCATCTGGGAGGGTAACGAGACGGATTTTGAATCCTTTTTTTTCTGGCTTAACCAACAAGATCCATTTCTAAAGTTCACCTTCACCATGAGCAGATCAGATTTGGTCTTTCTTGACCTCAACATATCGGCGCGCGATGGCCGCCTGATTACGACCACACATTTTAAACCCACGGCAAGAAACTGCCTTTTGGTATATGAGAGTTTCCACCCGAGAAGTCTCAAAGATAATTTACCCTTCGGGCAATTCTTACGTCTAAGACGCAACTGCACCACGAGAGAGGACTACAAAAGGCAAGCTCAAGATCTATCCAAAAAATTGATGCAACGACATTACCCACCACATCTTGTTTCCAAAGCACAAAAACGAGCATCCAACAACAACCGTGATGCGCTTCTGGAACCTAAACCTGAAAAAACATCGGATAAGAATGTGAAACGACAAATCTGCATCACAACTTTCAACACCGCATCAGATCAGGTGACCAAGATCATTAAAAGACATTGGCGAATCCTCAACAGTGGGGGTCTTAATCTGCAACTACCAATGTTTAGCCATAAAAAAGCAAAAAACATCAAGAACTACTTGGTACACACCAGACCTAATTCAACAAGGACGGTTGGTCCAGTACGCCTACTACACCCACTCCCAGAGGGACATTACCCCTGTGCCAACTGCAGTGTATGTCACCTAACCACAGCAACTAAGACTGTCACCTGCAACAATGGCATGACGTGGAATCTGCGATCCTTTACGAATTGCAACACTACCGGGGTAGTTTACCTCATTACATGCGTATGTAATCTTCACTACGTGGGAATGACCACAAGGAAAGTGAGCACGAGAATGGTCGAACACCGCAGTAACTTCAGATGCAAACATAATAACACCAAAATGACGACGCATTTCTTGGAAAAACAACATACACCAAATGACTTCAGCTGGGTCATTCTTGAACATGTCAGTAACTATCCCAACAGTGAGAAGAATCTACACGAAAAAGAACAACGTTGGGTGTTTAAACTGCGTTCAGACGACCACGGCCTTAATGATGATATACCATGGGGCCATTTCACTACAAACTGAGTTATCTGTCAGCAACCTCTTGCTATCCAACAACTTTGATTTTAGCACCCTAAATATATCAGCCTAAAAAATTATATTTGGCAATTCGAGCTCGCCATTGCGTTTTATTGGGTCTAATAACACGAGATATATAACTATCCTCCAGAATCTGAGGTATCTTACAAGTGGTCCTTACAATCACGATTACAACTGAGGTAACTATTTTTTCATTTCACCCATGAGAGGTGTTAATGGGTTTGTGTAGAACCTAGCATGGAGGTTTGTTCAAAACCTATCATGGAGGAACTAATGGGACAACTCCTTTCCCATTCTATGGGCTTTGAACTCATTGACTTCCAAAGAATTAGTGTGGCACGGTTTGGTAACCCTTGTTTTACTCGTTCTCCCCTACCTAAGATGGCCGAACCAATTTAAGTTACGAGATCTGACACCCTAAGGCTCTTTAGCCTTCTCCGTTTTTTATGCACTGAACGGAGCAGATGAACTTAACCCTTGTGACAATGCCTAAAATTAATTTTTTATGTCTTAGTAACTTTGACAACTGGTGCCTGCTCTAAGATGGCGGCGTTCGAGGGGAACCACAACCAGCGAAGGTTTCCTCATCCGTTTTCTTAGAAACACACAGCGGATGGCTAATCCCTTGCGTTCCTGTTAACAATTAACTTCTTTTTTGAATTATTCTTAATCCTTATGTTTACGATATTTTTGCCAGTTCCAAGATGGCGGCTATGGAACACGACCGCAACCGGCGAGTCCTTTCTTCCTCTTCACACACACCCCCCACCAGGTAGATATCTAGGCACCCGGCTCGCATCCAGTCAGTATGCGGTCGGCGAGGCAGTGCACTAGTAGGTGTTTCCGGCGGGTGGCCTGACGAGTACAAGTGAGTAACCACGCAGCAGGGGGTTGCCTTTGCCCCTTCGTAATCTAAATGGTTCTTCATTCTTACTCTCTTCATTCTGCGCTGGAATTCCTAACAGGACAGCGCTCGAAGTACTTTGTTTCTTTATGGCTTATACCTTTATCCTAGGTGTACGAGTGTCCAACCCCCCCTCAGTCGACCATGAGGCACAGTTTTGCCTTTTAAAATGTATGTATTTTCGTAATTTTGTCTGTCTTGTGTGTAATTTATGTTGTCAGACGCATGTTTTTCTTGACTCTGTGTGTGTTATTAAATGTGCACTTCGTGCATTCACGATCACCTTTATTCACAATATAGCTAGACGCCAGCATGAAAGATGTACTGTCGGGAGTACTATACAGTGGCACAATTATAATTTGTGAATAATGAGCATTGCGACACTGGTGCATAGTGTTTTTCACTTTTTTATCCTAAGACAATAATGCATAATCTGCCTTTTCTCCCTTAATGTCTGTTTTCCATCCTACAGAATTCCATGAGACGTACATTACGTATGTATTTTGAGTAACGCATGCTAAATTTGCACAGCGTTTTTCGTTTTTTTCACTTATTTCATGCACCAATTTAGGTCTTCTAGGAGTGGTATTCACACTGGGCTGGTCCCAGTGTAGTCCTGATGAAGAGCTTGGGAAGCTTGAAACTAGTCGACAACGGATGCTAGGTACACTTACCCATTATAGTAGTTATCTCTAGCACATTACCCACTTTTTTAATTAATTAGCTAGGAGCAACAATAAAATTAGATTGGCCCACTAGTTAATTATTTTAACTCACTTTAAACCACTCCACACCACAACACTTGCACCACACATAGTCTTGTTCAGTGCTCCTACGTAAATCCGCAAGTCGCAGCACGCCTCAGCCCGTAGAGGACTGAGAGGACCCCAATGATGAAGCATGTCACCGTGGGGAAACCCTGGTGAGTGAGGGGACTAAAGAAAGGAATTGCCCTTTCTTTCTTTTGCCTGGGTTTTTCAGGAAACAAGTGCTTTCCTCACAGCTTCTCATGGACTCAGTCTGCACTTTGTCCTTCCCATTGGCCTTGTCGTTCACTGCTGTGTGCCCCCTGCCTGTACAGCTTCTCAAGGACTCAGTCTGCACCTTGGACTGGCCACTGGCCTTGTGTATTGCTCCCTGCCTGTACAGCTTCTCATGGACATGCTCTGCACTTTGCCTGCCCACTGGCCTTGTCGTTCACTGCCGTGTACCCCCTGCCTGTGTAGCTTCTCATGGACATGCTCTGCATTTTGTGCCTTGCTCTTCTCTTGTCATGGTGCCTATCTGTGCAATATGGGAAGAAAAACAGTAGCTCCTGTTGTCTATTTTGTCAGTGTCCTTACTGAATAAAGTTCTTTTGCTGTGTGTATATGGTTTACTGTGCCACATGCTGTGTGCCACTTCAACATGGGCAATGTTTGGGCTCACTTACGAATCAGTTTTCTGGGGTGACAGGGTTTACAGTTCTTCCTGAACCAGATACTTGTGGGGGCAATGATGTAATTTTACAATGTGCAGCAGTTGTCATTTACTTGATTAGTTCATGTTGGCTATATTGTACACATTTCAGGTTGGGGGGCACTGCCGGCACAGAGTGGGTTTCTGCACACAGTTTTGTAGGCAGGCTGTCCAGGGCCATCATGTATGTGTGTTCTTCCTTTATGTGTGCCTAGTGGTGTATGTGTGTGGTCATCTTGTGATGGCCAGTCATCCTAGTCCCATGGCTTACTTTCCATGTGTGCTCTTGGATGGTCAGGTCATGTGCAGTTTGAAGGGGGTGAGTTTGTGGGGAGTGTTGATGTGTGCATACCCCTGCATTGTGAAGTATACACATGTGTCACCCAGAAGTTGTATGCCTGTTGTTTTGCTGTTCAGTCCTGTGGATGTGGTTGTATTCACATGTGTGAGTTGTATGTAGTGCACTCTGCAGTGTGTTGGTGTGTCCTTGCAGATCTATCTGACTCCTACTTGTTGTTTTTGTCACTTGTGAGTATGCAGAGTGTGTGACTGGTGAGTCAGGGTTGTGTTTTGTTGCATATCCATATGTCTGGTGGCTATTTGTGGGGACTGTGCAGACCTGCTGTTCCACACTGCCACTGTGGTTGTGTTTTCTCATGCCTTGCTGTCAGATGGTCCCTTCTTGCCTCCAGTGTGGCATGTTGTGTGTGTTGTCATGCCATCCCCTATCCGTGCTTCAGATGCCTACCCATTGTGGGTCTGCACTTCCTCTCTTTGTGTATGGTACACTCCTGCCATGTGCCCTACTGACATGCAGTACACTTCACTTTGGTGCCAGCTGCCCCCTTGGTTTCTATGTGTGTGTGCCTCCCATCACTTCATTTGTGACACTGTGCTTTGTGGTGCAGTTCTTTGTCCAGGGTCAATGTGTCACTCAGGTCATTTACCCAATGGGTTGTATGTGATGTGCTGGTGCTGTTTGTCAGTCATGGTTGCTCCTATGAAGTCCAACTGTGTGTGCTGCCCAGTCCTCTGGTCAAGTTATTTCCACCTTTGTGTCCCGGACTTGTGCATCTGTTGGTGTTTTGTTGAATGTATGTGTGTTGTCTGTGTTATTGCTTCACTTCCTGGGTGTGCTGTTGTCTTTGTGCTATGCTGTATGGTGTTGTGTGTGTTGCTGTTCTGTCGCTGATGTCTGTGTGTGGCTGGTATGCCTGGTGTGCACACACTGCTTGTTGTGCATGCAGTGCTGTGTGTGTCTGTTGCCTTGTCATTGCCTGGTGTGCATCCCCTGTTGTCCTGCTGTGTTTGCTGTGTGATTTTTGTGCCTGTGCATCTGTTGTTTGTTTGATATGGCTGTGTTTTTCTGTGATGGTGTACTTTTTTTGTGTGTTATGGTATGTTGTCTGTGCATTGTTCCTGAGTGATGATGTTGTGCCCTCCTGTTGTGTATGTGCTCCCATTGCCTTTCCCCTGTTTAGCTGCACAGGGCAAGTCTGTTCTTGTTGTGGTTCTGTGTGTGTTTCTGTTGGGTTATGTGTTTGTGTGTTGTTTTTGTGCAGACATTTGTTGTGGCATCCCTGTGTATGTGTGATGTGTTTCTCTACCCCCAGCATGTGTGATTGTTTGTGTGTGTGTTGACTGGCAAGTATTGCCAGCCTTCAGTGTGTTTGGCACTGGTGTTGTGTGCGGCTGGTGTGAGGGGGGTATGTGTGTAGATTCCTACTGGTACTTTTCAGTGATGGCGTGTGTCAATGGTCTCTGTGTGTAGTGCTGCTGGTATACTCCTGTGAAATAGTTGTATAGATGTCTGGCTGTTCACAGTTTGACTTCAGGGCCTTCCTTTCATCCTTATGCCTCTACATGGTTTGCCTTGCTGTCTCCCTATGTTGTTGCATTGTGATGTCTGTGGTATGACCTCATTGACTATACCAGCCATGTGTGCTTTGATGGTGTGAGGGTTTTATTCTCTGTTCCTTGTCTTGCATGTGATATACACATGCTTGTTATGTGTCTCCTTGGCCTTCCATTTGTGTGCATCCCACTTTGGTTTTCCTATTGTTGTGCTCCATTGCTGTTGGCATGTGGGGTGTGTATGTGTCTGTGTGTCAGTCTGTGGTATGTATGTGTGACTATGCAGGCTGTGTGTCCATTTGGATGTTTAATCCTTGTATGTGTTCATTTGGTGCTTGTCTTCTTTTTAGTTTCCCTGTGTGTGGTGGTGTGTGTGTTTCCCTGGCCCTGTGCTACTGGGCTGTGTGCTCCTGTGCAGACACTCCTACAGTGTCTGTCTCCCTGGTTGTTTGTTGTGTGGTGCAGGGTGTGAATTGACCTGGATTGTTGTTGTGCTTGAGGTGCACAGGAGGGGCACATAGTATGTGCCTTCATGGGGTGTGCTAGTGTGTGGTGGGAGGGGGTGTGGCCCTGTAGTCTTTGTGCCCTGCCCATGCCTGGCACGGGCCCTGCCTTCTGCATTGTGCACATGTATTTCCTTGTGTTCACCGCTTCGGTGACGTGACCTGGACATTGCTGCATGGTCGCAGAAGATGTGTGTTCAGGATGCAGCGGGGTGACTTGGTGGCAGGTGGGTGATGTGTCCCTGTCCCCACCAGGGTGTCTAATATGAATTTGGACCCTGTGTCAGCCCATGTGTTGTGTGTTTTGTTATTGCATACCCGTGGCGGCGTCCTCGGCGGTCCATGAGTTTCCTGGTGATGTAGCAGGTACAGCACCGGAAAGACGTGTAGAGCTGGGTCCATGGCGGTCGTGACTGGGTGATGTGGACCAGGACCCAGGTTTTGCGCTCCACTGTCATGCTTCTGCTGTCTCTGGTTGGGCGGTTTCTCCCCTGCAGTGCGTCTGCTTGTTTGGGTCTTCCTAATTTGTGCAGTGGGGAGGACGTCATTTCGTACGGCGAAGAGTTTCCACTGGCTCCCACCACCGCAGTGGCGGGCGCACTTTGATGGCAGTGTGCGTCACACCACGGCGGTCAGGAAATGGGCTATGTTTGGCCTTACTAATATGGCGGGCGTGAGGACCACTGTTCACGGGCGGAATAAAGCATTTTTCAGCACCGCCGGCACCGCGGTTGTGCCACCACCCGACATCCTAATGGACCCCTAAGACTGTGCTACTTAGGTGATTGTTCTTCAGCATCAGGATTTTACTCTCTTGCTGGCTTTTCCTGCTCCTCAGATTGGTTGAGCAGATGTTCTTCATTCTCTGTTGACCCTTGCCATTGGAAAAGGTAATTTTTCGGTTGCAAATATATATTTCTACACTATAACAATAAACTACTTTGGTTCATAGATAATTAGAATGACTGTTTATTTTAGAATGACCGTTTATTTTTGGATGAAACTTTTATAAAAATTGTGATGTTTGCAGTATGTGTATGTTTTATAGTTTCTCAAAAAGATGTGTTTTTTGCAAATGGAAACCTCATCTCAACCTCTGGTGTCGCTGCAAAAACAGAAAATAGCAAGTAAAACTGATTTTCTTGAAAAATGATTACACAGACACGAGTTTAAAAATTATATACGTAAACAACTATTTTCAAAGATAGCTAGAATCCATGCACCACCCATGCACTCATTAAATTACCCATCACTACTCATACACTCATTAAATCATCCATACTCTAGTCATTCATTCATTCATCCTCCACTCATGCACTCATTTGATTCTCAAGGTACCACTCATACACATAGTTATTCACCTATATATACATTTACAACTCATACAATCATTCTAACATCCATTCACCAGTCATGCATTCAATCATCCATGTATGACTTATGCAATCATTCAACTACACAAACACCGCTAATGTGTTCATAATCATCCATGCAGCACTTATGCTCTCTTACATCCGTTCACCATACATGCACTCATTCTAATATCAATCAACCATTCATGATGCTCATTCAAACATTAATGTAGTACTCACACAATCATTTAATCATCCATATACCACTCAAACATTTAAACACTCATTCTAAAATCCTTACTACCACTTATGCACTTATTCTAGCAAGTATTTACCAGTCATGTGCTCATTCTAACACCCATGCAGTGCTCATGCACTCATTGAAACATTCATACACCACTAATACACTCATGAAAAGATTTACTCACCACTCATGGAGTCATACGAACATCCATGAAGCACTCATAACTCATTCTAACATGCATACACTCATTCTAACATGCATGCACCAGTCTTCATCCATTACTCAGCAGTGCAACACAGAGGACAGCCTAATGGTGGCAGGTGGATAATGCAGTCAGTGCAAATGTCCAGACCATCACAGACATTAAAAGAAACTGGCAGTATGAGAATGGGTGGGTGAAGAAGTTGACCAGATTAGTGTGGCCAGTGCTATCCCCGGTGGACAAACTGGACACCGTCTCAGTCCCGACCACTTAAGAAGGACGTCGTCTCCACCATGCACCCGAGCTGCTGCATGGGCTGCCATTGAATGATGACACTAATCTTGTGCCAGCTAATATGTGATGATTAACCAATTAATTTATTTGATAAATGTATAATCTGAGCAGCAAATTTGACTATGGAAGTCACTTCAGGTTTCTGCAAATATTCATTTTAATTTGGACTCTCATGCGTAAATATTTTTCTATCACACTACAAATCCCAGAATCCTATGTCGTGCAAATATTAACTTCCAAATTCTTTTCCACCAATAGTGGTCCATGTCTTCTTATGATTTCGATGTTGTTTTGTAGCTGGCACTTGAAATTATGCATATAACTATAACCATCATAGTGGCACTATAAATGTTTAAACACCGAGGTGCTTGACACGTGACTTCAGAGAGCAGAGAGCAGAGTGGCGATACCAGAGCGAACAGCGCAGTGGTGCGTAGAGTGTGGGGCGGAGCTTCAGCAGCAGCAGTCCGGCCGGTGGTGGTGCCAGTGGCGATGACAGTTAGTGGCCGTGGCGACAAGGTGTGACTAGGTGTGAGGAAGTGTGGAGGAATAGTGCAGAGTTGAGATGTTGCGGGGATATCACAGGGACTCCTGTGATTCCTGTGGACTCCCACGGAGGGGGACGGCAGTCGGTCGGCGAAGCCTGCCGAGGTGAGTCCTGATCTCCTAGTAACTTCCTCTTCTGTAGGTATAATTCCTCGTTCGGCTATGGTGTTTAACTCTCCAACACAACACCACCCTCCTCCCCTCAACATCACCCGGTTGTGTTGAAAGTGCCTGTTGTGCCTGCTTCCTCTCGACTGTGTTGCTCACTCTGAATGGACCAAGGACAGTCTTGGCTGCATTAGTTTGTATCAAATAGTTTTACGCTGTGCTGATCTTGGATATTTCCTTCTGGTTCTAAACGTATCCCATCTTGTGCATGACTTTGGGTTATATATTTGGATGAATTATAATTTGATAACAAAATACTAATTCATGTATACTTATGGTACACGAGTTAGGAATTGAGTTGTGTTCTTGTGTTTGTATTTACACAGGCTTGAAAAAGTTGCGGGACAAATTCCCATGTATGCGAAGAAACATGTGTCGGCTGTTTCATTGTGTGAAGATCACTGAATAAAGGAGAAAAGAAGACAAAGGGAATCTGGAATCTTCGTACAAATTTTGCTCATTTTCTATGTGCTGTTTATCACTTTCAAAAATCTATGACGTGTGCTGGGGAATGTGAGTGTATTTCATCATAAAAGGACCTCACTGGAGACCTGAAATTTTATTTTTAGTCAGGACTTAATTGCCCTCCAGGAAACTTGCGCCACTCACAACTGCCCCATTGTAGGATTCATCAAGTATTGGAAACCAGCCGTTAGAGATTGTAATTATGGATCCCCAAACGGGGCTTGTCAATTTACATCTCATGCAGTCTAAGGGTCCAACAGAGTTACTAAACTTCGATGAGGACTGGTTGCTTGGGTTTAAAATCAGCTTGTGGAGACAACAGCGATCCCTTCTGCTTCTTAATGTTTATATTAATCCAAGTGCACAAACAAAAAGGGCTCGCTTAAACCGTCTGCTTAAAACTCTGTGTGATTTGGCTGGGGACTTTCCTCATGCTGATGGCCTGCTCACCAGGGACTATAACAACAATCTTTTTCAGGGAAATCCATCGGATTTTGAAGGTCTTCTATCACCACCTCCGCCTGCATTGAAGGATCAGTTTAAACCTCAAAATCAACCACATTGCGGCTTAGGGGAGCTCTGTGTGTTGCAACTCTTCAGCACCGGTTTCATCGTACTGAACGGTAGGTTCACACAGGACATTCCCCCTAATTGGTCATGGACAAATGGTTGAAAGTACTCTTACTTAGACTATACTATCTGCAACTTAGCCCTGTTCTCATACTTGAAAAACTATAGCATCATAGCTTGATCTGAGAGCAACCACCGCCCACAAGTCATCACTGTCACCCTAAACCCAGCTTATCACGATTCTGCTCCAATAACCCACAAGGGAGTTCACTCTGAAAATGTAAAACGTTTAAGATGAAATGATGACATCAGCATTAACATCATGAAGGAATGACATTCACTTACACTAGGTGGCCCTCCCTCGACAGCCTCTCCTATTGTTGATTGGTCAAATTTCTGTTCTCATTTGTTAAGACTTTTTCCATCTCATTCGCTCCCTCATACGGTTTCTCATAGCACCCAGTTTCCTAATTCAAGCCAAACCATGGTGCTGAAGAAGATTAGAAACACCGCCCTATGGGCAACTAGGAAGCACTCAGATTCTAGTGATCGACTGAACGATTATAAAATTGCCCAAAAAAGCTTCAGACAGGCACACCAAAAGGATAAACTATCTTACCTTGAACAATTTTGGTGTAAACTTCTCTGGTAAAGTAAAAATTGCAACTCAAGAACATTTTGGGTGCTAATGAATAAACAAATCAACGGAACAATTAGCCAGGGGAGTGCAAACATCGCAGAAGCAGATTGGGTCATATTTTTGACTGACCATTTTAGGGCCAATGGTGGAGCAGATCCTACAACAATGAACATCCCTACACTATTCAAAGATAGCACTATGGAATGCCAGGACTGTTCACGCGAGTTGATGCACTCTAAATGCGAGAAAATCTCTATTACTCAAGCAAGGCTGGCTAAAATATTATCTAAAGTGAGAGCAGATGGAGCGCCAGGTCCTGTTTAAAACAAATATCCCTCTCTGGTCACAACAACTAGTAACCCTTTTCAATTTTACACTGAGGAGTTCATCTATACCTGACTCCTGGCGAGGTGCAGTAATCCACCCAATTTATAAGTCTGGCTCCCACTCGTCCCCAAATAACTACAGGTTGATAGCCTTACTGGACAATGAAGTAAAGTACTTTGTGAGCATCTTACTCAAAGAACTTAGCTCCTGGGCTGACCTGAAAGGTCTGAGCCCAAAAATTCAAATCGGTTTCACTGCAAATTTGGGCACTATGTTGAACCTACTGGCATTATCAATACTCATCGATAAAGCACTTATTTCATCCAAGGTCGTCTTTTGTTGCTTTGTTGATTTTAAAGCTCCTTTTGATCGGGTCCCTATGGAAGCACTCTGGGTGAAGTTGATGAAATGGGTAATCCCGGTCAAACTTTTGGAGGCCATTGTCCAACTACATACCAACACCTGGATGCAAGTTAAGCTTGGCACCAGCTCACATCTGTCTAAAAAAATCACGACGACAAGAGGAGTCAAACAGGGATGTGTGCTAGCTCCATTGCTCTTTAACTTGTTCATGGCCGATCTTTCAATGGAACTAGATGCGATAAACAGCCATCCCCCTAAGATTGGTGGTGTCCAGTTAAGCTACCTTCTGTACGCCGACGACCTCGTCCTCTTCTGTCTCACTTGAGTAGGGCTGCAAGGACTGTTAAATAAACTACATAGTTAGACCATTACAAACAACTTAGAGGTTAACTTAAAGGAAAAACAAGTAGTCATATTCGGCAAAAAGCACTTTGCAGGTGGTGGTTGGACGTATAACAACTCTGGACTTGTGGTAGGAAAATCTTACAAATACCTGGCGGTTAATTTTAACTCCAGGAGCATGTTTGCCAAACACCGCAGCGACATCTCAATCAAAGCTATGGCTCTCCAAGTGACCCTTTCAAAACTTTCAAAAAATTGACAGGTCTGAGCCTAAGACCAATGTTGGAGGTAATGTAAGTCAAAATTGGCCCCACGTTGTCATATGGCATTGAAATTTCCCGGGGTAAATTGAGTGAAATATTTAATCAATATGTGACTAAGATCTATAAAAGAGTCTTTCATATGCCAAAATGTGCTTCTGCTGCACAGATACGATTAGAACTGGGCCTTTTAAATTACGAAATTCTTAGCACAGGTGCTTATTTAAAATTGTGCCATAAGTTAAGGCAGGCCGGAGCAGGGTCCCTTGTGTCACTGTTGTGGTCAGATATTACCCTTAATAACCAAGGTGGGTCCTATAGTCAGTTTTTCCATTAATGCATACACCAATATCAGCAGGCGATCTCTGGAATCTTAACCCTAGTAACATAGTCTTTAAACAAGTATTAAGAAGCGCATCCGTATGTGGTCCATAATACCGACAAAGCTGTTTTCGCCAAATGCAAGCAAGCATGGGCAGTAATCAACTCTTACCAGCTGGCTTCTCTTCTATCATATCTGCCCTGTACATACCCCCTGTACTTAAAATTGCAGTTTATGGCACTTAGATTGGGGAATGGCATATTCTGAAACATTTACCTAGTTGGCGTCATACATCAGATGAGCTACAGTGCAGGGGCTGTGGGGACTTGGTGGAGTCCTTGGAGCATGTGGTATGCCTCTGCCCTGCATTTCTGGCCCAGCGCAGATTAAAACTGAGGCCAGTGTGGATCAGATTAAGAGTCTGGTCCTGTAGGCAGGCAATTATCACGGCATTGAACCCAGAGAACACTGCTTTAAACATAAGCCTCATAATATTTATTCACCGTGCATATCACAAACTTACCAGCAAATTGCAAGCCCGGTAATAATCTCGAGGAAGTGCACAGGTGACTCTGTATAGAACATATGTTCTCTGCCACTGCAATACTATAGAATGTGATCCCGATGACTCAATACTGACTATCGACAACTGACAGCTGCTTCATTGAACTATTCTTATCCTTTGGGTCTCTCTGCAACTTAGTGTTTTACTTGTAGTTTTTAGCAGCATCACTCATTTTCTTTTTATATTACTAATTGCTTTTAACAATATTTTGCTGCTTTGTGGTTTTGAAACACGCAGTCCTATTACATTTTGATCATTTTAATCTCTCAGTTTTGTATATGTAAGGTATGTATGTTTTGCTTTTATGATTATACTTTTAATCAAATAAAGTTCTTCTTAAAGAACTATGTAAACATTTCTACATAATAATCACTTGTATTTGTCTGTTGACTTCATTTAACTTTCACATACCGCCAGAGTAAATCAACCCACTGTAGCAGAGGTTCCTGCACTTGCAGGAAGGCAATGTCTTGGGGCAGCTAGGTGTGTTGGGTCCTCTCCATGTGTTAACCATGAAGGAAGACTTTAAAACTGCATGGTGTCTTGCACTCACTTCCCTATAGAGTTACATTTGGCCATGGTGCATCCTTGACATGTTTTGGCAAGATGTCACAATACTGTCTAAGACATGGGTCTACCTGTCAATCATTTGCAGGATTTTAAGTAATGAGTCTGAAATGTCACAAATGTCCTGCCTCACATTAGCCTGCTGTTGGAAAAGATTCTCCTCTAACTGACCAACAGGAGACTCTGCCAGGTCGTCCACATGGGATGCCCTCTGATACGATTGTCAGGCCCAGCAGCACAGGAAACGGTGGGGTATGGAAGACTATGTGGAGGAGATTCACAGTTTGGGATACCTGCTCCTCACCAGGGGTTTTAAGCTCTTCAGATGCTTGAGTGAAGGCCTGGGATCTGTGGGAGGACTGTGTAGGAGAAGCAACACATTGAAAATGGACTTGAGGGCTGTGAGGAGGGGATGGTTGTGTTGTGAGGGGTGAGCGCTGCAGGTGGTTGGCTGACTGCTGAGAATGAGCAATCCTCAGAGGGGAAGTGGGAGGTACAGCACTGGCAGAACATGATGTAGGCTTCAGACTTTTGGCCAGTGGGCCAACTGAAACTCCTCGTCATTCAGGTACCCCTCCGCCACCAGCATCTGCAGCTTTCTTCTTACGTCTCTTGTCATGCTCAAGAAGACTTCCTTGTCTTGCTGAGCAGTGCAGGCCACTGATATTGCTTCTTGGAGAGGGACTCATTGTCCCCAGCACCTGAAAGACAGAGGTTGCAACATGATAAGCATTTTCCATAGTATCTAATGTTTTTCAACACTCAGTTGGTAAAAATATTCTTTGCATATATGTGATGGTCCATATGTGACCTTTTTGTGTAAAATAACATGTGACAGCTCACATTGTAGCATTGAGGTGTTCAATGAAGATCTGCAATGCAAAATAAAACTCTCTAGCTCAAGCCATAGCTCTGTATGGTATTGCCATTTCCTGCAATCTAAGCTGCTGATCCTGTCTCCTTGATGGTATGGTAGATGAGGTGATCCTAGATCCAGTAGCTTCAGAAGAAGAGACACCCTAATTAATGTTCAGCATGGAGTATAGGTAAACAATCAAAAAAACACAGAAAAAAATGATTTGGTTGTGAACATATCACACACCAAATGCCAATGCTTCCAAAATTTGCCAATAGCTGCTACTTTCCTAACAGAATTACTTGGTTATTGTGAATTATTTGGTAAATAATAGTTTATAACAATGTATGCAACACTTACCTGACCAGCGACTGCTGGAGGGTCTGACTGCTGCAGCCTGAATGTCTCCAAAATCTATGGATTAAGTACTTTGGATAACTGAGGTACTTCTGACAGCAGCTGTAATGGCCCATTCACATCCATTTCAACACAAAGGCTGGTGAATCATTTTACATCTATGTGTCATTAGAATACACTTTCAACACAGTTAGTGCTGCTCCTCTTCAGATGAGACAATATAAGCTATTTTGTACATACTTTATTATTAACATTTAAATGTAGAATCATAATTTTATTAGCCCCCATGTTCAGCAGTAGTATACTCTAATGATCCATATTTGAGCATATGGAGATAAGTGACAACAGTGATATTAGACACACACCACATACTGCTAAACATGTAATCTAATATAAAAGACTTTGCGCTTTCAATAAAGTTATTTATAAGTGTACTTACCAGGGTCTACCATCCACCCAGTGTGTGGTGCCTGATCATATCTCACACCTGTACATGAAGCAGAGATCGCTGCACTAGATGTTTTCCTTTGCCAACATCACAAGACCTAAAATGATCAATCAATCAATCAATTACTCAGGATTTACAAAGCGTGGATAATCACACAATAGGATATCCAGGTGCCTGCAGGTTCCGAAGACTTATTTGAACAGCCAGATCTGGAGGGCCATTCAGTATTCCGGAAGTGAGGTGATGGTCAAGAAGTGTGAGGGGAGATGGTTCCAGGTTTACTGTGAATTGGAAGAAAAAGTGTACTCTGCTTCTGCTTCAGTAGACGCAGGAAGTATGGGCAAGTGAAAGGGAGGTGGAGAGTGATCTTCTCAATGGTTGGTGGAAGTTCAGGGGACAGTTAATGTATGCAGGTCCTTTGTTGTGTAGAGCCTTGTATGCATAGGTCAGCAGCTTGACTTGGCATCTCTTCTGTTGGGGGAGCCAGTGGAGTTGCCTGTGGAGGTGGGGTGAGATGTGGGTTTGTTGGGGAAGGCCAAGGATGAGTCTGCCTGTGGCATTCTGTATGGTCCGAAGTCTTTGTAGGAGGTTGGTTGATTCTTATATAGAGGGCACTCAGGCAGAGATTCCACCACAAATTCAGAATGTCCGCAAAGAGGGCCATATTCAGAAGGGGCTATCGCCAAATGAACGGCACTTTATCGCAGCTAAAGTTGTGATAAATTTACCTCCCCATTCACAAGCTGGTGCAAACACCCCACAGCACCAGTTTACCCGCGATAGCAGCCACAAAAAACATCGCCACAGAAGATCCCCGCAACTATCGCTAATGAGATGCAGAATAGGCGTTTCCGTGCCAAAAGCCGCAACAACACCAAACCTCAACATTCTCAACGACCAGCCCGATCGGCGATAAGAACACAAAACCGGCAATAAGGTGCGTTAGCACCAGGAAATCTACACCTGCTCTGACCTGGTGTTAGGTCGGACGGCAGCCAGCACCACAAAAGTGAGACCAGCCCAGGACCACATCGGAAGTGCAACAGATGCCATGGAGCCACACATCATGCGGCCCGAACACCCAAGATGGCCACAACACCCATCGACACCATCCCCCCCGGACCACACCTCCGTGGCACCCATCCCCCAACAAAGACATGCCACATCAGCTACCCAAAAACATGTACAAAATATTCTGCATGATGTTGCACAATCACAACAGTTGAAATGCATGTGTGGTCACAGAAATGAGCATCACACATTCACTTACGAAGCAACAAATAAAACTTTATTAAAATGAACACCAAAATGAAATGAAGACTCATGGCGGCTCGTAGGTCACAGCCTGCAAGACAAAAAACATGATGAGATGGTGTGTCCTGTGTACATCAAAGGATAGAGAGAGAGTGAAGGAGATAGAGAGAGAAGAGAGATAGAGAGATAAAAGAGAGAGAAGAAGAGAGGGAGAGAGAGAGAGAAGAAGAGAGGGAGAGAGAGAGAGAGAGAATGAGAGAAGAAGAGAGAGAGAGAGAGGAGAGAGAGTGAGAGAAGAGAGAGAGAGAGAGAGAGAGTGAGAGAGAGAAGAAGAGAGGGAGGGAGAGAGAGAGAGAGAAAATAGAGAGGGAGAGAGAGAGAAGAAGAGAGGGAGAGAGAGAGAAGATGAGAGGGGGGGAGAGATAGAGAAGAGAGGGAGAGAGAGAGAAGAAGATAGGGAGAGAGAAAGAGAGAAGGAGAGAGAAAAGAGAGAGAAGAAGAGAGGGAGAGAGAGAGAGAGAGAGAGAGAGAGAGAGAGAGAGAGAGAGAGAGCCACCCCTGCTCACCCAGGCCACACTGCTCACCTGCTGCCACCGGTGTGTCTCCAACCATGTGCCGGAATGTATAGCAGTACACCAGGACACACATCTGATTCATAGCTGTCATCTGAAACAGAGTCCCGAAACATGACTGGCACAGTACACACACTTGCACAAGATAACATCACCTACCCGCCCATGCACACCCAGGTAGAGGCATCACAAAGGCACCCGCCGCCCACGGAGCATGCCTGCCCATGTACACCCAGGTAGAGGCATCACAAAGGCACCCGCCGCCCATGGAGCATGCCCGCCCATGCACACCCAGGCAGAGGCATCACAAAGGCACCTGCCACCCACGGAGCATGCCCGCCCATGCACACCCAGGCCTAACTGCTCACCTTCCGCCACCGGCGTGTAGACTGGATGTCTCACCACGTGCCGCTGCATGTGGTGAGACACAAACCCTCTACACCATGCAGCTATGCTCGCAGACCAACAGGTCTCACGTTTGGTGCTGTGTCTTGAATACTCCATGGCAGAGGACATACACGTGCACCCGGCAACATCGCAGGCTGCACACCCACTCAGTTTGTTCCGAATTACGTATACCTCAATTGTATGTCTTTTGCACACCCGATCAGCCCAATGGATGCCACTTTGGTGCCGATTCCGATCCATTAAAAAAATTCCCCGTACGACTCGTATCCGGATTTTTTACCGTACGAATCGTACAAGTACCGTACAAACTGCCAAGTACGATTTGTATGGGAAAAAATACATACGAATCGCATTGGGAAAATTCCCCCACACGTCCTCGGGTCGGAAATAGTGTCCGACACGTCCCCGGACGATTAACCATACGATTCGGAAAAACGAAGTCCGAGCGCGCAAGTACGATCCTGTACGGGCGTCCGAAGTTACAACCGTATGGAAAAAACACCGTACGGACCGAACTCCCATAGCAACCATGGAGACATGTGCCCGCATACGTGCCAAACCCCCCCCATCCCCCGTGTGTAAGCGCCGAACCCCCCCAGCCCCCGTATGTATGCGCTGAACCCACCCAGCCCCCGTATGTACGCGCCAAACCCCTCCCAGCCCCCGTATGTATGCGCCGAACGCCCAGCCCCCCTGCGGATGTACGCGCCGAACCCTCAGCCCCCCCGCGGATGTACACGCCGAACCCCCACCCCGTAGGTACGGAGCATACCCCCACCCCCGTAGGTACGGACCGTACCCCCACCTGTGTATGTATGGAGCGTGCCCCCACCCCACCAGTGTATGTACGGACCGTACCCCCATCCGTGTATGTATGGAGCATACCCCCCCCACCAGTGTATGTAAGGACCATACCCCCACCCCACCAGTGTAGGTATGAACCGTACGCCCACTTCACCAGTGTATGTACGGACCGTACCCCCAACCGTGTATGTAAGAACCGTACCCCCACCCGTGTATGTATGGAGCATACCCCCCCCGTGTATGTATGGACCGTACCCCCACCCGTGTATGTATGGAGTGTACCCCCCACCAGTGTGTGTACGGACCGTACCCCCACCCCACCAGTGTAGGTATGAACCGTACGCCCACCCCACCAGTGTATGTATGGACCGTACCCCCAACCGTGTATGTATGAACTGTACCCCCACCCGTGTATGTATGGAGCGTACCCCCCAGTGTATGTACGGACTGTACCCCCCACCAGTGTATGTACAGACCGTACCCCCACCCCACCAGTGTAGGTACGGACTGTACCCCCAACCGTGTATGTACGAACCGTACCCCCACCCGTGTATGAATGGAGCGTACCCCCCCCAGTGTATGTACGGACTGTACCCCCACCAGTGTATGTACGGACCGTACCCCCACCCCACCAGTGTAGGTATGAATCGTACGCCCACCCATGTACGTACGGATCGAACCCACACCCCACCAGTCTAAATACGGAGCATACCCCAGGCCCCAACACCAGCACCCTCACCCAACATCGCGCATGTACGAGTCGTACCAAGCCAGAGCAAAGGACAGCATTGTACAACAAAATGGTCGATGTACGCACCGTACAGACGCTAAAAACACTCGTACACAACCAGGACAAAGCTAAACAACACAAGAAGACTCAATTCGAATCGCACAAAGCCACAAAACATGCCCAACAAGCCCAAATACAACCTATTCACTGACCAGCAACTGCCAAACACCTAAACAGAGGCCCAAAACACAACCACTCCTTATAACACTCCTGGTCACCCAGGCCCTCGTCACCAGCCGTCTGGACTACGGCAACTCCCTCTACGCCGGAACCACTGCCAAACTCCAGAAGAGACTCCAGCGGATCCAGAACGCCTCAGCACGACTCATCCTGGACATCCCCCGTCGCAGCCACATCTCCGGCCACCTGAGAGACCTGCACTGGCTCCCGGTCAACAAGAGAATCACCTTCCGTCTCCTCACCCACGCACACAAAGCCCTACACAACCAAGGCCCAGGATACCTCAACAGCCGCCACAACTTCTACGCCCCCAAACGCCAGCTTCGATTGACCGGCCACGCCCTCGCCGCCGTCCCCCGCATCCGAAGAGCCACCACAGGGGGACGGTCCTTTTCCTACCTCGCCGCCAAGACATGGAACTCCCTCCCGACCCACCTCCGCCTGACCCAGGACCACCTCGCCTTCAGGAAGAAACTCAAGACCTGGCTGCTCGAGCAGTAGCGGACCCCCCTCCCCTAGCGCCTTGAGACCCTCTGGGTGAGTAGTGCGCTATATAAATGCTCTGATTGATTGATTGATTGAACACACCCACCCAAAGTTCAAACACAGCCACACCCACCAATGGACCAATAAAAATGCCCAACACACACAAACCATGATCCTTTGCAACAGACCCACTGCTGCCAGAACACACATAGAAACAACTGCACCATACTACAACCTCCACTACACCTTACACCTGCACACCTTCACACAACCACCCTCACAAACACCCCCTCATCACAATCACACACACACCTTCACAACCACTTCCACACACCCACAACCATCCACACCCACACCCCCCAAAACCATCCACACCCACACCCCTCACCATGCCCACTACCAAGAATCCAAAGTTCACTAGCCGAGAGTTGGAGATCCTTGTCGACGAAATCATCATAGTCGAGCCACAGCTCTTTGGAACATTGGTCAGACAGACAAGCACATCAGCAAAATCAGCCATGTGGCAGAGGATTGTCGATGCTGTCAATGCTGTTGGGGCCACCAGAAGGACCAGGCATGAATGCCAAGCCAGGCGGTACGATCTGCGGAGGCGGGTCCGAGCAAAAATGACAGAGGAGCACAACCAGGCCAACATCACTGGAGGAGGGCCGCCCCGCAGACCGGTACACTACCATCCCTGGGAGGAGAAGGTGATGGCCACGCTGCCGCCGGTGGGAGTGCACGGAGTAGAAGGACTCCGAGAGCCTGGTGAGTACACAAACAACTCACCTCACATGGGGGGAACACCATCCACAACCAGATCACAATCATGCACAATCATGCACGCAACCACCCCAAGCAGACAACAATGCCCTCAGCCCATATGGCCTAGGTCACAGCCAGACAAACAGTGTGTCCCCACACAGTAAAGACGTGCCTGCAAATGGCGGACGCGTTGCATTAAGACATGGGTGTGAAGGCACATTTTGCACATAACAGCAGCTAATGAACAGGCAACACTGTGAAAGAGTGGCAGCACACACCACCACAGCAGCAGCACAGACACAGCCACTACACCCAATGTGTGCCTGGAGATTAGAAACAAACCCACATGAACAAGCCAAGGGCCATTCAAAGACCTGCAAACTGTGTGTGCCTAAGAAGCTGGGCTGAGGGGACAGAGGATGACAGACAGAGGGAGGGAGAGGGGGAGAGAGAGGGAGGGAGACAGAGGGGGACACAGGGAGACGGACAGAGGGAGGAGGCAGACACAGGGAGGGAGAAAGGGAGACACAGGGAGACGGACAGAGGGAGGAGGCCGACACAGGGAGGGAGAAAGGAAGACACAGGGAGACCAATTCACCCTTGGGTGGTGTGGGAATGTCTGCTCGTCAGCAGGTGGACTGCGTGCATGTAGACAAGGGTAGGCAGTGCCTGAATCCCCCTCTCTTTTTTCCATGACAAAGCACTGGGCCATGTGTCAACCTGTGGACGAGTAGATCGTCACCTACCTGCATTCTCTAAGTGTGTGGAACAACACCATTTGCCCACGTACAGTGCAACACGGAAGGCGGCAATGCATGGCTCGCCACACCTGCTCACTCCACTGCTGACTGCAGCCACAAATGACGCAGCAAGTTAGAGTGTGTCACACATAGGTAATGTCTCAAAAGCTGTGGCCAAGGGACATACCCATGCACAAGTGCACTGTGAGCGGAATGCAAGACATATCCAAATACCCAGAGGAACTGTGGCAACTTTGAAAAGAATGAAACATGGATGTTGCATGGAACAAAAATAACATTGTCTCTCTCACACACAGGTCAACGTCATGGATCTCCCCCCAACACTGGGGGGGAAGACTCACAGGACCAGGCTCTGCGGGACGAGGATCCAACTGGCAGCGACGACTCTCACCACTCTGTGGACGACCCTGACCAACCTGGCCCCTCTGGTGTCCAACCACCTGCAGCACCTGCGTCAGGTACAACTGGGCCAACCACCACCCCCACTCCTGCCACATCCCAGGAGACACCCAGGAGCCCTGCCCGCCCACCACAACGCAGCCAGTCTGACCAGGAGGGACACGGTGCACCGGGCACCCAGGAGGAGGCAGGCGACAACGTAAATGCCACCCCTCAGGGGTCCCGGAGACCCGATGTGCCCACAAGGGCAGGCCAGGCGCAAGTGGGCAGGGGTGGTGGGAGTGGAGGATGGCGGAGGCGCGAGCCTGACCAGTTGGCTGCGGAACCGGTATATTCCCACGTCAGAAACATCCTGGACACATACCGGCGTGACACCACGGGCATCAGCCAGGTAGTGGAGGCCCTCAACGAACTAAAGAACATGCAGGCCGAGCAACATGTCTGTCAACAGCGACACCAAGGACGGATGGAGGACAGACAGGCTGAGCTCTTGACGGTGCTCACGGAAATGAACCGTTCACTCCGTCAAATTGCCGACAACATGGGCAACCCTTCCTGTGCCACCAGGCGAAGAACATCACCAGCCACAGGGAGGGATCAGGAGGAGGAGGATACATCCGACGGAGCATCACAAGCATCGTCACGGCCTGCTTCTGAGGGTGCCCGCAGGAGGGCGGGTCGTCCACGGAAAAGACCGTGAGGGTCAGCGCAACATCACCATCTCCCAGGACACCTGGCCTGGCACCTGGCCCTCTGGCCCAACAGCAGCACATCAGCTAATGACATTCTCTGCCACATGGACTTGCTGGTCACTGTCTGACCAATGTTGACAAAGACTGTGGCATGGACTATGATGATTTCCAATGGCAAGGATACCAACTCCCCCAGTGAACTTTGGATTCTACACACCTGGAAAGTACCTCTTGTCATCCCCCCCCCCCCCAACACGTACCCCAACACAAATAAAAATGTTCACAATCAAGAGATGATGCCTACATTGAGCATTATTCCATTACATGTGTGTTGTAAAGTCTAACCATGCCTGAGTTCCTATATGACTGCAACCATCCATACCCTGGGGTCTGAGTCTGCCACAGGACACACATGGGTCACAATGTATCATGCAAGACAGACATGGAGCACCATACACACCCGTGATGGGCCCAACCAGCTCGGGGGGTGCACGCACAACCGTGCCGACACACATATTTAGTAGAGCAACAGTCATGCACAGAGGTCAGGGATATTGTGGAGTGTCCTGGGGGGCTCCCAGGTATGTGTAGACAGGAGGCAGAACCATGTCCTGCAAGCTGGAGTCAGGTGGATGCGGAGAATGGTGGCCTGGCCGACGTTGGATGCAGGGGGATGGCACATGTCACAATACCTACACAGTCATGGACATCATGCACAATACAGATTATAATCCCTGACAAACAGCTTGCATCTTGCTACTCTACACATAGACACATAGCCACTATCACTGAGAACTATGCCAAACATGCCGTATGCACCGTGGCAACAGACCAGCATTGACTGAGAAGAGGCTCCTTGGAGGCATAGGGACACCTTTATTAGTCATGTAATCCGGAATGCAAAGGCAACTCGGATTACACATACACAGGTCATGTGGAGTAACATAGGGGTCCAACACTGGCACCCCCCTTCTGCACCACATATGCTTGAAATCCATGGAACTGGCACACAAGTGACGGGTAACAGCTAAACACCCCCTGTGGCTCACGGAGAGGCTGCTATGCACCATTGATCCTCTGATGTGGAAGTCCCACACCATGTCAAGCCGATGCAAACCGTATGTTTCCTAGGGCAGTGTGACCCACATTGATGCCTTCATCACAATCCACTATCCCATTACAGATGACTGTCAACAAGTCTGACCATCTATTCAGGTGAATCCAGCTACATGTCATGTGCCCCATGGTGATGCTATATGTCTGCAGAGGAACCAAACATCACCAGGAGCAGTGTGCACACATTGTAAACATATACCACACCCAAAACACCCCTGATGCATCCCTTACCATAAGGAGATTTCCAAACTTGTCCGTGCATGTAACGCTGAGTCAGCACACGTTGCTGTGTCCATGAGGAATAGCAGTGCCACAACAATGCAACCAGCAGACGGCATGCGCAAGTACCTGGGGATGAGAGACACACAAGAAGTCAGCCACAAGAAGCACATCCACTTGCATGTGCATGTACTCGACACATATAAGGATGACAACATGCTAGGTGACAATTATGACTCCGGAAATACACTCATCAATTGCACCATCACTCGAGCGACACATCCAAACACACCTCTGACTCACGTGGCATACATGCAGATGGACACACACATTGCAACACATGCCACACAAGGCACAATGCGTGCACACTCAAACACTGGAACTCACCACTAAGCAAAGAAGTCGCGTATGAGCCGACTCCGGATGTCCTGTTGCGGCTCCACATCCTCCACATCACTAGCCTCATCACCAAGCCCTACATCCTCCATGGGTGGATGGTCCTGATCATCCGGATCCAGGATGAGTGGCACAGCTTTCTCAACTGCCATGTTGTGCAGCATGCAGCACACCATGAAGATTTTGCAGACCTTCACCGGTGCATATGGGAGTGCGCCGCCGGTCTTGTGGAGGCACCGGAATCGGCTCTTCAGAAGGCCAAACGTCCTCTCTATCACTCGCCTGGTCCGTCCATGGCCGTTGTTGTAGTGGTGCTCGGCAGCCGTGCTGGGGTTGCGGAGAGGCGTGATCAGCCACGGCATGTTGGGATAGCCAGCGTCCCCTACATGGAAACAACATGGACAAAAGTAGGTCAGGAGAAGCAGTCAGACAGGAATTGTACGCTAAATACAGGAGTGACAGAGTGTACCCACCAACAATACATGCTCGTTCGTTGCACAGCTGCATCATCATTTCAGGCACCCTGCTACGCCTCATGATGTAGGCATTGTGTGCTGATCCTGGAAAACGAGCACAGACATGGGAAATCACCATGTTGGACAGACACACCACAAGGGCATTGATGGAGTGGTAGTGCTTGCGATTCCTATACGCTACCTCCTGTGCCTGTGGTGGTACCAAAGCCACATGTGTCCCATCTATGGACCCAATGACATGGGGCATCCCTCCCAGGGCATAGAACTCACGCTTGACACCTGTCAACTGCTCAGGAGTTGGGAACTTAATGAACTCATCCACGTGCAGCAACATGGCCTCTAAAAAATCATGCAGAACCCAGCTAAACATAGTTTGAGACATCCCACCCACATGAGCAATGGTGTATTGAAAGGTACCCGTGGCAAAGAAATGTAGGGCTGCCATCACCTTAATCTTGGGTGTCAGTGCCGTAGGATACCTGTGTAGCGGTTGCAGGTGTGGTGCCAGCCTGCCGTCAAGTCCTCAATCAACGGTTGGGGGAAGCGGAAGCGGCGTATACAGTCATTCTCCCGCATGTCAGCCAAGTCCGGAATTGGTCGGGGAAGAGGCGGAGCCCTGCAGTAATTTGGAAGGGACAAGGAAGATTGAGTGCACTACAACAACAATTTCTATCTACTGAGCACATGTTCATCTGTCAATACACATATGCTACATACAGAGTCAGGTATGTGCTATATGCCCTGGACACGTATGGCAGCCAGGTGACACTCCAACCAACACCCAGCTACAAACGGGGATTGTGAACCTCCACATCCCATGGCATGGGACTAGCTGTGGCCCAGTGTAAGTGAACAGCCAGAAGCATTACAGGAGTGACATACATCCACATATCAGCAGATGAAGGATGTTGATCGCAGAGACAGGTAGCGGAACACTAGAGCCACAGGTCACATGACATAGAACTAGGACCGACCACACACCTTGCCATGAAGGTGGACATGTCATGACTGATCACACATACATTGAGAGTATGCAGATATGTCCTTGTTTAACTACTCCGTGTTCCATGCATACATACACACCTTACGTCGGATTCCACATGTGGCCTGGTATGCGTAACAGTGTGCCATGGCCTTCTACACACAGACACATGTTGGTTGCAGCAACTGCAGATGCATTTGAGGGAACACCAACAGCAAGCTAATGGGAACAAACAACACATACAAGACATAGTCACATCGTGCAACGCGGGTAGTCACCTGTCAGGTGTGAAAACCCCTGTAGCTGGCATCAGGGGACAGTTGCGTGTGTTGTTGACTGTGCCATGGCAGTGACGCTTTTCACAAGTGTTCTGTACTACATGCACACATGTCAAAGGAGTGAAGGGGATGTCTGGCACATAGTGCACCATCACACATGACATCTGTACACATCTCATCATACATCTATTGCCTTCACAACTCAGGAGTAATGTGCCACATCACAGCCTGACACACCTGTGCCCCACACATGTAGTACTGCACAGACAATGCCTTGATATCCAGCCTTGGACAAGTATGTCAGCTCTATTCCTTTCTGTGTGCTGCCTGTCACCACTGTCAGGTGTGATATGCATCGTACATATGCTCTGAGGGCGTGTGTACGTTCCCTATCACTATGGGAGTGCTGCAGTAGGCCTACCCATAGTGATAGGGAGCGTACACGCGTGTGTACGGTCCGTATCCCTATGGGTTTGGTCGCGTATGCGTACCCATAGTGATACGCACTGTACACACGTGTGTACGCTCCGGGTACACATACGCGAGCAAACCCATAGTGATACGCACCGTACACACGCGTGTACGCTCCGGGTACGCATACGTGAGCAAACCCATAGTGATACGGACCGTACACGCGCGTGTACGCTCCCTATCACTATGGGTTTGCTCGCGTATGCGTACCCATAGTGATACGGCCCGTACACGCACATGTACGGTCCGTATCACTATGGGTTTGCTCGCGTATGCGTACCCGGTGTGTACACGCGTGTGTACGGTCCGTATCACTATGGGTACGCATATGCGACCAAATCCATAGTGATACGGACCGTACATGCGCGTGTACGGGCCGTATCCCTATGGGTACGCATATGCGAGCAAACCCATAGTGATGCGGACCATACACATGCGTTTACGGGCCGTTTCTATGCATTTGGGGTGCCCTAGGGCCCTGGAACGCACCGTACCTGTGTGTGAATATCAAAATTACGTAGGGGACACATGAGGGACAAGTATAAAGCCCTACATGCATGCTGGTTGTCATGGAGACCGAGTTTAAAGTTAGAATTTTTTGCATCAGGTGGCCAGCTAAAGTCGGTTTGAAAGAATCTACTTTGTTGCAAAGTGGTTGTTGACTTGACATCATGCTCAATTAAAAAAAAATGCAAAGGCACGCACTGGGGTAGGTTTAAAGTGATTGGAGGAAACATAGGATGCAAATGTGAGTGACCAATCACTCTGTACTCCTGTGAATGAAACAGGGCAGCAAGGCAGATATAAGGCAGCCAGGTCCCATGAGAGAGCACCTGCCTGCACATCCTTTGATTCCACAACACTGCTGCTGCTCGTGATTCCTCTGGCACCATGTCCAGGTCTGTGGAGAGGGCCCAGCCTTTCACCCAAGAGGAGAACCAAGCCCTGCTGGATGTGATCCTCCCACAGTACACCATGCTGTATGGTCGACCAGGGGTTCAGGTGAGTGCTGAGTCCACTAGCAAAGACTGTTCCCCTTTTTTGTGACTGTGACTTCTGCCATTGTGTCCAGGTGTAACACACATGCAATGTACTGTAGAGTGGGTCCCGGGGGGGGGGGGAATGCCTAATGTCTCCCAGCCAGAGCATGCTGTGGTGCATGTCTGCTCTCCTCACTTGCATTGTGTTTACTGTGACAAGAACTGCATGTTGCATTACACATTCTGCCTGTCTAATCCTCCTGGGAATGTTGTTACTACAGTACTTATGTGAATCTGTGGTCCCCCCAGTGTGACAGGTGGCAGTACCCACAGATGTGTGTTTGTTTAGTGTACCTGTGCTGAGAGTGTCCAAATGATGTGGTTGTCCCCTGGACATTGGTGTGTGTGTGTAAGTCCCCTGTCATGTGGGTGAGTGCATATGTGGAGTGTAGCACCCCAGCTGCATGAGGGATGGATATACACTGCCCATCTGATGTGAGCAGGGAGCAGTGCTGTATGTCTGCGGTGATGAGCCAGCCCCACACCTGTGACACCACCCAGTCTAGTGGCACATGTGCAGAGTGAGGTTTGTAGCTGCAGTTGGCAATGGCAGGTGATTGTCCTGTGGCTGTGTGTGTCTGTGTACTCTGCTGAGGTCGCGTCAGTGGCCTGTTGCATGTGACTGCTTTGAGGTGCTGCACATAATCCTGGTGTAGCTTGTGATGCACAGTGTGAGCCTGGATCATTTATTGTGTCGTAACCCTCATGCCACCTGTGTCCTTTCAATGGCACGTAGTGCATTTTGCCTTCCACAGAGGAAAATGTCCCTATGACAAAGGTGCAATGAGTTGGCTGCATACTATGCCCTGTTCAACCCAGCAAAATTGTTCTAATGTGTGTCTCTGTGACATGTCGCAGGTGTATTTATGTTGTCTCACTTTTTCATCCTCACAGGTAGGCGCCTGTGCCAAGGAGCAGATCTGAAAGGAAGCCGTCAGTGCCGTGAGGAGGATGGTCGGAAGCGGCACCTAGCCCAGGTGAGGAAACGCTGGCAGGATATCCGGTGCTGGACGCGGAGGATCGCACGGGTCCTGCTGGGGGACTCACCTGTGAGCCGTAAGAACCATGGGCGCATCCGTCTGACCCACATCCAGAAGCGTGTGCTGGCGGTGGTCTTCCCTGACATGGACAGGCGCTTACGGGAGAAGCAGCAGCAGGAAGGGGGTAGGTACATGTGTGTTTGTTGTGTGTCACCAGCATTTGTAAGTGCGCAGTTGCATGGATACACTGCCAGGGTTTATAAGTGCAGTGCAGATCCTGGTACCCAAAGTATTGCGGTGCTGTCCTTCCTCCCTTCCCCTCCTTGCCATGTGTTCCCTGGTCTGTGTGTAGTCACTCTTGCACAACGTTATCTGGGCTGCCAGTTTATCCAATTGCCCAATGCTTGCAGCATCATGTGTGGGGGTGGTGTGTAACAGGTTTTGGGACCTTGCCTGTGCCCTGTCCAGTTCAGTACTTGTGGGGTCCATGTCAGTTGGCACTGATGCTGAGTCCAGACATAGGAGTGTGTCTCAAAAGTGTAATGCTTTACAGCATGCATGTCCTATTTTGTGGCCTGTGACATGATGTGCATGAGTGTGAGATATGCAGAGTGCAGGGATGGTGGCTTGTGTGGCAGTCATTACCATTCAGGACCATGGAGTAGTGTGGCCACTACTGTCCCCTGGGGCATCTTTTCCTAGGTATCATGTGTGTACTCCAAAAATGTCGACAATCTCAGTGTCTACAGCATAGGTTGTGCTCTGTGCCATTGTACCCTGGCACCATTTGTATTTACGTAAACTCTGCTACATGTGTCCACTGTACAGGCTGACCAAATTTTCCTTGTTCATACTCATGGGGGCCAGTGCCTGTGTGTCTTGGTACAATGATCTGATGATGGCCATTTGTAGATGATGTATTTGTACCGGCGCACCAGGGGTATTTTGTGTCCAATCAGGATTTCTTGCAGGCCATGTCTATTTATTCCAGACTGAGAGATGTAAGTGCTTTCTCTGTCTCAACAAATTGTCTCATGTAGGGGGTGGTTGGTGCGGGCAAGGCCTACATGTCTAAACCTGAAGGGCCCGATTCACAGAACAAACTTAAGACAAAATCCTAAACTTAGTACCATTTTGGTATTCACAGAATGCACTTACTACTTCTGGTATTCACAGAATGAACTTACTACTTTTGCGATTCACAGAATAAACTTACTACCTTTGCTATTCACAGAATGGATTTACGACTCCTAACTTTACGTCCGCCCCTGGGCCGCAAATTCCGGCCCGGGGGCGGAGCTTCCGGCCCGGAGGCGGAGCTTCCGGCCCGGAGGTGGGGATTCCGGCCAGTGGCGGATCTCCGCAACTGGCCGGAATCCCCACCTCCGGGCCGGAATCCCCGCCTCCGGGCCGGAAGCTCCGCCTCTGGCCCGGAAGCTCCGCCTCCGGGCCGGAAGCTCCGCCCCCGGGCCGGAATTTCCGGCCCGAGTGCGGACGTAAAGTTAGGAGTCGTAAATCCATTCTGTGAATAGCAAAAGTAGTAAGTTTATTCTGTGAATCGCAAAAGTAGTAAGTTCATTCTGTGAATACCAGAAGTAGTAAGTGCATTCTGTGAATACCAAAATGGTACTAAGTTTAGGATTTTGTCTTAAGTTTGTTCTGTGAATCGGGCCCAAAGTCTCCTTGCTAGGTCTGGCCAGTGTGTGATGTTTGTCTGGACATACACTCAAGGTGCAGTGACCCATTCATGTTGGGCATGTTTCTAAGTATTACCTTTGCAGCATGTGCCTAAAGTTAATAGACATGGTTCCTGCTCATCCCTTTTTACGCCAACGCTGTGTGCTGCAGATGCTGTGCTGGATTGTCCCCAGTGCCTGGCTCCTCTGTCCAAATCCATATCATGTTATTTGCTTTTGTGTCATGCTCTCCATAGTTTCTCTGTGGCATGGTGGGTCAACCAACTGTGTGTTGCAGGGCCTACATATGTACCTTGTATTGTAGATGTTACTCATGTTGCTTTTCAGGCTATGCACTATGACTTATGTGGATTTGACTCATGTGACATATGTATACAGGTGTCTGATTTTTTCCTATCTCTTCACCTTGCCCACAGCATCGTCGGGGGACTCCGAGGGAGACACTGGCACGGAGCGTGAGGAGGGAGCGAGCACCAGTGCCGGCAGTGACATCTTGGCTGGCACATCGGGTGGCACGGAGGCCGAGGGGAGTGAGGCGGAGGACCTGTCCAGTGCCACGACCGACTATGATGCTGACGGGTCCGAGGCTGAGCTCTCCGAGGGGGAGGAGGCTGCTCCCACTGCAGAAGGCAGCACTCCATCTGTACCCGCCCCCTCCATTCCCATCACCGGCCTCCCACTTGCTAGTGTCCCTTCCCGGCGTGCTCGGTCACCACGTGTCTCCTTCCTGCCAGGCACCGCACCCCCTGCCCCTGTCTCCACTGCTGCCGCCAATGCCGAGTCTGTGGACATCCTGCGGCAGTTACAGGTTGGTCAGACTGCGATGCTTAATGTCCTCCATGGCAACAGCCGAGTGCTCAACCAGATGGAGGCATACTTGGAGGGCATTTCAGCCGCGCAGTCTGACCAATGCAACTTGCTGAGGTCCATAGACTCGACACTGACTGCAGCAGTGGGTCTCCTGCAGTGCTTCGTCCCACCCCCTACCCCTGCCCCATCCACACTTCCCACTCCCATGCCTGTCCCACGTACACCCAGACGTCAGCATGCACGCACCACACCAGACACAGGCACCACACCAGCAGGGAAGGGCAAGCGCACACCTCCTGGCACGCACACACAGGGTGAAGTAGGCACACCCACTGTGTCAGGGGGCAAACGTAGGACATGCAGCCAGAGTGGAAGTCCGCATACTGCAAAATCCACTCCCTCCAAATCCACTCCCCTCAGCTCTCCTGGCCAAGAGTCGGACACAGGGTCAGTCCTGCCCAGTCTGTCCATCAGCCCCAGTGTGGCACCACCCCGCAAGCGGTGTAGGCAGGACACCGGCAGGGGAGTTGAGTCCAACCCCCTGTCCACACCCTCCCCCAGTAGCGCTTCAAGCCATCCCTCCGACCCCCCCTCCTTGGGGCCTGTGGTTCCTTCGGGTGCAGGGGAGACGCTGGGGGACCTTGCTGACATGTGCAGCGCCATCCTCACCACCACCTTTGGTGCTGCCCCACCCCTGTGATGGAGTCCTCCGTCCCTGCACCCACAACACCTACTCTTGCCCCTCCTGTCCCTGCGGTGCCTGGTCCTTCCCCCCCACATGATGCCCCCCCTGTGGAAGACAGGGTGGTCTGAACTGTGCAGGCAAGCTAGGGGACACACGTCCCACTGTGTCCCCCATCCGGCTGTGACTTATGGACTGCCCTATGGGCCTTGTAAATATTGAACTTTAGCCAAACAACCATTTTTTGATCATGCTGAATAAAGCAATTTTTTTCTTCCTTAGAACACTACTGCTTTTCTGGTATTGCTGTTGGTGGGGCTGCTACATGATTTTGGGTGGTGATCATGTGTTGGGTGTGTGGGAAATGTAGTAGTGTGCTGGTCATAGGGGGGACCCTGGTATCTGTGTGCCATCACAAGGTGTTAGCTAAGTTTCTTTGTTCATGTAAGCAGTTACTGCATGGTGACATTGTCCCAAGGTGTGTTCCTTCATCTGTGTACCCTGACATCTTCCCTGCAGGGTGTTTCCAATATGTTGTGCTGAGCTGTGTCTACATTAGCTGGGTGTGTGACAGACCCCTTCAACTTTGGCCATGCATGCAGAGCGATGTCTCCACCTGCATCATTCGTGGCATCCTTGGTGGTCACTGTACTTGTGAATGTAGTCTGTTGACATGACTTCATGTGGACATGTTCCCTTGTAGGCGCTATGCATGTGTGTACTCCCAGCCTCGCACACATGTGTTACATGTACTGCAGGGTCTTTGTGCACCTGACTGACAATTGTGGCAATTGGATCTGTGGGTACTCCACCCTTTTTTTCCATGGGCACTGCTGGGAGGACTCTGCACACACCCCTCCTGTCTCTGGGCACTGCTGGGAGCACTCTGCACCCACCCCTCCTGTGTGTGGGCACTGCTGGGAGGACTCTGCACCCACCCCTCCTGCATCTCGGCACTGCTGGGAGGACTCTGCACACACCCCTCCTGTGTCTGGGCACTGCTGGGAGGACTCTGCACCCACCCCTCCTGTGACTGGGCACTGCTGGGAGGACTCTGCACCCAACCCTCCTGTGTCTGGGCACTGCTGGGGGGACTCTGCACCCACCCCTCCTATGTCTGGGCACTGCTGGGGGGACTCTGCACCCACCCCTCCTATGTCTGGGCACTGCTGGGAGTGATAGGCACCCACCCCTCCTATGTCTGGGCACTGCTGGGGGTGATAGGCACCCACCCCTCCTATGTCTGGGCACTGCTGGGAGTGATAGGCACCCACCCCTCCTATGTCTGGGCACTGCTGGGGGGACTCTGCACCCACCCCTCCTATGTCTGGGCACTGCTGGGGGGACTCTGCACCCGCCCCTCCTATATGTGGGCACTGCTGGGGGGACTCTGCACCCACCCCTCCTATGTCTGGGCACTGCTGGGAGTGATAGGCACCCACCCCTCCTATGTCTGGGCACTGCTGGGAGTGATAGGCACCCACCCCTCCTATGTCTGGGCACTGCTGGGGGGACTCTGCACCCACCCCGCCTATGTCTGGGCACTGCTGGGAGTTATAGGCACCCACCCCTCCCATGTCTGGGCACTGCTGGGAGTGTTGGACATCCACCCCTATGTCACTGTCCACTGTTGTGGATCGTTGCACGACACCCACTCACCCGCCTGCACCCTTGGTGCGGTACACTGCTCACCTGGACATCAACCCCCCCATCTACTGGTCAGATGCTGCACCAGGCACTATGACATCATTCGTGGCATGTGTACGCCATGTATCAATGATGTACTGGTGCCCTAGGGGTAGGCGTGGTACGACCCTTACCCACACTCCGGAGGCCTGAGTACAGCCCATTGACAGGCCTTTAGAAGGTGGGTACGGTGCGTACCCCCTTGGTTGGTGTGCCGTAGGGGTACGCACCGTACCCAGGCCTTCAGAGCGTGGGTACGGGTCGCACCACGCTTACCCCTACGTCACCGCAACATTGCTGGTACGGCCCGTACCCAGGCCTGTGGAACGTGGGTACGGGCCATACCAGCATTGTTGGGGTGATGTAGGGGTACGCGTGGTACGACCCGTACCCACGTTCCAAAGGCCTGGGCACGGGCTGTACCAGCATTGTTGGGGTTCCGTAGGGGTACGCACCGTACCCAGGCCTCCAGAGCGTCGGTACAGGTCATACCACGCATACCCCTACGTCACCCCAACAATGGCGGTACGGGCCGTACCCACGTTCTATAGGCCTGGGTATGAGCCGTACCAGCATTGTTGCGGTGACGTAGGGGTACGCGTGGTATGGCCCGTACCCACGCTCTGGAGGCCTGGGTACGGTGCGTACCCCTACGGAACCCCAACAATGCTGGTACGGCCCGTGGCCAGGCCTTTTGAACGTGGGTACGGGTCGTACCACGCGTACCCCTACATCACCCCGACAATGCTGGTACGGGCCGTACACAGGGCCTTTAGAACGTGGGTACGGGCCGTACCGCCATTGTTGGGGTGACGTAGGGGTGGGCATGGTACGACCCGTACCCACTCTCTTAAGGCGTGGGTACGGTACGTACCAGAATTGTTGTGTTGGCGATTCGCGTCAACATCCACTTCCGTTGTGGCAGACGCAGGCGTTGCTGGACACGCCCCCACCCCCTCGAAGTGACCAGGCCCTGAAGGTCAGGTATGTCCAGGGCATGTATGATTTGTGACTTGGGTGGGGGTTATGTGTCCTGCCCCTGCCCCCCCCCTTTGCCCCTGGGTGTTGTTCTGGCCTTCTGCGGTGTCTGCGTCGGTTCCTGTAGAGCAGGTGGACAGCTATGAGGGCCGGGATGACACATAGGTTCGGGTCCATGGCTGTCCGTCGCGTACAGGTGTTCCTTGTGCGCGTCGTCCTGATTTCCCGGCAGTTTTTGGCAGCCGGAAAATATAATCCGTGCGGGGTGACGTCGGTACGGATCGTACTTCCTGGTTCGTGAAACGCAGCCTGAATGCGTCCCGACGTCACGTCGGCGCTTTCCCGGATCACATTTGTATGTATATTTTCGTCGGTCGGTGTTTTGTACGATTCGTACGGAAATAGTGTTTCCATACGAATCGTACTTGCATATTTGTAATGTTTTTTAACCGGGTACGAGTCGGACGGAGAAAATGCTCCGTCCGACGGTTCGTACCCGGTTTCTCCAGGATCGGAATCTACACCTGAATGTCTTGCAAGAGGAGTCGATCCATCTGCCACTTGGATCTTGATTTCACCTCCTGATTAATTCTTATCTCCACTTTGATTAGGGAATGATCCGAGAAAGGGTTTGTCAATACTTCTGTATTCTTATACCCCAATGATTTAGTTATTAAAAAAAAATCAATTCTAGATGCTGTATTATATTTATTAGAGTAACAGGTAAACTCCATCTTAAGGGGATTAGCGTCGCGCCAAGGATCTATTAAAACATGTTCTGCTATTAAACCTTCTATCACTTTTTTGGTTTGGGGTTTCAGCTCTTTTTTTTTCCTATTTGTGGTATCCTTTTTTAAGTTTTGGATAAAGTTAAAATCCCCCCCCTAATAATTTTCCCTGGTATCCCCCTTAGTGTTTCCCCTATTTTGAGTAGAGCTGCGTTGTCATCCATTACAGGAGCATAATAGTTCTCAATATTGAATGTAACACCCTTTAATCTAGCTTCGACCCAGATCCATCTACCCTGAGGATCTCTTACTATATGGCCGAATTCCCAAGGGAGATTTTTACAAAAATATATAGCAACTCCTCTACAAGCCAGTCCAGCAGAGGCAAAAAAAGCATGTGAAAACCAACGAGGAAGGAATAAACTTGGGGAATTTGTTTTTAGATGTGTTTCTTGTAGAAACAAGACTTGAGGTGTAAGAGAGGTAAGCCATCTAATAAGGCCCACGTATTTCTGTTTATTTAAGATCCCGTTAACATTTAGAGAGTATATACTACACAAGTTTGTCATATCCTATACAATTCAATTGTCTTTCCGCCATCTACTTGAAAAGCATATCGTATCCATAGCCTGCCTACCTTAACCAACCATAGCCTGACTAATTTTACCTTTTCTAATTCTGCTCTGCTACTGCTCATGATTATTTTGCTTTTACACCCCCCCCTACTGACCTGAGGTCCTCCCTGTCCCCACCACCTAGCACTTACTCTTGCTGAGAATAACCCCAGGCTGTTCTTAAACCCTCGTGGGAGTTGACAAAGGTGACGCTGTGTTCCCATTATTGAGAAAGCTGTTAAGTACCTGCTTTCAGGTGCTAAGTTTTGACAAAAGAAACCATTTGAAATGTCTAATGCGGTTTTATATTTTTTACGCACAATTTTATTCATTAATGCTGTACTATGTGCATTTTGTACTGCTTTAGAACAATTGTTGAAGTGTCCGTAATCCAAAACTAGACAATATGTATTGTCTATTTTGGATACAGGAAACAAAAGATTGCTCATTGAGGAGGTGCATGTTTTAATCACCCCTTGATATTCAAGTTAATCTAAGATCTCCCTGAACTGTTTTTCAGCTTCTTGCTTTATTGGGTACTGCCTTTGTGCAGTAGGTTGATTTTGTAACTGTATTTTGTGGTGAGGTGAGTCCTCATCCCATTCTACATGATTTTTCTATAATGTTGGGGCCTGGGCAACTGCCCATTTCCTGGCATAAGTGTATTTTAAGTGAATTGGAATATGGTTGGAGAAGGCTGGCATAATGATGTCCTCGCCATGTGGGCACTCCCTGACAAATTCTGGTGGCCAGTCCTGTTCTGCTAGAAGTATATCATAACCCCTTGAAAATTTCTCCCTAAAGAGTGCTTTCACTTTTTCCTGGTATGTCTCCCTTCATCCAGAGTGTTATTTCATGTAACCTTTGTGGAGTACTAACACTGGTGTCTACAGTCTCTACTGTTATATTATCATTAAATTCCACTATCTCCAGAAGTTCCTTCAGGTTCTGGCGAGCTATTCTTACTTCTGCTGCACTGTCCAGCATTGTCTGAGCCCATTCTCCATTTTTGAGCTGTGTTAGTATTCTCGGCATGTCTGATCTTCAGACCTGCTACCTTTTTCTTGGTTAATTGAGGTTTTGATTTATTTTTCTGAACGTGTTGATCGTTTTTAGACTTCACGGGTTCTTCTTTGTGTTCTGACCGTCCTCTTCTTTCGGATGTCTGTGATGATATCTAAAAGGTATGAGAGGAACGTGTATCAGTATCCTGATACCTGTCAGGTTTTCTCACATTATCCCTATTCCTGAGGTTGTACCTCCTTTCAGAGGGTTCCTTTTGGGGAGACCTTCCTTAGAATTGAAAACGTTCCTCTTTTGAAATTTTTTCATTAGTTTCCCACTTCTTTTTAGAAGGTGCAGTATTTTGTTTAATAGAGTCCTTTTTAGGGCCTTCAGACAATTGTTGTTTAACTGTGTAATTCTATTAATTCTTGTATTTGATTAAGCAATTCATCATCGGACAACTCTTCGATGTCAAGATGAGGTGTGTACTCCGCTAAAATTGGCCATGTTTCTCCTGGTCTACCTAGTTGACCGAGCCTGGTAATGTTTTTGTGATGTTTTAGGGTGCCTTTAAACCAGAGATTATGCTCCTGGTATGTGAGTGAAATCTCAATATCCTCGAAGGGAATATATTCCTCAAGTGGATCATCTTCTTTAAAAAAGTGAAACACTTTTGTTGTTGGATTTGATTCTGAGAATACTATCCATGAATAGAATACCTCTGTCTGAATAGATTTGTGTGCCTCTATCACGAAAACTGCTCTACCACCTCTTGGTGTTAGGCCATGTTGTATAGGTTTTAGAGTGATGGCTCTTCTTATATTCTGATGGATAGGAATCGCATCCTCATCGATTTTATTAAAACCGGTAAAATTTACAACAATATGTAATGCTTCGTTGGCTGGAAGAGCCTCAGCAATATCTCCGAAATTGGACATTTTTTTTTGACAAATGTAGAACAGTTTCAAGGAAACAATGATAAGGTGCAAAATATTTTGGAACACTGTATCCTTCAATGTTAAACAAACCAAACAGATAACATAGGATTTTTTGTCCTATTCAGTTTTTGGTGGATAGTTAACCTTACCCACTCCAAACGTCTTTGGAGTATGTGAGTAGGGGTCTCTGAGAAAAGCACAACTGAGTTACTTCAGTATCTAGCGTTAAATTACTGCCTTACCAAACGTTGGGCGCCATGTAGTGTAGTTTCTATTTCCCTAATAAGGTCTGCGCATTGGAATAATATACACTATAGTTTTGGCATATGACTGAGGTCAGTATGCCCGTATCGAGTGCATTAAACTTAATTACTTTGTGTGCCAGCTAACTCAGAGGCCACTAGAAACTCCTTGCGAAACAAGAAGGGAGTAGTTTCTGGCAAATGCATAAACATGACAACTTTGTTTCCCTGTAGAAACGGAACACTCTCAGAATCGTGGAAACAATAGATAACAGTTTCACTCAGCTAATCATGCATGCTTAGTTTCTGCAGAGTTTAAACAGAAAGAGTAGACGGGCATTTCAATAAAAGGATTTATTGAACAGTCTTGTTTCTTGTGTAAGAGATATGTTCTGTTACAATCATAAGACAGTATGCAAGTGTCAGGTCCCCAACAAGGAGGTCACATGTCAAGAAAGGTGTCCAGTACAAGAAGAAAGGAATGATGGTGGCCGTGTTGTCAAAACTGTGTAAACAGCATTTGGTGCAAGGTCGAATGCAATATGGCGGCAGAGCGTTCCTTAATCAGAAACGGGTTAGCGCTCTGGTTGATTTGGCTGATTTGCGTGATGCAAGTGAGGCGCGCGGAGAGCTGCGCACTTCACCTGAACTGTGAGAGGAGTAGGAGGTTACTTCATCGCGTCGCGTTAGTCAGGGAAAAGAAGCTACGCGTCGCGAGAATTCTGAGGAGAATTTTAGAGTTCGAAGGCAGGCAGCAAACCCAAGTAATGTGGTAAATATTCTTTTTACCTTGACTGAATTTCATACTGAATCTGAAATAAAGTAGAATAGCTCAAAATAACAAGAGGCAGAATCCGTGGTATAAGAGATTTTCTGAATGGGCTTTATTCCAAAATGGCCGACTCGAGTGGCGGCCTTCAGGTTCCGTCACCACGAGGGTTCAGGAAGTGAAGTACAATACTTTATTGACAAGAAGTAACTTTTATAGGTCATACATTACAATGAAATGAATGCAAAAGGCGTAACAATTGATAAGAGAAATGACATAGTGGTACGTAATCGAAACTAGGCGTAATAAGGAGCAGAAAGAAACATGATTGGCTCTGATTATCATGCATAGGTGGATCTATAAGATAATACTTAACATAGATGCGCGCGCAGCAGCATGACGTGTGATTGACGTGCAACTAGGGGGTGAAGGGGACTTGACATTTAGCTCTACATGTGGAGACGAGAAGTCTGGGGGGTCAAGTCAACCTAATCCCAAATCATATCTAACATCCTATGTTTAGAGAACTATGTTATCCACAAGAAAAGACTCTCGGACAGAATCTATTCTATACTGACTGTGTGTGCGTGTACAAGCGTCTAAGTGTCTATATGAGATGCGAGGGGCAGAAAACTTTCCATGGCAACAGGGCTATGAATTACTTGCAGGAGGACGGAAAGGCCGAGTCCTTTGCTTGTGAGCTAAAGGAAATGTTTACCTAAATCACTAGACAGGAATGCATCGGCTGAAGAGCAAAGTAGATAATTCGAAGGTGAAATACAGCTTCTTGGCAGGCAGGCAAAACTGGCCGAGGCAGGCACCGTTAGCTGCACAGGGAGTAGGACAAAGTTCATGGATACAGATGCGAGCTCAAGCTGAGGCTGTCAGAGACAGAGAGCAGGGAAGGCTTTGAGGACAGAATCGGGCCTACTTGCCTGAACTGTAAAAATGGAGTAACTTAGCCATATAAAGTCGGTGGCCTTTCATACTTAGGAATCGAATATCCAGCCCATTGATGGCGGATCTGACAGAGAACATGTTGACGGTGGACGCACATATGTTTGCGTTTTGGAAACTGGAACTGGAGGGAACATACATGTACTTGTGACATGCACATAGAACCGTTGGGGTCCAAGATAGGGGACATAACTGATCAGGAAAATCCACATTTCCACATTCCCTCCTTGTCCCCTACTTGCCCTTCAAGAGATATCAATCTTCATCATTCCATCGATTTGCTCATGGAGCATCATTTCTTCTTCCTTCTTCTTCCGGCATTTTGAACGATAACTTTGATATGGAATGCATGATGTGGCACACAGACCACAAATCGCTGGTCCACATTGCAGGCATAAACAACAACTGAAGAGCATAAGAAGGCCAATACCTAGGAAGGATAGAACTCTCCATCCCCAGGCTGATATCACACTCCAAAACCACCCGGACCACGTCCAAGTGCCTGGATTTTCGTGTATCTGGCTCACAATCTTATGAAGGCGTGTTATAGCTTTATATACAGATGGCGAATTTTCTGGTATGAATATGCAGCAGCTGGATCCGATGACCCTGCAAGCTCCGCCCCTATCGGCCAGGATGACGTCAAGGACAAGACGATTCTGGAGAACAACAATTCTCATCACTGATTGTTCCTCTGTCAGATTGCCTAGGGCGGCTATAGTCTCGTTTACTACAGCTTCGAGAGTCTTGGTTAGTCTACGTATCAGCTTACTATTTGATATTGTACCTATATAGGGAAAGATGCCTTTATTGAAATCTACATACTTGTCCCATGCCGTCTCAGTATAATCGACAACTGGGAGATCTCTTCGCTCTCTATTGTGTACTAAATGAACATTCCGATAATAATCAGGTGGAGCTAGGAAAACAGGTGGCAGAAGGGATGCTATGTAACAGGTACCATCCCAATCTAGAGGCAGACGCATATATGCCGTCTGACCACATATAAAGTAAGAATGGCGAGAAGCTCTAAATGAAGATTTACCTTGATCACTATATTCTACTGTAGTAACGCATTGGCTATGGCCCATATGTATGGAGCCAACTTTTCTTACACATAATTCACCCTTAACTGGAAATACTGACATAGTGGGCAGAATTAGTTCAACTTCGGATTTGACATTCAGAATCATAAGATTAGGTGTAAAATTACCTAATTTATACACTTCATTTTCTAGATCAGTTCCTGTTCTACTGGGGTGACCCTCCTTATTAGGATGACAGACTTTGAATAAAACTAGATTCAGATTTCCCCATATCCAATGTTGTTGATAAACTGCTGTGTCTGGGTCTATGGAATTTAGTAAACTAAACCATGCTCCACAGGAGCCATTGTGTGTGAACGGATGTGGAAAGAAAGGCAGAACTCCTTTGTTATTCTGATAGGGAGGGAGTCGGCCACACACCCAACAATTGGTGGCATTACTAGTCTGATGGGAATGATGTAACATACTAATGAAGGTGTTATTGCGCAGCGCAAGTCTATAAGATAATTCATGTGGCGGTAGGTCACTAAAAGAATGTTCAGCAGCAACATTATAAACATGTCTAGAAATAGGATGATATATGTGCAAAATCACACTCGTAATAATTATTAAAACACTCAATAAAAACAAAATTAATAATGTCCTCATACAGTAGCTACGCAGTGATTTACAATACGCCTGTCGTTTCAACATTTCTCGAGTATGGTCTCTACTCAGGTCCAAGGGATACATGTCGGAGACAATTCAACCGCTTCACCTTGGAGAGGACTTAAACAATCAAATTGCTCGACTGTTTGGGCCTAAGCTTTAATTTATAGCACTGAGAGTCATTCTGTTCAACAAAAGGAAGTTTTGAATCAGTCTGTGAGGGAGTGCAGGGCACAATGTCTATATCCGAGGATAGTCCATGAAATTTCTTAATGTGGCTGGAATGTATCCAGCCCTTGCGGCCCTCAACTTTCACGGCTGTTCTTGTGGTCAGCAGGACTAGCTTCGGTGCTTTCCACCTGGGCTCCAACTGGGTCTTCCGATCAAAATTCCTTACAAACACCAGATCCCCCGGAGCAACGTCATGGGGTTTCACCTCAGTGTTGTCAGGAAAAGCTGCAGCTACCTGTGAACGACAAGATTGTAGTGCAGACATCAAGGAAGCCAAGTAATCTGTCAGCATATTACAATTAACATCAGTTATTTTACGTGGTATAGGCGTCCCCCACATATTTGGTGGCCTTCCGAAGATCACCTCATACGGGGATAGCCCTGTTCGAGAGTGTGCTACCATTCTTATGTAAAATAGTGCAACTGGTAATGCTACTATCCAGTCAACACCTTTCTCCTTACATATTTTAGACAATCTGATTTTCAAAATTTGATTATGTCGTTCCACGAGACCTGCTGCCTCGGGGTGTCGGACACAGTGGAATTTCCACTGATATCCCAACAAAAGTGAGACATGTTTCATTAATTCGGATGAGAAAGGCTGGCCGTTATCTGAATATACAACACGTGGTAAACCGTACCGCGGGAAGAATTCTCGAACTAACTGTTTGGCAGTAGTCGGGGCCGTGTAATCTGAAACCGGGTACGCCTCTGTCCAACGGGACAGAGCGCAGACAACTACGAGAACATATTTGAATCCTCGACATCGTTCCATCTGGATATAATCCATTTGGAGCACTTCAAAAGGATGGTCAGGAGTCTGGAATCCACCCTGTTCTACGGGAACACTTTTTCCTGGGTTGAACTGACAACATATCATACAGGTACGGACTTTTTGTTTAGCTGCTGCTCGTAAATGTTTGTTGAACCAAATGTGTTGAATGCTATCTAGCATGGCTTTCTCTCCTAAATGCGCTGGGCTGTGAATTGTAGCTATAATGGCTTGGACCATAGAGTCAGGAAGAAACCATACAGATTTCTCCTTTGTCATCCATCCCTGATCTGTCTGGATCCCTCCTAGTTCAGTCCATTTCTTTAATTCTTCTGCAGTAGCATGTGTCTGTATGTCAATTACGTCAAGTGCGGGATCCTTAATTGTCATACACTGTGTTGGTGTCTGAACTATTGGCTTTGTCATGTCTAATGTGCGATTCTGAGCAGTCTGTTTAGCTGTTCTGTCAGCTAAATCATTGCCTTGAGAAATGATATCAGTAACCTTCGTGTGTGCTTTACATTTCATAATCGATATGGCAGTTGGTAGATGTATTGCGTCTAACAAGGCATGAATGAGGGTTCCGTGCTGAATGTGGGCACCATGGGAGGTTAAATAACCTCTCTCTCGCCACAGCACGCCGAAGTCGTGTACAACTCCGAATGCATAACGTGAGTCAGTGTATACATTAACTTTCTTATTTGTGGCTTGAATACAGGCTTGTGTTAGGGCAATAAGTTCTGCTGCTTGGGCTGACAAAGTATCTATACAATTTGTCTCAATAACTTCAGTGTCTGTTGTGACTGCATACGCGGCCACTAAGTCTCCTGTACTTGCTCTCATGCACGATCCGTCTACATACAACGTCAGGTCTGGATCTAACAATGGAACGTCTGTCAAGTCTTGTCTAGGTTTCGTCTTTATTTCAATAATTTCAACACAATCATGAGCTAGTGGGTCTGTTCCAATTACAGGTAATAGTGTAGCAGGATTCAATGTATTACACCGTCGGATCTCTATGTGTGGCTGAAACAATGTCAGTTCATAACCGGTAAGTCTTGCTATGGTCAAGTGTTGTGTTTGTGTTCGGTTCACAAGAACTTCTACTGCATGTGGTACTTGTACTGTCAATGGGTGTCCTAACACTATGGCATCGCTTTGTCTGATTGCTAAAGCTGTTGCTGCCACTGATTTCAGGCACGCGGGCAAAGCCTGAGCTACGGGATCTAATGTACTGGAAAAATAAGCACATGGCTTGCGTGATCCTGCTTGATCCTGAGTGAGTACTGACAAAGCAGTACCTTCGCGTTCTGTAACAAAGAGTGTAAAATGTTTGCTGTAACATGGTGTTGCTAAAACAGGTGCTTGACATAAAGCTTCCTTTAAGCTTTCAAAAGCTTGTGTATGTTCCTGAGTCCAAGGGAGAACAGTCGATGTGGCTGCCTCCTGTGTGGTTAACTGAATGAGTGGTTTTGCTAGAAATGCGTACTGAGGGATCCACTGCCTACAATATGAAGTGAGGCCTATGAAAGCCCGCACCTCCTTTTGTGTCTGGGGTATTGACATGTTAGCAATTAACTGGATGCGATCTGGTGTAAGCTGCCTTCCCTCCTTGGACAGCGAGTGACCAAGATAAATAACTCGCTGGACACAGAATTGCAGCTTAGAAGGAGACACCTTGTGCCCCTTGTCGGCTAGAAAATGTAAAACTGTCAGAGAAGCCTTTTCACATTCAGGTTCGCTTCTCGCGGTGATCAGCAGATCATCGACATATTGAAGCAGTGCAGTATTGACTGGCATGTGGATACTGTCAAGTTCTCGTTTCAGTGCTTGGCTGTAGATGCTGGGGCTTTCTGTGAATCCTTGGGGAGCGCGTGAGAATTTAAAGCTGCGCCCATTTAAACTGAATCCGAACAAATATTGGCTTTCCGGATCTATTGGGACGCTAAAAAAGGCATTCTTGAGATCAATTACAGTAAAGAATGTTGCTTCGGAATCAATTGCTGTCAATAATGATGATATATCGGGGACCACAGGAAATTGTGGCACAATGCACTTGTTTAGTTCACGCAAATCAATAACCAATCGGTATACTGGCGGAGCAGTAGGGTCAGTTCGCTTAAGAATCGGAATTATCGGCGAATTACATACATTGGAGTCTGTTTCTACAACTACTCCTTGGGCAATTAACTCATCAATGATTTTCAGCAAAGCCACTACAGCATCTTGCGGTAACTTGTATTGTCGCATTCGTGGTAATACCACTCCTGTCTTGAGTGTAACTCGGTATGGTGTAATGTTCATGCAACCAACATCAGTAGGGCCTTGTGCCCATAGATGTGCTGGTAAAGTCTGTAGTCGGGGATCCATGTCTCTAGACACATAGTGACCTTTAAAATCACGTAAAAACAACCTTATTCCTCCCGGAGAACAACATATTATGGCTCCTAGGGCTTTCAGAGTTTTAATTCCTAACAAATTTTCTGGGCATGATTTAGTAAGCAATAAATCTGTAGTTCGTGTCAAAGGTCCTATCGTAAGTGGAAGAGGCTGTGATACTTCATTAACAATAGGTTTTCCTGAAAAACCAAGGGAAACATTTTGAGAGCCTGAGAGGGGTGCCCCTGGAACTTCACTACGTTTTATAGTTGTTCGACTTGCCCCTGTATCGAGTAAGAATTTTCTATCTTGACCTAATAATTCACTATGTACATAAGGTCCTTCTTGATCTACAGGAATCTCGATAAGCGGTAAGTCAACTTCCCTCTCTAGGCTGGTTCATGCGTAACGCTGATACTCAGGATATTCATACTGTGCAGTCTGATACATTTGTCGTGTGGTGGTTTGTGTGGCAGTAACAGGCAACGGTGGTGCAGCTGGCACAAACTGTATTGGCTGTTGTGCGGCTGGCATGGCCTGGGAATGTGGCATAGCTCCTTGTTCATTCTGATCTTGTCTGAGTGGCCGTGATCTTTCTTGTGTTTTACCTATGGCGATATTATGTTTTAAAACTGGACAATCGTGTACGTAATGACCTGGCTTTTTGCAATAATTGCATGTCCCTTTTACCAGTCCTGCTGAATCGGAATGTGTCATACCCTTTTTATGTCCTTCAGCCGGTACTGTCTGAGACACTAGCATTTTCATTTTTGTATCTTTCATACGTCTTTGTTCGTGTTCTTGTTCATCTCTAATTCTATTGTGATGATACTGTAACATTTGTAGCATTTGTGACGGAGTGTTACTTTGCCAGGTACTCTCGAATTTCAATATTCTATTCTTTACTGGAGGTAATGCATTTTCTACTAATTTTGTCACAAATAAATGTGGATACGACTCACTACTTGTTTTTATACCACTATTTATTCCAAAACATTTTTCAAATCGGGCATAATAGTCACTTGTGTCTTCATCATGCTTTTGTTTACAGGCCGTGATTGCACCCCAATCTTCCTTTTTCGTAGTTAACAAACGTGGCAGTACTTGTACTAGTAAACCTGGTAATGCTTTGACTTTATCCCCGAGCCCTGAACCTGCAGCTCGGGCCTTTTCTTCCGTTTCTAATGCTGTCCAATCTATCTTTTGGTCTCCCACTTCCCACTCTTTTTCTTTCAGTTTTTCATAAATGCCAGCAGGTAAGAGCACCTTTAATATCGTCATAATATCAGGATAGGTATACTCTCCCATCAGCAACATGTCCTTAATTTCTCGGTGGAAACCCGCTGGGTCTTTGTCATGACTTGGTACTACTTTCTTCATTTCTAACAATTCAATTTTTGATATGGGTGTATATACAAATACACGGTGAAACTCATTGTCTTCGCCTTTTATTGGGTGCACTTCTCGTAAGGGATTTTGTCTATCCATATAATACGGCGTTCTTTCTCTGCGGGGCAGCGGGAAAGAATCCGGACTTACAAAAAGGACATACTGTTTACGTGACACTAATATTTCTTTAATTAACTTGTTACTAGAACCTCTCCATCTGTTCGTGAGTAGTTCCGTTAATATATCAGGTAAAGGACCAGGGTCAGCATGTTGGCTCTTATATAGTATAAGAAGTTGCTGAATCATATAGATTCCAGCTAAACGTTGTTCATCTGCACTAAGGTTAAAAAACGTGTGTGCTACGGTCTCATCACCGTATTTTTCAGGACTGTCAATCCAATGAACGGCTGATCTGGCCAATTCTTGCTCATCCATGGAATCGAGGAGGTGGTAACCCCTTCGTTCTCGTAGTAGTTTATCTGCGGCTTGGAACAAATGTTCAGGAGACTTTAAATTTATTACAGGCGTCGGATACGTTCTGCTATTATTTGGACATACAGAGCGTATGGGATCAGAAAAGCATCTAGTATTATCACAGGATCTTCCTCTGCCTACGTATGCTATGGTTTCTGACTGTCTTGCGGAATTCCCTGATTCGGAGACTTCATCTTGCTCGAACTCGTCTGTTTCCAATCTTTCTTCGTGAATACGTTCTATTTCCCTACGGATTTTTCGGCACATGGCTATTATACAGTTTTTCTTATCGTGTCTCCCTTCTGATATATTCTGGCTCCATTTTGTAAGAATAAGCATTGTATTCGGGTCTACCCCCGGACGGTCTTGATTTCTGATCACGCAGTTTATGAGGAAACGTAACAGTTCCCCCTGTATCTCTACTTTCTGGAATTCCATAGCTCTGTTAATACATTCTGGGTCTCGCCCTGTTTGGACAAAATGATATCTGTTATCTAGATGCGTAGTCATTCCTGGTAACCTCGCTAAATACTCTGCGGCTCGTCTGATACGTAATGATGCCAGGACCATTTCGTCCTCTTTACCGACCACCGGGTCATATCTACAATCTATAAGGAGTTCCTTAAGCGTACGTTCACTTACGAATTTGGGTGTACGTGAATGCGCTGATTCTTGAAAAACAAGTTTATTTATTCTAGGTGGCGTAAAAGTATTGCTTGCACCTCCCGTGGCCCCTTCAGGGGCGTCGGGTGTGAATGGATTCGTCGAACGTGACACAGCAACTATAGGTGTCGATACCACTGTAGAATCGATTGCGGGGACAGATGCGGAAACAGATGTGCTTGCCGGAGCTCGTGTCGGGACTTGCTGTTGCACGGGGACAGATACCTGATCCTGACGTTGAACCCCTCCGCCAGACGGTCTATGTGGTGTGGGGTTAGCATACTCGGGAGCTGCGTCATCTAGATATGAGGAAAGAAAAACATCTTCTGCGGTTCTGGGATGCCCTTTTGGATGTACCTTAATTGGAAATAATGGGGGTGGCAAGTCTTTTGGCATCTCTGGAACAGCCTTAGGTAGTCCTTCGGCTAGGAGGGGATACATACCACTCATAAGAGCGTTTCTTTGTCTATCTACTTGTTCTGATTTCACTCGGATACCTTCCTTAATTAATATATTTTCTTGAACTTCCTTTGAACTCTCTTTACTCCTCTCTTCTTGTCTACGTGCTTTTTCTGTACGTCTATGAGATTCTTTACGCCATAACTCAACAGCGTCTTTCTGTGACTGTCTGACTTTTCTTTTCCATAACTCTTCTTCCACTTTCATGATGCACTCTGTATCCCAGGTTCCCGCTGCGGGCCACCTTTGACTTTCCGGCAATCCCTTGGTATAATCTACCCATAGATCAAGAAACAATATGGCATCTAAGCCATGCTTGTGATACATAAAATGCCCTGGGGTGTCCCTAGGAGGAATAGGAACTGCTTCTTCGAGCACCCCTTTTCTGGTAGTAATCTGTCTTAACTTCGAGAAGAGCGGCATCTTGACAACTGATCTGATACTTACTCTTGAATTCACTTAATACGAAAAACACAATAATGAACGGTGAACAATGAACAATCATTCATACCACAATATGCAAGACATTTGAACACTTTAAACATTTAAACATTAAACATTTTAAAAATGACCGACGATGATGACAGTCTGCATAACTAATCACTAAGCTGAATTCTTGACAATAACTGAATACTTCGGAATACTTGATATACTGCTAAACAGTACATATACACTGCTAAACAGTGCAGACCGGATTTGTGTACCCAAATCCGTCTTGACCGGCACAACCTATGTGCTGTCAACACGCCTCCCCGGCGATGGTACTCACCGAGTAGCTCCTTGAAACGGAAGGCCTCAGAGAATGAACGGGACTCGATGACTGCGGACAGCGGACCCTCTGGACGTCGGGATTTCGAAAACCTGGTGGGCCTCTGTATACCTCGGATCTTGCTCTCTCAGCTAGGCTCTGGTCGGGATACTTCGCACTTCTCACCGCCTCGTCTGGGTTGACCGCAGCCTCAGTCGCCCCCGCTTGACCGGAGGGAGCTTACAGGAAATCCTGCTGGTACGCGTTTATGGTCCGTCCAGCTGTGGCAGGAGACCGGGCCTGCAACGCACCGCCGGCGCGTGAGATGAGAAAGTGTCCCTGTTCGGGCGCCATTATGTGGTAAATATTCTTTTTACCTTGACTGAATTTCATACTGAATCTGAAATAAAGTAGAATAGCTCAAAATAACAAGAGGCAGAATCCGTGGTATAAGAGATTTTCTGAATGGGCTTTATTCCAAAATGGCCGACTCGAGTGGCGGCCTTCAGGTTCCGTCACCACGAGGGTTCAGGAAGTGAAGTACAATACTTTATTGACAAGAAGTAACTTTTATAGGTCATACATTACAATGAAATGAATGCAAAAGGCGTAACAATTGATAAGAGAAATGACATAGTGGTACGTAATCGAAACTAGGCGTAATAAGGAGCAGAAAGAAACATGATTGGCTCTGATTATCATGCATAGGTGGATCTATAAGATAATACTTAACATAGATGCGCGCGCAGCAGCATGACGTGTGATTGACGTGCAACTAGGGGGTGAAGGGGACTTGACATTTAGCTCTACATGTGGAGACGAGAAGTCTGGGGGGTCAAGTCAACCTAATCCCAAATCATATCTAACATCCTATGTTTAGAGAACTATGTTATCCACAAGAAAAGACTCTCGGACAGAATCTATTCTATACTGACTGTGTGTGCGTGTACAAGCGTCTAAGTGTCTATATGAGATGCGAGGGGCAGAAAACTTTCCATGGCAACAGGGCTATGAATTACTTGCAGGAGGACGGAAAGGCCGAGTCCTTTGCTTGTGAGCTAAAGGAAATGTTTACCTAAATCACTAGACAGGAATGCATCGGCTGAAGAGCAAAGTAGATAATTCGAAGGTGAAATACAGCTTCTTGGCAGGCAGGCAAAACTGGCCGAGGCAGGCACCGTTAGCTGCACAGGGAGTAGGACAAAGTTCATGGATACAGATGCGAGCTCAAGCTGAGGCTGTCAGAGACAGAGAGCAGGGAAGGCTTTGAGGACAGAATCGGGCCTACTTGCCTGAACTGTAAAAATGGAGTAACTTAGCCATATAAAGTCGGTGGCCTTTCATACTTAGGAATCGAATATCCAGCCCATTGATGGCGGATCTGACAGAGAACATGTTGACGGTGGACGCACATATGTTTGCGTTTTGGAAACTGGAACTGGAGGGAACATACATGTACTTGTGACATGCACATAGAACCGTTGGGGTCCAAGATAGGGGACATAACTGATCAGGAAAATCCACATTTCCACAGTAAGACTGTTCCAATTTCTACCAGAGAAAAAGTTCCGAACTTAGCAACAGCGTGAGTTTGGCAGAAACACCGGTTCTAGTGAACAAGTGCGCAGCGTTCAAATAAGAAGTCAGCTCAAGTACAAGAGTAGCGCCAGCTATTAGTACGAGTTAGAGTCAGCTCAAGTCTTGAATATAAAGGTTTAAGGTACACTATAGCAGTTCCGAGTGAATTCCGATTCCTGACAATAAGATACCTTAGGGAGTGAAACTCTTGAGGGCAGAATACAAATGACACAGAATAGTATGGGACAAAAACTACAGTGAAGCAACAGTAGTTAGAGAATAAGAAAAACTAATAAAAGGTGAAGAAGAATAAGAAATAAACCAAGGCTTCCATTCTCTGTCCAGTAAGTGAGTCTAGAGGAAAAGACAAAAGAGAGGTCAGGAAGGAAGAAAGAAATATAATAACACAAGTTTATTATCTTACATTGAAAAAACATTAAGAACAGAAGAACGAGTAGCTTAGAAGAGAAGCAAAGGCACACAGCACCAGGGTGGGTACAATAGAGAATAAGGAAAGATGAAAGTAGGAAGAGAAAGGAAGTAGAAGGTGATTTACATGTAATTGTTTATTTACAGCTCACGAGCAACAGCAAGAGCCAGAGAAAAGATAGACTACACAAGAAGAAGAAAGGAAGTCCACCAGTGTGTGCATTCTCTTCTCTGTCCAATTCCCCTTTCCCCCTTGGGGCTCTTCTGGCTACGCATTTAGATTGTGTGGAGGCCGGGGAGTTCAAAGGAGGAATTGGGAGCTTGCGTCATTCTGCTCCTGTGTCAACGGCCAGCAAGAGAAGAGCTGGTTCTGACAGAGTGAAGTGCCCACGAGGTATCAGGCACCTGAGCAGAATGGCGGAATGTTTGGATTTAAAGAAGCTGGGGAACATTTTGGATGAGATACAAAGAGAATTAATTACCGTTAGAGAAGAAAACAGGGAACTCAAAAAGGACACCACAGAATTGGCGCAAAGAATAGGGATTTTGGTTGCGGTAATGAGTATAAGATATCTTCCCCAGTTTTGGGTTCATTTGAGGAAGCAGCTCCGTCCCAGTCAAGGGTAAACACACAAGTAATACATTCCTTATCCCCGGTGATTCCCCTAGCACCCCCAGAACGCTTTAGTGGAGACCCCCAGAAGGCCCAAGTCTTTTTAACACAATGTTCCTTGCACTTTCTGTGCAGACCAGCATTGTTTCCAGATGCACAGTCTCGAGTGGGGATGCCGCAGCTTGGTCAATGCCTTTGGTCACCAGAAACGACCCTGTGCTATTCAATTTAGAAGACTTCAAGAAAGAGTTCATGCGAATTTTTGACCGTCGGAAGGTGTCTCAAGCTACCGACAATTAACTTTTAGAGATCCGACAAGGAAACAGAGAGTTAGTTGCATACTTGGCACAATTCAACAAGTTGGTGTTAGAGACGGAATGGCCAGAGAACAAACGAGCAGCAGTATTTTATCGGGGGCTAAAGGATTAATTAAAAGATGCCTTAGCGCAAGTTCCCAATCGTCCAACAGACATCTCCGCTTTGGTGGATCTAGTTTTGGAGATTGATTTTCGCCAGAGCGAGAGAAGGGGCGAGAAGAAACGAGAATTTCGACCCAGTGTACCGCGTTTTGATAGAGCCAGATATGAGCCTCATAAGGAGCATGATACAAATCGTGGAATTGAGCCCATGCAAATAGGAACTATCCGTGGACCTCTTACAAAGGAGGAGAAGGAGAAAAGGCGGAACAATCAATTGTGTCTCTATTGTGGAGGAAGTGGGCATTTTGTTCGAGATTGCCCCAAAAAGCCCAAGACGCAGTCGGCGGAAAACGCCACGCGCCACCAGTAGCTGGAGTTGGACTGGTGGTTGCAGAAACAAATTCAGCTCCAAAGAATCATGCTTTGGCAAATACTTTGCAAGCAGCCGCTCCTCATTTGGTGATATCTGTCACTCTGAGCTATCGAGAACAGAAAAGGAGTCAGATAGCAGTGATGATAGACTCGGGAGCGACAGGTAATTTCTGCGATTTACAATTCGCAGGGAGAATTGGATTACAAGCAATCCAAAAGGAGAAGAGTGAGCCCGTCAGAGCAGTAGACGATACCAATCTGTCATCAGGCCCCATTGTGAGTCACACAGAACCAGTGCATCTAGAAACCACAGAAGGTCATCGTGAAATATTACAATTCAATCTAATAGACGCCCCACAGTTCCAATTGATCTTAGGGTTACCTTGGCTCACGGAGCATAACCCCACCATAGATTGGGCAGCAAGAACGATAACCTTGAACTCGGATTACTGCAAGGAAAATTGTTTCAAAGACTGCAAAAGTAGAATAAAAAAATCTCCTGCTTATCATTTAAGTGAAAACAAAAATTCAGTTTGTTTGATAGACACAGTGACTTTACCCGAAAAGTATAGAGAATATCAGGATGTCTTTAATGAAGTTGAAGCAAAGAAATTACCTCCTCACAGGGAGTATGATTGTAAAATAGACTTGGAACCTGGAGTGAACTTACCCTGCAGTAGAATCTATGCCTTGACCGAACAAGAAGATAAACATTTAAAGAAGTATCTGGCGGAATACCTAGAGAATGGATTCATTCGACCTTCGCAGTCTCCAGTATCTTCCCCTTTGTTTTTCATTCCAAATAAAAATGGAGAATTACGCACGTGCATAGACTACAGGGCAATAAATCGAATAACAATCAAGAACCGTTACCCTTTACCTCTGATTTCCACTCTTCTGGACCAGGTGAAAGAAGCTAAAATCTATACCAAGCTTGATCTGCGAGGAGCTTATCACCTGGTCCGATTCAGAGAAGGTGATGAATGGAAGACGGCATTTAGAACTAAGCAAGGTTTATTCGAATACCAGGTGATGCCATATGGGCTATGCAACGCGCCAGCTGCATTTCAACATTTTATAAATGATGTTTTGAAGGATTGCATAGATCAAATAGCAATCGTATATATTGACGACATACTGATTTACTCGACAGAAGTAGGGACACATGAAGAACATGTCAAGAAGGTACTACAAAGACTTCGTGAGAATGGGTTATTTGTCAAATTGGACAAATGTGCATTTGATGTAACCACAGTCGAGTTCTTGGGATTTGAACTTGCTCCTGGAGGAATCACCATGGATGAACATAAGATAAAGGCTGTGACTGAGTGGAAATCCCCTACCTCAGTTAAAGAAATCCAAAGTTTCATAGGATTTGCCAACTTCTATAGGAGATTTATTCAGGATTTCTCAAAAAAGTTAATCCCAATCACACGTTTATTGAAGAAAGGAGTTCCTTTCCAGTGGGATGCTGAAGCAGAGGCATCATTTGTACAATTGAAGAAGGATTTCACCACAGCGCCTATTTTGTTGCATCCAGATCCTGCAGAACCATTCTTTGTTGAAACGGATGCGTCGAATTTGGCCTTGGGAGGAGTGTTATCGCAGAGACACAAAACTACGGGCCAGCTCCATCCAGTGGCCTTCCGCTCTCGAAAATTAACACCTCCAGAAATCAATTATACAATCACTGAAAAAGAATTACTGGCCATTAAGGATGCTTTCAAGGAGTGGAGGCATTATTTGATGGGAGCTCGGCATGTAGTAACAGTGTATACAGATCACCGAAATTTGAAGTTTTTAAAATTAGCCTGAACTTTAACTCCCAGACAGCTACGCTGGTCCTTGTATTTCTCTGAATACGATTTTGTAATTACTTTTCGACCTGGAACCCAGAATGGAAAGGCGGATGCCCTATCTAGATAAGAGACGGAAGGAGTCACGGAAAAGGTTTTGGATCAGGCAATAATTCCAGCGGAAAAAGTGATCAATGCCGTTTTACAAGAAACCGTTGAGAATCAGGAGAAAGAAGATCCCTTGAGTTGCGAAGAGATGAGGAGTTGGTTAAAAGAAGATTCCAAAAGAGAAATGCGAGAAGGACTACCCTATCACCATGGAGCATTATACTTGCCCACTCCAGAGATGCAATTGAAGGCTTTAAAAGAATGTCATGATAGCATCTTATCAGGACACAAGGGAATTAACAAGACAAAAGAATTGGTGCGCAGACGATTCTGGTGGCCAAACATGATCAAGGATATCCATCAGTATGTAGCGACTTGTGAGACTTGTGCTAGGGGAAAATCAGAAAGGAAACGTCCACAAGGCCTGTTACAGCCCTTGCCCACCCCTCCTTTTCCCTGGCACACAGTGACCTTAGATCTCATAGTAGATTTACCCTCTAGTCATGGTTATGATTCCATTCTAGTGTGTGTGGACGCCTTTACAAAAATGGCGCATTTTGTGCCCTTAAAAGGGGTACCATCTGCCAAGGTTTTAGCGGATGCTTTCAGCCAGCATGTAGTTCGTGCACATGGCATACCTAAGATTTTGGTGTCAGATAGGGGCTCCCAGTTTCTGTCTCATTTCTGGAAGGCATTCACCAAGCGTTTAAACATAGAGAATCGTTACACCACTAGTTTCCACCCAGAGTCAGATGGACAAACAGAACGCACGAATCAGGAACTGGAGCAATATCTGAGATTGTGTCTTTTAGAACAGGAGGGAGACTGGCCCGATTATTTATGGGCAGCAGAATTTGCACATAATAACACTACAAATGCTTCGACTGGTTACACTCCATTCTTTCTGAATACTGGTAGACATCCACAACATTCCTTAAACTTCCAAGAAGTGGGTGTTCCGGCAGTATCCAATTGGGTAGAACAATTGACACAAGTCCATAGTAGAGCTATCAAAAATCTAACAGTAGCGAAGGCAAAATACAAACACTACGCAGACAAAAAGAGAAGAAAAGAACCAGAATTGTTAGTGGGAGACAAGGTTTGGTTAAATACAAAAAATATCAGATTAAAAGGGGTTAGGAAATTCCAACCACGATATATTGGACCTTATCCAATTGCGAAAAAACTCAGCACCTTAAATTATCAGCTAAAATTACCTAAGAGGTTACGTATACACCCAGTCTTTCATGTTTCTTTATTAAAGAAGGCAGAACCAGAAGTTAGATTGAGTAAGACCCCAAGAGAAGTGTAGCTCACTGGTTAGAGGAGGCATACCCTGAAGCAGAGGTTAGACCCGGGACCAGGGTTCGATTCCCGACGCGGCAGGGTCTGGAGCCCAATTGTCCACGGACTCGATAATTCTCGCTTCGGTGCCTACTCTAAGCACGAGTTCACACTATGCAGCTCTGGGCAACAAGCTTGCTTAATCTCCACACCGGCCCCCTGCGGCGGGATGCCTGGCTTTCACCTTGGGGATGCCCAGTACGTGTTATCTCACAGGGAAAAACCAGGACGGGTTCCCAATGCAAGCGCCGAGATGCCCAAGGGTAATTTGAGCGCTATATAAGACTGCACATACATACATACATACAAAGCCAATTCAAACTGAGAAGGGAGATGAGTTTGAAGTTAAACAGATTTTAGACTCTAAACTGCAAAATGGAAGGTTGTATTACTTACTAGATTGGAAGGGTTATGGTCCGGAGGAAAGATCCTGGGAGCCAGAGTCTGAAGTTAATGCTCCACAACTAGTAGCAGAATTCCACAGAAGATTTCCAAACAAGATCCAGAAGGAAGGAAGATCTTTGAGGGAGGGTACTGTCAGGTCCCCAACAAGGAGGTCACATGTCAAGAAAGGTGTCCAGTACAAGAAGAAAGGAATGATGGTGGCCGTGTTGTCAAAACTGTGTAAACAGCATTTGGTGCAAGGTCGAATGCAATATGGCGGCAGAGCGTTCCTTAATCAGAAACGGGTTAGCGCTCTAGTTGATTTGGCTGATTTGCATGATGCAAGTGAGGCGCGCGGAGAGCTGCGCACTTCACCTGAACTGTGAGAGGAGTAGGAGGTTACTTCATCGCGTCGCGTTAGTCAGGGAAAAGAAGCTACGCGTCGCGAGAATTCTGAGGAGAATTTTAGAGTTCGAAGGCAGGCAGCAAACCCAAGTAAGACTGTTCCAATTTCTACCAGAGAAAAAGTTCCGAACTTAGCAACAGCGTGAGTTTGGCAGAAACACCGGTTCTAGTGAACAAGTGCGCAGCGTTCAAATAAGAAGTCAGCTCAAGTACAAGAGTAGCGCCAGCTATTAGTACGAGTTAGAGTCAGCTCAAGTCTTGAATATAAAGGTTTAAGGTACACTATAGCAGTTCCGAGTGAATTCCGATTCCTGACAATAAGATACCTTAGGGAGTGAAACTCTTGAGGGCAGAATACAAATGACACAGAATAGTATGGGACAAAAACTACAGTGAAGCAACAGTAGTTAGAGAATAAGAAAAACTAATAAAAGGTGAAGAAGAATAAGAAATAAACCAAGGCTTCCGTTCTCTGTCCAGTAAGTGAGTCTAGAGGAAAAGACAAAAGAGAGGTCAGGAAGGAAGAAAGAAATATAATACCACAAGTTTATTATCTTACAGTGAAAAAACATTAAGAACAGAAGAACGAGTAGCTTAGAAGAGAAGCAAAGGCACACAGCACCAGGGTGGGTACAATAGAGAATAAGGAAAGATGAAAGTAGGAAGAGAAAGGAAGTAGAAGGTGATTTACATGTAATTGTTTATTTACAGCTCACGAGCAACAGCAAGAGCCAGAGAAAAGATAGACTACACAAGAAGAAGAAAGGAAGTCCACCAGTGTGTGCATTCTCTTCTCTGTCCAATTCCCCTTTCCCCCTTGGGGCTCTTCTGGCTACGCATTTAGATTGTGTGGAGGCCGGGGAGTTCAAAGGAGGAATTGGGAGCTTGCGTCATTCTGCTCCTGTGTCAACGGCCAGCAAGAGAAGAGCTGGTTCTGATAGCAAGATATATTATGTACAGCGTAAACAGAAGAAAGAAATAATACTGCACTAGCATTATCTTTAAGCCATGACACATATATTCATATACACAAATAACATAGGCTAAAAATGTGAGTACTTATATGATGCATTCTCTAACTAATTCTACCCCAGTGTACCTAAGTGTAGGACAAGGTAAGAAGTAAGTGCTGTATGCTATAGTCTAGTATGTCAAGTGTGATATGCCAAGAGTCTCTCTAGGTTCTAGTCAGCTCCATACCTTAAGAATGAGAGAGGTTGGAATCTCTATCTGGTTCTCGAACTCTAACACCCCCCGAAGGGAGTCAGAACACTGGAAGCTGGATTCTCTGTGAGCAGGGATGACAGCGTCTTGTCAGTGTGTCAGGCAGGGACACAGGCTCCTCTAAGTCGAGATCTCCTCCTTGCTTGATGCCATGGCGAGCAGTATCAAGTCTTGCAGCCGAGCCGTGGCTTGCCATGGTAAGGGAAGGTATATTTATACCTGGAAGTTGCTTAGGAATGTTTGCATCGACGTAATGTCGGGCAGAGGAAGACGTCATGAATGAATAGGGTAGAGCGGTTAATGCATAATAAATGAGATCTTGGAGAAATCAATAATCCTGGGCTGGGGAAACTCCCAACAGCTTAAGGGTCTGTTTTCTAAGAACTCGTTGTGACATTGGGGTGGACGGATGTAGGTGACCATGCCTGTATTTGGATAGCATGGCTAATGCCTAAATAAGGACTGGGATCCTATGCCTATATAAGGGCAATGTGAATTGTGCCTATATAAGGACATGTATCAGGAAAACCTATATACGGACACCTAAAGCGGAATACTACAGCAGGAGTAGCCAAACATGAGCACAGAGGAGTGTGGGACTCAGCACCTGGCTGCCGTCAGCCTTTATGAAGTAGCAATCTCAGAAAGACAAAAGAGAAAGGCCTGCTGATTTATGACCACCCTTACTATCAATCAAATATCAGTGCTCAAGAAGCGCTAGTCAGCCATCTCCTGCCAACAGGTCCTCAAAGAAAGGTGGCCTTGCCTCCATCCTCCACCTGACTCTTCTGTGCATTTGGGTATCCTCCCTTCATCTCTAGGAATGCAGGCAAATACATGTCCACAATCTGGGAAATGTATATTTCAATCTGAAACTTCTGCCATGTCAAACAAGGGTGATCCAAAACAGATCTGGCTTCTTCCAATAAACATTCTCTCACAACAACACACACTGCTGTTAGAATCCATATCACACACATACTCTACATACACTCAATATTAAATATTGAATAGTCAACTAAACAAATCTTTTTCACTCTTTGTTTTGGTGAAGCTGGCCGATGAAATTTCAAATGTTAACTGTAACAAAGAGTTAAAAGCAGGTTTTTTAAAGTGCCTTTTTTCACCCCAGAAGACCAGTTAATTGATAAGAACATTTGTATGGTTATGTACTAAGAGTGGACAGATGGAACAGTTAAGGACTGACTATGAGTTTGGCGGTCTTGTGACTGCTGTGGCCTAGGATCAACCGCAAAAACCACTGGCGGTCTAACCGTAGAATTACAAGGCATGTGCTAACATACACGAAAGACCACTGCGGACGCCCCACCACCGCCTGTGGCATCGTTGGTGTAGGCCAAGGAGTCTGTCAGAGGGCACACCACCAGTGTTACCGCTGGCCCAATAACGAGTTACCTGACAGCCAATGTGAAAATGGTGACACAATAAACCCCATCTGAGGTGGCGGAAAGGCAGGGATGTAAGGCCGAAAGTCATCTGTACTCACCTCTACATTTCCTGTGCCACCATGGAGCTGATCGTACAAGTCCTGTTGCTGTTGGACCTGCTTGTTCACGTCCGAAACTCATACCATAGTGGACGCAACCTATGGTAAGTCATACGCCTATCTGTTTCCATAGACTCCTCAGAAAATCGGTGCCCACCATGGGCCTGGCAAAGGAGTTGGGGTCCCTTGGTCATACATATTTTGTGGGAGCATGTTGGTATTGTTTTAAATGCATAACCCAAATACATCTGTATGATGCCCTCCTTGGAAAAGTCACTGACACTGCACAGGCACACTGTACATAAATGGACATGTGTTTACATCTCATAATCAGTCGTATGAGCATTAAATTGTTTCACGGAATAGCACCTCCTCATCAATATCACACCTATTATTCTCTGTAGTACTCTCCCACTGCATAAATCCTAGGTCCTGTTGTGATATCAAATATGAATCTGTATGGATGTGTCATTCAACTCAAACACACCTTCTCAGGTACAATTCTGTATTGGACTCTCACTCATTACCCACATTAAAAGGTAATGTCAATAAATGGGATTACCAATAATAATCAGTGCGAGAAGCATTCAAAGGGCATAATGTAAACACTCTCTGCAGAATAGGTATGCCTCTCCCAGGGGAAGCCCTGAAAGGCTGGCATTCTGGGGCTCAGTCTATTTAGCACATGTCTTAAAATCCCAATGGGGATTGAAGTATATCAGGGAAATCCAATAGCATAACCAGGTGCCATTCATGTGTAGGTATTGTGTAAGTGCAAGTTATGAAAGCAAACACAGCACTAACTCCATTGTTCGAACATGTAGATAAGGTAAGTGTAAGGTACACACAGGAAAATGGAGGCATGTCCCCACAAATGTCCACAAAGATATGACAATGTAACATCCTCCATGTTTGGAGAAACAAATATCTCCCTTGAACACATTAAACACATATCCAACCTAAATCAAAAGGGAGAAGTACAACCTAAATGATGTTGACAGTGGCCAGACCAATCTGAAATACTTTCCATATAATATAACACCAAATGCAATGTCAGACCCAACTGAATTTCATCCCACATTGACATCCATTTAATATTTCCCCTTGTCCTGTGTAACTCCAGCATTGTGTCTAAGGTTAGGTCATACTAACCACTTCAAATCGAACAGCAATCAAGGATGAAACAAACACAACTGTAGGCACATAACACTAACTACAAAATAACATCAAATATTTAGAAAAATAATGACAGGACTAATGTATTCCGAAGTATGAAACTTTTTGATCAATGGATGAAAATATAAAACACAAACAATGGCCAATGGCCAGTCCATTTATATACATTTTGCCACAGCACATTGTTGTGCCACCAAACTTGCCCTTCCTGATACTTCCAGGGAACCTCCTCAAAAAGAGGTATCCAATGGGCATCACAGGCACCTCAAACATGAAACTTGAGGGCCTTCAGGAAGGGGTGCATTTGATTTTGAGCAGGGTTTTCCTTGATTTCGTAGGGGTATGGCTGTCTTTAAGGGGTGCGGATCAGGTTTCCCATGGGTGGATTGTGCAAGGGATTTGTTGGGATTTGGGAGGGGTTTTTCTTGGATTTACTAGGGGTATTTCTGGGTTTTGGGAGGTTCGATCAGGTTTCTCTGGGGTGGATTGGGATGTGGTTGGGCTTTGGATAGGCTTTTGGGACTTTGTAAGGGGTTCTCAGTTTTCACAGGGTTAAGGGCAAGCAAAATACTTTCATGGGGAAATGGTAGGATGTTTGGGATGGAGTTGGGTTTGGAAGATGGAGGGAGTAGAAGTAAGAGGTGTGTGTGCTGTACCAACTGTGTGTTGTGCCGGTCTCTCTTGTGTGGGTAACTGTGAGCATTTGTGTTTCTTTATTGAGTGTGATGTGGGCATTCTGGGTGGTGTGGAGGGGTCTGTGAGTATCACGGTGGCATATGGGGGTATGGGTGTGGTTGTGGAGGGGGCTGTGGGTGTTGGTATGGTACCTAGGGGTAGTGGGTAGTTGTGAAGGGGTCTGTGGGTGTTTGTGTGTTGTCTGGGGTATGGGCTTGGTTGTGGAGGGGTCTATGGGTGTTTGTGATTGGTGTTTGGATCTGATGAACTGTGTGCATGCAGATGTGTGCAAGTGCTTTGGAAAGACAGGGGAGCAGGAAATTTGGATGGGGAAGGGAAAGGAGGTAGGGAGGAAGGTTGGGATGGGTGGGGGCTGCCGTGTGGGAGGAGTCCAGAACCTGAAAAGGCCACTGTAGGGCAGATGTGCGTAATGCCTGTACAGTGAAAGCATGACTTATGGAAAAGTGTCAAGGGGACTGTCATAAGTAAAAGACACACATTGACAATTTGGTTTAATGAAAAGAAGTATCAGGCAAGAGGGTTTCCTCAATCACCATTACAAATAAAGTTAATTTAAACACAATCAAGGCTACAATTGCTTAATAAAACACATTATTAAGCAATCCATGGATCTGCAGGTCTATAGGGAGATTAGTATGTGCATCAGTTGTCTTACCACAGTAACTGAGCTCCTGCCTGGGCCACGGCCCAGATTGGCTACAAGTTATTTTAAGGCCTTGCTCTCTGCAGGCTGTGCCTACTGATCCCACATGAACATCACATGTCCACCAACTGTTAATCTTATGGCCATCAAATATGTGACCTCGAGGTTGTATGGAACTCTGAAGGGGTCTGTGAGGTATAGCTAGCTTTTAGACTACAGTTTTACAAAGCCTGATGTGGGCTGAGTGATCTGTGGGACTGTACACATGGCTAGCATCATCCTCAACTGCTTCTTGTAGTATATAGAAAAAGCTCCCGCTGCAAAGTCTATACATTTCTTTGCACCTATCCCATGATCTGAATGGATTTGTCATAGGTAGCATTAAAGTAGACCTGCATAGATATGTGCATACAACACAAGTAGGATATAGGGCTTGTCACACATTACAATGCTGTGTAACTCCAGCCTTGGGGCTAAGGTTAGGTCATACTAACCACTTCGAATCGAACAGCAATCAAGGATGAAACAAACACAACTGTAGGCACATAACACTAACTATACAATAACATCAAATATTTAGAAAAATAATGACAGGACTAATGTCTTCAGAAGTATGAAACATTTTGATCAATGGATGAAAATATAAAACACAAACAAAGGCCAATGGCCAGTCCCTTTATATACATTTTGCCACAGCACATTGTTGTGCCACCAAACTTGCCCTTCCTGATACTTCCAGGGAACCTCCTCAAAAAGAGGTATCCAATGGGCATCACAGGCACCTCAAACATGAAACTTGGGGGCCTTCAGGAAGGGGTGCATTTGATTTTGAGAAGGGTTTTCCTTGATTTCTTAGGGGTATGGCTGTCTTTAATGGGTGGGGATCAGGTTTCCCATGGGTGGATTGTGGAAGGGATTAGTTTGGATTTAGGAGGGGTTTTTCTTGGATTTCCTAGGGGTATTTCTGGGTTTGGGGAGGTTCAATCAGGTTTCTCTGGGGTGGATTGGGATGAGGTTGCGCTTTGGGAGAGGTTTTTGGGACTTTGGAAGGGGGTCTCAGTTTTCACAGGGTTAAGGGCAAGCAAAATACTTTCATGGGGAAATGGTAGGATGTTTGGGATGGAGTTGGGATTGGGAGATAGAGGTAGTGGAAGTAAGAGGTGTGTGTGCTGTACCAACTGTGTGTTGTCTCTCTTGTGTGGGTGACTATAAGCATTGGTGTTTCTTTATTAAGTGTGATGTGGGCATTCTGGGTGGTGTGGAGGGGTCTGTGTGTAACGATGTGGTGTATGGGGGTATGGGTTTGATTGTGGAGGGGACTGTGGGTGTTGGTATGGTACCTACAGGGGAGTAGGAAATTTGGATGGGGAAGGGAAAGGAGGTAGGGAGGAAGGTTGGGATCGGTGGGGGGCTGCCGTGTGGGAGGGGTCCAGAACCTGAAAAGGCCTCTTCAGGGCAGATGTGTGATATGCCTGTACAGTGAAAGCATGACTTATGGAAAAGTGTCAAGGGGACTGTCATAAGTAAAAGACACACATTGACAATTTGGTTTAATGAAAAGAAGTATCAGGCAAGAGGGTTTCCTCAATCACCATTACAAATAAAGTTAATTTAAATGCAATCAAGGCTACAATTGCTTAATAAAACTCATTTTGGAAACATCCATGGATCTGCAGGTCTATAGGGAGATTAGTATGTGCATCAGTTGTCTTACCACAGTAACTGCCTGAGCCATGGCCCAGATTGGCTACAAGTCATTTTAAGGCCTTGCTCTCTGCAGGCTGTGCTTACTGATCCCACATGAACATCACATGTCCACCAACTGTTAATCTTATGGCCATCAAATATGTGACCTCAAGGTTGTATGGAACTCTGAAGGGGTCTGTGAGGTATAGCTAGCTTTTAGACTACAGTTTTACAAAGCCCAATGTGGGCTGAGTGATCTATGGGACTGTACACATGGCTAGCATCATCCTCAACTGCTTCTTGCAGTATATAGAAAAAGCTCCCGCTGCAAAGTCTATACATTTCTTTGCACCTATCCCATGATCTGATTTGGTAACTTGTCATAGGTACCATTAAAGTAGACCTGCATAGATATGTGCATACAACACAAGTAGGATATAGGGCTTGTCACACATTACAATGCTGTGTTCACTCCGCAAAGTACAGTGCACCATAAGCCATTACATGATTGTCCTATGTAGGATCCTCTTGATTCCACCAAAAGTAGCATGGCTTTACTTTGGGACTTGCAGGCACATTGTAGCCAATGGGAGTTGAAAGGATGAAGTTGAGCATTGTAAAACATGTATTTGAAATAGTTAACTGTTCTTCTGATGAGCTATAGAGCTGGCCATACAGACATAGAACCTTTTCAACCAGGGTCTCCAGCTCTTCTGGATAGCAGGGAGAAGGCCTTTCACCTGCTTGGCCCGGTATGATTGCTCCCAGAGGTGGCAAACAGCAGCTAAAGTGGAGGAGGTGCTGATAGCAGCAGTGTCACAAGGCAAGTGAGTTTTTTTCAAAGCGCGGCATACATGTATGCCAGGAACAGGGCCATCGGCGTAGATTCACACAGCCATTTTACCATAACCGTCACAATCACCAACGTTAGCCTATGACTGTGTCCGCTGCAACTGTCCACAAGGTGGTCGACTACCACCAGCGGCAGTCGTTCCTAAAGTCCCGTATGCGCGGTCAGGCATCCGCCATTTTAGTGGTTAGAACTACAGTATTGGGGACTGTTCAGTGCTTCACCACCACAAAAAAATGAAGGCTAACATGTTTAGATTGGAAAAACTCCCTTCCTGTGCAATGCTCAGTACACAAATCATCTGTGTGGTGTATTACTGTGCATAAAGGCAACATGTGTGTGGTGCACTGTACACCACAGTTAGTGATTTTTTTCCCTAAAGTGTAATGAAAATATCAGTTCTCTGCAAGTGTTACATTTCGGAATTGGTGATGTGTAGGGGTGGGCGGTGCTCTCAGAGTCTCACTTCACAGAAGTACTGATCTGCCACTGAGCCAAAGCCAGTATTGGAAGAAAGCCCCTCTCCCACCACAAGTACCCATTTAGTAATCATAGGCGCTGTACTCAGGGTGACACCAATGTGGGCAAAAACCACATAAGGTAGCCGGGATGTTAAAGCATAGTTTCTTAACCTCACAGCTAGTAATTAAGCGCACGATAGTCAATGTCTTCTTTAGTGCCCCTGGCATGAATTTCCCAAAGTTGGGATGGCTGTAAAATATTCACCTAGTGACCTTCTTACCCACCAGTGCTTCAGCAGGAGCCCCCGAGCATGGGACTCCCATTGCAATACTCTGCACCTTCCTGAAATACCAGACTCGCACAACGTCCTTTTCATAGATCCCACATGTAAGAGTCTGGAGTAGTCACTGTAGACTGCAGAGGAACAGAATAGCTACAGACAACTGAGCCCCTCCACCCTTCACAGGCCCACCTGCCACCTAGTCCCATCAGCAGCAGCCCACAAAGGACTGGGGCCGAGTCTCAGCACCGAGGCTCCTGTTATGGTGTTGGCCTTGTGCTGAAGCGTCTATCCAGTTAACGCCCTCCTCTGCCATGCACCACGAACCTCGCAGAACAAACAAGAGGGTCTTAGGACGTGCATTAATAAATTTCCTCCCCGCCCGCCCACCACCCTGGAGAACTAGTCTTTGGAGTGAGACATGTTAAAGGGTCTCCTACAGGCTCCAAAAGTGGCCACATGCCTATTGGCTAGAACCATGAAGGTCATTTGCAGTTTCCACTCTCACTGCAAAAAGCTAAAATAGCACTCACTTGAATTTTTACAGTCAGAATTCAGCATAGGCAGTTAAATGAAGGTAAGTCTCCTATTGCAAGGGATGACCTGCTGGTCTCCGGTCCATAAGTGCTCGACCTCTGTCCACTCCGGAGTGTGCCTGCCCTACCCTGGTAGCAGAGGGGGAGGGCAGGATGAGCAGGGGCCTTGGTGGTCCCTTGCACACAAAGGGGAAGTACAGGGATTATTTCCTGTGCAAGGGCTGGATTGGGGAGAGAGGTAGAAAGGTGCTCCCAGAGGTACACAAAGTTGGTTGCACACCTTAGCTGCTGTCAGCTCTATCTTGCTACAGTGTGGGTAAATACAGTATATTTACCCGCCGGCGGAGTGGAGTTTGCTGCCCACCCCTAGGGGTGTGCACATTTCTGTTATAGACACATGTGAAGGCCTCATTGGGGATTATTGATGGATGTTGAAAAGTAGACACTGATAATGTGAATTTTCTGTAATGATTTATGAAACAGTTATGTTATGTCACATGAGGTTTGGCTTACTCTTCATATATGTTACTCTGGACACTGTGACCAATGTACAAAATTATGTACACTGCTCCCATAGGTACCCTGGGAGAGGGAAGAGATGACAGCCTCCAGTGTACCACCCATTTCTAAACTTTCAGACTATGGAAGAAAGATATGAGATTAAGAACTTTTGTTTGAATAGGCAGGCAATATAGGATTTATGTCATCACTTGGAGCCTGACCTCACTTATCCTACATCTCTCACACCAATTGTGAAACTTATGTCAGTATTGCATATTTTGGCTACAGGCTCCTTCCAATTCACTGTGTCTATTTCTGGTGGTATGTCACAACCAATGTTCAGTTGTGAACTGTAAGACATGTTTTCAGCAATGATGAGACACATGGACAACTACATCCAGTTTCCCAGACATGAGGATTTAGCCACTGTAAAGGAAGATTTCTATAGATTTGGTCACATCCCAAATGCGGTTTGATCCATTGATGGCACCCATATTGCCTTAGTACCACTAGAAGCCAGGGAACCTATGTACCATAACAGGAAGCACTTCCATTCTATCAACATGCATCTGTGCCTGGTTCCCAGGATCTGCACATGATTCTATCATACTACAGAATAGCACCATACCCCAATGTCATGTAGTTCCCACTAATCCGTAGGATCTGTGAGTTTATGTACAACATAAACTTTGGGTGAGGAGCCGAGACTGACTCCAAGTACCCCCAATAGGATATGATAGCCTAGAGACCAGCTAGCTCACACTGCCACCATGAGCCCCTCTAACTTGAACAGGGAGTGCATGGTTTGTGGCAACCACTGAACATTACAACACTGTCCCCTCAGGGATCATGGTAACTGATCAGAAACCTTCAGCTCAGTTACTCCTGCTCTTTTGTTTCCGGAGAAATATAAAGACTACACAATAAGACATTTTAAATATATTTATTGAACAAACATTATCAACATGAAGCGCCAATAGAGTAAATAGCAGATACTGTTCTACCATAGGGCTAACAGCAGCGTCTGCTCCTGGGAAGCAGCAGTGGGGCAGGGAGGTGAGGAAGACAGGAGGGGGGGTTTGAAAAAAAAATGTACTTAGGTTACGGCCAGCCAGCTGGCTAACTGCTGCTGCCTCTCCTCCATCCTCTTCCTGGCTTCTGTGCAAGCAGGAAGCTCCCAGGCTTCCAAGCTCCCTATCGCCAATCACAATGCTGCAATGAAGTGTTGTGATTGGTCTGAGTGCAGTGGTTCGTCGCTCAGCCAGGGACTGGGGGCCTGAGCATGTTCTCCATCCAGGCTATAATGCAGCCTGGGTGGAAAACATGCAAAGTGCACATGACTGTTTGATCTGCCTGTGTGGGCTGGCCAAACAGTCATTGCATACCTTACAGAGTGGCCACCACTCTTTCCCCCTGAGCTGAGAGCAGAGCAGCCAGCCCCGCCCGCAAAGCTGCCAAGCATCAGGAACAAAAAAAATGATAAAATCATCCAATTATTATCATTTTATTTGTCCTTCTTTGCACTGCTAAAAGCAGTGAGGCAATGCTCTTCCTCCTTTGTGGAGAAGCCGCCACTAGGTGCTAAAATAGTATATATAGGCAGGCAAATAATACAAGGTGGTAATCAGATATACTCCTACTATGCAATCACTATGCTGTGTATGTGTATAGTGTATGTAGGTATGCAGCCAAGAGTCTCCCGACTGGAAGATCCAACCTCATTACCTGGCGGGAAAGAATGCAGGACCCCATCCTAGTCACATATTGGACACCACTCATGGAGATGTTAGGTAGCTGTTGTGTGAAGTCACAGCATACAGGACCTTTCGATGTCAGCAGAAATGTATCCTCTGCCAACCCCCAGAAATGCTTCTTTATTTATAATTAAAAAAGCATCATTGTGATGTACATGCAGATTAGCATTTTTATTAATATGTAGATAGCCCTGTTGCACCATGGATGAAGATAGAACAACATTTGTATATCATGCATAAAGTCATTGAACTTCGTGTTCAGGGCATCATGATAATGTTGAGTGAAGCTAGATGTATAAGCAAAGCAGTTTCAGAGAAAATAACTGTGCACGAATAAGTGCAAAAGGTCACAGGAATAACGTTAATGTGCAGAAAAGAGGTCAATGTAAGAAAATGTGCAGCTTTGCTGCATGGGCCTAACCCCGGCACATAAAACCATCTGATGTCATAACTGCTATCAGAGAGGACCTGGCTTGTTGGTAAGTTTGATCTATGCTAACTTGTTGTGGGTAATGCCGGGTAGTATTATCTGAAAGTGTGAAACTCATTGTTGCACTTCTGATGCTGTTCAGACGTACTAAGTAGACATGGATTGTACTTGGGAATGTCTGTCACAGATGTTAGGTGCACAAAACCTGTACAAAGACAGCTTGCATAGCAATAGGATGGAAAATACAAGGGTTCCATTGGTCTTTTTGCTTGAGGCGTGGTGGTCCTAATGCAATATGTGTGCCATCATGTGCTCCAACACAATGCTGTATTGTGCCCAAATTATGCTATTCTGCCTTCACTTTGGCTGAATCCTCATTGTGTATGAACTGTATGTAGCTGTTGATTTGTCTCCTCATTGTAGGCTAAAGTGCTTGTGGCACATCAATTACATTTGTTTGTGACATTCCACCAGATACAAGCACCACTGAATTGGAACGGCCCTCTGGTTATAAACAGTGGTACTATCATGTGTCTGTTTCCTGGTTTAATTGATGTTGGATTCCTTGTGTGAGGTATGCAATGTGGCTCCGGCTGATGATGTAGACTTATTTTTATGTTGCTGATATTGTCTGATGTGTCCCCTCCTTCCATGTTGTTAAGCTCTGTAACTAAATATGTGATTACTGACACAGGATATTTGAGTCATGCCTTATTTGATATGTTTCTGACATTAGTTCAGCATATTATTGTAACAAAGGAACACAGATGATATAGGAGAGATGTGGGGAGAGGATGAAGCCTTATGGCTAGAGCGGTCGACCTCGAAGCTGGGGAACCGGGTTTGAGTCTCTGCTTTGACGCTCAACATCCTGTGATTCTGGGCAAATCATTTATTCTCTCCGTGCCTAACAAAAATAGATGTGTCCTCATGTACGGAAACTGGCGCTCATGTAAAGCACTCTGATACCCAATCTGTTGGGTCTAGTTCGTGCTATATAAAACTCTAAAAAAAGAACAAAACAAAAAGAAAAAGATGCTATAAGACTAGACACATATGTATGTGTTCTTGTGACATGGTCGTGATCCTGAGTTCAACATTGTTTACATTCAACATATCCAAGCTTACACATGTGCCTTTTCAATTTTTATTATAAACTTCACATAGGAGTACATATACATTTGTATATGTGAGAGATACTAGAGGAGGCAATGAATTACTGACTGGTATATTTGTTGTATTGAAGAAGGAGATAACTAAAAATTTTCAAAATAAAACAGGGACACCAAAAATGAAGAAGGAAGTCATTGTGGATGAAACCATAGATGTAAATGCCACATTGTCTGGAGTCCAAAGTCCAACATCCTACTCACATCAGAAATGGAAAAGTGTTTACGAATAGTCCACAAAGTGAATGTGTTGCACACAGGAGGAAATTATGTGCAAGGTTTTTTACTGACGATGGTGGGTTTCTTGCCATTCACACTTCTTGGATTTTTGCATGGACGTCACTGCTTGGGGATCCACTGTTGCAAATACAAGGGTGCCTGCAGTCATGTCTTGCTCTGACAGGGCCTCCCTTCCTATGGATGCCGCAGATCTCGATGGGCTGGATGTACTTGGACTACAGAAAAGGGTAGATGCAGGTGGAAAAGCCCTGCAGAGGGTGGTGTTGATGTCCTGCATCACCCCAACCAGGGAGGACAGCTTGGTGTTGATGATGGCCACTTCCTCTTATGAATCCCACTTCAACTGCTTCATCTCCTGGATTTCCATAGGCACCTGGCCCATCATGCCTTGGGAGTCCTGATAGACCCCAAAGACTTGGGTAATAGCTGCCTGGGTATCAGTGGCCCCAACTGGCTCACTCAGCAGGCCCACAGTTACCCTCCAACAAACCCTACCCCCACAGGCATGTGCCCTAGGCCCAGGCTGTGCCCTCCCACTGGCTCCTAGTTCCTCCGTGACTGTGTTGGTGATTGCAACCTCAGAATCCAGGACTGGGGGCACAGGATGTTGCTGACTGTGCTAGGTATGCAGGACAGGGGGTGAGTGGTTGGCTGTGTTGTTGCAGCTGAGGTGGGAAGTGTTGTCGTTGGCACAGTGAGCTCCAATGTTGCCGTCTGTTGAGGCTGGAAGGGTATTCATGTCCACCTCTCCAGGAGTGTAGTCATCACTGAGTGTCTGATCCTGGGGTGGAGTTGAAGCCTGTTCAATGGCCAAGCTCTGGCCAGGTGTTCTTCCAGATAGACCTGTTGAGAAATAGAGAAAAGTGTTATTGGTGGAATTGTTGTCTCTACATCCTCATCGTTTGTGTCACAGTAAGTAGAGATCTAGGATTAAATCAAATAGGTAGAGATTAGTACTGTGATCTATTTGTGTGGTGTTCAAGTTATTTATTAGACATTTTAAGGCATTTATTACATGCAGTAGAATTGAGCAGCTCATGAGATGTGATGATCTGTTGCCGTTTGGATTTAGGGATAGACATGACATCTCCTAACAGAAGTAACATGCACATTTGACCATTCCAAAGCCTTGTTATGTAGAATACAGGCATACACACAACTTGGTTGTATGTTTAGCATTATTTATCATGTGAGCAGTGCATTGTCAAATGATCACTTCTAATCAGCTGAGTCACCTTCATTCCTTACATATTTTTGAGGTACACACTTAGTATGGTGTCACTCAAGCCATCAATAGTTTCATTTGAGAAGACCAGTACACCATCAATCAAAGTAGCCCGATATGTCTCTGAGCAGATCATTGTCTGTAGATTGCACAGCCCATGTAAGATGAACATCAGTTGTAACATGGCAGACACATGAGAAGAGTTAAAACAGAGTATTACATCTTTGTTAGAATTGCAGTCACAGTGACTCATGGTAGTGGTAGTAATTTCTAATGGGACTTACCAACACTTGAGAAATGGTAACCTGCATGATAAGTGATCAGTTGTAACATAGCAGACTAGTGAGAAAGGGCAAAACAACTATTACATCGTGGTTAGAGTTACAGTGACAGGGGTTGATGGTAATTGTAGTCATTTCTAACTCTACTTACTAACACTTGACAAACAGTGACCTGCATGATAAGTGAACATCAGTCAGACCATGGCACGCAAGGGAGAAGAACTAAAACAGACTATTGCATCATTGTTAGAGTTACAGTCACGGGGCCTTATGGTAGTTGTAGTCATTTCTAACTTGACTTACCAAATTTTCATAAATGGTTAGTGCAACATACCTGTTCGCAACATGCATTTGGGATGGACTATACATTTACATTTTGACCCATATCATTTGTCTTGGGATGATATTTGTCTTATTATACACTTACAGACACCATTCCAACATGTGGCATGCAATGGAGCTGGATTCATGTTATCCTATGTAAACAATACACATCAACAATGACAAACCAACATCTGTGATACTTTGAGGATTGCATTTTAGGAAACTAGCTAGACAACACCATAGCAAAAGCAGAGTTGAGTGCAAACAGGACATTGAGGTATTGTGATAGTTAGTGAAGTGTAACTTACCGGACTCCACTCTCACGGTCTCCTATTGCATGGGATGACCTGCTGGTCTCCGGTCCATAAGTGCTCGACCTCTGTCCACTCTGGACTATGCCTGCCCTTCCCTGGTAGCAGCGGGGGAGGGCAGGATGAGCAGGGGCCTCGGTGGTCCCTTGCACACAAAGGGGAAGTACAGGGATTATTTCCTGTGAAAGGGCTGGATTGGGGAGAGAGGTAGAAAGGTGCTCCTAGAGTCACACGAAGTTGGTTGCACTCCTTAGCTGCTGTCAGCTCTATCTTGCTACAGTGTGGGTAAACACAGTATATTTACCCGCCGGCGGAGTGGAGTTTGCTGCCCACCCCTAGTGGTGTGCACATTTCTGTTATAGACACATGTGAAGGCCTCATTGGGGATTATTGATAGATGTTGAAAAGTAGACACTGATAATGTGAATTTTCTGTAATGATTTATGAAGCAGTTATGTTATGTCACATGAGGTTTGGCTTACTCTTCATATATGTTACTCTGGACACTGTGACCAATGTACGAAATTATGTACACTGCTCCCATAGGTACCCTGGGAGAGGGAAGAGATGACAGCCTCCAGTGTACCACCCATTTCTAAACTTTCAGACTATGGAAGAAAGATATGAGATCAAGAACTTTTGTTTGAATAGGCAGGCAATATAGGATTTATGTCATCACTTGGAGCCTGACCTCACTTATCCTACATCTCTCACACCAATTGTGAAACTTATGTCAGTATTGCATATTTTGGCTACAGGCTCCTTCCAATTCACTGTGTCTATTTCTGGTGGTATGTCACAACCAATGTTCAGTTGTGAACTATGAGACATGTTTTCAGCAATGATGAGACACATGGACAACTACATCCAGTTTCCCAGACATGAGGATTTAGCCACAGTAAAGGATGATTTCTATAGATTTGGTCACATCCCAAATGCGGTTTGATCCATTGATGGCACCCATATTGCCTTAGTACCACTAGAAGCCAGGGAACCAATGTACCATAACAGGAAGCACTTCCATTCTATTAACATGTATCTGTGCCTGGTTCCCAGGATCTGCACATGATTCTATCATACTACAGAATAGCACCATACCCCAATGTCATGTAGTTCCCACTAATCCGTAGGATCTGTGAGTTTATGTACAACATAAACTTTGGGTGAGGAGCCGAGACTGATTCCAAGTACCCCCAATAGGATATGATAGCCTAGAGACCAGATAGCTCACAGTGCCACCATGAGCCCCCCTAACTTGAACAGGGAGTGCATGGTTTGTGGCAACCACTGAACATTACAACACTGTCCACTCAGGGATCATGGTAACTGATCAGAAACCTTCAGCTCAGTTACTCCTGCTCTTTTGTTTCCGGAGAAATATAAAGACTACACAATATGACGTTTTTAATATATTTATTGAACAAACATTATCAACATGAAGCGCCAATAGAGTAAATAGCAGATACTGTTCTACCATAGGGCTAACAGCAGCGTCTGCTCCTGGGAAGCAGCAGTGGGGCAGGGAGGTGAGGAAGACAGGAGGGGGGGTTTGAAAAAAAAATTAACTTATGTTACGGCCAGCCAGCTGGCCAACTGCTGCTGCCTCTCCTCCATCCTCTTCCTGGCTTCTGTGCAAGCAGGAAGCTCCCAGGCTTCCAAGCTCCCTATCGCCAATCACAATGCTGCAATAAAGTGTTGTGATTGTTCTGAGTGCAGTGGTTCGTCGCTAAGCCAGGGACTGGGGGCCTGAGCATGTTCTCCACCCAGGCTATAATGCAGCCTGGGTGGAAAACATGCAAAGTGCACATGACTGTTTGATCGGCCTGTGTGGGCTGGCCAAACAGTCATTGCATACCTTACAGAGTGGCCACCACTCTTTCCCCCTGTGCTGAGAGCAGAGCAGCCAGCCCCGCCCGCAAAGCTGCCAAGCATCAGGAACAAATAAAATGATAAAAATATCCAATTATTATCATTTTATTTCTCCTTCTTTGCACTGCTAAAAGCAGTGAGGCAATGCTCTTGCTCCTTTGTGGAGAAGCCGCCACTAGGTGCTAAAATAGTATATATAGGCAGGCAAATAATACAAGGTGGTAATCAGATATACTCCTACTATGCAATCACTATGCTGTGTATGTGTAGAGTGTATGTCGGTATGCAGCCAAGAGTCTCCCGACTGGAAGATCCAACCTCAATACCTGGTGGGAAATAATGCAGGACCCCATCCTAGTCACATATTGGACACCCCTCATGGAGATGTTAGGTAGCTGTTGTGTGAAGTCACAGCATACAGGACCTTTCGATGTCAGCAGAAATGCATCCTCTGCCAACCCCCAGAAATGCTTCTTTATTTATAATTAAAAAAGCATCATTGTGATGTACATGCAGATTAGCATTTTAATTAATATGTAGATAGCCCTGTTGCACCATGGATGAAGATAGAACAACATTTGTATATCATGTATAAAGTCCTTGAACTTCGTGTTCAGGGCATCTTGATAATGTTGAGTGAAGCTAGATGTATAAGCAAAGCAGTTTCAGAGAAAATAACTGTGCACGAATAAGTGCAAGAGGTCACAGGAATAACGTTAATGTGCAGAAAAGAGGACAATGTAAGAAAATGTGCAGCTTTGCTGCATGGGCCTAACCCCAGCACATAAAACCAGCTGATGTCATAACTGCTATCAGAGAGGACCTGGCTTGTTGGTAAGTTTGATCTATGCTAACTTGTTGTGGGTAATGCCGGGTAGTATTATCTGAAAGTGTGAAACTCATTGTTGCACTTCTGATGCTGTTCAGACGTACTAAGTAGACATGGATAGTACCTGGGAATGTCTGTCACAGATGTTAGGCGCACAAAACCTGTACAAAGACAGCTTGCATAGCAATAGGATGGAAGATACAAGGGTTCCATTGGTCTTTTTGCTTGAGGCGTGGTGGTCCTAATGCAATATGTGTGCCATCATGTGCTCCAACACAATGCTGTATTGTGCCCAAATTATGCTATTCTGCCTTCACTTTGGCCGAATCCTCATTGTGTATGAACTGTATGTAGCTGTTGATTTGTCTCCTCATTGTAGGCTAAAGTGCTTGTGGCACATCAATTACATTTGTTTGTGACATTCCACCAGATACAAGCACCACTGGATTGGAACGGCCCTCTGGTTATAAACAGTGGTACTATCATGTGTCTGTTTCCTGGTTTAATTGATGTTGGATTCCTTGTGTGAGGTATGCAATGTGGCTCCGGCTGATGATGTAGACCTATTTTTATGTTGCTGATATTGTCTGATGTGTCCCCTCCTTCCATGTTGTTAAGCTCTGTAACTAAATATGTGATTACTGACACAGGATATTTGAGTCATGCCTTATTTGATATGTTTCTGACATTAGCTTAGCCTATTATTGTAACAAAGGAACACAGATGATGTAGGAGAGATGTGGGGAGAGGATGAAGCCTTATGGCTAGAGCGGTCGACCTCAAAGCTGGGGAACCGGGTTTGAGTCTCTGCATTGACGCTCATCATCCTGTGATTCTGGGCAAATTATTTATTCTCTCCGTGCCTAACAAAAATAGATGTGTCCTCATGTACGGAAACTGGCGCTCATGTAAAGCACTCTGATACCCAATGTGTTGGGTCTAGTTCGTGCTATATAAAAATCTAAAAAAAGAACAAAACAAAAAGAAAAAGATGCTATAAGACTAGACAAATATGTATGTGTTCTTGTGACCTGAGTTCAATATTGTTTACATTCAACATATCCAAGTTTACACATGTGCCTTTCCAATTTTTATTATAAACTTCACATAGGAGTACATATACATTTGTATATGTGAGAGATACTAGAGGAGGCAATGAATTCATGACTGGTATATTTATTGTATTGAAGAAGGAGAAAACTAAAAATGTTCAAAATAAAACAGGGACACCAAAAATGAAGAAGGAAGTCATGGTGGATGAAACCATAGATGTAAATGCCACATTGTCTGGAGTCCAAAGTCCAACATCCTACTCACATCAGAAATGGAAAAGTGTTTACGAATAGTCCACAAAGTGAATGTGTTGCACACAGGAGGAAATTATGTGCAAGGTTTTTTACTGACGATGGTGGGTGTCTTGCCATTCACACTTCTTGGATTTTTGCATGGACGTCACTGCTTGGGGATCCACTGTTGCAAATACAAGGGTGCCTGCAGTCATGTCTTGCTCTGACAGGGCCTCCCTTCCTATGGATGCCGCAGATCTCGATGGGCTGGATGTACTTGGACTACAGAAAAGGATAGATGCAGGTGGAAACGCCCTGCAGAGGGTGGTGTTGATGTCCTGCATCACCCCAACCAGGGAGGACATCTTGGTGTTGATGCTGGCCACTTCCTCTTATGAGTCCCACTTCAACTGCTTCATCTCCTGGATTTCCATAGGCACCTGGCCCATCATGCCTTGGGAGTCCTGATGTGGAAATATGGATTTTTATGATCAGTTATGTCCCCTATCTTGGACCCCAACGGTTTCATGTATAAATCACAAGTACATGTATGTTCCCTCCAGTTCCAGTTATGAAGACGCAAATACATGTGCGTCCACCGTTAACATGTCCTCTTTCAGATCCGCCATGAATGGGCCGGATATTCCATTCCTAAGTACGAAAGGCCACCGGCTTTATATGGTTCACTTATGCTATTTTTCAGTCCAGGCGAGTAGGCCCTGATTCTGCCATCAAGCTTTTCATGCCTCAGAACGCTCTGAAAGCTACAGCTACGTATCCTTGGCCTTGCACACTTGGGCCTCAGCCAAAGGGGCCCTGTCACAAGGTACTGAGACAGTATTGAGCACGGTTATCTGCTTACTCTTACTGAAACCACATTCTTGCCTGGTGAAGGAGGAATGAACGCGCCCATCTGCAAGGAGGGAGCCCAGCCCTACTGTCTCTCTTTGTGAGATTGCAAAGCTCACGTCAGTAAAAAGCCCATAGCCCCCATGTAAGGCTTCTGCAGTAAATGAAGTAAATGAAGAAATAGATGCCACATCGGCTCTTGGTGATGAGCAACCTATGTCACAAATCAGTCCCTGCTCCAGACATCGGATATCAGATAATACAAGATGTGCTGGTCGTCTTGACACTGAAGGCCTCACTAACTGAAGGCCTCACTTCCAGACTTGTTCGGTTGCATAGCAACCCTCCCCACGTCAGTTACACGTCATGCTCGAGTTAAGCACAAGTAAGGCAAAGTTCCAGTACAATTCCAGCAGATCACGCAACCCCCTCCAGGTATCCACCCACACATGACAAATTACCCATTATCATCAAGTGGACGCCCACATGGACGCCCACCTTCACGCCTACTTACACGCCCACATGCTCTTATCTCATTCTCTCTTGCTCTTTTGCTTACGTACAATTGAGAAATGTATATATACTGTACTCTGTGAATAATGTTTTGAGAATATTGAGAATACTTTTGAGCCCCTTTCCAAATCCAATTTTGGTGATGGAAATATTCTCCCTTTGACTCGAGTTATTGGAATAAATCCCTTTATGAACCTGATACCACAGACTCAGCCTCTTGCTTTATGCATGATCTTATTTATATTTTAAAAGTCTGAGAGCGTAATATTTTATTTACCACATAATGGCGCCCGAACAGTTTAATCTCTTTCCCCACACGCCGGAGATGAAGGTCCAGTTTTGCCCCCTTCCACAGCCGTGATGGACTTCAAGCGTGCACGTCGCGGGTCTTCCCGCCAACTCCCTCAGGCCAACGAAGGGGACAGACTGCGACCAGGCATCCATACGAGGCGGTGAGGAACGCAGATTGTCCTACCCAGAGCCCACCTGCGAGAGAGCTGTGTCCGAGGTATACAGAGGCCCACCAGATTCCGAAGTTCCGAAGTATCCAGGTCACGAGTCGAGTCCAGTCCAGTCCAGTCCGGTCCAGTCCAGTCCAGTTCAGTTCCGAGGCCTTCCGTTCCGAGCTACCCGGTGAGTACCATTACCGGGGAGGCGTTCTGACGTGCACATAGGTTGTGCCGGTCAAGACGGGTTTGGGTACACAAATCCGGTCTGCACTGTTTCAGCAGTGTATCTGTACTGTTTAGCAGTATATCTAGTATGTCTAGTATATAATTCAGAAGCACCTAGTTAGTGTTCCCAATGGCCATCATTGTTGTTCGTTAAATGTTAAATGTTAAATGTTTTAAGTACATTCTGCATATTGTGGTGTGAATGACTGTTCATTATTGTGTTTATCGTATTAAGTTTGTTCAAGATCAAGTATCAGATCAGTTCTCAATATGCCGCTCTTTTCGAAATTAAGACAGATCACAACTAGAAAAGGGGTACTCGAAGAAGCTGTTCCTATTCCTCCTAGGGACACTCCAGGGTACTTCATGTATCATAAACACGGCTTAGACGCTATATTATTTCTTGATTTATGGGTAGACTACACCAAGGAATTACCAGAAAGTCAGAGGTGGCCCGCAGCTGGGACCTGGGATGCAGATTGCATCATGAGAGTAGAAGAAGAGTTATGGAAAAAGACAGCCAGACAGTGACTGAAATATGACATTGAATTATGGCGTAAAGAATTGCATAGACGCACAGAGTAAGCGCTCAGAAAAGAAGAGAAAAGTAGGGAGGATTCAGACCAAGCCCGAGAAAACGTGTTAGTTGAGGAAGGTATCCGAGTACAAGCAGAACAAGTAGATAGACAACGAAACACTCTTATGAAAGAGAAAATGTAGACCAGCTTGGAAGGATGCCATTGAGTTTTTGGCGCAAGGAGTCACATAGGAGGTCAGAGTAAGTGTTTCACGAAGCAGAGAGAAGTGGAGCAGGTAAAATGAGCGCAGGCTGACAGAGAAAGAAATATTGACGTTGCTGGTATTTATCCCGTCCTTTCAGAGGACCTAGCAAGAGTGGCCCCAGTAGAAAGACCAGTTAGAGTACCACGATACATATAATAATGATATAGTAGCCCAAAGGTTCTTGAGCCTCCCACCAAACGAACAGCGCATGGCTGGTGTTTTCATGGTCCCACATTTGTTCACGTTGTTAAAAGGGAATTGGGAGGGGTGTAGCTAGAGAAAGAGCACCACCTGTGATTTGATGACACCCCTAATGTACGAAGTGTTAACGAAAAATAATTAGTGATCCATTAAGGGTTTAGCTTGAGAAAAAATTGTGGGTATTTCGAATTTGCAAATTGTTCAAGAATACAGGTTTGTGTTCTTGGTGGTCCAGTGAGCCAATGTGCTGGGTCAAGTCGGTAAGATTATGACCCCCTGAGTGCAAATTGTATGTAAAAATAATTTTTCAATTGGGCGAATTATTGCAGTTTTTATGGAATTGAGTAGTCTTTTTGTCTTTGACAGCTTCAGAGTGAGGAGAAGGTGGGGGCTGTGTAGAGCAGAATGTGATACAGAAATCGGAGACAGATTCTGACCTTGTAGCCAGTGTAGGTGGGGGCCGGTGAGAGGAGCAGAACAGAGGCACTGCTTAGAAAGCTTCTCTGACATCGCATCTGTGTAATGCCTGCAGGCGGAGAGCCTTGGGGGCAAGGAGTAAGAAAAACAAAAAAAGATGGCTGGCAGCCCAGGCTCAGGCCGCGCTGAGGGGCTATTTTTAGCTTCTCTGATAAGACAGGGCAGCTGAGAAATGTAAGTCGAGAAAGATTCCCTTGTTCTATTCTGTGCAAAACAAGTGCCCCGAGGAAATGTCTATGGAGAAGATTTGTTTTATTTTTTAGCAAATGTTATATTGCTTCTGGCCAGAAAGTAAAATGTTGCTCTTGCTTGGAATTTTAAGGGCTATGTGCCTATATAAAAACGATTTTCAAATTCAGACATTTTTGAATTGTGGCCACAAGCTGCCACCAGTTGCATTGGATAAATGATCCAGTGGTTAAAAGTCTGTGAGGAGAGATGAGAGGTGCGTCTTCGTCTGGGACATTAGGGTACATTGTGTTGACGAAGATGCATAGCTCATTTTTATAAAAGAAAACAAACAGGTTCGTGTGTTCTTCGTTTTTGATTATTATTGCTGATTCTGTTTTTATAAAAGAAACCAAACAGGTTCGTGTGTTCTTCGTTTTTGATTATTCTTGCTGATTCTGTGTGTCAGACTTGACACGGTGATTTCAGATGGGGGTGTATAGGGCAGGTAAATCAATTATTGATTAAAAGCCTGACAAATTAAGCAGGCCAGTATGTTCGCCTCTGAGCTGTAGGTACTTGAATTGCGCATCGCTGCTCATTTATATATGTTAGTGCAATTGTCTATGCTTTCTGTGCTTGGTATACTGATGGCTTGGCATATGTATTTTATATATGTTTTGTTTTTGTGTTGTATTGACCAGTCTGTTTAGCGTTTAATACCAAGTTCTCCTGTGCAAGTACAGAGATAGTCGTGACGACGGCGATCTTTGCACAGCGCTTGGCTGGAACTTGTTCACAATTACTAAATTTCACAGACGTGATATTACCTTTATCATGCTGTCAAAATAGCAGACAACACGTTACCAGTGTATGTCTAATTGGTGTTGGAGATGAATGAAATAAAAGAAAAAGTTATGCAAGACTAAAATATTTTTCACATGACTGCCTTTCTCTTATAGACAGGCAGCCTCGGTCATATGTTTCCAGATTGGACATTGAGGAACAATTATGATCTGTACACTCGCATCTTAACTCTTGAAAGGCCTGTTTTAAATAAGGACTGCCACCACAGAGTGACAAATGAGGCTCGGTATTTAGGGTAATGAGAAAATATCTGACAGGATTTCCTTTTTAAAGTTTGCTTTAGTAAGCTCATTCTTGTAAGTGGTGGCCCCAAAAGTTGACTTGTTTTTAAATTAGGCTATTTATTGTATAGGTGGAAATTATTGCAAAATGACCGATTTCTTTAGCAGATAAATTATTAATTATCAACATTAACAACTGTTCTTAAACTTGGTTTTCCGAATATTTAGGTAATTTAGCATTCCTATTAGGGCCTACTAGCATTAATATTGACTTCAGGTTGGTGTAGGTTCATGTAATAGGGACATTTGCATATGAGATGTCATTTGGCCAGCTTATGAGCTAACACAATGAGGTTTGTACATTAATTTGAAGGATTTCTCGCCGTTTCATATACGCTGTGTATCTCCTATAATTTTGCTTACGCCCAGTAGCTACACACAGGGATTAATAGTGTTGACAAGACACAGGGTTTGATAGTGTTTGACAGCAGTGAAATCTGTTTCAGATTTCCTCCTGTCAAAAAGGGGGGGAAGGAGGAGAATATTGGCTTTCTGCTGGCCCCTGAGGAGGTTCGCTTCCCGCTAGCCCCTTAAGAAATTAAGCCCCTTAGAAATTAGCCCCCTTAGAAATTAAGCCAAGGAAATAGGTATGGTGTTTTCCCCTTTTTCTCATGTTTTATTGTGATCTTTCAGGGGAATTAGTCCAAGCCCCTAATACAGCTTCTACTAAAGTCCTCCCTTGGACACAAGAACACACTGTGGCATTTGAAGAATTAAAGAGAGCTTTATGTCAAGCACCAGTTTTAGCAAACCCTGATTACAACAAATCGTTTATGTTTTTTGTGACAGAGCGGGATGGAACAGCACTATCTGTCCTAACACAAGATCATGCAGGAAAACACGAGCCCTGTGCTTATTTTTCTAGTACATTAGACCCAGTAGCACAGGCTTTGCCTGCGTGCCAAAAATCAGTTGCAGCAACGGCCTTAGCCATAAGACAAAGTGACTTGATAGTGCTGGGCCACCCTCTGACAGTACAAGTACCACACGCAGTAGAGGTTCTCTTGAACCGGACACAAACACAACACCTGACTGTAGCTAGACTGACAGGCTATGAGCCAACGTTATTTCAACCACACATAGAGATCAGACGATGCAACATACTGAATCCTGCTACCCTTTTGCCCTCCAGTACAGAAAGCGTTTCACCACACGACTGTGTTGAAGTAATACATACCGTGACTAAACCAAGACAAGACTTGACAGACGTTGCACTCCCAGACCCCGACCTAACACTATAAGTTGACGGCTCATGCATGAGGACAGGGGCGGGAGAATTAGTGGCAGCATATGCAGTGACTACTGATACTGTAATAATAGAGACTAAAAGAATAGACATATTGTCAGCACAAGCAGCAGAGCTCCTCGCCCTGACACAAGCGTGCATAAGAGCTAAGCACCTGAGAGTAAACATTTACACCGATTCTCTGGCGAGAAAGAGGTTTCTTGACCTCTCATGGGGCCAAGATACAGCATGGCCCCCATATTCAAGCCCTACTGGAAGCAATACATTTACCAACAGCCATAGCTATCCTAAAATGTAAAGCACATACTAGAGCCACAGATACCATTTTCCCAAGGCAATGATCTGGCAGACCGAACAGCTAAACAGACAGCTCAGACCCCACTAGACATGACAAAGTTACAGGTTCAATAAGTGTCCAAAGCCATGACAGTTAGGGATCCTTCCAAGGATGTACAAGACATACAGACACATGCTACTGTAGACGAATTAAAGAAATGATCGGAACAAGGAGGGGTACTGACTGATCAAGGTTGGATGACAAAGGGCAAATCCCCATGGTTTCTTTCTGATTCAATGGTACAAATAATCATAAATACCGCACATAGTCCTGCACACTTAGGAGAGAAAGCAATGATAGATAGCTTACAGAATATATGGTTCAACAAGCACCTGCGTGCAGCAGCGAAACAAAAGGTCAGAACATGTATGATCTGTTGCCAATTCAATCCAGGTAAAGGCATTCCGATGGAACAAGGTGGATTCCATCCACCTGACCACCCTTTTGAAGTGCTCCAAATGGATTATATCCAAATAAACAGATGTAGAGGTTACAAATATGTCCTGGTACTAATGAAGCAGGTGTCCCTTCTGTTAGGGTATACCTGGAAATTCCATTGTGTGTGACATCCTGAAGCAGCAGGCCTTGTAGAAAGACATAATCAGACATTAAAAATTTGCGCAGACAAAGGTGTAGATTGGATGGTAGCCCTGCCGGTTGCCCTCTTTTACATGCGAATGGTAGCTCATTCTAGAACAGGCTTATCTCCCTATGAAGTGGTCTTTGGTAGACCACCAAATATGTGGGGCACTCCAATGCCTAAAAGATTACTGATGCTGACAGATTACCTGGCTTCCTTGATGTCTGCACTACTCTCTTGTTGTTCGCAGGTTGCTGCCGCCTTCCCTGACAACACCCAGGTCAAAGAATACTCCATCGCTCCTGGATGGAAGGCGCCAAAGTCAGTGCTCTGGACCACGGGGACGGCCGTTAAAGTCAAAGTGCACCTTCACCACTCTTTTACAAAGGAAAAAGACTTTGAACTTGGATTTTGGATTTTGAACACCATTTTCTAGAGGAGACTCCCCAGCAGTTTCCACAAAGCTAAACTTAGATCTAAAAAGTCAGAACCCGTTTGATCAATTAAGTCCACTAGGTGGTGAAGCGGTTGAACATGTATTCTGGCTTACATAAGATCTTGGACAATAATATTGATAAGAAAAAGCAAGATGTGCATCACGATAATATGTATCAGCTTAATACTACATGCTATTTTTCCTCCTATTGCCTCACTCTTATACTCCTCCACTAATGATACCATAAAGCACACATTTAGTGATCTGCCATCCTATGAGCTATCATATCGACTTGCCTTACGCAACAATACCTTTATTCAGATGCTGCACCATTCACATCAGACTAGCAATGCTACAGACTGCTGGGTCTGTGGCCGACTCCCCCCCTATCAGAACTATAAGGGAGTTTTGCCCCTCTTTCTCTATCCGTTCACACACAATGGCTCCTGTGGAGCATGGTTTAGTTTGATTAATTCCCTAGATTCGAATTCCGCAGTTTATCAAGACAACTGGGTATGGGGAAACCTGAACTTAGTTTTGCTTAAAGTCTGCTACCCTAACAAGGAGGGACTTCCCAAAAGAACAGGAACTGATCTAAGAAATGAAGTATATGGATTAGGTAATTTTACACTTAACCTCATGATCCTGAACGTTGAATCTGAAGCTACACCAATCTTGCCCGCCATGTCCGTATTCCCAGTAAAAGGGGAATTATGTATAAGAAAGAATGGCTCCATACACATGGGCCATAGTAAATGCACCACTGTAATAAAATTCAGTGATCAAGGCAAGTCTACATTTAGAGCTTCTCGTCATTCCTACTTTATATGTGGCCAGACCGCATATATACGCCTACCTCTAGATTGGGATGGTACCTGTTACATAGCATTCCTCCTACCACCTGTTTTCCTAGCTCCTCCTGATTATCATAGAAATACTCATTTAGTACACAATAGACAGCAGAGAGATCTCCCAATTGTCGATTACACTGAAACAGCATGGGAAAAATACACAGATTTCAATAAAGGTTTCTTTCCCTATATAGGTACAGTTACCAATAGTAAGCTGATACGTAGATTAACCAGAACCCTTGAAGCAGTAGTGAACGAAACTATTTCCGCCTTAGGCAATTTAACAGAAGAGCAGTCTGCTATGCGGATTGTTGTGCTTCAAAAGAGTCTTGTCCTTGACGTTATCCTGGCCGATAGGGGCGGAGCTTGTAGGGTCATCAAAGCCAGATACACCAGAATCCAGGCACCTGGACTTGGTCCGGTTGGTTTTGGAGTGTATTATCTACCTTTGGATGGAGGGTCCTATCCTTCCTAGGTATTGGCTTTCTCATACTATTCAGTTGCTGCTTATGCCTACAATGTGGACCAGCGATTTGTGGTCTGTGTGCCACATTGTGTATTCCACCACCAAGATTTCGTTCGTCCCAGAAGAAAAAAGAAGAACAAATGATGCTATATGAACAGATCAATGGATTGATGAAGATTGATATCTCTTGACGGGCAAGTAGGGGACAAGGAGGGAATGTGGAAATATGGATTTTTATGATCAGTTATGTCCCCTATCTTGGACCCCAACGGTTTCATGTATAAATCACAAGTACATGTATGTTCCCTCCAGTTCCAGTTATGAAGACGCAAATACATGTGCGTCCACCGTTAACATGTCCTCTTTCAGATCCGCCATGAATGGGCCGGATATTCCATTCCTAAGTACGAAAGGCCACCGGCTTTATATGGTTCACTTATGCTATTTTTCAGTCCAGGCGAGTAGGCCCTGATTCTGCCATCAAGCTTTTCATGCCTCAGAACGCTCTGAAAGCTACAGCTACGTATCCTTGGCCTTGCACACTTGGGCCTCAGCCAAAGGGGCCCTGTCACAAGGTACTGAGACAGTATTGAGCACGGTTATCTGCTTACTCTTACTGAAACCACATTCTTGCCTGGTGAAGGAGGAATGAACGCGCCCATCTGCAAGGAGGGAGCCCAGCCCTACTGTCTCTCTTTGTGAGATTGCAAAGCTCATGTCAGTAAAAAGCCCATAGCCCCCATGTAAGGCTTCTGCAGTAAATGAAGTAAATGAAGAAATAGATGCCACATCGGCTCTTGGTGATGAGCAACCTATGTCACAAATCAGTCCCTGCTCCAGACATCGGATATCAGATAATACAAGATGTGCTGGTCATCTTGACACTGAAGGCCTCACTAACTGAAGGCCTCACTTCCAGACTTGTTCGGTTGCATAGCAACCCTCCCCACGTCAGTTACAGGTCATGCTCGAGTTAAGCACAAGTAAGGCAAAGTTCCAGTACAATTCCAGCAGATCACGCAACTCCCTCCAGGTATCCACCCACACATGACAAATTACCCATTATCATCAAGTGGACGCCCACATGGACGCCCACCTTCACGCCTACTTACACGCCCACATGCTCTTATCTCATTCTCTCTTGCTCTTTTGCTTACGTACAATTGAGAAATGTATATATACTGTACTCTGTGAATAATGTTTTGAGAATATTGAGAATACTTTTGAGCCCCTTTCCAGATCCAATTTTGGTGATGGAAATATTCTCCCTTTGACTCGAGTTATTGGAATAAATCCCTTTATGAACCTGATACCACAGACTCAGCCTCTTGCTTTATGCATGATCTTATTTATATTTTAAAAGTCTGAGAGCGTAATATTTTATTTACCACACTGATAGACCCCAAAGACTTGGGTAATAGCTGCCTGGGTATCAGTGGCCCACAGTTACCCTCCAACAAATCCTACCCCCACAGGCATGTGCCCTAGGCCCAGGCTGTGCCCTCCCACTGGCTCCTAGTTCCTTCGTGACTGTGTTGGTGATTGCAACCTTAGAATCCAGGACTGGGGGTCATAGGATGTTGCTGACTGTGCTAGGTATGCAGGACAGGGGGTGAGTGGTTGGCTGTGTTGTTGCAGCTGAGGTGGGAAGTGTTGTCGTTGGCACAGTGAGATCCAATGTTGCCGTCTGCTGAGGCTGGGAGGGTATTCATGTCCACCTCTCCAGGAGTGTAGTCATCACTGAGTGTCTGATCCTGGGGTGGAATTGAAGCCTGTTCAGTGGCCAAGCTCTGGCCAGGTGTTCTGCCAGATAGACCTGTTGAGAAATAGAGAAAAGTGTTATTGGTGGAATTGTTGTCTCTACATCCTCATCGTTTGTGTCACAGTAAGTAGAGATCTAGGATTAAATCAAATAGGTAGAGATTAGTACTGTGATCTATTTGTGTGGTGTTCAAGTTATTTATTAGACATTTGAAGGCATTTATTACATGCAGTAGAATTGAGCAGCTCATGAGATGTGATAATCTGTTGCCTTTTGGATTTAGGGATAGACATGACATCTCCTAACAGAAGTAACATGCACATTTGACCATTCCAAAGCCTTGTTATGTAGAATACAGGCATACACACAACTTGGTTGTATGTTTAGCATTATTTATCATGTGAGCAGTGCATTGTCAAATGATCACTTCATTCCTTACATATATTTGAGGTACACACTTAGTATGGTGTCACTCAAGCCATCAATAGTTTCATTTGAGAAGACCAGTACACCATCAATCAAAGTAGCCCGATATGTCTCTGAGCAGATCATTGTCTGTAGATTGCACAGCCCATGTAAGATGGACATCAGTTGTAACATGGCAGACACATGAGAAGAGGCAAAACAGAGTATAACATCTTTGTTAGAATTGCAGTCACAGTGCCTCATGGTAGTGGTAGTAATTTCTAACAGGACTTACCAACACTTGAGAAATGGTAACCTGCATGATAAGTGATCAGTTGTAACATAGCAGACTAGTGAGAAGGGGCAAAACAACTATTACATCTTGGTTAGAGTTATAGTGACAGGGCTTGATGGTAATTGTAGTCATTTCTAACTCTACTTACTAACACTTGGCAAACAGTAACCTGCATGATAAGTGAACATCAGTCAGACCATGGCACGCAAGGGAGAAGAACTAAAACAGACTATTGGATCTTTGTTAGAGTTACAGTCACGGGGCCTTATGGTTGTTGTAGTCATTTCTAACTTGACTTACCAAATGTTCACAAATGGTTAGTGCAACATACCTGTTCGCAACATGCATTTGGGATGGACTATACATTTATATTTTGACCCATATCATTTGTCTTGGGATGATATTTGTCTTATTATACACTTACAGACACCATTCCAACATGTGGCATGCAATGGAGCTGGATACATGTTATCCTATGTAAACAATACACATCAACAATGACAAACCAACATATGTGATACTTTGAGGATTGCATTTTAGGAAACTAGCTAGATAACACAATAGCAAAAGCAGAGTTGAGTTGAGTGCAAACAGGACATTGAGGTATTGTGATAGTTAGTGAAGTGTAACTTACTGGACTCCACTCTCCCAGCGATTCCTGTCATGCCCTCAGTATGCATGATGGTGAAGAGCTTCTCCTCCCAGGGAAAGAGATGTAATGGGCTGCTGGGAGGGCCATCGCCAGTCCCCTGGGCTTCTAGTTGGTGCTTGGAGGCCAGGCTACGCACCTTCAACCTCAGGTAGTGCAACCTCTTCCTAATTCCTGTTCCACAATGCCATTCTCCTACTGAGAGAAGTATGTTGGACTTGGGCTATACTCTAATGATTTCATCCACCATAACTGACAACTCAGGCTCAGTGAAGTGTGGATTTTCAGGGCGATTCATGACTATAAAATAAAGAGAGTGCCAAATTGACTAAAAAAAAGGCATATTAGTGAATAGGCTAAAACAAAAAAAGGGTGTCACGAGTGCTTAATGGAAAGTTGAAAAAAAGGACTACCTCAGCTAAAAATCCAAACAGTGGTGTCTTGCTGTGCTGCAGTTGATAAGCATAGTATCATGGTCAAGAATGGTGTGTGTTTCCTAATGTGAGTTGCCGGCATCTGTACTTGGCCAAAGGCCATCAGTTGTGTAGATTTTGAGTCCATACAATGAGCACCGTTGTTGTGCTTTGCTGTGAGCAAACTGCAGGGGTCGACCACCGTTGGGGAACCACCGCTAGGGTACTGCCAGTCCAACTCTATTGTCATAATAGGCTCTGCAGAAAGTACAGCCTTGAGGACGTTGGAGTATGAATCACCAATATTGCAGACCACTGTTGCCCAGGTGGGAAGTACGTCAATGTTGCAGTCAGCGTCTCAAGCTGCATGGCTCATAATACAGCGGGGGAAGAGCGCCAGTGCAGCAGGCTGTTAGGGACTGTGCGGGTCAGGCGGTTAGACCTCCAAACTCGTAATCAGAGCCTTAGTAAAAACCAAGCACAGTTTAAATTTTTCTTATTTTTTTATCAAATTATTTATGAGTATGAACACAGAATTATGTAATCATCTCTCCTATAGAGCATTTTGTGTTCATTCCATACTATATTCTACACACTTGAATGAATGAATGATATCAGATTTATAAAGCGCAACTCAGCCCACTGGGCATCAAGGCGCCTAACCAAAAGCTAGATAGATAAAATAGACTTGCTTACTGGTAGGCCTTAATAAAACACCATGTTTTGAGCGCTTTTTTAAACTGGACTAATGACGGTTGGGCCTTAATTTCTGCAGGAAGGGAATTCCATAAACGGGGGGCCAGATTGGAAAAAGCTCTACCACCCCATCTGACTTTCTTCACCCGAGGAACTACCAATAGATTCTTCTCAGAGGAACGCAGGCTCCTACTGGGAGTATAGAGGGTTAGCAAAGAACCTAAAGCGTTAGAGGATCCAGAGGATAGGGCTCCAAACACCAAGCACAGGAGTTTAAAAGAAATCCTCTGCTGGATTGGCAGCCAGTGCAGACTTTTTCTGGCTAAAGTAGCAGAGGACAGAATGGGTGCAGCGATAACAAATCTTGCTGCAGCATTCTGTACCACCTGGAGGCAAGAAATGAGACCCTTGTTGATGTCTGCATACAAAGCGTTACAGTAGTCCAATCTTGAACCCACTAGAGCAACTACCGTCTGCTTACGAGCCTGAGGGGAGAGGTAGTGAACAATTCTCCTCAGAATCTTGATAACCCCCCAGCAGGTGGCCACCGTTCTATTAACCTGTAAAGTCATATTCAGTGAGGTGTCAAATATAACGCCGAGATTTCTAGCCGAACCAGATGGCATAGGGCAGGTTCCCAAAGATGGGGGCCACCACTCATTGGACCAGACGTCCTGGTTATTACCAAAAATCAGCACCTCTGTTTTTTCGTCGTTCAACTTCAGGGAATTTTGAATCATCCAGTCTGCGACTGCTTGCATGCAGTTCCTGAAGCTGAGCGCGGAGGTGCAGGCCGAATGAGCTAAGGACACCATAATTTGGGTATCATCGGCGTATGACACCACCTCCATCCCCTGAGATTTCACAAGCCTAGCAAGTGGGGCCACATAGATGTTGAACAGGGTCGGGCTCAAAGCCGACCCCTGTGGAACCCCACATTGCAGGGATTTGGCAGGGGAGAGAAACTCTCCAAGTTTGACCCTCTGCTCTCTTAACTCTAGAAAAGAGGACAGAAGGCTTAGGGCCGGGCCCGCTACTGCTAGCTCCCTCAACGAGATGTTAAAGTTGAGGGAGACAGGGTATCAAAAGCTGCCGTAAGATCCAATAGGACCAGGAGTGTGGTCTGACCTTGGTCCACCTTCAGTCGGATGTTGTTCACCACCATAATAAGAGCCGACTCCGTACTATGGAACTTTCGGAAACCATGCTGGGAATTGTCCAGATAACCAGAGGAGTCCAGAAAGGCCGACAGGTGAAAATTCAGGTGGGATTCAAGCATTTTAGCTGGAGCGGGCAGCAAAGATATCGGACGGAAATTTTTCAGTATTTCTGGGTCCAAGGTGGGCTTCTTAAGCAAGGGCCTCACTATTGCCTTTTTCCAGGCTATTGGGAAGGTTCCTTGTGCCATGGCATCGTTCATCACCTCCAACAAAGGAGGTAATAATGTATCCTGACATGATTTCAAAACTTTCAGGGGACAGGGATCCAAAGGAGAGGCAGATTTTGTCTTTTTCAGCAAAAGCTCAAGCTCCTCAAGGGACAGCGGAGGAAAATGAGTAAGGGTCTTAAACGGATCTCTATTCCACAACTCCATTTTTTCCAAGGCCAAGGAAGGATGAGTTCCCAAAGTGCTCCTCCGTGATTCCAGGGTGAGGTAGATGTCCTCGATTTTGTTTTGGAAGAACTCCGAGATTTTATTACACAGCTCTTGCGACCCTACCACAGGATCAGGCACTTGAAGAGAACAGAGGGAGTCCATGATCTTAAAAAGTTCCTTAGATGACGAAAGGGATGCGGTGAGATTAGAGAAAAACTCCTGCTTTTCCTTTATCACCCTGGCCTTATAATCTCGCAGCAGATGTTTATATGTCTCTTTTTCCCTAGGGTCCCAAAATTTCCGCCATTTTCTTTCCTGTCTTCTAACGTCCTGCCTCAGAAGCCTTAATGGCTCAGAGAACCACGGAGCAGAAGGTTTACATCTTGCTGCATACCGAAGGGAAGTGGGGGCTAACACATCAACCGCTCTAGAGATGGAATTAGCAAGCTCTTGCGCAGCCTCACCTGCATCCTTAGTAGAGGAATGTGAGATAACCCCTATGAAAGGAATAAGAGACTCATTGGTAATGTTCTTGTACCACCTTTTAGGTACTCTATTAATAGAGCTCAATTTAGGCGCCCCTACAAGGGGAACTGCTAGTTCCAAAGGCACTGCCAAATGATCGGACCAGATCAGCCGTAAGGGGGGACCGACTGACAACCTCGGATCGTTTGAAAACACCCCATCTAAGATATGTCCTGCTCGATGGGTTGGACTACTTACCAATTGGCCAAGGCCACACGCGCCCAGCGAATCGACCAGTGAAACTGTATCATTGGATCTCAAATCATCTAAGTGAAAATTTAGATCTCCAAGAATGGTCAGATGGGGCTTACCAAAGTAAGGTTTCAAAATTCTAAGCAACTCACAGCTAAAAGTAGATCTAGGTCCAGGTGGTCTGTAAATAAGAACACCTGTAAAAGATACAGACGGGGAGCAAGAGTAACAGAAGTACATGGCCTCAAACGAGTCTGAAGACTCGGACAAGGCTTTAGTACTACAAACAAGGGATGTTTCATGGAGAATAGCCAGCCCACCTCCCCTACATCTTGTTCTATCGAGTCTCTGCAAAGCATAGCCATCAGGAACAGCCAGCCTTAAGTCATGACCAGCAGAGTCCGACGCCCAGGTTTCAGTAACAAAGACCCAAGAAGGTTTCCTTGCGGTCACAAACTCATGGAAAGCCACATTATTTTTAATCAGAGACCTAGCATTGACTAGGAAACCCTTTCGAAGTTGGATATCATTCCCTTGAGTGATAGGAGCATGAATCACCCCATTATTAGAGCACGAGGGCTGTAAAGTGTCATTACAAGTATGACAAACTGTAGCGCGTAAAAGGCCCTCAGGCGAAAACCTATGGTGACATACTAAAGGGGAAGGCTTTAACCCCTTCAGTGCCCATGACGAGCTGGACTCGTCATGGGCTGCGGTGGCGCTGTGCCCATGACGAGTCCAGCTCGTCATGAACTCCGCCCGCTAATGGAAGGCGCGGCACTGGGCGGGGAAAGGGGTGGGCATGCAAGGGGTTAAAGCAATCAGCTCCTGCAATGAATATAAACAAAGTACCTGAGGCAACGAATACATATCCTCAGTGCCCCGCCCGTCCTGCAGCGCGTCCTCAGCGCGGACGGGCGCAGACGGGCTAAACTCAGGCATAACTCCGGCAGAAATCCGGCGATCCCGCTGCACGATTCTGCTGCACGTCGGCATGACCCCCTTAACTTGTACCTTTATTCCAGCTATTCTTGAACCCTAACCCTATTTCTATGCCTAAACCCCATCGACCCCTAAACCCTTAAAACCCCTCACCAGCCTTAAACTCCACCCAACCCTGAACCATAAAAAAACCCTAGTACACTTGAACACCACCCATCTCTGACCCTAAAAACACCGCACCACCCCTAAACTCCACCCAACCCTGAACCCCAAAAACCCTTTTTAGATATAAACTGCACCTAACCCTCAAACCTTATAACTCCATACCATTCTAAACTCTATCCTTTCTTGAACCCTAAATCTTTTTCTGACCATGAAGTCTACCCATTAATTACCCATATAAGCCCCACAGCCCTAAATTCATGTCATTCTTGAGCCCTAAAAGTCCTTCTGCACCCTTAAACTCTGTCAAACTCATCAGTGAACCTTAAAAAACCCTCACAGCCCTAAATCTGACACAATTGTGAATTCTATAAACCCCTCAACATCCCTAAACTCCACTCTTCCCTGAAACCTAAAAGCCCCTCAGCACCCTAAACTCTTCTAAACTGAGATACCTAAAACACCCTCACCACCCATACGCTACACCTATTCCCAATCCCTAATAAGCCCTCATCAGCCACAAAACTCCATGCATCACGGAACCCTAAATATACCATTCTACAGCTGAACTCCATCCATCCCTGCCTTATAAAAACCCTTTATCACCCCTAAACATCACCTATCTCTAAGCTCAAGAACACCTTGTTTAAAGTAATTTTCGATTATTTCTTAAAAACCTTTCTTGAATGTTCCATGTATTTGTATTTCCTTAAAATAGGTTTTCTGTGTTTTGCTTGCCTCCATTAAGGTTTCTCAGTTTTTCTTTGTGTGCTTCATTAACTTACTCATATCATTTATGCTTGCCAACTGCAGTGGCGCTACCTTATCATACTAGGTCATTTAGCCCCTCACAAGAGATTGCACATAGCGAGCCTCCAGTAGGCATTTCAGCCCTGAAGCTTTACAAGTAAAATGATATTAACCATGCTCTCATCTATGCCAGACACAACATTAATTGCTTTACCTATTTAATTATTTTTGAACTATTTATTGAATCTAGCACTTTTAGGTAAATATAAAAGATTTATTTATTTCAGTTCCTTTTCCTTTTCCTGTTTTTTAGTTTATTGAGTTTTATAATGAACAAGGACAATATAAACAAGCATTTGCAATGCAATAGGTCTCGCCTTTAAGAGAGTTTGAGCTATTGTCATTGGAAATGACAATGCCTTTCATTTATGTGTTTTGAGAACCTGTAAGCGGTCCATAAACACGCACTTTGTACTAACAGCTGGCAGTAAAAGAGGCGCAGTTACTGCCAGCCTTGTTTCTCAAAGCAAGTACAAAGTGAGTGTTAACGCACTGCTTGCAGGTTTTCAAAACACATAAATACAAGCATTTACAATGCAATGGTCTCGGCATTGGTAAAGTTAGAGCTATTGGCATTGCTCATGACATTATTTTTGTTTATGTTTTTGTTTTTAAAACATTTAAAGAAACAGCATTGTTATTTACAATGTCAATAGCTTAATCACTCTCAAATGCGAGACCTATTGCATTTGCACCCACACACAGAGCCACCTACACACACACTGATTAAGCTATTGACATTGTAAATAACAATGCCGTTTCTCTACATGTTTTAAAAACAAAAACATAAACAAAAATAATGTCATGAGCAATGCCAATAGCTCTAACTTTAACAATGCCGAGACCGTTGCATTGGAAATGCTTTTTTTTCTTCTCTGGGTAAGAAGGAAAAGACAGAGTCCTGTTACTTCTCTGGCCCCCGTCCTCGAACGTCAGGAACGCCAAGCTTTATTTATAGGCGATGGTAATTTCTTGCGTCCCGGGAAGCATCTCGCATTTGTTGGAGCTGGAGCTATTGGTATTGTAAATGGCAATGTTTTGTACTTTGAAAAAGGTCTTGTGTTTGTTGGAGCTATTCACATTGTAAATGGCAATGTTTTTTATTTATCCTTAGGGTTTTATATAGCACGTACTTAACAGCCTCAGTTGTGAATTTCGATTCATTAAAGTTTTGTGAGCCTGAAATATGCACAAGTAAAGTGCTAACAGTATAAATATGGGCACTGTTTAATAAACGAAGCCACTGACATACAAGAGCAAAGGTGACCGAGTGACTGCTTCTGGGTTGACGGAGTTGCTTACACTCACTGGCTGTTAAAGCTAGCTAGCCCGCTACTATGAGTTTATCAAACTTAATGCTATGTTTTCTTCTGTTATGTTATGCTATGCAATGCTATGTTTTGTTATGCTATGCTATGTTTTGTGTATGCTATGCTATGTTTTGTTATGCTATGTTTTGTTTTGTTTTGCTATGCTATGTTTTGTTATGCTATGCTATGTTTTGTTTTGTTATGCTATGCTATGTTTTGTTGTGTTTTGCTATGCTGTTTTGTTTTGTTATGCTATGCTATGTTTTGTTATGCTATGCTTTGCTTTGTTTTGTTGTGTTTTGTTATGCTATGCTATGTTTTGTTGTGTGTTGCTATGCTATGTTTTGTTATGTTATGCTATGATATGTTTTGTTATGCTAGGTTTTCTTGTGTTTTGTTATGCTATGCTTTGTTATGCTATGTTTGTTTTGTTATGCTATGCTATATTTTGTTTAGTTATGCTATGCTATGTTTTGTTGTGTTTTGTTATGTTATGCTATGTTTTGTTATGCTATGCTACGTTGTGTTTTGTTATGCTATGCTATGTTTTGTTTTGTTATGCTATGTTTTGTTGTGTTTTGTTATGCTATGTTTTGTTTTGTTATGCTATGCTATGTTTTGTGTTTTGTCATGTTATGCTACGTTTTGTTATGCTATGCTATGTTTTGCTATGCTATGCTTTGTTTTGTTATGCTATGCTATGTTTTGTTATGCTATGTTATGTTTTGTTGTGTTTTGTTATGCTATGCTATGTTTTGTTATGCTCTGCTATGTTTTGTTGTGTTTTGCTATGCTGTGTTTTGTTATGTTATGCTATGATGTTTTGTTTTGCTGTGTTTTGTTATGCTATGCTTTGTTATGCTATGCTATGTTTTGTTGTGTTTTGTTATGCTATGCTATGTTGTGTTTTGTTATGCTATGCTATGTTTTCTTCTGCTATGCTGTTTTGTTGTGTTTTGCTATGCTGTGCTTTGTTTTGGTATGCTATGTTTTGTTGTGTTTTGTTATGCTATGCTATGTTTTGTTTTGTTATGCTATGCTATGTTTTGTTGTGTTTTGGTATGCTATGTTTTGTTATGCTATGTTTTGTTTTGCTATGCTATGCTTCGTTATGCTATGCTATGTTGTGCTATTTTTTGTTATGCTATGCTATGTTTTGTTATGCTATGCTATGTTTTGTTTTGTTATGCTATGTTTTGTTGTGCTTTGTTGTGCTATACTATGTTTTGTTATGCTATGTTTTGTTTTGTTATGCTATGCTATGTTTTGTGTTTTGTCATGTTATGCTACGTTTTGTTATGCTATGCTATGTTTTGCTATGCTATGCTTTGTTTTGTTATGCTATGCTATGTTTTGTTGTGTTTTGGTATGCTATGTTTTGTTATGCTATGTTTTGTTTTGCTATGCTATGCTTTGTTATGCTATGCTATGTTGTGCTATTTTTGTTATGCTATGCTATGTTTTGTTATGCTATGCTATGTTTTGTTTTGTTATGCTATGTTTTGTTGTGCTTTGTTGTGCTATACTATGTTTTGTTATGCTATGTTTTGTTTTGTTATGCTATGCTATGTTTTGTGTTTTGTCATGTTATGCTACGTTTTGTTATGCTATGCTATGTTTTGCTATGCTATGCTTTGTTTTGTTATGCTATGCTATGTTTTGTTATGCTATGCTATGTTTTGTCGTGTTTTGTTATGCTATGCTATGTTTTGTTATGCTCTGCTATGTTTTGTTGTGTTTTGCTATGCTGTTTTTTGTTATGTTATGCTATGATGTTTTGTTTTGTTGTGTTTTGTTATGCTATGCTTTGTTATGCTATGCTATGTTTTGTTGTGTTTTGCTATGCTGTGCTTTGTTTTGTTATGCTATGTTTTGTTGTGTTTTGTTATGCTATGCTATGTTTTGTTTTGTTATGCTATGCTATGTTTTGTTGTGTTTTGGTATGCTATGTTTTGTTATGCTATGTTTTGTTTTGCTATGGTATGTTTTGTTGTGTTTTGTTATGCTATACTATGTTTTGTTATGCTATGTTTTGTGGTTTCTTATGCTATGCTATGTTTTATTTTGTTATGCTATGCTATGTTATGCTATTTTTTGTTATGCTATGTTTTGTTATGCTATGCTATGTTTTGTTTTGTTATGCTATGTTTTGTTTTGATATTTTTTGTTGCTATGCTATTTTTTGTTGTGTTTTGTTATGCTATACTATGTTTTGTTATGCTATGCTTTGTTGTGTTTTGCTATGCTATGCTTTGTTTTGTTATGCTATGCTATGTTTTGTGATGCTATGCTATGTTTTGTTGTGTTTTGTTATGCTATGCTTTGTTTTGTTATGCTATGCTTTGTTTTGTTATGCTATACTATGTTATATTATGCCATACTATGTTATGTTTTGTTATGCTATGTTATGATTTGTTATGTTATGTTAGGCTAGGCTATGTTTTGTTATGTTATGTTATGTTTTGTTAAGTTACGTTATGCTATGCAATGGTATGCAACGCTAGGCTATGTTTTATTATGTCAAAGGCAAAGCTGGCTGACGGCAAGTTGTGTATCCTCTTGAGTGCATACGTGAATGAGAACGAGTCAGGAGAGAAAACAGAGGAAATAAGATGCAGTTTTCAGAGAATGAGATTTGAGAGGAACAGGGAGGCATTCGGCGTCAAGGGAACGGGATCAGAACGCTGTGCAAAAGTGCCATGTGTAAGGATTAGGCTATGCTATGTAATATGTAACTTCGGGCACTAGAGTGTTGCTGCAACTGAAAGAGAAAGGAGTGACGGGAGAGGAAAAGAGCAGCAAGCAACAAACATAGGGGGTGACAGATCATAGGGGAAAGGTAAAAGAATAGAGACTAGAAGGGACTAGGCAATCGTCAGGAAACTGTACAGAAGACACTACACAGGAGAGTATGAAAGCGTAGACAGTAGGACAGCGGGGAAGGAGAAACAGCAGGAAAGGGAGGAGAGAAGGACCAAAGGACATACAAGAGGGAGAACGAGCAGGAAAGGGAGGAGAGAATGGCTAGAGGACATGGGGGGGGGGAGAAATGCAGTTGTGTAAACACGGAAGTATTCCACACATTAATGTCGGTATGTTTAACGCATATCAAAGAACTCGGTTGGTAGAGGGCCCTGTTACCCGCTTTTACATAACACAAAATTAGAACATTTCCTGCAAGTGAAGTAAACTAAAGTAATTAAAAACATTGCGTTTGCGATCAAACATCAAAGCGGCGAAAGTGAAAGTAATGGAGCAGAGCATCAAAGGACTGAGTGAGAAGGGAGGGGGGAATGCAAGGGTCAAAGCGGCTAAAGTGAAAGTAATCGAGAAGAGCATCAAAGGGCTGGGTGAGAAGGGAGGGGGAATGCAATGAGCAGAGGAGCAGCTGTGCATGTGATCGTGCACTCAAGGTTTAGGCCAGCCAAAAGACTGTGGGTAGCACTTTGAAAATCCCACATATAAAATGTCTCTTCGAGCCTTTGGCTCGCGAGACCTAAAAAGAGTACCATAATATGTACCCTGAAAAAAGAACAATAAATATGAATATAAGAGGTACAATATAGTTTGGAAAATAACGAATTAAGAAGGAAGGGAAAGAAACTGAAAATAGTATTAATATATGCCATATTTTTCTTATCAACACTCATTTATTTTTTATTGTTTGATTAACTAAAATCTTACAATGTGATAACAAGATTTCCAGCTATAAAAGTCCAGGTTAAAAAGAGAAGAAACAAATACGTAGTAAAACCATGAATACATGAAGCAATATTTAGATTAAATGTGATAATATCAATTTCATAATACTATTTACATATCTATATACATCATACAGTACATGTCAATTTAATTTTGCTGGTCTAATTTTGTTCCAGTTCTTACTAAAAACTTTACAAAAGCTGAGTTCAGTGTTATAGCGTCAGAATGTAAACACTTTATCAAGGCTTGCCTGCAAGTCCGAACTCCTCGTGCGTTAAAGTGCCTCTTACGAATATTTTTTCTTTCAGTTTTCAGTTCTGGCATACCCACAGCAAGTAGATAATGTTCTCCTCTCCCAACTTACATAAGCAACAGAGCGACAATTCCTCTGTTCTTAGCCACGGCATAAGAAGACATAGGCCGGGAAATGCACCAAAACAAGCTTTTATGAAGAATTGTTTGTGCTTCAGAGACCATGGGGTTTCCAGATATGGTTGTTCTTTCACCTTTGTGAAACTATTCATTAGTGGCCAGGCATGTTTTCTTTTTACAAAAGAGTCATTATCCATAAGCAGCGATAGATGTTTTGTTATTTTGTTAATAGATTTCTTTGAATGATTCCGTAGTTATTGAAGTGTTCCAAATAGGAGTCGCTAGGTATTCATCAAGTGCAGCATGTAAATATTTCCAGGCATGTGATTTCCTACTTGCATTTATTTCCTGCCATAATAGTTGGGACATGTGATTTACGTTATAATTTTTTATTCTGTTCCATACTTTTAAAATGTGGCCTTTTCGTACAAATAATTGGTTAGTTAATCCAAATTCCAATCATATCTGTACCTGCGATGCAATGTGAGGAAGATAAAAGAGGGTTTTAAAAGTTTTTGTCAACGCATTATTGATGATCTCAGAGTCTTTCCCGCACAGCGCTTCGCTACCCTATTTTAAAGTAGGCAATAGTTTTGCCGATATTACTTTTAAAAAAGGTTGGTAACTCAGCTCTCATAGCATTTTCTGCAAGATATTGAATGCAGCTATCAAAGTATTTGCTTTCCTTTGGATGTCAGTCTTATGTGGGAGAAAAGATCCTTTATCATCAAATAATTCTCCCAAGTATTTACATGATCCTACTTATTCTAATTGCTTTTTATCAAGGAACCATTTGTGCTTGTATTTTGACCTTACATTTTTGTTAACCTCCATGACTTTTGTCTTTGTTTAGTTTACATCCATTCCATTTTCTTTTCAGTATAATGATATCCTATTTATCAGACGTTGCATACCCACTTTTGTTTGAGTAAGTAAAATAACATTGTCTGTGTATAATAAATTTGATATCTGAGTATTAGCTAATTTGGGAGGATATGCTTTCACTTCATTCAGTGTGGTCATTAGATCTGCTAGAAAAAGGTTAGAAAGGAGTTGAGCCAATACACACCCTTGCTTTAGGCAGGTTGAAGTTGTGATTTCCTTCGTTAAAGTCGAGCAGCCTTCCATCTGATCTCTGACCCAGAATAGAGGAGTTGGATTGATGTTAAGAGGGAAACTGGGATACCTAGTTCCTTTTTGCCATAGAAGTCATCTGTGTACACAATCGAATCCACAAAGAACAGATACAAGGGTTGTTTCATTGAAATGCATTTATCCATTAGCATTGATAGGACTAGTATATTTGGTGTGGTGCCCATTCCCTTGATAAATCCTGCTTTGTTGGGCAGGATTATCTGATTCTCCTTTGCCCATCCTGATCGACTTGATAATAAAACTCCTGCGAATAGTTTGGCATCTGTGTCTCGCAGGGTAATTAATCCATAATTTTCAGGCTGGGCCCAGGTTCCTTTTTTATAAATTGGCGATATTAATGATCCCCTCCATGATTCAGGTATGGTCGATGTCCTGACAATTTATTTAAACACTGTTGTAAAATATTCTGATCATAGCTCGCGGTCTTCTTTAAGAAGTGCAAATGGTAGACCATTGGGATCTAGTATGCCATCTTTTTGTTTCCGTAAATAATTTTTTGATATATCAATTTTCGTGAGCCAGATAATTTCTTGCCTTCTCGTTCGTAATCCCTTTGTAGTCCAGATATGTTGTTTCACTGTCGGAGTTTAGATGTGTTGTCAGAAAACTAATCCAATCTTTTTCACTCAGAGTCGATGATTCCACTGTTTTATTGGGTTGTGCTAAACTGTTTATCGTTTTCCAGAATTCCATAGAGTTTGTTTGGTTACTGGCGTGAAGAACTTTAGCCCAGAGATCAAGCTTTGCCTCTTTCCTTTCATTCCAGATTAACTTCTGCAGATTTTAGTTACTACGTTTTAATTTAGAAGACAATTCCATGTGATTTGGGAATTTTTTTTATCTGTCTACGACGACTGTTTTGAGTCCTTCTCATAGTCTGAGTTAAATAGGATAAGTTGATTTTATTTCCTTTTCCAGCTTTCATCTTTTGATTTTTCTTAAGCTTGGGTGCTAGCTCATAAGTTTTAACTAATTCTTGTATAAAATATACCAAATGTTCTACTACAGATAAAGATTGTTCTTCAAGCAATCTTTAACCAATTTTCAGGCCAATTTATTTGTGTCATCTTTAGTGTGTGCTTTCCAGATAAGTCTCCTGTAATTGATAGTTCCCGTCTGGCCCGGTGTGCTTAAATATGTTTGATATTTTATACAGGATACATTTGTAGAAAGTGTTTGCTGGCAATGATCACTATCAGACATCTTCTCTATTTGGAATACAGTTATATTGCTAAAAATATTTAATGATACCATTGCATAATCAATTCTTGATTTGTAGTTTTGTGAAGGATATGTCCATGCTAGTGGTGAGTCTTAGGGGAGTCTCCCATTTAATATTCTTAATCCCATTGCTTCTATATCTTTGACAAAGTTTATACCTACTTTGCTTTGCCTGTGATTCATTGCTGTATATGTTGTTTACTGGGGGATTGCCCATTGATAATCCTGTTGTAAAGTGGCATCATCTCTTAAATAGGGCACAAGCAAGTTTAAATTAAAATCTCCTGAGACTATATAGTCTGCAAATGGGTTCGCCATCATTTGCTGGAACAGAAAACCTGTAAGGGTAGTACACGTTATTCCTTGAGCTTACTGTAAGGTGTACATTTAAGTTAATTACCATTAGATATTTTGATTATTTGTTGTCCTTATATCAGAGCTTTACTGTAAGAAAACTGGGGTTGTTCGTGTTCACTTGTTCGTGCTCCACTCTCAAGTCAATGATTTTGAATGTTGCCAAGTATCCACTGGGACAACCACATTTTCTGTGTTGTTTGATTGCAGGCTCAAAGTATCCTTTATAACCCTCTAACATTACAGGATTAAAGGACCAAGTTTAATGTAATAGAATAACCTGATAGATGCTTGACATAGCGTTTAAGTGGGCATTATTTAACTTTTTGCGTACCCTATTTATATTCCAAGAGCATAGTTTTAGTGATTCGCTGTCATTATTTGATTTTTCTATCATTGTTAATTAGTTCCATGAAGAGCCATAGAAATCAATTTTTCATTTATTCTAGTTGACTTTTCAATTTTGATTCTTTGTCATTTCATCTGTTTTATCCGTTTTTCCGAGAGGGTTTTTCAATATAGAAAAAACCTGCTGTCTGGTGATTCTTTGTTGTAGTTTTGAGCTCTTGTGTATGATGAAGGGTCTTGGATATACCTTAGGTAAAGGCTTACTAATTGTTATTCCCCAGCTAAGAAAAGTTTCTTTTTCATTATTGATTAATTGTGCTATAGAGCCAGAGTTCAAAGTAATTAATGTCATTTCTAAGGGTGGGCGTAGTTCGTGAAGTAGCACTTCGCGAAGCTACGCAAAGTGAAGTTCGCACTACGCGAGCTACGCGTAGCACTTCGCGAACTGCATAGTAACATGTTCGCACTGTGCAAGATGTTGTTTTCAATGATTGCACAGTGCGGACAAGCAACCGGCACTGTGCAATCATTGAAAATGGCATCTTGCACAGTGCGAGCTGTTGTTTTCTGCTGCTCGAGTAGATTTTTACTCGAGCGGCAGCTTTCTCAACGCGAACTGGTAGTTTCTCATCGCGAGCGGTCGCGAGCATACGCCACCCCTCGCAATGAGAAACCTGACCTCCTCGCGTTGGGAATCTCGCCGGGAGGTTTATTTTCCATGCTCGCGATCGCCAACTTGATGTTGCTGATCGCGAACAAGGAAAAAGTCTCGCCGGGATGTCATTTTGCTTGCTCGCGGTCGCCAACTTGACGTTGAGGACCGCGAGCAAGCAAAAAATGACCGCAGCACTACGCAACACTACGCTACGCGTGTTCGCACTGTGCTACGTGCAGTTCGTGTAGTGCGAAGTAGCGTGAACTTCGCAAACTACGCGAGCGTAGCGTAGTGCTTCGCCCAGGCTTAGTCATTTCTTGGCTACTTTCTGTGTTTGGTAAATATTCTATAGCTTCAATGTCTTTGCTTGAAATATTTTCTAGCGATGGAATGGATTTAAAGAGGTGAAGAATGTTTCCTCTGTTTTAGTATATCTTGACTGCCTTTAGAGCGATATTCTGGTTTAAAGATCAGCTGTATCATACCATTAGCTGATGATTTCTCTTTTCTATCATTTACAGTACCTAGGTGGCCTTTATTTGAGAGTACTTTCTACTTTCCATTTCTTATGATGACCCAGTGAGCTCTAGTAAATATGTTGCAATACTCCTCTGTGTGTTCCATTATATCATTTTGGGTTGTGTTTACATGATTTGGTTTATTTATTTGATTTATTTGATTTTGAGAGTGTTGCTGGTTTTGATTTGTACTTTGGGTTGTATTTTGCTGTACCAGGAATGTTCTTTGTACTGCTGGTATAATATATCTTTTAACGTCATCTTTACATGATCACTTTCTTTCTGAGGTTTGGATAAACTTTTCAGTTTTTCCCTTTTTTCCCACAATACAATACGCCTTTTTTATCCATTGGTGTCTTCGCTAAAGCTCTGTGGCTTTCTCGAGATGTAACATCTTTTTCCATTGAATTTATATTTATCCCCTCTATCTACTTGTTTTTTTCCTTTTGCAGACTCAATTTTACGTCTTCAATTATTGAGTTTATTACCTACGGTATTGTTACCAGTTTATTATTTATTGGGGCGCATGTACAGTTGAGATATGTTGCAGCAACTTGTGTTTGAGCTCTTATTATCAGGCTATTTAACTGAGCCAGTTTTTGATCTGTTCCAGCTACTTCGTTGGCCATCACGTTAAGTAGGTCAATTTGGATCTCCATTTATTTGACTGGAATGTCAGTGCTTTTAAGGTCAGTGATGACGTTCGATAAAAGATATCCCTCATGAATCCCACGTCCTGATTGTCTGTGACTTGGAACTTTTGATTCTGCTGGAATCGACGATCACTTTGGGTAATAATATCTGAACCTACTATGGAATTTAATTGCTCTTCATTTGTCTTTTTAAGATTGTTAGTGTATTTATTATCACTGCAGATTTTTCTAATGCCCGGTGTACTGCAAAGATGTATATTATCTTCTTTTATTCCTAGTTTCCAGTTGGTTCCAAGATGGGTGTCTAATTCTTCAAAGTGATCATTGGAAGGTGAACTATTCTCCATATCCGTTCTTACTACTGAGACTGAGACTATGCACATATCCGATCCTAATTCTGAGACTGTGCTCCAGGTGGCCATCCTACTACTTACTCCAGACTGGGTTGCCTGGATACCGACTGCTAACTGCTCCTGAGTGCCCTCGTTAGCAGTCTGCTGTGGAGGTATAGTATCCATCTCCATCCCAGTTTTTTTCCTAATTTCTACTTTTACCTCCAGGGGTGCCAGGACCTTCATTGACCACATTTTCTGGGATGTTTCCAGTACATCCGTATCATTTTGTTCCGCTTCCAATGTTGGTGTTATACTTAACATTTCAAGCTCTGTAATATACCCCTTTATAGTACCTGTCATACCTACATTTTCCCCTTCCACAAGATGGAAGTCCTTGTTCAGGATTTGCACGCCTAGCTCTTGACCAGCAATTTGTATTTTATTATCAGACTTATTGATTGGCTTAATTGGAGATTGAAGATTAGTCGCTTCTGTCGCTGTTTGCATTGTCATCATAGCTCCAGGAGGATCTTTCATAAAATCAAACTTATGAGGGACTTTCATAGATTTTTGAACATACGTGCAATTGGTGAGATTAGCGGTTGGTTCCCTTTGTCAGTATTTGCTTTTACTTTATTTATTGCTTTGGACTTTCCTTGCCCTTCTTATGGGAGGACCTGATGCCCTCTCTTTTCCTGAGCGCAGCTAGTTGTTAGTAGAGTTCATAGTAACGTTTCGTGTTACGAGCAACGTTAATGATACGGTTTAGGCCCAAGGCTTATTATATTTCTGGCCCTTAGCTTTGGGACTGTGAAAATAGTGTAGCTTCGCCTTTACCCCGCAGCGCCGCTCACAGTTTGCTGTCCTGTTGTCCTTCTCAGCTTACTTGGCTTGTCTTTGGCTTGGCTTTGCTTAGCTAGGTTTTCGGTGGTTGTACTCACTCTAGCTTGTATCAGGGTTGTAGGCGGCTTGCGTCTGGAAAGAGTCCTGTCAAGATGCAAGTATCTTTATGTTTTGTTCTCCTCACCTGCGACTCTGTCAATCTCTCCCAGTTTATGTCCAAGGGGGATTGCCAACCAGCAGCAAGCAGCAGGTGGGGGTACACCAGATAAACTACAAACCTTACCCACATTAACCACGCCGTTTCCGTGGTGCTGGTGCACCAAGCCGTCTACTTGGTGCTGGTGAACTTGCCACTTTCTGTCTCCTTAGCCCACTGCCTCCTTCTTCCTACCTCCTCTACCTTGGTAACAATCCAGAGGGGAGGGAATGGTAGGCATGATGGGTGTGGGCGGGATGGGTAGGAACAAGCTTCTCTGTACAGGCTCCTTGCGGCTAGCCTCTGGCTCCAAACACTATGGTGAGCCCTCTCAGATCTGCTGGTCAGCCGCTTCGCCGCTCTGCCGCTCACCACTTGTGGACACAACTCGAGCTGGTACTTGGTTTCATGAGCCGATGGGCCGGTAGGCAGATAAAAGGCCATGGTAGAATCCAAGTGAGGCTGTTTGGAAGTGGGTGAGGAAGGGCTGATGGGCCGACGGGCAGATGGGCCGGTAGGCAGGTAAGAAAGCTTCAGTAGAATCCAAGTGAGGCTGTTTGGAAGCGGGTGCAGGAGGGCAGGGCCGGACAGGGCAAGTGGGTAAAACAAATGTCCTGCAGCTTTCTCTGCGTTCTTGTTCTTGCCTCCCGGTCCCGCTGCTGCTGCTGCACTTTCTATACCAGGTGAATTGGAAACTCAGGACTGGAATCGTGAACACTGAACTCACTGAACTCACTTCTTATCAACAGAGCTACTTATGAATTCCAAATACGAATTATAATTTGGAAATAAAATACAAATTGTAGTTAGCAAGTAATATAATCATCAATGGGTTGCCAAAATAAATGATAAGAGGGACTATTATGAACAATACCAGACAAAGATAAATTAGCACCTCTTCTAGTAAAAATAATCCATGACCACCAAACGTTAAAAGATAATAAGGACACATCTGTCCAACACGTGGTGATAAACTTTAATGCCAATATTCAAATTAGGAAGAAGCTTAGCTTGAAATAACTTTAACAGAGTCCATAACCAATTAAAAAGAATAAAATACTTTTTGTTTCATATAGTGATACAGATAACCATCCTGAAATATTATATAACCATATTTTCTCCATTGTATCATGTGAGAAAGATGTTGAAAGTTTGTTATTCCAAAACGATTAAATCATCTCAATATTGTTTCCTTAAAAATTATTCAGTTTTTAATGAATTAATGAAACAGCGTGAGATGAAGAAGATACTGCATGAATATAAGTTGTGGAAACTGAAATAATATTTGATGGGATTTATTAGGAAAAGAATGTAGAATAGAATTACATTAAAGCTCATATTTAAACAAAATCAGATGAAGGTAAGCTAAATTTGTGACATAGTTCATCAAATCATAAAAAAAAGTATTATTATGGTATATAAATTTTAAATAAAAAAACTACCAGCTTTAATCCAGGAATGCCAAAATTGTACTGATCGAGGTTTAATTTAGGATTATCTCATAATGACATATCAGAAGTATGTGAAATAGTCGATTGAAAAAGAGACTCTGAATCTTGAAATATTAACTCTGTAGATTTCAAAATAATAGAGTTCTTAATTAATATGGATTTATTAGAAATCGCTAACAAAGTAGGTAAAGGAAATGGCTTTATCAAATTATTTTCTATTAGAAGCCATGTAGGGGGATTATTAAAATGGGAATGATTAAACCAAAGGGAACTTTGTTTTAATTTAACCAATTTATGAAAGTTGAAAACAATATGACAAACCAAGCCCTCCACTACATTTAGCCATTTTTAATTTATTGTAGCCTGTACGGGATGTTTTATTATTCCAAAGAAGTTATAAAAATGCTGCTCAATAGTCTTATAAAACTGCATGGGAAATTGACTAGGAATCGTAGGTAGGGAATAAAAGTTTTAGGGGCTATTACCTTTTTTATTGAGTTAATTCTTCCCCACCATGACAGATGTAATGCAGACCATTTTAAATATGTATCTTTAATACAGTTTTTAATAGATTCACATTTTAATGTAATTTTTTTTTATAGAAGTGGTAAACTGAATACCAAGGTATTTAATTTTATCCCTTTGCCAAATTATTTCTTGTAAACGTAACATATCAGGTGTACAAAGAAGATTTAGAGGAAAAAAATCAGTTTTCTTAGTATTTAACTTATAACCTGAAATCTGCGAACATATGAAATACTATCTAATAACGGAGGAGGATTCAGGATTGTTAATAATCAAAAGTGTATCATCTGCATATACTAATGTTTTGATGATAACATCCTTAATATTAATACCAGTGATAGCAACACATTTTCTAACAGTAGTAAGTAAGGGTTCAATAAAAAGGAGAAATAACTATGGTGACAAGGGACAGCCTGCCTAGTACCTGAAAAAAGAAAAAGCTGATTAGAAATCTGACCATTGATCAATAGGCAAGCAGAACGGCTAGAATAGAGAGCAGATATAATGTGCATAAATAGATTACCAAAATTAAATGCAGATAAGGTGAAAAATAAACATTGCCAATTAACTTTATCGAAAGCTTTTTCAGCATCCAATGCAAGCACTCCAGATGGTAAAGGTAAGGAGGACCCCTGTTCAATGTAATGTACATGTAGTAAGACCCTAGTGTTATTAACTGAAAATCTATTTTTCATGAAACCAGATTGATCAGGACGAATAAAGAATTGCAATACTGATGTCAATCTGGCTGCAAGGATTTTAGCGTAGAGATTACAATCTGGGGGCAGATTTATGAGTTCTGGCGCATATCTGCAAGTCAGCAGGGATGCGCCAGAAAAGATGCGACACACAATTCACTCCCTGTCCCTCTACGAATGCATCGCATTTACAATGCGGCGCACTGTGAGGCAAGGCTAGGGCGATGCGTGTCGCATCCTGTGGCGTAAGGGCGGAGTATTACTGGAGTCGTGTCGCAAGCATGACGTGGCTCCAGCAATGTTCAGGGGCGCACTGTGCCTAACATGCTGTGTCACTCCTTACGCCTGCTTCAAGCAGGCACAGGGTTTTGATGTAGCATCTATGTAAAAGGGACTCAGTGAAATCTTGTAGATTTGACTGCGTCACTTGTACGAGGCATTCCTGTGACAGAACGCCCACCCCGAGCCGGAACGCCCACATGAAATCTACACAGGTTTCATGTGGCGCAGGGCTTTACAACGTGACGCATCTCCCTAGATGCGTCACGTTGTAAATACGGTGCAACGTGGTGCATGGTTTACCACGCCGCTGCATCACAAAAGTGACGCAACAGCAGCATAAATGTGGCGCATGGGGCTTGTAAATCCGCCCCTAGATTTATTAAGGAACTAGGGCAATAATTTGATACAATGGCTGGGTCTTTGTTAGGTTTTTGAAGAACTATAATCAAAGCTTCTGTAAAGGAACCAGAGGTTGAGCCTGAAGCACCAAAAAAGGTAAAAAGTTTAAATAAATGAGGAATAAGTTGCAAGGTAAATGAATTCCATTGGGACCTGGAGATTTACCCTGCTTAAGGGATTTAATAGCCAATTCAATTTCTTCCATAGTTATTGGCGAGTCTAATTTGTCTTTGTTTGATTGCAAAACTTTAGGTAATTCACATTTATGTAAAAAGTTATCAATGAGGGAAGGGTTTTCTAAATTAGGTATATTATGTAAGGTTGAGTAGTAATTTAAAACTTCATTAACACTATCCTTTTGGGATAATGCAATCTTTCCATTGGAACCATGAATTGAATTGATTTTGGTTTTATCTTTTTTAATATGCAAATAGTTTGCTAAGAGCCTTCCAGATGTATTAGCATTAAAACAAAAATTGGCTTTAGTATTAGAAAGTTGTATACCATACCAGCTCTTTTACTTAATATTGAGTTAAACTCATAACACAGCTTTTGCAATTTTGTTTTAATTTGGGGATCAGTAGATGTTATGAAAAGTCTTTCAAATTTTGCAATTTGTTTATCTAATTCTTTAAGTTTAGAATTGAATGATTTGTTTTCAAGAGCCGTAAGAGAGATGCATGTCCCTCTAAAATATGTCTAAAAGGCATTCCATCTTGTTACCAAGGATGTTGAGCCTTCTAGGTTAAAATTAAAATAATCCTGAAGTGCTGATAACATTTTTGGTTTAATATATTCATTGAGAACAGTATGAGAATTCATATGCCATCAGGATTGAGCTTGGGAATCTGGCTTAAGTTGTAGAGCCATAGAAATAAGAGCATGGTCAGAAATATCAATATTATGGATATGTGGTGTAGTAACTGAGTAAATTAATTGATGAGAAACTAATAAATAATCTAATCTTGAGTGAGAGTTATGAAGGTTTGAAAAAAGGTAAACATTTTTTCAGTAGGATGATGGAACCGCTAAATATCAACCAACTTAGTTGTTTTAAAAAAAAGATTTGAGCGTAAAAAAAGCTCTAGGTGGTCGGTGTTTAGTTTGGGATATTCTGTCTATTAAAGAGTCACATATAAGGTTAACATCTCTTCCCACAATAAATTGAACATTGCCTAACTTGAGCACTACTGCAGTAAGAAGAGACCAAAATGGGGTCATTAGTAGTCAGACCATATACATTAATTAAAAACATACCTGTGTCTTGAATTTAAAGTTGCACTATAGTATAACGTCCTTCTGAATCCGAAGATTTGCTCAGTATTTGAAAATGTAAACTTTTTGCAAGAAGGATAGCAACACCATTTTTCCAGTGAAGAGCAGGAGAAGATATAACAGTCCCATATAAGCTAAAACTGAATCATCTATATGAGGCTCTTGCAAGAAACAAATGTCCGCCTTATATCCTCATAAATAATCTAAAATTTTAATATGTTTCACAGGATGTCTTAAACCTTTAACATTTAAGGATACATTTTTAATGCTATTGAAATTTGCCATTTTGAAGAAAAGAAAAAGTAGAGCAGAAGGAAGAGATGCAAAAAAAAAATAATAAGCATAAAGGAATGAAAAGTAGCTCTGGTAATGAATAATGAAAAAGGAAAAGGAAAGATTTGTACAGTCACAGGAAAGGACAACATTTAAACATGACTAACAATGCTGAAACACGCACATGCTCAGTAAGCATGACCGGACCATTGGTGCACTGTAAAAACATTGAATAAATAAGTAAGCCAGAAAGAACAATAATATTGAAGTAGCAGTTTCATGTTTATCCCTAGAAAACTGTGGCTGCTGATCCAAAAAGAGATGAAGGTCTCCTGGGTGCTTAAAGGACATTGAGGAACCGTCCGTCCAAATTTGAATATTCGCAGTGTCAAAAAGACCATATATGAAGCCAAGACTTCACAATCGTGGTTGAAGATCAGAAAAGTCTTTGCGAATTTTAACAGTTTCTTTGCGAGTCGTGATGTATGAAGATTTTATAGTATCTGTGCTGGAACAAAAAGCTTGAATTTCATCAAGTAGTAAAGCCAAAGAAGGTTCATTAGCTTCCACCAATTTTGATTTAACTGGTGGTGGAGAAATATTTGCTTCCCTTTATTATGTTGAACATGTGTGTTTTTCCCTCCATATTTCCTTAAATTAACATTCTTCAGTAGCATACAATATAAATTGCAGAATATAAGTATAGCAAGGAAAACCTGTCAGGGGAAGGAGGTGCAGCAGCTAAATCTGACTGTGGGAGTGACTAGGCCACAGCCTCGCCCTTTCCTCAATGTTGCTGCGCCCCCTGACTGGAAGACTCAGCTGTACCTGCTCAGGAAGACCGATGGAGAAACAGAAGAGAAAAAGGACTCCTTCCGTCCTGCAAAGGAACAGACAAGCACCCTACTGGCAAGCAGAGGCTTCAAAATACTGCTGCCATCAAATTAAGGTAAAAACAATGGCATCTTAATATCCGGAATCATCGATAAACAGGCAGAATTGATGAGGAGCTCACTGGGGGCGGCCATCTTGGGTTGCACGATCGCGTGAATCTTTTGAAATTTATAAACCACTATAGAAATAATGTATTTTGAAAAAGGTGCACCTTCAATTAGGAATGTTCTGATAATGCGTGATTTCCCCAACCATTCCCCATTAACAAAAATGTACATGTACACAGAAGGTTGTGAAATGCTTTACAATATAAAATATTCACAGAAAGAATGAATCCACCCTCAGAAGCCAGCCAGCAGTTTAAGGCCTGTGTGAAGCAGTTTCCTTAGCCCCTGCCTTCACCATCTTCTCTGACCTGGTCTGCTTTATCCTGACTGAAGTCCACAGCAGTAAGCTCTGTAAGTGGACGGTCGTAACAAATGCTCACTTCCTTGCTGTGCCCTTTGTTCTCCTTTCTAAATATTTGCTTTTTGCAGCTTTGATTTCAGGGACGACAAACACCATCACTGTGGAAGGCTTCTAAGGTGGGGAGATCATAGTTTTTAGGGGAAATAGCTTAGTCTTTATCATGTTAAGAAGCTGATTTCTTGTTACATTTCTACAAACGCCGAAAAATTGCGATACAACATGCTAAACTAACAATGTAGAATGGGCCCGCCCTTTCTCAAATGCACTCTAACTTATTTTCCTGGTCCTTCAAATATGTCATCCTACATGAGTTCATCTTCAGTATAACTTGCGGATTGAACCTGTTACACAGGTGTTGGAGCACTATCTGTATTTATTTTTCCCAAAACAAGATAGGTGGCTCGAAAAGAATATGGCTAGTCGAAATCAACCGTGACTATGCCATGTGTGCATCCACAAGGACATTGCCACTTTTCATTGACCACTGCTAATATCTACGTTTTCTGTGGTTCATTGTACATGATGAAGTGAGTATGAGCGTCAGGCACACTGTTTAAAAGAATGTGTCTTTGATGTTGAAAGAAATAGTGGAATAAGAACAGATGTGGGTTTACAGGCAAAGAAAGTCGCTTGAGTACCAACTTGGCCTCCAGGGACCAAATTTTCTAATGTTTCGTGCAATGCAGTGGAACAACCATGTTGCTGAACTGCATTGTGTGAAATGGAGAGAGCAGAACAGCGACAAACTGCTTAAGATGCTGACGCACTTTCAGCTGCCTTGCACCTCACACTCTGTGTATGTAATATCTTGCAGAGGTTTAAATTACGTGGATACAATTCCAGTACAAAAGGCTATTCTTAGCCCTTGTTTAAAAGTTTTCAAAGTTTGTACTACAGCACACATGGAATGTTGGAAAAGTCTGGACAAAAGAAAAGTTTCAGTTGCCTTGAAAAGGCATACATTTTTGGTGTATAGTCCTTTTCACCTTTATCGTAGATAACAATTTTCATAAAAAATTATTATCAATTGCATTGCAACATGGTGACCTCTCTTCATGCAAAGTAGTGCAAAGTGGCACATACCTCTACTGCAAGTTGCTTTAGAGCTAAAGTAAATCTCAATTCAACACTTTGTATTTATTTGCATAAATGTTGTGCTACAGAGCTAACTGTAAGTGACTCTAGGTCCAAGTGTGATTGCTTGCATGACTCATAAAGCCCTACATTACATGACCCCATACATCAGCACAAAAGCTTGAGTTATCAGGGGGATGTAGACCCTCATGAAGTGCAAGTTCATTACTACTGAAACCACAGATTTTCCACAAAAAGTGAACAAGCTACAGAGCCTTCTTGGGAATCGCCCCGAAAATATGGAACTTTCTGCCACCAGATGTCCGCCGAGTCTCATCTACCTCTTCAGTCAAAAAATAAGTGAACACTGTATTAATCGACAATTTTATACCCTAAAATACATTATGTTTTATTGTTTATTTACTTGCCTACTATGCCGATGCTCTGAACGTCCACTACATTTATTTGAACCATAGACTCCAGCTTCACCATCCTACTCCCATATATGTAATGAGTGTCTCTTCCTACAACTATTTTCTACCTACCCTATAATGTGAAGCACTCTGAGACCCTCTAGGGTCATGTTTTCGCTATTTACAACTTTTGTAAATAAAATACTACATAAAATAACTAAAAAGTGTGGTTTTCTACCAAAAATCTTCAATTGGTCACCCTCTTGCTGACCGAAATGTACTGTTACACACATTGGATCTGTAGTTTCCAATCAGTGTGAATGTCCATCCTTCATTTCTTGTTCTCCTTTGCCTTCTTGCTCAGCATCCCTATCATCATAAAAAAGTCAAGAATATGTGATTCCCAGTAACTTAGAGAAGAGTCGGAATACCTTATAAACTCAAGACGTTACTGTCTCAAGGATAACACGAGCAAACGAGCAAGCAATGAACATACAGCTAGGTTAGAACAACAGTTTCATGACAGAGCTCAGCACAAACCATGGCAAGGCACATGATATAAATGTGAGTACATTTCATAAACCTTTGGTGTCACTACAGCAGAGGACTGTAAATATTTGGTCCACAGCTTTACACATGATGTGTTGTCTTATTTTGATACAGATGTCTTGAGTAGAAATAAAATGTTATCCTTGTACTTCTTTTATTTTCTCACAGAGGTGCAGAGTACAACTGTTTCCTTAGATATTGAGCAAGGACACAATGAGTGCTAAGATGAAACCTGTCAAAATGGTGGATCTTGTGAGATATCAATGGATCTTATGAGATATCAATCGTAGTGAGAAACTACAAGAAGATTTTGGCAACCTTGCCTGCCATTGGATATTCTATTTTACAATGTACATTTCTTTCCTCATTAAATATGATACAATAAAAAAATTACACTACCTGGAAGGAGTGTGTATAGACTCTGAGCCTACTCACAAAGCTATGCAGAGAATGAAGGTGTCCCATTCTAAAAATATTTATTTCCTTAAGAGAGGAGGCATGAAGAGTAATAGAGAGAAAGAGGAGAACTCACTAGAATGTAAATCAGTGTGAGGATATTAGTAAAGAACTAAACAACACCAAGCACAGCTTAGAAACCAGATGCAGTGACTATAAATAGGAAAAAGGCTGCCTGTAGTTAAGCTGTGTCTAAATTCTAACAGACAATCTTTATGGAAGTCACAAAAACCATAAATCTGAATAACATCTGTGCAATGGACTGCCAAAGACACTGTCATCAAGTATACAACACGTACTGGGACAGCATGTCATCACCCCCACACTGTTGAAATTTGGCGGCTCCCTTTGGAACCCACACCATCCTCAAAACAAGTGCACCATCTAACTGGAAAGGAAAAAGGGAAAACGAAGTGGGAAAAAACAAAGGCAATAATCCTTTGCCATTTATGCACCCAGGATCTAAAATTATAACTCTGTATACCTCAGCACTGCCCCAACAGAAGACACAAATACACAACTCATAACCAATGTAATAGGCCACCAACACTCACATACTTGAGCTTCCACTCAGAACCAAAAGGTCCAGAAAAAAGGTAAAACATGCATGAGTTGATGTGGTAAATACTGTTTCTTAATGTTTTCCTTCATTTCCAAGTTTGCAACTATGAATAGTAGATAATTTCACAATGTAGAGAATAACTCACATAGGAGAAATGGCATTTAAGTGTGGTAAAGTCTTGGTGACCGAAACTCCGGCATGGAAGGCCTGGACAATAGGTTTCCTGTCCCAGGGAGGTGTAACTACTTCCCCAGACAGGCAGATGTGTATTGGGGCTGGGCGGGAGCACTCTCTGGTGCTTTGAAGTCCAGCACTGGGGGCACATTTGGTGTCCCTGTGCATAGTCCATCTGAAACCGGTTCAGGGGCTTCCCGCCCCTGTTCTGGCGCAAAACTGGACAAAGGAAATGGGTGTAGCCACCCCTGTTTCCAAACCCTCCCATAGGTGGGTCCCCAGAGTATATCCAACCCCCTACCTTAGTATAAGTATGGACCCCAGTCCTTAGGACTTTAGATTACCCTGGACAAAACTTTGAAGCTGAATCCTGGACCTGGACTGAAGAAATCTCCCTAGGGGTCAAGGAGTGACTCTCCTGCTTGGCAGGCACCAACAAAGCAATTTGCCAGTCTACATTTCCGAAGCTCCCACCAGACTCCGAAGTATTTGCAGTCCAGGAAGAGGATTTTCAGACATCTCATAGGCCGACCCGAGTCCCCAGCAAAGCTGAGACCCGCAGCCCTCATGGAACCGGAACTCCTGGTCACCGTGCATTTCTGCAAGTGCATTGACTTCTCGATGTCTCTTGAAGTCATGCTTGGGCTGACTTGTAGCCCCCACCTTGAACACTGAATCCACCGAAGATTGTCTGCCTGGGCATTAATCCTGGGCGTAGTTCGCATAGTCACGCTACGTGAAGCTACGCGAAGATGTCATTGCACTACGCGAGCTACGCGAACTTGCGTAGTTGCTAGGGGCGTCCGTTCGTGATGCATTTTTCTTGTTTGGGAGTGTGTTGTGCGTCTTCTGGGTGCTGTTTGCGTGCTCGGGGGATAATATCTCGCAAATTTACCCATGCGGTCGCCTATGGGCGCAGCCATCTTTTTTTTCAATTGTCCCGCCCTCTCGCGATGCCTTATTTCCTTTTCCGGGTCGTGTAGAGCTTGTTCGCAATGCACATGTCATGTTCGGGAGCGCGTTTTACTTGTTTGCGACGATCATTGCGTGTTCACAAGAAATATCGTGCATACTTACCCCCGCGGTCGCGAATGGGCACGGCCATCTTGTTTTTCACTCTATGCTATGGTTCTGGGCCTACTTTTCTATCCTCCCTTAATCTTCGCAATCCTTTTTTTACACAGTTTTTATGACTTTTTTTCTTTATCATCTATCTCTCTCTGTCCCTAAGTTTATATTTTGCATTTTATTTCTACTTTTTTTTTACTTTATTTTACTTCTTTCTTTAAGCTACTACTTCTTCCCCCTAACTTTATTTTTTCCCTTCTAACTTTTCTTTTCCTCCTCCCACCCACCCCAGAACCATGGCCAAGGGCACTGACAGCTCAAAGGACAAGGTGCCTGCGCCCAAGAGCCTCCTACCTTGCAGCAGAATGCACCCTGCAGGGGTGCAGGCCCGGCAGCTTTTTGGCGAGGCGGAGGTGGCCGCCCTTGTTTTTTTTATCCAGCGCCACCTTACCTAGACCTTGGCAGCAGGCGGCAGGCCCGGCTCCGGGTACCCTACCCAGGAGTGTCACCGTCGGTGGGCGCAGGTGAACTGGGCAGTGTTTCGCTGCTCAGGGGTCCGGCGCACCGATAGCCAGCTGGCCCACCGGTGGTCAGACATCCTGGACCGGGAGCAGGATCTGTTGGATCTGCTAGGTATCGAGGTCGTGGGGCTTGGTGAGTAGCTAATAAATAGTAGTATAAGTATTGTGTAGACATTTTTGATGAATAACAAGATTACTGCTGCTTACATTGCTGGTAAATTACGTTTCAAAATCTTCTGTGGTTGTAGAACACAGGTGCTCGGCGCTACTCTTACTTGTTTGCAACTTTGCGCTAGCTTGGGCTGATTAATGTAAGTGTTTACTTTAGAGAACTGAAGTTAGGTAATGCTATTGCTAGAGAGACTCTAGTCCTTCCATTGTCCTCCTGTGAAATAGTGGTGGATGGATACTAGGTTTAGTTAATATTAGTTCATAATTTTTTTACGGTCTGCGTGACGCCTCCTCTGTCACTGAGTGCTGCTTAACCCAGTCCTACGTAGAACTTTTTGTAGTTTGTTTAGTGAGTGGTAGGCTTAGCAGTGTCAGTCAGTAGCAGAACAAGATCAGACGGAACCAACCCACAATTTGGTGTATGCACGAATTTATGCATGTGTTCTCCATCTCATCTATGCATTTTTTGATGGCTAAAAAAAAATGGAAATGCAAACTTACTGAACAATTGGCCCGTCTGGAATAGGTGGTCTAGGTCAGGTGGTACTCAGGCGTTGTTAGTATTCTGGAATCAGAATGATTATGGAACAAAGGAGTGTTCATAAATAAGAAGACGATCCATGAATCCAGCAAGCAGCCCAGTAGTCGATCCATCTGATTAGATAGGTCAATTTTATTGCAATTGTTGTTTCCTAAAAGTTTTTTTGAGTTTTTTTTAAATGATTTATTTGTTTCACAGCACTCCTTAATGTTTTTCTCTTTCTCTATTATATCTTACATGATCATCAGCACCACCCACGGGTCCGAGTCGGAGGGACAACAACTAGAGGACCGCTCCTCTACCGAGGCCCCTGCTGCTGGCCCCAGTAAGTCCTCCAGTGGTTAATATTAAGAATTATATTTCCCTAACTTTTACTGCACCTTTTTTTTCTGAACTATTAATTATGGTTCCACTTCCTAATTCTATTTTTTACAAAAGCTTCTTTGACCTTTACTATCTGTTTCCAAATTCTGGTTATCCCTGCCTCTAAGTTCCTTCTAACTGCCTCTTCGATGACTTTCTGTACTACTACTACTATTAGTCTGTCTGTAGCTAAGTTTTCCCAGTTAGCCACTCTTTATTGAAGGTTTTCTTTGGAATAAAACTCAGATTGACCAATAGCTCTAGCCACTGTGTCCTGTCCTTTGGGTTTTCCTCTTCTAGTCTTCTTAATCTTGAAGCTTTGACAATTCCCACCAACAAAATGCCCAACCAGATATTTGACTAGTATTTTGGATAGGATAGTACATACTACTACTTTTGTAGGGATTCTGCACAGCCACATACAGAACTATGCACAAGAAAATAGGATGTTGGTGATGGGAGTTTGGACCTTACTCACACCTCAGTCAAAAGAACCCCCAATCCCCTGACCGACTAGCTATAGTGTCTCATTAGGTCCCGACCTCCCACACAAAGATACCCAATGATGATGACACAACCCAGAACATATCACCCTTTTGCTCACTCACTTGTGTAAGTCCACCCCACCACACCAAATACCACAGAGTCTATGTGTAAGTTCAAAAGGTTTATTTTCAAATAAGTAACAAGCTCTGTACATCGTTCTATGAAATTATTACTACAGCCAGCTCCAACAGCAAAAAGCATAAGATTAAAACAGTAAACATTTGCAAGTGCATGATAGAAGACAAAAGATCTGTGTAAATTCTAGAAGACCCCTCACCGTAGAACGTAGAAATACTGGTTACATGCATCATAAGCTCTGCAAATCTCTGGTTTGTAGAAGGGAATCTTCCGCCTATTATGAGAAAAATGGTGCGCATTAGATAGTACAATGCAATTATGCAAGCATTTCGCAGTCATGCCAAAAAGTGTAACATGTACATCTGATGGCTAAGCAATACGGATTAACCGAACTCCATAACAAAGTGGCTTGTTTTTCGACCTCTTCACTTGAACGCAACACTCATGTGGCCTCAAAGGCATCTACTGCACAACAAGCTGTGAGGTAATATGTGCAAAAGAGTAGACAACATGAATCTAAAATGGTTCCCAGGCTCAGGCTAACTTTCCAAAGAGTAGAGTAGGACTAGATGACCCGAGGGACCAAAATAACACTACTAGTGTCTGTCTACTGACTCTACTCTAGTACCCGATTTGGACTAGTGATGATGTATGTTGTACTACCTTTTTTTCCAATCTTCCTAGTGAAAACTAATAAAATAGGGGGAGGTGTACAGGCATCTCAAAATGTGTAATGTTTTTTCCAGGCGTGCTACCAACCACCAGTGCCAGCGGAGCCAGCGGCGATGGCGATGCGGCCATTCCGTAGGGGGCAGGAGAACATGCGGCACCTGCAGGAGCTACAGGGGGAAGCCAGCAGCAGCGGCGGGCGGTGATAAGTTATATTCATTACTTATTGACATTACTACTAGCTGGAAGGGTGTTCACTTCACTCACTGTAATGTGAGACTTATTAAGTTGTAGTGAACATTATACAACGGTTGAAGAAGACACCCTTTACTTAGCATCAGCAATGCATTAGCAATAGCATTAGCAGCGTGAGTTGAGTAACCAATGGCCTCTTCTATCCGACTCGAACTCTGCTGTGAAGGTTTTATGGAGAAGACTAAAACTCAGATCAGATGACCTTGATGGATGTGTTGAACAAAGAGGGAAAGAAGGGTGGAAGGAGGAAGGATGGGCAAGATGTAATATGACTGGCAGAGAAGGATATGTCTGAAGCATGCATAGGTGGCTGATAGGAATCAGGTCAGATGCATGGGTTGTTGAAGGATGGGTGAAAAGTGAAAGAAGATGCCTGCCTGGGTGGGCGACACAGTATGGATGGATACTAGATAGCAAGAATCATCAGCAGTGTTTGGGTCAAACTCAAAGCCAAGGCAAGCAAGGAAGTAGCGGAAGCATGGGTGGTTGTTGGTGAAACCAACTAAGGTTTTTTAAGAGATATATAAAAAAGAATGATAGACATTTACTTTTAATGGATGGATGCCTGGATGTACTATCATCATAGATAGAATAGGTGGAGACTGTCACTGGAGAGTCTTACTTTGAAGAGAATGTAAAAGAAACTGTGCCAGAGTAGCAAAGAGGAGGGGAATATAAGTAGTATTTTCAGAATACAGTTGACTCACAGTAGTTTGCAAGCACATCATATATATATATATATATATATATATATATATATATATATATATATATATATATATATATATATATATATATATATATATATATATATATATATATATATATATATATCAAGTGCCTTCCTCCGACTCCGAGGACCACTCCCTACCTATGTTAATGTATTTTCGATTGTGTCAGCCAGCCTGCAAAGGGTGGCCTATCTGTTGGTTACACAATCAATGAAAACAAAGAACCCTATGCAGTAGCGGTTGGTGGTGAAAGTGCTGGTTGGCGGTGACGTGGGGAGGGACAGGTTGGGGGTAGTAAACTATGTATTACGGCCAAATACAGGTAAGTAAACATAAAAATAATTAAAATGAATTTCATTGTGTGCACTGCACCGCCAAATGCGATGCAGTGCGTGCAACGAAATTTATTTAATTTATTATATGTATTGTTCACTTACCTGTAATTGTCCATAATCCATAGTTTACTACCCCCCACCCTGCCCTTCCCCACATCACCGCCCAGCAGCACTCCCACCACCGACCGCTACTGACCTTATGTGGTGTTCCATCTATAATATAAGCAATGATCATTGGATCAGATAAATAATCTGCTTTTTTGTAGTACCCAGGGCAGGGTGAAAGTGAAATTGAGCAATTGCCCTCATGTAACAGAGAGAGTATGGCCAGTACCACCCGTAATACAAAAATATGAGCTTCCCCACCTGCAGACAGTAGTAGTAAATAAAACTAACGTGAGTCTGCATCATGTGACTCGTATCTGTTTCTCCTCGGTGCAAGCTTAGCTGACTGAGCTGACTGAACTGGCATGCCGGCTACAACAAGGTTATCTAATTTCGCTAAACTAGAGATAAGAAGAAGACGACTGGTGTGTAGTGAGTCCATAGTGCTAGGATAATGCCTGAAACTCCCACAAATGTGTAAGTCCGAGGAAGTAGGAGGACAAATGTTATGTACTGTGCTTCCTAGTGATACTGTGCCACTATGTGTTGAATTATTTTGTGTTACTGTTTTGCTAAGAGTATTGGTAACAATATTCTTTTTCTTTCTTGATATAGTTCCTCCTTCCCAAGAAAAACCCATGCGGGAGGAGTTGGCAGCCAGGGCCCGGCGCCGTAAACTGGAGGCCATTTGTGAAGAGTACCAGCGGCTGGTGGCTCAAGCGGAGGAGGAGAGGGGTGGTTCAGGTCAGAGTGGGATTGTTTATTTTTGTTAGGTGTAATAAATTATAGTTACTTAAACATACAATGTTAATGTTTTGTGGGTGGGTTACTGTTTTACGAATTTACGTCACATGGTTTCCTTGCTGCTGTAGGCCCGCAGCCAGTGTTTGATTTAAAATATCTGCCAATTTTGTAACACACAAACAGATAGATGCGGTACCCCTCACTGAGTTATTTTATTTGTCCTACTAGTACTGTCAGTCTCTCCTCCTAGTCCATTATACCTCCCACCAAACTTATCTTACCTATGATTGATGATGATTAAGTTCGGCACAGAGATGGCTGCATGGTTTTCCAAGAGAATGGAAAAGATGCCACGGTTGTGGTGGTAGTGGTAGACACTGGCACTAGCATTTGAAAAAAAAAAAGAGGCAGTCACTTGCCTGAGAGAGACTGTGGGAGGAGTGGTAGAACGAAATAAAATACAGCATCGGTGGGCAAGCAGAAGAAGATCCTTGCCCTGCCTTGAAATTGAATTAGTGTTGCTTTCACCACATCTGCCCCAGCAAGCATGTGATCAATTGTTGGTGTAAATTTAATGTAGTCGCATCACACCTCAACATAAATCGCACAGCCCGGGGTAAGAGGGTTAGGGATTGATGAATGGATGTGAAGGGAGTTTAGGGAAAGGTTTGACAAAGAAAAATAGACAGTACGCATGGACACAACAAAAGTAAAACACAATCTTGGAAGACGACCATGATCCATTATCCAATAAATCTATAAAGGTAGAAAAAGGAAATGCATGCATGATAGTACAGGGCAGAAAGTATTAATATGAAATTTGCCTTGCCTGTCTGCCCTCAGAGAGATCCAAATTACATGCTGTACGGGGCTTACTTTTAGTTTTAAAGCTAGCAAAGAAAATGAAAAAATAGTTGTAGGGATCAATTACCAAACAAGCCACAACACACAGTCGTAATGATTGAAGAGAAAAAAGGAATCAAATAAATTAAAAGACGAACGTTGAATGATACTAAAGTTACTGTATTATCCTGGTCCAATTTTGGAGTTGCTTCTCGTCATTCATCTTGGTCCTCCCTTCCATGGACACTCCGCACATCAATCTTGGGTACCACTGCCTGCCTGATGCGGATTGGTAAGGTAAGTGTGAGTTGTTTCTCCCACTATAGCACAGAGTAAAGGCTGGCCTTAAGTGTAGATGGAAAAACAAAAGGGGTATTGAAACATAACTGAATAAAAAAAAAACCTCAATTACGGTGGAGTGCAAGAAGAGAAGACAACACTCTTGAAAGAACACTTTCAGACTGAGGCGGCTTGGATACATTGTGTCTACTCTACAGCATTAAGCTACAACAACAACAGGACAGGAGCCAGCACAGAACAGGCCCACCACGGCACCGGGCCGGCCCGTGACCCAACCTCCATTTACCTTAAATTTTGACAGAGCCAGGCAAAATGCATATACAGCAACTTAGCATTTTCCAAATCAAGTGACTAAATCAATGCGCCACTAACATTCATACCACTACACTCTACTCCACACCACTACACAGATATGTAGCCTAGGTCTTCTGTGGTTCCTGTTGAATTGTTGTGTTTACCTTTTATGCCAGTCCATGAAACAAAGTTATTCCATCAATTATCTCCGATCCAACTGACTGACTGCGTGCAAGATAATATGGTCATCATCATGACCATGTGGTACGTGTTGTCCAACACCAACTCAGTCTGTAGTGGCTCCGATTAAGTTTATATTCCATATTAAATATTTGCAACGGATATTGGCCTGCACCTGCAGTAGTAGGAGTACAATGTGGTTATTAAACAACAAGGAAACATTGACTGTCACTTGAGTCACTTTTACTTTGTAGATAAACTATTATAGTTCGACTTCATGCACATTCACTCTGAGTCAGCAAGCATCCAATGCAATGCATGCCATCATTCATTAATCATTACCTGTCTTGCTCTTCTCTTTGGCTGTCAGATCAGATGCATAGCCTTCTGACAGTGATGAGTTTCGGCTCGGAAACATAATGGAAGATAGCTGTAGTCACGTTTCACTTCTTATGGAGGGACTGTTAGAGGCAACATTTATTGTACTATTCTCCATCTCCATCCAATGTCTGGCTTGCTGGAAATGTATTTAGGGAGAGTAAGGAACATGGAGCAGGACTCTGAGGAGTGGAGTGGACAGTTATACACAGACGTGCAACTCCAATAGGGAAATAAAAAGAGGAGATGGTGTTGATGGATTTGTTGTGATTAGATTTGAACCAGAAAAACAGATACACACACAAATAAAGGAAGGAAGAAAGTAACAATTTGAAAGCCTAGTTATCAGGGAAGAGGAGCTCGTCCTCAACCTCTGGTGGTTCGGACAGAAGTAGGTCATGTAACCCACTACTTATGTCATTAAAAGTCACTCTCCTCTTCCGGCTGTGATTCATGTATTTTGTACTCCGGTGGTATAAAGTGCTGATTCATTTTGATCATGGTTAACCTCTCTACGCTTTTGGGCGAGAGACTGGTTCTTTTCTCAGTTACAATGGCACCAGCAGCACTGAAAACATGCTCAGAAAAGACACTTGCAACAGGGCAAGCCAGATACTTTATCGCCAGCCTGCTGAGCACTGGCCATTGGCTTCTTTTCCCATACCAATACACCAACGGGCTTTGCTCCATGAAGACCTCTGTTGTGTCATCCAGATAGGACTGGACCATCCGCTCAATGTTCAGGGGTGCTCCGATTTGCTTGGCCTCTTTTGCCTTTGCATCAGCAATGAATGTACAAAACCCTTTCCGTAGAAACCAATCACTTGCGTTTTTTTTTAATGTGGCTGATGAGCCTGTTGGTGCTGTTGTTGATGTTATTGCTGGTAGTGTTGGTGACTGCTGGGAGGCAAACGCACTGCTCTCAGGCTCTGAAGTAGAACTTGACTCTGGGTTCCCTGTAGTACTTGTTCTAGCCTTGGTTGCCGGCCCTCTAATCAAGAGCCGTTCATTTTCGAAGTCAGTGGCTTCCTCAGCTATCAAAGTTTTGTACTTGGCAACATCCACTTCCGAAAAAGGTAATACTTCATTACGGATCAAAAATAATTTGTACCGTGGATCCAAAATTGAGGCAGTAATGTAATGTTGATGTGACACAATGTTATTTTGAATCCTTGTATTTTCAGATAAGCGAACGGCTAAGGTGCCCGTCAAATAATATGCATCTACTTTGTCATCCACACATGTGTACATTTCAGACACCTCCTTCAGCTCTTGCTCTAGCATGTACAACAATGGGATAGCTTGACCCATAGTACAGTACTCACTGCTGACCTCACATTTGTAAAGACCTCAAAAGGAAGTAGCATCTCTGTCAGGCATTTAACGAGGTCCCATTGGGCCATCTCAATGGTCATGCCTTTCACAGTAGGATCTCCTGACCTTTTCATGACATAAGCATTGAGTGGTATGTACTGCTCAAACAGACGCTCAAGCATGTAATAAGTTGAGTTCCAACGTGTTGGCACCTCCTGGGTGAGTGCTTTGACTGGCGTTTTATGCTCACGTTGAATGACCCTCAGCTGCTTCCGGGCTTTAAAGGAATGGTTAACATGTGTGCATAGTCTTCTGCAGGTGGTCAGTAAGTTGCTGACTTTGCTTTCATTTTTCAGAAAGTCTTGACCAACAATGTTAATACAGTGTGCCAAACATGGGACCCTGAAATAGCCACCATCTTTCATGGCCTTAACTACATTACTGCCATTTTCCGGGGCAACAAAACCAATGTTAAGCCCTCTTGGTCGCAGCCACTCAAAGACCTTGCTGTTAAACTCATCCAAAATGTTTGCAGCAGTATGAGATTTCTCCATAGCAAACATAGCTACAGTTGTATGTTTGCGAGTGTCATTAAAAATCTCAGCAGTGTCAACACCTGCAGATATCTTTTCTCTAACACCTGAAAAAGAGACCCAGTGTGCAGTGATGCACATGTAATCAGTGGCTTGGCAACTGGTCCACATGTCTGTTGTCAGGTGGATACTCTGAACAGCAATCTGTTTTAAGGCTGTTCCAAGCAATTCCAGCACGTCGTGATGTAGTGCTGGAACAGCAACTCTGGCGAAATAGTAGCGGCTGGGAAGCTTCCATTTTCGGCAGATGGTTGTCACAAATTCCAGAAAACCCACCCCTTCAATAAAAGAAAAAGGGAGAAGGTCCAGTGCTAACATTTTAGCCAGCTTCGCATCGTACAAACGTGCTATTGGGTGGTTGCGTTCGCACTGCCTCTCCAGCCTAGTAAATATGTTAAGAATGGTAGGCTGCGTGGTATTCCTTCCTGTTATGCTCAACGTCGCACTTTTTTTCAATGCATTACTCCTTGGTGTCTCAGGCTGACTCTTACTCTTGTGCCACTGAGATGTTGCAGAGGATGTGGGTGTTACCACTGCAGTGCTGGGGACAGGGCTACTTTGTTTACCACCACCACAGAGAATGTCTTCCTCTACTTCTTCTTCCCGTTCCACTGTGAGCGGACCTTCATCTACTCGTTTATCCCCACCAACAGCAATGGTTCCAGTTTTTATATGATGAAAGTGCTCCTCCGAGTGGATTGCGTGGTGCTTTTTCAGATGGGTCATTTGGCCTCCGGTACCATAGTTTGTTCCAAGCTTACCATGACTAACAGAGGTATGACAAATGGAGCATATAGCAATGTTCTCCTCCTTTTCGCTAACCGTAAAGAAGTACCACACTGGGGAGCTTAACTTTTGTATCCTGCTGGAGGTGCCACTTCCAATGCCGGATGAACTGGAGGGTGTGCGCTGAATTTGACTCTGTGCAGTACCACTACCTACTGCTGCTGAGGTGGTGCTTGTTCTGGATGTAGGACGCTGCTGGCCCTTGCTAATGTAAATATGGAAGCTGGAGGTCGTGTTGGTGTTATCAGTGTTGGAGGTATGCGTGCCACATCCGTCGCAGCCATTTTGGTTAGGGTAATAATGTTGGTCTCCATCTCCTCTGTGCAGGGAGTGATGTTCGTGATGACTGGCTCATCATCATCAACATCCTGCTATTCTACATCAACCACCATAAGTGTAAGGCTTTCTGGAACCTTCCTTTTCCCTAGACTGATCTTGGGACATGTCTCCCTCTCAGACTCAATTTGTGGCTTCCAAGTGGCATCTGGATCATCAGAAGTGGGGCTTGGCGAAGAACTTGATGGACTAACCCTCCTTTTCCTTGCTGGGGATTTGGAAGACAATGGAACTTCTGAAGGAGTGGCTTCCTCTTCTTCCTCTGCATGAGGCTCAATTTCCTGAACTTCCCCTACTTCGGGAGGAACAACAACTACTATTGCAGGCGGTGGATGCGGCTGTTGTTGTTGGCCACTTATCTGCTGTATTCCCTCCTGCGTTGATTGTGTACTACTTTGAGATAGCGATAAGTTTAGGTCAGGCTCAGCATCACTGCTTTCCACCATTAGGCTGGCTACCTCTTCCACATTCATCTGCTTGGGCCTGGGTTGGTGGGTTGGGCACACTGATGCGGAGGTGCTGCCCCCAGCTTGGTCCCTGGACACCGCTGGTGGAGACCTCATTTTTGGTGTCCCAAAAAAGATTTTGGGCGGCACACCAGACTTAAGTGACTCTTCCTTCTTCTTCTGTTCCTTCTTCTCAATGGCAACTTTCTTGGTACTGGAGGACCTGCTACCTGCTTTCTTTGAGGGCATCTTCTTCAGATGTCAGCAGCACTCAGTTGCACAAGTTGCAGAGATGGCTGGTCAGGTCACTCACACGTCATGTTGTATACAGCAGCAGGACGTCGGTCTGGCACCACAACGGGCGATGATGACACACCTCCTCCTCAGTCTTTTGTTCACCTAAAATCAAAGAAGCCAGAAGAACATCAGTCAAAAATTAGTACAATCAAACTAACATAATATATAACTTCTTAGTGTGTGGTGAGTGGTCACAATTATTAAATTTTATTAAGTCAGTGAACAACAACAGTGTAGCCATTTATGAGACTTTGACAACAAGGCCAGGGCTCCTGGTGTACTGTACTGTGTACACTCAGGAAGAATAAGAATAGCAAAGAACAAAAACATAAATGAAGTGGAGCCTGTTTGCCCTAAATAAAAATGTGTGCATCAAATGGAATGGATGCACATGGAGCAAAAACAACGAACACATACACATAAAAAGCCATTTATTTAACACACCCAAAAAGTAAAATGTACCCCAGGAAAAAAGTAAAACACACATTTTGCAATTCAATCCAAAGCCATCCATGCCATACATGACGTTAAAATTCAACAGGCAACACAAAAACAGTTGTTTAACTTTCATGCACCCATGATGATTGATGAGTAGTACCCCTGGGCCTACTGGCAGACTAGGCCACAAGCTTGGAGACCTATGGAAAAAGCACAGTGGCTGGTCCCACAAAATGACCGCCACCACATGGCCAGGCCACTCACAAAAACAAGAAAAGGTCAGGAATACAAGACAGACAATGCAAGTCTATGGCAAAAGCACAATGCCTGGCTTCACAAAATGGCCGCCACCCACCACAATAATACCAAGAAATTGAATACAAAGGACAGGAACAGGAAGTTGGAGTCTCTGTGGAACTTACTTCCTCTTTTAAATTTTCTTTTTTTATTAAAAGTGACTCCATGCTCCAAACTACAGCCAAATGACAACCTGAGGAGTTTTTCTTTAGCAAAATGCACAAAATCATCATTTTTGAGAAGGTTTTATGTTGCTCGTGAGATATTGTTTGCCAGATTGCAAATTCTGCGTGTTCGGCATCGCGAACTGTACAAAAAGTCGTTATCGCGTGCGCGAACACGCATATTGAGCGCGCAAAAAGACAAAAACTATAAGTCCGCATTGTCGCGCTGTGCAGAGCTGCCAAAAGTACGCGAGCTGAACTCCTAGGGTTACCTACTGGCTGAAAGCCCTATTTATTTAACACACAGCCGAAAACTGAAATTCCACCCCAAAAACAACCTTTTGAAATTCAATCCAAAGCCATCCATGCCATACATGATGTTAAAATTCAACAGACAACACAAAAACAGTTGTTTAACTTTCATGCACCGATGATGATTGATGAGTAGTAGTACCCTTGGGCCTAGTGGCAGACTAGGCCACAAGCTTGGAGGCCTATGGAAAAAGCACAGTGGCTGGTCCCACAAAATGGCCGCCACCACATGGGCAGGCCACTCACAAAAACAAGAAAAAGTCAGGAATACAAGACAGACAATGCAGGAATGTGGCAAAAGCACATTGCCTGGCTTCACAAAATGGCCGCCACGCAAAGAAGACAAAAACTGTAAGTCCGTGTTGTCGCGCTGTGCAAAGTTGCCAAAAGTACTCGAGCTGAACTCCTATGGTTACCTACTGGCTGAAAGCCCTATTTATTTAACTCTCATCCAAAAACTGAATTTCCACTTCAAAAACCACATTTTGCAATTCAATCAAATGCCTTCCACTGTGTTAAAATTTAACAGACAACACAAAGAGTTTTTATGCACCCATGTTTTGATGATGACTACCTCTGGGCCTACTGGCAGACTGCGCCCTCAAGCTTGGAACTGAATGGCAAAAGCAAGCACACTGCCTGGATGGCTCAACAAAATGGCCGCTAGTCATCCACAACAACAAGAAATGGAAGACAGACAATGTAAGCCTATGCCAAAAGCACACTGCCTGTCTTCACAAAATGGCCGCCACTCACATGGCCAGGCCACAACAACAAGCATAAGCCAAGGGGAACAAAGAAAAGACATGCAGGCCTATATGGAAAAAGAAGCACACTACTAAACTACCACCACAAAATGGCCACAAGCCACATGGTCACTCACAGTCACAACAGGCCATGGAAAACAATGAACTGAAGCAGGCCTATATATGACCAGACAAAGTAGGCCTGCTAAACAACACAGCTTTAATACAAAAATGAAAATCAACAGGTCTACGAAAGGATTGGAAAGTTACACATCAAGCACACACACACATCCAACAAAGGTATTTAACAAACACACCCAAACAGTGAAATACACCACAACCACATTTAGCAATTCAATCCTATGCCATCCATGCCCTACATGATGTTTAAATTCAACAGACACCACAGAAACATGGACCCATGGGTACCTCTGGGCCTACTGGCTGAAATTTCAAAGAAAAACAACTAGGCCCCCATTGAAAGTACAGGCCACCCACAACAATAATTTTTAAAAACAATGAAAATCCCACAAAATGGCCACAAGCCACATGGTCACTCACAGTCACAACAGGCCATGGAAAACAATGAACTGAAGCAGGCCTATATATGACCAGACAAAGGAGGCCTGCTAAACAACACAGCTTTAGTACAACAATGAAAATCAACAGGGCTATAAAAGGATTGGAAAGTTACGCATCAAGCACACACACACATCCAACAAAGGTATTTAACACACACACACAAACAGTGAAATACACCACAACCACATTTAGCAATTCAATCCTATGCCATCCATGCCCTACATGATGTATAAATTCAACAGACACCACAGAAACATGGAACCATGGGTACCTCTGGGCCTACTGGCTTAAATTTCAAAGAAAAACAACTAGGCCCCTATTGAAAGTACAGGCCACCCACAACAATATTTTTTTAAAAACAATGAAAATCCCAGAAAAATGTAGGTACAAACAAGCCCCAATCAAACAAACATGAACACCAATTCTCCAATTTACATGTAAAATTAAATCTCAAATCCAAAAGTCCTCAAATAAATCCAATCCAATGATATGATGCAGCAGACAGACACAAAAAGGGATCCTTCCAGCTCCAAATCCAAATGAAAGTGAACAGCACATGGACAAAGCACTGGGAGGAGCCTACTGGACAGGAACAGGAAGTTGGAGACACTGGGGCACTTCCTTCCTCTTGAAAAAAAGAGTAAAAACAAAATAGGACTCCGTGCACAAAAGAATACAGCCAAATCACAATCTGAGGAGTTTTTCTGAGCAAAATGATCATTTTCGAGAAGGTTTTATGATGCTCGAGAGATATTATTTGCCAGATTGTAGTTTTTGCGTGTTCCGGATCGCGATCTTACCAAGACAGCAGCCGGAAGTCAGCTCGCGTGTCCGAATGACGTGTTCGCGTTCGCACACACTCGCGGGATCGGGCGGCCATATTACAAATCTCGTGGCGCACACAAACATATAGAAAATCGAGTAGGCGAATGCAGAATCACGGTAAGACGTTACCGTGCGCGCGAGAACACATATTGAGCGCGCGAGGAAGCAAAACATCAACGCTATGCTGTAGATTGCGTAGTATTCGGCAACTTTGCATTCTACGCGAATCACAAAGTTACTGAAACATCGCAAACTCTTCGAGCGGAATGTAGTTTACCGCCCAGGCTTACTGGTCATTTCGAGCCCATGGGCTGCCATTTTGTTTTTCGTCTTGATGTCCCTTCGCAATCCCTGGTCTATTGACTGGTGGGTCCCTGAGGGGGTAACTTTGTATTTGCTTGGGCTTTCCTGGTTGCTCCAGACATGCCCTGACTCCCTACCAAGTGGTGAGTCCCAAAGACCTTGCTGGTCTGCACCGAAGCATCTTTCTTGTTTCTGCCTGGGTTGCTGTTGCCAAAGCTTGTTGTTTCCATACCGGGCACTGATGCTTCAGCACTCAACATCCTTTGTGGGACAGCTCGAATCCAGCTCCTGGTCATCCTCGACGCCTCCTGGTTCTAGTGGCTGAAGAGTCAAGTTTCACCTCTTTCACCTGCAATCATCTGACATCGGTGGGCATCTGCTCATCGCCTTCCTGGTCAATGGCTAGTGCCCCAGACTCTGTCCCCTCTGCTTTCAGGTTTCTCTCATCTTCGAGCCAGGCTTGTATCTCTTCGGACACTTCGCATCTTCACGGTAGCAGCACTTCTTCGCCAGCTCCCATTGAAATCGACGACGCAACCCAACACCAAAAGACACCTATGCACCCGGATTCCCTGGGTGAGGCAACACGAGTACTTCAGTGCTCCCGTGGGTGCTAGCCCTATAACTTCCTAAGTCCAAAAGGATTTGGTCCTGACTCATTTCTAAATGTCCCTAATCTTTAAAAATCTAACAGCGACTTTCTCCATAGAAGCTAACGGGAGCTCGCAACTGTGTTCACACACTGCACACGGCCCCCTGTGGGTCCCCTGTGTCACTACTTTGGGTGGTTCCTTGGGGTCCCAGCGATTCTCCAGGTTCTAGGCCTTGTGTCTAGTTAAGTCGTGGTTCTTATACCACTATTTTCGTATATGGTTTTGCTCGCCCCTACGGCCTGACATGTATTTGTGCTATTTTACTGTGATTATTGAAGTGTAACTTATGTGTTTTGACCTCTAGTCTCATAAAGACGTGGTGTGTTTATTAATAAATACATATATTTTATATATATACCTGGTGTGGATATCTTTCATTTAGTGATTATAGACTGGTAAAACAAGCTGCTTTCCATTCCTTCAAGACTTAGCCTGAAGGCTGCTCTCCAAAGCTACCACTAGGATAGCTTTCAATAAAGGTTGTGTTTAACCTATAACCAATAAGGGGTTGTTTGGACTGATACAAGGTGCTCACTATAACTAGTGGACAGCATATATAAGGATAGCTTCTCACATGCTGCACATGTTTTGCCAGATGTCTGAGATATTCCTCAGTAATACTCCAATTTCCTAGTCTGCCACTGCGAATGCAACTGTATTTTCATACCAAATGCACTTGTTTTGTTTGATATAAAGCAATAAAAATATATATAATTATCTATAAAAAAAAAAAACTACTATTCTCTATTAGTTGTTATCACTAAGCAATTGAAATTGTGGCACAAGCTTCCAATCAGTATCCTGGGTAGATACAACGTCATTAAGATGATTATACTTCCTAAATTTTTGTATTTATTTAGGTCGATCCCCCTACGAATTCCTAATTTGTTTTTCAGTAAATTGGATGGGGTTTTAATAACCCTGGGCGTAGTTCGCGTAGCCGCGCTTCGCGAAGCTTCGCGAAGATGTCATTGCACTACGCGACCTTCGCGTAGCTTCGCGAGCTTGCGTAGTTGCTTGTGGCGACCTGTTCGCGATGGCTTTTTCTTGTTCGCGAGAGCGGTAAGCATGTTCGGGGAGCTGTTTGCATGCTCGGGGGATATATCTCGCGATCTTACCCATGCGGTCGCCAATGGGCGCGGCCATCTTGTTTTTCTATTGTCCCGCCCGCTCGCGATGCCTTATTTCCTGTTCCGGGTCGCGGATAGCGTGTTCGCGATGTGCATTGACGTGTTCGGGAGCGCATTTTACTTGTTCGCGCTGAATAGTACATGTTCGCGAGAAATATCGCGTGAGCTTACCCACGCGGTCGCGAATGGGCGCGGCCATCTTGTTTTTCACTCTATGCCATGGTTCTGGGCCTACTTTTGTATCCTCCCTTTATCTTCGCAATCCTTTGTCTTTAAAGCCTTTTTTGTGACTTTTTTTAGTTATTATCTTTCTCTCTGTTTGCCTCAGTTTATATTTTGCATTTTATTTCTACTTTTACTGTGTTTTTGTTACTTTTATAAAGTTCCTTCTATCTTCTTGCCCCTAACTTTTTTTTCCCTTCGAACTTTTCTTTTCTGCCTCCCACCCACCCCAGAACCATGGCCAAGGGCACACCAAGTGGTCCAAGTCCCAAGGGCAAGGGACCTGCAGGCGCAGAGAAGCGCCGCCTGCCTTGTGGCAGAATGCGTCCTGCAGGGGTGCAGGCCCGGCAACTGTTTGGGGAGGAGGAGGTGGCGGCTTTTGTTTTCTTTATCCAGCGCCTCCTCCCCTTGACCTTGGCAGCAGGCGGCAGGCCCGGCTCCGGGTACGCTACCCAGGAGCGGCACCGTCGGTGGGCGAAGGTGCGCCGGGCCGTGTTCCGGTGCTCTGGGATCCGGCGCACCCACAACCAGCTAGCCCACTGGTGGTCCGACATCCTGGACCGGGAGCAGGACCTGTTGGACCTGCTAGGTGTCGAGGTCGTTGGGCAGGGTGAGTAACTGATTGTGTATATTAAATTAGATGAACAACAAGATTACTGCTGCGTGCCAAGCGTTGCTGGTAAATTACGTTCCAAAAAGCAAAATGTTCTTTGATTTAAGGACCCAGGTGCACGGTGGTACTCTTACTTGTTTGCAACTTAGTTTGCGCTAGCTTGTGCTGATGCTGATTATGTAAGAGTTTACTTTACAGAACTGAAGTTAGGTAATGCGATTTGCTAGAGAGACTCTAGTCCTTCCATTGTCCTACTGTGAAATAGTGGTGGATGGATATTGGTCGGATACTAGGTTTCGTTTGTTAGTATTAGTTACTAATTGTTTTATGCGGTCTGCGTGACGCATCCTCTGTCACTGAGTGCTGCTACCCCAGTCCTCCGTGGAACCTTTTGTACTTTGTTTAGTGAGTGATAGGCTTAGCATGGTCAGTCAGTAGCAGAACTAGATCAGAATTATGCAACCAACCCACAATTTGTTGTATGTATGTATGCACTAATGTATGCAACTATGCATGTGTCCTCCATCTCATCTGTGCATTTGATGGCTGAAAAAAATGGAAATGCAGACTTAGTGAACAATTGGCCCGTCTGGAATAGGTGGTGTAGGTCAGGTGGTACTTACTAGGCTTTGTTAGTATTTGTAATCAGAATGATCATGCAACACTGGAGTGTTCATAAATAAGTAGATGATCCGTAAATGCACTAGGAAGCAGCCAGTAGTCGATCCATCTGATTAGATAGGTCAATTTTATTGCACTTGTTGTTTCCTAAAATGTTGTTTGACTTATTTTTCCAAATGATTTATTATTATTTTTCTCACAGCACTAATGTTGGTCTCTTTCTTTATTATATTTTACATGATCATCAGCACCACCCAGGGGCAAGAAGACGGGGTCGGAGTCGGCGGGGGAACCCCAGGACCGCTCCTCTACTGAGGCTCCTGCAGCTGGCCCCAGTAAGTCCTCCATTGGTTAGATTGACATTTATATTTCCCTAAATGTTATGTTACTGCATCTTTTTTTCCCAAACTCGAAATTATGGTTCCACTTTCTAAATCTCTTTTTTACAAAAGCTTACTTCTTTGACCTTGACTATCTGTTTACTAATTCTGTTTATACCTGCCTCTAAGTTGCTTCTAACTCCCTCTGCTATGACTCTCTGTACTACTACTACTACTACTATTACTATATTACTCTTGTGTGTAGCGAAGCTTGCACAGTTGCCGACTCTTTAATAGAAGATTTTCTTTGCAATAATAAAACTCTGATTGACCAATAGCTCTAGCCACTGTGTCCTGTCCTTTTGGTTGTCCTCTTCAAGTCTTCTCAATGTTGAGGCTTTGAGAATTACCACAAACAAAATGGCCAACCAGATATTTGACTAGTATTTTTGATCAGATAGTACACGATACTACTATTGTCTAGTGATTCTGCAGAGCCACATACAGAACTATGCACAACAAAATAGGATGTTGCTGATGGGAGGTTGGACCTTACTGATCACACCTCAAACCCAAGAACCCAGGATCCCCTGACCGACTAGCTATAGTGTCTCACATTAGGGTCCCACTCCCGACCCCCCCCACGAAGAAGATACACAATGTTGATGATGACTGAGACAGAGACAACCCAGAACATAATAAGAAACACCCTTTTGCTCACACACTTGTGTAAGTCCACTCCACCACACCAAATACCACAGAGTCTATGTGTAAGTTCAAAAGGTTTATTTGAAACAAGTATCAAACTCTGCACATCGTTAATATGAAATTTAATTTACTACAGCCATAGTCAATAAGCCAGCAAAAAGCCTAACATTAAAACAGTAAACATTTACAAGTGCATGATTGACAACAAGAACAAGAGCCAAGATCTTTTGAATTCTGGAAGACCCCTCACCGTTGAACGTAGAAATTCTGGTTACATCATCTTGCATCCAATATGCTCTGTAAATCTCTGGTTTGTAGAAGGGAATCTTCCGCCTATGATATATGAAAAAAACGCTGCGAGTTAGCCGTTAGATAGTATACTGGTGAATGCTAGCATTTTGCAGTCATGCCAAAAAGTGTAACATGTATGTGATGGCTAAGCAATATAAAAAAAGTCAATAAGTTGTTTTTTTTTCGACCTCTTCACTTGTACGCAACAGTCAAGTGGCCTCAAAGGCATCTACTGCACATGTCAATAAGCTGGCAGGTATAATATGCACCAAAAGAGTAGTAGTCGACATGATGAATCTAAAAGGGTTACTCATGGCTCAGGCTAACTTTCAAAAGAGTAGAGTAGGACTAGATGACCCTAGGAAGTGGAACCATATCCTACTAGTGTCTGTCTACTGACTGTACTTACTGTCTAGTGCTGATATATGTTGCATCGCATTAACTTTTTTTTCAATGTTCCAAGTGAACACTTAAAATAGGGGGAGGTTTACAGGCATCTAAAAAAGTTGTGATGCTTTTTTCTAGGCACACTACCATCCACCAGTGCCGTCGGGGCCAGCGATGCGGCCATTCAGGAGGGGGCAGGCGAACTGGCGGCACCTGCAGAAGACACAGGGCCCAGGGGGGATCCAGCAGCAGTGGCCGGCGGTGGTAAGTTATATTAATTACTTCTTGACATTACAGCTAGATGGAACTGTGTTCACTATTTCACTGTACTGTGCGACTTATTATACAACGGTTGAAGAAGACACCCTTTACGTAGCATTACCAGCGTGAGTAGAGTAACCAATGGCCTCTTCTATTTGACTCCAAAGTCAGCTGTGAATGTTTTATGGAGAAGACAAACTCAGATCATCAGATCAGATGACCTTGATGGATGTGTTGAACAAAGAGGGAAAGCACTAAGGGTGGAAGGACGGGCGAGATAAACAATAGGACTGACTGGCAGAGAAGGATATGTTGTTGGAAGCATGCATAGGTGGCTGATAGTAATAAGATCAGATGCATGGGTTGTTGAAGGATGGGTGGAAGGTGAAAGAATGCCTGCCTGGGTGGGCGACACAGTATGGGTGGATACTAGTACTAGATAGCAAGAATCAGCGGTGTTTTTGGTTCAAACTCAAAGCCAAGGCAAGGAAGGAAGGAGCAGAAGCATGGGTGTTTGTTGGTGAAACCAACTAAGGTTTGTTAAGAGATATATAAAAAAGGATAGACGTTTACTTTAATGTATGTATGCCTGGATGTACTACCACCAAGATACAGTATAGGTGGAAAGTGTCACTGGAGATTCTTACTTTGAAAAAAATTTAATAGAAACTGCGCGACAGTAGCAAAGCCTAGGGCAATCAAGGTAGTATTATGAGCATACAGTACACTTGCAGTAGTTTGTAAGCACGTCATATATTATCAGCGGAAACCCCTTCCTCCCACTCTGGGGACCACTCCCTACCTATTATTATTAATGTATTTTCGATTGGGGCAGCCAGCCTGCAAAGGGTGGCCTATCTGTTGTTTATGGATATTGGGTACACAATCAATGAAAGCAAAGTACCCTCTGCAGTAGCGGTTGGTGGTGGGAGTGTTGGCGGGCGGTGACATGGGGAGGGGACGGGTGGGTGGCACTGGCGAGTAAACTGTGTATTACGGCCAAATACAGGTAATCAACATACAAATAAATAAAATTATTTTCAAGGTGCGCACTGCACCGCCTAATGCGATGCAGTGTGTGCTACTGTGTGCAGCATTTTTTTTTTTAATGTATTCTTTAATTACCTGTGAATGTTCTTAATCCATCGTTTACTATCCCCACCCTGCACCTTCCCACGTCACCGACCCGCAGCACTCCCACCACCGACCGCTACCGACCTGATGTCGTATATCGTATTAGCACTAGCAGCATCTATAATATGAATAATATAAGCAATGATCGTTGGATCCGATAAATAATCAGCCTTTTTGTAGTACCCATGGCAGGGTGAAAGTGAAATTGTGCATGCCATTTGCCCTCATGTAACAGAGTATGACCAGTGCCAACGGCCGTAAGGCGCCAGACAAAAAGATGAGCTTCCCCACCTGCAGACAGTAGTAGTAAATAAAACTAACGTGAGTCTGCATCATGTGGCTCATATCTGTTTCTCTTGGGTGCAAGCTTCGCTGATGGAGCTGGCATGCCGCCTACAACAAGGTTATATAATTGGGCTAAACTACAGATAAGAACAGCACGACTGGTGTACCGGTGTACATACATAGTACGATTATATTTATAAATGATATCAGAAACTGTCACAAATGTTAGAGTCCAAGGAAGTAGGATTAGAGATACTTGCCACCACCAAATCCCAAATGTTATGAACTGTGCTTGCTAGTGATACTGTGACACTATGTGTTGAATGATTTTAGTGTTCCTGTTTTGCTAAGAGTATTGGCTCCAACATGTTCTTTTTCTTTCTTGATATAGATGATACTCCTTCCACTACTAAACCATCAAGGAAGGAGTTGGCCGCTAGGGCCCGGCGCCGGAAACTGGAGGCCATCTGCGAGCATTATCACCGGCTGGTGGCTCAGGAGGAGGAGGAGGAGGAGGCGGCTGCAGCTGCAGCCTCCTCCAATGCCCCGGGCCCCAGTCAGGCTCGGCCTCCACTTTCACGGCGCCATGGTCCGGCATCCGCCCGCCACGCCTCTATTTCCAGCACTGCTGCCCCCCACCCTGGATGTCACTGTAGGGCATTTCGCCGCCAGCTGCTCCGCCGGATGGCCCGCTTGGAGGAGAACATGGAGGAGCGGGTTGAGATCCTGGTGGACAAACACCTTAAGGCCCGCCGGCAATAGAGGACCTCGTCGTTTGCCCCTTTTTTAATTCCTTTTGTTGGTGGGTGGGTTTGTGGGCGTTGGGGATTTCTTCTACGGACATTGGGACTTTGGACTTTCGTTGGGGTTAGGGAGGGGGGTGGGTTAGGTCAGAGTGGGATAGTTTATTTTTGTTAGGGGATATTAAAAGTAGGCCTGGGCGGCAAATTCCGTTCCGCTCGCGGAATTTGCGGAATTTGCGTAATTTCGCGTTCCGCGGAGAACGCGAAATTGCTCAAAAGTCTGCTTTCCGCGATTTCGCGAAATTTTTGCTTGTTCGCGTTCTAAAAATGCGTGTTCGCGAGATATTTCTCCCCGAGCACGCAAACAGCAATTGTGAACAGGAAAAAAGCATCGCGAACAAGCAATTCCGCGTGTTCGCGAAATTTCTGCGTGTTCGCGGAGATTTTTTACCGTTTCGCGGAGATTTGCGTAACGCAATTACGCAAATTCCGCCCACCCCTAATTAAAAGTTATTCTATTTACTTATACGATGTTAATGTTTTGTGGTGGGTTACAGTTTTCAGAATTCAATCTAAGTTACATGGTTTGTTACTTTGTTTCCGTACTGCTGCATGCCCACAGCCAGTGTTTGATTTAAAAGATCTGCCGATTTTGTAACACACAAACCGATAGATGCAGTACCCCTCACTGAGTTATTTTTAATTGTCATAATAGTACTGTCAGTCTCTCCTCCTAGTCCATACCTCCCACCAAACTTATCTTACCTGTGATTGATGATGAAGTTCGGCACACTGATTGCTGCGTGGTTGGTTTCCCAAATTGACGGAGTAGATGCCATTATTGTGGTGGTAGTAGTAGACACTGGCAATAGCGTTTGAAAAAAGAAAGAGAAAGTCACTTGACTGAGACTGTGGGAGGAGTAGTAGAACAGAACACAAAGTAAACTACAGCATGAGTGGTCAAGCAGAAGAAGATCCTTGCCCTGCCTTAGTTGAAATTCAATTCGTGTTGCTTTCACCACATCTGCCCCAGCAAGCGTGTGATCAATTGGTGTACATAGTCATCACATCACACCTCAATATAAATCACACAGCCCGGGGGAAGAGGGTTAGGGATTGATGATTGGATGGGAAGTGGGGTTTTGGGAAAGGTTTGAGAAAGAAAAACAGACAATATGCATGGACACAACAAAAGTAAAACACAATCTTGTAAGACGACCATGATCCATTATCAAAGAAATCAAAGTATGAAGTGAGAGAAAGCAAATGCATGCATGCTGAGGAAGATAACTTGATGGTTAATGATAATGAGTTGTACTATAACTACTATGACCCAATGAGACAGTACAGTCAGGGACGAAATTGAAATTCGCCTTGCCTGTCTGCCGCCTTCAGAGCTCAGACCGAACCCAATTACATGCTGTACCGGGCTTACTTTTATTTTTCAAGCTAGCTAAGGAAATTTAAAAAAAGTTGGATCAATTAACAAACAAACCACAACACACAGGCGTAATGATTGAAGAGAAAAAAGCAAGCAAATAAATGTAAAGACGAATGATGAAACTAAAGTTACTGTATTATCCTGGTCCAAATGTGGAGTTGCATCATTCTCATCATTCCTCTTGGACATCCCTTCCATGGACACTCCGCACATCAATCTTGGGTACCACTGCCTGCCTGATGCGGATTGGTAAGGTACGTGTGAGTCGTTTCTCCCACTGTAGCACAGGGTAAAGGCCGGCCTGTAAGTGTAGATGGAAAAACAAACGGGGTATTGAAAAATTACTGCATTTACAACAATAAACTCAGTTACAGTGGAGTGCAAGACGAGAAGACAAACAACACTCTGGAGAGAACACTTTCAGACTGAGGCAGCTTGGATAGGCTACATAGTGTCACTCTACTCTACAGCATTAAGTTACAACAACAACGGGACAGGATTCAGGAGCCAGCACAGCCACAGAACAGGAGAACCGCGGCACAGGCCAGGCACCCTACCCCTTACTTACATTTTGACCGAGCCAGAGAAATGTCATATGCACTGCAGCAACCTAGCATTTTCCAAATGAAGTGACTAAATCAATGCGCCACTGTCCGTCATACCACTACACTCTACTCCACACCACTACACGGACATCTAGCCTAGGTCTGCTGTGGTTCTTGTTCAAACTTTTTACCTTTTAAGTCAGCCCATGAAACGCAGTTATTCCATCAATTTTCTCCAATCCAACAGACTGTGTGCAGAGATAGTATGCTCAGCATCATCATGATGGTGACCGTGTGGTACGTATTCTCCAACACCAACTCAGTCTGTAGTGACTGATTAAATTTATAATATATTCCATATTACCGAATTGCAACGGATATTGGCCGGCACCTGCAGTGGTAGTAGGAGTACAATGTGGTTATTATTAAACAACAAGGAAACATTAACTGTCACCACACCTGAGTCACTTTTACTTTGTCGATAAACTACTATAGTTCTACTTCATGGCATGCACAATTCTTCGTAGTCAGCCAGCATCCAAAGCCATGCATGCCACCATCATTCACAATAATCACTCATTACCTGTCTTGGTGTTCTCTTTGGCTGTCTGATCTGATGTCTGCCTAGCCTTCTGCCAGTCAGTGATGAGTTTCTTTCGGCTTGGAAACAAAATGGAATATAGGTGGAGTCACGTTTCACTTCTTATGGAGGGACTGTTAGAGGCAACCTGTATTGTACTATTCTCCATCTCCATCCAATGTCTGACTTGCTTGAAATGTACTTAGGGAGAGTAAGGAACATGGAGCAGGACCCTGAGGAGTGGAGTGGACAGTTATGCACAGACGTGCAACTCCAATAGGGAAATAAAAAGAGGAGACTGTTGATGGCTTTGTTGTGAATGTAGATTTTGAACCAGAAAAACAGATACACACAGTCACACACAAATAAAGGAAGGGAGAACAATTTGAAAGCCTAGTTGTCAGGGAAGAGGAGCTCGTCCTCAAACTCTGGTGGTTCGGACAGCAGTACGTCTAACAATCCACTACTTATATCATCAAAGTCGCTCTCCTCTTCCTCCTGTGATTCACGTATTTTGTACTCTGGTGGTATAAAGTGTTGATTCATTTTGATCATGGTTAACCTCTCAACACTTTTGGGCGAGAGACTGGTCCTTTTGACAGTAACAATGGCACCAGCAGCACTGAAAACACGCTCTGAAGAGACACTTGCAACAGGGCAGCCACATACTTTATCGCCAGCCTGCTGAGCACTGGCCATTGGCTTCTTTTCCCATACCAATACACCAATGGGCTTTGCTCCATGTAGACCTCTGTTGTGTCATCTAGATAGGCCTGAACCATCCGCTCAATGTTCAGGGGTGCTCCGATTTCCTGGGCCTCTTTTGCCTTTGCATCAGTCATGGATGTGCAATACCCTTTCCTTAGAAACCAATCACCTGCCGTTTTTGTAAATGTGCCTGATGATCCTGTTGTTGGTGCTGTTGATGTTATTGCTGCTGGCAGTGTTGTTGACTGCTGGGAGGCAAACGCACTGCTCTTGGCTTCTGAAGTAGAACTTCGTTCTGGGTGCCCTGCAGTACTTTTTCTGCCCTGGAGGGGCGGGCCTTTAATGAAGATCCTTTCGTTTTCAAACTCAGTGGCTTCCTCAGCTATCAAAGTTTTGTACTGGGCAACATTCACTTCTGAAAAAGGAATGACTTCATTACTGCGCAGCAATAATTTGTAACGTGGATCCAAAATTGAGGCAGTAATGTAATGTGGATCTGACAGAATGTTATTTTGAATCCTTGTATTGTGAGATAAGCGAGCGGATAAGGTGTCTGCCAAATAATGTGCATCTACTTTGTAATCCACAACTGCGTACATTTCTGCCACCTCCTTCAGCTCTTGCTCTAGCATGTACAACAATGGGATAGCTTGGCCCATAGTACAGTCCTCCCGGCTCACTTCACGGGTGAAGACCTCGAAAGGAAGTAGCATCTCTGTCAGGCTTTTGACAAGGTCCCATTGGGCCATCTCAACTCTCATACCTTTCACTGTAGGATCCCCTGACCTTTTCATTACATAAGCATTAAGTGGTATGTACTGATCAAACAGACGCTCAAGCATGTAATACGTTGAGTTCCAACGTGTTGGCACCTCTTGGATGAGTGCTTTGACCGGCATTTTATGCTCACGTTGAATCACCCTCAGCTCCTTCCGGGCTTTAAAAGAATGGTTGAAATGTGTGCATATTCTTCTGCTGGTGGTCAGTAAGCTGCTGACTTTGCTTTTATTTTTCAGAAAGTCTTGCACAACAATGTTAATGCAGTGTGCCAAACATGGCACCCTGAAATAGCCACCATCTTTCATGGCCCGAACTACATTACTGCCATTGTCCGTGGCAACAAAAGCAATGGTAAGACCTCTTGGTCGCAGCCACTCAAACACCTTGCTGTTAAACTCATCCAAAATGTTAGCAGCAGTATGAGATTTCTCCATTGCAAACATGGCTACAGTTGCATGTTTGCGAGTGTCTTTAAAAATCTCAGCGGTGTCAACAACGCCGTCAGATATCTTATCTTTAACACCCGAAAAAGTGACCCAGTGTGCAGTGATGCACATGTAATCAGTGGCTTGGCAACTGGTCCACATGTCTGTTGTCAGGTGTATACTCTGAACAGCACTCTGTTTTAAGGCTTTTCCAAGGAATTCCAGCACGTCGTGATGTAGTGCTGGAACAGCAACTCTTGCAAAATAGTAGCGGCTGGGAACTTTCCATTTTGGGCAGATGGTGGTCACAAACTCAAGAAATCCCACCCCTTCAACAAAAGAAAAAGGGAGAAGGTCCAGTGCTAACATTTTTGCCAGCTTAGCATTGTACAAACGTGCTATTGGGTGGTTGCGTTCGTACTGCCCCTCCGGCCTACTAAACATGCTAAGAATGGTAGGCTGCATGGTATTCCTTCCTGTGGTCGACGTCGCACTTTTTGGGCCAGCAGTAGTCCTTGGTGTCTCCGGCTGGCTCTTACTCTTGTGCCAATGAGATGTGGCTGAGGATGTGGGCGTTACCACTGCAGTGCTGGGGACAGGGCTACTTTGTGTACCACTAGCACAGAGAATGTCTCCCTCTTCTTCCTGTTCCACCGTGAGCGGACTTTCTACTCGTTTAAGCCCAACAGCAATGGTTCCAGTTTTGATGAGCCTAAGGTGCTCCTCCCACTGGATTGCGTGGTGTTTTTTCAGATGGGTCATTTGGCCTCCGGTACCATAGTTTGTACCAAGCTTTCCACGGATAACAGAGGTATGACAAACGGAGCATACAGCAATGTTCTCCTCCTTTCCGCTAACCGTAAAGAAGTCCCACACTGGGGAGCTTAACTTTTGTCTCCTGCTGGAGGTGCCACTCCCACTTCCAATGCCGGATGAACTGGAGGGTGTGTGTTGAATTTGACTCTGTGCAGGACCACTACCTCCTTCTGCTGAGGTGGTGCTTGTTGTGCTGGATGTAGGACGCTGCCAGCCCTTTGCTAATGTAAATATGGAAGCTGGAGGTCGTGTTGGTGTTACCTGTGTTGGAGGTATGCGTGCTACATCCCTCGCACCCATCCTTGGATAATGTAAAAATGTTGCTCTCCATCTCCACAGGCCCGGGAGTGATGTTTGTGATGACTGCCTCATCATCATCATCATCATCATCAACCTGCTCTTCCACATCAACAACATCCATAAGTGTAAGGCTTTCTGGAACCTTCCTTTTCCCATGCCTGCTCTTGTGATGTGTTTCCCTCTCAGACTCAGTTTGTGGCTTCCAAGTGACATCTAGATCATCAGAAGGGGGGCTTGGTGAAGAACTTGATGTACTAACCCTCCTTTTCCTTGCTGAGGATTTAAAAGCCAATGTAACTTCTAAAGGAGTGGCTTCCTCTTCTTCCTCTGCATGAGGCTCAATTTCCTGAACTGCCCCTACTTCGGGAGGAACAACAGCTACTATTGCGGGCGGTGGCTGCGGCTGTTGACCACTTATCTGCTGTGTTGATGATGTTCCCTCCTGCGTTGATTGTGTACTACTTTGAGATAGCGATAAGTTTAGTTCAGGCTCAGCATCACTGCTTTCCACCATAAGGCTGGCTACCTCTTCCACAGTCATCTGCTTGGGCATGGGTTGGTGGGTTGGGCCCACTGATGTGGAGGTGCTGCCCCCAGCTTGCCCCCCCCGACACCGCTGCTGCAGGCGTCATTTTTGGTGAACCAAAAAAGGTTTTGGGAGGCACACCAGACTTAAGTGACACTTCCTTCTTCTTCTGTTCCTTCTTCTCCATGGCAACTTTCTTGGTACCGGAGGACCTGCTACGTGCTTTCTTTGGGGGCATCTTCAACAGATGTCAAACAGCACTCAGTTGCACAAGTTGCAGAGATGCCTGGTCAGGTCACTGACACGACGTCACGTTGTGTACACTACAGCAGCAGGACGTCGGTCTGGCACCACAACAGTGGATGACGATGACACCTCTGTCTTTTGTGCACCTAAAAGCAAAAAAGCCAGAAGAACATCAGTCAAAAGATCCATAATATAATATATAACTTATTAGTGTCTCGTGGGAGGTCATCACAATTATTAAATTTCACGAAGTCAGTGAACAACATCAACAGTATAGCCAGCCATTAAGAGACTGACAAGGCCAGGGATCCTGTTGTATTTGTACTGTGTACACTTAGGAAGAAGAATAGCAAGGAACAAAAACATAAATGTAGTCTAGCCTGTTTGACCTAAAGAAAAATGTGTGAATCTTATGGGATGGATGCAGCATCAGGGAGCAACAACACAACGAACATATACACATAAAAACTAAAGGCATTTATTTACAACACCCAAAAAGTGAAATCTAACCCCGTAATAAAGTATAGGCCACATTTTACAATTCAATCCAAAGCCATACATGATGTTGAAATTCAATGCACAACACAAAAACAGTTGTTTACATTCCATGCACCCGCCGTGATGATTGCTGAGTTGTACCCCTGGGCCTACTGTACGACTAGGCCACAATTTTGGACGCCTATGGCAAAGGCACAATGCCTGCCTTCCTAAAATGGCCGCCACACACATGCTCAGCCTACCCACCACAATAACAAACAAAAAGTGATTGCAAAGGACAGGAAGAGGAAGTTGTAGTGTCTGTGGAACTAAATCCCTCTCATAAAAATGTTTTCCAGACAAATAACAGCTTCTCCCTGCTCCAAACCTACAGCTCAATGACAGCCTGAGGAGTTTTTGTGCAGAAATGCACAAAAAAGCGTTTTCGAGAAGGGTCTATGTTGCTCGCGAGATATTGTTTGCCAGATTGCAAAAGCTGCGTGTTCGGGATCGCGAACTGTACAAAAAGGCTTTCTCGCGTGCGCGAACACGCATATTGCGAGCACAAAAATGACGAAAACTGTAAGTCCGCGTAGTCGCGCTGTGCAGAGTTACCGAAACTTCGCGAGCTGAATCCCTTGCCTTACATGCTGGCCAAAATAGCCCAATTTGTTTAGCACACACCCAAAAAATGCTATTGCACCCCAAACACACCTTTTGCAATAAAATCCAAAGCCATCCATGGAGTAAAGGAAAATCACCAGACAACACCAACTGTACATTTAAATCACGCACCACAGGTTGGAGGCTGACTACCTCTGGGCCTAGTGGAAGACTACTAGGCCACAAGCTTGGAACCGGATGGCAAAAGCAAGCACAATGCTTGGATGGCTTCACAAAATGGCCGCCACACACCCACAACAACCACAAGAAATGGGAGACAGTCAATGGACGCCTATGGCAAAGGCACAAATATGCATGCCTTCCTAAAATGGCCGCCACACACATGCTCAGCCCACCCACCACAATAACAAACAAAAAGTGATTGCAAAGGACAGGAAGAGGAAGTTGTAGTGTCTGTGGAACTAAATCCCTCTCATAAAAATGTTTTCCAGACAAATAACAGCTTCTCCCTGCTCCAAACCTACAGCTCAATGACAGCCTGAGGAGTTTTTTGTGCAGAAATGCACAAAAAAGCATTTTCGAGAAGGGTCTATGTTGCTCGCGAGATATTGTTTGCCAGATTGCAAAAGCTGCGTGTTCGGGATCGCAAACTGTACAAAAAGGCTTTCTCGCGTGCGCGAACACGCATATTGCGAGCGCAAAAATGACGAAAACTGTAAGTCCGCGTAGTCGCACTGTGCAGAGTTACCGAAACTTCGCGAGCTGAATCCCTTGCCTTACATGCTGGCCAAAATAGCCCAATTTGTTTAGCACACACCCAAAAAATGCTATTGCACCCCAAACACACCTTTTGCAATAAAATCCAAAGCCATCCATGGAGTAAAGGAAAATCACCAGACAACACCAACTGTACATTTAAATCACGCACCACAGGTTGGAGGCTGACTACCTCTGGGCCTAGTGGAAGACTACTAGGCCACAAGCACACACATCCAACAAAGGTAAATAACACACACTCCAACAGTGAAATACACCACAGCAACGTTTAGCATTTCAATCCTATGCCATCCATGCCCTACATGATGTAGAAATTCTACAGACACCACAAAACATGGACCCATGGGTACCCTACTGGCTGAAATTGCAGAGAAAAACAACTAGGCCCCTATTGAAATAGTACAGGCCACCCACCACAACAATAATTTTTAAAAACAATAAAAATCCCAGAAAAATGTAGGTACAAACAAGCCCCAATGAAACAAACACACCAATTCTCCAACTTACTTGTAGTAAATTAAATCTCAAATCAAAAATTCCTCAAATAAATCCAATCCAATGGTATGATGCAGCAGACAGACACAAAAAGTGATCCTTCCAGCTCCAAATCCAAATGAAAGTGAACAACACATGCACAAAGCACGTGGGAGGAGCCTGCTGGACAGGAACAGGAAGTTGTAGACTCAGGGGCACTTCCTTCCTCTTGGAAAAAAAGAGTTAAAAAAATTAAAGGACTCTTTCTTACACAAAAGACTACAGCAAGATCACAATCTGAGGAGTTTTCTGAGCAAAATGATCATTTTAGAGAAGGTTTTATGAAGCTCGCGAGATATTCTTTGCCAGATTGCAGTTTTTCCATGTTCGGGATCGCGAACTTACCAAAACAGCCGCCGGAAGTCAGCTGGCGCGCACCAATGACGTGTTCGGGGTCGCACACTCTCGCGGGCTTGGGCAGCCATAGTACAAATCTCGTGGCGCTCGCGAACAGACAGAAAAGCAAGTTGGCGATCGCAGAATCAAGGTAAGACGTTACCACGCGCGCGAGAATGAATATTGAACGCGCGAGGAAGCAAATTTACTACGCTACGCGCTAGATTGCGTAGCAATCTGCAACTTCGCGCTCTACGCGAATCGCGAAGTTACCCAAACTTCGCAAGCTCCGCGAACGGAGCGTAGTTCAACGCCCAGGCTTAGTTTTAAGTAGCTTTATTTGGGGCTATACAAAATCGAGACACGCTATCAGCCTAATTAAGCTTCCTTGCAATCAGGGTGGTTTAGAACTCCCTGATTTTAAACTTTATTTGTGGACTGAATTTGTTGGCTGTTTGAGCAGTCTCTTGAATCCAGAGCAAATGGATTTTTGGCATTGGTTTGTTCTTGGCTCAGAGAGCCAGATGTTTTTATACCGAATCAATGACCCTAATTATTTTAAACGTGTATGGTTCAAGACTATTAGAGACTGTCTATATCTGGCAGGGCAGTAAAGCTAGATCTTCTTTATCTCTTATACATAAAAAACTTCCTTTCTGGGGTAATCCAATGCTGCCGGAATTATTTCAGGATTCTACGGCCCATCAATGGGCAAAGTATGGTGTGTATCATCTTAGGCAATTGTATGATTGCAATGGTTTCAAATCATTTGAGAGCCTTCAACTAATGTTTGATATTCCTCAACGGTTGTTTTTTACAATATATTCAGGTTAGAGAGTATTTTGTTAGACACTTAGACATTTGGAGTGTTTCAAGCTCAGAAGTGTGGGAGTGTTTGTACGCCCAGAACCGGCTGGCTGCTATCAGTAAGATGTATCGATCTCTCTGTCAGTTTAGAGTAGAGGGTTGTGGGAAATGAACGTCTAGATGGAGCAAGACCTTAGGGATAAATATTACTATAGGAGATGTGAAGATTGCTTTTGATACTATCTCCAGCTCAGTACATTCAGTAAATTTATGATTGCAACAATTTTGGACACTTTGTGCACTATATTATACCCCGGAGACGATCGCTAGATGGTCTCAAGGTGGGGTTAGGCAGGGAGTGGTCTACGGAGGGACGTGTTGTAACTTTCCCAAATGCTGGATATATACAGCTGATATCACCCATATGTTTGTTACGTGCCCAGCTTTAAGTCTCTCTTGTGAGAAGATAGTATCAGCAATCAAACTCCGACTTGGGATCGAATATACATTTGCAATATCTGAAAAGATGCTTGGTTATAAGGAGGGTAGTGGTCGGCATAGACCTATAATGGCAGTTATGTCAGTTGCCGCCTGGCTGGCGATCGCTAGAGCATGAATCTCTCCCAAACCTCCTACTGTGATGGAATGGTGGTTAATTGTTAAACAAACTGGGGAAAGAGAGAAGGCTTTATCTAAAGTAAGGTGTATCCAAGTCTTGCAAAAATAAGGGTCCATATGGGGCTGCTAAGAGGATTCATAGGCAAATCTTTTTGTTGGGAGACACTGGCGTTTCTTTCTTGTCTTTTAGATATTTGTTTGTCTATAACCATATCTAAATGTATATCTATATTTATATTTTACCGATTATTATATTTATATTTTGTTGTTACTACCCTATTACAATCTCCACCTTCTTTCTTACTCTTTTTTTCTCTCTTATAATGTATTTTGTGGATCTGAATTTTTTCTGATTGTAGTTCTTTTTAACAATAAAAAATATATATAAAAAAAGGAGCAACAGAGTTGCAGAAAGAGGCAAGAGAAGTGCAGAAAGAGGCAGCAGGAGTACAGCAAGAAGCAAAAGAGGTGCATTAAGAGTCAATAGAAGTGGGCAGGAGAAGTGCAGAAAGAAGCAAAAGAATCAGAGAAAGAAGTAACAGAAGCACAGAAAGAAGCAAGAGAAGTGTAGAAAGAGGGAAGAGAAGTGCAGAAAGAGGCAAGAGATGTGCAGAAAAAGGAAAGAGAGGTGTCGAAAGAGACAAGAGAACTGCAGAAATAACCAACATTGGTACAGACAGAGGCAAGAGGGGTGCTGAAAGAGGCAAGAGAAGTACAGAAAGAAGCAACAGAGGTGCAGAAAGAGGCAAGAGAAGTGCAGATTGAGGCAAGAGATGCACAGAGAAAGGCAAGAGAGGTGCAGAAAGAGGCAAAATAAAGTACACATTGAGGCAAGAGATGCACAGAGAAAGGGAAGAGAGGTGCAGCAAGAGTCAAGAAAACTGCAGAAAGAACCAACAGAGGTGCAGACAGAGACAAGAGGAGTATTGAAAGAGGCAAGAGAAGTGCAAAAAGAGGTAAAAGAGGTGCTGAAAGAGGCAAGGGAAGTGCAGAAAAAGGCAACAGAGTTGCAAAAAGAGACAAGAGAGTTACAGAAAGAGGGAAGATGCATGCAGAAAGACACAAGAGAGGTGCAGAAAGAAGCATTTATTTTACTGTAATATTTGAAGTGTAACATGTGTTTTGACCTCTAGTCTCATAAAGAGACTAGGAGGGTGTGTTTAGAAATACATACGTATATTTTATATATATATATACCAGGTGTGGTTGTCTTTCATTTAACCATTCAAGAGATTATAGACTGGTAAAACAACCTGCTTAACATTCCTTCAAGACTTAGCCTGAAGGCCTCTCTCCATAGCTACCACTAGGATAGCTTTCAATAAAGGTTGTCTTTAACCTATCATCAATGAGGGGTTATTTGGACTGGTACAAGGTGCCCACTATAACTAGTGGACAGCATATACTAGGCCAATTTCTCACAAAGGGTTGCAGAAAGAGACTACAGAGGAGCAGAAAGAGGCAATAGAAGTGCAGAAATAGGAAAGAGAGGTGCAGAAAGAGGCAATAGATGTGCAGAAAGAGGGAATAGGGGTGCAGAAAGATTCACAAAAGATAAAGAAAGAGGGAAGAGTAGTGCAAAAAGAAGCAACAGAAGTGCAGAAAAAGGGAAGGGGTGCAGAAAGGGGTAAGAGAATTGCAGAAAGAAGCAACAGAGGTGCAGAAAGAGGCAAGAGAAGTGCAGATTGAGGCAAGAGATGCAAAGAAAAAGGCAAGAGGGGTGCAGATAGAGGCAGGAGAACTGCAGAAAGAACCAACAGTTGTGCAGACAGTGGCAAGGGGGTCCTGAAAGAGGCAAGAGAAGTACAGAAAGAAGCAACAGAGGAGCAAAAAGAGGCAAGAAAACTGTAGAAGGGGACAAGTGAGGTGAAGAAGGAGGCATGAGAGGTGCAGAAAGAGGGAAGAGGGGTACAGAATGATGGAGGTGGCGTTGAGAAAGAAGCAAGAGAGGTTCAGAAAGAAGCAAGAGAATTGCAGAAAGAAGCAACATAGGTGCAGAAAGTGTTAGGAGGAGTGGCGAAAGAATCAAGAGAAGTGCAGAAAAAACTAATAGATGTGAAGAGAGGCAATTGAAGTGCAGAAAGGGGCAGGAGAAGTGCAGAAAGAACAAACATATGTGCAGAAAGGGGCAATAGAAGTGAAGAAAGAGGCAGGAGAAGTGCAGAAAGAAGCAAGAGACACGCAGAAAGAAGCAGCGAAGTAGCAACAAAGGTACAGAAAGAGACAAAGGGTTGCAGAAAGAGGCAAGAGAAGTGCAGAAAAAGACTACAGAGGAGCAGAAAGAGGCAAGAGAGGTGCAGAAAAGGGGGAATAGGTGTGCAGAAAGATGCACAAGAATTAAAGAAAGAGGAAAGAGTAGTGCAGAAAGAAGCAACAGAAGTGCAGAAAGAGGCAAGGGGGTGCAGCAAGAGTCAAGAGAACTGCAGAAGGAACCAACAGAGGTGCAGACAGAGGTGAGAGGAGTGCTAAAAGAGGCAAGAAAAGTGCAGAACAGGCAACAGAGGTGCATAAAGAGGCAAGAGAACTGTAGAAAGAGGCAAGAGAGTTACAGAAATAGGGAAGAAGCATGCATAAAAGACACAAGAGGGATGCAGAAAGAAGCAAGGGAGTTGCAGAAACAAATAAGAGAAGTGCAGAAAGAAGCAACAGAGGTGCAGAAAGAGGCAAGAGGGGTATAGAAATGGGTCAGGAGGAGTACAAAAAGAAGCCAAAGAGTTGCATTAAGAGGCAATAGAACTGCAGAAAGGGGCAGGAGAAGTACAGAAAGAAGCAAGAGAAGCAGAGAAAGAGCAACAGAAGTGCAGAAAGAAGCAAGAGAAGTGCAGAAAGAGGGAATAGAATTGCAGAAAGAGGCAAGAGATGTGCAGAAAAAGGAAAGAGAGGTGCAGAAAGAACCAACATTGGTGCAGACAGAGGTAAGAGGGGTGCTGAAAGAGGCAAGAAAAGTACAGAAACAAGCAACAGAGGTGCTGAAAGAGGCAACAGAAGTGCAGATTAAGGCAGGAGATGCATAGAGAAAGGCAAGCGAGGTGCAGAAAGAGGCAAGAGAACTGCAGAAAGAACCAACAGTGATGTAGAAAGTGACAAGAGGGGTCCAGAAAGAGGCAAGAGAAGTGCAGAAATAAGCAACAGAGGTGCCGAAAAAAGCAAGAGAACTGTAGAAAGGGGCAAGTTAGGTGTGGAAGGAGGCAAGAGAGGTGCAGAAAGAAGGAAGAGGGGTGCAGAATGATGCAGGTGGGGTAGAGAAAGAAGCAAGAGAATTGCAGAAAGAAGCAACGTAGGTGCAGAAAGAGTTAAGAGGGGTGCAGAAAGAATCAAGAGAAGTGCAGAAAGTACTAACAGATGTGCAAAAAGAGGCAATAGAAGTGTAGAAAGAAGCAGGAGAAGTGCAGAAAGAAGCAAGAGAAGCGGAGAAAGAAGCAAGAGACGTGCCGAAAGAGGGAAGAGGATTGCAGACAGTGGCAATTGGTATGCAGAAAAAGGCAAGAGAGGTTCAGAAAGAGGCAAGAGAACTGCAGAAATGAACCAACATTGGTGCAGACTGAAGTAAGAGGGATGCTGAAAGAGAGAAGAGAAGTACAGAAAGAAGCATCATAACTATAGAAAAAGGCAAGAGAGGTACAGTAAGAGGCAAGAGGGGTGCAGTAAGAAGGAAGAGGGGTGCAGAAAGAGGCAACAGAAGTGCAAAAGAAGCAAGAGGCATGCAGAAAGAATCAAGATAAGTGCTGAAAAAAGCAACAGATGTGCAAAAAGAGGCGAGAGAAGTGCAGGAAGTATCAACAAAGTTACAGAAAGAGATAACAGAAGCGCAGAAAATGACAAGAGAGTTGAACAAAAAGACAAGAGAGGTATACAGAGAGAAAAGAAATATGCAGAAAATGGGAAGACGGATGCAGAAAGAGGCAAGGGGTGCAGAAAGAAGCAAGAGAGTTGCTGAAAGAAGCAAGAGAAGTGCAGAAAGAAACAAAATGGGTGCAGGAAGAGGGGTGCGGGAAGAGGGGTGCAGAAATAGGCAAGGGGGTGCAGAAAGAAGCAATAGAGGTACAGAAAGGAGCAAGATGAGTGCAGAAAGAAGCAAAATAGGATGCAGAAAGAGGTAGTAGCGCTACAGAAGGATGCAAGAGAACTTCAGAAACAGGCAAGAATGTTGTACAAATAGGCAAACAAGGTGCAGAAAGATGGAACAGGGGTGGAGACAGAGGCAGGAGGGGTGCAGAAAGATACAAGAGGGATGCAGAAAGAAGCAGGAGGGGTAAAGAAAGAAGCAACAGAGGTTCAGAAAGAGGCAATAGAAGTGCAGAAAGAGGAAAGAGAGGTGCAGAAAGTGAGTTGGGAGGTGCAGAAGGAGGGAACAGGTGCAGAAAGAGGCAAGAAAGGTGCAGAAAGAGGGAAGAGGGTTGCAGAAAGAGACGTGCAGAAAGAAACAAGAGAAGTGCAGAAAGAAGCAACAGAAATGCAGAAAGAGGCAAGAGGGGTGCATAAAGAGTTAAGAGAAGTGCTGAAAAAAGCAACAGAGGTGCATAAAGAGGTAAGAGAAGTGCAGAAAGAAGCATCAGAGGTACAGAAAAATAGAACAGAAATGCAGAAAAAGGCAAGAGAGGTGCAGAAAGTGATAAGAGAGGTGCAGAAAGAGGGAAGACGAGTGCAGAAGGAGGCAATAGGGGTGCAGAAAGTAGCAAGTAAGGTGCAGAAAGAAGCAAGAGAATTGCAGAAAGAAGCAACATAGGTGCATATATAGGCAAAATGGGTACATAAAGAAGCAAGAGAGGTGCAGAAATAAACAAGGGAACTGCAGAAAGAAGTATGTGGGTGCAGGAAGAGGCAAGAGAAGTACAGTAACATGCAAGAGAGGAGCAGCAAGTAACAAGAGAGTTGCAGAAAGAAGGTGCAGAAAGAGATCAGAAAAATGCAGAAAGAAGCTACAGAGGTGCAGAATGAGGCAAGGGAGGTGCCGAAGAAAGAACCAAGAAAGGTGCATAAAGAAGTAAGAGAGGTACAGAAGGAAGGGAGGTACAGAAAGTGGAAGAGTTGTGCAGAAAGAGGCAAGAGAAGTGCAGAAAAAGGAAGAAAGTTGCACAAAGAAGCAAGAGAAATGCAGAAAGAGGCAAGAGAGGTGCAGAAAGAAGAAAGAGTGGTTTGCGCACCATTAGTATCAATTTAAAAGCCACATTTAGCAATAAGTAACAGGTGACCATTCCAGGTTTCTAATGGGCCTTCCACCACACTGTACCACTTGTCGCTGCATTTTTGGTAACGTTTGACTGGTTTGAGGAGAAACAAGGTTGTTTTTGTTCAAGTCAGCAGATTATGCAGCACATTATGGATTATGTGGCAAATGCAGTAAATGTATAATTATGCCAAAATCAGAGCAGCCGAACAGTCTCATAATTCCAGTGGCCCTGCTTATACCTCCGACTAGGTCCAGAAGTGATCCTCAGTGATTCCTTCTTTTTTTATCATTGAGTTTACAGTTTAGCTTCTATGGGAACAAGGAAGTCTAAACCTGAGTTTACCACTCCACAACACAGACTGACATGCCACGTAATTACTCTCCATGTGTGGGACTTACTAGAGATAACATGAGGGCTATTTGTCCCCCAGGGACCCTCAGGAGGCAAGGGGGCTTCATCCCCTAGCCAAGAGCGTGCCAGGAGGTGCGTTTGCAGAGTGGTGGAGAAAGGGGGCATGGCCTGTGTCCACCTCTCAGCAATCCCACTATCTGGGCTGTACTGGAGGTATCAAGTAGGCTAGGTGGCCACTAAGGACCCCCAGCAGCAATGGGGACTGTTGTGATATTCCTATGTACCCTATACAGGATCTGCACAATCGGATAACATAAACTGTGGGTTTGGTGGCAGACCGGACCCCCACTGGATATGTTAGCCTGTTTGTTTTAGCAAGCTCGCAGTGCCTCTAGAATCTCCTCTTATTAGGGAGAGAATAGTTTCTGGCAACCTCAGAACATGACAACCCTGATCCCTCAGGATTGTGGAAACTATATACTACTTTTCACTCAGTCACTCGTGCTCACTTAGTTTGTCTCAGAGATACACAGAATAAAAAGTCTGGGCATTTCAATAAGGATTTATTGAACAGTTGATAAACTAGTGTGAAATAGATGTGCTGTAACAACCATTAGAGAAGTGGCAGTGCCATGCCCTCATGGTACTGCCACAGGGAGGTACTTCTCTCCCCCCATCCAAGCGGACTAACCTATGCATCCAGTTTGTATCTACCTACAGCCCTTCTAGCAACTTGGTTAGTAGGGTTATAAAAAGAGACTGGACAATATTGTGGACCCATGCTCCCTTCAAGAACCCCCCCCTCTTTCATATAAGAGAGGTAGCAACCTATCTAACAAACTGGTGCATGCCATCACCTGGCCCATAAATGAAAGGAAAGCACAAACTGTGACCACCTTGTGGGGTTTACCACTGATCCCCTGCCATTACAAATTCCAAACCTGTGCAGCATGCAATCTCATGAACAATACTAAGGAATTTGTTGCTGCAGGACACACTTACCATCCCAAAAATTTCTCCAACTGACGCACATCCAATGTAATCTGTGCTATACGTTGCCCTTGCAATCTACTATATATCGGCCAAACCACACAGATGGTAATGCAGCGGATTTTCCAGCACCAAAGCTGCATGAGATGTAATGTTGAGACTGCTTCTCTTGACGGACATTGCAAAGAAAAAAATCATTACAAAACAGACTGAACCTTGCAAGTGATTGACCGCCTGGAAATTCCGCTCCTGGGTGAAAACCTACAACTCATGCTGAACAAATCTGAGTGCAGATGGATTGCTCTCTGCAACTCTGTCACTAATTGGTTAAATACACGGCATGAGTGGAACACGGTCATTGCTGCTCCTTGACCCCTTTGACCGCTCCTTGCCTCTTATCCTAATGCCTCCATTCTTCTGTTGGTGAGCCTCCCCTACTCAGGGGATGCCACCTGTTTGCCTTATCTGAGTGTACCATTGCATTATTCCATCATATTTAACACACACTTAGGGGCCAATTCCGATCCTGTATTTTTTTTCCCGTACAACTCGTATCCGTAATTTTTTTCCATACAAATCGTACAAGTCTCGTCCGACCAGTGAAATACGATTCGTACAGGAAAAATACATACGGATCGGCCCGATCTGTACGAATCGGATCGGGAAAAGTTGTACGAGATGGACCCGGACACTTTTCCGTACAAATCGTAAAAATGAAGTCCGACCGTACTAGTACGATCCGGACCGGCTTACGATTTGTAGGGAAAACGTCCCGTACACGGGGAATGCCATTACCCACTACGAAGCGAACTTTGTACGACTCGTATCCCGGGAAAAGTTGTTCCTGGGGTGCGAGTTGACAGGGGTACAAGTCGTACAGGCATACACCCCCGTGCGTTGTGTATGTACGGTGTGTACCCCCAGTGTGCATGTACTGTGCATACCCCCAGTGCGCATGTACTGTGTGTACCCCCAACATCGCATATGTACAGTGCGTACCCCAACATCGCGTATGTACAGTGTGTACCCCCAACACCGCGAGTGTATGGCAGATGTTGGGGGTACGCACAGTACATACGCAATGTTGGTGTACGCACCGTACATAAGCAATGGCGGTGTACGCACCGCACATAAGCAATGGAGGTGTACGCACCGTACATACTCAATGTCGGTGTACGCACCGTACATAAACAATGGCAGTGTACGCACCGTACATAGCAATGGCGGTGTACGCACCATACATAGCAATGTCCGTGTACGCACCGTATATCCACAACGCATGGGGGATGTGCCTGTATGACTCGTACCCCTGTACCGTACTGAACCACGGACACTGTAAAACAGCACAAGGAGGGTCTATTCGACTCGCACAACACCACAAAACACCTCTATACTTCACAAAAAATGGAAAGGACTGACCTGGACACATCCAAACAGGCAAACAGAGGGGCAAACTCACAACCACCCCATATAACACACCCACCAAAAATTCAAACTGAGCCCCACCCACAAATGGACCAATAAAAATGGCCTACACACACAAACCATGAGCCTTTGCAACAGACTCACTGCAGCTAGAGAGCACACCCCAACAACTGCACCCATCCACCTTAATATATACACCTCCACACAACCTCCTTCACACATACCCCCTCTTCACATTCAGACCCACACCGTGACATTCATACCCACACACCCACAATCATCCACACCCTCACCCCACACCATGCCCACAGACAAGAATCCAAAATTCACAAGGGAGGAGCTGGTGATCCTTGTCAATGAAGTCATCAGAGTCGAGCCACAGCTGTTTGGAACATTGGTCAGACAGACCAGCATAGCTGAAAAATCACACCTGTGGCAGAGGATTGTCGATAGGGTGAATGCTGTTGCACCCATCAGAAGGACCAGGACCGAATGCCAAGTCAGGTGGTACAATCTGCGGAGGGCGGTCAAGAGAAAAATGAATGACGACTACGTTCAGAGCTACATCACTGGAGGTGGTGCGCCCCGCAGACCAGTACATTTCCATCCTTGGGAGGAGAAGGTGATGGGCATGCTTCCGCCGGTGGTAGTACATGGACTAGAAGGAGATCCAGAGCCTGGTGAGTACACAAACAACTTACCTAACATGAGGGTAATGGCATCCACACCCCAACTACACCAAATGAATGCAACTACCCCCAACCCCTCACCGGCCATAACCACAGTCAAAAACAACGCTAATGCCAATAACATGTATATGCCCCATTGAGAAAGCAACGCCATGCTATGTCCCATGCTACACGAAGCACCAAACCAAGAATGGATGTCCGGTATGCTGGGTGGGTGGGTGGCACAAACCGCATTGGTGAACTCCAAATCAGACACAATTGCCCTCATCCCATATGGCCCAGCTACATACCCATGCACCATGCGCAATGCACAGGGATTGGGAAAGTACTGACAAGATAACTCACACTCGGCCCTGGTGTAGGCAGCACAAGGCCCTCCTGTGACCAGTGCAAACAGAAACACCAAGACAACAAGGTCAGATATCTAGGACAGGAACTCACACTCACTGTCATGGCAGCATGCTCCATGGCGGGACAGCTACATCACCTGGGAGACCCAGGGCCAAATCACACTACACACACCAGCAGGCCCTGTCACACACACCCTTTACACAAGCAGACACCCCCGGGACAGGCAATGGATTTACCCACTGTCACAACGGACATGTAACACAACAAGACCAATACATAGCCGAAGAAGCATCCAAGCCAAAAATCTACATGCCAAAGACTCAGGAGAACATATCAATCTGTCCCCACAACATACCCATCCACAAGTGAACATTGAGGAGAATGCTAGGCACATACAACTACCTGGAGGAACAGTGCCAACTTGAATGTGTATGAAACATGCATGTTGCATGAAACAGCATTAACATTATCTGTCTCTCACACACAGGGCAACATGATGAATCTCCCCCCAACAATGGGGGGAATAATCACAGTCCCAGGCTCGGGAGGAACCTGGTCCCACCGGCACCAACGCCTCTCAACACTCCGCGGATGACCCCGACTGACCTGGACCCTCTGGTAAGCCCCTGCAGCACCTGGTTCAGGAACATATGTGCCAACCACTACCCCCATTCCTGCCACATCCCAGGAGACACAGAGGAGCCCTGCCTGCAGTGAACAACAGAGCCAGTCTGACCAGGATGGACAAGGTGCGGCGGGCACCCAGGAGGAGGCAGACAACACCGCCACTGCCATCCCTCAGGGGTCCCGTAGACCCGATGTGCCCACAACGGCAGGCCAGGCTTGTGTGGGCAGGGGTGGTGGGAGTGGAGACAGGCGGAGGCGAGAACCTGACCAGCCAGCTGAAGGGACCAGTATGTCACACATACACAACATCATGGATGCATACCGGCGTGACACCAGGGAGTTCAGCCAGGTAGTGGTGACCCTCACAGAGATCAAGAACCAGCAGGCCGAGCAACACGCCAGTCAACAAGAACACCAAGTACGTATGGAGGCACGACTGGTTGAGCTCCTGGCAGTGCAAAGGGACATAAGCCATTCACTCCGTCGGATCGCCAACAACATGGGCAACCTTCCCTGTGCCACCAGGCGCAGACCACCACCAGCCACAGGGAGGGAGGAGGAGGAGCATCCCAAGCATCGTCAAGGCCTGCATCTGAGTGTCCCGCGAGGAAGGTGGGTCATCCACGGAAAAGACCGTGAGAGGCAGCAGCCCATCCACATCTCCCAGGTCACTTGGCCTGGCACCTGGCCTTCATGTGCGACAGCATCACCTCATTGACTGACATCGTCTGCCACATGGACCTGCTGGTCACAGTCTGACCAAAGATGCCAAACACTGTGGTCTGGACTCTGATGACTTCCAATGGCAAGAATCCCATCTCCCTCTGTGAACTTTGGATTCTATGGTCCCTGCATTGCACCTTTTTCTGTGCACAAATCACGCTCCAGAGCTATAATTGAAAAATTAAGACTTGAAATTTTATGTCGCAGTCATTTAGCATGAGTCCACAACATACGTGTGGGGATATGTCAAGTATGCCTGAGTGTGGAACTAACTCCAGCCATCCATACACTTGGATCTGAGTCCGCTCGAGGACACACATGAGTCACAATGTATCACCAAATACAGACATGGAGCACAATAGTCACCCGTGATGGCCTCAAGCTGTTGAGGGGGGGCTTGCAATACTGCTCAGACAGACCCATTTGGAAGAGTATCATGAAGGAGTAGAGGTCATGTGTCATGTTGATGTGCCTGGGGAGGGAGTCCCAGGTCTGTTTGGCGAGGTGGGAGAACGATCTCCTGCATGCAGTTTTTATGTGGATGTGATGAATGGTGGCCAGGGTAAGGTGGGCTGCATGGAGTTGGGCCAACTACTGGGTGTTGGATGACAGACGTCCAAGGTCGGTTTTGGGTCTGGGGTTGTGGACTGCCTCCTGAGTGTTTTTGAGGAGTCTGAAGGTGATCCAGCAGCAGACAGTGAGCTATCTCAGGTGGACGGTGATGTGGCTGGGGTGGGGGATGTTGAAGATGAGGTGTGCGGATGCACCCTGGATGTGGACAAGTTCTCCTGCAGTTTTGCTGTTGTTCTCCATAGAGGCCGGTGCTGTAGTTGAGCCGGCTGGTGTCGTGGACCTGGGGGACGGTCTGACTTGCCTTGGAGTGGATCTATCTGTGGATCATTTGCAGCATCTGGAGAGTGTTGTAGCATGAGGTACAGATGGTGGTGAGTTGCATGGTAATTGTGAGCGATGGGTCCATGATGAACACCAGCTTGCGTGCGTGGCCACTGGGTGCTTGTGCGGTGCCCAGGCCAGTGGGACACAAGGAGTTGACCCAGCCATAAGGGGACAATCCTCAGATGATGACCTCAGTCCTGTCCAAGTCCAGCCTCAGGTGGCTGATGTTCAGCTATTCGTCAACAGATCTCATGCCTTCTTGAAGTTTGGATCTGGCAATGGCTGGGTCTTTGGTGAGTTTGAGGAGCTGCTGGGTGTCAATGGCATACGAGATGATGATGAGGTCGTGTGCACATGTGATGGTGGAGAGGGGGGTCATGGAGACATTGAAGATCGTCACGCTGAGAGAAGAGCCCTGGGGCATGTGCCAGATGACCCCAGTGTACTACATGCTGCAGGGTGGAGGCAGACTCCCTGGGCCTTGCTGGTGAGCTACTTTCTGATTTAATCCTGGGCCCTCCTCAGGATACCAGTGTTGGAGATGTGTGAGCTGAGAGTGTGGTAGCACATGGTGTAGAATGCCGTTGAGAGGTCAAGGCGGGTGGGATCACCATTGTTGGGCATGGCAAAGTTGTCCTCGGTGGTGGCAATGATGACGGTTGCAGTGGTGATTACTGTGGAAGATGGTCTGGTGCCGGTTGCCTGGAGCAGTTTGCATGGAGGAAAATTGTAATTTGCTTGTTGAGTGTCTTCGTGACTACATTTGCTGGGTAGGTAAGCAGAGTGATGTTCCAGGAGATCATGCGGTACTGCCGTCCGTTGTTTAAGATGGGCCTGGGTCTCTGCATGCCTCCAGCACCCATGGAATGTGGCAAACTCAAAGGAGACAATCATGACGCGCTGGACGTGGGCTCCAAGGATGGGGAATGATGTGGTTGAGATGTTGTGTGGGAAGGGGCCTGAGGGAGAGCCAGAGTGGATGGTGCACATGACCCAGGTTGTGTACTTGCTGCTGACGGGAGTCCAGAACCTGAGGGGGGTTTGTCCTGCGTATAATAGTGCTGTCTGCCTCTGTGTGCCAAGGCTGTTGTGTATGGCCATGAGCTTGCAGTGGTACAAAGTTGCAAGGGATGTGATCTGCCTTGCAAGGGTGGGGTGTCTTGGATGGACGGAGATCTGCTGTCAGTTCACTCACAATGCTGATGAGCTCCTTGATGTCTCGGCACCATCTGGAGGATCTCCACTTGTCCTTGATGATGATATGGTGATGGCTGTGTGTGGTGTTTTCCAGGGCTGTAAGGTAAATGATGGCTCTTTGTGTTGCAAGCTTTGCACAAGAGTCCATCTAGGTCTGTAGGAGTCCTGTAGGTCTGCCTTGTCCCAGGTGCCTTAACTGTTGTTGTGCTTCACAGGAAAGTCCATCAGTGTGGCAAGATTGTTGGATCAGTTGCTGATCCAGTGCGTGAGGTTGCAGGCTGTGGCGGTGGTGTTGTTTCGAGTGTCCCACACAGCTTGTCTGTGGTGACTTACATCAAGCATCTTTGGGGTATCGGTAGCGGGGTGTGGGGCAGTGTGTTGCTTGTCGGAGACGTGGATTCAAATGTTGATGGACCAATGATGGATGGTGGTGTGGTGCTCCTCCAGCAAGAAGTTACTGGCCCACAGCCACATGTAGCCTGTGGAGGTGAGGGTGTGCATGCAGATGTACGTGTTGATGGCTTAGCGGAATTGTGGATGTAGGCCTGGAGATCTGTGGATGAGTGTTACTCTGAGGGTTGCCAGGGATTTGCTGTAAAACTGGATTAGTGACTCTGAGGGTGTACTTGTGAATAAATTGCAATTCATCCTCCGGGATTGTTGGTGCCGTCCCTGCGGGTGATCTTGTATCCGTCTGAGATGGCAATGAAGAAGTCGTGTGCTGAGGATGCTTTTGTCCAGGTTACTGTCATGAAGGTGATGTGTGGGGCTGTTGTATTGAGGAGGTAACAGAGTCCAATGGCGTGCTGGTGGACGGAGCAGGTGTGGAGTAGGAGGCATATGACCTGGTTGTTCTGACAGGGTCTGGTAGGCTGGGCAGCGCTGTGTAGGCAGTTGGAGTTGCACATTCAGCATGCGAAGGTGTCATGTGTGCGCTTAGGGGTTGCCTGATAGCAGGCGGATGATTGTCTGGAGGACATTGCTTGGAGATTGGCTGCGGCATGAGCCTGTTGTGTGACGTGGGTCATGCAAAGACCAGAGGGTCGTACACTGTGCACGTTGCAGGCGCAGACGGTCCTGCCTTTGGCACGGCGTTAGCACAACAGTGGCACAGAAAAGCTGCTGGCTGCATTTAGAATGGGTGGAGGGGGAAGGGCTGAGTATTTTGGTGGTGTGTGGGTTGCCAAATCAGGGCACTCGGTGGGGTGGTGCCGCAGGTGAGGCAGCAGCAGGTGGAAGGGGTGAGAAATTAGGCAAAAAGTAGGCAACAAAGACAAGGAGGGCAGAAAGGCACAGTGCAACAGGTGTATGTAAAGGAAGGAGTGTCAGGTTACTCATGGGTCACTCCAGGAAAATGTGTGAACAATCACCAAAAATGACGGCCACAGGATCAGGCAAAATGCGGACCTGCGCACAGGAGACACACCATCAGCATGCGTTCACGTCCTGTTGTGGGGAGCAAGCTGCACAAATACATACACAACCAGCTACTTAATGCACAATAGATATCATTAACCATGAAGAACTGCATGCATGTTGCCGAAGTACACATACACACATATGCTCAATCTTTAACAATTATGCCACAGATGACGCATGCAAAGTGGCAAGAGATCTTCAGTGACAGAGATGAGGCACTTTGGATTGTGCTGAACACCTTTATTCCACATACACACACAAAGGGAAATGCATCCATATAAACAGACTCACAGGTCAGTTGACAGAACATGTGGGACATACGCTGGACCCCCTTCACCACACGGATGATGTAAATCCCACTGAACTGACACACAAGTTAAGGGGAAGAGCCAAACACATCCTGCTGCACACGGAGAGGCTGCAATTCCCCATAGAGCCTGTTGTTGTGATGTTCCACACTATGTCCACCCGTAGCATCTGCAATGTTTCAGAGGCAAGGTTTGCACACATTGATGCCTTCATCAGACGCCACACTCCACTACAGATGACATGTATGCATGTTACCACAAGATGCACAGAAGCAGGCCCACACATTCCCAACCCGTACCAACACCAAAAAGCCGTGCTGCAATCCTTACCCAAACTGACATTTCCACATGTCCGTGCATGGAATGCTGATTCAGCACACGTTGCAATCCTCATGAGGAATAGCAGGAGGACAACGATGACACGAGCAGACAACAGGTGCAAACACCTGGGAATGACAGACACACAAGAAGTCACCGAAAACAATCCTCGCCGCACACATGGACATTTACAAAACATGAACAATGTTGGACACATGTAAATTTCAAATAAAGTCTCTCCGCAAAACTGTATGGCATGCCATCATCACTAGAGTGACACATCAGAACACACATCAAAGTCACTTTGCATTCAGTCAGCTGGACACACACATTGCAGCACATGCCACTCAATGCTACAAGCTTGCACACTCATACCCAGTGACTCACCATCATGAGAAGAAGTTGCGTATGAGCTGACTCCGGATGTCATCCTCCTCCTCCTCTTCCTCCTCATCACGTGCCTCATGACCAAGCCCTTGATCCTCCACAGGTGGATGTTCCTGCTCATCCGGATCCACTATGAGTGGCACTGCGTCCTCAACTGCCATGTTGTGCAGCATGCAGCACACGAGGAAGATTTGGCACACCTTCTCCGGGGCATAAGGGAGGGACCCGCCTGTCATGTCCAGGCACCGGAATCGGCTCTTCAGGAGTCCAAACGTCCTCTCAATCACTCGCCTGGTCTGCCCGTGTGCATTGTTGTACCGGTGATCTGCAGCTGTTCTTGGGTTGTGGAGAGGTGTCAGCAGCCATGGCATGTTGGGCTATCCAGAGTCCCCTACATGGAAACATCATGTAAATAAGTGGGTCAGGAGATGCCGTAAGAGCCAAAGATACCGCAACACACAGGACAGACAGTGTATACCCACCAACAAGACATGCTCGTTCGTTGTGCAGCCGCAGCATCATTTGTGGCACCCTGCTACGCCTCATGATGTAGGCATTGTGTGCTGATCCTGGAAAACATGCACAGACATGGGAAATCAGCATGTTAGCAAGACACACCACAAGGGCATTTATCGAGTGGTAATGTTTTCTATTGCGATAGGCTTGTTCCTGTGCCTGTGGTGGTACCAAAGCCACATGGGTACCATCAATGGACCCAATTACATGGGGCATCCCTCCCAGGGCATAGAAATCACCATTGACATCTGTCAACTCCTCAGGAGTAGGAAATTGGATGAATTCATCAAGGTGCTCCAACATGGCTGCTAAAACATCATGCAGGACACGGCTGAACATTGTCTGTGACATCCCACCCACATCAGCTATGGTCAATTGAAATGTACCTGTGGCAAAAAAATGTAGGGCTGCCATCAACTTCATCTTGGGGGTCAGCGCAGTAGGATACCTGTGTTGTGGTGCCAGCTTGTCTGTCAAGTCCACAATCAACTGGCGAGTGAATTTGTAACGGCGGATGCAGGCACGTTCCCTCATGGCACCCAAGTCTGGCATTGTTCTTGGGACAGGCAGTGCCCTGCAAGAGATTGTTTGTAAGAATGAAGAGTGAGAGTCTGCCAATATCAATGTCACTGAACACAGCACATGCTACAGTGCTAATACACATCATGTAACTATGGAGTCGGGTTTGTGCAATACATACAGGACACGTATGCCAGCTTGCTGGCACTCCTACAAAAAGCAAGATACACCTGTTGATTGTCCAGTCTACATGACATGCCCTGAAATAAGCTGGGGGCCAGTCTGAGTGAAGAGCCACAGATATCACCGGAGTGACACACAACCACATAGCTGCATTGGAAAGATGTCATCTCATCCACACAGCTGACTGCAAGGCACACGCACAGGTCACATGGAATGTCAAATGTACATATCAAACACAGTGCGATGAAGGGGTACACATGACAACACAAAGACACAGCCATTGAGACAACGCACACATGTATGACTGGGAAAATATGATGTCCGATGCATACAGACCCTACAGCTGTGGGAATCCACATGTGGCATGGTGTGCGTAGATGTGTTCCATGCCCATCTCCACACAGACCCCTGTTGGATGCACCAACAGCAGATGCAGTTGACGGGACACTGACATCAAGCTCATGAGAACACATGACACACACCTGACATAGTCACATAGGGGCACGCTGATCGTGACATATCAGTTGATAGAGTGTCCCTGTCCCTGGCATCAGGAGACAGGTCCGGGTTTGATGACTGTGCCATCCCACTGCTGCTGTGCATGACACAGTTGGACTACAGACACACATGTGGCAAGTGTCAAGGTGATGTGTGCCACATAGTGCCCCATCACACATGACATGTGTCTACAGGTCATCACACATCAATTGTGCAACTAGATGAGAAGACCTGTGCAATATCACTGGCTGCCACACCTAGGGCCTGCACATGAAAGTATGCAATGACAAGTACTTGATGAAAATCATTGTGCGACTCGTAGCTCTCCATTCCTGGCATGTGTACGCCTGTATTACCATTGTAAGCGTGTGAAATGCGTACCCGTACGCGTACTACTAGTGCGTACACATACGTGTACGCACTGTACTACTAGTGCATGCACAGTACGTGTACTACTTGTGCGTACACGATCGTGTACTAAGGTAGTACACATATGTGTATGCACTAGTAGTACACGTACGTGTATGCACTATACTACTAGGGCATGCACAGTACGTGTACTACTAGTGCGTACATGTACATGTACTAAGGTAGTACACGTACGTGTGCTAAGGTAGTACACGTACGTGTACACACTAGTAGTACACGTACCTGCACGCACTAGTGCATGCACAGTACGTGTACTACTAGTGCGTACACATATGTGTACTAAGGTAGTACACGTACGTGTATGCACTAGTAGTACACGTACGTGTATGTACTGTACTACTAGTGCATGCACAGTACGTGTACTACTAGTGCGTACACGTACGTGTACGACCTTAGTACATGTACGCACTAGTAGTACACGTACGTGTCAAACGCACTGTACAACTGGTGCCGTAGGGGTACGTGTGAAACGCACCATACATCTGTAATCATTGCGAGTGTACGCTTCATTTCACCATTGTACTGGTGCCGTAGGGGTACGTGTGAAATGCACCGTACCTGTGTGTGGATTTCAAAATTACATAGGGGACACATAAGGGACAAGTATTAGGCCCTAAATGCATGCTGGTTGTCATGGAGACAGAGTTTTCAGTTGAAAAGTACCGATAAGGTGTCCTGGAACAGTCAGTTGGCCACAAAATACAATGTTGCAAAGTGGTTGTTGACTTGACATGATGCTCAAAATTTGAACAATGCGAATGGTGTCATTGGTGTATGTTTAAAGGGATTGGAGTAAACGTACGATGCTAATGAGTCCGACCAATCACTATGTACTCCTCTAAATGAATGCCCCTCAGCAAGACAGATATAAGGCAGCCAGAACCCATGAGAGGGCACTTGCCTGCACAACTTTCCAGTCGACAACATTGCTGCTGTGTCTGCTTCCTCTGGACCATGTCACGTACTGTGGAGAGGGCCCAGCCATTCACCAAGGAGGAGAATGAGGCCTTGCTGGATGTCCTCCTCCCACAGTACCCCAAGCTGTATGGGAGACCAGGGGAGCAGGTGAGTGCTGAGTCCACTACCTTTGCCTATGCACCTGTTGTGTGACGGTCAATATTGTGTCCATGTGGGACAGACATGCAATGTTGTTTAGAGTGGGTCCCAGGGGGGGGACAAGCTGATGTCTCTCATGCAGAGCATGATGTAGTTCCTGTTTGCACTCCTCACTTGCATTGTGCTTACTGTGACTTTCACTGCATAGTGCATGACACATTCAGCCTGGAAAATCCTTGGTGGCTATTGTCCTGACGTGATTCAGTGGTCCCCCCGGTGTGACAGGTGACTGTACCCACAGATGTGTATGAGTTGAGTGAACCTGTGGTGAGAGTGTCCAAATGATGTGTACGACCTCATGGACATTGATGTGTGTGAATGTTCCTTTACATGTGGGTGAGTGTCTATGTGAAGTGTTGCACCACACCTGCATGGAGGTGGCAACAGATCTACCCATCTGATGTGACAAGTAAGCCGTGCTGTGTGTCTGACTTGCAGAGCTACCATGACACTTGTGACACCCCACTGGCAAGTGGCACATGTGCAGAGTGAGGGTTGTATCCGCTGTTGTCAATGACAGGCGAGTGATCTGTGCTTGGGTGTGTCTGTCTAGTGTGCTGAGGGTGCGTCAGTGGAGTGGGACATGTGAGTGCTTGGCACGTGCTGGCCATCAGCCTGCTGTTGCATGTGCTGCACAGTGTGTGGCATGATCAGTGAGTGTGTAGCACCCCTCATGCCAACCTGTTGACTTTCAATGCCATGTAGTGCATTGGGGCTTGCACACAGGTCAATTTCTTATTGTGTATGATGTAATTCCTGTCTGCATCCTCTGCCCTGTTCAACCTTTCAAAGATGTTCAAATGTGTGTCTCTGGGACATGGAGCAGGTGTATTGATGTTGTGTCACTTTGTCATCCTGACAAGTAACTGCCTATGAGAAGGGGGTGATCTGGAACGACATCGTCAGGGCCGTGAGATCGGAGGGGGAGCATAGTCGGCAGCTGCCACAGGTCCGCAAGAGGTGGCAGGACATCCGGTGCTGGACCCGGCGGATTGCCCGGGTCCAGCTGGGGCTCGACAGTCCTCGCCCCCACGGCGGATGCCGACGGCTGACCCCCCAAATGAGACGTGTCCTGGTGGTGGTCTTCCCTGACCACGATAGGCAGTTACAGGAGAGACTGCAGCAAGGAGGGCGTAGGTACATGGATGTTTGTCGTGTTATGTGTCGCAAGCTTTTGGAAGAGCTCTGTAGCCTGGATACACTCCCACAGTTGATATGTGCAGTGCATTTTCTGTTCCCCAATGTCACCTGTTGCTCTTTTTCATCCCTTCCCCTCCTTGACATGTGTCCCCTGGTCTGTGTGTAATCACATTTGCACATGGTCATCTAGGGTGCCAGTAAATCTAAGTGCACATTGCTTTCTGCATCATGTGGGAGGGTGGTCTGTGACTTGTGTTGGTACCTTGCCTGTGCCATGACCTGTTCAATATGTTGGGGGTCATATTTGTTGTCACTGATGATGATTCTCAACATAGGAGTGTGAGCTTTCAACTGAACACCCTTGCAGCATGCATGACCAATGTTGTGGCCTCAGACATGATGTGCATGAGTGGGAGATATGCATAGTGCCATGACGGTTGAACATGGTACAGTCAGCTCATTCCAGGACCACGGAGCAGTGTGCCCACTACAGTCCCCTGAGACACCCTGGCCTCCTAATCATGTGTGTCATCCAATACTGTGCACATTCTCTGTGGGTTTTGCATAGGTCTGCCTCTATGGCATTGTTCCCTGGCCTAGTTTGTATTTTGCTAATGTGTGCTACATGTGTCCACTGGACAGGGATACACCATTTTGCTTGTGCATACTCACACTGGGCAGTGCCTGTGTGGCTATTCACAACAATCTGTTGATGGTTGTTTGTCACAAATATGTGTGGGGAGCCCCACGAGGTGATGTTGTGTAAATGAAGCAATGTTTCCTGCCCAGTTGTTGAAACCCTGAATAAGAGGTGTCACTTCTTGATCTGTATCAATCACATTGACTCAGGTATGGGGGTGCAGGAGAGGCTTACATGTGCAACCCTGATTTTTCATTGCCAGGTCTGACTTGTGTGTGAGACTTGGCTCTACAGAGAATCACCGTGCAGTCCCCCTGTGATGCTGGCCAGTGCTTGATGTTCGTGCTTTGCAGCATGTGTCAGTTTTTTAAAAACATGAATCCTGCTCATACATTTTTGGCACCTGTGTGTGGTTGCGATGCAACGCAGTTTGGACTTTGTGTGCTGACCTCTGTTTGTACATTCTGGCTTGCCATGAGGGTGTCCCCACAGTACAGCTAGGCTTTTTTTCAAACCAATTGCAGGCCCATTAGCTTATGCATTGTCCTGGGTGTGGACATGTGTGCCACTCCAGATGACAGGCAGTAGGTCATATGTGTAGCCAACTGTGTAATCAGGTGACGGATGGCCATGAGACAACTGACATAATTCAAGTTGTTACTAACAAAAAATTGTACCTTGGCACTCACAGCACTTGTCAACAGTTCTTCATGTTTTAAATGTGGTAATTTGAAGATTTGTGTTAAGAACACTGATGTGCCTGCATGAAAACAAGTCTACCAAGGAAGTGCACACCAAACGACATTTCCACTTTCATGGAACACGCTGACACCTTTTCAAAGAAGCCACTGTTTGAATGAAATGGTGTTGCAGATTCTCTATATACATGTTCCCACAGTGGTCTTGATTTTGTGAGACTCCTTTGTTGTTGGGGATACAAACTAACGAGTCTCAAGACATCAAGACCTCCATGGGCCCATGTATATGTACTTTCTGCAACACCATTTATTTCTAACAGTGGCTTCTCAGAAAAGGTACCAGCTTCTTCAATGACAGTGTCAATGTACTTTTTTATGCACTGCCTTGTGCGACATATTGCATGCAGGCACATGAGTGTTCTTTTCACGAAATGGCCAATTGGCACATTCAAAACATGTAGATTGGGTAAAGTATTGTGAGTTCCAAGGTAGCAACATTTTTTCGTTTTGTGTTCCAAAGGACTTACAGGTCTCTGAGTGTGGTGACACCTTGAGTATTGAGGTGTGTTAGTTTACCTTGGGTGCACCACTACTGTTTCTTTCAGGGTAAACAAGAGGTGGCATGACTTCACTGTATTGCTGTGCTCACCGGTTCACAGACACTAGCTTCTCAGTGTATTTCTCATTCAAGTTGTGGCCTTTTGTGTGTTCATTTTCCTGGTGTCCAAGTGGCATAGTGCGTCTACCAACTGGGTAGTACAGGGCTTACATATGTGCGGAGTAATCTAGCTGTCACTCATGATGCATTGCCTGATATGCACTGTGACCAATTATTCTTGTGCTCATGTGTCAGATGTATACAGGTGACGGAAGCATTTTGGTTTCTTCTCCTTGCCCACAGCATCATCATCTGCAAGCGAGGGAGACACCTGCATGGACCTTGAGGAGGGACCCAGCGACAGTGTAGAAGCACTTACCCAATTATATTACTATTGTGAGCTCACACCTAGTACTAGCTACATCTTTCCTTTAGCACGCTTATAGGCACTCTACTTACACGTTATATGTCCGCTGTTCTCTATTTAGTGGATTAACGCTTGCCTGATGGCTGCCACTTCTGGCCCTGCCAACATTCTCATTGATCTTTCACGCCTGGACGCATGACATAGCCCATGCTCAGTTCAGGTAATTGTCCATCACCTGGACCTTCTAATGTCTTTATTATCTTGTTTTGGGCCAATTAGCCTTTTACCGTACTCTCCTCTCCCTTTCCCCCTATACAGCACTATTCTAAAAATAATGACCATTGTCCTGATGATGACCTGAAATCAATCAGATTGAAATGGCGTCGACTACCCAGCATAGAACTTTGGCGCTGTTGTGGTCAATTTATTTATCCTGAATCCAAAATACCAACATTGAATATAACTATTTTATAATTTTGACCACATTGTTATTTTCATTACACCTTTTCGCCGTTCACGCTGTTATTCTTCACCCTTGTATCACTGCACCATTCACTATCACTAGCACATTCAATGCTCACTTGTTTGTTATGGTCATTGTTTATTAAATTGATTGTGCTGTAGTGCTGTTATAACTACTTACAAATAATAATCTTTACACCTCACCCTCTCCGTTGTGGTCTCCCTTCCTCTGCTCCCACTTTCTCTTACTACAGCAGTCTGTACTGCTGTCAGAATCTTTTCAGTAGATGTGAAGTGCATCTCAGCATTTGTGTACAAATGTGATTTGTATGCAATTGGTACTGTTTCACCTTCATTGTATGTCAGATAGGTGTACCCAGATTGACCTGCAAATATACCGATCACCAGATTGAGTCTGTTTTATTGTGTCTGTAAGTGTTTGGAAGCTATCATGTCAGCTTGTAAGGAACGAAGTGTATCTGTATGTTCCTGTGTCCAATTCTCTACTGAAAAATCAGGTTTTATTAAGTCGTAGAAAGGTTTTACTCTGTCTGCGATATCCAAAATGTATGTTCTACCAAAATGTAGGAATCCCAGTATTGATTGTAGATTTTTTAATGATTTGGAGGTTGGAGCAGAACGCATTTTTCTGAAAGAAATTGGCTGCCAGGCTTTTTCCTTCACTTGAAAGCTCAGATCCTAAAAACAGGACACTGAGGTGGGCTATTTTTGATTTTTTAAAGTTGAATTTGTAGCCCTCAAATGCAAATCCCAAAATTATGTTATTCAGTCTATTCAAGTGTTCATCTAGATCATCGCCTGTCAGATAAATATCATCCACAGAGGACAATGCCTCTTTACTCTGGCCGAAAATAACCACAGGCTGTTCCAATACCCCTGGGGGAGTCGACAAAATTGATGTTACCCTAGCACTGAGAATGCTGTTAGATACCTGCTTTCAGGTGCTATATTTTGACAGAAAAATCCATTTGACATATCTAGGGTCTATTAGGAGTGTGGGTGGATCGCCACCGCCAGTATGGCGGTGGCAATCCACCTGCCATTTCCGTCCACCCGCCTAACATTTCTCCCGCCATATTACGATGGCGGTGGGGACCCAGGCGGACGGAAAGACCGTCCGCCACTTTTCTGCCGGTAGGCAATCTGTCCGTTTGCCTATTGGGCAGAAAAGACCTGCAATACTGTGGCGGTGCCTGGAAGGCACCACCATCCATATTACGATGATGGCAGTCTCATGCCTTTCCATAGTAGAGACTCCGCCATGGAAAGGCATGCAGAGAATGCCTTTGGGGGCCCTTGCCGGCCCCCAAGGGGTTGGGGGTGGGGGGCTGCACTTGGGGGTTACCCATGGTACCCCTGACATTTGCATGTACAAGGTGGCAGGCACCACGTGGTGCCTTTCATGTTGTGCATGCAAATACACAATATGCAAATTCACAACAGGCACTTTTAACATTGTGGCGGGTGCTGAATACCCATGAACACCATGGCGGTCACATGCTCATAGGCACAGCGGGACTGCCGCACCATTGGCAGCCGGTCCCAGCATCGCTAGGGTGGCGGGCGGACTGGAGTCCGCCAAACATCCTATTTGACCCCCTAGGATTGTTTTGTATTTTTTCCGCACAATGTTATTCATTAATGCGGCACTATGTGCATTTTAAACTGCAAATGTCTTAGTGCAGGTGTTTAAATGTCTGTAATCTAAAACTAGATGATATGTATTGCCAGGTTTCATGACTAGAAACAAAGGATTTTTCATTGATGAGGTGCAGTTTTCGATCACCCTTTGATATTCAAGTTGATCTCCCCGACCTGTTTTTTAGCTTCTTGCTTTATTGGATACTGCCTCTGTGCAGTTGGAGTATTTTTTAAAGAAATTATGTGGTGGGCTGAATCCTCATCCCATCCAACATGGTTTTTGTATAATGCTGGAGCTGGGGCTACTGCCCACTCCTGCGCATATGAGTGTTGCAAATGCCTGGGAATATGATCTGTGAATGCCGGTAGAATTACCATTTCTCCTTTAGGGCAATCCATGATGAATGATGGCAGCCAATCTCATTCAGCTAACAAAATGTCATAGCCAAATGTGCGGTTCTCCCAGAAGAGACCTCTCACTTTTCTACACTTGTCCCCCTCCATCTGAAGCGTTATTTCATATACTTTATGTGGGACACTTACCCCAGTATCCGGTGTCTCTACTGTGATATAATCATTCAAGTCCGCTATCTTCAGAAATTCCATCAGGTACTCGTGAACTATTGTTAGGCCTGAGCGTAGTTCACGGAGATTTGCTACCGGGAACTCCGTGAAGATACAAAAAAACTCCACGAAGTCCAGCGAGTGGCAGAGTGCAGTGCGAACTGCAGTTCATCTGGTATTCCTGCTGCTCGGGTAGAAATCTACCTGAGTGGCAGCTCCCGAACTTACCGTTCGTGCTTGCGACTTACCGTTCATAATCGCGAGCGGGGAAAAAACTCTGCTGCACATCGTAAAGCGAAGTATTCTGCACCACGGGGGTGATCCGCCCGCCTGCCTGCCAAGAATGACCTCCCGCCACATTAGGACTGCTGGGGGTTTGCAGCGGACGGGAAGACCGTCCGCCACTTTTCCATCGGTCGATTCATTGACTGGGCAAAAAACGTGTATAATTTGGTGGCAGTGTCTGCAAGACACCGCGATCCATATTATGATGATGGCGGAGATCAGCCTTTCTATGGAGGCATTGCAGCCATGGAAAGGCATGTGGTTTCAGCTTTTGGTGGCCTGTTGCAGGCCCCCAGGGTGTTGGGGGGGTTAGGGTTGCACATGCGGGGAACCTATGGTACCCCCCTGTATTTGCATGCACAAGGTGGAAGGCACCACACGGTGCCTGTCACGTTGTGCGTGCAAATGCACAACATGCATTTTTTACATTGCGGCAGGTGCTGCTTACAGCACCGCCCACCGCAATGTAAAAAATGCAAGATGCGCCCGCTAGTGTGGCGGGCGCATCCTAATTTGAATGTCAGGACCGCCACATCTATGGTGGGTGCTCCTTTTTGCCGTTGCTGTGGCGGGCTGACTTTGTCCGCCCGCCATCGTAATAGACCCCTAAGTAATTATAAATTTTTATTTATTGATATTGATATTTAATTTATTGGTAATTAATTATTAATTGGCAATTAGTTTTTATTAATTGATTCACTGATAATTATATTAATTGTATAAATTTGTTTTGGAGTGGGTTGTGGGTTTATAGGGGAATAGGTTGGGAAGTAAATTAGTTATAATAAAGTAATCAATACTTTTTTTTGGGTATTGAAAATTAATATAATGTTTATTAATTATTAATTGGTAATTAATTTGTATTAATTGATTCACTGATAAATATATAAATTGTGTTTATTTAGTTTAGGAGCGGGTTGTGTGTTTATAGGGGAATAGGATGGGAAGTAATTTATTATAATTCAATAATTATTTATTAATATTTATTGGTATTGATAAAGAATTGATTGTTAATTAATAAATAATTGGTAATTACATTTTATTAATTATTATGTATTGGTATTGATAATTATTTTATTGCTAATTAATTATAAAGAGTTCATTATTTTTTATTAATTGCTTAATTGATAATTATATTAATTGTTTTAAGTTGTATGTGGAGTGGGTTTTGTGTTTATTGGGGAATAGGGTGGATAGTAATTTAACGTAATTAAAGTAATTATTAATTTTAATTTCTTGCTATTTATAATTAATTTATTTTTAATTTATTAGAATATCATAATTTAATTAAAAATATTATTATATTGACAATTATGTTATTTTTAGCCCCTACGATATCCAAAACTTTCCCTACTGTTGTACTCTCTGGAGTCGGAATAGTAATTTTGACCCATACGCTAACCAACACCTTCCCTACAGTCGCACTCTCTAGAATTGGAATAGTAATTTTTACCCCTACGCTATACAACACTTTCCCCACTGTTGCACTCTCTGGAGTGGGAATTGTAATTTTTACTTATTAATTAATTGATGAATATATTACTTGTGTTAATTTAGTTTAGGAGCTTATAGGGGAATAGTGTGGGAAGTAATGTGTTATAATTCAGTAATTATTTATTAATATTAATTGGCATTGATAATTAATTTATTGTTAAGTAATTATTAAATGGTAATTAATTTGTATTATTATTATTTATTGGCATTGATCATTATTTTATTTTTAATTAATTATTTGTTATTGATTGAATAATTGATAATTATATTGTGTTAAATTTTATCTGGACTGGGTTTTGTGTTTATTTCGGAATATGATCGGAAGTAATTTAATGTTATTAAAGTCATCATTAATTTTCATTTATTGGTATTTATTTTATAATACATTTTTTATTAATTTATTAATAAATCATAATTTATTTAAAAACATTATTTACTTGATAAGTAAGTTATTTTTAACCCCTACGCTATCAAACATGTTCCCTAATTTTGCACTCTCTGGAGTGGGAATAGTAATTTTTACCCCTACGCTATACAACACTTTCCCTACTGTCGCACTCTCTGGAGTTAAAATAGTAATTTTTACCCCTGTGCTATCCAACACTTTCCCTACTGTTGCACTCTTTGGAGCTGGAATAGTAATTTAAATTTTTTACCCCTACACTATCCAACACTTGCCATACTGTTGCACTCTTTGGAGTTGGAATAGTAATTTTTACCCTTACGCTATCCAACACTTTCCCTACTGTTGCACTCACTGGAGTGGGAATAGTAATTTTAATCCTTTCGCTATCCAACACTTTCCCTATTGTTGCACTCTCTGGAGTGGAAATAGCAATTTTTACCCCTACGCTATCCAACACTGTCCCTACAGTTGCACTCTTTGGAGTTTGAATAGTAATTATTTTCCCTCCGCTATCCAATATTTTTCTGTATTGTTTTTGTTAATGTTGAGTATAATTTTTTTTTAAATATGTTGTTTTTTTATTTGTTAAATATAATTTTTACATTTTTAACAATATTATTTTTGTATGTGTATGTCTGTATTTAAAATGTATAAAATATTTTTAACAATTTATAAGCTATTAAAGTAATTTTTTATGAATATTATTAAGTAAATATATATCTCATAATATATATGTATATGTTTAGTATATTTTTAACTATGTATCTTTTAATTATATGTATTATTTACTTTATTTTACATTATTTTTTTAACATTTAAAAAAAAGATATTTTTTGCAACGATATTTTTGACATAGATATTTTTTTCTCGATATTTTTATACTTACCATGATGTAGATAGGATGTCGATATACTTGACTTCGATATTTTTGACACGATATTTTTGTACCTCGATATTTTTGAGGTTGATATTTTGTCAGTGAGTCTTAATATACAATGAAAATAAGAGCAGGCCAGAACACAGCCCTGGCATACGCCTCTCGCCTGCTTAAAGACTAAAGCTGTCTCTCTGCCTGTACATATATTGGTCCATTCCATCTCGTTCAGTATCCTCCATAGCTTTGACCTGTTAACAGAGTCAAAGGCATTGCTCATGTCCATATAGGCGAGATACAGCTTTCTCTTGCTGGCTGCTGTATACTCACTTTTAAACCAATATAAATTGAGGGATAGCTCCACAGTGCCTAAACACGGACGGAAGTCAAATTGCACAGCTGAAAGCCCTTTTTTGTTGTTTGCCCTTCTCTGAAGGAGGTCGAGCAAAATATGTACCATCATTTTTGCAGTTTAACTTATCAAAGATATGGGGCTGTAGCATTGTTGAGCTCCTTTTCAACCCTTTTTACATATTAGAACAATATTAGTATCGGACCAACCTTCAGGCGGGCCAGTCACTAAGGCTACATTGACGACACTGGTCAAAATGGGGGACCCCAATGAGTGTTAGCCATAAACATGTCTGAAGGTATCCCATCTAGACCTGGAGCTTTCCCAGGAGAAACCTAAAGACGGCCAAGCTAAGGGTTTAATAGAACGGTCTGGAGTTTCCAGGGCAGGACCCTCATAAAGCTTTGTAAATTGGTCAACCCAATGATCAGGTGCAATCACAGTGTCAATGTCACGGCTATTGGCTTTCTCAAGATGTTTGCAACTGACTGCTGCCCAAAAGGAATTCAAATTCATGTCCCTTAGCTCACTTGCTTGTAGTAGAGAAGAAAAGGCTTTTTCCCTAATGGTGATCTTCCTTGCTTAAAAAGGCAGTATCATATATTTTTGCCCAGCTCTTGAGCACCCCACGTTTCTTAGAAAATGTTAATGAGATGGAATAATTTATGGCACTTTTAATGGCAAGGAGCGAGGTATGCAGAGAAAGGGCCAACAGTCTATAGTCACTCAGGGGTCGATTCCGATTCCGGCCACAAAATGAACCGACCGTCACGGCCCCGGACCGAATACCGACCGACACAGACCAGCGCCATACGACCCGTGCAGTACGATGCAACGCGAGTGAATTACAACTGACACGTACGGAATACAAGCCGTACGACCGAGCCAGAGGGAAAATGGTGATCCGGCCGGAAAACCGACGCTATTTTCACCGACCGACACAAACCCAAGAATCAACCCGACCAACCCGTACCCGTGATGTACGATTAGCACAGTACGATGCAATGCATGTAAAACCAGACTGACTCGCACGGAGACCAAGCCGCACAACCGACACGCACAGACACCCTGGCACACAAGCAATAGAGACCGCCGCGAACGACGCCTACCAAACACAGAAGACAGGCAGCGTGAACGAGGCGGAGAAGTCCGCACGAGACAACAGCAGCGTCCATTTCCATCACATGAACGTCTCCTACATGCCTACAAAACACAAAGGAAAAAACACAAAAAAAGGACCAAACAAGCAATGACTAAGCCAATAAATACCCAACACACATTAATTGGACAAAGACACACCACGAACTACAACTATATAAAGGACTACAATCACTACCATCATCCCTTGCAAACAGGAGAAACAGCCAGCAGCAAACACCAGTACACAGCAACCACAGACACACTCACAACTCACCCATCACACAACTCACACACCATCAGCACCTCATACGAAAGCACACACACATACACACAGCAAAACCAACACCAACCCAGCATCACTTGCACCCTCACACACACATCCCTCACAACAACCATCCATCACCATTCCACCAAAGAAGAATCCAAAGTTCACAGATAGTGAGTTAGAAGTGCTGGTAGACGAGATCATCAGAGTAGAGCCACATTTGTTTGGTACATTGGTTCAAGGACCCCCATCTCACAGAAAACCAAGATGTGGGCGAGGATTGTGGACAAGGTAAACGCACAAGCACCAACGTTGCGCACAAAGAACGATATCCAGAACGGGTGGTATGACGTGCGCAGGAGGGTCAAGAAACTTATCGAGAAAGATCACGCCTTGGGCCAGCGCACCGGCGGTGGCCCTCCTGCCAAACCAGTCTACTTATTATTATTATTATGTTTCTTATATAGCGCCTGAATCGACCCCCGAAGGGGTATCTCTGCGCTTGCCTTGGGAACCCGTTCTGGCTTTTCCCAGTGTGATAGCCCCTACAGGGCATCCCCAAGGTGAAAGCCAGGCATCCCGCCGCGGGGGCCGTTGTGGAGATTAAGCAAGCTTAATGCCCAGAGTTGCAGAGTGTGAACCCATGATTAGGTCAGGCACCGAAGCGATAATTATCGAGTCCATGGACATTTGAGCTCAAGACCCTGCCGCGTCGGGAATTGAACCCTGGTCCCGGGTCTGACCTCTGCTTCAGGGTCTGCCTGCTCTAACCAGTGAGCCACACTTCTCCACACTTCAGGACCTGGGAGGAGAAGTTGCGGGACATCCTACCACCAGAGAGCGTACATGGCCTAACAGACATCCCAGAGACTGGTGAGTACACAAACAACATACCCAAGATTGTGTGGCAAGGGGACAGTGAAACCATGCACCCCAAGCAAACCTACACTAACCAATAGATAATCAACCCAAGATGTGTATGCCAGTCACACAAACACAATACCTGCCATCTCATAGTGACTGGGGACTGTGTCATGACATGCACCAACCTACAAACAAATAGAGCAAGCCACTGGCACTAAGCCAAATACATCCAGCCAGACAGTTTGCCACCACAAACACACCACCTCACAGTGCATCTGACTGTCAGGAAGGAATAGTGGGGATGCAGGTGAAGTGAGTGTAGACAAAAGCATGATGGGGCCTTTAGTCACAGATAATGCTCCCCCTCCTGATTGGCCCATCAAGACCTCTCTGAAACATGCCCACATCACAGGGAGTGGAAAATGACTGACAAGATGGCTGACACTGGGTTCTGCTGTGGGGAGCACAAGGCCCTGTTAGGGCATGTAGGCAAATCAGAAGCAGGACAGCCCTGACCATACTAATCAGCATGGGGAGACACCCCCCCAACACAAACTCCACACAACTCACCGGGTACAATGCATTGACACACACCTCATTGAAATATCAGCAAAAGATACCCCGTACTGGGTGCTGCTGTGTGAAGCACAAGGGCTCACTTGGGACTTGTAGCAAAACAAACACCAGGATTTCACAGTCAGCCATCTTGCCATTGCTGTCACACCCCCTCACAGGGAAGCAAAGTCAAGAGGGAGGAAGCATGGGCATGCTGGGAAGGGGGGTGTAGCCAAGAGTATGATAGGACTCGCAGTCACAGACAACCTACACCCACCCACATGACCCAGCAAGATCAACCTGAAACATACTCGCCTCACAGGGAGTGGGAATGGACCGATAAGATGTCTGACACTGGACTCTGTTGTGGGAGCACAAGGCCATGCTGGGACTGGTAGCCAAACAAACACCAGGATTTCACAGTCAGCCATCTTGCAATTGCTGTCACACCCCCTCACAGGGAAGCAGAGCCAAGAGAGAAGAAGCCTGGGTATGCTGGGAAGGGGGTGTAGCCAAGAGTATGATGGGACTCGTAGTCACAAACAACCTACACCCACCCAGATGGCCCAGCAAGATCAACCTGAAACATACTCACCTCACAGGGAGTGGGAAGGGACCGACAAGATGTCTGACACTGGGCTCTGTTGTGGGGAGCACAAGGCCATGCTGGCAAATGGCCAACAACAAGATCAAACTCTGTGACAAGCTGGGAAAAAGCAGTGTACAGGCAGGCATCTGTATGAAAAGTAGAAAATGTCATGTTTGTGAATCAACGATGCATGTAGAAACATAAATCACATTGTGTGTCTCTTCCAAACAAAGGTCGTGCTGGGCACCCACTGACAAATGACGAGGATACCCAGTCCCAGACTCTGTTGGACACTGAGCTCTCTGGTCTGACTCTCTTACTGTACTCTTCGGATGACGACGACCAACCTGGCCCCTCCGGTGTGAGCCATCATGCAGCACCAGCAGCAGCAACATCTGCCCCCCGTACCCATGCCTCCACCATCTGGACACCGACAGGGCACCCCCGCCAACATGGACAGACCAAGGGCAATCAACACCCACAGCACAGGGACACAGGACTCCCCGGAAGCTACAGCCAACATCACCAGCAACACCACCCAAGGGGACCCAGGGTCACCTGTGCATACCACCGCTGGTCCTGCTCGTGTGGAGAGGGGTGCTGGGAGGGGTGGGAGGCGCAGGGCACGCCTTGCAGAGGGGTCTGGACTGCATGATGACCCCCAACTGGCACGCATCATAGATGCGTACCAGGATAGCGCCAGAGGATTTGGCCAGGTAGTGGGGATCCTCAAGGACATGCGACAGGAGCAGGTCGCCCACCATGACCGCATGGAGCCAAAATGGGATGCCCTTACTGCGGTGCATCGGGACATACTACAATGCCTCTGCCAGATCAACACCAACCTGTCCCCACCCCCCTGTGTGCCCACAACATCTGTCGCAGCACCATCTGCCAGTGCCACAGGGAGGGAGGAGGACTCTGGCGGAGAATCCCCTGCACCGCAGAGGCCTGCACATGAGGATCCCCCCCTGGAAGAAGAGGGGTCGTCCGAAGAAGGACATGTGAGAGGCAGATGTCCCAGCACATCCCCCAGGGCCTCTAAACCTGTACTGGACAATGTTCTTTGTGCGCAACCCGTTCACCTTGTCCAATCGTACACTACTCGCCCACATGACACGGAGGGTTCATGTTGGGCCAATGTAGCAGACGACTGTGGACTTTACTCTGGACATTACATCTACCAGCACTTCCAACTCCAATGTGAACTTTGGATTCCCAAACCACTGTACAGCACCCACCATCCTGTGCACCTCACTCACACATGTTTGTACATAAACTCACCAGTACACCATACTTGCCTCTGTTGTGATTCAAACTTGTCATGTTCAGGGCGAAGTCGATCTGCTACACAACACAGTGCACGCCAAATACTGCAACAATGTGACCAACGTAAGGTCAGTCATGGAGATGTGACACATGTTAGGGAGACACACCACTATGGCAACACAACATGCTCACCATGGCCATGTTACTCATCACACACAATGATGTTGACCTGAAACACATTGGCATGCACAGACACAACACCAAGCACAGTCAGTGGTAACAAGTCCACAGGTGAGGTAAGCAGATGTCACTCAGATGTGGGAAGACAGACAACGCACATACCAAAGCGTAGCACAAGTTCATTACACATCAGCAACACGTTTATTCCACAATCGTTGCACGGTAATTCTACGTAACAGTGGACACACGCTCACAATGTGTTGGAGAATGGAAGTCCAGGGATGTGTGGTACATCAGTTGATGGGAATTGTCAACTTCCACACTGGTGTTGGCTTCTGGGTGATGGGGGTCAGTGTTGACCACACAACAGGCAAAGGACCCTGGGAAGGACAGACAAGATACAGTCAAAAGCACAGACGAACAGGAGAGAAATGCAATATACATGCACAAAACATGTTGCAAAACACCTACACAAACACTAGTTAGCAGTACTACCCTATTGTAAAGTACACACCCGCTGAATGGACACATCACAGCACGCATCCAGTCAAGTGGCACACAGCCACACTCAGACAGCAACAGAGCTGGCTCAACACATTCCTGCCTACCTCCATACATTTACATAACAACCCTGGAAACTCACTTTCAGGTGAAGAAGTTGCTGATGAGCTGGGAGAGGACGTCACCATCATCTTCTTCATCACTGGCATCTTGGCCCAGGCCGGGATCCTCCACTGATGCCGGACGTTGGTTGTCGTCACACTCATCCTGGATGAGAGGCACCTCCTTCCGCACCGCCATGTTGTGTAGCATGCAGCAGACCAGTATTATCTTGCACACCTTTGCAGGCTCATATGGGAGGGCTCCTCTGGTCTTGTCCAGGCAGCGAAAGCGGCTTTTCAGGAGGCCGAATGTCTGCTCAATCACCCTCCTGCTCCGAATATGTGCCTCATTGTAGCGCAGATCGGCTGGTGTCACAGGGTTCCTGAGGGGTGTCAGCAACCACGGCATGTTGGGGTATCCGGAGTCACCTACTCACACAAAAATGAAGAAGTAGATGAGTTTTGTAGGAGTGCAGAATACAACACTGACAAACACACACAATGAGAAACAGTCAGTACATACCGACAAGCCAGGCACGCTGAGCTGGCATCTGTGACATCAGCGTTGCAATGTGACTACTCCTCATAATGTAGGCATCGTGCACTGAACCAGGGAACCATGCACACACATGTGTGATCAACATGTCAGCAAGACAGACCACCAGAGCATTGATCGAATGGTAGTGCTTCCTGTTACGGTATGCCTGCTCATGTGCCTGTGGTGGTATCAGGGCAACATGTGTGCCATCAATGGATCCAATGATGTTCAGCATCCTCCCCAGTGTATAAAAGGCATCCTTAATTTCAGGGAGTTCATCTTGGCTCGGGAACTTGATATACAGGTCTAGGAATTGCAACATCCACTCCAAGTCATCGCGTAGCACCCGACTAAACATAATTTGCGACATCCCACCCGCAGTAGCCACAGTGTACTGGAAGGCACCAGTAGCAAATAAGTTCAGGGCTGCCATCACCTTCACCTCTGGGGTCAGTGCTGTAGGGTATGTCCGGCCAGGTAGCAGATATGGCGCTCACTGCTCCGCCAACTCCTCAATCAGTGGCCTGGTGAAGCGGTACCGTCTGATGCTGTCGCATTCCTGCATGGTTGCAAGGTCTGGGAACGGTCGATGCACAGCTGGTGCCCTGCAGTACAGAGATGCACAAAGGAAGATAGTCAGTACATTCCCCCATGTGTCCATGACCACGATCACTCTCACATGCTAGTTCATGACATTACACTATGTACTGAGGTGTGTGCTGTTGAGCATGGACACATATGTCACCTACAAGACCACCACCTCACATCTCAATTCCACATGTCCACATGAGTGCCATGTAGTGCAATGGGCTAATCATCTGGCTGTTTCACCCAACCTATGTGCTGCTCTAATGTTCAAAAAACCCACCCCTGTGACTTGTGGTAAATAAAATCTTCTTTACCGGACTGAATTTCATACGGGATCTTAAAATAAAGTAAAATAGCTCAAAATAACAAGAGGCAGAATCCGTGGTATAAGAGGTTTTCTAAATGGGCTTTATTCCATCAAAAATGGCCGACTCGAGTCGCGGCCTTCAGGTTCCGTCACCACGAGGGTTCAGGAAGTGAAGTACAATACTTTATTGACAGACATGCATTTTTATAATAAGTACATTACAATGAAACGAATGTAGAAGGCGTAACATTTGATAAGAAAAGTGACATAACAGGTACGTAATCGAAACTAGGCGTAATAAGGAATAAAAGAAACATGATTGGTTAGGATTATCAGACATAGGTGGATCTATAAGATAATATTTGGCATAGATGCGCGCGCAGCAGCATGACGTGTGAGTGACGTGCAACTAGGGGGTGAAGGGACTTGACATTTAGCTCTACATGTGGAGACGAGAAGTCTGGGGGGTCAAGTCAACCTAATCCCAAATCATATCTAACATCCTATGTTTAGAGAACTATGTTATCCACAAGGAAGGACTCTCGGACAGAATCTAGTCTATACTGACTGTGTGCGTGCACAAACGTCTAAGTGTCTATATGAGATGCGAGGGGCAGAAAACTTTCCATGGCAGCAGGGCTATGAATCACTTGCAGGAGGACGGAAAGGCCGAGTCCTTTGCTTGTGAGCTAAAGGAAATGTTTACCTAAATCACTAGACAGGAATGCATCGGCAGAAGAGCAAAATAGATAATTCGAAGGTGAAATACAGCTTCTTGGCAGGCAGGCGAAAACTGGCCGAGGCAGGCACCGTTAGCTGCACAGGGAGTAGGACAAAGTTCATGGATACAGATGCGAGCTCAAGCTGAAGCTGTCAGAGACAGAGAGCAGGGAAAGGCTTTGAGGACAGAATCGGGCCTACTTGCCTGAACTGTAAAAATGGAGTAACTTAGCTATATAAAGTCGGTGGCCTTTCATACTTAGGAATCGAATATCCAGCCCATTGATGGCGGATCTGACAGAGAACATGTCGACGGTAGACACACATATGTTTGCGTCTTAGAAACTGGAACTGGAGGGAACATACATGTACTTGTAACATGCATATAGAACCGTTGGGGTCCAAGATAGGGGACATAACTGATCAGGAAAATCCACATTTCCACATTCCCTCCTTGTCCCCTACTTGCCCTTCAAGAGATATCAATCTTCATCATTCCATCGATTTGCTCATGGAGCATCATTTCTTCTTCCTTCTTCTTCCGGCATTTTGAACGAGAACTGTGATATGGAATGCATGATGTGGCACACAGACCACAAATCGCTGGTCCACATTGCAGGCATAAACAACAACTGAAGAGCATAAGAAGGCCAATACCTAGGAAGGATAGAACTCTCCATCCCCAGGCTGATATCACACTCCAAAACCACCCGGACCACGTCCAAGTGCCTGGATTTTCGTGTATCTGGCTTACAATCTTATGAAGGCGTGTTATAGCTTTATATACAGATGGCGAATTTTCTGGTATGAATATGCAGCAGCTGGATCCGATGACCCTGCAAGCTCCGCCCCTATCGGCCAGGATGACGTCAAGGACAAGACGATTCTGGAGAACAACAATTCTCATCACTGATTGTTCCTCTGTCAGATTGCCTAGGGCGGCTATAGTCTCGTTTACTACAGCTTCAAGAGTCTTGGTGAGTCTGCGTATCAGCTTACTATTTGATATGGTACCTATATAGGGAAAGATACCTTTATTGAAATCTACATACTTGTCCCATGCCGTTTCAGTATAATCGACAACTGGGAGATCTCTACGCTCTCTTTTGTGTACTAAATGAACATTTCGATAATAATCAGGGGGAGCTAAGAAAACAGGTGGCAGAAGGAATGCTATGTAACAGGTACCATCCCAATCTAGAGGCAGACGCATATATGCAGTCTGACCACATATAAAGTAAGAATGGCGAGAAGCTCTAAATGAAGATTTACCTTGATCACTATATTCTACTGTAGTAACGCATTGGCTATGGCCCATGTGTATGGAACCAACTTTTCTTACACATAATTCACCCTTAACTGGAAATACTGACATAGTGGGCAGAATTAGTTCAACTTCGGTTTTGATATTCAAAATCATAAGATTAGGCGTAAAATTACCTAATTTATACACTTCATTTTCTAAATCAGTTCCTGTTCTACTGGGGTGACCCTCCTTATTAGGGTGACAGACTTTGAATAAAACTAGATTCAGATTTCCCCATATCCAATGTTGTTGATAAACTGCTGTGTCTGGGTCTATGGAATTTAATAAACTAAACCATGCTCCACAGGAGCCATTGTGTGTGAACGGATGTGGAAAGAAAGGCAGAACTCCTTTGTTATTCTGATAGGGAGGGAGTCGGCCACACACCCAACAATTGGTGGCATTACTAGTCTGATGGGAATGATGTAACATACTAATGAATGTGTTATTGCGCAGCGCAAGTCTATAGGACAACTCATGTGGGGGTAGGTCACTAAAAGAATGTTCATCAGTTATATTGAAAGCACGTTTAGAAACAGGATAATACATATGCAACAATATACTTGCAGTAACTATTAAAAAACTCAAGGAAAACAAAATTAATAAAGTCACAATACAGTGGCTACGCAGTAATTTACAATAAGCATGTCGTTTCATTATGATTCTGGACTCTACATCATTCAGACCTAAGGGATACATGTCGGGACAGATTCAACCGCTTCACCTTGGAGAGGACTTAAACAATCAAATCGTCCGACAGTTTGGATCTGGACCTGAGTTTCTGCTTATAGAGTTCGGTGCTACTGGCCTCAGCCAAGGGTAGCTTTGAGTCAATGGGGGAAGACACGCGGGGAGTACTGTTTGTGTCAGGAGGAAGTCCATGAAATTTCTTTATATGGCTGGAATGCACCCAGCCTTTTCTCCCTTCGATCTTCACAGCTGTTCTGGTCGTCAGCAGGACCAACTTAGGAAGCCTCCACCTTGGCTCCAGTTGGGTTTTCCGATCAAAATTCCTGACGAGAACATAATCGCCGGGAATTACATCATGAGGTTTCACCTCGGTGTTGTCGGGAAAAGCTGCAACTACCTGTGAACGACAAGATTGTAGTGCAGACATCAAGGAAGCCAGGTAATCTGTCAGCATATTACAGTCAACATCAGTTATTTTACGGGGTATAGGCGTCCCCCACATATTCGGTGGTCTACCAAAGATCACCTCATAAGGGGATAGCCCTGTTCGAGAGTGTGCTACCATTCTCATGTAAAATAGCGCAACTGGTAAAGCTACTATCCAGTCCACACCTTTTTCCTGACATATTTTAGACAGTCTGATTTTTAAAAGTTGATTATGTCGTTCCACGAGACCTGCTGCCTCGGGGTGTCGGACACAGTGGAATTTCCACTGATATCCCAACAAAAGTGAGACATGTTTCATTAATTCGGATGAGAAAGGCTGGCCGTTATCTGAATATACAACACGTGGTAAACCGTACCGTGGGAAAAATTCTCGAACTAGCTGCTTGGCAGTAGTCGGGGCAGTGTAATCTGATACGGGATACGCCTCTGTCCAACGGGAGAGAGCGCAGACAACTACGAGAACATATTTGAATCCTCGACAACGTTCCATCTGAATATAATCCATCTGGAGGACTTCAAAAGGATGGTCAGGAGGCTGAAATCCACCCTGCTCTACGGGAACACCCTTTCCTGGATTAAACTGGCAACATATCATACAGGTACGAACTTTTTGTTTAGCTGCTGCTCGTAAATGTTTGTTGAACCAAATGTGCTGAATGCTGTCTAGCATAGCCTTCTCTCCTAAATGTGCTGGACTGTGAACTGTAGCTATAATGGCTTGAACCATGGAATCAGGGAGAAACCATACAGATTTCTCCTTCGTCATCCATCCTTGATCTGTCTGGATCCCTCCTAGTTCAGTCCACTTCTTTATTTCTTCTGCTGTGGCATGTGTCTGTATGTCAATTACGTCAAGTGCGGGATCCTTAATTGTCATACACTGTGTTGGTGTCTGAACTATTGGCTTTGTCATGTCTAATATGCGATTCTGAGCAGTCTGTTTAGCTGTTCTGTCAGCTAAATCATTGCCTTGAGAAATGGTATCAGTAACCTTCGTGTGTGCTTTACATTTCATAATCGATATAGCAGTGGGTAGATGTATTGCGTCTAACAAAGCATGAATGAGGGGTCCGTGCTGAATGTGGGCACCATGGGAGGTTAAATAACCTCTCTCTCGCCACAGCACGCCGAAGTCGTGTACAACTCCGAATGCATAACGTGAGTCAGTGTATACATTAACTTTCTTATTTGTGGCTTGAATACAGGCTTGCGTTAGAGCAATAAGTTCTGCTGCTTGGGCTGACAAAGTATCTATACAATTTGTCTCAATAACTTTAGTGTCTGTTGTGACTGCATACGCGGCCACTAAATCTCCTGTACTTGTTCTCATGCACGATCCGTCTACATACAACGTCAGGTCTGGATCTAACAATGGAACGTCTGTCAAGTCTTGTCTAGGTTTCGTCTTTATTTCAATGATTTCAACACAATCATGAGCTAGTGGGTCTGTTCCAATTACAGGTAATAGTGTAGCAGGATTCAATGTATTACACCGTCGGATCTCTATGTGTGGTTGAAACAATGTCAGTTCATAACCGGTAAGTCTTGCTATGGTCAAGTGTTGTGTTTGTGTTCGGTTCACAAGAACCTCTACTGCATGTGGTACTTGTACTGTCAATGGATGTCCTAACACTATGGCATCGCTTTGTCTGATTGCTAAAGCTGTCGCTGCCACTGATTTCAGGCATGCAGGCAAAGCCTGAGCTACGGGATCTAATGTACTGGAAAAATAAGCACATGGCTTGCGTGATCCTGCTTGATCCTGAGTGAGTACTGACAAGGCAGTACCTTCGCGTTCTGTAACAAAGAGTGTAAAATGTTTGCTATAACATGGTGTTGCTAAAACAGGTGCTTGACATAAAGCTTCCTTTAGGCTTTCAAAAGCTTGTGTATGTTCCTGAGTCCAAGGGAGAACAGTCGATGTGGCTGCCTCCTGTGTGGTTAACTGAATGAGTGGTTTTGCTAGAAATGCGTACTGAGGGATCCACTGCCTACAATATGAAGTGAGGCCTATGAAAGCCCGCACCTCCTTTTGTGTCTGGGGTATTGACATGTTAGCAATTAACTGGATGCGATCTGGTGTAAGCTGCCTTCCCTCCTTGGACAGCGAGTGACCAAGATAAATAACTCGCTGGACACAGAATTGCAGCTTAGAAGGAGACACCTTGTGCCCCTTGTCGGCTAGGAAATGTAAAACTGTCAGAGAAGCTTTTTCACATTCTGGCTCGCTTCTCGCTGTGATCAGCAGATCATCGACATATTGAAGCAGTGCAGTATTGACTGGCATGTGGATACTGTCAAGTTCTCGTTTCAGTGCTTGGCTGTAAATGCTGGGGCTTTCTGTGAATCCTTGGGGAGCGCGTGAGAATTTAAAGCTGCGCCCATTTAAACTGAATCCGAACAAATATTGGCTTTCCGGATCTATTGGGACGCTGAAAAAGGCATTCTTGAGATCGATTACAGTAAAGAATGTTGCTTCGGAATCAATTGCTGTCAACAATGATGATATATCAGGGACCACAGGGAATTGTGGTACAATACACTTGTTTAGTTCACGCAAATCAATAACCAATCGGTACACTGGTGGGGCAGTAGGATCAGTTCGTTTAAGAATCGGAATTATCGGTGAATTACATACATTGGAGTCTGTTTCTACAACTACTCCCTGGGCAATCAGCTCATCAATGATTTTCAGCAAAGCCACTACAGCATCATGCGGTAACTTGTATTGTCGCATTCGTGGTAGTACCACTCCTGCTTTCAGTGTGACTCGATAGGGTGTAATGTTCATGCAGCCAACATCCGTAGGGCCTTGTGCCCATAGATGTACTGGTAAAGTCTGTAGTCGGGGATCCATGTCTCTAGACACATAGTGACCTTTAAAATCACGTAAAAACAACCTTACTCCTTCCGGAGAACAACATATTATGGCTCCTAGTGCTTTCAGAGTTTTAATTCCTAACAGATTTTCTGGGCATGACTTAGTAAGCAATAAATCTGTAGTTCGTGTCAAAGGTCCTATCGTAAGTGGTAGAGGCTGTGATACTTCATTAACAATAGGTTTTCCTGAAAAACCAAGGGAAACATTTTGAGAGCCTGAGAGGGGTGCCCCTGGAACTTCACTACGTTTTATAGTTGTTCGACTTGCCCCTGTATCGAGTAAGAATTTTCTATCTTGACCTAATAATTCACTATGTACATAAGGTCCTTCTTGATCTACAGGAATCTCGATAAGCGGTAAGTCAACTTCCCTCTCTAGGCTTGTTCATGCGTAACGCTGATACTCAGGATATTCATACTGTGCAGTCTGATACATTTGTCGTGTTGTGGTTTGTGTGGCAGTAGCAGGCAACGGTGGTGCAGCTGGCACAAACTGTATGGGTTGCTGTGAGGCTGGCATGGACTGTTGTTGAACTGGCATGGACTGTCCATGCTGCATAGCTCCTTGTTCATTCTGATCTTGTCTAACTAATCGTGGTCTCTCCTTTGCAATACCTGTAGCTATATTACGTTTCAGGACTGGACAATTGTGTACATAATGGCCCAGTTGTTTACAGTAATTGCAGGTTCCCTTTACAGGAACTGCAGAATCACCAGAATGTGTCACACCCTTTTTGTGACCATCTGCTGGTACTGTCTGAGAAACTAGCATTTTCATTTTTGTATCCTTCATGCGTCTATGCTCGTGTTCTTGTTCATCCCTAATTCTATTGTGATGATACTGTAACATTTGTAGAATTTGCGACGGAGTGTTACCTTGCCAGGTACTCTCGAATTTCAATATTCTATTCTTTACTGGAGGCAATGCATTTTCCACTAATTTTGTCACAAATAAATGTGGATATGAGTCACTACTTGCTTTTATACCACTATTTATACCAAAACATTTTTCAAATCGAGCATAATAATCGCTTGTGTCTTCATCTTGCTTTTGTTTGCAGGCTGTGATTGCACCCCAATCTTCCTTTTTTGTAGTTAATAAACGTGGCAGTACCTGTACTAGTAAACCTGGTAACAGTTTAACTTTATCCCCGAGCCCTGAACCTGCAGTTCGGCCCCTTTCTTCCTCTGCTAATGCTGTCCAGTCTATCTTTTGGTCTCCCACTTCCCACTCTTTTTCTTTCAGTTTTTCATAAATGCCAGCAGGCAAAAGCACCTTTAATATCGTCATAATATCAGGAAAGGTGTACTCTCCCATTAGTAACATGTCTTTAATTTCTCGGTGGAAACCCGCTGGGTCTTTATCATGACTAGGTACTACTTTCTTCATTTCTAATAATTCCATTTTTGATATGGGTGTGTAAACAAATACACGGTGAAACTCATTGTCTTCGCCTTTTATTGGGTGCACTTCTCGTAAGGGATTTTGTCTATCCATATAGTACGGCGCTCTTTCTCTGCGGGGCAGCGAGAGAGAATCCGGACTTACAAAAAGGACATACTGCTTACGTGACACTAATATCTCTTTAATTAGCTTGTTACTAGAACCTCTCCATCTGTTCGTGAGTAGTTCCGTTAATATATCAGGTAAAGGACCAGGGTCAGCATGTTGGCTCTTATATAATATGAGGAGTTGCTGAATCATATAGATTCCAGCTAAACGTTGTTCATCTGTACTGAGATTAAAAAACGTGTGTGCTATGGTCTCATCACCGTATTTTTCAGGACTGTCAATCCAGTGAACGGCTGATCTGGCTAATTCTTGCTCATCCATGGAATCGAGGAGGTGGTAACCCCTTCGTTCTCGTAGTATTTTATCTGCGGCTTGAAACGAATGTTCAGGAGACTTCAGATTTATTATAGGCGTCGGATACGTTCTGCTATTATTTGGGCATACAGAGTGTATGGGATCAGAAAAACATCTAGTATTATCACAGGATCTTCCTCTGCCTACATAGGCTATGGTCTCTGACTGTCTTGCGGAATTCCCTGATTCGGACACTTCATCTTGCTCAAACTCGTCTGTTCCCAATCTTTCTTCATGAATACGCTCTATTTCTTTACGGATTTTTCGGCACATGGCTATTATACAATTTTGCTTATCGTGTCTCCCTTCTGATATATTCTGACTCCATCTTGTAAGAATAAGCATTGCATTCGGGTCTACTCCCGGACGGTCTTGATTTCTGATCACACAGTTTATGAGGAAACGTAACAGTTCCCCCTGTATCTCTACTTTCTGGAATTCCATAGCTCTGTTAATACATCCTGGATCTCGTCCTGTTTGAACAAAATGATATATGTTATCTAGATGCGTAATCATCCCTGGTAACCTCGCTAAATACTCTGCGGCTCGCCTGATACGTAATGATGCCAGGACCATTTCATCCTCTTTACCAACCACCGGGTCATATCTACAATTTACAAGGAGTTCTTTAAGCGTACGTTCACTTACGAATTTAGGTGTACGAGAATGCGCTGACTCTTGAAAAACAAGTTTATTTATTCTGGGTGGTGTAAAGGTACTGCTAGCACCTCCCGTGGCCCCATCTGGGGCGTCGGGGGTGAATGGGTTCGTTGAACGTGACACAGCAACTATGGGCGTCGACACCCCTGTAGAATCGACTGCGGAGACAGATGCGGAAACAGATGTGCTTGCCGACGCTTGCGTCGGGACTTGCTGTTGCACGGGGACAGATACCTGATCCTGACGTTGAACCCCTACACCAGACGGTCTATGTGGTGCGGTGTTAGCATACTCGGGAGCTGCGTCATCTAGATATGAGGAAAGAAAAACATCTTCTGCGGTTCTGGGATGCCCTTTTTGATGTACCCTAATTGGAAATAATGGGGGTGGCAAGTCTTTTGGCATCTCTGTAACAGCCTTAGGTAGTCCTTCGGCTAGAAGGGGATACATACCATTCATAAGAGCATTTCTTTGTCTATTTACTTGTTCTGATTTCACTCGGATACCTTCCTCAATTAATAGATTTTCTTGAACTTTATTTGAACTTTCTTTACTCCTCTCTTCTTGTCTACGTGCTTTTTCTGTTCGTCTATGAGATTCTTTACGCCATAACTCAACAGCGTCTTTCTGTGACTGTCTGACCTTTCTTTTCCATAACTCTTCCTCTACTTTCATGATGCACTCTGCATCCCAGGTTCCCGCTGCGGGCCACCTTTGACTTTCCGGCAATCCCTTGGTATAATCTACCCATAGATCAAGAAACAATATGGCATCTAAGCCATGCTTATGGTACATAAAATGCCCTGGAGTGTCCCTAGGAGGAATAGGAACTGCTTCTTCAAGCACCCCTTTTCTGGTAGTAATCTGTCTTAACTTCGAGAAGAGCGGCATATTGACAACTGATCTGATACTTACTCTTGAATTCACTTAATACGAAAAACACAATAATGAACAGTGAACAATGAACAATCATTCATACCACAATATGCAAGACATTTAAACACTTTAAATATTGAACATTAAATATTTTTAACAATGACCGACAATGATGACAGTCTACCTAACTAATCACCACGCTGAATTCTTGACAGTAACTGCATACTTCGGAATACTTGATATACTGCTAAACAGTACATATACACTGCTAAACAGTGCAGACCGGATTTGTGTACCCAAATCCGTCTTGACCGGCACAACCTATGTGCGCGTCAACACGCCTCCCCGGCGATGGTACTCACCGAGTAGCTCCTTGAAACGGAAGGCCTCAGAGAATGGACAGGACTCGATGACTGCGGACAGCGGACCCTCTGGACATCGGGATTTCGAGAAACCTGGTGGGCCTCTGTATACCTCGGATCTTGCTCTCTCAGCTAGGCTCTGGTCGGGATACTTCGCACTTCTCACCGCCTCGTCTGGGTTGATCGCAGCCTCAGTCGCCCCCGCTTGACCGGAGGGAGCTTACAGGAAATCCTGCTGGTACGCGTTTATGGTCCGTCCAGCTGTGGCAGGAGACCGGGCCTGCAACGCACCGCCGGCGCGTGAGATGAGAAAGTGTCCCTGTTCGGGCGCCATTATGTGGTAAATAAAATCTTCTTTACCGGACTGAATTTCATACGGGATCTTAAAATAAAGTAAAATAGCTCAAAATAACAAGAGGCAGAATCCGTGGTATAAGAGGTTTTCTAAATGGGCTTTATTCCATCAAAAATGGCCGACTCGAGTCGCGGCCTTCAGGTTCCGTCACCACGAGGGTTCAGGAAGTGAAGTACAATACTTTATTGACAGACATGCATTTTTATAATAAGTACATTACAATGAAACGAATGTAGAAGGCGTAACATTTGATAAGAAAAGTGACATAACAGGTACGTAATCGAAACTAGGCGTAATAAGGAATAAAAGAAACATGATTGGTTAGGATTATCAGACATAGGTGGATCTATAAGATAATATTTGGCATAGATGCGCGCGCAGCAGCATGACGTGTGAGTGACGTGCAACTAGGGGGTGAAGGGACTTGACATTTAGCTCTACATGTGGAGACGAGAAGTCTGGGGGGTCAAGTCAACCTAATCCCAAATCATATCTAACATCCTATGTTTAGAGAACTATGTTATCCACAAGGAAGGACTCTCGGACAGAATCTAGTCTATACTGACTGTGTGCGTGCACAAACGTCTAAGTGTCTATATGAGATGCGAGGGGCAGAAAACTTTCCATGGCAGCAGGGCTATGAATCACTTGCAGGAGGACGGAAAGGCCGAGTCCTTTGCTTGTGAGCTAAAGGAAATGTTTACCTAAATCACTAGACAGGAATGCATCGGCAGAAGAGCAAAATAGATAATTCGAAGGTGAAATACAGCTTCTTGGCAGGCAGGCGAAAACTGGCCGAGGCAGGCACCGTTAGCTGCACAGGGAGTAGGACAAAGTTCATGGATACAGATGCGAGCTCAAGCTGAAGCTGTCAGAGACAGAGAGCAGGGAAAGGCTTTGAGGACAGAATCGGGCCTACTTGCCTGAACTGTAAAAATGGAGTAACTTAGCTATATAAAGTCGGTGGCCTTTCATACTTAGGAATCGAATATCCAGCCCATTGATGGCGGATCTGACAGAGAACATGTCGACGGTAGACACACATATGTTTGCGTCTTAGAAACTGGAACTGGAGGGAACATACATGTACTTGTAACATGCATATAGAACCGTTGGGGTCCAAGATAGGGGACATAACTGATCAGGAAAATCCACATTTCCACAGACTAATGAGGACTCATGTCTCCCAGGCATCACAGATCTTTGCCATGCAGAAACCCAGGCTCCCTGTATTGCCACTTCAACACAGCAATGGATATGGCGTAGCACGTACACACCACAAGGCAAGCGTAAGTCCCACAGGTAGTGGCCACTGTTGTTCATGCCGGCCCTACATGTACGTCTCTTAGACACACACCCCATCAAGGTTGATGCATATACCACATGGATGTGGGGACTGTCACCCATTGGTAACATGTGATCAGACACATCTGAGACACAACATGCACACAGACTGTGGGTGCACATCAGTATTGGGGCTACAGGTCTCACTGTGACGTACATGCCATCAACCTCAGGACTCAGGGTGTATGTGACATGCACCAAACATATCCAACCTGACACTGTGGCCTTCACTCATGCCAATTACTGTCTAATTGCACATCACAGTGCTAATGTGCACATCACACAAAGGACTCTCCCCCCATGTACAAGATAACAGCCTGGGTGTGGCTGCACAAAGTGGCAGACAAAAAAACTGCTGTGGCCCCCTCAAACACCCAGGGAATGCAGCCTCACATGCCATGGGACACTGTGTGGCCAATTCTATAGTGTGGCAGGTGTGTGCAGGTATCCATGGCCAGTATATGTGTGTTGCATCCATCTAATAGTCACAATAATGCGGTCCGATGCGGGTGACAATGCGTACGCATTGCACGGGTCACGTCTGAGCCGTGCGTACGCCTTGTCATTGAATGCAATGAGGACTGACGTGGGTGACAATGGGTACGCATTGCACGGGTCATGTCCGAGCCGTACTTCTGCCTTGTCATTGAATGCAATGAGGTCAGACGTGGGTGACAATGCGTACGCATTGCACGGGCCATGTCCGAGCAGTGCGTACGCCTTGTCATTGAATGCAATGAGGTCCGAAGCGGGTGACAATGCATACGCATTGCATGGGTCATGTCCGAGCCATGCGTACGCCTTGTCATTGAATGCAATGAGGTCCAATGCGGGTGACAATGCGTACGTATTGCACGGGTCATGTCCGAGCCGTGTGTACGCCTTATCATTGAATGCAATGAGGTCCGACGCGGGTGACTATCATGCATACGCGTCGTACAGGCATGGCCCGAGATAGTTGTACGCCTTGGCCATTGAATCGTATGGAGACGGGTTCATGTGTACTTTCACAATACGCATTGTACAGTCAGTTGAAAGAGCCGGGCGCACCCATTGGCTCAGGACTGTCATGGAGACGGATGCGGATTCAAAACTTGTATGAGTTGTGCACTGGACATTCAGTTGGATGCCTACAACAATGTTGCAATTTCAAGTGTTCCATGAAGGTGAAGATTTGAACGATGCGGAAGGCGTGTACAAGTCATACTTTTAAATGGATTGGACAGATTTATAGAATGCAACCGTGTTGGACCTATCACTTTGGACACAAGGCACAGAGTCTGCCTCTGCAGCACAGATATAAGGCTGGCTGGACCCCAGGGAGTTCACTTGCCTGCACTACATGCTACTGGATCACATCCCTGGTACCACTACTGCTGTCTCTGCATCCTCTGGCTCCTGCTATGGCATGTACACTGGAGAGGGCCCCAGCCTTCACTGAGGAGGAGAACCAGGCCCTGCTGGACGGGCTCCTTCCAGAGTACAGAAAGCTCTATGGGACACCAGGGGAGCAGGTGAGTGTGGTGTCCACTGCCTTCCTAATTAAACATGTTGTCTGACTAGCAGTACTAGCAGTGTGTACAGCAGTGGCAAGCTTTCTCACTGACTACTTTCATCCCCCAAAGTGTGGAGGTACATGTACTGAATAGTTTTCCTGCTGCTAAAGTGCATTTTTTCCAGCGTAAACTATCCAGGCATTGTTAACATGTCAGACATGCATGTGAGTTTTCATTCCCCAGGGTTGCACTACCTTTGTAATTAATTTCCCTTTGTGATGATGACATGTATATCTAATTGTGTGCTGCACAAATCCAGAGCATGTGTGTTAATGTACTTTTCACTTTGTCCTCCTCACAGGTGGATGCCCACCGGAAGCAGCAGATCTGGCTGACCATCGCCCGGGTTGTTTGTTCTGTGGGGGTCTACAAGTGCCGCATCCGCAACTGCCAGAAGAGATGGCAGGACCTTCGTGGCTGGACCCGGAGGATAGCTAGAGTCCAGCTGAAGCTGTCACCTCCACGCAGGAGGGGCGGACACTGGACCCTGACTCCCCACATGCACTGGATACTGGTGGTGGTCTTCCCGGACCTGGATAGGCAGCTGAAGGCCAGACAGCAGCAGGAAGGGGGTAAGTCCATGCCCGATCTGTGTACTATGTCTGACATGCAAATAGCAGTCTTTTGTCCGGGTCACACTTCCACATTACGTAGGTCTTGTAGTCCCAAAATCAGGTCCCTCATCTGTGTGATTCACCCTCCTCATCTGTTCCACAGGTGTGGCCCCTACAGTCTTTGGATTGTGTCACTAGGGCACTGTGTCCCTGCAGTCAGCTATGTCTCAGGTACCAGTCAGCATCAGTTCCTGTGACTCTGTTGTGTGTGTCATGGGTGGGTCAATTGTTTATACAATGCCTGAGATCTGACATGTGAACTATTTGTGCCCTTGAGATGTGTACCAATTGCTGGTCTGACTCGCAACATGTATCTGGGGTATTCAATACAAAACCATGCAGCAGGGTACTCCAATTTTTGGGCATCAGGAGTAGGTATAGCAAGTATGCCACAATTGCTTAGCCACCTGACTACTGTCCGGGGCAAAACACTGGTTCACTTAGTCCTGCCCAGTCCTGCCCCCTCAAGGGCATTCAGAAACACTCTGTAATCCCACTCCTGTGTGTGAAATTGCAGGTTGTGCTTTGTGACATGTGCCCTTAGGTGTGTGCCTTTGTGTCATTAGGGTGTGGCTTGTTACTACATACAACTGGGGTGTCCATGATTCAGAGGGTCAGCATGACATCTGCAATGTGACTGTGGGAGACAAGACCTGTGTGACATAGGTGTGTGAGCATCTGACAGCGCACAATGGTGTATGCAACTCTGTCCCTCATGTAGCTGGGTTATATGCATGGCAGACTGTGATGTGTTAATGTACATGGATTTGTGTTTGCTGAGACTCATATGTCTGATTTTCATGATGTGGGGTCTTCTGGGTCCTGGATATGTTGTTTGCATGGGATGGGCAAGTGCGACGGTCATCTGCAGAGTCAGATTTGCTCCTGAGCTAGGATTGTGAGTCAGTGCATATTGTTGTTGTCTGGATGTCCTGCCCCTGTCACAGGAGGCAGTGTTGACTGACTTTCAGGGCATCCCAGTGCCATGGCATTGAACTTGCTATGAGTGAGCCTGCGTTGTGTTCAAGTGTTCAACAAGCATCCCATTGTGGCCTTGCCCATCAGGACATGAGTACATCATGGTGTGTGTTGCTGGCATGCATCCAAAGCATGTGAAATGAGTCTCTGCCCATGCCTTCATCCAGGATACCTGTGCTGAGTCAGTCGCAAGAGATCTGCTGTGGGTCTAGTGACATACTCCTACATGTTCACTTGCATGTACAACTAATGTATGGGTGGTGCATGTTGGCACATTGGGATATTAGCATCCAACATGCAACAGACATGTGTGTGCAAGTCAAGGAGGGATATATGTGCCATGGTTGATGTTGGAAATGACAATTGTCTTATTCTAAACAGTGTTGGCACTTTGAGCTGTGTTCAGCTGATGATGCCAGGGCTTGCCCTGTGATGTGATATACTCAATGCGGTGTGTGCATTCGGTGCAGGTGACTGATGTTGTTCTCTTACTTCCTATTCCTATCCAGATACATCCACGGCCACAGAAGGGGACAGCTCCACGGATCAGGAGGAGCCACAGAGCCTTACAGGGACAGAAGTCAGGTGGACCCAGTGGCATGGAGGGTGAGTTGAGCCACACAGAGGAGTCATCGGCACCATCCCCCCCAGCTGAAGGCCACAGCAGCTCTGAGGATGACTCCCCTGTGGAGGCGGGTGTCAACAGCCACCAAACCCCAGCTAGTGAGGCTGTCTCCGCCACCACCCCCCCATTGGCTCCCATCTCAGAGGTCCCTGTGGGCTCCCATGTTCGTGAGCATGTCTCCTTTGTGCCAGGTACCGCACCCCCTGCGTGAGGGGTCTGTGGACTTACTTCGACAGATGCATGTGGGGAGTACGTCGATGCTGAAGGTCCTCCACGCAAACACAGGTCTGTTGACACAATTGGTGTCATTCATGGAGGGCATTTCCTTGGGCATGTCTGCCCTACAGAGGACCAACCAGTCTGTGGCCTCCTCCCTGATGGCAGCAGTGTCCCTCCTCCAATAGTCCCACACCCCTCCTACCCCTGCAGCACCCACAATTCCTAGCACACTACCTGTCCAAAGCACAGAAACCCCCAAACCAAGGTCTAGACGTGCACACAAGCAAGCGCAGGGGACTGATTCCACACTCACAGGGGCTGGTTTGCTGACACACACACAGTCATCCACAACCACTCCACAGTCCTCCGAGACCCCTCCCTCCCAGCCCCCTTCCCTTGCCTCACCTGCAACCCCATCCCCCCAGAAGCTCTTCCTCTGTGACCTTGGCCTCTTCCCCACCGAACCCAGCAGATCCTGATTACAAGGGGAAGAGGAAGTCCCCACACCCAGAAGGGAGTGCCCCTCACATCCGGACACCCTCCTCCAGGTGCACTCAGACCGAGACGCCCACCCGCAAGTCCCCCAGGCGCAAGAAGAGCAAGACCCCCCCGCCAGCATGCAGCTCCAAGGCAAAGTCTCCGTCTTCCATCCCCCAGGCCACCACTCCAGAGGTTCTCCCGCCACTCCCTGCCCTGGGTTCCCCCACACACAGATACACCATCCCCAAAATGCTAAGGCCACCCCCCCCTAGCACTTGCTCCTCCACACCTGGTCATACAGTTCCTGCCACTGATGTGGGAACGTGTCCCCAACCCCTGCCCTGCAGACCTCACCTGTCCCCATTCCGCTCCCATGGATGTAGGCACTGCTTTGGAGTCCACGCCCACCCCGTCTGGCTTGGGAACTGCTGTGGTGAGCCAATTCACTCCATCTGACCTGCCCATTGGAGTTGTGCCGGCACCCACCCCATCTGAATTGTGCCCCACAGTTATGACAGCACCCACCACTTCAGTCATCCCCACTGCAGTTGCAAGTGTATCACCTGCATCCCCCACCTCTTCACTGCCTCCTTCTGCTGCGCCCTGATCCTGTCCCTGCAGTGCCTGGCCTGCCCCCAGGTATGCCCCTGCGAGGGGATGACCCCGGTCCGTAGCAGTGCAGGCAAGCAAGGTGTGACAGTTGTCACTCTAGTTCACTCCTTGGCAATCACATTGTCTCAGGTAGGGGGGGGTTTGTGCGGGCAAGGCCTACATGTCCAAACCGTATGTCTCCTTGCCAGGTCTGGCCTGTGTGTGATGATTGTCTGAACATACACTCAACATGCAGTGACCCAGTCATGTTGGGCATGGTTTTATGTATTTGCTAAGCAGCATGTGCCAAAAGTTAAAAGACATGGTTCCTGCTCATCCCTTTTTTGGCAACGGTGTGTGGTCCAGATGCTGTGCTCGACTGTCCCCAGACACTAGCTCCTCTGTCTAATTTGATATCAAGTTATTTGCTGTTGTGTCATGCTCTCCATTGTTTCTAAGTGGCATGGTGGGTCAACCAACTGTGTGGTGCAGGGACAACATATGTGCACAATCAATCTATCAATCATGGAATTTATATCGCGCACTACTCACCCGGAAGGGTCTCAAGGCGCTTGGGGGAGGGGGTCTGCTACTGCTCGAACAGCCAGGTCTTGAGCTGTTTCCTGAAGGCGAGGTGGTCCTCCTGGGTCAGCCGCAGGTGGACGGGCAGGGAGTTCCATGTCTTAGCTGCCAGGTAGGAGAAGGATCTTCCTCCGGCGGTGGCTCTCTGGATGCGAGGGACGACGGCGAGGGCAAGGTTCGCGGATCGTAGCTGTCGGGTGGGCGTGTAGAAGGTCAGGCGGTCGTTGAGGTACCTTGGGCCCAGGTCGTGGAGGGATTTGTGTGCGTGGGTGAGGAGTCTGAACGTGATCCTCTTGTTGACAGGGAGCCAGTGCAGGTCTCTCAGGTGGCTCGAGATGTGGCTGCGTCGGGGGGCGTCCAGGATGAGACGGGCGGAGGCGTTCTGGATACGCTGAAGTCTTTTCTGAAGCTTGGCTGTTGTACCGGCGTAGAGGGTGTTTCCGTAGTCTAGTCTGCTGGTGACGGTCTTCCTGGTCTCGGTCGGGATCCATCTGAAGATCTTGCGGAGCATGCGGAGGTTGTGGAAGCAAGATGAGGAGACGGCGTTGACTTGTCTGGTCATCGATAGGGAGGAGTCCAGGATGACGCCCAAGTTGCGTTCGTGGTCCGTTGGCTTGGGTGCGGTGCCCAGGGCCGGGGGCCACCAGGAGTCGTCCCATGCGGAGGGCGACGGTCCCAGGATGAGGACTTCTGTCTTGTCCGTGTTCAACTTCAGGCGGCTGATGTTCATCCATTCGGCGACATCTTTCATCCCTTCGTGTAGGTCGGCTTTGGCGGTGTCGGGGTCTCTGGTGAGGGAGAGAATCAGCTGGGTGTCATCGGCGTAGGAAATGATGTTGAGGTTGTGTTGGCGTGCGATGGCAGCGAGGGGTTTCATGTAGATGTTGAAGAGAGTGGGGCTGAGCGATTATCCTTGCTGGACGCCGCATAGTATTGTAGATGTTACTCATGTTTCTTTTCATGCTATGCACTGTGACCTATGTAGTTTTGACTCGTGTCATATGTATACAGGTGTCTGATTATTTCCTGTCTCTTCACCTTAACCACAGCATCGTCGGGGCAAACCGAGGGAGACACTGGCACGGACCTTGAGGAGGGATCCAGCACCGGTGACTCCAGTGCTGGCGAGTCTGGCACAGCGAGTGGCATGGAGGCCGAGGGGGGCGGACGACCTGTCCAGTCACACCACCGACTATGACGCTGACGGGTCCGAGGCTGAGCTCCCAGAGGGGGCGGAGGCTGCTCCCAGAGCTGAAAGCAGCACTCCATCTCTCGCCGCCCCCTCCATTCCCATCACCGGCCTCCCACTTGCTCGGGTCCCTTCCGTCTGTGCTAGGTGACAACATGTCTCCTTCGTGCCAGGCACTGCACCCCCTGCCCCTGTCACCCCTGCTGCCATCAATGCCGAGTCTGTGGACATTCTGCGGCAGTTGCAGGTTGGTCAGATATCGCAGCTTAATGTCCTCCATGGCCACACCAGACTGCTGACACAGATGGTGTTGTACATGGAGGGCATGTCAGCAGCGATAACTGACCAAAGGATGTTGCTGAGGTCCATAGACTCATCACTGACTGCAGCAGTGGGTCTCCTGCAGCGCTCCGTCCCCCCTGCCCCTGCACCATCCACACTTCCCACTCCCATGCCTGTCCCACGCACACCCAGACATCCCCATGCATGCACCCCACCAGACACAGGCAGCACACCACCAGGGAAGGCCAAGAGCACACCTCCTGTCACACACACACAGGGGGAAGTAGGCACAGCCACTGGGTCGGGGGCAGACAGCAGCCACGCAGCCACAGTGGGAGTCCGCAGTCCTCACAACCCACTTCCTCCAAAACCACTCCCCTTAGCTCTCCTGGACAACTGTCGGATAAAGAGTCCTTCATGGGCAGTGTGTCCCTCAGCCCCAGTGTGGCACCACCCCGCAAGCTGTGGAGGCAGTACCCGCCCAGGGTAGTTGGGTCCCCCCCGTCCACACCCTCCCCCAGTAGCGCTGCAACCCATCCCTCCGACCCCCCCTCCTTGGGGCCTGTGGCTCCTTCGGGTGCAGGGGAGACGCTGGAAGACCTTGCCACCGTGTGCAGCGCCCTTCTAACCAGCACCTTTGGCACTGCCCCACCCCCTGTGGTTGAGTCATCCGTCCCTGCACCAACAACACCTACCCTTGTCCCTCCTGTCCCTGCGGTGCCTGGTCCTTCCCCCCCACATGATGCCCCCCCTTCTGTGGATGATATGGAGGAGTGAACTGTGCAGGCAAGCTAGGGGAGACGCGTCCCAAAGTGTCCCCCACCAGGACTTCGCACATGGCCTGGCCTATGGCCCTGTATATGTTGGACATTTCTTTTGCACTAATTTTTTATGCTGAATAAAGCATTTTGTTTTTCATTTGCACGCTACTGCTTTTCTGGTCTTGCTGTTGGTGGTGCTGCTCCATGATTTGGGGTGGTGATAATGTGTTAGGTGTCTGGGAAATGTTGTAGTGTGCTGCTCATGGGGTGGACCCTGGTATCTGTGTGCCATCACAAGGTATCTGCAAATAATCTTTGGTCATGTAAGCTCTTACTGTATGGTGACATTGTCCCAAGGTGTGTTCCTTCCTCTGTGGACCCTGACATCTTCCCTGCAGGGTGTTTCCCAATTGTTGTGCTGAGCTGTGTCTATATTTCCTGGGTGTGTGATGGATCCCTTCAACTTTGGCCATGCATGCTCAGCAATGTCTCCACCTGCATCATTTGTGGCATCCTTGGTGGTCACTGTACTTGTGTATGGAGTATATTGACATGACTTCATGTGGACATGTTCCCTTTTACGCACTATGCATGTGTATACTACCAGCCTCGCACACATGTGTTACGTGTTCTGCAGGGTCTTTGGGCACCTGACTGACAATTGTGGGCATTGTATCTGTGGGTACTCCACCCTTTTCCTTCCATGGGAGGCACAAACTTGTTGGCTGTCCCAGCACCTGTACATTCCTATCAGTCCTGGAATGTGCGTGACAGTGTGTGTTCCCTTTGGGTCTCTTTGTTTAGTTGGGTGGCACATGAATATACAGTCATGTTGCATGCTCTCAGTGTGTATTGTGCTGCCAGCACCAGGGGTGGGTATGCATGTGTCATTTGTCATCACACCCACATGTGGTGTGTCATGCAGTCGAGGATGGACATCCACCCTCATGAGAGTAGGACACTGCTGTCAGTGATGTGTTGGCATGCCACTCTCAATATAGTCACACTTTGTGTATGCCTTCATGCACCCATGTAGTTTTGATAATTGTAGGATGGTGTACACACCACCATGTCTCTGTCCACTGCTGGGAGTACTCTTCACCCACCCCTCCTATGTCTGGGCACTGCTGGGAGGACTCTGCACCCACCCCTCTTATGTCTGGGCACTGCTGGGAGTGATAGGCACCCACCCCTCCTATGTCTGGGCACTGCTGGGAGGACTCTGCACCCACCTCTCCTATGTCTGGGCACTGCTAGGAGGACTCTGCACCCACCCCTCCTATGTCTGGGCACTGCTGGGAGTGATAGGCACCCACCCCTCCTATGTCTGGGCACTGCTGGGAGTGATAGGCACCCACCCCTCCTATGCCTGGGCACTGCTGGGAGGACTCTGCACCCACCCTTCCTATGTCTGGCCACTGCTGGGAGTACTCTGCACCCACCCCTCCTATGTCTGGGCACTGCTGGGAGGCCTCTGCACCCACCCCTCCTGTGTCTGGGCACTGGTGGGAGTGATAGGCACCCACCCCTCCTATGTCTGGGCACTGCTGGGAGGACTCTGCACCCACCCCTCCTATGTCTGGGCACTGCTGGGAGTGATAGGCACCCACCCCTCCTATGTCTGGGCACTGCTGGGAGGACTCTGCACCCACCCCTCCTATGTCTGGGCACTGCTGGGAGTGATAGGCACCCACCCCTCCTATGTCTGGGCACTGCTGGGAGGACTCTGCACCCACCCCTCCTATGTCTGGGCACTTCTGGGAGGACTCTGCACCCACCCCTCCTATGTCTGGGCACTGCTGGGAGGACTCTGCACCTACCCCTCCTATGTCTCGGCACTGCTGGGAGGACTCTGCACCCTACCCCTCCTATGTCTGGGCACTGCTAGGAGTGATAGGCACCCACCCCTCCTATGTCTGGGCACTGCTGGGAGTGATAGGCACCCACCCCTCCTATGTCTGGGCACTATTGGGAGGACTCTGCACCCACCCCTCCTATGTCTGGCCACTGCTGGGAGGCCTCTGCACCCACCCCTCCTATGTCTGGGCACTGCTGGGCTGATGGCCACACATCCCTATGTGTCTGTCCTCTGGAATGTTACGACCCGTACCCACGTCCTTACGGCCTGGGTATGGGCCGTACCCCTACGTTGGGGTGACGTAGGGTCGTACCGCCATTGTTGGGGTGACGTAGGGGTATGGCCCGTACCCACATCCCAAAGGCATGGGTACAGACCGTACCGCCATTGTTGGGGTGACATAGGGGTACGGCCCGTACCCACGTCCCAAATTCATGGGTACGGCCCGTACTGCCATTGTTGGGGTGACGTAGGGGTACGGCCCGTGCCCACGTCCCAAAGGCATGGGTATGGGCCGTACCGCCATTGTTGGGGTGACGTAGGGGTATGGCCCGTACCCACGTCCCAAAGGCATGGGTATGGGCAGTACCGCCATTGTTGGGGTGACGTAGGGGTGGGCGTGGTTCGACCCGTAACCATGCTCTTGAGGCGTGGGTATGGGCCGGACTCCTACGGCACCCCAACAATGGGGGTACGTGCCGTACCCATGCCTTTGGAACGTGGGTACGGGCAGTACCGCCATTGTTGGGTTGACGTAGGGGTAGGCGTGGTACGACCCGTACCCACGCTCTTAAGGCGTGGGTACGGTGCATACCACAATTGTTGTGTTGACGGTTCGCGTCCATGTTGACTTCCGTAGTGGCGGACGCAGGCCTTGGTGGACACGCCCCCACCCCCCGAAGTGACCAGGCCCTGGGGGTCAGGTATGCACAGGGCATGTGTGATTTTTAACTTGGGTGGGGGTTATGTTTCCTGCCCCTGCCCCCCCCTTTGCCCCTGGGTGTTGTTCTGACCTTCTGTGGCATCTGCGTCGGTCCCTGAATACCAGGTGGACTGCTATGAGGGCCGGGATGACACGTAGGTTGGGGTCCATGGCTGTCTGTCGCGTACAGGTGCTCCTTCTGCGCGTCGTCCTAATTTCCTGGCAGTTTTTGGCTGCCGTAAAATATAATCCGTGCGGAGTGACGTGGGCACGAATCGTACTTGCTGGTTCGTGAAACGCTGCCTGACTCCGTCCGTACGTCACGTCCGCGGTGTCCCGGATCAGAATTGTGGGTATGTTTTTGTCGGTCGGTGGTTTTTACGATTCGTACGGAAATGGTGTGTCTGTACGAATCGTACTTGCATTTTTGTAAGGTGTATTTCCAGGGTACGAGTCGGACGGAGAAAACGCTCCGTCCGACGGTTCGTGCCCGGGTTTTAACGGATCGGAATCGGCACCTTAATGTACAATTGGCATGCCTGGAATAGTTGGGCTAGTTTGCGTGGTACGTCGTACTTAGGCTTAGTTGTAACTTAGTATTCTGGAATCAGAATGGAAGACTGGATTACTGTTGATAAATAGTAACTTAAGTAGTCGAACTGCGAATCCCCCTATATTACTTGTTGACCAGATGAGATCGGTCAATTTAGTTATTGCAATTGTTGTTTACATAAGTGTTTTTTGACCGCTGTTGAAAAATATTTTATTTGTTTGACACCATCCATCACTGTTTGTCTCTCTCTTTCTTATATCTTTCCTGTTCAATATCACCCAGGGGCAGACAGACAGGGAGTGGGCAGTCGGCGGGACAGTCAGAACAACACCAGGAGGACACCAATGAGGGCTCCTCTGCTGGCCCCAGTAAGTCTTCTTGTTTTTAATAACATTTCTTATTCCATAACTTTTACTGCCCCATATTTTTCACGAACTATTGTTTGTTTCCAAATGCTATTTTTTTTACCACCAATTATCCTTCGATCTGTACGGTTTCAAAAATCTTATCCCTGCCTCCACTATGATGACTCTCAGTACTACTCCTACTACTACATACTATCAGTCTTTCTGGACTGTAGTAGCTAGTCTTGCCCAGTTGGCCAGTGCCACTCTTTATGTGAAAGGTTGTAATATAAAACTGATATTCACCAGTAGCTCGAGCCATTGAGTCCAATCCTTTGGGTCGTCGTCTTGTACTACTTTTACTCTTATTGATCTTGAGTCTTTGTTAATCTTGAGGCTTTGAAAATTCACAGCAACAACAGCCCTACCAGATTTATTACTATTTTGATATGATAGCCTATAGGACATACTACTACTGTTGTAGGGATCTTGCACATACACAGACATTTGCAACAGAAAATAGGATGTTGGTGATGGTAGGTTGGACCTTCCTCGCACACCTCAATCAGAAATTCCGCACCGACCACAATTCCACTGCTTGACTATAGTACTGTCTTGTCATAACTATTAGGTCTCCGAACCCTCCCCCAAGATACCCAACAAGTAGACAACCCAGAACATAACACACCCAACCTCTCAGTCGTGGAAGCAATGCACATGCACACCCTTACTTTAATTTGCTCACTCGTGTAAGTTAGTCCACACCAAATACCACCAAGTCTATGTAGGTTCAAAATTTTTATTTCAAATTGAGAAGTTCTGTACATTGTTTTATTATAAAATGCAGCACCAACCGGAAAATCAATAACATTAAAATAATATACATTGTTACACTTATACAGTTGGGAATTAAATCAGGATAAGTGGACAGTGGTGGAAGGCAGCACCACCATCCCCAAGGAATTTAGTTTATATAAATTTATAAATGAAGATGTGAGTGAAGGGACCCCTCACCTTAGAAAAAACCTAGTACTGGTAGTTGTTGCATCATTCAGAAGCTCTGGTTCGTAGAAGGGAATCTTCCGTCTGTAATGCAAAAAATGAAATGGTGTGCGTTAGTATATTGCAACTTGCAAGCATTTCTCAGCCGTGCCAAAAAGTGTAGCATTTATGGATAAGCAATATGGACTAACAGTACACCAGTACTTCCTAAAAAAGTGGCTTGTTAATGTTTTTGGTGACCGCTTGTACGCAGCGCGTAGACTAGACAGTAGCAGTGTGAGGCAGGTCATGTGGGCTCAAAAGTTTCTTATACAAGAAGCTGCAAGGTAACGTCACATGTGCAAAAATAAAAGACACAAAGGTAAAATGGTAACATGGCTAGGGCTAATTAAGCAAAGGCTACAATGATCATATATAACTATTAGTGTCTACTCTACTACTACCTGATTTGTACTAGTGATGTATGTTAGTATTAACTCATTTTTCAACCTTGCTACTGATCAATAGGGGCCAATGACGCCTAATAAATGTGTAATGTTTTCTAGGCGCACTACTGACCACCATTGCCGGGGCCAGCGAAGGCGACGCGGAGGGCGAGGTTGCGGCAGTTGCTGCAGATAGCAACGGAGCGGTAGGGGGAGTGGCAGCACCAGTGGCTGGCGGTGGTAAGTTAGATTCATAATCCTTAACTATTGTTGAACTTGACAGTACACTCACTGCAAGGGTGTACTGTATGTATATGTATACTGTACAGTTGTGACTTAGGGCCCCTTTAGGATGGTGGGCGTATTGCCCCCGCCGGGCCGACTGGAATTCACTGCCGACACCGCAGGGGCAATCCTCCCGCCATCCCTGTAGAAAATATTCAGACCCCCCACATGTCGACCAGGCAGAAAAGGGTTCAATATGGCGGTGGTGTCTCTCTGAACACACCGCCAGCCATATAATCTGCATTTTGGAATGCCTTTGCGTGGCGGCATTGCCGTCCGCCATGGAAAGGCATGCAGACATTGCAGAGTATGCTTGGGGGCCCCCATGGAGGGTACCTACCTATGCTATGGTACCCCCCAGCCTTTCAAAGCAAAACGTGACAGGCTCCGTGCGGGGCCCGTCATGTTGTGCTTGGAAACAGCACAACATGTATTTTTAGCATTGCTTTCGGCAACGCCAACCAGAATGTAAAAAAAAACAGGATGCGCCCGCCACTGTGCCGGGGGAATCATCCTAATTAATTGTCCCCACTGGACCCCCACCCTTTTTAGCGTGAGGATGGCGGGCAGACAAAGTCCACCCGCTATCCGATGTCGTAAGTAAATATGAGTTGTTGGGGACGTTTGAAGAGTGAACTAGAAGACTAGAATTCCCTTTAATTGGTATAGGAGCGGGAGTATTGAGTAACCAATGGCCTCATCTATCTGATTTCAACTCCGCTTTGAAAGTTTTATGGAGAAGAGCACCTGGTGCACTGTTCAACTAAAAAGTGAAAGACGGGTGAAAGGAAGAAGGACGGGTGAGATTTAAAATGTTATGTACTACTGTGCTTTATAGTGCTACTCTACCATGCGACTATGTGTATACATAATTAACTTGTCTTACTGTTTTTCTAAGAGTATATTTTACAATTGTCTTGTTTTTTTCTTTTTGATACACAGCTACTCCGAAACCAAATCGAAAGGAGTTGGCCGCCAAAGCACGGCGCCGGAAGCTGGAGGCAATCCAGCGGGAATACCGGCGGCTGGTGGTCTTAGCCGAGGAGGAGGAGGAGACTGCGGCAGCAATTGTTGAAGCCTCCTCCAGTGCCCCGGGCCCCAGCCACCGCCCTCCAGCGGTACGACGCCACCGTCTGGCGGCTGCCCGCCGCCACCTTAGTGCCATCTCCGGTGCCCCCCCACTGTGGCTGCAACCACCGCGCCCTTAGACGCCGCGTCGCCCATTTAGAGGGCCAGATGCGTGTCCTCCTTGAGTCCCGCCCCACCACTTAGTCCCTGTCATCTTGTTCTGCCCCTTTTTTAATTCTGCTTTGGGTGGGTGGGAACTTGTTTGGGCGTTACAGACTTTTTTCTCCTATGGACATTGGTTGGGGTTAGGGAGGGGGGTGGGTCAGCTTTTGTGGGTTTAGTTTATTTTTGTTAGGGTAAATTAAATATATTTTTCTATGTTACATGCAATGTTGTTAATGTTTTGTAGGTGGGGTAACTGTTTTACATCACACTGTTTCCTTGCTGGTGCATGGCCGCCCATTGCCTCTGTTTGATTTAAATAATTGGCTGACTGTATAAGACACAAACAGATAGATGCGACACACCTCACTCATTGACTTGTCCTTCTAGTACTTTCAGTCTGTCCTCAAGTCTATGCATTCTTTGGACTGGTTTGTGAAAATGAAATCATTGACAACATGTCCATTATTAATTCTGCCTCCCCCAAACTTCTCTCTTACCGGTGCTTGATGTTTATGTCCAACTGTGGCACAGCACTGGCTGCATGGTGAAGATGGTTTCCTTTTTCATCCATGCCATGATTGGTGTGGTGGTGGTAGCATAGTAGTAGTAGTAGACACTGGCAGGGCGGCAGCATTTGCAAAAAAAGAAAAGGAGACAGTCAATCGCCTTTGAGAGACTGTTAGAGGAGTAGTAGAATGAAGTACAGTACAGAACTTACCGAGCAACAATAATATGCTCAAATATTTGACAACAAAACATAATGGTGGTTGGGATAGCCTACTAGACAGAGTTACAAACTATAGTTGTGTCGAGTCACTTGACTTGGCCTACAGCCTAACAGTTAGTGCTGTATATGAGGAATGCCAACAAACAAATCCAATCAATTCCGGCAATTCATGCTGAGGTATATGTTCCTTTGTTAAATAAAATAACCTCTGAAATATCCTACTCATGGGTGGGCAAGCAGAAGAAGATCATCGCTCTGCCTTGAAATTGAAGTACTGTTGCTTTCACCACATCCGCCCCAGCAAGTGTGTGCTTAAGTATTGGTGTACATTTAATTTCGTCACACCTCGACAATAAGTCACTCAGCTCGGGGGAAGAGGGTTAGGGTTTGTTGAATGTATGGGAATGGGGTTTTTGGGAAAGGTTTGACATAGAAAAACAGTATGCATGGAAAAACAAACGACAATCATTGAAGACTACCATATCCATATGTTAAGGGAGAAAAAGGAAATGCATGCATGATGATGAGAGACCCGGATTACATACACTTCTTGTTCTTGTTCTGTTGTTCCGGCCTTAATACTTTTACAGATAGCAAATAGAAATTTTAAATATTGGTAGGGAAGAATCGTAAATACAGAGCAAACCTAATGATGATAACAACAACTCCAAGAACACACAGTTGTAAAGATTGCATACAAAATATTAATCAAATTACTTAAAAGAAGAATTAAGTGGATACTGTTACTGTGTTATCCTGGTAAAAAATGTGGACTGGATTTGCATCTTGGCATTCCTCTTGCTCCTCTCGTCCATCAATCTTGGGTGTGTCGCCTCGAGTCGCCACTCGCCACTGCACGGCTGGAAAAAAAATATTGATTTATTGGTAAGGTAAGTGTGCATTGTAATGTTTTCCAAAGTATAGGGCAAGGCCCGGCCTGTAATTGTAGATGGAAAACCAAAGGGGATATTGAGAAAGAAAGTTGGAACAAATGCACACCTTATGGTGTAGTGCAACAAGAACACTTTCCGAGGTGGCATGTATGCATCATCTCAGTCTACTCTAGTCTGTTTCCGGCATTGACCTTGAACAATAACAGGAGAGAGCAGGCCCACAGTGCTTAGCAGTAGCATATCCTACGTTAAGACTTTAGAGTACTTTTTTTTTTTTTTAAAGAGTTGGACAAAGGCAAAGCACATTATCCATTCCAAACATAGCATTTTACAGTTTAAGTTAGTAAAATCACTGCACCGCAGTCATCCCACCGCTACACTCTATTCCACTTCTACACAGACATTTGGGTCTGCTGTGGTTGTTGTTGATGTGTTTACCTTTAGGCGTTTACGTTTTATGCCACTCAAGAAACATCCTCCTGACTTCATCATCATCTCCGATACTTTTACTGACTGACTGTGAAGATCGGCCTGCAGTATAAGTAAAATTTTTATTACACAACATGAGTAGAAATATTACTGACTTGAGTCATTCTTTAGTGTGTACAGAAAGATAGATTACTAGTAGACTTTGAGTTCACTTTGTGCATAACTAACAAACAACGAAAACACAAAGACCAATCGCTCAGAGTCAGGTGTCCAATGCATGCCATTAATTGTCATTACCTGTTCCATCTCATCTTAAGTTAATGGGCCGTCTATTTCGCCATCATCATGATGGACGGTGCTGTTGTGTCAATCATACTCATTGCGCAGACTGAGTGAGTACCCTTCCGGTATTGATCACCTAGCTGGAGGAGAAATACAAATTTAATATTTTCAAGAAGGGGAACATTTAATTTACCTTGAGTTAAGTTTAGTGTGTTCTGTAGAAAGATGATTAGTGGCAGTGCACAATGACATAACTTCATGCACAACAAACACAACAAAATCATTCAGTCTGCGACTCTGCGTCCAATGCATGGCATCAATCATTACCTGTTCCATCTTATTTTCAGTTAATGGGCAGTCTCTCTCGGCTCTGAAAGGAGAGCTATAGTAGTCATCTGATTCATGCTCCACTTCTTTTAGCAGGACTGTGAAAGTTTGTATTTGTTCTTCTACTATTGTTACCATCATCCAATCTTCATTCATGAGGCCAATGGATTTGGCCGGGAGATTCAGTATGATGGAGCGGAGGAGCTGGATTCGGAGTACTGTACTGTCAAATTGCAGACACGTGAAACTTGTATATTAAATTAGAAGAGTAGAAGACGGTGGTAATGGATTTGTTGTGATTCACAAGTTTGTAATCGGAACGACAGACACACAAACAAAGGGGGAAAAAAGAGAGGAAGACAGTAAGTGCAAGCCTAATTGTCAGGGAAGTATAGCTCGTCCTCAAACTCTGGGGGTTCAGCCAGTAGTAGGTAATCACGTGACACAATACTTCCGTCACCTGAGCCGCTGTCCTCTTCTTCCTCCATTGCTTCACGTGTTGTGTAATTCGGTGGTATGAAGTGCTGATTCATTTTTATCATTGTTAACCTCTCCACGTTTTTGGGCGAGAGACTGCTCCTTCTCAATGTTACAATGGAACCAGCAGCACTGAAAACACGTTCGGAAGAGACACTTGCGACAGGGCAAGCCAGATAGCTTATCGCCAGCTTGCTGAGCTGTGGCCATTCAGACCTTTTCCTATACCAATACTGCAATGGGTTTTGATCAATGTACACCTCTATTGGGTCGTCCAGATAGGCCTGGACTATCCGCTCAATGTTCAGGGTTGCTGCTGGTAAGGTTTTGGGCTCTTTTCTCTGTGCATCAGCACTGTGCTTATTAATGCCTAACTTTACATACCAATCGTGTAATGATTGTACTCCGCCTACTGATCCAGTTATTGTTGCTGTGGTCGATAGTGCTGGTGAGTCTTGTGATCCAAACGCACTGCCCTCAGCCGACGAAGTTGCACTTGATCCTGCATGGCCTGCTTCAGTCCTTGTGGGTTGCTCTTGCGGGCTTTTAATTAGCAGCCGTTCGTTTTCCAACTTACTGGCTGCTTCAGCTATACAACTTTTGTAGCAGGCAACATCAATCTCGGAAAAAGCAAAGAATGTCTTCAGTCCAAATTTTGCACGTGGATCCAGAATTGTGGCACAAATGTAATGTTCTTGTGACAAAATTTTATTTTGTATCCTTACATTTTCAGCTAAGCGCCGGGATAAGCTCTCCACCAAGTCATGGGCTTGCCTTTTGTTCTCCTCACCTTTGTATGATTCAGACACATTATTCAGCTGATGCTCTAGCATTTGCAATAATGGGATAGCTTGGCCCATTGTACAGTCTTCCTTGCTGACTTCACGTGTGAAGACCTCAAAAGGACACAGCATCTCAGTCAGGCATTTAATTAGGCTCCATTGCTCCATGTCTAGGTTCATGCCTTTAACAGTAGCATCCCCTCTTCTGGTCCAGACATATTCATGGAGTGACCTGTACTGCTCATACAGATGATCAAGCATGTAATACGTTGAGTTCCAACGTGTTGCCACCTCCTGGATGAGTGCCTTGACTGGCATCCTATGTTCACGTTGGATGATCCTCAGCTGCTTCCGAGCTTTAAAAGAATGGCTGAAATGAGTGCATATTCTTCGGCAGATGGCCAGTAAATTGCTGACTATGGGTTCTTTTTTCAGAAAATCTTGAACTATAATGTTTATGCAGTGTGCTAAACACGGAACCCTGAAATAGGAACCAAGTTCTATGGCCTTAAGTACATTACTGCCATTGTCTGTGGCAACAAAACCAATACCAAGCCCTCTTGGCCGCAACCACTCCAAAACCTTGCTGCGAAACTCGTGTAAAATGTTTTCAGCCGTATGAGATTTCTCCATGGCGAACATGGCTACAGTTGCATGTTTCCGAGTACCTTCAAAAATTGCAGCTGTGTCAACAGCACCTCGTGCAGATAGCTGATCTCTAACCCCCACAAAAGAGATCCAGTGTGCAGTAATGCCCATGTAATCTGTGGCTTGGCAACCGGTCCACATGTCTGTTGTCAGGTGGATATTGTGAACAGCACTCTGCTGCAAAGCTTGTCCAACCAATTCCAGCACATCATGATGTAGTGCCGGAACAGCAATTCTTGCAAAATTGGACCGGCTGGGAACCTTCCATTTAGGGCAGATGGCAGACACCAATTCAAGGAAACCCACCCCTTCCACAAATAAAAAAGGAAGAAGGTCCAGGGCTAACATTTTAGCCAGCTTCACATTGTACAACCGTGCCGTTGGGTGGTTGCGTTGGAACTGCCCCTCCAACCTAAACATGGTCTCAATGGTAGGCTAAATTACTTTCCTTTGTTGTGCTAACCCACTTAGGCTCAACGACACAGATTGTCTCATTGCAGTACTCGGTCGCCTTGGTGTCTCAACCTGAATCACAGTATGGCTCTTACTGCGGTGCCACTCTGATGTTACTGAGGAGGATGTCGGAGGTACCACTGCACTACTGGGGACAGGGCTAGAAATGCCTCCCTCTGCTTGACCTTCCACCGCAATAATATCGCTCCCTGATTCTTCCTGCCCAACTTCAATGGGTTGAGTTTTTCTACTTTCTTTTAACTGAAGTAGGTGATTCTCCCACATGATAGTGTGGTGTATTCTTAGATGACTTGCTTGTCCTCCGGTACCATAGTTTGTACCAAGCTTACCACGCCGAACACCTTGCGGACAAATTGAGCATATAGCAACATTCTCCTCCTTGGTGCTAACAGAAAAAAAGTCCCAAACTGGGGAGGAGAACTTTCTGGCACTGCTGGATGTGCCACTTTCAATACCAGATTAACTGAAGGGTGTGCTTGAAATGTGACCCTGTGCACCTAGACTGTGACTTTTACTACCACTACCTACTGAGATGGTTGAGCTGGATGTAGGTCCCTGCCGGGCCTTGGAAAATATGGCAGCTGGAGGTAGTGGTGGTGTAAGCTGCGTTGGTGATATCCGTGCTACATCCCGCTCAGTAGCAGCCTTTCTGGATAGGGTGAGAATGTTAATCTCCAATCCCTTTGGGGCGGGAGTAATGTGCGTGATGACTGGCTCGTCTTCATCAACATCATCATTACCCCCCTCTTCTACATCTACCTCCATAACTCTAAGTTTTTCTGGGACCTTCCTTTTCAGAAGCATTGTCTTGTGGCGTATATCACTCTCAGACCGAGCTGGTGGGACCCAAGTGTCATCACGATCATCAGAAGCGGGGCTTGAAGAAGAAGATGGTGGACTAAGCCTCCTTTTCCTTGCTGGTGGTCTGGAAGACAATAGATCTTCTGAAACAGTGGTTTGACTTTGCTCCACTTTGTCTGCAGGAAGCTCGATTTCCTGAAATGCCCCTACGTCAGGAGCAACAACTACTATGGTGGGCTGTTGGGGCCGCTGCTGTTCTTGTTGCGGCCGCTGCTGTTCTTGTTGCGGCCACTGCTTTTCTTGCTGCGGCTGCTGCTGTTCTTGTTGCGGCAGCTGCTGTCCTTGTTGCGGCTGCACACTTATCTGCTGAGTTTGCGCCTGCGTTGAACTTCATTGTGTACTACTTTGCGGTAATGACATTTCTTCAACATCGCTGCTCGTTAGTAGACTGGCTACCTCTGCAACACTAAGGCCCTTGGGCCTAGGTTGGTGTGGTTGGACTGCTGTGCTGCTCCCAGCTTGGTTGCCGGACAACGCTGCTGCATGCGTAACTTTTTTGGTGCCAAAAAAAACATTGGCCGGCACACCACCAGTCGTGGTTAATGGCACTTCCTTTTTCTGTTCCTTCTTCTCACCGGCAACTTTCTTGGTACTGGACCTGGTAATTTTCTTTGGGGCCATCTTCTTCAGATGTCAGGCAGAATGCAGATGCACAACAAGCTCTGGTCACACGTGGACGGGATGCGCAGCAGGACTTCTGTCTGGCTGGCAGTACAACTGGTAGCCGGGTGATGCTGATGACACCACCTCCTCTGTCTTTTGTGCACCTCAAATCACATAAGCCAGGAGAAGAACATGAGTGAAATGTTGCATTTGTTGTTGTGATTCAGTTACTTAGTACTGTCCTAGTGCAAACAAAAAAATATAGACTAGCCATTTATGACTTTTTTTAAACAAGGGCTATGTTATACTACTGTGTACAGTCACACACTACACTCTCAGGAAGGATAGGAAAGTTAATAACAACCACTAAAATAAAAATGTAATGGAAGTGGGGTTGACCCTATTTGCCATTACATTTTTTGAGCATCTCGGCATCCATGGAGCTGCTGCCGGCAAAGGGAGTTGATGGATGGAAGCAGTAAGCCAAATAGCCAATAGGAAAACCATGCAGGCCTATGGCAAAAGCAGGACAATATTAACTCCCAGTCCAAACACAAAATAAGGCCACCAGCCACATGGACACTCACAAATCACAAACAAGCAGGGTGCCTGGGAAACACCAGGAGCTGACAAAAGGCCTATAAAAGCCAGGTAAAGGCTGCATGCTAAAGCACACTGCTCTGCCTTTTTAAGGCAAAATGAAAATACGAACATTCACAGGCCCCAAAAAGGTCTGCAGGGTGCATGCATTGCACACCAACACACCAGACACATACAACAAAAGCATGTCTTTAAGACAACCAACATCAGAAAGGCCACCTCAAAAAAACACACTTCCCCAACTCAATCCAATGCCATCCATGCCCTAAATGATGTCTTCTAAATTCAACAGACCACACAGAAAACACTTGATTATTAAAGCTGTGGCTACCTGCTCTGATCCTAGTGGATGAAAAAGCAGGCCTGTTGGCAGACAAGGCCAGGCAAGCTTGCAGGCCTAGGCTTCAAAATGGCCACCAGCCACATGGCCAGGCCCAACAACATCACAAAGGCCACCCCCCAAAAACAAACTTCCCCAACTCAATCCAAAGCCATCCATGCCCTAAATGATGTCTAAATTCAACAGACCACACAGAAAACACTTGATTAATAAAGCTGTGGCTACCTGCTCTGATCCTAGTGGATGAAAAAGCAGGCCTGTTGGCAGACAAGGCCAGGCAAGCTTGCAGGCCTAGGCTTCAAAATGGCCACCAGCCACACGGCCAGGCCCAACAACATCACAAAGGCCACCCCCAAAAACACACTTCCTAACTCAATCCAATGCCATCCATGCCCTAAATGATGTCTAAATTCAACAGACCACACAGAAAACACTTGATTATTAAAGCTGTGGCTACCTGCTCTGATCCTAGTGGATGAAAAAGCAGGCCTGTTGGCAGACAAGGCCAGGCAAGCTTGCAGGCCTAGGCTTCAAAATGGCCACCAGCCACATGGCCAGGCCCAACAACATCACAAAGGCCACCCCCAAAAAACATACTTCCCCAACTCAATCCAATGCCATCCATGCCCTAAATGATGTCTAAATTCAACAGACCACACAGAAAACACTTGATTAATAAAGCTGTGGCTACCTGCTCTGATCCTAGTGGATGAAAAAGCAGGCCTGTTGGCAGACATGGCCAGGCAAGCTTGCAGGCCTAGGCTTCAAAATGGCCACCAGCCACATGGCCAGGCCCAACAACATCACAAAGGCCACCCCCAAAACACACTTCCCCAACTCAATCCAATGCCATCCATGCCCTTAAATGATGCATGAAAATAAAATAAATTCAAAAAACATTAAAGGAACAGTTGCTTCATCATGCACACACACACCCATTGGCCATGCCCATGCTGCTCGGGCCTACTACTGACTAGTACTACCCACAACATTTAAAAAAAAAAAGAATAATGATAGTTACCAAAAATAAATTGTAGTTCCAAGAACTGCAATGCCGCCAATCAAACAGACACAACAACCACTTACTTGTAAAATATCCAAATCAAAAAATCCTCAAATTCAATTGCAATGATGCAGCAGACAAAAAGAGTGATCTTTCCAGCTCAAAATCCAAAGGCAGAATGAGCAGGAGATAGACAAAGCACTGGGAGGAGCCTGCTGGACAGGAACAGGAAGTTGGAGATTCTGTGTCACTTTCTCCCCACCTTTTTAAAAAAGGGCTCCTTGCACAAAAAAGGACAGCCAAATGTCAATCTGAGGAGTTGTTTTCATCCAAAATCATCTTTTGCAGAGGGTTTCATGCTGCTAGAGCTGATATTCTTCTCCAAATTGAAAATTTCACATGTTCGCATTCTCGAGCTTCACATTACTTCCGCCGGATGTCGATTGCGTGTCGAAAATTACTTGATCGCGTTCTCTCGCTCCCTGTCACGTTGGATATGACGTGTTCGGGGTCTCTTTCTCCTTTTCGCGTTCGATTAGACATGCCCTCATCCTCACTCTCTGGCTCGCGGTGGAGAATGACGTGTTCGAGATCTCAATCTTCTCATTCTCTCGCGGTGCATGATCGCGAGAAGAAAGACATGATTGCGCGACAAATGACGTGTTCGCGCGACAAATGACGTTAATGCGGGCGCGAACTGTCACGAGACAGCGCAAAATGGCTATCAACATCCAACATCTCGTGGAGAACGTGACCGGGTAGGGAAAACTTGTCAGCGAATGCGGGGATCCAGGTAAGGCGATCGCGCGCACGCAAGAATGTATTTTTTTACAGCGCGAGCAAGAAACAAATTATCGCTAAGCTGCGGAATGCGGAAATTTTGACATTTTCGCGCTTTCAGCGGAACGCGAAGATGCCAAATTATTGCAATTTCCGCGAACGGAACAGAATTTTGGCCCAGGCCTAGAGACGACCGCATAGCCATCAATAAAAGTAACCAAGTCTGAGCTACCCAACTTGCTTGCCATACCCACAATATTCAATGAGACTGTTTAAAGATGTGGTTTCAGGTAAATGTTTATTTAGGATCTATATAATACAACAGCAGGACTGTAAATTACATGAAGCAACAGCCACCACCCATTCCAACTGTCACCCACAGATTCAACTGCTCCTTGCATTCCTTTATGATCATTCTATAACCATGGTCACCTTACATGTCATACCATGTTAAGACCCAACACATCCTTCCCCTCATACCATGAACAAAGTATATAATTTCTAATAGAACAAACCTTCAAGAACAGAAGATGTAAATAAGATATAACAACTCATGACATGTACTTATATACACCTGTACACAATGCATTAAGTTACCAAATATCAGATAGAATATAATCACATAATCTATTTGGCACCTTCCTTACTCTTTCTGACCATTTGCATCTTTTATCTTCCCCTCTATTGCCCTCTTTAGATTCCCTTGAAAATGGAATGCATATTGTGTGATCTTTATCATCATCTATCGTCTTCCCAATATCCTTCCTGATACATGGAGATCCATACTATCCAACAAATTATCTATTGCTAATTTGCCTTTTTTCCACCCCTTGCCATCCACCATCTTCACCACAAGTTCTTTAACCTCTATCTCTTTCTTAGGTGCAGAAAATGTGAAATCTCCTTCAGGCACTATGTTGGAGATTTTAATTCTCACATAATCTATGACAGAAAACTTTGATCTTTTACTACCCTTGTTCACATATTTACCCTGCGCATGTAACCTTTTAATCCATACTTCCGCCACCTTGTGTTGGGGTACCAGAAATTCACCCATCCATGGCCATATCATCTTTGAGGTTTGTACCGTTCCTCTTAGTAACACAAAAGGTGATACTTTAGTGTCCACATTAGGTGTGCACACACCATAACAGTTTTCTGATTTCTACCATACAATTCAACCCATTGATCTTAGCCAGTTGTATGTTCTCTTTAATTACATGATTGAATCACTCAATGAGACCATTTCTCCTGGGATGATAGAAGGATGTTTTTGTGTGTTTAACCCGTAAAAACTATAGCAACTCTGCAAATTTCCCAGAAGTAAATTGACACCAATTGTCAGTCAATATTTCATCAGGAATCTCCTCTTTTGCAAAAACAGATTCTAAAAATTTTATGAACTTCTGACTATTGGGTACTTTCATAAAATTCACTTCCCTCCAACGGCTATAATATGCCATAATACCTATGCCATACTCTTGTACAATTCCAGATACTATCATTGGACCAACATGACAATCGCCAATTTGCTCCATGCCTTGTTTGGGAACCTTACAGCTTTGGGACTTTGAACAGTTCCGTTAGATTTGTCACTGATTGCAAAATTCATGCAGTCTCTCAAACAATGTTCCATTTCTTGTTTAACCGAGGCCATCCAAAATTATCACATATCCTCCTTTTCATAGCACACATTAATAAATGCCCATCATGAATCAAAGTTAACACTTTGTTCCCGATCCCTTCAGACACCACTAAAAGACCTAAATGTAATAAATTTGATACAATTCCATTCAAAATGGATAATTCCTCAAAAACATGCTTATACCCTTCTCAAGTTTAGTCTTCTTATTTCCATTTAGTCCAACCTTGTTGAATCCCTTTCTTTACGTCACTCATTTCCTTGTGTGCATCACCTGCTGCCATCAATTCCTCATGCAACATAGCACCCTCTGAGTGACTTTCAACAGTGCACACCACAACCTCTTCATCAGCACATACCTCAACTTCCTTCAAATCTTGCTCACAGATTGGCATGTGGGACAGACCGGAACGTATTAAACTCAATAATGGTACTCATGAAGCACCAGTGGTGCAATGATCAACTCATCTAGTGAAATGAGCAGCCCTTATATAAGAAATGAGCAATGCAACACCAGCATGCTAGTGCCTCCCTTTCATCACCAAACGAGATGACTCATCACATCTCAGACTTTTTGATGAAAATGCAACAACCTCTTCTCTGTCCCCCTTACGCTGCATGAGGACTGCTCCTCAGCCCTTCTTATTAGCATCCGTCATGATTATACTTTCGTCATGTGTATCAAGTGTTTTCAAAGGAATGGCATGCACTACCTTCATCTTAACAATCTTCAATTGCTAATCACATAGCTTACACCATTCAAACCTATAATTTTATATGTCTTTACAGCACAATTGTGGCTAAACCTTGTATAAAAATTCATTTAACCCCATGAAATATTGTAAGTGGTGCTTGTTTTCTAGAAAAAGGAAATCTTCTATAGCCTTGATTAGACTAGCTAAAGTTTGACCTTCTTGCTTGACAATTGACAACCCAAATAAGCAATAACAGAGGTGGTAAATTGCACTTTCCCCCTTAATGACACTTCTTTGCTTTTAAGAATGGACAGTGCTTGATGTAGCCTTTGGTCATGCTGCACTTGGACTTTACCAAAGACTACAACATCGTCTTGGAAAGCAATGACAACGTTGATCTCTTTAAAAAAAAGTTCCACCACTCTTTGAAATACAGCGGAGGCTGATGATAACCCGAAGGGCATGCATTGGAATTGATACAAACCTTCCGGGTTTATAAATGCTGTGAAATGTCTTCATTCAGGGTGCAGATTAATCTGGTGGTATGTTGCAGCCAGCTGAAAATCTTGCCACACTTAAGAGTAGATAGCATCTTTTCGATATTTGGGAGGGGGTGACGATCATGTCTCAAAGGTTCACAAACATGCAAATGGCCACATTAGACTTCCGCTCTAAAACAATGGGAGCTACCCAATAGGGTTATGTGCAATTCTTCCTTGAGGATAAAGGTATTCTCCAGACTTTATGTCCTGCAGGCTGAGCACCCTCTATTATTCTCAGTTGATGCATGAAACCCATAAATAAACCTATATTTTCTTGGGAAACTTCTGGATAATCCTGCTCTTACTGGCTCTAACTTATGGCTGAAATTTGAACATATTCCTCCCTTAATATAACTTGATCTGCATTATTAAGATCCAGTATTATGCACAAATTATCTTGATCACCCCATCCCAATAAACAAGAATTATCTATATCCACATAAACTACACTTTGAGTTTTGTTATTTTTTGTAATCCAATTCTGCCTCGAACTCACAAACCACCTAATTGGGTTTACCACCATAACCAAGAGGGCAAATTACTGATTTCTACAACTGAAATCCACATTCACTAAAATGTTCCTGCCACTTCTTTTCACTTAATAAAGTGAATGGAGAACCTGAATAGGTCTTAACATTTATGTCTACTCCATTTGTTGTTAATGTACATATGAGTCTATTTGATAAATTCAAAAATACTCCACACACCTCCTGATTCAAATTATTTTCCTATAGAACAGCCTCTGTGATAGTTAAAATATCACTTTCATCACTCGGTGAGTGATCATTTACACTTAAATTACTTGGTTCAACCCTTTAAACTTTGTTGGAGAGTGAAGTACTTGATGACCTACACACTCTGACAAAATACTCTTTTTCATGGACTTAGCAGAGAAACACTATTGAGCTGGACCTCCCATAACATTTCCAAAGTGAGATGTGCATCTGCATCTGTAATATTCTAATTGTTTATACAGTTGTTTCTTTTACGTTTTGTCCATTTTGATATACAACATTTTTTCTCTATCTCGTCCTTTTTTTTACCTTTCTTGTATTTACTTTTAATTCCCAACACACTCTGAAACTATGACTGGGAATCTGACACAGTCTTCTGTTCTATGTGTAACGTTGTACTCTCAATTCTAGTTGCAGTATCTATGACTTTCTGTAATGTCAAATTAGGTGTTGACAATAGTGCCTCCTGTCCTTTCTTGTTGTTTTTTTTTTTTCGCTTATTGTTCCCTGATCATTTCTTCTTGAAGTCCATCAATTATGAATTTTTTGCTGGCTTTGAACTTTGTGTCCAAAGATTTTATAGCAGACACATACTCAGCTATACCTTAAACATCATCATCATCCCCTACATCCAAAATAACACATTCTCTATGAATATGTTTTAAAGTTTTCCAACCATCTGTACCTAAATGACTTAGTATGGCAAATTATTTCTTATGTATGAATGACTCTCCTTCTAATGCATAAAGATGTGACTAGACCCTTCTTTCCATAGCTCTCAATCAGGCTGTAGCGCTGTTGAGTTGGAAGAAAATGCAGAAGGTGGTATAATTGACTGTTGCATTTCCTGAGCGGATGAAGAAGACAATTATGTGAACACTACACCTACTCTTCAGTAAAACCTGCAGTATTCTGAATGATGTGTTATGCAGGACACCACAAATGCGCAAAAGTCATTCTGATACTCAATTCAGCTGTCATGATGCACAAAACAGGAGGTGTATGTGTATTGGTATTGATATTCACAAAGGTGTGCAAATCACTGCAGACTGTCTGTATGATTATGGTGTAAGCACCACCTTAATAATTAGATAAACACCTGGTGCATGAAAGTTTGTGAGCAGGCAATGTTGAAGAGAGCAAAAACAAGTAATTTGTACTAGAATATGGTTTGCATATCACCGATGCACAGAACTGCACAGAGTTAGATGGCACCAAAATATGGAGCTGCAACAACCAGCAGCGATTGCTGTGCGGTGCGCGCATTATCGATAAATGTACTGTACTTCCATTTAGCATGTGCTCATATGCACCATTATTTAGTAGTGCCCCAATCCAAAATGGTGCTGAAATAGTGTAAGGGGATTTTACACTTGTGTTCGAATCCAACATGGCAGCATGTAACATTCCTCATGTCAGACGATGGGTCAATAGACTCGTGCAGCCTTAAGTGCGTGAACTACAGCTTTCCGATTTTTTATAAAAATGCACAGTACATTGACTGAAAATTCTCCCTTTTCCACTGATGGGATCCCGAAGAAGGGTCCCAAGTTCAAGGTTGCTGCTTCCTTGGAAAAGACATACTGCTAGAAATTGCTTGATTGCTCAAGTTGAGCAAGTGCTGGAATCATGCTTTGCACCGCCTCTGTCCTGCAGTCCTTATACCTTGAACCAGCCACGTTTAAAGGAGTAAAGAGCAGGGCTGAATCGTGAGTGGCTGCTATACAGTGTTGATGTGCCATGGCACCCTCAGCAAGGTATGTGGTGGAGTAACATCATCAAAAGTGCTTGGAGAGGTATTATTTGCCAATTGCTCGGTTTGTGAGGCTGAGTGGAGGATTTGCACTTATTGTTAGGAAAGTCTGCTGAATTATTTGCTCAGCAGATGAAAGTGGTGCAGCCCTGGTGGGGATGGTGGGCTTAGTCATGGCTAAGACCTAAATCCATTAGAGCAGCTCAGGTCTGATTGTTCCCCTGTGGATCTTTTCCCACAAGCTTGCGTTCAAATAATTTTTTGATGCCATTTTCTTGTAATGCCATCACCTCAAGGCGCTTAATCTCTTGTGTCTGTGGAGCTAGCTCTAAAAAGGGGAATCATTTGCTACTCTATGCCTCAATTAGTGTGATAGCACTCGGAAGTTATTTTTTTTTCCTCATCCTATTATATTTTCTGGGTCACCTCATTTTTTACTGGTGAAAAGCAGCAAATTCCAGGTTTGCATTATCCAAAGTTGCAGACTTTTAGCAAAGTTGCAAAAGTGTAGCTGGGCCCTTCTCCCTGGCTTCTTCCATGGCACCCTAAACCCTCTTAGAGTGCTTTGGAAAGGCAATGGAAGTGAGGGAGAGATTAAGAAATTTAAAGCCAGAAGTTGATTTGGGGAGTAGTACTGTGGTTGGCAAGTGGCTTCAAGTTTCATGAAGTAGCCACTTATCACTGCCTGTCAAAGATTGTGCCAAGTGTGAGGGGCAGCAGGGCAAGTAAAGAGAGAGGTAGGCAGAAAACATCACTTTACCAGGCATGCTGTCTTTCACCTTCTGCTTCTTAGGTGCAGCTTAAGTCTGTAGGACAGCAGATGGAAAAAACCATGCCACTCCTCAGGAGTGCTCAGGGCCAGCAGAGCTAAGGAAAGCTCCCCAATGAGAGGGAACTCTCCGTATTGTTCTCCTTCTCCTGTTCACTACAAACGTTCTTCCCATCTCCAGCCTCCTCAGCCATTAGAGGTAGCAAGAAGAGTAGAATCAGTAGAATCAGAGCAGAAATGCAGCAGGGCTAGTGCATGGGCAAGCTGGGGAGTGGCCTAAAAACTGGTCACCTTTGCTCAGCCCGACACCTGGCGCCTAACATGGCAGACTCTCTTGAACTCATAGAAGACCCAAGGTTCCAAATGCCCCAGATGAAGCATATCCTTGGTTGTGTTCGCTGGGCGCGCCTGGAATGCGCTTCCTCTTTCGATTCGCTTTGCTGAGGACCTTGGAGTCTTTAAGAAACTGCTAAAAACATATCTCTTATCTTAAGGTCTGGTTATGATGTTGTCTCCTCTTGGACCGCACCGGGACACTCTCCTGAGTAGCCGCGCGCGTTATAAATGCAGATAACATAACAACATAACATCTTCCACTCGATCCTGCCCCCTATTGGGACCCCCAAGGCCTGGCCATATGGAGCCTCTACTACCTGGTCACCAAATTCCAAGAAGTTTATAAAACATATTGTTTTATTTTCCAATGTGTTGTCAAACTTCCACATACTGAATACTTCAACACGGCCCAATGGAACTGAAATGATAAAGCTTGGTGCAACAAATTAAACATCCTTTAAAAGAGCGAGACACACATGCTGTGTTTGCTCACTTGATGATAGAGAAACCAAGGTTGTCCAAGAGGGAACCAATAAAAATATAGTAACCGCAGACATAGACTTTATGGGTGGTTTATCTGCTGATGCAATCATACCCCAACTTTACGAACCTTCTTCAACAAAGTGTTGACCATCAGTATTTCAGCTCTAGCAACGTTTATATTCTTCTTTTTGTCTTTGCTTGTTAATTTCAGGGTGGTGATGTGTGATGTTTGTATTTCTCTGGCTCATCATTTAAAGTTTTTGTGCTGAGTGCTTTTCTTTAACTTTCTACTTATTTCCCTGCTTTACTTACTCATATCTCTTCACTGTCCAGCACATCTCACTGATTGCTCTGTCAGATGAATTCTTTTAAGAGACTTTGATTTACTCTTTCTTCCTACGTATTAAAGAATCCATTTGCTGATTTCCCCTTCAGCAGTGGTGTAGCATCGCCCACCCAAGTTTACCCACTCATTGCAGCACTGCTGTTTAATCTGAACATTAATTTCAAAGATGATACAAAGACATGATAATTCCATTCCATTTAGCATACACAATATTTCACCATGCCAGACCTTACTTAGTTTACTTGGCTGAACAAGTTTCACAATTATTTTTAATTAAACTCGTCATTTAGGTAAACATAAGCATCAACGCTATTGAAGTTGGCGTGGCATTTCAGAAGGGGAAAAATGTCTCAGATTTATGTAACTGGCCCATCTTTGGCTCTCATTCACAACCTCAAGACTTACACATGACCCTTCAGAGTGGAATAATCAAGGTAACGCAGCAAAAAGACAGATGTCATCTCATCCCTTCATGATTTAACAGCTTAACAAGTTACCAATGGCCGAGGTCAGTGTTTCATTATAACAGGCTCACCTCTGCCTTTCATTTCCTCTGCACTTGCACCTTGTGCCTACCTTACCTCTCTGGTACTCATCTGTTGTTGATACCCCATGAACCTTCCGGGTCTATTAGCCTTCTGTAAATACATTTCTTTCAAAGAATAACCAAATCACCCACATCACTTTATGCCATCTCAAGTCAGCTGTAATACAATCAGAGCACGTGTGGTACCCCTGCATATCACCCGAGTCTTTGCATTTAGATCTTATTAAAAAAACACTGTTATTTACAGCTCGTGCATTTCTCCAGTTGGACATCATATGTGAAGTTTTGTCGGCTAGAGAATACAGTACTTATTTGAGCTCCGACCAAGCAAGACCCAAAGTTAGATCACTAAACCCGATACTAGCTTCATTAAAAAATCCATGGCTCAGCCTGGATAGCAATTCACACTCACAGACATGCAGTTGCTATATAGCCACTACTAACCAAAATATAATTAGGAAAATCAAAATAAAAACTTAAGAACTATACATTTCCAAATTAAAGTAAAGGAAAACATGAGTAAACTTACACAAAAATGAACAATATTGAATGAAGAGATCAAACGGTATTGCCAAAAAAACCTGTACCAGTATATACAAAATGAAGTTGTTGGACCTGGCCCTTTGTGCATTGTCCCTCCCAAAGTTTTTGCCTTCCTCTTCCTACTTTGGTGCCGATAACGATCCGTGAAAAAACAATCCCGTACGACTCGTATCCGTATTTTTTTACGTACAAATCGTACAAGTGCCGTCCCACCGGTGAAGTACGATCCATACGTGAAAACTACATACGACTCGTATCTGGAAAATGTCTACGAGACGTCCCCGGACTGTTTTACGTACAATTCGTAAAACTGAAGTCCGAGCGCACAAGTACGATCCGTACCGCCCTTCCCAATACACAAGCATATGTAAAAAGTCCCGTACGGAGCGAACTCTGTACCACTCGTATCCCGGGTAAACCTGTGCCCGGGATACGAGTCGTACAGCCCTCCCGCGTATGGCTGCATGTACCCCATATGTCTGCACCGTACCCCCGTATGTCAGCACCGTACCCCAGCCCCGTACTCGTACACGACGTACCCCAGCCCAGTACCCCAGCCCCGTACTTGGATGCGCCGTACCCCAGCCCCGTATTTGGACGCGCCGTATCTCTGAGCCCCGTACCCCAGCCCCGTACTCCAGCCCCCTACCTGTACGTGCCGTACCCCAGCCCCGTACACCAGCCCCCTACTTGTACGCACCGTACTCCAGCCCCAGCCCCGTACGCGCCGTACCCCAGCCACCTCTACAGGAGAAAAAACATATAAATGACTGACCAGGCACATCCAAACAGTCAAACAGAGGCACAAACTCACAACCACCACTTAAAACACACCCACCCAAATTTCAAACTCAGGCACACCAACAAATGGACCAATCAAAAGGGCCCTCACACACAAACCTTGAGCCTTACCGACAGACTCACTGCAGATACAGACCAGACCCCAACAACTGCACCCATACACCTTTACATATACACCTTCACACACACTCCTTCACACATACCCCCTCTACACATTCACACACACACCTTCACATTCACACCAACACACCCACAACCATCCATACCCTCACCCCACACCATGCCCACAGACAAGAATCCAAAGTTCACAAGGGAGGAGCTGGACATCCTTGTCAATGAAGTCATCAGAGTCGAGCCACAGCTCTTTGGAACATTGGTCAGACAGACCAGCATAGCAGAAAAATCACGCATGTGGCAGAGGATGAATGCTGTTGCGCTCATCAGAAGGACCAGGAATGAATGCCAAGCTAGGTGGTACGATCTGCGGAGGGCAGTCAAGCGCAAAATGAACAAGGACTACACCCAGAACAACATCACTGGAGGTGGGCTCCCCGCAGACCGGTACATTACCATCCCTGGGAGGAGAAGGTGATGGCCCTGCTTCCGCCGGTGGGAGTACACGGAGTCGAAGGAGTTCCAGAGCCTGGTGAGTACACAAACAACTTACGTAACATGGGGGAATGGCATCCACACCCCAACTACCCCCAAGCCGTCACCGGACACAACCACAATCAAAAACAACGCTCATGCCACTAACATGTGTATGCCCCATTCACAAAGCAATATATTACAGGAAACAATGGTCCCTGAAAACAAAGCGATTAGTAGAACAATGAATATAGCCAAGGTTGGTACTATATTGCAGCCAGTGTCCAGCCGGACAAGGCACCTATAATAAGTTGAGATGGTTAACAATAATCCAAAGAATGCAAGTACAATCTTAGTGGGATACAAGCCTGTATCCTGAGACTTACATATCGTAAGGACAACATGTGAAACACATTCAGGCAATTACATCCTTGAAATTGCCTGAATGTGTTTCACATGTTGTCCTTACGATATGTAAGTCTCAGGATACAGGCTTGTATCCCACTAAGATTGTACTTGCATTCTTTGGATTATTGTTAACCATCTCAATTTATTATAGGTGCCTTGTCCGGCTGGACACTGGCTGCAATATAGTACCAACCTTGGCTATATTCATTGTTCTACTAATCGCTTTGTTTTCAGAGACCATTGTTTCCTGTAATATACAACCTCCCAAGGTCCCTGTCTAATTCCTTTGGGTGCCCTTGTATTTTTTCATACATTCACAAAGCAAGGCCATGCCATGTCCCAGGCTACACAAACCACAAACCCAAGACTGGATGTCCGGGATGCTGGGAGGGTGCGGATCACAAAACACATTGTACAACTCAGAAACAGACAACATTGCCCTCAGCCCATATGGCCCAGGTACATACACATGCACCATGCTCAATGCACAGGGACTGGCTAAGTACTGACAAGGTAGCTGACACTTGGCCCTGCTATAGGCAGCACAAGGCCCTCCTGTGACCACTGCAAAACTCAAACACAAACACAACAAGCTCAGATATCTAGGACAGGAACTCACACTCACTGACATGGCAGCATGCTCCATGGGGGGGCAGATACATCACCTGGGAGACCCACTGCCAAATCACACTACACCCAACAGCAGGCACCATCAATCAATCAATCAATTTATCAGGGTACTTGTAAGGTGAGGCTACTTACCCGTGAGGGTCCCAAGGCGCTGAGGGGGGGTGCCACTACTGTTCGAAGAGCCAGGTCTTGAGGAGTCATCTGAAGGCAAGTAGATCTTGGCTCTGTTGTAGGTGGGTTGGGAGGGTGTTCCAGGTCTTGGCGGCGAGGTAGGAGAAGGATCTTCCACCGGCGGATGTACTTTGGATGCGGGGGACAGCTGCGAGGGCGAGGCTGGTGGAGCGGAGTTGGCGGGTGGGGGTGTAGAAGCTGAGTCTGATGTTCAGGTAGGCTGGTCTGCCATTGTGGAGTGCTTTGTGTGCGTGGGTGAGGAGCTTGAAGGTGATCCTCTTGTCGATGGGGAGCCAGTGCAGGTCTCTCAGGAGGGGGGTGATGTGGCTGCAGTGGGGGGCGTTGACGATCAGTCGTGTGGAGGCGTTTTGGATGCGTTGTAGCTGCCGTTGGTGTTTGGCTGGGAGTCCTGCGTAGAGTGTGTTGCTGTAGTCCAGTCTGCTGCTGCTGAGGGCCTGTGTCACTGTCCTTCTTGTTTCCATCGGGATCCACTTGTAGATCCGGCGGAGCGTGCGTAGGGTGTTGTAGCAGGAGGAGGAGACAGTGTGATCTGCTTGGACATGGAGAGGGAGGATTCGAGGATTAATCCTAGGTTGCGTGCGTGGTCGGTGGTCGTCGGTGTTGTCCCCAGAGCGGCTGGCCACCAGGAGTCGTCCCAGGCTGAGGGGGTGGGTCCGAGGATTAGGACCTCCGTCTTGTCCGAGTTCAGTTTCAGACGGCTGCTCCTCATTCAGTCTGTGATGGCCTTCATACCCTCATGGATGTTGGTTTTGGTGGTGTGAGGGTCCTTGGTGAGGGAGAGGATGAGCTGGGTGTCGTCGGAGTAGGAGATGATGTTGAGGTTGTGGTGGCGGGCCACTTGTACGAGGGGGGGCATGTAGATGTTTAACAGCGTCGGGCTGAGGGATGAGCACACACCCCTTACACAAGCACACACCCTCGGGTCAGCCAATGGATTTACCCACTCTCACAATGAACATGTGGCACAACAAGATCAATCCATTGCAAAAGAAGTATCCAAGCACAAAATCGACATGTCAAACACTCTGGAGAACATTTCAATAAGTCCCCTGCAACATACCCATCCACAAGTGAACATTGAGGGGAATGCTAGGCACATACAAATACCTGGAGGAACTGTGGCAACTTGAATATGTATGAAACATGGATGTTGCATTAAACAGCATTAACATTGTCTCTCTCTCACACACAGGGCAACCTCATGGATCTCCCCCCAACAATGGGGGGGAAGCACCACAGTCCCAGGCTCGGGAGGAACCTGATCCCACCGGCAGCGACACCTCTCAACACTCCACGGATGACCCCAACCCACCTAGACCCTCTGGTGTCCAAGCCCCTGCAGCACCTGCTTCAGGTACGTCTGTGCCAACCACCGCCCCCATTTCTGCCACAACCCAGGAGACACCCAGGAGCCCTGCCCGCACTGAACAACTGAGCCAGTCTGACCTCAAGGGACAAGGATCGCCGGGCAGCCAGGAGGAGGCAGACAACCCCACAACTGCCATCCCTCAGGGGTCCCGTAGACCCGATGTGCCCACAACGGCAGGCCATGGTCGTGTGGGCAGGGGTGGTGGGAGTGGAGGCAGGCGGAGGCGAGAACCTGACCAGCCAGCTGAAGGGACTGGTATGTCACACGTACGCAACATCATGGAGGCATACCGGCGTGACACAAGGGCCATCAGTCAGGTAGTGGAGACCCTCACAGAGATTAAGAATCAGTAGGCCAAGCAACACGCCAATCAACAAAAACACCAAGGACGGATGGAGGAAAGACTGCCTGAGCTCCTGGCGGTGCAAACGGACATAAGCTGTTCACTCTGCTGACAACATGGGCAACCCTCCCTGTGCCACCAGGCGAAGACCAACACCAGCCACAGGGAGGGAGGAGGAGGATTCATCTGACGGAGCGTCCCAAGCATCGTCAAGGCATGCATCTGAGTGTCCCCCGAGGAAGGTGGGTCGTCCACGGAAAAGACCGTGAGAGGCAGCGGACCATCCATATCTCCCAGGTCACCTGGCCTGGCACCTGGCCTTCATGCGCAACAGCAGCACCTCATTCACTGACATTCTCTGCCACATGGACTTGCTGGTCACAGTCTGACCAATGATGACCAACACTGTGGTCTGGACTATGATGACTTCAAATGCCAAGTATCCCATCTCCCCCTGTGAACTTTGGATTCCATGCACCCGGTAGAGCACCTTATAAAACACGCCCACCACCGAGAATAAAACAAACATCTTTTTTATTAGATGTTGCTGTCATTTTGCATTAGTCCACAACATACGTGTGGGGAAATGTCAAACTATGCCTGAGTGTTGAACTAACTCCAGATATCCATACCCTGGGATCTGAGTCCGGTACAGGACACACATGGGTCACAATGTATCATCCAATACAGACTGGAAGCCCAACACTCACCTGTGATGGCCTCAAGCTGCTGAGGGGTGGCTTGCAATACTGTGCGGACAGACCAATTAGAAAGAGGATGGTGAAGGCCTAGAGGTCATGGCTCATGTGGAGGTTCCCGGGGAGGGAGTCACAGGTATGTTTGGCCTGGTGGGAGAACCATCTCCTTCATGCTGGAGTTTTGTGGATGTGAAGAATGGTGGCCAGGGTAAGTTTGGATGCATAGAGTTGGCCCAACGGGGTCTTGGATGTCAGACGTCCAAGGTTAATTTAGGGGTCTGGTGTTGTGGACTGCCTCGTGAGTGTGTGTGAGGAGTGTGAAGGTCATCCTGCAGCACACAGTGATCCCTTGCAGATATCTCAGGTGGACGTTGATGTGGCTGGTGCACGGGATGTTGAAGCTGAGGTGTGTAGATGCACCCTGGATGTGGACACGTTTGCCTTGAGTTTGGCTGAACTTGCTCTGTAGGGTGCGTGGCTGTAGTTGACACAGCTGGTGTTGTGGACCAGGGTGACGGTTTGTCTTGCCTTGGAGTGGATCTATATGTGGATCATGGGCATCATGTGGAGGGTGTTGCAGCATGAGGTACAGATGCTGGTGAGTAGCATGGCAATTTGGAGCATCGAGTACAGGATGCATACCATCTTGTGTGCGTGGCCACGGGGTGCTGGTGCAGTGCCCTGGCGGGTGGGACACAAGGAGTTAACCCAGCTGTAAGGGGACAATGCTCAGATGTTTACCGCAGTCCTGGCCAAGTCCAGCCTCATGTGGCTGATGCTCACCCATTCACCAACGGACCTCATGCCTTCTTGAATCTTGGAACCGGCAATGGCTGTGTCTTTGGTGAGGGTGAGGAGCAGCTAGCTGTCAATGGCATACGAGATGATGATGAGGTTGTGTGCGCATGTGATGGTGGAGAGGGGGGTCATGGACACATTGAAGATTGACACGCTGAGAGATGAGCCCTTGGCCATGTGCCAGATGACACCACTGTACTACATGCGTAAGGCTTGGGTCCCACTCCCATGGCCTTGCTGGTTCATCAGGGTCCATACCCGGAATACCAGTGCTGGAGATCTGTGAGCTGACAGTGTATGAGCACATCGTGTCTAATGCTGTGGAGAGCTCAAGGGGGGTGGCCTCACCATTGTTGAGCAGGGCAAAGTTGTCGTTGGTTGTGGTAATGATGACGTTTGCAGTGGGGTGATTACAGTGGAAGATGGCCTTGTGCAGGTTGCCTGGAGCTCTTTGCGTGGAGGAAGTCTGTCAGTCACTCGTCGCCTGTCTTCCTGATGACATTTGCTGGCTAGGGAAGCACGGTGATGTTCCTTGAGAGCCTGCGTTCCTGCCGTCCGTTGGCTAGGAAGGGCCTGGGTCACTGCATGCCTCTATCTACCATGGAATGTGGCTAACTCCAATGATACATACATGACGTGCTGGACGGGGGTACAAGGATGGGGAATGATGTGGTTGAGATGTTGTGTGGGAAGGGGCCTGATGGAGATCCCCAGTGGATGTTGCACATGAGTCGGGTGTTGTATCTCCTGATGATGGAAGTGCTAAACCTGAGGGTGGTAGGTCCCGTGTATGATAGTGTTTTCTGCCTCTGTGTGCCAAGGCTTGCGTGTATGTCCATTTGCTTGCAGTGGTAGAAAGTAGAAAGGGATTGGCTCAGCCTTGCAAGGGTGGGCTGTCTTGTGGATGGAGAGCTGATGTCAGTGCACTGATAATGCAGACGAGCTCCTTGATGTTGTGTGATGTGTTTGCCTCTGCACCTTCTGAAGGCTCTCCAATTGTCCTTGCTGATGACATGGTGATGGCTGTGTGTGCCGTTTACCCGGCTTGTAAGGACACTGATGGTTATTTGTGTTGCAAACTGTGCACAATAGTCCAGCTAGACGTGTATGAGTCCACTAGCTGTGCCTGGTCACAGGTGGCGTAATTCTTGATGTCCGTCACAGGAAACTCTGTCAACGTGGCTAGATTGTTGGTTCAGTTGCTGATCCAGTGTGTGAGTTTGCAGGGTGTGGCGGTGGTGTTGGTTCCAGTGTACCACGCAGCATGCCTGTGTTGACTCACATCAAGCATCTGTGGTGGTTTGGTAGCGGGGTGTGTGGCAGTGTGTTGCTTGTCAGAAACGTGGATGCTAATGTGGATGGACCAATGATGGATGCTGGTGTGGTTCTCATCCAGCCAGAAGTTCTGGGCCCACAGCCACATGTATCCTGTGGATGTGAGTGCTTGCGTGAAGATGGACGTGTTGATGGCTTTGTGGAACTGTGGATGTAGGCCTGGAGATCTGTAGATGAGTGTTACTCTGAGGGTTTGCAGGGGGTTTGTGCCAAACCCAATTAGTGACCCTGAGTGCGTACTTGGGAATAGATATCAATTCATCCCACGGGATTGTTAGTGTTGTCCCTGCGGCTGCTCTTGTAGCCATCTGAGATGGCAATGACGAACTTGTGTGCAGCGGATGCTTTTATCCACGTCACTATCATGAATGTGATGTGTGGTCCTGTTGTGTTGTGGAGGTAACAGAGTCCAATGGCGTGCTGTTGGATGAAGCCGGGCTGGAGTAGGAGGGACATGACCTGGTTGGTGTGAAAGGGCCTGGAAGGCGGGGCAGCACTGTGTAAGCAGTTGGAGTTGCACACTCAGCATGCAAAGGTGTCGTGTGTGCGCTTAGGGTATGCCTGAGAGCATGTGGTTGTTTTTCGGTAGCACATTGCTTGGGGGGTGGCTGCAACATGAGACTGTTGTGTGATGTGGGTCATGCAAGGACATGAGTGTCGTGCAATGTGCACGTCGCATGCGCTGACGGTCCTGTCTTTGGCACCGCGTGGCGGCAACAGTGGCACAGAAAAGCAGATGACAGCCTAATGAATGGGTGGAGGGAGGAAGGGAGGAGTATCTTGGAGGCGTGTGTGTTGCATAATCCAGGAACTTGGTGGTCCCTTTCTGCTGGGGCCACAGCAGCAGGTAGCATGTACTGGAAACTAGGCCAAAAGTAGCACACAGATCAAAGGAGGTCAGAAAGGACAACAATTGCAACAGGCTTACGTAAAGGAGGGAGTGTCAGGTTAGTCATGGCTCACCCAGAGAAAATGGATGAACAATCAACAAAGATGACTGACACAGGATCAGGAAACAGAAGGCCGAGCTGCGCACAGGAGACACACCCTCAGCAGGCGTGGCCGGACCGTTGGGGTGAGCAACCTGCCAAAATACATACACAACCATGGACTCCATTCTAAATAGAGATCATTATCCATGAAGAACTGCATGCATGTTTCCGAAATACACATACACTCACAACTATGCCAGAGATGACGCATGCAAAGTGGCAAGAGACCTGCATTGACAGAGATGAGGCACTTATGAGTGTAAGGAACACCTTTATTACTCAAACTCACACTAAGGGAAATGCATCTATGTGATCAGACTCACAGGTCAATTGACTGAACATGTGGGACCTACGCTGGACACCCCCTTCACAACACGGTTGTTGTAAATCCTACTGAACTGGCAAACAAGTTAAGGGGTGAGCAAAATACCTCCTGATGCACACGGAGAGGCTGCAATTCCCCATTGAGCCTGTTATGGGGATGTCCCACACTATGTCCACCTGTAGCATCCCATAGGTTTCAGAGGGAATGTTTACACACATTGATGCCTTCACCTGAATCCTATAACCATTACAGATGACTGTCAGGAAGGGTGACTATCAATTCATGGGAGTCATGCTACATGTGATGTGCCCCATGGTGAGTCGACATGTATGCATGTGAACACAGCATGCACAGGAGCAGTCCCCAGACACTCCAAACACTACCCACCACAAAAAAGCCTTGCTTCAATCCTTACCCAAAATGACATTTCCCCGTGTCCGTGAATGGAATGCTGATTCAATACACGTTGCAATACTCATGAGGAATAGCAGGAGGACAACGATGACACTAGCAGACAACATGCGCAAGTACCTGTGAATGACAGACACACAAGAAGTGAGCGCAAAGATTTTGCTACGCATACATGGTCATTTACTAAACCTGAACAATGTTGTCCCCATGATAATTTAAAATAAAGTGTCTCTGCAAAAATGTGTGGAATGACATCCTTGCTCGAGTGACACATCAGAACACACATCTAAGTCACATAGCATACAGTCAGCTGGACACACACATTGCAACACATGCCACCCAAGGATACAAGCGTGCACCCTCAGACTCAGTGACTCACCATTATGAGAAGAAGTTGCATATGAGCTGACTCCGGGTATCCTCCTCGTCACTTGCCTCGTGACCAAGCCCTTCATCCTCCACGGGTGGATGTTCCTGCTCATCTGGATCCAGGATGAGTGGCACTGCCTTCTCCACTGCCATGTTGTGCAGCATGCAGCACACGAGGAAGATGTGGCAGACCTTCACCGGTGCATATGGGAGGGACCCGCCTGTCTTGTGAAGGCACCGGAATCGGCTGTTCAGGAGTCCAAAAGTTCTCTCAATCACTCGCCTGGTCTGCCCGTGTGCATTGTTGTAGCGGTGATCTGCATGTTGATCTTGGGTTGTGGAGAGGCGTCTTCAGCCATGGCATGTTGGGATATTCAGAGTCACCTACATGGAAACATCATGTAAAAAAGTGGCTCAGGAGATGCCGTAGGAGTCAAAGATACCGCAACACACAGGCCAAACAGAGTATACCCACCAACAAGACATGCTAGTTCGTTGTGCAGCCGCACCATGATTTCTGGCACCCTGCTACGCCTCATGATGTAGGCATCGTGTGCTGACCCTGGAAAACGTGCACAGACATGGGAAATCAGCATGTTAGCAAGACACACCACAAGGGCATTAATAGAGTGGTAACGTTTACGGTTGCGTTAGGCTACCTTCTGTGCCTGTGGTGGTACCAAAGCTACATATGTCCCATCAATGGAGCCAATGACATGGGTCATCCCTCCGAGGGCATAGAATTCACCTGTCACCTCCTCAGGAGTAGGGAAATGGATGAATTCATTGAGGTGCTCCAACATGGCTGCCAAAACATCACACAGGACACGGCTGAACATTGTCTGGGACATGCCACCTACATCAGCTATGGTGAATTGAAACGTACCGGTGGCAAAAAAATGTAGGGCTGCCATCACCTTCATCTTGGGGGTCAGCGCATTAGGATACCTGTGTCGCGGTTGGAGGTGTGGTGCCAGCTTGGCGGTCAAGTCCTCAATCAACTGTGGTGTGAATCTGTACCGTCGGATGCAGTCACGTTCCCTCATGGCACCCAAGTCTGGCATTGGTCGGGGGACAGGCGGTGCCCTGCAGAAAATGGAATTGAATAACGAAGACTTTGAGCATGACATCATCAATGTCAATGAACAGAGCACATACTAAACTGCTACTTCACATCAGATGAAAACAGAGTCTGGTCTGTGCAATACATCCAGGACACGTATGCCAGCTTGGTGAGACTCCTACAAAAAATAAGATACATCCGTTGATTGGCAAGTCAACATGACATGCCCTGAAACGACCTGGGTCCAGTCTGAATGAACAGCCCGAGACATCACAAGAGTGACATACATCCACATAGCTGCATTTAAAGGATGTCATCTCATACAGACAGGTGACGGCAACCTCGACGCACAGGTCACATGGAATGTCAAATGAACAGATCAAACACAGTGCAATGAAGGGGTACACGTGAAAACAGAAACCACAGACATTGATACGACGCTGATATGTCCTCATGTGAAAATGTCATGTCCGATGCATACAGACCCTGCTTACTTGGGAATCCATATGTGGCATGGTGTGCGCAGATGTGTGCCATGCCCATCTCCACACAGACACATGTTGGATGCAGCAACAGCAGATGTAGTTGGAAGACCACTAACTGCAAGCTCATGGGAACACATGACACACACATGACATAGTCACATCGAGTCACGCTGCTCGTGAAATGTCAATTGGTAGTGTCCCTGTCCATGGCATCAGGGGACAGTTGCGGGTGGTGGTGACTGTGCCATGCAAGTGATGCTGTGCTTGACACGTTTGGACTACAGGCACACATGTGCAAAGTGTTAAGGGGAAGTGTGCCACATAGTGCCCCATCACACATGACATGTGTACACAGATCATCACACATCATTTGTGCAACTACATGAGGAGACATGTGCAATTTCACTGCCTGACACACCTAGGCCCTGCACACAAAAGTCTGCAATGACAATGACTTGATGTACAGCCTTGTGCGAGTCTGATACCTCCATTCCGTTCGTGTGCGCATCCTATCACCAGTGTAAGACTGTGAAATGCACCGTACACACGCTCTGAGAGCTTGTGTATGGTCCGTATCACTATAGGAGTGGTTCCGTAGCAGTACGTGTGTGTGTACGGTCTGTATCACTATTGTAGTGGTGCCGTACGTGTACGGGTATGTGTGAAACACACCTTTCTTGTGTTTTTGACTCAAAAACGACATAGTGGACAAGTATTAGGCCTAAAATGCATGCTGGTGGTCATGGATACCGAGATTTCAGTTGCAATGTGCACATCATGTGGGCTGGAAAAGTCAGTTGGGCCAAAAATTACAATGTTGCAAAGTGTGTTTTGCCTTGCTATGATGCTCAAATTTTGAACCATGCAAAATCCTGTCATTGGTGTATGTTTAAAGGGATTGGAGGAAATGTAGGATGCAAATGAGTCTGACCAATCACTCTGTACTCCTGTAAATGAAAGCCACCAGCAAGACTGATATAAGTCAGGCAGATCCCATGAGAGGGCACTTGCCTGCACAACTTTACTGTCGACCACTGCTGCTGTCTATGTTTCCTCTGGCACCATGTCAAGGACTGTGGAGAGGGCACAGCCATTCACCCAGGAGGAGAATGAGGCCCTGCTGTATGTGCTCCTCCCACAGTACACCAGCCTGTATGGGGGACCAGGGGAACAGGTGAGTGCTGACTCCAGTCCCTTTGACTGTGCACTTTTTTTGTGACTGTCACTTCTGCCATTGTGTCCAGGTGTGACAGTCATGCAGTGATGTTTACAGTGGGTCCCAGGGGGGGGGGGGGGGCTTATGTCTCTCATGCAGAGTATGATGTAGTTCAGATGTGCACTCCTCACTTGCATTGTGCTTACTGTGACATTCACTGTATAGTGCATGACACATTTAGCCTGGCAAATACTTGGTGGCTTTTTTTCCTATTGTCCGGTGTGACAGGTGACTGTACCCACAGATGTGTGTGAGTTGGGTGGAGCTGTGGTGAGAGTGTCTAAGTGAAGTGTATGCCCCATGGACATTGATGTGTGTGAATGTTCCTTGTCATGTGGGTGAGTGTGTATGTGAAGTGTTGCACCACAGCTGCATGGAGGAGGCAACAGCTCTACCCATATGATGTGAGAGGTAAGCCGTGCTGTGTGTCTGACTTGATGAGGTAGCCCGACACCTGTGACACCCCACAGGCAAGTGGCACATGTGCAGAGTGATGTTTATATCCGCTGTTGCCAATGCCAGGTGATTGATCTGTGCCTGTGTATGTCTGTGTGCTCTGCTTAGGTAGCGTCAGTGGCCTAGGGCATGTAACTTTATAGAGGTTCTGTCCATCAGCCTGGTGTTGCATGGGATGCAGAGTGTGTGCCATGATCAGGGAGTGTGTCGCACCCCTCCTGCCACCTATGTACTTTCAATGCCATGTGGTGCATTGGGGATTACACAGAGGCCAATGGACATATGAGAAAGAATTTATTCCTTGGCAGCATCCTATGCCCTGTCCAACATGTCAAAGATGTTAAAATGTGTGTCTGTGACATGGAGCATGTGTAGTGAAGTTGTCTCACTTTGTCATCCTCACAGGTAACTGCCTACGAGAAGGGGGCATCTGGAAGAGGATCGTCAGGGCCGTGAGGACGGCGGGGGATCGCAGGTGGCACCTGGCCCAAGTCCGCAAACGCTGGCAGGACATCCGGTGCTGGACCCGGCGGATCGCCCGGGTCCAGCTGGAGCTCTCACCCCCACGCCCCTACGGTGGGCGCCGACGCCTGACCCCCCACATGAAGCGTGACCTGGCGGTGGTCTTCCCTGACCTGGATAGGCAGTTACAGGAGGCACAGCAGCAAGGAGGGGGTAAGTACCTGTGTGTTTGTTGTGTTGTGTGTCACCTCATTTTGGAAGTGCTCTGTCACCAGGATACACTGCCAGGGTTTATATGTGCAGTGCATATTCTGTTACCCAAAGTCAAACAGTGCTCTTATTCACCCCTTCCCCTCCTTGACATGTGTCCCCTGGTCTGTGTGTAATCACTATTGCACATGGTCATCTAGGCTGCCAGTTAATCCAAGTGCACATTGCTTTCTGCATCATGTGTGTGGGTGGTCTGTGACATGTGTTGGTATCTTGCTTGTGCCCTGTCCTCCTCACTCAGTTGGGGGTATATATTTGTTGGCACTGATGATGAGTCTCACCATAGGAGTGTGAGGTTTCCAGTGAAATCACTTGCAGCATGCAAGACCGATGTTATGGCCTCAGACATGATGGGCCCGATTCACAGAATAAACTTAAGACAAAATCATAAACTTACTACTTTTGGTATTCACAGAATGCACTTACTACTTTTGGTATTCACAGAATGCACTTACTAATTTTGGTATTCACAGAATGGATTTACGACTACTAACTTTACGTCTGCACTCAGGCCGGAAATTCCGTCCCGGAGGCGGAGCTTCCGGCCCGGAGGTGGGTCTTCCGGCCCGGAGGCGGAGCTTCCGGCACGGAGGTGGAGATTTCGGCCATGGCTAAATCTCCAGCACCGGCCGGAATCCCCGCCTCCGGGCCAGAAGCTCCGCCTCCGGGCCGGAATTTCCGGCCCGAGTGCGGACGTAAAGTTAGTAGTCGTAAATCCATTCTGTGAATACCAAAAGTAGTAAGTGCATTCTGTGAATCCCAAAAGTCGTAAGTGCATTATGTGAATACCAAAAGTAGTAAGTGTATGATTTTGTCTTAAGTTTATTCTGTGAATCGGGCCCATAGTGCATGAGTGGGAGATATGCATGGTGCCAGGACGGTTGCTCATGTTACAGTCAGATCATTCCAGGAACAAGGAGCAGTGTGCCCACTACAGTCCCCTGAGACACCCTTGCCTCGTAATCATGTGTGTCATCCAACGCTGTGCCCATTCTCTGTGTGTTCAGCATTGGTTTGCCTCTGTGGCATTGTTTCCTGGCCTTATTAGTATTTATCCAAAGTGTGCTACATGTGTTCACTGGACACGGAGACCCCATTTGGCTTGTGCATACTCACACTGGGCAGTGCCTGTTTGTCTATTCACAACTATCTGCTGATGGTTGTTTGGCACATATATGTGTTGGCAGCCTCACAAGGTGATGTGGAGTACATTTTTGTAAAATGTCAGCTAATTTCATAAAACACTGATTAAGAGGTGTCATTTCTTGATCTGTCTCAATCACTTTGTCTCAGTTATGGGGGGTTTGTGCGGGCAAGGCCTACATGGCCAAACCTTAGGTCTCCTTGCCAGTTCTGACCTGTGTGCAATAATTGGCTTGACAGAGACTCAACGTGCAGTGACCCAGTCATGTTGTGCAGGGTTTAATGTTTGTGTGTTGCAGCATGTGTCAATAGTTTAAATACATGATTCCTGATCATACAGTTTTTGGCACCAGTGTGTGGGCCAGATGCTACATAGTTTTGTCTTTGTGTGCTGACATCTGTGTGGACATTCTGGCTTGCCATGAGGGTGTCTCCTCAGTGGAGGTGTGACTTTTTACGACCCAATTGCAGGCCCCTCAGCTTTTGCATTGTCCTGTGTTTGGACATGTGTGCCACTGCACATGACAGGCAGTGGGTCAAATGTGTTGCCAACTGTGTCATCAGGGAATGGATGGCCATGTGACATCTGGCATAATTAAAGTTGTTAGTCAAAAGAGTCTTGTACCTTGGCACTCACTACACTTGTCAACATGTCTTCCAGTTTTAAATGCTTTAGTTTGATGTTTTTGTGTGAAGAACAATAATGTGCCTACATGACAGATGTCTCCCAAGGAAGTGCACAACAAACCACCTTTACACTTTCAGGGAACACGCTGGCACTTTTTTAAAAAGAAGCCACTGTTCTCATAAGACTGTTTTGCAGATTATACATATACATGTTCCCAGAGTGTTGTTGAATTTGTGTAAGTGCTTGGTTGTTGGTGATACCAACTTACGAGTGTCAAGTCATCAAGACCTCTGTGGGCCCATGTATATGTACTTTCTGCCACACCATTTCTTTTGGACCGTGGGTCCTGTGGATGAGACTGCCAGCTTCTTCACTGACTGGGTAAATGTAGTTTGGTGTGCACCTCCTTTGGAGACATTGGGCCCGATTCACAGAACTAACTTAAGATAAAATCCTAAAATTACCACCATTTTCGTATTCTCAGAAGACACTTACTCATTTTGGTATTCACAGAAGACACTTACTCACTTCGGTATTCACAGAAATTAGGAGTCCTAACTTTAGGACTCCTAAATGCCTTCTGTGAATACCGAAAGTCTTAAAATTAGGATTTTTCTCAGTTTAGGAGTCCTAAAGTTAGGACTCCTAACTTTACTTCTACTAAACTGAGAAAAAAAACGAATTTTAAGGATTTTGGTATTCAAAGAAGGTGTTTAGGAGTCCTAAAGTTAGGAGTCCTAACTTTACTACTACTAAATTGAGAAAAATCCTAATTTTAAGACTTTCGGTATTCACAGAAGGGATTTAGGAGTCCTAAAGTTAGGCGTCCTAACTATACTACTACTAAACTGAGAACAATCCTAATTTTAAGGCTTTCGGTATTCACAGAAGGCATTTAGGAGTCCTAAAGTTAGGACTCCTAACTTCTGTGAATACCAAAATGAGTAAGTGCCTTCTGTGAATACCAAAATTGTAGTAAGTTTAGGATTTTGTCTTAAGTTAGTTCAGTGAATCGGGCCCATCTTTTATACAGGCACATGTGTGTTCTGTTCACAAAATGGCACATTCCGACATTATTGACATGTCGATTGTGTGAAGTTTTGTTATTCCCAAGGGACTAAAGTTTTTGGGGTTACTGTTCGAAACTACTTACAAGGCTCTGAGTGTGGGGACACCTTTAGTAATGAGGTGTGTTAGTTTGCCTTGGGTGCACCACTCCTGTTTCTTTCAGGGTAAACAAGAGGTGGCCTGACTTCATTGTATTGCTGTGCTCACCTGATCCCAATCAATAGCTTCTCAGTATATTTCTTTGTCTAGTTTTGGGCTGGTGTGTCCTATTTTTCCTTGTGTCTAAGTCCCATGGTGGGTCTACCAACTGGGGAGTACAGGGCTTACATATGTGCCGAGTAATCTAGCTGTTACTCATGAAGCATTGCCTGATATGCACTGTGACCTATTGTTTTGGTACTCATGTGTCAGATGTATACAGGTGACTGATATTTTTCTGTATGTTTACCTTGCCCACAGCATCATCATCGGTAACCGAGGGAGACATCAGCACGGACCTTGAGGAGGGACCCAGCACCAGTGCCACCAGTGCTGGAGAGTCATCAGGAGCCAGTGGCACGGAGGGCGAGGAAAGTCAGTCAGAGGACCTGTCTGGTGGTGACACCAACTACGACGCAGACGGGTCTGAGGCTGACCTCATCGAGGGGGCGGAGGCTGCCACTACACCTTGCAACAGCACTACATCTGGTCCTGCCTCCTCCATTCCCATCACCGCCCTCCCAGTTGCTCCGGTCCCTTCTGTCCGTGCTGACCACCACCATGTCTCCTTCGGTCCAGGCACCGCACCCCCTGCCCCTGTCACCCCTGCTGCCCTCAGTGCGGAGTCTGTGGACATCCAGCGGCAGTTGCAGGTTGGGCAGGCATCGATGCTGCGTGTCCTCCATGGCCACACCACACTGCTGACACAGATGGTGTCGTTCATGGAGGGCATGTCAGCAGCGATGTCTGAGCAACGCCGGTTTCTGCAGTCCATGGACTCATCACTGACGGTAGCAGTGTCTCTCCTGCGGCGCTTCGTCCCCCCCTACCCCAGCCCCATCCACACTTCCCTCACCCATACCTGTCCCATGCACACACAGACCTTCCCACGCACGCACCACACCAGACACAGCCAGCACACCACCAACACAGGGCAAGCGCACACATCCTGACACGCACACTCAGGACTCAGGGGGAGATAGACACACCCAATGGGTCTGGGGCACAAAGATATACATGCAGCCACAGTCTGAGTACGCATGCCTCACAACCCAGTCCCTCGACCAGCACTCCCCTTGACTCCCCTGCCCCCACTGTGACAACACCCCGCAAGTGATCAAGGAAGTCCCCAGGCAGGGGATTTGCGTCCACCCCCATGTCCACCCCCTCCCCCAGGAGCACTGCACCCCATCCCTGCACCACAACCCCCTCCGTTGTCCCTGGTGTTTCTTCCGGTGCAGGGGTTACTCTGGACGCCCTTGCAGCAGTGTGCAGCGCCGCGCTCACCACCACCTTTGCCGCTGCCCCACCCCCTGTGGTGGACACGTCCAGCCCTGCAATCACCCCACCTACCCTTCCCCCTCCCGTCCCTGCGGTGCCTGGTCCTTCTCCACATGATGCCCCCCCGGTCGACAAACCTGAGGGTTCCAGTGTGCAGGCAAGCTAGGGGAGACATGTGCCCCAGTGTCCCCTCAAGGACTTATATGATGGACTGGCCATTGGCCTTTGTATATAGTCTTATTACTTCCTTTGGTTTAATTCTGAATAAAGCATTTTATTTTTCCTTTGAACAGTATTGCATTTCAGGTATTGATGTTGGTGCTGAGGCTCCAGGAGTTGGTGTGGTGGTAATGTGTTATTGTTCTGAGAAATGTTCTAGTCTGATGGTCATGAGGTTGACCATGGTATCTGCATGCCATCACAAGGTCTCTGCCAAGAATCATTTGTAGTGTGTGTTATTATGGTTTTGAGACATTGTCCCAAGGAGTGTTCCTTCCTCTGTGGCACCTGGCATCTTCCCTGCAAAGAGTTGCCCAATTGTTGTGCTGACCTGTGTATTCATTTCCTTTGTTGGTGACGGATCCCTTCAACTATGGCCATGCCTGCTCAGCAATGTCTCCGGCTGCATAGTCTGTGCCATCCTTGCTAGTCACTGTACTTGTGTATTGAGTATGTTAAAAGGCCTTCATGGAGAGATCCTCCGTTTTCAGCACTATGCATGTGTGTAATCCCAGCCTAGCATACATATGGTACTTGTTTTGCAGGGAATTTGGACACCTGACTCACAATTGTGGGCATTGTATCTGTGGAAACTCCACCATATTCCTTCCATGAGAGACGACATCTTGGTGGCTGGCCCAGCACCTGTACATTCTTATCATTCCTGGGATGTGCGTGACAATGTGTGTTCCCTTTGGCTCGCTTAGTTTAGTAGGCAGTGACATGACTATTCAGTCTTGTGGCATGATCTCAGTGTGTGTATTGTGCTGCATCCTCCAGGTGTGTTTATGCATGTGTCATTTGTCCTCACACCCACATGCAGTGTGTCATGCAGTGGGGGAAAGACATCCATCCTCCTGGGAGTGGGACACTGCTGTCAGTGATGTGTTGTTATGGCACTATCATCATAGTCAAAACTCAGGGATGCGTACATACACCCATGGAGTTGTGGACATATGCGAATGATGTACACACCCCCATGTCTCTGTCCACTGCTGGGAGTCCTCTGCACCCACCCCTCACATGTCTTTCCACTGCTAGGTGTGATATGCACCTACCCCTCGCATGTCTGTCCACTGCTGGGAGTGATATACACCCACCCCTCACATGTCTGTCCACTGCTGGGAGTTATATGCACCCACCCCTCACATGTCTGGCCACTGCTGGGAGTCCCCTGCACCCACCCCCATGTCTCTGTCCACTGCTGGGAGTCCTCTGCACCCACCCCTCACATGTCTGTCCACTGCTGGGGGTCCTCTGCACCCACCCACATATGCCTGTCCACTGCTGGGAGTCCTCTGCACCCACCCGTCACATGTCTGGCCACTGCTGGGAGTGATATGCACCCACCCCTCACATGTCTGTCCACTGCTGGGAGTCCTCTGCACCCACCCCCATGTCTCTGTCCACTGCTGGGAGTCCTCTGCACCCAACCCTCACATGTCTGTCCACTGCTGGGAGTGATATGCACCCACCCCTCACATGTCTGTCCACTGCTGGGAGTGATATGCACCCACCCCTCACATGTCTGGCCACTGCTGGGAGTCCTCTGCACCCACCCCCATGTTGCTGTCCACTGCCAGGAGTCCTTTGCACCCACCCCTCACATGTCTGTCCACTGCTGGGAGTCCTCTGCACCCACCCCTCACATGTCTGTCCACTGCTGGGGGTCCTCTGCACCCACCCACATATGTCTGTCCACTGCTGGAAGTCCTCTGCACCCAACCCATGTCTCTGTCCACTGCTGGGAGTCCTCTGCACCCACCCCTCACATGTCTGTCCACTGCTGGGAGTGATATGCACCCACCCCTCACATGTCTGGCCACTGCTGGGAGTCCTCTGCACCACCCCCATGTCTCTGTCCACTGCTGGGAGTCTTCTGCACCCACCCCTCACATGTCTGGCCACAGCTGGGGGTCTTCTGCACTCACCCACATATGTCAGTCCACTGCTGGGAGTCCTCTGCACCCACCCCCATGTCTCTGTCCACTGCTGGGAGTCCTCTGCACCCACCCCTCACATGTCTGTCCACTGCTAGGGGTCCTCTGCACCCACCCACATATGTCTGTCCACTGCTGGGAGTCCTCTGCACCCACCCCTCACATGTCAGTCCACTGCTGGGAGTCCTCTGCACCCACCCCCATGTCTCACTCCACTGCTTGGAATCCTATGCAGCCACACACCCACACACCCACCCCCTTGGTGCTGCACACTGCTCTCCTTGACCTCCACACACACCAAGATAATGGTGATATGCTGCACCAGGCCATACAACACCATTCGTGGCGTGTGTACGCCTTGTATCCCAAGTGTACTGGTGCCGTAGGGATACATGTGATACGGACTGTACCCCCGCATTCAGAGGGTGTGTACGGCCCATACCACGTGTACTGCTAAGGCCCCAATCCAATAGTGGTACGGGCCGTACACACGCTCTGAGAGCATGTGTACGGTCACTATCACAATTGTAGTGGTGCCGTAGGAGTACGCGTGGTATGGACCGTACACACGCTCTGAGAGTGTGTGTATGGCCCGTACCACGCGTACTCCTACGGCACCACTACTATAGTGATACGGCCCGTACACCCGCTCTGATAGCGTGTGTACGGGCCGTACCACGCGTACTCCTATGGCACCACTACTATAGTGATATGGACCATACCCACGCTATGGATGTGTGGGTACAGTGCGTATCACTATTGTAGTGGTGCCATAGGGGTACGCTTGATACGGACCGTACACCCACTCTGAGAGCATGTGTACGGGCCGTACTACACGTACTCCTAAGGCACCACTACTATAGTGATACGGACCGTACCCACGCTACGGATGTGTGTGTACGGTGCATATCAATAATCTAGTGTTGCTGTAGGGGTACGCGTCCACGTCCTCTTCTGTTGTTGCGTGACGCAGGGATTGTTGGACACACCCCCCCAAGTGACCAGACCCTGTAGGTAATGTATGTACAGAATATATTATGTTTTTAATTCGGTAGGGGTTATGTTTCCTGCCCCTCGCCCCCCCTTTGCCCCTGGGGGTTGTTCTGACCTTCTGCGGCGTGCGCAGCGGTTTCGGTGCACCAGGTTGTAGACTAGGAGGGCCGGGATGACTCGTAGGATAGGGTCCATGGCTGTCCGTCACGTACCGGGGCTCCGTATTCGCGTCGTACTCAATTTCCCGGGGGTATTTGGCTGCCGTAAACAAAAAGCCGTGCGGCGTGACGTAGGGACAGATAGTACTTGCTGGTCCGTAAAACGCTGCCTGACTCCATACGGACGTCGCATACGCGCCGTCCCGGATCAGACTTGTAGTTATTTTTTTGCCATACGGTGTTTTGTACGATTCGTACGGATATGGTATTTCTGTACGAATCGTACATGCTGGATTGTACGGTGGACTTCCCGGGTACGAGTCGTACGGAGAATACGCTCCGTACAACGATTTGTACCCGGGTTTTACAGGATTGGAATCGGCACCTTTATGTTGATTCCCATTTGTTGGCCTTAGGACTTAAACGCTGCTAACCAGTGCTAAAAAAAATGGTAATATTGGCTTGTACCCAATTGGTATATTACATTTACTGATAAGTCCCTAGTAAAGTGCACTATATGTGCCCAGGTCCTGTAAATGAAATGCAACTAGTAAGCATGCAGCACTGATTGTGCCACCCACTTAAGTGACCTTTTAAACATGTCCAAGGCCTGCCATTGCTGAGCCTGTGTGTGCATATTTGAACTGCCAATTCGACCTGGCAAAATATATTTTCTACCACACTCAAACCTTCCATTTTAATACATTTAAGTCACACCCCAAGTTAGGCCCTGGACATACTAGAGCCTGGGTGTAGTATATTTAAAAAGTTGGACATGTACTTTTAAGTTTTACGTGTCCTGGTAATAAGAAACTCTTAAATTCATTTTTGATTACTGCAAGGCCTTTCTTTCTAACTAGAAAACATTGAAGTTGCCTTACTGCAATTTATAAGTGTAATTTCCAAATGGGATGAGATGACCAGTTCCATTTTGGTGTGTATGGAGATCTAAATTAAAAATCCTAACTGATGGTGAAATCTGATTTTACATTACAATTCTAAAAATGCCACTTGCAAAACCTTTAGAAAGTTGGCATTTTCTTGCCTTAGTCATTTGGTGCCTGCAGCCTTTCTCTGGTCACATGACTAGGTGTAGTTTGCAGTTGGGCTTTGTGTATTCCTCCTAGACAGCTGCACACAATGGGAGTTTATGTGTGACCGAAAGGGCTATCACTGGCAGGATGGGAGGCAGGAGTGGGAACAGCCCCACATATAGTTTAATAGGTTGTGTCTTGCCTCCCCTCAAAGGGCTCCTTACCCCCTGTAGTTATTCTGGACCCGGAGCAGTGAAGGCAGGGAATCTTTGCACTTCAAAGGCCTAGCTCTAGAAGCTTCTCTCCACTTCAAACTCACAACTGTGTATAAAAGAAGGACCCAAGACACCACAACTTCAGTTCACTTCTGGACCTCTGGCAACTCTGCCAAGAGTAATGATTGCTGTGCTGCTACAAGGACTGCCACTCTGCTGGACTGCTACTCTGAAGGAGCTGCTACCCGGTTGTGCTGATCTGCAGCCTACTGCTCTCTAACCTTGGGAATGAGAACTGGATCTGCAACTCATCTTGTACTCACAACACCAGGGTGACTTAAAGATTTAGGCTAGTGTCCTCCTGATTTGATTCTCAAGGACATAAAAGGTCCACAGAAGCTTTTGGACCAATTTTCAGCGAGTACCTAACCCCCAAGTTTTACCTTCCAGGTTCAGAACCCTTGGTGTGGCTCAGCGGGCTCTGAAATAAAGTTTTTGAGCTCTCCGCAACCAGCTGTTAACAAATTTGTTCGCACCAGCACTTCACCACTCACGAAGAAATTTAGAGTGAGCCACTACCAGCAGGAAGCAATGACGCCCACGGAGGTCTGCTACCGTGAAGTTCCAGTCCCCCATCTGTGACCCCTGGCCTGCTCTTCATGCCAAGCCGACCACTTCTCGCAACACTCTCCTTGCTATGTGCAATGCCGGGAGGGTGGGCCTCACAAAACACATTGTGCAACTCAGAAACAGACTTTGTAATTATAATTGCATTTATGTAGCGCTTACAACCCCTGACAAGGCATCAAAGAGCTTTTTTCCGGCGAGTAGCACGCTACTCCGGAACCCATAAAGGACAGTGTTCAATTGGTAATTGAAATATGAAAGTCATTTGAGTGGTGGATAGCTTAGTCTGTTATTTGGATTCAGAAGGATAGCGGAGAGATTGAAGAGGGAAAAAGTTTTATATTTATATAGCACTTGTTACCCCTGATGAGGTGCTGAAGCACTTTTTCAGCGAGTAGCACACTACACCCAAACCCATAAAGGATTAGTGGTGAATTAGTATAGTGAAATTTGAAAGTAAATTGAGTGTTGGATATTAGTCAGTTATTTGGATTGAGAAGGATAGCGGAGGAGTAGAAGAGGGGAAAATGGTTTGCGTTTATGTAGCTCTTGTTACCCCTGATTGTGTGTTGAAGTGCTTCCTTAATGGGTAGCACAGTACTCCGGAACCCATAAAGGATTAGCGTTGAATTAGTATAGTTAAATATAAAATTTGAGAAGTGGACTTGTTAGTCTGTTATTTTGATTGAAAAGGATAGTGAAGGGATAGACGAGTGAAGAATTTTGACTTTTTTTGTTTTGTTTTTTGGTGGTCATAGCTGTAGGAGGAGGCTTGGAATGAGTAAAAAGGGATGTAAGTGAAATAGCCAGCAGGAAGAGTTTAGAAAGGGTTGTTTTGCAGATTGGTATTTTAAAAGAGGTGTCAGATGATGCACGGAGGGATAGAGTAAGCAAGAGCCTAGAAAGGGTTATTATGGAGATCATAGTAGTGGTATGGGGTTTGGGATGAATGAGAGAGTGGATGTAGAGGATATATTGATAAAGGTATAGGGTGAGAAATAGGGTAGTGCATTGCAAAGAGTAGTAGAAAGAGGTTTGGATGAGTCAGAGAGTTGAGGTAGAAGATCCATTAAGAGAGGCAGAGGGTGAGAAATAGGGTGGTCCATTGGATATGCTAAATTGGAAGACGGCAATGAATATATAGATCCATAAGTACATGGAAGGTATATAGATGCATAAAGGAAGTAGGTATATGTAGAAGAAAGAAATTGATAGAGGTATACGGTGAGAAATCGGATAGTTCATTGAATATGCTTTTTTAGGAGAAAAATAATAAATATGTAGATCCAAGTACATGGAAGGTATATAGTTGCATAAAGGAAGTAAGTATGTGTAGATTAAAGATGCATTAGATGAACTCTGGTTTTCAAGTGTTGTACTCAAAAATTTAATTTATTATATTAAAAAAACTTAATTTTCTGCGTGTTTATACAAAGCAATACACATATATAGATACATAGCTATAGCACAAATAAATTCTTATATACAGAGGGAAATGCAGTATATTTCTGTTTGTGTATGGTGCTTATGTGGGGAAGAGCCAATTCTTAAGTAGTTTTCTGAAGATAAGGTGGTTGTCCGTGGATCTTATGTTGAGGGGTAAAGAGTTCCATGGTATGGCTACTTTAACAAAGAAGGATGTGCCACCTGTTTTTTTTCTTGTACCTTGGGATTTTGAGCCGAGGTGCTACTCTAGATCAGAGGTTCCTTTGCTGAATATGTTTGGTGATTTTCTTCCTGATGAAGAGTGGTCCCAATCATTGTATCGCTTTGTGGGTGAAAGAAAGCAGCTTGAACATGGAACTTCCGGCAAATGGTAACCAATGAAGGGCTTTCAAGGCAGGGGAGATGTTGTCTATCGGTTTCATATGCAAGAGTAGTCTGGCGGGGGAGGAGCTTGCCGAGGCTCAAGATGGCCACGTGATAGAAGAGCTCCGCAAGCCATTGTCACAATTCTACAGGGATTCTCACATCTGAAGGCGATGTGCGATAGTTTGAGGGCGGATAGTGAAGCGCAAGACCTACGCTTCCGTCTGGTACGCAGATAGTGTGCAACATCAAGACCCTTGAGGGAGAAAATGGGTGTGGCCTGCACCACCAAACGTTGCACCGCCCTAGATTAGCTGCTGGCACTGCTGGCGTCTTGATGCACAAAGCCGGAGCTGGGAGACAGCTAAACCCGATTGGATTTAGTTCGAGGAGCAGTGTTACACCTGCTTTGTGGGCCCCTCTGGATGCTACAGGAACCACTCGCTGCCGACGATGATCGTGGCTGCAAATGGTTCACCCGTGATTACTGACAGAGGAGTCCCATCGAGAGCTTAACTGCTGCGCAACCTCTACCATGACCACTCCTGAATACAGCACTGCATGCCACAATGTTAAATATGCAGGATGCGACCGCCATGGTGGTTGTCGCATCCTCATAGGCACAGCGAGACTGCCGCACCACTGGCAGCCGCTCCCAGCATCGCTAGGGTGGCGGGCAGACTGGGGTCTGCCCAACATCCTATTAGACCTCCTAGGGTTGTTTTGTGATTTTTACGCACAATGTTATTCATTAATGCAGCACTATTTGCATTTTAATCTGCAAATGTGTTAGTGCAAGTGTTTAAATGTCTGTAATCTAAAACTAGATGATATGTATTGTCATATTTCATGACTAGAAACAAAGGATTGTTCATTGATAAGGTGCAATTTTCGATCACCCCTTGATAGTCAAGTTGATCCCCCCGACCTGTTTTCTAGCTTCTTGCTTTATTGGATACTGCCTCTGTGCAGAAGAGACCTCTCACTTTTCTACACTTGTCCCCCTCCATCTGAAGCGTTATTTCATTTACTTTATGTGGGACACATACCCCAGTATCCGGTGTCTCTACTGTGATATAATCATTCAAGTCCGCTATCACCAGAAATTCCATCAGGTACTCGTGAGCTATTGTTAGGCCTGGGCGAAGTTTACTGAGATTTGTAACGGGGAACTCCACGAAGATACAAAAAAAATCCACGAAGTCCAGCGAGTGGCAGAGTGCATTGCGAAGTGTAGTTTGTGCTGGTATTCCTGCAGCTCGGGTAGAAATCTACCCGAGTGGCAGCTCGCGAACCTACCGTTCGTGCTTGCGACTTACCGTTTATGATCTCGAGTGGGGGAAAAAACTCTGCTGCACATCGCAAAGCGGAGTATTCTGCACGGTGGGGGCGATCTGCCCGCCGTCCAGCCAAGACTGACCAAGGCAGTACGGGCCTTACATGCGCAATGGCAGTATGGGCCGTACTGCCATCGCGTATGTATGGGCCGTACATACGCGAGGGTTGGGGTATGCTTGGGGTACGGGTCGGCCATGCGGGGTTGGGGGGGTATGGGCCGGACATGCGGGGGTCGGGGGGAGTACGCGGAGGACATGTGGGGTTGGGGGGGGAACGTCGCGCACCGGACCCCCTTTTCGTCGTGCATCGCAGCGTACTTGGCTTTCCCGGCAGTTTTGGGCTCATGTAAAAAAAGAGCTGTAAGGACTGCTGTGGGTACGAATCGTACTTGCCGGTCCATGCAACACTGCCTAAATCCGTACGGATGTCGCGTTCGTGCTGTCCCGGATCAGACTTATACGGGTTTGTTCACCGTACGGTCTTTTGTACGATTCGTACGGAAACAGGAATTCCGTACGACTCGTACTTGCTAATTTGTACGGTATTTTGTCCGGGTACGAGTCGTCCGGAGAAAACGCTCCGTACGACGATTCGAATCTGGTTTTTACCGGATCGGAATTGGCACCTTAGTGCACATATGCACAGTGTTTTGAATGATTCTTTTTGCAATCGACACTTCTGCATGCCGGATTTCACAGATATTTTCTTCACTAGCATTATTTAATACTTTGTGGACACTCATAGCTGTATTGTTTCACCGGGTATGGTGCCTTCCAGTCAACACAGATGCTTTCGGATTGATTACTTATTTTCACTCATCCCTATCACTCATCACGTTTGGTCACATTTCTTTCTTTCTTTCACTTCCGGTATTCTCCATCTCTTCTCGGGCGTTTTAGTCCATAATAAGATCCTTTGTGACTCACAATATGGGTGCCGATTCCGATCCGTGAAAAATATTCCCCGTACGAATCGTATCTGTATTTTTTCCATACGAATCGAACAAGTCCCGTACAAACGTGCAAGTATGATTTGTATGTGAAAAACTACAAACGAATCGCATTGGGAAAAATCCACGACACGTCCTCGGGTCTGGAAAAGTTCCCGACACGTCCCTGTACATTTTTACATGCAAATCGTAAAAATGAAGTCCGAGCGCGCAAGTACGATCCGTCCCGTCCGTCCGAATGTACAACCGTATGGAAAAAACACCATACAGAGCGAACTTCAATAGCAACCATGTACAGGTCTAAACATGTGCCCGCATACGCTCCGAACACCCCCCCTGTATGTACGTGCTGTAGCCCCAGCCCCCGTATGTACGCGCCATACCCTCAGCCCCCCACCTATGTAGGCGCCGTACCCCGGTCCCCGTATGTACGCGCTGTACCCCCAGCCCCCCCCAGATGTACGCGACATACCCCCAGCCCGCGTATGTACACGACGTACCCCCAGCCACCCCCCCGTATGTACGCGGCGTACCCCTGGTCCCTGTATGTACACGCTGTACCCCCTGCCCTCACCCCGTATGTAAGCGACGTACCCCCAGCCCCCGTATGTACGCAACGTACCCCCAGCCCCCCCGTATGTACACGCCGTACCCCCGGTCCCCGTATGTACGGCCTGTATCCCCAGACTCCTACACCCTGCCCGTGCCTGTACGCACCCTACCCCAGGCCCCTACACCAGCACTAGGCCTGGGCGAAGCACTACGCTACGCTCGCGTAGTTTGCGAAGTTCGCGCTACTTCGCACTACGCGAACTGCGCGTAGTACAGTGCGAACACGCGTAGCGTAGTGTTGCGTAGTGCTGCGGTCATTTTTTGCTTGCTCGCGGTCCTCAACGTCAAGTTGGCGACCGCGAGCAAGCAAAATGACATCCCGGCGAGACTTTTTCCTTGTTCGCGATCGCGAGCATGGAAAATAAACCTCCCGGCGAGATTCCCAACGCGAGGAGGTCAGGTTTCTCATTGCGAGGGGTCGCGTATGCTCGCGACCGCTTGCGATGAGAAACTACCAGTTCGCGTTGAGAAAGCTGCCGCTCGAGTAAAAATCTACTCGAGCAGCAGAAAACTACAGCTCGCACTGTGCAAGATGCCATTTTCAATGATTGCACTGTGCCGGTTGCTTGTCCGCACTGTGCAATCAGTGAAAACAACATCTTGCACAGTGCGAACATGTTACTACGCAGTTCGCGAAGTGCTACGCGTAGCTCGCGTAGTGCGAACTTCACTTTGCGTAGCTTCGCGAAGTGCTACTTCGCGAACTACGCCCACCCTTAACCAGCACCCTCACCCAGCATCGCGCATGTACAAGTCGTACCAAGCCATAGCAAATATGAGCACTGTACAACAACATGGCCGATGTACGCACCTTACAGACGCGAAAAACACTCGCACTGAACTAGGACACTGCAAAACACCACAAGGAGGGTCAATTCGAATCGCGCAACACCACAAAACACGTCCAACAAGGCCAAATACATCCAATACACTGACCTGCAACATCCAAACAGGTAAACAGAGGCCCAAACCACAACCACTTCTTATAACACACCCACCCACCCAAAGTTCAAACACAGCCACACCCACAAATGGACCAATAAAAAGGGCCCACACACACAAACCATGAGCCTTTGCAACAGACCCACTGCTGACAGACACCACAGGCAAACCACTGCACCATACCAGAATCCTGACTACACCTTACACTTGCACACCTTCACACAACCACCTTCACAAACACCCCCTCATCACACCCACACACCCACAACCATCCACAACCACACCCCACACCCCACACCATGCCCACAAACAAGAATCCAAAGTTCACAAGGGAGGAGCTGGACATCCTTGTCAAAGAAATCATCAGAGTTGAGCCACAGCTCTTTGGAACATTGGTCAGACAGAACAGCATAGCGGAGAAATCAGCCATGTGGCAGAGGATCGTCAATCGGGTGAATGCTGCTGCGCCCATCAGAAGGACCAGGCAGGAATGCCAAGCCAGGTGGTACGATCTGCGGAGGACGGTCCGGCGCAAAATGACTGACGAATATGCCCAGATTAACATCATTGGAGGTGGGCCGTCCTGCAGATCGGTACACTACCATCCCTGGGAGGAGAAGGTGATGGGGACGCTGCCGCCGGTGTGAGTACACGGAGTAGAAGGATTTGCCGAGCCTGGTGAGTACACAAACAACTCACATCACATGTGGGGAACCGCATCCACAACCCAACTCCCAATAATGCACGCAACTACCCCAAAGCCATCACCGGACACAACCACACTCAATAAACACGCACATGCCACTAAAGGCTCCATGCCCCATGCACCAAGCAAGGCCATGCCAAGTCACAGGCCACACAAAACACCAACACAAGACAGGATGTCCGCAATGCCTTGAGGGTGGGCCTCACAAAACACATTGTGCAACTCAGAAGCAGACACCAATGCCCTCAGCCCAAATGGCCTAGGGCACTGCTATACAAACAGTCCGTCCCGACACAGTACTGTGTCGCCTGCAAATGGTGACCACGTCGCAGGAAGACATGGGTATGAAGGCCCAATTTGCACATAACAGCAGCTAATGAAGAGGCATCACTTTGAAAGAGTGTCAGCACACACCTCCACATCAGCGCAGACTCAGAGACACTCTGCCCAATGGGTGCTGGGAGATTCTAAACAAAGCCACATGAACAAGCCAATGGCCTTTGAAAGTCCTGCAAAGTGTGTGTGCCCAGGAAGCTGGGCTGAGGTGACAGAGGGTGACAGACAGACGGAGGGAGAGGGAGAGAGAGGGAGGGAGACACATGGAGACAGAGGGCGACAGAGGGAGCCAGACAGAGGGAGGAGGGTGACAGAGGGAGGGAGAGAGGGAGACACAGGGTGTTGTGGGCATGCACGCTCGTCAGCAGGTGGACTGTGTGCATGTCAACAAGGTTTGGCAGTGTGTGAAACACCCCATTTTCTGTTGGAAAGCACTGGGCAATGTATCAATCTCTGCACGAGTAGATCCTTGCTGCAGGCACAAAGCTACCCTTACACCCAGTATACCCACTCACTGTGTTTGTTAGAACCGAGTCACAAATGCATAAGTTACCTACCTGCATTCTCCAATAGATATGAAAAAGCACCATTTGCCCACGTACAGTGCAACACGTAAGGCGGGTCTGCATCGCTCGCTACGGCCACTCGCTACACTGCTTACTGCGTTCCAAAATGATGCATCAACAGAGAGTGTGTCACACACAGTAAAAGTGTTGAAAGCTGTGGCCTAGGGACATACCCATGCACCATGCAAAATGCACAGGGACCTGCCAAGTACAGGCAAGGTAGATGACATTTGGGCCTGCTGTAGACAGCACAAGGCACTCCTGTGACCACTGTACACTCAAACACCAACTCCACATGCCACCTACCTAGCAAACATACTCACATTCACTGTCATGCCAGCATGCACCATGAGGGGATAGACACATCACCTGGTAGATCCAAAGACAAATCACACCACACCCACCAGCATGCCCGGTCACACACCCCCCACCCCTCACACAAGCACACACCCCCGGGGCAGCCAACGGAAATTGCCACTCCCACAATGGACATGTGACACAAGACCAATCCATAGCCAAATAAGCATCCCAACACTCATTAGACAGGCCAAATAACCAGGAGTACATATCAATCTGTCCCCCGCAACATACCCATCCACAAGTGCACTGTGAGAGGAATGCTAGCCATATCCAACTACCCAGAGGAACTGTGCCAACTTGAATATGTATGAAACATGGATGTCGCATGAAACACCATTAACATTGTCTCTCTCCCACACACAGGGCAACGTCGTCGATCTCCCCCCAACACTGGGGGGGAAGAATCACAGGACCAGGATCGGCGTGAAGATGATCCCACCGGCAGCGACGACTCTCACCACTCATTGGATGAACCCGACCAACCTGGCCCTTCTGGTGCCCAAGCCCCTGCAGCACCTGCATCAGGTACAACTGTGCCAACCACCACCAACATTCCTGCCACATCCCAGGATACACCCAGGAGCCCCGCTCGCACCAAACAACACAGCCAGTCTGATCAGGAGGGACAAGGTACTCCGGGCACCCCGGAGGAGGCAGGCGACCCCGCAAATGCCATCCCTCAGGGGTCCCGGAGACCCGATGTGCCCACAACGGCAGGCCAGGCTCAAGTGGGCAGGGGTGGTGGGAGTGGAGGACGGCAGAGGCATGAACCTGACCAGCCAGCTGAGGAAACTGGTATGTCACACGTACGCAACATCCTGGACACATACCGGCGTGACACCAGGGGCATCAGCCAGGTTGTGTCGACCCTCACAGACATCAAGGGGACCCTCGAGGAGATGAAGACCCTGCAGGCCGAGCAACATGCCAGTCAACGACAACACCAAGGACGGATGGAGGGAAGACTGGCTGAGCTTGTGGCGGTGCAAACGGACATGAGCCGTTCACTCCGTCAGATTGCCGACAACATGGGCAACCCTCCCTGTACCGCCAGGTGAACATCACCACCAGCCACAGGGAGGGATCAGGAGGTGGAGAATTAGTCAGACGGAGCATCACAAACATCGTCACGGCCTGCTTCTGAGGGTCCCCAGAGGAAGGTGGGTTGTCCACGCAAACGACCGTGAGATTCAGCGGACTATCACCATCTCCCAGGTCACCTGGCCTGGCACCTGGCCCTCTGGCGCAACAGCAGCACCTCATCCAATGACATTCTCTGCCACATGGACTTGCTGGTCGCAGTCTGACCAATGTTGACAAATTCTGTGGCATGGACTCTGATGACTTCCAATGGCAAGGATACCAACTCCCCCTGTGAACTTTGGATTCTAGACAACCGGCGAGCACCTCTTTTCATCCCCACAAACACATACCCCACCACTAGTAAAATTCATCACAATCAAGAGATGATGCCGTCATGTTGCATTATTTCATAACATGTGTGTGTTGTAATGTCAAACCATGCCTGAGTTTTGAAGTAACTCCAACCATCCACACACTTGGATCTGAGTCTGGCACAGAACACACATGGGTCACAATGTATCATCCAATACAGACATGGAGCACCATACTCACCCGTGATGGGCTCAACCAACTGAGGGGGTGCCTGCACAACTGTGCGGACAGACCTATTTCGAAGAGCATAAGTCATGCGCAGAGATCAGGGCTCATTTGGAGTGTCCTGGGGTGGGAGTCCCAGGTATGTGTAGCCAGGTGGGAGAACTATGTCCTGCATGCCGGAGTCAGGTGGATGTGGAGAATGGTGGTCAGGCCAAGGTTGGATGCATGGAGATGGCACAATGGGGTCTTGGATGACAGTGCCACAAGGTTGTGTTGGGGTTGTGGTCGTGGGCTGCACCCTGAGTGTGGGTGTGGATTGTGAAGGTCATCCTGCAGCTGACAGTGATCCATTGCAGCTATCTTTGTTGGACTGTGATGTGGCTGGGCCACCGGATGTTGAAGCAGAGCTGAGCAGATGCACCCTGGATGTGGACAAGTATCATGGGAGTTGTAATGTACTTGTCTGTAGAGGGCAGGGTAGGATTTGACACGGATGTTGTAGTGGACCTGGGGGATGGTCTGTCTTGCCTTAAGGTGGATCGGACTGGGTATCATGTGCATAATGCAGAGTGTGCTGCAGCCTGAGGTACAGATGCTGGTGGTCAGCATAGCACATGTGAGCAAGCAATCCATGATGCACACCAGCTCGTGTGCGTGGCCACTGGGTGCTTGTGCATGGCCCTTGCGGGTGGGACACAAGCAGTTGAGCCACCTGTAGGGGGACAATCCACAGATGATCACCTCAGTATTGTACAAGTCCAGCATCAGGTGGCTGATGTTCAGCCATCTGCCAATGTATCCCATGCATAATTGAATATGAGAACTGGCAAGGGATGCGTCTTTGGGGAGGGTGAGGAGCACCTGGCTGTCAATGGCACACGAGATGATGATGAGATGCTGTGCGCATGTCATGGTGTAGAGGGGGATCGTGGACACATTGTAGACTGACACGCTGAGACATGATACCTGTGCCATGTGTCCGACAACGACACCATACTACATGCAGAGGCCTGGAGTACCACTCCCATGGCCTTGTCGGGGTACCAAGCCGGTGGGGAGTAGGAGGGACATGACCTGGTTGGTGTCAAAGGGGCTGGAAGGCGTGCCAGCGCTTTGTAGGCAGTTGGAGTTGCACACTCATTATGCAAAGGTGTTGTGTGGGCGCTTAGTGCATGCCTGAGTGCATGCAACAGATGTATTGGCTGGACATTGCTTGGTGGGTGGCCTCAACATCATGGTGTAGCGTGATGTGGCTCATGCAAGGACATGAGGCTCGTGCAATGTGCACGTAGCAAGTGCAGACAGTCCAGCCTTTGCCACCGCAACTGTGTCACACACAAGCTGATTACACACAAATGAATGGGTGGAGGGAGGAAGGGGTGTGCCTCTTAGAGGTGTGTGTGTGAGGCTAAATATAGAAACTCTGTGTGCCCTTGCTGCAGGGCCTGTAGCAGCAGGCACCATGTCTTGAAAACCATGCCACAAGTTGCAAACAAAGACAAGGATGTCAGAAAGGACTACTGCAAAAGGTGTATGTTAAGGAAGGAGTGTCTGGTTCAACATGGCACACACACAGACAATGGATGCACAATCAGCAAAGTGGGCGTTGTGGGGACTGAGATGCCAAAATACCTACACAGCCATGGACTTCATGCACAATACAGATCATAATCCCTGACAAACAGCTTGCATCTTGCTACTCTACACATAGACTCATATGCACAATCTCTGATAACTATGCCAGACATGCCGCATGCACAGTGGCAAGAGACCTGCATTGACCGAGATGAGGCACCTTGGAGGCTGAGTGACACCTTTATTAGTCTTGCTGTCCGGAAGGCTAATGCATCTATATTAACAGATGCACAGGTCATGTGGATGAACATGTGGGAACCTACACTGGCAACCCCCTTTGCACAACAGATGCTGGAAATCCATAGAACTGGCACACAAGTGACGGGTTTGAGCAAAACACCCCCTGCTGCTCACGGAGAGGCTGCTATTCACCATTGAGCCTCTAATGGGGATGTCCCACACTATGTCAACCCGGTGCATCCCGTATGTTTCAGAGGGCAGTGTTACACACATTGAAGCCTTCATCACAATCCGCAATCCCATTACAGATGACTGTCACCAAGTGTCATCAATTCATGTGAATCCAGCTCCATGTCATGTGCCCCATGGTGATTCTACATGTATGCAAAGTAACAAAACATGCACAGGAGCAGTGCACACACATTGTAAGCAAATACCACACCCAAAAAGCTGTGCTGCATCCCTTACCCAAAGGGGACTTTTCAACATGTCCGTGCATGTAACGCTGATTCAGCACACGTTGCTGTATTCATGAGGAATAGCAGGAGCACAACGATGCCGCCAGCAGACAGCATGTGCAAATACCTGGGGATGAGAGACACACAAGAAGTCAGCCAAAAGATACTCATCCGCATGCATGGTTATGTACTCGACACGTATAAGGTTGTCAACCTGCTAGGTGAAAATAGTGTCTCAGCTACATTTTTGTTAATGACATCATCACTCGAGTAACACATCTAAACACAACTCTGACTCACTTAGCATACATGCAGATGAGCCAACACATTACAACACATGCCACACAAGGCACAATGCTTGCACACTCAGACACTGGAACTCACCACTAAGCGAAGAAGTTGCGTATGAGCCGACTCTGGATGTCCTCTTCCTCCTCCTCCTCCACATCACTTGCCTCGTCACCAAGCCCTTCATCCTCCACGGGTGGATGTTCCTGCTCATCCGGATCCAGGATGAGTGGCACAGCTTTCTCCACTGCCATGTTGTGCAGCATGCAGCACACGAGGAAGATTTTGCAGACCTTCACCGGTGCATATGGGAGGGAGCCGCCGGTCTTGTGGAGGCACCGGAATCAGCTCTTCAGGAGGCCAAAAGTCCTCTCAATCACTCGCCTGGTCTGCCCATGGGCGTTGTTGTACCGCTGATCGGCAGCCGTTCTGGGGTTGCAGAGAGGCGTGATCAGCCATGGCATGTTGCGATAGACAGAGTTCCCTACATGGAAACATCATGGACAGAAGTGGGTCAGGAGAAGCAGTAAGACATAAAGATTATGCCAAATACAGGACTAACAGAGAATACCCACCAACAAGACATGCTCGTTCGTTGCGCAGCTGCAGCATCATTTCGGGCACCCTGCTATGCCTCATGATGTAGGCATCGTGTGCTGATCCTGGAAAACGAGCACGGACATGGGAAATCAGCATGTTAGCTAGACACACCACAAGGGCATTAATGGAGTGGTAATGTTTACGGTTCCTATAGGCTACCTCCTGTGTCTGTGGTGGTACCAAAGCCACATGTGTCCCATCAATAGACCCAATGACATGGGGCACCCCTCCCAGGGCATAGAACTCACCCTTGACACCTGTCAACTGCTCACGAGTTGGGAAATGAATAAACTCATCCAGGTGAACCAACATGGCCTCTAAAACATCATGCAGGACACGGCTGAACATGGTCTGGGACATGCCACCAACATCAGCTATGGTCAATTGAAACGTACCCGTGGCAAAGAAATGTAGGGCTGCCATCACCTTCATCTTGGGTGTCAGTGCAGTAGGATACCTGTGTAGCGGTTGGAGGTGTGGTGCCAGCCTTGCGGTCAAGTTCTCAATCAACGGTTGGGAGAAGCGGTAGCAGCGTATACAGTCAGGTTCCCTCAGGGCAGCCAAGTCTGGCATTGGTCGGGGGAGAGGCGGAGCCCTGCAGTAATTTGGAAGGGATAACAAAGAGTGAGAACAGTACAACAACAATGTCAATGTACAGAGCACATGTTCAACAGCCAATACACATATGCTACATACAGAGTCAGGTCTGTGCAACATATCCTGGACACGTATGCCAGCCAGGTGATACTCCTACCAAGAGCCAGCTACAAACGTGGATTCTCAAGGTCAACACGACATGCCATGAAACAAGCTCTGGGCCAGTGTAAGTGAACAGGCAGATGCATGACAGGAGTGACAGACATCCACATATGTGCAGAAGATGGATGTTCATCATACAGACAGGTTGCGGAACACTAGAGGCACAGGTCACATGTCCTTGAAACAGGACAGACCACACACCTTGGCATGAAGGGGTACATGTCAAGACTGATCACACATACTTTGAGACTACGCAGATATGTCCATGTCTGGCAAGTCCCTGTTCGATGCATACATACACACCTTACGTCTGATTCCACATGTGGCCTGGTGTGCGTAATAGTGTGCCATGCCCATCTACACACAGACAAATGTTGGATGCAGCAACTGCAGATGCATTTGATGGAACACCAACTGCAAGCTCATGGGAACACATGACACACACATGACATCGTGACATCGTGCCACCCCGGTAGTTACATGTCATGTGTGATTATCCGTGTACCTGGCATCAGGGGACAGTTGCGGATGTGGGTGACTGTGCCATGCCAGTGATGCATGACATATGTACACAGCCCATCACACATCTATTGGGTCCAAACATGAGGAGATATATGCCACATCAGAGCCTGACACACTTATGACCGAGACATGTAGGACTGCACTGACAATGACTTGATGTCCAGCCTTGGGCAAGTATGACAGCTCCATTCCTTTCTGTGTGCCACCTGTCACCAGTACAAGGTGTGAAAAGCACCGTACACACGCTCTGAGGGCGTGTGTAGAGTCCGTATCACAATGGTAGTGTAGCCGTAGGCGTACGCTATAGGGATACGGCCCGTACACGCGTGAGTACGTTCTGATCACTGATCACTATAGTTGTGTTACTGTAGGTCCGAGTGATCGGCACGTACACACGCATGTACAGACCGTACATGCGTGAGTACGTGCCGATCACTGATCACTATAGTTGTGTTACTGTAGGTCTGAGTGATTGGTACGTACTCACGCGTGTACGGCCCGTACACGCGTCAGTACGTGCCGATCACTATAGTTGTGTTAATGTAGGTCCGAGTGATCGGCACGTACTCACGTGTGTACAGCCCGAACACGCATGAGTACGTGCCGATCACTCGGACCTACAGTAACACAACTATAGAGATCAGTGATTGGCACGTACTCACGCATGTACGGGCCGTACACGCGTGAGTACATGCCGATCACTCGGACCTACAGTAACACAACTATAGTGATCAGCACATACTGGCCACGCGTGAGTACGTGCCGATCACTATAGTTGTGTTTCTGTAGGTCTGAGTGATTGGCACGTACTCACGCGTGTACGGCCCGTACATGCGTGAGTACGTGCCAATCACTGATCACTATAGTTGTGTTACTATAGGTCCGAGTGATCGGCACGTACTCACGCGTGTGTGGCCTGTACACGTGCGAGTACGTGCCGATCACTATAGTTGTGTTACTGTAGGTCTGAGTGATCGGCACGTACACACGCGTGTACGGCCCGTACATGCGTGAGTACGTGCCAATCACTGATCACTATAGTTGTGTTACTGTAGGTCCGAGTGATCGGCACGTACTCATGCGTGTACGGACCGTACACATGTGAGTACGTGCCAATCACTTGGATCTACAGTAACACAACTATGGTGATCGGCACGTACTCACGCGTGTACCGGCCGTACATGTGTGAGTACGTGCCGATCACTCGGACCTACAGTAACACAACTATAGTGATCGGCACGTACTCATGCGTGTATGGGCCGTACACGCGTGAGTACGTGCCGATCACTCGGACCTACAGTAACACAACTATAGTGATCGGCACGGCCTCACGCATATACGGGCCATACACGCGTGAGTACGTGCCGATCACTTGGACCTACAGTAACACAACTATAGTGATCGGCACGTACTCACGCATGTACGGCTCGTATCACTGTAGTGATAGTGACCTAGGGGTACGTGTGTAACGCGTCGTACCTGTGTGGGGATGTAAAAATTACAATGGGGACACATGAGGGACAAGTATTAGGGCCTAAATGCATGCTGGTTGTCATGGATACCAATTTTCTGGTTCAAATTTGTACATCATAGGGTCTGGAAAATTCAGTTGGCCACATTATACATTGTTGCAAAGTGGTTGTTGACTTCACATGATGCTGCAAAATCGAAAGATGCAAAGGCTGTCACTGGTGAATGTTTAAATGGATTGGAGGAAACGTAGTATGCAAATGAGTCTGACCAATCACTCTGTACTCCTGTACATGAAATAGGCCAGCAAGGCAGATATAAGGCAGGCAGAACCCATGAGAGGGCACTTGTCTGCACAACATGTCAGTTGATCCCACTGCTGCTGTATCATCTCCCTCTGGCACCATGTCAAGGACTGTGGAGAGGGCCCAGCCTTTCACACAGGAGGAGAACCAGGCCCTGCTGGATGTGATCCTCCCACACTACCCCATGCTGTATGGTCGAGCAGGTGAGTGCTGACTCCACTACCTTTGCCTGTGAACATTTATTGTGTCTGTCACTTCTGGCTTTGTGTCCAGGTGTGACAGACATGCTCTGTTGGTTGGAGTGGGTCCCAGGGGGGGGGGTGGATGGCTTATGTCTCTCATGCAGGGCTTGATGTAGTTAATGTGTGCACTCATCACTTGCATTGTGCTTACTGTGACATTCACTTCATAGAGCATGGCACATTCAGCCAGTCTAATCCTCTTGGACATTCCTGTTCTATTGTCCTGCGGTGATTCAGTGGTCACCCCAGTGTGACATGTGACTGCACCCACAGATGTGTGTGAGGGTTGAGTGGAGCTGTGGTGAGAGTGGTGAGAGTGTCCAAATGATGTGTACGCCCCCATAACATTGATGTGTGTGAATGTTTCATGTCATGTGGGTGAGTGTCTATGTGGAGTGTTGCACCACAGCTGCATAGTGGATGCAACTGCTAAATCAATCTGATGTGTGAAGTAAGCTGTGCTGTGTGTCTGACTTGCTGAGCTAGCCACACACCTGTGACCCCCCTGGCAAGTGGCACATGTGCAGTGTGATGCATCCACTGTTGCCAATGCCTGGTGATTGATGTGTGCCTGTGTGTTTCTGTGTACTCTGCTGAGGTTTCGTCAATGGCCTGGGGCATGTGACTGCTTGGAGGTGCTGTCTATCAGCCTTGTGTTGCTTGGGATGCAGAGTGTGTGCCATGATCTGGGATTGTGTGGCACCCCTCATGCCACCTGTGTACTTACTATGCCATGAAGTGCATTGTAGCGTCCCCAGTGGAATGAGTCCCTATGACTTAGGTGCTATTACTTGCCAGCATACTATGCCCTGTTCAACAAATAAAAGATGTTCAAATGTGTGTCTCTGTGACATGGTGCAGGTGTAGTGATGTTGTCCCACTTTGTCATCCACACAGGTATCCGCACATCACAAGGGGACCATTTGGAAGGACACCGTCAAGGCCGTGCAATCGGTGGAGGGTCGCCGTCGGCGCCTGCCACAAGTGAGGAAGAGATGGCAGGACATCCGGTGCTGGACCCGGAGGATCGCCCGGGTCATGCTGAAGGAGGAGGTTCCTCGCAAGCATGTATGGCGCCAGCACCTGACCCACCAGATGAAGCGAGTCCTGGCGGTGGTCTTCCCTGACCTGGATAGGTGGATACAGGTGTTACAGCAGCAGGAAGGGGGTAGGTACATGTGTGTTTGTTGTGTGTCGCCAGCTTTTGTAGCTGGTCAGTCACCTGGACGCACTGCCAGGCTATATAGGTGCAGTGCATATCCTGTTCCCACAAGTCAACCTGTGCTGTTCTTACTCCCATCCCCTCCTTGACATGTGTTATCTGGTCTGTGTGTTATCACTGTTGCACATGGTCATCTAGGCTGACAGTTAATCAAGGTTAACACTGCTTTCAGCATCATGTGTGGGGGTGGTCTGCCTGTGCCCTGTCCTGTTCAGTCATTTGGGGGTGCATTATTGTTGCCACTGATGCTGAGTCTCAACATAGGAGTGTGATGGTTCTAATTTACAGACTTGCAGCATGCATGACCAATGTTGTGGCCTCAGACATGATGTGCATGAGTGGGATTTATGCATCGTGCAGGGACGGATGCTCCTGTAACAGTCAGCTCATTCCAGGCCCATGGAGCAGTGTGCCCACTACAGTCCCCTGACACAGCTTGCCCTCCTACTCATGTGTGTCATCCATCACTGTGCACATTCACTGTGGGTTCAGCATGGCTCTGCCTCTGTGGCCTTGTTCCCTGGCCTAGGTAGTGATTTTCACATGTGTGATACATTTGTCCACTGGACAGGGATACACCAGTTTGCTTGTGCATACTAACACTGGCCAGTGCCTGTGTGGCTATTCACAACAATCTGTGGATGTTTGTTTGTGAGCAATATGTTTTGACAGCCCTACAAGGTGATGTCGTGTTGATGGAGCTAGTTTTCAAAAACAGTTATTGTGACCCTGAATTAGAGGTGTCACTTCTTGATCGTTATCAGTCACATTGACTCAGGTATGGGTGTGTGTGTGCGGGAGAGGCGTACATGTTCAAACCTGATGTTCCATAGCCAGTTCTGACTTGTGTGTGATGATTCGCAGTCCAGAATGTGTGCCACATGTCAGACATGTCCATTGTGTAAAGGGTTGTGATTCTCCAGCAGTCGATATGTATTTATTTGGTGTGTCAAAAGTACTCACAGGTCTCTGAGTGTGGGGACACCTTCTGCAGTGGCATGTGGTATTTGGCCTTGTGTGCGACAATACTGTTTGGTTCACAGTGCACAAGAGGTGGCATGCCGTCATAGTCTTGCTGTGCTGAACTGGTCCCAGACACTGGCTTCTCATGATCTTGGTATTTCTAGTTATTTGCTGTTGTGTCCCAATTTGCATTGTTTCCAAGTGGCTTGGTGGGTCATACAACTGGGGAGTGCAGGGCTTACATATGTGCGGAGTATCCTAGATGTTACTCATGATGCCTTTCCTGATCTGCACTTTTGCCTATTTAGTTTGGACTCATGTGTCAGATGTATACAGGTGACTGATTTCTTCCTGTCTCTTCACCTTGCCCACAGCATCATCGGAGGACACCGAGGAAGACACCGGCATGGACGTGGAGGAGGGATCGGGCACTGGTGCCACCACTGCTGTGGAGTCAGCGGCATCAGGTGACACGGAGGGTGAGGGGAGTGAGGCGGAGAACCTGCCCAGTACCAACACTGACTACGAGGCTGACGGGTCAGAGGCTGAGCTCCCAGAGGGGGCGGAGGCTGCTCCCACTGCTGAAAGCAGCAGGACATCTTTCGCTGCCCCCTCCATTCCCATCAACGCCCTCCCACTTGCTCGGGTCCCTTCTGTCCATGCTAGGCCACACCGTGTCTCCTTCGTGTCAGGCACCGCACCCCCTGCCGCTGTCCCCCCTGCTGCCCTCACTGCCGAGTCTGTGGACATTCAGCAGCAGTTGCAAGTTGGGCAGACATCGATCCTGACTGTCCTCCATGGCCACACCAGACTGCTAACCCAGATGGTGTCGTACATGGAGGGCATGTCATCAGCGATGTCTGACCAACGGATGTTGCTGAGGTCCCTGGACTCATCACTGATGGCAGTAGCGAGTCACCTGCAGCGCTGCCTCCCCCCGCTACCCCTGCCCCATCCACAAGTCACACACCCATGCCTGTCCCAAGCACACCAAGACATCCACACACACGCACCCCACCAGACACAAGCAGCACACCACCACATAAGGGCAAGCGCACACCTCCTGACACGCACACTCAGGGGGAAGCAGGCACACCCACTGGGTCTGGGGCACACAGGCAGGCACGCAGCTACAGTCCTCATCCACATGACTCACTCCCCAGTCCCTCCGATGTCACTCCCCTTGGCTCCCCTGCCCCTGATTTGGAGAAGGAGGCCTACTTTGCTGGGCTGGGCAAATCCCACTAGTTCACCTGGCCGGAAACGGTCAAGGCACTCCATGGGTAGGGGAGTTAAGTCCCCCAGCCTGTCCACAACCTCCCCCAGTAGCGCTGCAACACTTCCCTCTGACCCACCCCCCTCCTTGGGGCCTGTTGTTTCTCCGGGTGCAGGGGAGACGCTTGTAGAACTGGCAGAAGTGTGCAGCGCCGAGCTCACCTCCACCTTTGGCGCTGCCCCACCCCCTGTGTTGGAGTCGTCCGTCCCTGCACCCACCACACCTACCCTTCTCCCTCCTGTCCCTGCGGTGCCTGGTCCTTCCCCACAGGGTGGGTATGCATGTGTTATTTGTCATCACACCCACATGTGGTGTGTCTTGCAGTGGGGGAATGACATCCATCCTCCTGGGAGTGGGACACTGCTGTCAGTGATGTGTTGTTATGGCACTATCATCATTGTCAAAATTTAGGGATGCGTAGATACGCCCATGGAGTTGTGGTCATCTGATGGTTATGTACACACCCCCATGTCTCTGTCCACTGCTGGGAGTGATAGGCACCCACCCCTCCTATGTCTGGGCACTGCGGGGAGTGGTAGGCACCCAACCCTCCTATGTCTGGGCACTGCTGGGACTCCTCTACACCCACCCCCATGTCTCTGTCCACTGCTGGGAGTGATAGGCACCCACCCCTCATTTGTATGGGCACTGCTGGGAGTGATAGGCACCCACCCCTCCTATGTCTGGGCACTGCTGGGACTCCTCTGCACCCACCCCCATGTCTCTGTCCACTGCTGGGAGTGATGGGCACCCATCCCTCCTATGTCTGGGCACTGCTGTGAGTGATAGGCACCCAACCCTCCTATGTCTGGGGACTGCTGGGACTCCTCTGCACCCACCCCCATGTCTCTGTCCACTGCTGGGAGTGATAGGCACCCACCCCTCATTTGTATGGGCACTGCTGGGAGTGATAGGCACCCACCGCTCCTATGTCTGGGCACCGCTGGGAGTGATAGGCACCCACCCCTCCTATGTCTGGGCACTGCTGGGACTCCTCTGCACCCACCCCCATGTCTCTGTCCACTGCTGGGAGTGATAGGCACCCACCCCTCCTATGTCTGGGCACTGCTGGGATGCCTCTGCACCCACCCCCATGTCTCTGTCCACTGCTGGGAGTGATAGGCACCCACCCCTCATTTGTATGGGCACTGCTGGGAGTGATAGGCACCCACCCCTCCTATGTCTGGGCACTGCTGGGAGTGATAGGCACCCACCCCTCCTATGTCTGGGCACTGCTGGGACTCCTCTGCACCCACCCCCATGTCTCTGTCCACTGCTGGGAGTGATAGGCACCCACCCCTCCTATGTCTGGGCACTGCTGGGAGTGATAGGCACCCAACCCTCCTATGTCTGGGCACTGCTGGGACTCCTCTGCACCCACCTCCATGTCTCTGTCCACTGCTGGGAGTGATAGGCACCCACCCCTAATTTGTATGGGCACTGCTGGGAGTGATAGGCACCCACCGCTCCTATGTCTGGGCACTGCTAAGAGTGATAGGCACCCACCCCTCATTTGTACGGGCACTGCTGGGAGTGATAGGCACCCACCCCTCATTTGTATGGGCACTGCTGGGAGTGATAGGCACCCACCCCTCCTATTTCTGGGCACTGCTGGGAGTGATAGGCACCCACCCCTCCTATGTCTGGGCACTGCTGGGACTCCTCTGCACCCACCCCCATGTCTCTGTCCACTGCTGGGAGTGATAGGCACCCACCCCTCATTTGTACGGGCACTGCTGGGAGTGATAGGCACCCACCCCTCCTATGTCTGGGCACTGCTGGGACTGATAGGCACCCACCCCTCATTTGTATGGGCACTGCTGGGAGTGATAGGCACCCACCCCTCCTATGTCTCTGTCCACTGCAGGTTCCTCTGCACCCACCCCCATGTCCCTGTCCAGTGCTGGGAGTCCTCTGCAGCCACCCACCCACCCACCCACTTGCGCACTTGCTGTGGTACACTGCTGTCCTGGGCATTCTCCACCCCCAATTCATGGCTGGTGTGCTGCACTAAGCCGTACACCTACATCCATGGCGTGTGTTTGCCTTGTATCCATCATGTGATGGGACTGTAGGGGTACGCATGTACGGCCTGTACCCACGCTCTGAGGGGCATGGGTACGGGCCGTACCACCATTGCAGTGGTGATGTATGGGTACGCGTGTACGGCCCGTACACACGCTCTGGGGGGCGTGGGTACGGGCCGTACCACCATTACAGTGGTGATGTAGGGGTACGCGTGTACGGCCCGTACACACGCTCTGGGGGCGTGGGTACGGGCCGTTCCACCATTGCAGTGGTGATGTAGGGGTACGTGTGTACAGCCCGTACACACGCTCTGGGGGGCATGGGTACGGGCCGTACCACCATTGCAGTGGTGATGTAGGGGTATGCATGGTACGGCCCGAAACACGCTCTGGGGGGCGTGGGTACGGGCCGTACCACCATTGCAGTGGTGATGTGGGGGTACGCGTGTACGGCCCGTACACACGCTCTGGGGGGCATGGGTACGGGCCATACCACCTTTGCAGTGGTGATGTAGGGGTATGCGTGGTACGGCCCGTACCCATGCTCTGGGGGGCGTGGGTACGGGCCGTAACACCATTGCAGTGGTGATGTAGGGGTACGTGTGTATGGCCTGTACACACGCTCTGGGGGGCGTGGGTAAGGGCCGTACCACCATTGCAGTGGTGATGTAGGGGTATGCGTGGTACGGCCCATACCCACGCTTTGGGGGGCATGGGTATGGTCCGAACCACCATTGCAGTGGTGATGTAGGGGTACGCGTGTACGGCCTGTACCCACGCTCTGGGGGGCGTGGGTACGGGCCGTAACACCATTGCAGTGGTGATGTAGGGGTACGTGTGTATGGACCGTACCCACACTCTGAAGGTCTGGGTACGGCTTGTACCCCTATTGCACCCCAACATTGGGGTTACGGCCCGTACCCAGGCCTTCAGAGCGTGGGTATGGGTCGCACCACGCCTACCCCTACATCACCCCAACAATGGTGGGACGGCCCGTACCCAGCACTTTGGAATGTGTGTACGGTCCGTACCGCCATTGTTGGGGTGACGTAGGGGTGGGCACGGTGAGACCCGTACCCACGCTCTGAAGGCCTGGTTACGGTGCGTAACACGATTGTTGTGGTGACGGGTCGCGTCCACTTCCGTTGTGGCGGGACGCAGGCCTTGGTGGACACGCCCCCACCCCCCCGAAGTGACCAGGCCCTGGGGTCAGGTATGTACAGGGCATGTATGAATTGTGACTTGGGTGGGGGTCTTGTTTCCGGCCCCAGCCCCCCCCTTTGCCCCTGGGTGTTGTTCTGACCTTCTGCGGCGTCTGCGTCGGTTCCTGTGCACCAGGTCGTGGGCTATGAGGGCCAGGATGACACGTAGGTTGGGGTCCATGGCTGTCCGTCGCGTACAGGTGCTCCTTCTGCGCGTCGTCCTGATTTCCCGGCAGTTTTTGGCTGCCGTAAAATATAATCCGTGCGGAGTGACGTGGTCACGAATCGTACTTGCTGGTTCGTGGAACGCTGCCTGACTCCGTCCGGACGTCACGTACACGGTGTCCCGGATCGGAATGGTGGGTATTTTTTTGTCGGTCGGTGTTTTTTATGAATCATACGTAAATTGTATATATGTACGGATCGTACTTGCGGGTTTGTAAGGTGTTATTCCCAGGTACGAGTCGGACGGTGAAAATGCTCCGTCCGACGGTTCGTACCCGGGTTTTACAGGATCGGAATCGACACCATGGTTTAATTTTATATCTATATATGCTGGCCTCTCAGAGCTTTGCATTGTAATTTGTAAAATGTTTTAGACTATGTTTTCCGATGTTGTAAGGGGATACATTGGTGTATTTGCATTCTATTTACAATCTATGAAATTTACTGTTCTGACGTGTGCTGGGGATTTGTCAAGAGATATGCATTTTTTACATTACAGCGGCTGCTGCTTACAGCACCGCCTGCCGCAATGTAAAATATGAGGGATGCGTCCACCAGTGTGGCGGGCGCATCCTAATTTGAATGGCAAGACAGCCGAATCTATGGCTGGTGGTCCCTTTTGCCGTTGCGGTGGAGGGTGGACTTTCTCCGCCCGCCATCGTAATAGACTCCTAAGTAATTATACATTTTTATTTATTGGTATTGATATTTAATATATTGGTAATTAATTATTAATTGGTAAATACTTTATATTAATTGATTCATTGATAATTATATTAATTGTGTATATTTTTTTGGAGCGGGTTGTGGGTTTATAGGGGAATAGGGTGGGAAGTAAATTAATTATGATAAAATAATTAATACTTTTTTTTGGTGTGGGTAATTAATGTATTGTTTATTAATTATTAATTGGTAATTCATTTGTATTAATTGATTAATTGATAAATATATAAATTGTGTTTATTTAGTTTAGGAGCGGGTTGTGTGTTTATAGGGGAATAGGGTGGGAAGTAATTTATTATAATTCAGTAATTATTTATTAATATTTATTGGTATTGATAAATAATGTATTGTTAATTAATAAATTATTGGTAATTAAGGTGCTGATTCCGATCCGTTAAAAATATTCCCCTTACGAATCGTGTCCGTATTTTTTTACGTACGAATCGTACAAGTCCCGTACAAACGGGCAAGTACGATTCGTATGTGAAAAACTACATATGAATCGCCTTGGAAAAATTCCCTGACACGTCCTTGGATCGGGAAAAGTCCCCGACACGTCCCCGTACATTTTTAAATACAAATCGTAAAAATGAAGTCCGAGCGCGCAAGTATGATCCGTCCAGTCTGTCCGATTGAACAACCGTATGGAAAAAACATCGTACGACGCGAACGCAATTGCACTCGTGTACACGTCTAAACATGTGCCCGCATACGAGTTGCACAGCCCCCCCAGACCCTCCGTATGAACGCGCCATACCCCCAGCCCCCGTATGTATGCGCCGTACCCCCAGCCCCCCGTATGTACGCGCCGTACCCCCAGCGCATACATATGGGGGGCTGGGGGTACGGCGCGTACATACAGGGGGCTGGGGGTATGGCCCGTACATACGGGGGCTGGGGGTATGCTGGGGGTACGATGCGTACATACGGAGGGCTGAGGGTATGCTGGGGGTACGGCGCGTACATGTGGGGGCTGGGGTACGCTGGGGGTACGGCGCGTACATACAGGGGGCTGGGGGTACAGCGCATACATACGGGGGGCTGGGGGTACGCTGGGGGTACGGCGCACACATACGGGGGCTGGGGGTACGACACGTACATACGGGGGGGTGTTCGGTACATACCAGGCCCCATTTTCCTCGTGCAACGCGGCGTACTTAGCTTTTCCGGCACTTTTTGGCTCCCGTAGAAATATTGCCGTCCGGAGTGCTGTGGGTACGAATCATACTTGCTAGTCCGTAAAAAGCTGCCTGACTCCGTGCGGACGTCGTGTACGCACTGTCCCGGATCGGACATGTATGTATATTTTAACCGCACGGTGTTTTTCACGATTCGTACGGAAATGGTATTTCTCTACGAATCGTACTTGCATGTTTGTAAGGTCTTTTTCCCGGGTACGAGTCGTATGGAGAAAACGCTCCATCCGACGATTCGTACCCGGGTTTTACAGGATCGGAATCGGCACCTAAATGTTATTAATTATTATTTATTGGCATTGATAATTATTTTATTGTTGATTAATTAGTTATTGTTAATTAATTTTTATTAATTGCTTAATTGATAATTATATTAATTGTGTTAAATTGTATGTGGAGTGGGTTTTGTGTTTATTGGGGAATAGGGCGGTAAGTAATTTATTGTTATTAAAGTAATTATTAATTTTCATTTATTGCTATATATAAATAATTTATTGTTAATTTATTAATAAATCATAATTTAATTAAAACAATTAATTAATTGATAATTATTTTATTTTTAACCCCTTCGCTATCCAAAACTTTCCCTACTCTTGCACTCTCTGGAGCGGGAATAGTAATTTTTACCCTTATGTTATACAACACTTTCCCTACTGTTGCACTCTCTGGAGTGGGAATAGTAATTTTTACTAATTAATTAATTGATAAATATATTAATTGTGTTAATTTTGTTAAGTAGCTTGGAGGGAAATAGTGTGGAAAGTAATTTATTATAATTCAGTAATTATTTATTAAGATTTATTGGTATTGATAATTAATTTATTGTTAAGTAATTATTAATTGGTAATTAATTTGTATTAATTATTATTTATTGGCATTAATAATTATTTTATTTTTAATTAATTGTTAATTAATTGATTGATTGAATATTTGATAATTATATAGGGGTCGATTCCGATACTGTAAAACCCGGGTACGAACCGTCGTACGGAGTGTTTTCTCCGTCCGACTCGTACCCGGGAAAAACACCTTACAAACCCGCAAGTACGATTCGTACATAAATAAAATTTACGTACGATTCGTAAAAACCACCGATCGACAAAAAAATACCCACAATTCCGATCCGGGACACCGCGTACGTGACGTCCGGACAGAGTCAGGCAGCGTTTCACGAACCAGCAAGTCCGATCCGTGCCCACGTCACTCCGCACGGATAATATTTTACGGCAGCCAAAAACTGCCGGGAAATCAGGACGACGCACAGAAGGAGCACCTGTACGCAACGGACAGCCATGGACCCCAACCTACGTGTCATCCCGGCCCTCATAGCCCACGACCTGGTGCACAGGAACCGACGCAGACGCCGCAGAAGGTCAGAACAACACCCAGGGGCAAAGGGGGGGGGGGCTGGAGCATGAAACATAACCCCCACCCAAGTCAAAAATCATACATGCCCTGTACATACCTGACCTCCAGGGCTTGGTCACTTCGGGGGGGTGGGTGCGTGTCCACCAAGGGCCGCGTCTCGCCACAACGGAAGTGGACGTGGAAGTGACCGTCACCACAACAATTGTGCTACGCACCGTACCCACGCCTTAAGAGCGTGGGTACGGGTCGTACCACGCCTACCCCTACGTCACCCCAACAATGGTGGTACGGCCCGTACCCATGTTCTAAAGGCCTGGGTACGGGCCGTACCCCAATGTTGGGGTGACGTATGGGTAGGTGTGGTGTGACCCGTACCCACGCTCTGAAGGCCTGGGTAAGGGCCATACTCCCAATGTTGGGGTGCCGTAGGGGTACGGGCCATACCCAGGTCTTCAGAGCGTGGGTACGGGTCGCACCACGCATACTCCTACGTCACCCCAACAATGGTGGTATGGCCCGTACCCACGTTCTAAAGGCCTGGGTACGGGCCGTACCCCCAATGTTGGGGTGCTGTAGGAGTACGGGCCGTACCCACGCCTTAAGCGTGTGGGTACGGGTCGTACCACGCATACCTCTATGTCACCCCAACAATGGTGGGACAGCCCGTACCCAGGCCATTACAACGTGGGTACGGGCCGTACCCAGGCCATTGTAACGTGGGTACCGGCCATACCGCCATTGTTGGGTTGACATAGGGGTAGGCGTGGTACGACCCATGCCCACGCTCATAAGGCATGGGTACGGCCCGTACCCCTACGGCACCCCAACATTGGGGGTACGGCCCGTACCAACGCCTCATGAGTGTGGGTATGGGTCGTACCATGCCTACCCCTACGTCACCCCAACAATGGCGGTACGGGCCGTACCCACGCCTTAAGAGCGTGGGTACGGGTCGTACCACGCATACCCCTATGTCACCCCAACAATGGTGGGACAGCCCATACCCAGGCCATTACAACGTGGGTACGGGCCGTACCCAGGCCATTGTAACGTGGGTACGGGCCATACCGCCATTGTTGGGGTGACGTAGGGGTAGGCGTGGTACGACCCGAACACACGCTCTTAAGGCGTGGGCACGGCCTGTACCCCTACGGCACCCCAACATTGGGGGTACGGCCCGTACCCAGGCCTTCAAAGCGTGGGTATGGGTTGCACCATGCCTACCCCTACGTCACCCCAACAATGGCGGTATGGCCCGTACCCAGGTTACAATGGCCTGGGCACGGGCCGTACCCCCAATGTTGGGGTGCCGCAGGGGTACGGCCTGCACCCAGGCCTTCAGAGCGTGGGTACGGGTCGCACCACTCCAGTGGACAGAGACATAGGGGTGTGTGCCTATCACTCCCAGCAGTGCCCAGACATAGGAGGGCTGGGTGTAGAGTCCTCCCAGCAGTGCCCAGACATAGGAGGGGTGGGTGCAGAGTCCTCCCAGCAGTGCCCAGACACAGGAGGGGTGGGTGCCTATCACTCCCAGCAGTTCCCAGACATAGGAGGGGCGGGTGCCTATCATCCCAGCAGTGCCCACACATTGGAGGGGTGGGTGCAGAGTCCTCCCAGCAGTGGCCCAGACATAGGAGGGGTGGGTGCCTATCACTCCCAGCAGTACCCAGACATAGGAGGGGTGGGTGCCTATCACTCCCAGCAGTGCCCAGACATAGGAGGGGTGGGTGCAGAGTCCTCCCAGCAGTGCCGAGACATAGGAGGGGTGTGTGCCTATCACTCCCAGCAGTGCCCAGACATAGGAGGGGTGGGTGCCTATCACTCCCAGCAGTGCCCAGACATAGGAGGGTTGGGTGCAGAGTCCTCCCAGCAGTGCCCAGACATAGGAGGGGTGGGTGCCTATCACTCCCAGCAGTGCCCAGACATAGGAGGGGTTGGTGCCTATCACTCCCAGCAGTGCCCACACATAGGAGGGGTGGGTGCAGAGTCCTCCCAGCAGTGCCCAGACATGGGAGGGGTGGGTGCCTCTCACTCCCAGCAGTGCCCAGAACATAGGAGGGGTGGGTGCCTATCACTCCCAGCAGTGCCCCGACATAGGAGGGGTGGGTGCAGAGTCCTCCCAGCAGTGCCCAGGCATAGGAGGGGTGGGTGCAGAGTCCTCCCAGCAGTGGACACAGACATGGGGGTGTGTACACCATCCTACAATGAGCAAAACTCCATGGGTGCATGAAGGCATCCACAATGTGCGACTATATTGAGAGTGTCATGACAACACATCAATGACAGCAGTGTCCCACTCCCATGAGGGTGGATGTCCATCCCCCACTGCATGACACACCACATGTGGGTGTGATGACAGATTACACATGCATACCCACCCCTGGCGCTGGCAGCACAATACACACACTGAGATCATGTGACAAGACAGTATACTCATGTTCCACCCTACTAAACTAAGAGAGCCAAAGGGAATACACACTGTCACGCACATTCCAGGACTGATAGGAATGTACAGGTGCTGGGGCAGCCAACAAGTTGTTGCCTCCCATGGAAAGAAAAGGCTGGAGTACCCACAGATACAATGCCCACAATTGGCAGTCAGGTGCCCAAATACCCTGCCGAACACGTAACACATGTGTGCGAGGCTGGGAGTACACACATGCATAGTGCGTAAAAGGGAACATGTCCACATGAAGTCATGGCAATATACTCCATACACAAGTACAGTGACCACCAAGGATGCCAAAAACGATGCAGGTTGAGACATTGCTGAGCATGCATGGCCAAAGTAGAATGGATCCGTCACACACCAAGGAAATGTAGACACAGGTCAGCACAACTATTGGGAAACACCCTGAAGGGAAGATGTCAGGTGCCACAGAGGAAGGAACACACCTTGGGACAATGTCACCATACAGTAAGAGCTAAGATGACCAAAGATTATTTGCAGAGACCTTGTGATGGCACGCAGATACCAGGGTCCACCCCATGAGCAGCACAATACAACTTTTCCCAGACACCTAACACATTATCACCACCCCAAATCATGGAGCAGCAGCAGCAATAGCAATACCAGAAAAGCATTAGTGTGCAAATGAAAAACAAAATGTTTTATTCAGCATAAATAACATTTTTTAGCATTGAAATGTCCACTATTTACAGGGCCCATAGGCCAGGCCATGTGCAAAGTCCTAGGGGGGGACACTTTGGGACGCGTCTCCCCTAGCTTGCCTGCACAGTTCACTCTTCCATGTGATCCACAGAAGGGGGGGCATCATGTGGGGGAAAAGGACCAGGCACCGCAGGGACAGCAGGGGCAAGGGTAGGTGTTGTGGGTGCAGGGACAGACGACTCCACCACAGGGGGTGGGGCAGCGCCAAAGGTGGTGGTTAGCAGGGTGCTGCAGATGGTGGCAAGGTCTTGCAGCGTCTCCCCTGCACCCGAAAGAACCACAGGCCCCAAGGAGTTGGGGTCGGAGGGATGGGTTGCAGCGCTACTGGGGGAGGGTGCGGACAGGGGGGGGACTCAACTACCCTGCCCGGGGAATCCCTCAGACGCTTGCGGGGTGGTGTCACACTGGGGCTGATGGACAGACTTGCCATGAAGGACTCTTTGTCTGACTGTTGGGCAGGAGAGCTAAGGGGAGTGGTCTTGGAGGAAGTGGGTAGTGAGGACTGCGGACTCCCACTGTGACTGCGTGGCTGCTGTTTGCCCCCCGACCCAGTGGCTACTCCCCCCTGTGAGTGCATGACAGGAGGTGTGCGCTTGGCCTTCCCTGGTGGTGTGCTGCCTGTTTCTAGTGGGTTGCGTGCATGGGGATGTCTGGGTGTGCTTGGGACAGGCATGGGAGTGGGAAGTGTGGATGGTGCAGGGGTAGGGGGAGACGGAGCGCTGCAGGAGACCCACTGCTGCCGTCAGTGACGAGTCCATGGACCTCAGCAACATCCGTTGGTCAGACATTGCTGCTGACATGCCCTCAATGTACGACACCATCTGTGTCAGCAGTCTGGTGTGGCCATGGAGGACATTAAGCAGCGATGTCTGACCAACCTGCAACTGCCCCAGAATGTCCACAGACTCGGCACTGATGGCAGCAGGGTAGACAGGGGCAGGGGGTGCGGTGCCTGGCACGAAGGAGACATGTTGGCGCCTAGCACGGACAGAAGGGACCCGAGCAAGTGGGAGACCGGTGATGGGAATGGAGATGTGCAGCGAGAGATGGAGTGCTGCTTTCAGCGCTGGGAGCAGCCTCCGCCCCCTCTGGGAGCTCAGCCTCGGACCCGTCAGCATCATAGTCGGTGGTGGGACTGGACAGGTCCTCCGCCTCACTCACCTAGGCCTCCGTGCCACTTGCTGCGCCAGACTCCCCAGCACTGGTGGCACCGGTGCTGGATCCCTCCTCCACATCCGTGCCAGTGTCTCCCTCGGTTTCCCCCGACGATGCTGTGGGCAAGGTGAAGAGACAGGAAATAATCAGACACCTGTATACATATGACACATGAGTCCAAACTACATAGGTTACAGTGCATAGCATGAAAAGCAACATGAGTAACATCTACAATACTCCGCACATATGTAGGCCCTGCACCACACAGTCGGTTGACCCACCATGCCACTGAAAAACAATGGAGAGCATGACACAACAGCAAATAACTTGATATCACATTATACAGAGGAGCTAGTGTCTGGGGACAGTCAAGCACAGTCTCTGGACCACACACCGTTGCCAAATAAAGGCTGAGCAGGAACCATGTCTGTAAACTTTTGACACATGCTGCTAAGCAAATACATTAAACCATGCACAACATGACTGGGACAACACTTGTTGAGTGTCTGTTCAGACATTCATCACACACAGGCCAGACCTGGCAAGGATACATGAGGTTTGGATATGTAGGCCTTGCCCGCACAAACCCCCCCTACCTGAGACAATGTGACTGAGACCGAGTAAGTACTTACACCTCTTACTCGGGGATCCAAAAAATGGCCTTCAAGAAATCCTGATTGTACACAAACTACCCCTCATGCGCCTGACCACACATATTTTTGACAAACAACCATTATCAGATAGTTGGACCGAGGCACACAGGCACTGGCCACTGTGAGTAGGCTCAAGCCAAATTGGGTCACCCTGTACAGTGGACACATGTAGCACACTTTACGTAAAGACAAATGAGGCCAGGGTAAAATGCCACAGAGCCCAACCTATGCTGAAGACACAGAGAATGTCCACATTGTTGGATGACACACATGATACCTAGGAAAAGGTGCCCCAGGGGACTGTAGTAGCCACACTCCTCCATGCTCCTGGATGGATATGACTGCAACAGGAGCGACCGTCCCTGCACTATGCATATCTCCCACTCATGCACATCATGTCTGAGGGCACAACATTGGTCATGCATGCTGTAAGGCAGTTCATTTGAAGACACACTCCTATGTCGGGACTCAGCATCAGTGCCAACTATCATGGACCCCCCCCAATGACTGAACTGGACAGGGCACAGGCAAGGTCCCAACAAATGTCACAGACCACCCCCACACATGATGCTGCAAGCATTGGGCACTTGGATTTACTGCCAGCCTAGATAACCTTGTGCAAGAGTGACTACACACAGCCCAGGGAACACATGTCAAGGAGGGGAAGGGAGGAAGAACTGCACCGGTTGACTTGGGGGAATAGGAAATGCACTGCACAAATAAACCCTGGCAGTGTATCCAGGCGACTGAGCACTTCCAAAAGCTGGTGACGCACAACAAACACACATGTACCTACCCCCTTCCTGCTGCTGCTTCTCCTGTAAGCGCCTATCCATCTCTGGGAAGACCACCGCCAGGACACGCTTCATTAGGTGGGTCAGTCGGCGAGGCCCGCCGTGGGGGCGTGGTGGTGAGTCCCCCAGCAGGACCCGGGCGATCCTCCTGGTCCAGCACCGGATATCCTGCCAGCGTTTCCTCACCTGGGCCAGGCGCCATTTCCGACCCTCCACCAACCTCACGGCCCTGACGGCCTGCCTTCAGATCTCCCCCTTGGCATAGGCACCTACCTGTGAGGATGACAAAGTGAGACAACATCAATACACCTGCTACATGTCACAGAGACACACATTAGAACAATTTGGCTGGTTTGAACAGGGAATAGTATGCAGCCAACTCATTGCACCTTTGTCATAGGGACATTATCCACTGGGAAAGGCCAAATGCACTATGTGGGATTGAAAGTACACAGGTGGCATGAGGGGTGCAAGACAATCAATGCTCATGGCTCACACTGTGCATCACAAGCAGCACCAGGATTATGTACAGCACCTCAAAGCAGTCACATGCCCCAGGCCACTGACGCAACCTCAGCAGAGTACACAGACACACACAGGCACAGGACAATCACCTGCCATTGGCAACTGCGGGTACAAACCTCACTCTGCACATGTGCCAATTGACTGGGGGGTGTCACAGGCGTGGGGCTAGCTCAGCATGTCAGACACACAGCACTGCTCCCTGCTCACATCAGATGGGTAGGGTAAATGCATCCTCCATGCAGCTGGGGTGCAACACTCCACATAGACACTCACCCACATGACAGGGGACTTACACACAAACCAATGTCCAGGGGATGAACACATAATCTGGACACTCTCACCACAGGTACACTCAACTCACAGTCACCTGTCACACTGGGGGGACCACAGAATCACATCAGGACTGTAGAAACAACATTCCCAAGGGGATTAGCAAGGCTGAATGTGGCATGCACCATGCAGTGATTGTCACAGTAAGCACAATGCAAGTGAGGAGTGCAGACATGAACTACATCATGCTCTGCATGGGAGACATAAGGCATTCCCCCCCTGGAACCCCCTCTAAACATTATTGCATGTCTGTCACACCTGGACACAATGCCAGAAGTGACAGTCACAAAAAAAGGGCACAGTCTAAGCTAGTGGAGTCAGCACTCACCTGCTCCCCTGGTCTCACATACAGGCTGGGGTATTGTGGGAGGATTACATCCAGCACTGCCACATTCTCCTCCAGGGTGAATGGCTGGGCCCTCTCCACAGACCTGGACATGGTGCCAGAGGAAACACGAGCAGCAGCAGTGGTGTGGAATGAAAGCTTGTGCAGGCAAGTGCCCTCTCATGGGTCCTGGCTGCCTTATATCTGCCTTGCTGAGCTGTTTCATTTACAGGAGTACAGAGTGATTGGTCAATCTCATTTGCATCCTACGTTTCCTCCAATCCCTTTAACCCCTTCAGCGCTGGGCGAATTCCGCCGCGGTGCTGAAGGGTTCGAGCGCGGGCGGGCTCATGACGGAACGGTTCCGTCATGAGCACAGCTCAACCGTGGCTCATGACGGAACCGTTCCGTCATGAGCATGGAAGGGGTTAAACCTACCCCAGTGAAAGCCTTTGCATGGTTCAAAATTTGAGCATGATGTCAAGTCAACAACCACTTTGCAACATAGTATATTGTCTCCAACCGACTTTTGCTAGCCACCTGATTAAAGATGTGAAATGGAAACCCGGTCTCCATGACAACCAGCATGCATTTAGGCCCTTATACTTGTCCCTCATGTGTCCCCCATGTAATTTCACTATCCACACACAGGTACGGTGCGTTCCACACGTACCCCTAGGGCACCACTACTCCAGTGATACGGTTCGTACACGCATGTGTAGGGTCCGTATCACTATGGTAGTGTTGCCGTAGGTGTGCGCCATAGGGATACGGTCCGTACACGCCTGTGTAGGGTCCGTATCACTATGGTAGTGTTGTCGTAGGTGTACGCCATACGGATACGGTCCGTACACGCGTGTGTAGGGTCCGTATCACTATGGTAGTGTTGCCGTAGGCGTACACCATAGGGATATGGTCCGTACACGCATGTGTAGGGTCCGTATCACTATGGTAGTGTTGCCGTAATGTACTCACTCTTCGTTATTCCTTCCAAATTAATGCAGGGCACCGCCTCTCCCCGACCAATGCCAGACTTGGCTGCCCTGAGGGAACATGACTGTATACGCCGCTACCGCTTCTCGCAACCGTTGATTGAGAACTTGACCGCAAAGCTGGCACCACACCTCCAACCGCTACACAGGTATCCTACTGCACTGACACCCAAGATGAAGATGATGGCAGCCCTACATTTTTTTGCCACGGGTACGTTTCAATTGACCATAGCTGATGTTGGTGGCATGTCCCAGACCATGTTCAGCCGTGTCCTGCATGATGTTTTAGAGGCCATGTTGGTTCACCTGGATGAATTCATACATTTCCCAACTCGTGAGCAGTTGACAGGTCTCAAGGGTGAGTTCTATGCCCTGGGAGGGATGCCCCATGTCATTGGGTCTATTGATGGGACACATGTGGCTTTGGTACCACCAAGGGCACAGGAGGTAGCCTATAGGAACCGTAAACATTACCACTCCATTAATGCCCTTGTGGTGTGTCTTGCTAACATGCTGATTTCCCATGTCTGTGCTTGTTTTCCAGGGTCAGCACACGATGCCTACATCATGAGGCATAGCAGGGTACCTGAAATGATGCTGCAGCTGCGCAACGAACGAGCATGTCTTGTTGGTGGGTAGACTCTGTTAGTCCTGTATTTAGTAAGGGTGGGCGTAGTGGGCGTAGTGGGGCTACGTGAAGCAGCGCGTAGTGTGCCCAAATCTACGCACACTACGTGCTTCGCGTAGCCCCACTACGCGCCACCCGCCTCCCGCCTGCCCTCAAAAGAAATGCGCATGCGCAGGCGTCCGCATTTGTTAGAAGAAGTCGGAAATAATGAAGAGGGAGCCCTGGAGACGCGGCGCTCCAGGTAAGTTTCTTTACTTGGTATTTATTTTAAAATGCAGCTTTGATTTAAAAGGAGGGCAGGCGGGAGGCGGATGGCGGCGGCAGGCAGCTACGCTTCGCCCTGGGTGTGCGTAGCGCTAGCCTGCTTCGCTTACTTCAAAAACTGCGAAGCAGGCAGCGCTACGTACACTACGTGGGCGAAGCGTAGTGTCTCGCCCAGGGTTAGTATTTAGCGGTGTCTTTGTATCTCACAGCTTCTCCTGACCCACTTCTGTCCATGATGTTTTCATGTAGGGGACTCTGGCTATCCCAACATGCCATGGCTGATCATGCCTCTCCGCAACCCCAGAACAGCCGCCGAACACCGGTACAACAACACCCATGGCCAGACTAGGCGAGTGATTGAGAGGACTTTTGGCCTCCTGAAGAGCCGATTCCGGTGCCTCCACAAAACCGGCGTGTCCCTCCCATATGCACCGGTGAAGGTCTGCAAAATCTTCCTTGTGTGCTGCATGCTGCACAACATGGCAGTGGAGAAAGCTGTGTCACTCATCCTGGATCCGGATGAGCAGGAACATCCACCCGTGGAGGATGAAGTGCTTGGTCGCGAGGCAAGTGATGTGGAGGAGGAAGAGGAGGAGGAGGAGGACATCCGGAGTCAGCTCATACTCAACTTCTTCTCATAATGGTGAGTTCCAGTGTCTGAGTGTGCACGCATTGAGCCGTGTGTGGTATGTGTTGCAATGTGTGGGTCCATCTGCATGTATTCTAAGTGACTCAGAGGTGTGTTTGGATGTGTGACTCGAGTGATGATGTCATTAAACTCATTGTTGGTGAGACACTCTATTTCCACCTAGCATGTTGAGTACCTTATACGTGTCGAGTACATACCCATGCATGCGGATGAGCATCTTTTGGCTGACTTACTGTGTGTCTCTCATCCCCAGGTATTTGCGCATGCTGTCTGCTGGTGGCATCGTTGTGCTCCTGCTATTCCTCATAAGTACAGCAACGTGTGCTGAGTCTGTGTTACATGCACGGACATGGTGGAAAGTATCCTTTGGGTAAGGAGCAGCACGGCTTTTTGGGTGTGGTTGTTGTTTACAATGTGTGTGCACTGCTCCTGTGCATGTGTTGTTACTATGCATACATGTTGACTCACAATGGGGCACATGACATGTAGCAGGATTCACATGAATTGATAGTCACACTTGGTGACAGTCATCTGTAATGGGATTGTGGATTGTGATGAAGGCATCAATGTGTGTAACACTGCCCTGGGAAACACACGGGATGCACCGTGTTGACATAGTGTGGGACATCCCCATAAGAGGCACAATGGTGAATAGCAGCTTCTCTGTGAGCAGCAGGGGGTGTTTGGCTCAACCCCGTCACTTGTGTGCCAGTTCAATGGATTTCCAGCATCTGTGGTGCAAAGGGGTAGCCAGTGTAGGTCCCACATGTTCATCCACATGACCTGTGCGTATGTTCGCATTGATGCTTTTGCCTTTGTGCAGGCCTGAATAATAAAGGTGTCCCTCAGCCTCCAAGGTGCGTAATCTCTGTCAATGCAGGTCTCTTGCCACTGTGCATGCGGCATCTCTGGCGTAGTCATCAGAGATTGTGCATATGAGTCAATGTGTAGATTAGCAAGATGCAGGCTGTTTGTCAGGGATTTGAAACTGTATTGTGAATGAAGTCCATGGCTGTGTATGTATTTTTGCATCTCTGTCCCCACAACGGGCACTCAACACCTGCTGAGTGTTTGTTTCCTGTGCGCAGCTCGCCCTTCAGTTTCCTGATCCGGTGTCAGTCATCTTTGCTGATTGTGCATCCATTGTCTCTGTGTGTGCCATGTTGAACCAGACACTCCTTCCTTGACATACACCTTTTGCAGTATTCCTTTGTATTCGTGTGCAACTTGTGGCATGGTTTTCAGGACATGCCGCATGCTGCTGCAGGCCCTGCAGCAAGGGCACACAAAGTTTAAAGATTTGGCCACACACACGCCTCTAAGATGCTCCTCCCTTCCTCCCTCCACCCATTCATTTGGGTGTAATCAGCTTGTGTGTGACACAGTTGCGGCCACGCGGTGGCAAAGGCTGGACTGTCTGCACATGCTAGGTGCACATTGCACCAGTCTCATGTCCTTGCATGAGCCACATCACACTACAGTATGATGTTGCAGCCACCCTCCAAGCAATGTCCATCCAAAACATCTGTTGCCTGCACTCAGGCATGCACTGAGTGCCCACATTTGCATAATGAGTGTGCAACTCCAACTGCCTACACAGCGCTGGCACGCCTTCCAGGCCCTGTTACACCAACCAGGTCATGTCCCGCCTACTCCCCACCGGCTATGTACCCCAACAAGGCCATGGGAGTGGGACTCCAGGCCTCTGCATGTAGCATGGTGTCGTTGTCGGACACATGGCACAGGTATCATGTCTCAGCGTGTCAGTCAACAATGTGTCCAGGATCCCCCTCTACACCATCACATGCGCACAGCATCTCATCATCATCTTGTGTGCCATTGACAGCCTCACCCTCCCCAAAGACGCAGACCTTGCCAGTTCTCATATTCAATAATGCATGTGATCCATTGGCAGATGGCTGAACATCAGCCACCTGAGGCTGGACTTGTATAGGACTGAGGTGACCATCTGCAGATTGTCCCCTTACAGCTGGGTCAACTGCTTGTGTCCCACCCGCTAGAGCCCTGCACAAGCACCCAGTGGCCACGCACACAAGCTGGTGTGCATCATGGATTGCTTGCTCACATGTGCTATGCTAATCACCAGCATCTGTACCTCAGGCTGCAGCACATTCTGCATTATGCACATGATCCCCAGATCGAGCCACCTCAAGGCAAGATAGACCATCCCCCGATCCACTATGACATCCGTGTTGAATCCTACCCTGCCCTCTACGGAGCAAGTACATTACTACTCCCATGAAACTTGTCCACATACAGGGTGCATCTGCACAGCTCTGCTTCAACATCCGGTGCCCCAGCCACATCACCGTCCTGCAGAGATAGCTGCAATGGATCACTGTCTGATGCAGGATGACCTTCACACTCCACACCCACACTCAGGAGGCAGGCCACGACCACGACCCAAAAGCAACCTTGTGGCACTGTCATCCAAAACCCCATTGTGCCATCTCCGTGCAACCAACCTTGGCCTGGCCACCATTCTCCACATCCACCTTACTCCAGCATTCAGAACATAGTTCTCCCACCTGGCTAAACATACCTGGGACTCCCTCCCCAGGAAGATCCACATGAGCCCTGACCTCTGCGCATCAATGATGCTCTTCAAAATAGGTCTGTCCGCACAGTTGTGCAAGCATCCCCTCAGCAGCTTGAGGCCATCACGGGTGAGTATAGTGCTCAAAGTCTGTATTGAATGATACATTGTGACCCATGTGTGTCCTGTGCCAGACTGAGATCCCAGGGTATGGATGGTTGGAGTTACTTCAACACTCAGGCATAGTTTGACATTACAACACACACATGTTGTGGAATAATGCAAAATGACAGCAACATCTCATGATTTTGAGTATTTTTATTCGTGGTGGGGTACTTGTTTTGGTGGATGACAAGAGGTGCTCGCCGGGTGTCTTGAATCCAAGGTTCACAGGGGGAGTAGGTATCCTTGGCATTGGAAGTCATCAGAGTCCATGCCACAGTGTTGGTCATCATTGGTCAGACTGTGACCAGCAAGTCCATGTGGCAGAGAATGTCATTGAATGAGGTGCTGCTGTTGCGCCAGAGGGCCAGGCGCCAGGCCAGGTGACCTGGGAGATGTTGAAGGTCCGCTGACTCTCACGGTCTTTTCCGTGGACGACCCACCTTCCTCCGGGGACCCTTAGATGCAGGCCTTGACGATGCTTGTGATGCTCCATCGGACGAATCCTCCTCCGCCTCATCCCTCCCTGTGGCTGGTGGTGATGTTCACCTGGTGGCACAGGGAGGGTTGCCCATGTTGTCGGCAATCCGACGGAGTGAACGGCTCATGTCCGTTTGCACCGCCACGAGCTCAGCCAGTCTTGCCTCCATCCGTCCTTTGTGTTGTCGTTGACTGGCATGTTGCTCGGCCTGCAGGTTCTTCATCTCCTCGAGGGTCCCTTTGATGTCTGTGAGGCTGTCCACTACCAGGCTGATGCCCCTGGTGTCATGCCGGTATGTGTCCAGGATGTGGCGTATGTGTGCCATACCGGTTCCCTCAGCTGGCTGGTCAGGTTCTCGCCTCCGCCGTCCTCCACTCCCACCACCCCTGCCCACACGAGCATGGCCTGCCGTTGTGGGCACATCGGGTCTCCGGGACCCCTGAGGGATGGCATTTGCGGGGTCACCTGCCTCCTCCTGGGTGCCCGGAGAACCTTGTCCCTCCTGGCCAGACTGGCTGTGTTGTTCAGTGCGAGTAGGGCTCCTGGGTGTCTCCTGGGATGTGGCAGGAATGGGGGTGGTGGTTGGCACAGTTGTACCTGATGCAGGTGCTGCAGGGGCTTGGGCACCAGAGGGGCCAGGTTGGTCGGGGTCATCCACGGAGTGGTGAGAGTCGTTGCTGCCAGTGAGATCTTATTGACACCGAGCCTGGGCCTGTGGTTATTCCCCCCCAGTGTTGGGGGGAGATCCCTGACGTTGCCCTGTGTGTGAGAGAGAGACAATGTTAATGGTTTTTCATGCGACATCCATGTTTGCTACATATTCAAGTTGGCACAGTTCCTCCAGGTAGTTGGATATGCCTGGCGTTCCTCTCAATGTACCCTTGTGGATGGGTATGTTGCGGGGGACAGTTTGATGTGTTCTCCTGAGTCTTTGGCCTGTGGCAGTAATGGTGGCCTGCTTAATTGGCAATGGATTGGTCTTGTTGTGTCACATGTCCATTGTGGGAGTGGCAAAGTCCGTTGCCTGCCCCGGGGGGGGGGTGTTTGTGTAAGGGGTGGGGGTGTGTGTGACCGGGCATGCTGTTGGGTGGGGTGTGATTTGTCATTGGATCTACCAGGTGATGTGTCTATCCCCTCATGGTGCATGATGGCATGACAGTGAATGTGAGTTCCTGTGCTAGGTAGGTGGCATGTGGAGTTGGTGTTTGAGTGTACAGTGGTCACAGGAGGGCCTTGTGCTGTCTACAGCAGGGCCAAGTGTCATCTATGTCGTCTGTACTTGGCAAGTCCCTGTGCATTGAGCATGGTGCATGGGTATGTCCCTAGGCCACAGCTTTCCTCACTTTTCCTGTTGGTGACACACTTTTTGTAGATGCATCATTTTGGGAGACAGTAAGGCAGTGTAGCGAGCGGGCGTAGCGAGCGAGGCAGAACCGGCTGACGGTTTGAACTGAGAGTGGGAAAATGATGCTTTTTCAAGACAATTAGAGAACACAGGAAGGTTACTGAGGCATTTGTGAATCAGTTCTAACAGACACTGTGAGTGGCAAAACTGGGTGTAAGGTTAGGTTTGTGCCTGAAGCAAGGATCTACTCATGCACACATTGACACATGCCCAAGTGATTAATGTCACAATAAGGGCTGGTTCACGCACTGGCAAACGTTGGAACCATGCACTGAGTCCACCTGCTGACGAGCGAGCAGACCCAAACCACCCAAGGGGGATTCGGTCTCCCTCTGTCTCCCTCTCTCTTTCTCCCTCGGTCTCCCTCTCGGTCTCCCTCTCAGTCTCTGTCTGTCTGTCTCAGTATCTGTCTGTCCCTGTCTCTGCCTCTGTCTGTCACCCTCTGTCTCCCTCTCTGTCTCCCTCTGTCTCCAGCCCTCTGTCTCCCTCACTCCCTCCCTCTCTCTCTCCCTCTGTCTCCCAGCCTCCCTCTGTATGTGACGCTCTGTCACCTCAGCCCAGCTTCCTGGGCACACACACTTTGCAGGTCTTTCAAAGGCCATTTGCTTGTTCATGAGGCTTAGTTTGGAATGGCCCGGCCCCCATGCAGCAGAGTGTCTCCGAGTCTGCGCTGCAGTGCGGTGTGTGCTGACACTCTTTCAAAGGGCTGCCTCTTCATTAGCTGCTGTTATGTGCTAAATGGCCGTTCATACCGATGTCATTCTGCGACGTGCCCAGCATTTGCAGGCGACACAGTACTGTGTCGGGAAACACTGTTTGGAAGACTCTTCCCTAGGCCATATGGGCTGAGGGCATTGGTGTCTGATTCTGAGTTGCACAATGTGTTTTGTGAGGCCCACCCTCCCAGCATCGCGGACATCCAGTCTTGTGTTGGTGTTTTGTGTAGCCTGTGACTTGGCATGGCCTTGCTTAGTGAATGGGGCATGGACCGGTTAGTGGCATGTGCGTGTTTTTTGAGTGTGGATGTGTCCAGTGAGGGCTTTGAGGTAGTTGCCTGCATGATTTGGAGTTGGGTTGTGGATGAGGTTCCCCCCATGTAACGTGAGTTGTTTGTGTACTCACCAGGCTCTGCGACTCCTTCAAGTCCATGTACTCCCACCGGCGGAAGCGTGGCCATCACCTTCTCCTCCCAGGGATGGTAATGTACTGGTCTGTGGGGGGCACCACCTCCAGTGATGTGGGTCTGGGCGTGCTCTTCATTCATTTTTCTCTTGACCGCCCTCCGCAGATCGTACCACCTGGCTTGGCATTCATGCCTGGTCCTTCTGATGGGTGCAACAACATTGACCCAATCGACGATCCTCTGCCACATGGCTGATTTCTCCGCTATGCTGTTCTGTCTGACCAATGTTCCAAAGAGCTGTGGCTCGACTCTGATTACTTAGTTGACAAGGATGTCCAGCTCCTCCGTTGTGAACTTTGGATTCTTGTCTGTGGGCATGGTGTGGGGTGTGGGTGTGGATGGTTGTGGGTGTGTGGGTGTGGATGTGATGGTGTGGGTGTGAATGTGATGAGGGGGTGTTTGTGAAGGTGGTTGTGTGAAGGTGTGCAAGTGTAAGGTGTAGTCAAGGTTGAAGTATGGTGCAGTGGTTTGTCTGTGGGCTCTGGCAGCAGTGGGTCTGTTGCAAAGGCTCATGGTTTGTGTGTGTGGGCCCTTTTTATTGGTCCATTTTTGGGTGTGGCTGTGTTTGAATTTTGGGTGGGTGTGTAATAAGAGGTGTTTGTGGTTTGGGCCTCAGTTTACCTGTTTGGATGTTGCAGGTCAGTGTATTCGATGTATTTGGACTTGTTGGACGTGTTTTGTGGTGTTGTGCGATTCGAATTGACCCTACTTGTGGTGTTTTACAGTGTCCTGGTTCAGTACGGTTTTCGCGTATGTAAGGTGCGTACATCCGCCATGTTGTTGTACAGTGCTCACATTTGCAATGGTGTAGTACGATTCGTACATGCGCGATGCTGGGTGAGGGTGCTGGTGTAGGGGCCTGGGGTAGGGTGCGTTCAGGCACGGGGATGGGGTACGGTGTTGGGGTATGGTGCGTACAGGCACGGGCATGGTGTGGGGGCCTGGGGGTACTGGGCGTATATACGGGGTACCGGGGTATGTTGTGTACATACAGGGGGGGCTGGGGGTACATCGCGTACATACGGGGGCTGGGGGTACGTCACCTACATACGGGGGCTCGGGGCACGACGCGTACATACAGGGGGGCTGGGGGTACATCACGTACATATGGGGGGCTGGGGGTACGTCGCCTACATACGGGGGCTGGGGGCAAGGTGCGTACATAGGGGGAGCTGGGGGTATGGTGCATACATACGGGGGCAGGAGGTATGTGCTGGGGGTACGGCGCGGACGTACAGGGGGCTGGGGGTAAGTCACATACATACGGGGGGCTAGGGGTACGTCGCCTACATACGGGGGCTGGGGGCACGGCACGTACATAGGGGGGCTGGGGGTACGTCACGTATATACGGGGGGCTAGGGGTATGTCGCCTACATACGGAGGCTGGGGGCACGGCCCGTACATAGGGGGGCTGGGGGTACGTCACCTACATACGGGGGGCTGGGGGTACGTCACCTACATATGGGGGCTGGGGGCACGGTGCCTACATGGGGGGGCTGGGGGTAAGTGGCATACATACGGAGGGGGCTGGGGGTACGTCACCTACATACGGGGGCTGGGGGCACAGCCCGTACATAGGGGGGGCTAGGGGTACATCGCGGACATACGGGGTCCTGGGGGTACGTCACCTACATACGGCGGCTGGGGGCATGGCACACACATAGGGGGGGCAGGGGGTACGTCGTGTACATACAGGGGGCTGGGGGTATGTCGCCTACATACAGGGGCTGGGGGCATAGCGCGTACATAGGGGGAGCTGGGGGTACGGCACGTACATACGGGGGGGTGGGGGTATGTGCTGGGGGTACGGCACGGACGTACGGGGGGCTGGGGGTACGTCGCGTACATACAGGGGGCTGGGCGTACGTCGCCTACAAACGGGGGCTGGGGGCAAGGCGCATACATAGGGGGGGCTAGGGGTACGGTGCATACATAGGGGGGACCGGGGATACGGCGCATACATAGGGGGGCTGGGGGCACGGCGCGTACATACAGGGTACCGGGGGTACGGCACGTACATACAGGGGGGCTGGGGGTACGTCGCGTACATACGGGGTGGGTTGGGGGTTCGGCGCGTACATACGGGGGACCGAGGGTACGGCGCGTGCATGGGGGGGGTGTTCGGCGCATATGCGGGCACATGTTTAGACGTGTACATGAGTGCTATAGAAGTTCGCTCCATATGGTGTTTTTTCCATACGGTTGAACAGTCGGACGGCCTGGACGGATCGTACTTGTGCGCTCGGACTTCATTTTTACGAATTGTACGTAAAAATGTACGGGGACGTGTCGGGGACTTTTTCCGATCCGAGGACTACATACGAATCCCAATGTGATTCGTATGTAGTTTTTCACATACGAATCGTACTTGCCAGTTTGTACGGGACTTGTACGATTCGTACGTAAAAAAATACGGATACGATTCGTACGGGGAATATTTTTAACGGATCGGAATCGGCACCATAGTGTTAAATTTTATGCGGAGTGGGTTTTGTGTCTATTGGGGAAAATGGTGGGAAGTAATTTTATGTTATTAAAGTCATCATTATTTTTCATTTATTGGTATTTATAATAATTTATTGTTAATTTATTAATACATCATAATTTATTTAAAAACATTATTTAATTGATAAGTACGTTATTTTTTAACCCTACGTTATCCAACATGTTCCCTACTGTTGCACTCTCTGGAGTGGGAATAGTAATTTTTACCCCTACGCTATACAACACTTTCCCTACTGTTGCACTCTCTGGAGTTAAAATAGTAAATTTTACCCCTACGCTATCCAACACTTTCCCTACTGTTGCACTCTCTGGAGTGGGAATAGTCATTTTTACCCCTGATCTATCCAACACTTTCCCTACTGTTGCACTCTTTGGAGTTGGAATAGTAATTTTTACCCCTACGCTATCCAACACTTTCCCTACTGTTGCACTCTCTGGAGTGGGAATAGTAATTTTTACCCCTATGCTATCCAACACTTTCCCTACTGTTGCACTCTTTGGAGTTCGATTAGTATTTTTTACCCTTAGGCTATCCAACACTTTCCCTACTGTTGCACTTTCTGGAGCGGTAATAGTAATTTTTACCCCTACGCTATCTAACAGTTTCGCTATTGTTGCACTCTCTGGAGTGGGAATAGCAATTTTTACCCCTACGCTATCCAACACTTTCCCTACTGTTGCACTCTTTGGAGTCTAATAATTGTATGTATTGTTTTAGTCAATATTGTGGATAATTCATTTTTTTAAATTAAAAATATTGTAAGTTTTTTAATTTGTTAAATATAATTTTTACATTTTGAATAATATTATTTTTGTCTGTGTATGTCTGTATTTACAATTTATAAAATATTTTTAACAATGTATAAGCTATTAAAGTAATTTTGTATGAATATTATTAAGTAAATATATATATATTATAATATATATGTATATGTTTAATATATTTTTAACTATGTGTCTTTTAATTATATGTATTATTCACTTTATTTTACATTATTTTTTTAACATTTACAAAAACCGATATTTTTTACAACGATATTTTTGACATCGATATTTTTTTCTCAATATTTTTGCACTTACCATGATGTAGATAGGATGTCGATATACTTGCCTTCGATATTTTTGTCACGATATTTTTGTACCTCGAAATTTTGTCAGTGATTCTTAATATATAATGAAAATAAGAGTGGGCCAGAACACAGCCCTGGCATACGGCTCTCGCCAGCCTAAAGACTAAAGCTGTCTCTCTGCCTGTACATATATTGGTACATTCCATCTCATTCAGTATCCTCTATAGCTTTAACATGTTAACAGAGTCAAAGGCATTGCTCAGGTCCATTAAGGCGAGATACAGCTTGCTCTTCCTGGCTGCTGTATACTCACTTTTAAACCAATATAATTTGAGGGATAGCTCCACAGTGCCTAAACATGGACGGAAGTCAAATTGCACAGCTGAAAGCCCCTTTTTTGTTATTTGCCCTTGTCTGAAGGAGGTCGAGCAAAATATGTCCCATAATTTGGCAGTTTAACTCATCAAAGATATGGGGCTGTAGCATTGTTGATCTCCTTTTCAGCCCTATTTACATATTATAACGATAGTGGTATCGGACCACCCTTCATGCGGGCCAGTCACTAAGGCTACATTGACGACACTGGTCAAAATGGGAGACTCCAATGAGTGTTAACCATACACATGTCTGAAGGTATCCCATCTAGATCTGGAGCACTCCCAGCCGGGCAGCTGGTTATAGCCAGCAGAACCTCTCTCAATTCTCTCTTAGGGACATCCAGGGAAAACACCTATGACTGAGAATGTATGGAGAAACCTAAAGACGGCCAAGCTAAGGCTTTCATAGAACGGTCTGGAGTTTCCAGGGTAGGACCCTCATAAAGCTTTGTAAATTGGTCAACCCAATAATCAGGGTCAATCACAGTGTCAATGTCATGGCTATTGGTTTTCTCAAAATATTTGCGATTGACTACTGCCCAAAAGGAATTCAAATTCATGTCCCTTAGCTCACTTGCTTGTATTAGAGAAGAAAAGGCTTTTTCCCTAATGGTGATCTCTTATATAGACTCACAACTTCTAACCACTTTCTGATCTCTGGGTTTCCTCTTCAGGGCAGCTGGCAGCTTATTGTGCACCTTTCTTCAGTCTCAATCGAACCATTTGATGGGCTGTCTGTTACCTGACTTATCTGGCATGAAAAACTGATCATAGGCTACACTGCAAATTCTATTGAAGATGTCCTCATGTTGCCCCCACCACCCTGTTTGAAGTCATCAAATAAACATTTTAGAAAATCCGGGAGAGAGGAGACCAAGGTCTGAGTTAGAAAGGCAGTTTCATCAATTTTTGCCCAGCTCTTGAGCACCCCATGATTCGTAGAAAATGTTAATGGGATGGAATTATTTATGGCACTTTTAATGGCAAGGAGCGAGGTATGCAGAGAAAGGGCCAACAGTCTATAGTCACTCACACAACACCCATGGAACCTGACTCCTTTTTTAGATTTACGAGGAATCGTAAATCTGGAAATGCGTCAGTATGCATAGCGAGGTGGAACGAGGAGAAATGTTTTCATTTCTTACAGTTTTTTCCTCTTTCAATGCGTGCTGCATTCTACAGCACGCATTGAAAGAGAAAAATGCCTGTAGTGTTTGTTTTCATGCTGGAAAGTGCCCCTTCCTACACGAAAAAAATCTCCCAATGACGCAAGCATCCTTGCACCACGGTGCAAGGGTGCCTGCGCTGGCGCGTGGCAGCTGTTTGTGCACCAGCGCAGAGCACAGGAATATGACATGCCATAGCCATCAATAAAAGTAACCAAGTGTGGGCTACCCAACTTGCTTGCCATACCCACAATATTCAATGAGACTGTTATAAAGATGTGGTTTTGGGTGAATGTTTATTTAAGATCTATATAATACTACAGCATGACTGTAAATTACATGAAGCAACAGCCACCACCCAGTCCAACTGTCACCCACAGGTTCAACTGCTCCTTGCATTCCTTTACGATCATTCTATAACCATGGTCACCTTACATGCTATACCATGTTAAGACCCAACACATCCTTCCCCTCATTCCATGAACAAAGTATATAATTTCTAATATAACAAACCTTCAAGAACAGAAGATGTAAATAAGATATAACAACTCATGACTTGTACTTATATACACCTGTACACAATGCATTAAGTTACCAAATATAAGATAGAATATAATCACATAATCCATTTGGCATCTTCCTTCCTCTTTCTGACCATTTGCATATTTTATCTTCCCCTCTATTGCCCTCTTTAGATTCCCTTGAAAATGGAATGCAACTTGTGTCATCTTTATCATCATCTATCACCTTCCCAGTATCCTTCCTGATACACGGAGATCCATACTATCCAACAAATGATCTATTGCTAATTTGCCTTTATTCCACCCCTTGCCATCCACCAGCTTCACCACACGTTCTTTAACCTCTATCTCTTTCTTAGGTGCAGAAAATGTGAAATCTCCTTCAGTCACTATGTTGGAGATTATAATTCTCACATAATCTCTGACAAAAAACTTTGATCTTTTACTACTCCTGTTCACATATTTACCCTGCGCATGTAACCTTTTATTCCATACTTCCGCCACCCTGTGTTGGGGTACCAGAAATTCACCCATCCATGACTGTATCATCTTTGAGGCTTGTACCGTTCTTCTTAGTAACACAAAAGGTGATACTTTAGTGTCCACATTAGGGGGCCGATTCCGATCCTGTATATTTTTTTCACCTACGACTCCTATCGGTAAATTTTTCCATAGGAATCGTACAAGTCCCGTCCAACCCATGAAGTATGATTCGTATTGGAAAAATAAATACAGATCGGCCCTATCCGTACGAATCAGATTGGGAAAAGTTGTACGAGACGGACCCGGACAGTTCTCCATACGAAGCCTAAAAATACAGTCCGATCTTAACAAGTACGATCCGGACCGGCTTACCGAATTACGAATGGTACGGAAAACATCCCGTACACAGGTAATCACTTGTACTTATGCAATGTCAGTGTAGGCACTGTACATACTCAATGTCGGTGTACGCACCGTACATAAGCAATGTTGGTGTACGCACCGTACATAAGCAATGATGGTGTACACACTGTACATAAGCAATGTCGGTGTATGCACCTGCACCGTACATACGCAATGTTGGTGTACGCACCGTAGATACGCATTGGCGGTGTACGCACCGTACATACGCAATGTCGGTGTACGCACCGTACATAAGCAATGGCGGTGTACGCATCGTACATAGCAATGGCGGTGTACAGACCGTACATACGCAATGTCGGTGTACGCACCGTACATAAGCAATGGCGGTGTATGCACTGTACATAGCAATGGCGGTGTACGCACCATACATACGCAATGTCAGTGTACCCACCGTACGTAAGCAATGTCGGTGTACGCACCGTACATAGCAATGGCGGTGTACGTGCTGGAGCAGGTATAATTTTTGTACCCACTCCATTTTCGCATGTTATTATTAAAAAGACTAGGTAATTAATTGTAATGACTAATTGTTTGACGTGTTTTATAATAATCAACCCTATTAACAGAAAGAATACACGTGGGGAATGCCAATTGCATGTCTAGAATAATAAGTGGACTAAGTCTGTAAGCATATTAAAATAATAAACGTTGCTTATGTGATGTTATTGTGATTTGCGCTTAAATAAACACTCATTAATGGCTTTTAATGTCGCAAATGGCTAGATAAATGCACACACATATGGGTATTAGCAAGGGATTAACACTGTTTTAATTAGTTCCATGTATTAATTACGTTTTTGTGTTTCTTTGCTTAAGCTTTCCGTTTTGGCCTGCCACAAAATGGCTGCCGACTGAAGCCTAGACTAAAGTACATCACGTCACTATTTGAAACAATGGAAAAGGAATCAGAATTGACTGCGACCGTGTCCCCGGTTTGACCCGACAGACCATGTCCATGATGACTTCTCTGGGACGGTTGCCAGTGCCCCTGAAAGTGAAGAAATGTAGCAACTCTAAAGAATACGACCTGATGAACTCTCTATGTCCTCATGAATTAGAAACATTTTTATATATTTTATCCCTGGGAAACTTCTGTAGATATAGCCATCTACCCATGGACTGCTAATTCCTATTTCCGTATTTGAAACTTATAATATGTGTGAAAATGTGCAGATGTTTCATAATGTACCAAGATGCCGTCTTTTCCACCAATTGAATGTTTTAAAATCCATATTTGCAACATTTGGAATGTAAATTTTGGTATAAATAAAGGTAGACTAGAGAGGGCTGGAATGCAGATCCTGACAATCCTGAGGTTATGCTGATGGAGAGGACGGTGACTCTACATGACGAATTTGTACTTAGCCGTCTTGCAGAGGACACTTTTCTGACTTCGAGGACAACACTTAGCCAGAATAGGTAAATATGACAAAAGATGATTGTTCGAAGGCGGACCTCAGGGGAGTCGGAGAGACCACCCAGGGGGGCCCCCACACTGTACGAAGTAGCCGAGCGCTGCTGAGAAGCCTCCTAGGAGAGGTCCTTCTCCTATACCGTACTAGCACAGTAACACCACCACACAGGACTCGAGGATGTTTATCAGCACGAGCAATTCTTTATCAGCATTTAGGAAGTTACGGTTATCGATATATACAAGGGGGGATCGAGGGATCCGCAAGAGTCTCAAGGTCTTTGGTAGGGACGGGGTAGCAGGACAGTCTTTAGTAGCAGCTGGGTACGAGGGTACCTTAGGCCCAGTTCTTGATCCTCAAGCTGGAGGGACTCCGGGTCTCGGAGTGGTCGAGCCGCGACGGCGTCAGCAGGGCTCTGGCGATCAGTTCGTGGAGCTGAGCCGTGACTAGGTCAGCAGGGCTCTTAAGGTGGTTCAGTTCAGCTCGAGCCGCGACGACGTCAGCAGGGCTCTGGGGGAGGCTTCAGCGAGGTTGGGCCGCGACAGCATCAGCAGGGCCCCGATGTTCCGTGAGGTTCCTTGTCTCAATAAGGTGGAGCCGCGACTCAGTCAGCAGGGCTCGTGGTATAGTGTCGGCAAGAGTTCTTCTCCGTAGGGTCAGCCGCGATTCCATCAGCAGGGCTCTTGACTCCGAGATACAACTGCCGTCCCATTGCGGGGTTGCCCCAGATATAGGTCTGGAGCCCTTTGATGTCCGGACCCTTGCGCCTGGGGGGGCGGAGAGGCCGGGCTGGCAGAGGCCAGACGCCCAGCAGGAGAGGCGCCAGGCCCGGGGAGGCCGGAGGACGATCGCACCTAGGTGTTGAGGGACGGTGGGGGTCCCATCAAAACTCTCCTCCTCCGGGAGTGGTGAAGTGGCCAGGCGGTGCCCCCTGGCCAGATCTTGGTGCCTCGATGTCGGGGCTTCGCTTGGGGCCGAGGCCGGAGGGAGCCGGGCTGCGTGGGCGGGTGCGTGGAGCAAGCATGGGGGGGACCCCGAAGGGATGAGGGGTCCCTGTGCGGCCTGGAAAAGGGGGCCGCTGAGGCGGGTGTAGGAAAACGGGTACAATCCAAGGGGGACCTCGAAGGGAGGAGGGGTCCCTGGTGGCCTGAAATGGCGGCCCGCGTAGGCCGGTGCGGGGGACGAGCACAATCCAAGAGGGTTAAGACCACGCCACGAGGCCGGGTCCAACAGGCATCCCCCCCAGCCGAAGGCAGGGAGAGTCACCCATTTCCGTGGGGGTTCTGCTCGTCGAGGCGGAAGAAGCGGGACAGGCCGTCGGCATTGGCGTGGTCATTGCCGGGCCGGTGTTCAACAGAGAAGTCCATCCCTTGCAACGAGATGGACCATCGCAGCAGCTTGGGGTTCTTGCCCCTCATTTGCAGTAACCACCGCAAGGGCCGGTGGTCGGTCTGGACCCGGAAGTGGGTGCCAAAGAGATAGGGCCGGAGCTTTTTGAGGGCCCACACTACAGCGAAGGCCTCCCGCTCGATGGTGCTCCGCCGCTGCTCCCGGGGCAGCAGCCGTCGGCTGATGAAGGCCACGGGTCTGTCGAGTCCCTCCGAATCTACCTGGGACAGGACGGCCCCAATTCCATATTCGGAGGCGTCCATTTGCACCACGAGCTCCTTGCTGTAGTCAGGGGCCTGTGGCACGGGGGCAGTGCACATCGCCTTTTTGAGAGTCTCGAAGGCCGTCTGGCAGCGGGGGGTCCAGTGTACCTTCTTGGGCTGCTTTTTTGACGTGAGCTCTGTGAGGGGGCCGACAATGCTCCCATAGTCTCTGATGAATCGCCGGTAGTACCCGGTGAGGCCCAGGAAGGCCCGGACAGCTGTCTGGGTGGTGGGGGGTTCCCACGCCTGGATGGCATCAACTTTCGGTTGGAGGGGAGCCACCTGACCGCTCCCTACTTGATGGCCCAGATAGGTCACCGATCCTTGGCCTATCTGGCATTTGCTGGCCTTGATCGTGAGCCCGGCCCCTTGGAGGGCGGCCAGGACTGCTTTGAGGTGCCCCAGGTGCTCAGCCCAGTGGCTGCTGTATACGGCAATGTCATCTAAATAAGACGCGCTGAAGGCCTCAGGGAGGGGGCGAGTTGGACGCCTTCGATGGTCCCGTCGTGGTCGCTGGTCCGCAGGAGGTCGGGTAGGAGCTCGGAGTCGCCTTCGCCCCCGTCGTCGGTCGCTAGCAGTAGGCTTAGTTCGGTCCGGGCAAAGTGGGGCTTGAGCCGGTTAGCGTGTAGAACCCGGAGGGGGTTCCGGGGAGACTCTATGTCGATCAGGTAGGTGACAGGGCTCTTCTTTTCCACCACCTTGAAGGGCCCGGTCCATTTGTCCTGGAGGGCGCAGGGGTCAACCGGTGACATGACCCAGACTTGCTGGCCCGGCTCAAACTCGATGGTAGAGGCGTTTTGATCCATCTTTTCATGTCCTTTTGGCTGGCCTCGAGGTTGGCTTTGGCCAGGGCTCGGAACCTTCGTGTCTGGTTTCGTAGGGTCAGGAGGTATCTGTAGACGTCGGGAGGGGCATCTCGGGGCTTCGTCTCCCAGCCCTCCTTGACCAGGCTGAGGGGTCCTCGGACTGGATGCCCGTACAACAATTCGAAAGGGCTGAACCCCAGGGACTTCTGCGGGACCTCCCGATAGGCAAACAGGAGGCACGGCAGCAGGACATCCCATCTCCACCGTAGGGGTTCCTCCAGGCCCTTGATCATGCCTTTTAAGGTCCTGTTGAACCGCTCGACCAGTCCATTCCCCTGAGGGTGGTATGGGGTGGTGAACTTGTACGTGACCCCGCACTGCTGCCACAGGGACCGCATGTATTTAGAGATGAAGTTCGTACCTCGGTCGCTCACCACTTCTCGGGGGAACCCCACTCTCGAGAAGATCCCCATTAAGGCCCGCCCCACTACGGGGGCTGTCACAGTTCGAAGCGGGATGGCCTCAGGGTACCTGGTTGCGTGGTCTTCGAGTACCAGGATGAAGCGGTGACCCAGGGCGGTCCGGGGGTCCAGGGGCCCTACGATGTCTATTCCGACCCGTTTGAACGGGGTGTTGACTGCTGGGAAGGGCTGGAGAGGGGCTTTGACCCGTCCCCCCGTCTTGCCGCTGGCTTGGCAGGTCTGGCAGGACCGGCAGTGGTTGTCCACGTCCCTCCGCATCCGGGGCCAGTAGAAGTGGGTCACCAGGCGGCTGTAGGTTTTGTCCTGCCCCAGGTGCCCGGCGAGGGGCACATCATGTGCCAGGTTAAGGAGGAACTCCCGGAATCGGAGGGGGACCACCAGCACTCGACTGGCCCCCAGTTCTGCAATCTTCTGCTCGCTGTACAGTAGTCCTTCAGCCCAATAGACCCAGTGGGTGCCGGTCTGGTCACCGTTGGCCTGCGAGGCCGCTTGCTGCTGGACTCCTTCAAGTGAGGGGCAGGTCTTCTGTTCCCGCAAGAACTGTTCTCTGGTGGGGCCCCCGTCGTGGCGCCATTGGGCAAGCTCCGGGAGTGTGCCGAGAGAGGCAATCTCATCCGGGGGGGGCACCGTGGATCTGGCATCGGTGTCCGCTTCTTCCTCGCTGGAGGCAGGCGGTGGCACGGGCCCCTCGGGCTCGACGGTGTCGGCGGCCATGGATGAACAGGGGGCCTGGGCAGCCATGGACCGGGTGGTGGCGCAGGCCCATTCGGGTAGTCCTAGCATTCGGAGATGCTCTCGCCGCTCCACTTGAGCCCAGGGGGAACTCTCGAGGTCGTTCCCCAGGAGGCAGTCCACCGGAGCGTCGTCGCGGACAGTCACCTTCAGCATGCCCGTCACCCCTCCCCATTCTAAGGGAATCTGGGCCTTTGGCACATGCTCTCGCTGTTGTCGGCCATCCGGACGGGGCATAGCACATTCAGCAGGATCTGTTCGGGGGCCACCAGGTGGCAGCGGACAGCGGTGACACTGGCTCCGGTGTCACGGAGGGCTTCGGCCCGTCGTCCATTGATAGTGACCCACTGTTGGTACTTCTGGGTGTTGCTCGGGATGGGGGTTCGGGGCACCATTTCTCGGCTGCCCAGGCAGACCAGGGACATGGCCGCCGGCTCCCACTCAGTGGACCCCCCGTCGAGGGGTTCTTCCTCTTCCTCCCCTTCTCCCAGGGCGGCAGCCGCTAGTTGTCGGGGCGGGGGCCTGCTGGTCCCACTTCGTCGGTTCATGGGGCAGGCAGGGTCGCTGTCATAGTGTCCTGTTTGTTGGCAGCCGTAGCAGGTTATCGTGGGCCGGGGTCCGGTTTTGGCTGGCGTCGTCCCTCTTCGGGCTAGGTTCGGGGAGGTGTGTTGCTGAGGCGGCCCCCGAGGTGGACTCCGGGGCAGCCCGGCTGGGATGTCCCGATTCCTGTTCAACCCTCCTCCCCCGCCGCGCTGGCGGGGGGGTCCGGTGGGGTTTCGCTGGTACTCCCCCATCGAGCTCCGGGGGACTCTGGTGTTGACCCATCGATCGGCCTCGGCGGCGAGCTTCCGCGGCTCGGTCAGCTTGCTGTCGAGGAGGTGTTGTCTTAGCTCCACGAAGCAGTTGTTGGAGAGGTGTTCCCAAATAATGAGGTCGACCAGCTGCCCGTAGGTGGTGACCTTGCTCCACTTGATCCAACCTTCTAGGGCCCTGCTGAAGAAGTCCACATACTCTACCCACGTGGTACCGGGGATTTTCTTACAGTCTCTGAAACGCTGGCGGTACATTTCCGTGGTTAGTCCATGGCGGGTGAGCAGGGCCTCTTTCATATGGTCGTACGAGGTCATCACCTCTTCCGGGAGCTGGAGTAGGGTGTCTCGGCCCTCGCTAAGGAACCGACCCCATAGGCCGGCACCCCAATCCTTCCGGGGTACCCGATGGGAGGTCATGGCCACCTCGTACGCCTTAAACCACTGCTGGATGTCGTCGTTTTTATAGTACTCCTTGACGACATCTTTGGGAATATGGACCTTGGCTTCGGTGGGCGGCAGAGCGTCTCTATTGCTGGGGGTGCCGGTCTCCCCCTTCTGGGCCTTGAGCTCGAGTTCTTTGAGGCCCCGCTCGTGTTCGAGGATCAGCCTTTTCTCCTCCAGCTCTCGATGCCGCTTCTTCTCCTCTATCTCCTCTTGTAGTCGTAGCTGTTCCATGGCCAATTTCTTTGCGGCCAGCAGGAGTTCGCCGTCCAGCCGAAGTCGCGCGAGCTCTAGCTCATGGGTCCGGACCTTCTCACGTTCTCGTATTTCTTCCGCGGAGAGGCCGGTTTCCCGGCTGTTTCTCCCTCCGTTCGCTGGGGTCGGTGCTGGTGGTGTGGCTGCATTCAGGGGCAGGGGACCTTCACTCTGGGAGGGACTCGCCTCGGACTCTATCCAGGTTCTCAGGGCTTTCTGCATCTCTTCCTTGGTACCTAGGCCGGTGGTCGCAATGCCCTTGTCCTTGCAGAACTGTTTTAACTCTTTGTGTGTGTACTCTTCCAATCGTTCTAGTTGGAACTCCATGGTCGCGGTGGTTTCCTGGTTGCTCATGGTCTCTGTTCGTCTGGATGGATAGCGAGTGGGTTACTTGCTTGTACGATCTGCGTTCGGCTCGGATCCCGTCGCTGGCCACCAAATGTTGGAAGGCGGACCTCGGGGGAGTGAGAGAGACCACCCAGGGGGGCCCCCACACTGTACGAAGTAGCCGAGCGCTGCTGAGAAGCCTCCTAGGAGAGGTCCTTCTCCTATACCGTACTAGCACAGTAACACCACCACACAGGACTCGAGGATGTTTATCAGGACGAGCAATTCTTTATCAGCATTTAGGAAGTTACGGTTATCGATATATACAAGGGGGGATCGAGGGATCCGCAAGAGTCTCAAGGTCTTTGGTAGGGACGGGGTAGCGGGACAGTCTTTAGTAGCAGCTGGGTACGAGGGTACCTTAGGCCCAGTTCTTGATCCTCAAGCTGGAGGGACTCCGGGTCTCGGAGTGGTCGAGCCGCGACGGCGTCAGCAGGGCTCTGGCGATCAGTTCGTGGAGCTGAGCCGCGACTAGGTCAGCAGGGCTCTTAAGGTGGTTCAGTTCAGCTCGAGCCGCGACGACGTCAGCAGGGCTCTGGGGGAGGCTTCAGCGAGGTTCGGCCGCAACAGCGTCAGCAGGGCCCCGATGTTCCGTGAGGTTTCTTGTCTCAATAAGGTGGAGCCGCGATGCAGTCAGCAGGGCTCGTGGTATAGTGTCGGCAAGAGTTCTTCTCCGTAGGGTCAGCCGCGATTCCATCAGCAGGGCTCTTGACTCCGGGATACAACTGCCGTCCCATTGCGGGGTTGCCCCAGATATAGGTCTGGAGCCCTTTGATGTCCGGACCCTTGCGCCTGGGGGGGCGGAGAGGCCGTGCTGGGAGAGGCCAGACGCCCAGCGGGAGAGGCGCCAGGCCCGGGGAGGCCGGAGGACGATCGCACCTAGGTGTTGAGGGATGGTGGGGGTCCCATCGAAACTCTCCTCCTCCGGGAGTGGTGATGCCAGGCGGTGCCCCCTGGCCAGATCTTGGTGCCTCGATGTCGGGGCTTCGCTTGGGGCCGAGGCCGGAGGGAGCCGGGCTGCATGGGCGGGTGCGTGGAGCAAGCATGGGGGGACCCCGAAGGGATGAGGGGTCCCTGTGCGGCCTGGAAAAGGGTGCAACTGAGGCGGGTGTAGGAAAACGGGTACAATCCAAGGGGGACCTCGAAGGGAGGAGGGGTCCCTGGCGGCCTGAAATGGTGGCCCGTGTAGGCCGGTGCGGGGGACGAGCACAATCCAAGAGGGTTAAGACCACGCCACGAGGCCGGGTCCAACAATGATATTGCCGAATTGAAAATTAACTTGCATTTGAATTTAGATAAAGATTATTGATTTAATTAAGGTGTCGGGTTATACTTCCATTGCAATGTCTTATTATCAAATGATTATTATAGTAATAAGGTTTCACTAAATCCAAACAACTAAATGATTCTATCGACCCATTAAGAAAGATTTGGTTCAGAAACCCAGTGTAGTGTGGTTAATTTTCCCTTTATTAGGCTCGGATAGGTTGATTAGAATGAATGTTGGTGTTATGGGCCCCACCAGCGTATGATGTGTGTGTGTGCGTGTGACTGAGGAGTCATCCTGTCCATGGAAATTGAATGGAATAGAAGGACCAAATCTGCATCAGTTTCTTGGTAGCAGAACAATGGTTTTTATTGTCTTGGTTTAGTGATTAGTTGAATTGCGCCGTATCAGTTTTTCTGGTAGCCAGACGATGAGTTTTATTGTTTAAATTGGTGATTAATGGATCTTGCGCCGTACCAGTTTTCAAATAGAGATGAATTTTATTGTATTGGTTCTATGATTTTTGCTTGTATATAGCTTATTGATTATTGATTGGTATTGATATGTGTACTAAAATTATATGTTGAAGTCGTGTCGAGTTCTGTGTCATCTTGTATGGCTTCTGGGACGTAGGAAGTCGGTGACAGTTCAGTAGTAGGGCAGAGGCAAGCGCTGCTCTCGGGAAAGGCAGAATTGTTGGCCCTGTATGCAGGCAGGGGAAACGTGTAACGATTGAAGTTGCGCGTCGCATTGTCTGGGTTCGATTCGGTAGCATCGCCGTGTGTTACCACTAGAAACATATTTTCTGTGTGAGAGAAGTGTGTATGATAGCGAATGTTACCTGTGAAATTCTGGTCTTAGGTACCAGGGATCCTATTGGCATTCCGATAACGCTTATCACTGGAAAGGTAATAGGTATTTTCTGAGCTTGTTAGAAGGACAGGGCAGAGCTAAGCGCTGCTTTGTTAACGTATGTAATAATTCTGTAGTAGGACAGACTGTTCGCTGTTCTCGGGAAAGACAGGATTCTGTGTGAATGTGCTACATTTTCTGGTGTGAAAGTGCGTGAATGAAAAGGCATTCCGGTTAATTGCGAAATTCTGGTTTTATTTCTCAGGAGCATTGCGTTTCCAACCATGTGTCTTAATTCTGGAGAAACAGTTAATTGATGCTTGATTGAAGGGTGAAGTAGAGGGATGTGCTACTTTATCAACGGAAGTAACGATTCCGTAGTAGGGCAGAGGTAAGCGCTGCTCTCGGGATAGACGGAATTCTCGTGAGAAAGGTCTTTTGCTATTCTTTGGCTAGCGAAGCGGACAATGGAGATGTTTATATGTTGTAACTAACAGACTCGTAGCAATTGAAACAAAGTCTGCCGAAGTAGTTTTGTAAAGGAGGGGTAGACTTGAGAAAGGAGACAGGAGTAAGGAGCAGAAGCTGCTGCAGCGACTGCTGATGTCAGAAAGACTGCGCTGGGATTGGACAGTGGGTCAGAACAGCAGAAGCGTCCTGATTGGTGTGTTAGTGTGCACCGCGTACGGATTGGAAGAAGTACAGGGTGACGTAGACGTGCCAGGATTGGTGCGTTAGTGTGGAGTCGCGCTGGGATTGGAGGATTGAGTAGTGACAAAGACGCTCCGGATTGGTGCGTTAGTGAGAGTCGCGCTGTAATTGGACAGGAGATCGTACAGTTGTAGAGAGGACTAAGGGTTTACGGAAGACAGGGAAAATGTATTACCACACTGTAGAAAAGAAGAAGAAGTCATTATTTAATAAAATCAAAAATTGGTTTGTGAAAGACAAAGAGATTGTGACAAGAGAAGGACAGTTACTTCCTCCGACAAGAACCCCCGCATCCTTCATGGCTGCGAAATATGGGTACCATACTTGCATTTGGTTGGACAATTGGGTGAAATACACTAGAGCTGACAGAGTTTTAGCTTTCCCAGAACATGGCTCATTTAATCTGGCCATATTAAGAAATCTGCGGGAGCGGATGATAACTTTAGAGCCCCGACTCAGGCCCACACAATTTGAGGCGTTGACTGAGTGGGAGGATGAGATGCATGAGCGAGAGAAACAGTGAAGTGGTGGTAGATACAGATATATGTTTGGACGACAGTATGAGCGTGAAAATCATCATGATCGAATGAGAGGGTGGTGAGATGCAAGCATGACTGAGGGACTGTTTCCCGTAACAACTGTAGGGGAGACGGAAGGGAGAAAATGTGCCGAGAAGCAACATAGGTGCCGATTCCGATCCTGTAAAAATGTTCCCCATACGAATCGCATCCGGATTTTTTCCCGTACGAATCGTACAAGTACCGTCCAAACTGCCAAGTATGATTTGTATGGGAAAAACTCCATACGAATCATATTGGGAAAATTTCCCCACATGTCCTCGGGTCGGAAAATGTGTCCGACACGTCCCCGTACGATTGTACGTACAAATCGGAAAAATTAAGTCCGACGGCGCAAGTACGATCCGTCCCGTCTGTCCGAATGCACAACCGTGTGGAAAAAACACCGTACGGACCGAACTCCCATAGCAACCATGGAGACATGTGCCCGCATACGCGCCGAACACCCCACCCCAGCCCCCGTATGTATGCGCAGAACACCCCCCCAACCCAAGTATGTACGCCCCGAACATCCACCCCAGCCCCCGTATGTACGCTCCGAACACCCCCCTAGCCCCCGTATGTACGCGCCGAACACCCCCTAGCCCTTGTATGTACACGCCGAACACCCCACCAGCCCCCGTATGTACGCGCCGAATGCCCCCCCTGGCCGCTGATATACATGCCGAACCCCCACCAGTGTATTGACGGAGCGTACCCCCACCCATGTATGAATGGAGCGTACCCAGACCCGTGTATGTATGGAGTGTACCCACACCCCACCCGTGTATGTACGGAGCGCACCCCCACCCGTGTATGTATGGAGCGTACCCACGCCCGTGTATGTACGGAGCGTACCCCCACCCGTGTATGTATGGAGCATACCCACACCCCACCCGTGTATGTACGGAGCGTACCCCCACCCGTGTATGTATGGAGTGTACCCACACCCCACCCGTGTATGTACAGAGCGTACCCCCACCTGTGTATGAATGGAGCATACCTACACCCGTGTATGTATGGAGCATACCCCCACCCGTGTATGTACAGAGCATACCCCCACCCATGTATGAATGGAGCGTACCCCCACTTGTGTATGTATGGACCGTACCCCCACCCGTGTAGGTACGGAGCATACCCCCACCCGTGTATGTACGGACCGCACCCCCACCCGTGTATGAATGGAGCATAGCCCCACCCGTGTATGTACGGAGCGTACACCCAGCCCCCCCTGTATGTACGGTGCGAAACACCACCACCTATGGACGGTGCGGACCAACACCCTGCCTGTGTCTGTACACACCCTACCACAGGCCCCTACACCAGCACCCTCACCCAACATCGTGCATGTACGAGTCGGACTAAGCCATAGCAAAGGTCAGCACTATACAACAACATGGCCGATGTACGCACCGTACAGACGCTAAAAACACTCGTACTGAACCAGGACAAAGCAAAACAACACAAGGAGAGTCAATTCAATTCGCACAACACCACAAAACATGTCCAAAAAGCCCAAATACATCCTATACACTGACCTGCAACTGCCAAACACCTAAACAGAGGCCCAAAACACAACCCCTCCTTATAACACACCCACCCAAAGTTCAAACACAGCCACACCCACTAATGGACCAACAAAAAGGCCCAACACACAAAAACCATGATCCTTTGCAACAGATCCACTACTGCCATACCACAGAGACAACGCACTGCACCATACTACATCCATCAATATACCTTACACTTGCACTCCTTCACATAACTACCATCACAAACACCCCCTCATCACATTCACATTCACACACACACCTTCACAACCACACACACACACCCACAACCATCCACACCCACACCCCCACAACCATCCACACCCACACCCCACACCATGCCCACTAACAAGAATCCAAAGTTCACAAAGGATGAACTGGAGATCCTTGTCGACGAAATCATCAGAGTCCAGCCACGGCTCTTTGGAACATTGGTCAGACAGACCAGCATATCCGAAACATCTGCCATGTGGCAGAGGATTGTTAATTCTGTGAATGCTGTTGGGGCCACCAGAAGGACCAGGCAGGAGTGCCAAGCCAGGTGGTACGATCTGCGGAGGACGGTCCGCCGCAAAATGACGGACGAGCACAACCAGGGGATCATCACTGGAGGAGGGCCGCCCCGCAGACTGGTACAGTACCAACCCTGGGAGGAGAAGGTGATGGCCACGCTGCCGCCGGTGGGAGTGCATGGAGTAGAAGGAGTCGTCGAGCCTGGTGAGTACACAAACAACTCACCTCACATGGGGGGAACGCCATCCACAACCAAAATCCCAATCATGCACGCAACCACCCAAAAGCCATCACCGGACACAACCACACTCCAAAAACACACACATGCCACTAGCGCCTCCATGCCCCATGCACCAAGCAAGGCCATGCCAAGTCACAGGCCACACAAAACACCAACATAAGACAGGATGTCCCCGATGCCGGGAGGGTGGGCCTCTAAATTAACATTGAGCAACTCTGAAGCAGATAACAATGCCCTCAGCCCATATGGCCTAGGGCACAGCCTTCCAAACAGTGTGTCCCCACACAGTACTGCGTTGCCTGCAAATGGTGGCCGTGTTGCAGGATGACATGGGTATGAAGGCACAATTTGCAACAGCAGCTAATGAAGAGGCATCACTCTGAAAGAGTGTCAGCACACACCGCCACAGCAGCAGCGCAGACTCAGACACTCCGCCCAATGGGTGCCTGGAGATTAGAAACAAAGCCACATGAACAAGGCAATGGCCTTTGAAAGACCTGCAAACTGTTTGTGCCCAGGAAGCTGGGCTGAGGTGACAGAGGGAGAAAGACAGAGGGCCCGATTCACAGAACAAACTTAAGACAAAATCCTAAACTTAGTACCATTTTGGTATTCACAGAATGCACTTACTTCTTCTGGTATTCACAGAATGAACGTACTACTTTTGCGATTCACAGAATAAACTTACTACTTTTGCTATTCACAGAGTGGATTTACGACTCCTAACTTTACGTCCGCACTGGGGCCGGAAATTCCGGCTCGGAGGCGGAGCTTCCGGCCTGGAGGTGGGGTTTCCGGGCCGGAGGCGGAGCTTCCGGCCCGGAGGTGGGGATTCCGGCCAGTGGTGGATCTCCGGCCCTCCGGGCCAGTAGCTCCGCCTCCGGGCCGGAAGCTCCGCCTCCGGGCCGGAATTTCCGGCCCGAGTGCGGACGTAAAGTTAGGAGTCGTAAATCCATTCTGTGAATAGCAAAAGTAGTAAGTTTATTCTGTGAATCGCAAAAGTAGTAAGTTCATTCTGTGAATACCAGAAGTAGTAAGTGCATTCTGTGAATACCAAAATGGTACTAAGTTTAGGATTTTGTCTTAAGTTTGTTCTGTGAATCGGGCCCAGAGGGAGGGAGAGGGGGAGAGAGAGGGGGGGAGACAGAGGGGGATAGAGGGAGACAGACAGAGGGAGGAGGGTGACAGAGGGAGGGAGAAAGGGAGACAGAGGGAGACGGACAGAGGGAGGAGGCTGACAGAGGGAGGGAGAAAGGGAGACAGAGGGAGACCAAATCACCCTTGGGTGGTGTGGGCATGTCCGCTCGTCAGCAGGTGGACTGTGTGCATGTAGACCAGGTTTTGCAGTGCCTGAACCCCCCCTTTTTCCTTTGCGAAACACTAGGCCATGTGTCAATCTGTGCACGAGTACATCCGTGCTGCAGGCACAAACCTAACCTTACACCCAGTATACCCACTCACTGTGTTTGTTAGAACACAGTCACAAATGCTGAAGTAACCTACCTGCATTCTCAAATAGCATGGGAAAAACACTATTTGCCCACGTACAGTGCAACACGTAAGGCGGCTCTGCATGGCTCGCTACGCCCTCTCACTGCACTGCTGACTGCGTTACAAAAAGATGCATCAACTAAGAGTGTGTCACACATAGGTAAAGTCTTGTAAGCTGTGGCCAAGGGACATACCCATGCACAAGTGCACTGTGAGAGGAATGCTAGACATATCCAACCACCCAGAGGAACTGTGCCAACTTAAATATGAATTAAACATGGATGTTGCATTTAACACAATTAACATTGTCTCTCTCACACACAGGTCAACGTCGTCGATCTCCCCCCAACACTGGGGGGGAAGACTCACAGGACCAGGCTCTGTGTGAAGAGGACCCCACCCGCAGCGACGACTCTCACCAATCCGTGGATGACCCCGACCAACCTGGCCCATCTGGTGTCCAACCACCTGCAGCACCTGCGTCAGGTACAACTGTGCCAACCACCACCCCCATTCCTGCCACATCCCAGGAGACACCCAGGAGCCCTGCCCGCACACAACAACACAGCCAGTCTGACCAGGAGGGACAAGGTTCTGCGGGCACCCAGGAGGAGGCAGGCGACACCGCAAATGCCATCCTTCAGGGGTCCCGGAGACCCGATGTGCCCACAACGGCAAGCCAGGCGCATGTGGGCAGGGGTGGTGGGAGTGGAGGATGGCGGAGGCGCGAACCTGACCAGTTGGCTCAGGAACCGGTAATGTCACACGTCAGCAATATCCTCGACACATACCGGCGTGACACCAGGGGCATCAGCCAGGTTGTGTCCACCCTCAACGAGATGAAGGGGACCCTCGAGGAGATGAAGACCCTGCAGGCCGAGCAACATGCCAGTCAACAGCGACACCAAGGACGGATGGAGGCAAGACTGGCTGAGCTCCTGACGGTGCACACGGAAATGAACCGTTCACTCTATCGGATTGCCGACAACATGGGCAACCCTCCCTGTGCCACCAGGCGAAGAACATCACCAGCCACAGGGAGGGATCAGGAGGAGGAGGATTCATCCGACGGAGCATCACAAGCATCGTCACGGCCTGCTTCTGTGGGTCCCCACAGGAAGGTGGGTCATCCACGCAAAAGACAGTGAGAGTCAGCAGAACATCACCATCTCCCAGGTCACCTGGCCTGGCACCTGGCCCTCTGGCCCAACAGCAGCACATCATCAAATGACATTCTCTGCCACATGGACTTGCTGGTCACTGTCTGACCAATGTTGACAAAGACTGTGGCATGGACTCTGATGATTTCCAATGGCAAGGATACCAACTCCACCAGTGAACTTTGGATTCTACACACCCGGAAAGCACCTCTTGTCATCCTCCCCAACACGTACACCATCACAAATAAAATTCAGCACAATCAAGAGATGATGCCATCATTTTGCATTATTCCATTACATGTGTGTGTCGTTAAGTCAAACCATGCCTGAGTTTTTAAATAATTACAACAATGCATACCCTGGGGTCTGAGTCTGGCAGACATGGGTCACAATGTATCATCCAATACAGACATGGAGCACCATACTCACCCGTGATGGGCCCAACCATCTGAGGGGGTGGCCGCACAACTGTGCCTACAGACCTATTTAGAAGAGCAACAGTCATGCGCAGAGATCAGGGATCATGTGGAGTGTCCTGGGGTGCTACTCCCAGGTATGTGTAGACAGGTGGCAGAACCATGTCCTGCATGCTTTAGTCAGGTGGATGTGGAGAATGGTGGGCCGGCCAAGGTTGGATGCATGGAGATGGCACAATGGGGTCGTGGATCACAGTGCCACAAGTTTGTGTTGGGGTTGTGGGCTGCATCCTGAGTGTGGGCGTGGATTGAGAAGGTCATCCTGCAGCTGGCAGTGATCCATTCCCCCCATCTCTGTTGGACGTTGATGTGGCTTGGTCGCCGGATGTAGAAGCAGAGCTGTGCAGATGCACCCTGGATGTGGACAAGTATCATGGGAGTTGTAACGCACATGTCCGTAGAGTGCAGGGTAGGATTAGACACGGATGTTGTAGTTGACCTGGGGGATAGTCTCTCTTGCCTTGAGGTGGATGGAACTGGGGATCTTGTGCATAATGCAGAGTGTGCTGCAGCATGAGGCACAGATGCTGCTGATCAGCATAGCACATGTGAGCGAGCAATCTATGATGAACACCAGCTCGTGTGCCTGGACACTGGGTGCCCTTGCTGCAGGGCCTGCAGCAGCATGCGCCATGTCAATAAAACAATGCCACAAGTTGCACACAAAGACAAGGATCTCAGGAAGGAACTATGCAAAAGGTGTATGTCAAGGAAGGAATGTCTGGTTCAACATGGCACACACACACACAATGGATGCACATGCAGCACAGTGGCCGTCGTGGAGACTGACATGCCACAATACCTACACAGACATGGACATCATGCACAATACACATTCTAATCCCTGACAGCTTGCATCTTGCTACTCTACACATAGACTCATAGGCACTATCTCTGATAACTATGCCAGACATGCCGCATGCACAGTGGCAACAGACCACCATTGACAGAGATGAGGCACCTTGGAGGCAGAGGGACACCTTTATTAGTCATGTGTGTCGGAATGCAAATGCATCTCTGTTAACACATACACAGGTCATGTGGATGAACATGTGGGACCGACACTGGCACCCCCCTTTGCACCACAGATGCTGGAAATCCATAGAACTGGCACCCAAGTGACGGGTTACAGCTAAACACCCCCTGCTGCTCACGTTGAGCCTGCTATACACCATTGAGCCTCTAATGGGGAAGTCCCACACCATGTCAACCTGGTGCAAGCCGTATGTTTCCGAGGGCAGTGTCACACACATTGATGGCTTCATCACAATCCACAATCCCATTACAGATGACTGTCACCAAGTCTGACCATCAATTCAGGTGAATCCAGCTCCATGTCATGTGCCCCATGGTGATTCTACTTGTATGCAAAGTAACCAAACATGAACAGGAGCAGTGCACACACATTCAAAACAAATACCACACACAAAAAGCCGTGCTGCATCCCTTACCCTGAGGAGATTTCCAAACTTGTCCGTGCATGTAACGCTGATTCAGCACATGTTGCTGTGTTCATGAGGAATAGCAGGACCACAACAATGCCACCAGCAGACAGCATGCGCAAGTACCTGGGGATGAGAGACACACAAGAAGTCAGCCAAAAGAAGCACATCCGCATGCATTTGCATGTACTCGACACGTATAAGGTTGTCAACATGCTAGGTGACAATGATGACTCTGGAAAAACATTCTTCTATTGCACCATCACTCAAGTGACACATCCAAACACACCTCAGACTCACTTGACATACATGCAGATGGACACACACATTGCAACACATGCCACACACGGCCCAATGCGTGCACACTCAGACACTGGAACTCACCACTAAGCAAAGAAGTCGCGTATGAGCCGACTCCGGATGTCCTCTTCCGCCTCCTCCTCCTCCACATCACTTGCCTCATCACCAAGCCCTTCATCCTCCACGGGTGGATGGTCCTGCTCATCCGGATCCAGGATGAGTGGCACAGCTTTCTCCACTGCCATGTTGTGCAGCATGCAGCACACGAGGAAGATTTTGCAGACCTTCACCGGTGCATATGGGAGTGCGCCGCCGGTCTTGTGGAGGCAACGGAATCGGCTCTTCAGGAGGCCAAACGTCCTCTCTATCACTCGCCTGGTCCGCCCTTGGGCGTTGTTGTAGCGGTGCTCGGCAGCCATGCTGGGGTTGCAGAGAGGCGTGATCAGCCATGGCATGTTGGGATTGCCAGCGTCCCCTACATGGAAACATCATGGACAAGAGTGGGTCAGGAGAAGGAGTAAGACAGGAAGATGACGCTCATTACAGGACTGACAGAGTATACCCACCTATAATACATGCACGTTCATTGCACAGCTGCAGCATCATTTCAGGCACCCTGCTACGCCTCATGATGTAGGCATCGTGTGCTGATCCTGGAAAATGAGCACAGACATGGGAAATCACCATGTTGGCAAGACACACCACAAAGGCATTAATGGAGTGGTAATGCTTGCGGTTCCTATACGCTACCTCCTGTGCCTGTGGTGGTACCAAAGCCACATGTGTTCCATCTATGGACCCAATGACATGGGGCATCCCTCCCAGGGCATAGAACTCATGCTTGACACCTGTCAACTGCTCAGGAGTTGGGAATTTAATGAACTCATCCAGGTGATCCAATATGGCCTCCAATAAATCAGGCAGAACACGGCTGAACATGGTTTGGGACATGCCACCAACATGAGCTATGGTATAAGGAAAGGTACCCGTGGCAAAGAAATGTAGGGCTGCCATCACCTTCATCTTGGGTGTCAGTGCAGTAGGATACCTGTGTAGCGGTTGGAGGTGTGGTGCCAGCCTTGCTGTCAAGTTCTCAATCAACCATCGGGTGAAGCGGTAGCGGCGTATACAGTCACGTTCCCTCATGTCAGCCAAGTCTGGCATTGGTCGGGGGAGAGTCGGAGCCCTGCAGTAGATTGGAAGGGACAACAAAGAATGAGTACAGTACACCAACAATGTCAATGTACTGAGCACATGTTCAACAGGCAAAACACATATGCTACATACTGAGTCAGGTCTGTGCAATATGCCCTGGACACGTATGGCAGGCAGGTGACACTCCTACCAAGAGACAGCTACAAACGTGGATTCTCAAGGTCAACATGCCATGGCATGAAACTAGCTGTGGGCCAGTGTAAGTGAACAGGCAGACGCATTACAGGAGTTACAGACATCCACATATGTGCAGAAGAAGGATGTTTATCATACAGACAGGTTGCGGAACACTAGAGGCACAGGTCACATGTCATAGAAAAAGTACAGACCACACACCTTGCCATGAAGGAGTACATGTCAAGACTGATCACACATACATTGAGAGTATGCAGATATGTCCTCGTTTAGAAACTCCGTGTTCGATGCATACATACACACCTTACTTCAGATTACACATGTGGGCTGGTGTGTGTAACAGTGTGCCATGCCCATCTACACACAGACACATGTTGGTTGCATCAACTGCAGATGCATTTGACCGAACACCTACATGAAACTTATGGGAACACATGACACCCACATGACATAGTTACAGCGTGCAACGCGGGTATTCACATGTCAGGTGTAATATTCCGTGTACCTGGCATCAGGGGACAGTTGCGGGTGTCGGTGACTGTGCCATGGCAGTGACGCATGGCTCAACAAGTCTGCACTACATGCACACATGTCAAAGGAGTGAAGGGGATGTGTGGCACATAGTGCACCATCACACATGACATGTGTACACAGCTCATCATACATTTATTAGCTTCACACCTCAGGAGTGATGAGCCACATCACAGCCTGACAAACCTGTGCCCAACACATGTAGTACTGCACAGACAATGCCTTGATGTCCAGCCTTGGCCAAGTATGACAGCTCGATTCCTGTCTGTGTGCCGCCTGTCACCACTGTCAGGTGTGAAAGGCACCGTACATACGCTCTGAGGGCGTGTGTACGGTCCCTATCACTATGGGAGTGCTGGCGTATGCGTACGCCATAGTAAAACGGACCGTACAGGCGTGTGTACGGTCCCTATCACTATGGGAGTGCTGGCATATGCGTACGCCATAGTAATACGGACCGTACAGGCATGTGTATGCTCCCTATCACTATGGGAGTGCTGGCGTATGCGTATGCCATAGTAATACGGACCGTAAAGACGTGTGTACGGTCCCCATCACTATGGGAGTGCTGGCGTATCCGTACGCCATAGTAATACGGACCGTACAGGCGTGTGTACAGTCCCTATTACTATGGGAATGCTGGCGTATGCGTACGCCATACTAATACGGACTGTACAGGCGTGTGTACGGTCCCTATCTCTATGGGAGTGCTGGTGTATGCGTACGCCATGGTAATACGGACCGTACACGCGAGTGTACGGTCCGTATTACTATGGCGTACGCATACGCCAGCACTCCCATAGTGATAGGGACCGTACACACGCATGTACGGTCCGTATCACCATGGCGTATGCCTACGGCAGCACTCCCATACTGATAGGGACCGTACACACGCCTGTACGGTCCGTATTACTATGGTGTACGCATACGGCAGCACTCCCATAGTGATAGGGACCGTACACACGCCTGTACGGTCCGTATTACTATGGCATACACATACGCCAGCATTCCCACAGTGATAGGGACCGTACACGTGCCTGTACGGTCCGTATCACCATGATGTACGCCTACGCCAGCACTCCCATAGTGACACGCGTTTACGGTCCGTTTCACTGCATTTGGGGTGCCCTTGGACCGTGGAACGCACCGTACCTGTGTGTGAATATTGAAATAACATAGGGGACACATGAGGGACAAGTATAAGGGCCTAAATGCATGCTGGTTGTCATGGAGAACGAGTTTCAAGTTTGAATTTTTGCATCAGGTGGCCAGCAAAAGTCGGTTGGAGACAATATACTTTGTTGCAAAGTGGTTGTTGACTTGACATCATGCTCAATTCTTAAACAATGCTTAGCCACTCACTGGGGTAGGTTTAAAGGGATAGGAGGAAATGTAGGATGTAAATGTGACTGACCAATCACTCTGTACTCCTGTAAATGAAACAGGCCAGCAAGGCAGATATAAGGCAGCCAGGTCCCATGAGAGAGCACTTGCCTGCACATCCTTTCATTCCACAACACTGCTGCTGCTCGTGATTCCTCTGGCACCATGTTCAGGTCTGTGGAGAGGGCCCAGCCATTCACCATGGAGGAGAATGTGGCATTGGTGGATGTGATCCTCCCACAGTACACCAGGCTGTATGGTCGACCAGGGGAGCAGGTGAGTGCTGAGTCCACTAGCTTAGACTGAGCCCCTTTTTTGTGACTGTGACTTCTGGCATAGTGTCCATTTGTGACAGACATGCAATGTTGTTTAGAGTGGGTCCCAGGGTGGGGAAGGCCTCATGTCTCCCATGCAGAGCATGCTGTAGTTCCTGTGTGCACTCCTCACTTGCATAGTGCTTACTGTGACAATCAATGCATGGTGCATGCCACATTCAGACAGGCTAATCCTCCTGGAAATGTTGTTTCTACAGTCCTGATGTGATTCTGTGGTCCCCCCAGTGTGACAGGTGACAGTACCCACAGATGTGTGTTTGTTTAGTGTACCTGTGCTGAGAGTGTCCAAATGATGTGTTCGTCCCCTGGACATTGGTGTGTGTGTGTAAGTCCCCTGTCATGTGGGTGAGTGCATATGTGGAGTGTTGCACCCCAGCTGCATGAGGGATGGATATACCCTGCCCATCTGATGTGAGCAGGGAGCAGTGCTGTGTGACTGCCGTGCTGAGCCAGCCCCACATCTGTGACACCGCCAGTCTAGTGTGACATGTGCAGGGTGAGGTTTGTACCCGCAGTTGCCAATGGCAGGTGATTGTCCTGTGCCTGTGTGTGTCTGTGTACCCTGCTGAGGTTGCGTTAGTGGCCTGGGGCATGTGACTGCTTTGAGGTGCTGTACATAATCGTGGTGTAGCTTGTGATGCACAGTTTGAGCCTGGATCATTGATTGTGTTGCACCCCTCATGCCACCTGTGTACTTTCAATGCCACCTAGTGTATTAGCCCTTCCCCAGAGGATAATGTCCCTATGACAAAGGTGCAATGAGTTGGCTGCATACCATGCCCTGTTCAAACAAGCCAAATTAGTAATATGTGTGTCTCTGTGTCATTGCTCAGGTGTATTTAAGTATTCTCACTTTTGCATCCTCGCAGGAAGGCGTCTATGCCAAGGGGGAGATATGGAAGCAAGCCGTCAGTGCCGTGAGGAAGACGGAGGGTCGGAAGCGGCGCCTAGCCCAGGTAAGGAAACGCTGGCAGGATATCCGGTGCTGGACGAGGTGGATCGCACGGGTCCTGCAGGGGGACTCACCTGAGAGCCACAAGAACCGTGGGCGCCGGCGTCTGACCCACATCCAGAAGCGTGTGCTGGCGGTGGTCTTCCCCGACTTGGATAGGCGCTTACAGGAGAAGCAGCAGCAGGAAGGGGGTAGGTACATGTGTGTTTGTTGTGTCACCAGCTTTTGGAAGTGCGCAGTTGCATGGATACACTGCCAGGGTTTAAATGTGCAGTGCATATCCTGTTCCCCAAAGTAAACAGGTGCTGTTCTTCCTCCCTTCCCCTCCTTGCCATGTGTTCCCTGGTCTGTGTGTAGTCACTCTTGCACAAGGTTATCTAGGCTGCTAGTTTATCCAAGTGCCCAATGCTTGCAGCATCATGTGTAGGGGTGGTGTGTAACAGGTTTTGGGACCTTGCCTGTGCCCTGTCCAGTTCAGTCATTGGGGGGTCCATGATAGTTGGCACTGATGCTGAGTCCCGACATAGGAGTGTGTCTTCAAATGAACTGCCTTACAGCATGCATGACCAATGTTGTGCCCTCAGACATGATGTGCATGAGTGAGAGATATGCATAGTGCAGGGACGGTCGCTCCTGTTGCAGTCATATCCATCCAGGAGCATGGAGAAGTGTGGCCACTACAGTCCCCTGGGGCACCTTTTCCTAGGTATCATGTGTGTCATCCAACAATGTGGACATTCTCTGTGTCTTCAGCATAGGTTGGGCTCTGTGGCATTGTACCCTGGCCTCATTTGTATTTATGTAAACTGTGCTACATGTGTCCACTGTACAGGGTGACCCAATTTAGCTTGTGCATACTCTCAATGAGATATGTGTACTGGCGCATGAGGGGTAGTTTGTGTACAATCAGGATTTATTGCAGGCCATGTGTTTTTATCCCAGAGTAAGAGGTGTAAGTACTTCCTCTGTCTCAATCACATTGTCTCAGGTAGGGGGTGGTTTGTGCGGGCAAGGCCTACATGTCAAAACCTTACGTCTCCTTGCCAGGTCTGGCCTGTGTGTGATGTTTGTCTGGACATACACTCAAGGTGCAGTGACCCAGTCATGTTGGGCATGGTTTAATGTATTAGCTTTGCAGCATGTGCCAAAAGTTAATAGACATGGTTCCTGCTCATCCCTTTTTTCCCAACACTGTGTGGTGCAGATGCTGTGCACGATTGTCCCCAGAGCCTGGCTCCTCTGTCCAATTTGATATCAAGTAATTTGCTGTTGTGTCATGCTCTCCATTGTTTCTCAGTGGCATGGTGGGTCAACCAACTGTGTGTTGCAGGGACTACATATGTACCATGTATTGTAGATGTTACTCATGTTGCTTTTCAGGCTATGCACTGTGACCTATGTAGATTTGACTCATGTGACATATGTATACAGGTGTCTGATTATTTCCTGTCTCTTCACCTTGCTCACAGCATCATCGGGGGACTCCGAGGGAGACACTGGCACGGACCGTGAGGAGGGAGCGAGCACCAGTGCCAGCAGTGCTGTCTTGTCTGGCGCATCGAGTGGCACGGAGGCCGAGGGGAGTGAGGCGGAGGACCTGTCCAGTCCCACCACCGACTATGACGCTGACGGGTCCGAGGCTGAGCTCCCAGAGGGGGCGGAGGCTGCTCCCACAGCTGAAAGCAGCACTCCATCTCTACCCGCCCCCTCCATTCCCATCACCGGCCTCCCACTTGCTCGGGTCCCTTCCTGCCATGGTAGGTCACAACGTGTCTCCTTCTTGCCAGGCACCGCACCCCCTGCCCCTGTCTCCACTGCTGCCGTGAATGCCGAGTCTGTGGACATCCTGCGCCAGTTGCAGGTTGGTCAGACTGCGATGCTTAATGTCCTCCATGGCCACACCCGAGTGCTCACCCAGATGGAGGCATACATGGAGGGCATCTCAGCTGCGCAGTCTGACCAACACCAGTTGCTGAGGTCCATAGACTTGACACTGACTGCAGCAGTGGGTCTCCTGCAGCTCTGCGTCCCCTACCCCTGCACCATCCACACTTCCCACTCCCATGCCTGTCCCAAGCACATCCAGACGTACCCATGCACGCACCCCACCAGACACAGGCACCACACCACCAGGGAAGGCCAAGCGCACACCTCCTCTCACGCACACACAGGGTGAAGTAGGCACACCCACTGGGTCGGGGGGCAAACGGAAGACACGCAGCCACAGTGGAAGTCCACATTCATCACAACCCACTCCCTCCAAATCCACTCCCCTCAGCTCTCCTGGCCAAGATTCCAACAAAGATTCCTTCATGGCCGCTCTGTCCCAGAGCCCCAGTGTGACACCATCCCGCAAGCGGTCAAAGAAGTCCCCGGTCAGGGTAGTTGAGCTCCCCCCTGTCCACACCCTCCCCCAGTAGCGCTGCGACCCATCCCTCCGATCCCCCCCCTCCTTGGGGCCTGTGGTTTCTTCGAGTGCAGGGGAGACGCTGGGGGACCTTGCAACCGCGTGCAGCGCCATTCTCACCACCACCTTTGGTGCTGCCCCACCCCCTGTGGTGGAGTCCTCCATCCCTGCACCCACAACACCTACCCTTGCCCCTCCTGTCCCTGCGGTGCCTGGTCCTTTCCCCCCCACATGATGCCCCCCCCGTGGAAGCAAAGGAGGTATGAACTGTGCAGGCAAGCTAGGGGACACGCGTCCCTATGTGTCCCCCACCAGGAATTGGACTATTGTCTGCCCTATGGGCCTTGTACATATTGAACTTTTATTAACAATTTTTTTTTCATGCTGAATAAAGCAATGTTTTTTTTCCTTTGAACACTACTGCTTTTCTGGTATTGCTGTTGGTGGTGCTGCTCCATGATTTGGGGTGGTGATAATGTGTTAGGTGTCTGGGAAATGTAGTAGTGTGCTGCTCATGGGGTGGACCCTGGTATCTGTGTGCCATCACAAGGTATTTGCGAAATATCTTTGTTCATGTAAGCTCTTACTGCATGGTGCCATTGTCCCAAGGTGTGTTCCTTCCTCTGTGGACCCTGACATCTTCCCTGCAGGGTGTTTCCAAAATGTTGTGCTGAGCTGTGTCTACATTTCCTTGGTGTGTGATGGATCCGTTCAACTTTGGCCATGCATGCTGGGCAATGTCTCCACCTGCATCATTAGTGGCATCCTTGGTGGTCACTGTACTTGTGTATGGAGTATATTGACATGACTTCATGTGGACATGTTCCCTTTTACACACTATGCATGTGTGTACTCCCAGCCACGCACACATGTGTTACGTGTTCTGCAGGGTCTTTGAGCACCTGACTGACAATTGTGGGCATTGTATCTGTGGGTACTCCACCCTTTTCTTTCCATGGGCACTGCTGGGAGGACTCTGCACCCACCCCTCCTGTGTCTGGGCACTGCTGGGAGTGATAGGCACCCACGCCTCCTATGTCTGGGCACTGCTGGGAGTGATAGGCACCCACCCCTCCTATGTCTGGGCACTGCTGGGAGGACTCTGCACCCACCCCTCCTATGTCTGGGCACTGCTGGGAGGAATCTGCACCCACCCCTCCTGTGCCTGGGCACTGCTGGGAGTGATAGGCACCCACCCCTCCTATGTCTGGGCACTGCTGGGAGGACTCTGCACCCACCCCTCCTATGTCTGGGCACTGCTGGGAGTGATAGGCACCCACCCCTCCTATGTCTGGGCACTGCTGGGAGTGATAGGCACCCACCCCTCCTATGTCTGGGCACTGCTGGGAGGACTCTGCACCCACCTCTCCTATGTCTGGGCACTGCTGGGAGGACTCTGCACCCACCCCTCCTATGTCTGGGCACTGCTGGGAGGACTCTGCACCCACCCCTCCTATGTCCGGGCACTGCTGGGAGGACTCTGCACCCACCACTCCTATGTCTGGGCACTGCTGGGAGGACTCTGCACCCACCCCTCCTATGTCTGGGCAATGCTTGGAGTGATAGGCACCCACTCCTCCTATGTCTGGGCACTGTTGGGAGTGATAGGCACCCACCCCTCCTGTGTCTGGTCACTGCTGGGAGGACTCTGCACCCACCCCTCCTCTGTCTGGGCACTGCTGGGAGTGATAGGCAGCCACCCCTCCTATGTCTGGGCACTGCTGGGAGGACTCTGCACCCACCCCTCCTATGTCTGTGCACTGCTGGGTGGGTTAGGCACCCACCCCTCCTATGTCTGGGCACTGCTGGGAGGACTCTGCACCCACCCCTCCTATGTCTGGGCACTGCTGGGAGGACCCTGCACCCACCACTCCTATGTCTGGGCACTGCTGGGAGTGATAGGCATCCACCCCTCCTGTGTCTGGGCACTGCTGGGAGGACTCTGCACCCACCCCTCCTATGTCTGGGCACTGCTGGGATTGATAGGCACCCACCCCTCCTATGTCTGGGCACTGCTGGGAGGACTCTGCACCCACCCCTCCTATGTCTGGGCACTGCTGGGAGTGAGAGGCACCCACCCCTCCTATGTCTGGGCACTGCTGGGAGGACTCTGAACCCACCCCTCCTATGTCTGGGCACTGCTGGGAGTGATAGGCACCCACCCCTCCTATGTCTGGGCACTGCTGGGAGGACTCTGCACCCACCCCTCCTATGTCTGGGCACTGCTGGGAGGACTCTGCACCCACCCCTCCTATGTCTAGGCACTGCAGGGAGTGATAGGCACCCGCCCCTCCTATGTCTGGGCACTGCTGGGAGGACTCTGCACCCACCCCTCCTATGTCTGGGCACTGTTGGGAGGACTCTGCACCCACCCCTCCTATGTCTGTGGAATGCTGGCAGTGATAGGCACCCACCCCTCCTATGTGTGGGCACTGCTGGGAGGACTCAGCACCCACCCCTCCTATGTCTGGGCACTGCTGGGAAGACTCTGCACCCACCCCTCCTATGTCTGGGCACTGCTGGGAGTGATAGGCACCCACCCCTCCTATGTCTGGACACTGCTGGGAGGACTCTGCACCCACCCCTCCTGTGTCTGGGCACTGCTGGGAGGACTCAGCACCCACCCCTCCTATGTCTGGGCATGTACGCTCGGGACATACACGGGTGGGGGTACGCTCCGTACATACACTGGTGGGGTGTGGGTATGCTCCATACATACACGGGTGGGGGTATGCTCTGAACATACACTGGTGGGGTGTGGGTATGCTCCATACATACATGGGTGGGGGTACGCTCCGTACATACCCGTACCCACGCTCTGCAGGCCTGGGTATGGCCCGTACCCGTGCCTTTGGAACGTGGATACGGTGCGTACCCCCATTGTTGGGGTGCCGTAGGGGTCCGCATCGTACCCAGGCCTTCTGAGCGTGGGTACGGGTCATACCACGCGTACCCCTACGTCACTCCAACAATGGCAGTACGGGCCGTACCCATGTTCTAAAGGCCTGGGTACGGGCCGTCCCACCATTGTTGGAGTCACGTAGGGTCACGCGTGGTGTGACCCGTACACACGCTCTTAAGGCCTGGGTATGGTGAGGACCCCCAATGGGGTGCCTTAGGGGTACGCACCGTACCCAGGCCTTCAGGGCGTGGGTATGGGTCGTACCACGCGTACCCCTTCATCACCCCAACAATGCTGGTACGGCCCGTACCCAGGCCTTTAGAACGTGGGTACGGGCCGTACCACCATTGTTGGGGTGACGTAGGGGTGGGTGTGGTACGACTCGTACCCACGTTCTTAAGGCGTGGGTACGGTACGTACCAGAATTGTTGTGTTGCCGGTTCGTGTCAACATCCACTTCCGTTGTGGCGGACGCAGGCGTTGCTGGACATGCCCCCATCCCCTCGAGGTGACCAGGCCCTGAAGGTTAGGTATGTCCAGGGCATGTATGATTTGTGACTTGGGTGGGGGTTATGTGTCCTGCCCCCCTCCTTTGCCCCTGGGTGTTGTTATGACCTTCTGCGGCATCTGCGTCGGTTCCTGTAGAGCAGGTGGACTGCTATGAGGGCCGGGATGACACGTAGGTTCGGGTCCATGGCTGTCCGTCGCGTACAGGTGCTCCTTGTGCGCGTCGTCCTGATTTCCCGTCAGTTTTTGGCAGCCAGAAAATATAATCCGTGCGGGGTGACGTCGGTACGGATCGTACTTCCTGGTTCGTGAAACGCAGCCTGAATGCGTCCCGACGTCACGTCAGCGCTTTCCCGGATCACATTTGTATGTATATTTTCATTGGTCGGTGTTTTGTACGATTTGTACGGAAATAGTGTTTCCATACGAATCGCACTTGCATATTTGTAATGTTTTTTAACCGGGTACGAGTCGGACGGAGAAAATGCTCTGTCCGACGGTTCGTACCCGGTTTCTCCAGGATCGGAATCGGCACCATAATGTAGAAACTAGGAGATACGGAGCAAATGAGTCCGAGGACGATGTCCTAGAGGACATGTTTTTTAAAAGTCCACCTCCGTACAGACAGGAATCAGAAGACCAAGGTACTCCCATGAGAGATACCCTGCGATATATTAAAACAGAAGTCATGACCCCAGAAAATAAAGAAAATAATCCCTTTAGAGAGAGAGAGAAAGAAATGGAGAATAAGGCTGACCATGAACATTCAAAGGAGTTAGCGAAAACCACATTAGAATTGACAGAGAAAATCAGGGAATTGACTAAAAATCTAGAAGCAGTCACAGTTCCTGTAACAATAGGTCCAGTTGTGCCCGTTTTTGAGAAGCAGAAAGAAAGCGAACATAGTTTGACAGTTCCGTATGTGAGCAATAAACAGGCTGAACAAACCCTAATGAGAGCAAGAGAGAACCCGTGGAGACATACAATGTGTGAAGGAGAGCTGAATGTCTCAAATAACAATAACCCGTTCTTGTGTCGTACTTTGATATTTGGGACCACGTAGGAGACAGGGCCCTACCCCTGTCTATCCTGGTATTGGCGAACCGCAAATGGTTAATGCGGTATGTACAAGTGCTTTGTATACCGTTCTAGCTATGAATGCACTGTGTACACGTTATTCTGCATCACTACGCGGGTTCCACTTTGGAAGCGGTGGCCATCTTGTGATTGCCCTCACATAGGCTATAATGAAGCAAATACGGGCCTCACAGCACATTTGACTTTTCATGACTCTTCCGTGACCTGGGCAGCTTGGCTCTGCTGCCCCAGGTCAAACTGGTCTCACGAGCTCCCCTTCCTCCGGCCACCTGTGATTAGTATCAGGGCTTGACACGCCATAAAGTCCTTTCATCCCACTCAAGCCTCTGGCTAATCTCTTTCACACCTGACTGTTCCTGCTTTATGGCTTGTTTCCCAAAACAGGAGATGCTCATGTTTATTGGGGTCAGCTGATATCTGATGTGGGATCTGAGCCTTGCTGGGTAAATAATTGCGGGATGGCTGAACTGAAATGTGAGATTGCAATCATGACTCTGCTTGTTCTTTGAAGTAAAATATGTGAATGACCAACTGCAAGAGAAGGGCGGTGTTGCCCAGAGCGTAATATGCATTATAAAAGCGAACACTGGTTTCTGTTCTGGAGACTGCCTCATTCAATTGCTAAGGCTTCTGTGCGACGTAGTCTCACTCATTTGAGTTTAATAAAGATGTCTTTTCATATTTCAGCTTCTGTTGCCAAGTTCTTTGTGATATTATCAAGATATGCAGAATTTTATAATACCACATCAGGAAGTACTCGAAGTCATAGGGTGCTACCCCTAGCACCTCTGGGGTCTCAAAAATTGGAGTACTTCACTTGAGTCCCGATTGCATAGAAAGGAACAGAATGACCGGAGGATCAATACTAGAACCACAGAGACTGTCAGAACCAGTGAATGTAGAAAAGTCCACAGGAATAACTACAGATGAATTGAGTGAATGGTTGAAGGGCTTGCAGGGAAAAGAAAAAGAATCCCAAACAATTGATGTGGCAAAATTACGCCTGGTGCTAGAAGAATTAATAGTAGGGACGATTCCGACAGAAAAGCTGAAAAGTTACCAGGATGAGGAACTGTTGTTCCTTTGCAAAAGTGTCACATGTAGAGCAAAGAACCTACATGACAGGTTAGAAGAAATAGCAAGTGAAATGGGAATTGACAAAGACAGGGTAAAAGCTTTACAAAAGCCTTACCGAGTGGATTTCACTGAGAAAGACATTGAGAACATGAACACCACAGGCCGAATAGGGAAGATTAAGGACATAATCACTTTGTTGAGGAAATGGGGAGATGTGGATAAATGGAAAAGTAGGTGGTATAGGAAACGAGATGATGCCTTAGACAGAACCTTCTCAGCATTTCCTGTGAGAGAAAAAGAAAAAGTGGTGACAGAGTATCCCATGAGAGAGATTCCAGGAGGGGGATATGTGCATGTCCCATGGACCAGACAGGACATTTTGTCATTTACAAATGACTTCCCTCGACTGCGGGAAAAGCCCGTCGAGTGGTACAGAAAAGTAGACAGATTTGTGAAGCTGTCGAAAGTGCTATGGATTGATCTGAATACCCTATTTGATATAATAGTGCCAGCAGATTTATGGACAGAATGTAAAATTGTAATAGATTGGCCCACAAAAGAGTACCCGCGAGACCCCAAAACAGGAGCACCAGACCCCGAGGTAATGAAGAAATATGAGCAGGTTATGGTATTTTTGAAAAACAAAGTACCTCCCAAAGAGACAGATTGGGTAAAAATAGACCGGACCCATCAGGATGTGAAAGAATCAGTCCATGCCTATTACGAAAGACTAATACTGGCTTTCAAGCAGTTTAGTGGAGATGAGAATCTGGGTGAAAATGACTTGAGTCATTTTGTATACAGATTTTTATATGGTTTACGTCCTGAAATTTGCGAAATGATCAGACAGCACACAGTGGACTGGCAGAGTAAAAAGATCGATGAGATTTTGAGACATGCTAAATACTTTAGTGATGAAATTGAGGCAAAGCAACGAAAGCTGAAGGAGAAAGCCATGTGGGCACAAGTGGAAGTTGCAGAAAGACAAGAAGCTCAGTTAGTCGAACAAGCACACAACCCAGGAAATAAACCGAGATTTGGTCCAGGAAAAGGGAAAGGTAACATAGATGAGGCTAAAAAGAAATTTCCATGCCACAATTGCGGTAGGTTAGGGCATTGGAAATCCGAGTGTAAAAATCCTCCGTGTGCTAATAATGAAAATTCGTCATTGAATCCACAGGTGCAGAGTGAGGTGGGTGGTCAACAGCAGCAACAGCAGAAGGCTGTTAATCCACAGAATCAGTTGCCGAAACCGCCTTTACCACAGAGCAGAAACTCCCAGAAGTTTAGCAAGGACTCGGGATTCTACAATGAAGAACAGGTAAACAAACCGCAGCGCTGAGGCGCTGTTTCACAATATTGGCTACAAAATGATGAGAGTGATTCAGAGGATAATTTCTGATGGTGCCGAAGGGAGGAAGAAGAGTGCGTACTTGGCGCAACTCTAGAAATAGACCAGACAGGACCATTTGTAGATGGGAAGGTTAATGGTGAAAACATTACTTTTCTAGTCGACACTGGTGCTACACGATCAACTGTCAGGTCAGCTGATGTAGAGAATCTTCCTCTCTCGGATGAGACAATCCAAGTAGTGGGTGTGTCCAACACACAAATTAGAACGTACCTTACCGAACCAGTAAAGGTCCAGATAGGGAGATTTTCAGAAATGCATTGTTTTGTGGTGTGTGATTCCAGTCCAGTAAATTTGTTAGGTAGGGATTTGTTGTGCAAGATGAATTCCACCATATTTTGTACACCAGATGGAATAGCTTTTGAGACACCAGATGAAGATGCTCTGTATAAAATGACCATAGCTAACAGAGATTGTAATGTATCTGGAACATATGCCGTGTTCAATCCTGATGAATTACCACCAGAATTAAAGCAGACAGTGAAGGCAGGAGTCTGGGATTTTACTGGAGAAGATGTAGGCCTCATGAGAAACGTAGATCCAGTGAAAATTACAGTGAAAGAAGGAGCAGTTTTCCCAAACATTCCGCAATACAGATTGACCCCTGAAATAATTGAAGGAGTAACCCCTTTGATTGAGAAAATGATCCAGCAGGGAGTGTTGAGGGAAATATTGAGCAGCCCATGTAATTCACCTATAATGGGACTGAAAAAGCCTAATGGAAAGTTCAGAATAGTGCAGGATTTGAGAAAGATAAACAAGATCGTTGTGTCATGCTGCCCCATTGTACCGAATCCATCAGTGATTTTGTATCAGATTCCCCATGATGCAGAATGGTACACCGTAATTGATTTGTGCCATGCTTTCTTCTCAATTCCGTTACATCATGACAGCCAGCCGATTTTTGCATTTCGGTTTGGAGATCGTATTTTGGCATGGTGCCGAATTCCACAGGGGTATACAGAGAGCCCCACAATATTTAATCCGTTGCTGAAGAAATCTCTGGAAAGTCTAGCAATGCCTGAAAATTCAGTCTTGGTCCAGTACATTGATGACCTGCTTGTGGCATCGAAAACACGTGAAGCTTGTGAAACAGACACTAAAGCTTTACTGAATCATTTGGCAGATGGAGGACTAAAAGTATCTCCAGCAAAATTGCAATTTTGTAAGAAAGAAGTACAGTACCTCGGACATAATATCGAGAAAGGTCTGAGGAAATTGACAATAGACAGAATCAGAATCATCAGAGGAATGAGAGCCCCAATGACACAAAGAGAAGTGAGAGTGTTCCTAGGAATGGTTGGCTATTGTCGTCAGTGGATAAGCAATTTTTCCCTGATTGCCAAACCATTGGTGAAATTGACAAAAAGTGAGGTAAAAGACCCGCTTGAATTAAATAAAGAAGAATTGGCCGCATTTAGACAGCTGATAAATAGCCTATGTAAAGCACCTGCCTTAGGTATGCCAGACTATGAAAAGGAATTCGTGTTGTACTGCAGAGAGAGAAACGGATGTGCACTCTCAGTGTTAATACAGAAACATGGAAGACTGAGGAGACCAGTTGCGTACTTCTCATCGATGCTAGACCCAGTAGCTGTGGGTTTGCCAGGATGTCTGAAAGCAGTAGCTGCTACCTGCAGAAGTCTAGAGCAAAGTGAGGGTATCATGATGGGATATCCCTTAAGAGTATTTGTACCCCATGATGTGGCGATCCTTTTAACAAGGAGCCGAACACAGTTCATGTCTCATAGTCGGCTGACTAAGTATGAGAAAGTCATTCTGGGTGCATCGAATGTGATTCTTGAGAGATGTGTGAATGTGAATCCAGCTACATTGTTGCCAGATGCTGACAGAGTGGAAGTAAGAGATGATGTTGATCACGATTGCCTGGATGTGCTTGACTTTTGTACAAAACCCAGACCAGACATAAAAGATTTGCCATTGCCAGAAAGTAATTTTGTGATGTTTGTGGATGGATCATGTTTGAGAACGGATGAAGGATTGTTGAGTGCTGCGTATGCAGTATGTACAGTTTCAGCAGTTCTGGAAGCATCACACTTGAAAGGAGTTAAATCCGCTCAAGTAGCAGAACTAATGGCATTGACAAAGGCCTGCAAAATTGGGAAGAATGTGAGAGTTACTGTGATGACTGATAGCCAGTACGGCTTCGGAGTTGTCCATGACTTTGGCCAGCTTTGGCTACAGAGAGGTTTCCTGAGCTCAAGTGGAACTCCTATAAAGAATGCAGAAGCAGTTGGAAAATTGCTTGAGGCGATACAGCTGCCTAAAGAGTTGGCAGCCGTAAAATGTGCTGCTCATGGTCAGGGTAGTGATTACATCCCTACCGGGAACAGATTTGCAAATGACATGGCTCAATATTGTGCCAGAAATCAGTATTCAATAAATCGGGCTAAGGAGAAGGAAATGTCTTCTTGCTCTTCAATGTTTACTAACGTTGTAGGGACATGGGAAGAAGTGAGGCAGTTGCAGGATGAAGCAGGTGATGAAGAAATGAAGCAGTGGGTAAAAGCAGGTTGTGCCCCAAGGGAGAAAGACCATGTTTGGGTCTATCGAGATGGAAGACCAGTAATGCCTGATAGCATGTTGTCAACCATGGCACGGATGTATCATGGCCAGGGACACATAGGGAGAGATGCCATGATAAGAGCTTTTAAGCAGACCTGGTACAATGTAAAGTTCAGGTTGATAGCTGAAAGTCTCTGTCAAAGATGTCTGATATGTCAGCAATTCAATCCAGGAAAGAAAACAGTTGTGAGCCTAGGCACAATAGGCTGAGAGGGAGGACCTTTCACCAGAATGCAGGTAGATTTCATTGAAATGCCCCAAGTCAACAGGTTGAGGTATGTTTTAGTGATAGTCTGTCTGTTCTCCAGGTGGGTGGAGGCATTCCCAACCAGAAGAAATGATGGGTTAACAATGGCCAAGCTATTGTTAAGAGAATTCATCCCAAGGTTTGGGTTCCCAGTGACCATTGAATCAGACAGAGGAGGACACTTTTATAATGAAATCATGGGTTTGATCTGTGAAGCATTGAGTGTACAGCAAAAATTACATTGTGCTTACCGACCAGAGGCTTCTGGTGTAGTAGAGCAAATGAATGGTACCATCAAAAATAGAATAGAGAAAATGTGTTTAGCCACAGGTATGAAATGGCCTGATGTCTTGCCTCTAGTCCTGATGACCATTAGGTCTACTCCAGACAGAACCACAGGTTTGAGTCCACATGAATTTATCATGGGACGAGCCATGAGACACGCGTTTGTACCAGTCAACAAGTTGATGACTATAACTGATGACATGGTTTTGGATTACTGTAAAGGCCTGGCTGACGCAGTCCATTCTGTGTTTTACCAGGTTGGAGCAGATGCCACCACACTTGAGAGAAAACCAGCCCATGATCTGAGCCCAGGTGACTGGGTAAGAGTGAAGGTTGACAGAAGAAGAAATTGCTTGGTTCCAAGGTGGGGAAGGCCAAGACAAGTTGTCCTGACCACAACAACTGCTGTGAAGTGTGTCGGATTGAAAAATTGGATACATGCAAGTCACACCTTGAGAGTTCCAAATCCAGGTGAAGGTACTGGAAAAGAGTACTTTGGTGATTCAGAATCAAGTGTTGATTCAGACGACGAGAATTTGAAGACAAAAGAAAACCCTAAAAGGGGGAGAAAGTGCTAAGACCAGTGCAAATTCCGCAAGGGGAGGTCCTGAGGAAGACACTGCAGATTGCCGAGACAAGTTCAGATCCTGAGAATAATCAAGAAACCCCAGTTACTACCAGTAACGAGCACAAAAAGCAGAAAAGAAAAGAACATTCCAACAGAAGAAACATTTACCCCAGATGAGGGAGTGGGAGAAGTTCCACCTGATATAATTCTTGAAGGACAAGAAGGGACAGAAATAGAAAGAGAGGGACAGATTTCTGCGGAAAACCCCCGAGGAGGTGAAGGGTCTACACACACTGAGTTAGGTGAAGGGACAAGTAGACAGCAAGAAGATTGCGTGTCGGAGACCCGAGGAGGAACAGAAGTAGGGCAAACACAAGAGGTGGAAAAAGAAGCTGTTGGAGAAGAAGAGTCAACTGAAACAGGATCTGAAGGAAGTGAGAACGAGATAAATGAAGGTCGAGTTCTGAGAAAGAGAACTTGGATTGAAGAAAAACAAAAGAAAGAAGTTAAATCTAAAAGAAATGCAAAAGAAGATCTTTGGCCAAATAAGATAAAGAGGTTGAGATATCGACTGACACGAGTTAATCCCTCAAAAGCTGAACAAGTGAACGAAGTATCAAGTCAGAATCAAGCAATAGAGGGAGAGACAGAAGTGTCTGAAGAGAACAAAAGAACAAGAAAACCCAAGCAGAAGTATAGGTCACCGGAATGGACGTATGTGGCACTGCCTGAACCTGAAGAAGAAGCAGTAAGTCAAGGAAATCCAGAGGAGGCTTTACTGAAATTGGTTGAGGAAGAAGAAAACAAAGGAATCCTGAGAGTTATCTTGTCTGATATTGGAGAAGAAGCGGATATTCAGGATCTTCTGAATTTTGATGATGAGTAGGAAGTGAAAAATTATGAGTTGCCAAACTGAGTAATTCCAAAGAAGGCCTTTGAGAAAGAAAAATAAAGAGATTGAAATTAAAAATTTGAAGGACTCGTATAACCTGTTAGGTGCTTAGTGCCTTAAGGTGAAAAACCCAGTAGTGGAGTAGAAGAGGCTAAGTCAAAAGACACGGTCAATTTAACAAGATGGCTAACATAGATGATAACAAGAGTAGATGCACCTTTATGAAAAGGTGGTGCAAGATGTGTTTCTGCTGTACAGGATTAATAATGCTTCTTTGGAGCGTACTCGCTCTACTGATTTCTTTCAAAGTAACAATAGACACATTAGAAGGGCATACTGAAAATATGATTAACATAGAGAAGAGTTCACAGAAGGTAGTTCCGACTAAAATAGGCAATGTACATATACATCAGGATAGGTCTATAAATGATTTTTCTAGAAATGTGTTTTCAAAATTATTGTATGAATATGTAAGAACAATGGACGTAAGGGACTGCTACGTCTGCATGCAGTTACCTGCCTCTGTTTCAGAAGGGGTGACTTATCATCACCTTCCAGTAACTTATGGAATTTCATGTAGAGTGTTAATTAGTATCTTTTATCAAGTAGGGAAATTAGATTATAATTTGTCAAATGTAGATAACATTCTTGGGCAATTGCCTATGAATAATGAATTGAATCCTGCTAAAGAAGCTAACGTATTAGGTGAAATTTTTAAAGAAACTAAGGAACTAACACTAGAATACATTTTTAGAAACAATCTAACTTGCAGTTTAAAGAAAGAAGAGAAAACATTTCTAGACATGGTTGAGGAAAGGAGATTAAAAATGCACAAAAAAGCAGAAGGAAGTAAAATGAGTCAAACTGTATGGGATATTGATAAAGAAAAAGAGCTGAAGAATGAAGCCAGTCCAACAATGGCTATAGATACACCACAGAAGGGAAAATTATGTATTATAAGAAGGAAATCCCAATACGATTATTATTTCATAGGGACTTGTGAGTGCCATGATACATATTTTATTGCAACCGGATGGGGATTTAAAGGTGGAAATGATCCAGTCTTTCCTGGATTATACTACATTTGTGGGAATAAGGCTTACTATAGGTTGCCAGACCATTGGTATGGCACATGTTATGTTGGCCTGGTCATTCCTAAAATCTTTCACATGGATAGAGTAGAAAACGCTGAACAAAATAACATACTAATGCGTAGTAAAAGAGAAACTTGGGCTGAAATTGTAGGTGATATTTTTGGAGCTTTGATACCAGCAGTGGTGTTAGAAATGGGATTTCTGGTTGGCTAAGGCTTGCGCCAAAGTCAGGCAGAAACCACCACTCTAGTCAGGGCAAGGAAGTTACACGCCAAAGATAACCCCTGCTCACCCCCTTGGTAGCTTGGCACGAGCAGTCAGGCTTATCTCTGAGGCGATGTGTAAAGCGTTTGCGCGCGCACCCAGCAACAACACCCAAGGCCCACCACAAAGGAAACTCCACACAAGGTATTCTATAAAAATAGCCTTTGTATTATACACAACACATTAGATAAAAACACACACTCTACAATGTGCCAACAGGCACGGGCAGAATTTACAAGGGATTATATATACAGGGGACAGGGCCACATGGACCACTGTCAGGAATTAGCACTTTGTAGGAATAGCAATTAGAACGTAGGAATAATATTTTAGAACATAGCACATACAATCACTGTAGCACTAAATTACACCTAGCACACAACCAGTCACTACTGGTATCAGGTAAGTACCACCTACGCAACCCTAACCACCTTAGGAAAATATTGCGCAGGGAATCAGGACCTCACTAGCACCACCTGTACTAGGGAGAAAACAACCACCTAAGTATCACAATACCTGTAGGGGTCTAAGCACATAAACACATGATGCAGAACATTCAGAGGTGTAAAGCAAAGCACATGACGCATAACCACATTCAGAGGTGCAGGAAAGGTACAATGGCGCAAAAACTCATATTAGCCACTATCTGTGGCAGTCCCTGGGCCAACTGGCCTAGTAGGGGCAAGGACGCCCTGCGTCCAGAAAAGTCAGGGCGCGCCGGCGCAGGCTGCGCAAGCCAGAACACCGAGGCCACAACCTAAACGTTGCAGTTGCCCACTAAGTGCTGGGCAACTGGAGAGATGCTGTGGCACCACTGTGCCTGGTTAAACACAAATCTGCAGCCCTTACGTGGAGCCTCTCCTGGGCTCTAAAATGAATAATGTGCCTTTCGTGGGAGCCTTCTAGGCTCTAGAACAAATATGGCCCCGTGGGAGTCCCTCTGGACTCTCTACAAATTATGCCCTCGTTGGAGCGCACGAGCGCTCTAAAACAAATCTGCCCCCAACGATGGAGCGGCCCTCTGGCAGGCGGGGCAGGGGTAGGCAGGGGCCCCCTCTAGGTGGAGCCTCGATGGGCTCTCGCAAACCTTGCCCCGTCGTTGGAGCGCCACGCGCTCAGAAACTACACCAATGCCCCCGAGTACGTGGGAGCCCTACGGGGCTCTGTACTGGAGCCTCACGGCTCTTGCACCAAATGCCCCTGAGCCTCGCAGGCTCTAAACAACTATCTCCATCGCCGCTGGAGCCTTCACAGCTCTTGGACTAACTCTGCCCACACAGCCCCTTTCACCAGGCTGGTAGCAGCCCCCACTCACCGGACTCTTTCTGGCGGGTCGTCTTCCTGCTCGGCCGACGACGCGAGTGGAGCACACAGCGCTCCGACCTCGCTGGGCTGCGGGGCTCTCTTTCCGCTCACGAGAGCCCCGGAATGTCTTCTCTCCTGGGCTGGCCACTGGGGGGGGGTTGCGGGGCTCCCTCACATGCCGGGAGCTCCGGCCGTAACACGCACCTCTCCGCCTCCCTCAGCTTCCGGTCCGCGATGAGGACCCGCCCACATCCAGGGCTTCACAGGCTGCTTCCGGGTCGCCGCGGGCAGCGCGGCGGCCCTGAGAGTTCCGGCGCCGTACCACGGGGCACACCGTTCTCCGGGCACACCATGCGGGGTGGGCACCCGCGGCGGGCACAGTATGCGGTGTGGGCTCCCGCACTGGAAATAATAATAAAATAAGCGGGGTAGGCACCCGCAAGGATCAAGCAAAACGGGGGAACCCCTACGTCGGGGTTCCCTCCTGGATTGTCGTAGCGCCGCGCTACGGGCTTCCAGGCAGGCGCTTTTCCGGGACAGCGCTTTCTTGATGCTGGGGGCCCCAATAGAGCGCTCCTAGCGCTATAAGTCCAGAAAAAGCGCTTTCAGGCGCTCAGGGATACAAATAAAGTGCTCCCAGCGCTTAGGAGGATAAAACACAGTCCAGCAACAAATGGTCCTTCAAGAGCAGGGGGGCAAGGCTGGACCCAGAGCCAGCTCACTGGGCCTCCAGGCAGGGAGGTAGTCCAAGTGGCGGTCCTCTGGTCCAGCAGCAGCAGCAGCCCCCCTCAGGTAAGATCCTGGCAGAGAACCATTTCTGTGGGGACACAGCCCCATTTTTATACAGGCAAACCCTTTGTTCTGGGTTCAGGGTGAGGGGGAAAACCAGTCGCAGCTGGTTGGGGAGCACCCTTGATGTGCTCAGCCCCTCATTCTATTCACTGGAAGGGCTAGGGTCGTCAGTCGCACCACAGGGGGCGGGGCCAGCATTGTGTTTGGAAAACCCTGTCCTATTCAGGACCCAGGTGGACTCCTCCCACCCATCTAGCTGCTGATCTCCCCATTCACCACTGGGTGACCCATCCTGACACTGGGGAATCCCTAGCCCGTCACATGACACGACCAGCCAATCACGCGACAGACACACTGCACACAGAAGTGCCCACTTCTAGAAGTGGCACTTCCACACTAGGTACATGCACGCCGCACACATCATCGCGCAGCATTCACTCCCACGAGTCCGCACATACCAAACTCGGGCCTGCACACCCCACGCATCAGGAACTACTAGGGACACATACATTCCCCATGCATTCCTATGGGAGGGCAGGCCTATCTCACCACATGCACTCAGCGCACGCACGCACTTTACCCTGGGACACAGGGAAAGTGCGCAGAGACCAAACAATCACCATACCAAGTCACCAATAAAAAGCCAAAAAGTCCAGGGGTGAACCTGCCAGAAGGGCCAAGTCCAACACAACCCCCTTCCAGCCAAAACGCAGGGCAGACCAATCACCACCGTGATGGACTTCCCTGCTTGGGGCGATAGAACACGGACGCGGGCCCGCAACTGCATGGACACCCTCCGGTTCTACGCCACGGTGAACCCATGGAATTCTTTTTAACACCACTGTCTGGACCAACTGGGCTACCCCACTGGTACTCCCAAGCTGTCCGCGGCCAAGACCAGGCCCTAGGCCACCCAGGTGCCACTGGTCTTTGCCTAACCACAGAGTGGGGGGTAGTAACCCCTGGCACATAGCGGCCATTCTCCACTCTTCCTCTCTGAAAGACAGGACTAGACTGCCACTGGTTCTCCAGCCTAGGGTCTACACCCTCAGGCGGACCAGGAGTCTCAGGGAAGGCTCTCCTCCCCCTACCTCTTCTCCTAGGGTTCCTCCTCCTCTGGCGAGGGGTACACCTAGAACGCCATCCCAACCCAGGGTTTAACCCCTCAGGTTGTACCGGGGGCAGAGGTGGGCTCTCCCACCCTCTGCACCCCCTTCCAGAGCCCTGCTCCCTACCAACTGGGGCGGTACCTCTGGAAGAAGAACTGGTCGGGACGCTGGTTACAGACGTCCCACCCTTCAGGTCAGGCTGATCCCAAACCTGGCCTTCCAACCTCCGGCCTAGAACCTTTGGTGGAATAATTGCCTGGCACTCCAGGACTTCTGGGGATTTCCACTCCATCCCCCTGAGGCTATCAAAGGATACATATGTCGAGCGACTGTCTGTCTGGTGCTGATCTCCCGTCCCCTGTCCACCTGACAGTGCGCGGAGATCCCCCAGAACAGAAGTGGTGCCACCCTGGTCACTACACGGGATCCTAGCCCAACTGGGTAGTCCCTGACCCACAGGCTCTTCCACTGGGGAACTCATCCCCCAATCACTCCTCACACTGGACTCCTGTACCCTCCCTACCGGAGCGGTACTGCCAGACTCTAGAACCACAGGAGCCCTGGTTACAGGTGCTCCAGGTCCTCTACTCACCAGGAGATCTCCCTCAAATGGGCTAACAGGACAGCCTAGGTCCCCAACTTGGTGTTCCCTCATGGAACCATCCAAGTCCTGAGGCAGGGTTTCGTACGTCAGGGGACCCTCGGTCACCCTCTCACTCCTGCTCCACTGAGCCAGGCAGTGAGCCCCTACACCCTCCTCGCTATCCTGGGACCTAGCTGGGCTACACTGAGCCTCTTCCACCACGCTGGGCTGGAAGATACCTGACCCACTACTTTTGGAGTCACTCCCTAATGACTCTAGAGAACCTCTAGCCCTTTCCCAGCGCTCTGCTTCATCTCCAAGCTCAAATGGGGCAGACACCCCACACCCCAACAGGTGTTGGCGCAACCCCGGTGCACAACAATTGAGCAGGTGTTCTCTGAGAATCAGATCACACAGTTTATCATAATCAGATTCTGCGGGAACTCTTATCCAATCAAACAGTGCATCCTCACATTCATCCACAAACTCATCCCAAGACTGGTGAGACAGTTTCCTACTGCCCCTGAACTTCAACCTTAACTCCTCCTCCTGGGGAACAGGTACCAGACTGGGGGGACTGGGATTGGGATTTCCTACACTGGAATCTACATCGCTACTACCACTGGACTCAACCCTCCCTGGGGAGCCCATAAAATTAAAACTGCGCGCAGGGGATAGTCTACCCTCCAGAGCTACTTTGCCTCTGGTGGAGGCCCTCTCAGCCTCCTCTACCCTCTCCCGCGCCAAGACCCACTCAGTCTCTCGCTGTTGCTTCCTGGCCTCCAGCTGCGCCATAGCCTGAGCATGCTCTAACCTGAGCTTCTCTAACGCCAGCTGGTGCTCCCTTTCTTTCCTCCTATCTTCCCACTCCTCTGGGGACAGGGAAAGGGATGAGGCGCTGCCTCCTACGCTGGACCCAGCACGGGACGCCCTACCTATGGGGTCCTCACTCTCTACTGGCGTCCAGGTATTGTCATCCTCTACCTCCTCTTCTGACTCTTCCTCTGTACAGTACCTTTCTAACTCCTGCCTCTGGCGCCAAGCTAGCTCATAGGGATCACAAGCAGGCTCCATTCTGGCGGACGTTATGGTAACAATTATACAGGGAACCTAGGGGTCTGAGTTTCACACAGGAGCACACAATTCACAAAAAGATTCAGCAAGCTCTCTAACCCAGAGAACTCACACTCACTTGCCTAGTGCCACACACCATTCATCCACACACACAACCCTCCCCTCGGACTGGTAAGGCAGTTTCTACCACCCCTGATTCCTCAACCTGACCACCACGTGACACAGGTACCAACTCTGGGCGCAGGGCGGGGGACAAATGTACAGGACACTATTACGCTGCCACCACTGGATCCCACCCTCTGGTGAATCCAGAACCACAATGCACTAAGGGGGATGATCTACCCTCCCGAGCTAGGGACACCTAACTCACAGTGCACAAAACCACATTTCCAAAGAAATGACAAGTAAAAACAATTTTAAAACAATAATCCCTATACCATGTGATTTATCTAAATGCAGAGTTTTGTAGTGCGGCCAGTTGCTGCTGCGGTACAGCGCAAACGCAAGTCCAAATCCCACCGCTGATCACCAATGTTAGAAATGGGATTTCTGGTTGGCTAAGGCTTGCGCCAAAGTCAGGCAGAAACCACCACTCTAGTCAGGGCAAGGAAGTTACACGCCAAAGATAACCCCTGCTCACCCCCTTGGTAGCTTGGCACGAGCAGTCAGGCTTATCTCTGAGGCGATGTGTAAAGCGTTTGCGCGCGCACCCAGCAACAACACCCAAGGCCCACCACAAAGGAAACTCCACACAAGGTATTCTATAAAAATAGCCTTTGTATTATACACAACACATTAGATAAAAACACACACTCTACAATGTGCCAACAGGCACGGGCAGAATTTACAAGGGATTATATATACAGGGGACAGGGCCACATGGACCACTGTCAGGAATTAGCACTTTGTAGGAATAGCAATTAGAACGTAGGAATAATATTTTAGAACATAGCACATACAATCACTGTAGCACTAAATTACACCTAGCACACAACCAGTCACTACTGGTATCAGGTAAGTACCACCTACGCAACCCTAACCACCTTAGGAAAATATTGCGCAGGGAATCAGGACCTCACTAGCACCACCTGTACTAGGGAGAAAACAACCACCTAAGTATCACAATACCTGTAGGGGTCTAAGCACATAAACACATGATGCAGAACATTCAGAGGTGTAAAGCAAAGCACATGACGCATAACCACATTCAGAGGTGCAGGAAAGGTACAATGGCGCAAAAACTCACATTAGCCACTATCTGTGGCAGTCCCTGGGCCAACTGGCCTAGTAGGGGCAAGGACGCCCTGCGTCCAGAAAAGTCAGGGCGCGCCGGCGCAGGCTGCGCAAGCCAGAACACCGAGGCCACAACCTAAACGTTGCAGTTGCCCACTAAGTGCTGGGCAACTGGAGAGATGCTGTGGCACCACTGTGCCTGGTTAAACACAAATCTGCAGCCCTTACGTGGAGCCTCTCCTGGGCTCTAAAATGAATAATGTGCCTTTCGTGGGAGCCTTCTAGGCTCTAGAACAAATATGGCCCCGTGGGAGTCCCTCTGGACTCTCTACAAATTATGCCCTCGTTGGAGCGCACGAGCGCTCTAAAACAAATCTGCCCCCAACGATGGAGCGGCCCTCTGGCAGGCGGGGCAGGGGTAGGCAGGGGCCCCCTCTAGGTGGAGCCTCGATGGGCTCTCGCAAACCTTGCCCCGTCGTTGGAGCGCCACGCGCTCAGAAACTACACCAATGCCCCCGAGTACGTGGGAGCCCTACGGGGCTCTGTACTGGAGCCTCACGGCTCTTGCACCAAATGCCCCTGAGCCTCGCAGGCTCTAAACAACTATCTCCATCGCCGCTGGAGCCTTCACAGCTCTTGGACTAACTCTGCCCACACAGCCCCTTTCACCAGGCTGGTAGCAGCCCCCACTCACCGGACTCTTTCTGGCGGGTCGTCTTCCTGCTCGGCCGACGACGCGAGTGGAGCACACAGCGCTCCGACCTCGCTGGGCTGCGGGGCTCTCTTTCCGCTCACGAGAGCCCCGGAATGTCTTCTCTCCTGGGCTGGCCACTGGGGGGGGGTTGCGGGGCTCCCTCACATGCCGGGAGCTCCGGCCGTAACACGCACCTCTCCGCCTCCCTCAGCTTCCGGTCCGCGATGAGGACCCGCCCACATCCAGGGCTTCACAGGCTGCTTCCGGGTCGCCGCGGGCAGCGCGGCGGCCCTGAGAGTTCCGGCGCCGTACCACGGGGCACACCGTTCTCCGGGCACACCATGCGGGGTGGGCACCCGCGGCGGGCACAGTATGCGGTGTGGGCTCCCGCACTGGAAATAATAATAAAATAAGCGGGGTAGGCACCCGCAAGGATCAAGCAAAACGGGGGAACCCCTACGTCGGGGTTCCCTCCTGGATTGTCGTAGCGCCGCGCTACGGGCTTCCAGGCAGGCGCTTTTCCGGGACAGCGCTTTCTTGATGCTGGGGGCCCCAATAGAGCGCTCCTAGCGCTATAAGTCCAGAAAAAGCGCTTTCAGGCGCTCAGGGATACAAATAAAGTGCTCCCAGCGCTTAGGAGGATAAAACACAGTCCAGCAACAAATGGTCCTTCAAGAGCAGGGGGGCAAGGCTGGACCCAGAGCCAGCTCACTGGGCCTCCAGGCAGGGAGGTAGTCCAAGTGGCGGTCCTCTGGTCCAGCAGCAGCAGCAGCCCCCCTCAGGTAAGATCCTGGCAGAGAACCATTTCTGTGGGGACACAGCCCCATTTTTATACAGGCAAACCCTTTGTTCTGGGTTCAGGGTGAGGGGGAAAACCAGTCGCAGCTGGTTGGGGAGCACCCTTGATGTGCTCAGCCCCTCATTCTATTCACTGGAAGGGCTAGGGTCGTCAGTCGCACCACAGGGGGCGGGGCCAGCATTGTGTTTGGAAAACCCTGTCCTATTCAGGACCCAGGTGGACTCCTCCCACCCATCTAGCTGCTGATCTCCCCATTCACCACTGGGTGACCCATCCTGACACTGGGGAATCCCTAGCCCGTCACATGACACGACCAGCCAATCACGCGACAGACACACTGCACACAGAAGTGCCCACTTCTAGAAGTGGCACTTCCACACTAGGTACATGCACGCCGCACACATCATCGCGCAGCATTCACTCCCACGAGTCCGCACATACCAAACTCGGGCCTGCACACCCCACGCATCAGGAACTACTAGGGACACATACATTCCCCATGCATTCCTATGGGAGGGCAGGCCTATCTCACCACATGCACTCAGCGCACGCACGCACTTTACCCTGGGACACAGGGAAAGTGCGCAGAGACCAAACAATCACCATACCAAGTCACCAATAAAAAGCCAAAAAGTCCAGGGGTGAACCTGCCAGAAGGGCCAAGTCCAACACAACCCCCTTCCAGCCAAAACGCAGGGCAGACCAATCACCACCGTGATGGACTTCCCTGCTTGGGGCGATAGAACACGGACGCGGGCCCGCAACTGCATGGACACCCTCCGGTTCTACGCCACGGTGAACCCATGGAATTCTTTTTAACACCACTGTCTGGACCAACTGGGCTACCCCACTGGTACTCCCAAGCTGTCCGCGGCCAAGACCAGGCCCTAGGCCACCCAGGTGCCACTGGTCTTTGCCTAACCACAGAGTGGGGGGTAGTAACCCCTGGCACATAGCGGCCATTCTCCACTCTTCCTCTCTGAAAGACAGGACTAGACTGCCACTGGTTCTCCAGCCTAGGGTCTACACCCTCAGGCGGACCAGGAGTCTCAGGGAAGGCTCTCCTCCCCCTACCTCTTCTCCTAGGGTTCCTCCTCCTCTGGCGAGGGGTACACCTAGAACGCCATCCCAACCCAGGGTTTAACCCCTCAGGTTGTACCGGGGGCAGAGGTGGGCTCTCCCACCCTCTGCACCCCCTTCCAGAGCCCTGCTCCCTACCAACTGGGGCGGTACCTCTGGAAGAAGAACTGGTCGGGACGCTGGTTACAGACGTCCCACCCTTCAGGTCAGGCTGATCCCAAACCTGGCCTTCCAACCTCCGGCCTAGAACCTTTGGTGGAATAATTGCCTGGCACTCCAGGACTTCTGGGGATTTCCACTCCATCCCCCTGAGGCTATCAAAGGATACATATGTCGAGCGACTGTCTGTCTGGTGCTGATCTCCCGTCCCCTCTCCACCTGACAGTGCGCGGAGATCCCCCAGAACAGAAGTGGTGCCACCCTGGTCACTACACGGGATCCTAGCCCAACTGGGTAGTCCCTGACCCACAGGCTCTTCCACTGGGGAACTCATCCCCCAATCACTCCTCACACTGGACTCCTGTACCCTCCCTACCGGAGCGGTACTGCCAGACTCTAGAACCACAGGAGCCCTGGTTACAGGTGCTCCAGGTCCTCTACTCACCAGGAGATCTCCCTCAAATGGGCTAACAGGACAGCCTAGGTCCCCAACTTGGTGTTCCCTCATGGAACCATCCAAGTCCTGAGGCAGGGTTTCGTACGTCAGGGGACCCTCGGTCACCCTCTCACTCCTGCTCCACTGAGCCAGGCAGTGAGCCCCTACACCCTCCTCGCTATCCTGGGACCTAGCTGGGCTACACTGAGCCTCTTCCACCACGCTGGGCTGGAAGATACCTGACCCACTACTTTTGGAGTCACTCCCTAATGACTCTAGAGAACCTCTAGCCCTTTCCCAGCGCTCTGCTTCATCTCCAAGCTCAAATGGGGCAGACACCCCACACCCCAACAGGTGTTGGCGCAACCCCGGTGCACAACAATTGAGCAGGTGTTCTCTGAGAATCAGATCACACAGTTTATCATAATCAGATTCTGCGGGAACTCTTATCCAATCAAACAGTGCATCCTCACATTCATCCACAAACTCCTCCCAAGACTGGTGAGACAGTTTCCTACTGCCCCTGAACTTCAACCTTAACTCCTCCTCCTGGGGAACAGGTACCAGACTGGGGGGACTGGGATTGGGATTTCCTACACTGGAATCTACATCGCTACTACCACTGGACTCAACCCTCCCTGGGGAGCCCATAAAATTAAAACTGCGCGCAGGGGATAGTCTACCCTCCAGAGCTACTTTGCCTCTGGTGGAGGCCCTCTCAGCCTCCTCTACCCTCTCCCGCGCCAAGACCCACTCAGTCTCTCGCTGTTGCTTCCTGGCCTCCAGCTGCGCCATAGCCTGAGCATGCTCTAACCTGAGCTTCTCTAACGCCAGCTGGTGCTCCCTTTCTTTCCTCCTATCTTCCCACTCCTCTGGGGACAGGGAAAGGGATGAGGCGCTGCCTCCTACGCTGGACCCAGCACGGGACGCCCTACCTATGGGGTCCTCACTCTCTACTGGCGTCCAGGTATTGTCATCCTCTACCTCCTCTTCTGACTCTTCCTCTGTACAGTACCTTTCTAACTCCTGCCTCTGGCGCCAAGCTAGCTCATAGGGATCACAAGCAGGCTCCATTCTGGCGGACGTTATGGTAACAATTATACAGGGAACCTAGGGGTCTGAGTTTCACACAGGAGCACACAATTCACAAAAAGATTCAGCAAGCTCTCTAACCCAGAGAACTCACACTCACTTGCCTAGTGCCACACACCATTCATCCACACACACAACCCTCCCCTCGGACTGGTAAGGCAGTTTCTACCACCCCTGATTCCTCAACCTGACCACCACGTGACACAGGTACCAACTCTGGGCGCAGGGCGGGGGACAAATGTACAGGACACTATTACGCTGCCACCACTGGATCCCACCCTCTGGTGAATCCAGAACCACAATGCACTAAGGGGGATGATCTACCCTCCCGAGCTAGGGACACCTAACTCACAGTGCACAAAACCACATTTCCAAAGAAATGACAAGTAAAAACAATTTTAAAACAATAATCCCTATACCATGTGATTTATCTAAATGCAGAGTTTTGTAGTGCGGCCAGTTGCTGCTGCGGTACAGCGCAAACGCAAGTCCAAATCCCACCGCTGATCACCAATGTTAGAAATGGGATTTCTGGTTGGCTAAGGCTTGCGCCAAAGTCAGGCAGAAACCACCACTCTAGTCAGGGCAAGGAAGTTACACGCCAAAGATAACCCCTGCTCACCCCCTTGGTAGCTTGGCACGAGCAGTCAGGCTTATCTCTGAGGCGATGTGTAAAGCGTTTGCGCGCGCACCCAGCAACAACACCCAAGGCCCACCACAAAGGAAACTCCACACAAGGTATTCTATAAAAATAGCCTTTGTATTATACACAACACATTAGATAAAAACACACACTCTACAATGTGCCAACAGGCACGGGCAGAATTTACAAGGGATTATATATACAGGGGACAGGGCCACATGGACCACTGTCAGGAATTAGCACTTTGTAGGAATAGCAATTAGAACGTAGGAATAATATTTTAGAACATAGCACATACAATCACTGTAGCACTAAATTACACCTAGCACACAACCAGTCACTACTGGTATCAGGTAAGTACCACCTACGCAACCCTAACCACCTTAGGAAAATATTGCGCAGGGAATCAGGACCTCACTAGCACCACCTGTACTAGGGAGAAAACAACCACCTAAGTATCACAATACCTGTAGGGGTCTAAGCACATAAACACATGATGCAGAACATTCAGAGGTGTAAAGCAAAGCACATGACGCATAACCACATTCAGAGGTGCAGGAAAGGTACAATGGCGCAAAAACTCACATTAGCCACTATCTGTGGCAGTCCCTGGGCCAACTGGCCTAGTAGGGGCAAGGACGCCCTGCGTCCAGAAAAGTCAGGGCGCGCCGGCGCAGGCTGCGCAAGCCAGAACACCGAGGCCACAACCTAAACGTTGCAGTTGCCCACTAAGTGCTGGGCAACTGGAGAGATGCTGTGGCACCACTGTGCCTGGTTAAACACAAATCTGCAGCCCTTACGTGGAGCCTCTCCTGGGCTCTAAAATGAATAATGTGCCTTTCGTGGGAGCCTTCTAGGCTCTAGAACAAATATGGCCCCGTGGGAGTCCCTCTGGACTCTCTACAAATTATGCCCTCGTTGGAGCGCACGAGCGCTCTAAAACAAATCTGCCCCCAACGATGGAGCGGCCCTCTGGCAGGCGGGGCAGGGGTAGGCAGGGGCCCCCTCTAGGTGGAGCCTCGATGGGCTCTCGCAAACCTTGCCCCGTCGTTGGAGCGCCACGCGCTCAGAAACTACACCAATGCCCCCGAGTACGTGGGAGCCCTACGGGGCTCTGTACTGGAGCCTCACGGCTCTTGCACCAAATGCCCCTGAGCCTCGCAGGCTCTAAACAACTATCTCCATCGCCGCTGGAGCCTTCACGGCAGTTACAGGAGGCACAGCAGCAAGGAGGGGGTAAGTACCTGTGTGTTTGTTGTGTTGGGTGTCACCAAATTTTGGAAGTGCTCTGTCGCCAGGATACACTGCCAGGGTTTATATATGCAGTGCACATTCTGTTACCCAAAGTCAAACGGTGCTCTTATTCATCCCTTCCCCTCCTTGACATGTGTCCCTTGGTCTGTGTGTAATCACTATTGAACATGGTCATCTAGGCTGCCAGTTAATCCAAGTGCACATTGTTTTCTGCATCATGTGTGTGGGTGGTCTGTGACATGTGTTGGTATCTTGCCTGTGCCCTTCACTCAGTTGGGGGTCCATATTTGTTGGCACTGATGATGAGTCTCACCATAGGAGTGTGAGGTTTCCAGTGAAATCACTTGTAGCATGCAAGACCGATGTGGTGGCCGCAGACATGGTGTGCATGAGTGGGATATATGCATGGTGCCAGGACGGTTGCTCGTGTTACAGTCAGATCATTCCAGGAACAAGGAGCAGTGTGCCCACTACAGTCCCCTGAGACACCCTTGCCTCGTAATCATGTGTGTCATCCAACACTGTGCCCATTCTCTGTGTGTTCAGCATTGGTTTGCCTCTGTGGCATTGTTCCCTGGCCTTATTAGTATTTATCCAAAGTGTGCTACACGTGTTCACTGGACACGGAGACCCCATTTGGCTTGTGCATACTCACACTGGGCAGTGCCTGTGTGTCTATTCACAACTATCTATTGATGGTTGTTTGGCACATATATGTGTTGGCAGCCTCACGAGGTGATGTGGAGTACATTTCTGTAAAATTTCAGCTAATTTCATAAAACACTGATTAAGAGGTGTCATTTCTTGATCTATCTCAATCACATTGTCTCAGGTATGCGGTTTGTGCGGGGAAGATCTACATGGCCAAACCTTAGGTCTCCTTGCCAGGTCTGACCTGTGTGCAATAATTGACTCAACGTGCAGTGACCCAGTCATGTTGTGCAGGGTTTAATGTTTGTGCGTTGCAGCATGTGTCAACAGTTTAAATACTTGATTCCTGATCATACAGTTTTTGGCACCAGTGTTTGGGCCAGATGCTACGTAGTTTTGTCTTTGTGTGCTGACATCTGTGTGGACATTCTGGCTTGCCATGAGGGTGTCTCCTCAGTGCAGGTGTGACTTTTTACAACCCAATTGCAGGCCCCTCAGCTTTTGCATTGTCCTGTGTTTGGACATGTGTGCCACTGCACATGACAGGCAGTGGGTCAGATGAGTTCGCAAGAGCTTTTGTAAATGGGGGATCTGGAAGTGCAAACGAGTTCTTTCAGGCCTCCAAATACAGTGCATGTGCGCCAGGCGCGTGCACCATTTGGCAGCCTGCACACCGTTTGCTTTCACTTTTGCGGGCCGCACGGCCGCTTTGATGTGATCGCGATCGCAATCACTTTCACACAGTGCATGTGCACCGGGCGCGCCCACCATATGGCAGCCTGCGTGTACATTACGCGGGCGCTTTGATGTTCTCAGTGAGCCGCGCGGCCACTGCGAACATGAAAGCGCCCGTGAAATGTACACGCCATTTGCCACCCCCTCCCTTATCCCACTTCCTGCTTGTCTTGTCTGATAATTAGTTTATCTGCCATGTCCCAAGAATCCGGCCTTCGCACTACTGATATCCTTAGTTTTAATTTTTTTATGAAAGGGCACTTATGTGCTCTAAACACTCGTGTGTTTACTGGAGCTGTGGAGAAAGGTGTTTCTCCACTTGTAAAAATGTTTAAATGTTCAAATGCACATTTTGTTACATTCATTCATGCCTGAGAAGTAACTGTTGGACACAAACACGGACACGAAAATCTATAATATCATACATCTCTATGCTTGTGAATCCGCTAAAATGAGAATTCAATATATATATTAGACGTGAGTTCTGTACATGAATTTGAATCAGGCCATCTGAGACTTAACTTGAGGTCAGTGGTAACATACAAAATGAGAAAATTAGATTCCGAATGCAGACAGACAGCCTTGTCTCAGTCCTCACAAGCTAATGATCTGTCACACCTCAATCAAGCTAAAATGATGGAGAACTTTCACCCCCGACCTGCTCGGAGACAGGAAGCAGGAGCCCCTCTGGATGTCATGATTAAATCTGCGTTCAATTAGCCACCCGGAGGAGGGGGGTGGGGAAATGCGACAGAAGAGTATTTTTCATGACCCCATTAGCCCTAGCCATTAACCACATAACGGGTTAATGCATGCATTCACATTTTCCCTCCACATGTGCTGATTTGAAAGCCTATCCACTCCTGTTTGCCCTTTTTAGGTCTCGCGAGCCAAAGGCTCGAAGAGACATTTTGTATGTGGAATTTTCAAAGTGCTACCCACAGTTTTGGCTGGCCTAAACCTTGAGTGCACGTTGGCGTGCACGTGCACAGCTGCTGCTCACACTCCCTCCTCCCTTCTCCCCTTCACTTTTCGTCAGCTTTGATCAGGCTCCTCTGTTGCTGGCATTCCCCCCTCCCTTCTCGCCCAGCCCTTCTTGTCACCTCGGCTTTTTTAACACAGCTGCTGCTCGCACTCCCTCCTCCCTTCTCCCCCTCCCTTTTCTTCAGCTTTGATCAGGCTCCTCTGTTGCTGGCATTCCCCCCTCCCTTCTCGCCCAGCCCTTCTTGTTTTTATTTGCCTCAAAAATTTTCGCTTTCGTTTCTTCGCTTTCTTTCTTTCTCCGCAGGCCCTTTCTTTCACTCTCTCTCAACCCCGTCCTCTTTTGTTAAATTCCCCTCTCCTATTTCTTCCCGCCTAACCTCTTTCTTTCCGTTTGTTTTATTTCCTTTACCTTCTTGTTTCCAAGGTGGAACATTCGCTATGGACATTCAGCACTATTATTTTAGATGAACGCAATCAGCGCTGTAATCCTGCACACCCACACAGAAGTGAAGTTTAAATGACCTTGGATTCCGAGTGCCGCAAAGCAATAAATATCACCCGCTGCAGCAAGAGCAGACCCGCTCCTCCTGCTAATTTCACGAATCTCCCAATAATACCAGGCCACAAACAACCCCACTTGTTTTTGTTAGGCACGTGGAGATTAAGTGATTTGCCCATGATCACAGGATGTTAAGCTTCCCTGCCGAGACTCGAACCCGGTTCCCCAGGTTCGAGGTCGACCCTCTAGCTTTTTGGAGTCATCCTCTCCCCTCTAGCTTTTTGGAGTCATCCTCTCCCCAACTTCTCCAATATTGTAATGAGAAACAGAATGATTACACGTTGATATCTGCTGTGCAGTCACTTTACATTCAATTAGAATTAGTGTACACTCAAGGCTTCGGGTCACTGTACTATACAAATCTACTCCAACTTCGTGGTATGCAGCGGAAGATGTGGAAATTGCCTGTCCTGAAGATTACTGGAATTTGGTCTTGATCCTTGTTATGCTCACTGTGCCTTGCCTTGCCTATATTCCAGTGCCTCTAAACCCGTTGCGGGAAAGAAGGCAGTGAGGGGGAGACAGAAGGCTCACATGCATGTAAATTCACAATTTGTGTAGTCGGATCTCCACCGCACTGAGCTACATTTGCCTCTCTGGGACTACTGACCTCACTGGGCATTTTTTAAACATTACTGTGACACTCTTTTCCTGCATTACATAATGGCATCTGCTGTTTGGGGCGTCACTTCTGGTAATGGTTGTGAGTCTTTACCCAGTAGCCACACAGCAGACGTTCTGTCCGCACTCATGGAGCATTGTGATGAAGCATCCCTGTCTCTATTTTTTTGGCTTCTTCGCATGGTCGCTGCTGTCTGCAGAACAGCTCAACGTTCCCGTAGTCTCTGCTTTAGGTTGGGAGAAGCCTTAAGTTACATCAGGTTCTTCCTGGCTCATCTGCGAGGCCTCTGCCAGTTCCAGCCGCTGCCTTGATGAGAGTTTGTGACAGCATACCGTTTAGTTGATGACACACTATGCCCCTCAGCTCAGCTTCGAGACAGTCCCATGCCTCTTCCGCTTCATTGAAGAAGTGAGTGGAGCCATCGTTTACCACTCGGAGTCGAGCCGGGAAGAGGAGCGAGATTTTTATATCTAACTCTGCCATTTTCTTTTTGACTGCCATAAACGTGCCTCTCTGTTTCTGCACTTCAAGGGAATAGTCCGGAAAGAACAGCACTTTAGAATTATCAACTCTGACTTCTTCCAATTTGCGCAGCTCCTTTTTTTTTTGCATATTTATATAGCGCGAACTCGACCCAAAGGTATTGATGGAGCGCTTTACATAGCACCGTATTTACATTACACATTCAGGCACGGGGAGATTAAGTGATTTGCCCAGAATTACAGGATGTGGACGCGACCTCGAGGCTCGAACCCTGGTTTCCTGCACCAGAGGCGGCAGCGCAGCCAACGGACCACATCCTGAAGTATCGCATCAGTTTGCACTTGATTGTTGTAGTGAATATCAAAGAATAAATATCGATGGGTCGCAATATTGTGGCCATAATATGGTACAAATTCGTAACTCCACATCTACGTGTAAAAATGATATACCACTTTACCGTTCTATATTTGTCCCTTGATATTTTGGTGAGGATAGTGTAGCCCATCAATATTCTGGCTTCGATATTCCCATCCTCCACCCTTGCACTTGGCAGAAAGTATGCAACTATTTTTTTCCAGCTCTCACAACAGCAACCTCTTTAGCTGATAATCATTAGGAGCAGATCCATTGTAGGAAACAAAAACACAAATAATACTTGGTAGCTTTTGTTCATCATAATTACCTGTTTCTATTTCCCTATTGCCATAATAAGTGGGATATTGGATGCCATTATTATTTAATACTCTGCATTAATTTGGATGTCAAGAAAACCTCAAACATTATTAGTCCAGATATCTCTGGCAAACTTTGTTTGTATCTAACTTCGATAATTTCCAAGTAAGTTACAGGAAATAGTCAGGACTTCCAGCCCTTGCAAATGTACCCTTTACTATTAGTGCCCCAGTGCGAAAGATTACTGCAAACTCAAATAAGATGTGAGCCATCTTGTTGTGATTTGGGACTAGTTCAAGAGATAGGAGATGCCTCTAAGTCTGATGTAGCGTGCTACTCGCCGAAAAAAGCGCTTCAATACCCCATCAAGAGTAGCAAGGCTGTATAAATGCAAACCTTTCTCCCTCTTCTTTCCTTCCACTATCCTTCTCCATACAAATAACTGACTAACATATCCACCACACAAATCACTTTCATATTTCACCACTAATCCTTTATGGGTAACGGACTAGCGTGCTACTAGCCGAAAAAGTGTTTCGACCCCTGGTGAGGGGTAGTAAACGCTATATAAATATAATTACAATACAATATATGACACCCGTCCATTTTCTCTGCTCCAAATGGCAAGTAGGTATAGCTAAACTCCCTGGACGCTAGGAGAAATACACTGGGTGTGAACACCATTGCTTGGCAGTATGACATAAGGGACAGTACTTGTGTCTAGGCTCGAAACTGAGAGATCTGTGAACCTGTGGACCTGTTTTGCCATCGTGTTATGTTATATTAATTTTACAAAACGCATTTTCAGTACCGTCAGCAGTCTTTTGCTGCCAAATGACTTGACCAAAAAGATTAACAAGCATTTGCAATGCAATAGGTCTCGCATTATTAAAGTTTGAGCTATCGGTGTTGCATTATTTAGCAATGCCAATAGCTCAAACTTTAATAATGCGAGACCTATTGCATTGCAAATGCTTGTTTAAATCTTAGCGCACTTTCGCAGCAGAGCACATCGCCTCCCTACACAAAGAAACATACTTCAAATAACATGAGACGTATAACAAGGACTATAAAATCCCAATTTACGTCAGTCTGTGCAAATCAGTTAGGCACAAAATAAGTACAGGCATTCAATATATCCACGCGGTACTTCGTTGTATACAAAGGCCTTGTCCCTCGAGGAATGGTAATGAAAAAAATGTATGCTTCTGAAGGCAGAGAGGAGAACTTCTCTAAGCATTTTCAATTCCGACAAATTGTTTCCAGCTGTACTGAAAGCGATAAGACGCTTTTTGGGCACAAGCGTGGAAAGTTATGCTTTTCAGAACATTACTTTCAGATGCCTTCCGATTGAACTGAGAGTGCATCACGCTATGTACCGCCTGCAGGTCACACTGAATACTACAAGTCCCACAAGTCTTTGTAAGTCTCCACAAAACAACCGCAAGGGTCCTACATATCTGAGAAAACAGCTTTAGCTCCCAAAAGCCCGGAGTGAATTTCCTGTAGCTGTCTCCGCCCCTACCACTGAAGCACTATGTGCAGAAAACTGATTAGAAAGAAATTCACAACAACTGGAATTAACAACTTAAATGATTCCCAGAATCCACGCTAATGAGCCGTCTACCCTGTCTCGAATCTGAGGCCCACAACAGGTAACAAGCATTGGCATAGCCAAGAGGTCTCGCCTTGGGGACCTTATAAGTGTTTAGCTATACAACGGTTGATATTGTTGCACCAAGGATATTGTGCTGCTGCATAACTAAATACTTATAAGGTCCCAAAAAACGAGACCTATTGAATTAGCTTATGAATAGGTTTATTTTTATGGAAATTGATTTTAATCATTTTATCAACCTAGGAAGGATGAAAGCCGTAGCACACCTTCTGACCTGGAACCTGCAAGATATGCAGACTAACCGCAGCTTGGACATAGCCAGCCAGGCTACCTTCACGATTATTGTTAAGGAAACTTCCCTATTCATTTGTTCCACGGCCTCACCGGGTTTAGGACACAGCACCTCGCAGGAAGAGGCCCGCAGTCTAGCCGCTGCATAGCCTGCCGCTCCCATGTGAGAATAAAGCTGACCTCGCTGGGTGTATTTCTGACTGCGCTGAGCTCAGCCCGATCCACTAATTAAATTGTGTTCTGCCCAAGGGCACGCTCTTGTCCTTGCGTGCGGCTCTGTGGTTGGTTGGAGACGGGGGCAGAGGGCGCCACTGCATCACCACAGTGCTCCTGCCATGCAGGGGTGCAGAGTCGGGGTAATGAACTGCCATCGGGTGTCAGAGGCTGCAGTATAAACACGCGCTCCTCAGTGCAGAGAATGGACCGCGCGAGAACCTGCCAGCACTCCCTGGCATGCGGAAAGAGACGGGCACGGGCTGCAGCTCGATACAACCCCCTAAGTGGAATTAAGGAGTGTCTCTGCAGGGAGCTGAAGTATTCGTCCTTTATGCAACTTTATTACCTGTAACTCTGCTTCTGTTGTCTTGCTTGGGCAGTCTCAGCATATGAGGTTAGGGATAGAAAGGGCATGGCAGAAATTCATGCTGTATACTCAAAGCTCACAAGTATCATGCCTAACCTAAAGTGTGATAAGGGAGGGGGTAGGGGAGAGAGGCACGCAGGCTGGCAAATGGTGATCACTTTCACGGGCGCTTTGATGTTCTTTTGCTGCCAAATGACTTGACCAAAAAGATTAACAAGCATTTGCAATGCAATAGGTCTCGCATTATTAAAGTTTGAGCTATCGGTGTTGCATTATTTAGCAATGCCAATAGCTCAAACTTTAATAATGCGAGACCTATTGCATTGCAAATGCTTGTTTAAATCTTAGCGCACTTTCGCAGCAGAGCACATCGCCTCCCTACACAAAGAAACATACTTCAAATAACATGAGACTGTTAGAAATGAGGGGGCTCTGGTTGACGCAGGTGTGAACCCACAACAAGCAGGGACCCTTTACTTCTTGTCAGGGCGAAGGATGACTCCCCAGAATAACCCCTGCTCACCCTCTAGGTGCGTGGCGCGAGCAGTCTAGGCTAAGTCTCAGGCGTACACGGTTAAGCAAATGCAATTACACATACAGTAAACCCCTTGCATGCACCACAAACGGACACCAATCAGGAAGTATATAAAAATAAGCTTTTATGTAGATTCAGCAGATTCAAATACAAGGCCCAGTAACGTTGAACTGATGGGGCCACAATTCTTGGAAATACGGTAAAGTTCTCTTTGTTTTACGGAAAGTTCTTTAGGCGGGCACAAGGTAACTGTAGGCCTCAGCGCACTTTGTGCTGAGGCAGCGCCCAGGAAGCACACAGCAGATGACAGGGAAATAAGAACGTTGCGGACCCTGGATCCGATGCGAGCTCGCGGTCGAGTTCGTGAGTACAGTACCTTGTTTCTTGCCGCAAAGGCGGGTGCGGGATTTCAGCGGCCCTTCGACAGAAGGGCGAGGTGGCGTCCGAGGCTCCCACACTTCACGATGGGGGTCTGATCTTCAGGCTCACGACAAGAGCGGGGTGTTGCAGGTGGCGGGTGAACAAAGCGGGGCAGCCGGGCACGCAGATACGTCCGGGCCGTCCGAGGCTTGGAGATGCTCACAAACGCCGATTCTGGAGGGAGGGTGAAGGTGCACAGCGAGCCTCCAACGAGCGAGGTGACGGGGCCGCCCAGCACAGCGTAGGGGGAGCGGCTCCGATCGAGCGAGGCTCTTCCCAAGGCGGGGGCGGCTAAGCAGTCCTGGTCACGGCTCAAGGAGGGACTGGGGCACGAGGGTCACAGCTCCGGCGAGGGAAAGGACACCACAGTCCAGCAGCAGGTGAGTGAAGATCAGGTAGAGCCCAATGGTCCTGGGGCTCAGTTCAGGGGGCAAGCTCAGTTCCAAGCCCTTGGAGATCGTTTTGGAAAAGCACAAGTCTTGAAAGTAAAAGTAAAGTGAAAGTCTTCAGCAACAGTTTCTCTTCTCTCCTTTGGCAGCAAGGTCACCACTGCAGGCAAATCCCCCAGGATAGGGACAGTCTTCCTCCTACAGCTTTCCCGGTGCCTCCTCCTCAGGCAGAGATTCTTCTTGGTCAAAAGCGGATCTAGTTTCTTAGGAGCAGGGCTCCTCCATTTATACCACAAATCTTTTGTTCTCCCAGGCCAGGGGGGCCCTTGCCTAGTTCAGTCCTGTTTCTGAGCACTTTGTTTACGTGATGCAGGCTTCTCCTTTCAGAGTGCAGGGCAGAGTCATCAGACGCTCCACAGGGGGTGGAGCCGGCATCGAGGTAGCGGAGCACTGTCCTATTCAGAGCCTAGGAGCACTCCTCCCACCCATCTACCTGTCGATCGTCCTATTCATACCAGGCTACCTAGCCCTGCCCATCTGGGTTCCCCCAGCCCTGTCACTCACACCAGCCAGACATCAGATACACATCACGCAGAGGCGGCTGAAATGGTTAGGCAAGCAAAGGCCAACTTTCTAAAAGTGACATTTGCAAACCCGGAATATTAAAATAAACCTTGCGAAAAGATGTACCTTATTATTCCGAGTTCAGGCATACTAAACTCGATCTCCTACCATGTTCCCTGGGTCGGTTAGGATCATAGGGTGTAATAATCCAGGCCGCCCATACTGGCCTATGAGAACAGGGTAGCCTTGCAGTAGTGAACAACAAGATGGCGGTAATTCACTACTAGGACATGCCACGCATCCGGGCTTGTCCTACCTCAGGCTTACAACGCACCCTGCCCGCGGGCCTACCAGAGGGGTGACTAACATGCAGCTAAGGGAAGGTTTTGGGGACCGGCAAGTGTGGGCACTTGTCGGTCGGCGCGTCAGTATCAGACTGCACGCAGGTTCTGCGATGGCAGACCTTAGACGTATTTTACCGGCCGCTTCTGTGGGTGGCACAACCCGTGCTGCAAGCCCACCAGCGGTGTTCGTATTTACATGCCCTGGCGCCCCTGGCGCACTGTACTGGGGTCTGATAGTAAACCAAACAATCCAATCATGGAATCCAACCAACATATACAATTTACATAGGGAGCACTCGCACCGCGACACTGGTTGGCAGTGGCACAGCGCGCTGAGCGGCCAACACCATAAAAACACATGAGGCACAGTGACAAAAAGAGGGAGGGAGAATCACGCCAAGGTGCCAGGTCTAACAGAGACGTATAACAAGGACTATAAAATCCCAATTTACGTCAGTCTGTGCAAATCAGTTAGGCACAAAATAAGTACAGGCATTCAATATATCCACGCGGTACTTCGTTGTATACAAAGGCCTTGTCCCTCGAGGAATGGTAATGAAAAAAATGTATGCTTCTGAAGGCAGAGAGGAGAACTTCTCTAAGCATTTTCAATTCCGACAAATTGTTTCCAGCTGTACTGAAAGCGATAAGACGCTTTTTGGGCACAAGCGTGGAAAGTTATGCTTTTCAGAACATTACTTTCAGATGCCTTCCGATTGAACTGAGAGTGCATCACGCTATGTACCGCCTGCAGGTCACACTGAATACTACAAGTCCCACAAGTCTTTGTAAGTCTCCACAAAACAACCGCAAGGGTCCTACATATCTGAGAAAACAGCTTTAGCTCCCAAAAGCCCGGAGTGAATTTCCTGTAGCTGTCTCCGCCCCTACCACTGAAGCACTATGTGCAGAAAACTGATTAGAAAGAAATTCACAACAACTGGAATTAACAACTTAAATGATTCCCAGAATCCACGCTAATGAGCCGTCTACCCTGTCTCGAATCTGAGGCCCACAACAGGTAACAAGCATTGGCATAGCCAAGAGGTCTCGCCTTGGGGACCTTATAAGTGTTTAGCTATGCAACGGTTGATATTGTTGCACCAAGGATATTGTGCTGCTGCATAACTAAATACTTATAAGGTCCCAAAAAACGAGACCTATTGAATTAGCTTATGAATAGGTTTATTTTTATGGAAATTGATTTTAATCATTTTATCAACCTAGGAAGGATGAAAGCCGTAGCACACCTTCTGACCTGGAACCTGCAAGATATGCAGACTAACCGCAGCTTGGACATAGCCAGCCAGGCTACCTTCACGATTATTGTTAAGGAAACTTCCCTATTCATTTGTTCCACGGCCTCACCGGGTTTAGGACACAGCACCTCGCAGGAAGAGGCCCGCAGTCTAGCCGCTGCATAGCCTGCCGCTCCCATGTGAGAATAAAGCTGACCTCGCTGGGTGTATTTCTGACTGCGCTGAGCTCAGCCCGATCCACTAATTAAATTGTGTTCTGCCCAAGGGCACGCTCTTGTCCTTGCGTGCGGCTCTGTGGTTGGTTGGAGACGGGGGCAGAGGGCGCCACTGCATCACCACAGTGCTCCTGCCATGCAGGGGTGCAGAGTCGGGGTAATGAACTGCCATCGGGTGTCAGAGGCTGCAGTATAAACACGCGCTCCTCAGTGCAGAGAATGGACCGCGCGAGAACCTGCCAGCACTCCCTGGCATGCGGAAAGAGACGGGCACGGGCTGCAGCTCGATACAACCCCCTAAGTGGAATTAAGGAGTGTCTCTGCAGGGAGCTGAAGTATTCGTCCTTTATGCAACTTTATTACCTGTAACTCTGCTTCTGTTGTCTTGCTTGGGCAGTCTCAGCATATGAGGTTAGGGATAGAAAGGGCATGGCAGAAATTCATGCTGTATACTCAAAGCTCACAAGTATCATGCCTAACCTAAAGTGTGATAAGGGAGGGGGTAGGGGAGAGAGGCACGCAGGCTGGCAAATGGTGATCACTTTCACGGGCGCTTTGATGTTCACAGTGGCTGCGCGGCTCACTGAGAACATCAAAGCGCCCACAAAATGTACACGCAGGCTGCCAAATGGTGCGCGCGCCCGGCGCACATGCACTCTCCTCTTACTCTCCAGCTGCTGGAAGGTCAACAGGCCGGCGCTGCTGAGACCCGTCCTGAACAAATACTGTACTTTTATATATTATAAACTGGAGCTGCTGCTTATCTCTTGGTTTTTCTATTTCACAAGACGGCGCAGGGTGTTTATCTCTCCTCTATAAAGATCTGCATAGAAGCTAGAGGTCACATGTGCAATACTGCTAGGGAAGACTCAGACTTTCATTCTATCAAGGCTGATAACATGAGTAGTGTTGGCTTTGGTGATTTTAACACGTGTTACTCTCAGAACAACAAACCAGTAATATCCTTAGCAAAAGAATTTTATAAATACCGTGTTCTTTTGTCACTATCTGATCAACGTTTCATAATTTAACATGTTTAAACCACTGTTAAGATAAATTGTTTATAAACTCGGACGCTTGTCTATTGAATATTTGTAGTGCTTCCTACATCATGACAAAAGTATGTAAAGAGCAGTAAAGGTGTCACTGCTAAAATGATAATTTGCCTCGCTCCTAAAGCAAGCATGGCTAGCACTTTCAGTGGGTAAAGTGAGAGCATCATCCAGTGGGGGTGGAACATTACAGCATAAGGCTAAAATATGGCATATGAGGTTACTAAATTCTGATTTATAAGGAAGCGTTGATAGCCCAGGCACCACGTCTGCAAGCACACCCTCACTGTGTCCATACTTTAACAAGGATTTACAATGTAATAGGTCTTGCAATTGCGAGATTTTGAGCTATTGGCATTGTAAATGACAATGCCTTTTATTTGTGTTTAAAAAAGTTGCAATAATTGTCATTTACATTTACTATACCAATAGGACAAAGTTTCTATAGTGCGAGACCTATTGCATTGCAAATGCTTGTTAAAAGAAGCCACTGTTCTCATAAGACTGTTTTGCAGATTATACATATACATGTTCCCAGAGTGTTGTTGAATTTGTGTAAGTGCTTGGTTGTTGGTGATACCAACGTACGAGTGTCAAGTCATCAAGACCTCTGTGGGCCCATGTATATGTACTTTCTGCCACACCATTTCTTTTGGACCGTGGGTCCTGTGGATGAGGCTGCCAGCTTCTTCAATGACTGGGTAAATGTAGTTTGGTGTGCACCTCCTTTGGAGACATCTTTTATAAAGGCACATGTGTGTTCTGTTCACAAAATGGCACATTCCCACATTATTGACATGTTGACCGTGTGAAGTTTTGTTATTCCCAAGGGACTAAAGTTTTTGGGGTTACTGTTCGAACTTACTTACAAGGCTCTGAGTGTGGGGACACCTTTAGTATTGAGGTGTGTTAGTTTGCCTTGGGTGCACCACTGGTGTTTCTTTCAGGGTAAACAAGAGGTGGCCTGACTTCATTGTATTGCTGTGCTCACCTGTTCCCAATCAATAGCTTCTCAGTATATTTATTTGTCTAGTTTTGGGCTGGTGTGTCCTATTTTTCCTTGTGTCTAAGTGCCATGGTGGGTCTACCAACTGGGGAGTACAGGGCTTACATATGTGCCGAGTAATCTAGCTGTTACTCATGAAGAATTGCCTGATATGCACTGTGACCTATTGTTTTGGTACTCATGTGTCAGATGTATACAGGTGACTGATGTTTTTCTGTATGTTCACCTTGCCCACAGCATCATCATCGGTAACCGAGGGAGACACCAGCACGGACCTTGAGGAGGGACCCAGCACCAGTGCCACCAGTGCTGGCGAGTCATCGGGAGCCAGTGGCACGGAGGGCGAGGAAAGTCAGTCAGAGGACCTGTCTGGTGGTGACACCAACTACGACGCAGACGGGTCCGAGGCTGACCTCATCGAGGGGGCGGAGGCTGCCACTACACCTTGCAGCAGCACTACATCTGGTCCCGCCTCCTCCATTCCCATCACCGCCCTCCCAGTTGCTCTGGTCACTTCTGTCCGTGCTGACCACCACAATGTCTCCTTTGGTCGAGGCACCGCACCCCCTGCCCCTGTCACCCATGCTGCCCTCAGTGCGGAGTCTGTGGACATCCAGCGGCAGTTGCAAGTTGGGCAGGCATCGAGGCTGCGTGTCCTCCATGGCCACACCACACTGCTGACACAGATGGTGTCGTTCATGGAGGGCATGTCAGCAGCGATGTCTGAGCAACGCCGGTTTCTGCAGTCCATGGACTCATCACTGACGGTAGCAGTGTCTCTCCTGCCGCGCTTCGTCCCCCCCTACCCCAGCCCCATCCACACTTCCCTCTCCCATACCTGTCCCATGCACACACAGACCTTCCCACACACGCACCACACCAGACACAGCCAGCACACCACCAACACAGGGCAAGCGCACACATCCTGACACGCACACTCAGGGGGAGATAGGCACACCCACTGGGTCTGGGGCACAAAGCCATACATGCAGCCACAGTCTGATTACACATGCCTCACAACCCAGTCCCTCCACCAGCACTCCCCTTGACTCCCCTGCCCCCACTGGGACAACACCCCGCAAGCGATCAAGGAAGTCCCCAGACAGGGGATTTGAGTACACCCCCATGTTTACCCCCTCTCCCAGGAGCGCTGCACCCCTTCCCTGCGCCCCCACCCCCTCCGTTGTCCCTGGTGTCCGGTGCAGGGGTTACTCTGGATGGCCTTGCAGCAGTGTGCAGCGCCGAGCTCACCACCACCTTTGGCGCTGCCCCACCCCGTGTGGTGGACACGTCCAGCCCTGCAATCAGCCCACCTACCCTTCCCCCTCCTGTCCCTGCGGTGCCTGGTCCTTCTCCACATGATGCCCCCCCCCGGTCGACAAATCTGAGGGTTCCAGTGTGCAGGCAAGCTAGGGGAGACATGTGCCCCAGTGTCCCCCCAAGGACTTATATGATGGACTGGCCATTGGCCTTTGTATATAGTCTTATTACTTCATTTGGTTTAATTCTGAATAAAGCATTTTATTTTTCCTTTGAACAGTATTGCATTTCAGGTATTGATGTTGGTGCTGAGGCTCCAGGAGTTGGTGTGGTGGTAATGTGTTATTGCTCTGAGAAATGTTCTAGTCTGATGGTCATAAGGTTGACCATGGTATCTGCGTGCCATCACAAGGTCTCTGCCAAGAATCATTTGTAGAGTGTGTTATTATGGTTTTGAGACATTGTCCCAAGGAGTGTTCCTTCCTCTGTGGCAATTGACATCTTCCCCAGCAATGTCTCCGGCTGCATAGTCTGTGCCATCCTTGCTAGTCACTGTACTTGTGTATTGAGTATGTTGAAAGGCCTTCATTGAGAAATCCTCCGTTTTCAGCACTATGCATGTGTGTAATCCCGGCCTAGCACACATATGGTACTTGTTCTGCAGGGTATTTGGACACCTGAATCACAATTGTGAGCATTGAATCTGTGGAAACTCCACCATATTCCTTCCATGAGAGACGACATCTTGGTGGCTGGCCCAGCACCTGTACATTCCTATCATTCCTGGGATTTGCGTGACAATGTGTGTTCCCTTTGGCTCTCTTAGTTTAGTAGGCAGTGACATGACTATACAGTCTTGTGGCATGATCTCAGTGTGTGTATTGTGCTGCATCCGCCAGGGGTGTGTATGCATGTGTCATTTGTCCTCACACCCACATGCGGTGTGTCATGCAGTGGGGGAAAGACACCCATCCTCCTGGGAGTGGGACACTGCTGTCAGTGATGTGTTGTTATGGCACTATCATCATAGTCAAAACTCAGGGATGCGTACATACACCCATGGAGTCGTGGGCATATGCGAATGATGTACACACCCACCATGTCTCTGTCCACTGCTGTGAGTACTCTGCACCCACCCCTCACATGTCTGTCCACTGCTGGGAGTGATATGCACCCACCCCTCACATGTCTGTCCACTGCTGGGAGTCCTCTGCACCCACCCCCATGTCTCTGTCCACTGCTGGGAGTCCTCTGCACCCACCCCTCACATGTCTGTCCACTGCTGGGAGTGATATGCACCTACCCCTCACATGTCTGGCCACTGCTGGGAGTCCTCTGCACCCACCCCTCACATGTCTGTCCATTGCTGGGAGTTATGTGCACCCACCCCTCACATGTCTGGCCACTGCTGGGAGTCCTCTGCACCCACCCCCATGTCTCCGTCCACTGCTGGGAGTCCTCTGCACCCACCCCTCACATGTCTGTCCACTGCTGGTAATGATATGCAAACACACCTCACATGTCTGTCCACTGCTGGGAGTCCTCTGCACCCACCCCTCACATGTCTTTCCACTGCTGGGAGTGATATGCACCCACTCCTCACATGTCTGGCCACTGCTGGGAGTCCTCTGCACCCACCCCTCACATGTCTGTCCACTGCTGGGTGTGATATGCACCCACCCCTCACATGTATGGCCACTGCTGGGAGTCCTCTGCACCGACCCCCATGTCTCTGTCCACTGCTGGGGTCCTCTGCACCCACCCCTCACATGTCTGGCCACTGCGGGGGGTCCTCGACACCCACCCACATATGTCTGTCCACTGCTGGGAGTCCTCTGCACCCACCCCCATGTCTCTGTCCACTGCTGGGAGTCCTCTGCACCCACCCCTCACATGTCTGTCCACTGCTGGGGGTCCTCTGCTCCCACGCACATATGTCTGTCCACTGCTGGGAGTCCTCTGCACCCACCCCTCACATGTCTGTCCACTGCTGGGAGTCCTCTGCACCCACCCCCATGTCTCAGTCCACTGCTTGGAATCCTATGCAGCCACACACCCATGCACCCACCCCCTTGGTGCTGCACACTGCTCTCCTTGACCTCCACACACACCAAGATAATGGTGATATGCTGCACCAGGCCATACAACACCATTCGTGGCGTGTGTACGCCTTGTATCCCAAGTGTACTGGTGCCATAGGGGTATGTGTGACACGGACCGTACCCCTGCATTCAGAGGGTGTGTACGGCCCGTACCACGCGTACCCCTAAGGCCCCAATCCAATAGTGGTACGGGCCGTACACACGCTCTGAGAGCGTGTGTACGGTCACTATCACAATTGTAGTGGTGCCGTAGGAGTACGCGTGGTACGGACCGTGCACCTGCTCTAAGAGCGTGTGTACGGCCCGTACCACGCGTACTCCTAAGGCACCCCTACTATAGTGATACGGCCCGTACACCCGCTCTGATTGCGTGTGTATGGTCCGTCCAACGCGTACTCCTATGTCACCACTACAATAGTGATACGGACCGTACCCACGCTATGGATGTGTGGGTACGGTGTGTATCACTATTGTAGTGGTGCCGTAGTCACACCAACACAGGGCAAGCGCACACATCCTGACATGCACACTCAGGGGGAGATAGGCACACCCACTGGGTCTGGGGCACAAAGCCATACATGCAGCCACAGTCTGAGTACGCATGCCTCACAACCCAGTCCCTCCACCAGCACTCCCTTTGACTCCCCTGCCCCCACTGTGACAACACCCCGCAAGCGATCAAGGAAGTCCCCAGGCAGGGCATTTGAGTCCACCCCCATGTTCACCCCCTCCCCCAGGAGCGCTGCACCCCATCCCTGCGCCCCAACCCCCTCCGTTGTCCCTAGTGTTTCTTCCGGTGCAGGGGTTACTCTGGACGCCCTTGCAGCAGTGTGCAGCGCTGAGCTCACCATCACCTTTGGCGTTGCCCCACCCCCTGTGGTGGACACGTCCAGCCCTCCAATCAGCCCACCTACCCTTCCCCCTCCTGTCCCTGCGGTGCCTGGTCCTTCTCCACATGATGCCCCCCCCCCTGGTCGACAAACCTGAGGGTTCTTGTGTGCATGCAAGCTAGGGGAGACATGTGCCCCAGTGTCCCCCCAAGGACTTATATGATGGACTGGCCATTGGCCTTTGTATATAGTCTTATTACTTCCTTTGGTTTAATTCTGAATAAAGCATTTTATTTTTCCTTTGAACAGTATTGCATTTTCAAGTATTGATGTTGATGCTGAGGCTCCAGGAGCTGGTGTGGTGGTAATGTGTTATTGTTCTGAGAAATGTTCTAGTCTGATGGTCATGAGGTTGACCATGGTATCTGCGTGCCATCACAAGGTCTCTGCCACGAATCATTTGTAGAGTGTGTTATTATGGTTTTGAGACATTGTCCCAAGGAGTGTTCCTTCCTCTGTGGCACCTGACATCTTCCCCGCAAAGACCTGTGTCTTCATTTCCTTTGTTGTTGACGGATACCTTCAACTATGGCCATGCCTGCTCAGCAATGTCTCCGGCTGCATAGTCTGTGCCATCCTTGCTAGTCACTGTACTTGTGTATTGAGTATGTTGAAAGGCCTTCATGGGGAAATCCTCCATTTTCAGCACTATGCATGTGTGTAATCCCGGCCTAGCACACAAATGGTACTTGTTATGCAGGGTATTTGGACACCTGAATCACAATTGTGTGCATTTTATCTGTGGAAACTCCACCATATTCCTTCCATGAGAGACAACATCTTGGTGGCTGGCCCAGCACCTGTACATTCCTATCATTCCTGGGATGTGCGTGACAATGTGTGTTCCCTTTGGCTCTCTTAGTTTAGTAGGCAGTGACATGACTATACAGTCTTGTGGCATGATCTCAGTGTTTGTATTGTGCTGCATCCGCCAAGGGTGTGTATGCATGTGTCACACTGGGAGTCCTCTGCACCCACCCCCATGTCTCTGTCCACTGCTGGGAGTCCTCTGCACCCACCCCTCACATGTCTGTCCACTGCTGGGAGTGATATGCACCCACCCCTCACATGTCTGTCAACTGCTGGGAGTCCTCTGCACCCACCCCTCACATGTCTGTCCACTGCTGGGAGTTATATGCACCCACCCCTCACATGTCTGTCCACTGCTGGGAGTCCTCTGCACCCACCCCCATGTCTCTGTCCACTGCTGGGAGTCCCCTGCACCCACCCCTCACATGTCTCTCCACTGCCTGTCCACTGCTGGGAGTCCTCTGCACCCACCCCTCACATGTCTGGCAACTGCTGGGAGTGATATGCACCCACCCCTCACATGTCTGTCCACTACTGGGAGTGATATTCACCCACCCCTCACATGTCTGGCCACTGCTGGGAGTCCTCTGCACCCACCCCATGTCTCTGTCCACTGCTGGGAGTCCTCTGCACCCATCCCTCACATGTCTGTCCACTGCGGGGGGCCTCTGCACCCACCCACATATGTCTGTCCACTGCTGGGAGTCCTCTGCACCCACCCCTTATATGTCTGTCCACTGATGGGAGTCCTCTGCATCCACCCCCATGTCTCTGTCCACTGCTGGGAGTCCTCTGCACCCACCCCTCACATGTCTGTCCACTGCTGGGGGTCCTCTGCACCTACCCACATATGTCTGTCCAGTGCTGGGAGTCCTCTGCACCAACCCCATGTCTCTGTTCACTGCTGGGAGTCCTCTGCACCCACCCCTCACATGTCTGTCCACTGCTGGGAGTGATATGCACCCACGCCTCACATGTCTGGCCACTGCTGTGAGTCCTCTGCACCCACCCCCTTGTCTCTGTCCACTGCTGGGAGTCCTCTGCACCCACCCCTCACATGTCTGTCCACTGCTGGGAGTCCTCTGCACCCACTCCTCACATGTCTGTCCACTGCTGGGAATGATATTCACCCACCCCTCACATGTCTGGCCACTGCTGGGAGTCCTCTGCACCCACCCCATGTCTCTGTCCACTGCTGGGAGTCCTCTGCACCCATCCCTCACATGTCTGTCCACTGCGGGGGGCCTCTGCACCCACCCACATATGTCTGTCCACTGCTGGGAGTCCTCTGCACCCACCCCTTATATGTCTGTCCACTGATGGGAGTCCTTTGCATCCACCCCCATGTCTCTGTCCACTGCTGGGAGTCCTCTGCACCCACCCCTCACATGTCTGTCCACTGCTGGGGGTCCTCTGCACCCACCCACATATGTCTGTCCAGTGCTGGGAGTCCTCTGCACCCACCCCTCACATGTCTGTCCACTGCTGGGAGTGATATGCACCCACGCCTCACATGTCTGGCCACTGCTGTGAGTCCTCTGCACCCACCCCCTTGTGTCTGTCTGCTGCTGGGAGTCCTCTGCACCCACCCCTCACATGACTGGCCACTGCTGGGGGTCCTCTGCACCCACCCACGTATGTCTGTCCACTGCTGGGAGTCCTCTGCACCCACCCCTCACATGTCTGTCCACTGCTGGGGGTCCTCTGCATCCACCCACATATGTCTGTCCACTGCTGGGAGTCCTCTGCACCAACCCCTCACATGTAAGTCCACTGCTGGGAGTCCTCTGCACCCACCCCCATGTCTCAGTCCACTGCTTGGAATCCTATGCAGCCACACACCCACCCACCCACCCCCTTGGTGCTGCACACTGCTCTCCTTGACCTCCACACACACCAAGATAATGGCGATATGCTGCACCAGACCATACAACACCATTCGTGGCGTGTGTACGCCTTGTATCCCAAGTGAACTGGTGCCGTAGGGGTATGTGTGATATGGACTGTACCCCTGCATTCAGAGGGTATGTACGGCCCGTACCACGCATACCCCTAAGGCCCCAATCCAATAGTGGTACGGGCCGTATGCACACGCTCTGAGAGCGTGTGTACGGTCACTATCACAATTGTAGTGGTGCCATAGGAGTACGTGTGGTACGGACCGTACACCCGCTCTGAGAGTGTGTGTATGGCCCGTACCACGCATACTCCTACGGCACCACTACTATAGTGATACGGCCCGTACACCCGCTCTGACTGCGTGTGTACGGTCCGTCCAACGCGTACTCCTATGTCACCACTGTAATAGTGATACAGACCGTACCCACGCTATGGATGTGTGGGTACGGTGCGTATCACTATTGTAGTGGTGCCTTAGTCGTACTCGTGATACGGACCGTGCACCCGCTCTGATAGCGTGTGTACGGGCCGTACCATGCGTACTGCTAAGGCACCACTATTATAGTGATATGGACCGTACCCACGCTATGGATGTGTGGGTACGGTGCGTATCACTATTGTAGTGGTGCCAAAGGGGTACGTGTGATACGGACCGTACACCCGCTCTGAGAGCGTGTGTACGGGCCGTACCACGCGTACTCCTAAGGCACCACTACCATAGTGATACGGACTGTACCCACGCTATGGATGTGTGGGTACGGTGCGTATCACTATTGTAGTGGTGCCGTAGGGGTACGCGTGATACGGAGCGTACACCCGCTCTGAGAGCGTGTGTACGGGCCGTACCACACGTACTCCTAAGGCACCACGACTATAGTGATACCTACCGTACCCACGCTACGGATGTGTGTGTACGGTGCGTATCAATAATCTAGTGTTGCCGTAGGGGTACGCGTCCACGTCCAATTCCGTTGTTGCGGGACGCAGGGATTGTTGGACACGCCCCCCCAAGTCACCAGACCCTGGAGGTAATGTATGTAGAGAATATATTATGTTTTTAATTGGGTTGGGGTTATGTTTCCTGCCCCTCGCCCCCCCTTTGTCCCTGGGCCCTGGGGGTTGTTCTGACCTTCTGCGGCGTGCGCGGTGGTTTTGGTGCACCAGGTCGTAGGCTAGGAGGGCCGGGATGACACGTAGGATGGGGTCCATGGCTGTCCGTCGCGTACCGGGGCTCCGTATTCGCGTCATACTCAATTTCCCGGGGTTTTCTGGCAGCCGTAAACAAAAAGTCGTGCGGAGTGACGTAGGGACGGATCGTACTTGCTGGTCCGTAAAACGCTGCCTGACTCCGTACGGACGTCGCATACGCGCCGTCCCGGATCAGACTTGTAGTTATTTTTTTGCCGTACGGTGTTTTGTACGATTCGTACGGAAATGGTATTTCTGTACGAAACGTACTAGCTGGGTTGTACGGTGGACTTCCCGGGTACGAGTCGTACGGAGATTACGCTCCGTACGACGATTCGTACCCGGGTTTTACAGGATTGGAATCAGCACCTTTATGTTGATTCCCATTTGTTGGCCTTAGGACTTAAACGCTGCTAAACAGTGCTAAAAAAAATTGTAATATTGGCTTGTACCCAATTGGTATATTACATTTACTTATAAGTCCCTAGTAAAGTGCACTAAATGTGCCCAGGTCCTGTAAATGAAATGCAACTAGTAAGCATGCAGCACTGATTGTGCCACCCACTTAAGTGGCCTTTTAAACATGTCCAAGGCCTGCCATTGCTGAGCCTGTGTGTGCATATTTGAACTGCCAATTCGACCTGGCAAAATATATTTTCTGCCACACTCAAACCTTCCTTTTTAATACATTTAAGTCACACCCCAAGTTAGGCCCTGGACATCCTAGAGCCAGGGTGTAGTATATTTAAAAAGTTGGACATGTACTTTTAAGTTTTACGTGTCCTGTTAATACGAAATTAAATTTGTTTTTCACTACTGCAAGGCCTTTCTCTCTAACTAGATAACATTGAAGTTGCCTTACTGCATTTTATAAGTGTAATTTCCAAATGGGATGAGATAACCAGTTCCATTTTGGTGTGTATGGAGATCTAAATTAAAAATCCTAACTGATGGTGAAATCGGATTTTAAATTACAATTCTAAAAATGCCACTTGCAAAACCTTTAGAAAGTTGGCATTTTCTTGCCTTAGTCATTTGGTGCCTGCAGCCTTTCTCTGGTCACATGACTAAGTGTAGTTTGCAGTTGGGCTTTGTGTATTCCTCCTAGACAGCTGCACACAATGGGAGTTTATGTGTGACCGAAAGGGCTATCACTGGCAGGATGGGAGGCAGGAGTGGGAACAGCCCCACGTATAGTTGAATAGGTTGTGTCTTGCCTCCCCTCAAAGGGCTCCTTCCCCCTGTAGTTATTCTGGACCCGGAGCAGTGAAGGCAGGGCATCTTTGCTCTTCAAAGGCCTAGCTCTAGAAGCTTCTCTCCACTTCAAACTCACAACTGTGTATAAAAGAAGGACCCAGGACACCACAACTTCAGTACACTTCTGGACCTCTGGCAACTCTGCCAAGAGTAATGATTGCTGAGCTGCTACAAGGACTGCCACTCTGCTGGACTGCTACTCTGAAGGAGCTGCTGCCCGGTTGTGCTGATCTGCAGCCTACTGCTCTCTAACCTGGGGAATGAGAACTGGATCTGCAACTCATCTTGAACTCACAACACCAGGGTGACTTAAATGTTTAGTCTAGTTTCCTCCTGATTTGATTCTCAAGGACATAAAAGGTCCCCAGAAGCGTTTGGACCAATTTTCAGCGAGTACCTAACCCCCAAGTTTTACCTTCCAGGTCCAGGACCCTTGGTGTGGCTCAGCGGGCTCTGAAATAAAGTTTTTGAGCTCTCCGCAACCAGCTGTTAACAAATTTGTTCGCACCGGCACTTCACCACTCACGAGGAAATTTAGAGTGAGCCACTACCAGCAGCAAGCAATGACGCCCACGGAGGTCTGCTACCGTGAAGTTCCAGTCCCCCATCTGTGACCCCTGGCCTGCTCTTCATGCCAAGCCGACCACTTCTCGCAACACTCTCCTTGCTCCGTGCGATCCTCTCGGATGTGAAACAGACTTTGTAATTATAATTGCATTTATGTAGCGCTTACAACCCCTGACAAGGCATCAAAGAGCTTTTTTCCGGCGAGTAGCACGCTACTCCGGAACCCATAAAGGACAGTGTTCAATGGTAAAGTGAAATATGAAAGTCATTTGAGTGGTGGATAGCTAAGTCCGTTATTTGGTTTCAGAAGGATAGCGGAGGGATAGAAGAGGGAAAAAGTTTTACGTTTATATAGCACTTGTTACTCCTGATGAGGTGCTGAAGCACTTTTCACTACACCCAAACCCATAAAGGATTAGTGGTGAATTAGTATAGTGAAATTTGAAAGTAAATTGAGTGTTGGATATTAGTCAGTTATTTGGATTGAGAAGGATAGCGGAGGAGTAGAAGAGGGGAAAAAGGTTTGCATTTATGTAGCTCTAGTTACCCCTGATTGTGTGTTGAAGTGCTTCCTTAATGGGTAGCACGGTACTCCGGAACCCATAAAGGATTAGCGTTGAATTAGTATAGTTAAATATAAAATTTGAGAAGTGGACTTGTTAGTCTGTTATTTTGATTGAAAAGGATAGTGAAGGGATAGATGAGTGATGAATTTTGACTTTTTTTGTTTTGTTTTTTGGCGGTCATAGCTGTAGGAGGAGGCTTGGAATGAGTAAAAAGGGATGTAAGTGAAATAGCCAGCAGGAAGAGTTTAGAAAGGGTTGTTTTGCAGATTGGTATTTTAAAAGAGGTGTCAGATGATGCACGGAGGGATAGAGTAAGCAAGAGCCTAGAAAGGGTTATTTTGGAGATCATAGTAGTTGGATGGGGTTTGGGATGAATGAGAGAGTGGATGTAGAGGATATATTGATAGAGGTATAGGGTGAGAAATAGGGTAGTGCATTGCAAAGAGTAGTAGAAAGAGGTTTGGATGAGTCGGAGAGTTGAGGTAGAAGATCCATTGAGAGAGGCAGAGGGTGAGAAATAGGGTGGTCCATTGGATATGCTAAATTGGAAGACGGTAATGAATAAATAGATCCATAAGTACATGGAAAGTATATAGATGCATAAAGGAAGTAGGTATATTTTGAATAAAGATATTGATAGAGGTATACAGTGAGAAATCGGATAGTTTATTGAATATGCTTTTTTAGGAGATAAATAATAAATATGTAGATCCAAGTACATGGAAGGTATATAGATGCATAAAGGAAGTAAGTATGTGTAGATAAAAGATGCATTAGATGAACTCCGGTTTTCAAGTGTTGTACTCAAAAATGTAATTTATTATATTTAAAAAAACGTAATTTTCTGCGTGTTTATACAAAGCAATACACATATATAGATACATAGCTATAGCACAAATACATTTTTACTGAATAGCTATAGTGGTATATATATTGTAGGTTTATGGGCGCCACACAGCAAAATAACACAAGTTTAGAATTCGTAAGTGATAATATCTGGGTGACGGTGCTAACAGGGTGAGGAGAAACCACCAAACTCCTCAAAAATTTGCGACCTAGGTCATCAAATACATTAAAAATTTCTTGACAAATCCCCAGCACACGTCAGAACAGTCAATTTCATAGATTCTAAATAGAATGCAAAAGAGTAAGCACAAAATATCTCAGTCATATGTAAGTCTTTCTTGTTTTTTTAATCCAGTGTATCTTCAGGCTGAAAGAATCTCCTTGGGACATAAGCAGCCGACACGTGTTTCGTCGCAAAGGGACAGTATCCCGCGACTTTTTCAAGGCTGCAATAGACAAATACACCAATGTATCCCCTTACAACATCTGGAGAACATAGTCTAAAACATTTTACAAATTACAATGCAAAGGTGTGAGAGGCCAGCATATATAGATATGAAATTAAACCATATTGTGAGTCACAAAGGATCTAATTAGCGACTAAAACGCCCCGAGTAGAGATGGAGAATACCGGAAGCGAAAGAAAGAAAGAAATGTGACCAAACGTGATGAGTGATAGGTATGAGTGAAAATAAGTAAACAATCCAAAAGCATCTGTGTTGACTGGAAGGCACCATACCCGGTGAAACACTACAGCTATGAGACTCCACAAAGTATTAAATAATGCTGGTGAAGAAAATATCTGTGAAATCCGGCATGCAGAAGTGTCGATTGCAAAAAGTAGCATTCAAAACACTGTGCATATGTGCACTAAGTGTGTCCCATATTATCATTGCAGAGTTAGAAGGGTATAAACATATACCTCCGTCCTTTCTGAAAGACGATTCTGTGAATATAAATATAAAAACTCAATCAGAAAACGAATAAAGAGGACGATGAGCAATAAACTCAGTGAGATGGTGCCTAAACAAACGAATCAGGTACCTACATAAATCGTGGCTGTAATTCCGTCCCACGAGGGATAAAAAATCTGCTCAATTTGTGTTCTGTAGTGTTCTGATGGTCCGGATAACATGAGTAACGCAGTTTAACCATCTGGGAAAGAAAAAACCAGGCTAAATCACTAGTGCGTGATGTAGATCGTAAGCGTTTGACAACGAAATTAAAAAAGCCAATCAGAGGTGACTTAAAAAGCACACTCAAAACTGTAACAAATGTGACTGTTCCGTAACCTGCAATTATATCTAAGTAAATCCAGGATAGAATGTGCAGTTATCATTCTCCAAGACTAATGTTTTCGAAGGCCAAAACTCCAAGTATGATCCAAATAAGTGCATTGACAAACAGCAGATACCACAGTGAAAGGGTAAGTAACACCTCAAATATTATGTGCTAAATGCTAAAATCACATAAGCGTACACGACTAAGAAATTGCACAAGTAGCTCCAAGTGGGTCTGGAAAAAGCAATCTGCATAAGGAAATATCGTACTGAGGGAATGGATGAAGCCAGCCTAATGTGAACTCGCGCGTGAAATGCCGTGATCTACAATCCGCGCCCAAATTCGAGTGAAAAAGGACTCATATTCACAAGGTCCCCCTTACTAATAGGATATCCTCCTAATACTCCAACGGCCCAAAGATTATATACAACAAGGACAACATGTCTACATATGATGATGTACAACTATCTCTCATCCAAGTAAGGGAACAACATGACCTGAGACACAATAATAAATGCTATGCTCCTACTTCTGCAAACACGCGTAAATGTCCACATAACTTCAGCAAGCGGATAAAATTTCAGGGTGAGAAACCTATCACTGTAATGCGCTGGATTTGTACGTTCTTTAAGGGTGTCAGTTCATTGTGATCCTACCTATTCGTAGATCTGCTTTTTAGGTCTCGCCTGATCCAGCGCATGCGCTGACCTGGCCGAGACATTTTGTATACAGGCTTTTCAAAGTGCTGCCATGGCCTAAAGCTTCAGTGCACGTGAACGTGCACGCGCGCAGCGCCATGTGTCTTTCCTCCGCAGCATGCGATCGCAATCACTTTCACTTTCGCGGCCGCGTCCGCTTCACTTTCGCGGCCGCGTGGCCAATGCTTGTTCTGTTTGCCGTGCCTGCCCGGACAGGAGATGTGCACGCGCATGGCGTCTCTTTCTCTCCCTGTTCATATTGTGATAATATTGACCTCCCCATGTAAAGACTGTTTTATAGGGTGTTAAACACCCCTCCCCTTTTGGTGTTTATGAAGGATTCCTTACTTGACAAAGTATGACGGCATTTGATTTCATTTCATCGTTACCAGGGTGTCAGCTCAGCTTTAGGGCAATGTGACGGTGTTTGCCCCCACCCTATATCGATCTGTGATGATAGGTTTGAGTTACCCCCTTAACGGGGTGTGAGTCTTCATCATGTCCTGTGACACGTACCGCTCCTTTATCATGGTGCTTGCACACCCTCCTTTGGCTTTGACAAACAGTTTGCCCTTTTTCACGGCAGTCATTTCGATAGTGTTTGCCTTCTGCTCTTTCGAAACCTATTACGGGGAGAATCTCACACCCACTTTAAGGGACTGGCAGTACGTTTTGCTCCCCTCTCCCGAGATTTGGGACGTGGGTGTTTCACTTCACAACAGGCAGTGACGCGGAGAGATATGCCTTCCTTTAACTAGCTGCAATGCTCCTCCCATTTGTCACGCTGATAGGTGCCCCCTTCATGCATGGTTTGTATGTGAGCACTTATTTTTTTTTTTTGGCACATACGGGGTTTTCTCCCTTTTACGGTGTTATAAGAGCTGTTTCCCCTAATTTGCAGACTTGTGTTGCAATTTCTCCCCACACAATCTGACTGTTCTCCTTTTGCAAGAGGACACATCTTTATCCTTCAAGCTCTCATTGGTTGTGGCAGTTATCGAGGTGACCGTTCGCAAAAAGTGTCTCCACTTACAGGGCTTGCACTGCCTTTTCAGTGAAATATGATGAGTATTTCTGCATTCGAGAGCTTTGGTGAATTTCTACTTGCGCCACCTGATATTCACCATGACTCCATTCTTTTTAGGTCGAGGACTGTCCGGTCTGCCGAAGGCAGAACCGGAAGTCGGAGATTTAATGTTTCTGAGAGTGGCTCCTTAGCCCGCCTCTCTTTTTGCCTCTCCTCCATTGGCTGGCTTCCTAAACGGAGGCCAGCCATTGGAGGAGAGAGCCGTCCCTCCAAATAGGCTCCGTCTTTTTCAGATTTGGGGGCGTGTTCCTTGCTGTTCTTTCCACTTTTTAGCCACGCCCTTTTAGAACAGCAGGAACACGCCCCCGAATCCGAAAAAGTTTCGAAGCTTCCATCCGCCATTTTTTTACTATAGTCTGGCCGTGAGGATCCATCCGTCCGGCACCGTGTTGTTGTGCTGGTGGCGGCGCTGCCGGGGCAGGCTCCAGTTTGACGAGCAGGGATCCGCACCGTGCTTTGGACGCCTTTCCCCCTTGTGCCACCGGATCGGGTTTGTGTAAATCCGGGAGGGAGCTCCTGAGTTCCGAGTTTGCTTTCCGCGGTCACAAGATTACACAGTTGGCGGGAGGGAAGCGCTGTTCTTTCCGTGCGGCGCAGGGCCCGTGTGCTCGTCGCCGGAGCAGGATGCGGTGTACCTGGCGCAGCCCTTTGGCCCTCCACCTCTCCCGGTTACTCATTAATGGGGCTGTGTGATGTAACTTCAGGCAGCGCGCGGATCCCGGCCCGTCAGCATTCCACGTCCCTCCGATCCTGGCGCAGCCTGCACGCCGCCGACGTTCTGAAGCGACCAGGCACTCCTGAGTTGGAATCGGACAGCCTCATATTAGAGGAGCGCTACGGGTACCTTCCGGCGTGAAGCTGACTCCCATCTTAAAGGAAGCATTCCTTTACGGGACTGTGACACTTTAATCGGAAAAGCTCCATGATGCTAAACTCCCCCTTTTGCAAGAACGGAGCACTTCCCTGAAAAGTCCAGGAAACAGATACACTCCTGCTGGAACAGCTGCATAAATCATGTGCTCTGTCCCGGAAGCAGCATTCGCAATCCTGCAGGAACAACGTTCATTAAGGATTTAGTTAATATCAAAGGGCGAGCATCATCTTCCTGCGGAAGGGCAGGACTAGATACACTTGTCTGCAGGAGGCAAAGCCGCCCCCTGCATGTACCGAACTCCCTTTGCAGGTTAAATAACAAGATGAGCAAGATGAGCAAATAGGCTAAGGCGCTATCCTGTACGCTGCAAGGACCCCGTTCACTCCTTCAGCAGCAGAAGACAGCCAGACCGTGCTTTGCAGGAGCAGCACGTGCTGTTTGCGTAGGTTCACATCACATCCCTTCAGTCTGTGTAGTAGTCATATGTCCTCAGGCACAGAAAGGCTCTTTTAGGAATAGACGCCGCCCTGATGTAGCCAGTGCTTTAAATGGGCAGCTACTGTCCGGTACTGAATACCTGCGCTTCTTAGCACTGCTGCAGTACATTTAATGAGAGAATATCGACAACCCTTGTTTACTAGAAGAAATCACCCGTTTAGGTAAAGCACAGTATCTTACAGGAAGAACCTTCTGGCAGGCATCTGACGCTCTTGCAGGACGCACTACACCTCATTTGAAGAGTTTATATAAACGTATAAAACATAAATGAGGTGATGCGTCTGTAATGCCTGTGAAAATAAATGTGGCCCAATAAAATATGCTTTTTGTAAAACTGCATCTCCTGAGTCTTGGAATGAGGGGGCATGATAATTCTCTAGAACTGAACGCTGCTGCTTCAAATGGACCTTTGTAGTGCGATTGTTCTTTGAGTTAGCTTAAATAACAATCTTTATAACTAGAGCACATGAAAGGGCAGCATGGTAAAACCATATTTGTGTAATGGTGGCAAGCTTGGCCAACTAGGCCTATGACAGACAATTTACTTGGTGCACCCAGTAAAACCTTTAATTAATTTATAATTTTTACCTTTAAACAGACCCAGCAGATGCGCATGAATTAAACACTCAGACACATCCCCATGAAATCCGTAGAACTACTGTGCGATGCTGAAACCCTGTAATCCCAATAAAAACAGTTTGACAAAAAAATTCCTTAAAACTTATGAAAAGCGAAACTTGAGAGATACATTTTGGAGATTTCGTGCAGTCTGTTGGGGCCGGCAGGGGCTTCGAGTGGTGGGGGTCGCTATGGCTGTCTGTGTTCTTCATTGAAATGCCCATAGAGAGTTTTGCCAAAAGGTTGGTGGCACCGAATGTCCCTGATTTCAGCATGAAAACAGAGGCTAATGTGTCCCGTGGAGACATCTCGAATCTCAGTATATAGTACACCACTGAAGTCACAAATGATTCCTGCTGTACATGTCGATTCGCTCATATTGGAAAATAGACTTCCATCATAAAGCCATATGAAGCGCAAGCTGTGCAATATAGATTTTTTTCTGCCAACAGCATGACATGACATGAGATGTCAGCTTCTAGTTGTTTAAATTGGGACTGCATCCTTGCAAAAAAGTTGAACTGCTTCAAGGCCTATGCATTTTACAGTAGCTTTTGTATTGTGATGATACCGGCGACATAGTCAGGAAGCTTCCTGCAGGCCCAATAATTGGCATTTGTTGTGCATGGTTTTAAGAATGTGGATTTTTTGTGTGGATAATGGTGGAAGAGCTTAAATATTGTGCTCAAGGCTTGAGGCTGCCCCGTTCATGTTGTAGCATACCTGTAACAGATACTTCCTATCTTTGGGCGGTTGTGTGAGAAGTTATCTTGAAGCTTCTTTGGGTTGGTTTGATGTGGGTTCATTATCTGACCTAAGTGGAAAGCACCACTCTGCTTACATCTCACTACCTCACAACATCCCTCTCCCTCACTACATCACTGTTTCACTACCTCACTCTCTCTCACTACATAACTCTCTACCTCACTACTCCACTCTATCTCACTACCTCACTATCTCACAACTTCTCTCTCTCAAAACATCACTACCTCACTCTCTAGCTCACAACCTCACAACTTCACTCTCTCTCACTCACTACCTCAATCACTCTCTATCTCACTACCTCACTCTTTCTATCTCACTAACTCACTTTCACTCTCTCTTTCACTACCTCTCTCTCTATCTCACTACATCACAACATCACTCTATGCTTATATATCACTACCTCACAACATCCCTCTCCCTCACTACCTCACTCTTTCACTACCTCACTCTCTCTATCTCACTACCTCACTCTCTATCTACCTCACTCTCTATCTCACTACCTCACTCTCTATCTACCTCACTCTCTCTCACTACCTCACTCTCTCTCACTACCTCACTCTCTATTTCAATACCTCACTCTCTCTCTCTATCTCACTACCTCACTCTCTCTCTGCTAATGCAATAGGTATCACATATGCAAAAAAAAAAGCTAATGCCAATAGAAATGACAATGCCATTTATTTAGGGATACAAAAATGATAAAAAAATAATCAGCAATACCAATAGCTCTACCTATAATATTGCCGAGACCATTGCATTGTAAATGCTTGTTAGTGTCTGTAAGGTGCTTGCCTTCCTGTGTTTTGTTTTACCGCATGTTCTTCAGTGTTGCTTGGTTTTTCTGTCCCTTTAATGATCTTTGACAGTCCCCGACCCTTCGTTTCAGCGACGGTGAAGTGTTTTGGGAGGAGGTGCATTGACACGCACTCCACTGGGCATTCTGCACTGTGCAGGATGGTGATTAGTGGGGGTTGGTGGTATTGTGGCAGCTGTTGGATGGTAATGTGCAGGAATACTGTGATGAGTAGCATGTGACGTAAATAAGGTTGTTTAAATGTGAGGATTTTACATATGAAGCAGCCACATATGATCGTGTCTTAACCTTGAAGGGCACTTTGGAATGGGATTGAAGCCAAACTTCTTGGTGCCTGAAACAAGGTGTGCAGTTGAATGGAGTGAATCGGTGAGAAATGTCAGTCTTGAACTGATAAGTCATTGCTACTGTCTCAGTAGATAGTAGTAGCGCGGTCTCCTTGTGGACGTCTGAGTAGAGCGACCATGTCATCAATGATGACGATTTTCGTGTAAATTATGGTGTCTAGGCGTATTCATAAAGCAGACTTATTGATTCATCCAAGATTTCCAGTAGTTTCATTAAAAAGATTAGTATTAGGGCTAGGATGGAACTGCTGTTTAGTAGCTCGGAATATGTATATCGGTGTGATTTTTGTTTGAAATACTTGGAAACAAATATTGTCTGTAAAGAGTTGATGCTTCCTACTTTGGAACTGTGATTGAGATGCCGAAGTTTTATGAACATGATTTGGGTGTTCTGGTGAAATGCCGGATGGATTTGATTGATGGTGACATTAGTTTATATTTATTTGATAGAAGGGTATTTATATTCATTTTAATTTTAGAAAACGAGAGCATCCTTGGTCTGCCAGTCTCAGCACGATATGGATATGTGGAACCTTCCATAGACTGGCTACTGGTGGGTTCACAAGTGCTTTGTAAATTGTAGTGCCCTAGAGAGAATCACTGCAGTGTTAATGTACTCAGATTGGCACTCTTATTGGTAGTTATGCTGACCATGGTGCCACAGCCAGCTTGAGTGCTCAGACAGCCTACACTTCAATTGGTAAACTGCTTGTAGACCAGCTAAGGACTGTCTGGTCTGTAAAAACACTAGTACAACACTCTTGATAGCACCTGAAAAGTTTGCTCTTGCTTGTTGGGGAGCTGTGAGTAGAGCTTTGCAGACCGGCACTTTAACGTTTGAGTGGATTGTCTAAAAAAAGTTTAGTCTGTGCCAGTACCACCTCTGTTCTGATAACATGTTTTGTGGTCTCAGCTGCTCTTGTGTGCACCAGTTTCTTGGAGGCTTTTGGTCAGGTCTGTCCTCACGGTAAAGTCACAGTAGCCCAAACACTTGCTTTCCCTGAAACCATCCTAATTCTTTTTTTCTTCACACGTTTTTTAGGTCTCGCTGAGACAGCGAAAGCTGTCTCTTTGAGACATTTTGTAAGTGGGCTTTCAAAAGTGCTACCCACATGATGTTGCTGGCCTAGGGCTTGGGTGCACGATGGCGTGCACAGCTGCTCCTCTGCTCCTTGCATTCCCCCCTCCCTTCTCACCCAGCCCTTTGATGCTCTGCTCAATTACTTTCACTTTCACCGCTTTGACCCTTGCATTCCCCCTCCCTTCTCACCCAGCCGTTGGATGCTCTACTCGATTACTTTCACTTTCGCCGCTTTGATGTTTGATCGCAAACGCGATCACTTCCGCTTGGCATAGCCTGTACTTGTTCTCTTTGTCCTCACATATGCTCTTCCCTCTGTGTTTTTCTCTCTTTCCTCACACATGCTATTCCCTCTGTATTTGACTCTCTTCCCTCACATGTACTCTTCCCTCTGCATTTTTTCTCTATGCTCTCACATGTGCTCTTCGCTCTGTATTTTTTTCTCTGCCCTCGCATGTGTTCTTCTCTCTATATTTTTCTCTCTGCTCTCACATGCTCTCTTCCCTCTATGTTTTTATCTCCGGTCTAACATGCGCCCTACCCTCTGTATTTTTCGCTTTGCTCTCACATGAGCTCTTCCCTCTCTATTTTTCTCTCCTCCCTCACATGGACTCCTCCCTCTCTATTTTTCTCTCTGCCCTCACGTTTTTTTCGCTCTGTATTTTTCTCTCTGCCCTCACATACTCTTCCCTGTATGTGTTCCTATTTGCCCTCAAGTGCACTCTTCCCTCTGATCACATGCATACACAACTATGCACACATACAAACACACACATGCAATTAATCATACATATGAACATATACAAACACACACAGACATGCATAAACATATGCATATACATGCACACCAACACACCAACCCCACATACACATATAAATAAGCACGCACACCAACATACTCAAACACATATACATACACTCAAACATGCATACACAGACATAGGTATACACACAAACATATGTGTACACATCCATGAAGACAAATGAACACAATGACAGACCCATACTTGCACACCAACACACACATGCATACACAAACATATACACATACAAACACGCACACATGCATACACACACAGATTTATACATATAGACACATACACTATGCACATACACGCATCTCCCTTACTGTCTCAGGGGAAGAGTCGGTATCAGCTGTCTCCTAGAGGGAGATCTCGCATGAGACAGTAAGACTCAGAAACATGTGCCGGTGGGGAGAGACAGACATGCCTCCCTTTAATTGTGTTGTTGCAAGATGGTGACTATCTTCTGCCACTGGTGCATTCAGATAAGCGGCAGGAAGTTCGTCGGACACATGCACTGGTTTCAATTTCGAGAAAGTGGGGTGAACGTTTCACAGATCGGGAGTGTGTGTCAACACGTGTTTCTCCTTCACGGCAAGGCCAATCAGTACGTTTTGTTTAACCGTGTGGTCATGAATCCTTTAATTGCATAAGTGAACGGGTATGGATGTAAACAAAAATGTAACACTAATACCACATTTTCTGTCACTCTTGTGAACAGGTTTGCTGTGAATGTATGAATGAGAATGGCGTTTTATAATACGTTGCATGGAAAAGGGCCAACATGGTGTATACGTGTTTTTTGGTGTTTTTTAAAATTTATTTTTTATTGCATGGTTATTGTCATGATATACCGGATTGGGATGCTTCATTGCAGATCAGTTGTTTGGCCCGTGGTTATTTACGAGTTTGGAAAGTACGTTTGTATTGTTTCGATTCTTTTTTGTCTCTGCCCTATCTCTTGGCTGCGTCCTTACTCTCTCCCATCTTCTCTCTCCACCTCTTTGCTACATGTTATCTCGTAATGTTTTCATTTTCCCCAACTCTCCTCTTTACTCTCTCTAATTCTTTTTTTGCTCCTTTTCTGTCTCTGTCCCTTCTCTCCTCTTTCTTTCCCCACCTGTCCCTTCTCTAACCCCACTCTTCTTCCTCTGCCCGCCCCCCCATCCCTCTCTCTCGCAGTACTGCAGCATAGGCAGCACCAGGTCTCTGATGCCTTCTCAGTGTTGGCCCTGGGGGTGGAGGAGGTAGTCAGTCCCCCAAGTGAATCCCATTATCAACAGATAGTGAACCTCTATTTACCAACAAGTACGGAGCAGTCTCGGGTGACGGCTGATGCGAACAGTGATCTGCTCTCGGACCCAGCAGGGCCTGTGGGGTGGGGGCGTTACTTTACACTAGGAGAGGAAGTAAAAGTGATATCTTCCCCTCCCCCCCACTCCACCACTGTCTCTCCTCACCCTCCACCTCTCTCTCTCCTCCACTTCTGATTCCCTCCCAACTCGGTCTCTCCTTACCCTCCACCTCGGTCTCTCCTTACCCTCCACCTCGGTCTCTCCTTACCCTCCACCTCGGTCTCTCCTCACCCTCCACCTCGGTCTCTCCTCACCCTCCACCTCCATCTCTCCTCACCCTCCACCTCCGTCTCTCCTCACCCTCCACCTCGGTCTCTCCTTACCCTCCACCTCGGTCTCTCCTTACCCTCCACCTTGGTATCTCCTCACTCTCCACCTCGGTCTCTCCTCACTCTCCACCTCGGTCTCTCCTCACCCTCCACCTCCATCTCTCCTCACCCTCCACCTCCGTCTCTCCTCACCCTCCACCTCGGTCTCTCCTTACCCTCCACCTCGGTCTCTCCTTACCCTCCACCTCGGTCTCTCCTCACCCTCCACCTCGGTCTCTCCTCACTCTCCACCTCGGTCTCTCCTCACCCTCCACCTCCATCTCTCCTCACCCTCCACCTCCGTCTCTCCTCACCCTCCACCTCCGTCTCTCCTCACCCTCCACCTCCGTCTCTCCTCACCCTCCAACTCTGTTTCTCCTCACCCTCCACCTCACCCTCCACATGTCTCTCCTCACCCTCCACCTCACCCTCCTCACCCTCCACGTGTCTCTCCTCACCCTCCACGTCTCTCCTCACCCTCCACATGTCTCTCCTCACCCTCCACATGTGTCTCTCCTCACCCTCCACGTGTCTCTCCTTACCCTCCACACGTCTCTCCTCACCCTCCACACGTGTCTCTCCTCAGCCTCCACACATGTCTCTCCTCACCCTCCACATGTGTCTCTCCTCACCCTCCACACATGTCTCTGCTGACCCTCCACACGTGTCTCTGCTCACCCTCCACATGTGTCTCTGCTCACCCTCCACACGTGTCTCTGCTCACCCTCCACGTGTCTCTCCTCACCCTCCACATGTCTCTCCTCACCCTCCACACGTCTCTCCTCACCCTCCACACGTTTCTCCTCACCCTCCACACGTCTCTCCTCACCCTCCACACGTCTCTCTCCTCACCCTCAACCTCACCCTCCACACGTGTCTCTCCTCACCCTCTGTGTCTCTCCTCACCCTCCGTGTCTCTCCTCACCCTCCACGTGTCTCTCCTCACCCTCCACATGTCTCTCCTCACCCTCCACGTGTCTCTCCTCACCCTCCACGTGTCTCTCCTCACCCTCCATGTCTCTCCTCACCCTCCACATGTCTCTCCTCACCCTCCACGTGTCTCTCCTCACCCTTCACACGTGTCTCTCCTCACACTCCACACGTGTCTCTCCTCACCCTCCACACGTGTCTCTCCTCACCCTCCACGTCTCTCCTCACCCTCCACACGTGTCTCTCCTCACCCTTCACACATGTCTCTCCTCACCCTCCACACGTGTCTCCTCACCCTCCGCCTCACCCTCCACATGTGTCTCCTCCTCACCCTCCACATGTGTCTCCTCCTCACCCTCCACAGGTGTCTCCTCCTCACGCTCCACATGAGTCTCTCCTCACCCTCCACACGTGTCTCTCCTCACCCTCCACGTGTCTCTCCTCACCCTCCACGTGTCTCTGCTGCACACCTCACACTGCTGCATGCCACACACTGCTGCACACCTCACACTGCTGCATGCCCCACACTGCTGCACGCCTCACACTGCTGCACGCCTCACACTGCTGCACGCCTCAAACTGCTGCATGCCGCTGTACGCCACACACTGCTGCACGCCTCACGCTGCTGCACGCCACACACTGCCACACACTGCTGCACGCCGCACACTGCTGCACGCTGCACACTGCTGCACGCCGCACACTGCTGCACGCCGCACACTGCCGCATGCCGCACACTGCTGCACGCCACACACTGCTGCACGCCACACACTGCTGCACACCACACACTGCTACACAAAACATTGCTGCACGCCACACACTGCTGCATGGCACACACTGATGCAACCAGCACACTGCTGCACACCACACACTGCTGCACACTGCTGCATTACTCACTGCTGCATGCAGCACGACACTGCTGCACGCAGCACACTGCTGCACCCAGCACACTGCTGCACGCCGCTGCACGCCACAGTGCTGCATGCCTCACACTGCTACACGGAACACTGCTGCACGCCGCACACTGCTGCATGCAGCACACTGCTGCACACCGCACTCTGCTGCACACCGCTGCATGTCACAGTGCTGCATGCCTCACACTGCTACATGAAACACTGCTGCACGCCGCACACTGCTGCACGCCGCACACTGCTGCACGCCGCACACTGCTGCATGCCGCACACTGCTGCATGCTGCACACTGCTGCATGCCTCACACTGCTGCACGCCGCACACTGCTGCAAGCGGCACACTGCTGCACTCCACACACTGCTTTTATGTGAGTTTATGCTACTGACATTGTAAATGACAATGCCTTTTATGTGTTTTAAAACCAAAACATAAATAAAAGGCATTGTAATTTTACAATGCCAATAGCTCAAACTCTTATAAATGCGAGACCTATTGCATTGCAAATGCTTGTTTAAGAGTGTTGCTATTGTAACCACTGTGTCGGAATCTAGTCATGACCCCTTTTTTACATTCCTCATACTCCGGTTCATAGCTGCAGTTGCGTCTTACTCTGACTAGTTCACCAAAAGGAATGGATTTGGTCTGGTGTGAGGGATGGGCACTGGAGGCATGCAGGAGTGCATTACATGCTGTCTGTTTGCGATATAGTCTGCTGTGAATCTGGTTGTCCCTTTTTTATTTTCGTTATTATCCACCGGCAAGTAGCATCTCTTAGAGATTGGATTTTGGTTACACTTCAAAAGCGCCGCTCTGAGAACAACATCGGCTCAACGTACTCGGTTTCACGCTAAGATTGGTTGTGTATACTCGCCTACCACGCATCGTTTATAAGGTAAGCACGTTGCAGTGATACGTTTATCACCCTGATATTTTATCCGCTTGCTGAAGTTATGTGGACATTTACTCGTGTTTGCAGAAGTAGGCGCATAGCATTTATTATTGTGTCTCAGGTCATGTTGTTCCATTACTTTGATGAGAGATAGTTGTACATCATCATATGTAGACATGTTGTCCTCGTTGTATATAATCTTTGGACCGTTGGAGTATTAGGAGGATATCCTATTAGTAAGGGGGACCTTGTGAATATGAGTCCTTTTTCACTCGAATTTGGGCGCGGATTGTAGATCACGGCATTTCACGCACGAGTTGACATTAGGGGGCCGATTCGGATCCTGGAGAAACCGGGTACGAACCGTCGGACGGAGCATTTTCTCCGTCCGACTCGTACCCGGGAAAAAAACATTACAAATATGCAAATACGATTCCTACGGAAACACTATTTCCGAGCAAATTGTACAAAACACCGACCGACGAAAAAATACATACGAATGTGATCCGGGACAGCGCCGACGTGACGTCCGGACGCATTCAGTCTGCGTTTCACGAACCAGGAAGTACGATCCGTACCGATGTCACCCTGCACGGATTATATTTTCCGGCAGCCAAAAAATGCCGGGAAATCAGGACGACGCGCACAAGGAGCACCTGTACGCGACGGACAGCCATGGACCCGAACCTACGAGTCATCCCGGCCCTCATAGCAGTCCACCTACTCTACAGGAACTGACGCAGACGCCGCAGAAGGTCAGAACAACACCCAGGGGCAAAGGGGGGGGGGAAGGCAGGAAACAGAACCCCCACCCAAGTCACAAATCATACATGCCCTGTACATACCTGACCTCCAGGGCCTGGTCACTTCGAGGGAGTGGGGGCGTGTCCACCAAGGCCTGCGTCCGCCACAACGGAAGTGGATGTTGATGCGAACCGGCAACACAACAATTGTGGTACGTACCGTACCCACGCCTTAAGAGCGTGGGTACGGGTCGTACCAAGCCCACCCCTACGTCACCCCAACACTGGCAGTACGGCCCGTACCCACGTTCTAAAGGCCTGGGTACGGCCCGTACCAGCATTGTTGGGGTGACATAGGGGTATGCGTAGTACGACCCGTACTCACGCTCCTATGGCGTGGGTACGGGCTGTACCTGCCCAGACATTGGAGGGGTGGGTGCCTATCACTCTCAGCAGTGCCCAGACATAGGAGGGGTGGGTGCAGAGTCCCCCCAGCAGTGCCCAGACATAGGAGGTGTGGTTGCCTATCACTCCCAGCAGTGCCCAGACATAGGAGGGGTGGGTGCAGAGTCCTCCCAGCAGTGCCCAGACATAGGAGGGGTGGGTGCAGAGTCCTCCCAGCAGTGCCCAGACATAGGAGGGGTGGGTGCCTATCACTCCCAGCAGTGCCCAGACATAGGAGGGATGGGTGCAGAGTCCTCCCAGCAGTGCCCAGACATAGGAGGGGTGGGTGCCTATCATTCCCAGCAGTGCCCAGACATAGGAGGGGTGGGTGCACAGTCTTCCCAGCAGTGCCCAGACATAGGAGGGGTGGGTGCCTATCACTCCCAGCAGTGCCCAGACATAGGAGGGGTGGGTGCAGAGTGCTCCCAGAATTGCCCAGACATAGGAGGGGTGGGTGCCTATCACTCCCAGCAGTGCCCAGACATAGGAGGGGTGGGTGCAGAGTCCTCCCAGCAGTGCCCAGACATAGGAGGGGTGGGTGCCTATCACTCCCAGCAGTGCCCAGACATAGGAGGGGTGGATGCCTATCACTCCCAGCAGTGCCCAGACATAGGAGGGGTGGGTGCAGAGTCCCCCCAGCAGTGCCCAGACATAGGAGGGCTGGGTGCCTATCACTCCCAGCAGTGCCCAGACATAGGAGGGGTGGGTGCAGAGTCCTCCCAGCAGTGCCCAGACATAGGAGGGGTGGGTGCAGAGTCCTCCCAGCAGTGCCCAGACATAGGAGGGGTGGGTGCCTATCACTCCCAGCAGTGCCCAGACATAGGAGGGGTGGGTGCAGTGTCCTCCCAGCAGTGCCCAGACATAGGAGGGGTGGGTGTCTATCACCCCCAGCAGTGCCCAGACATAGGAGGGGTGGGTGCCTATCACTCCCAGCAGTGCCCATGGAAAGAAAAAGGTGGAGTACACACAGTTACAATGCCCACAATTGTCTGACAGGTGCTCAAAGACCCTGCAGAACACGTAACACATGTGTGCGAGGCTCGGAGTACACACATGCATAGTGCGTAAAAGGTAACATGTTCACATGAAGTCATGTCAATATACTCCATACACAAGTACAGTGACCACCAAGGATGCCACTAATGATGCAGGTGGAGACATTGGCCAGCATGCATGGGCAAAGTTGAACGGATCCATCACATACAAAGGAAAGTAGACACAGCTCAGCACAACATTTTGGAAACACCCTGCAGGGAAGATGTCAGGGTCCACAGAGAAAGGAACACACCTTGGGACAATGTCACCATGCAGTAAGAGCTTACATGACCAAAGATTATTTGCAAATACCTTGTGATGGCACACAGATACCAGGGTCCACCCCATGAGCAGCACAACACTACATTTCCCAGACACCTAACACATTATCACCACCCCATATCATGGAGCATGACCACCAACAGCAATACCTGAAAAGCAGTAGTGTTCAGAGGAAAAAAAACATTGCTTTATTCAGCATGAAAACAATTTTGGTTTTAAAAGTTCAATATGTACAAGGACCATAGGGCAGTCCATAGTTCAATTCCTGGTGGGGGACACATTGGGACGCGTGTCCCCTAGCTTGCCTGCACAGTTCATACTTCCTTTTCTTCCACAGGGGGGGCATCATGTGGGGGGAAGGACCAGGCACCGCAGGGACAGGAGGGGCAAGGGTAGGCATTGTGGGTGCAGGGACGGAGGACTCCACCACAGGGGGTGGGGCAGCACCAAAGGTGGTGGTGAGAATGGCGCTGCACACGGTTGCAAGGTCCCCCAGTGTCTCCCCTGCACCCGAAGGAACCACAGGGGAGGGGGTCGGAGGGATGGGTCGCAGCACCACTGCGGGAGGGTGTGGACAGGGGGCGGTACTCAACTCCCCTGCCGGTGTCCTGCCTCCCCCACTTGCGGGGTGGTGCCACACTGGGGCTGATGGACAGACTGGGCAGGACTGACCCTGTGTCCGACACTTGGACAGGAGAGCTGAGGGGAGTGGATTTGGAGGGAGTGGGTTGTGAGGAATGTGGACTCCCACTGTGGCTGCGTGTCTTCCGTTTGCCCCCCGACCCAGTGGGTGTGCCTACTTCACCCTGTGCGTGCGTGATGTGAGGTGTGCGCTTTGGCTTCCCTGGTGGTGTGCTGCCTGTGTCTGGTGGGGTGCGTGCGTGTGAACGTCTGGGTGTGCTTTGGACAGGCATGGGAGTGGGAAGCGTGGATGGTGCAGGGATAGGGGGGGACGAAGCGCTGCAGGAGACCCACTGCTGCAGTCAGTGTCGAGTCAATGGACCTCAACAACATGCGTTGGTCAGACATCGCAGCTGACATGCCCTCCATGTACGACTCCATCTGTGTGAGTACTCGGGTATGGCCATGGAGGACATTAAGCATCGATGTCTGACCAACCTGCAACTGGCGCAGAATGTCCACAGACTCGGCATTCATGACAGCAGTGGAGACAGGGGCAGGGGGTGCGGTGCCTGGCAAGAAGGAGACATGTGGTGGCCTAGCACGGCTGGAAGGGACCCGAGCAAGTGGGAGGCCGGTGGTGGGAATGGAGGGGGCGGCAATAGATGGAGTGCTGCTTTCAGCTGTGGGAGCAGCCTCTGCCCCCTCGGAGAGCTCAGCCTCGGACCCGTCAGCGTCATAGTCAGTGGTGGGACTGGACAGTTCCTCCGCCTCACTCCCCTCGGCCTCCGTGCCACTCGCTGCGCCAGACTGGACAGCACTGCTGGCACTGGTGCTCGATCCCTCCTCAAGGTCCGTGCCAGTGTCTCCCTCGTTGTCCCCCGACGATGCTGTGGGCAAGGTGAAGAGACAGGAAATAATCAGACACCTGTATACATATGTCACATGATTCAAATCTACATAGGTCACAGTGCATAGCATGAAAAGCAACATGAGTAACATCTACAATACAAGGCACATATGTAGGCCCTGCAACACACAGTTGGTTGACCCACCATGCCACTGTGAAACAATGGAGAGCATGACACAACAGCAAATAACTTGATATCAAATTAGACAGAGGAGCCAGGCTCTGGGGACACTCGAGCACAGCGTCTGCACCACACACTGGTGCCAAAAACGGGATGAGCAGGAACCATGTGTTTTAACGTTTGGCACATGCTGCTTAGCAAATACATTAAACCATGCCCAACATGACTAGGTCACTGCACGTTGAGTGTATGTCCAGACAAACATCACACACAGGCCAGACCTGGCAAGGAGACATAAGGTTTGGACATGTAGGCCTTGCCCGCAACCCCCCCCTACCTGAGGCAATGTGATTGAGACAGAGGAAGTACTTACACCTCTTACTCGGGGATAAAAAACATGCCCTGCAAGAAATCCCGATTGTACACAAACTACCCCTCGTGGGCCTGTTCACATATATCATTGACAAACAACCATCATCAGATAGTTGTACCAAGACACACAGGCACTGGCCACTGTGAGTATGCACAAGCAAAATTAGGTCACCCTGTACAGTGGACACATGTAGCACACTTAACGTAAAGACAAATTAGTCCAGGGTACAATGCCACAGAGCCCAACCTATGGTGCAGACACAGAGAATGTCCACATTGTTGGATGACACACATGATACCTTGGAAAAGGTGCCCCAGGGGACGCTAGTGGCCACACTCCTCCATGGTCCTGGATGTATATGACTGCAACTGAAGCAACCGTCCCTGCACTATGCATATCTCCCACTCATGCACATCATGTCAGAGGGCACAACATTGGACATGCATGCTGTAAGGCAGTACACTTTTAAGATACACTCCTATGTCGGTACTCAGCATCAGTGCCAACTAACATGGACCCCACAATGACTGAACTGGACAGGGCACAGGCAAGGTCCCAAAACCTGTTACACACCACCCCCACACATGATGCTGCAAGCAATGGGCACGTGGATAAACTGGCAGCCTAGATAACCTTGTGCAAGAGTGACTACACACAGACCAGGGAACACATGTCAAGGAGGGGAAGGGAGGAAGAACAGCACCGGTTTACTTTTGGGAACAGGATCTGCACTGCACATTTAAACCCTGGCAGTGTATCCATGCAACTGCGCACTTCCAAAAGCTGGTGACACACAACACAACCACATGTACCTACTTCCTTCCTGCTGCTGCTTCTCCTGTAAGCGCCTATCCAAGTCAGGGAAGACCACCGCCAGCACACGCTTATGGATGTGGGTCAGCCTCCGGCGCCCACGGTTCTTGTGGCTCTCTGGTGAGTCCCCCAGCAGGACCCATGCGATCCTCCTCATCCAGCACCGGATATCCTGCCAGCGTTTCCTCACCTGGGCCAGGCGGCGCTTCCGACCCTCCGCCTTCCTCACGGCACTAACGGCTTGCTTCCATATCTCCCCCTTGGCATAGACGCCTACCTGTGAGGATGCAAAAGTGAGAATACTTTAATACACCTGATAAATGTCACAGAGACACACATAATAACAAGTTTGCTGGTTTGAACAGGGCATAATATGCAGCCAACTCATTGCACCTTTGTCATATGGACATTATCCTCTGGGGAAGGGCAAATGCAGTACGTGGCATTGAAAGTACACAGGTGGCATGAGGGGTACGACACAATCTATGATCAAGGCTCACACTGTGCATCACAAGCTACACCAGTATTATGTACAGCACCTCAAAGCAGTCACATGCCCCAGGCCACTGACGCAACCTCAGCAGAGTACACAGACACACACAGGCACAGGACAATCACCTGCCATTGGCAACTGCGGGTACAAACCTCACTCTGCACATGTGCCACTAGACTGGGGGGTGTCACAGGTGTGGGGCTGGCTCAGCACGGCAGACACACAGCACTGCTCCCTGCTAACATCAGATGGGTAGGGTTTATGCATCCCTCATGCAGCTGGTGTGCAACACTCCACATATACACTCACCCACATGCCAGGGGACCTACACACACACCATTGTCCAGGGGACAAACACATCATTTGGACACTCTCACCACAGGTACACTACAGTCACACACATCTGTGGGTACAGTCACCTGTCACACTGGGGGGACCACAGAATCACATCAGGACTGTAGAAACAACATCCCCAAGAGGATTAGCCAGGCTGAATGTGGCATGCACCATGCAGTGATTGTCACAGTAAACACTATGCAAGTGAGGAGTGCAGACATGCAATACAGCATGCTCTGCATGGGAGACATGAGGCATTCCCCCCCCTGGGACCCACTCTAAATAACAGTGCATGTCAGTCACACCTGGACACAGTGCCAGAAGTCACAGTCACTAAAAAGGGGCACAGTCTAAGCTAGTGGACTCAGCACTCACCTGCTCCCCTGGTCGACCATACAGCATGGTGTACTGTGGGAGGATCACATCCACCAATGCCATATTCTCCTCCATGGTGAATGGCTGGGCCCTCTCCACAGAACTGGACATGGTGCCAGAGGAATCACGAGCAGCAGCAGTGTTGTGGAATGAAAGGTTGTGCAGGCAAGTGCTCTCTCATGGGTCCTGGCTGCCTTATATCTGCCTTGCTGGCCTGTTTCATTTACAGGAGTACAGAGTGATTGGTCAGTCACATTAGCATCCTACTTTTCCTCCAATCCCTTTAAACCTACCCCAGTGAGTGCCTTTGCATGGTTTAAAAATTGAACATGATGTCAAGTCAACAACCACTTTGCAACAAAGTATATTGTCTCCAACCGACTTTTGCTGGCCACCTGATGCAAAATTTTAAACTTGACACTGGGTCTCCATGACAACCAGCATGCATTTAGGCCCTTAGACTTGTCCCTCATGTGTCCCCAATGTAATTTCATGATTCACACACAGGTACGGTGCGTTCCACGGCCCTAGGGCACCACTATTCCAGTGATACGGACCGTACACGTGTGTGTACTTTCCCTATCACTATGGGACTGCTGCCGTAGGCGTACGCCATGGTGATACGGACCGTACACGCGTGTGTAGGGACCGTATTACTATGGCGCACGCATACGCGATCACTCCCATAGTTATAGGGACCGTACACACGCGTGTACGGTCCGTATTACAATGGCGTACGCATACGCCAGCACTCCCATAGTGATAGGGACCCTACACACGCCCTCAGAGCATATGTACGGTGCGTTTCACACCTGACAGTGGTGACAGGCGGCACACAGAAAGGAATTGAGCTGTCATACTTTGCCAAGGCTGCACATCAAGGCATTGTCTGTGCAGTACTACATGTGTGGGGCATAGGTGTGTCAGGCTGTGATATGGCACATAACTCCTGAGGTGTGAAGCCAATAGATGTGTGATGAGCTGTGTACACATGTCATGTGTGATGGTGCACAATGTGCCACACATCCCCTTCGCTCCTTTGACATGTGTGCATGTAGTACAGACTTGTTGAGCGATGCGTCACTGGCATGGCACAGTCACCAACACCCGCAACTGTCCCCTGATGCCAGGTCCATGGATAATTACACCTGACATGTGACTACCCGCGTTGCACGATGTGACTATGTCATGTGTGTGACATGTGTTCCCATAAGCTTGCTGTTGGTGTTCCGTCAAATGCATCTGTAGTTGCTGCAACCAACAGGTGTCTGTGTGTAGATGGGCATGGCACACTATTACGCACACCAGGCCACATGTGGAATACGACGTGACATGTGTATGTATGCATCGAACACGGACTTGCGAGACAAGGACATATCTGCGTAGTCTCAATGTATGTGTGATCAGTCTTGACATGTACCCCTTCATGGCAAGGTGTGTGGTCTGTCCTTTTTCTATTACATGTGACCTGTGCCTCTAGTGTTCCGCAACCTGTCTGTATGATACACATCCTTCTTCTGCACATATGTGGATGTCTGTGACTCCTGTAATGCGTCTGCCTGTTCACTTACACTGGCCCACAGCTAGTTTCATGGCATGGCATGTGGAGGTTCAGAATCCATGTATGTAGCTGGCTCTTGGTAGGAGTGTCACCTGCCTGGCATTCGTGTCCAGGGCATATTGCACAGACCTGACTCTGTATGTACCATATGTGTATTGCCTGTTGAACATGTGCTCAGTACATTGACATTGTTGTTGTACTGTACTCACTCTTCGTTGTCCCTTCCAAATTACTGCAAGGCTCCGCCTCTCCCCCGACCAATTCCGGACTTGGCTGACCTGAGGGAACATGACTGTATATGCTGCTTCCGCTTCCCCCGACCGTTGATTGAGAACTTGACGGCAAGGCTGGCACCACACCTCCAACCGCTGCACAGGTATCCTACTGCACTGACACCCAAGATGAAGGTGATGGCAGCCCTACATTTCTTTGCCACGGGTACCTTTCAATATATCATTGCTCATGTTGGTGGCATGTCCCAAACCATGTTCAGCCGTGTTCTGCATGATTTTGTAGAGGCCATGTTGCTTCACCTGGATGAGTTCATCAAGTTCCCAACTCCTGAGCAGTTGACAGGTGTCAAGGGTGAGTTCTATGCCCTGGGAGGGATGCCCCATGTCATTGGGTTCATAGATGGAACACATGTGGCTTTGGTACCACCACAGACACAGGAGGTAGCGTATAGGAACCACAAGCATTACCACTCCATTAATGCCCTTGTGGTGTGTCTTGACAACATGGTGATTTCCCATATTGGTGCTCGTTTTCCAGGATCAGCACACAATGCCTACATCATGAGGCGTAGTAGGGTGCCTGAAATGATGCTACAGCTGCGCAACGAACGAGCATGTATTGTTGGTGGGTATACTCTGTCAGTCCTGTATTTAGCGTCATCTTCCTGTCTTACTGCTTCTCCTGACCCACTTTTGTCCATGATGTTTCCATGTAGGGGACGCTGGCTATCCCAACATGCCATGGCTGATCACGCCTCTCCGCAACCCCAGCACGGCTGCCGAGCACCACTACAACAACGCCCATGGGCGGACCAGGCGAGTGATAGAGAGGACGTTTGGCCTCCTGAAGAGCCGATTCCGTTGCCTACACAAAACCAGCGGCGCACTCCCATATGCACCAGTGAAGGTCTGCAAAATCTTCCTTGTGTGCTGCATGCTGCACAACATGGCAGTGGAGAAAGCTGTGCCACTCATCCTGGATCCGGATGAGCAGGACCATCCACCCGTGGAGGATGAAGGGCTTGGTGATGAGGCAAGTGATGTGGAGGAGGAGGAGGCGGAAGAGGACATCCGGAGTCGGCTCATATGCAACTTCTTTGCTTAGTGGTGAGTTCCAGTGTCTGAGTGTGCACGCATTGGGCCTTGTGTGGCATGTGTTGCAATGTGTGTGTCCATCTGCATGTATGCCAAGTGAGTCAGAGGTGTGTTTGGATGTGTCACTCGAGTGATGGTGCAATAGAAGAATGTTTTTCATGAGTCATCATTGTCACCTAGCATGTTGACAACCGTATATGTGTTGAGTACATGCGCATGCATGCGGATGTGCGCCTTTTGGCTGACTTCTTGTGTGTCTCTCATCCCCAGGTATTTGCGCATGCTGTCTGCTGGTGGCATTGTTGTGGTCCTGCTATTCCTCATGAACACAGCAACGTGTGCTGAATCAGCGTAACATGCACGGACAAGTTTGAAAATCTCCTCAGGGTAAGGGATGCAGCACGTCTTTTTGGGTGTGGTATTTGTTTTGAATGTGTGTGCACTGCTCCTGTTCATGTTTGGTTACTTTGCAGACATGTAGAATCACCATGGGGCACATGACATGGAGCCGGATTCACCTGAATTGATGGTCAGACTTGGTGACAGTAACCTGTAATGGGATAGTGGATTGTGATGAAGGCATCAATGGGTGTAACACTGCCCTCGGAAACATACGGGTTGCACCGGGTTGACATGTTGTGGGACTTCCCCATTAGAGGCTCAATGGTTTATAGCAGCCTCTCCGTGAGCAGCAGGGCGTGTTTAGCTGTAACCCGTCACTTGTGTGCCAGTCCTATGGATTTGCAGCATCTGTGGTGCAAAGGGGGGTGCCAGTGTCGGTCCCACATGTTCATCCACATGACCTGTGTATGTGTTAACAGAGATGCATTTGCATTCCGACACACATGACTAATAAAGGTGTCCCTCTGCCTCCAAGGTGCCTCATCTCTGTCAATGCTGGTCTGTTGCCAGTGTGCATGCGGCATGTCTGGCACAGTTATCAGAGATAGTGCCTATGAGTCTATGTGTAGAGTAGCAAGATGCAAGTTGTTTTATCAGGGATTACAATCTGTATTGTGCATGATGTACATGGCTGTGTAGGTATTGTGGCATGTCAGTCTCCACGATGGCCACTGTGCTGCATGTGCATCCATTGTGTGTGTGTGTGTGCCATGTCGAACCAGACATTCCTTCCTTAACATACACCTTTTGCATTGTTCCTTCCTGACATCCTTGTCTTTGTGTGCAACTTGTGCCATTGTTTTCTTCACATGGCGCATGCTGCTGCAGACCCTGCAGCAAGGGCACACAGTGTCCACACACACGAGCTGGTGTTCATCATGGATTGCTTGCTCACTTGTGCTATGCTGATCAGCAGCATCTGTGCCTCATGATGCAGCACACTCTGCATTATGCACAAGATCCCCAGTTCCATCCACCTCAAGGCAAGATAGACCATCCCCCAGGTCAACTACAACATCCGTGTCTAATCCTACCATGCACTCTGCGGACATGTACGTTACAACTCCCATGATACTTGTCCACATCCAGGGTGCATCTGCACAGCTCCTCTTCTACATCCGGCGACCAAGCCACATCAACGTCCAACAGAGATGGGGGGAATGGATCACTGCCAGCTGCAGGATGACCTTCTCAATCCACGCACACAGTCAGGATGCAGCCCACGACCACAACACAACATTGTGGCACTGTCATCCAAGACCCCATTGTGCCATCTCCATGCATCCACCCTTGGCCTGGCCACCATTCTCCACATCCATCTGACTCAAGCATGCAGGACATGGTTCTGCCAGCTGTCTACACATACCTGGGAGTATCACCCCATGACACTCCACATGATCCCTGACCTCTGCGCAAGACTGTTGTTCTTCTCAATAGGTCTGTTGGCACAGTTTTGCGGGCACCCCCTCAGTTGGTTGGGCCCATCACGGGTGAGTATGGTGCTCCAGGTCTGTATTGGATGATACATTGTGACCCATGTGTGTCCTGTGCCAGACTCAGACCCCAGGGTATGGATGGTTGGAGTTATTTAACAACTCAGGCATGGTTAGACTTTACGACACACACATGTAATGGAAAAATGCAAAATGGCGGCATCATCTCGTGATTGTGATGAATTTTATTTGTGGTGGGGTACGTGTTGGGGGGGATGACAAGAGGTGCTTTCCGGGTGTGTAGAATCCAAAGTTCACTGGGGGAGTTGGTATCCTTGCCATTGGAAATCATCAGAGTCCATGCCACAGTCTTTGTCAACATTGGTCAGACAGTGACCAGCAAGTCCCTGTGGCAGAGAATGTCATTTGATGATGTGCTGCTGTTGGGCCAGAGGGCCAGGTGCCAGGCCAGGTGACCTGGGAGATGGTGATGTTCCGCTGACTCTCACGGTCTTTTGCGTGGACGACCCACCTTCCTGCGGGGACCCTCAGAAGCAGGCTGTGACGATGCTTGTGATGCTCCGTCGGATGAATCCTCCTCCTCCTGATCCCTCCCTGTGGCTGGTGGTGATCTTCACCTGGTGGCACAGGGAGGGTTGTCCATGTTGTCGGCAATCCGACGGAGTGAACGGTTCATGTCCGTGTGCACCGCCAGGAGCTCAGCCAGTCTTGCCTCCATCCATCCTTGGTGTCGCTGTTAACTGGCATATTGCTCGGCCTGCATGTTCTTTAACTCGTTGAGGGCCTCCACTACCTGGCTGATGCCCCTGGTGTCACGCCGGTATGTGTCGAGGATGTTGCTGACGTGTGACATTACCGGTTCCTGAGCTAACTGGTCAGGTTCGCGCCTCCGCCGTCCTCCACTCCCACCACCCCTGCCCACTTGCGCCTGGCCTGCCGTTGTGCGCACATCGGGTCTCCGGGACCCCTGTGGGATGGCATTTGCGGTGTCGCCTGCCTCCTGGGTGCCCGGAGTACCTTGTCCCTCCTGGTCAGACTGGCTGCGTTGTTGTGTGCGCTCAGGGCTCCTGGCTGTATCAGGAATGGGGGTGGTGGTTGGCACAGTTGTACCTGACGCAGGTGCTGCAGGTGGTTGGGCACCAGAGGGGCCAGGTTGGTCGGGGTCATCCACGGAGTGGTGAGAGTCGTCGCTGCCGGAGGGATCCTCTTCACACGGAGCCTGGTCATGTGAGTCTTCCCCCCAGTGTTGGGGGGAGATCGACGACGTTGACCTGTGTGTGGGAGAGACAATGTTAATTGTGTTACATGCGACATCCATGTTTCATTCATATTACAGTTGGCACAGTTCCTCTGGGTAGTTGGATATGTCTAGCATTCCTCTCACAGTGCACTTGTGCATGGGTATGTCCCTTGGCCACAGCTTTCGACACTTTACCTATGTGTGACACACTCTTAGTTGATGCATATTTTAGGAACGCAGTAAGCAGTGTAGTGAGCGGGCGTAGCAAGCCATGCAGAGCCGCCTTACGTGTTGCACTGTACGTGGGCAAATGTTGTTTTTTCCATACCATTAGAGAATGCAGGTAGGTAACTTATGCATTTGTGACTGGGTTCTAACAAACACAGTGAGTGGGTATACTGGGTGTAAGGTTAGGTTTGTGCCTGCAGCACGGATCTACTCGTGCACAGATTGACACATGGCCCAGTGTTTAGCAAAGGAAAAAGGGGGTGTTAACGCACTGCCAAACCTTGTCTACATGCACACAGTCCACCGGCTGACGAGCGGACATGGCCACACCACCCAAGGGTGATTTGGTCTCCCTCTGTCTCCATTTCTCCCTCCCTCTGTCACCCTCCTCCCTCTGTCTGTCTCCCTCTGTCACCCTCTGTCTCCCTCCCTCTCTCTCCCCCCCTCCCTCCCTCTGTCTGTCACCCTCTGTCACCTCAGCCCAGCTTCCTGGGCACACACAGTTTGCAGGTCTTTCAAAGGCCATTGGCTTGTTCATGTGGCTTTGTTTCTACTCTCCAGGCACCCATTGGGTGGAGTGTCAGAGTCTGCACTGCTGCTGTGGCGGTGTGTGCTGACACTCTTTCACAGTGATGCCTCTTCATTAGCTGCTGTTATGTGCAAATTGTGCCTTCATACCCATGTCATCCTGCAACGCGGCTACCATTTGCAGGCAACACAGTACTGTGTGGGGACACACTGTTTGTATAGCTCTGCCCTAGGCCATATGGACTGAGGGCATTGTTGTCTGCTTCTGAGTTGCACAATGTTAATTTTGAGGCCCACCCTCCCGGCATCCGGGACATCCTGTCTTGTGTTGGTGTTTTGTGTGACCTGTGACTTGGCATGGCCTTGCCTGGTGCATGGGGCATGGAGGCGCTAGTGGCATGTGTGTGGTTTTGGAGTGTGGTTGTGTCCGGTGATGGCTTTGTGGTGGTTGCGTGCATGATTGCGATTTTGGTTGTGGATGGTGTTCCCCCCTTGTGAGGTGAGTTGTTTGTGTACTCACCAGGCTCTCGGACTCCTTCTACTCCGTGTACTCCCACCGGCGGCAGCGTGGCCATCACCTTCTCCTCCCAGGGTTGGTAGTGTACCGGTCTGCGGGGCGGCCCTCCTCCAGTGATGTTCCCCTGGTTATGATCATCCGTCATTTTGCGGCGGACTGTCCTCCGCAGATCGTATCACCTGGGTTGGCATTCATGCCTGGTCCTTCTGGTGTCCCCAACAGCATTCACACGATCAACAATCCTCTGCCACATGGCAGATTTTTCAGATATGCTGGTCTGTCTGACCAATGTTCCAAAGAGCCGTGGCTCGACTCTGATGATTTCGTCGACAAGGATCTCCAGCTCATCCTTCGTGAACTTTGGATTCTTGTTAGTGGGCATGGTGTGGGGTGTGGGTGTGGATGGTTGTGGGTGTGTGAGTGCGGTTGTGAAGGTTTGTGTGAATGTGATGAGGGGGTGTTTGTGATGGTGGTTGTGTGAAGGAGTGTAAGTGTAAGGTGTATTGATGGTTGAAGTACGGTGCAGTGCGTTGTCTCTGGGGTCTGGCAGTAGTGGATCTGTTGCAAAGGCTCATGGTTTGTGTGTGTTGGGCCTTTTTATTGGTCCATTTGTGGGTGTGGCTGTGTTTGAACTTTGGGTGGGTGTGTTATAAGGAGTGGTTGTGTTTTGGGCCTCTGTTTAGCTGTTTGGCAGTTGCAGGTCAGTGTATGGGATGTATTTGGGCTTGTTGGACATGTTTAGTGGTGTAGTGCGATTCGAATTGACTCTCCTTGTGTTGTTTCACTTTGTCCTGGTTCAGTACGAGTGTTTTTGGCGTCTGTAAGGTGCGTACATCGGCCATGTTGTTGTACAGTGCTGACCTTTGCTATGGCTTAGTACGACTCGTACATGCGTGATGTTGGGTGAGGGTGCTGGTGTAGGGGCCTGGGGTAGGGTGCGTACAGACACGGGTGGGGGTACGCTCCATACATACACAGGTGGGGGTATGCTCTGTACATACATGGGTGGGGGTACGCTCCGTACATACACGGGTGTGGGTACGCTCCGTACATACATGGGTGGGAGTACGCTCCGTACATACACGGGTGGGGGTATGCTCCGTACATATGGGGGTGGGGGTACGCTCAATACATACACGGGTGGAGGTACGCTCCGTACATACACGGGTTGGGGTACGCTCCATACATACACGGGTGGGAGTACGCTCCGTACATACACGGGTGGGGGTACGCTCCGTACATACTGTGGTGGGGGTACGCTCCGTACATACACGGGTGGGGATACGCGCCGTACATACACAGGTGGTGGTACGCTCCGTACATACACGGGAGGGGGTACACTCTGTACATACACGGGTGGGGGTATGCTCCGTACATACAGGGGTTGGGGTACGCTCCGTATATACATGGGTGGGGGTACGCTCCATACATACACGGGTGGGGGTACGCTCCGTACATACGGGGTGGGGGTATGCTTTGTACATACACGGGTGGGGGTACGCTCCGTACATACGGGGGCTGGGGGGGTGTTCGGCACGTACATACGGGGGCTGGGGGGGTGTTCGGCGCGTACATACGAGGGCTGGGGGGGTGTTCATTGCGTACATACGGGGGCTGGGGGTGTTCGGAGCATACATACGGGGGCTGGGGGGGTGTTCGGAGCGTACATACGGGGGCTGGGGGGTGTTCGGTGCGTACATACCGGGGCTGGGGGAGTGTTCGGTGCGTATGCTGGCACATTTCGGTCCGTATGGTGTTTTTTCCATACGGTTGTACAATCGGACGGACGGGACGGATCGTACTTGCGCGCTCGGACTCCAGTTTTCCGATTCGTACGTAAAATCATCCGGGGACGTGTTAGACACATTTTTTGACCCGAGGACGTGTGGGGGAATTTTCCCAATGCGATTCGTATGGACTTTTTCCCATACGAATCGTACTTGGCAGTTAGTATGCTGCTTGTACGATTCGTACGGAAAAAACTCCAGATACGATTCGTACGGGGAATATTTTTAACGGATCGGAATCGGCACCTAGAGGCTGTCTTCATACATTCCCTCAGTACAATATTTCCTTATGCATATTGCTTTTTCCAGACCCACTTGGAGCTCCTTGTGCAATTTCTTAGTCGTGTACGCTTATGTGATTTTAGCATTTAGCACATAATATTTGAGGTGTTACTTACCCTTTCACTGTGGTATCTGCTGTTTGTCAATGCACTTATTTGGATCATACTTGGAGTTTTGGCCTTCGAAAACATTAGTCTTGGAGAATGATAACTGCACATTCTATCCTGGATTTACTTAGATATAATTGCAGGTTATGGAACAGTCACATTTGTTACAGTTTTGAGTGTGCTTTTTAAGTCACCTCTGATTGGCTTTTTAATTTCGTTGTCAAACGCTTACGATCTACATCACGCACTAGTGATTTAGCCTGGTTTTTTCTTTCCCAGATGGTTAAACTGCGTTACTCATGTTATCCGGACCATCAGAACACTACTGAACACAAATTGAGCAGATTTTTTATCCCTCGTGGGACGGAATTACAACCACGATTTATGTAGGTACCTGATACGTTTGTTTAGGCACCATGTCACTGAGTTTATTGCTCATCGTCCTCTTTATTCGTTTTCTGATAGAGTTTTTATATTTATATTCACAGAATCTTCTTTCAGAAAGGACGGAGGTATATATTTATATCCTTCTAACTCTGCAATGATAATATGGGACACACATAGGTGCCGATTCCGATCCTGTATTTTTTTTCCCTGACGACTCATATCCATATTTTTTTATGTACGAATCGTACAAGTCCCGTACGACCGGTGAAGTACGATTTGTATGTAAAAAATACATACGAGTCGTATAACTGAAGTCACGAGCGAACAAGTCCAATCCGTACCGGCGTTCTGAATACTGAAGCGTACGGAGAATGTCCCGTATGACTCATATTCCAGGTAGGCTTGGGCCCGGGGTACGAGCTGTACTCCACCCAACTCCGCATGTCCGGCCCATACCCCCCCAACCCCCGTATGTCCGCTGCGTACTCCCCCCAAACCCGCATGTCCAGCCCGTACCCCCCCACCCCCGCATATCCGCCGCGTACTCCCCTTCCAACCCCGCATGTCCGGCACATACCCCAAGCGTACCCCAACCCTCGCGTATGTACGGCCCATACATACGCGATGGCAGTACGGGCCTTACATGCGCGATGGCAGTATGGGCCGTACTGCCATCGCGTATGTACGGCCCGTACTGCTATCGCGTATGTATGGGCCATACATACGCGAGGATTGGGGTACGTTTGGGGTACAGGCCGGACATGCGGGGTTGGGGGGGGTATGGGCCGGACATGCGGGGATGGGGGGGAGTACGCAGCGGACATGCGGGGTTGGGGGGGGACGTCACGTACCGGACCCCCTTTTCATCGTGCATCGCAGCATACTTGGCTTTCCCGGCAGTTTTTGGCTCATGTAAAAAATGAGCCGTACGGAATGCTGTGGGTACGAATCATACTTGCCGGTCCATACAACGCTGCCTAAATATGTCCGGACGTCGCGTTCGCGCTGTCCCGGATCAGACATGTACGGGTTTTTTCGCCGTACGGTCTTTTGTGCGATTCGTACGGAAACAGGAATTCCGTACGACTCGTACTTGCTAGTTTGTACGGTTTTTTGTCCGGGTACAAGTCGTACGGAGAAAACGCTCCGTATGACGATTCGTACGTTTTTACCAGATCGGAATAGGCATCTTAGTGCACATATGCACAGTGTTTTGAATGATTCTTTTTGCAATCGACACTTCTGCATGCCGGATTTCACAGATATTTTCCTCACCAGCATTATTTAATACTTTGTGGACACTCATAGCTGTTGTGTTTCACCGGGTATGGTGCCTTCCAGTCAACACAGATGCTTTCGGATTGATTACTTATTTTCACTCATACCTATCACTCATCACGTTTGGTCACATTTCTTTCTTTCTTTCGCTTCCGGTATTCTAAATCTCTACTCGGGCATTTTAGTCCCTAATTAGATCCTTTGTGACTCACAATATGGTTTAATTTTATATCTATATATGCTGGCCTCTCAGATCTTTGAATTGTAATTTGTAAAATGTTTTAGACTATGTTTTCCAGATGTTGTAAGGGGATACATTGGTGTATTTGCATTCTATTTACAATCTATGAAATTTACTGTTCTGACGTGTGCTGGGGATTTGTCAAGAGACATGCATTTTTTACATTACAGTGGCTGCTGCTTACAGCACCACCTGCCGCAATGTAAAATATGAGGGATGCGCCCCCCAGTGTGGGGGGCGCATCCTAATTTGAATGGCGGGTGGTCCCTTTTGCCGTTGCGGTGGCGGGTGGACTTTCTCCGCCCGCCATCGTAATAGACTCCTAAGTAATTATACATTTGTATTTATTGGTATTGATATTTAATTTATTGGTAATTAATTATTAATTGGTAAATACTTTTTATTAATTGATTCATTGATAATTATATTAATTGTATACATTGTTTTGGAGCGGGTTGTGGGTTTATAGGGGAATAGGGTGGGAAGTAAATTAATTATGCTAAAGTAATTAATACTCTTTTTTGGTATTGGTAATTAATGTATTGTTTATTAATTATTAATTGGTAATTCATTTGTATTAATTGATTAATTGATAAATATATGAATTGTGTTTATTTAGTTTAGGAGCGGGTTGTGTGTTTATAGGGGAATAGGGTAGGAAGTAATTTATTATAATTCAGTAATTATTTATTAACATTTATTGGTATTGATAAATAATGTATTGTTAATTAATAAATGATTGGTAATTAAATGTTATGAATTATTATTTATTGGCATTGATAATTATTTTATTGTTAATTAATTATTAATTGTTAATTATTTTTTATTAATTGCTTAATTGATAATTATAATTATTGTGTTAAATTGTATGTGGAGTGGGTTTTGTGTTTATTGGGGAATAGGGCAGAAAGTAATTTATTGTTATTAAAGTAATTATTAATTTTCATTTATTGCTATATATAATTAATTAATTGTTAATTTATTAATAAATCATAATTTAATAAAACAATTATTTAATTGATAATTATTTTATTTTTAACCCCTTCGCTATTTAGAACTTTCCCTACTGTTGCACTCTCTGGAGCGGGAATGGTAATTTTGACCCCTACGCTATCCAACACCTTCGCTACTGTCGCACTCTCTAGAGATGGAATAGTATTTTTTACCCCTACGTTATACAGCACTTTCCCTACTGTTGCACTCTCTGCAGTGGGAATAGTAATTTTTACTATTTAATTAATTGATAAATACATTAATTGTGTTAATTTAGTTAAGGAGCTTGGAGGGGAATAGTGTGGGAAGTAATTTATTATAATTCAGTAATTATTTATTGATATTTATTGGTATTGGTAATTAATTTATTGTTAATAATTATTAATTGTTATTAAATTGTATTAATTATTATTTATTAGCATTAATAATTATGTTATTTTTTAATTAATTGTTAATTAATTTATTGATTGTATAATTGATAATTATATTGTGTTACATTTTATGCGGAGTGGGTTTTGTGTTTATTGGGGAACATGGTGGGAAGTAATTTTATGTTATTAAAGTCATCATTAATTTTCATTTCTTGGTATTTATAATAATTTATTGTTCATTAATTAATAAATCATAATTTATTCAAAAACATTATTTAATTGATAAGTACGTTATTTTTCAACCCTACGTTATCCAACATGTTCCCTACTGTTGCACTCTCTGGAGTGGGAATAGTAATTTTTACCCCTACGCTATACAACACTTTCCCTACTGTTGCACTCTCTGGAGTTAAAATAGTAATTTTTACCCCTATGCTATCCAACACTTTCCCTACTGTTGCACTCTCTGGAGTGGGAATAGTAATTTTTACCCCTGTGCTATCCAACACTTTCCCTACTGTTGCCCTCTTTGGAGTTGGAATAGTAATTTTTACCCCTACGCAATCCAACACTTTCCCTACTGTTGCACTCTCTGGAGTGGGAATAGTAATTTTTACCCCTATGCTATCCAACACTTTCCCTTAAGGGTTAACCCCTTCAGTGCCACGCCCTTTCCCCCTCCTGTGCCGGGCGTTGCACTAGTGGGTGGGGTTCATGACGAGATAGTCTCGTCATGGGCACAGCGCAACCGTGCTCCATGACGAGACTATCTCGTCATGGGCACTGAAGAGGTTAAGGGGTATTTCTCTTCCAAGATTATCGGATCTGCAACGCGAAATGTTGGAAAAGGAGGTAACTAGGGAAGAGGTAGAGGGGGCTGTGCGAGCTAGTAAGGGGGGTAAAGCTGCTGGACCGGATGGTCTGCCGGCAGAAGTATATAAGATCTTAGTAGAAGAAATCTCTCCCTTTCTTACAATACTATTTAATCAAATCATAGTAGGCGGGGCCATACCACCAGCAACTTGGAATGAAGCTTCTATCACTCTTATATTAAAACCTGGCAAACCCCCTGCCGATTGTGGCTCCTACCGCCCTATATCCATATTAAATGCAGACTACAAAATATTTGCCTCTCTGTTGGCAAAAAGGTTGGGTCAAGTCATCCCCGCAATAGTACACCCTAACTAAAAGGGCTTTATTGGAGGCCGTCAGCTCTTCGAGTTAACATATGACCTAATAGGGGCCTTCGATATGGCTACCTCGGATGTAGCTCCGTTGGCCATTCTTACGCTCAACGCCACCAAGGCTTTCGACAGGGTCAACTGGTTGTACCTGTCGGGGGCCTTGGCCAAGTTTGGCGTGGGAGGAAATTTTCGAAGGGCTGTACGGTTGCTATATAATTGCCCATCAGCTCGGGTACTTGTTAACGGCGGACTTTCTGAATCATTTCCTATCTCTAGAGGGACCCCCCAGGGGCTGTCCCCTTTCCCCTCTTTTATTCGATCTCTATATCGAACCTTTGGCTCAAAAAATACGCGAAGAACCCTGCATTATACCTTCCGTATATAGGGAGTGGGAGAAGAAAGTTGCGTTATACCTCATGATTATGACATCTGATATCGACACGGCGTTCCCGGCAGTTATTAGGTTGGCTGTCAAATTTGGAAATGTTTCTGGCTATGAGGTAAACGCAGCTAAAACAGAAACATTGGTATGGAACAATGTCAGGAGTAGTTTTAGTGATGGCTCAAATAAGAGTCTTCAATATTTGGGGTTGAACATCATTAAAGATATTACTCTGATCGCGTCTTCCAACTTTGCTAGGATCGCAAAAGAATGCCGTAAACTGATGAGAGCTTGGATACACCTTCCCCTCACTGTAATTGGTAGAGTTAATCTCGTGAAAATGTCCATTCTTCCTAAAATTTCCTTTTTGTTTAATACAATTCCTCTTTATTTTGAACCTTCTTTGTTGGCTAAACTCCAGAGTGAGATAAGTTCCTTCATCTGGTGCAACAAAAACCCAAGGATAGCTTGGAAAAAGATAAGGCGTCGAAGAGAGAAGGGGGGCTTGGCAGGGCCCGATTTACAGGTTTATGCCTGGGCATTTCAGGTTTCCCATTCCCGTATGCTGTTAAAAACACCTTCAGGCGTTGGGACTGGTAATTTGTTTGCTACTTTGTTGAAGGGTGAAGGAGCTGGGCAGTCAGGTTTTCTGTTTAAGTTTGGAAACCCCAAATTTTTTAAAAAGGTGAAGTTGAAGATCTTACAGGGCCTGGCAAAAACTTGGGCAAAAATAAAATCCTGTACTAAACTAGGGTATTACTCCAGTAGAGCACCCTTATGGGACCTTCCAGAGGCGCCAAACTGGCTAAGTGATGCACTTGCAGTACCACACAGGGAATCTGGGATAGCTGTCTGGGGGGATCATTTTGTGGAAGGGACTTTGCTCCCCTGGGAGGACTTAGTTCGTAAAGTTGGGCCCAATCTCTCAAGATTTAAATATGTACAAATAGTAAGTTGGGCCCAAGCAGCAACAACACGACCCACACGACTTAATAAGTCCGTTCTAGGGGGAGGAAGCCACCTGGAATCCCTTTTAGTTGATCAGCCTCCTGTAAAAAAAGAGGTCTCGCTATGGTACTCTCTAATAATGGATTAAATGGATGGCGATTTTGATCTCCCAGAACAGCTGTGGAGTTCCTTGATACCTGACTCCAACGTTGCTGATCTCTGGTTGATGTCTTGTAAACTGTTGTGGGAATTAGTGAAACCAGCTTGGCTGCACAGGAACCACTTGATTATACTACATAGGGCTTACTATTCCCCACAAAGGCTCTCGAAATTTGCTGCAGGAGGTCCAGTGGCTTGCCCGAGATGTGGACTTATGGAGGCTGCTGACTCACACATGTTTCTTGAGTGTCCTCACTTAACTGCATTTTGGGACACAATTAGTAGTAAACTCTCGGCCAGGCTGGGACGCCCGATATTAATAGACCTGAAACTAGTAATCTTCGGAACGGTAGACTCTACACGGTCTATGGTTGGTAACCTATTATTCTATGCAATGCTGGTGGCTCGTAGAGAAATCTGCAAACGCTGGAAAGAACCCACCGCACCATCGTTTTATGAGTGGCACAGATCCCTGCTCCAGATCTCTAAACTAGACATAGCTAGGGCCGGTAATCATGACAGGAGAAACTTTTGGAAGTTGTTGGAGGGGTTTCTCTGAACTCGCTGGGGTTTTTTTTTTTTCCCCCAGCTCCGATGATTATTCTGCCATTGTACTATCTTGCTGCTTTTTTTTTTATCTCGATGGTCTCCCTTCCTTTCGCCCAGGTCGCACACATCATCGGCAGCAGCATGTATATGTATAACCATAAAATTGGTTAACTTCTGTCAGCTGGCTAGCATGGGTTGAACTGTTAGGGTGGCCGTGGCAGCTGTAGGGCTCTTGTATTTGATCTCTCATCTACTTCCCTTCCAGTATTGACTGTGCCAGCGCAACGGTGCACCCGCAGCTCTTGCCACCCATGCAGTAGGCTCTCAGCAGTCTGGAACCATGGCAGTAAATGAGGAATAAAAAAAAACAAAGAAAAAAAAAAAATCCAACACTTTCCCTACTGTTGCACTCTTTGGAGTTCGAATAGTATTTTTTACCCTTCCACTATCCAACACTTTCCCTACTGTTGCCCTTTCTGGAGCGGTAATAGTAATTTTTACCCCTACGCTATCCAACTGTTTCGCTATTGTTGCACTCTCTGGAGTGGGAATAGCAATTTTTACCCCTACGCTATCCAACACTTTCCCTACTGTTGCACTCTTTTGAATCTAATATTTTTATGTATTGTTTTAGTCAATATTGTGGATAATTCATTTTTTTTAATTAAAAATATTGTAAGTTTTTTAATTTGTTAAATATAATTTTTACATTTTGAATAATATTGTTGTCTGTGTATGTCTGTATTTACAATTTATAAAATATTTTTAACAATGTATAAGCTATAGTAATTTTGTATGAATATTATTAAGTAAATATATATATTATAATATATATGTATATGTTTAATATATTTTTTAACATTTAAAAAAAACGATATTTTTTACAACGATAGTTTTGACTTCGATATTCTTCTCTCGATATTTTTGTACTTACCATGATGTACATAGGATGTCGATATACTTGCCTTCGATATTTTTGTCACGATATTTTTGTACCTCGATATTTTGTCAGTGATTCTTAATATACAATGAAAATAAGAGTGGGCCAGAACACAGCCCTGGCATACGGCTCTCGCCAACTTAAAGACTAAAGCTGTCTCTCTGCCTGTACATATATTGGTCCATTCCATCTCATTCAGTATCCTCCATAGCTTTAACATGTTAACAGAGTCAAAGGCATTGCTCAGGTCCATAAAGGCGAGAAACAGCTTGCTCTTCCTCGCTGCTGTATACTCACTTTTAAACCAATATAATTTGAGGGATAGCTCCACAGTGCCTAAACATGGACAGAAGTCAAATTGCACAGCTGAAAGCCCCTTTTTTGTTGTTTGCCCTTGTCTGAAGGAGGTCGAGCAAAATATGTCCCATAATTTTGGCAGTTTAACTCATCAAAGATATGGGGCTGTAGCATTGTTGATCTCCTTTTCAGCCCTATTTACATATTATAACGATAGTAGTATCAGACCAGCCTTCAGGCGGGCCAGTCACTAAGGCTACATTGACGACACTGGTCAAAATGGGAGACTCCAATGAGTGTTAGCCATACACATGTCTGAAGGTATCCCATCTAGATCTGGAGCACTCCCAGCCGGGCAGCTGGTTATAGCCAGCAGAACCTCTCTCAATTCTCTCTTAGGGACATCCAGGGATAACCCCGATGACTCAGAATGTATGGAGAAACCTAAAGACGGCCAAGCTAAGGCTTTAATAGAACGGTCTGGAGTTTCCAGGGCAGGACCCTCATAAAGCTTTGTAAATTGGTCAACCCAATAATCAGGGTCAATCACAGTGTCAATGTCACGGCTATTGGCTTTCTCAAAATATTTGCGATTGACTACTGCCCAAAAGGAATTCAAATTCATGTCCCTTAGCTCACTTGCTTGTAGTAGAGAAGAAAAGGCTTTTTCCCTAATGGTGATCTCTTATATAGACTCACAACTTCTAACCATTTACTGATCTCTGGGTTTCCTCTTCAGGGCAGCTGGCAGCTTATTGTGCACCTTTCTTCAGTCTCAATCGAACCATTTGATGGGCTGTCTGTTACCTGACTTGTCTGGCATGAAAAACTGATCATAGGCTACACTGCAAATTCTATTGAAGATTTCCTCATGTTGCCCCCCACCACCCTGTTTGAAGTCATCAAATAAACATTTTAGAAAATCCAGTAGAGAGGAGACCAAGGTCTGAGTTAGAAAGGCAGTTTCATAAATTTTTGCCCAGCTCTTGAGCACCCCATGATTCGTAGGAAATGTTAATGGGATGGAATAATTTATGGCACTTTTAATGGCAAGGAGCGAGGTATGCAGAGAAAGGGCCAACAGTCTATAGTCACTCAGTGGAGAGACTACAAGGCTTTATCCCTGCACCCATTCCCTCAAAAAACGAGAAACAAGAATGAAATCTCTAGGCTCGGGTGCCCCTCCCATTTATATGTTGGTGTGTTTACTGGTTCTGAACTTAAAGAGTGATAGGAGAAAACTAAATTATGTTTGGCCAACAGGACATTTAGTGCATCACCCTGAGTCATTCACCATGCTCCAGAATCTGGCAGTATAACTGCTGACAAGGTCTCATATTAAAGTCACCCAGCAGTATCACAGCATGATCCCCTTGAATGTTTCTAATGCATTTCTCAATATCCTCTGACTATGAGCCTACAAAATCGTTATCAGAGGTATTAAACTCATTGTTGTACAAATTACCCAACAGCTGGCAAATTGATTGACACTGGAGTAAAATCATCTGATAGTATGCAGAGTCACAAAGTGACGACAATGCCTGGGTACGGAAGTTTAGGGAAATGAAAATAATAAGGCCTCCTTTAGCGTGTACCATGGTTCATGCAATGGCCGATGTGAAGTAGGTAGTGTACCCCTACATAAAGACCGAGGGGCAGATTTACAAGCCCCCTGCACCACCAGTGCATCATTTTTTGTGACGTACTGGTGGCGTATTTCACTAATCTATATTTACAAGGACAGGAAAAGCCACCCTGCGAGGCTTTTCCAGTCCTTGTAAATGTGGCCCCTTTACATACACCACTTTGTGTGAAAGGGACGTTTCATGCGTGTTGCTGTGGGCGTTTACACACAACACCCATGGAACCTGACTCATTTTCAGATTTACGAGGAATCGTAAATCTGGAAATGCGTCAGTATGCATAGCGAGGTGCAACGAGGAGAAATGTTTTCATTTCTCCTCGTTTTTTTCTCTTTCAATGCGTGCTGCATTCTACAGCACGCATTGAAGGAGAAAAATGCCTGTAGTGTTTGTTTTCATGCTGGAAAGTGCCCCTTCCTACACGAAAACAATCTCCCAATGACGCAGGCATCCTTGCACCACGGGTGCCTGCACTGGCGCTTGGCAGCTGTTTGTGCACCAGCGCAGAGCACAGGAATACGACATGTCATTGTAACTATGTCGCATTCCTGCGCTCTGAAAAGTAAGTCAGTGCGGCGCAGTCAAATGGTTTGCGGAATGCACTGAGTCACTTTCTCGTAAATCTGCCCCCCAAGTCTTTGAGCCTGGGCTGTTGCAGAGAGACGACCGCATAGCCATCAATAAAAGTAACCAAGTCTGGGCTACCCAACTTGCTTGCCATACCCACAATATTCAATGAGACTGATATAAAGATGTGATTTCGGGTAAATGTTTATTTAAGATCTATATAATACTACAGCAGGACTGTAAATTACATGAAGCAACAGCCACCACCCAGTCCAACTGTCACCCACAGGTTCAACTGCTCCTTGCATTCCTTTACGATCATTCTATAACCATGGTCACCTTACATGCTATACCATGTTAAGACCCAACACATCCTTCCCCTCATTCCATGAACAAAGTATATAATTTCTAATATAACAAACCTTCAAGAACAGAAGATGTAAATAAGATATAGCAACTCATGACATGTACTTATATACACCTGTACACAATGCATTAAGTTACCAAGTCAAGTCAAGTCAAGTTGATCTTTATTTGGTTATTAAAACAAAATAACCATAAAAGTACAAACAAATAATTACACACATATTAAAATGACAATTATAGGAACCAAACATATGAAAAACCGAGTAAGTTCAGATCTCAATTGTTTTCCGTAATTTAAAAACATTTTTGAGGAATGAGGAAATAAATACGACTGTTAAAATATTATCCAATTTCTGTACAGCTAAAAAAGCAGGGCGACACCGATTAATTTCCATCATTTTTAGCAAAGGAACAACAAACATTTGTCTAGGTCTGGTATAAAATTTACAAAAGAAAAGTATATGCATATCAGATTGCACTGATAGATCATCACAGGGACATTTATTCAAAATGTTTGACCAATTATTCGTAGATGGAAAGCTGAGTGATCTAAATAGTAAATTAAATCTAAAACGTATCAATAAAAACCTTTCATAATCACTCGTTTGTAGCTTTAAATATGGCTGTAGACTATTGCAATTTACGATTTGCTCATGGGCTACTACCGTAGTTTTCTTAAACTCTATTCTAACTCTGGTCTCTTGCAAATAGGTCATACATCTATCTTTTAAACATTTCCTAGATATATTACAAAGAGAGGGCGGGTCTGTATAATAGTCCCCCAGCCCTAGTAGCGTGAGAAAATTATTAATATAATTCAGCCATCTAATTTTCCCACACTTCTCTAGACCCATCGCATTTTCCATTATCATTCGATTTAGACCAGATTCATTTGCGGTCCATATTCTATGCCATAATAGAACTGGTGCCGTTTTTATTATATCTTCTAAGTATGGTTCCCCAAGTTCTATATGGCAAACATATGTTGAAACACTCTGTGGGACACCTAGGAGATATTTCATGAAATTGTTTTCGACCACTTGCAATGTACTGGCATTTGCATATCCCCATAGGCCTGCCCCATAAGTGACAATAGCTACACAAGTTGCTTTATAAACAGTCAACATTTCCTTAATTGGTTTCCTCCCTATTTTTCGGCTAAAATTTTTTAAAGCCATGATAAATTTGCAGTACAACAGTTTCCTTGTCTTAATAGTATTGTTCCATAGCCCGGAGCTATCAATTAAGACCCCTAAGTAGGGAAATGTTAAGGTGTCCTCTACTGGGGTACTTCCAATATAAATTACTTTTTTCTTCCTCTGTGCACCCGGCCCACAGTGCATGGTGAATGTCTTAGAACAGTTTATGCTTAAATCAAGCTGATTCATAAAATCAGAAAAGGATGTAACTACTCTTTGCATGGCCTGCGGTGTTCTGGCCATCAGGACCGCGTCGTCTGCATATAACAAAATTGGGATTGATCTTTTTCCTACCATTGGTACGTCCCTGCACTCAGTTATCAGTGTCTTTTCCACGTTGTTAATAGAAAGTGTAAAAAGGAACGGCGCCAGGACACAGCCCTGTCTTACACCCCTTTTGATTGCAAAAGATCTAGTACATTCACCATTTTTTCCATATCTTACTCTGGCCGATGCTCCTGCGTAAAGATCTCTCAGGAAGTCAATAATCTGTTGATCCACACCCAGTTTATCCATTACTACCCAAAGTTTACAATGTGTTACTGAGTCGAATGCTGAGGTAAGATCCACAAAAGTTAAAAACATTCGTCCCTCTTTCACTTTGGTGTATTTTTCAATTAAAATATGCAAATTCAAACACTGTTCAATAGTACCAAGACCTTTCCTAAAGCCATACTGCAGGTCACTTAAAATATTAGCTTCATTAGCCCATACATGTAACCTATCTAAGATTACCCTTCCTAGAATTTTAATAGTAGAATCCAGGAGTGATATTGGGCGGTAACACTTGCAGTTTTCACGATCACCCTTTTTAAAAATTGGGACTATCAGGGATTCACACCACGATGGGAGGAGGCCTCTTTTCAGAGTGGCGTTAAACAAGCGTGTAAGGATTGGAGCCCATAGTTCCTTGTTGTTTTTAAATAAATCAACAGGGACTCCATCGGGGCCAGGTGCTTTTCCCGCCAGACTTGCATCAATACATTTCTGCACCTCTGTTATTGTTATTTCAGGTTCAAGTTGGATACTACTCTGTGTATGATCTCTCAATTGGATATTATCATTAGTACTTTCCATATTATCCTGTGCAATGGAGTACAACTTAGTATTCAGCCCACTCACTCTCAGTTATTGTCACATCTAGTGGGTCCGTGTCGCTGAAATTTAGAAAAGGGGCATTAACAACTTTCCAGAATGAGGCAGAGTCTTTACTTAACGAGGCGTCACATAAAGCATCCCATGCTTCCAGCTTTAAAGCATTTTTCCTATTTTTAAGGGTCTGCTTATAGACACTCCTACAGTTCCTGATTAAGTCAGTATCCTTCTCTGTAGCATGTATAGCATGCTTTAGACTTCTATAAGCCTTAGTACATTCTGTATCAAACTACCTCTTCTGCCTTGTATTCCCACCATTAGTACCAACCCACAATAACTTCCGTATTTGGGCAATAATCAATAAAAAAGTATTAAAAAAAATCAGAATCATTGGCATTCACATCTGTACATACATAAAATTGGAGCAGCATACTTTTTATTAGTATCTCCTGGAAATCTGCGGGGCAAATTTTTGTCCACTTTAAGGCATAACCATTTTTACGGGCCATAATAATGTTATCTATTATCACTTTAGGTTTGGCCCTACCACAATGTTTCTTAACTCTCATGGTTATTTTAAAGCTTAAAGGAAAATGGTCACTAAGTGGGCAGTCCAGGATTCTATAGTTCCGTATCATATCCCTATGTCTAGAAGTCATTAGGACATAATCAATAGTTGTATTTGCCCCTCTGCCATTGAACGTTGGTAAAAAGGGGATTTCTGGACTAATCAACCTATTTACAAAGTCCAAATCATTTTCAAATATTAATTCATTTAAATAATCCCCTCGTCCAGAGTGTTCGAAATGACTAAAGCCAATGTCTCTATTTAGTTTTATTCCACATAACCCCTTCTCAGAGCTCCTGCATAATTGGCAGTTAAAATCTCCTACCCAAATAATGCAGGTATCCTCTGTCCTCCGCCCGATTGCTGAGGTGATGTTACTACCTAATAATCTAAAAACATCCATTGGGTCTTCTCCTTGGATGTTATCATAAAAATGTATCAAAATTACGGGAAACCCCTTGTTAACTGTGATCCTTATAATATGATAATACACATTATTAAAAACTAACTCAGTTTTAACTTCTACTAGCAGGTTCGAAACATAAGTACACAAACCTCCTTTTGCCCTACCATGAGTTGAACTAACTGCTGGAGAAAAGAATGTTTTAAATTCATTGATGTGTATAGGTTCAGTTATCCATGTTTCCTGGAGGCTAATAACATCAAAATTGCCTACCAGTTTTTCCCAGTTTTTATTGCCCAATTTGGACCTCAGTCCTGCGATATTCCAACTCAAAAGGGACCAGACCTTCCCACTAAATTGATCATCCACTAAATCATTGTTACTATCAAGAGGTGCTTCCTCACCACAAAGTGCCTCAATTTGTGGGCTCTCGCTAATAAGGACCACCTTAGCTGTCTCTATTTCGGTGATGGTATTCCGAAGCCCTTGGTCCTTTAACTTGTTAATTTTGATAATATTCGAATCAGTGGGTCTATTGTCTCCCTTGAGTCAGTCAATATCTTCTAGCCCCTGCAGGATCTGAAATCTATTTGCTAGAGGGATTTTAAAACTTGGGCTAACATTACCTCTATGTCTGAACCTATGTTCCCCGGAATACCAGGTATCATCTCTCCTTAAATCCATTACCGGGTAAAAGTAGGTTAGGTCTAGAGTTTGAATTCTGCCAGTATTATAGTTAGGTTCCCATTGACAAATAAAACTCACTGCTCTTCTGTCCCTCAAGTTCACGATAATAGAATCTCCTTGAATATCTTTATGCCTCTGTCCAATCCAGTGTACCCTGCTAACATTTAGAATTTCTACACGAGTTTGTCCGGGCAATGGCCTATTGTGATTCAGCCAATGAATTACCTTATTCTTGAGTTCCTGATAATTTTCTGCCTTTCCGTTACTCAACTCTGGTACCCCTGTCAACACTACGGTATAGGGAATTGACTGTGGAGGGAGGTCAATATATATTCTTTTATCCTTGTCATTTCGATTATAGTTTTTTAAGTCTGCCATTCCCTCCTTCTCATCATATCCCTTACCTTTCTCTTTTTCAATTCTTTTACCACCAGAATCTGTTTTATTTGACATATTTGCCCCCGTAGGTAGGATAGGGGGTGCATCATTCTTCTCGCACCTTTCAGGTAGAATTGCAGGTGCTAATGTATGAGGAACATTAATAACAGCATCATCTGTTTTATTGGTATTCAATACAACTTTAGATCTAATTAGTGTACTAAAATGTTCCAATGTTTCTAAAGTACCTGCCCCTTGCTTTTCTAAGCCCTCAATTTTATCAACAAGGGTCTTTAGTCTTCCTACCACTGGCAATATTAAAGACTTCATTACCTGCTCAATTTTTATCATGAAGTCTACCAAATCACTCAATGTAATTCCTTCTTGTAGGGTGGAATAATCTTCTTGATTAGGGGGTTCAATACTATTTAATGACTTTCTTTTGACCCCATTCTCTTGGCGGTGGGGTAATACAAATTTCTTATTTTTGCCTTTTGGTTTCCCTTTCTTGCGTGCATTCTGCACAACTTTTGTTTTTGGACTACTCCCTTGTATCTCCTGCAGGGAGATAGCACCATTTGGCAAACCCACAGTGTTTATATCTTCATTTTCGCAAACAATTATCTCCTCCCTGTGATCGGGCACATTGTTTGTATTTGATTGTCCCTCACTTAATCCTAATCTAGGAGTTAAAGACAACCTATTTTCCCGAGTCATAAAGTTATCAGGAGGTGTAGTTTGCGAGATTACAACACAGTTCGAGTCCTTGACCGGAAAGTCCGCATATGAGGCCATTAAAATAGATTCTTGTGATAATTGCATACTCAGCATGGCATTAGAGTGTTTCTCTGTGTCCTGTTGCTGTTGCGTTAACAAACATAGACTAGGGGGTAGTGATAGCCGCCTCTCGGTGCTCTCAATGGCATTGGCGACTACCCCAATTGTTTTTTGCAACATCCTATCTATTGCTGTCAGACTTGGGAGAGGGGTCTTAGTTGGGGCTTTAGTTTTAACAGATGAACGAGTGGCCATCCTTGTAGTTTTCCCCATTCTTCACAGTCACCGTACGTTCGATAAATCCAAAGAACCCCTTTGATAGAAATAGCAACAGAATACCTGTGTTGAGAATCAAGGGAGGTGGCCCAGCCCAGCCACGGTCAGCCCCGGACGGCCACAGACGGCCCGCCCTCTGCCCGGGCTCAGCCCGGCGACGCCCGCGCGCGTCCCGCGACGCGAAGGAAACGCCGGATTTTGAAGCGCCTCCTGGCGCGGGAAAGGTTGTGGGCGGGTCTCTGGCCGCACAGGCTGCTGGGAAACGTAGTTTGTCCCCACTCGGCGACCGCTGTTGGTGCTTGCGGCGGCGGGGGACAAAGGAATCAGCAGGGCAGGGCGCTCAGCGCACAGGGCACACAAATCTGAACTAGCGGCAGGAGTCAGCGATGCGCCCACAGGTCTACGAAGAAGCAACCCGCTCTGCCAAGGAAGCGCCGGATTTTGAAGCGCCTCCTGGCGCGGGAAAGGTTGTGGGCGGGTCTCTGGCCGCACGGGCTGCTGGGAAACGTAGTTTGTCCCCACTCGGCGACCGCTGTTGGTGCTTGCGGCGGTGGGGGACAAAGGAATCAGCAGGGCAGGGCGCTCAGCGCACAGGGCACACAAATCGGAACAAGCGGCAGGAGTCAGCGATGCGCCCACAGGTCTACGAAGAAGCAACCCGCTCTGCCAAGGAAGCGCCGGATTTTGAAGCGCCTCCTGGCGCGGGAAAGGTTGTGGGCGGGTCTCTGGCCGCACAGGCTGCTGGGAAACGTAGTTTGTCCCCACTCGGCGACCGCTGTTGGTGCTTGCGGCGGCGGGGGACAAAGGAATCAGCAGGGCAGGGCGCTCAGCGCACAGGGCACACAAATCGGAACAAGCGGCAGGAGTCAGCGATGCGCCCACAGGTCGGCTAAAGTTTAGCGTCCCATTGGTAACTGACTCGCCGCAGTTCATTCAGCAGACAAATCCAACCCAACCCAGTTACCAAATATCAGATAGAATATAATCACATAATCTATTTGGCACCTTCCTTACTCTTTCTGACCATTTGCATCTTTTATCTTCCCCTCTATTGCCCTCTTTAGATTCCCTTGAAAATGGAATGCAACTTGTGTCATCTTTATCATCATCTATCACCTTCTCAATATCCTTCCTGATACACGGAGATCCATACTATCCAACGAATGATCTATTGCTAATTTGCCTTTATTCCACCCCTTGCCATCCACCAGCTTCACCACATGTTCTTTAACCTCTATCTCTTTCTTAGGTGCAGAAAATGTGAAATCTCCTTCAGGCACTATGTTGGAGATTTTAATTCTCACATAATCTCTGACAGAAAACTTTGATCTTTTACTACTCTTGTTCACATATTTACCCTGCGCATGTAATCTTTTATTCCATACTTCCGCCACCCTCTATTGGGGTACCAGAAATTCATCCATCCATGACTGTACATAAGCAATGGCGGTGTACGCACCGTACATAGCAATGGCGGTGTACGCACCATACATACGCAATGTCAGTGTACGCACCGTACATAAGCAATGTCGGTGTACGCACCGTACATAAGCAATGGTCGTGTATGCACCGTACATAGCAATGGCTGTGTAGGCACCGTACATAAGCAATGGCGGTGTACGTACTGTACATAAGCAATGGCGGTGTACGCACCGTACATAAGCAATGGCAGTGTACGCACCGTACATAGCAATTGCGGTGTATGCACCGTACATAGCAATGGCGGTGTACGCACAGTACATAGCAATGTCCGTGTACGCACCGTACATCCACAATGCATGGGGGTGTGTGCCTGTATGACTCATACCCCTGTACCGTACTGAACCACGGACACTGTAAAACAGCACAAGGAGGGTCTATTTGACTCGCACAACACCACAAAACACGTGTACACTGCACAAAAAATGGAAAGGACTGACCTGGACACATCCAAACAGGCAAACAGAGGGGCAAACTCACAACCACCCCATATAACACACCCAGCAAAAATTCAAACTGAGCCCCACCCACAAATGGACCAATAAAAATGGTCCACACACACAAACCATGAGCCTTTGCAACAGACTCACTGCAACTAGAGAGCATACACCAACAACTGCACCCATCCACCTTAACATATACACCTCCACACAACCTCCTTCACACATACCCCCTCTTCACATTCAGACCCACACCGTCACATTCAGCCCCACACACCCACAATCATCCACACCCTCACCCCACACCATGCCCACAGACAAGAATCCAAAGTTCACAAGGGAGGAGCTGGAGATCCTTGTCAATGAAGTCATCAGAGTCGAGCCACAGCTGTTTGGAACATTGGTCAGACAGACCAGCATAGCCGAAAAATCACGTCTGTGGCAGAGGATTGTCGATTGGGTGAATGCTGTTGCACCCATCAGAAGGACCAGGACCGAATGCCAAGCCAGGTGGTATGATCTGTGGAGGGCGGTCAAGAGAAAAATTAATGACGACTACGCCCAGAGCAACATCACTGGAGGTGGTGCGCCCCGCAGACCAGTACATTTCCATCCCTGGGAGGAGAAGGTGATGGGCATGCTTCCGCCGGTGGGAGTACATGGACTACAAGGAGTTCCAGAGCCTGGTGAGTACGCAACCAACTTATGTAAAATGGGGGTAATGGCATCCACACCCCAACTACACCAAATGCATGCACCTACCCCCAAGCCCTCACCGGCAAGAACCACAGTAAAAAAACAACGCTAATGCCAATAACATGTGCATGCCCCATTGAGAAAGCAGGGCCATGCTATGTCCCATGCTACACGAAGCACCAACCTAAGAATGGATGTCCGGAATGCTGGGAGGGTGGGTGGCACAAAACGCATTGGTGAACTCCAAATCAGACACAATTGCCCTCATCCCATATGGCCCAGCTACATACCCATGCACCATGCACAATGCACAGGGATTGGGAAAGTACTGACAAGATAGCCCACACTTGGCCCTGGTGTAGGCAGCACAAGGCCCTCCTGTGACCAGTGCAAACACAAACACCAAGACAACAAGGTCAGATATCTAGGACAGGAACTCACAGTCACTGTCATGGCAGCATGCTCCATGGGGGGACAGCTACATCACCTTGGAGACCCAGGGCCAAATCACACTACATACACCAGCAGGCCCTGTCACACACACCCTTTACACAAGCAGACACCCCCGGGACAGGCAATGGATTTACCCACTGTCACAATGGACATGTAACACAACAAGACCAATACTTAGCCGAAGAAGCATCCAAACCAAAAATCTACATGTCAAAGACTCAGGAGAACATATCAATCTGTCCCCCGCAACATACCCATCCACAAGTGAACATTGAGGAGAATGCTAGGCACATACAACTACCTGGAGGAACAGTGCCAACTTGAAGGTGTATGAAACATGCATGTTGCATGAAACAGCATTAACATTGTCTGTCTCTCACACACAGGGCAACATGATGAATCTTAACCCAACAATGGGAGGGGAAGAATCACAGTCCCAGGCTCGGGAGGAACCTGATCCCACCGGCAGCGACGCCTCTCAACACTTCGCGGATGACCCTGACCGACCTGGACCCTCTGGTGTCCAAGCCACTGCAGCACCTGGTTCAGGAACATCTGTGCCAACCACCACCCCCATTCCTGCCACATCCCAGGAGACACCGAGGAGCCCTGCCCGCAGTGAACAACAGAGCCAGTCTGACCAGGAGGGACAAGGTGCGGCGGGCACCCAGGAGGAGGCAGACAACACCGCCACTGCCATCCCTCAGAGGTCCCGTAGACCTGATGTGCCCACAACGGCAGCCCAGGCTCGTGTGGGCAGGGGTGGTGGGAGTGGAGGCAGGCGGAGGCGAGAACCTGACCAGCCAGCTGGAGGGACCGGTATGTCACACATACACAACATCATGGATGCATACCGGCATGACACCAGGGAGTTCAGCCAGGAAGTGGTGACCCTCACAGAGATCAAGAACCAGCAGGCCGAGCAACACGCCAGTCAACAAGAACACCAAGGACGGATAGAGGCAAGATTGGTTGAGCTCCTGGCGGTGCAAAGGGACATAAGCCATTCACTCCGTCGGATCGCCGACAACATGGGCAACCCTCCCTGTGCCACCAGGCGCAGACCACCACCAGCCACAGGAGGGAGGAGGAGGAGGATTCGTCTGACGGAGGGTCCCAAGCATCGTCAGGGCCTGCATCTGAGGGTCCCGCAAGGAAGGTGGGTCGTCCACGGAAAAGACTGTGAGAGGCAGTGGCCCATCCACATCTCCCAGGTCACCTGGTCTGGCACCTGGCCATCATGTGCGACAGCATCACCTCATTGACTGACATCATCTGCCACATGGACCTGCTGGTCACAGTCTGACCAATGATGCCCAACACTGTGGTCTGGACTCTGATGACTTCAAATGGCAAGGATCCCATCTCCCCCTGTGAACTTTGGATTCTATGGTCCCTGCATTGCACCTTTTTCTGTGCACAAATCATGCCCCAGAGCTATAATTAAAAAATGTAATACTTGAAATTTGATGTTGCAGTCATTTAGCATGAGTCCACAACATACGTGTGGGGATATGTCAAAGTATGCCTGAGTGTGGAACTAACTTCAGCCATCCATATACTTGGATCTGAGTCCACTCGAGGACACACATGAGTCACAATGTATCACCAAATACAGATATGGAGCCCAATAGTCACCCGTGATGGCCTCAAGCTGCTGAGGGGGGCTTGCAATACTGCTCAGACAGACCACTTTGGAAGAGTATCATGAAGGTGTGGAGGTCATGGGTCATGTTGATGTGCCCGGGGAGGGAGTCCCAAGTCTGTTTGGCGAAGTGGGAGAACTATCTCCTGCATGCAGTTTTTATGTGGATGTGATGAATGGTGGCCAGGGCAAGGTGGGCTGCATGGAGTTGGGCCAACTGGGTGTTGGATGACAGATGTCCAAGGTCGGTTTTGGGTCTGGGGTTGTGGACTGCTTCCTGAGTGTGGTTGAGGAGTCTGAAGGTGATCCAGCAGCAGACAGTGAGCCATCTTAGCTATCTCAGGTGGACGGTGATGTGGCTGGGGCGAGGGATGTTGAAGATGAGGTGTGAGGATGCACCCTGGATGTGTACAAGTTCTCCTGCAGTTTTGCTGTTGTTCTCCGTAGAGGCCGGTGCTGTAGTTGAGCCGGTTAGTGTCGTGGACCTTGGAGACGGTCTGTTTTGCCTTGGAGTGGATCTGTTTGTGGATCATTTGCAGCACGTGGAGGGTGTTGCAGCATGGAGGTACAGATGGTGGTGAGTTGCATGGTAATTGTGAGCGATGGGTCCATGATGAACACCAGCTTGCGTGCTTGGCCACTGGGTGCTGGTGCGGTGCCCAGGCCAATGGGACACAAGGAGTTGACCCAGCCGTAAGGGGAAAATCCTCAGATAATGACCCCAGTCCTATCCAAGTCCAGCCTCAGGTGGCTGATGTTCAGCCATTCGTCAACGGATCTCATGCCTTCTTGAAGTTTGGATCTGGCAATGGCTGGGTCTTTGGTGAGTTTGAGGAGCAGCTGGGTGTCAATGGCATACGAGATGATGATGAGGTCATGTGCGCATGTGATGGTGGAGAGGGGGGTCATGGAGACATTGAAGATCATCACGCTGAGAGAAGAGCCCTGGGGCATGGGCCAGATGACCCCAGTGTACTACATGCTGTAGGGTGGAGGCAGACTCCCTGGGCCTTGCTGGTGAGCTACTGTCTGATTTTATATGGGCCCTCCTCTGGATACCAGTGTTGGAGATGTGTGAGCTGACAGTGTGGTAGCACATGGTGTAGAATGCCGTTGAGAGGTCAATGCTGGTGGGCTCACCATTGTTGAGCATGGCAAAGTTGTCATCGGTGGTGGCAATGATGACGGTTGCAGTGGTGATTACTGTGGAAGATGGTCTGGTGCCGGTTGCCTGGAGCAGTTTGCGTGGAGGAAAATTGTCATTTGCTTGTTGTGTGTCTTCGTGATGACATTTGCTGGGAAGGGAAGCTGAGTGATGTTCCAGGAGATCCTGCTGTACTGCCGTCCGTTGTTTAAGAAGGGCCTGGGTCTCTGCATGCCCCCAGCACCCATGGAATGTGGAAAACTCAAAGGAGACATTCATGATGCGCTGGATGTGGGCTCCAAGGATGGGGAATGATGTGGTTGAGATGTTGTGTGGGAAGGGGCCTGATGGAGAGCCAGAGTGGATGGTGCACATGACCCAGGTTGTGTACTTGCTGCTGACGGGAGTCCAGAACCTGAGGGGGGTTTGTCCTGTGAATAATAGTGCTATCTGCCTCTGTGTGACAAGGCTGTCAAGTATGGCCATGAGCTTGTAGTGGTACAAAGTTGCAAGGGATGTGATCTGCCTTGCAATGTTGGGGTGTCTTGAATGTAGATCTGCTGTCAGTTCACTCACAATGCTGATGAGCTCCTTGATGTCGTGTGTCTAGGTGTCTCGGCACTATCTGAAGGATCTCCACTTGTCCTTGCTGATGATATGGTGATGGCTGTGTGTGGTGTTTTCCAGGGCTGTACGGTAAATGATGGCTCTTTGTGTTGCAAGGTTTGCACAAGAGTCCCGCTAGGTCTGTAGGAGTCCAGTAAGTCTGCCTTGTCCCAGAGGCCTTAACTGTTGTTGTGCTTCACAGGAAAGTCCGTCAATGTGGCAAGATTGTTGGATCAGTTGCTGATCCAGTGTGTGAGGTTGCAGGGTGTGGCGGTGGTGTTGTTTCGAGTGTCCCACACAGCTTGTCTGTGGTGACTTACATTAAGCATCTTTGGGGTATCGGTAGCGGGGTGTGGGGCAGTGTGTTGCTTGTCGGAGACGTGGATTCAAATGTGGATGGACCAATGATGGATGGTGGTGTGGTTCTCCTCCAGCAAGAAGTTACTGGCCCCCGCAACATGTAGCCTGTGTAGGTGAGGGCGTGCAGATGTATGTGTTGATGGCTTATCGGAATTGTGGATGTAGGCCTGGAGATCTGGAGATGAGTGTTACTCTAAGGGTTGCCAGGGATTTGCTGTAAAACTGGATTAGTGACTCTGAGGGTGTACTTGTGAATAAATTGCAATTCATCCTCCGGGATTGTTGGTGCCGTCCCTGCGGGTGAACTTGGATCCGTCTGAGATGGCAATGAAGAAGTTGTGTGCTGAGTATGCTTTAGTCCAGGTTACTGTCATGAGGTGATGTGTGGGGCTAATGTGTTGAGGAGGTAACAGAGTCCAATGGTGTGCTGGTGGATGGAGCGGGTGTGGAGTAAGAGGCAAATGACCTAGTTGTTCTGACAGGGTCTGGTAGGCTAGGAAGCGCTGTGTAGGCAGTTGGAGTTGCACATTCAGCATGCAAAGGTGTTGTGTGTGTGCTTAGGGGTTGCATGATAGCAGGCGGATGATTGTCTGGAGGACATTGCTTGGAGTTTGGCTGCAGCATGAGCCTGTTGTGTGACGTGGGTCATGCAAAGACCAGAGGGTCGTGCACTGTGCACGTTGCAGGCGCAGACGGTCCTGCCTTTGGCACGGCGTTGGTGCAACAGTGGCACAGAAAAGCTGCTGGCTGCATTTAGAATGGGTGGAGGGGGAAAGCCTGAGCATATTGGAGGCGTGTGCGTGGCAGAATCAGGGCACTTGGTGGGGCGGTGCCACAGGTGAGGCAGCAGCAGGCGGAAGGGGTGAGAAATTAGGCAAAAAGTAGGCCACAAAGACAAGAAGGTCAGAAAGGCACAGTGCAACATGTGTATGTAAAGGAAGGAGTGTCAGGTTACTCATGGATCACTTCAGGAAAATGCATGAACAATCACCAAAAATGACAGCCACAGGATCAGGCAACAAAATGCGGAGCTGCGCACAGGAGATACACCATCAGCATGCGTTCACGTCCTGTTGTGGGGAGCAAGCTGCACAAATACATACACAACCAGGTACTTCATGCACAATAGATATCATTAACCATAAAGAACTGCATGCATGTTGCCGAAATACACATATACACATATGCTAAATCTTTGACAATTATGCCATAGATGACGCATGCAAATTGGCAAGAGATTTGCAGTGACAGAGATGAAGCACTTTGGTGTGCTGAACACCTTTATTCCACATACACACACAATGGGAAATGCATCCATATGAACAGACTCACAGCTCAGTTGACAGAACATGTGGGACATACGCTGGACCCCCCTTCACCACACGGATTATGTAAATCCCAATGAACTGGCACACAAGGTAAGGGGATGAGCCAAACACATCCTGCTGCACACGGAGAGGCTGCAATTCCCCATAGAGCCTGTTGTTGTGATGTCCCACACTATGTCCACCCATAGCGTCCGCAATGTTTCAGAGACAAGGTTTACACACATTGATGCCTTCATCAGACGCCACACTCCACTACAGATGACTGTCAAGAAGGGTGACTATCATGTCATGGGAGTGATGCTACATGTTATATGCTCCATGGTGAGAAGACATGTATGCATGTTACCACAACATGCACAGAAACAGGCCCACACATTTCCAACCCATACCAACACTAAAAAGCCTTGCTGCAATCCTTAACCAAACTGACATTTCCACATGTCCGTGCATGGAATGCTGATTCAGCACACGTTGCAATCCTCATGAGGAATAGCAGGAGGACAATGATGACAGGAGCAGACAACAGGCGCCAGAACCTGGGAATGACAGACACATAAGAAGTCACCGAAAACAATCCTCACCGCACACATGGACATTTACAAAACATGAACAATGTTGGACACATGTACATTTCAAAGAAAGTCTCTCCGCAAAACTGTATGGCATGACATCATCGCTCGAGTGACACATCAGAACACACATCAAAGTCACTTTGCATTTAGTCAGCTGGACACACACATTGCAACACATGCCACTCAATGCTACAAGCTTGCACACTCATACCCAGTGACTCACCATTATGAGAAGAAGTTGTGTATGAGCTGACTCCGGATTTGCCTCGTGACCAAGCCCTTGATCCTCCACGGGTGGATGTTCCTGCTCATCCGGATCCAGGATGAGTGGCACTGCCTTCTTAACTGCCATGTTGTGCAGCATGCAGCACACGAGGAAGATTTGGCACACCTTCTCCGGGGCATAAGGGAGGGTCCCGCCTGTCTTGTCCAGGCACCGGAATTGGCTCTTCAGGAGTCCAAAGTCCTCTCAATCACTCGCCTTGTCTGCCCGTGTACATTGTTGTACCGGTGATCTGCAGCTGTTCTTGGGTTGCGAAGAGGTGTCAGCAGCCATGACATGTTGGGATATCCAGAGTCCCCTACATGGAAACATCATGTAAATATGTGGGTCAGGAGATGCCGTAAGAGCCAAAGATACTGCAACACACAGGACAAACAGAGTATACCCACCAACAAGACATGCTCGTTCGTTGTGCAGCCGCAGCATCGTTTCTGGCACCCTGCTACGCCTCATGATGTAGGCATCGTGTGCTGATCCTGGAAAACGTGCACAGACATGGGGAATCAGCATGTTAGCAAGACACACCACAAGGGCATTTATCGAGTGGTAATGTTTTCTATTGCGATAGGCTTGTTCCTGTGCCTGTGGTGGTACCAAAGCCACATGTGTACCATCAATGGACCCAATTACATGGGGCATCCCTCCCAGGGCATAGAAGTCACCCTTGACATTTGTCAACTCCTCAGGAGTAGGAAATTGGATGAATTCATCAAGGTGCTCCAACATGGCTGCTAAAACATCAGGCAGGACATGGCTGAACATTGTCTGTGACATCCCACCCACATCAGCTATGGTCAATTAAAATGTACCTGTGGCAAAAAAATGTAGGGCTAACATCACCTTCATCTTGGGAGTCAGCGCAGTAGGATACCTGTGTCGCGGTTCGAGGTGTGGTGGCAGCTTGTCTGTCAAGTCCACAATCAACTGGCGAGTGAATCTGTAACGGCGGATGCAGGCACGTTCCCTCATGGCACCCAAGTCTGGCATTGGTCTGGGACAGGCTGTGCCCTGCAAGAGATTTTTTGTAAGAATGAAGATTGAGAGTCTGCCAATATCAATGTCAATGAACATAGCACATGCTACACTGTTAATACATGTTACAAAAAACAAATGATGGACAGAATGCTGACAATGCAGACATTCTCCCCCAGTCAAGAGATCTGGGTTAAATCCATCGTTCTTTTGCCCACTACGCCACCCCAGTTTAGACATGGCCATATGCAAATCAGTCTTGACCCTGTGCCTCATGGGAACAGTCCAGCCCGAACTGCCAAGCCATGTCTTCCCTGGACCAGAATCAAGCATCCTAGGACCGGTTTCTGGCTATCAGCCGTCATCAGCCAGGATAGCTTGACTCCAGTGGTGTAGTGAGCACGGGTCCCACACCTGGGAATACCCATCCCACTTAGGGCAAAAAGCGTTACAAAAAACAAATGATGGACGTAATGCTGACAATGCAGACATTCTCCCACAGTCAAGAGATCTGGGTTAAATCCATTGTTCTTTTGCCCACTACGCCACCCCCAGTTTAGACATGGCCATATGCAAATCAGTCTTGACCCTGTGCCTCATGGGAACAGTCCAGCCCGAACTGCCAAGCCATGTCTTCCCTGGACCGGAATCAAGCATCCTAGGACCGGTTTCTGGCTATCAGCCATCATCAGCCAGGATAGCTTGATTCCAGTGGCGTAGTGAGCACGGGTCCCACGTCTGGGAATACCCATCCCACTTAGGGCGAAAAGCGTTAAAAAAAACAAATGATGGACAGAATGCTGACAATGCAGACATTCTCCCCCAGTCAAGAGATCTGGGTTAAATCCATCATTCTTTTGCCCACTACGCCACCCCAGTTTAGACATGGCCATATGCAAATCAGTCTTGACCCTGTGCCTCATGGGAACAGTCCAGCCCGAACTGCCAAACCATGTCTTCCCTGGACCGGAATAAAGCATCCTAGGACCGGTTTCTGGCTATCAGTCGTCATCATCCAGGATAGCTTGACTCCAGTACACTGCTAATACACATCATGTAACTATGGAGTCGGTGCGTGCAATACATACAGGACACATATGCCATATGCCATATGCATATGCCATATACATATGCCAGCTTGCTGGCACTCCTACAAAAAGCAAGATACACCTGTTGATTGTCAAGTCTACATGACGTGCCCTGAAATGAGCTGTGGGCCAGTCTGAGTGAAGAGCCACATATATCACCGGAGTGACACACAACCACATAGCTGCATTGGAAGGATATCATCTCATCCAGACAGCTGACTGCAAGGCACACGCACAGGTCACATGGAAAGTCAAATGTTCATATCAAACACAGTGCGATGAAGGGGTACACGTGACAGCACAAAGACACAGCCATTGAGACAATGCACACATGTATTACTGGGAAAATATGATGTCCGATGCACACAGACCCTACAGCCGTGGTAATCCACATTTGGCATGGTGTGCGTAGATGTGTTCCAGCAGATGCAGTTGATGGGACACTGACATCAAGCTCAAAGGAACACATGACACACACCTGACATAGTCACAAAGGGGCACGCTGATCGTGACATGTCAGTTGATAGAGTGTCTCTGGCCCTGGCATCAGGAGACAGGTGCGGGTGTTGAGGACTGTGCCATCCCACTGCTGCTGTGCATGACACAGTTGGACTACAGACACACATGTGGCAAGTGTCAAGGTGATGTGTGCCACATAGTGCCCCATCACACATGACATGTGTCCACAGGTCATCACACATCAATTGTGCAACTAGATGAGATGACCTGTGCAATATCACTGACTGCCACACCTAGGGCCTGCACATGAAAGTTTGCAATGACAAGTACTTGATGAACATCCTTGAGTGACTCGTAGCCCTCCATTCCTGGCATGTGTACGCCTGTATTACCATTGTAAGCGTGTGAAATGCATACCCGTACGGGTACTACTAGTGTGTATACATACATGTACTACTGGTGCGTACACGTACGTGTTCTAAGGTAGTACATGTACGTGTACGCACTGGTAGTACAGTGCGTACACATTCGTGTACTACTAGTGCGTACACGTACGTGTACTACTAGTGCGTACACGTACTTGTACACACTAGTAGTACACGTACGTGTACTACTAGTGCATACCCGTACATGTTCTAAGGTAGTACACGTACGTGTACGCACTAGTAGTACACGTACGTGTCAAACGCACTGTACAACTGGTGCTTTAGGGGTACGTGTGAAACACACCGTACCTGTGTGTGGATTTCAAAATGACATAAGGGACACATAAGGGACAAGTATTAGGCCCTGAATGCATGCTGGTTGTCATGGAGACAGAGTTTTCAGTTGAAAAGTGTCGATCAGGTGTCCTGGAACAGTCAGTTGGCCACAAAATACACTGTTGCAAAGTGGTTGTTGACTTGACATGATGCTCAAAATTTGAACGACGCGAATGCTGTCATTGGTGTATGTTTAAAGGGATTGGAGTAAATGTACGATGCTAATGAGTCTGAACAATCACTATGTACTCCTCAAAATGAATGACCCTCAGCAAGACAGATATAAGGCAGCCAGAACCCATGAGAGGGCACTTGCCTGCATAACTTTCCAGTCGACCACATTCCTGCTGTCGCTGCTTCCTCTGGACCATGTCACGTACTGTCTGTGGAGAGGGCCCAGCCATTCACCCAGGAGGAGTATGAGGCCTTGCTGGACGTCCTCCTCCCACAGTACCCCAAGCTGTATGGGAGACCAGGGGAGCATGTGAGTGCTGAGTCCAATACCTTTGCCTATGCACCTGTTGTGTGACTGTCAATATTGTGTCCAGGTGGGACAGACATGCAATGTTGTTTAGAGTGGGTCCCGGGGGGGGGGACATGCTGATGTCTCTCATGCAGAGCATGATGTAGTTCCTGTGTGCACTCCTCACTTGCATTGTACTTACTGTGACTTTCACTTCATAGTGCATGACACATTCAGCCTGGCAAATCCTTGGTGGCTTTTTTCCTATTGTCCTGAGGTGATTCAGTGGTCCCCTCGGTGTGACAGGTGGCTGTACCCACATATGTGTATGAGTTAAGTGGACCTGTGTCGAGAGTGTCCAAATGATGAGTACGACCTCATGGACATTGACGTGTGTGAATGTTCCTTTACATGTGGGTGAGTGTCTATGTGAAGTGTTGCACCACACCTGCATGGAGGCGGCAACAGATCTACCCATCTGATGTGACAAGTATGCCGTGCTGTGTGTCTGACTTGCAGAGCTACCATGACACCTGTGACACCCCACTGGCAAGTGGCACATGTGCAGAGTGAGGGTTGCATCCGCAGTTGTCAATGACAGGCGAGTGATCTGTGCTTGGGTGTGTCTGTCTAGTGTGCTGAGGGTGCGCCAGTGGAGTGGGACATGTGAGTGCTGGCCATCAGGCCTGCTGTTGCATGTGCAGCACAGTGTGTGGCATGATCAGTGAGTGCGTCGCACCCCTCATGCCAACCTGTTGACTTTCAATGCCATATAGTGCATTGGGGCTTGCACACAGGCCAATTTCTTATTGTGTATGATATAATTCCTGTCCGCATCCTATGCCCTGTTCAACATTTCAAAGATGTTCAAATGTGTGTCTCTGGGACATGGAGCAGGTGTATTGATGTTGTGTCACTTTGTCATCCTGACAGGTAACTGCCTACGAGAAGGGGGTGATCTGGAACGACATCGTCAGGGCCGTGAGAACTCAGGGGGAGCGTAGTCGGCAGCTGCCACAGGTCTGCAAGAGGTGGCAGGACATCCGGTGCTGGACCCGGCGGATCGCCCGGATCCAGCTGGGGCTCGACAGTCATCACCCCCACGGCGGACGCCGACGGCTGACCCCCCAAATGAGACGTGTCCTGGCAGTGGTGTTCCCTGACCTCGATAGGCAGTTACAGGAGAGACTGCAGCAAGGAGGGGGTAGGTACATGGCTGTTTGTCGTGTTATGTGTCGCAAGCTTTTGGAAGTGCTCTGTAGCCTGGATACACTCTCAGAGTTGATATGTGCAGTGTATTTTCTGTTCCCCAATGTCACCTGTTGCTCTTTTTCATCCCTTCCCCTCCTTGACATGTGTCCCCTGGTCTGTGTGTAATCACATTTGCACATGGTCATCGAGGGTGCCAGTAAATCTAAGTGCACATTGCTTTCTGCATCATGTGGGAGGGTGGTCCGTGACTTGTGTTGGTACCTTGCCTGTGCCATGACCTGTTCACTATGTTGGGGGTCCATATTTGTTGTCACTGATGATGATTCTCAACATAGGAGTGTGAGCTTTCAACTGAACACCCTTGCAGCATGCATGACCAATGTTGTGGCCTCAGACATGATGTGCATGAGTGGGAGATATGCATAGTGCCATGACGGTTGAACATGGTACAGTCAGCTCATTCCAGGACCACGGAGCAGTGTGCCCACTACAGTCCCCTGAGACACCCTGGCCTCCTAATCATGTGTGTCATCCAACACTGTGCACATTATCTGTGGGTTCTGCATAGGTCTGCCTCTGTGGCATTGTTCCCTGGCCTAGTTTGTATTTTGCTAATGTGTGCTACATGTGTCCACTGGACAGGGATACACCATTTTGCTTGTGCATACTCATACTGGGCAGTGCCTGTGTGGCTATTTGCAACAATCTGTTGATGGTTGTTTGTCACAAATATGTGTGGCCAGCCCCACGAGGTGAAGTTGTGTAAATGAAGCAATTTTTCCTGCCCAGTTATTGTAACCCTGAATAAGAGGTGTCACTTCTTGATCTGTATCAATCACATTGACTCAGTTATGGAGGGGTGTGCGGGAGAGGCATACATGTGCAACCCTGATTTTTCATTGCCAGGTCTGACTTGTGTGTGAGACTTGGCTGTACAGAGAATCACCGTGCAGTGCCCCTGTGATGCTGGCCAGTGCTTGATGTTCGTGCTTTGCAGCCTGTGTCAGTTTTTTAAAAACATGAATCCTGCTCATACATTTTTGGCACCTGTGTGTGGTTCAGATGTAACACAGTTTGGACTTTGTGTGCTGACATCTGTGTGTACATTCTGGCTTGCCATGAGGGTGTACCCACAGTACAGCTTGTCTTTTTTACCACCCAATTGCAGGCCCATTAGCTTAAGCATTTTCCTGGGTGTGGACATGTGTGCCACTCCAGATGACAGGCAGTAGGTCATATGTGTAGCCAACTGTGTAATCAGGTGACGGATGGCCATATGACAACTGACATAATTCAAGTTGTTACTACCAAAAAATTGTACCTTGGCGCTCAGATTACTTGTCAACAGTTCTTCATGTTTTAAATGTGGAAATTTGAAGATTTGTGTTAAGAACACTGATGTGCCTGCATGAAAAAAGTCTCCCAAGGAAGTGCACACCAAACGACATTTCCACTTTCATGGAACACGCTGGCACCTTTTCAAAGAAGCCACTGCTAAAATTAAATGGTTTTGCAGATTCTCCATATACATGTTCCCACAGTGGTCTTGATTTTGTGAGACTCCTTTGTTGTTGGTGATACAAACTAACGAGTCTCAAGACATCAAGACCTCTGTGGGTCCATGTATATGTACTTTCTGCAACACCATTTATTTCTAACAGTGGCTTCTTAGAAAAGGTGCCAGCTTCTTCAATGACATTTTGTGTGCACTGCCTTGTGCAACATATTGCATGCAGGCACATGAGTGTTCTTTTCACGAAATGGCCAATTGGCACATTCAAAACATGTCGATTGTGTAAAGTATTGTGAGTCCCAAGATAGCAACATTTTTTCGTTTTGTGTTCCAAAGGACTTACAGGCCTCTGAGTGTGGTGGCACCTTGAGTATTGAGGTGTGTTAGTTTACCTTGGGTGCACCACTACCGTTTCTTTCAGGGTAAACAAGAGGTGGCATGACTTCACTGCATTGCTGTGCTCATCGGTTCACAGACACTAGCTTCTCAGTGTATTTCTCATTCAAGTTGTGGCCTTTTGTGTATTTTTTTTCTTGGTGTCCAAGTGGCATAGTGGGTCTACCAACTGGGCAGTACAGGGCTTACATATGTGCGGAGTAATCTAGCTGTTACTCATGATGCATTGCCTGATATGCAGTGTAACCAATTGTTCTTGTGCTCATGTGTCAGATGTATACAGGTGACTGATGCATTTTGATTTCTTCTCCTTGCCCACAGCATCATCATCCGAAACCGAGGGAGACACCTGCATGGACCTGGAGGAGGGACCCAGCGACAGTGCCACCAGTGCTGTGAAGGCAGTAGGAGCCAGTGGCACGGAGGGCGAGGGGAGTCAGTCAGAGGACCTGTCTGGAGGCGAGCGCATCTATGACGCCGACGGGTCCGAGGCTGACCTCCTTGAGGAGGTGGAGGCTGCAACAACTGGCAGCATCCCACCATCTGTCCCCGCCTCCTCCATTGCCATCTCCGCCCTCCCAGTTGCTCCCATCCCTTCTGTCTGTGCAGAGTCCCACCATGTCTCCTTCTGTTGAAGGAGACCTCAGCTAGGCCAACCAGTGCAAGGGGTTCGCCCTTTTCTGCACAGAGTCCTCAGAACAATAGGAAGACGTTGGCACAGAAACTGGAATAGAAAATACAAAGTTTAATAAAACCTCATGAGGTGGAACTACATTCAAACAGCACCCTTCGGTATTGAGTGAAGTAGCACACTGAACAGAAAGAGCATGGTCCTTTTATACCCACACAGGGGCTGAAAAAAGGCGGTACAAGTATACATGAGAAGAGTTATGCACATAGATGGTCATACAGAAATGCAGAGTCAACAGTAAAGGAGGAGCTAGCAGTTGCTGACTCTGGTAGAAACAACTTGACAGCTACAGACTAAAAATAGATGCATGGACAGTTAGACTCTTCTGTGCAGAGTAGCAGAGTCTAAGTATAGCCAGTCCTTTAAACAGAGCACAAGGGTAAACAACAGTGAAGAAGGAAACAGCTCTTGGTGAGCACATGGCAGACAAAATGGCTGCCAGAAATACAAATGGATTCCACAAAATTGACAAGATAGCATCTAAATACCAGATGGATTCCGCTAATGCTAATCCAATCGCCGCCAATTTACGACAGATGACCCTTTTAGCATTAGCTGAAGATATCTGTTCCTCTGAGGTAATCTAAATATGCGTCCCGTACATCTATTAGCATTGTTTCGGCCACTTCTTTATTCAACATTTGTTGGGCCTTTGTCTCTGCAATATTCCTTTTGACAGGTATACAGACAGAAATGCAAATAGAACAAAGCATTGGACCACATTGGATACATACACAGCATGTAAAAAGAATTGAAATAATTATACACAAGATAGTTAGCAGCTTCCAGCCCCAAGCAGAAACGAGAGTCCAAAACCATCCAGCCAGAGTCCAAGTACCAGTCTCTGGATGAATTTCTGCAGCAATCTTATGCAGCTTTGATATTGCGTCATATACTGAAGGCGAGTGATCCGGTATGAATACACAACAACTGCTACCGATGATACGACATGCACTACCTCGATCAGCCAGAACCACATCTAGGACCATTCGGTTCTGGAGAGCTACAATCCTTGCAATTTGCAGCTCCTCCGTAATGTTCCCGAGTGCCATAGCTGTCTGATTGGTAACAGCTTCCACAATCTAGTCAATCGTCTTATTTTTCTACTGTTTAATGCAGCACCCACAAAGAAGAACAAACCTAAATTAAAATCAACATATTGTTGCAGAGTGGCATCAGTTTGGTCTACTTCGTCAACACTTAGGGCCCGATTCACAGAACAAACTTGAGACAAAATCCTAAACTTAGTACCATTTTGGTATTTACAGAATGCACTTACTACTTCTGGTATTCACAGAATGAACTTACTACTTTTGCGATTCACAGAATAAACTTACTACTTTTGCTATTCACAGAATGGATTTACGACTACTAACTTTACGTCCGCTCTCGGCCCGGAAATTCCGGCCCGGAGGCGGAGCTTCCGGTCCAGAGGCGGGGATTCCGGCCAGTGGCGGAGATTTAGCCATGGCCAAATTCTCCACCTCTGGGCCGGAAGCTCCGCCTCCGGCCTGGAAGCCCCGCCTCCGGCCCGGAAGCAGAGCTTCCGGCCCAGAGGTGGAGATTTTGGCCATGGCTAAATCTCCGCCACTGGCCGGAATCCCCACCTCCGGGCCGGAAGCCCCGCCTCCGGGCCGGAATTTCCGGCCCGAGTGCAGACGTAAAGTTAGTAGTCGTAAATCCATTCTGTGAATCGCAAAAGTAGTAAGTTCATTCTGTGAATACCAGAAGTAGTAAGTGCATTCTGTGAATACCAAAATGGTACTAAGTTTAGGATTTTGTCTTAAGTTTGTTCTGTGAATCGGGCCCCCTTTGTCCTTTTGTATCTATTTCTAGAGATATCGTCGAATAATTTAAGGTCACTGTGGTAGGATGCAGGTGCCAGAAACACAGGGGGCAATAGAAAGGACACATAGCACACGCCTGACCACCCAGCAGGTAGTTGATAATATCAGTGGCTACCACAGATAAAATAAGTATTGTGTGAGGCTATGAAAGTGCTATTATTTATACCTTCAATAGACAGAATTAAAGTACATTCACTTTTCCCCACTGGAATTCTTCCAATACTGCTTACACATAAATCTGCTTTAGCTCTAGTAACAGAAATCACAAATGGTTTATTACTGGTAAAAGTTCTCATATTTGTGAAGATATATGGCGTTGAAATATTGTCCGGTTGATACTCTTCCCATTCCCATTTGGTCCCTTTGGCTTGAGGATAACCATCTTTATCTTGATAGCATACTTTATTGAGGCGAAAAAGAAGCCCACCTACTGTACGTCTTCCAGATGCAAACAGAAGCGCATACCAAGCTTGACAAGAACCATTATGAGAAAAGGGAAGAGGAATAAAAGGTGTTCCTCCTTTCTTTTGATGTGCAGGTATCATCCACACACCCAAGAGTTGGTAGAATTCGTGGCATTGTGAGTATGATGCAACATCTGGATAAAGGTATTATTTAAATAGGATTGTCGATGCTTCCGCTCATGATAGGGAAGCGTAAAGTAGTGGTGTTCAACTGATACTGAAGTTGTGGTGATCAAAAGTTCTCGAGCAGGAGCCACTTTCTCAACGAACCAGGTTATCACTGCTACAGCCACGATAGCGACAACAAACCCTATAGCACAAATGATCTTTCTCTTAGTAACAGTTGATCTCATTGTGGACATGATCAGCTTATTGTTGAAAACAATCGTTGGAGCTCTTATCCTTGGGCAGCCGTTGATTTCTTCACCGAGGGTCAAGATGGGTGTCGCTACACTATACAGAACCGATCCCCCCCCTTGCCACATCAGCATTCTGTTTCACTAACCCAGGGAGGTTGCTCAACCAGTCTATTTCGACGATGTAGGCGCTTTCCGTTGTCTCAGTTGGTATCGGGATACTCCAGGAATTGTGTGGTCCGGGAAGACTTCCTCAGGTTCGTCAGGTGATATGGCTTGGCCTTTCTCTGTATCCAGGATGTCCCGATGGTCAATCAAAGCAACAGGATCCACCAAGGTAGACGGCACTTTCTTGCAGTGGGTGGAGTGCACCCAGTTCCTCCTGTTCGTCACTCGAACCGCAGTTCTCGTTGAAAGGAGCACCTGCGGGGGAGGAGCCTAGCGCGCAACCAAGATGGCCGCGTAGGTGCGAGGCTCCCGAGGACCTCCGCGACCTCCTGAATTAATCCTGGCGATATCCTGTCCTTGTTGAGGGGACTGTGTCGGTGAACCCGAGCTGAGGCGCCACCCGTTTTTTGGGCTCGAATCGGACCCCGAACACCGGTGGGAGCATCGATTGAAGGTTGCGGCCTTCTCCTCGCCGGCCCCCCGGATTGGAGTAGTGGGGCGATCCGGGGACGAAGTGAATAACAGCGGCGAGCGGGGCTGGGCGACTCGCGTACCCCGCACTTTCACTTTCGCTTTTGCGCCCTCCTTGCCTCAGGCGGGGTCGGGCTGCGGAGCGGGGTGCGGTGGTGTTGCCTTGTCCAGGTGCCCGGCTGACCCGCCGGCGGTGGGTTGACCCGCGGCCCGGTGGTCGCCCCCGCCCCCCCCCTGACACCCGTGATTTGGTGTGGCGGCCCGCTTGGAGATCTTGGCACGACGGTGGAAGGGCCAGCATGTCCACCAAACAAGATGGCGACCGGGCGAAGATGAAGACAACCCGCCGTGGCACGGCGCACCAGGCCAATAGTATGGATCGCTATACGCTCCAGAAGGGTTCTCCGGAGACATCGCGGTCATCCCTGGTGGGCCCGACGGAGGCGCCTGCCCAACCGGTGGATCTGACCCTCCGGGACGTCATGGGCGCCATCGCAGAGATGAAGGCCTCAGTGGACCAGCGTTTCGATACCTTGGCGCAAAAAATTGACTCGGTCCTGGTGGATGTGGGCCTTGTGAGGGCAGACTTGTCAAAAACGAACGACCGAGTTGACTCCCTGGCCCACACCACAACGAGCCTCACTACGGACGTGGTGGCCCTCCAGAGGGAGGTGCGCCGGCTTGGCCAGGCGAGCGCCCTGATGGACCGGCGACTGGAGGATTCCGAGGGTCGGGCCCGGAGGAACAATGTTCGCATTATTGGTGTGCCGGAGGGCCGAGAGGCGGAGGCGGCAGATCTCTTCGTGGAAGAACTGATCCTGACCCATCTCCAGCCCCGGGGGCTGAGTAAGCTTTTTGCGGTGGAGCGTGCCCACCGGGTCCCTGGGGGCCGCCCTAAGACCGGTGCCCCGCCGCGGCCTATTATTGCCCGGATTTTTAATTTCCGGGACAGAGACGCCATCCTCCAGACTTCCAGGCAACAGGGACCGGTCAGGCTGGACAACATGGATGTACACTTCTACCCAGACTTTACTCCGGCGGTCCAGAAGCAGCGACAGAGCTTTCTTGGCATTAAACGTCGCCTAAGGGACCTAAACCTCAAGTACTCAATGCTCTTTCCGGCTAAGCTGAGGGTGGAGGTGGATGGCCGTACGCACTTCTTCGACCGGCCCGAGGTGGCTGGGGACTGGTTAGATACTTTGCCTGGAGATCGGGGTGGGGGGGGCGCGGCTGGCGGGGAGGGCCCGCCGGATCAGAATTGAGGGGTGACTGTATAGGCCTTGCTCTGGATATTGTTCCTTTACCATATATTGCTTCCGTATGTTCCCCTCCCATGGAGGTCGGGTGGGGTCTGCTGGGGGCTTCCCTCCTCCTCGGGGGGACTAGTTAGTACTTAGCTATGGGGCGACAGGCACACTGCACTTTGGGGGGGCTGTCTGGGCTCATGCAGGGGTGCAGGGAGGGGGGAGTTCTGTTGGGACCGGGGGGTGGGGGGGGTGTGTTGTTTGTTAGCACCGCAAGGCAAACCCGCAACTGTTTCGTTGTTTTTAAGATGCTCGGTGGGGGGCGCCCGATTGTTTTGACGTATGATGGGGGGTAGGGATTTGATTGTGTTGTCATGGAATGTTAACGGCCTGGGGGATAGGATTAAGCGTGGTGTGGTCCTGCAGTATTTAAAACGTATTTCTCCAGATGTTGTCTTCCTGCAGGAGACACACCTTATAGGTAACACCTTTCATGCAATGAATCGGCGGGGATATCGTTTGGCGGCCCACTCCGGCTTCACTTCGGGCTCGCGGGGGGTGGGTATTATGGTCAAGAACTCGCTCCCGTTGGAGATTGACGAGGTGCGCCATGATGAGAGGGGACGTTACACTGTTCTGGTGGGACGAATGGAGGGTAGAGTGTTTATCTTTATATCAGTGTACGTCCCGCCTGGGTTACAAGCCACTACATTTGCGGACCTGGGGCGCCTCCTTCTGGACCTTCCGGGTGGCCTGTTGGTGGTTGGAGGGGACTTTAACGCGGTTGCCTCGGGGTCTATGGATCGCCATCCCCCTAGGGACCTCCCCCGGGCACAGGCGTGGCTGCCCGGCCTTTTAGACACGCTGGGCCTGGTGGATTGCTGGCGCTTAAAGCATCCCGTATTGCAACAGTACACCTTCCACTCGGGGGCCCATGGTAGCCTCTCGCGGCTTGATTACATCCTTGTCCCGGCGGCCCAGGCAGGGAGGGTGGGGGAGGTGCGCCATTTGGCACGGGGTATCTCAGACCACTCCCCATTGTTGTTGCATTTCGATGTCTTCCCGAGGGGGGATGGCAGAGTGGCCCCGATCAATGCATGGTATTTGCGCGACCCCACCATTCGTGCCGACTTGATCAAATCCTTACAGCGCTATTTCGATGAGAATGTGGGGTCGGTCCCGTCTGCCATCTCCCTGTGGGAGGCTTTCAAGGTGGTTCTTAGAGGGGAGGCCCTCTCCTTTATTTCCAATGCCCGGCGGCGCGAGCGGGAGGAGGTGACCCGGGTTGAGGCCGAGATTGCAGAACTGGAGGGTGACCTGGGGAGCGGGGTAACAGACGCCAAGTTGCATGTTTTGCACTTAAAGCAGGCGGCCTATCGGGCCCTCGTCACGGAGGCGGCCAGGGGCCTCAGTAGAGAGCAGCAGGGGCGATTGTATGATGTGGGTGACAAGGCTGGCAAATTGATTGCGTGGTTGGACAAGAGGGAAAGAGCGAGCCGCGTGGTGCCTTTGATTGAGAGCGTGGATGGTGTGTGCGTCACTGAGCCGGAAGCCATTGTCTCCTGCTTCGCGGATTATTTCCGCGAAGTCTACTCCCCGGTTTCTCCCTGCTCGGAGGAAGATTCCCATGCCTTGCTTCGGGACATCGCACTGCCCTCCCTTACGGTGGAGGACAGGGATTCGCTGGATGCCCCGCCCACCTCGGACGAAATTGCCTCGGCTATTCGCTCGGTTGCATCCGGCAAGGCCATGGGCCCCAATGGTATTCCCATTGAGCTATACAAGCTACGCCCGGATGTGTTGGCGCCCCACCTGCGCGCGATGTTCCTTGCGGCCCACTCGCAGGGCTCCCTCCCGCCGGACCAGCGTCTGGCTACAATTGTGGTGATCCATAAGGAGGGGAAGCCCCGTGAGCGGGTCACATCCTATAGGCCGATTTCGCTTCTGAACGCGGAGCCCAAAATCCTCGCCAAGGTGTTGGCCAACCGGTTGGTTGGCGTGGTGGGCGATTTGGTCCACCAAGACCAATCGGGCTTTATACCACACCGCAACACGGCGCTTAATCTGCGGCGCTTACACGCGGTGCTCGCGCGTGTCCCATTTGTGCGGGAGCCGGCCATCTTGGCGTCCTTGGACGCCACCATGGCGTTTGATACGCTCGAATGGCCATATATTTGGGCGATGCTGGCGAAGTTTGGGTTCGGCCCGGGTTTCGTCAGCTGGGTCAAATTGCTATACTCGGGCCCGTTGGCGCAGGTGGTGGTGAATGGGCGAGTATCTGCCCCATTCGCGCTGGGGCGGGGCACGCGACAGGGTTGTCCCCTGTCGCCTCTCCTGTTCGCCCTGGCCATGGAGCCCCTGGCGGAGTGGTTGCGGTGGCACCCTTCTATCCGTGGTCTCCGCTGGACCCCCGAGCATGAGGACCGCGTGTCCCTCTATGCTGACGATATCCTTTTGTATCTCGCCTCCCCGCGCAAGTCACTGATCGTCCTGGTTGATGTTTTGCGCTCCTTCGGTCGCAACTCAGGCCTGGTCATCAACTGGGCGAAATCCTGTGTCTATGTGCTCTCCGGGGAGGCCCCGGTCTTGCCATGGGACTGTCCGATCCAGATTGCCTCCCAGGGTTTCCGGTACCTGGGTATATATATCACTCTTGACCCGGAGGCCCGCTATGAGCGGAACTTGCTGCCCCCCCTCCAGCGTCTGAGGGAGGACGTGGTGCGCTGGCGGCGTCTGCCGCTCTCGCCGCTCGGCCGAGCGGCCTTATTTAAAATGATGTCCCTGCCGCGCTTCCTCTACGCCCTCCAGAATACCATGGACCTGGTCCCGGCACGCTACTTTCGCGAGGTGGAGGGCCTCCAGCGGCGCCTGTTCTGGGACGGGAGGCCGCGTATTGCTCTGGCTAAATTGACGCTCCCGTGGTACGATGGAGGGGTCGCCCTCCCGGACATCAAACGGTATTACTGGGCCTCCCAACTAGCTGCAATTAATCATGGCCTTTACGGGCCCGCCTTGAACCCGGCATTTGAGATGGACAGGACGCTTCTGCCCGGTGGCGATTATAATCGAGCGCTCTACTCTGGCGCGCCCGACTCCCGTTTGACGGGACCGACGCGTGTCATGGTGCGTGTCTGGCACGCGGCTAATGCAGCTATGGGGTGGAAGGACCGTTTGACCCGAGCGTCTCCGCTGTATGCATCTGAGAGGTTGGGCTCCCTGTGGACGTCGAAGGGCTTCGAGAAGTGGGACACGATCGGAATCAGCACGGTGGGAGATCTCTGGACGAGGGGGGGATTCAAAACTTTTGAGACGCTGCAGGCAGAGTTTCAGCTGCAGGGCAGTGAGTACTTTCGGTACCTACAGGTCCGCCATGCGCTGGGCTCCGTCTTCCCGGATGTTGCATCCATTCCGGAGTCTTCCCCCCTGGAGGACAGAGTGCTAGATGGCCATGTCCCGGACAGCACGATCTCCCTCATATACAAAAAATTGATTAACGATAGATCGTGTCTGCTGACTAGTCTCCGCGAGGCTTGGGTTGCCGACGGGCTGGAGCTGGACGACGAGGATTGGATCTCCGCGGTGGCCTCTCCGAAAGAGGTGGCCATCCCGGCTCGCCTTCGTTTCGTCCAGCTCAAGATCCTTCACCGGGTCTACGTGACGGGGCCAAGGCTTTTACGTATGGGTTTTGCCGGTGATGGAATGTGTAAGCGTGGCTGTGGTGCGTTGGCGACTTTCATGCATATACTGTGGGAGTGCCCGAAGGTGGAGCGATTCTGGCGTGGTGTGCATGAGGTTCTACGAATGGTTACGCGTGTCGCGCTGCTGCCTGAAGCGAGGAGATGCTTGCTGAATGTCTGGGAACCAAATGACTACTCGGTCCCGCAGGCGCGGTGGGTGACTCTGGGATACATGATAGCCAAGCGTGATATTGCCCAATTGTGGGGATCCCAGAGGCCCCCTGCGGTGTCGGCCTGGAAAGAGCATATGGATTGGTGTATGTTTCGTGAAAAGGTGGTGTATGTGGCGAGGGGTAAGCCTGGGGCGTGGATGAAACTCTGGGGCCCCTGGAACGCCTACCGCGGGGGTATTTGTGAGCCGCCGCTGCTACCGGCGGCCTCGCCGGCTCCGTCTCCCTAGATGGCGCCCCTCCCTTGGCCGCGGGCGCGCGGTCCCCCAGTCCCTGATCTACTCCCGTCCCCCTCTTCAGAATTTTGCTGCTGGTTTGGATCCCCCACTTATGGAGCACGTGTTGTCACTTTGGATCGAGGGTTGCCTTGCGGTTGTGGTTTGTTTACGTTGTTTTGCGTTAAGAAAATGGAACCGTACTGTGGGCATGGAGCTGTGAGGCCTGCACCATTGATCACTCCTGTCTTCCTACTGTGCACCGCTGAGAAAGCTTTTTGCTGTATGTATGTAATATGCTTTTGATGCTCTAGCGGCCGGCCGTGTGGTTGTAGGCCCATACCTGTAACTTCTATAAACTGCAATAAACGGTTTCAAAAAAAAAAAAAAAAAAAAAAAGAAAGGAGCACCTGCTCCGGGCCGCGCCACCTCGGTTCCAAGCTGCTAGACCTCTGGAACGATCGGATCATCACCTGGTCTCCAGGCCGAAGTCCATGGCCTTCACCTGCAGACCTATCAGGAAGAGCTTCTCGAACCTGTTGATGAATGTCAGTCAATTGTGATAGGTAGTCACTCATCAATACACATGGCACATCATGTATGGGACGTGGTTTAGGAATTCCCCAAATGTTCATATGCCTCCCAAATACCACCTCATAAGGTGTAAGACCAGACCGCGAATGTGGCACTGATCTAATGGACAACAGTGCCAAAGGTAATGCGTCTGGCCAATTCAAGAATGTGGAGGCTAGTATTTTCGCCAGTTTTAATTTAAGTGTGGCGTTATACCTCTCCACTAACCCTGCTGATTGTGGATGAAAAGCAGCGTGAAACTTCTGCTTTATCCCTAACCCCTTCAGGACATATTCGACAACTTGCCCAATAAAATGGGGTCCGTTATCACTCCATGAAAGTTTACAAACACCAAATCTAGGGAAAAATTCCTTCACAAGCACCTTTGCTGTAGTGAGAGCTGTATTGTCCTTCGTAGGGTATGCCTCTATCCACTTACTAAAGGCACATACCACTACCAAGACATATTTTAAGTTATTACAGCGCTCAAGCTGGATGTAATCCATTTGCAAAACTTCAAAAGGTGCGGTTGGCGTAGCAAACCCTCCTGTTGGAGTTTGTGTCCCTTTACCAGGGTTATGCTGAAGACAAATCAGACAAGACTGCACCATCTTTTTAGCTGTGCCGGCAATTTCTGGATGCTCCCAAACTTGCGTGAGCAATTTCGTTATCGAGGAGGCTCCAACATGTGCCGGCCCATGTGCCATATGAATCATAGGTTGTAAATAAGCTGTCGGCAATCTCCACTTGCTCATCTCTTCATTCCTCCAACAGCCCTCATCATCCAATGTTCCCTCCTTAGACCGTTGCTCAATTTCTTTTGCAGAAGCAGATCTCTGCATATCTAGCACTTCCTGTCTGGTATCATGCCAACGTTCAGCCTGTGACTTCACTACATACATAGACGTGGTGCTTCGCTGCATGGCAGTTTCACGGGCTGTTTGGTCTGCAAAAGCATTGCCTTGTCCTATCTTATCAATTATTTTCTTATGTGCGCTACATTTAACAATTGCTATTCTCTTCGGGTATGTTAAAGCAGTCAGGAGATTATGCACTAATTCTCAATGCATTATTTGCACCCCGTGGGATGTAAGAAAGCCCCTCTCCTTCCAGAGTAGCCCAAAATCATGAGCCACTCCGAAAGCATAGCGGCTGTCTGTATAAATGTTCACAGATAAGTCAGAACTAAGTTCACACGCTCGTGTCAACGCTATTAGCTCAGCTGCCTCAGCTGACTTCTGTGGAATACGAGCTGTCTCAACTACCGTCTGAAGTGTTGTAATTGCATATGCAGCTGACGTTGTACCATCTGGTAACTTCAAACAGGACCCATCAACCCATAGTTCCCCATCAACACTTGAAAGGGGCGTGTCTTGCAAATCGACACGACCCTTTGTCTGTTCCTCAGTAAGGAATATACAATCATGAGACTCTTGTGACTGAGACTGAGTCGCCGGGTATGGCAACAAAGTGGCTGGGTTTAGTGTCGCACATCTCTTTAGTGTAATGTGAGGGGCCAACAATGTCAATTCATATCATATCCTGTCAGACGAGCACTAGTTAAATGCTGCGTCTTCGTCTGATTTAAAAGGGCATCAACCGCATGGGGTACTGGCACCAACAGCTTATGTGACAAAACTATCCCTTCACTCTGACGTATTGACACAGCTGTTGCTGCAACTGAACGAAAGCATCCAGGTAACGCACGAGCAACAAGATCAAGTACTGCTGAAAAATATGCACAGGGACACTGTTTGTCACCGTGTGTCTGCACTAAAACTGACAATGCGCATCCATCTTTCTCGTGTACATATAATGTAAAAGGCTTCGTATAATCTGGAGTACCTAACACTGGTGCTGAACAAAGAGCTTGTCGTAACTGTCGGAAAGCAGTCTCACATTCATCTGTCCATGGGAGGGGCATTGGAGTATCTTTGGTCAAAAGTGCTAGCAAGGGTTTAACAATGTGTGAAAATCCTAATATCCATTGCCTACAAAAAGAAGTAAGACCAATGAATGCACGGATATCTTTCTGAGTACGGGGCACTGGTGTGTCTAAAATAGCTTGAATGCGATCTGGTGTAAGTGCACGTCCCTCCTTAGACAGAAGGTGACCTAAGTAGGTTACCTTCGGTCTACAATATTGCAATTTCTTTCGTGATACTTTGTGATGATGGGAAGCAAGAAAAGATAGCAAGGACAAAGTACATTTTTCACACTGTTCAGGGGTATCGGCTGCCAACAAGATGTCATCGATATATTGTATGAGAGCCACTCCTTCAGGCAAAACGAAAGAATCAAGTTGTCTTTTTAATGCTTGACTGTAAATACTAGGACTCTCAGTATAGCCTTGAGGAACTCTACAGAATCTATACGATCGATTATTCAAAGTGAAACCGAACAAATATCGGCTATCAGGATGAATAGGGATTGAAAAGAAAGCATTCTTCAAGTCATTCTCAGAAAATGTAGTCGCTGTCGGGGGAACCAAAGTAAGAAGTGTCGTTATGTCAGAAACCACGGGGTATTGTGGTACTACAATCTTGTTAACTTCTCGCAAATCAATAATGAATCTGTAAACCCTAGTGTCAGTATCTTTTTTCAGAATAGGAAGAATCGGACTGTTACAAACATTGTAAGGAACTTCCTCAACAACCCCCACTTCAATGAGATCATGGACAATACGTATGAGTGCTTCTTCACCTTCCTGTGAGATTTTATATTGAGGCAAACGTGGCAGCACAGCGCCCTCCTTGACACTAATGTGTACTGGTGGAATAACCATTTGCCCTACATCAGTGTCTGAAGTAGCCCACAAAGTACTAGGGAGTGAAGCTAATGCAATATCCTCTTTAACAAGACAAGCTCTCTCCATCACAGGATGGTTGTCATTCAAGATAACACGTACACCTTCTGGAGAACATCGTATCGTAGCCCTGAAATACTTAAGCATATCAAGACCCACAATATTGTCTGGTGTATTCGGGGAAAGCAAAAATGGACATGGAGCAGTAAATTTATCCACATGGAATGCAAGTGGTTGTGACAATGGTCTAAGGGAAGGGGTTCCATCGAAGCCTATCGATGTAATGGTTAAGCCAGACAGGGGAGCCCTTGGAACCAATTGTTTAGACAAGGCGCTACGAGTAGCTCCTGTATCAACCAGAAACTGATCAGTGGAGCCCAAAGCGTTTGCTGTGACATAGGGACCCCTCTGATCTACTGGAACTTCAACTGATTCCTTACCCCATCCTAGGCAATCCTATGCATAAACAGAACCTTGAAGATCAGATGGCACATAGTCAGACATTTGATATTGGTTCCTTCTATCAAAAGTGTTGAACCCATCCTGCCACGTAGCATCAAACCTAGCACGATCACCTGTGCTTCCTCTAGGCCCTGAATATCCCCTACCACGTGTACACTGCTGAGCACGCCGTGCTGGACAATCGGAAGCCCAGTCCCCAAATTTCTTACAGTACGCGCATTTGTCAGCAGACAAATTCGAACGATTATAAGACGGGAAAGACGAACCATAAGATCCACGTCCACCTCTATCACTACCTCTAAAAGGCGGACCATAGGCCTGAGCCAACATAATCTTCGTTTTTAAATCTTTAGTCTTCTTATCCTCATTACCCTTTGCTTCAAATTCCTGGCGTTCATAATACTGAGCCATAGTCAAGAGAGAAACCGGAGAAGAGGTAGTCCATGAACTCTCACTGGCCTTTAGGCGACTAGCTATTCCTGGCAACAGGTTTGCGACATATTTATCGACAAACAGAGGTCTGCCTGTGTCATCTGTCAATGACTGGCCACTAAAATCGTTGAATGCTTCTTCAAAGCGTGTAAAGAAATCAGAGACTGATTCATCTGCCTTTTGCTTACAAGATGCTAAAACAGTCCAATCTATATTTTTAGGGGGAATAGTCGTTTTTAACTTAACTAATATAGCTGCGGGAAGATCTAAAATTAACTGACATGGCTTCTGTGCGGGTTCCCTTTCTACATCCATTTGTTCTAAGTCTCTCCATAACGCCCCAAAAGCTGCACGATCATCAATTTTACGAACAGTTCTCCACATATCAGGCGGTAATATCAATTCAAAAAATAAATCAATATCAGGCAAAGTCATAGTACAAGAGCTAATAGCACCCTCAACTTCCTCATAGAAAGCGGCTGGATTTTTCCACGGATCAGGCAATGCAGATTTAAGTGCCATGACATCCGTCCTATTCCAAGGAGTGTAAACCCAATTATAAATAAAATAACCCTTTGCATCGATAGAGGCCTTATCATCACTTGTACCCTGTCCTTTAGGAGGAACATACAAAGGCGCGGCCTCCCGCATAGGTTTCGCATGAACTATCATAGTCTTATCTGTTCCGGAGATAGAAGCTTGTGACATGCCGGTCTGAGATGTCTGTGCAGCTACGTCTGCAGCCTTTTTCTCCTCTCGCAAACGGACTGCATCAACACGCAGTTTAACCAAACGCCTGATTGTATCATTCACCTGGGGGAAAACAAAAAGACCATCACGCATTTGCTTACAATTAACTGCTACATCATTGGGCTCTAACTCCTCAGAATATTTCCTAAACAGCTCAAGGACCTCTGCCTCTACCTCAGTAAAATACAGCTGCTCCCTTTCCTGCAACCCTTTCATACCATCTAGAAGTTCAGAGGCGGGGGCAATGTTATGAACTGCTTTACGAGCAGCAGATCGGAGCTGGGACGAACGCGCAGCGGTCAACATAGAACGAGTTTCTCGTGCCTTATATTCCTCCAAACTAGAGTCCTCATCTGACTCATGAGGGGCAGAAGGGACAGTATACGGAGGGGGAGGACGATCTAATAATAAGGAATCATCTTATGGTTTATTAAGCATAGGATGAAGGGGCCGCCGAACAGCGTATTGGCCAGTTACCTGTAAATTGAGCTCCCTATTTTCTCTCTCCTTTAACTCTTTTATTTCTTTGTTCTTCAGCTGTAATGCTTTCACATAAATGTTCTTTCGCTGTTCTTTTTCAATCAAGGCTTGCTCACGCTTCATTCGTTCACGCACTTCTTTCTCCCACATTCGTACACAATCAAACATATCTTGCCTAGTCTTTCGCTTAAACATACATTGTTCCACATACTCAATCTTTCGTAAATCAAATGACCCATGCATAGGCCAACGCAACTCAGGATTCTTACGAGTGTATTTATTCCATAATGTGCTCTACATTATAGAAGAAAGACCATACTTAATATACATATCCCTATTAGGCGTCCCCTCCGGGGGGTGGTTGTGCTCCATCCAGAATCAACTTGGTACCACTACAAAAACAACACATCCTACGAAGTGTGCTAAAAACAGGCATGCCAAAAATAGTGCAAAATATGCAGTATTATAATCAAAGTAGCACTTAAGGTACCTTTAGTACGATGTGCCGTTCAAATCAATTCAGATAGAGAAAATTCTCCTCATTACCTGCCTATATAGGTTGCAACTTATATATTTATATCATAACAAACCCTAGTTGGCCAACACAAAATGCGCAATCCAAAAGCCAAAGTAAGTTTTACTAAACTACCTTACCAATCCCAAGCATCAAAACCAACAGCAAGCGCCGCAGAAGGACACTTACCAATCACTTGGTGTCCAGGTTCCAACTGCCAAGTTCTAAAATCGACCAAATGGTCACTGCACGGCGGATCAACAGAAGAGATCTCAGTCGAGGACCGGCACCACCTGGATGGTCAGATCAGAAAGAAAGGAAAAACGCCGTGGTTGCCAAGACTCGGGTCTCATCGGGCAGCGATCGCGTCCAGAGCGAGATTCCAATCCTTCGTCGCGACCAATCCTTTGAGCATCCGAGTCACCGATGAGCCCCACTGGTTGGGCGCCAATTTGTTGAAGGAGACCTCAGCTAGGCCTACCAGTGAAAGGGGTTCGCCCTTCTCTGCATAGAGTCCTCAGACCAATAGGAAGAAGTTGGCACAGAAACTGGAATAGAAAATACAAAGTTTAATAAAACCTCATGAGGTGGAACTACATTCAAACAGCACCCTTGGTATTGAGTGAAGTAGCACACTGAACAGAAAGAGCATGGTCCTGTTATACCCACACAGGGGCTGAAAAAAGGAGGTACAAGTATACATGAGAAGAGTTATGCACATAGATGGTCATACAGAAATGCACAGTCAACAGTAAAGGAGGAGCTAGCAGTTGCTGACTTTGGTTGAAACAACCTGACAGCTACAGACTAAAAACAGATGCATGGACAGTTAGACTCTTCTGCGCATGTGCAGAGTAGCCGAGTCTAAGTATAGCCAGTCCTTTAAACAGAGCACAAGGGTAAACAACAGTGAAGAAGGAAACAGCTCTTGGTGAGCACATGGCAGACAAAATGGCTGCCAGAAATACAAATGGATTCCACAAAATTGACAAGATAGCCTCTAAATACCAGATGGATTCCGCTAATGCTAATCCAATCGCAGCCAATTTACGACACTTCGGCCCAGGCACCGCACCCCCTGCCCCTGTCACCCCTGCTACCCTCAGTGAAGAGTCTGTGGACGTACTGTGGCAGTTGCAGGTTGGCCAGGCATCGGTGCTGAAAGTCCTCCATGGACACACTAAACTGCTCACACAGTTGGTGTCGTTCGTGGAGGGCACAGTTGGTGTCGTTCGTGGAGGGCATGTCATCAACGCAGGATACTGCGGTCAATGGACTCTTCCCTGACGGCAGCAGTTTCTCTCCTGCAGCGTCTGTCCCCCCTACCCCAGACCCATCCACACTGCCCTCTCCCATGCCTGCCCAACGAACACACAGACAGTCACAGGCACGCACCTCAACAGACACATCCAGCACACCCCCAAGTAAGGCACAGCGCATACCTCCTGGCACGCACACTCAGGGGGATGTAGGCACACCCATAGGGCCTGGGGGCAGACGACAGACACGCAGCCACAGTCGCAGTCCACAGTCCTCACAACCCAGTTCCTCTAAAACCACTCCCCTTAGCTCCCCTGCCAAACTCTCACCCAAGGACATCTATTTAGGTGAGCTGGATCTCGCCCCCACTGAGACACCACCCCACAAGCAGGCGAGGAAGTCCCCGGGAACGGGAGTTGAGTCCCCCACCATGTCCACCCCCTCCCCCAAGAGCGCTGCACCTCATCCCTCAACCACCACACCCTCCATTGGCCCTGGGGTATCTGCAGGGGTTAGTCTGGGCGTCCTAGCAGCGGTGTGCAGCACCGGGCTCATCTCCAACTTTGGTGCTGCCCCATCCCCTGTGGTGGTGACGTCCACCCCTGCACCCTCCAAATCTACTCCTCCCCCTCCTATCCCTGCGGTGCCTGGTCCTGCCACAGATGATGCCCCCCCCCCCGGTCGAGAAACCTTGAGGTTCCTTTGTGCAGGCAAGGTAGGGGTGGACACGGTCGCCTACGTCCACCCTTGGACTTGAGAAGTGGACTGGCCATTGGCCTTTGTACATAGTCAATTTTTAAATCATTTTTTTTGTGCTGTATAAAGCCTTTTCTTTTGCTTTCAACACTATTGCATTTCAGGTACTTGATGTTGGTGATGAGGCTCATGGAGTTGGTGTTCTGGTAATGTGTTAGGGTTCAGAGAAATGTTTTTGTATGATGGTCATGAGGTGGACCATGGGATCTTTGTGCCATCACAATGTCTCAGCAAAGAATCATTGGTAGTGTGTGTTCATTTGTTTTTTAGACATTGTCCCAAGGAGTTTTCCTTCCTCTGTGGCACCTGACATCTTCCCTGCAAACAGTTGCACAATTGTTGTGCTGACCTGTGTCAACATTTCCTTTGTTGGTGACGGATCCCTTCTACAATGGCCATGCCTGCTCACCGATGTCTCCTGCTGAATCGTCTGTGCCATCCTTGCTAGTCACTGTACTTGTGTTTTGGGTATGTAGGAATGCCTTCAGGGACAAATTCGCCCTTTTCAGCACTATGCATCACGGCCTACCACACAAATGGTAATTGTTATGCAGGGTATTTGGGCACCTGACTCACAATTGTGGGCATTGTATCTAGTAGAATTGAACCCTATTCCTTCCATGAGAGACAACATCTTGGGGGCTGGACCAGCACCTGAACATTCCTATCACTCCTGGGATGTGCGTGACAGTGTGTGTTCCCTTTGGCTATCTTAGTTTTGTATGCAGTTACATGACTATACAGTATTGTGGCATGAAATCAGGGTGTGTATTGTGCTGCATCCGCCATGGGTGGGTATGCATGTGTTATATGTCCTCACACCCACATGTAGTGTGTCATGGAGTGTGTGAAAGACATCCATCCTCCTGAGAGTGGGACACTGCTGTCAGTGATGTTTTGTAATAGCACTAAAATCATAGTCCAAAGTTAGGGATGCGTCCATACCACCATGTAGGTGTGGTCATCTGATAATGATGTACACCCCCCATATCCCTGTCCACTGCTGGGGGTCCTCTGCACCCACCCCCATATCTCAGTCCACTGCTGGTAGTCATATGCACCCACCCCTCATATGTCTGGACACTGCTGGGAGTCATATGCACCCACCCCCTCATATATCTGTCCACTGCTTGGAGTCCTCTGCACCCACCCCTCATATCTCTGTCCACTGCTGGGAGTTATATGCACCCAACCCTCATATGTCTGGACACAGCTGGGAGTCATATTCACCCACCCCCATATCTCAGTCCACTGCTGGTAGTCATATGCACCCACCCCTCATATGTCTGGACACTGCTGGTAGTCATATGCACCCACCCCTCATATGTCTGGACACTGCTGGGAGTCATATGCACCCACCCCCATATCTCAGTCTACTGCTGGGAGTCCTCTGCACTCACCCCTCATATCTTTCTCCACTGCTGGGAGTCCTCTGCACCCACCCCTCATATCTCTGTCCACTGCTGGGAGTCATATGCACCCACCCCTCATATCTCTGTCCACTGCTGGTAGTCATATGATCCCACCCCTCATATGTCTGGACACTACTGGGAGTCATATGCACCCACCCCTCATATCTCTGTCCACTGCTGGGAGTCCTCTGCACTCACCCCTCATATCTCTCTCCACTGCTGGGAGTCCTCTGCACCCACCCCTCATATCTCTGTCCACTGCTGGGAGTCATATGCACCCACCCCTCATATCTCTGTCCACTGCTGGGAGTTATATGCACCCAACTCTCATATGTCTGGACACAGCTGGGAGTCATATTCACCCACCCCCATATCTCAGTCCACTGCTGGTAGTCATATGCACCCACCCCTCATATGTCTGGACACTGCTGGTAGTCATATGCACCCACCCCTCATATGTCTGGACACTGCTGGGAGTCATATGCACCCACCCCCATATCTCAGTCTACTGCTGGTAGTCATATGCACCCACCCCTCATATGTCTGGACACTGCAGGTAGTCATATGCACCCACCCCTCATATGTCTGGACACTGCTGGGAATCATATGCGCCCACCCCTCATATCTCTGTCCCCTGCTGGGAGTCCTCTGCACCCACCCCCATATCTCAGTCCACTGTTGGTAGTCATATGCACCCACCCCTCATATGTCTGGACACTGCTGGGAGTCATATGCATCCACCCCTCATATCTCTGTCCACTGCTGGGAGTCCTCTGCACCCACCCCCATATCTCAGTCCACTGCTGGTAGTCATATGCACCCACCCCTCATACGTCTGGACACTGCTGGGAGTCATATGCACCCACCCCTCATATTTCTGGACACTGCTGGGAGTCATATGCACTCACCCCCTTATCTCAGTCCACTGCTGGTAGTCATATGCACCCACCCCTCATATGTCTGTACACGGCTGGGAGTCATATGCACCCACCCCTCATATGTCTGGACACTGCTGGGAGTCCTCTGCACCCACCCCCATATCTCAGTCCACTGCTGGGAGTCCTTTGCACCCACCCCTCATATGTCTGGACACTGCTGGGAGTCCTCTGCACCCACCCACACACCCCCTTGGAGCAGTACACTGCTGGCCTGGACCCACACACACCAATATGAAGGTAACATGCTGGGCCAGTCCTCTAAGCCCATATTCCTGGCGTGTGTACGCCTCGTATCCCAAATGTACTGGTGCTGTAATGGGGTATGTGTGACACGCACCGTACCCACGCATTCATTGCGTGTGTACGGTCCGTATCACTGTTGTACTGTGCCGTAGGGGTACGTCTGGTAGGCACCGATCCCACGCATTCATTGCGTGTGTACGGTCCGTATCACTGTTGTACTGTGCCGTAGGGGTACATGTGGAACGCACCGTACCCACGCATTCATTGCGAGTGTACGGTCCGTATCACTGTTGTACTGTGCCGTAGGGGTACGTATGGTATGCACCGTACCCATGCATTCATTGCGTGCGTACGGTCCGTATCACTGTTCTACTGTGCCATAGGGGTACGTGTGGTATGCACCGTACCCACGGATTCATTGCGTGTGTACGGTCCGTAGCACAGTTCTACTGTGCCGTAGTGGTACGTGTGGTATGCACCGTACCCACACATTCATTGCGTGTGTACGGTCCGTATCATTGTTCTAATGGTGCCATAGGGGTACGTGTGACATGCACCGTACACGTCCACTTCCGTTGTTGCGGTACGCAGGTGTTGCTGGACATGCCCCCCCAAGTGATCAGACCCTGGTGGTAATGTATGGCCTCCATATTATAGGTTTGGCTTTGAGTATGGGGTATGTTTCCTGCCCCTCACCCCCAGCCTGGCCCCTGGGTGTTGTTCTCAACTTCTGCGGCATGTGCGTCGGGTGCGGTACACCAGGTCGTAGGCCAAGACGACCGGGATGACAGGTACGATGGGGTTCATGGCGTGTACATCGCGTACCGGGGCTCCGTTGCGCCGAGGTTCGCGTAGGACTCTGCTTTTCCGGCTGTGTTTGGGTCCCGTAAAAAAAGAGCCGTACGGAGTGAAGTAGGTACGAATCATACTTGCTTGGCCGGAAACCGCTGCCTGAATATGTCCGGATGTCACGTACAAGCTGTTCCAGATCAGAATCGTAGGTTTTTTTGACCCGTACGGGCTTTTGTACGAAACGTACGGGAATAGGCTTTCTGTACGAATCGTACTTCCTAGGTTGTATGGAAAGTTTATCGGGTACGAGTCGTACGAGGAAAACGCACCATACAACCATTCGTACAGCCTTTTTACAGGATTGGAATCGGCCCCTAGGTGTGCACACCCCATAACAGTTTTCTCAATTCTACCATACAATTCAACCCATTGATCTTAGCCAGTTGTATGTTCTCTTTAATTACATGATTGAATTACTCAATGAGACCATTTCTCCTGGGATGATATAAGGATGTTTTTGTGTGTTTAACCCGTAAAAACTATAGCAACTCTGCAAATTGCCCAGAAGTAATTTGACACCAATTGTCAGTCAATATTTCATCAGGAATCTCCTCTTTTGCAAAAACAGATTCTAAAAATTGTATGAACTTCTGACTATTGGGTACTTTCATAAAATTCACTTCCCGCCAACAGCTACAATAATCCATAATACCTACGTCATACTCTTGTTCAATTCCAGATTCTATCATTGGACCAACATGACAATCGCCAATTTGCTCCATGCCTTGTTTGGGACCCTTACAGCTTTGGGACTTTGAACAGTTCCTTGAGATTTGTCACTTATTGCAAAATTCATGCAGTCTCTCAAACACTGTTCCATTTCTGGTTTAACCCAGGCCATCCAAAGCTATCACATATCCTGCTTTTCATAGCAGGCATTCATAAATGCCCATCATGAATCAAAGTTAACACTTTGTTCCCGATCCCTTCAGGCTCCACAAAAATACCTAAATGTAATACATTTGATACACTTCCATTCACAATGAATAATTCCTCAAAAACATGCTTATACCCTTCTCAAGCTTAGTCTTTTTATTTCCATTTAGTCCAGCCCTGTTGAATGCCTTTCTTTACCTCAATCATTTCCATGTGTGCATCACCTGCTGCCATCAATTCCTCATGCAACATAGCACCCTCTGAGTGACTTTCAACAGTGCACACCACATCCTCTTCATCAGCACATACCTCACCTTCTTCCTCATCTTGCTCACAGATTGGCATGTGGGACAGACAATCAGCCAGGAACGTATTCAGCTCAATAATTGTACTCATGAAGCACCAGTGGTGCAATGATCAACTCATCTAGTGAAATGAACAGCCCATATATAAGGTTAGAAATGAGCAATGCAACACCGGCATGCAAGTGCCTCCCTTTCTACCACCAAACGAGATGACTCAACACATCTCAGACTTTTTAATGAAAATGCAACAACTTCTTCTCTGTCCCCCCTACGCTGCATGAGGACTGCTCCTCAGCCCTTCTTATTAGCATCCGTCATGATTATACTTTTGTAGTTTGTATCAAGTGTTTTCAAAGGAATGGCATGCGCTACCTTCCTCTTAACAATCTTTAATTCCTAATCACATAGCTTAAACCTTAAAACCTGGAATTTTATGTGTCTTTATAGTACAATTATGGCTAAACCTTGTATAAAAATTCATTTGACCCCATTAAATATTGTAAGTGGTCCTTGTTTTCTGGAGAAATGAAGTCTTCTATAGCCTTGATTAGACCAGCTAAAGGTTGACCTTCTTGCTTGACAATTGACAACCCAAATAAGCAATAACAGAGGTGGTAAATTGCACTTTACCCCCTTAACAACACTTCTTTGCTTTTAAGAATGGACAGTGCTTGATGTAGCCTTTGGTCATGCTGCACTTGGTCTTTGCCAAAGACTACAACATCGTCTTGGAAAGCAATGACAACGTTGATCTTAAAAAAAAGTTCCACCACTCTTTGAAATACAGCGGAGGCTGATGATAACCCGAAGGGCATGCATTGGAATTGATACAAACCTTCCGGGTTTATAAATGCTGTGAAATGTCTTCATTCAGGGTGCAGATTAATCTGGTGGTATGTTGCAGTCAGCTGAAAATCTTGCCACACTTAAGAGTAGATAGCATCTTTTTGATATTTGGGAGGGGGTGACGATAATGTCTCAAAGGTTCACAAACATGCAAATGGCCCCATTAGACTTCCGCTCTTAAACAATGGGAGCTACCCAATAGGGTTATGTGCAATTCTTTCTTGAGGATAAAGGTATCTGCCAGACTTTATGTCCTGCAGGCTGAGCACCCTCTATTATTCTCAGTTTATGCATGAAACCCATAAATAAACCTACGTTTTCTTGGGAAACTGGATAATCCTGCTCTTACTGGCTCTTACTTATGACTGAAATTTTAACATATTCCTCCCTTATTATAACTTGATCTGCATTATTAAGACCCTGTATTATGCACAAATTAGCTTAATCACTCCATCCCTATAAACAAGAATTATCTATATCCACATAAATTACACTTTGAGGGTTTACCACCATAACCTAGAGGGCAAATTACTGATTTCTACAACTGAATTCCACATTCACTAAAATGTTCCTGCCACCTCTTTTCATTTAATAAAGTGAATGGAGAACCTGAATAGGTCTTAACATTTATGTCTATTCCATTTGATGTTAATGTACATATGAGTCTATTTGATAAATTCAAAAATACTCCACACACCTCCTGATTCATAATATTCTCCTATAGAACAGCCTCTGTGATAGTTAAAATATCATTTTCATCACTCGTGACTGATCATGTACACTTAAATTACTTGGTTCAAACCTTTAAACTTTGTTGGAGAGTGAAGTACTTGTTGACCTACACACTCTGGCAAAATACTCTTTTTCATGGACTTAGCAGAGGAACACTCTTTAGCTGGACCTCCAATAACATTTCCAAAGTGAGATGTGTATCTGCATCTGTAATTTTCTAATTGTTTATACAGTTGTTTCTTGTACGTTTTGTCCATTTTGATATACAGTATTTTTTCTCTAGCTCGTCCTTTTTTCTCCTTTCTTGTATTTACTTTTAATTCTATGTCAGGACCGGAGGCTCCGATTATGCTTCTCAATCTTTACTAGAAGCTCACAGCAGCCAATAAAAACAGAGATAAAAACCACGTGACAACCATAGAGTCTCGTCCATATAAGGTCCCTGTCAGCACATAGAGTCCTCTTTCATGCTGCTCCGCAGCCAGTTAAGTACCTTATATTTTCTCTGTCTTGAATGTGGTAGTATTCTTATGATTAATGTTAGTGTGCCGTTTGTATGCCCAAGACTATTTTTTCTACTACAGGGTGCGCGGAGGCATAGGTGCGCTATCGCTACTAGTGCGACTCCTGTTCTATGAGGTTTTACCTCGCTGCGGCTGATTTTGCTATTGTTTTGTCTGGATTAAGGGTAACGTGCTGCGAGCGCTTACCGGTTGCCGTTTGTCTCGTTGGGATAATTCCCTCGCTGCGCTTGGTTTCTGTGGAGCGGGAGGTTCGGAGGAGCGGGGACGCGCGTCTGCCTGACGCGCAGTCCTCTTTTGTTGTTGTGTGAGCCTGGGCCAGCGCGCATGCGCGGCGGCCATTTTTTGCCCGCGAAAGGGACTGGGGCTTAAATCGAACACCGGAGCAGCGTGTTGGAGCTGCTTATGACCCACATTTGTGCCGTTTCAGGCAAAAGGCTCATCTTTTGGCTCCTCAGACGCCCCTCTGTTTATGCATACAGTGGGGCTGTATAATTCAGCATAGGCTTTGCCTAGAGTGGGGTGTTGTGCAAGCCCTCCCTTCCTCCACATCCTAAAATAAGCAGTTTCATTCACCGTTGGTGACTGTGTTGGGGCTTGCCTGGGGTTACCACTCCCCCTGACCTCCTTTGTGAGAATATTGCTTGTGAGCTTGTCTGAAGTCACAAAGATTCCTCCAGGGTCGTTGATTGCTCACTGTGTGACAAAATGTCTGAGTACTATGAGGAGGATTATTACTATTATGATGAAGACCCCGCAGGGTCTTTGGAATATGACCTCGTGGAGGCATTGGACGCGGGTGTCCAGCAGTCGGTCAATTCGGCTTTGGTTAGAGCGATTGCGCCTTTGAAGCACCATCTTTGTTCTTACGCAAAACAACAAGGCTGGCTTCCATCGTCAGCTCCCCGTGCTAAATCTGGGGGTAAAGGAAGGGCGAATCCCCACGCTGCGGATTTCGCTAAGCTAGCCAGATCAATGGCGGAGCAAGAGCGTTCTACTCCTAATAGGGAGGCTGCAATTACAGAAATCTCCCAGGAGGATGATGGTCGGGACACCTCCCCTGACCCTACCACTGACGAGGAAGAATCCCCTCGTCCTTCAAAAAAGGCAAGGAAGGAAAAGCATTCTGGTCCGTCCTCATCACCTAAGGTTCTCACGTTCGAGCCAGCAGACATTATTCATCCTAATTCCACATCCTGGCTCCCGCCCCAAGAGGTGGCGGACTATGTCCAGACCCATCTACGTCAGGCGTTTGACACGGATGTGCGGGCATGACTACGGTCGGAGTGCCCTAGACCTGAACTGGCGGATAAGGTGGCGGCTACCCCGGAAGTAGACCCGTCTATGCTGACTTACTTGAAAAAGTATTCTAAGGATCCTAAGAAAGGCTTGGACAGGTCCTGGCGCTCCTGCCAAGATAAACTACTGGACATCATAGGCCCTCTGACGAAGATTCTCGAGCTCGGCTTTAGGGCCAAAGAATCCGCCATGGCAATTAACCCGGATGAATTGATTGGCTGGGCCCAACGGGCGGTGTGCCAGCTGGGCAACGCTAATTGTGCGTTATCAACGGAGCGGCGCAGATCCATCCTCTTAAAGTTGGATCCCAGGCTGGCCGAGTTAGCCACGTCGGAATCAGGGCCGCTAGCCCAAGGTCTCCTGTTTGGGCAGCCTTTTCAAAGTTTGTTGCCACATTTAGTGGGCTTGACAAGGCCCAGGGCTCTTTGAAACGGGCTTTCCGCCCGGTTTTTGGCAGGGCCGGACGTTTTCGCGAGCGCTCGTTCGGCCGGGGGTATGACCAAGGCGCCCAACGCGGCCAACAAAGAGGAGGTTATCAGGACAACACTGCCAATACCTCCAACTTCTACCCCTCGCGACGTTCCAGAAACAGGTTCCGTAAAGGTGGCAGATTTGGAGGAAACTCCAACAACCAGCACGATGCTGGAAACTCAGGTGAGCCTCATTCCCTTTTCGGAAGTGACATTGGGGGGCAGAGTGGCATATTTTCTAAGCAAATGGCGCAAAATTTCGCAGGATGCATGGGTGTTACAGACTTTACAAGGATACAGGCTGGAGATGTACGCCTCCCCGTCACAGGACTCTCGCCCTCCCCCTCTGTATTTTTCCCAACAAGATCAGAGCTTTATCGCGGCAGAGATCGAGTCCCTATTGCAGAAGGGCGCGATTGCGCCCTCCGTGATACACCCTCATGGTTTCCTGAGCACGGTTTTTCTCGTAGAAAAGAAAGAGGGCGGCTCCCGGTTGGTGTTAAACCTCAAAGAGTTCAACTCATGGATTGTTTACAGGCATTTCAAGATGGAGGGTATCCATCTGCTCCGCGATCTTCTCCAGGAAGGGGACTGGATGGTCTGTTTGGACCTGAAAGACGCGTACCTCTCCATTCCCATTTCCCCCCCCCCACAGGAGGTTCCTGCAGTTTGTCTGCGGAAAGGTATGCTACGAGTACAAGGTCCTTCCGTTCGGTCTGTCGTCGGCGCCGTGGTGCTTCACGAAGCTCCTGAGACCGGTGGTGGAGTCTCTCAGGGCCCGAGGAGTCCGCCTCATAATTTACCTGGACGACATAATTATTTTGGCGTCCTACCCTCAGACGGTACAAACGCACCTCAATTGGGCGATCAACCTGCTACAAGGTTTGAGGTTCATTGTCAACCCGCAGAAGTCAGTGTTAACTCCCTCTCAGTCCATCGAATTTCTGGGGTTTCTGATCAATTCCGTATCGTGTCAACTCTTGCTGCCGATGCCAAAGGTCAGGGCAATCAAGAAGGAGTTGCGATCGACCCTACGCAAGCAGACGACGTCCTTGAGATCGTTAGCCCGCATAGTGGGGCTCCTGGCTTCTTCCATCCAAGCGATCTTCCCGGGCCCCCTTCACTACAGGGCCCTTCAGAGGCTCAAGATCCGCCATCTCCGAAAAGGCCTCAGTTACTCAGACCAGATACCTCTCTCAGAGGAGGCGAGGCTGGAGATGGATTGGTGGTTACACCACATGGAGGCCTGGAACAGCCGGGCGCTTTTCGGATCGACCCCGGATGTGGTAATCGAATCGGATGCCAGCCGTTGGGGTTGGGGAGCCCGGTGCGGCACGTTGTCCATGGGTGGTCGCTGGTCGCCGGAAGAACTTCAATTACATATCAACTGCCTGGAACTTCTGGCTGGTTCCTTTGCGATCAGATGTCTTTCGCCTCAGAAAGCAGATTGTTGTATCCTCCTCCGGATGGACAATATATCGGCAGTACGTTACGTCAACAAGCTGGGTGGTACCAAGTCACGAATGTTGGCGGAGATCGCCAAGGACTTCTGGCACTTCTGTCTGCAGAACAGAATTTCGGTTGTTGCGGAATACCTGCCCGGTTCCAGCAACCAAGTGGCGGATTGGAATTCTCGCCACCTGCATGATTCCAGCGATTGGATGCTGTTACCCACGGTGTTTCGGCACCTGACCCATCGTTGGGGCCCTTGTCAGATAGACCTATTTGTGTCCCGACTGAACAGACAAGTTCCCCAATTTTTCAGTTGGAGGCCGGATCCGGAGGCGTTAGCCACGGATGCATTCCTGCAGGAATGGCCGAGGTCTCTCTGCTACGCATTTCCCCCGTTCCTCATGATTCCACGAGTTCTAGCGCGAGCAAGGGCCTTTCAAGCAGAACTCATTTTGATCACCCCTTTATGGAGGGCTCAAGCATGGTTTCCGGTATTGCTAGACATGAGTTGTGCGAGTCCGATTCTTCTTCCCCAGTTGCAGAACCTATTTCTGGACCCTCTTCAGAATCCTCATCCTTTGGTGGCATCGGGCCAGCTTCCACTCGTTGCTTGGTGGGTTTCAGGGACAGGTGGAGTGTCCCGGGCCTTTCGCGAGAGGCTACTAACTTCATCAAAGAAGCTTGGTCGGCCAATACCCACAAACGATATGCCTCATCTTGGAAAAGATGGAGTGGTTGGTGCGTTCAACGGGACGTGGATCCCGCTAAAGCACATGTGTCTTTAGTGGTCAACTTTTTAGCCTCTATGGCTTCCTCTGGGTTAGCGTACAGGACGGTCAACAACTTTCGATCTGCCATATCGGCGGGGCATTTACCGGTAGAAGGTAAACCCATTGGAGAGCATCCTTTGGTATGTAAATTGCTGAGAGGAGTCAGGATGGCGAAACCCCCTTGCCCAAAGTACTCTCACCTGTGGGATGTCTCTCTTGTCCTTAGATTCCTAGAATCCTGGCCATCCAACAGGTTCTTGTCGCGTAAGAAACTATCGGCCAAGCTGACTATGCTCTTATGTCTCGTTTCTTGCAAACGGGTTTCTGACATCCGAGCGCTTGATTTGGCGGGGCGTAGATTTACCCCGGAGGGGGTGACATTCACTTTGTCCAGGAGAACGAAGTGTAACACTGCTTCAGTCACGTACCCGAGTTTTCCTAATAATCCTAAACTGTGTGTGGTGCAATGTATTAAGGATTACGAAGTAAGTACTGAGGAATTTCGTGCTAATATGCAAGGACAGTTGCTTATTGCTTTGCAGAAGCCGTTTCGCCCAGTGACTCCAGCTACCTTATCACGATGGATGCGTTGGCTCATGGGCGAGGCAGGGATTGATATCTCCAAATTTGGAGCCCACTCTGCACGCGGAGCCATGGTCTCAAAAGCATTTGGGGCGGGGGTCAGCCTGGCAGATATTATGAGTGCGGCTGACTGGTCTAATGAAACTACTTTTAACACGTTTTACTATAAGCCTATTGTCAATGTTGCTTCAATGGTGGTGGCTCAGCTTTGAACAAGCATAATCGGAGCCTCCGGTCCTGACATAGAATTAAAAATTTGCGAACATTCGTGACAAGAATTTTCAATTCTATTAAGGACTACGGAGGCGAGGATTATCCCACCCGGAGATACACAATGTCTGGTGTAATGCTATGGATTTCATAGTTGCATTTGCTGTTATGATGATTTATTGATTTGATCATGCTATGTATTGCATTGCTCTGTGTATTTTCCCACCCTAAGTATTCGTGATGTACTGCTGTTGTTACAAGCAATCTCAAGCGGCTTTTACGGGGTGTTTCCTTTCTTTCAGGTACTGACAGCAAGTAACCCCGACTATAGTTTGATTGGACGCTTCGCAGTTCATTGTTGCGCTCTCAAGCGAGTTATATGGCCCGGGATCCAGTGAGAAGTTCGGCCCCGTTGGGCGCACAGTTCGTTGGTTGAAGAAGGCCCTAGCTATCGGTGATCCTCAAGACAAGGTCGTGATTGGACTTTTTCTACTGTTACAAAGAAAGAGGACTCTATGTGCTGACAGGGACCTTATATGGACGAGACTCTATGGTTGTCACGTGGTTTTTATCTCTGTTTTTATTGGCTGCTGTGAGCTTCTAGTAAAGATTGAGAAGCATAATCCTCGCCTCCGTAGTCCTTAATAGAATTGAAAATTCTTGTCACGAATGTTCGCAAATTTTTAATTCCCAACACACTCTGAAACTATGACTGGGAATCTGACACAGTCTTCTGTTCCATTTGTAAAGTTGTGCTCTCAATTCTAGTTGCAGTCTCTATGACTGTCTGTAATGTCAAATTAGGTGCCTCTTGTCCTTTCTTGTTTGTTTTTTCCGCTGATTGTTCCCTGATAATTTCTTCTTGAAGTCTTTCAATTATGAATTTTTTACTGGCTTTGAACTTTGTGTCTAAAGATTTTATAGCAGACACATACTCAGCTATACCTTAAACATCATCCCCTACATCCAATATAACACATTCTCTATGAATATGTTTTAAAGTTTTCCAACCATCTGTACCTAAACAATGTCTTAGTATGGCAAATTATTTCTTATGTATGAATGATTCTCCTTCTAATGCATAAAGATATGCCTAGACCCTTCTTTCCATTGCTCTCAATCAGGCTGTAGAGCTGTTGAGTTGGAAGAAAATGCAGAAGGTGGTATAATTGACTGTTGTATTTCCTGAGCGTATGAAGAAGACAATCATGTGAACACTACACCTGCTCTTCAGTAAAACCTGCAGTATTCTGAATGATGTGTTATGCAGGACACCACAAATGCGCAAAAGTCATTCTGATACTCAATTCAGCTGTCATGATGCACAAAACAGGAGGTGTATGTGTATTGGTATTGATATTCACAAAGGTGTGCGAATCACTGCAGACTGTTTGTATGATTATGGTGTAAGCACCACCTTAATAATTAGATAAACACCTGGTGCATGAAAGTTTGTGAGCAGGCAATGTTGAAGAGAGCAAAAACAAGTAATGTGTACTAGAATATGGTTTGCGCATCACCGATGCACAGAACTGCACAAAGTTAGATGGAACCAAAATATGGAGGCGCAACAAACAGCTACTTCCATTCAGCATGTGCTCATATGCACCATTATTTAGTAGTGCCCCAATCCAAAATGGTGCTGAAATAGTGTAAGGGGATTTTACACTTGCGTTCGAATCCAACATGGCAGCATGTAACATTCCTCATGTTGGACGATGGGTCAACAGACTTGTGCAGCCTTGAGTGCATGAACTACAGCTTTCTGATTTTTTATAAAAATGCACAGTACATTGACTGCATATTCTCCCTTTTCCACTGATGGGATACCGAAGAAGGGTCCCAAGTTCAAGGTTGTTGCTTCCTAGGAAAAGACCTACTGCTAGAAATTGCTTGATTGCTCCAGCTGAGCAAGTGCTGGAATCATGCTTTGCACCGTCTCTGTCCTGCAGTCCTTAGACCTTGAACCAGCCACATTTTAAGGTGTAAAGAGCAGGGCTGAATCATGAGTGGCTGATATGCAGTGTTGATGTGCCATGGCACCCTCAGCAACGTATGTGGCGGATTAACATCGTCAAAAGTGCTTGGAGAGGTAGTATTTGCCCATTGCTCGGTTTGTGAGGCTGAGTGGAGGATTTGCACTTATTGTTAGGAAAGTCTGCTGAATTATTTGCTTAGCAGATGAAAGTGGTGCAGCCCTTGTGGGGATGGTGGGCTTAGTCATGGCCAGGAGCTAAATCCATTAGAGCAGCTCCGGTCTGATTGTTCGCCTGTGGATTTTTTCCCACAAGCTTGCATTAAAATAATTTTTTGATGCCATTTTCTTGTCATGCCATCACCTCAGGGCTCTTAATCTCTTGCGTCTGTGGAGCTAGCTCTAAAAAGGGGAATCATTTGCTACTTGATGCCTCAGTTAGTGGGATAGCACTCGGACGTTATTTTATTTTCGCATCCTATTACATTTTCTTGGAGTGGATCAGCGACTGCGCAGACGACCTCGCCCCCCTGAAGACCCCGCGTAGCAGACCCGGTAGCAAGAAAGCCCCATGGTACACCTACGAACTCAAGAGCTCCAAGAAGAACTGCCGAGCCCTCGAGAGAACCTGGCGCAGAGACCCAACACCGAACAACATGACTGCCCTCAAGCTCGCCACCCGTAAACACCACCAACTCATCCGCACCACCAAGAAAACCGCATTCAAGGAACGACTGGACAACAACGCACACAACAGCAAGAAATTCTTCAACATCGTTAAAGAGCTCTCCAACCCCAACGCCGGAAACAACGACATCACCCCTTCGCAAGACCTCTGCAACTCCCTCGCCTCCTACTTCCACAGCAAGATCGCGAACATACAAAACAGCTTCAGCTCCCAACCGACGCACGCCACGACCGAACCACCGCCCCCCACCACCACCCTCCGCGCATGGACCCCGATCATCACCGAAGACACTGTCCGCACAATGAACTCCATCCACTCCGGATCTCCTACCGACCCCTGCCCTCACCACGTCTTCAACAAGGCCGACGCTGTCATCGCACCCCACCTGCGGGACATCATCAACACCTCCCTCGACACCGCTACCTTCCCGAAGAGCTGGAAGCACGCCGAACTCAGCGCTCTACTAAAGAAGCCATCAGCCGACCCCACCGACCTCAAGAACTACCGCCCCATCTCGCTGCTCCCGTTTCCTGCAAAAGTCATCGAGAAGACCGTCAACAAGCAGCTGGCCGCCTTCCTCGAGACGAACGGATCCCTCGACCTCTCGCAGTCTGGCTTCCGGGCCAACCACACCACCGAGACCGCCCTGATCGCAGCCACCGATGACATCCGAGCTCTGCTTGACAACGGAGAAACAGCGGCCCTCATCCTCCTAGACCTCTCCGCGGCCTTCGACACTGTCTGCCACCGTACACTAGTGCAGCGACTCAGCAACGTCGGAATCCAGGAGAAGGCACTGGAGTGGATCATCTCCTTCCTCGCCGGCAGGACACAGAGAGTCCGCCTCCCCCGTTCAGATCTGAAGCCACCGAAGTCATCTGCGGCATTCCTCAAGGCTCCTCGCTCAGCCCAACCCTCTTCAACGTGTACATGAGCCCCCTCGCATACATCGCACGCCAGCACAACCTCAACATCATCTCCTACGCCGACGACACCCAGCTGATTCTCTCCCTCACCAACAACCCCGCCACCGCCAGAGCCAACCTCCACGAAGGGATGAAAGAGGTAGCCGAATGGATGAAGAACAGCCGCCTGAAACTGAATTCGGACAAGACGGAAGTCCTCATCCTGGGAGCCTCACCCTCCGCCTGGGACGACTCCTGGTGGCCCCCGCCCTAGGCAACGCACCCAAACCAACAGACCACACACGCAACCTGGGCTTCATCCTGGACTCCTCCCTCTCCATGACCAGACAAGTCAACGCCGTCTCCTCGTCGTGCTTCAACATCCTGCGCATGCTACGAAAGATCTTCCGGTGGATCCCCACCGAGACCAGGAAGACGGTCACCCAGGCCCTCGTCACCAGCCGTCTGGACTACGGCAACTCCCTCTATGCCGGCACAACCGCCAAACTCCAGAAAAGACTTCAGCGGATCCAGAACGCCTTAGCACGACTCATCCTGGACATCCCCCGCTGCAGCCACATCTCCGGACACCTGAGAGACCTGCACTGGCTCCCGGTCAACAAAAGAATCACCTTCCGACTCCTCACCCACGCACACAAAGCCCTACACAACCAAGGACCAGGATACCTCAACAGCCGCCTCAACTTCTACGCTCCCAAACGCCAGCTTCGATCGACCGGCCACGCCCTCACCACCGTCCCCCGCATCCGAAGAGCCACCACAGAAGGACGATCCTTCTCCTACCTCGCCACCAAGACATGGACCTCCCTCCTGACCCAGGACCACCTCGCCTTCAGGAAGCAACTCAAGACCTGGCTGTTCGAGCAGTAGCGGACTGTCGTACTTTAATCTCTGTGACCGCGTAGGGGACAGGGCCCTACCCCTGTCTATCCTGGTATTGGCGAACCGCAAATGATTAATGCGGTATGTACGAGTACTTTATATATCGTTCTAGCTATGAATGCACTGTGTACACGTTATTCTGCTTCACTACGCGGGTTCCATTTTGGAAGCGATGGCCATCTTGTCATTGCCCTCACATAGGCTATAATGGAGCAAACACTGGCCTCACAGTATATGTGCTTTCCCGTGACTTCTCTGTGACCTGGGCAGCTGGCTCTGCTGCCCCAGGTCAAACTGGTCTCACGAGCTCCCCTTCCTCCGTCCACCTGTGATTAGCATCAGGGTTTGACCCATCATAAAACCCTTTCATTCTACACGAGCATCCGGCTAATCTCTTTCACACCTGACTGTTCCTGCTTTATGACTTGTTTCCCAAAACAGGAGCTGCCCGTGTTTTATTGGGGCCTATTGATATCAAATGTGGGATCTGAACCTTACTGTGTAAATCATTGTGGGCTGGCCGAACTGGAATGTGGGATGGTCATCATGACTCTGCCTTTTCTTTGTAGTGTACACTTGTATATTGCCGTATCATAAAACCTAGGAATGTATGCTTGAGGCAGGGAAAAGTGTATTTAAGATGAAGTCCGTTTCTATGATTTTCAGCAGTCTCCTGAGAACATACACGCTGTTGTACTTCTAGGATACCTGTAATTGGTCTGCAGCCAATAAACGATCTTTGACTTCACCCAGAAGACTCTGTGTTTCTGTAGGTCTGGAACAGGGTGAACCCAGAAGTCATAGGGTGTGTGCCCCTGCACCGCTGGGACTAAAATACCCAGTACTTCAGTTTGGCGCCCAACTCGGGACGATTTCAGCGGTACTGGTCCAAGCCAGAGGTTCGTGAGGAGCTTCGTGTGGAAATTCTGGAGGAAGGCCGCCACTTCATCGACCCCTGCATGTCGACGTGGTCCGAAAGTCTTTTCTGCGAGGTTCTCCGCGTCCCGACGGCTACGAAGTACTGCTGCCCTGATTAATCGACCTGTTTTGGACCCTTGACGAGTTTTGAGAGAGCGAAACAATCGAGAGAGTCTTCTGGTGACGCCATCGATCAGCAATATTCAGTTAAGTATAAGTGGAGCGTCTCCCATTTGTTTTGGTATCCCTCGGGATCGTTTGATTTGGTAATTTGGAGTTTGCAAACGCCAAAGCCAGAGGACTCGTGTATTCACGAGACTATCGTAATTGATAATCCTTTGACGTTTAGATCTAGACTAGTGAGCGAAGATGCCTGGTTCTAGAATATTTGGTAGAATATTTTGTTTGGGTTGTGGAAAAGATTTCCAGCTGGAGGAATCATGCCCGGTCCCTCCGGTTGGAACTCCAACTTATGAGCTCTATGTAAAACATGGCGTAGGCCCTATTGCATATAACGAAGTGTGGATCCACTACACCAGAAAAGACGGTGTTTTAAAATGGCCCCAAAATGGTAGTTTCGATACCGATATTTTAGATAATTTGGAAATTAAATTGTTTAAAAAGAAAGCCCGGCCGGCGATGTTTGATTCTTTCCGCTTATGGCGAAAGGAAGCCAAACAGAAGGAAATTAAGCTAGCGAAAAAGAATAAAAGAGAGAAAGGTATGACAGTAATGCAAGCAGCTGTGCAATTCAAAGACAATGAGGAGGAGCAGATGAATGAGCAATTGCACAGGCAGCGTAAGTTAGGGATCGACAAATGTTACCCAGCTTTACCGCACTCTAAACAGAATGAGTTAGAAGAAAAGGAGAAAGATCCCCTGATGTCGCATTTGTTGAGTTCGCCACCCCCATATGCTCAAAATGCCACGGCGCCTCCCCAGCTTGTGAATATGCCACCTCCAGTCAATATACTGCAAGCCTTGCCGCTACCGCCAGCTGCTTTGCAGCCGGCTCCTATCCCTATAGCGCAGCCTTCTCAAGGGCCGCCAGTTGTGTTTCCAACTGCCCCCGCGCTTCCTGCGACTTTGCCTAGCATGTTGACTGCCTCCCCTGATACTCTTCCTTGCACCACTCCAGTACCTGTTTCTGCATCCTCTTTTCTCCCCTCTGTTTAACCCCCTGTTTTCGCCTCAGCTTCTCCTTCAGCGCGACAGCGCTTAGCTAATGTGGTTACTACATTAATGTCTCCTCTCTTTGAGTCATCTGGTGCGACTCCTGGTTTACAGCGTAAGCAATTGCGCAGTCAATTGCCTAACCCCGATGAGAAAAAGGTAATAGATCGCATGGCGCGTAGATGGATTGTTTTCCCTTCACTGTATGATGTGGAATCAGTTGTCAACGTTTTCCATCAATGGGATGCCCCAAAACAGAGATATGTGTTTGAGAAGATGTGCGAAATTCTCTGTGAAGAATTGGAGGATAGTGGTAAAGACCCGAGCCCGCAGGAGTTGTGTAGAGTGAGGTTCGATTTTGGAACTGGTACAATTGTGGATCGCGAGGTAGATAAAGCAGTTGCGGTTGTATTATCCTTCAGGAATGATGATTGTCAACAGTCATTGTTTGAACAAGATGTCCTTGTGGGGAAGAAGGTAAAAGCGCGACAATACCCCATGAGAGAAGTTCCCCCGGTATGGAAGGAAGCAGTTGCAGCTGATGCCAATGCCGGTATCGCCGCTGCGCCAGCGCATTTCCAGCGTGTTTGGGTGCATGTTCCATGGAAGCGCTCTGAGGTGTTAGCGCTTAAGCAGTCATTGCCTGATCCCCGTAAAAACCCTACTGGTTATTATAAGGAGTTGTCACAGACTGCAGAATCTTGTGTAATGAATCTGGCTGATGTAGATATGCTGTTTGGGAATGTGGTTCCACAGCCTTTGTGGGGATCCATACGTAATACGGATCATGCTGCAGAACTAGGAGACACATGGGCTAACATCATCGCTGCTGATGCTAGACAAACTGGTGGTGCGAAACCTGAGCCTTTAGTAGCAGAACTGCCTGGTAGAATCATCACGTATATGAAGACAATAATGCCCGCGATGCGCGTAAATTGGGACAAGTTATCTGCATGCAAGCAGAAGAAAGATGAGACAGTGTCAGACTTCTTTACTAGGTTTGAAGAAACGTTTGTTGACCACAGTGGGCAAGATATGAGTACTGAGGGTGGCCAACGGTTATTTGTGGATAAGTTTGTGCAGAATCTACTTCCTGACCTGTGTAAAAAGTTAAAAGATTCAGAAAGTTCTTGGGCTGTTTCCTCTTCAGCGCAAATACTGGCAACTGCACAGTATTATGAAAACAGAGATAAAGACGAGAAAGATAGAACAGAAAAGAAAATGAAGGAACTAAAGACAAAGGTCCTTTTGCAGCAGGCCTATCCGCCACGTGGAGGACAGAATAATTATAGGCAACCCCAAGGTGTCTATCACCAACCCCAACAATTTCAGCGCAATCAGCAAATGAATGGGTATTATCAACCACGTGTCCCTGTAGGTCCCAACCAATGTTCATATTGCAAAGAGGAAGGTCATTTTAAATATAGTTGCCCTAAATTAATGCAGCGGAACGGTAATGCGTATGGCGCAAGAGGTAGGGGTGGTCAGCAAGCTCCTAGAGGCAGAGGGCGTGGAAATGTTCCACAGAACGTGCGTCCTCTGCCGCCTCAAAATACCATCAATAGTTTTGACCAGCAAGCTAACGCGACTAGTAATACAGCGCAGTACTACAATAATGATTATTATGCAGAGGACGGCGATGCAGAAAATAACGGTAACTAGGACAGCCGTAGACAGAGAGAGGGAGTTGTTTCAGTGCCAGTGGATCAGAGCGGACCGTATGTTAAGGTAACTACAGCAAATGTAACGGAGCCCTTTCTGCTAGACACTGGTGCTGCAAAGAGTTCAATCATGCATTCAAAACTCCCTGGCGCACCTTTGTCTGGCGATATAAATGTTTCAGTAGGTTTTTCTGGCGCCCCAGTTAGGAACCCGATTTCTAGTCCCATGTCACTTTCTATTGGGCCTTGCGAGCTGAAAGCACCCCTGATTCTGACTACAGGTTGTGGTGAGAATTTGCTGGGATTAGATTTGTTGAAAAGATTACATGCTACATTGTATTGTTCACCGTCAGGGGTACAACTTACATTAGGCAGGAAAGTGATTTCCCCGATGTACTTGTCTAAAAATACAATGCCGCCTGAATTGTCATCCCTTCCGGATGCCCTTTGGGCTACTGGTCCCAATGATGTGGGCCTCTTGGAGATACCGCCATACGTGGTGACTTTAAAGGCTAATGTCAGACTGCCACGTATTCCCCAGTACAAGATCTCTAATGAAGGCCAGAAAGCATTGTTAGACATTGTCAGCGACTTGATTAATAAGGGTGTGATTGAAGAGACAAGAGGCAACGTTTGCAATAGTACGATTTTACCTGTTTTAAAACGAACGGACCCTTCACAGCCACCTGTTTACAGATTTGTGATTGATCTTAGAGAGGTTAATAAGATTGTTGTGCCACAGTTTCCAGTTGTCCCTGATATAACTGCCTTGTTAACGATGATTCCAGCCTCTGCTGCATGGTTTTCAGTGATCGATTTAAAGAATGCTTTCTTTAGCATCCCAATTGCAGAAGAGAGCAGAGACATTTTTGGCTTTAGTCTAGGAGGCCGAAGCTTCCGCTTCAAACGCGCTCCCCAGGGCTACTGTGAGAGTCCATCCATATACAGTCAAGCTTTGAAAGCGCAGCTTGATGCACTTGTTTTACCTAGTGGCGCTATCCTGATTCAATACGTGGATGATTTACTAATCGCCGCGGATACTGAAAAGATCTGCAAAGAAGCCACATTGTCATTGTTGCGCCATTTATCTGCTTTCCATCATAAAGTGTCTCTCTCTAAGCTGCAATATTGTCGACAAGAAGTGACCTACTTAGGTCATCTCTTATCGAAGGAGGGAAGGAAACTGACCCCAGAAAGAATTCAAGCCATTGCGCAGTTGAGTGTGCCAAGAACACAGAGAGAAGTGCGTGCTTTCTTGGGCATTACCTCATACTGTAGGCACTGGATCCCAAATTTTTCCTTGTTGGCAAAACCTTTGCTAGCCTTAACATGCAAAGACACACCGAATCCTATCCCATGGTCTGAAGAGTGCCAGAAAAGTTTTGTGGAATTGCGCAATGCATTGTGCTCAGCTCCTGTGTTGGGTACTCCTGACTACAGCAAGCCTTTTACGTTGTATGTTCACGAGAAAGATGGATGTGCGTTGTCAGTGTTAACACAGCCCTTTGGCGACAGACCGCGCCCATGCGCATATTTTTCATCCACCTTGGACCCTGTAGCGAGGGCATTGCCAAGCTGTCTGAGAGCGACAGCTGCTGCAGCTATGTCTATCCGACAATCTGCTGGTCTGGTAATGGACAACACATTGATCGTTATGGTTCCACATGCTGTAGACACATTATTAAACAGAACCAAGACACAACACTTGACTAGTGCGCGATTATCAGGCTATGAGCTCACACTGTTAGCAAACCACATACACATAAAGAGATGCAATACGCTGAATCCAGCTACGTTATTGCCACATCCAGCAGACCTAGATGAGAATGAGCAACATGACTGTCTGTTCAGAACAGAAGAAGAGACGAAAGGGAGAGTAGATCTAAAAGATACTCCCCTGACTGAGTGTGATGGCACTTTATGGGTGGATGGTTCGTGTTTCAAGCTCTCTAATGGTGACACGACTGCTGCATATGCTATCACGACTTTACACACGGTCGTGGAAACTGCACGAGTGCCACATAATTCGGCCCAAGCAGCAGAATTAATCGCCCTCACGAGAGCGTGCGTGTTGTCTGAAGGAATGAGAGTGAATATTTACACAGATAGCCAGTACGCCTTTGGCGTGGCTCATAATTTTGGGCGACTGTGGAAAGAGCGTGGGTTCCTGACGTCGCATGGAGCTAAAATTCAGAATGGCAAGTTGGTGAATGATCTCCTTGAGTCACTGACCCTACAGTTGCAAGTTGCGATCATGAAATGCAGTGCGCACAGGAAAGTTACAGATGATGTTGGACGTGGGAATGCGTTTGCTGATGAGACCGCGAAAGAAACAGCCCAGAATGTGAAGACTAGAATGTATGTTGCAGGCCCCGCAAGATGGGTTGATGATGTTGGAATGTGTGAGAACACAATAGAGAGTGTGAAGTCGCTTCAAGCTGAGGACACAGAGAAAGAGTTAAGCAAGTGGAGAGAAAGTATGGGTAAGTTGGATGAGAATGGTTGCTGGATTGATCTGACAGAACATAGGCGATGGTTGTTACCTGACGCATATGTGCTCCCAGTGGTTACTATGGCACATGGAATGGCACATATCAGTACGAAAGGAATTTGTAAGTTGTTGGCTCCAGTATGGCAGAATGCTGGAATTCCCAAATGTGCAGAGAATGTGGTCAAGAATTGCATGGTATGCTTGAAGTACAACCCTGGTAGGGGAACCCCAACTCCAGCTGGTCACTTTGCACCCCCATCATGTCCATTCGAAGTCTTGCAGCTGGACTTTATTCACATGGAAAGATGCAACAACCTGAAATATGTACTGGTGGTTGTTTGTGCTTTCTCAAAATGGATAGAGGCCTATCCTCTAAAAGATAACACTGCCCTATCCACAGCCAAAGCCCTTGTGAAAGAATTTTTCCCTAGGTTTGGAATGCCAAGAATGGTGTGGTGTGATAATGGAAGTGAGTTCGTGGGTAAAGTGATGAAGAATGTATGTGAAGGTTTAGGCATAAAGCAAAAGTTCCACGCTGCAAATCACCCCCAATCAGCTGGACTAGTAGAGCGCTACAATGGAGCCTTAAAGCTCAGGCTGGCCAAAATTCAGGCGAGCACTGGTCTTAAATGGCCTGACGCTCTGCCTTTAGCACTCCTGTCCACCAGAATGACCATACACTCACGAATGGGACTTAGTCCCTATGAGGTCGTCTTTGGCCGCCCGGCTAATGTATGGGGCGTGCCAAGACCGGCGAAATTTAGTGAGATTGAGCATCCAGTACTACTCGATTACCTGTATGATTTGACTGTTAAACTGCGTGTTTTGCACCAACAGGTACATGATATTCTTCCTCAAGCTTCTGAAACTCCTGGACACCCTATCGACCCTGGCACATGGGTGTTGATTAGAAACTTCCAGCGCAAGAGCAACGACGAGCCTCGCTGGATCGGCCCTCACCTTGTGCTTTTATCAACGGGATCAGCGGTGCGAGTAAAAGGGAAGAAGCACTGGATCCATGGCACCCACTGCAAAGTAGTCCCCTTGCCTTTGCCATATGACCGGTGGGTCCAGGAGGGTATCGCCGACTCTGAGGCAGACATTGTACCTCGTTTTGTACCATTCAGTGACGCACGCATAAGAGGCACAGTTTCAGACCAAGAGAGTGACAATATTCTGCAAGAAGCTGTGCCACCATCAAGTCGACTGGACACCACTGAGCCTGAACTTTTGTTCCAAGACCAAACAGCACCTGGCCGTCTCCGCTATAATTTGAGACCAAGGCCCATGGACAAATAAAGATTTCTTTACTATTCCCTTTTTGACATCTTTGGCTCTCCCATCTGAAGGACTTTCTTGATTTTTGTTTTTCGAACCACCATCCGGGTTCAGCCGCAGGGTCGCGGTGCCAAGACTTTGGGGTACAGGCCGAAGACGTTAGGTCAACGGTTCTGGTTGGTCTAGGGCGTTTCCCTGGACCGACAGGCGTACTCCTTAGCAGAAGAAACTCATCCGCCGCGAGCGGCCCGATTAGAGGATGGAGTTTTTTAAGATGGAGAGACCCGTTGAGGAAATGAACTTTAAAGCAAGGATATGTAGAATAGTAAAAAGTAAATGTTTTGTATTTCTGTGCCTATTTACGCTCTGTAGTATAATAATGTTCATCGTAGGATTTGTGTTTTTCTCTTCTCAAAAGACCATTGCACCCACTGTACAGCCTATACCTCTTTCTACTGCCTCCTCTCACTCTTTTCACCCTCTGCCTGAGCACGAACAGACCAGACGATCAGAGTTTGTAAATAACTCGTTTATCCAGCTTTTGCACCAGCACCAACTAGTAATGAATACGACCAATTGCTGGGTGTGTGGGTTAATGCCGCATACCATTAACAAGGGTATCCCCTATTTGGTGCTGCCCTTTAGTTACAATGGATCGTCATGGGCATTCCAGACTATGTTTCTCTATGCTCTAGATACGTACTCCCCTCGCCAACCGCGTTCCATCAGACCTATCACCAATAATAAGGCTTTGATGAAAGGAGTTGCCGATATGAGTAGAGATATTGATGCATACTCATCCATTCCCAAAGAAGAATTGAGACCTTATGTAGGATGGAACGCGACGGGGTATAGTATTAGTTTGGGTGAAAGACAGCGAAAAATCTCATCTCCAATCTGGGTCGTACCCCACATAGGTCGGTTCTGCTTACAGGGTAATGGTCAGAATCCTAGAGCTCAACTGGGAAGAAGTGACTGTACTGAAACGTACACTTTCCCGTCACAGTTCTTCCCTGCGTTTTTAGCTGCCAAGGGCACATATTTCATTTGCAATGACCGAGCATACACATGGTTGCCCCCTGATTTCTCGGGCACATGTTATATTGCGAACTTGCTACCGCCTACATTTACTGCTGCCTCTGATTATCACAAGACCAGAGTTGTGAGAGGTGTGATTAGTAAGGAGGATACTGCCGGTCAAGAAGCGGGAGACTTCTTTTTGGGTTTCCTGCCGTTTTGGGGACCTATGGTGAATAGTAGGAACCTGAGACAACTGACACGTATGGTTGAATCCACTGTAAATGTAACGGCTGGTGCCCTTGGTAATCTGACCGCTGAGCTCCAAGCGGATCGCCTTATGACTTTGCAGAACCGCATGGTTCTAGACGTTATTCTTGCAGACCGCGGTGGGGTATGTAAGGTTATCCAATCTAGTTGCTGCATTTTCATACCAGATAACGCTCCAACAGTCTATCAAGCCATCTCCAAACTCCATAAAATATCTGAATCCATACACGTGGATAAGGGAGACTGGTCACTGGTGGGGTGGTTCTGGGAATTGATATCTGCCTGGGGTTGGAAAGTTCTGATGGTCATTGGAATGATCTTAGCCATTCTTTTCCTGTTCTGTCTGTGCATACAGTGTGTTCCTGCGATATGTGGCCTCTGTGCTACCTTATGTGTGAGGAAACCTGTATCGAGGGACGAGCTAAGTAATAGGATGATGCTACAGCAACATCTCCATGACTTTGTGAACATCGACCTGGACTCGGATTAAGACGAGTATAGTGATTGCCTATGTAAGGGCAAAAGGAGGGTCTGTCGTACTTTAATCTCTGTGACCGCGTAGGGGACAGGGCCCTACCCCTGTCTATCCTGGTATTGGCGAACCGCAAATGATTAATGCGGTATGTACAAGTGCTTTATATATCGTTCTAGCTATGAATGCACTGTGTTCACGTTATTCTGCTTCACTACGCGGGTTCCATTTTGGAAGCGGTGGCCATCTTGTCATTGCCCTCACATAGGCTATAATGGAGCAAACACGGGCCTCACAGTATATGTGCTTTCCCGTGACTTCTCTGTGACCTGGGCAGCTGGCTCTGCTGCCCCAGGTCAAACTGGTCTCACGAGCTCCCCTTCCTCCGTTCACCTGTGATTAGCATCAGGGTTTGACCCATCATAAAACCCTTTCATTCTACACGAGCCTCCGGCTAATCTCTTTCACACCTGACTGTTCCTGCTTTATGACTTGTTTCCCAAAACAGGAGCTGCCCGTGTTTTATTGGGGCCTATTGATATCAAATGTGGGATCTGAACCTTACTGTGTAAATCATTGTGGGCTGGCCGAACTGGAATGTGGGATGGTCATCATGACTCTGCCTTTTCTTTGTAGTGTACACTTGTATATTGCCGTATCATAAAACCTAGGAATGTATGCTTGAGGCAGGGAAAAGTGTATTTAAGATGAAGTCCGTTTCTATGATTTTCAGCAGTCTCCTGAGAACATACACGCTGTTGTACTTCTAGGATACCTGTAATTGGTCTGCAGCCAATAAACGATCTTTGACTTTACCCAGAAGACTCTGTGTTTCTGTAGGTCTGGAACAGGGTGAACCCAGAAGTCATAGGGTGTGTGCCCCTGCACCGCTGGGACTAAAATACCCAGTACTTCAGGACCCCCCTCCCCTAGCGCCTTGAGACCCTCTGGGTGAGTAGTGCGCTATATAAATGCTTTGATTGATTGATTGATTGACCTTATTTTTTACTGGTGAAAAGCAGCGTATTCTAGGTTTGCATTATCCAAAGTTGCAGACTTTTAACAAAGCTGCAAAAGTGTAGCTGTGGGCCCTTCTTCCTGGTTTCTTCCATGGCACCCTATACCCTCTTAGAGTGCTTTGGAAAGGCAATGGAAGTGAGGGAGAGATTAAGAAATGAAGAGCCAGAAACTGACTTGGGGAGTAGTTCTGTGGTTGGCAAGTGGCTTCCAGTTGCATGAAGTAGCCACTTATCACTGCCTGTCAAAGATTGTGCCAAGTGTGAGGGGCAGCAGGGCAAGTAAAGAGAGAGGTAGGCAGAAAACATCACTTTACCAGGCATGCTGTCTTTCGCCTTCTGCTTCTTAGGTTCAGCTTAAGTCTGTAGGACAGCAGATGGAAAAAACCATGCCACTCCTCAGGAGTGCTCAGGGCCAGCAGAGCTCAGGAAAGCTCCCCAATAAGAGGGAACTCTCCTTATCGTTCTCCTACTCCTGTTCACACCAAACGTTTTTTCCATCTCCAGCCTCCTCTGCCATTAGAGGTAGCAAGAAGAGTAGAATCAGTAGAATCAGAGCAGAAATGCAGCAGGGCAAGTGCATGGGCAAGCTGGGGAGTGGCTTAAAAGCTGGTCACCTTTGCATCTTGACAGTGCTCAGCCCGACACCTGGCGCCTAACATGGCAGACTCTCTTGAACTCATAGAGGCCCCAAGGTTCCAAATGCCCCAGATGAAGCATATCTTCCACTCGATCCTGCCCCCCACTGGGGCCCCCAAGGCCTGGCCATATGGAGCCTCTACTCCCTGGTCACCAAATTCCAAGAGCTTAATAAAACATATTTGTTAGAAATGGAATTTCTGGCTGGCTAAGGTGTGCGCCAAAGCCAGGTAGAAACCACCACTCTAGTCAGGGCAAGGAAGTTACACGCCAAAGATAACCCCTGCTCACCCCCTTGGTAGCTTGGCACGAGCAGTCAGGCTTATCCCGGACGCAATGTGTCAATCGTTTGCGCACGCACAGAGCAACAACATCCCAGGCCCACCACAAAAGAAACTCCACACAAGGTTATATATGAAAATAGCCTTTGTATTATCATAACACATTAGAATAGTAAGCACATATTAACCAGGGTGCCACCTGGCACTAGGTTGTATTTACAAGGGATTATTTACACCTGACAGGGCCCACTGGACCGCTGTCAGTACCATCACAAAGTGAATTTAGTAAATGTAGAATTTATCATAAGCATAGAACACCACCAGGGACTACTTGTAATCACTGTACTTAGCATCGGCTTGTAACATAAACTACATTATGTACAGCATTACACCAGGCGCGAATTACCTTCTGCGCCAACCTCACCATCATAAACACATGAGGCAATCATCTCACCAGTCTATACACATTGGACCCTAACCTCCTAAGTATAACTACATTAGGGAATAACTCTCACTAGCATAAACCATAATAGGCGAACCAACCTCATAATCATAAAACACATTTAGAGGTATCAACACAGGTATGTAAATCATTCTGCAGGAATCTCATTTCCTAGCATCCAAAATAACAGTAGGGCCTGGCGCCCTATAAACCTAACAATCCCCCTGGCCAACTGGCTGTCCCTAAGGGGCTCACCTGACCTCTGTCCAAAATTCAGGGCTGCTGCCAGTGCAGCGACAGTCAAGGGTGCGCACTTTGCCCAGGCCTAAACGTACCAGCTGGCACTAAGTGCTGCGCAGCTGTGTAGGGAAGATGGGGGCAAAGGAGTGCGTCTCACTCCTGGATTCAACATGTCCCCTAAAAGGAAAGACCTAAACGGTGCAGCTGCCCACTACTTGCTGTTATCAAAAACACAATGGTTCTGTCAGGTAAAAAATATCTTACTAAATATGCAGCATAAATCATACGTTATTCAAGAAACCTCACAGTGAGTCACAGGTAACACAAAAAACAAAAACAAAAAAAACAAATTTTCCGGTACTTTTAGTTTTTATATAAATTAAATCATTTATATATATCCAACAATTATTTGGAAAGGCCATCACAATACAATACATAGTAATAACAATTAGTGACAAAGTGACTATTAGTGCTCAGTGAAAAAGGTGCATAACATGTACAGTGTAATTTAAAAGATCAAAATTGGCATTGGCCTGAGAGCAAGGGTTTATAGTAGTCTTGCGAACTACAATAATTCAGTTTTACGCAGACTCTAATTGCTGGTCCAGGGGGTAATGTCGACGTTTCAACCCTTTTTACTGCACTACTATCAGGTCGGTGGGGGTCTTCATCAAGACAAGAACAACGTGATGATGGCCTATGATATGGGGCAGGCGAAAGTCCTAGCTCGTCAGCAGCCTATGGCTGCTGACGAGCTAGGACTTTCACCTGCCGTCTTCAAAATTCTTCGAGCAAGATCACGTAGAGCATCGGTTTGAGTGAAGCTATACCGTCTCAACTAATTCTAAATCGATTGGATCGTTTTGGACCCTTTTGAATCATTTCCTGATAAACATCAGACGCAATGATGTCCCAGTGACCTAGTAATAATCACGACCAGTGGCGTAGCTAGGGGGGGGGGGGGTGGGGGCGGCCCACCCCAGGCGGCACTATTTCAGGGGCGGTAGCGGCCGGCGGTAGTGGTTCTTTGCTATTTTATTATTTCGATTTAGTCGCTGGAGTTTATTTTATTTGCTGTCCCCGGCTTCATTCAGCTGTCCCGGAATTACCATTAATTAGACAGACGGGTCTGAGTCTGTTCGCACTTAGAAGCATTTTAGACCTGATAGATATCACGCCGTAATATCTGTTGTTTATGGCCATTACGTAGGTTACTCTTCATGCAGCACGTTTACTTCCGCTTTACGCATTGTTGGCGCCAGTCTCCACGGATGTCGAGTAGGCCTGGGCCAAAATTCCGTTCCGTTCGCGGGAATTGCGATATTTTGGCATTTTCGCGTTCCGCGGAAAGCGCAAAAATGTCAAAATTTCCGCATTCCGCAGCTTAGCGATAATTTTTTTCTTGCTCGCGTTGTAAAACAATACATTCTCGCGCGCGCGCGATCGCCTTACCTGAATCCTTGCGTTCTCCGACAAGTTTTCTTGACCCGGTCGCGTTCTCCACGAGATGTTGGATTTTGGTAGCCATTTTGCGTAGCCTCGTGAGAGTCCGCGGCCGCATTAAAGTCATTTTTCACGCGATCACGTCATTTGTCGCGCGATCACGTCTTTCTTCTAGCGATCATGCACCGCGCGAGTATGAGAAGATTGAGATCTCGAACATGTCATTCTACATCGCGAGCCAGAGGATGAGGACGCGGGCACGTGAAATCGAACGCGAACAGGAGAAAGAGACCGCGAACACGTCATATCCAACGCGACAGGGACAAAGAAGAGAACGCGATCATATCGTTTTCGACACGCCGGCGGAAGTAATGTGAAGCTCGAGAACTCAACAACGTAAAATTTACAATTTGGATAGGAATATCGGCTCTAGCAGCATGAAACCATCTGCAAATACTGATTTTGGATGAAAAGAACTCCTTACATTCACATTTGGCTTTCCTTTTTTGTGCAAGGAGTCATTTTTTTACAAGGTGGAGAGAGGGAGGAAGTGACACAGAATCTCCAACCTCCTGTTCCTGTCCAGCAGGCTCCTCCCAGTGCTTTGTCCATCTCCTGCTCATTCTGCCTTTGGATTTGGAGCTGGAAAGATCACTCTTTTTGTCTGCTGCATCATTGCAATTGGATTTCAGGATTTTTGGAATAGGATATTTTACAAGTAAGTGGTTGTTGTGTTTGATTGTGGGCATTGCAGTTGTTGTGTAACTACAATTTATTTTTGATAATTAATTAATTATCATCATTCCTTTTTTAAATTTTGTGGGTTGTAGTAGTAGGCCCGAGATAGCCATGGGCATGGCCTCATGGGTGTGTGTGTGCATGATGAAGCAACTGTTCCTTTTGTTTTTTGAATATATTTAATTTTCAAGCACATTTAGGGCATGGATGGCATTGGATTGAGTTGGGGAAGTGTGTTTTTTGGGGTGGCCTTGCTGATGTTGTTGGGCCTGGCCATGTGGCTGGTGGCCATTTTGAGGCCTAGGCCTGCAAGCTTGCCTGGCCTTGTCTGCCAACAGGCCTGCTTTCATCCACTGCTACCAGAGCAGGTAGCCACAGCTTTAGTAATCTACTGTTTTCTGTGTGCTCTGTTGAATTTAGACATCATTTAGGGCATGGATGGCATTGGATTGAGTTGGGGAAGTGTGTTTTTTGGGGTGGCCTTGCTGATGTTGTTGGGCCTGGCCATGTGGCTGGTGGCCATTTTGAGGCCTAGGCCTGCAAGCTTGCCTGGCCTTGTCTGCCAACAGGCCTGCTTTCATCCACTGCTACCAGAGCAGGTAGCCACAGCTTCAGTAATCTACTGTTTTCTGTGTGCTCTGTTGAATTTAGACATCATTTAGGGCATGGATGGCATTGGATTGAGTTGGGGAAGTGTGTTTTTTGGGGTGGCCTTGCTGATGTTGTTGGGCCTGGCCATGTGGCTGGTGGCCATTTTGAGGCCTAGGCCTGCAAGCTTGCCTGGCCTTGTCTGCCAACAGGCCTGCTTTCATCCACTGCTACCAGAGCAGGTAGCCACAGCTTTAGTAATCTACTGTTTTCTGTGTGCTCTGTTGAATTTAGACATCATTTAGGGCATGGATGGCATTGGATTGAGTTGGCTAAGTGTGTTTTTTGGGGTGGCCTTGCTGATGTTGTTGGGCCTGGCCATGTGGCTGGTGGCCATTTTGAGGCCTAGGCCTGCAAGCTTGCCTGGCCTTGTCTGCCAACAGGCCTGCTTTCATCCACTGCTACCAGAGCAGGTAGCCACAGCTTTAGTAATCTACTGTTTTCTGTGTGCTCTGTTGAATTTAGACATCATTTAGTGCATGGATGGCATTGGATTGAGTTGGGGAAGTGTGTTTTTTGGGGTGGCCTTACTGATGTTGTTGGGCCTGGCCATGTGGCTGGTGGCCATTTTGAGGCCTAGGCCTGCAAGCATGCCTGGCCTTGTCTGCCAACAGGCCTGCTTTCATCCACTGCTACCAGAGCAGGTAGCCACAGCTTTAGTAATCTACTGTTTTCTGTGTGCTCTGTTGAATTTAGACATCATTTAGGGCATGGATGGCATTGGATTGAGTTGGGGAAGTGTGTTTTTTGGGGTGGCCTTGCTGATGTTGTTGGGCCTGGCCATATGGCTGGTGGCCATTTTGAGGCCTAGGCCTGCAAGCTTGCCTGGCCTTGTCTGCCAACAGGCCTGCTTTCATCCACTGCTACCAGAGCAGGTAGCCACAGCTTTAGTAATCTACTGTTTTCTGTGTACTCTGGTGAATTTAGACATCATTTAGGGCATGGATGGCATTGGATTGAGTTGGGGAAGTGTGTTTTTTGGGGTGACCTTGCTGATGTTGTTGGGCCTGGCCATGTAGCTGGTGGCCATTTTGAGGCCTAGGCCTGCAAGCTTGCCTGGCCTTGTCTGCCAACAGGCCTGCTTTCATCCACTGCTACCAGAGCAGGTAGCCACAGCTTTAGTAATCTACTGTTTTCTGTGTGCTCTGTTGAATTTAGACTTCATTTAGGGCATGGATGGCATTGGATTGAGTTGGGGAAGTGTGTTTTTTGGGGTGGCCTTGCTGATGTTGTTGGGCCTGGCCATGTGGCTGGTGGCCATTTTGAGGCCTAGGCCTGCAAGCTTGCCTGGCCTTGTCTGCCAACAGGCCTGCTTTCATCCACTGCTACCATAGCAGGTAGCCACAGCTTTAGTAATCTACTGTTTTCTGTGTGCTCTGGTGAATTTAGACATCATTTAGGGCATGGATGGCATTGGATTGAGTTGGGGAAGTGTGTTTTTTGGGGTGGCCTTGCTGATGTTGTTGGGCCTGGCCATGTGGCTGGTGGCCATTTTGAGGCCTAGGCCTGCAAGCTTGCCTGGCCTTGTCTGCCAACAGGCCTGCTTTCATCCACTGCTACCAGAGCAGGTAGCCACAGCTTTAGTAATCTACTGTTTTCTGTGTGCTCTGGTGAATTTAGACATCATTTAGGGCATGGATGGCATTGGATTGAGTTGGGGAAGTGTGTTTTTTGGGGTGGCCTTGCTGATGTTGTTGGGCCTGGCCATGTGGCTGGTGGCCATTTTGAGGCCTAGGCCTGCAAGCTTGCCTGGCCTTGTCTACCAACAGGCCTGCTTTTTCATCCACTAGGATCAGAGCAGATAGCCACAGCTTTATTGATCAAGTGTTTTCTATGTGATCTGTTGACTTTTTAGACATCACCTTCCTGAGAGTGTAGTGTGTGGCTGTACACAGTACTAGTAGTATAACATAGCTCTAGTTAAAAAAAAGTCATAAATGGCTAGACTATCTTTTGTTTGCACTAGTACAGTACTAAGTAACTGAACCACAAAAACAAATGCAACATTTCACTGATGTTCTTCTCCTGTCTTCTTTGCTTTTAGGTGCACAAAAGACAGAGTAGGAGGTGTCATCGGCATCACCTGGCTAACCGTTGTACTGCCAGCCAGACAGAAGTCCTGCTGCGCATCACGCCCACGTGTGACCAGAACTTGTTGTGCATCTGCCTCCTGCCTGACATCGGAAGAAGATGGCCCCAAAGAAAGGTACCAGGTCCAGTACCAAGAAAGTTGCTGGTGAGAAGAAGGAACAGAAAAAGGAAGTGCCATTAACCACGACTGGTGGTGTGCCGGCCAAGGTTTTTTTTGGCACCAAAGCGTTGTCCGGGAACCAAGCTGGGACCAGCACAGCGGTCCAGCAACCCCACCAACCTAGGCCCAAGGGCTTTACTGTTGCAGAGGTAGCCAGTCTACTAACGGGCAGCGATGTTGAAGAAATGTCATTACCGCAAAGTAGTACACAATCAAGTTCAACGCAGGCACAAACTCAGCATATCAGTGTCAAGCCGCCGCAACCAGAACAGCAGCAGCCGCTGAAACCAGAACAGCAGCAGCCGCCGCAACCAGAACAGCAGCAGCCGCCGCAACCAGAACAGCAGCAGCCGCCGCAACCAGAACAGCAGCAGCCGCCGCAACCAGAACAGCAGCAGCCGCCACAACAGCCCACCATAGTAGTTGTTGCTCCTGACGTAGGGGCATTTCAGGAAATCGAGCTTCCTGCAGACAAAGTGGAGCGAAGTCAAACCACTGTTTCAGAAGATCAATTGTCTTCCAGACCACCAGCAAGGAAAAGGAGGCTTAGTCCATCATCTTCTTCTTCAAGCCCCGCTTCTGATGATCGTGATGACACTTGGGTCCCACCAGCTCGGTCTGAGAGTGAAGTACGCCACAAGACATTGCTTCTGAAAAGGAAGGTCCCAGAAAAACTTAGAGTTATGGAGGTAGATGTAGAAGAGGGGGGTGATGATGTTGATGAAGACGAGCCAGTCATCACGCACATTACTCCCGCCCCAAAGGTATTGGAGACCGACATTCTCACCCTATCCAGAAAGGCTGCTACTGAGCGGGATGTAGCACGGATCTCACCAACACAGGTTACACCACCACTACCTCCAGCTGCCATATTTTCCAAGGCCCGGCAGGGACCTACATCCAGCTCAACCATCTCAGTAGGAAGCGGTAGTAAAAGTCACAGTGTAGGTGGACAGGGTCACATATTTTCAAGCACCCCCTCAAGTTCATCTGGTGTTGAAAGTGGCACATCCAGCAGTGCCAGAAAGTTCTCCTCCCCAGTTTGGGACTTCTTTTCTGTTAGCGCCAAGGAGGAGAACGTTGCTATATGCGCAATTTGTCGGCAAGGTGTTCGGCGTGGTAAGCTTGGTGCAAACTATGGTACCGGAGGACAAGCAAGTCATCTCAGAATACACCACAATATCGTATGGGAGGATCACCTACGTAAGTTAAAAGAACGTAGGAAAACTAAACCCTTTGAAGTTGGTCAGGAATCAGGGAGCGATATTATTGTGGTGGCAGGTGAAGAACAGGGAGGCATTTCTAGCCCTGTCTCCAGTAGTGCAGTCACTGCAGTGGTAACGCCCACATCCTCCTCAGTAACATCAGAGTGGCACCGCAGTAAGAGCCATACTCAGAGTGTGGGTGAGACACCAAGGCGACCGGCGAGTACCTCAATGAGACAATCTGTGTCGTTGAGCCTTAGTGGGTTAATGAAAACAGCACCACTAAGGAAAGTAAGCCAGCCTACCATTGACAGCATGTTTAGGTTGGAGTGGCAGTTCCAACGCAACCACCCAACGGCACGATTGTACAATGCGAAGCTGGCTAAAATGTTAGCGCTGGACCTTCTTCCTTTTTCATTTGTGGAAGGGGTGGGTTTCCTTGAATTTGTGTCTGCCATCTGCCCGAAATGGAAAGTTCCCAGCCGGTCCTATTTCGCAAGAATTGCTGTTCCGTCACTACATCATGATGTGCTGGAATTGGTTGGTCACGGTTTGCAGCAGAGTGCTGTGCACAATATCCACCTGACAACAGACATGTGGACCAGTTGCCAAGCCACAGATTACATGTGCATCACTGCACACTGGATCTCTTTTGTGGGGGTTAGAGATCAACTATCTGCACGAGGTGTTGTTGACACAGCTGCGATTTTTGAAGGTACTCGGAAACATGCAACTGTAGCCATGTTCGCCATGGAGAAATCTCATACGGCTGAAAACATTTTAGAAGAGTTTCGCACCAAGGTTTTGGAATGGCTGCGGCCCAGAGGGCTTGGTATTGGTTTTGTTGCCACAGACAATGGCAGTAATGTACTTAAGGCCATGGAACTTGGTTCCTATTTCAGGGTTCCGTGTTTGGCACACTGCATAAACATTATAGTGCAAGACTTTCTGAAAAAAGAACCCATAGTAAGCAATTTACTGGCCATCTGCCGAAGAATATGCACTCATTTCAGCCATTCTTTTAAAGCTCGGAAGCAGCTGAGGATCCTCCAACGTGAGCGTAGGATGCCAGTCAAGGCACTCATCCAGGAGGTGGCAACACGTTGGAACTCAACGTATTACATGCTTGATCGTCTGTACGAACAGCAGAGGTCACTCAATGAATATGTCTGGTACAGAAGCAGTGATGCTAGTGTTAAAGGCATGACCCTTCAGAGGGAGCAATGGACCCTAATTCAATGCCTGACTGAGATGCTGTCTCCTTTTGAGGTCTTCACACGTGAAGTCAGCAAGGAGGACTGTACAATGGGCCAAGCTATCCCATTGTTGCAAATGCTAGAGCATGAGCTGAATAATGTGTCTGAATCCTACAAAGGTGTAGAGGACAGAAGGCAAGCCCATGACTTGGTGGAGAGCTTATCCAGGCGCTTATCAGAAAATGTAAGGATACAAAATAAAATTTTGTCACAAGAACATTACATTTGTGCCACAATTCTGGATCCACGTGCAAAATTAGGACTATTCCTTTCTTTTTCCGACAATGATGTTGCCCGCTACAAAAGTTGTATAGCTGAAGCAGCCATCAAGTTTGAAAACGAAGGGCTGCTAATTAAAAGCCCGCCACATCAACCCACAACAAGTACTGATACTGAAGCAGGCCATGCAGAATCAAGTGCAACTTCGTCGGCTGAGGGCAGTGCGGTTGGCTCACAATCGCAACACTCACCATCACCATCGACTACAAAAACAATAACTGGATCATTCGGCCGAGTACAATCATTATCAGATTGGTATGTAAAGATGGGCCTTAGGCACAGTGCTGATGCACAGAAAAAACAGCACAAAAGCTTACCAGCAGCAACCCTGAACATTGAGCGGATGGTCCAGGCCTATCTGGACGACCCAACAGAGGTGTACGTTGATCAAAACCCAGTGTAGTATTGGTATAGGAAAAGGTCTGAATGGCCACAGCTCAGCAGGCTGGCGATAAGCTATCTGGCTTGCCCTGTCACAAGTGTCTCTTCCGAACGTGTTTTCAGTGCTGCTGGTTCCATTGTAACCTTGAGAAGGACCAGTCTATCTCCAAAAAACGTGGAGAGGTTAACAATGATCAAAATGAATCAGCACTTCATACCACCGAATTACACAATGCATGAATCAACAGAGGAAGATGAGGACAGCGGCTCAGGTGACGGAAGTATTGTGTCAGATGATTACCTACTACTGGAAGATCCCCCAGAGTTTGAGGACGAGCTATACTTCCCTGACAATTAGGCTCGCACTTACTGTCTTCCTCCCTTTTTTCCCCCTTTGTTTATGTGTCTGTCGTTCCGGTTATAAACTTGTGAATCGCAACAAATGCATTATCACCGTCTTCTACTCTTCTAATTTAAGATACAAGTTTCAGGTGTCTGCCATTTGACACTACAGTCCTCAGAATCCAGCTCCTCCGCTCGATCATACTGCATCTCCTGCTCAATTCCATTTCCCTCATGAATGATGATTGGATGATGGTAACAACAAATTCAAACTTTCCTCGTCCTTCCAAAACAAGTGGACCATGAATCAGATGACTACTATAGCTATCATCCTTCAGAGCAGAGAGAGACTGGCCATTAACTGAAAATAAGATGCAACAGGTAATGATTGATGCCATGCATTGGCCGCAGAATAGCAGACTGAATGATGTAGATTTTGTTGTGTGTGTTGCGCATGAATTGATGTAATTGTGCACTGCCACTAATCAACTTTCTACAGAACACACTAGTAATTACTAATTTTCCCCTTCTTGCAAACAAGAAATGTGTACTTCTCCTGCATCTTGGTGATACATTGCTTTTAATTCAATACAGGAAGGGGACTCACTCAATCTGCGCAATGCAAATGACTGTGACTTAACAGCACCGTCCATCATGATGATGGCGAAAGAGACGGCCTGCAACGTTAACAAGATGAGATGGAACAGGTAATGATTGATGCCATGCATTGGCCGCAGAATAGCAGACTGAATGATGTAGATTTTGTTGTGTGTGTTGCGCATGAATGAATTGATGTAATTGTGCACTGCCACTAATCAACATTCTACAGAACACACTAATTTTCCCCTTCTTGCAAACAAGAAATGTGTACTTCTCCTGCATCTTGGTGATACATTGCTTTTAATTCAATACAGGAAGGGGACTCACTCAATCTGCGCAATGCAAATGACTGTGACTTAACAGCACCGTCCATCATGATGATGGCGAAAGAGACGGCCTGCAGCGTTAACGAGATGAGATGCAACAGGTAATGATTGATGCCATGCATTGGCCGCAGAATGGCAGACTGAATGATGTAGATTTTGTGGTGTGTGTTGCGCATGAATTGATGTAATTGTGCACTGCCACTAATCAACTTTCTACAGAACACACTAGTAATTACTAATTTTCCCCTTCTTGCAAACAAGAAATGTGTACTTCTCCTGCATCTTGGTGATACATTGCTTTTAATTCAATACAGGAAGGGGACTCACTCAATCTGCGCAATGCAAATGACTGTGACTTAACAGCACCGTCCATCATGATGATGGCGAAAGAGACGGCCCGTTAACTTAAGATGAGTAGGAACAGGTAATGAATGATGACAGTTAATGGCATGCATTGGACACCTGACTCTGAGCTATTGGTCTTTGTGTTTGCGTTGTTTGTTGTGCACAAAGTGATGTCAAAGTGTACTAGTGGTAATCTATCTTTCTGTACACAATAAAGAATGACTCAAGTCAGTAATATTTATATTTCTACTCTTGTTGTGTCATAAAAATTACACTTGTACTGCAGGCCGATCTCCAGTCAGTCAGTAGAAGTATCAGAGCTGATGATGAAGTCAGGAGGATGTTTCATGAGTGGCATAAAACGGAAAAGCCTAAAGGTAAACACGTCAACAACAACCACAGCACACCCAAATGTCTGTGTAGAAGTTGAATAGAGTGTAGCGGTGGGATGACTGCAGTGCATTGATTTTACTAACTTTAACTGTAAAATGCTATGTTTGGAATGGATAATGTTCTTTGTGTTTGTCCAACTCTTTGAGAGAAAAAAAAGGACTCTAAAGTGTTAACGTAGGATGTGCTAATGGTAAGCACTGTGGGCCTGATCTCTCCTGTTACTGTTGAAGGTCTATGCTGGAAACAGACTACAGTAGAGATGATGCATATGCATACATGCCACCTCGGAAAGTGTTCTTGTTGCACTACACCATCACTTGTGCATTTGTTTTCACTTTCTTTCTGAATATCCCCTTTGGTTTTCAATCTAAAATTACAGGCCGGGCCTTGTCCAAAACTTTGTAAAACATTACAATGCATATTAATTACCTTACAAATCAATCACCTTTTTATTCCAGCCGGGCAGTGGCGAGTGGCGAGGCGACACACCCAAGATTGATGGACGAGAGGAGCAAGAGGAATGCCGAGATGCAAAAAACCAGTCCACATGTTTGACCAGGATAAGACAGTAACAGTATCCACTTTTCACTTCTTTTAAATAATTTGATTAATATCTTGTATACATTCTTTACAACAGTGTGTTCTTGGAGTTGTTATTATCAATCATCATTACGTTTGCTCTGTGTTTACGATTCTTCACTACCAATATTTAAAATTTCTATTTGCTATCTGTTAAAGTATTAAGGCCGGAACAGAACAAGAAATAGAAGTGTATGTAATCCGGGTCTCATGCATGCATTGCCTTTTTCTCCCTTAACATATGGAATGGATATGGTATGGTAGTCTTCAATGATTGTCGTTTGTTTGTCTATGTATGCATACTGTTTTTTATGTCAAACCTTTCCCAAAATCCCCCTTCCCATCCAATCAACGGACCCTAACCCTCTTCCCCCGGGCTGTGTGACTTATTGTCGAGGTGTAACTAAATTAAATGTACACCAATACTTAATCACACACTTGCTGGGGCGGATGTGGTGAAAGCAACACTACTTCAATTTCAATGCAGAGCGATGATCTTCTTCTGCTTGCCCACCCATGAGTAGGATATTTCAGAGGTTATTTTATTTAACAAAGGAACATATACCTCAGCATGAATTGCCGGCATTGATTGGATTTGTTTGTTGTCATTCCTCATATACAGCACTAACTGTTAGACTGTAGGCATAGTCAAGTGACTCGAGTCGACAAAACTATAGTTTGTAACTCTGTCTAGTAGGCTATCCTCATAATAACCAGCATTCAGTTTTTTTGTCAAATATTTGAGCATATAATTGTTGCTCGGTAAATTCTGTGATGTACTTCATTCAACTACTCCTCTAACAGTCTCTCAAAGGCGATTGACTATCTCCTTTTCTTTTTTTGGAAATGCTGCCACCCTGCCAGTGTATACTACTACTACTATACTACCACCACCACCACCCCAATCATGGCATGTATGAAAAAGGAAACCATCTTCACCATGCAGCCAGTGCTGTGCCACAGTTGGACATAAACATCAAGCACCGGTAAGAGAGAAGTTTGGGGGAGGCAGAATTAATAATGGACATGTTGTCAATGATTTCAGTTTCAAACACCACTCCAAAGAATGCTTAGTAGGACCAGTCAATGAGTGAGGTGTGTCGCATCTATCTGTTTGTGTCTTATACAGTCAGCAAATTATTGAAATCAAACACACGCTATGGGCGGCCATGCACCAGCAAGGAAACAGTGTGATGTAAAACAGTTACCCCACCTACAAAACATTAACAACATTGCATGTAACATAGAAAAATATATTTAATTGACCCTAACAAATAAACTAAACCCACAAAAGCTGACCCACCCACCTCCCTAACCCCAACGACTGTCCATAGAAGTAGAGAACGCCCAAACGAGTGAAGAACGAACAGGAATTAAAAAAGGGGCAGTGACAGGGACTAACTGGTGGGGCGGGACTGGAGGAGGACACGCATCTGGTCCTCTAAATGGGCGACGCGGCGTCTAAGGGTGCGGCAGTTGCAGCCACAGTGGGGGGGGGCACCGGAGATGACACGGTGGCGGCGGGCAGCCGTCCGGCGGTGGCGCCGTACCGCTGGAGGGCGGTGGCTGGGGCCCGGGGCACTGGAGGAGGCTTCAATAGCTGCAGCAGCCTCCTCCTCCTCCTCGGCTAGGACCACCAGCCGCCGGTATTCCTGCTGGATTGCCTCCAGCTTCCGGCGCCGTGCCTTGGCGGCCAACTCCTTACGGTTGAGTTTCGGAGTTGCTGTGTATCAAAAAGAAAAAAACAAGACAATTGTAAAATATAGTCTTAATAAAACAGTAGGACAAGGTAATTATTTATACACATAGTGGCATGGTAGAGTAGCACTATAAAATAAAGCACAGTAGTACATAACATTTTAAATGTCGCCCGTCCTTCTTCCTTCCACCTGTCTTACACTTTTTAGTTGAACAGTACACCAGGTGCTCTTCTCCATAAAACTTTCAAAGCGGAGTTGAAATCAGATAAATGAGGACATTGGTTACTCAATACTCCGGCTCCTAGTCCTATACCAATTAAAGGGAATTCTAGTCTTCTAGTTCACTCTTCAAACGTCCCCAAGAACTCATACTTACTTACGACATCGGATAGCGGGCGGACTTTGTCCGCCTGCCATCCGACTGATAAAAAGGGTGGGGGTCCCGTGGGGACAATTAATTAGGATGATGCGCCCGGCACAGTGGCGGGCGCACCCTGTTTTTTTAAATTTAAATTCTGGTTGGCTTTGCTGAAAGCAATGCTAAAATGTTGTGCTGCTTTTCCAAGCACAACATGACGGGCCTCGCATGGAGCCTGTCACGTTTTGCTTTGAAAGTCGGGGGGGTACCATAGCATCGGTAGGTACCCTCCATGGGGGCCCCCAAGCATACTCTGCAATGTGTGCATGCCTTTCCGTGGCGGACGGCAATGCCGCCACGCAAAGGCATTCCAAAATGCAGATTATATGGCTGCCGGTGTGGTGAGAGAGACACCACCGCCATATTGAACCCTTTTCCGCCTGGACATGTCTGAATATTTTCTACAGGGATGGCGGGAGGTTTGCCCCTGCGGTGACGGCAGTGAATTCCAGCCGGCCCGGCGGGGGCAATACGCCCACCATCCTAATGGGGCCCTAATTCACAACTGTACAGTATACATATACATACAGTACACCTTTGCAGTGAGTGTGCTGTCAAGTTCAACAATAGTTAAAGATTATGAATCTAACTTACCACCGCCTGCCACTGGTGCTGCCACTCCCCCTCCGTTGCTATCTGCAACTGCCGCATCCTCGCCCTCGGCGTCGCCTTCGCTGGCCCCAGCAATGGTGGTCGGTAGTGCGCCTAGAAAACATTACACATTTATTAGGCGACATATACACCTCCCCCCTATTGATCAGTAGCAAAGTTGAAAAATGAGTTAATACTAACATACATCACTAGTACAAATCAGGTAGTAGTAGAGTAGACACTAAGTTATATGATCATTGTAACATTTGCTTGATTAGCCCTAGCCATGCACATGTGACGTTACCTTTACCTTGCAGCTTCTTAAGACACCTTTGAGCCCACATGACCTGCCTCACACTGCTACTGTCTAGTCTACGCGCTGCGTACAAGCGGTCAACAAACATTAACAAGCCACTTTTTTAGGAAGAACTGGTGTACTACTGTTACTGTTAGTCCATATTGCTTATCCATAGATGCTCCACTTTTTGGCACGGCTGAGAAATGCTTGCAAGTTGCAATATACTAACGCACACCATTTCTTTTTTCGCATTACAGACGCAAGATTCCCTTCTACGAACCAGAGCTTCTGAACGATGCACCAACTACCAGTACTAGGTTCTTCTGAGGTGAGGGGTCCCTTCACTCACATCTTCATTTATAAATGTATATAAACTAAATTGCTATGGGATGGTGGTGCTGCCTTCCACCACTGTTCAGTTATCATGATTTAATTCCCAACTGTATAAGTGTAACAATGTATATTGTTTTAATGTTATTGATTTGCCGGTTGGTGCTGCTAAGAAAACAGTGTACAGACCTTCTCAAATTGAAATAAACATTTTAAACTTACATAGACTTCGTGGTATTTGGTGTGGAGTGGACTAACTTACACGAGTGAGCAAATTAAAGTAAGGGTGTGCATGTGAATTGCTTCCACGACAGAGGTTGGGTGTGTTATGTAGGGGTGGGCGGAATTTGCGGAATCGCGTCACGCAAATCTCCGCGAAACGGTAAAAAATCTCCGCGAACATGCAGAAATTCCGTGAACACGCGGAATTGCTTGTTCGCGATACTTTTTTCCTGTTCGCGATCGCTGTTGCGTGCTCGGGGTGAAATATCTCGCGAACACGCAAATTGAGAACGCGAACAAGCAAAAAATTTCGCGAAGTCGCGGAACGCAGATTTTTGGGCAATTTCGCGTTCTCCGCGGAACGCGAAATTACCCAAATTCCGCAAATTCCACGAACGGAACGGAATTTACCGCCCAGGCCTAGTGTTATGTTCTGGGTTGTCTACTTGTTGGTTATCTTGGGGGGAGGGTTCCGAGACCTAATAGGTATGACAAGACAGTACTATAGTCAAGCAGTGGAATTGTGGTGGGTGCGGAATTTCTGATTGAGGTGTGCAAGGAAGGTCCAACCTACCATCACCAACATCCTATTTTCTGGTGCAAATGTATGTGCAAGATCCCTACAACAGTGGTATGTCCTATAGGGTATCATATCAAAATATTAAGAAATCTGGTAGGGCTGTTGTTGCTGTGAATTTTCAAAGCCTCAACATCAATAAGAGTAAAAAGTAGTACAAGACAACGACCCAACGGATTGTACGAGCTACTGGTGAATATGAGTTTTATATTACAACCTTTCACAAAGAGTGGCACTGGCCAACTGGGCAAGACTAGCTACTACAGTACAGACAGACAGACTGATAGTATGTAGTAGTACTCAGTCATCATAGCGGAGGCAGGGATAAGCTTTTTGAAACCGTACAGATGGAAGGATAATTGGTGGTAAAAAAATAGCATTTGGAAACACACTATAGTTCGGGAGAAATGGGGCAGTAAAAGTTATGGAATAAGAAATATTATTAAAAACAAGAAGACTTACTGGGGCCAGCAGAGGAGCCCTCAGCGGTGTCCTCCTGGTGGTGTTCCTGTCCCGCCGACTGTCCAGTCCCTGTCGGTCTGCCCCTGGGTGCTGATGGACAGGAGAGATATAAGAATTAAGAAAGAGACAAACATTGATGGATGGTGTCAAACAAATACAATATTTTTCAACAACGGTCCAAAAACACTTATGTAAACAACAATTGCAATAACTACATTGACCGATCTCATCTGGTCAACATGTAATATCGTGGGATTCGCAGTTCGACTACTTAAGTTACTATTTATCAACAGTAATCCATTCTTCCATTCTGATTCCAGAAAACTAAGTTACAAGTAAGCCTAAGTATTAGTACAACGTACCACCCAACCTAGCCCACCTATTCCAGGCATGCCAATTGTACATTAAGTATGCATTTCCACTGTATTCCTCAACAATGTGTATGATCCAATCATGGAGGACACATGAACATGACTACATTTTTTGTATACACCAAATTTTGGTTTGATTGATGCTGATCTGCTACTGCTAAGTAACTGCAAAGCCTACCTCCACTCATTGAACAAACTAGAAAAGGTTCTAAAGACTGCCGTACTAGCAGCACGTCACGTAACTGAGTGAGGGGGGGCATCACGCATACCACTAACCAATTAGAAGCTCATACAAAGTACCTAAACCTAAGTATCAATCCGCCCCTATCTATTAGTGACAGGACAAAGTAAGGAGTGGACGTGAGTCACTGTAGCATTACGTAACTTAATTTCTCTAAAATAAACTCGTAAAGAATCACGCTAAGCAAGCGCAAACGCAAAGCTGCAAACAAGTAAGATTAGTAGTAGCGCAGAAGAGCACCTGTGTCATAATCACAGAAGACTTTTAAACGTTATTAACCTGGAATGTATTGTAAGCAGCAACATTCTAGCTGGTTGGAAGGAAAAAAAGATATTCGCAATATATAACATAGAGCAGAAGAACAGACACAAAGTTGTAATAATTAAATAGGTACTCACCAAGCCCCGGGACCTCCACTCCTAGCAGGTCCAGCAGGTCCTGCTCACGGTCCAGGATGTCGGACCACCGGTGCGTCAGCTGTGCCTGGGTGCGCCGGACCCCAGAGATGCGCGACACTGCCCGGCGCACCTTCCCCCACCGCTGCCGACGCTCCCGGAGGCCGTGCCCGGACCCAGGCCTGCCACCTGCTGCCAGGGTTGAGGGGAGGTGGCGCTGCACAAAGAAAATTGGTGCAGCCAACTCCGCCTCCCCAAATAAGGCCCGTGCATGCACCCCTTGTGGGCGGCGCCTTCCGCAAGGAAGGCGGTTGCGGCTCTGGCTGCGCCGGCGAACAGCCCTGCCCTTGGACATGGTTCTGGGGACGGGGCGGGAAAGAAAAGGTAAAATAAATAAAGGAGTAAAGGAAATAAATAGCGGGCAATACAAAGAGAAAAAGTAGCTAACAAACAAAAAAAAAACAAAAACCAAAAATATAGAGGCAGGAAAATAGTTAGAGAAATAATAAGTAATAAAGATCCAAAACAAAGGATTGAAAAGATTTAGGGAGGATTGAAAATCATGCCCCAGAACCATGCAATAGAGTGGAAAACAAGATGGCCGCGCCCATTGCGACCACGTGCGCAAGTTCGCGCGATATTTTCTCCCTGAGCAAGCAAAAAGCAACGCGATCAAGTAAAAGCGGTCGCGAACAGGAAATATCGACCGCGAACATGCATTGCGCGACCCGGAACAGGAAGTAAACATCGCCAGAGGGCGGGACAAGTGAAAACAAGATGGCCACGCCCGTGAGCAACCGCATGGGTAAGTTGGCGACCCGCGATCACGCAAAAAATACCGCGAACAGGCGGCAAAAAAACTTCTGCGTCTTCGCGATATTTCCGGCGTGTTTGCGGAGATTTTCTGCATTCTCGCGATAATTTGCGGAAGTTAATTCCGCAAATTCCGCCCACCCCTAATGTTGAGGTTATGCAGCCATTGAATTAACCTCCCTGTAAGCTGACTTTTACATCATTTTCTCTGTTTCCCTTTTCAGATAGCCCCGTTCGGAATAATTAACACGGGAAGCAAGTACACCTTCCGTGCTTGTGATTAGTGGAGCAATTAAAATGGGCCAGCCAGCCAGTGAATGTTTTCACTTGGCACAAGTCAAGTAGTATTTCCCTCGTTGTAAAATAAGTACTATGTACAGAGGTTATGAAAGACCCTTTTTGCTTTAAATTTCTTTAGGTTTAAATTACTTTTGCCCATACCTTCATGAGTTGCCTTTATTGCTTTTCAGAACGGCACCTCTCTAGTTGTGTCGTGCCCCTGGAACCTTCCCGTATTTGCATACTCTAACAGTACCAGTCCTGGTATGATATAATTAATTTATTGTTAACGCTCACCTGTACCCGTTTTTAAACTTATTAACGCATAATCTATACGTGACTTAGCAAATGCTATTAAAGTAAACTAGATCAGCTTCACGTTTCAAAACCGATGCACAGCTTTGTCTGACTGTTTGCCTGTTCTACCTTTTTATGACCCCATATTTTAAACGCGTATTTGAAGTTCTAGACACTACGCATGCAACTGTTGAGGGAAACCTGGCGTTAAGAAAAGTCTATGTGCCTTTGAAATCTCTTCTTCGCTATGGTTTCCCACCATCCATGAAATAAATGTGACGAGCAAAGGGTTATTTCAATGCTCATCACTGAGGCACGTCCCGTTTAATGTCAACACAGAGGCTGCTTGATGACATGGAACGCAACATGCATGGCGGCTGCCATCTCCAGGTCCCATCTTTCTGTAAAGTGCCAGTATGTTTGTGGGATTTTTAAGTTGCAATGTAATTTAATTGCTGACTCGGTATTGTCACGTGCCTGTAATCGAAAGGAGCTGCATGTCTCTAGCCTTTGTGCTCCTTTGGCAGGGCTAATTGGCAGACTTTCAAAACTCCAACTTGTTTCTTGCTTACGTGCAGACACAGGTGTCTGCAATAGGCCCAAATAAAGACTAGAAGTAATATCAAGTCTGCAAAAATAAGCTGTATAGTTCAATATACTTGAGCTGGCAGCCAATGCGCCTTTATTGTGATTTGTCGGACTGGACACAATGAGACAGCAAAGAAGTTTATTCCTTGCCTTCTCGTGTTCAGTCTGACAAATCACAACTTGTATTTCCTCAGTAGATTTCGGGCCTTATTTATGAGGCCTTGCGACAGTTTTGCGCTTCTGTTGCGTCACTTTTTGTGACGCATCGGCGGCATAAAACATGCCTCCTGTTGCGCCCTATTTACAAAGTGACGCATCTAAGCAGATGCGTCACTTTGAAACCCCTGCACTACATTCTACCCGAGTCAGGTATAATGGGCCTTATTTATGAGGCCTTGCGACAGTTTTGCACATCCGTTGCGTCACTTTTTGTGACGCATCGGCAGAGTAAAACATGCCTCCTGTTGTGCCCTATTTACAAAGTGACGCATCTAAGCAGATGCGTCACTTTGCAAACCCCTGCGCTACATTCTACCCGAGTCAGGTATAATGGGCCTTATTTATGAGGCCTTGCGACAGTTTTGCACTTCCGTTGCGTCACTTTTGGTGACGCATCGGCAGAGTAAAACATGCCTCCTGTTGCACCCTATTTACAAAGTTACGCATCTAAGGAGATAGGTCACTTTGTAAACCCCTGCGCTACATTATACCTGCGTCAGGTATAATGTATGCCGGGTGGGCGTTCCCACATCAGTAAGCCTTGTAGAAGTGACGCAGCGAAATCTACGAATACTTCAGAAATACTGCTGTATCTGTAACTCCTTGCGACATGATGCGTCATACAGTAAATATGACGCATCCATCATGTCGCAAGGAGGGCGCACTGAGAAGTGACGCATCACTGCTTTCACGCAGCAATGCGTCACTTCTCATAAATGAGACCCATCATTTGTAAAGGTATATCAATAAATAAAGAAATCTGTGAGGTACTCAGCATTGTTATCTCAAAGCCTGCTATGAAGTTCTGTGGTTATGCTGAATAAGCAGCTACCTACTTCATTATCATATGAAATATCTTTTTTGAAGTCATAACTACACTTTTACTATTGCTTTATTAACCTTCTGGTTTTCTCATATTTGCTTGGAAATACACCATTTGCCCATTCTTTTTTTTTCAAAAACACTTCGGGCGAGAACTCCCCCCGAACCGCCCTTATGATGGTCGGGTTCGCTCGCTTGACACTGGGGACTCATCACAAACTTTTACTCTTCACCACTTTCAAATGTCACTAGCCGCAACTAGGGTACACTTTTTTAATGAAAGATATTGCAGTTATGCTAGGATAGATTATTTTAAGGAAGAAAAATAAGTATTACACAATGTCAAGGAGATTAAGCACATTCCTGTGTATTGCTGAGATCATTTAGCAGTGTTTTGGCGATAGGTTTGCCAGAAATTCAGGTCAAACTTAGGTGGACATTGAATAGAACACTACTTTTAGATACAGGCATACTTAAGATATTAAGGGAGGAGTCAGAAGTATTTTGGAAGTAATCTTGACACTGCTTCCCTGAAAATGGTATGGGATGTATAGAAGGCAATTGTCTGAGGTATTCCATGCAAGCAGAGGGCTTGGAAAGGAAGAAAAGTGCAGGAGGACAAAAGGTTTGAGGAAGAAATTAGCATGTTAGAAATGGACCTACAGTAGTCAGAGGAGGAGGTGGAAGCGGCTGAGCATAGGCTGCTGCTTGAGAAACTTGAGGGTTTCGGGCAGGTAATAGAGAAGGGAACAGAGAAAAGTGGCAGGAGAGCAAGTTGGTACACTTTAAATACAGGAAGAGGAGAGGAAGATTGCTTGCCTGGAAAGCAAGAATAGACAGAGGATGGAACCACATTGAGGCACTAATAGTGAATGAAGAGGGAAATACTTCAGAAGATCAAGATCAAATAGAAGTGTGTATAGTAAAGTTGTTTGAAGACCTTTACACAGAGACAACTAACTGTAAGCAAGCAAAGTTAAGAGAGTGGTTAAGGAGGGTGCAGCTCCCAGTTTTCTCTGTAAAGGAACAACAGCCCTCTTGAGCCCCATCTTGGAGGAAGAAAGCCTTCCACAAATAAATAGAACCCAGAGTGGGAAAGCAGCAGGCACTGATGCACTCCCGGGACAGTTCAATAAAGCTTTGAAGGAAGTTATAGTTGCTATATGGAGAGAGTTGTTGTCTAGGAGATCACATACCCCCTGTTGTGGAATGAAGTCATAATCACCTTACTCCTAAAGCTGAATAAGAACCCAAAGAAGGTGGATTCATATAGGTCAAATTCCCTGTTGAACTATGAATATAACGTTTTTTACTGGTATCTTATCAAGAAGACTAGCTAGGGTAGCAAGTATAAGAAATCCAGACGAGAAGTGATTTGTGCCAGGAAGGCAGTTGTTTGTCCTAACCTGTTTGTTAATTTCATCAAGAGAAATATCTATTGCAAACTCAGACCCTTTGGCTATAGTCACAATAGATGCGGCTTCCGTATTTGATAGGGTCTTTTGAGCTTACTTGTGGAAAGCTTTAGCAGTGGCTGGCATTCAACCCGCATTCATAATCTGACTAGGAGAATAAACATCTGGAGGGGAACCCAACATGGATGTCCACTATCCCCTTTACTTTTCGATCTATACATTGAGCCCCTAGCTCAGGCTTTCAGAACAGACATTGACATTCTTTCCTTTGAGTTTCGGGGATTTGAAAATAAGGTTGCTTTGTATGCAGATGACATTGTTTTGTACATGAGTTTTCCCAGCAGGACAGTCACACGAATGGAAGAAATTACTGATGCCTTCGGTGATTTCACAGCCTACTCTATCAATAAGAATAAAACAGAGGTGATGTTTTGGAATCAGAAAAGTGGCACTGTGTTTCCTCAGACTAAGATCATCTATCTGGGTATTAAAGTTGTGCAGGAATTAGATCAGGTGCCGAAGCATAATTTAGATACGGTGATTAAGGAAATTGACAGACTTTTAGCAAGATGGGACCATCTTTTACTACCGCTATACGGTAGGACGAATCTGGTTAAGATGAAGATCCTGCCCAAGGTAACATGCCTATACAATAATGTCCCTCTTCTATTCCCTAAGGAATGTCTAGCAAGGATACAAGTCAGACTAGAAAATTTTATTTGAGCCTCCAAGGGAGCCAGACTCAGATGGAAGAAACTGAGAAGAAAATTAGAAAACAGTGGGGTTTCATTCTCTGATCTTCTATTGCACTATATGTCCTTTCAATTTGGTAACTCTAGAATGTTGTTATCTTGTCCGGATGACTTCAGTAGGGGGGTGCTATATACAACTATGCTGAGCTCTGTAGGGAAGGATGGTTTCCTCTATGAATTTGGTGATTCCAGATGTTTCAAGAAGGTGAGATTGAATGTGTTATGGGCTTTCTCAGGGGTTTGGTACTCAAACTAAAACATCTTAGGTATTGAGTACTATTCTGGGTATGCCCCTATTTTTGGAATTGCCTGGTTCTCCCTTACTTAAGGATAAACTAAGCCTACCATTGACCAACGATGGTATTAGGCGCTGGGAAGAATTAAGGATAGGCACTTGTATGATTTCCTGTGAGGCCATACAGGAGAAAACTAAAGGCGCTCTCTCTGGGTAAAAATAGTTTCATGGGGTCAAAGCAGAGGTGGGTTAGTCAGTGGATTCAGAAATTCGATGAGAAGATGTTGGACTTAAAGCCCTTAAGAAAGGAAGTTTCTGTATGGTATTGGGAATTGGCAAAGGAAGGCAACAGAGAGTAAAATCCCTCTCCACCCATGGGAGGGCTAGTCACCAGTAGAGGAGCATCCGGAGGTAGGGCATCTCTCTCAGCGTCTTCTCTACTCAACAGTTAAGCTGTCTGCCATAAGGAGGAATCACTTGTTTACGTTGCATAGACTCTACCTGACCCCAAGGAAGATGGCTAGATTTATAAAAGGGGTCACCACCATGCTGTCATCGCGAGAAGAGAAAATGGGTGCCCAAAGATTCCAGAAACATTCTTGCCATGCCCGCAAAATCAAAAAAGCAACATCAACTTCAACTAATGGGAACAAGACTAGATGAATGGTTGATAAGCTCATCGTACAAAGGATCCTCGACATCGCAGTTGAGTAACGATTAAGAAGATGGGTGTGTGTTAATGGTAGCTACAAAGTGCGGCATGAACATGCAGGATTAGCTGCTTGTACAGAAGACTACAATTCAAAAGAAGTTCACCAAACAAAACAACAAACTTTATTTGGATGTATCGCAAAATCACACTGAAAGTGAATGATCAACCAGTAACTTTTATCATAGACAGTGGTGCCTCAATGAACATCATGCCTGTGTAAACGTTTAACAGCCTGTCCCCTGTGCCTCACCCCATTCAATCAGGCACACAGGTATTCACTTGGGCTGTTTCCGAACCACTGCAAAGCCAAGGGTCCTTCACAGCAACCATGCGACACAAAATTACATCAATGCAAGTGTCTGTCCATGTCCTCCAAGGAACCTCATCCAGTGCATTCCTGCTCAGTTTTGCCACTGCTGCTGACATGGGACTGATATCTCTCAGTTACAACCTTCTAACTTAGTCTGAAATAGTAAGTGAGTTCCTGTTGTTGTTTCATGGTTTAGGAAAACTCAAGAAAATGCTTTTGAAGCACGAAATAATTGAGCAATCCACTGGTCCTATGCAATGGGTTTCGTCCATAGTGGTGGTTTTCAAAAAAGGACAGTGGAGGTGCAGTGCACATTAGTGTTTATATGCGACAGACCAGCAAAACAATCAAGAGAAAGACATCCTGGTCCCCAAATAGCGGACATTATTATGCAATTAAATGGAGCCAAAGTCTTGACTTGAACAAGGGATTCCATCAACTCGAGCTGGAAGAGAATTGAAGGTATGTTACCAATTTTTCGACTCATGTTGGTTTGATCAGATACAAAGGACAGAGTTTTGGAGTGTCTACGGCTGCTGAAATATTTCAGGATATAATGCACCAAGTAATTCAACCTGTTGAACATGCTTTGCATTACAGTGATGACATACTGGAATTTGGGACAACACAAAAGGAGCATGGCAAGGCTCTCACACAAGTGTGTCAGTTACTTGCTGATGCAGGCCTCACTCTGAATGCAGCAAAGTGTGAGTTTCACAAGACCAAGCAAATTCTCTGGGCACATATTCTCTGATGGGAAATGACTCCTGACCCAGATAAGTTGAAAGCAGGGGCGTGGCAACAACGTTGAAGAAGGTGGACGCGTGAGCCGATAGCTTCGCTCCAGCCCAGTAAACATCCTGGCGAATCAGCCTGATATGGTGGCTGCAACACCACTAAGAGAGTGCGGAATTTACCCTGATGCCTCTGCCCAATGTTGTGACTGGAGCTGTGACGGGTGTCTGCCCCAAACGGCACAAGTGTGTAATGCTCAAAATGTGTTGCACGTACTCTTGCGCCAACTATCAGTCGCACAACCTTTGGAAAAAATCTTCTTCCTCAAAATAATCCAAAATTAAACCATTAACCCCTTGTGTGCCCATGACGTGCTGGACACGTCATGGAGCACAGTCGCGCTGTGCCCATGACGTGTCCAGCACGTCATGACACCCACCCACAGGGAAGCGCTGGCGCTCCCCCGTGAGTGGTCTATTTATTTATTTATTTTACTGGGAAGGCAGGGGAAGACCTTCCCCTGCCTCCCCCCGCCCCCCACCCCGCGTCATCAATGACGTCAGCGCGCGAGCCACGCTGACGTCATGGAGGTTTCCCCTTTGTTCTCCGAGACGCAGGAAGCCATTTGCTTCCTGCGCGTCGGAGAGGAAAGGTGAGTTTTGGGGCTGGGGATGGGGGTATTTTGCGATCGGTGGGTTAGGTAGGGTGGGGGCACAATGTTGGGGGGAGGAGAAATGTTTTATTTTAGGCTCCGCTTGGTTCGTGTGCTTGGTTCGTGCTAATTGCAGTTGCTTTCATGTGAAATGGATCCAAAAAAGAAACACACGCTTGCGAGAGATGCCCTTTTTCTCTCGTTTTCTCTCTGGGGGGTGCTGCTGGCGTGGGAAATGGAGGTGGGGGGGTGAAATAAAGTAAGACAGAGGGGTTGCAAAGTGACCAGATTGATTTTATTTACATCCAAATACACCAGCATCACAGAGTTCGCCAGTGAAGCGCTACTTTCATTTTCTCTTCTTTCTTTGAACAGCATTGTTGTTCCCAGGTTGGGAGAGTGTACCATTCCTGGAGGTACTGCAATACCTGGTTGTTGGTTGGATTGGAAATCACAATGTGTATCATGGCTCTGTGTTTATGGATGTGGTCTTTTTATACCATACTGCTTACGTTTTGTAAGGATATAAGCAATGGACATTGAAACTGTTCCCTTCAGGGCCCTCTAGTCATGTCCATAACTTTTCAGGTGAAACTACTCGCTGATTTCTGAATAGTGAGTGAGAGATCGTTAAGGTAACCATGTTGTTTCTGCTTACATTTCACATGCTTTACTTAATCTTGAATTCCCTATGAGTGGTTGCTTTTACTTTTTTTTAGGCAGCATATTACTCTTATCAAGTGCATAATTTGTTTTGAGCCACACCCAAGTGTTTATAGCGGACACAATTAGTTTGTAGCTGAAGGCAGTGCGAGTTTCTCTCAGTGGGGAAGTATGGTGTTCAGTGGGGGAGAGGATGTGGCATTATGGCCAGAGCTGTTGACTTTGGAACTGCGGAACCGGGTTCAGCCTTCATGACCAGTCCACCAGACCACTCTACTGAGGGAGCACATTCCCATGCTAGACCGTAGAAGGCCCCACTAGACCTTAGAAGGCTTGATGTCTTAGCACAAGCAGGTGTACCCTAGTGGTGTCTATTGTGGATTAACCTTGAAGGCCTGTCCACCACAATCCATCTCCAGTCTTGCAGACAGGCCTACAAAGCAGCACACCCTAGAGCAACAGTGATCCAGTGGCTGTGACTCTGTCACTGAGGTCACATGAACCTTGAGCAGATTAGGGCGATGAGAACGGTGTGACCTCACTGGGTACCTATTTTGGGTGGGTGCGTAGTGTTTGCAAGTATATTATGTTTTGAAAAAAATGTGCTGCCTCCTTCCTGGCCTCCAGCAATTTTCAGAAACAATAAAAATGTAATGATAACTTTGGTGATTAATGTTCTTCCTAGAGAGAGATGGAGTTTTGTCTAGTGGAAGGGTTGACTCCTGGAAACGTAGCACAGAGGGTTAATGTGCCCGCTGCAAAGAACATGGACCATGCAGATCACAAAGTGCACTGCTTTAATGGGGGGACCATGATGAATGGTCATTTAATGTCCGCTGTAGTTGATAGATCCCTGAACAGTGTCATGTATGTGCATGTTTGCATTGTGCTGAGGGGATTACCAGGTAATTATTCACGCAGCTCTCTGATGGATGTCACATGTGGTTTTTCTGAGCCACCAGATAGATCATGCAGTCTGTGTGTTCTCTTTTGTACTGCCAGTCACCAGTGTATTCAACTGTGTAGCCTTGGACCGTGTCATGTATATGCATGTAACTTGCATGATCGAGGTAACTATTTGCGGCGATCCTACGTGTCTCTTGGACCTCTTTCAAGTGGTCGCTGTCTTTTTTCCCCAGCAACCCCCCCTCCCCAGGGGCGGCAATCTGCGAGATAGCCCCGGGGGCGCCACAAGCTCTAGCTACGCCTCTGATCATGACGTACTGGACGAAGATATATTCGGACTTACCCGATCTTGTGATATTAACCAACAGCTGTTAACCTCGGAAGGATTGAAACCCCGCCCCATATCATAGGCCATCATCACGTTGTTCTTGTCCTGATGAAGACCCGCACCGACTTGATAGTAGTGCAGTAAAAAGGGTTGAAACGTCGACATTACCCCCTGGACCAGCAATTAGAGTCTGCGTAAAACTGAATTATTGTAGTTCGCAAGACTACTATAAACCCTTGCTCTCTGGCCAATGCCAATTTTGATCTTTTATATTACACTGAACATGTTATGCACCTTTTCCACTGAGCACTAATAGTCACTTTGTCACTAATTGTTATTACTATGTATTGTGATGGCCTTTCCAAATAATTGTTGGATATATATAAATGATTTAATTTATATAAAAACTAAAAGTACCGGATAATTTGGTTTTTTTGTTATTGTTTTTTGTGTTACCTGTGACTCACTGTGAGGTTTCTTGAATAACGTATGACTTATGCTGCATATTTAGTAAGATATTTTTTACCCGACAGAACCATTGTGTTTTTGATATAAGATTGCTCAGGTTCTGAGGGATACTGGGTTACCCCATTGGTTGCGAAAATTGGCCCACTACTTGCTGGGCAGCTGGAAATAGTCAAATGGGGCTTGGGCTCTCAATGGCCCTTTACATCAATATGCAAAATGTAGGAGCCACACAGGGCTCTAGGAATAATGATGCCCCCTGAACAACAAGGCATGGGCCCCTTTGGCCCTGGGTAACCAATTATGACCAGGGTAGAGCCACACAGGGCTCTGAAAGTAAATAATGCCCCCAAGCACTGTGAAGCGCACTTGCGCTCAGAAACAGATCATGCCCACTGTAGGAATCACTCGGGGCTCTCGAAGCAAATGTGCCCAAACAATAAAAGCATGGGCCCCTCTGGGCATTCCTAAAATAATTATGGCCATCGTTGGAGCCACCTAGGCTCTGAAAATAAATATGCCAAACGTTGGAGCAGCCCGCTGCCATCTGGGGCTGCTCTAACTCGGGACTGCCGGAAAGGGGGGGCCGCGATCGGTACAAACATTGTGCCTCCACTCACCGGACTGGTCTGGAGGCACTCCTCACGGTCTCCTCTTCACCCGGTTCCTCTTTTGCCAGCGCCGCAAGTCTCGCTCTTCCCCCGGGTCTCTCGAGGCTCCCAGCCGCTCAAGGGAGCCCCGCTGGGAAGCAAGGCAACATCCTGCTACCGGATTAGCTTCACCTGGTCCCCCGTCTCGGGACCGGGACTTTAGGATGGGGCCAGCGAGGCCCCAGGCTGCCTCCTTCTCTGCCGGCGCTGTCCAGTGCAGGGTGGGCTCCCACCTGGATTTTTCCTCAGCCTGCACCGGGGCTCCCAACAGCTCACGGGAGCCACGCTCAAGTAATCACTTCCTGCTGCACTGCAGGCTCCGCCCATGTCCCGGACAAGGATGCCTGACTTCCTGTGGGCTGCGGCGGTGATTCTTTTACTTCGGCAGTAAGAGGAGTAGGCTCCCTCGTAAGTTAAAAATAATTACATAAGGCGGGGAGGGCACCCGCTAGGACTCAAATAAACGGGGTGGGCACCCGCAGTATTAGAAAAACACAGGGTGGGCACCCACAATAAAAGCACAATGGGGGAATCCCTGGGCTGGGATTCCTCCAGCAAGGGCTGCAGCGCGGTGCTGCGCAGCCCCAAGCTCTCCCTCTCATTCAGGGAAAGTCCAGGTCCTTTCAGGACTTAAAGCAAAGCGCTCACAGGGCACTGGGGTAAAAGCACCCAGAAGTCCTGGAGTCCCAGCAAGGCAGAGGGGTCCCAAGAGGTAGTCCTCCAGGCATCCTGGGGCAGAGCAGGGCCCAGGGAGGCAAGCCTTCCCCTGAGCCCCAGCAGCAGCACACCCCTGGTAGATTCAAGTCCACAAACAAGAACATTTTCATGGGGTCACAGCCCTTTCTTTTCCTTTGTTCTGCAACTGTAGGGCAAGGGGAGAACCAGATACAACTGGTTCAGGACCACTTTGTTTTGCTCAGCTCCCCTCTCTATTCACAGGACAGGCCATGGGCATCAGACGCACCACAGCATTGTGAAGGGAAGGCCCAGCCCCATTCAGGTTCCAGGTGCAACTCCTCCCTCCCATCTACATGCAGATCTCTCCATTCACCACCGGGCAGACTCCCCCTGGCTCCCGGAATTCCCCAGCCCTCCTAGCTCCTGTCAATCACAAGCCAGACAAACAATTCACATCACACAGCACACAGACATGCCAACTTCTAGAAGTGGGAGTTCTCCACCAGTCACAATAAATCTGCGCACACCATTGCGCAGCATTTATTCTCACGAGTTCGCACATACCAAACTCGCCCGTGCACTCCCCTCACATCAGAAACTACCAAGGACACACATATCCCCCATGCATTCCTATGGGAGGGCAGGCCAGTCTCACTAAATGTAACACAGAGTGCACGCACTTTACACTGGGACACAGTGCTAAAGCGAAGAGAGGCCTAAAACTACTAACACTACATAGGGAAAAAGGTAAGGATAAATGCAAAAAGTTTAGGGGTGAGCCTGCCAAAAGGGCCAGGTCCAACAATATTGTTTTATTTACCAATGTGTTGTCAAACTTCCATATACTGAATACTTCGACACGGCCCAATAGAACTGAAATGATAAAGCTTGGGGCAACAAATTAAACATCCTTTAAAAGAGCGAGACACACATGCTTTGTTTGCTCACTTGATGATAGATAAACCAAGGTTGTCCAAGAGGGAACCAATAGAAATATAGTAACCGCAGACATAGACTTTATGGGTGGTTTATATGCCGATGCAATCATACCCCAACTTTACGAACCTTCTTCAACAAAGTGTTGACCATCAGTATTTCATCTCTAGCAACATTTATATTCTTCTTTTTGTCTTTGCTTGTTGTTTTCAGGGTGGTGATGTTTGGATTTCTCTGGCTCATCATTTAGAGTTTTTGTGCTGAGTGCTTTACTTTAACTTTCTACTGATTTCCCTGCTTTACTTACTCATATCTATTCACTGTCCAGCACATCTCGCTGACTGCTCTGTCAGAAGAATTCTTTTAAGAGACTTTGATTTACTCTTTCTTCCTGCCTATTAAAGAATCCATTTTCTGATTTCCCCTTTAGCAGTGGTTTAACATAGCCCACCCAAGTTTACCCACTCATTGCAGCACTTAACAGCGTAACAAGTTACCAATGGCCGAGGCCAGTGTTTCATTCTAACAGGATCACCTCTGCCTTTCATTTCCTCTGCACTCGCACCTTGTGCCTACTTTACCTCTCTGGTACTCAGCTGTTGTTGATACCCCATAAACCTTCCGGGTCTATTTGCCTTCTGTGAATACATTTCTTTCAATGAATGAATGGAGTCTTTCTTGGAGGGACGTTCGCAACAGATCTGATTGCCACCGTTTTCATCCCTTCCTCAGCTGGTTACCACAGGCGTTCCTCAGGGGTCCTCTTTGAGCCCTCTGCTATTTAATATATATGTTACCCCTTTGGTCTTCTTGGCGGAGGCATGCTGCGCTAAGATTGTGGCATATGCCGACGACACCCAGCTCTTGTTTACCTGGGGTAAATCGGATTTTTCCACCGTGAAGGTGCAGGAGTGCCTGACAGACGTTTTTCAATGGCTCTCGGCGGCCCAACTAAAATGCAATGAAGAGAAGACTGAAATCCTTCTCTATGGAAATTTTCCTCCACGATTCAGGGAATCACTTTGGCCTTCTGATTTTCCCCGACCCCTGTGCTTAGGTCTTCCAGCAAAAAATCTAGGGGTCTGGTTCGATGAGCAGCTGTCCTTCTCTACCCAGATCAAGAGACTGACGGGGAGCTGCTTTGGGATACTTAAGTCGCTTAAGAAGTTCCTTCCACTGCTCCCAAGACCAGCGAAGGAAGCAGTGGTCCGGGCTTTCATCCTCCCCCGGGTTGACTACGCCAATGGGCTGTATCTGGGCCTTCCTGATTACATCTTTAAAAAATTGCAGGTGGTTCAGAATGCGGCAGCCCGGTTGGTTTTGAATATCCCGGTGAGGTCGAGTATGACCCATCACCTGCACGCGCTTCACTGGCTTCCGATTAGGAAGCGGGTGGAGTTTAAGGCTCTGGTGATAGCTCATCGTGCCTTATATGTTGGTGGTCCGCCATATCTCAGGAAACGTTTTGCCTTTTATGTGCCCACTAGGCATCTGAGATCGTCCTCTCAGCTGCTTGCTAAAATTCCTCGGGTTCACTTCCAGAGAATGGGGGGCAGATCCTTTGCTCTCAGGGCGGCCACGGCCTGGAACTCTCTTCCTGTTTCATTACGGGCCATCAAAGAGATTAATCAGTTTAAAAAGCAGCTCAAAACTTTCTTGTTCTAATTCTCCCCTTCTGGTTCCTTACAGGCTCGCGCTGGGACACTCCTAGGAGTAGCTGTGCGTGTTATAAAAATCCAATAACATAACATAACATAACCAAATCACCCTCATCACTTTATGCCATCTCAAGTCAGCTGTAATACAATCAGAGCAAGTGTTGATCCCCTGCATATCACCCGACTCTTCTCATTTAGATCTTACTAAAAAAACACTGTTATTTACAACTCGTGCATTTTTCCAGTGGGACATCATATGTGAAGTTTTGTCGGCTAGAGAATACAGTGCTTATTTGAGCTCCACCCAAGCAAGACCCAAAGTTAGATCACGAAAACCGATACTAGCTTCATTAAAAAATCCATGGCTCACCCTGGATAGCAATTCATGCTCACAGACATGCAGTTGGTATATAGATACTACTAACCAAAATATCTTTAAGAAAATCAAAATAAAAACTTAGGAACTAAACATTTCCAAATTAAAGTAAAGGAAAACATAATGAGTAAACTTACACAAAAATGAACAAAATTGAATGAAGAGATCAAACGGTATTGACAAAAAAACCTGTACCATTATATTCAAAATTAAGGTTTTGGACCTGGACCTTTGTGCATGGTCCCTCCCAAATGTTTTGCCTTCCTCTTCCTACTTTGGGGCCGATTCCGATCTCGGTCGGAAGGGCACCGAATCGGGGTCGGCCGGGAAAACTAAGAGCCGTACGCATGTTTTCTGGCCGACTCGTACAGCTGTACGAGCGAGCAAGTACGATGTGAGCTACATGAAATTCAACGACCGAGTCGTTTCCGGGTCTGAACCGCTCCGTACGTCCCGGTCGGAAGCTAACCGTGGCGTGCAATGAATGTGATATACAACCAAGCCAGTATGATGCACGCGTCGGACAGCCTGTGCGAGCCGGAGAGCCCGGCTCGCAAAAGCTCCCGGATTCAGACTTTGGGGGTCCGCGTCGGACCCCCTGACACCCGCAGCCCTACAACTCGGACACAGGGGGAGACCTATGGGTCTCCCCAACACAGGCATGTATGGTGCGGGTGGCACCGACGCGTACACACTGTTGGGGGCGAACTTGTTTAAGACGTACCCATTCAGTCAATGGGAGCCCATGTAAGTGTCGTATGACCGGCTCCCATTGACTTCTAAGGGAGTCCGACCGAACCGAGTCCGACAGCATACGTGCGCATCGTTTTTGCTCGGTCGGACTGTAGGGGTCCGGCTCGGTCAGAAAACACTCCGGATCCGACTCGGGTGGAGTGCTTTCCGACCCGGATCGTAATCGGCCCCTAAATGTTGATTCATATTTGTTGGCCTTAGGACTTAAACGCTGCTACCCAGTGCTAAAAAACATGGTCACATTGGCACGTACCCAATTGGTATATTACATTTACTTGTAAGTCCCAAGTAAAGTGCACTACATGTGCCCAGGGCCTGTAAATGAAATGCTACTAGTAAGCATGCAGCACTGATTGTGCCACCCACTTAAGTAGCCTTTTAAACATGTCCAAGGCCTGCCATTGCTGAGCCTGTGTGTGCGGATTTGAACTGTCAATTAGACCTGGCAAAATATATCTTCTGCCACACTCAAACCTTCTTTTTTAATACATTTAAGTCACACCCCAAGTTAGGCCCTGGACATCCTAGAGTCAGGGTGTAGTATATTTAAAAAGTTGGACATCTACTTTTAAGTTTTATGTGTCCTGGTAATAAGAAACTCTTAAATTCGTTTTTCACTACTGCAAGGCCTTTCTCTCTAACTGGATAACATTGAAGTTGCCTTACTGCATTTTATAAGTGTAATTTCCAAATGGGATGAGATGACCAGTTCCATTTTGGTGTCTATGGATATCTAAATTAAAAATCCTAACTGATGGTGAAATCGGATTTTAAATTACAATTCTAAAAATGCCACTTGCAAAACGTTTAGAAAGTTTGCATTTTTTTGCCTTAGTCATTTGGTGCCTGCAGCCTTTCTCTGGTCACATGACTAGGTGGAGTTTGCAGTTGGGCTTTGTGTATTCCTCCTAGACAGCTGCACAAAATGGGAGTTTAGGTGTGACCGAAAGGGCTATCACTGGCAGGATGGAAGACAGGAGTGGGAACAGCCCCGCGTACAGTTGAATAGGTAGTGTGTTGCCTCCCCTCAAAGGGCTCCTTACCCCCTGAAGTTATTCTGGACCCGGAGCAGTGAATGCAGGGCATCTTTGCACTCCAAAGGCCTAGCTCTGAAACCTTCTCTCCACTTCAAACTCACAACTGTGTATAAAAGAAGGACCCAAGACAACACCACTTCAGTACACTTCTGGACCTCTGGCAACTCTGTCAAGAGTAATGATTGCTGTGCTGCTACAAGGACTGCCACTCTGCTGGACTGTTACACTGAGGGAGCTGCTGCCCTGTTGTGCTGATCTGCTGCCTGCTGCTCTCTAACCTGGGGAATGAGAACTGGATCTGCAACTGATCTTGAACTCACAACACCAGGGTGACTTAAAGGTTTAGTCAAGTGTCCTCCTTTGATCTTTAGGGACATAAAAGGTCCCCGGAAGCTTTTGGACCAATTTTCAGCGAGTACCTAGCCCCCAAGTTGTACCTTCCAGGTCCTGGACCCTTGGTGTGGCTCAGCGGGCTCTGAAATAAAGTTTTTGAGCTCTTCGCAACCAGCTGTTAACAAATTTGTTCGCACCAGCACTTCACCACTCACGTGGAAATTTAGCATGAGCCACTACCATCAGCAAGCAATGACGCCCACGGAGGTCTGCTACCGTGAAGCTCCAGTCCCCGATCTGTGACCCCTGGCCTGCTCTTCATGGCAAGCCAACCACTTCTCGCAACACTCTCCTTGCTACCTGTGATCCTCTCGGATGTGAAACGGACTTTGTAATTATAATTGCATTTATAAAGCGCTTACTACCCCCGATGAGGCATCAAAGAGCTTTTTTCCGGCGAGTAGCACACTACTCCGAAACCCATAAAGGATAGTGTTCAATTAGTAAAGTGAAATATGAAAATCATTTGAGTGGTGGATAGTTTAGTCAGTTATTTGAACTCAGAAGGATAGCGGAGGGATAGAAGAGGGAAAAAGCTTTGCATTTATATAGCACTTTTTACCCCTGATGAGATGCTGAAGCACTTTTTCAGCGAGTAGCACGCTATACCCAAACCCATAAAGGATTAGTGGTGAATTAGTATAGTGAAATTTGAAAGTAAATTGAGTGTTGGATATTAGTCAGTTATTTGGATTGAGAAGGATAGCGGAGGAGTAGAAGAGGGGAAAAAGGTTTGCATTAATGTAGCGCTTGTTACCCCTGATTGTGTGTTGAAGTGCTTCCTTAATGAGTAGCACAGTACTCCAGAACCTATAAGTATTAGTAGTAGTAGTAACGCTTTATTCGATAAAAAACATATCTTAAAAGCATCACATTATATAAAATTACATTACACATATATACAAAGACAATGTTTAAAAAGCTATTTACATCAAATATAAAATTAGGTTAATTAGTCAAAATTTTGATCACAATTTAACCATAAGCTGAAAGATATGTATTAAACATTTTGTTCAAGCCTTTTTGTTCTAATGGACCAAGTCCATGATAAAAACTTTGAAAGGGCACAGACAAACAAGGGTCGTGTATCCGACATTAAAATGCGGAGTGCCTCATTATGATGCCTGGTACCCAACAAGCGACAAATTGGTTTCAGCCAGCTTTTCCGCGGAGACACATATGCCGGGCAGGCGCACAGGATATGGGCAACAGTTTCTGCTTTGTTTTTACAAATTGGACAATATAATGATGTTTGGAATGGGGGTTTCCAGTGGGCGGTAAAGGCACGCACTGGAAGAACCCCCACCCTAAATCTAAAATACAAGGCCCTATCAACGGGTTTCCAGACAATGTCTAAATAGGGTTCCTGGAGTGCCACATCCTTTATCTTTAGAAATTCTTCCGTTAGCCTACCAGAATTTGAATCAGAGCTGGCTCTCGCTGCAACCCACCTCCAATACAGGGTCTTTAATGTTGCCTTCGGGGGAGAAGACCTGCTTAGCCAGGCTTCATTTAGGCCCAATTCACCAAGGAGGAATTTTACGTCTTTTAGCCATGCCACCCTGCCATCGACATAACTTCTGATAGCCCCTTTGCATAATGTGCCAGTTCCGGGACTCGCCATAGGCGGGCCCACAGGAGCAATGGGTGAAGTTTTGCTAGATCTTTCATAGTATGGCAACTTAGATCGAGCAGTAGGGGTACTATTGGGGTACTCTGGGGAAGTAGCATAAGGTCCCTTAAGAATTAATTTTCGGACCTAACCAACTGGTCTAAATTAGAGGTACCCCACAGCTCAGCCCCATAAAGGGCAGAGCTTATGCCCTTTGCTTTATAGATATCAATGACGGGGGCAATTGGTCTAATTAAAGAGGAGCGCTGTTCCTTGAGGAGCGCCCCGTGACCCTCTTATGGCTAAGCAACCTTTTGGAAAGATGCGAGGACTACTGCATGGTATCTGATAAACGTATGCCTAAATAATCAAATACAGTGACCCTTTCTAGGGATACATGGTTAAGTACTGGGGGTCGCCCAAGTTTTTTCGAAGGGTTCAACACCAAATATTTAGTCTTATCTGTGTTAATCACAAGCCCTCGTTCAATACAGAAGGCCTGGAAATTATCTGGGAGGCTTTGGAGGCCCACCGGGGTCTTGAAAATTAAAAGCGTATCATCAGCGAATAAGAGGGTAGGAATTGGCTCGCCCGCCAGGGAAGGCGCATCAGATGGCATTGACAATAGGTGCTCAACCACTCCGTTCACATATAGTGAGAAGAGAGTGGGAGCAAGAACACATCCCTGGCGGACCCCTCTTTCCACTGGAATTCTAGTAGTTTTTTGGCCCTCAGTGCCCCACCTCACTTGTTCAAAGTTACCTTCGTGTATTCCTCACAAAGATTCATAAAATATTTGGTGGGATCCCCATATCAAGCAATACTCCCCAAAGACGTTCCCGGGGTACAAGGTCAAAGGCAGTCCTTAAATCTATGAACGCAAGGTAAAGGCTGCCTTTGCCTATAACAACCACTTTCCAGTAGATTAGCAGTAATCTGAAAGCCTGCTCTATTGTCCCAGTTCCAGCCCGAAAACCCGCTTGGTACTCAGAGAGAATCTTGTGTTCTTCATCCCATTGTAATATTCTCTCGAGTACCACTTTTCCAATAACCTTCTGGGAGGAATCTAGTAGACTAATTGGGCGATAATTGGAGGGATCCTCCCTACGACCCTTTTTGAAAATAGGGACGACCTCAGCCCCCTTCCAAGACTCGGGGATGGGGGCACCATTATCGATGGCTATAAGTAAGGTGTGAATAAGCTTTCCCCAGTTGGGCAGGTCAAAGCGGAGCAAATCTCCAGGAATGCCATTCGGGCCAGCTGCCTTTTGGGGCACAATGCGACTAATTGCATTTTCGACTTCCTTTACAGAGAACGGGCATGATGTACTATCACCTGGGGTATATGAAAACTAGATATGTCTAAATCGCTAACAGCTCCCTGTTGAGACATATATAGTTTAGAAAAATGATCAACCCATGCCTGGGCAGTAATGTTACATGTAATAAAATTGCTATCGGGGCTATACCTAGCTCTAATAGTTTTCCAAAAGAGGCCCGCATCCCTCCCAGCACTGGCCGCTTTTAATGTTTGCCAGTACTGGTCCTCCCACTCCCTTTTAGCGTTTGCTGTCACCAGGTTATACTCTTTCCTCGCTTGTTGGATCAGAGGTTGTGACTTCGCCTTAACTGCTTTGATTAGAGCGGTCTTCTTTTTCCTACAATTGGGTGTATACCATCCTTGTTTACCCATGGGCCTCTTGGGGCCTCTCCCGGCCCCCCCTCGTGTTTAAACCAGGAATCGTTTACCCACCGACTTGATGATATTCTGAAATACTACTGTTATCTTGGAAGGATCACAATGGTCTGAGCAGATCCAGTCCAGTTCATTTTGTGAGGCTGCAACAGAGCTCTTATAGACTGGACTTTCCCTTCGTCGAAGACAACTTTACACCACTTAAGGCGCCTACCACAATTTGACAAAATAACTTTCGAGGTGGACTTCACTTCGCTTAATGCTATTGGGCCAATTGCACTTGGCCATAAATACTTTAGGCTCAGGGAAAGAAGGTTGTGGTCGCTGTCCACAGTTCGTAATATGGCCATGTCCTTCACATTTTGCCAGAGTCCAAAGTCAAGGAGAATATAATCGATCCTTGACGAGTGATTGACCCTGTTATATTTATGAGCCCCAGAAGAATCTAAGATGGTACGGCTCGTAGCCCAAACTCCATGGTTAGAGCATTCAATTGGATGGCCCTTTGGGTCCATCTTTTTATTAGCTGGATTGTTAATGGTGGTATGCCTCTCCTAGCATCATCCTCACTAAGATCTAAAATATCGTCTGTCGCAAGGGGCTCAAATGTGCAGTTGAAGTCCCCTGCGACCAGGACTTGTGTACCAGCGTAGCAATTTCTAAGTTCGCTTTCTAGCGTTGCTACTGCCAGAGATAGGGAGCCGCCTTTACTCCCCCTTGCATATATATTAAATATGTCGAGAGTTTTCCCACTATTGGGGCCTCTAAGTGTAATCCTTAGAATATCTGGTGAGTTGCATTGTTTATGTTTAATAGTGCAACCCAGTGAGATACTCACTCAGAAAAGGAGTCCACCTGAAGGGCGACCCCTCCCGGTGATTGAGGGTACCGCTGGTATAAAGAAAGTAGTGTAACCGACTCTATGGTTAGCTTCTAAGCTCCAGGTCTCCTGGAAGATACAGATCCAGCAGGGTATTCCACTCTGGAAGATCTACCTTCCTGGAGACACCTGCAATGTTTCAGGTAACAATCTTTAAAATTGAGTCGGCCACTACTTTTTTCTGGGAGCATTTAGTTGTTACACCAAATGAATTTGTCAACTCGGCTACTGGATCTAGTGCCGAAGACAACGTGGGAGGAATATTCGAGAGGGAGACACCAGTCTGAACAGCAAATTGGGCTATTGTGGTCACGCTAGTGACAATAAGACCAGCAAAGTTATCCCGGTTGTTAGTCGACCCAATCTCAGGTTTAAGTTTATTAGTCAATGCCTCGAGCTCCATACCCCAACCATTATTCTCAGTGATTGGAGGTACTGGCCCCAACCTATCCCCCGATTTGAATGTATCATGGAGAAATGAAGTAGGAAGGGTAGGGAATATCCCAAGGGAATGTGTTGAAAGCCAAGGCCTGTAGGGCCTTTTATTATCATCAACAAGAGGCAGACGATGGGCAAGCGCATAACCATTGGGTCAATACCCAATATCTCTTTTACAGCAGCAATCTGTTCCTCCATCAAAGGCAGCGGATAGATGCATCTCGGGATCCCCAAGAAGCCTTCCCCTAAAACGTTTTCCATTACTCTGTCTTAGTTGTTGATATGGGGGCTGCGGGTAAAAGTAACCCAAACCAAATTCCAGTACCATCATGCACATTCTGTTGGTTGCAGATAGACCTTACAGCACGTACATTCCTAAAATTGACAACAATACAATCCCCTGGGATATCCTTAATCCTACTACCCACCCAGCCAATTCATCTAACAAAGAGGATTTGACCATCGAGTTGCCTTGAAAGGGGTCTGTTGTTATTTAGCCAAAATGTGGTTTTGTTTTTGAGCTCACTAAATGATTCTGATTTACCCGGTGTTAGCCGTGGAACTCCCGTCAAAACAACTACATAGGGGATAGAGGCGGGAGGCAAATTAATGTGGGTGGAGCTAGTGTCAACATTATCAACCAAATCAGATTTATGAGATGATCTGGGTAAATCTGCCCCCTGCCTCACTGCAGGATTACAAGTATGACCACCTGTCTGGCTTAGTAGAGATACACTCCCGCGAATTTCCTTGTTCCCTTTGGGCGATGATTGCGTTGTTGGTTTACTACCTTTATGGTTTTGTGTAGCCGAGACAGGGGAATTACTTCCACACTGGGGTTCAGAAGCGTCTTTTTGATTTAAGGAAGCATGTTTGCCTGATTGTAAGGGGTCTGCCATGGGAATTTGCTTATGAACAGCAGTTTAATTAGAGCTTTTACTGAGAAAAAATTATCAAGGGTCCCTTGTTCAAGACGGTCCAATCTTTCTGCTAGAAATTTACACCGCTCAAGCACTGGCAATATAAAACTTCATAATCTGCTCAATATGGGCGATAGAGAGGATTTCATTAACAGAACTTGGAGAACGTCCTAAATTTGGACTATCGTTAGACAGCGGAGCAATGTTAGAGCTGGATAGTCTACAGCTTACTGGGGCATTACAAGATTTTTAACAAGGGTCTCCATTCTTTCCCAGAAGCTTGCATCGGCTAATATACCACTCCCATTATCTAGAATGGGCACAGTATCAGATGCTTTGCAATTAGCAACGTTCTTCCCCTCTAAAAAGTTCTGTTTGACAGTCACCTTCTTTAGTTTACTACCACCTGCATTCCCTTTAACAAGTTTTGAGTTTAAACATTCATTGTGACTAAGCTGTGACTTACGCCTAGCCTTTTGCCCTCTAGTAGTTACACGCGGGCTAACGCAGCTTGTGCTAGGCCTTAAATCAGAAACCAAGATTGGACTTAGTGGTGTCTCTGAACGCCCAATAGCTGAGGGGTCTATGGCCTGAAAAGAATTATCAGGAGTGACCTCGTTATGAAAGAAGTTAGGCGTTGCTGACAGCCTTGTAGGTAGAGGAAAAAACTCGAGAGATGTATTACTCATAATAGAAATTGTTTCCTGGTTTATCGGAACATGGTGAGCCCCTGGGAGAGCAACAGAGGATGGCACTAATAACGGGTCCTGTGGGTTGACATTGAGCACCGATACATTTACAGACGAAAGGGGGGTAGAGAGCCAGGAGGAAGTGAAAGGCGGCGTTCTGTGCTTTCAATAGCATTAGCTACCACCCCAATTGTTTTCTGCAACATGCGATCTATTGCAGTTAAGATGGGTAGAGGGGGATTAAGAACCAGTTTTTGTTTTGAAACGGGAATGGATGACACGGGATTATGCTTTCCCATGTTTTAGCTTTTATACGTACAAATATAGCTGCTGGTAACAAACGTGAGAAATATGCAACAGACGCCAACTAGCACAACACTATAGATATCACAATAAGCAGCACTATAGCGTGGCTCTCAATAAGCTACAATAGCTGTATCACCTTAGGAGCGCCTGATGGTATTGTAAGACATGAAGCGTATAGCGATACAGCTGACAGCAAGCACACAACTACGCAAAGCACAAAGGGGGTGGCCCAGCCCAGCCTCCCCTGCCACTAACGGCCTCAAACGGTCCCGCCCTTGTCCCGGGCTTCACCCGGCGTGTCCCGCGTGCGTCCCCGTGGGACGAGGGACCAAGCTTGCCTAAATACTCCTCCTGTCACCTCCAGATGACGAGGCTGACCACGGGGTTGATGGGACTTGTGGTCTGCAACGGAGCGCAGGGCGGAGCAAAGCCCGGCCGGCAGTCAGCTGGCGATGATTTTTGCTGGTGGGGGCTGGTAGAGGCTGGCGCCACCTCTGCATACACAGTTCCTCTGAGGAATCCGCCAATTAAGCAGGTATGCCCAAAAGTCGCAATGCACTCTGCGAAATCAAACACAACCGGTGCAAATCACAAAGCGTCCCACAGTCCATGGCCCCAAGCCTGTCTAAATACTCCTCCTGTCGCCTTCAGATGACGAGGCTGACCACGGGGTTGATGGGACTTGTGGTCTGCAACGGAGCGCAGGGCGGAGCAAAGCCCGGCCGGCAGTCAGCTGGCAATGATTTTTGCTTGTGGGGGCTGGTAGAGGCTGGCGCCACCTCTGCATACACAGTTCCTCTGAGGAATCCGCCAATTAAGCAGGTATGCCCAAAAGTCGCAATGCACTCGGTGGAATCAAACACAACCGGTGCAAATCACAAAGCGTCCGGAACCTATAAAGGATTAGCGTTCAATTAGTATAGTTTAATATGAAATTTGAGAAGTGGGCTTGTTAGTCTGTTATTTTGATTGAAAAGGATAGTGAAGGGATATATGAGTGAAGAATTTAGACTTTTTTTGTTTGTTTTATTGGCGGTCATAGCAGTAGGAGGAGGCTTGGAATGAGTAAAAAGGGATGTAAGTGAAAGAGTTAGCAGGAAGAGTTTTGTTTTGGGGATTGGTATTTTTAAAGAGGTGTCAGATGATGCACGAAGGGATAGAGTAAGCGAGAGCCTAGAAAGGGTTATTTTGGAGATCATAGTAGTGGTATGGGGTTTGGGATGAATGAGAGAGTGGATGTAGAGGATATATTGACAGAGGTATAGGGTGAGAAATAGGGTAGTGCATTGCAAAGAGTAGTAGAAAGAGGTTTGGATGAGTCAGAGAGTTGAGGTAGAAGATCCATGGAGAGAGGCAGAGGGTGAGAAATAGGGTGGTCCATTGGAAATGCTAAATTGAAAGACAGTAATGAATATATAGATCCATAAGTACATGGAAAGTACATAGATGCATAAAGGAAGATGTAGAAAAAAGATATTGATAGAGGTATACGGTGAGAAATCGAATAGTTCATTGAATATGCTTTTTTAGGAGCAAAATTATAAATATGTAGATCCAAGTACATTGAAGGTGTATAGATGCATCAAGGAAGTAAGTATGTGTAGAATAAAGATGCATTAGATGAACTCTGGTTTTCAAGTGTTGTACTCAAAAATGTAATTAATCATATGCAAGAGTAGTCTGGTGGGGGGCGGAGCTTGCCGAGGCTCAAGATGGCCACGTGATAGAAGAGCTCCACAAGCCATCGTCACAATTCTATAGGGATCCTCACATCTGAAGCCGATGTGCGATAGTTTGAGGGCGGAAAGTGAAGCGCAAGACCTACACTTCCATCTGGTGTGCAGATAGTGTGCAAAATCAAGACCCTTGAGGGAGAAAAAGGGTGTGGCATGCACCGCCCTTGATTAGCTGCTGGCATCTTGATGCACAAAGCCGGAGCTGGAAGGCAGCTCACCCCCGATTGGATTTAGTGTAAGGATCAGTGTTATACCTGCTTCGTGGGCTCCTCCGGATGCTACAGGAACCACTCGCTGCCGATGATGATTGTGGCTGCACATGGTTCACCAGTGATTACTGACAGAGGAGACCCATCGAGAGCTTAACTGCTGCGCAATCTCTACCACGACCACTCCTGCATTGTCACCACGGTTCTGGCACCCAGACGAGCATTGTAACGGCCTGGTGAGGACTGGTGTTGTATATGCGTTTCCCTGTGCTCCCTCCAGCTTGGCCCTAGGGATGAACAGAGTGACTGGGCGGTGAGTGCAGTGTGTCATGGCCCGGTAGGCACGCTCCAATAATAAGGGCCTCCTTCAGATTGATTTGTACGCCACTGGGCCTCAGCCTCTGGTATTCCCTCAACGGCAAGGCTACTCGGGTTGGCTCCTTCAGCCTTGGATAACTGCAGGGCCTGCATAATCTGCCTACAGATGGGGTGTCAGTTGGTAGCCCCCAGTGGATGCCACCCACACTCCAGTGTGCTCCCATGAGAACTTGGGAACCAGTCATCGGATGGTGATCTGCTACTGGCGGAGGATCTGGGCATCTGTCTACGGACACATGATAGAGTTCAGACCCCAAGAGCTTAGTCACCTGGCAGGTAATTGCCAGTCTTTACTCACTTTAGCTCATTGAGTCCGGTCTGCACTGGAGGTACACCCCGACAAACATCCACTGGAAACACAGAGGGAGCTCGTAGAGGCCTGAATCTGATCTGTCCTAGACAGTGGGGTGCCGATTTCCCTACGCTCCTGAAGTTCGCTGCTAACACAATGGCTGGGGGATCACTAAGCGAAGCGCAGTCATATTCTTATCCCCACGTCAGAGCGGGAGTGTAGTGGAGAGAGGCTGTGACTCTTCTGATGCCAATATGGGCAAAGTGGACAGAACCCAAACAAAGGTACTTGTCAGCCAAAGGAAGTCCAGGACTAGGGAGGCGGAGGTTGTCCGCTCTTCGGAAGAACAGGTGGACATCCGTGAAGAGGAGACCAGCAATATAAGACAGATCCTTGCAGCGATGCTGAAGAGCCTATCAACTATAGATGGCAGAATAGACACACTAGTATTTCATAAGGACAGAATGTTGAAGCGCCTCGACAAACAAGCAGAGCATATAGACATCACTGAGCGGCGAGTGTTGAAAGTAGAGGAGGCGCAGTCGAAGTTCGACTCAGTCCAAAAACATATGGCCAAGGCATTGGTGGTGCTACAGGATAAAGCAGAGGATATAGAGGCTAGGTCCAGAAGGAGCAATATGCGGATTACGGTCCTGCCAGAATCCACTGCGATGTGCAACATGAGAAACAGAGAAACTCCTCGTCACACTGCTGGGCCGTGAAACCTTCTTTAAATGTTTGTGGTGGAGTGTGGACACTGCTCCCTCGGCCCTAGTCTGCCTCCGGGAGCCCCTCCGTGTCCTATGATAGCTAATCTACAGGGACAGAGATGGGGACCCAAAGCAAGCTAGAGAAAAGGGTTTATTGACATACGAGGGCTCCATGATATCCCTGTATCTGGACTTCACCATGAAGGTCCAAGAAGCTAGACGCCAATTTGCCATATTTACCCAGCAAGGCTGAGAGTCATAATGAATGGCAAGGCTAGGATTTTCTTATATCCCAAATCCCCACAAAACGCTCTCAAAGAATACTCTAAGTCAGAGGAGCGGAACACAGAAGCAAAGAGTCTGGACGGGGCAACTGGCAGCGGCATGGACGATCAAGAGTGAGATGGGCCCTGTTCGGTTCATTTTTCTATCCTTGTGTCCTGTTTTAACAGAGAGTCCTCTATCCATAGGGAGCCCTCAATATTGTGTTCCACTGTGTGACGATGCCAGGATAGCTCTGCGATGGTCGAGATGAAGGCACGGAGAAGACCGGACTTTCACGAGTATTAATAATACTATTGTTGTAGCGGCCCTGGGAAGCTGCTAATTAGATGCGGTTGGACACATCACTCCTCTGGGGGACATTAGATTTGCATGAATAGACGGGAAGTTGCTTTGTGCCGCCCTTAACGTAAACATAATATTAGAACTGTTTTTTTCAGGTGTGCCTTATTATTTTTGATGGTAAAGCAAACTGTCTCTTTTTTCCGATGTAGTTTGCGGTGCCTTGGTAACATCCGCCCCTGAGTGTTACACACTTTGTTGCTTATGGCCCTTCACATCTAAGGGGGAAGGGAGGAGGGAGGGGAAATTTAACTATGCTGAGTTGGGGTTTGTATGGCGTGGGTGGATGGTGGTAACTTTGCTCTGGGTGTTTTTTTCTATATGTTTTGTTTTGGTCACATTAAGGGTATGGTACTTGATAACTTTGTCAAGAGATGTCCGATGTAAAAGACGGTTCTGGGGTAATTATGTATGTAGATGTGAGAAGTTGGCCTGGTATATGCTGTCCACTAGTTATAGTGGGCACCGTGTACCAGTCCAAACAACCCCTTATTGATGATAGGTTAAAGACAAACTTTATTGAAAGCTATCCTAGTGGTAGCAATGGAGAGCAGCCTTATGGCTAAGTCTTGAAGGAATGTAAAGCAGCTTGTTTTACAAGTCTATGATCTCTTGAATGGCTAAATGAAAGACAACCACATCAGGTATATATATAAAATATATGTGTTTATTTCTAAACACACCCTCCTAGACTCTTTATGAGGCTAGAGGTCAAAGTACATAAGTTACACTTCAAATATGACAGTAAAATAGCACAAATACACGTCAGGCCCTAGGGGCGAGACAAACCATATACTAAAATAGTGGTATAAGAACAACTTAACTAGACATAAGGCCTAGAGCCTGTAGAATCGCTGGGACCCCAAGGAACCACCCAAGGTAGTGACACAGGGGATCCAGAGGGGGCTGTGTGCAGTGTGAGAACACAGCCGAGAGCTCCCATTAGCTTCTATGGGGAAAGTTGCGGTTAGATTTTTAAAGATTAGGGGCACTTAGAAACGAGTCGGGACCAAACCCTTTGAGACTTAGGGTCAACAACAATGGGAGCACCAGAGTACTCATGTTACCTCACCCAGGGAAGCCGGGTGCATAGGTGTCAAATGGTGTCGGGTCGTGTTGTCAATTTCAATGGGAGCTGGCAAAGAAGTGCTGGTGCCGGGAAGATGTGAAGTGTCTAAAGAGATCCAAGCCTGGATCGAAGTCAAGAAGAACCTGAAAGCAGAGGGGACAGAGTCTGCTTCACTTGTCAGTGACCAGGAGGACGATAGGCAAATGCCCACCGATGTCGGGTGATTTCAGGTGAAGGAGGTGAAACTTGACTCTTCAGCCACGAGGACCAGGAGGCGTTGAGGACAACCAGGAGCTGGATTCGATCTGTCCCTCGAAGGATGTCGAGTGCTGCAGCATTGGTGCCCGGATTGGACACAACAAGCCTTTTCAACAGCAACCCAAGCAGAAAGGAGAAAGATGCTTCGGTGCAGACCAGCAAGGTCTGAGGGACTCACCACTTGGTAGGGAGTCAGGGCACATCTGGAGCAACCAGGGAAGCCTGAGTAAAATCAAAGTTACCTTCACAGGGACCCACCAGTCGACGGACCAGGGATCGCAAAGGAGCCTCGAGAGGAAACACAAAATGGCAGCCCACGGGTCACTCGGGGTGACGAGGCCGACAATCTTTGTTGGATTCTCTGCTCGAGGTGGGGGCTATAAGTAACCCCAAGTACGACTTCAAGAGACGTCGAGAGGTCAATGCACTTGCAAAAGTGCCCGGTGACTAGGAGATCCGGCTCCACACTACTCACGAGGGCTGCGGGTCTCAGCGTTGCTGGGGACTCGGGTCAACCTCTGAGATGTCTTGATATCCTCTTCCTGGGCTGCAAATACTTCGGAGTCTGGCGGGAGCTTCGGAGATGCAGACAGGCAAAATGCTTCATTGGTGCCTGCCAAGTAGGGGAGTCACTCCTTGACCCCAAGGGAGATTTCTTCAGTCCTCTAGTCTTTAGCAGAGCGTAGAAGTTCCAGGATTCAGCTTCAGAGTTTCATCCAGGGATATCTAAAGTTTTGGTTACAGCGGTTCCTTACTTATACCTAAGGAAGGGGTTGGACTAACTCTGGGGACCCACCTACGGGAGGGTTTGGAAAGAGGGGTTGCTACACCCATTTCCTTTGTCCAGTTTCGCACTAGAGCAGGGGCTGGAAGCCCCTGAACAGTTTGAGCTTGCCTTCGGACCAAATGTGCCCTCAGTGGAGGACTTCAAAGCACTCAGAGAGTGATCCCACCCAGCCCCAATACACATAAGCCTGTCTGGGAGGTGGTTACACCTCCCTGTGACAGGAAATCTATTTTCCAGGCCTCCCCTGCCGGAGTTTTGGTCAGCGGCAGGAGGCAAGACCCGTGTCTGTGGCTGCAGCATCCATTTTGTGATGCCAGGTGTTAGACCTGGTACCATTGGCGTGAGTCTCCCTTCCATTTTTTTTGATGGCCTCCTCTGTTTTTTATATGTTTTGCTAGTTTAGATGCTTTGGGCACTGTGCCACTGCTATTCAGTGCACAGCGCAAGTGCTCCCTATGTTAAATTGATATATTGATTAGTGACTCCATGATTGGGTTATTTATTTTACTTGTCAGACCCTAGTACAGTGTACCATGTGTGCCCAGGGCTTGTAAATCAAATGCTGCTGGTGGGCTTGCAGCACTGGTTGTGCCACCCACAGAAGCAGCTTGTAAAGTGTGTCTGGTCTGCCATTGCAGAGCCTATGTGCAGTCTGGTACTGCCATGCTGTCTGACCAAGTGCACCCACTTGCCAGTCCCTTAACCTTCCCTTATCAGACACCCATATGGTAGGCCCAAGGGCAGGGTGCATTGTAAGTACAAGGTAGAACATGCCCTGGTGTGTGTGGCATGTCCTAATAGTGAATTACAGCCATTTTTGTTTTTCACTATTGCAAGGCTACCTGTTCCCCATAGGCCTGAAATGGCAGTTTGATTATTACATCTTATAATCCTAACTGACTCAGGGAACATGGTAGAAATTCGAATTTAGTATGCCTGAACTCAGAATGATAAAATACATATTTTAGTGAAGTTGGTTTTAACATTCTGTGTTTGAAAATACCACTTTTAGACAGTAGGTATTTTCTTGCTTAACCCTCCAAGCCTGCCTCTGCTAGGTTGTGTATTGTGTGTCTGGTTCTGTGAGTGACAGGGGCTGGGGATTCCAGGGGAGAGGTTGAGTCAGCACAGGGCTGAATAGGAAGATCTGCATGAAGATGGGTGGGAGGAGTTGTACCTGGTACCTGAATAGGGCTGTGCCTTCCCTCCACAATGCTGGCTCCACCTCCTGTATTAGGTAAACAAAGTACTCCAGGACTGACCAGAACTGGTTGGGACTAGGCAAAGGCCTCTCTGCCTTCAGAGAACAAAGGGAAAAATGGTATAAATCTGTGGACCCAGATCCAAAGACTTTAGATCTCTTCTGGAACAATAAGAAGAAACCTCTGCCAAGGAGAAGGACCAAAGGAAGCTGTAGGAGTGGACTGCCCCCCTGCTAGTGTGCTGTGTTGCTGGGTTCGCCTACAGTGGTGTCTTCAGTGCCAAGGAGAGGAGAAGGAACTTTGTGTGTACTTCATCATCTTGCAGAATATTTCTCCAAGGGCTTGAACTTGTGCTTGCCTCCTGCTGAAGTCTCAGGGACAACAGCCTTCACCACCAGCTCCCCTATGAATTTCCTTGCAGGGAATTCTATCTGCAGAAGCCTGCGCGTTGCTGGGAGCTTGAAGCATGACGCAACGAGAAGAAGCGTGTCACCGCCACAGCTATAGTCATTGCATCGCCGGAGAAACGTGCCGCCGCTGCATCTCCCAGAAGCGTGCCGCTGTCGCAGCTGTCGCATCACCAGAGAAGCGCGTCACAACCGTGAGGGTCACCGTCGCATCATCAGAGAAGCGTGTCGCAGGGCCTGTCGAGGCTCCAAAGTACAGAGTCGCCGCAAGGCTGCCAGAGCGTGTCGCATCATCTCAACGTCGTTGCATCAAGGACGGCATCTTATCGCATCGCACCGGATTGTCGCATCGCATCGGGGCGCCATCTTGCCGCATTGCAACCAGGCTGCAGCACGAGAATCTACACATCACCTCCTCTCCGAAATTGATCAAGACGCATCCCCTACTCTGTGCAAGCATTGAGGCGCGACGCATCGTCTCCCCCAAAGCAAGGAACCAACACATCTCCAACGCTGCGAGCCTTTTATTTATTTTGCGTTACGCATCCAGGTATTTTTGTGAGAACTGTTTCGTATTTACCAACAACTTGAACTAAGCTAATTCTACCATCTTTAAGTCAATTTTGAGTACAGTATTGTGGATTTTTGTCATTTGTGGTCTTGTGTTAAGTCTATTTTAAAGAATACCTATTTTTATAAAACCGGTGTGGTATCCATCTGTAGTGTTTTCACTGTGTTACTGTATGTGTTCACAAATGCTTAACACACTGCCTCTGAGATAAGCCTGTCTGCTCGGCCAAGCTACCAAGGGGGTGAGCAGGGGTTATCTAGTAGTGTAATCCCCTTTTCCTGACTTAGAAGCAAGGGTCCCTATTTGGTCAAAGGTACCTACCTCTGCCAACTAGAGACCCCCAGTTCTAACACCAGGACTCTGTTAAGTTTATACTGCCATGTCTCTCCCTCTAGAAGGGTGGGATCATATTCTCACTTCAGGAATTGATGTGGGGGTATGATTCCAAAGTGTTTGACACCAAACATGACATGTTTCCGTGCAGCCAGTACAAAGTTAGCATTAACCATTTTAGATATAATGCACTTATGGGTATATGGTCAGGCCGCACCACTGACAACTCCGGAGAAGATATTCCGAAGGCTGCAGAGGGGCTCAGCTCATGCCTGGGCACCCTCTCACATATAACCAAGCACCCTGCCTTCAGGATTGATAAGGCCTGCCATAGGGGTGACTGACAGGTTGCTATGTGCAGTGATAGCTGAGGTATAGTGAACCTATACCTCAGTAAGGGGTGCATGAACCACCTTACCCAGGGTGCAGTTGCAGACCTGTGGTGTCATTTTGAAGGGCTTCCCAGGGGTGGCATAATACATGCTTCAGCCCAAAGTAGGCCTCTGGGGTACCTATGCCCTGGGTACATAGTCTGCCATATACTAGGGACTCACGAGGGTACCTCAGAATCCAATCTGGAGTGTACCTAAAGTACATGCAATCAATATAGAGTGGAAGCAGCTAGGCTGGGGCCCTGGATAGCAGGGTCCCAGCCAGACTAAAGTCAAAAAACAGTGAAACACCAGCAAAATGTGGGGGTGAACATGTGAAGCAGATCCTACTCTCCTACAGTAGACACCTGAGGGAACCATTTGGGAAATTGTCTCCCCCTTTCATAGACTCTAGGTGTTAGGCTGAGATTGTTGACCTGGAACATCAGGGGACTGAACAATTTTTGGAAAACCAGGAAAGCAGTTGTGTACCTCAACAGGCATAACATAGATATCGCCCTGCTACAGGAGACTCACCTACCATTAGACAACCCAATATTAGTGTGCAGAAAGTTGCATGGCATATTCCGTGCAGCTGGCTTTTCCACCCATGCGCGAGGGGTGCTCACATGGGTAAACCCAAGAGCTGGTCTCTCTCTAGAAGGGCTTCATACTGACACAGAGGGCAAATACGCGATCACTAATTGCAAGGGGAAAGACATGGAGTTCATTATCATAATCATCTACGGCCCTAACTTCGACCACCCTCAATTTTATCTAACACTCTTTGAAGTTGCATGACAGTTGCAGATATTGGGCGGTGATTTTAACTGTGTATTAAACCCAGCCATTCATCGTTCTGGGGGCCCTGCTCGGCATCAGTCATTGGCGGCTAAGAAGATTGAAGACGCGATCACTGAGCTGGGCATGATTGATGTCTGGCAATCACGGTTTAGGGGTGAGGCGGGATACACACACTACTCTGCCCCACATGACCTATACACTAGAATAGATGATTGGTTTATCGCTGAAACACGCAATACGCGGCTGTGAGGTATTCCCTTGCTCGTATTCTGACCATTCACCAATTTTATTTTATCTTGAGTGTCCTCAGAAAAGACCTGCCCCATTCACATGGAGGTTCCCCTCCCTATGCACTCTTAGATGATGCTTTCCGGGTTGAGACGTCAGAAGGAATTGAGACCTTTTTTGATACTAATATAGGATTGATTACTCAATTTGCTACTATTTGGGAAACCTTTAAAGTTTATATTAGAGGGATAGCAATTGTCACACACTCAGGGGTCTTATGCTCTATAAGAGGGTGCTTAGAATCACTTGAAAGGAAACTTGCTACTCTGTAGCTAGAGGCCTTTGAGGGAGGCAGCGACCAGGTCAGGGACGAGCTCAAGGCCACACTGAATGAGTACGATGATAAAGCTGATAAAGCTGATAAGTAGGTTAAACTCCTGGGGAAGTATGCTCAAGCGAGAGCATACGGTGAAGGGGAGTTCCCCGGCGCTACACTTGTAGCCATAATGAAAGGTAGACGCTTCAGCAACGGGTGAAAGGACAAGTGACCCTGACTCTGTCGCCGACAGCTTTAACAACTACTATTCAGAATGATATCAAACTAAATCGTACAGTACAGACGCTGCTATGCTGGATTACCTGGATCATATTAAATTGCCCTGGCTGGTAGACGAGCATAGAGAGTACCTTATGAGCCCTGTAGCGGCCTGGGAAGTCCTCGACGCGTTAAAAACTATGCGAGCAAACAGTTCACCAGGCCAAGACGGTCTAACGGTGGCTTTCTATAAAGATTTCAAGGAGCTGCTAGTTCCTCATTTGATTACCCTGTTCACAGAGATGGGGGAGAGCGGGACTATGCCTCCATCATTGCGGGAAGCCATGTTGGTCACGCTTCTGAAGCCAGGCAAGCCTCCACACGAATGCTCATCATGCAGCCAGTTGTCCCTACTACACATTAATACTAAATTATTTGCCAAAGTTTTGGTGAACAGTTTAGCCCAACATACCTTGAACCTCTTGGATTCAACCTGTGCGGACTGTTGCTGTGGTAGTTTACCACCAAACTTATTTCACCCTTAATCCTCAATTTTTAACAATACTTTTAACATTTTATGCAAAAAGAAACATAAAGAATTTATACCCAATGAACATAACACTGAAATGTCCTTTTTCAATAACTGAAAAAATGTTTTATAACATAAAATTATTCATTTCTTTCCATGAACATAAATCTCTTCAAGAACTGTGATGAATCCAGAAATTCATTCCTAATTTGTCAAAAATTGCCCAATGCATTTCGGGCCTGAATTAGCCCTTCTTCAGGGGCCTTGATTCTCTATAAGTTTATACAGATAAAGTGATTTTAGAATTTTTAACAATTCATTTCCTTTTTAAACAAACAGCAAATATGTGGGCATCTATTCATACAGGGAAATACATGAACTGACTTTTCTCGAGTAACAGTGAAAGTCTTAAATACATTGCGTAACAACATGGTCTATACGATAAAAAGAAAAAGAAAAAGAATGAAAAAATGCCAGTGAAACACCAAGTGCCCATCACCAACATGAAACCTTCGCACTTATACGTACAAATGAAAACTGAATCACCTGCTAACCAAGTCTGCAAATTGAATGACAATGAAACACCTTAGTTTACACTCCCAAAATTTGTTGACCCATTCATGCTCAATACATAATCCTCGTACCTCTAGAAACTAATCCTTCTCCGTGAAAACACCGCAGTAGCAATTTGTATGACCTGTAAAAAAACAGACTACTGTAAAGAATGCTCCCTACGAACTACAATGTCTTAAAAGCCTGCTCCACTTAAACATTTCTCTCACCTTCTCAGAGGCAAAGTTTCACGATGTACGGGAAATATCAAGCACTGTTGCTGGAACGTTAAACCTGCTCATAGTGGCTCCCCACTACTCTCGATGCTTAAACCTCATGAAACCCGGAAGCTGATGACGCACGCGATATAGACAATGGACTCAAAACCTAATTTCAAATGTAGTCACCATCTTAGAAGTACTTCCCAGTTTAAATCAACAATTTAGGAACCTAGAGCCAATACTACAAAACACCTTGAGAACAGAAACATCCTATATAAAAACAAAAAGTCACAAAACCTATCATCATACGAAACCGCATAATTGAATGTGAATGTGAAAAATAAAAAGCAAAAAAAGTGATCAAAAGAAAATTAAACAACATAACCATTGTCACGTTAAGACTTATACGTACATGTATGCATAACCTAGTATAGTACCATAATGCATCTTAAGACATTATTTCATTTATAAAAAACATGAATAATCAATTTTATCATTCATACCCTTAGGATCTAGGGTATCCAGACGTCTTATCCAATGTGTCTCCCTTTGGAGCAAGGATCTGGTTAGATCCATATCTACATGTTGAACAACTCTCTCAATGACTGCAAACTGTAGTTGAGCTATACTATGCCTCGCCTCCATCCAATGTGTGGCTGTTTTTGTTCTGGGTCCTAATTGTACTTTTGTGCTCAGATATGCTTATTTTAAGTTTACGTTCTGTTTTTCCTACATATAACTTTCCACATGGGTGTTTTATATAGTAAATTAGTTTGTTAGAATTACAATCTGAATCATGAAACAATATCACAGATTCTCCTCTTTGTGGATGATGTAAAATATTTCCAGTGGTCACGTTGTTACAGTGTACACAGTTGGAACACTTTTTCATTCCCTCATATTCCTTCTCTTCTTTTTTCGAAGGGGCCACCAGAATCTCTTTAAATATGTTGACCTCGTAAAACAGATTAGCCCCCCTTTGGTTTGTCCTGAACAGTAGGCCTGGGCTAAAATTCCGTTCCGCTTGCGGAAATTGCGATAATATGACATTTTCGCGTTCCGCGGAGAGTGTGAAAATGTCAAAATTTCTGCAAACCGCATTTTACCGGAAATTTTTTGCTTGCTCGCGCTGTAAAATAATACATTCTCGCGTGCACGCGGTCGCCTTACCTGAATCCCCGTGTTCGCAGACAAGTTTTCCCGATCCGGTCACGTTCTCCACGAGATGTTGGATTGTTGGTAGCCATTTGCGCTGTCTCGCGACAGTTCGCTCCCGCAGTAACGTCATTCGTCGCGCGATCACGTCTTTATTCTCGCGATCATGCACCGCGAGACAAGTGAAAACAAGATGGCCGCGCCCATGAGCAACCGCATGGGTAAGTTGGCGAGCCGCGACCACGCAGTAAAATACCGCGAACGGGCGGGAAAAAAAACTTCCGTATCTTCGCGATATTTCCGCGTGTTTGCGGAGATTTTTAACATTTTTGCGATAATTTGCAAAAGTGAATTTCGCAAATTCCGCCCACCCCTACTGAACAGGCAGGGTTTATCCCCGGGGGTACATTAACACATAACCTACGCACAGTATTATGAGCCATTCAACATATTAAGCCAGAGATTAAGCAGCTGTGATTTTTTTAGATGCCGAAAAGGCTTTTGATTCAGTTGAGTAGCCTGATTTATGCTGGTCACTAGTTCTTAGTGTCCACCAGTCCATGTATCTGTTATTGATGGAAGGTTTAAAGACAACCTTTAAAGAAAGATATTCTAATGGTAGCTGTGGAGAGCAGCCTTCATGCTAAGTCTTGACGGAGTGTTAAGCCTATTGTTTTACCATAGACAACCTCTTGAATGACCAAATGAAATAGTATTCCACACAAGTCTATGTGCAAAACATATGTATTTATTCCTATAATAATCCCTCTAGAATCCTTATGTCTAGTCTAGAGGCCAAAGTTACACAGATCAATCACTTTAAATGACAATAAATAGCACAATTAAAAACTGGGCCCCACAGGGGGACCAAACCATATACTAATAAAATGGTATAACAAACACGACAGTTCTGGAGACAGTGCCTATAGCACAGAGGATCGCTGGGCCCCTTTAGAACCACCCAAGGTAGTGAGGAAGGGGACCTAGGGGATGCACATGCAGTGCGTCAACTAAAACGTAAACCCCCGTTAAAGACTATGGGAAATGTCGCGTTTAGAAAATAAAGGTTTAGAGGCACTTCAAGCAACAGTACAAAGTCAAGACAATAAACTTAAGGTCTTGGAGGACCAACACCCACAAATGTACCGAAGTACCAGTGTTACCTGCCCCAGGGAAGCTGGGTGCATAGGTCGTTTTTGGTGTCGGGTCGCTTTCTTCTTTTCAATGGGATAAGTGGAATAACTGCTGCAAACAAGAAGGTGCGTCGAGTCAGTGAAGAAAGAAGAGCTGGAGGATGAAGAGAAGGACCTGAAAGCAGAGGGGACAGAGTCTGGGTCACTAGCCAGTGACCAGGGGCCACAGGATTGAGAGCCCACCAATGTCGGGTGCTTCAAGATCGAAGTCGAGGAGCTGGATTCTGTAGCCCCGCGGTCCAGGAGGTGTCAAGGAAGGCCAGCTGCTGGAGGAGGGCTGTCCCACGAATGCTGAAGGTCGCTGTGGCATTGAAGTCGGGTTAGGAGCAGACAAGCAGTGGCAGCCACAATCCACGCAAGATGTAGGAAACAGCTCAGGTGCAGACCAGCGAGGTCTGAGAGGGTTCTCTGGCTAGGAGATGGAAGAGCAGGCCTGGAGCACCCAGGAGAGCCCTTGGAATTGAAGATGAGTCCTTCAGAGGGCCCACGAGTCAAGAGACAAGGGATTGTAAAAGGCGGTGGAGCGGTCTGCTTCAAGCAAGGCCCACGGCATGCTCGGTTGAGCTGGGGCCTCAAGCTTTGGCACAGATGATGCTTGTTGGTGGGGCTAACAGTAGCCCAATGCACAGCCTCGTGGAACACAAGGGGTGGGCGCAGTGCAAGATGGCGAAGGTTTGTCGAGGTGTCGGGTATTGCGGCACCCACGGGATCCACGGGACTCAGCTTTACTGAGCACACTCACTGGCCTCTGGGATGCCTGAAAACCCACCTCAGTCATGGCAGAAGTCTTCGTTGTCCATAGGAGCAGCGGAGTGCCAACCGGGTCAGTTACAGAGCTTAGGTGCCTGCCAAGCAGGGGGGTAACTCCTTTACCCCAAGGGAGATTTCTTCTGTGAGCTCGGCAGCAGCAGGTCGAAGGTCAAGGATTCTGTAGTATTTTGCAGGTCCAAGTGTAATCTAAAGTCTCAGGGGCCAAGGGCCTACCTTTATTGTAAAGAAAGGGGAAGGGTCATGCCTGAGTCCACCAATGGGCGGTGAGGTGGGAAAGGGTGGCTACTCCCACTTCCTTTTGTCCACCTTTGCGCCAGTTCAGGGGCAGGATGCCCCTGAACCGGTTTGAAGCGGTGTTTGTAGAAGTAGGCAACGTTCAACTCTGAAAGGAATCCTAAAGTGCACCCACCCAGTTCTAATCCAGTCTATATGCAAAACATATGTATTTATTCTTAGAATAATCTCTCTAGAATCCTTATGAGTCTAGAGGCCAAAGTTACACAGATCAATCACTTTAAATGACAATAAATAGCACAATTAAACACTGGGCCCCACAGGGGGACCAAACCATATACTAAAAAAATTGTATAACAAACACAACAGTTCTGGAGACAGTGCCTATAGCACAGAGGATCGCTGGTAAGGGTGGGCATAGTGGGCGTAGTGGGGCTACGTGAAGCAGCGCGTAGTGTGCCCAAATCTACGCCCACTCGCGCACTTCGCGTAGCCCCACTACGTGAAAGCCCGCCTCCCGCCCGCCCTCCTTTTAAATCATATCGGCAATGTAAAATAAATTAAAATAAAGAAACTTACCTTAAGCGCGGCGTCCCCGGGGCTCCCTCTTCCTCGTTTCTAACTTCTTCACACAAATGCGCATGCGCGGACGCCCGCGCATGCACATTTCTTGCGGAGTGCCAACCGGGTCAGTTACAGAGCTTAGGTGCCTGCCAAGCAGGGGGGTAACTCCTTTACCCCAAGGGAGGTTTCTTCTGTGAGCTGGGCAGCAGCAAGTCGAAGGTCAAGGATTCTGTAGTATTTTGCAGGTCCAAGTGTAATCTAAAGTCTCAGGGGCCTACCTTTATTGTAAAGAAAGGGGAAGGGTCACTCATGAGTCCACCAATGGGCGGTGAGGCGGGAAAGGGTGGCTACACCCACTTCCCTTTGTCCTCCTTCACGCCAGTTCAGGGGCAGGATGCCTCTGAACCGGTTTGAAGCGGTGTATGCAGAAGTAGGCACCAAATGACCCTACGTGCAACTCTGAAAGGAATCCTAAAGTGCACCCACTCAGTTCTAATCCACAAAGTCTGTCTGGGGAGGTGAAGACACCTCCCTGCAACAGGATCCCTATTGTCCAGTGGCCTTGACTGGAGTTCTGCCCAGCAACAGGCAGCCAGAATCGTGTGGGTGGCTGGTAGCCTCCATTTCGTGTGCTCTTTTAAGTTGGTTTAATAAATCAACCGCTTTTGCCATGTCGACCCTCTAGAAGGGTGGAATGCTACCCCCGCTGCCAGGACTGGTGGGGGGGGGGTCGTTTTCCAAGCTGTTTGACACCTAACACGACATGGTTTGGTGCAGCCATTCCCAAGTTATCATTTTACCACGATTGATTATAATGTACTTAGGAGTTCATGGTCTGGCTGCACTACAAACAACCTCAAACCTAGGGTAACGAAAGTTGCAGAGGGGCCCTACTCATGTAGGGGGTCCCCCTCGCACATATCCCAGCACCCTGCCTTGTAGGATTAGCAAGGCCTGCCATAGGGGTGACTTATGAGTATATATGTGTTGTATTAGGGGGGATACACGCTACCTATATCCCTGTAAGGGGTGCAAGCACCACCTTACCCAGACTTCAGTAGTGGTCTGGTGGTGTCAGTTTGTATGGCTGTCCCAGGGATGGCACAATAAGTGCTGCAGCCCCTGGTATGCCTCTGAGGGTCCCTTGCCCTGGGCCTCTAGGGTACCATCTACAAGGGGCTCACAGGGTGACCTCAGTATCCAATTGGTATGTACCTAGGGTACTCACATCAGTTTAGAGAGGAAGCAGATAGGCTGGGGTCCTGGATGGCAGGGCCACAGCCTGGCTAGAGTCATAAAACAGTAAAAACATCAGCAAAACGTTGGGGGCAACTATGCAGTAGATGCCAATCTCCTAAAAGTGGAACTATATGATGCTAGTGCTAAGACATATGGGTATAGGTGACCTCTTAATTCAGCTGGTGGAAGTTCTCTACAATTCTTCTACGGTAGGGTGAGAGTGGGAACATCGTAACTTCTTCTATCACGATTTCCAGAGGCACCTGTCATAGATGGCTGCTATCCCCACTACTTTATGCGCTGCTGGCGGAACCATTGGCTTGTGCCCTAAGAGAATACCATAGACATAGAGGGCTTAATTTCCCCAACTATACTTTAATAATCTCAACCTACACAGATGACACTCTACTATACATAAGCGACCCGGCGGCTAACCTCTCCCAAGTTTTAAGGGAGGCTGTAAGATTTGGTGAATTATCGGGGCTTAAAATCAATTGGTCTCAATCTCCTATTTTCCCCTCACATCAGTCATGGAACCATTAGATCTAGAGTTCCCGCTGACCTGGTCTACAGACCATGTGCGATACTTGTGGAGTCAAGTACACACATGCTCGGAGACGGTATTTTCAGAGAATTACGGCAGAGCGATTGTCAAATTAGAAGAAGATATGAATAGATAGGTGCGGCTGCCACTGTCGCTTCGGGGACGTATATCCCTGATGAAGATGGTAGTGTTACCCAGATTCTTCTTTTTGTTTTTAAATATACCAATGGTTCTTCCTGCCCATTTTTTAAACATATCAAGTCTCTGCAGGTTAAGTTAGATTGGGCAGATAAGCAACCTCGTATCAGGTGGGAAGTCCTCACTCTCCCATATTCCATGGGTGGGCTTGGCTCCCCAGATGTGGAGCTCTACTATCGGGTGGCACAGAGCTTGCATGCTTTCTACTGGCTCCACCAGCAATCCTCCCCTCCCCATCAAAACATAGAAGGGTTAGCAACAGCGCCTGTTCCGCGCTCCGGTGAGGTGTACCGGTACCTTAGACTTGATTAATGCCACCATGCATGCTTGGCACAATTTAATAAAAAGACAAGCTGACTCTATTCTGTATTACCCGCTAACAACGATTGAATGGTGTGCTTGGCTCCTGACACTTATGGAACCAGAAGTGGTGCGCGCCTTAATTAGCCTGGATATCTCTAGAATAGGCGACCTATTCACTGACAGGACTGGGAAGACTTAACCTCAGAAAAGTAGGATATTTCCCGTCTTAAGTTGTTCCACTTTTTTAGAGCCCGACAAGCGCTTCACAAGATGTTGGGTGAGGAATTGATGGAGCCACTGTAAGTTGCCCCTTTCTCCCTAAAACTACATTCAGAGTCTCAGTGCAAGATCGTCTCATTTATCTACAGCATGGTACAAGAGCATTGTAAGAATCATTACACTAAGGCCAGGTTAGAGGTGCGGTGAAGAGTCAGCAGGATTTCTACATTTAGCTTAGTTATACCTCTCAAAAGCGAACTTCTGGACTTCAATTTTTCAAAAACTTAGTGCCATAACCGAAGATCCCCTGGCACCAGACCCCCTGCTGGCACTTCTAGGTTTTTCCAAGCACTTAAGCAAAGATATAAGTCATTTGGTAGATATGGGGCTGTTAATAGCAAAGCGGGTAGTAGCTATGCCTTGGGCACGTGGTCCACCCCTGACTCTGACACAATTTGGAGAAATATCCCAATGGAAGAGCCTCACATGTAGCTTTGTGGCCCCAGCAAAGCCTAGCCCATTTAAAATATCTGTAGCCACTCTTTTGTCTCTAAAGTTAATTGCAACACAATCTAAGGCATCAGGAATGGGAGTATTACCCACCCAAGGGACACAGCTAACAAGGTTGATATGATGATGAAGTAGTACAAGACCTCTTAGTCCGCAATTTGCCTTGTGGACCACTTTATTGTCCAATTGGTTGCTATCCTCTTGCCTAGCGCTGCCTGTGGGGAGACATTTTTCAATATCACCATGATAATTAACTTTAGAGACAAAAGAGTGGCTACAGATATTTTAAATGGGCTAAGCTTTGCTGGGGCCACACCAGCTACATGTGAGGCTCTTCCATTGGGCTATTTCTCCAAACCTAAGCCATGTTCACCCACTTTGCAGATACTCAGTAATTCCATTCTGACATTTAACAGGTTTGTCCCAATTTCAAACTATGACCAGATGCACTTACTTTCCGCCGTGGCGTCACCTCAAATTACTCAAAACTCGTCGATGAACCTTAGGTTCTTCAACTCGGCTGATCCTAATGTGCCTCCTTTAGACACCAAAGGCAGATCTTCTTGGGGCATTGGGTATGACAGGCCTCAACTAACACAATATGCGATTGGGTCTTAATATGGTATGGAATGTAAGGTGGCCATGTTTATAGAATGATGCTCAAGGAATGTTGTGGGTGACAGTTGGACTAGGAGGTGGCTGTTGCTGCATATATTTTATGGTACTGCTGTAATATTTTATGAATCCTATATAAACATTTACCTGAAACCACATTTCTATTGGTGTTGAGTGTTCCAGACATACAGCAGGACAGAGGAGGTGCCATGCGTGATTCCGACACTTGCTCAACTCGAGCAATTAGGCGATTTCTAGCAGTTGGTCTTTTCCAAGGAAGAAGCAACCTTGAACTTGGGGACCCATATTCGGGATCCCATTAGTGCAAGGTACTGTGCATTTTTATAAAAAATCCGAGAGCTGAGTTTCACACACTCCAGGCTGCATGAGCCTATTGACCCATCGCCCGACATGAGGAATGTTACATGATGCCATGTTGGATTCAGACATAAGTGTAAACACCCCTCACAATATTTAAGTGCCATTTTGGATTGAGGTATTGCCAAATAATCGTGCATATGAGCACATGCTAAATGGAATTACAGTTAATTTATCGATGATGTGCACACTGCACAGCAATCGCTACTCTTTGTTGTGCCTCCATATTTTGGTGTCATCTAAATTTGTGCAGTTCTGTGCATCAGTGATATGCAAACCATATTCTGGTACACGTTATTTGTTTTTTATTTCTATATCTGTGAGCGCGATGAGGAAGAAGGAGAGGTATGTAATGATGAAGAGAATGTGGTGTACACTGTTGAAAGTCACTCAGAGGGTGCTATGTTGCATGAGGAATTGATGGAAGCACGCAAGGAAATGAGTGAGGTAAAGAAAGGCATTCAACAGGACTGGACTAAATGAAAATCAGAAGACAGAGCTTGCAAAGGGTATAAGCATGTTTTTGAGGAATTATCCATTGTGTATGGAATTTTATTAAATTTTTTACATGTAGGTCTTTTAGTGGTGCCTGAAGGGATGGTGTATAAAGTAGGCCTGGGCAAAGCACTACGCTCGTGTAGTTTGCGAAGTTCGCGCTACTTTGCACTACGCGAATTGCACGTAGCACAGTGCGAACACGCGTAGCGTAGTCTTGCGTAGTGCTGCGGTCATTTTTTGCTTGCTCGCGGTCCTCAACGTCAAGATGGCGACCGCGAGCAAGCAAAATGACATCCCGGTGAGACTTTTTCCTTGTTCTCGATCATCAACATCAAGTTGGCGATCGCGAGCATGGAAAATAAACCTCCCGGCGAGATTCCCAACACGAAGAGGTCAGGTTTCTCATCGCGATGAGAAACTACCAGTTCGCGTTGAGAAAGCTGCAGCTCGAGTAAAAATCTACTCGAGCAGCAGAAAACTACAGCTCTGAGGTAATCAGGTCATTATGGTATGATTAGCGCAGTATATCTAATGACGGTATGCTTAGCCACGGTGCATTGGAAGGATCGAAATCCCCGTTACGTTTAGCATGACAAAAGGGCCGAGAACCAAACTGCCTCCATCTTGGATTGCGGCTCTTGCTCTTAGGAGTCACGTGGTCCTCTTACACACCATCTGCCTTTCCTTTTCACGGTAATAATTAGGAGACAGACAGAGTTGCTGAGAAGCAAGGTCACATCTGCTAAAAGGGAGTATCAAGCGAATTCCTCCAGACCTGGGACGAGAAGGGAGTCACCCTTCCGACCTTCTCTGTAAAGATAGTAACCCTTTGTATGTGTAACCGAAACTAGAAATAGGCATGAGCTCATTAGGGGCGCCAGGACTAACTGGTACTTTTCCACATATAAGGTTTTGTCTGCTGTGCTGATAAATGTATAAAAGTTTGTTACTGTCAAGGAGCCGGCAGTCTTCCTCGGCGCACCTGATGGGTGAGGATCGACGAGGCTCCTCTATATAGAGATCTATGATGATAATAAACGTTTGAACCTTCCACGTTGCCAACTGCTCCTTATTTAATGGATATTGCGGGTCAATGGTAAGTGTGGCCCTTGGAATAATTATTTGAACACAACAGTTGGCGACCACGAAGGGACCCCGTGACAGGGTCAACCCCCCCGTATTCGGGTGGTGGGATTGGGGGCGTCCTGACCGGTCAACGGGAGAAGGAGCCTGAGGATTTCTCCCACCCTGCGCGACTTTTCGGTACGTCCCCTGCTGCTAGTCACCCTTCACCGGGGTCCTACGGGCTTAACCCAGAAAATGGACTAAGTTGGTCAGGAGGAGTTGGCAGCGGAGAATGAACATTCGTATCTGGGTGCACCCGGTGAGTATAGATTGATTTGATTTGATTTGACGCACGCGTTGTAACGGTGCATTATGTTTTGTTGAAGCACGCATCGAGGACGGTGTGCTGTTTGATTGATTTTAAGAGCATTCGTTGAGAATGATGCATTTGTCTTGACTTGAGCACTGGTTGCATTTGTTTGAAGCTCGCGCTGGACAGCGGTTCGTTGATTCGAAGACACGCACCGGAGAGTGGTGTCTGGTTTGATTAGGTTCGCATTACAGTGATCTGATTCGAAGTACGTACTGATGATATTGGATTGATTAGAAATAGCGCGCCGGAGGAATATAGACGGACTGCACGTGGAAGGACCTGTGACCTGGACTGGGTAGCCACAGGCCATACTCCCGACGAGGCAAGTCCTTGTTGGAGAGGGGTCGGTCTTAGTGGTGAGCCAGGAGGGTGACCGGAATCCCCGCGTGCAGTTTGAAACCTGGATCGTGAACCAGAGTCGACGGGCTTGGTTCTCGGATATTGATTGTATGTTGTGTCTGATTGTTGTTTTATGTGTACATGTCTAAAAACTAACCAAAATGTCCTGTTTCAGTAAATTGAATTGTTTTGGCTGCTGCTGCCGCACAAGTGACTCCAGGTTAGCTGAGAGCCAACCCGCCCCACCGGAAGGCAGTCCGAGCCATTTTATGTATGTCAAGCATGGAATCTCTCCTTTATTGTTTTGCACTCTGTGGCATAAGTATACTAAGGGTAATGAAGAATTACGGTGGCCCAAGACTGGTTCGTTTGATGAAAAGAAAATTGCGTTCCTACAGGAACAATTGTTTTCTAGGCGGAGCAGGCAAGCCATGTTCGATGCTCTAATTGCATGGCAGAAGGAGGCTAAACAACGGCGAATAAGGGAAGAGAAAGTAGCTAGAGCCAAGGCAGGACAGAATGTTACTCAGAAGGCTATGGCCTATGACCGAGAAAGAGTAGAGAAAGGATTGGATTGCATGAATCGCGAATTCAGACTAAAAGTTGATAAAAGTTATGTGACCCGCCCGAATGCGGAAGATGAAATAGAGGATCTGTTGGACACCAGGCCACCGCCCCCTTATGTGCCCCAGAGACTATACCCCGAGGTGACAAGAGCCTCGGCTCCGACCCCAGATACGTCCCTGGGGGCCTCGGCTTCGGCTCCCCCGGCCAATACTACCTCTCCCTCCCTGCCAAACCTCTCCCAGTTGTCGGCATCTGTGTCCGACGTTATAGCCCTGTTACCTAATTTATTTTCGACAGCTGCAGCCGGGACCCCTCAGCTGCCGACGGGGTCAACGTCTTCCCCTTCTGTTCTACCCTCCTCCTCCGCTAGCACAACACCAGTAGCAGCTGTGACTACTCCGGTACATCCGACCAGTCTGGCGGAGGGGAGGAGGTTGTTCACTCGTTCTGCTTTGGGAACAGAAGAAAGGGCAGCTATTGCCACACAAGCATCCCAGTGGATGCGACATTCTATTTATACCCTTGCTGATATCTGGAGTACCATGAGAGACTACGAACCGGTAATGCAACAGCATGCCCTGGAACATATGGCTAACCGTCTCATCTCTGTATGGGAACAGGTACACCAGGAAGGGAAAGCTCCGGCCATATTGTATGATATCCTTGATCAGATTCACAAATCCCGACTGACACCTGAAGACGTGTATGGGAAGGTGCAGACTTTGGTTTCTTATAGAACTCGTCTGCAGTCCGCCCTTCCCGCCGGATCCTCCCAATTCCCTATGCGGGAGGTACACCCTATCTTCCACCCAGAAGTGGCCGCAGTGGTGGATGACCACGGTGTCATTACCCGTCCGGGAATAGATGCCCGGTTCCAGGAACAATGGGTCTATACCCCTTGGAAGCGGAGTGAGGTATTATCCTTGAAAAGCCAGTTGCCTGATCCTAGAAAAAACCCCACTGCCTATTATAAAGAACTGACCGAAGCCGCCTCGTCAGCAGTAATGACGTTGGCGGATATTGAATTATTCTTCGCCCTACTAATACCGGTGGATATTGTCAGAAGCTTCAAGTAACACTGGAGTCGACACTGATTCCTATGCCCACTACCTCTGAAAAAGAACTCAAGAAACACTCTGGACAATTGCTGTGAATTAATTGGAAAATAACAGACGAAGTCTCTTACCCTCAGTATAATCTGTACAAGCCCCAGGAGGTGATTGATGACAGGCAATGTTCTGTTTATCCTCACAAGAGTCAAGCGAAGGAATAATGGAGAATGGTCTGACAACACTCTTGAGGAATAGTAATGGAGTAAGTCCCGACTCAAGGAATGAACTTTGAAGTAGACACTAAATGACTTAAAACCTAGCTATGAGTAAACTAATATTGTCCTATTGAACTGACTGAACTGTGAAGGAGTACTGACCCCAATTCTGATACCAGAGATAACTAACTAGAATTTCGTGAAGTGGCACCAACTAAATACATACTACGAATTCTTCAATTAAAGTCACTTGCCAGAATCCCACGTTGCGCATGCGATAAGAACAACCAAAACAGAAGCGCTGACAGGAATCCCCTAGAACAAGAACTTCACTCAGAGCCGCGCTGTGACTCCGGTGAAGAGGTCAGTTGAAGTGCGCAGATTCCAGAGCGGCTGTGCGCTTCATCTCCACAGCTGCTCGCGCGCTCTCGAAGACTAGAGCGCTCACTCCTCGCTGTTTGTAATCCCCTTCGGCGGCCATGTTGGGATACTCGCTTCTTCAGGTTCTGTACACAGCGCCGCAGGAACAACGTGGTGACTCTATGCTGCCTTCGCCAACATGGATATTTGGAGCCCTGCTTTAATGACCGTTGAGTTTTTGCTGGCACTGATCTAATGCTGGCTATGGTTCTGGAAGTCTTGACAGTACCCCCTTTCAAGAATGGTCCTTCCACAGCGGGCTTGTTGGGGTGTGCCTGATGAAAGGCTTCAACTAGTCGTGGGGCATTTACATGGACTGCTGGTTCCCACGACCTCTCCTCAGGTCCGTACCCCTTCCACTCTATCAAGTAATACAGTTTGTTTCTCGCCACCTTGGAATCTAAGATTCTGCTGACTTCGTATTCTTCGCTCGATTCTACCACTATGGCGGGTGGAGAGTTTTTTAACCTGACCTTGTCTGGACTTTTCTTCAGAAGGGAAACATGGAAGGTCGGATGAATTTTCAATGACTTTGGTAATTGTAACTTCGCCACTACAGGATTTATGATCTTCTGAATTTTAAATGGCCCTATGAATCTAGGCTGAAACTTCCGATTACCCTTTAATCTCAAATGTCTTGTGGATAGCCACACCTGGTCACCTTTTTTAAACTGTGGGCCTTGTCCTCTTTTTGTCTGCCTGCTTTTTATAGGATTGTTTGGCCTTGATTAAATTGCTCAAAGCTCTTTTGTAAGAGCTCTGTAGCTCTTCCATTACTCTAGCCACGGCAGGGACCTCCCCAATCTGTTTCCCCAGTGTGATAGCTGGATGTCTGCCTGTGTTCAAGTAAAATGGAGTGAACCCTGTGGAATCATGAGTTGCGTTATTGTATGCGAATTCTGCAGTCCACAGTAATTCGGACCATTCAACATCCTGCTCTAACAGATAGAGGCGTAAATATTGTTCTAGCTCCTGGTTCAACCTCTCGGTCTGACCGTCTGTCTCGGGGTGATAACTAGTTGAATAACGTGCATCTATGCCTAAGTTGTGCATAAAGGTCTTCCAAAATTTCGACATGAACTGTGACCCCCTATCTGAAATGATTACTTGTGGAATTCCGTGTGCCCGAATGATGTGTTGGTTGAATGTCTGTACTAATTGCGAAGCTGTGGGTACAGTCTTGAAAGGAATGAAATGTCCCATTTTGGAAAATGAGTCCACCACCACCAAAATCACTGTGTTACCTTGACTAGAGGGCAGATCCACTATTAAATCTAATGTCACGGTGTGCCAGGGGTAGGGTGCGTTAGGTAAGGGTTGCAATAACCCTTGCGGGGCCTGACGACTGGGCTTCCCTTTGATGCAGATTTCACAGGTCGAAACATATTGTCTTACTTGGGCTGCCAGATCTGGCCACCAAAAGTGTCGCCGGACCAGTTCTTCGGTCTTCTTGACCCCTTTGTGGCCTGCCATCCGATCATCGTGACAACCTCTCAAAGCCTCTTCTTGGAGTTTTCTGGTTGGAAGATATAGCTTGCCTTCATGATATGGGAGTCCTTCGACAAGGTTTCTTTTACCATCTGCCTCGGCCCACTTACGAAGATCCTCTTCTGAGCAGACTTGCTGAATTTGTTCATCGAATTCTTTCATTTGCATGGCTCCGATTATTTGTTTCAATGGAACTATGGGTTCTTCGACTGAAGGTTTCTCATCGGCTGTTGGGTTCATGCGCGAAAGAGCATCGGCCTTCCCGTTTTTCGCACCTGGTTTGTACGTGATCACGAAGTCAAATTCTGAGAAGTACAAGGACCATCTCAATTGACGTGGCGAAAGTGTTTTAGCAGACTTTAGGAATTGGAGGTTGCGATGGTCTGTAAACACAGTGACAGTATGCTTGGCCCCCAGTAAGTAGTGTCGCCAATCTTGGAATGCTTCTCGAACAGCCAGTAATTCCTTGTCGGCGATGGAGTAATTGCGCTCCGTGTCCGACAGCTTCCTGGACCGGTAGGCCACCGGATGCAGTTATCCCGTCGTTTTGTTCCTCTGTGACAAAATTCCTCCGGTTGCGAAGTCTGATGCATCAGTTTCAACGAAAAAGGCTTGTTCCGGATCAGGGTGCATTAGAATGGGGGCGCTAATGAAGGCCGTCTTCAAGTCCTGGAAGGCTTGTTCTGCAGTTGCAGTCCACACAAATTTTTGTCCCTTCTTTAGCAGGTGAGTGATGGGAGTGACCTTAGACGAGAAATTAGGAATGAACCTCCGGTAAAAATTGGCAAAACCAATAAAACTTTGGATTTCCTTCACACTTCCTGGCGATGACCACTCCTGAATGGCACGGACCTTTGAATTATCCATCTCGACCCCAGCTGCGGACAACATGAATCCCAAGAACTCCACCTTCTCGGCATGAAAAGAACACTTCTCCAATTTCACGTACAAGTGGTTATCCAAAAGCTTCTGGAGTATAGCTCGCACATGCTTGACATGATCTTCCATGTTGTCGGAAAAAATCAATATGTCATCAATATAGACGACAGCCACTCGGTCCAAGAATTCTCTCAGAACATCATTAACGAAGTTTTGAAATGCTGCTGGGGCATTGCTCAACCCATAAGGCATCACTTGATACTCAAACAACCCATACTTGGTCCGAAAGGCTGTTTTCCATTCATCACCCTCGGCCACTCTCACCAAATGGTAAGCTCCACGCAGGTCAAGCTTGGTGTAAATCTTTGCTCCTTTGACTTGATCCAATAGTTGATTGATTAGTGGCAATGGGTACCGATTTTTCACTGTAACTTGGTTCAAGGCTCTGTAATCGATACACGTGCGGAGAGTCCCATCCTTCTTTGGCCGGAAGAAAAGCGGAGACGAAACTGGAGACTGTGATGGCCTTATGAATCCCATCCTGGTAAACTCTTCCAAATACTCTTTGAGGTAGATGTTCTCCTTTTCAGTGAGTGCGTAAACTCGACTGCAGGGCAGGTTGGCACCGGCTTCCAATTCGATCTTGCAATCATAGCTTCTGTGTGGTGGTAATTTCTCAGCATTCCTTTTGTCGAACACACTCGCCAAATCTTGGTATTCTTTTGGTATTTCCACTGCGCTAACAGTGCAGATGTGGAGCGACAACTTGGCCAACTCCGTAGCCGGCGATCCCTCGCACTCTTCTGAGTTCTTAGTAAAACAATTCCTCTGACAAAATTCCGAGTTCATCTTGACTGTTCTCCTCTCCCAATCAATAATCGGGTTATGCGTGGTCAACCATGGTAACCCTAAAATCAGCTGGAACTGGGGTGCGTCTATGAGGTTAAATCTAATAAATTCTCGATGACCCTGCAACCCTTCCAATTCTAAGGTCTCTGTTTCTTCTACTATGGGTCCTGAAGTCAAATTGGAGCCGTCGACTGCCTTTACGACTTCGAGATTCTTCTTCTTGATCGCCTTTATGCCCATTTCTTGCGCATATTTCAGGTCACAGAAGTTCCCAGTGGCCCCCGAATCAATCATGACTGAGACTTCTTCCAAATTCTGGGTTCCGAATTTGACTGTAAAAAATACTGTAAGATGGGGGGCCGCTGACTGCAATGTGTTAATCAGTTGCTGAGGTTCATGAGTTGACTGTTCGGAACATCCCACCAGGGCAACTCCTGTTACTGGTGGGATCGATCTTTTAACCCCTGGTTACTCTTGTTTCTCTTCGGACACTCCCTCACAAAATGTCCAGAGGTACCACAATACAAACACAACTGATTTGCTCGCCTTTTATCTTTTTCTTCTTGAGAGAGAGGGCCCCTGATGGAACCTATTTGCATTGGTTCCTCTCCGGTACCCGTATCAGGTTTTGAGGGTTCGGGTCTCATACGGTCTAGGCGTGGCACAAACGACTTGTAGTCTCGCTTCTTTTCTGACCTTCTTTCAAACAATCGATGCTCGATTTGAAGAACTAAATCAATAAGTTCTGAGATTTCCTGAGGACGTTTCGGGATCTGCGCCAATGCATCTTTTATTTCATCTTTGAGACCACGATAGAATATCGCCGCACGTTTACTGTCGGGCCAATCTGTCTCGACGATTAGTTTGTTGAACTGAGCTATATATGCTACCAATTCTCGATTGCCTTGCTTAAGGTCTAGGAGTTCGTTGTCGGTGGCTTGATTGGCCGTTCTTCTGTCGAATATTCGTAGAAATTCTTTCTTGAAACGATTGAAATCGTACAAAGCTGCGTCGTTTCGAGAGACCAACGGCATAGACCAGGCTGCGGCGTCGCCGCTCAAGTAAGACAACATGAATGCGACCTTGGCTTGATCCTCTTTGAACACTACTGATCTGCACAAGAAATGTAGAGAACATTGGGTCAGGAAAATCTGGGCCTTATGGGGGTCCCCGCTAAAGCGTTCTGGGTTGGCTAAGGGGACAATAGGTGCCACTGAATGAATTACTTGCGTGGCCACTTCTGCACCAGAGTTCTGAGAGGAGTTGAAGCTAGGTAAAGGAGTTGTTCCCGCTAAGAGTTCCTCTAATTTCTGTTGAACGTGACGAGTTTCTTGTTGGGACCTTTTTACCTCATCCCTCAGGACTCTATTCTCTTCTGTGGAACGTGTAAGTTGGGCCTGTAACCCTTCTAGGATTCCCGCCAAGGAGTTCATATCAAATCCCTCAGCCATGTCGACTCGAGTGAAAGGTTGGCACTTCAATCTGTCAGAAGCTTCAAGTAACACTGGAGTCGACACTGATTCCTATGCCCACTACCTCTGAAAAAGAACTCAAGAAACACTCTGGACAATTGCTGTGAATTAATTGGAAAATAACAGACGAAGTCTCTTACCCTCAGTATAATCTGTACAAGCCCCAGGAGGTGATTGATGACAGGCAATGTTCTGTTTATCCTCACAAGAGTCAAGCGAAGGAATAATGGAGAATGGTCTGACAACACTCTTGAGGAATAGTAATGGAGTAAGTCCCGACTCAAGGAATGAACTTTGAAGTAGACACTAAATGACTTAAAACCTAGCTATGAGTAAACTAATATTGTCCTATTGAACTGACTGAACTGTGAAGGAGTACTGACCCCAATTCTGATACCAGAGATAACTAACTAGAATTTCGTGAAGTGGCACCAACTAAATACATACTACGAATTCTTCAATTAAAGTCACTTGCCAGAATCCCACGTTGCGCATGCGATAAGAACAACCAAAACAGAAGCGCTGACAGGAATCCCCTAGAACAAGAACTTCACTCAGAGCCGCGCTGTGACTCCGGTGAAGAGGTCAGTTGAAGTGCGCAGATTCCAGAGCGGCTGTGCGCTTCATCTCCACAGCTGCTCGCGCGCTCTCGAAGACTAGAGCGCTCACTCCTCGCTGTTTGTAATCCCCTTCGGCGGCCATGTTGGGATACTCGCTTCTTCAGGTTCTGTACACAGCGCCGCAGGAACAACGTGGTGACTCTATGCTGCCTTCGCCAACATGGATATTTGGAGCCCTGCTTTAATGACCGTTGAGTTTTTGCTGGCACTGATCTAATGCTGGCTATGGTTCTGGAAGTCTTGACAGATATTTGGCGCCAGGTACATGACCAGGACCATGTCACGGAGTTTGGTGGGACATGGGACCAACTGAGAAACTGGGATAGAGATCGCAAGCCGGGGAATAAGCCCCGACCTGAGATATTGGCTCTACCTGAAAAAATAATAACATATATGCATTCCTTGATCCCGCCCAGAAAGGTAGATTGGGACAAGCTGACGGCCTGTAAACAAAAGAAGGAGGAGAGTGTATCTGATTTCTTCACAAGGTTTGAGGGAGTATTCATTGATTTCAGTGGGCAGGACCTGGCTACGGAGGGGGGTGTACGTTTATTTGTTAATAGATTTGTAACAAATTTGCTACCCGAGGTATCGGCTAGGCTACAGGCAGCCGAGAGTACCTGGACGACCACCACGCCTTCCACGATATTAAGCATGGCTCAGTATTATGAACACAGGGAAAATGAGAGCAAGGATAAGACAGAAAGAAAGTCAAAGGATCTGAAAACACGAGTATTGTTACAGCAGGTGGAGAGAGGTAGAGGAAGGGGGAGAGGGGTACAGAATTTCGTTCCGAGAGGGGCGGGGCCCGTGCACCCGACTGGGCGAACGGATCTCGGCATAAATCAATGTGCTTTCTGCAAGGAGGAGGGGCATTGGAGAGCTCAATGCCCGTTATTGCATGAACAGAACACTGCTTCTAGGGGACGTGGAAGGGGTAGAGTAAGTGGACATTGAGGTGGATACACAAGACAAGAACAGGCGGTACGAGGTGAGAGCAGTCAGAATTATTTCGATCAGAGTCAGGGTAAACAATATTACCATGACGGACGTGTGACGGAGGGAGACATTGGGTACACTCAAGCATAGGATAGCCAAGGGCAGAGTAAGGGGCATGTGTCAATCCCGATAGATCAGGCTGGACCTTATGTCCATGCACAATTGCTGGAGGCATCAGGTAAGTTTTTGGTTGACACAGGGGCTATGAACAGTTCTGTTTCACGTGCCTTGGTCCCGGGGGCTGCTCTGTCTGGCCAGACTAATGTGTCCGTGGGGTTCTCTGGAACTCCAGTGGTAAGCCCTATTTCAAAACCACTTTCCCTTACTGTGGGACCAGTAACGATTGCATCACCTTTCCTCCTCACCTCCCAGTGTGGGGAAAATCTCCTGGGTATGGATATACTAAAAAGATTACATGCACGCATCTTTTGCTCCCCCGATGGAGTTTACCTAACCATTAGGAATCCCTCTGTCCCCTCCATTCAATGTTTTGCAAAAACTGACTCCTTACCCCCTGAGCTTGCGACACTCCCGAGGAACCTTTGGGCCCTGGGGGACACTGATGTGGGGTACTTACCAATTCCACCGGTGTCCATCACTTTAAAACAGAATGCTCGATTGCCAAGGATTCCGCAATACAAAATAGCCCCCGAAGGTGAACGTGCCTTACTGGCCATTATTTCCGACCTGATTAAAACAGGGGTGGTGGAAGAAACGGCGTCCAATACCTGCAACAGTCCGATTCTCCCGATTCTTAAATGAGCCCCTTTACCCCAGTCCCCTGATTATGCTAATACCTATCGATTTGTGATTGACCTACGAGAAATCAATAAAATTGTGGTACCCCAGTATCCTGTGGTGCCGGACATTAATTCCATCTTAACGATGATTCCTCCCACTGCCACATTTTTCTCGGTGATTGATTTAAAGAATGCGTTCTTTAGTATTCCCATTCATCCAGATAGTAGACATTTGTTCGGTTTCTCATTAGGAGGCCGCAGCTTTAGATTCTGTCGCGCCCCCCAGGGGTACACCGAAAGTCCGAGCATATATAGCCAAGCCCTGAAAAAGGTACTGGACTCTTTGCAATTGCCGCCAGGTAATGTCTTATTGCAGTATGTTGACGACCTCCTTGTGGCTTCTGATACAGAACAGGGTTGTCGCGACGCCACGGTAACCCTGCTGCGACATCTGGCCACCCACGGTAACAAGGTGTCACTTTCTAAATTTCAATATTGTCGACCGGAGGTGACCTATCTCGGTCATCTCCTGTCGAAGGAGGGAAGACGGTTGACTTCTGAGCGTATCGCAACCATAACTAACATGCCTGTCCCCCGCACGCAACGTGATGTCCGCGCTTTGCTTGGCATAACCTCCTACTGTCGCCAATGGATTGCTAACTATTCTCTCTTGACTAAACCTTTCCTGTATCTCACTACGAAGGATGTGCATGAACCTTTACCATGGACTGACGAATGCCAGAATGCTTTTTCCGCTCTGAAAACTGCTCTTTGCTCTGCTCCTGTGCTTGGCACCCCTGACTACCGGAAGCCTTTTGTGCTCTACGTGCATGAGGTGGACGGTTGTTCTCTTTCAGTGTTGACACAAGACTTTGGTGGTAAGCAAAGGCCTTGTGCATATTTCTCAGCGGTTTTGGACAATGTCGCCAGAGCACTTCCCAGTTGTCTGAGGGCTGTAGCGGCAGTTGCCATAGCAATCAGACAATCGGAAGGGCTAGTCCTGAATACGGACCTGACAGTGATGGTGCCTCATGCTGTGGACGTATTATTAAACAGGACGCAGACGCAGCACTTAACTAGTGCTCGTCTTACAGGTTACGAATTGACCCTGTTTGCACCTCACATAACGATCAAACGATGTGTTAATTTGAATCCTGCCACGTTGTTACCCCTCCCCTCAGAAGGCGGTGGACAAGACACACATGATTGTATCTTTCGAACTGAAGAAGAAACCAAGGGTCGGATAGACCTGACTGACACCCCACTATCTGATGCCCAAGGGGAGTTGTATGTAGATGGGTCATGCTTCAGATTACCGGATGGTAAGACAGCTGCGGCTTATGCGATCACTACTCTACAAACGGTAGTTGAGGCGGCGAAGATACCATACCGGTCGGCCCAGGCAGCCGAATTGGTTGCATTATTCAGGGCTTGCGAACTAGGAAAAGGTATCAGGCTGAACGTCTACACCGACAGTTAGTACGCGTTCGGTGTAGCGCACAGCTTTGGGAGGTTGTGGGCGGAAAGAGGATTCCTGACATCCCATGGTGAGAGAATAAAGAATGGACCACTAGTTGAACGGTTATTAGCCGCATTAACATTACCCAAGACCCTGGCTATAGTCAAATGCAGTGCACACAAAGTTATCACTGATGACGTGGGGAGGGGAAATTTCTTTGCAGACCAGATCGCGAAGGAAACGGCCCGGTCTGACACCACTTCCATGCTTGTAGTAACAAGAATGATAGAAGCAGAGGTTTTTAATAACACCATAGATAGTGTGAAAGAGCTGCAGAAAGAGGTGACCCCGGAAGAACTGACATACTGGCAGGAGCAAGTGGGGAGGCTTGATGAGAATGGGTGTTGGACCGATCTGTCAGAGAGGTGTAGATGGTTACTGCCGAACGCTTTTGTAAATGTGGTGGTAACTATGGCACACGGACCTTCGCATGTAGGAGTTCAGGCCATCTGTGCCATATTGGATTCTGTTTGGTATAATGTCAATATCCCCAAGACAGCTAGGAACTTGGTCCAGCATTGTATAATTTGTCTCCAACATAATCCTGGGGTTAGTATCCCCGTCCTAGCAGGTAGTTTTGCACCGCCCACCTTGCCTTTCGAAGTACTCCAAATGGATTACATACAGCTAGAGCGAGTTAACAATCTGAAATACGTGTTGGTGGTGATTTGTACCTTTAGCAAATGGGTAGAGGCGTACCCCACGAAGGAGAACACTGCCTTGGCAACTGCGAAAGCTCTGGTAAAAGAGTTCTTTCCTCGATATGGATTGCCACGGGTAATTTGGAGTGACAATGGGACCCACTTTAATGCTAACTTAGTTAAGTATGTATGCAAGGGCCTGTCCATCCGGCAGAAGTTTCATGCCGCTCGACATCCCCAGTCAGCGGGTCTAGTTGAAAAATATAATGGAATTTTAAAACTGCGATTGGCTAAGCTTCAGGACACGACGGGATTAAAATGGCCCGATCTCCTCCCCCTGGCCCTGTTGTCTGTAAGAACTACTCCCCATTCATGGAGCGGTATCTCCCCTTACGAAGTCATTTTCGGCAGACCTGCCAACGTATGGGGAGTACCCCGGCCCAAATCTTTCAGGGACATTGAATATCCTATGTTGACTGATTACTTGTATGCTCTGACTAAAGATCTTCGTTCCATTCATCAACAGATATCTGCCACACTGCAGCCCCTGCCGGAGGGTCCTGGACACGGCGTAGAACCAGGACAGTGGGTCCTGGTCCGAAACTACCAACGGAAATCGAGTTTGGATCCGCGCTGGTCCCGGCCATACCAGGTGCTCCTGGCCACGCGAACAGCGGTGAAAGTCGAAGGAAAGCAGCACTGGATCCATATCTTCCATCTTAAGCGAGTTCCTCTCCCATTGCCAAGGGAGCAACTGGACCAGGAGGAAGGTCAGCCGACTCAAGGTGAGCCCAGCACAGAAGAGTCACTTTCCCCGGACACCCGCAGAGAGGTTGACAGGCGAGGGGAGAGTGCTGAGGGCGTTGAAACCCCTTTCTGTCGCCACCCAATCGTCCAAAGTGAAGCATCTGGTTGGGAGCCCAGCTCCTCATCTGACCCCACTGTGCCCACCTTGTTCACGAATCCTGAAACCCCTGGTCGGGATCGATATCACCTGCGGCCCCGAAAATAGACGAATCCCAGGTCTAGCCCCGGCAAGTGCAGCTGGAGGCCGCCGCAGAGACCTGAGGATTGTCGGAACACTGGACTGAACTCGTTGAGAGCATGGAACTTTAAGTAAAGCTCTGTTCAGAACGAAGATAGAGACATTGATTAGACGAACAGGGGCCCAGGTGGAGGTCTCTTTTCAACAGGAGTTGCGTCAAGTGTGACTCCAACGCGAGAAGTTTTTACCCTTTTTTCCTTTTTGCTTTTTCTGAACAATAGGAGTCTGCCTGTGAGGCTCTAAACGGACACAGGAAAGAAGCACCCTCCGGCAGGACGGACTGCTTGTAGACCCCTTTTTGCCCGAGATTATATTGGACTTTTAGTGAGGAAAATGTACCCTTTTGCTCGTTTTGTCCCTGAAGACGGGCGTCCCATGGTACCCCGTGCTGTTCCCCCGCATTTGCCAATGTTCTCTTCATGGAGCTTGCGTGTTAAAATTGTTTTCATTTTTATACTGATGGTATCATTTGTACTATGCTTAGGTTTGTTCATATATTTAGAGTTTCGTCATCCTGTGCACACCCTGATAATGTCTACTCCTGCCCCTAAGGAACATCATTTCCAGACTTTTGCTCCTCATAAAGAAAGACACCGACAGACATATGTACATAATGCTTTTATCGAAATGCTGCACCAGACTCATAGCTCCACAAACGTTACTGATTGTTGGGTCTGTGGGCTTCTCCCGTCAGTGATGCATAAGCAAGATTTGTTTATATCAGTGCCTCTGTCTTACTTAGGTAGTTGTGAAGCTTGGTTTAAAATGTTATCCATGTTGTACGAACACTACACTATAGATGAACGTCGATTCTCAGAGAAGGATTACGCCTTGATTTTAGCATATATAGAGACACACCAAGGTTTTACCCCTAATGCTGAGGGAACGGGTGGTACCCTTGAGCCCACCGCCTGCATGAATGTATATACCGATCATGAAAATGATACCTGGCTGAGGGATGAAGTACTGGATTTCATGACCTTCAACTTTACTGAATATTTCAAATACTTCCAAGAGCGAAATGTCTCAAATGAAAAAATCATTCCGGTCCCGGTATTGAATACATCCTCCTCTTTCTGTGTGCAGGGGATGGGGCATTTGTTCGTAGGATATAGCAGATGTAATTACACTTATAGGTTGCAGACATACAGTAGCCCCCCTACACTCACCCCTCCCAATGTTTATTTTGTGTGCGGTGAAAACGCCTACACCTGGTTACCCAGAGGGTGGATGGGTAGGTGTTACTTGTCTTTCCTTTACCCACCGGTGTACATAGCTCCTTCTGATTATCATAAGTCTCATTCCTTAAATCGGCGGAGCCTAACAGCTGAAGTTGCCCGTAATGATGCCACTGATCAAACTGACACTCCAGCACAACATTTTGTTGATATTATAAAAGGGGCGTTGCCCATATGGGGACCCATCCTCAATAGTAAGGAAGTTAGGAGGTTATCCAGAGTGGTGGAAGGGGTGGTTAATACTACTGCAGGGATATTAACTAATATCACAGTAGAGCTCCAGGCGACCCGGCTCGTGACCCTTCAAAATCGTCTTGTTTTAGACGTTATCCTAGCAGATCGTGGTGGAGCCTGTAGGGTCATCGGCAGTTCCTGTTGTGTATATATACCTGACTCCGCCCCTTCCGTCCATCTAGCTATCCAGAAACTGCATCGACTAGCCTCTGAAATTCACACTGACACTGGTACTTGGTCCTTGTCCGGGTGGTTCTGGGATTTGGTGACCGCCTGGGGATGGAAGTTATTTATGATTCTCTTGGGGGTGGTAGGATTCCTTTTCACCTGTTGCATTTGTCTACAATGCGGGCCGGCCTGTTGTGCATATTGTGCTACTCAGGTTCGCCGATCCATCCCTAAGCCCCCGTCCAACCAAACCAGGATCGATGCTCAGCGGACTCAGAAGGAGACGCATGATTTAATGCAGATTGATGAGGGTATTTTTGAAGACTGACTTCGTTATTAGTTATACTGCACTAAAAGGGCCGTTCTGAGGTATTCAGGTCATTATGGTATGATTAGCGCAGTATATCTAATGACGGTATGCTTAGCCACGGTGCATTGGAAGGATCGAAATCCCCGTTACGTTTAGCATGACAAAAGGGCCGAGAACCAAACTGCCTCCATCTTGGATTGCGGCTCTTGCTCTTAGGAGTCACGTGGTCCTCTTACACACCATCTGCCTTTCCTTTTCACGGTAATAATTAGGAGACAGACAGAGTTGCTGAGAAGCAAGCTCACATCTGCTAAAAGGGAGTATCAAGCGAATTCCTCCAGACCTGGGACGAGAAGGGAGTCACCCTTCCGACCTTCTCTGTAAAGATAGTAACCCTTTGTATGTGTAACCGAAACTAGAAATAGGCATGAGCTCATTAGGGGCGCCAGGACTAACTGGTACTTTTCCACATATAAGGTTTTGTATGCTGTGCTGATAAATGTATAAAAGTTTGTTACTGTCAAGGAGCCGGCAGTCTTCCTCGGCGCACCTGATGGGTGAGGATCGACGAGGCTCCTCTATATAGAGATCTATGATGATAAAAAACGTTTGAACCTTCCACGTTGCCAACTGCTCCTTATTTAATGGATATTGCGGGTCAATGGTAAGTGTGGCCCTTGGAATAATTTTTTGAACACAACAGCTCGCACTGTGCAAGTTGCCATTTTCCATGATTGCACAGTGCCGGTTGCTTGTCCGCACTGTGCAATCATTGAAAACAACATCTTGCACAGTGCGAACATGTTACTACGCAGTTCGCGAAGTGCTACGCGTAGCTCGCGTAGTGCGAACTGCACTTTGCGTAGCTTCGCGAAGTGCTACTTCGCGAACTACGCCCACCCTTACTATAAAGTGTTATCTTTGATTCATGATGGGCATAGAGGAATGTGATACATGAAAAGTAGGATATGTGATAATTTATGATGGCCTTGGTTAAACAAGAAATGGAACATTGTTTGAGAGACTGCATGAATTGTTCAATAAGTAACAAATCTCAAGTAACTGTTCAAAGTCCCATCAAAGCTATAAGGGTACGCAGCAAGGCATGGAGCAAATTTGCGATTGTCATAGTTGGTCCAATTATAGTATCTGGAAGCGTACAAGAGTATGGCTTGGTATTTTGGATTATTATAGCCGTTGGCCAGAAGTGAAATTTATGAAAACACCCAATAGTCAGAAGGTGATCTAGTTTTTAGAATCTGTTTTTGTAAAAGAGGGGATTCCTGATAAAATATTGACTGACAATTGGTGTCAATTTATTTCTGGGCAACTTGCAGAGGTACTGTAGTTTTTAGGGGTTAAACATACAAAAACATCCTTATATTATCCCAGGTGAAATGGTCTAATTGAGAGAGTCAATCGTGTAATTAAAGAGAACATACAGCTGGATAAAATCAATGGGTTGAATTGTATGGTAGAATTGAGGAAACTGTTATGGGGTGTGCACACCACACCTAATCTGGACACTAAAGTATTCACCATTTGTGTTACTAAGAGAAAAGGTTCAAATCTCAAAGATGATATGGTCATGAATGGGTGATGCGCATTCGTGAGGAAGAAGCTATCCAGGAAGCAGCAAGATGGAGCCCCGGGACGCGGCAGCTCAGGTGAATAATTTTCTTTATGTAATGTTTATAAGTAATTGTAAAATGAGGGTGGGAGGGAGGCAAGCGGCGGGCAAATCTGCTCTGCCACGGGGTGTGCGTAGTGTGCCCCTGCTACGCCTACTTTGCGAAGCACGAAGTGGGCAGTACTACGCACACTCCGCTGGCGGAGCGGAGCACTGCACCCACCCTTAATGCAAATGGTCACAAAGAGTAAGGAAAGGGCCAAATAGATTATGTGGTTATAGTCTATCTAATATTTGGTTACTTAATGCATTGTGTACAGGTGTATATAAGTACATTACATGAGCTGGTATATCTTATTTTACATCTTTTGTTCTTGCAGGTTTGTTATATTATAAATCATATGCTTTGTTGGTCTTATAAGGGGAAAGATGTGTTGGGTCTTAACATGGTATGGAATGTAAGGTGACCATGGTTATAGAATTGTAGTCAAGGAATGTGAGAGGCAGTGGAATATTGTGGGTGACAGTTGGACGGGGAGGTGGCTGTTGCTTCATGTAATTTACATTCCTGCTGTAGTATTATATAACCCTGGGTGTAAAACACCACTCCCCTAGTGGAGTTTGCAGATTTTTGGCAACTCCGCGTTCCGCATAGAATACGGAGTTATCAAAACTCCATGCCCCGCACTGGAGCGGAGTTTTTTTGGGGTCTTCATGCCCAAAATGTGTTTTCGCACATGTGTGAGTGACTTACCCGGTGCCTGCAATCACCAATGACATTTCCCATCCGTCCGAGAGTGCCACAAGATTTAGTAGCCGGCCACACAGTACCGTGAGAGTGTGCGATCGTGAACACATCATTCAGGCGTGTCATCGGACATCTGACAGAAGCTTTGTGAAGATCTCAATCCTGAACACGCAGAATTTGTAATCTGCAGAAAAATCTCTCTCGAGCAGCATAAAAACCTTCTCAAAATGATGGTTTTGATTAAAAAACCTCCTCCGATTGACATTTGGCTTTACTTTTTTTATGCCAGGAGCCCTTTTTCTTTTTTTTACTTCTTTTTTTGAAGAGGAATGAAGTGCCCTAGAGTCTCCAACACAATCTGAGGCATCAAGAATGGGAGTATTACCCAACCAAGGGACACAGCTAACAGGTTTGATATGATGATGTAGTAGTACAGGAGCTCTTAGTCCACAATTTGCCCAGTGGACCACATTATTAGCCAAATGGTTGCAATCCTTCTGCCTACCGTGGGGAGACATTTTTCAATATCACCATAAAGGGAGTTGATTGAGGAAGGAGATGCAGGATGTTGACCCTAGGGTATAGGGGGGCTGAGTGGTGTCAGCACTAACCAACCTTGTGATTCCAGGCCCTGATGGTAGCACCCTTGATGTGGCCCTTGCTAAAGTGTAGATATGTGAAAACCCAATACAAAAGTATCCCGCACCAGGTTAGCAAAATTGTGATTAATTTGATAAATAAAATCTACCAAAATGACAAATATCCAATCAGTAGAAATACAGACATGCATTTTTAAAGAATAAACAGTAACATAATCCCTAAAAGCATAACGCAGCAACCAGGGTATCTGGTCGTTCTGGGCTTGATTAAACTCAAACATTCATCCAGAAGGAGTGTGGGTCGGACACAGTGTCAGATTAGTCCTGCTGTAAGTTCACCTTCTCATGTTATGTCCCACCAGGCCAAAGGCACCTACTCCCTTTACTTCCTCATTCCCAAGAAGGATGGCTCTTTTGCGCCAATCCTGGAGCTCAGGCCCCTCAGCAAATAGTTTCTGTCAGAGCAATTTCAATTCATAACCCTGCACCCTCCTCTAAGGCAACCGCATGACAGCATTACCACAAAGATACCTACTTTCATATACCCATCCACCTTGCTCATCGATGGTGCCTTCGCTTTGTGGTAAGTGGACACCACTACCAGTTCAAAACTACTTTTTAGGGTTACCACTTCTCCAAAAGTGTTCACGGAGTGCCGGCAGGTGGTGGCTACTCTTCTACACACATATCTTCCCCCACTTTCACGATTCTTTGATTAGGAGGCAGGAAGCCTAGCTCATACACTGGTTGCAATCTCCCTGCTACATAATCTTGGAGATCACCATAAATGCCAACAAGTGCCACCTTCAACCTCTACTTATTCAGCCATCCCTAAAATCAGTCACCAGGGAAGCCTTCCCCAATCAACAGAGTGTTGGCATTTCAGCAGTGGCTACACCTTTTTCAGCCCAGTTGTCGGCTTACAGTCAGAACTGTGATTCGCCTAATAGGAATGATGGCCTCCTGCATCACCATTGCACCCTATACTTGGCTCAACAATCCCTTTCAGCTGTGGTCAAAAGCAGAGGCTCACTGGATAGGTATAGTGCTGGTAAAGGCAAGTGATCATAGCTATCTTCAGTGGTGGAAGAACAACAATTTCTATGGAAATTCTGCAGAAGGCGAAAGCCTTAAAGAGCGTTATAGTGATCCACAATTTGGACCCAAGATGTGTAAATAAAAGGCCTTTCTCTCTTCCTACAAGGAATCACTACTTGATTCTGGTTGCCAGAGCATTAAGATCTATTAGGATAGTAAGGCTGAAACAGATTCCTTAGGCACTGAGGGCCTGTCTGCATCATGGATTTATACATGTAACTGAGCGCTTTGAACTTGATGTGCTTATCAATAGTGAGCCCGTGAAGAGTACAAAGCTGGACAGAAACAGAAACATGCTTAGAAATATGACAAAGAAGGTGAACTGCCACATTGTGTGTGATAGCTATTCTCTTCAGAGAGCAATTGGACGTATCCAGATAAAGCACATTGCCATAATCAAGTGAGAAATGATGATGCCTAGACAGTAATTCTTTGGGTGGGAGTGTGAAGGATCTAGAGGAACTTCCTCCATCATCTGAGAAGGCCACAGGAGTAAGCTGATATTCTGTTTGATAGTCCATCATGAGCTTGCTTCCCACTCTGATGCCAAGATCTTAAACTGCCTGCTTTGGTATAGGAAATGGCCTCCACTTCTCTTGCCACCATTTTAGATCCCAAAGATTGGGATGGTTGACTATGACCTCAGTTTTACTTATGTTGAGTTTAAGCAGTTTTTCCTCATCCATCGAGCAAACAAGGCTTAGGTTTGGATGACCACCTGTCAGCAATCTGGTGCTGGGCAAGCCTTTCTTTGATCCCATTCGGCAGGTGACCATTATCAAGGACACTTCTGTTGCAGTCTTAGTGCATCACAATAACATGACTCAGGTAATATGGCCTCTCAACAATAGGGGGAGCCACATCAACTTCCTCAATCTGCTAGCTGTACATCTAGCTCTCAAAGCCGCCTTTCAGCAAGCAGGGCTGCTTGCAGCTCTAGTTCTGACACATGTCCACTGCAAATGTTTAAGACAATTCTTCTAACAACCTCTGCTGCCACACCAGTAAGAAGAATCATCAATAATTCCTTAACTACTGGAATATTTCCAGAAGAACCCAAAAAGTCATACATATGCCCTTTACTGAAGAAAACAAACTTGGACCTGCTGAACCCTGAAAACTCCAGACCCATTACAAATGGACCTTTCCTGGGCAAACTGATAGTAAGAGCAGTGTCCGCCCAGATGTCACAATTCATTGAAGAGAATGCCATACTTTCCGACTTCCAAACAGGATTCTATCCAGGAAGAGACACAGAACCTGCCCTCCTTGCCATCTGGGATGACCAGGAGAACACAGTTGACTGCAACGGGGTTGCTGCACTACTCCTCTTGGACCTCTCGCTGCCTTTGACATGGTTGACCTTGACACTTTGATACAAAGACTCCTCAAAGCCGGCATACAGGGGACTGCTCTAGACTGGATGGCATCCTACCTTTGAAACAGAACTAATATCATCCATACTCCACCTTTCTTGTCCAAACCTTACAAAAGCAGGGTCCCTCAATGCTCTGTCATCTAATCCATGCTTTCCAACATCTACATGAAGTCATTACCGGTACTGATCAATCAATTTCACCTCATGTAGTATAACTATGCAGATGACACACAACTATTTCTTCAACTAAAATGCCCCAAAGCCATTGAAAACTTGCCAATTTTTAGTTGTCTCAGAGTCTTGGATCAATGGATGACTTGGAGCCATCTCAAATTGAATGCTTCCAAAACGGAAATATTCATGTGTGGCGATTTGAAACATTATGACCTGCTTGCTGCTTGGCCTGATGATCTGGGATCAAAGCCTAAAGTATCAAAGTAAGTAAGAAAACTCAGAATGACCATGGACTCTAAGCTATCAACGAATGCCCATGATGGAGCCAGGACTTGTACAAAAAGAGACTTGCTCGGTAGCAATTCTCTCAAATAACTCATAACTCCATAATAATTGTGTTTGTAAATACTAATTCGCACCAAAATTCGTATATTTGAATCTAGGGGAAGCTTGCCTATGTGTTTTACTAACAAGTAATCCGTGTGTCGCTAAAGATAGCTGCTAATCGCGGGACTCTGCATTACGTATGCGTCTACTGCATCTACGTTGTATGACGTACTATCGCTTGGAGGTGCGAGGTTGCTCTTAAAATGACCGCTTGAAACCCACATGATAATGCGCATGCTTCGCTGAAACTAAACCATGCAAGTTTACTAATATGCTAATGCAAAATATTTTTAGAAGTAAATGGGAGTAGAGTAGAGATAGGTGGTAAACAGTGAAATCATTTATTTTTGATTTTAATATTCTTTTCTTTGACCTCTTTATTAGTTCGTATTTGGGCCTCCGAGTGAGACTAAAGCTCATGCACCTTGTGATTATTTCACATGCGCAGTAATAACAAGCCAGGAACTGCGATGCAAAGCCTTGAAAGCCCTCCAAAAGAAAACAGCAACTTGTCCTGGGTACAAGCATGATGTCCTGTGAATGGAAAGGATTTACACCAAATCGCATACAATATATTGATTAAGATGTGAATACGGGTGGGAAATAAAGCTTGGGAAAGTAAATTAGGGGGTGGGAATATTGAACAAAAAGTTCCAGAAAAATATTAAACCTTAGCATGGTGTGATGATCATCTCTCCTTGCTTGTCCAATCAGAATTAGGCGTTTCATGAACTTGAAACATTTAGAGGTGGTATCTACCATTAGAAGAGTATAATTGAGGTAGTTTAGTTAGTTAGATTAGAGCTCGTGCTGCAGAGATGCTGAGAGACCGAGATGCTGTCCGAGAATTGAGCAGATCCTAAAGCAGAACCGAAGTTCAGAACTTAGAGCCAAAGCAAAATTAGAAGAACATCGCAGAAGATTCGAGGAGGGAATTAGATAAAGAAATAGAAGAAGATCGCGGAAGAATCAAGGAGGAAGAGAGTATCAGAGAGGGGTACGACGGGCGTTGGATCTAGAAGAGGTCACCTATCCTGTCCTGAATCCTGTCCTTAACCTTTGTCTGCTGACCTGTCCTAGGGGACCCCTTTCCAGCTCCTAGGCCAAGGGGTTGGTTTCCACACCATTCTAGGTAACTATAGTTCTGTGTAGTATGTCAATGTACTGCTCTCTTCCTTGAAGAAACTGTGTTCGAGCTGTAAATGTAAAAAAAATGTAAATTGATACTTGTATAGCGCACTACTCACCCACAAGGGTCTCAAGGCGCTTGTACGAATACCGCTGTGGAACCCATCCTGGCTTTCCCTGTGAGGCGTCCACTCCTGGGTACCCCCAAGGTGGAGGCCAGGCATCCTTTTAGCGTTGTGGGGATTAAGCAAGCTATTGCCCAGAGTTGCAGAGTGGGACTCCATGATTGGAATAGGCACCGAGGTGAGAATGATCAGGTCCGTGGAATTTTGAGCCCAAGACCCGCCGAGGTGAGGAATGGAACCCTGGTCCCGGGACAGACCTCTGCATCAGGGTCTGCCGCTCTAACCATTGAGCCACACTTCTCCACGCTGTACTTTGTATTCTTTGGTTCACATGAAATTTACTATATAAACATTTAAAATTCTCTCGAGTCAGCGGTCATTTAAAGTATATACTTTGATGATATTACACCTATACTGCTAACAACTAGGTCCATTGATCAGAGGAAATTATATACGGATGAAAGTGTTGGTAAGGATTGGTGAGGTAAATTCATCTTGCAGGTATTCGTCCAAGAAATTGATCCGAGCGGTGCTTACTAGCTTATGTATGAATGTTTATGGGCCCAGGTGAGTATGAGAATTGTGTTTATCTTTAGCTGGTAATGCTTCGCTCCATCACCCACGTGGACAAACTTGCAAGATCAAGCTTTGTTACTATAAAAATTCTGCGACGAATATTCCCCATTTGGGGTTTCCTCACAATGTCCAATCTGCCATCTCCCTTGTTCTTTCCATATTGGATTACGCCAATAGCCTATACCACAGATCAGCTTTAACGACCATGAAAAGACTACAACAGATTCAGAACTCCTTTGCCAATCTACTCTTGCATATCAAACCGCGAAACCACATCTCCCCTGCTTGGAAAGCCCTGCATTGGTTACCTGTTGCAAGAAGTTCCATGTTCAAGCTGCTTTGTGTCACCCACAAAGCGATACATGGAATGGGATCACTCTTCATCAGGAATAAAATCATCAAACACATTCAACAAAGGAACCTCCAATCTAGAGTGGCACATCGCCTCAAATACCCAAGATACAAGAAAAAAGACATGGGTGGCACATCCTTCTCTGTTAAAGTAGCCATACTAAAAAACTTTATCCCTTAACATAAGATACACGACAACCACCTTAACTTCAGAAAACTTTTCAATAATTGGCTCTTCCCCAGATAAGCACCATACACAAACAGAAATATACAGCATATCCTTCTCTATATAAGCATTTATTTGTACTATAGATCTGTACCTATATACATGTAGAATTTAAATGAATAAAATAAATGTTTGGAGTACAACACTTGAAAACCAGAGTTCATCTAATGCATCTTTAATCTAAATATACTTACTTGCTTTATGCATCTATATACTTTCCATGTACTTATGGATCTATATATTTATTGCTTTCTTCCAATTCAGCATATCCAATGCACTGCCCTATTTCTCGCCCTGTGCCTCTCTCAATATATCTTCCATCTCAACTCTCTGACTCATCTGAAACCTCTTTCTACTACTCTTTCCAATGCACTACCCTATTTCTCAACCTATACCTCTATCAATATAGCCTCTACATCCACTCTCTTATTCATCCCAAACCCCATACCACTACTATGATCTCCAAAAATAACCTATTCTAGGCTCTCCCTTACTCTACTCCTCCTTGCATCACCTGACATCTCTTTTACTATACCGATCCCCCAAAACAAGCCTTTCTAAACTCTTCCCTCTAACTAATCCACTCCACATCCCTTTTTACTCATCCGAAGCCTCCTCCTCGTGCTATGACCTTCAAAGAACAAAACAAAAAAAGTCTAAATTCTTCACTCTTCTATCCCTCCACTATCCTTTACAATCAAAATAGCAGACTAACAAGTTCACTTCTCAAATTTCATATTTCACTATACTAATCCTTTATGGGTTCCAGAGTAGTGTGCTACTCATTGAAAAAGCACTTCAACACACAATCAGGGGTAATAAGTGCTACGTAAATGCAAACCTTTTTCTCACTTCTATCCCTAAGCTATCCTTCTCAATCTCATTGTTACCTGCGCACAGCGCACAGCGCACACAGCGCGATTGGTGTTACGGAACTGCTGCTAATTAGGATTTTTAAAATCTCCTCGTTTTGTATTTTGGTTAAATTTTTGCTTTCAGAATTATACCCTGTTTTTAAATGTTATGCCCCTCGCCTGCACTATAATACTGTGACTCTCACCGCTGTTGGGCAGGCCCACTTCCCGGTCTCGGTTAGGACGATAGGCGGCCATATTGGGAGTGCTTCGTGACGCCTGCCGGCGCCATCGTGTAGCTCGGACGCTCTAGCTGTCCGTAGGACGATAGACGTCTTTAAAGGGAGGTAAACTTTGTGCTCTCTCCTGCTAGTTTATTCTCATTGTTACCTGCGCACACAGCGCGATTGGTGTTACAGAACTGCTGCTAATTAGGATTTTTAAAATCTCCTCGTTTTGTATTTTGGTTAAATTTTTGCTTTCAGAATTTTACCCTGTTTTTAAATGTTATGCCCCTCGCATGCACTATAATACTGTGACTCTCACCGCTGTTTGGCGGGCCCACTTCCCGGTCTCGGTTAGGACGATAGGCGGCCATATTGGGAGTGCTTAGTGACGCCTGCCGGCTCCATCGTGTAGCTCGGACGCTCTAGCTGTCCGAAGGACGATAGACGTCTTTAAAGGGAGTTACACTTTGTGCTCTCTCCTGCTAGTTTATTCTCATTGTTACCTGCGCACAGCGCACAGCGCACACAGCACGATTGGTGTTACGGAACTGCTGCTAATAAGGATTTTTAAAATCTCCTCGTTTTGTATTTTGGTTAAATGTTTGCTTTCAGAATCATACCCTGTTTTTAAATGTTATGCCCCTCGCCTGCACTATAATACTGTGACTCTCACCGCTGTTGGGGGGGCCCACTTCCCGGTCTCGGTTAGGACGATAGGCGGCCATATTGGGAGTGCTTCGTGACGCCTGCCGGCGCCATCGTGTAGCTTGGACGCTCTAGCTGTCCGAAGGACGATAGACGTCTTTAAAAGGGAGTCATGCTGACGCGCAGCGGAATCGCGCAGCGGGGTCGCCGGACTTCCGCCGGAGTTACGCCTGAGTTCAGCCCGTCTGCGCCCGTCCGCGCTGAGGACGGGCTGCTGGTCGGGCTGGACACAGAGGACCTCTACTGTTCCCAGCAGGTAGTGAGGGTATATTCTCTACGGGAGATGCTAGCTCTCAGACCATCGCATTTAGCCTGCCACCATTGCTTCTCACCGGAGGGCTTGAGACGTTCTTCTTATTGTCGTACTTGTGGGGCGGTTTTTCGTCATTCTCCCTTTCTTTGGACGAGACCTCAAACCCCTCCAGTGTTGCAGACTGCCACTCAACCTAGAAAGGGTTTCTTGATTAATGATAGGTCACTTATCAAGAACAAAATAGCGTTCCATGAGTTTGTGGATGATAGGCAACCCGATTGGGTGTTCGTGACCGAAACTTGGGCGTCTGACTCTTCTGGTCATGACTTATTATTGGCGATACCTGAGGGTTTTACGCTATACAGACAGGATAGACTAGGACGCAGAGGGGGAGGGTTAGCAATTCTCTGTAAGGTCTCAATTTCCTGCACTATTAAAACCCTGTCTGAGCCCTTGGACTCTTTTGAGGCATTGTATTTTTGCATCTCGTGCTCTCCCACAGTTTCCTTTACGGGCATTCTTGTCTACAGACCGCCTGGTCCCAGGGCCAGTTTCTGCTCCGAGCTCTTTAGAATCTTGGAGCCCTATTTTGGCAAATCACATATTACCATTCTTGGGGATCTAAATTTCCACTTGGACGATCTGGGGGCAAAGGACACCTCTCGGCTGATGGACTCGCTGGAAGCCTGTGAGTTTATTCAGTTGGTGAAGAGTTCAACTCACCGGGCTGGTCATATACTGGACGGGGTGTTCACCAACGACTCCAGACTCTCAGTTGGTTCCCCCCTGCCTTTGGTTTGGTCGGACCATTTGGCAATACCTCTAGAATTTGCATCCCCTTCTGGAGAGCTTCTTAACCCTGCTGCCACCAACAGAGGTCCGAAAAGAAGTTTCAGGAATATCACTAATGAAGCCCTTGCTCCTTTTATAAGAGGTACTGAGTTTTCGTCTTCGCGAGATGCGGGTGAGGCGACTCAAGATCTTGCCAACTCCATCACTATAGCGGTTGATGAGCTAGCCCCCGCCTCTCTGCGATATGTGGCTCGGCGGAAACCCTCAGCGCCTTGGTTTACGGAGCCTCTAAGACTCTTAAGACAAACCTGTAGTAGTAAGGAGAGAAGATGGCGCAAGTCGTGGGATACCTCCGACAGAGAGGATCATAAATGGCTGTTACGGGAGTATAAAGCTAGAGTGATTAAAGAGAAGCAGGAGTTCTTCTCGAATCTTACGGCCTCTCTTACCTCATCTAAAGAGTTGTTTAAGATTGTGGATTCTCTTTGCTCCCTTCAGATACCTGATCCAGGTGTTGGCTCACAGGAGCTATGTAATAACATCTCGGAGTTCTTTTATAAGAAAAGTGCAGATATTTACCTCGCCTTAGAAACTCAGAGGAGTACGCTAGGCGACCACTCTTCCCTTGATATTAAGATCTTAGAATCTTGGACGAGAGATCCAACTAAGACTCTCACTCACTTTCCGCCGCTCTCCCTGGAGGGGCTCAATCTCCTGTTAGACAGGACTAAGTCTGCCTCCCCTCTGGATCCCTGTCCCCTGAAAGTTCTAAAGGATTGTAGGGACATCCTCTTGCCTCCGCTGTTGGAAGTAATGAACGGGGCCATGGCCCAGGGTACTTTTCCCTTGGCCTGGAAAAAGGCGATAGTGAAGCCCCTTCTTAAAAAGCCCTCCCTTGACCCTGGATCACTTAAAAACTTCAGACCTATATCCCTGTTACCGGCCCCAGCAAAGATGCTTGAATCTCACCTGAACGTCCATTTATCCACTTTCCTAGACTCTTCTGAGCTCCTGGATAGTTCCCAGCATGGTTTCAGGAAATCTCACAGTACAGAATCTGCCCTTACCATGGTGGTTAATAACATTCGCCGTAAGGTGGATTTTGGTCAGACGACTGTTTTGGTCTTATTGGACCTTACTGCAGCGTTCGACACCTTGTCTCCCTCTATCTTAACATCTCGTTTGGTCGAGGCAGGGGTGGCAGGGCCGGCCTTGAGTCTTCTTGACTCTTTTTTACATCGCAGAGAGCAAAGAGTCATGCTTGGAGAGTTCCTCTCCCCTGCCAAATCTTTGCAATGTGGGGTGCCCCAGGGGTCGGCTTTAAGTCCGACTCTATTCACATCTATGTGGCCCCCCTTGCTTGACTAGTAAGATCGCAGGGGATGGAGGTGGTGTCATACGCTGATGACACGCAAATCATGGTGTCCCTGGCCCACTCTGTGAGTACATCTGCGTTCGGCTTTAGGTCATGCATGCAGATGGTGGCGGAGTGGATGATCCTAAACTCCCTAAAACTGAATGGCGACAAAACAGAGGTCATGGTCTTTGGTAAGGACCAGGACATTATGTCTAGTGAGTGGTGGCCTTCATCTTTAGGAACCTGCCCCACTGCTTCCCAATCGGCCAGGAATCTCGGCGTCATATTTGACACCTCGCTGTCCATGAATCTTCAGGTCAACAGAACGGTGGCCACTTGTTGGGGAGTCATCAAGATTCTTAAAAGAATCCTTCATTATTTGTCCCCTCAGGCGGGTAAGCAGACCGTGATTGCTCTGGTAGGCTCTAGGTTAGACTACTGTAATGCACTGTATGCGGAGACCAATAAGTACCTCGTCCAGCGCCTTCAGATCGTGCAGAATGCGGCGGCCATATTTGTTTTGGCACTTCCAAACACATCTTCTGCTACAATGGCCAGGAAGAGCCTGCACTGGCTTCCTATCTACTATAGGATTTCATTCAAACTCCTCTGTCTTACCTATAGAGCTCTTCTGGCTGGTTCCTCAGATGCTTTAGGGTCTTTGCTAACCCGCTATGTTCCCAGTAGGCGTCTTCGCTCCTCAGACTCGAATCAGCTGGTAGTCCCCCGCTCCAAGAAGGTTAGATGGGGCAGAAGAGCTTTTTCCATCGCTGCTCCGCTATTATGGAATACTCTCCCTTTGGAGATTAAGTCCCAACCTTCTTTGGCCCTTTTCAAAAAAGCCCTTAAAACCTGATGTTTTACTAAGGCCTATCAGTAAGTTCCTCCATCTTTCACTTAGCTAGCTTTTTTGGTTAGGCGCCTTGACGCCCATTGGGCTTAGTAGCGCGGTATAAATTTGAATTCATTCATTCATTCAAATAACTGACTAATATACACCACTCAAATTACTTTCAAATTTCACTATACTAATTCACCACTAATCCTTTTTGGGTTCCGATGTAGCGTGTTCTCGCCAAGAAAGTGCTTCAACACCTCATCAGGGGTAATAAGCACCACATAAATGCAAAGCATTTTCCCTCTTCTATCCCTCCGCTATCCTTCTGAATCCAAATAACTGACTAATCTATCAACCACTCAAATGACTTTTATATTTCACTACACTAATTCAACACTATGCTTTATGGGTTCCGGAGTAGCGTGCTACTTGTCTAAAAAGCGATTTTATGCCTTGTCAGAGGTAGTACGCGCTATATAAATGCAATTACAATTACAAAGTCCATTTCACATTGGAGAGGATTGCAGGTAGCAAGGAGAGTGTTGCGAGAAATGGTCGGCTTGGCATGATGCGCAGGCCAGGGGTCGCAGATGGCGGACTGGAGCTTTACGGTAGCGGACCTCTGTGGGCGTCAATGCTTGCTGCTGGTAGTGGCTCACACTAAATTTCCATGTGAGTGGTAAAGTGCTGGTGCAAACAAACTCGTTAACAGTTGGCTGCGAAAAGCTCAACAACTTTATTTCAGAGCCCAGAGCCACACCAAGGGTCCAGGACCTGGAGGGCACAGCTTGGGTGTTATGAACTCGCTTAAGATTGGTCCAAAAGCTTCTGGGGACCTTTTATGTCCCTGAGGATCCAATCAGGAGGACACTAGACTAGACCTTTAAGTCACCCTGGTGTCCTGAGGTCAAGATGAGCTGCAAATCCAGTTTTCCTTCTCCAGGTTAGAGAGCAGTAGGCTGCAGATCAGCACAACAGGGCAGCAGCTCCTTCAAAGTAGCAGTCCAGCAGAGTGGCAGTCCTTGTAGCAGCACAGCCATCTTTACTCATTGCAGAGTTGGCAAAGGTACAGAAGTGTACTGAAGCGGTGGTGTCTTAGGTCCTTCTTTTATACACAGTTGTGTGTTTGAAGTGGAGAGAAGCTTCTAGAGCTAGGCCTTTGAAGTGCAAAGATGCCTTCCCTTCCCTGCTTAAAATCCGATTTCATCATGTTAGGAGTTTTAAATTAGATTTGCAAAGACACCAAGATTGAACTGGTCATCTCTTCCCATTTGGAAATTACATTTATAAAATACAGTAAGGCAACTTCAATGTTATCCAATTGGAGAGATAGGCCTTGCAGTAGTGAAAAACAAATGTAAGGGTTTCTCATTACCAGTACATGTCCAACATTTTAAATACAGTGCGCCCTGGCTTTGGGATGTCCAGGGCCTACTTTAGGGGTTGACTTAAATGTATTAAAAAGGAAGGTATGAGTGTAGCAGAAGATATATTTTGCCAGGTCGAATTACAGTTCAAAACCGCACACACAGGCTCAGCAATCGCAGGCCTGGGACATGTTTAAAGGGCTACTTAAGTGGCACAATCAGTGCTTCATGCCCACTAGTAGTATTTCATTTACAGGCCCTGGGCTCATGTAGTGCACTTTACTAGGGACTTATAAGTAAATTTAATATGCCAGTTGGGTATAAGCCAATGTTACCATGTTTTAGCACTGGTTAGCAGCGGTTAAGTGCACAGAGTCCTAAGGCCAACAAATGGAAATCAACATAAAGTAGGAAGAGGAAGGCAAAATGTTTGGGGGGGGCCTGCAGAAAGGGCCAGGACCAACACCTTCCTATTGTATATAATGGTACAGGGTTTTTTGGAAATACCTTTTGATCTCTTCATTCAATTTTGTTCATTTTTGTGTAAGTTTACTCATTATGTTGTCATCTACTTTATTTGGGAAATGTATAGTTCTTAAGTTTTTATTTTTATTTTCTTAATGATATTTTGGTCAGTAGTGTCTATATACCAACTGCATGTCTGTGAGCGTGAATTGCTATCCAGGGTGAGCCATGGATTTTTCAATGAAGCTGGTATCGCTTTTAGTGATCTAACGTTGGGTCATGCTTGGTCGGCGCTCAAATAAGCACAGCATCCTCCAGCCCACAAAACTTCATATATAATGTGCCACTGAAGAAATGCTCGAGCTGTAAATACCAGTGTTATTTTAGTAAGAAATAAATGAGAAGAATTGGGTGATGTGCAGGGGGACCACACGCACTCTGATTGTATTACATCTGACTTGGGATGGCATAAAGTGATGTGGATGATTTGGTTATTCTTTGAAAGAAATGTATTCACAGAAGGAAAATAGACCAGTAAGGTTCATAGGGTATCAACAACAGTTGAGTACCAGAGAGGGAAGGTGGGCACAAGGTGCAAAAATGACAGGCAGAGATGAGCCTGTTATAATGAAGCACTGACCTTGGCCATTGGTAACTTGTTAAGCAGTTAAATCATAGAGACATGAGAGGACATCTGTCGTTTTGCTGTGTTACCCTGATTGTTACTCTCTGAAGGGTCATGTGGAAATCTTGAGATTATGAATGAGAGCCAGAGATGGGCCAGTTACATAAATCTTAGACCGTTTCCCCTTCTGAAATGCCACGCCAACTTCAATAGCGTTGATACTTATGTTTATGCTTATGTGACTAGTTTAATGAAAAAGAATTGTGAAACATATTCAGCCAAGTAAACAAAGTAAGTTCTGGCATGGCGAAATATTATTACAGTTTGCCAAATGGAATGGAATGATCATGTCCTTGTATTTTCTTTGAAATTAATGTTCAGATTAAATTGCAGTGCTGCAATGAGTGGGTCAACTAAGCTATGCTAAACCACTGCTGAAGGGGAAACCAGCAACTGGATTCTTTGATAGGCAGGAAGAAAAAGTAAATCAAGTCTATCAAAAGAATTCATCTGACAGAGCAGTCAACACTTGACGAGATCTGCTGGGCAGTGAATAGATTTGAGGAAGTAAAGCAGAGAAATCATTGAAAAGTTAAAGTAAAGCACTCAGCACAAAAACTATACCTGATGAGCCAGAGACATCCAAACATCACCACCCTGAAAACAAATCACAAGTAAAGACAAAAAGAAGAATATAAACGTTGATAGAGATGAAAGACTGATGGGCAACTCTTTGTTAAAGAAGTGTGGCAAAGTTGGGGTACGATTGCATCAGCATATAAACCATCCATAAAGTCTATGCCTATGGTTACTATAGATCTACTGGTTCCCTCTTGGACAACATAGTTTCTCTATCATCAAGTGAGCAAACACAGCCTGTGTGTTTCTCTCTTTTAAAAAAGGATGTTTAATTTGTTGCCAAAATCTTTACCATGTCAGTCTTAATGGGCCCTGTTGAAGCATTCAGTATATGGGAGTTTGTCAACATATTGGTAAGTAAAGCAATATGTTTTATAAAGCTCTTGGAATTTGGTGACCAGGGAGTAGAAGCTCCATATGGCCAGGCCTTGCAGGCCCCGGCAGGGGGCAGGATCGAGTGGAAGAGCTGCTTTATCAGGGGCATTTCGAACCTTGGGATCTTTATGAGTTCAAGAGTGTTAAGCGCCAGGTGTGTGGCTGAGGGCTGTGAAGATGCAAAGCCGGCCAGCTTTTAGGCCGCTGCAGGTGGCGCCTGATCCACTCCCCAGCTTGCCACTGCACTAGCCCTGCTGCGCTTCTGCTCTGATTCTACTCTTCTTGCCACCTCTAAAGGCAGAGGAGTCTGGTGATGGAAAGGAAGTTGGTTGTGAACAGGAGTAGGAGAACGAAAAGGAGAGTTCCCTCTCATTGGGGAGCTTTTCTGAGCTCTGCTGGCCCTGAGCACTCCTGGGAGTGGCATGGTTTCTTCCATCTGCTGTCCTACCGACTTGAGCTGCACCTAAGAAGCAGAAGTGAAAGACAGCATGCCTGGTAAAGTGATGTTTTCTGCCAACCTCTCTGTTTACTTGCCCTGCTGCCCCTCACACTTGGCACAATCTTTGGCGGGCAGTGATCTGTGGCTACTTTATGCAACTGCAAGCCACTTGCCAACCACAATACTACTCCCCAAGTCAAGTCAAGTCAATAATCTTTATTCGGATAAAAGACAAGATATCCATAAAAGATACAATTCATACAACAATATTAAACTCCAATAAAAATGATATGAGTCAATTATATACATTTCCAGTAAAATCAATAATATAAAATCCCTATATAAAAACAAGTTAAAAAACGAACAATCCAATGCGGAAAGCCTTTATATACGACAATCTTACATGAAAGGGGGTAAAATATATCTGTGTGTGTCAAATCATTCCCAGACAAATTGTCCATTATCTGCTTCATTGGGCCTCTCCTTTGGTCAATCTTAATTTGACTGCAAGTCTCAAAAAGTGCACAGTGCTAAATAAGACAAAAGGGTCAGTCGACATTTTAAGGAACAAAAGGGCCACTTTGGCCTGTCTAATTTTAGCTCGTTTTAAGACTGTTTTTAAAAACCGGGACCTTGGTAGTGCATAAAAGGGACAAAGAAGGACGAAGTGTAGGGTGTCCTGCGGAGATCGCAAATCGCAGCCGCAGCACCCTTTTGTCCTAACATCGCTCACAAAGCCAGCGGGGACTGACAAAATGTGATGCACAAGGTTTAACCTGAATCTAGTCATCAGGAATCTATCCTGTTTGTTGTATGTGTTAGACAGGTAGGCTTCCATCCCCACGGAGGTTTTTGTGAGCTGATAGTCACGGACACTATGTTTTCGGCCTTCTATTTCCTCTCTTGCCCTGGCTATATGTCGTAGGTGGTCAGCCTTGGTGAGAACCAGATCATTCTTGGCCAGTGTAGAAGGTTTGTTGAAAAAGGATGCATGGCCCAATGTATCTAGTGCCTCCCTGACGTACTTGAGCCAAGGTATTAGCAGGCCCTTATCCCCCCTCATGCAATCCTCCAAGATTTGTCTAGTTAACAGTGCCTCGGGGTTTGTCCGGATCTTGATCCAGCAAATTAATGGATTAAGCTGTATCCTGTCACCAAGGTGAGGAATGCCCAATTCCTCGTGGGCGATGTATGAGGGGATACATTGGGGCACTTGCAATAATCTCCTTAGGAACTTGTTTTCTTCCACTTGGATTTTTCTTGGATCTATAAAACCCCACAGCTCGCTCCCATACAAAGTCTTAGCACAGCAAACTGACCTATATAGCGTTACTATTTCTTTGGGAGACCACCGACCCAGTCTACTTGCATAATTCATGATTGACCCCGCTGCACTCGGGTGTTGACTGCATTTGTGCTTTGCAAGGGGTTTAAAAGAGAGGTCCTTATCGAGCATGATCCCCAAATAATTAAAGGTTTTTACCTTCTCAAGTTTATGGGTGCCTATAGAGAAGGTGTAATTCCTTAGAGGCGTTTTGCCCGCTTCCATGACATAAGACTTTGATAGGTTGGGAACTAAGTCTAAATCTGCCATGAAACGTACAAAGCCACTGATGAGGGTCTGCAGGCTCCTTCCTGTGCGTGCCAGGAGTACCGCGTCATCTGCATAAAGGAGGACTGGTATACTTCTCCTCCCAATGCAGGGACAATCGGCCTCCAGCTCTCTGAGTGCCTTGTCAAGTCCATTAATATAGAGCGTGAACAAAAAAGGGGCGAGGATGCACCCCTGTCTCACCCCTCCACTGCACCCAAAGTCCTCTGTCACTTCCCCTCTCTCACCAAATCTGACTCGTGCCGTGGTGTTTAAATGGAGTGTTTGTAGAATATGAATCAGGCCAGGTTCGACGCCCATCGCAACCAGGATCTCCCACAGTCGTCTTCTGTTCACGCAGTCGAATGCTGCTGAGAGATCCATAAAAGCCAGGTAAACGGTGCCTTCCCTGGCCACAGTGTACTTCGCTGTCAGGAGGTACAGGTTAAGGCACTGATCAGTAGTAGAGCGCCCATTTCTAAACCCGTATTGCACGTCCGTGATGATGTTATTTTCATCGGCCCAAGTCAGCAGACGATTTAAAACAGCTCTTCCTAAAATTTTTGCCGAGACATCAATAAGGGAAATTGGGCGATAACACTGTGGATCGTTTTTGTTGCCCTTTTTAAATATGGGTACAATCGTAGCAGTGGACCAGGATCTGGGCATGCCTACTTCAGTGGCTGTGTTCAGCACCCTAGTCAATACCGGGGCCCAGAGATCTACCTGGCTTTTAAAAAGGTCGGGGGGTATCCCGTCTGGGCCTGGGGCCTTCCTCATCACCAAGCACTCAATTCCCAGTGTGACCTCCTCGACCGTGAAGTGGGACCAATCGTCACCGAGTGATTCTATGCCGATATTTGGCAACTCCTCCGACTCACCACGGTTGTATAGGCCACTAAAATGCGCCATCCATTCATCTGGCAAAATATGGGAAGCCACCTGGGGCTTATTTGGGGGTTGAAAACATGGGGCGTTTATAATCCTCCAGAAACTGGTCATGTCATGGAGCTCTGCAGCCTCTTTCAGGGATTCCCATGCCTCTGTTTGTAAGGATATTTTTCGCAACTTCGTTGCCTTTTTGTACCGGGCCCTACACGCTGCAATCTCTCCTCTATTCCTAGGGGCGGATGATAATGCCATTTTTAGGTCCCTATGGGTTCTAGAGCAGTTCTTATCGAACCATCTAGGGCAGCAATCTGCCTGGGACCTTGGTTTACTTCTTAAGAGGGTGTCTATATGCTGTGCGGTGCCCTCAAACGCTGCAATCAAATCCATCCCCTCAACCGTGGGATCTAAACATCTCCACAGGTGATTCTCGGCATTGGCAAGGAGGGCTTTATGGAGTTGTTCTCCATCGATGTTTTCCCATTTGATTCTTCTTCCTTGATCATTTGCCTTGAATACACCCGTGGTGGTCCTTCTGTCTATTTTGGTGCCTGGGAGGATGTCCACTAGAAGCATAACCAAGGGGTTATGATCGCTAAACACGCTGGGTACTATCATAAACTTGCCTATACTGTGTATTAAGACAGTGGGAATGAAGATGTAGTCTATTATTGAATTACAGCCTCTTCCTTTAAAGGAAGGGGCTATATCATCAGAATTCCCCCGATCAATCAGATCCATTGTGTGGGTTAGGGCGAACTCACTCAATATTGTACTCAGGGAAAAACCCTCTCTGGAATGCTCCAAGTGCCAACCCTTAATAGAGGGGCAATTATCCCAAGTGCCGCCCTCCCATTTCAAGTGTGGGCACTGGTGGCAGTTAAAGTCACCCATGAGAATTAGTTGATAGCCCTCGTCCCCTGAGTTCTGAAGGGTGGCCAATCTTTCCTCTAATTCCATCAAGTTTATTAATGATTGTCCCGCATTATAAAAATTTATAAAAATCAGCTTTTGACCCACCAATGTGTATTTTATGCCCTGAAGGCAGGCAGAGTCCCACCCCAGATCTTGCCATTTCCCCTGCAATGACAATGCTACATACGTGATTAAACCGCCTTTGGCTCTTCCCATGTTAGATTTCAAGGCTGGTACAAAAAACATTTTATATCCTTCCAGGAATGGGACAGTTTTGTTGGATTCCCATGTTTCCTGTAGGCAAATGATTTGAAAGTTTGTTATAAATGCTAACCATTCAGTGTTATGGATCTTGGTAGCGAGTCCTGAAATGTTCCAGGAAATGATCCCCAAATCCCTGGAGTTTGGAGCTATACCCCTAGTCTTGCTAAGCATCGTTGTTAGGGAGGGGCTCTTGTCCAGACCGTGTGATGTTAGCGGCCTGTCTTCCGTTTCCGTCGCTTGCTCTACACCAGGGGCGGCTACTACCACTTGCTCCGGGATCCCTATGGCATCTACAATATTGACCAAGGTAGGATTTACCTGCTCAGGCACCATACTCCCTAATTCCAACAGTCAGTCCTGTTCGTCCAATGCAGAGGGACAAGAGAGCGGTGCAAATCTATTTGTGTCAAATACAGGTGCCACCTCCCTCCGATTTTTGGGGCGCCAAGGCCCCCGCCATCCTTGCCCAATGTCTGGTATGTTATTCCTATAAAAAAAGTGCAGGGGTAGCATCGATATAGGTGACTCTAAGCCCCCGTACATGTGTCGGTTGTCAAGTAATTCTCTCACCATCTCGGGGTGTCTAAAATTAACTATGATGCAGTCACCTGTGAAACTTTTCGCGCTATTCCCGATCCAGGCCACCCTCCTAGCCATTAAGATGTGCCTGTGTTCGAGCCTCATCCCATGTGGTTTGTTACGCACCCAGTGTGCGGTCTTATTTATCAGGGTGCTAGTTGATTCCTCGACATCTTTATTAAGGCCTGGAACACCTACTAACACTAACGTGTAGGGACTGGATGCAGGGGGTAAATCAAGAATCGGGAGGCCTGGGGTATTCTGTGCGCAAGCAGTGTTGTTGCTAGTGTTGGGCCGGACTGCATTCTCGTTTAGACCACAGGGGGCGGTGTTTGGGTCGGGGGGGGTGCGTGTGTTACCCTTAGATTTTTGTCCCGGTTGCTTATTGCCTGTATGTGCTTGTACTAAGGTGGCTTCCCTACAGTTACTATGTTCAGGTTCGTTATTAAAGGTAACCGTTTTGTCACAGGCAACCCTGTGTGACTCTTCTTCATTCCCTCCACCCTCTTGCCTCCTCTGTGGGAGGATCCCATCTGGCTTTTCAGAAACTGATTCCACCAGCCTCCTTATTGTGTGTTCCAAACTGGAAAGTGCTAATAATACCGGGCCTAGATGTTGGACTAATAGCTGTTCCAATTTCCCTTCCAGTGCTGTAGTGGCTTCGTTTAGCCCTGTCGAGCCAATTATGGTTTTACAAGTTGTGCATTTAGAGCACTCAAGGTTCTTGGTGGTCTTGGTTGGTCCTCTGCGACTAGGCTTACTCGCGGGATTAGGGGTATGCATCCCTCCTATGGTTACTGGGCCTGGCTGTAATTGAGATCTTTTCGATCGAGTTACCACTTCCCTGGTGGGTAATTGTTTGGATTCAGTGACTACTGCTGGCGAGAGTGCATTTGGCCCCCCCCTTTCTGCTTCTCCTGAGACAGTGTCAGGGTGTTGAGAGGCAGCAGCTTGCGGCTCCCTGGAAGTCGGGGAAATAATTATGGCAGACGGGCTTTCTAGATCTAGGGACCCCCGTGGGCTAGGGTCCGCCACCTGCAAAGGGTCAGGGAGAGTTCCTCCCGGCGTTACACTGAGGGCTAAGTTTCCCAGCGAGGAACGTTTCTTGGCTATTAAAGTGTCCAGGGAAAGCCGCTTTTCCGTCAGTAAGATTTCATGGGCAAGTAGGGACTCTGCTCTTACGATAAAGGCGTCCAGGGTCCCCTTAACCCCTCCCTCCGCCCTAGGCTGAGGGTTCTTGCTCTTTACCATGGCGATAGGGTAAGGGACGGGACGGGCCAACTATAAATTTAATGGGCACCGAAGGGGTAGTGCAGGACACACCATAGATCTCTCACCACTGCCTCCAACCAATATATGAGGCGGGATGAAAGCGGGACTTTTGACAGCAAAGAACGGGAAAAGTCAGCAGTCAACAGAATACAATGGATACACCCAGTGAATCGACATCCGCAGCAACAGTCTCAGTGTCCCAAATCCTGTAGCAGCGGTTTTGTACTTGCCTAGCAGGACAGTGTCTGGTAGGAGAGGGAGCAGGATGAGCGATTTGCCCCGGCCCGGCCTCTTCCGGCCCCGGACGGCCACAGACGGCCCGCCCTCTGCCCGGGCTCAGCCCGCGCGCGTCCCGCGACGCGGGGGGATCCACGTCCTTTTAAGCGCCTCCGGGCGCGTGCTTTGCGTGAGGCGGGCGCTAGGGCACCTGGGGAATGTAGTCTCCCCGCTCTTCGGCCGCACGATGGTGAAGCGGCAGCAGGGGAGACACGGTGTTAGTTAGCCCAGGAACAGCGACGGGACAGAAGGTCAGGGATGGCGCCAACAGACTTTCCCCCACAGAATGTCCAGTTTTCAAATTGGAAGGTTTCCCGCTCCCCAGAGGGGTCCACGTCCTTTTAAGCGCCTCCGGGCGCGTGCTTTGCGTGAGGCGGGCGCTAGGGCACCTGGGGAATGTAGTCTCCCCGCTCTTCGGCCGCACGATGGTGAAGCGGCAGCAGGGGAGACACGGTGTTAGTTAGCCCAGGAACAGCAACGGGACAGCAGGTCAGGGATGGCGCCAACAGACTTTCCCCCACAGAATGTCCAGTTTTCAAATTGGAAGGTTTCCCGCTCCCCAGAGGGGTCCACGTCCTTTTAAGCGCCTCCAAGTCAATTTCTGGCTTTACATTTCTTAATCGCTCCCTCACTTCCATTGCCTTTCCAAAGCACACTAAGAGGGTTTAGGGTGCCGTGGAAGAAGCTAGGAAAAAGAGCCCACAGCTACAATTTTGCAACTTTACTACAAGCCCGCAGCTTTGGCTAATGCAAACCTGGAATTCGCTGCTTTTCACCAGTAAAAAATGAGGTGACCAAGAAAATGTAATAAGAAGTGGAAATAAAATAACTTCTCTGAGTGCTATCCCCTTCACTGAGACATCAAGTAGAAAATGATTCCCCTTTTTAGAGCTAGCTCCACAGACACAAGAGATTAAGAGCCCTTAGGTGATGGCATGACAAGAAAATGGCATCAAAAAATTCTTTTAAAGCAAGCTTGTGGAAGAAAATCTACAGGGGAACAAACAGAGCTGAGGTGCTCTAATGGATTTAGGTCTTAGCCATGACTAAGCCCACCATCCCCACCAGGGCTGCACCACTTTCATCTGCTAAGCAAATAATTCAGCAGACTTTCCTAACAATAAGTGCAAACCCTCACTCAGCTTCACAAACCGAGCAATGGGCAAATGCTACCTCTCCAAGAACTTTTGACGATGTTACTCCACCACATACCTTGCTGAGGGTGCCATGGCACATCAACACTGCACGGCGGCCACTCACGATTCAGCCCTGCTCTTTACTCCTTTAAACATGGCTGGTTCAAAGTCGGGGCAAAACACTCCCTTTCAGCCAGCTTTGTCAGGCATTGAGCCAACAAGGTAGGCTTCCACATCAATGGTGGTGACAGTTCTGACAGTTCTCAAGCCCTCAAGTCGATGACCAGGCCAGTCATTTTAGGAGATAGTGGCACAGATAGTGTAATACCATATCCCAAATAAATTTCTTGGGGTAAAGTAGACACTCTCAACAGAGGAAATGTATTAAAATGATTCTTTGCCATCCCAAATCTAGGGAATGTTACTTCCAATGACATACATTTCATAACATTTATGCCATGGCTAACACAAGAATTCAACTAAGAACTGTGTTACGTTTTTTAAAATAAGAATAATGTTGATCGGGTCTATTCAGAAAAACAAACGCTGGAACGTTGGGGCATAAGGATAGCTGAACAATAAACCCCCAAATATTCTTCAAGTTTTGAAAAACCCAGTCAGTTCAGAAGCAAGCAACATGGGGACCAAGACTTTCTTTCATGAAACTCGAAGTCTGCATGGCGCTTTTGGCCACTCTGATAGCACACCTTACTTAAATTTTCTTAATAAACTGATAGTGAGCAAAGGTCAGGTATAATGGATTGCCGCTTATCAATATTAGCAGTAGACAGTTCAGCATGGTTACTGGGTGTCATTCAAAACCAACCCTAGTCCAAGCACATGTCAGCCTCCCAAATTGTTGAATATTTCTCATGGAATATCAGGGGCAATAACAACTTTTCTCTTCATCAGAATCTTTACAACATTTTCAAAACTTTGATGTATTATGCATACAAGAGACTTTGGCAAGTGTGCCCATATCCCTAGGAGGTTTACATTGAGTTTCATTCACAAGCGACTAGCTCGAAAAAGGGTGGTCAGCCCTTAGGCAGTGTCCCAAACCCAGGGAAGAAAAGAGGCGATTGAGTACCTAATTGTGATGTTAGGCTAATTAAGACTTGTCAACATAAAAAGCATATGGCTATTAGCACGAGATTTATAGCACTTACCTGCTTTCTATATTGAATGATCAGGAATGGCTCTATGTAAATGACAAGTTATGGAATATCCTATCTTTAAATGGAGTTTCTCAAATGAAAAGCACTAAGTTCAATCAAGTTCATTCTACGTCTTGGCTGCGAGGTAGGCGAAGGATCTTTTCACCTGCTCTGGTCTTGTAGAAATGAAGGAAGGTGGCTAGGGCAAGGTCGGATGGCAGAGGATTTTCTTCGGGGCTTGGAAGGAGATTCGGGGGCAGATTTACAAGCACCTTGCGCCACTGATGCAACACTTTTTGTGACGCATCGGTAGTTTTTTTAATGCATAATTTACAAGGTGATGCATCTATGGAGATGCTTCACATAAACAGAGATGCGACAGAATGGAGCTGCGCGAGAGTCGGCTGTGTCACGTAAGTATTAATATATGTAAGGTAGGCGTTCCCACTCAAAAACCAACGCATTTCTGACACAGGCATATTTACAACAATTTCCTGTGGTGAAGCATCTTTAAAATGCGTCAAGCAAATATGAAAATGCAACCCCAAGCCTACGCCTCATAAACCGACGCACAGGAAATGATGCAAGTACCACATGAATTGAATAGAAGTGTAGCAGAGCAGAATTGAAGCAGAGCATGCAACATGGACCTCCTAATCCTGCAGCTGAGAGATGCACCAAAAGGACGACAACCACCCCCAGACCAAATCCCACAACCTCACCCTCCACCATCACCACAAACGCAGCGCAGTAGAAGGGAGCACATCTACCGTCAAAGGACCACCCTCATTGGACTCCAGGATCAACAAGTCATCAAAATGTATTGCCTCAGGAAAGCGTCTATTGTGACCCTGCCTTGGCAGATCACACCATGGCTACAGACTCCAACTGAAAGGGTCAGAAACATCCCACCGCAGACAAAGCTACTGGCGGTGTTACACATGTTGGCCTCTGGATCTTTGCAAGCAACAGCAGCACGATTGGCAGGGGTCTCACAGGCATCTTTCTCCACCTTTCTCCCTTCTGTCTTGGATGCTATCATTCAGCTCACACCACAGCACATCCATTTCCCAAACCCACCCCAGCAGCAGATGGACATTAATCAAGGCTTCTATGCCATTGCTGGCTTCCCACATGTACTTGGTGCAATGGACTGCACGCATGATCAGCTGGTACCACCTGCAGCAACTTCACACCAATACCACAACCGGAAGCACACACTCCAGCGATGACCAGGCCATTGTGGACCATCGGGGACTATACATCAATGTACTTGCCACATATCCTGGGAGTATTCATGATTCATATATATTCAGAAACAGCATCATCAATAACTGTTTCCAAAATGGACAATATGACAATGGGCTCCTTGTAGGTAAGCATAAATACATTTACATACAAATATACTCTGAAAGAATAGCTGGCCCTCTGCCACATTACATGCCCTTGTGTCCGACTGATGCAACAATTCAATGTGAAAATGCCAACCCACATATACACTTTAACCACATAACAAACAGCCCAAAGCTGCATACATACATAGCATGGAAGAGGTGTGGCGGGTGCCTGACTCTGGACCACGAGGTTCATGGTTCGATCCCCGGCACTGGCGGCAGGTTAGCCCAGCACCATGTGACTCTGGGCAATAGCTGGCTTAATCTTCCCGACGGCCCCCAGCACCGGGACACCTCTCCGGAGGTAGCTGTGCACTTTACAAATGCTGGTATTTCAATTTCAGCATAACCTAAAGTGGCAAGAGATACCAGATAGGAATGCATGCAAATATCCTACATAAAGTTGTGAAGATCAACAATTCACACTGTCGACATATGCACACATTAACTATTAAAATGTGCAATGCATTGTAAAGCATGCATGAAAATAGCAAACCAGCCAAATTGAATGTGTATGTACATTCAAGTATACATAAGTGTACATATCTATTAGACACAGGATGAATATATTGGTGCCCCATGTGACAAAGCTACCCGTGCAGGGGCATGTAAACCAAATGTGTGATAACGCAGGGGCAAAAACATCAAACCATAATGTTTACAAATGGTGTAGGACCACTATGCCATGCAACTGACTCTCTTTTGCACAGAAAAAATATTTGTTGTGCTCACATATTGAAATGTGCCCACATGTGCAATGCACAATGTTGGAATGTGTGAATCCAACCAAAACATTACACATCTATCACTCACACATTGCAACATCACACACCTTTCAGTCATATAAAACATGCACTGCAAAGCATCATCCCTTGTCATGCACATCAATTGATAGACAGCAATTGTAGTGACAGGTGTCACAAACAATTGGAACCTCAGGGGCAGATTTACGAGGAAGTGCCGCAGCGTGGAATCACAAGCCCTTTGGCTGTGCCACGCTGCGGCACTTCCAAAGCACAGGAATGCAACTCATTTACAATATTATGTTGCATTCCTTTGCTCTCCCCTACACTGGCGAACAAATAGCTGCCATGCACCATTGCAGGCACACTTGACCATGGTGCAAGGATGCCTGCATCATGGGGAGATTGTTTTTGGGCAGGAAGGGGCACCATCTTGCACAAAAACAATCACTACAGGCATTTTCTGCTTTTAATGCGTGCTGTAGAATGCACCCTAGGGTGTCGTAGCATACTGATGCATTTCCAGATTTACGAATCCTCTTAAATCTGGAAATGTGACTGGTTCTATGAGTGTTGCGTGGGAACACCCACAGCAACACCCATGGAAGCCCCTTTCACGCAAAGTGCTGCATGTGAAGGGGCCGTATTAAGAAGGACAGGAAAAGCCATACAGGGTGGATTTTCCTGTCCTTGTAAATATGGGTCAGTGTAATGCACTGCCAGTGCGTCACAAAATGTGATGTACTGGCAGCACAAGGGGCTTGTAAATCTGACCCCTAATGTTAAACACAACATGTAATCAACAACAGCAGAAATCACAATTATAATCTTCACAAAGATGACGTACAACACATGCCATGTATACTGATGTCACCCAAAAGTTAACGCATTTTACTTTCTTTCCACTTACAGCTGATCAAGGATATGGCCTACAGAAGTGGTTGATGACACCATTTGGCAATCCACAGACTGATCCGCAAAAGGCATACAACCATGCCCATTGTCAAACTACAAACATCAAAGAAAGAAGCTTTGGAATGTTCAAGTCCAGGTTCCGTTGCCTAGGTGGAAGGCTACTCTATTCACCAGAAACTGTGTGCAAGATGATAATGACATGTGCAATACTCCATAATATATGTGTAAAAACAAATGTGCCCTGGGATGAAGAGGAACAGTCACCTGAACAAATGGATGATGGTGATGATGAAGCTGAAGCAGAAGGACAAGACATACTCCACACTGCTGCAGGGATAAGACGTCGCACACACATTGTCACACAATTCTTCACATGATGTAGCAAATCTACGTTTGTAACAATATGCACTAATGTCACAATTAAAAAATATTAAAATCATCACTTTTGTGCCCATTTGATTTATAGGTCATATGATACAAATACATATGGGCAGATTAACAAAAAACTGCTGTTGCATGCCAGTGCAAGCACATTGACTGTGACACGCTCTGGCACTTTTGGAGCACAGGAATGCCACATAATCACAATGATAAGTTGCATTCCTGTGTACTACCCTGCAATTGCACACAAACAGCTGTCATGTGCTGGTTCTGGCACTCTTGCACCATGGTCTAAGGATGGCTGTGTGGTGTGGATGACTTGCATAGCTGCAGAAAGTGGCACCTCCCATCACTCAATAAAACACAGGGGGTAATTCAAAAGCCCCTTACGCTGCTGGTGCGTCACCTATTCACGTGTGAAATGTGGTGGACCGGCGCCGCAAGTGGGTTGAAAATAAGCCCCACAACAATTGGCAACAGAAATGCTTAAGATGTGTAATGTGTAAATCATCACATATTGGAATAGTGAAAAAGGATGTGTCCCAAACAAATTTTCATCTCATTGTGGGTTGAGACATCAACGCAGGTGTTTTGTACCAACTGAATGCTGAGATGCATGTCTTATGGCACATGAATGTTCACATGCAAAAGTGGACTTGTGGGTTGAATGCTCATTCATCAACAACACCCATGTCTACATACAACATGAAATGCTTGTGTGCGAGGTGGTATTGAAATGTGTTGCATCCAAACGTAAAGTGTTGCACATTCACAAGCATAAATCATCTTCAAATCTGGCTTGACCACTCAAACCCCCTGAAACGTGTTGTATCTGAAAGTAAAGTGTTGCAGTCACAAGCGTAAAGCATCTTCAAATCTGGCTTGACTTACTCAGACCCCCTAAAACATGCCGCATCCGACCGTAAAGTGTCGCAAAAATTACAAAGACAGGTAGCATCTGTACAGAATGCAACGAAAACTTAAAACCGTCATGCTTTGCATTGACAAATGCATGTTAACGCATGAGGCCTAGTGCAACAAACTGGAAACACACACAAAACAGAGAAACGTCACGCATGCAGATGTGAACTGAAATGGCAATTGAGTCAAAAACACAACACATCACATGAAATATGACACAAAATGTCAAAACGTGTCGCATCTAAGCAGGACATTATGCAATGATTCTAGAATGTTGGAAACCAGGAAGTACACAGTTACTTTCATTTTCTCTTAGGTGTCTCTAGGAGTGTGCTTGGTGCAGGAGTGCTGAAATTGTTATTAGAGTTTGGGGTGTGTTTTGTCTGTCCTGTGTGTACTTTTAACATTTGTTGGTTTGTCTTTTGTCACTTGAAAGTCTTGTTTGTTTTACTAAATCTTGGATTGTGTGTGTTTATTAGGGGTAGTTAGGTGTAGGATAATCATACAGGTGGGGTAATTGTATTTCTTTTTGAGGATAAGTTTCCTTTCTAACTATTTGAAAGTTTCATTTGAAATAACAACGTATTAAGTCAGCATGTCTGACAGGTCCAAAAACCTATCCAACAGACAGTTTGGGGGCCTTATCTGTCTAATATATCATTCCCTGCCCATAATGATCAGCACAGGGGGCAGGGTGAGCAAGGGATACCCAGAACCTGGATGTAGGCAGAGGTGTGGCAGGGTCCAGCACCACCTGGCAAGGATTTTTGAAGTCCAAAGCACATCCAACCAAATTAAACACCACTGCCAGGATGTGATAAACTGAGAGGGAGACTTGCTGAACCATCTTGGCCTGGATGTCGGTGGGCCAATTGGTAAGTAAATGTATAATATGAGTTATATTGGTTAAGTAAGAGGTGCACAGCAATACCATACATTGCACTGTCCATATTTTCACATAGATTCAGTGGTGTTGCAATGGTCTCAGAAAATACATCTGACCTCACAGAACAAATTTCATGTTGTGAGGTCACAGCCCCATATGTTGTAATCAATTTTTCTGATGTTTACTTTTCAATGGTATCTTTGCACACACACAAGCACCGGTGGCAAAGAAATCTTTCTGTGATGCTATAAACTATCTTTTCACTATCATCACATCACAGAATGGATTAACAATGTAGCAGCCCAATACCCGCAAAGAACCAGACCAAGTAATCAACCATTTAGAAAGAAAGCGGCTTGATTAAACAATAACCTAATCCAGATAAAAAAAGGCAGGTAAAAAAACGGAAAGACAATGGAGAAAAATGATGACCCCACTATCAAAAGCCAACACAAGATAGCTATCAGACAGTATCATAATGAGATGCTCCAAGCCCAAGCCACATTTTTCAAAGGAAAAATTAACTCAGCAGGTAACTCGGCTCGAGAGCTTTTTAAGATAGTGCGTTCACTCACTTCCCCTGAGCAGGAAACAAACAATCCCGCCTCATCCAAAGAGAGATGTAATAAGATGGTGCACTTTTTTAAGAACAAAGTAGAAATCATATACAATTTCCTGCTAGGAAACAATTGCTCAAATCAGGGAGAGACTCAACCAAGCAATACGGATGGGGTGGAAATTAATACAGGGATGAGATTAGACCACTTCACAGACCTAAGTGAGGAAGAAATGACCTCCATCCTGACAAAGATTAAATCTGGCTTCCCCCAGACCCGGTGCCGCCAGACATCTTGAGGCAAGGAGGAAAAAAAACAGGTCAACAACCTCAGCACTTATATCACTTTCCCTGTCGCAAGGGACCGTTCCCCATTCCTATAAACAAGCTATAATCCGACCACTTTTACAAAAGCCCCAGCTAGATCCTTCAGAACTAGGGAACTACCGACCTATCTCTCTCTTGCCACTACCAGGCAAAATAACCAAAAAATATGTCAATCAGGTCTTGTCCCAATACATAGAGGAGAATCGGATACTGCATGCCACTCAAATGGGCTTTTGACCCCAACACAGCACAGAGTCAGCTCTGTTGGCGGCAACAGAGGAATTGAAGGGAATCCTAGACCAGGGAGGTACAGCAGCTTTTCTGCTCCTGGATCTCAGCGCCGCCATTGATACGGTGAATCATAAGACAATGATCCACAGGCTAAAGGAAGCCGGTATCACAGGCTCTGCACTAAAGTGGATAACCTCATGCCTAGAAAATAGATCCTTCCTGCTACTATTTAATCTGTATATGCAAACACTAGCAGAAATCGTTCAGCAATTTGGATTGTCAATAGTGTCATACGCGGATGACACCCAGCTGATACTATCTGTGACGGAGGGCCCCCAATCTAGGCACCACAATCTGGCAACATGCATGGTGCAAGTAGCAGAATGGATGAACAATGGTTGCCTAAAACTGAACGGAGGCAAAACAGAGCTCATGTTCCTGGGTAAAAAGGGAAGTCCCAAGAAACATGATTAGGTGTCCCCCAGAACTGGGAGATCCCCCGGTCCCAAAGACAGAGGTAAATAATCTGGGAATTTGGCTGGACAAAAGTCTGTCCATGGAGACTCAAGCTAGAAAAATTTTAGGATCATGCTTTCGAGCACTGCGAATGTTACAGAAGATCCTACCGCTCATTCCTGAAACCACATGCAGAACTGTGGTGAAGGCCCTAGTGCTGTCAAGGCTGGACTATGGCAACTTCTTGTATCTTGGCGCTCCCAAATACGTCATAAACAGATTACAAGTGGCACAAAATGCAGCAGCTAGGATACTACTGTGCATCCCCAGACAGCAGTCAGCCAGGGCAGCCCTGAAGAAACTTCACTGGCTCCCAATAAAGGCCAGAATAGAGTTCAAATCACTCTGCATCGCTCATAGAGCCATGAATTATAAAGGCCTGACGTTAATTGAAAAACTCGTCACACACTACATTCGAGGTAGACACCTAAGTTCCTCCACAGATCTACTTATTAGCCAGACCAGGATAAAGAGAGTCAGATGAGGAGGTAGATCCTTTTCGTATCTGGCCCCGGGACAATGGAACTCCCTGCCTAGGGAAATGCACATGCTAACTGTTTGCATTCAGGAAAAAGTTTAAAACATGAGTCTTCCCGTAATTCTTCTATGCAACCTAAGCCAGTTTCTCTCAGCGCTGGGAAGCCCTAGGACAGCTACGCGCTCTATAAATCCATAAACATAAACATCAATAATGATGTATGAAGCTAATATGTGTGACATTCATTGGCCATGTAGAAACGTCACACTTATTTGTGGTACTCCTACAGCTATGTTGCATAGGGATGGCTGTGGGTGTCCCCACGCAACACCTATGGAACCAGACATATTTCCAGATTGACAAGGAATCGTAAACATGGTAAAGCGTCTGTATGCTACACCACCCTAGGTGTGGAGTAACGAGGCACAATGGGGATGAATGTTCCAATTATAATATTTTTCACCTCTTTCAATGTGTGTTGCATTCCACAGCACACATTGAAAGCAGATTTTGTCTGTAGAGATTGTTTTTTGTGCATGAAGGTGACCCTTCCAGTACCAGAGGAAACTCCCGAAGATGCAAGCATCCTTGCATCATGGTGCAAGGATACGACGTCGGCGCATGGCACATGTTATTGTGTTGCGCATGGGGGGAGTACAGGAATGCAAATTATCATTGTAAAAATCTTGGACCCGCTTTACAAATAAAGTGACTCAGTACATTCCACAAGACATTTGGCTGTGCTGCACTGAATCAGTTTCAAAGCACAGGGACGCACTCTGTGTTTCCCCCTGCACTGGTGCACAGACTGCAGCCATGAGCCAACGCAGGCACCCTTGCAACAGGGTGCAAGGGTTCTTGCATCATGGGGAGATTGTTTTTGTGCATGAGGGGGCACCTTCCTGCACTAAAACAATAACTACAGGCATTTTCATCTTACAATGCATGCTGTAGAAATTTAAATATTGCTCCTCAGTGCACCTTGCAATGCCAGCCCTAGGGTGGTGTAGCATACTGAGGCATTTCCAGGTTTAAAATTCCTTGGAAATCTGAAAATATGTTTGGTTACATGGGTGTTTCGTGGTATCACCCACAGCAACACCCATGGAACATCCCTTTCACCGAAGCTGCTGCCTGTAAAGGGGGCATATCTACAAGGGCAGGAAAAGTCACACAGGGTGGCTTTCCATGTCCCTGTAAATGAAGCAGTATAATGCACCACTGGTACATCAACAAAAGTGCTCAGAAAGTTACACAGTGTGGTGCAGACAAACGACTAGAGGACTCACTGCGGCACTCTCTTCGAAATCTGGCCCTATCCTGGGTAAATCTCATGATATACAAAAGTCAGGATGTCTATGTGAGCAGGAGGCATCAATCAACCAACCAACCAATCAATCAATCATGGAAATTATAAGTGCGCTACTCACATGTGAGGGTCTGAATGCGCGGGTCAGCAGCTGCGTGCAGTCAAAGAGTCAGGTCTTTACCGTTGTAATGAAAATGTGCAGGGTGGGGTGTGTGCCGGTTGTTGATTGGTAGCTCATTAAATGTCTTGCCTATAGCGTAGTCGAAGGATCTCCTGACTGTCATTGCTCTGTGGATGGGCGGGGGTTTGGGAAGTGTGTGCTCAGAGGATCTAAGGTTTACAGAAGGAGAGTCTGTAGTTGAGGTATTGGGCTCTGCTGTTGCAGAGGTATTTGCAGGGTTGGGTGAGTATATTGTTTGTGACTCTGTTTGCTACAATAAGCCAGAGGATGTCTCACAGGTGTTGGGTGATGTGTATGCGTCAGAGGATGGCGAGGACGGGCCTGGCTGCGGTGTTCAGTACGGAATTGAGTTTGCCAGAACAGATATTTGAGGATCCCAGCATAGAGGGTGTTTCTGTACTCCAGCATGCTGGTAATGAGTGTGTGGGTGATGTGCTTCATTCATTCACGGTGGTTCCATTGGATGGTGTTACCGAGGACGCAGAGGGTGTTGAAACATTTGGATGTTACAGAGTATACCTGTGGGCCCATGGATAGCGATGAGTCAAATATGATGCTATGGTTCTGGGGGGTGCTGTCGAGTGCGGAGGCCCACCAGGAGTTGTCCCATGCAAAGGTGGTGTCCAAGGGTAAGGAGCTCTGTCTTCTCTGAGACCAAAGTCAGGCTGCTGTGGCACACCCAGGATACAATGTCTCACAAAGCTACATGGAACTTCAGTCTGGTGGTGATGGTGTTATTGGTGAGGTAGAGGATGATCTTGGTGTCATGGGCCTGGGATACTATTGATCCAGCGGCAAACCAGCAATAGATACTCCAATACCATATACTCACCTGGGCCCATGAACACACAATTCACACACCGCCTGGTGCTAACCGCTGGAGTCATGATTTTGTGATTTTTAGCATTTAAAGATTAGTTACCTCTTGTCCTCAACTAATCTTTTCACTGATCAAAAGTGCTCTCCTCTGGTCAATGGACCATTAGTTGAACTAGTTGATAGTGAAATGACATAAATTATTTTTCTAATGTGATTAAATAACCACAAACTCGGGGAAAAGTTTAAATCTTGATCTAAATTAATTTCATGTGAACCATTTCTCAAAGTACAGTACAGTTTCAGTCACTCATAGGAAGGAAAGTTCAATTAATCAAGCAATCAAACAAATATATCATACTCTGCAAAGACGTTGATCAGAAAGGAGAGGATAGAGAGAATAGTACATCTGCACATTCATGAAAGTATAGTTTTCTCGGATGGTGTGAAAATCAACCCCCTGGCCAAGGAGCTGGGAAGGGTCCCCCGGGAAAGATCAGGCGACAAAAGCTTCAGGACAGGAATCAGGACAGGATAGATGACCTCTCTAACACCGACGCATGTGTAGCACTACTCTCCGACACTTACTTCCTCCTCGAGATTCTTCTGCGATCTTCTTCTAAATTAATTAGTTAAAGTAAAGGGTTCTGCATTCGATTCTTCATCAGCATCTCCTAGAGCATCCTGAGCTCTGCAGCATTCAGCAAATCTCCACTCTCTGGTTCACTTGGATTGCATCTCGGTCTCATGCTTTCTAACTAGCTACAACTACCATCACTTCTTCCGGCTCAATCACACCACGCATGTGCGGAGGTCAGGTGGGTTAACAGTCTTTAGACTCATACGAGAGGCCCAAATGCACACTAATAAAAGAGTCAGAAAGAAAAATCTTAAACTCAAGAATAAATGGTTTCACTGTTTCTACTCTAACCCCATCTACTTATCAATGCTTTCCCTACATTAGCATTAGTAAAACACCTTGGTTTAGTTTCGGCAAAACAGATGCCAAGCATGTGAGTTTCAAAGCAGCCATTTTAATAGCATCTGCACAGGCACAAAAAATTCCCTCCAAGCGACAGCTCCTCATACTGCGTAGATGCAGTTAACGCATGCGCAATAAAGATTTCCCGTTAGCGGCCATTTTAGAATTTCGCTCGAGTTACTTATTAGTAAGACACGTAGGCAAGTTTCTCTGTCTTTCATATCAAGTGTGGTGCATATTAGTTTTCACAATACATAGTTAATACAAGGTTAGAAGTTAAATGAGAGGATTGCTTCCGAGCAAGTCTTTTTTCTACGAGTCCTTGCTCCATCACTATGCTGAGTCTGTGATGCCTGGTGATGGTGGAGATGAGTGACATGAAAATGTTGAAGAGTGTTTGGCTGAGTTACAATCCTTAATGTACTCAACAGTCATGTTACGTGGGCTTAGATAGCTAATCTGGGAGTGTGAATCTTTGTCTTCTCATGGCGAGGAAGGAGTGGAGTCCTTCAAGGGTGGTTCACTGAATGACGGATTTGTGGAATCTGATGATGAGTGTGTGGTGGGAGATGGTGTTGAAGGCTGCACAGACATCTAGGATGACCATGTCTGCTATGTGTCCCTATAAAAGGAGTGTGAGGATGTTGACTTTTGCGGCAAGTAGAGCATTATCTGTGCTGTGGTTGCCACCTAATCCAGATTGTGAGTGCGGATGGATGTTATTTATTCCAATTTTATTCCCTTAGCTGGACGCTGACAGTCTAATTTGTGACTGTTTCTCATAAATGGGAGGAGGGAGATGAGTGGCTAGTCACTGAGGCCCATGGGGTCTACTGAAGGCTTCTTGAATGGGGTCTGAGTTATGTACACTTCCACTTGACATGGAAAATGCCAGTTTTCGCGGTGGTGTTGATCATGAGATTTTAGTGCTAGAGTGATGGCTGCAGCTGCTTTGTGGAAGATGGGTGGTACAGGGGTCCGTTTGGGATCATGAGTGGATGCCTCTCATGGTAGATGCGTTGTCTTGGATGCTGACTGTTGTCAGGGATGAGATGGAGGGGTGGCTGGCGTTGCTTTAAGATTGTGTGGTTTCAGAGACCTGTGTCTGGTCTTTGAAGTTGTCTTAGAGGCACATGAAATCTGTGTGGAAGGAGGAGCAGAGCTTGTTGTAGTGGCCCTGGGAGATGTCTGTATTATCAATGTGTGTTTTGGCAAAGTCACTGATGATGCAGAATAGTTCATTTGCATTGCTGGAGTTTGTGAGGATCTAGTGTGGGATTAAGTTCCTTTTTTTAAATCTGATGTGTGGATGGAATTCAGATTTGGTGTTCTTGTAGTTGGTTCAGTCTTCAGAGGATTTGGTGTTACTTTGGTTCTCCACAAGGTGTCTGCATGTGTGTCAGGATTGATGGGGGTTGGCCTTGAACCTTGTTGGCTTCCTGTGCTGCTCTGTGTTGGGGCAACGTAGGGGGGCAAGTTCATCTACACATTTTGAGATCCATCGGTGGGGTCCTTTGTCTGCGAAGTTGGCATTGTTCAAGGTGTTGGTGGCATTTTGGTTTTGGGCTGAGTTGAATTGTTCTTTGCTCATCTTGTCTGTTGCTTTGTGGAGTGCAAGGATGAGATTTATTTGCAGATGCTTTGTTGACGTGGAGGTGTACGCCGTGGTGGTCAGTCCATGGGGGTTACGTGGGCTGGTTGTAGTGGATGTTATGATGTTCTTCTCTGGCTTGTGGGTGAGGGTGGTGACAAGTTGTTTCTGTCAGAGGTTTGAAAGGTTGTCCATGCGGGTGGCAAACTTAGTGTCACTGAGGTTGTCGAGCTGTGAATTGAGGTATGTGATAAGTATGGAGTACATGTACGTGACGGCATGCTGTGCGATTATGTTGGCGATGTAGTTGGTGTACACAGTTTGAGGTCTGGATGGTCTGTAGGCAAGGGTCCCTCGCATGGTTGTCCTTGGGCTGGACTGGATCTGGAAGGGGAGGTGTTTGGTGTTGAGCAGGCTGTTGCCAGAGCTGGAGCTTGTGAGATGGAGGTAGCTTTTATGTGCAATGGGAAGGCCTCATCCAGAGCGGTTGTTGCGGGCCCTTCTTCAGATTCATGTATCGGTCAGTGATGGCATTGACAATGTTGTTGGCAAAGGTGGCATTTTCCCTGGTTACTGTGAGTAAGGCAATGTCTGGTGCAAGCGTGTTGATGATGATCCCGATCTCCATAGCTAGTCTGCGCAGGGAGCACACTTTAAGAAGGATGCATTTCAGGGATCCAGAGGTGCTGCAGTTTGGTGTGTGTGGTGTTTGTGTGTGTGTGGTCGGTAGTGAAGGTCTGGGGGCAGTGTTATTAGGATAACTGTCCATGGTTGGTGCTCTGCGTGTACAGCTTGAAGTTCTGAAATTTTTCACAGCTACAGTGCAAGGACATTTGCTGAGTCATAGCGGAGGGATTTGGGAGAACCATGATCTCTGGCGCTGGTTGTGTTAGGGTTGTTGATGGCTGCAGAGGGGTTTGGCTGTTGAGCAAATACTGTGCATGCCTACTGTGTGGACATGCAGCGAACACTATCAAATAGGGAAGGGGGGATGGAGGCACAGCTGGGAGTCAGGAATCGTCAGGGTGGAGGTACCGCGAGTGCATCAGTAGCAGGAACGGAGGGGGAAACGGGCAGCAAAAAGAACAACAAGACATGGCCAAAAACAATGCAAAAGTGACAAGCAAAGTCCAATCAGTGTGCAATCAGGCAACAAGATACAGGTTAACATGCTGTAAGTATGTAGAGAGTCAAACAACTATTGTGAGTCATCAAATCCAAGAATGTGTTCACATGTGCATGAACAAAGTAATTTTGAGAACCAGACATCCTTCCATCATTGTGCAATTGTGTCTGTGTAAGGGCATGTCTGATGAATCTGTCGAAGCACAGACAGACTCCCAGGGATGCTCCACATAATTGTTTCAGCATCAGTGAACTGTGATGTGAAAGTGACCCAGCATTTAGAATGTCCAGGTGTAGGTGGCACAAGATTGCTGTACTTGACGTGAAAGGAGGTACATGGTCTGGTAATTACCTGCATGTGTCATGATAACTTTTATTTTGCAAACAATGCACATATGTCCGGAATTCCAACCTGATTGTACATCTGTTCCTGTTTCTTAGGTGGACCCCTACCATATACACAGGGGGAGGTAGACACATTTGACAACCCCAAAGCTACCAGTGGGTATAATTCATCATTGATTGTGATGTTGGTGATGTGCAAGGATGGAAGGTTGACTCTGTATGTGGGCAACTATAGGAAGATCACTACATCCAGCTGCAGTCTCAACTTGTCGAGCGCTTTCAAAGTTCAAAGACCATGAGGAAAAATATTGTGAATGTTGTATTGCGTGAAGACATGCCTGGACATATTAAAATCCATGAAAGTGTCAGACAGGCCTTCCCTCATTGCACACTACACAATGGGGTGCCCATTGCCACTATGGCTGGCGTAGCAGAAGCCAAGTGGAGACAGCAGCATCATATGGATGATGTCTGGAGAGGAAGGCATGCTTACGACATTTCTCACTACATGTGGGATGTGGTGCTGTGCCCAATCGTTGAACAGGATGGTGCTCCTGGGTTTCAGTGTGGGTGCAAGGTCGGAGTCAGCTGGGCCAGGGAAGTACATGGGTTGCAATGCTTTTTCACTGAGAGTCAATGTAATAACCCAGATTACAACTAGGCCTAATATGGCCATGCTCAGTGTTGATCATTGTCATATGTCCCTTCATGAATTTGATATTTAATGTGTTAACATGTTTAGTTATCTGACTGTTCCTCGTCATCCAAGCCTCAAACGTCTGATGTATCATACTAGTAATACTTGATCAATGCCGCACTTTCAAACAACATCCATAGACCATACTTATTCATCTGCAACTGAGCTTTAGGAATGGCAGTCTATTTTATGTATTTGGATGGGGTAATCCTTGAGCTGTGTTAAGAACAAGATTTAATTGTGTCATCACACAAATGTGGCACATCTTGTACTAAAAAATTACCTTCACAGTTCTGACTGCGTAAGACTTAATTCATAATGCTCTTATGAATTCTTGGTCCATTGTCATGAGGACTAAGTGGCTTTAATCAAACTGTAGCTATGTTTTATGTGTCATAGAATGAACAATGTGCACAAAACCATGACTCAAATTTTTGAAGGTAGGTGCATGTATGCTTGATAAATAAGCCCAGGTGTAGTTCACACTGCTGATATCACATGGCATGCTGCATGCCAGTCAACATGAGTTTTGTCATCAATTCTGAGTTGCATCGTTGTTGAGACAGCAACCACATATCTGCTTCCAAAAATGGAACTTGCAACTACAGTGCATTACTCTGTGGATGTGTGAAATGAACGGTCCTGCGGCTAAAATGTCTAGATAAGATGAACTTCATCTAGAACACACTGTGGGCCATATGTAGGTAGCTAAATACCGGCCGGTAACGGCCGAAAATCGGTAACTTTTCCCGTTACCGACCGGTATTTAGCCCTTTCTAATGTAGGAGGCATGTTTTAAGGATTCGGTAATTTACCGATTCCTTATTTTAAGGAATCGGTAAAATACCGAATCCTTTTTTTAAGGAATAGGTAAAATACCGACTCCTTAAAAGCTATGTAGGAGGCACTTAAGTGAGTGCATTTTTGCATTCAGGATTCGTTATTTACCACCAACTACAAGTTGATGGTAAATACTGAATACCTTTAAGAAAGCAATAATTTGCTTTTCTCAAGGTGCAATGTGGCAGACATTCATGCCCTTAGGGCATGTATGTGCGCCACATGTACACACATGCACGATTCAGGGGTGCAACAGGGTGTCAATGTGACACCCTGCCACCCTTGAATATGCAACCCCTAGTGCCAATTCGGTATTTACCGAATCAGTAATAGTGAATGGCTTCCCATTCATTCCTATGGGCCTCCAGGCCCATAGGAATGAATGGGAAGGTGATTCCTTATTACCGAATCGGTATTACCGATTCGGTAATAACGAATATTACCGAATCGGTATTTTTTACCGAATTATTAGCTACATATGAAATACCGATTCCTAAATACCGAATCGGTAAAATTCGGTATTTAGGAATCGGTTTTGCATATTTACCTACATCGGGCCCTGTAGCTTTTACCTGGTGAGCCAGATAATGTCATTTTTGAGGAAATGATCTGAGGCCATGACGTATGTAAACTGGTTTCTCATTTCTCAGGCTCTTCATAATTCTTTTATTTTGGGGTGTAAAAATGATTTATGTAGAATCATGATGTTCAGCAGACTGCACAGATTGTGATGAATCAACATAGTGGTATGGTTTTGGGGGGTGTGGGCCACACAGTGACCAGATGTTTGGCCCTAATGTTGGAATCATCGCACATGATAGCATGCATTTTCTAACTACATTTGTCAGTTATGTACACATTGACTGACACATGTGTACTTCTTTTCCAAAAGATAACATGAGTGCAGAGGAGTAAAGGTGTTTCACTATTCGAAAGACAAGATACTCCCACATATGTGAGGTTGCCAAGGGATTTCGCTAGACCTCTCGTCTGGACCTCTCATCTGTACAAAAAACAGAAATCTGCTAAAACATGGCTTACCAACGATCCATCTAATCATTACAAGAAAGGAAATGGCAAGCATTTAGCCCAGCATCCAGGACCATCAAATACACCGACCCCAGGACCCGTCAATGCATTCCCCTCTACTTCAAGACAGAACAAGATTTGGACTTTTTTTAAGAATAAGATCAGTGGACTAAAAAAACAGATGGCTGCAATGTCAGACAAAATGGGCAAGATGCAGCAGTGTGTGGACCATCTGATAAGCCTGATATAATGGGCTGTTTGTATATAACCGCTTAGCAAGGGTCGCTTCCTTATGGGGCAAATAATGTTTAAGACTTTTCTGCCCTCGCTCCCCCTTCCGGGGACAGATCGCCTCCATTTTTGGGAGTTTCTGGCCCCAAGGGGGAGCAGAAAAGACCACTAGAGCCAGGGAATAAAAATAATAATATGGAACTGACCCCTTGGGCAAGGGTCGCTTCCAGCAGTCATATTCTTTTTTAATGTGTATTCTGCCCCCCTGGTAGCAGATCGACCCATTTATTTGGCCAGCAGAAAACCCCACTAGACACCAGGGAGTTCTTTAAAATTTAAATGAAAGTGACACCTTGGGCAGGGGCCGCTTCCGAGGGGCATGTTTTTTTTAATGTGAATTCTGTCTCCCCAGGGGGCAGATCGGCCCGTTTTTGTGGCCTTTCTTCCCCCGGGGTGGCAGAAAACCCCACTAGACACCAGGGACTTCTTTAAAATTAAAATGGAAGTGACCCCTAGGGTCGCTTCCAGGAGACAGATTTTTTGAAGTGTGTATTCTGCCACCCCTGGGGCAGATCAGCCCGTATTTTTGGCCTTTCTACCCTAGGTGGGAGGGGGAGGCATAAAACCCTACAAGGCACCAGGGATTTATATCTTTTGCAAGGGGGGCACATTTCTATCTGCTGTTTTCTGCCCCCCCTGGGAGACAGATCGGCCTGGCAGACAACCTCACATGATCCCTTGGGCAAGATCACCCCCCATTTTTCTAAGCCCTATTTGAAGGATCATTTGGCTAGTGACATAGTGTGTTATAATGTTAATTGTTTTTTTTTTTTGACTTGCAATTGTAATGCTTTATTTGCCCCTTTTTGTTCTAGTTAAAGGCTTTTGCACTTTAGACTGTTCCAGGTTGCAGTTTCGTTACTAGTGGTTCTGCTGTTTGTGTAGTTGCATGTGTTTGGTAAATGACTTTTTTTTGTACAATGTAAATGAGTTTCATTTCTCTTCCTGAATGTGTTTTATGCAAAAAGGAGTAATAGCATTATGTTTGGCATCTGATTTTAGAGTGTCAAAAAGTTTTTGCATTTGTGCTCGATGCGCATTATGTTGTTTTGTGAGTAATTGGTTTTGTGTTTTTCTTTCTAGTGGGATATCGTTGGTTTTTGCTGTGTCTCTGCTGAGTAGGTGCTGGTGAGTGAAGCTGTCTCTTGCAAGTGAATCGTATCGTTTTTGGGTATATAGATCTTTGTGATAAACGCACACATTTTTTTACTTACTTATTTTGCACAGTTTTGGTTGTTGTTGACTGGTTTGTGCAATCTCCTTTCTTAGTAAGGGTATTGGCTAGCCGCAGGATTACTGCTCAGCAGGTTGTTGGTATGCTTTTTGAGTCTTCCTCTGACCATGGTTCAGAGACCGACTCTGCATCTGAGGCAGAGGAGGCAGTGAGTTTTCTCTCCATATGGAATCATCGGATGATGAGGCTACTCTCAGTGCTAATGAAGGTATTCTTAGTGCAGGTGAAGTGCCTGTTTTAGAGGAGGACCTTGATGTGCCGATAGTGCAGCAAGAGGCATCTGGGCTGCAGCCTGGGGCTGCAAGGCTTCCCGTTGGAAGTGCTGACCTCTGGGTTGCCCCAGGCATGGTGTAGCCACCATTGCCAGATTGTACTGGTGGTCCAGGGTGTAGAGTGAATACTGAAAACATTTTGCCAATACATTTTTTTCAGTTGTTTATGGACAATGTATTTTTGGCAGAGATTGTTGAGCAGACTAATTTGTATGCCAAACAGTTTTTGAGGGACAACAGTGCCAGCCTTAGGCCCCAATCTAGAGCTACCCAGTGGACTCCCAATAATCTGGAAGAGATGAAGAAGTTCTTGTGTTGAACTTTTTTGATGGGTTTCCTAAGGAAGCCATCAATGTCTTCATATTGGTCTACAATTCCTCTTGATGGCAACAACTATATTTCCGGAAGTCATGAGTCGTGATAAGTATTTGCTTCTTCTTCAGATTCTGCATTTTGTCGATAATGGTTTAGAGCTGCCACGAGATCACCCTGATTGTGACTGTCTTTTTAAGATTCCACCTGTCATTGATCACTTTGTAGATCGATTTTTTGAGATCTATGCTCCAGGGAAAGAAATAGCATTGGATGAGTCTTTGGTCTTGTTGGTTTTTAGGTAATACATTCCTAGTTAGATGGCACACTATGGAATTAAGCTGTATATGCTGTGTGTCCGTAGGACTGGATATGTCTCTAATTTAAGGGTGTACACTGGTAAGGAATCCAGGATTAACCTCCCTGGTTGTCCGTCCACTTTTGAAGTGACTGAGACAATTGTGTGGGAACTTGGTAGAGGACTTTTTAAGAAAGGTCACCATTTATATGTAGATAACTTCTACAATGGTGTACAGTTGTTTAGGGAATTGGCCAAAGTAGACACTGTTGTTTGTGGCACAATCCCCTCTAACAGTAAATGTTTCCCAAAAGAACTTGTTTGTCAAAAGCTTGTGCATGGACAGTGCAGTGCGTTCTGTTGTGAGGAACTTCTAGCTGTCAACTTTTCAGGCAGGAGAGATGTCTACATGATGAAAGCACTTCACCTGTGACTGTTTGGGGTCAGGTTGCTGAAGCACGCAAACCTGTGTGCATTTTAGACTATAATAGGTACATGGGTGGTGTTGATAGAGTAGATCTGAGGTTGAAACCTTACACTGCTCTTTGTAAGGCTTACATTTGGTGTAAGAGGTTGGCTATCCATCTTTTTCACTTGGCAACCTTTAAGGCATTTGTTGTATTCAAGGATTGTTTTACTGAGTCAAAGATTACTTTTGTTAGGTTTCAGGAGTCTGTAATAGGCAGCCTTGTTGTGGTGGAACAGGCAAGTGTTCCTAGAGTTCGATTGGTGGAGGATGTGGCTTGATTGAAAGATCGCCACTTACCTGACCACATTCCTCCCACACCCTCAAAAGACTTTCCCAGTAGGAAATGTAGAGTCTGTTGGCAAAGAGGTACGCAGAAGGAGACTTGTATGTACTGCCGAGTGTCCTTCTAACCCTGCGCTGTGTGTGCTGCTCGTTGTAGAATGTACCACACGCAAAATAATTTGTGGGAGCATCCATGAGTGGTAAAGTGAACTGCCTGCTCACTATTGTTTTATATCTTTTGTTCAGTTTCAAGGTTAGCATTTGTGCAATGTATTTAGTTTCAAATTTTGGGTTAGTAGGTTTGTATCTACTTACAATTTGTTTGTGTTTTCTTTTTTGTATAAAAAAATCCTAAATGTGATGGTGGTGTGTGTAGGCTGACGCTTGGCTGGTGGTGTGCTTGGACTGGCACTTGGCAGGTGGAGTGCCTGGACTGGTTCTTGACTGGCAGTGTGGCTGGACTGGCGCTTGGCTGGCGGTGTGCGTGGACTGGCGCTTGGCTGGCAGTGTGTGAGTAGTGACTTGCTGCTGGTCACTACACACACTGCTAGCAAAACACGCCACTCCATGCAATACATGAGCTGGTGTGGTTGTTGTGCCCGGAATGTGGGCGTGTGAAAGTGATGGGCCCTTGAATTGCGTTGTCTGCTGGTGTGAGTGTTGTAATGTGCTGGGTCCGGGGCTGGCGGTGTGAATGGTTATTGTATGTGTCACACGTATGAAAGGTGTGTGAATGGCCTGTAAAGAGGTTGGTGCCTTGTTGTGGCTTTACAGCTCACGAGCTGTGAGTCAATGGTTCAGTTTCTAGTCCTTTCATTGTTGTGAAATCTCTGGTTAATACAACAGTATATACTGAACTATCACTCACTCTCGTGCCAAATCCAACTGGTATGTATGTGGGCTTGAGGAATCGGTGGTTGTGCAGAAATATTTGTCTTTTCTGTATTTCTCAAGCAGGGTGTACCTTGTCCCTTTTTGTGAATGTTGTAATGTATTAGTTGTGTGCCTGGTTTTGTGAATAGTCTTGTGTGTATCATGTATGAAAGGTGTGTGAATGGCCTGTAAAGTGGTTGGGGCCTTGATGCGGCTTTACAGCTCACAAACTGCAAGTCACTGGTTCAGTTTTTTGTCCTTTCAATTATTGACAGTACATTTAATTTTTGTGAAATCTCTTGTTAATAAAATGTTATATACTGAACCATCACTCGCCCTCGTGTAAAATCCAACCAGTATGTGTGTGTGCTTGAGGAATAGATGGCTGTGCAGTAATATTTGTCTTTTTTGTCTCTCTGCCAAGGTGTACATCCCATCTAAGAAAAACCTAACAACTGTAGATAATGTTGTAAACTAAACACCCATGGGAGTACATGGTGATGTCTCTCTTGTGGATACCAACAAGTTCTTACCCACAATGTCCTTCAAACCTCAAAACGTGACTGTCACATTTTCCTTGCATTATTGTGCCAAAACTATCACAACAAATATCCTACCCCCCAGCATTTCTCTATGTATCCCACTAGAAATGGTACCTCACTTGCGTGGGTGGGCCAAGTACCTGTGGCAAGGAAGGAACCAAAACGTATTGTGGAGACATCAAAATTACCTATTTTGAAAGGACCTGGTTTTGCAAGGGGGGTCACCTGAGTTATTGTACCCGGGCTCGGCGGCCATCTAGGGAACCTACCAAACCCACACATTTCTGAAAACTAGACACCTGGGGGAGTCCAGTGAGGTATGGCTTGGGTGGGTCCCCCAACGTTTTCCTACCCAGAATGTTATGTTATGTTATGTTAAAAGAAATTTATAGAGCGCACGGTCACCAGAAGGTTTCATGGTGCTAATTGTTGAAAAGTGACGCGGCGAGCGAGCTAGTTGTATGAGAACGCAAATAGCCATGTTTTGAGGGCCTTTCTAAAACCCATCAAATTTTCCTGCGCTCTTATGTCCAGGGGCAGCGAGTTCCAAAAGCCAGGTGCAAGATACGAAAACCTGCGCCCCCCCCTGGCGTTTGAGTTTGATGGTCGGGGTAGCAAGCAGCATGAGGTTGCCAGACCGTAAATTGCGACGAGGGATATATTTCACAATCATACTGCTGAGGAATTTGGGGCTCCTACAGTGCAGAGCTTTAAAGAGTAGACAGCCGGTCTTAAAAGCTGCACGTTGTGCGATTGGGAGCCAGTGTAGTTTAGCCAGTAGGTGGCTGGCAGAATGCCATTTAGGTTGCTTAAAGATCAGTCTAGCTGCCTGGTTCTGTACCATTTGAAGACGTTTGAGCAGAAACATAGGCAGGCCAAGGTAAATGGAGTTGGAGAAATCGAGGCGTGACAATACGAGGGCTATAACTGCCTGAATAAGGGCCGAGGGAGTGAGTAAATGAGCAATTTTCCTAATTTTCCTCAGCTGGAAGACGCATGAGGAGACTACGGTCCCCACCTGTCCTCTAAGCGAAAGATCAGAATTCAGTGTAACTCCAAGGCTTTTGACTGAAGGGGAGGGAGTGGGGGGTGGTCTGAGGTCGGTAGGCCAGAAATGGGGGCCCCACATGATCGCGCTTCTTTCTGGCAAGACTAATTCAGACTTACCGGGATTGAGTTTAAGATGGTTAGAGTTCATCCAGCGCTGAATGTGGAGCATGATAGCTTGAAAATCAGGGGCTGAGTTCGGTCCGTCCAGTGTGAAGATAAGTTGAAGATCATCTGCGTAATTGAAGGTCGTAACCTTCATGTGTTTTAAAGAGCTAATAAGGGGTCTGAGATTGAGATTAAACAAGAGAGGGGAGAGGGACGAGCCCTGGGAGACCCTGCAGGAGGAAACCATCCTGGGAGCGGTAAAAGAGCCAAGACGAACTGCCTGCGTTATATCTTCAAGGAATGATTTGATCCAATTATAAGCAGGGCCTTGTATGCCTGCTTGTTCGACGCGGGACAATAAGATATGATGGTCCACCGTGTCGAACGCAGCCGACAGATCCAAGAGAATGAGGACCTGATGGATGCCTTTGTCAGCATTGGCTCGCAAGGTAAGTAGTACGGCAAGGATGACCGTTTCAGTAGAATGAGCAGGGCGGAACCCGGCTTGATTGGATTCCAGGTGGTCAGATTGTTCAATGAAGTGCGAGAGGGACCTGGTAACGTGGGCCTCAAGAATCTTTGCGAAGAAGGGAAGCAAAGAAATGGGGCGATAGTTGGACTGATTCAGAGGGTCGGCCCCAGGTTTTTTCAGTAATGGGACCACTATCGCATTCTTAAAAGCAGAGGGAACCTTACCTTGGGAAAGGGATTTATTTAATAAAGGAAGTACACAGTGAGGAAAGTTGGAGAGAACCTCTTTTAAAATATGTGGGGGACAGCAGTCATTGGGGGAGCCAGATTTGACTCGAGCCAACAGTTCTAATAGAATCTGGGGGCATAAAGCAGGAAAGTGGACCAAGGTGAAGGGGTTAGTAATGACAGGATCAATGTTATCTGTCCAGCAAATGGCGGGAATATTTGTATTTAAAAATATCTTGATGAGCTTTTCGGTCTGTCCGTTATACCAGCTTCATACCTGGTATAACGGACAGAACGTGGTGAGAGACGAGTCGGGCAGTATCGACGTTTGAATATATGCAGGAATAATAATTTTTGAAGGTCAAAGTTGTGATTGACGGATAATGTAAGACAAAATAGCCCCGGAAGAGCTCACCAACATTTTTGAAGATTAAGGAAATATAATTTGTGGTGGTCACAGTTGAGATTGACGGACAACAAAAGATAAATCAAGCTCTGGAAAAGCTCATCAAGATATTTTTAAATAAAATAATAAGCCCTGATGATGTCCCAGGAGGGGACGAAACGCGTCGACTGTTGAGATTTTGTGAAATTAGGAATTGAAACATTTTTCCGGGATAGATTGATTGGAATATAAAAGGATTGGAATATTAAAGGATGGAATGACCGTTTGATGGATCATAAAGAACTTTATTGGACAAATCACCTTTAAAAAAACAGACTTTCATTTGTAACAAGGATAAAGCTTCGCAAACATATGGAGGACGTTCACATGCAATTGATTGGATATCTTGCTTTTTGGGGGAGAATATGAGAATTTAGAATAAATACTGTTTATGTTTGAATCCAAAAAATCTTTGTGTTGGGTAATATTGTCTCGAATTGAGTGCTCCTTACATGTGTGAATTGTTTTCAATTTTTGAATGGTTTAACGATGACCATTTTTAAGTGAGCACTAACAGTTTAGAACATTATTGAGAGCATATTAAAAACAATATTCCCTGTGCGCACGAGTGCGGGACCTTCATCGTTGTGGCAAAAATTATTTTGATCAATAAAAACAGTACCTCACTTGTGTGGGTAGGCATAGTGACTGCAACAGGAACTGGGCCAAATCGAACTGTGGAGACTTCAAAATTACCTATAACAAAACAACCTGGTTTTGGGGGGGTCACCTGGGGTTTTGGCTCGGCGGCCATCTAGGGAAACTACCAGACCTAAAAAACGTTTTTACAAATTGTTTCGTTTGCAAGGGACTCTGGGTAACAGAACCTGGTGAGAGCCATTCAAGTAACCCCATCCTGGATTCCCCTTGGTGTTTAGTTTTCAAAAATGTAAAGGTTTGCTAGGTTTCCCTTGATGCCGGCAGATCTAGGGTTCAAAAACTACAGCTAGGCACTTTGCAAAAAAAGGGTCCGTTTTCACTGTGAAAATGTGGAGTGTCCACGTTGCCTTTTGGGCCATTTGCTGTCACGGGCACTAGGCCTATTCACACAAGTGAGGTACTATTTTTCTCGGACGTCTTTGGGAAATGTGAGGTGGGTGGAAGTTTGTGGATCCAAGCAGATTCCAGAACTTTCCACCACAGAAATGAGAGGAAAATGTGTTTTTAGGACAAAGTTTTAGGTTTGCAAGGGATTCTCTGTAACAGAACCTGGTGAGAGCCAGTTAAGTCACTCCATCCTAGATTCCCCTGATCATTTAGTTTTCAAAAATGTATAGGTTTGCTATGTTTCCCAGGTGCTGGCAGAACTAGGGTTCAAAAACTACAACTAGGCACTTTGCAAAAAAAAGGGTCTGTTTTCACTGTGAAAATGTGGTGTGTCCACGCTGCGTTTTGGGCCGTTTCCTGTCACGGGCACTAGGCCTACCCACACAAGTGAGGTACCATTTTTATCAGGAGACTTAGGGTAACACAGAATTGTACAGCAATTGTTATTACCTATTGATGTTCGATGCATTTCTGCCTTCCAAATGAAAGACAATGTGTAAAAAAGAAGTCTTTTTGAAAAAGGACCTATAATTCTCCTGCTAGTATGGGTACTCCCAATTTCGGAAATGTATAAATATCTACTGTTTCTAAACTCTATATTTTGTTCCAATTTCAGAAATACACAGGTGTCTTTCATACTGATTGTTCCATGTATATATGTTCCTAAATTAATTGCTATATACCCGATGAAACAATTGCAAGACGCTGCTCTGGGTTCGTCAGGTTCTTGGTGAACCTACAATTCCTATATATTCCCACAGCCAGAAACGTCCAGCGGATGTAATGGTATATTGATTTTAAACAGCTATCATAATTAAAAGAAGTTACAGGTGAAAGCTTTGACACAAATGTTTTTTTTTTCAACTAATTTAGATATTTAATTAGATTTTAAGATATTTTAGTATGAGTGTTATTGATAGTAATTTTGTCCTTCTTTCTTTTTTATTAACTCTGTATTGTGTGTATATATCCTTTTAAGGAGTTATTTCCCATGTACTGTATGTTTTATTTGTAACACGGTAATGTGTAACTTTTATGGTTTCATCGTAAAGCCGAATAAAGTTTTTTTTTTTTATTTGATTTTGATTTGATAGTTAATTACTGATATTCCTTTCATATTTTCCTTGTTATTAAACTAATGTTATTTAACAACCTTTGACAATATTTACTGATGGTTAGCAGTTTGAAAGTTGTATGTGTTAGTCATTGGGCACATGGAATGTGAACACAGATTAGTTTGTGAGTGTATTATATTTAAAAAATCTAACAGGTTGCTGCTCAATGATGGAATATTTGTAAATGTTAATCCAACACCTGTGCTTCGACTTTTTTGTGTACACACTCTTGGGTCTTCACATACATATGGGTCTGACTCAAATTATGAGTCTACAGACAACATCTGAATGTGTATCTATCACAAATCTCAGTCATCTATGTTTGATGTTGCAATATGTTAGTAAAATATGGGTTGTCTCTTACACAGATGGAAAGAACTTACACACCACACATGATCTCTCTAGGTGTTGGTATAGCTATTACATGTTAATGGACAAGTAGTCATTGTGTTACAATTTGACAAATTCATACTACTGGATTACACAATGTCTGTAAACAGGTGGAGTTGAGTGGCACGGCTGGTGTATATAGTACCCAGGTAAAACTTTGCCCACATCTTGTTTGCTGGTATGAATAATTTCATTTGCTGTACAAGTTCATTATTTTAACACTACATCATTAATGTTTTATGTGCTGCCAGTACGTCACTTTTTGTAACGCACGGGCAGCGCATTTCTCTGCCCCATATTTACAAGAACGTGAAAAGTCACCCTACCTTGCCTTTCCTGTCCTTGTAAATACAGCCCTTAACATGCAGAACTTTGTGTGAAAGGGGCGTTCCGTGGGTGTTGCTGTCTGTGTTCCCATCTAACACCCATGGAACCAGACACATTTCCAGCTTTATGAGGAATAACTGGCAATGTATCAGTATGCTACGCCACCCTAGGAGTGGCATAGCAAGGCGCAAGGAGCAATGTTTTCATTTCTCCAAATTTTTTCCTCTTTCAATGCGTGCTGCATTCTACAGCATGCACTGAGAGTGGAAAATTCCAGTTTTTGTGCAGGAAGGTGCCCCTTCATGCAAAAAAACCAATCTCCCTATGACACAGGCATCCTTGCACCATGGTAAAAGGGTGCCTGCACCAGTGCATGGAAGCTGTTTGTGTGCCAGCACAGGAGAGAGAACAGGAATGTGACATATCATTGTACAAATGCCGCATTCCCGTCCTCCGAAAGTGTCACAGCGTGTCGCAACCAAAGGGCTTGTGGTGCCATGCTGCGGCACTTTCATGTAAATCTGCCCCTTATTTTTCAATATGAGAACATGTATTTTCACATTTACATTGTCATACTAACCAGACGTTGATCAAGTACTTACACAATCTTTCATGTGTGTTATATATTTTCACCAAACAGCAATCCCAGTGATATTGTGAAATAGAACAAACATGAAACAAGGGCACATTGTTCTTTACACACAATTAGAGAAACAACACTCATTTTGACATGTTTGTGAGTATTGAAACAAAAAGATTTTATTTGTACTTTGCTCTGTGATGAATACATTGTTGTTGTCACAATGTATTCAACTTTAGTGAGTGAGAAACAAATGTGTGGCACAGGTGTTACCGTTTTGGAAATGATATTGTCTTTTGGACATATTTCTCATCAAAGGCAAAATGGTTCTGTTGATATACGACACCTGTGACTTTGCGTCAATTTAGTGTCCAGTCTTCCTCTTAAACTGTGCTGCTGACTCGTCATCCTCATAAGAGTTTTCAGATTGACCCTTCGTTGGCTCTATAGCTGTAGGGAGTGTTGTATCAGTGATACCACCAGCAGTGGCAGAGGAGGTGTGAGGTACCACGCAATCTGGTGTCAGGAAGTTTGCCATTAGGGCATTCAACATTAATTGCTGATTTTTAATGACAGTCAGCAATTCACCATGAAAGGCAGATATAGTTGCAATGTAACTGTCTTGCTTTTCTGCATGTATATCATTTAGTCATCAAAATTTTGGAGATGTTGAGCAACTTCCCTGGTGCCACTTTGTGGTGGCATTTGTACATGCCTGTGACTCATAATGGCCGATACGTTGGCCAGAAATTGTGCAAGACCTGGTGTTCGGTTGTTGCTGGCTTGTTCCATACCAATGTTCCTCGATTCTGAGCTCAGGCTTCAGAGTATTGCTTGCGGAATTCTATACACACTCTCCACAGCCACATGAACCTCTCTGAGTAGTTCCGATTGTAGAGCTACAGCGGTTCTTTGGAAGTCTATCTGTGTGTCATCCAAGTCAGGGCTTATATATGTAGTGGCAGATTCAGTTATTGGAGTTTGTTGGGTTTCAGCTGGAGCAGCTAACACATTGTTGTCACTCTCAGAAGGTGCTGCAGGTGACTGTATGGTTGTTATGAGGTCATCCAGTGTGACACTGCCAATTGAGGGCAGGGTGTCGTCCATTTCGTCAACAACATTGGTGTCATCCACATGTTGTGATGTGGAAGGTGCATCTTCTGAAAAAAAGGTGGAAATGTGTTCAATTGTAGTGTTGTTTAGTAAAAAGGCATCACATGTGGTTTATCAGAGCTGATCTCTGTGTCACAGTCAAGCGATCTATGTCCTGATGCAGACTGATGCTCAAGACTCATACCCACTTGCGTGGAGATTACACCACATATTGTTACAGGAGTGGTGCTGTGCATTGGTATTTATTGTTACTGACCTGTGGACATACATTGTGTTGCAAATGTTGATCTTAGTTGTAGGTGCACTTTTCTGGCAACACTGCAATGGCAATTGTAAATTAGAGTGTGATATCAGTGTGTTGGCCTCCTTTCCAGCACAACATACTGCAACCTAAAGATATGTTTGCATGCACATTTTGGAGACATTATGGCCCATATGTACAAGTACTCCCTCAAGCTCCCACCAACACTAGTTAGTGGAAGTTTGCTGTATGCTGGCCTATTCCCCCAAAATAACGCCCTGTTAGTGATGTTATTACAATACGTTGGGACATGGCGAGAGTTGCTGTTGGCTGCAATGATGACTGCCAGAAACACTGTTGTGAATGCGATACTAATTCAGACGTTAGCAAGCAATGACTGACAAAGGGCACATTAGCGGCAAAGGATATCACATTAGTCAGTCCTATTTTACAGCATCAACAGGTAAAACAAGCCTATGAGTCAACCTACAATGAAAACTAGTTAAAAATATTTATCATGCTGAATTGATTTGCCAGGCAGCAGTACAGCACAGATCAACAACTCCCCCAACACCCCCATCAGCCATGATGACCATCCAGAGACCCAGGGAAGGATGACATTCTGTGCTACAATAATGAGTAAAAGCGCTTTGCTGAGAAATACCAGTGTGCATCACTTATCATTGTGCACTCCTGCAACACAATGGCATACAAAACCTTAGAAGCACCAATGAGTACCCGGGTCATGGTGGCATCGGTGACCCGCCATTTGGGTCCCTAACTGGAATGCAGAGGTGCAGTGGAGTTGATGGGCTGTGGTGTTAGGCATTGAGCCATTGTTGATCACCCTTACCTGGTGGTGTAGTCATCCAGGTCATATGGAGGCATGTTGCTGACTTATGTGAGAAGACACCCTGCTCACCTTTTTAGCTGGGAATGGTACATGCCCTCCTGAGTAACAACGTAGGGAGGTACACATCGCATACCACACCCCAACAGTACACTGGGCTACACAGAGGATCTTGCCAATTGTGACCAATGCATATCTGCATCAGAGGCCGGAGGATGTGGCATTGGCCATACACTGTGGAGAGTGAGGACTCTGAGATGAGCCAAACCTATGTTGTACAAGTACTGAAACTTCACGCAATAGGGAGGCGTGTTGCATCACCTTCTTCGTGAGCTTACCCTGCTGTCTTGGCATTGTATGCTGTACCAAGGCTTGTGCAAGCCCACCTGGTTGAGGATCATGATGGCTGAGTCACAGACTTTAAGAGAGTGCAGCGGATAACACCACTGTGTCATTGTCCAAGTGAGGGAAGGTGTGGCGAGTAGCAGAGGATGCCCAGGGTATAGTGTGTCTCAGGGGTAGCACCTGTGGGTGATGGACCCCCAGTGGCGGATATTCCGCTATGGTGGAGGAGCATTGGGCCAAAGATTTTGAGCAGTGCAAGCCGGTGAAACAAATACCATGGAGGTTTCTTTTTGAGGTACTCATGCTATGTTTCCTTTCTGGGTGGAGGGTGATTGGGGCTGCTCTACTCACGGAGTAGGCCCAGGGCTGAGTGGTATGCCCACTAAAGTGCACAATGACTGTTTCGTCCGCCCAAAACAGTCATGTGCACTTCCCTTTTTGCAATGCAGGCAGCATTACAGCCTGCATGGAGAACATGCCCACCCCTCAAGCCCCTGTCTTAACGCATTGTCCATTCACGCATGAGCAATCACAACACCACATTGCAGCCTTGTGAGTGAGTTAGGTGAGGGAGCCTGGCTGGCTGCTTCCTGTTCCTTGAAGCAGACTCAGAGGAGCAGGAGCACTCAATATGCAGGAATAAGCCTTGTTGCAATTTTCCTTTTGTAATATGATGCCAACCCCTGCTCACACACACCCCCCACATACATGCCTTCTCCAGTGTCCTTTGTGGCCTTTTCTACCTCACAGCTGTCCAGTGCCGCCTGCATCACTTCTCAATGCCAGACGCTGTCCGGCCATGCACCGCAGGCAGACCAGTGGTATGCAAAAGGAATATATTTAGTTGCAACGCATACTATTACATTGCATTCCAATACAATGCATACCAATAGTTCTCATATTGCAACAGTGGAGAAAGAGCTGGATAGGGTAGCATTGTAAATTACTGTTCCCACTACAGTGAGTGCAACCCTAAAAGAAACATTTGGAACACATAACAACCACTGATCCCTGAAATTAATCTCAGACCCCCAAAGCCACCTTAAATTAAAGATTTGATCCCAGAAGACACTCTAATTTTCATTTTACACCCCAAAAGACAACCTAATTTTCATTTCGCACCCCAAAAGACACCCTAATTTTCATTTTTGACCCCAAAATAAATCTAATTTTTATTTAAGCCCACCAAATACACCCTATATTTCATAATTGACCTCACAAGACACCCTAATATTTAATATATGCTCACCAAGAAACTCCATTACATTTTTATCTGACCCCAGAAAACATTACCAAACCTGAAACTGATGAATCTCCATTACTTACATCACAATGCAATGATATGACATGCATTGTGAAGGCAACTGTGTGCCTGAAGTTACATTGTATTTGCAGTCCAATGTAATAACTGTGTTGTAATGTACGTCTCTCATGACAAAGGCAAGCCATAGATAAGGATGTCTGCGTCCATTTACCCCTGGACCGAACTAAGCACCAAGGACCATTCCTCTTGGACACACCTCTGCTGCAACACCAGCACCCTCCTTGCCATCTACCCTGGACACAATACGACCTGCCATCTTGCAAGACTGTGTGCTTATCTTGCACCCTGCACCAGTCGAAACTCCTAAAACACCTTCTGCCACATCAACACACAAGTGCCTCGTGCCACCCAGCCAAACAACACTAAACACGAACCGCTCACATGCATCCTCTACAACATGCAGTCCCTACTCATACACACAACAGAAATGTAGCACTTCCTTGCAGCAACCTCTTCAGATGTCACCTACTTCATGAAAACATGAACCAACCTCTGTTCTGGACCAGACACCATCTCCATCTGTAACAGCTACTTAATTACCCGCAAAGCCCACCACGGCCATCCAGGAGGAGGCATTGCCGTCTCCTACAAAAAAGAAAAACACTCCAAATAACCATGCACTCTAATCACCCAGCGGTGACCGTGGTACAACTCAACTTCCATATCCGACCAAGCACAACAACATCTACTTTCACACCTTCATTTGCAGGCCCCCCGGGCCATGGACACCCATTCACCAATGCCATTGTAGACATCATTGCACACCAGGCTCTCTCATCCACCAACAATGTCCTACTTTAAGAACTCTAGTTCCACCTGGACAACCCCAGTGACCAGAACACCACCGCCTTCTGGGTGAGCTCGCTTACATCAGACTGAAGCAGCTATTCACCACACCAAGCCACATTGCAGAAGAAACAGTCTAGCACCTCTCCTCCACCAGAAAACAGACTCAACTACAGCCACATCACCGGAATCACCTGGACCAACCATCATTTTAAATGTCACATATTCACCATGCTCACCAGACAACAGCACAATCATTGATCCACAGCACAAATAGATCCAGGCCATCTAATCACTTATCATTGAGTACCTGGGCACCACCACTCCGCCAACGCTTACATACAAAGACCCCGCTGCACATGTCCTCCACCAATTGATCCCAAACTGCACCAACACCTTGGCACACCTCAAGAAAGACCAGGCAAGATCTAGCACAATGTTGCACCATATTAGCAAAGTTACGCATGTCGACATGTGCATGACCTTGTGAATGTCATTTATGTAGTCCTTGGGCCAATGGGTCTTCACTTTGGACATTCACAAAAGTGACGTACCAGTGATGCAAGGTCCAGTATATCTGCTCCATCAGAGATGGACAGGGCAGTGCTGTTTTGACATTTTCAATACGTGATTGTTATATGTGATTAACTTACATTGAGAAAAGTTGTGATTGTGGACAAGTATAAGTGCAACAAGATGCACACGTCAGACTGCAGCACAGGGACATTTCTAGCTGCAATCACCACTATGACCCATTACTGACATCTGTGCACTTATTGTGACTTACCCTTTGTCTGCTCTTCAGTTTTTCGGGCTGTCCTGTCTAGATATTCCAGTTACGATTTCCTCTGGAATGACTGCTGCTACCCACTCCTCCAGGTCATCCCGGACCTCCTGGTCTGCTGGGCTGCCTCCTTCAGTTTGTGAGACTGCCTTACGGTTTGCCGCAGGCTTTTCTTTTGTCCTGCGCTTGCCGTCATGCCACCATTTTTTGCAGTCCAAGACAGTCATCTTGGATTGTCCTATGCTGTAAATCTTTTGTACGATTCTCTGCCATATTGCCTCTCTTTTGCAAGAGGCTGCTACGAACTGACAAAGAGTTGGTGCTGGTAGTTGGTGACCTCAGTCACCAGTATCAAATTTTCCTCACAACTGAAATGTGACTTTCGTTTCCTCTTTGCCCCAGTCTCAGCCAGTGCATCTGGGCTTCTGCTACAGCTGTTTGCCAGAGGGTCCTGGCTACTGGGGTTACCTTCCAGGTCCATTGGTTGGTCCTCTGTGGGTCACAAATTTATTTTCGGAGAATTGCGTGGATTCCCGGGGGCCTTTCGCCGCTTCATGCAGTGTGAACTGTCGCAGGGTGGTCAGGATAGCGTTGCGTGTCGTAAATCAGTCTTAAGTGACTTTTTCTGCAGGTGCGTTACACTGACTTGCGACAGTTTTGTGGCACCTATGTCAGCTCTTCTGATGCAGGCTACAGCGTTGTGCCACAGTCTGTCACGTTGTAGGTTTGCCACATCCTAGGCGAATTGCATTGTCGCATCAACTACGCAATATTTTTAACGCATCGCTGTGTTGCGGAAGTGATGCGTCACTTCTTGTAAATCTGCTCCTCGGTCATTAAGGTATTGCAGTCCGGTGCTGAGGAGGTCTTTGTAGGCATGTGTGAGCAGCTTGAAGTTGAGCAACACACTAACTACTACCCTGGATGCCCTAGACTTGTGGTTACTGAACGGCAGAAGTATAACTAATCAAGTAGCAGCTCATACACATAAGTCGAATCAAAGATTGCCCATTCTGGAATACTTGTGGATTGCAATCCAGGACTTCAATCATATGGTAATCTTTCAAATTGACCACACCCATGTATGTGATCATGCTAATTTGCCCAGTTCCTTTCCCCTGAATGTTGTACCCTTGCTGAGAAAAATTGTGCTGAGAAAACAAATGGACATGGAAGCAGTTAGCAGGCACTGGTTGGATGGTGGAATGGTGGCCAGAAAGATTGAGCAACAGCAAGCATACTTACAGGCACTCAACAATGAATCATTATGCTCCTCTGAAGGCTTGTATGAATGTACTATTGGTTTACTCAATGCCTTTAAAACCCCCTCTCCGTGTTAAGGCCCTCAAGTTCGCCACCCTGTACCCGGGAACTATTCAAAAAGTGAAAAATGACAATCATTAAAAAGACTGATAAATAGAAGTTTAAAGGCAGTGAAAAAGGATGTGTGTTATGATCTACACTGTGGAATACTCTCCATGTCATGGAATGGAGTGATGCATCGGATGATGTATTATTCATTCCAGAGAGAGAGAAACAACGGCTGAAGAGTTGGTGCTGTCTTGCTGATCCCGCTGTACTTGCTATTAAATATTGATTTCAACAATTCCAAGCGGATCGACACTTCATTACACTGGCGTCAAGTTGACTTCGCCTGATTGGAGACAGGCAACGCGGCTAAGCACCAATTCCCCTACGCATGTTGCAAATGTATTCTCTCTAGCCTTGGACTTCTAAGATATCTTTCCTGACGTATTGGGGGAGAATCGACGATTGGTCTACATTTATGTGAGTTGGAGCGCATGTTTTTGGATTATTAACAAGTTATTGGATATTACTTAAATCGTACCGTTAGTCCCACCAATCCGTGAGCTGATCCGCGAGCTACTGGACTGCATCATTGCTTACGTGTGAACACGTAAGTCTTGGAACGCACGTTCCTACGCGCCTCGTCATCTAGCGGCCATCTTGTTTTCGGTTACCATAACAACGATATAACACGGAGCGAAGGAAAGAACGAAGGAAATATTTTTCTTCTTCTGAACAAAACTTTATGTGAAACGTCTACGGTGTCAACTCACATATTTGGATTTTACATATTCCAAGAGCAAATGTTTAAAAGAAAGTGGAAGAATGTTCACAGTTGACATTTTGTGCATTTTCTTGGACAATAATTCATGCATATATCCATAAACAGTTTATGCTGGCTCTAGTTAAGTTTCAAGTGCTTCTCTTTAGGTTTTGACTACAACAGCAAAAAATGGCGTTAGCTTCATCTTCTAGCATGTCGCAACCACCGCCCTTTTTGTCAGAAGAAGGTGATCCAATTCTTCCCTGGAAAAGGTGGAAAAACCTTTTTGATTCGTACATTGTGGCCATTGGTGGAGAAAAGTTTTCGGCTGTTAGGAAACTAGCCATTCTTCTTCATAATTTGGGCGTGGAAGGAAGGAATACCTATGAAAGCATTGATCTGATCACTGTTGGTGATGGTAATGGTTCTACCGGTGATGTGTACGAAATGTCTTTAATCATGCTAGAGAAGTATTTTGGTCCCCCGTATCAACGTGGTTCTGGAAAGACATACGTTTTTCACCAGGATCCAAGGTCCCGTGGAGTGTGTAGGCAGCTATGTTGCAGCCTTGAAGACTCGTACGTGTGAGTTTGGTGACCTCTCGGATTCATTAGTGAGAGACCAGTTGGTGAAGTGCACTAACAGTGTTCGTGTTCAGGAGAAGCTTTTATCAAAAAATCCTTCTTTAATTGAAGCTGTGGCCATTGTGGAGGGTATGGAGACCACTTCCAAGTGGGTAAAAGAGAATAGAAAGAACAAAGAAGAAAAAGGCCAAAAACTTAGTGAATTGCATGTCATTGAAGAGGGTGAAAATTCTGAGATCTGTAATAGTCTGGCAAAAATTTCTGCCTCTAATAATAGCAAAGCTGTTGAGAAGGACACACGCATGCGTGCTCCTTCTAAGAGGGTTCAAAACAAAGTGGAACGTGACAGTCATCCCGCTGAGGGGAATAGCAATTTTGGTGACAAAACTACACCATCTTCCCCTAAACCTAAATGTATGAGGTGTGGTAGTTTTTCGCATTTTTCCAATTACCCGCACTGTTTTGCTAGAGAGGCGGTGTGTAACAAGTGTGGTATCAAGGGGCATTAGGCTAGAGTTTGCAAAGCCCTTGACAAAGCCCGTAACCCACAGAAGGATATTGAAGTAGTACGCACTATTCTTTTGAGTGTTAAGGCTGATGATGGGAAAATAGATGCTGATAAAATAGTAATGCCTGAATGTAAAATCACGGTGGATGGGTATGATTTCTCTGTTCTAGCTGACTCAGGTTCGCCTTTTACCATGATTGCTAATAGGCAGTGGGATGAGTGCGTGGGTCTCGACAATGTAACTTTGTTGACACCAGATATCAATCCTGTTAGTTAACGTCCTTGGTTATGTTCAAGCCTTTATCAAATTTAAGGACAGACATACAATGGGTAAGGTTTATGTGGCTGAAAGAGGGGACAATTTGCTTGGATGGAGACATCAACATGACCTTGGGATTATGCTTAACCCCTGTGCTAAGGATCCCAAACATCAGGTTATGTTAGTGGACTCTTTGGGTTCACGTTGTGAATGCTTTGATAAGTTTCCAGAGGTCTTTTCGGATGCTTTGGGCTGCCTTAAGGGGTTTGAGCATCACATTGTCCTTAAAGAAAGAGCCATTCCCTGTGTACACAAGGTGAGGAGAGCACCCAACATGATGGTTGAACCACTCAAAACTGAGTTGCAGAGATTACTTGATTTGGGGGTTATTGAAGAGATTGAGGCTTCGGAGTGGCTTGCACCCATTGTTCTTGCCCCTAAGGATGGGGGGCAGGTGTCAGGATGTGTGTGGACTTGAGGAGACTGAATGAGTGGATTTGGGTGGATCATCAACCCTTACCCAATATATCTGAGTCTCTCAGCATTCTCAAAGGAGTTAAGATTTTCAGTGTGTTGGATTTATCTTCGGCTTACCACCAAGTTATGTTGCACAAGGACTCAAGACACCTTACGTCTTTCGTGACACCTTTGGGGGCTTACCGCTTCTTGCGGATGCCCTTTGGGTTGGCGTCTGCGGCGGCATGTTTCCAAAGGGCCATGAAAATGGTGCTCGGGAAGATACCTAATGTCATGTTTTTTCAAGACGATATTTTAATATATGGGAAGGACGAAAAAGAACATTGTACAACCCTCTATACTGTGTTAGAGAATTTGAAGGAGGCTGGTCTCACTGTTAAGAAACAAAAGTGCCGTGCGGGGTTGAGTTCTGTGCCGTATTTAGGATACGTGATCTCTGGAGAGGGCATACAACCTAAGTTGGAGCTAGCTGAGAGTGTAGTGAAAGCTCCCATTCCTCAAGACAAGGACCAGGTGAGGTCATTTTTGAGACTCGCTGAGTTCTATTCTAAATTTATACAAGGATTTGCGAGTGTAGCTGAGCCTCTCAGGACTTTACTTAAAAAGGGGACACAGTATCCCTGGTCTGATGAGTGTCAAAGAGCCTTTGATTGCATTAAGGCTGAAATAGGTAAAATGCCCACTTTAGGACATTTTGATGTTAATCGTAAGACTATTCTTACAGTGGATGCCAGTATTAAAGGGTTGGGAGCTGTGCTATCTCAGGTTGTGGATGGTGAGGACAGAGCTATTGCTTTTGCCTCTAGAGCTCTTAAGGATGCGGAAGCTAATTACTCATGTATTGAGAGAGAAGCTTTGAATGTTTTCTGGGCTGTACAACATTTTAAATTCTACCTCTGGGGGATTCCTTTTTTGGTCCGAACAGATCATCGTCCCTTGGTGCAAGTTTTCTCATGCCGCCACAATGAGCACATTACACCCAGGCTCAAGCGTTGGAGTGAGGGACTCCAGGAGTTTAATTTTGTTGTTCGGTATATTCCAGGTTTGAGTAATAAATCCGCAGATTGTCTTTCTCGCTTACCGGTTGGTCGTACCTCAGACTGCAGTGAAGTTGAATGTGTACTTTGGGTTGCTGAGTCTGCCTTTTCATCTGAGGAGTGGCTGGAGGGTGTAGGTAGTGACAAGGATTTTGTTCTTCTTAAAGAGTGGGTAAATCGTGGATGGCCTGATTATAAGGTCTTGGATCGAAACATGAGACCTTATTGGGCTGTGATGGAAGAGTTATCATTTTGCTGTGATAATCTCATGAGAGGTGATAGAGTAATTCCTCCCGGTGTTTTCAGGGACAGAATAATTAACCTTGCCCATGAGGGTCATTTGGGTAGGAATTTAACGAAAGCCCGGGTGAGGGAAAAGTACTGGTGGCCTGGTATAGATCGTATGATCGAGTGTGTGGTTAAGGTTTGTTTGTCTTGTGCTTCTAATGATAAATCTCACAGTCCTAACAATGCTCCCTTGTCCCCTGTCGAGGTTCCTGATAGAGTGTGGACGAAGTTGGGTTTGGATATAGTAGGCCAGTTTGAACTGTTACCCTCTTTTGAAAGGTTTGTTCTTTTGCTTGTGGATTATACCTCCAAGTGGGTGATCACCAAGTGTGTGTCAGTGGCTAACACAAAAACGGTGATTGACTTTCTTAACGATGTCTTTGTTTCAGAAGGAGTTCCAATGTTTTTAGTCACTGATAATGGGGTCCAGTTCGTTTCTCACGAAATGTGCAATTTTCTTAAGGATTTTAACATTGTTCATCAGAAGACAGCTTTATATTCGCCTCAGGCCAATGAATTAGCTGAAAGGATGAATAGGGTGGTTAAAGGAAGTGCTCAACGAACTCTCGAATTGAAGATACCCTTTGGTACTGTTTTGAGGGACACCTGGTGGGCTCATCGCACTACACCGAATGCTGTTACACTAAAGTCTCCTTTTGAAGATTTAAGAGGGAGGAAAGCTTTTTCCAAGTTGAATCCTAGTTGGCTGCCTCCAAGTATTGGTAGTGGTATGTTTGCAGCCATGAGACGAACCAGAGTTTCTGATTATCAGAACAAGTATAAGTCAAGTTATGATTCTAGGATGAATGTGAGATACAGAAAGTGGTGCGTTGGTGACCAAGTGCTTGTGAAGAATCCTAAACATACCTTTAAAGGCAGATCTGGTTTTCTGGGTCCTTTTACCATTGTGGCCATCAGGAAGAATGTGGTGAAGGTTAACACAGACTGCTGGTGGAGTATGTCTAGATTAGTCAAACACACTGGTGGTTTCCTGAATGTGGGGGTTCCTGGACCTTCTTTGCCTGATGGAAATGGTTCGGATGGAAAGAATATTCTTCACAGAGGGGAATCCAATCATTATTCTCCAAGGTGTAGGAGGTTGCCTGTTAAAATGAAAGACTATGTATGTGTTGTACTAGTGCTTATGTTCATTTTCCTTACAGGGTGCCACATTGTGCCTAAAATGAAAGACCATGTGTTGCACTAGTGCTTATATTTATTTGCTATGTTATTTGATGTTGTGTTTTCCTTGCAGGTTGTCGCATTGTGAGGTTGCTCTTTTTGTGCTTTTATGGGATTGAGTTTTATTGTTAACATGTTTCGTTTTGTCTCTTTTATTGGGAAGGGGATGTGTTATGATCTACACTGTGGAATACTCTCTATGTCATGGAATGGAGTGATGCATCGGATGATGTATCATTCATTCCAGAGAGAGAGAAACAACGGCTGAAGAGTTGGTGCTGTCTCGCTGATCCCGCTGTACTTGCTATTAAATATTGATTTCAACAATTCCAAGCGGATCAACACTTCTTTACACCATGTCAAACCTTTCTTTATCAAACGTATACGCAAACACTATATCATCTCTATAAAGAGAAAAAGCAGCTACTGGATGAGAATTGGATTGGTAATTTTAGTGCATTAAAATCAAAGGACTCAAGAAAACCTGGCGTATGGATCATAAGTTCTGAGATAGCCAGCAGACAAGGGAATTATGCAATATCTCAGCTTATGGATGGTCAGAGAACATTTCCTTTCTGTGCATTGACCCTTTCACTTCTCTGCATGAGCCAATAACTGTCTGAGACATGATTTCACATGCTTCTACCGCAACCCCGGACCTAATTACAGGGTGCATGGCTACCATACTAGGGATTCGATGCATCTAGCAGGCATCCCTGGTCCAAATGGACTCCCTGCAATCATTTAAAGCAGCTAAAGAGGAATGGTTTAATAGACTGGCACCTCTTTTCAATGATTGTTTGTTCAGGAATCAGGTTCCTGAGAGTTGGAGGGCTTTGATAACAGGCCTGAAAACTTCTGTCTTATTGCCTTAATTGATTTGGAGGGGAAGTATTTCGCCAAATATCTGAGCAAAGAACTGGGTGTGTGCAAGCAATATGAAGCTCATCCCCGCAACGTAAATAGGCTTTCAAAAGGGCAGGGAATAGAGACAAACATGGAAACGGAGGAAAACGGAAGTGACGCATCGGCCATCCAACCAATAATAAGCAAGATAACAGCAGCAATGGCAGATTTTACCAATAGCAAGCAACAAAACAAAGAAAAACTCCATGGGTGGAGTTTGACTAGTAATAACGATTACTTAATGCCTATGCGAGACCTAAAAAGAGTGCAGGTCCGCCGTGTGGCAGCTTCATTGACTTTGCCACAGCATTTGATAAGGTAGATGGAGGACAACTGAGGGCCAAACTGTCAGCCTGGGGCATCCCTTCATGCCTGCTTTCGGCCCTCATCAGAGTTCACGCGTGAAAGGGAGGGTCCATTTCAGGGAAGATCTATATAAACAGGGAATTGAAACAGAGCTACATTCCGGCCCCTTAGCTTTGTAATCTGTATTTAGCGACATAAATGGCCATTTGAGCACAGTGAAAGCCTCTCCCCCAAAATAGCATGCAGCCGTTTGCACTCATTGCAGTATGCTGATGACACGATCCTAATGGACCAAACAACAGGGTTAGAAATATCCTTCAGCAGCCTATCAGACGACTGCAAAGTTAATAAGCGTGGCATTAAGTCATGAAAAACCAACATTCTAGTTTTTGGAAAAAGACTAATAAAATAAAGATGGGTTTTGGCTCATCAAAGGCCAGGAAGAGAAAAGAATTCCAAAACAAAATATTTGGTAGTCTGGTTAAACAACTGGAGTCAGTCCTCTGTGAAAAAGGAGGCACTATCAAAAAAGAAAAAAAATCTCTATTTTTGCTTTTAAGCACCTTCTCAAAAACTTCTTGGGCCGCTTTCTTTATGCTATCCGCAAAGTTATCAATTCCAAACTGATGCCCATCCTTACATATCGTGCTTTTGTTTAAAAAATCATTTATCATCTTGGCTGGATTTCGAGCAATGCCAATGCTCTATATGTGTTCATTGCATTTACCATCCAGTACGGTCCAGGCACAAATTCGGCTTGATTTCAATTTGGTTCGCCTAGATTATGGGGCATATCAACAACAACCGCCGATAATTATTGCTAAGCGCACTTAGCGCTAAGATAATTATCGCCAGCTAGCGCGGATTTTTATCGCTGAGATAGCGTGCTATTAGCAACACTTATCTCAAAAGCGATAAAAATCCTAACGCTAACTTCCTAACGTGAGATTATCGCTGGAAACCCAGCGATAATCTCACGAAATGTGGCTTTAGTTTGTTGATAGGGACTCACAAACTTAGCCATGATATCCTCTTTCCATAGGATATCATGGCTAAGTCAGTCCTGAAGCAGGCGTAAGGAAAGTAACGATAACAGGGGTTATCGCTACTTTTCCTGCCGCTATGCTTTATAGCGTGGGGCTTGATGATAGGAGAAATGTCACTTAGCGACATTTCTCCTGTCATGTGAGGTCAGGAACGCCCACTTTGCATCTCATTAGAGATGCAAAGCTGGGCGATCAGATTTTGTACGCTAAAGCAAGGTTTTACGCGTTAGCGTGACCTTGCTAATTAGGCGATAAAATTATCGCCGCTTTTTGGACGAAAACGGCCACAAAAGCGGTGATAATTTTCTATCGCCTCGTTGTTGATATGCCCCACAGTCCTTTATGCTCGCTTTCTAGCTTTCATGCCAAAGTAGCTTTCGCTGAGCCAGGGTCAATGAAGCAGCTTTTGTGGGGTATCATCCAAGTCAAGGAATCTGAGCTGTGCAATTTTCACAAGTTTGGATTTACTGGCTTGCAGCCAATGAGGTAATGCAAGTCACTCTGCCACCAAGGAAGCTGGCCAAAATCATCTTAATACTTTTAGGTTGCTGCCAACTCAGGATGCAAGTTCCTCCAACAAAAGCTCACGCACATTCAATACTGGCTCTTTTTCAAACATTAATAGTACCTTCACATTTTTCACGTCCATCTAAACTCAGTGTCAAAGTGCAACTATTCTGTCTCCGGCTTGTCTGATCCCTCTAAAAAGTCTACAAGGATGGATGTATGTCTTGCAAACAAGACAAGCTCTGCAGGGGCTGCCGGATCAGGCGGAGTCTCGCTCACACATTCTTTGCCTGTGCCCCTCTTTATCATGCTTTAGGCATTTTTGACTCCTACCTATTTTTAGACACCTGAATATTAGATCTTGCGAAGCATGTTGATAGATGTCTGAAGGGGGAATCGTCTAGCTATCAGCCAGATTTTTAAAATGTATGAAGCTTGCAACTAAGAAGCTGACTGCGAATGTCTAGATAGCTATGGATTGTTTATTTTTAATATCCACTTTTTATACTTATGTTTTAGTGGTAGAATATTGGTTTAATTTGGGTCTATGAGTCTGCTCTCCTCTAGCCTGCACATTACCTGCCTGCTAGAGTACAACTGATCTGAACATCATTCGCACTTTTTCCGCAGTGGCCTGACCGAAGCCATTAAAATATAGTCACAATTCTCTGGGGCATATTCACAATCGCCTATCTCCACCACATCTCCACTTTCAGTGATGTTGTGATGGCGATAGGGGCCTCACCTTATTCACATAGCAGTGTGAAGCCACTTAACGTGGCTTAACGCTGCCTTGTGAATAAGGTACCCTTCCAGGCTGTATTTAGCGTGAAAGGAGAGGGTAATAGGTGTTGCAGTGGGTGTTCCACCACAACACTCATTGCTTTTGACGCTGCCCCCTATTCACAAGGGCAGCATAAATAGGAGGCAGCGCAAAAATTAAGACCAGGAAAATTCTGGTCTTAAACAGGCAAAATGAGGAGAAATGCTTTATTTCTCCTCGTTTTTGATTTTTCCATGTGTGCTGCCTTGTTCATTGTAGGTGAGTAGGATCTGCTTCACATGTTTGCCCCCACTTTTTGCTGGTGTTTCACTGTTTTTCGACTTTAGTCTGGCAGGGACCCTGCTATTCAGGGCGCCAGCCGAGCTGCTTCCTCTCTAAATTTATTGCATGTACTTTAGGTACGCTCCAGATTGGATTCTGGGGTACCCTTGTGAGTCCCTAGTATACGGTATACTATGTACACAGGGCATACGTACCCCAGAGGCCTACCAGCGGCTGAAGCATGTATTATGTCACCCCTGGAAAGCCATGCAATATGACACCACAGGTCTGCTACTGCAGCCTGGGTAAGGGGGTGCAGTGCATGCACCGATTACTGAGGTATAGGTTCACTATACCTCACCTATCACTGCACATAGTAACCTATCAGTCACCTCTATGACAGGCCTTATCAATCCTGAAGGCAGGGTGTTTGGTTATATGTGAGAGGGTGCCCAGGCATTAGCTGAGCCCCTCTGCAGCCTTCGGAATCTCTTTTCCGGGGTTGTCAGTGGTGCAGCCTGACCATATACTCTTAAGTGCATTATATCTTAAACGGTTAATGCTAACTTTGGACTGACTGCACAGAAACATGTCGTGTTTGGTGTCAAACACCTTGGAATCATACCCCCACATCAGTTCTTGGTGTGAGGATATGATCCCTCCCTTCTAGAGGGAGAGACATGACAGTACTGGTATACCCGTTAGAAATCTAATAGTGCCCTGGCATCACAAAATGGATGCTGCAGCCACGGACACGGGTCTGGCCTCCTGGTGCTGACCGAAACTCAGGCAGGGGAGGCCTAGACAATAGGTTTTCTGTCACAGGGAGGTGTAACCACCTCCAAGACAGGCTTATCTGTATTGGGGCTGGGTGGGAACACTCTCTGAGTGCTTTGAAGTCCTGCACTGCGGGCACATTTGGTGTCCCTGTGCATAGTCCAGCTCAAACCGGTCCAGGGGCTTCCAGCCCCTGCTCTGGTGTGAAACTGGAAAAAGGAAATGGGTGTAGACACCCATAAAATGTATTGGGATGATTGACTCCTTTACTCAGGGAGTAGAGACCCCAATCCTGGTGCATCCAGGAGGTCGGTTATACCTCTGATGTTTAGGGGCTTCCTATTGACACTAGCCCAAGATATTTTCCTAGCAGGACGTCTTGGCCAGAACAAGACTTGGGACAGAATTGTCCCTCACTTTCACATGTCTGACGATACTAAGGAGTTTTGTCGCTCCTGTGTGACCGTCCAAGCCAGTGGCAAGGCAGATGGAACCACAATGGCCCCCCTGATACCACTACCTGTGGTGGGGGTTCCCTTTGAGAGGGGTGGGATTGACATTGATTGTCCCATGGATCCTCAAACTGCATCTGGGCACAGATTTATCCTGGTGGTGGTGGACCATGCCACTAGGTACCCAGAGGCAATCCCACTTAGGACCACTACAGCACCTGTGGTGGCAAGAGCTCTCTTGGGTGTATTCTCAAGAGTAGGCTGTCCTAAGGAGGTAGTATCTGACAGAAATACAAACTTTATGTCAAGATAATTAACTGCTATGTGGAAGGAGTGTGGAGTGAATTACAAATTCACCACAACCTATCACCCACAATGCAATGGTTTAGTTGAAATATTCAACAAAACCTTAAAGGGCATGATCAAAGGTCTCCCAGAAAAGCTTAGGCGAAGATGGGACATCCTTTTGCCCTTCATTTTGTTTACCTACAGGGAGGTGTCACAAAAGGGGGTTGGTTACAGCCCTTTTGAACTTTCGTTTGGCCATCCTGTTAGGGGTCCTTTGTGTCTGGTGAAGGAGGGATGGGATTTACCTCTCAAACCCCCTAAACAGGACATAATGGACTATGCACTTGGTTTCCACTCCAGGATGCCTGAGCATATGAAAAAGGCAACCAAACACCTTGAGGCTAGCCAGGAATTGCAAAAGGCCTGGCATGACCAAAAGGTTGTGCTGTATACCAGCCAGTGCAGAAAGTGTGGGTGTTGGAGCCTGTGGCCCCAGCAGCCCTCCAGGACAAATTGAGTGGCCCCCATACCATTGTAGAACAGAAAGGGGAGGTCACCTACTTGGTAGACCATGGCACCCCTAGGAGTCCCCGCAGGATACTTCATGTCAACAGACTTAAACCATATGTTGACAGGGCAGACATGGGCTTGCTCATGGCTACTGATGTAGGACAGGAAGAAGAGAGTGACCAACTCCCTGACCTGCTTTCTCAGAACCCTGATGATGGGTCAGTTGATGGTGTAGCCTTTGCAGGCAGCCTCACTGTCCAGCAGCAAACTGACTGCAGAAAACTTCTCAGCCAGTACAGACATATGTTTTCTCTGATTGCAAGTCAGACTACCTGGTGCACTCATGAAGTGGACATTGGGGACAGTCTGCCTTTGAAGAATACGATCTACAGGCAACCTGATCATGCCAGGGACTGTATAAGGACAGAAGTCCAAAAGATGTTGGATTTGGGAGTCATTGAACCCTCAGATAGCCCTTGGGCTAGTCCAGTATTCCTGGTACCTAAACCTCACACCAAAGATGGCAAGAGAGAGGTGAGGTTTTGTGCGGACTGCAGGGGTCTCAATTCAGTCATTAAGACTGATGCCCATCCCCAGGGCAGATGAGCTAATAGATTCTTTGGTCTCAGCCAAGTTTCTAAGCACATTTGACTTGACAGCTGGCTACTGGCAGATCAGACTAGCTGATGATACAAAGCCAAAGACAATATTTTCTACCCCTAGTGGGCATTATCAATTTGTGGTAATGCGCTTTGGTTTGAAGAATGCACCTGCCACTTTCCAAAGGTTGGTGAATCAAGTCCTTAGAGGCCTGGAAGACTATAGTTCAGAATATCTATCAATCAATTAATCAATCAATAGATTTATAAAGCGTGCTGCTCACCCGAAGGTTCTCAAGGCGCTGGGGGGGTGGCGCTACTGCTCGAAGAGCCAGGTCTTGAGCTGTTTCCTGAAGGAGAGATGGTTCTGGGTCAGACGCAGGTGGGTGGGGAGGGAGTTCCAAGTCTTAGCCGCCAGGTAGGTGAAGGATCTTCCTCCGGCGGTGGTCTTGTGGATGTGTGGGACAGTGGCGAGGGCGAGGCTGGCGGAGCGGAGCTGGCGGGTGGGCGTGTAGAATGTGAGTCGGTTGTTGAGGTATGCGGGGCCCATGTCGTGGAGAGCTTTGTGTGCGTGGGTGAGGAGCCTGAACGTGATCCTCTTGCTGATGGGGAGCCAGTGCAGGTCTCTCAGCTGGGGGGAGATATGGCTGAAGCGGGAGCTGGCCAGGATAAGTCGTGCAGAGGCGTTCTGTATGCGCTGGAGTCGCTTCTGTAGTTTGGCTGTGGTGCCAGCGTAGAGTGTGTTGCCGTAGTCCAGATGGCTGGAGACGAGGGCCTGGGTGACCGTCTTCCTGGTGTTTGTGGGGATCCACCGGAAGATCTTTCGGAGGGTGCGCAGGGTGTTGTAGCAGGATGATGAGATGGCGTTGACTTGCTTGGTCATTGTGAGCGAAGAGTCCAGGATGAAGCCCAGGTTGCGTGCATGGTCCGTAGGCTTTGGGGCGGAGCCCAGGGCGGGGGGCCACCAGGAGTCATCCCAGGCGGAGGGAGAGGTTATTGCGGTCTTTAGCTCCACCTGTGAGGATCACCTGGTACACCTAAGGAATGTTTTGAAGGCCCTCCAAAAAGCAGGCCTAACTATCAAGGCTACTAAGTGCCAGATAGGGCAGAGTCAAGTTGTGTACCTGGGCCACCTTGTAGGTGGAGGCCAGGTTCAACCATTGCAGAGCAAAATCCAGAAATCCAGACCATAATGGACTGGGTTGCTCTAACTGCTTAGACTCAGGTGAGAGCCTTCTTAAGCCTGACTGGGTACTATAGGATATTTGTCAAGGGGTATGGATCAATAGTGACACCCCTGAATGACTTAACTTCTAAAAAGATGCCCAAAAAGGTTCAGTAGACGGTTAGCTGTCAAAAGGCATTTGATTACCTGAAGCAGGCCATGTGCACTACTCCCATTCTGCAAAGTCCTGACTACTCCAAAAGGTTCATCGTCCAAACAGATGCATCTGAGTTGGAGGTAGGGGCTGTACTGTCACAGCTGAATGATGAACGTCAGGATCAACCAGTAGCTTTCATAAGCAGAAGGTTGACCCCCAGAGAGAAACGTTGGTCAGCATTTGAGATGGAGGCCTTTGCTGTGGTTTGGGCTCTGAAGAAGTTGAGGCCATACTTGTTTGGTACTCACTTCATTGTTCAGACAGACCGTAAGCCCCTCTTATGGCTAAAACACGTGAAGCATGAAAACCCCAAAATTCTCAGGTGGTCCATTTCCCTTGAGGGGATGCACTATACAGTGGAACATGGACCTGGGAGTAACCATGCCAATGCAGATGGACTATCCAGATATTTCCACTTAGAACATGAAGACTCAACTGGTCAAGGTTAGTTTAATGTCCCTGCGTTGGGGGGGTTGTGTAGGAGAGTAGGATCTCCTTCACATGTTTACCCCACTTTTTGCTGGTGTTTCACTGTTTTTCGACTTTAATCTGGCTGGGGCCCTGCTAATCAGGGCCCCAGCCTAGCTGCTTCCTCTCTAAATTAATTGCATGTAGTTTAGGTACACTCCAGATTGGATTCTGGGGTACCCGTGTGAGTCCCTAGTATATAGTATACTATGTACTCAGGGCATAGGTACATCAGAGGCCTACCAGGGGCTGAAGCATGTATTATGCCAGCCCTGGAAAGCCATGCAAAATAACACCACAGGTCTGCTACTGCAGCCTGAGTAAGGTGGTGCATGCGCTCCTTACTGAGGTATAGGTTCACTATACCTCACCTATCACTGCACATGGTAACCTATCAGTCACACCAATGGCAGGCCTTATCAATCCTGAAGGCAGGATGCTTGGTTATATGTGAGAGGGTGCCCAGGCATGAGCTGTGCCCCTCTGCAGCCTTTGGAATCTCTTCTCCAGGGTTGTCAGTGGTGCAGCCTGACCATATACTCTTAAGTGCATTATATCTTAAACAGTTAATGCTAACTTTGGACTGACTGCACGGAAACATGTCGTGTTTGGTGTCAAACACCTTGGAATCATACCCCCACATCAGTTCTTGATGCGAGGATATGATCCCACCATTCTAGAGGGAGAGACATGACAGTATTGGTATACCCGGTAGAAATCTACTAGAGCCCTGGCATCACAAAATGGATGCTGCAGCCACAGACACGAGTCTGGCCTCCTGCTGCTGACCAAAACTCCGGCAGCTGAGGCTTGGACTATAGATTTCCTGTCACAGGGAGGTGTAACTACCTCCCAGACAGGCCTATGTGCATTGGGGCTGGGTGGGAGCACTCTCCGAGTGCTTTGAAGTCCTGCACTGGGGGCACATTTGGTGTCCCTGTGCATTGTCCAGCTCAAACCGGTCCAGGGGCTTCCAGCCCCTGCTCTGGCATGAAGCAGGACAAAGGAAATGAGTGTAGCCACCCCTCTTTCCAAACCCTCCCATAGGTGGGTCTGTAGAGCTAGTCCAACCCATTCCTAAGGTATAAGTAAGGAACCTCTGTAACCAGAACTTTAGATATCCCTGGATGAAACTCTGAAGCTGAATCCTGGAACTTTGATGCTCTACTAACGACTAGAGGACTGAAGAAATCTCCCTTGGGGTCGAGGAGTGACTCCACTGCTTGGCAGGCACAAACAAAGCATTTTACCGGTCTGCATTTCTGAAGCTCCTGCCAGACTCTGAAGTATTTGCAGCCCAGGAAGAAGATTTCCAGACATCTCAGAGGCCAACCTGAGTCCCCAGCAAAGCTGAGACCCGCAGCCCTCGTGAGTAGCGTGGAACCGGAACTCCTGGTTACCACGCACTTTTGCAAGTGCATTGACTTCTCGACGTCTCTTGAAGTCATGCTTGGGCTTACTTGTAGCCCCCACATCGAACAAAGAATCCTCTGAAGATTTTCGGCCTAGTCACCCCGAGTGACCCATGGGCTGCCATGTTGTGTTTTGTCTTTAGGTCCCTTCGCAATCCCTGGTCTGTCGACTGGTGGGTCCCTGAGGAGGTAACTTTAAATTTCCTTGGGCATCTCTGATTGCTCCAGACGTGCCCTGACTCCCTACCACGTGGTGAGTTGCTCAGACCTTGCTGGTCTGCACCGAAGCATCTTTCTCCTTTCTGCGTGGGTTGCTGTTGCCAAGGCTTGTTGTGTCCAATACAGGCACCGATGCTGCAGCACTCGGCATCCTTTTTGGGACAGTTTGAATCCAGCTCCTGGTTGTCCTCGACACCTCCTGGTCCTCGTGGCTGAAGAGTCAAGCTTCATCTCCTTCACCTGAAATCACCCGACATCGGTGGGCATTTACCTATCGTCCTCCTGGTCACTGGCCAGTGACCCAGACTCTGTCCCCTCTGCTTTCACGTTCTTCTTGACTTCAATCCAGGCTTGTATCTCTTTGGACACTTCGCATCTTCCCGGCAGCACTTCTTTGCCAGCTCCCATTGAAATCGACGACGCGACCCAACACCATTTGACACCTATGCACCCGGCTTCCCTGTGTGAGGTAACACGAGTACTCTGGTGCTCCCGTGGGTGGTGGCCCTAGAACTTCCTAAGTCCCAAAGGGTTTGGTCCTGGCTCGTTTCTAAGTGTCCCTAATCTTTAAAAACCTAACCGTGACTTTCCCTACAGAAGCTAACGGGAGCTAGCGGCTGTGTTCACACACTGCACAAAGGCCCCCGTGGGTCCCCTGTGTCACTACCTTGGGTGGTTCCTTGGGGTCCCAGTGATTCTACAGGCTCTAGGCCTTGTGTCTAGTTAAGTTGTGGTTCTTATACCACTATTTAGTATATAGTTTGGCTCGCCCCTAGGGCCTGACATGTATTTGTGCTATTTTACTGTGATATTTGAAGTGTAACTTATGTGTTTTGACCTGAAGTCTCATAAAGAGACTAGAAGGGTGTGTTTAGTAATAAATACATATATTTTATATATATACCTGGCGTGGTTGTCTTTCATTTAGGCACTCAAAAGATTATAGACTGGTAAAACAAGCTACTTTACATTCCTTCAAGACTTAGCCTGAAGGCTGCTCTCCATAGCTACCACTAGGATAGCTTTCAGTAAAGGTTGTCTTTAACCTATAACCAATAAGGGGTTGGTACAGGGTGCCCACTATAACTAGAGAACACGATATACCAGACCTAAATTACAACGGGCCACATACACAAAACATTCAAAAGTAGACTCGGATGTTTAGAATTGTATACTTGCCCTCATGATTTACTCAACTTTTTGAGATTTATAAAATAATATCTGGATCAATACTGGGGAGCTCGAACTGTTAGAGCTTCCCTGGAGTACCCATTTGTATAAAAATGTATGCGAACAAAAATGTAGCACGTCAACATTTCTGCAAACCTAACTTTTACACGTAAGTTCATTTGCACAAAAAAAATGTTTTATCGTGGAGTTAATATTTTATTTATAGTCAGCGGATCACAGGCAGCACAGGTTGAAATAGAAGCAAGCCTGACTGTATCTTTTTATCTAGTTCCCACCTAAATTCTGTCTATCCACATCTGTCACCTTAGTGAGGTAGCAAAAGTGTCATCAGTCTGGAGGACACGGACAAGGGCAAGATGCCACACCTTTTCCCAGCGACTACTTCCTAGTTGTTTTCCCTTCCAATTCCTTTTCCAGGACGTTAGGGGCTACAGTCAAAACCCTCTCATGCAAAACTGATAAAAGATGATTTTCTTCAAGGGAAATGCGTGTAATATAAGGAACAGTATTGGTAGGTGTGAACTAAATGCAGAAGGTTGGGTGATGCCTGTGAAGTCCAAAGATGTAGTCTGAATTTGCTGCAGCATACCTGATGCATTGGAGAATATCTGCTTGCCTGACATAGGACTGAGGAGAAGCTTGTGTCAAACTTTGGGACAAGCAAGCTTTCCAACGGTTAGTGGAGATAGGCTCTTCCTGATGTCCAAAGGTATGATGGCTAGAGGAAGGTGTGATTGTTTTTAAAAATACCTCCAGACTAGTTTTAACTAAACGTGTCTTCTACTTGCCTCTGTGATTCGATTCAAATGAACAGTTTTTCTTGTGGACAAAGAAATCTTCTGTTGCTTCTTTGAATATTTCCCAGGACCATTTGGAGGTGGCCTTTTTTCATCTGGAACACAAATCAAATGGAAAGGTAGCTAGATCTTCCAAATGGCAACTGGCTGGTCTCTGGGCAACTAGTACAGAACACTTAAGACTTTTATCATCAAGAAACAAATGTTTTAGAACTTTCACTACAGTACGCACAAAAGAGGCCTGAGGAGGTTTAACGACCAACAAGGGGCGACTCCCCGCTAATGTAATATGGCAACACAAACAAGCACCCCTGGGTCAAGAGTGAAAAAGGAGTACGGGGAGATCCCTTTTAAAGGACAGTTTCCTTCACCCACCTGTGGGTGGCATGCTCCATAGTTGGGTAACCTCCTTGCACTGCGAACCTAGTCGCAGTGTGGGCCAAAACCCCCTCTCTGAGAGGGAGGAGCTTAGGGATGTTTTATGGTATGGTCAAGAGGTATTATAAAATGTTCAGATGAGTCGGGTGTGGAGGGAATGTGAGGAAAAAGTGAAAGTGAGGTTAAAACTAACTCTTTGGTATACCAGGACAAGCTTTTAATGAGACATACAGGGGTCAGGATTAAAAAAGTGTGGGCTATGGCAAGAGAATTTAACCTGTCATGGACTCTACGTGGACTACATGTTTCAGCCACTATGCCCCCCATAGAGGTGCCATGGCTTTCTTCAGGATCAAAAAAGTGCATATTGAGGTGAGTCAACCATGCATACCAAAATTAGTTGGTGGTTAGAAGGCATATAACCAGCTAGAAGGTGTGTAGCCTATTCAAGAGTTCTGCTTGTTAGCGTCTTCCCTGTAAAGCGACAAGTGTTACAAGAACGGTGTTAACACATTTCACATGCACTCTCTTATTCAGTGCCAAATGCATATATTGGGCCCGATTCACAGATCTAACTTAAGACAAAATCCTAAACTTACTACTTTTGGTATTCACAGAAGGCATTTAGTACTAGTAAAGTTAGGATTTTGTCTTAAGTCTGTCTTGAAGTCTGTCTTAAGTCTGTCCTAAGTTTGTCTCAAGTTTGTCTTAAGTCTTTCTTAAGTTTGTCTTAAGTCTATCTTAAGTCTGTCTTAAGTCTGTCTTAAGTCTATCCTAAGTTTGTCTTAAGTCTGTCTTAAGTTTATCTTAAGTCTGTCTTAAGTCTGTCTTAAGTCTGTCCTACTACTTTTGGTATTCACAGAAGGCATTTAGTAGTAGTAAATTTAGGATTTAATACAGACTTAATACAGCCTTAAGACAAACTTAGGACAATCTTAGGACAGACTTAAGACAGATAGAAAAATTCAGATCTAGGTCCAACGATCTCATAAAATCGGCAAAGGCAGTTAAAAGGCGCTGTAGGCCAATCACTGTTCCAGCTAGTAGGACAGCATCATCCGCATATAGGAGAGCTAGAATTAACCGCTCCCCCACATGTGGGATGTCCTTGCTCGCTCCCCCTGAAACTGAGTCAAAATTGATAAATATAAAGTGAATAATAGGGGGGCCAAAATGCATCTATGTCTTACCCCTTATATATTTTTTAAGTTTAGAATGCTTTATTGAGATAATAAGCAAAGCAAAACGTCAGTACATGAACAAGTAGCATGAAGTAGAAGTAAAAAATAAATATGATTACAATGTAGTGAAGCCCTCAAAAGGGAAAACCTGTACGCAGAGTAAATGCATTTAACATTTTGGAATTGTAAAAGAGAGGAAAGAAGAGAAAGAAAAGAGGAGATGGTGGGAAAGAGGGGCGAGGAATGCATCAGAAGTTAAAACAGTTATGCAGAATAATGAGAAACAAACATTAAAGATTAATAATAAAAAATAAAATAAACAAATAAAAGGATAAAATGGCACCGTGAATACAAGAGTGGTCAAATAGCCAACCTGGAAAGAAAAAAGGTGTTAGTGGGGACCATAACAAGTCTTTTTTGATCAACAGAGGTAGTGAAGTGGCGTGGGCATGATCAAGTCTATGATGATGACAAAGCAAATTCCACCAGGCTTGATATGAAATTTTAGAGGTGTCCTTCCAGTTAGTGTTGATAAACTGAAAGGAAATAGCTTAAAACAAGTCAATCAATTTACTCACATTGATCTGAGCAACCCAAATAGGAGATGAACTACCCAAAAACACATGCAAAATATCAAAAGAAACATTGGTAGATAGGATTTCATTCAGTTTTGACCATATACGAGACCAGAATGATTTGACCAAAGGACAATGGAAGAACATATGAAAAAAGTCACTGTTCTCGTGGGAGCATAACCAAAATTTTTTGGAGTTTAACAATTTGAATTTGTATAGGTCAGAAGGGTGAAAAAAAGTCTATTATAAAAGTTAATACAAAGTCTGCGTGGTGTTAGCTGAGCGTGAGGAAGTATGTATTTTTGACCAAATGGAGTCCCATGTGAGAAATGAAAAGTCTTGGACCAAGTCCTTTTCCCATAAAAATTGTAAGGTGGATTTGATTCTCGCATCAACAGGACGGGATAGTATCTTGTAGATGACAGCTGCTTTAAATTGAGTAGAAAAGTCAAGTGGGGAGGAGAAGGCCTGGTCAGGTGTATCAGAAGGGCATGTGTGGTAGAGATACCGTAGGACTCTCGTATATCTATCCATAAAGGACCCATCCTTCAACAAGTGGTCAAATGTAATAATGCCTTTGTCAATACATTCCTTCCAGAATAAAGCTCTGTTTTTAATTTTAAAATGCTTCATTATACCAAATGGGAGTGTGTGAAAGTTGATTCGCAGAAGAGAGATGAGTTCTGAGCAGAGAGATTGCAAGTGCTTTGGAGTGAGTAAAGGTAGGTGAGGAGAACATTTCGGGGGTTGAGAGAGACGAGTATCTGTGATAAAAGAAAAAGGTGAACATTGAGCTTGTTCTAGGTGAGCTCCAGGCCGTTATGGGTGTCAATGCGGATTCGGTTAAAAAAGCCCATATTTGTTTCAAGGTGAATGCAGAGTGATAACGTCTGGGATTAGGGAAATTGACTCCACCTAACTCTTTGGGTTGCTGGAGACGAGAAAGTGAGATCCTGGCCTTGCAATTGTTCACAAAAATTTGGTCAAGGAGCGATTAATGGTACTAAAGAAGGAAAGTGGGAGGGAGACCGGGAGCATAGAAAGATAAAAATTGATAATTGGAAGAAGCATCATTTTAATTGTAGCTAATCTACCCCACCAGGATAAGAAAAGTGGAGACCAGCTTTCAGTGAGAACAGAGAGATTTTTAAATATGTCTGCAAGGTTGACTTTAATAGTTTCCCTAATGCTAATGGCACATAGAATACCTAAGCATTTGATTCTTTTGGAGTTCCATTCTAACCCTGTGTCATGAAACATATTAGAGAAGCAATACTTATTTAAAGGCATGACTTCAGATTTATCAATATTCAACCTATAACCTGAGACAATGGAATAATCTTGTAATAAGGAGAAAAAGGCCGGCAAAGAAGTGAATGGATTGGAGATATATAACAAAATGTCATCTGCATGTGCAGTAAATTTTATGACAATATTTTTAAATTGGAGACCTGTACATTGTGATGAACGTCTAGGTTTTTCTAAGACGGGTTCCAAAGCAAGAATAAATAAGAGTGAGTAAAGAGGACAGCCCTGCCTAGTCCCTCTAATGAGTGGGAAATATTTAGATTGACAGCCATTCACCCAAATTGAGGTAGAGGGGGCAAAGTATAACAACTGATGAATACATTTTAGAAGCAAGATGCATAATGTTAAGGAAGGTTCTCGAATTATCTGTGATAGATCGTCCCCTGACAAACTCTGACTGATATATATTGATGAGGTCTGGGATTATCTCATTGATACGAAGGGCAAGAATTTTGGCAAGGATTTTACAATCTGCATTAATGAGGGAAATGGTCCTGTAATTTTTTACAAAGAGAGGGGTCTTTATCTTATTCAGGGATCAAAAATAACATCGCTTGGGTAAAAGAACCACGTGACTCGCCGATGGTAAGAAAAACACTTATCAATGAGAATAAAGTCTGGGCAGGTGTTTTGTCCTTGGCCAAGAGATTAATGGCATTGATGATTTCTTGTTTCAAGATAGGAACATCCAAAGATGTGAGATCAATATGATTTTCAGGAGATTTGGGGATAGTCTGAATGTAGAGGGAAGCATAATAATCAGTGAAGCAATCAAGGATCTTAGCATCTGTAGTATGCTGAACTCCGGAGTTATCAATGATGGCCACAATTTCAGATTTTAGCTTTTTGCTTTTAAGATAGTTAGCTAGAGATCTACCTGCCTTATTCTGGCCAACATACATCTTAGCATTGAGATTGAGGAGATTGTTCCAAGCAGAATCCCAAAAGCGATTGTTATATGACATTTTTGCTTTGTTAAGATTTGACAATGTGTTGGGACATTTGGTGGTGAAGTACTTATGTTCTAAAGTTTGAATTTGCTTTAGAATGGAAGTTGAGTCCATAAGTGCTTTCTTTTTTTTTCTAGGACACATAGTCAATTATGAAGCCCCTGGCAGTAGCTTTGAAAGCATCCCAAATAAAATGATATTGAGAATCAGAGGAGAGATTATTGCTAAAAACGTCCTGTATAAAAAGTGTGAATTGTTCCACAAATTGAGAGTCCAGGAGAAGGGAATTGTTGAAACGCCATCGACGGGATGTAGAGGCACGGGAAGTATAGTCCATATCTAAAATGACAGATACACGATCTGAAATAAGAATGGAGCCAAACTCTGCATTAGTCATGAATTGGAGGGCTGGTTGTGTGAGAAAGATGTAATCTATGAGGAAATGAGATCTGTGAACAGTGGAGAAAAAGGACAATCAGGGTGAGAGGTTCTCCATGTATCTACCAGACCTCTGCAGGTGATGGCCTTATGAAAAGTCTTCTGCATCTTGTTAGGGATATATTTAGTTTGAGATTTCTGGTCTAAGAAGGGATCCATAAGATGATTGCAATTACCATCCACAATCAAAGTATCAGCAGCATGAGAGGAAAGAAGAGTAGAAAATTCATTCCAAAAAGATAAGTCAATGCCATTAGGGCCGTAAACATTACAAAAAGAAAGTTGAGTGTTGTTGATTTTGGTATTCAAAAAAAGCCATCTACCATTAGCATCATGAAATTCATTTTGCAATTGAACATTTAGAGACTTATGAAACAAAATAGAAACACCATTCTTATTATTCACTGCAGGGGAGCAGAAAACTTCTCCTACCCATTGTTTGTGCAGTGAAGACAAATCATGTAACTTTATGTGCGTTTCTTGTAATAATGCAAGATGACATTTCAATTTAGCAAGGTGAGACAGAACTCACTTTTTTTAACAGGATTGCGATTACCTTTAACATTCCATGAGATTACACAAAGGCCATTCATCGATAAAACTTAAGCAGAATTAAACATGAAAGTAGATGAACCTTAAAGAATGAGAAGAAAAAAAGGAGAGACCAATCAAAAGAGAGATATGCCAGTGTCGGAAAGAGATAGAAATAAGTAAAAAAACTGAGGAGAAGCGAAAAATTGGAGATAACAAAGAGGAAGAAAAATAGAATTTATAAATTGATGTATCCATAAGAACAAAGGAGTGAGAGAACAGTGAAGTACCATAAATGGAAAATGAAAAAAAAAGGGGAATAGTGAAAAACAGAGCGAAAAAGCAAGGAAAGGGGAGAGGGAGGTAGGAAAGAAAAGGGGGAAAGAGGAGGAAATGAAGAGGGGAGCATAGTTGCCCAAATAGAGATAGCAAAGAAGGGATGACAAAATGCCAGAAGGCTGTAGTCATAGTGATCAAAGACAAGAAGAACATTAATGAGGGAGGGGGGGCAAGAAACAAGGCGGCCACTCCACCAAAAATGGGGGAGGACACCGAGGAGGGAAAAGTTTACTATTAGAACAAAAAGGAAGAAATAAGAAATAAGGACAACGTGATAAACATGCGAAACAAAATGGAAGGGAACTTATCAGACAATGGGGAGACAATGCAATGGAGTAAGTCATAAATGAGAAAACATAAGGAGAACGTGGGTAGGAACATTATCATCAGGAACTGCATAAGACCTAAAAAACAGGGAAGAAAACAAACGTGAAAACAATTAAGATTTGCTCAGTTCCATAGCTTCTAACTTGTGAACATGAATGAACTTCCGAAGATCAGCTGAGCCATCAAATGTAAAAGTTCTTTCTTATTAGTCACTTTGAAGAAGCACGGGTGGATAAGGCCATAACGGGCATTCATGGATCTCAAAGGTGGTCTGAGGTAGAGAAATTTCTTACGCCGGTTGGCAGTTGGCTAGGAGATATCTTGACTGAAAAAGACTTTGTGACCAGAACAAAGCATCTGTTTGTGTTGTTTGGCAGCGTTAAGGATTGCCATGAGGTCGGAGTACAGGAGGAAGTAGGTGATGATACCTCTAGGTTTGGTTGAGGAAGAGGCATTATGAGGATCCAACCTATGCACCCTTCGGATATTAAAGTCCATAGGTTTCGGGAGAGCAACGATCTGCAAGACTTGAGACTTCAAAAAGGAGATCATATCTGAGCCCTCAGAGCCCTCTGGAATTCCGTAAATGCGTAGGTTGTTGCGCATATTATGATTTTCTAAGTCCTCTGTAGTCTTCTTAAGTTGAGTAACTTCTTTAGTGAGGATATCAACTCTGGCAGTAACGTCCTGAGCATCACTTATTTTTTGTTCCACATCGAAAAGTCTTGACTCAAGTCCGGACCATTTCTCTTCAATTCTCTGAAGTGTAGCAGTGGTGTCCATCATGAAAGGTCTAATGTGGCATAGTTCGTCCATAATATCCTCTAACGTCAGAGGAAGAGGTGATTTCGATGGAGAGGACGGGTCTTTTTTGGCACGCTTGTTAGTGCTAACAACAAACTCCTCATGACCTCCAGAACCAGACCCAGTAGCTCCATGGGGCTTGTTTGAGTGTGGAGAATCCATGGCTGGATGTAATGTACAATGCAGCAATAGATAGAGTCTCTTGGGGTGTAGAGCTTAACTGAAACTTGCAGAATAGCTTCAATGATTCAATAAGCAGGGAGAAAGAATAAAGCACCTCACAGCAGACCGACGAATAGGAGAGGGTTGGAACATCCAACAGGTGTGTGGCAATAGCTTGACACTTTTGATGAGCCGATAGCAAATAAAGTTAATTATTTGCTGACATTGTTTCAAAGAGCAAAAATGTTTCGCCTTTATGCATGTTGCGAAAAGAAAACTCTGATAGCAATCACACAAAATGACGGCCGCTCATAACAGGGTTCCTGAGGAGAAGTAATTATGAAGGAGAAGCATTTGAGAAAGATCAACAGCAGGTTTATAAACTTGCCTCAGTATGCTCTGTGGCCAACAGCGTAGGAAGACAGGTATCGAAAGTGGGGCCGCAATTAAAAGAAGTGCCAATGAGCACACACACCAGTATGATGAATTGCCATCGAGTAATATGCAGCAAATGACGGTAGAAAAAGGGGAAAATCACTCAGTCCAAAAAATATACAGCAATTGTTGATGTCTTCTGGTGACAGTGAGTAATCCAGGTTACTTTAAAAAGCAGGCATTGGTCTGTAAAGCCCAGAAATATGTGCATTGAAACATTGCTGTAAAAGAAAAAATTGGCAACAGCAATACTCACAAAATGGTGGCCACAGATTACAGGGTCAATGAGGTGAGGCTGGCTCAGAAGAAAAAGCACCAAAAAAGACCATTTGCAGGACTAAAAACTTGCCTCAATGCGCCTGGTATCTTCCTAAACAGGGAACCATGCTTCAAATGCAGAACTGCAATCAATGAAGGAGCCCTTCAGCGCCAACCGGAGCTCGGTGTCACGGAGCATTTCAGGTAGCGGCCATCTTAGGCTGCCGCCACGCGCTCCGTCTTACTTATTTTATGATGCGGATGCCTTGCGTAAGGTTGCGCCTTTGATCAAATCTCACTGCAGCTGTTAGGTCCAGATGCAGGTCAACCAGGAACTTTACAATTTATACTCATAGCTTGGATCTATTTACTCGGTCAAAGGCAGAGGAAAGATCCATGAACGCCAAATAAAGCGTCCCTTTCTTCGCAATGGTGTACTTCCCTGCCAGCAAAGGCAAATTTATGCACTGGTCCATTGTGCCCCTCCATTTCCTAAACCCATATTGTAAATCTGAGAGTCTGTTGGTCCCATTTAGCCAATCAGTGAGTTTACTGAGGACCACTCTTCCTAATACTTTCACTGCTAAATCGATCAGTGAGATTGGCCTGCAGCATTGTGGGTCTCCTCTGTTCCACTTTTTGAAGACCGGGACTATAACTGACTGGGAGCATGATCTATGCAGGCCAAATTTACAGGCAATGTTAAAAACATTAGATAATAGTTTGGACCATAGTGTCATATTGGATTTAAAAAGCGCAGGCCGGACACCATCCGGTCCCGGCGTCATTTGGGCAATTGCCACAGCTACTTCTTTATCCGTGAAGACCAAAGTATAACCTTCAACTATAAACGATGTACCTGAGGGTCCTTGGTCCCCCTGATCACCATAGACATGTCTGAAATGGTTAAACCACTCCTCTTCTGGAATGTTACCTTCCAGTGGTTTACCATTAGTATCTGAGAAAATGGTTTATTAGCAATGTCCCAGAACTTGGCACTGTTCCTGATTACATCAATGGACAGTAGATCGTTCCACGCCTGGTGTTTGATTTCTGATTTGAATGTGTGTATCGCCAACTTATACATTTTCCTAAGGGTAGCTATGAGAGGTTTATCTTGGGGTTCATGTTTTAAGGCGACCAACAGCTTTTGATGGGCAACTGTACAATTGTGGTCAAACCACCTCTCTCCTCTGTTTGGAAGTTCCTTCCTTATACGTGTATGTATGGGCTCTAGCCACCTGATTACATATCCTTACATAAGCTGTAAGGATCTTGTTGTCCCTAATCACGTCGTCTAAACAGAGATCTATCTCCATTCCCACAGTATTGACCAGATCATCACAAAACTCTTCCGGAATTACCTTACACCACATAAGTCTACGACCGTGGGTCTTTTGCTTCGAAAGCTAAAGTTTAAACACATCTGTTAGTCTTAGGTTTGATCTAGATACCCCCTGCCATTATAAGATATATGGGGTTATGATCACTAAACTGTGACCACATAGCCATGTATGCTACAACATGGGGTTCCACAGCATTATTAATACAAATATAATCAATGGTAGCATTCGTTCCCCTTCCCTTAAAAGATGGAATATCACCATTACCATACAAATACTGGGATACAATTGACCAAATTCCGCTATTGTAGCCTTTAAGAACTCCCCTTGTTGTGAGTGTTCGAAATGTGTCTCTGAATATTTGCCAGGCCCTAAACTATAGGTAACATAGCATGTCTTTAGGCATATATGTATGTTAAAATTTCCTAAAATAATAACCGAATAAGGAGTGACTTGTTTTTACTTATAGGACTCCAGAAGACGATTAAGACTACACAAATGTTGATTGGCAGAAGTTCTGTCAAACGAATTATAGAAATTAACAATTAGTACTTTGGGTGTGTTGATAGGCGTGATTTCAACTTCTAAACAATTTACTGACTCAGAATCAAGTTTACAATGGTTACCTGTGACTTTTAGAGAAAATAGGGTTATTAAACCGCCCTTTGGCCTACCAGCTACAGATGGCCTTGCAGGTTCAAAATAAGTTGTGTAACCATCCAAACATAGAATATTTTCAGTTTCCCATGTTTCTTGAAGCCCAATCACATCATACTCCCTTAACAGACCATTTCACATAACATCATTTATTTTGTTTTTTAGCCCTGCTATATTCCAGATGAGTATTTGACTTGCCCTATCATACTTGACTCTTCTACCCAATTCGGGTTGATTGTGTGATCCTTACAACTACCAGTTACCTGCCTATGTATGCGAGAACAATTGGTAAGTCAGCCATTACTATCCAGCTGGCTCAACGGAGTACCTCTGTTTACTAATTCCAGCCTGATATCAGTAGCCCTTTCTCTTGTAACATCCACCAAAGGTGAGTGGACAATCAATCAATCAATCATCTGTTTGTTGAGCGTGAGTACTCACTCATCAGGGTCTCAAGGCGCTGGGGAGGAGGGAAGGTGCAGGTTCCAGTCCATCAAGGAGGGTGTCTGTTGAAGAGCCAAGTTATGAGGTTTCTCTTGAAGATGGGGAGTGGTGTTGTCTGTCTGAGGTGGAGCGGTAGGGTGATTCAGGTTCTGGCCGCAAGGAAGGAGAAGGAGCGGCCTCCCGATCTGGTCTTTCTGGCACGGGGGATCATGATGTAGGAGAGCTGGGCTGATCATAGGGTCCTTTGGGTTACGTGGAATTTGAATCGGCTGTTCAGGTATGCTGTTCCGGTGTTGTGGAGAGCTTTGTGTGCGTGGGTGAGAATCTTGAAGGTAATTCTAGCCTTGATGGGGAGCCAGTGGAGTGTGCACAGGTGCTGGGAGATATGGCAGTGTCTTGGCAGGTTGAGGACCAGTCTTTCGGCGGTGTTCTGGATGTTTTGTAGCTTGCGGGTGAGGATTTTGTTTATTCCAGCATAGAGTGCGTTGCCGTAGTCAATCTGCTAGTGATGAGGGTGTGAGTGACGGTCTTTCTGTGCTCAAGTGTGATCCATTTGAAGGTCTTACATAAGAGGTGGTGGTTGTAGAAACAGGAGGATGCAACGGAGTTGAACTGGCAGTCCATTTGGAGCTTGGAGTCCAAGATGATTCCAATGTTGCGTGCATGATCCATGGGGGTAGGTGGGCTTCGGAGGGCAGGAGGCCACCAGGTGTTGTTCCAGGCATCGGGGTGTGAGCCCATGATGAGTACTTCTGTTTTGTCAGTGTTGAGTTGTAGGCAGCTGATTTTCATCTATTTGGTGACAGCTTCCATACCTTTCTGAAAGTTCTGTTTTGCTGTGTTGGTTTCGTTGGAAAGGGAGAGGATGAGTTGGGTGTCATCTGTGTATGAAACAATGTTGAGTTTGTGGGTTCTGACGATGGGGGTGAATGGAGCCATTTAGACGTTGAAGAGCGTGGGGCTAAGGGAGGACCCCTGGGGATCTCCGCAGGTGGTTGGTGTAGGGTCCGAGAGGAAAGGAGGGAGTCTGACCCGCTGCGTTTTGCCGGAGAGGATAAAGTGGATCCAGTCGAGGGCCTTGTCCCAGATCCCAGCGTTGTGAAGTCTGCATATTAGGGTGCAGTGGAAGACTGTGCGGAAGACTGCTGAGAGGTCAAGGAGGATGAGAGCTACTGTTTCTCCTCCATCCAGGAGAGAGCGCATGTCATCTGTTGTGGCGAGGAGGGCAGTTTCTATGCTGTGGTTTGTTCTGAAGCCGGATTGGGAGGAGTTAAGGATGTTGTGCTCTTCGATGAAGGTGGCAATTTGGCTGTTGATGGCTTTCTCGATGACTTTCATTGGGATCGGGAACAGGGAGATGGGTCTGTAGTTTTCGAGGTCGGTGGGGTCCGCCGAGGGTTTCTTCAGGAGTGGGTGGATCTCAGCGTGTTTCCAGTCATCGGGGAAGGAGGCGTTCACCAGGGAGCAGTTGATGGTGTGGTGAAGTATGGGTGCAATTGTGTTGACGGCTCTGTTGAATATGTAGTGGGGGCAGGCGTCCGTGGGGGCCCTGGACTGGATTAACTTCATCGTCTTCAGTGTGTCTTCGGTGGTGTGGGCTGTCCAGCTGTCATTCATTGGCCTTAGGGTGTCGGGGTGGCTGGTGAGGGTTCAGTGTGTTGGTTGTCTTTGTCGAAGTCGTCGTAAATGTTCTTGATTTTGTGGTAGAAGAAGGTGCTGAGTTTGTTGCAAAGGTCTTTTGAGGGACGAATGTCAGTAGACTCACTGGTGGGTTGGGCGAACTCCTTGATGATGCTGAAGAGTTCTTTTCTGTTGTGCGCGCGTGGTGGTTCTGTCTTTGATCGCTGTTTTTCTGGTATTTCTGAAGAGTTGGTGGTGGGTGTTGGTGGTGGCTCTGAAGTTGTTGTGGGCTTTTGTGGATTTGGAGTTCCTCCAGGCCTTTTTGAGGTGGTGGCATGTGAGTCTGAACTTTTGATGTTCAGTAGTAGACCATCTTGCTTTCTTGGCGTGTGTCTTATTGTTCTTCTTGGTGTTGGCACTGTCAGAGATCCATCTGTGCAGAGTTCGGGCTGCGATGTTGGGGTCGACATCTTCTGCGTTGTTGGGGTGGAGTTGCCGACTGAGGAGGTGAGCTGGTCGTAGGTGATTTTGGTCCAGTTTCTTCGTGGGAGCAGGTGCTGGTGTCTGCCTTAAGACAAACTTAGGACAATCTTAGGACAGACTTAAGACAGATAGAAAAATTCAGATCTAGGTCCAACGATCTCATAAAATCGGCAAAGGCAGTTAAAAGGCGCTGTAGGCCAATCACTGTTCTAGCTAGTAGGACAGCATCATCCGCATATAGGAGAGCTAGAATTAACCGCTCCCCCACATGTGGGATGTCCTTGCTCGCTCCCCCTGAAACTGAGTCAAAATTGATAAATATAAAGTGAATAATAGGGGGGCCAAAATGCATCTATGTCTTACCCCTTATATATTTTTTAAGTTTAGAATGCTTTATTGAGATAATAAGCAAAGCAAAACGTCAGTACATGAACAAGTAGCATGAAGTAGAAGTAAAAAATAAATATGATTACAATGTAGTGAAGCCCTCAAAAGGGAAAACCTGTACGCAGAGTAAATGCCTTTAACATTTTGGAATTGTAAAAGAGAGGAAAGAAGAGAAAGAAAAGAGGAGATGGTGGGAAAGAGGGGCGAGGAATGCATCAGAAGTTAAAACAGTTATGCAGAATAATGAGAAACAAACATTAAAGATTAATAATAAAAAATAAAATAAACAAATAAAAGGATAAAATGGCACCGTGAATACAAGAGTGGTCAAATAGCCAACCTGGAAAGAAAAAAGGTGTTAGTGGGGACCATAACAAGTCTTTTTTGATCAACAGAGGAAGTGAAGTGGCGTGGGCATGATCAAGTCTATGATGATGACAAAGCAAATTCCACCAGGCTTGATATGAAATTTTAGAGGTGTCCTTCCAGTTAGTGTTGATAAACTGAAAGGAAATAGCTTAAAACAAGTCAATCAATTTACTCACATTGATCTGAGCAACCCAAATAGGAGATGAACTACCCAAAAACACATGCAAAATATCAAAAGAAACATTGGTAGATAGGATTTCATTCAGTTTTGACCATATACGAGACCAGAATGATTTGACCAAAGGACAATGGAAGAACATATGAAAAAAGTCACTGTTCTCGTGGGAGCATAACCAAAATTTTTTGGAGTTTAACAATTTGAATTTGTATAGGTCAGAAGGGTGAAAAAAAGTCTATTATAAAAGTTAATACAAAGTCTGCGTGGTGCTAGCTGAGCGTGAGGAAGTATGTATTTTTGACCAAATGGAGTCCCATGTGAGAAATGAAAAGTCTTGGACCAAGTCCTTTTCCCATAAAAATTGTAAGGTGGATTTGATTCTCGCATCAACAGGACGGGATAGTATCTTGTAGATGACAGCTGCTTTAAATTGAGTAGAAAAGTCAAGTGGGGAGGAGAAGGCCTGGTCAGGTGTATCAGAAGGGCATGTGTGGTAGAGATACCGTAGGACTCTCGTATATCTATCCATAAAGGACCCATCCTTCAACAAGTGGTCAAATGTAATAATGCCTTTGTCAATACATTCCTTCCAGAATAAAGCTCTGTTTTTAATTTTAAAATGCTTCATTATACCAAATGGGAGTGTGTGAAAGTTGATTCGCAGAAGAGAGATGAGTTCTGAGCAGAGAGATTGCAAGTGCTTTGGAGTGAGTAAAGGTAGGTGAGGAGAACATTTCGGGGGTTGAGAGAGACGAGTATCTGTGATAAAAGAAAAAGGTGAACATTGAGCTTGTTCTAGGTGAGCTCCAGGCCGTTATGGGTGTCAATGCGGATTCGGTTAAAAAAGCCCATATTTGTTTCAAGGTGAATGCAGAGTGATAACGTCTGGGATTAGGGAAATTGACTCCACCTAACTCTTTGGGTTGCTGGAGACGAGAAAGTGAGATCCTGGCCTTGCAATTGTTCACAAAAATTTGGTCAAGGAGCGATTAATGGTACTAAAGAAGGAAAGTGGGAGGGAGACCGGGAGCATAGAAAGATAAAAATTGATAATTGGAAGAAGCATCATTTTAATTGTAGCTAATCTACCCCACCAGGATAAGAAAAGTGGAGACCAGCTTTCAGTGAGAACAGAGAGATTTTTAAATATGTCTGCAAGGTTGACTTTAATAGTTTCCCTAATGCTAATGGCACATAGAATACCTAAGCATTTGATTCTTTTGGAGTTCCATTCTAACCCTGTGTCATGAAACATATTAGAGAAGCAATACTTATTTAAAGGCATGACTTCAGATTTATCAATATTCAACCTATAACCTGAGACAATGGAATAATCTTGTAATAAGGAGAAAAAGGCCGGCAAAGAAGTGAATGGATTGGAGATATATAACAAAATGTCATCTGCATGTGCAGTAAATTTTATGACAATATTTTTAAATTGGAGACCTGTACATTGTGATGAACTTCTAGGTTTTTCTAAGATGGGTTCCAAAGCAAGAATAAATAGGAGTGAGTAAAGAGGACAGCCCTGCCTAGTCCCTCTAATGAGTGGGAAATATTTAGATTGACAGCCATTCACCCAAATTGAGGTAGAGGGGGCAAAGTATAACAACTGATGAATACATTTTAGAAGCAAGATGCATAATGTTAAGGAAGGTTCTCGAATTATCTGTGATAGATCGTCCCCTGACAAACTCTGACTGATATATATTGATGAGGTCTGGGATTATCTCATTGATACGAAGGGCAAGAATTTTGGCAAGGATTTTACAATCTGCATTAATGAGGGAAATGGTCCTGTAATTTTTTACAAAGAGAGGGGTCTTTATCTTATTCAGGGATCAAAAATAACATCGCTTGGGTAAAAGAACCACGTGACTCGCCGATGGTAAGAAAAACACTTATCAATGAGAATAAAGTCTGGGCCAGGTGTTTTGTCCTTGGCCAAGAGATTAATGGCATTGATGATTTCTTGTTTCAAGATAGGAACATCCAAAGATGTGAGATCAATATGATTTTCAGGAGATTTGGGGATAGTCTGAATGTAGAGGGAAGCATAATAATCAGTGAAGCAATCAAGGATCTTAGCATCTGTAGTATGCTGAACTCCGGAGTTATCAATGATGGCCACAATTTCAGATTTTAGCTTTTTGCTTTTAAGATAGTTAGCTAGAGATCTACCTGCCTTATTCTGGCCAACATACATCTTAGCATTGAGATTGAGGAGATTGTTCCAAGCAGAATCCCAAAAGCGATTGTTATATGACATTTTTGCTTTGTTAAGATTTGACAATGTGTTGGGACATTTGGTGGTGAAGTACTTATGTTCTAAAGTTTGAATTTGCTTTAGAATGGAAGTTGAGTCCATAAGTGCTTTCTTTTTTTTTCTAGGACACATAGTCAATTATGAAGCCCCTGGCAGTAGCTTTGAAAGCATCCCAAATAAAATGATATTGAGAATCAGAGGAGAGATTATTGCTAAAAACGTCCTGTATAAAAAGTGTGAATTGTTCCACAAATTGAGAGTCCAGGAGAAGGGAATTGTTGAAACGCCATCGACGGGATGTAGAGGCACGGGAAGTATAGTCCATATCTAAAATGACAGATACACGATCTGAAATAAGAATGGAGCCAAACTCTGCATTAGTCATGAATTGGAGGGCTGGTTGTGTGAGAAAGATGTAATCTATGAGGAAATGAGATCTGTGAACAGTGGAGAAAAAGGAAAATCAGGGTGAGAGGTTCTCCATGTATCTACCAGACCTCTGCAGGTGATGGCCTTATGAAAAGTCTTCTGCATCTTGTTAGGGATATATTTAGTTTGAGATTTCTGGTCTAAGAAGGGATCCATAAGATGATTGCAATTACCACCCACAATCAAAGTATCAGCAGCATGAGAGGAAAGAAGAGTAGAAAATTCATTCCAAAAAGATAAGTCAATGCCATTAGGGCCGTAAACATTACAAAAAGAAAGTTGAGTGTTGTTGATTTTGGTATTCAAAAAAAGCCATCTACCATTAGCATCATGAAATTCATTTTGCAATTGAACATTTAGAGACTTATGAAACAAAATAAAATCACCATTCTTATTATTCACTGCAGGGGAGCAGAAAACTTCTCCTACCCATTGTTTGTTCAGTGAAGACAAATCATGTAACTTTATGTGCGTTTCTTGTAATAATGCAAGATGACATTTCAATTTAGCAAGGTGAGACAGAACTCACTTTTTTTTAACAGGATTGCGATTACCTTTAACATTCCATGAGATTACACAAAGGCCATTCATCGATAAAACTTAAGCAGAATTAAACATGAAAGTAGATGAACCTTAAAGAATGAGAAGAAAAAAAGGAGAGACCAATCAAAAGAGAGATATGCCAGTGTCGGAAAGAGATAGAAATAAGTAAAAAAAACTGAGGAGAAGCGAAAAATTGGAGATAACAAAGAGGAAGAAAAATAGAATTTATAAATTGATGTATCCATAAGAACAAAGGAGTGAGAGAACAGTGAAGTACCATAAATGGAAAATGAAAAAAAAAGGGGAATAGTGAAAAACAGAGCGAAAAAGCAAGGAAAGGGGAGAGGGAGGTAGGAAAGAAAAGGGGGAAAGAGGAGGAAATGAAGAGGGGAGCATAGTTGCCCAAATAGAGATAGCAAAGAAGGGATGACAAAATGCCAGAAGGCTTTAGTCATAGTGATCAAAGACAAGAAGAACATTAATGAGGGAGGGGGGGCAAGAAACAAGGCGGCCACTCCACCAAAAATGGGGGAGGACACCGAGGAGGGAAAAGTTTACTATTAGAACAAAAAGGAAGAAATAAGAAATAAGGACAACGTGATAAACATGCGAAACAAAATGGAAGGGAACTTATCAGACAATGGGGAGACAATGCAATGGAGTAAGTCATAAATGAGAAAACATAAGGAGAACGTGGGTAGGAACATTATCATCAGGAACTGCATAAGACCTAAAAAACAGGGAAGAAAACAAACGTGAAAACAATTAAGATTTGCTCAGTTCCATAGCTTCTAACTTGTGAACATGAATGAACTTCCGAAGATCAGCTGAGCCATCAAATGTAAAAGTTCTGTCTTATTAGTCACTTTGAAGAAGCACGGGTGGATAAGGCCATAACGGGCATTCATGGATCTCAAAGGTGGTCTGAGGTAGAGAAATTTCTTACGCCGGTTGGCAGTTGGCTTGGAGATATCTTGACTGAAAAAGACTTTGTGACCAGAACAAAGCATCTGTTTGTGTTGTTTGGCAGCGTTAAGGATTGCCATGAGGTCGGAGTACAGGAGGAAGTAGGTGATGATACCTCTAGGTTTGGTTGAGGAAGAGGCATTATGAGGATCCAACCTATGCACCCTTCGGATATTAAAGTCCATAGGTTTCGGGAGAGCAACGATCTGCAAGACTTGAGACTTCAAAAAGGAGATCATATCTGAGCCCTCAGAGCCCTCTGGAATTCCGTAAATGTGTAGGTTGTTGCGCATATTATGATTTTCTAAGTCCTCTGTAGTCTTCTTAAGTTGAGTAACTTCTTTAGTGAGGATATCAACTCTGGCAGTAACGTCCTGAGCATCACTTATTTTTTGTTCCACATCGAAAAGTCTTGACTCAAGTCCGGACCATTTCTCTTCAATTCTCTGAAGTGTAGCAGTGGTGTCCATCATGAAAGGTCTAATGTGGCATAGTTCGTCCATAATATCCTCTAACGTCAGAGGAAGAGGTGATTTCGATGGAGAGGACGGGTCTTTTTTGTCACGCTTGTTAGTGCTAACAACAAACTCCTCATGACCTCCAGAACCAGACCCAGTAGCTCCATGGGGCTTGTTTGAGTGTGGAGAATCCATGGCTGGATGTAATGTACAATGCAGCAATAGATAGAGTCTCTTGGGGTGTAGAGCTTAACTGAAACTTGCAGAATAGCTTCAATGATTCAATAAGCAGGGAGAAAGAATAAAGCACCTCACAGCAGACCGACGAATAGGAGAGGGTTGGAACATCCAACAGGTGTGTGGCAATAGCTTGACACTTTTGATGAGCCGATAGCAAATAAAGTTAATTATTTGCTGACATTGTTTCAAAGAGCAAAAATGTTTCGCCTTTATGCATGTTGCGAAAAGAAAACTCTGATAGCAATCACACAAAATGACGGCCGCTCATAACAGGGTTCCTGAGGAGAAGTAATTATGAAGGAGAAGCATTTGAGAAAGATCAACAGCAGGTTTATAAACTTGCCTCAGTATGCTCTGTGGCCAACAGCGTAGGAAGACAGGTATCGAAAGTGGGGCCGCAATTAAAAGAAGTGCCAATGAGCACACACACCAGTATGATGAATTGCCATCGAGTAATATGCAGCAAATGACGGTAGAAAAAGGGGAAAATCACTCAGTCCAAAAAATATACAGCAATTGTTGATGTCTTCTGGTGACAGTGAGTAATCCAGGTTACTTTAAAAAGCAGGCATTGGTCTGTAAAGCCCAGAAATATGTGCATTGAAACATTGCTGTAAAAGAAAAAATTGGCAACAGCAATACTCACAAAATGGTGGCCACAGATTACAGGGTCAATGAGGTGAGGCTGGCTCAGAAGAAAAAGCACCAAAAAAGACCATTTGCAGGACTAAAAACTTGCCTCAATGCGCCTGGTATCTTCCTAAACAGGGAACCATGCTTCAAATGCAGAACTGCAATCAATGAAGGAGCCCTTCAGCGCCAACCGGAGCTCGGTGTCACGGAGCATTTCAGGTAGCGGCCATCTTAGGCTGCCGCCACGCGCTCCGTCTTACTTATTTTATGATGCGGATGCCTTGCGTAAGGTTGCGCCTTTGATCAAATCTCACTGCAGCTGTTAGGTCCAGATGCAGGTCAACCAGGAACTTTACAATATATACTCATAGCTTGGATCTATTTACTCGGTCAAAGGCAGAGGAAAGATCCATGAACGCCAAATAAAGCGTCCCTTTCTTCGCAATGGTGTACTTCCCTGCCAGCAAAGGCAAATTTATGCACTGGTCCATTGTGCCCCTCCATTTCCTAAACCCATATTGTAAATCTGAGAGTATGTTGGTCCCATTTAGCCAATCAGTGAGTTTACTGAGGACCACTCTTCCTAATACTTTCACTGCTAAATCGATCAGTGAGATTGGCCTGCAGCATTGTGGGTCTCCTCTGTTCCACTTTTTGAAGACCGGGACTATAACTGACTGGGAGCATGCTCTATGCAGGCCAAATTTACAGGCAATGTTAAAAACATTAGATAATAGTTTGGACCATAGTGTCATATTGGATTTAAAAAGCGCAGGCCGGACACCATCCGGTCCCGGCGTCATTTGGGCAATTGCCACAGCTACTTCTTTATCCGTGAAGACCAAAGTATAACCTTCAACTATAAACGATGTACCTGAGGGTCCTTGGTCCCCCTGATCACCATAGACATGTCTGAAATGGTTAAACCACTCCTCTTCTGGAATGTTACCTTCCAGTGGTTTACCATTAGTATCTGAGAAAATGGTTTATTAGCAATGTCCCAGAACTTGGCACTGTTCCTGATTACATCAATGGACAGTAGATCGTTCCACGCCTGGTGTTTGATTTCTGATTTGAATGTGTGTATCGCCAACTTATACATTTTCCTAAGGGTAGCTATGAGAGGTTTATCTTGGGGTTCATGTTTTAAGGCGACCAACAGCTTTTGATGGGCAACTGTACAATTGTGGTCAAACCACCTCTCTCCTCTGTTTGGAAGTTCCTTCCTTATACGTGTATGTATGGGCTCTAGCCACCTGATTACATATCCTTACATAAGCTGTAAGGATCTTGTTGTCCCTAATCACGTCGTCTAAACAGAGATCTATCTCCATTCCCACAGTATTGACCAGATCATCACAAAACTCTTCCGGAATTACCTTACACCACATAAGTCTACGACCGTGGGTCTTTTGCTTCGAAAGCTAAAGTTTAAACACATCTGTTAGTCTTAGGTTTGATCTAGATACCCCCTGCCATTATAAGATATATGGGGTTATGATCACTAAACTGTGACCACATAGCCATGTATGCTACAACATGGGGTTCCACAGCATTATTAATACAAATATAATCAATGGTAGCATTCGTTCCCCTTCCCTTAAAAGATGGAATATCACCATTACCATACAAATACTGGGATACAATTGACCAAATTCCGCTATTGTAGCCTTTAAGAACTCCCCTTGTTGTGAGTGTTCGAAATGTGTCTCTGAATATTTGCCAGGCCCTAAACTATAGGTAACATAGCATGTCTTTAGGCATATATGTATGTTAAAATTTCCTAAAATAATAACCGAATAAGGAGTGACTTGTTTTTACTTATAGGACTCCAGAAGACGATTAAGACTACACAAATGTTGATTGGCAGAAGTTCTGTCAAACGAATTATAGAAATTAACAATTAGTACTTTGGGTGTGTTGATAGGCGTGATTTCAACTTCTAAACAATTTACTGACTCAGAATCAAGTTTACAATGGTTACCTGTGACTTTTAGAGAAAATAGGGTTATTAAACCGCCCTTTGGCCTACCAGCTACAGATGGCCTTGCAGGTTCAAAATAAGTTGTGTAACCATCCAAACATAGAATATTTTTAGTTTCCCATGTTTCTTGAAGCCCAATCACATCATACTCCCTTAACAGACCATTTCACATAACATCATTTATTTTGTTTTTTAGCCCTGCTATATTCCAGATGAGTATTTGACTTGCCCTATCATACTTGACTCTTCTACCCAATTCGGGTTGATTGTGTGATCCTTACAACTACCAGTTACCTGCCTATGTATGCGAGAACAATTGGTAAGTCAGCCATTACTATCCAGCTGGCTCAACGGAGTACCTCTGTTTACTAATTCCAGCCTGATATCAGTAGCCCTTTCTCTTGTAACATCCACCAAAGGTGAGTGGACAATCAATCAATCAATCATCTGTTTGTTGAGTGTGAGTACTCACTCATCAGGGTCTCAAGGCGCTGGGGAGGAGGGAAGGTGCAGGTTCCAGTCCATCAAGGAGGGTGTCTGTTGAAGAGCCAAGTTATGAGGTTTCTCTTGAAGATGGGGAGTGGTGTTGTCTGTCTGAGGTGGAGCGGTAGGGTGATTCAGGTTCTGGCCGCAAGGAAGGAGAAGGAGCGGCCTCCCGATCTGGTCTTTCTGGCACGGGGGATCATGATGTAGGAGAGCTGGGCTGATCATAGGGTCCTTTGGGTTACGTGGAATTTGAATCGGCTGTTCAGGTATGCTGTTCCGGTGTTGTGGAGAGCTTTGTGTGCGTGGGTGAGAATCTTGAAGGTAATTCTAGCCTTGATGGGGAGCCAGTGGAGTGTGCACAGGTGCTGGGAGATGTGGAAGTGTCTTGGCAGGTTGAGGACCAGTCTTTCGGCGGTGTTCTGGATGTTTTGTAGCTTGCGGGTGAGGATTTTGTTTATTCCAGCATAGAGTGCGTTGCCGTAGTCAATCTGCTAGTGATGAGGGTGTGAGTGACGGTCTTTCTGTGCTCAAGTGTGATCCATTTGAAGGTCTTACATAAGAGGTGGTGGTTGTAGAAACAGGAGGATGCAACGGAGTTGAACTGGCAGTCCATTTGGAGCTTGGAGTCCAAGATGATTCCAAGGTTGCGTGCATGATCCATGGGGGTAGGTGGGCTTCGGAGGGCAGGAGGCCACCAGGTGTTGTTCCAGGCATCGGGGTGTGAGCCCATGATGAGTACTTCTGTTTTGTCAGTGTTGAGTTGTAGGCAGCTGATTTTCATCTATTTGGTGACAGCTTCCATACCTTTCTGAAAGTTCTGTTTTGCTGTGTTGGTTTCGTTGGAAAGGGAGAGGATGAGTTGGGTGTCATCTGTGTATGAAACAATGTTGAGTTTATGGGTTCTGACGATGGGGGTGAATGGAGCCATTTAGACGTTGAAGAGCGTGGGGCTAAGGGAGGACCCCTGGGGATCTCCGCAGGTGGTTGGTGTAGGGTCCGAGAGGAAAGGAGGGAGTCTGACCCGCTGCGTTTTGCCGGAGAGGATAAAGTGGATCCAGTCGAGGGCCTTGTCCCAGATCCCAGCGTTGTGAAGTCTGCATATTAGGGTGCAGTGGAAGACTGTGCGGAAGACTGCTGAGAGGTCAAGGAGGATGAGAGCTACTGTTTCTCCTCCATCCAGGAGAGAGCGCATGTCATCTGTTGTGGCGAGGAGGGCAGTTTCTATGCTGTGGTTTGTTCTGAAGCCGGATTGGGAGGAGTTAAGGATGTTGTGCTCTTCGATGAAGGTGGCAATTTGGCTGTTGATGGCTTTCTCGATGACTTTCACTGGGATCGGGAGCAGGGAGATGGGTCTGTAGTTTTCGAGGTCGGTGGGGTCCGCCGAGGGTTTCTTCAGGAGTGGGTGGATCTCAGCGTGTTTCCAGTCATCGGGGAAGGAGGCGTTCACCAGGGAGCAGTTGATGGTGTGGTGAAGTATGGGTGCAATTGTGTTGACGGCTCTGTTGAATATGTAGTGGGGGCAGGCGTCCGTGGGGGCCCTGGACTGGATTAACTTCATCGTCTTCAGTGTGTCTTCGGTGGTGTGGGCTGTCCAGCTGTCATTCATTGGCCTTAGGGTGTCGGGGTGGCTGGTGAGGGTTCAGTGTGTTGGTTGTCTTTGTCGAAGTCGTCGTAAATGTTCTTGATTTTGTGGTAGAAGAAGGTGCTGAGTTTGTTGCAAAGGTCTTTTGAGGGACGAATGTCAGTAGACTCACTGGTGGGTTGGGCGAACTCCTTGATGATGCTGAAGAGTTCTTTTCTGTTGTGCGCGCGTGGTGGTTCTGTCTTTGATCGCTGTTTTTCTGGTATTTCTGAAGAGTTGGTGGTGGGTGTTGGTGGTGGCTCTGAAGTTGTTGTGGGCTTTTGTGGATTTGGAGTTCCTCCAGGCCTTTTTGAGGTGGTGGCATGTGAGTCTGAACTTTTGATGTTCAGTAGTAGACCATCTTGCTTTCTTGGCGTGTGTCTTATTGTTCTTCTTGGTGTTGGCACTGTCAGAGATCCATCTGTGCAGAGTTCGGGCTGCGATGTTGGGGCCGACATCTTCTGCGTTGTTGGGGTGGAGTTGCCGACTGAGGAGGTGAGCTGGTCGTAGGTGATTTTGGTCCAGTTTCTTCGTGGGAGCAGGTGCTGGTGTCTGTGGATGGTGGGTGTTCTGAAGGTGAATTGGATGCATCGATGGTCTGTCCATGGGAGATCGGTTGTGTGGCTAAAAAGTGATGGAGTTTACTGTTGTGAAAAGGGGGTCGAGGGTGTGTCCTGCCGAGTGTGTGGGTTTGGTCATGATCTGGCGGATTCCAATGTTGTGGACTTTGTCCAGAAGGGATGTGGTTTTGGGGTCTAGTTGGTTGTCGAGGTGGAAGTTGAGGTCTCCCAGCAGGGTGAAGTTGGTGGATGCAATGGCTTGAGGGGAGATGAAGTCCATGATGGAGTTGGTGAAAGGTCCACGGGGCCCGGGGGGTTGGTAGAGGAGGGTTCCTTGAAGGGTGGTGGTAGGGCTGGCCTGTATCTTGGAGTATAGGTGTTCCATCAGGTCTGTGGGCTCAGCTGGAGGGTGGATTTGTGGAGGATGGTGATTCCTCCTCCAAGGCAGGTGGGGTGGTCCTTCTGGGAGACCTTGTATCCTTGGGCAATTGCGATGGCGATATCCGGTCCTGTGGTGGTGTTGGTCCAGGTTTCGGTGAAGACTACTACGTCTGGTGATCGGACGTTGAGGAGGATGCATTGCAGGGTCTTTGGTTCAGTTGTGTTCTTGAGGGTGTGTTGTGCTGGGCCCGTGTTCCTGGCGGTATTGCAGGTGTGCCGGCAGTGGTGACAGTTATAGGGTCCATGGGTGTCGGCTGGTGATGCCAGCTTGCAGTTGTTGTTGCGGCCTGGGTTGAGTGCGTGGAGTGCCGCTGGGCTGTAGCATTGGCCGTGCGGAGGTCCAGCGTTCCTGGCGCTGGTCGCGGTTGGGTCGCGGATGGGCACAGACGGGGTTGCCTTTGGGGCACCTTCGGTGCACAGCGGCTGCCATGAAGTATATACTATAAAGAGTGAAAGGGTGAAAAAGCTAAAAAAAAAAGCTAACGGGTGAAAACGGAGTAGAAAGGAGAGGATGAAGGGGGCAAAAAACAGAGCGAGTGAAAGGAGTCAGAGGTCCACTGGACAACCAGGGATGAGGCGCAGGTATAACCTGCAGATGGAAGAGGGCCTCAAACTCCAACACTATGGGAGTGCAGGGGCTCAGTAGAGGCCTCACTTAATGGTGGAACTGCGAGGGTGGGAGAGCAATTTCACTGACAATGAGTCAGTGGTCTTGCTCACCTGTCCCCGCAGCAGCCGCAATTAAGTAGGGGTCGGGAGTGGGGAGGGGAACTTGCTCAGGCTGGTAGCGCTAAGATGAGGGGCCGCGGGGGCAACAGCAGTGGGAAAAACAGGGGAAGCAAGCAAAAGAAGAGGAATAATGTAAAGAGTGAAAGGGTGAAAAAAGAAAAGAAAAATATATAAAGTGTAAAAGGGGGAAAAGAATAAAGGGTGAATAGGAGCAGAGAGCAGAAAAAAAATTCTGTAAAGAGTGAAAGGGTGAAAAAGTTAACGCGTGAAAATGGAGCAGAATGGAGAGGATGAAGGGGGCAGAAAGCGGGGCTAGAGAAAGGAGTCAGAGGTCCACTGAACCACCAGGGATGAGGCACAGGTATAACATGCGGGTGGAAGTGGGCCTCGAACACCAACACTACGGGAGTGTAGGGGCTCAGGAGAGGCCTCATTAATGGTGGAGGTGCGAGGGTGGGAGAGCAATTTTACTGACAATGGGATGCTTACTCGTCTTCATCAAAGGGGGATAGCCACCACTGTTCTTAGTTCTGGCACCTAAGTCATATCTTCCTTCCCCTCGGGGTTGTCTTAGTAGAGCATTCGGGTCTTTAGCCTGCTCAACCATTTCTGGGGGATAGAAAAAGAAAAATACCAATGCTGTAATTCCACCCGGGCCACAGTTATGGTTCTCCTGAAAGAGCCAGCCCGCTACATCTGTCTCATCAAAATTAATGACTACCCAATCACCCTCTTCTGATTTTGGGCAGTAACCAACCCATCCCACTTATATAATATCTGAAGATGCTTCAGTGCCCACCCACTCTTTGACCCTAGCAAGTGGTACTAACCATGTGTAACAGCCAAAAAGCCAAACTTGGGACTTTCAACCCAAACGTCCTCTTAGAACCGACAGAAGACGGGGACCTACCTGATCTGCCCAAGGTGCACTGCTGGTATGTCTGACTTTGTATTAGCTCCCACTATGGCCTGATCTGCAGCTCCTCTCAGGAGTGGATTCCGACCTCATGGAATACCAACCTGCAGGCTTTTCCCACTGGTGATCCTTGACCTGCATAAAAATAGAGACTTATAGAGAATTATACTTCCCTGATTCAGTTCCACCATGTGCCAGGTATGCTTAGGCTGATGTATGAATTGTCAAGTTTGCTATCAGAAGTGTTTCCATGGTGTCTTACAAGAAGACCAAGATGGTTGTTGTGTCTTAGCACCGCACCTGTACATAGCCAAGAAATCTGATGTTTCTGCTGACTTCATCTGGCCCCATCTGCATAGGGGTGACCATTTCCAGCTGAGAACCACCCCTGCTTGGCTTGATCAGCAAAATCCCAGCAAGAAAGGCAAAATTGAATGTGCTCTGATTACCTGGGGCTTACCCTGGTAGGTGTCTGCTTGCCTTGAGTCCACCACCTGCCAATTAGGGTCTAGCAGTTTTGGATAATGATGTTGTCGGGTCTCCTCCTGCAAGTTGAATCATGAGACAGAGGATCCTATTGTGATAACTACCAGTGCTAGGCTCCCATCCAATACAAACGTACCTGAATTCTACTGAACCAGCTGGACACCGCTTCCCCATTTTGGTCCACAAACGATTGGTGACTACTGTCCCCTGTTGAGGAAAAAAGCAGCAGAAGGCACTACTGGTGAGTGCCTGGGGGCCCCACTCACCTCCTGTTCATGGCCATACAGATCAGCCTGGAAAGTGGTATTCCCCGTAGTAGGCTTGATCTCACCTGCATACACCTAAGTGGTGGAATATGACTGCTGGCCACTGCTCTCTAAGTTGCTCCTGTGCCCCTCACATATCTTCCCGGGTTCAGCAAGAGTGGGTACATTATACAAAGCACTTTTTAGGCCCTGCCCTCAGCGGCTGCGGAAGAGCTTGCGACTGGGCAGCCTCGGGTCTCCCATGTCATTTTAAAACCTAACAGAGAGTGAAACAGGATGCTTTTGCAGCAGCAGAGCCTCTATCAGCTAAACCTTCAGTCAAGATCCCATAATATTTACTAGTTTACTCAAGGGGTACTGTGGGGTGCTGACGCTGGTGATACATTGACTGAGGCCGCCCTTCATGCCTTATTCAAGATTTAACAAACGCTCAACAACCAATATCCCCCCTGCTGTGTCCACAAGCTGAGTGGGACTCTGAACCAAGACTCCAGTGTGTTGCAACACCGACATGAGTGATTAGAACACTCCCTCTCAGACTTTGAAGTGATGCCACTACTGGCACTACCTCCCATTACACTTTACAATCGGGTCTTGGAGCCCCTGTTTGACTCGGGAAAACCCCAGCCCTAGAAGACTTCCTTACCCACAGGGCAGCACCATACTAGGAGTAACACACAACTCAGTAGCTGCAGTTCGGACACCTACTGAGTCACTACTAAGTCTGAGTCTTGGGCATCTGGCACTTCCTGGTGAGCCAGATCCTGGTCCCGAACTGCTGGTGATGCAGCCACAGAACCCCCATCCTCCAGAGGCCTAAAGCTTTTAAAGTAGATCTGAATGAGTCAACTACCAACACTACGGAGTATGTCCCCCACCTCAGCCTTCAACATATTCCTCCCCCCTACTGTAACACAGTTTGGGAACATAGGTCTAATGGGAAGGACCAATGTAGCCACTTTGAGGCCCCACTAGCAGGCAGCAGGCTATGTTAGGGGCCTGGGGCCACCTCTACATCAACTGTCATGGTCCATTGTGATATAATTTTAGAGACTTTCAGCTAAGGTAGTGCTGTACAGTTCCTAAAAATACAAATATGCCTCCAGACGAGCTAGCTCACAGTGCCACCATAAGCCCCCTAACCTTACTAAGGAGCGAACAGTTTCTGGCAACCATTGAACATGACAACCCATGACCCTTCAGGGATCGTGGAAACAGTACAGTACTTTTTGCTCAGTCAATCGTGCTCACTTAGTGAGAGATACACAGAATAAACATTGGGGATGTTTTCAATAAGCATTTATTGAACCAGAGTCATTCTACTATAAAACATGTTTGCTGCAACAATCAATATACAGAAGCAAATGTAAAAGATTACATGCACCGACAAAGTAAATATAAGGTAGAATTCTACCATGGTGCTAAAACAGTAAATATAAGCAGGCATATAAATATGACAGCAGTCAAGTGTACTCCTACGATGCAGACTACCTAAATGTACTTAGCATATATGTGGGTGTAAAGGCAAGAATCCCCTAGGCAAGAGCCAAACCCATTACATGATGGGAGAAAATGAAGGACCACGTCTTAGTCTAGAATTAGACACCCCTCAAGGCATGTCAGACCGCTGCGTGTCAAAACTTTAGCATGCAGGGACCTCAGTGTCTTGTGTCAGCATGGAAGCATCTCGTCTGGTTACCTAGTGAAGGTGCAGTTCCTTTATACCATAAAGATAGCCTCAGGGGTCCTACAACAATCGATATGTTGTGAGTATGATTATGTCAATGAGCCTAAATCAATAATTGCAACTTTGCAAATTAGTTTTGTGGCCCTAGGATGAAGATGGGCATAACTTTGTTAATCCTGTTACGTACGTAATGTGCAGAGGATTTTGGATTTTACTAAGAACCATCATGCATAATAAATTAGGCTTGTTTCAAGGAAACCAATTCGAAATGTATTCAGCACATAACTGGGTAAAAGGTTAGCGCTAGAACTGGAGCAAGGTAGGACAAATGAAGGTAAAAGGCTGCTTTGCTAATTAGGCCTAGGGGAACATAACAGTAGAACATAACAGTAGACCTCATAGCCATAGGTGTTGGCTTCCTTCAAGTGGACCAAAAGAAACTGGCTAAATGAGTCAAACAGGCAGAGGGTGCTACAGCTGAATTAATCCTGACAGCCCTGTATCACCATCATCAACTTCAGAATATGACTGAGTGTATTACCTTGAGGGTTGAGCTGAGGGTATAGAGGGCTGCTCCACATGCAACAATCTATGTGTGGCCAGCCTGCCAGAGGGTGCAAAGGGGAGGATTGAGTTGAGGGCAGATTACCATCTTTCCAACAAATAAAACTTTGCCAGAAGCCAAGCTGAGGGCCTGAGCAATGCTGTCTGTGCTAGGGTCCAGGGTGCCTAAACCTTCATCATCCCCTTCCATTCTCTCCCTGAGTAGGACCGTGACAGTAGATAGGCAGCTCTGGTTGTGACAACCATGTTGTATGGCTTGGCACTCTTAACCACAGAATCATCCTTCCCCAGTGATGATGGTGCTTTCCCCTACCTTGATCTGCCTGGTGACCTGAACTCCCCCCCCAATAGTAAGCCCTCGCTGGCTTCTGCCCCTAGCCCAAGATCTCGGCATAAACCAACCTGTCTCTTCAGCAGTTGTCCTCACTAAAAGTAGCTACATAGTCTCTCAATTTATGTAGAGGTGAGAAAGGGTCCCACTGTCCTGCTTAAATGTTCTCTGGGAGCAACAAGCTGCATCTTGGCATCCCTCTACTGTTACCAATTGTTCTCCACAAATGTGTATAACATGAACCTCACAACCATCATCAACTGCTGAGTATGCAGACTGAACTATGTCCCCTTGGTTCATCAACTTGCTCCCCAAATTCTCACAATGCTGACACACCAGTTAGGCAGCTAGCTGTTTTCTAGCTGCCCAGGTTGATTCCTTTCCCTTCCTGACACTTAGTTATCCCCTGCTCTATCCTATGTACACCTAGACCCTTCCCTGAAACTACAGATCTATGCAGAAGTGTGCAGCTTTTCCGCACTCAACTCTCAGCCATGCATTTGCAGCTCCCCAATTTGTTTCTCTACATCGAAAATGTGTGTCTCAATTCACAGTCTAGAATTTAATCTCCTAGAATAGCAGGGGACTGCACACTGTAAGCTGATGTTACACAATAAAGCAATTTCTTCTTTGCGGGGGGTATTTCTTCTTTCTACAGGAGACCCATATGTCCCCAAAAGAGGGATCTCCGCTACCGAAACATTTGTGGGGTAGGTTTACTCTGTGGTTGCTAAGCATTTGCTTGCAGCACCATAATTGGGATACAGGACGGAGTCCCATTTTCCACTCATTCAACAGTCATGGATCTTGAGAATAGGTTTGTCTGGTGGAGGGAAAACTATATCGTTCACCATGGTGTTTAGCAGTGTATGCAGCCCAAATTCAGTGCAACCCGCATTTCTCACAGGGTTACCACATTTCATAGAGCCTTGGTCCCACCTCCCCTGAGTGCTAGGAGGTGACTTTAAAAGGGTTCTAGACTCTTGTTTGACTAGATCACACCCTTCTCTACCACAAGCTCCCATGAGGGGTAATACGTGTGCCCTTATAGACTGGCTGCAACATTGGACATTGGCCAATATTTGGAAACAGCATAACCTAGGGCTCCGATTAAACTCCTACTACAGTGCCCTCATGAGCTTTATGTTTATCTAAAACCCGATTTACAAAGGTAAACTTAGACCAAAGTCTAGTTTACCACTTTCTGTATTCACAAAGGTAAGTTACGAGTAGTATCTGTACATCCGCACTCGTCGAGGAATCTCCGCTCCAAGTGCAGAGAACTCTGCACATGGTGTATAATCTTCACTCGGAGAGTACACTCCAGGTACAGAGTGTAATCATCGTACTCAGGCAGATATTCAACCCCTAGTGCAGAAATTCTGCCCTGAGTGTGGACCTAAATATATTACTCATAACTTACCTGTGAATACTGAAAGATGTAAACTTACACTTTTGTTCTTCGTTTAACTTTGTGAATACCGAAAGTCATAATCTTAGACCTTTGTCTGAGTTTATCTTTATTAATCAGGCCTAACATGTTCAGCACAACTTTGTTAATCGTATTCCCAATCTGACTTTCTGGGTAGATATATATCAGACCACAATCAAATAACAACTTACCTTCATTGGGGGGCAGGCAATCACCCTTCCTTCCACCTTGAGCCTGAAGGGGATAGTCTCAGAGGATCATCCCTTTAGAGACTCCTTGGCTTTCAGCCTTAGTAACTACTTTGAAATGAACAGAGGCTCCATCTCATCCCACTGAAACAAGTGGGCTACACTTAAAGTGGTCATAAGGGGCATACAGTATTCTTGAGGCCTCAATCACCCACAGGCGGATGTAAAAGGACCATGCAAAAGCTAACGAAGTGAGTGAAACCCTCAAACATCAGGTAACTCTCTATCCAATTCTTGACTCAGCCCAAGCCCACAAAGCCTCTTTATAGGTGAAACATTGAGGGATTGATGAATTATTGTATATCTCCTGCCCACATACTGAGAGGAGCAAAGCAGGAAGGATCTTGATCAGACTCACCACGCGGGATGCATCCCAGGCCCCTATTACTAAACTCAGAGTTCAAACGAGATCCCTAGTGTATTCCCAACTAGAAATCCTGACACAATGTTATGGTCAACAAAAGCAACGGATTCAGGTAACCAAGTGGGCTCCCAGGAAAGTTTAGACAAGCCTAATGACGTGGACAAGAAAAAGCAGGTCTGCGACCAGCCTGCGCTAACATCCTGCAAAAGTGTAATAAAACTTATACAGAAATTAAAACCCGAGGGCGCACCTGGTCCAAACGGACTACCGACAGCCGTTTTCAAACCAAACGAGGACTTCTGGTCCAACCACTTAACAGCCTTGTTTAACCAAATCTTTATCTCTGGCTGTATGCCAACATCGTGGGATGGAAACATCATCCACCCCATCTACAAAAAGGGCAACAGAAGAAACCCAGGTAACTATAGGCTGATCTCACTTATAGACTTAGAAGGAAAACTGTACGCCTCATGTCTCTTAGAGCAGGTTCAAGAATGGGTAGAAAATAACAACTTACTTCCCAATTTTCAAATCGGCTTTAGACAGGGGATGGGGACAACAACTAACCTGACGACATTGGCCCTGCTAATGGAGAGAGCTGGGAAAAAGAATCAACAACTGTTTGGTGTTTTATAGACATAAGAGCAGCCTTCGATCGAGTGAGCCGGTCAAGACTATGGGAGAAGCTCAAAGACTGGGGGATGCCCAGGACGCCACTAAATGCAATAATCTGCCTATACACCGATACATGGGCAAGGGTTAAATTAGGCCGGGGTCTGAGCCTAACATCAAAAATCAAAACTCAGGACGGCCTAAAACAGGGTTGAGTCCTGGCCCCGTGCCTATTCAACCTGTTCTTAGCTGATTTAGGTAGCAACCTAGGACAAATAAACAGCCACGAGCCTAAACATGGGAACGACCACATTCCAATTCTACAGTTTGTTGGCAATATTGTTTTACTAAGTAAACCTCAATAGGCTTACAACGCCTAATTACCAACCTTCAATCTTATTTAGAACAAGAAAAATTGGAACTAAATAGGGAAAAAACAAAAATACTGCAGCTAGTTGAACACAAGAAGATCAAATTCACATAGATGATTGACAAGTCAGTACTGGAAGAACAGAACCATTACTGGTACCTAGGCGTGACGATTGGGAAAGGCAACTCAAAAAAAGAACACACTCTGACTATAAAAGCGAAATCCCAAACATTGATTTATGCTTATAGGCAGCTCCAACAAAAAATGGGGGGTCCCAATCTCACCCACCTCCTTAAGGTAATGTCTGCCCAAATTCAACTTACATTATCATATAGACTGGTAACTTGGCTCGGAGGCGAGGCCAAAATTTTAAACGAATTACAGAACAAAATGTACAAATCTGTGTTCAAACTGCCTAAATCAGCATCTGCGGCTCAAATCCGTCTCGAATTTGGTTTACAAAACCAACATCTACGCTCAACGTCAAGGTTTGTAAAATGGTGTCATAAACTTCGGCTAGCTCCACCTAAGTCTATGGATCACATTTGTTGGCAAGAGATAAGCTCCCAAGATAGTGAGCCTACCGGAAACTCTTGGGCAACCTACTTGAATTTCAGCTTGCACGAACTAGAACTCCTAGACACCTGGAACAAAGAAATAGACCACGTCTCTTTCTGTAAAATAGCCAACAGAGTGGCCAAAAGCAAATCTTTACTAAAGGATAAATACTGGCTACTCGACGCCACGCTTGGACCGTAATTTCTTCCTACTCTTATCAGAAACCGCAGATCTACTTAGCAACACACTTTAGTCAATACTTAACTTTCAATGACTATCGACTGGGCCAGCATTACTCAAAAGACTTAAGACCGTCTTGGAACCATCAGAACGATAGTCTCCAATGTAGACTATGCGGATATCACACCGAAACTCTAATTCACCTTTTTTGCGTGTGCCCAGCGTTAATGACACTGAGAAGGAAATACTTACGAGCTATTTTTCTTAATTTGAACGTAAAAACATGCCGGCAAGCGATAATAACTTGGTTGAGTGGCTCTTCTCCAATTCTTGCATGCCGGGGACTCAAATTTATGAAAGAAGCAAAAAAACTATTCCCGGGCAAATGAGCAGCTCTACATTACAATTAAAAAGGATCACATCAATCAAGGCCGGAAGTTCCACCATGTGACTACAGCTCAAAACGCGTTAGACTCAGAACCCAAAAATATAATCTTTCGGGGTCATTGCGATATGGTCTTAAAAAAAAAAGAAAAAAAAAATAACAGAGATAAATCAAGTAATTTATGAATGCAAGTTTTATAATTGTTTTTATACTAAATTTGAATTGCAATAATTTGTATTAATTATGCAATAAAAATTGAATTGAAAAGAGGTTAATAAAATAAAAAAATCCTTCTTAGCTTCTGCAATTACTATGATTGCCTTTACAGTGGGGCAACTGAAGACCTTTCCCCACATACAACAGCCTCTCTCCCAGAATATCCATGTTCCCATGTTTCCCCCAGGACTGAGAACAGCTAAAGAAACCAATATCCTCACAGACAAATAAAGCAATAATGCGAGATCTTCTGACTGGCAAAATACCTAGGACAAATGGCCTCCTTTTAGACTTTTGCCAGACAGCCTCTCAGTTCCTTGCTTATATTGTAGCATCTCTCAAATGACACACCCTTCATAAGTCCCATATCTATCTTAAATTCATATTACAAAACACCATTCCCTGGGAATACCTGTTTCAGGTCCTCTGCTGTTTCAGATTTGGTCACTGCTTCACCTGGTTTATTCAGAGACTTTACTCATGCCTTATTGAGTCCAGTGGGTAAATCTGTTTCTCCTTCCTTGGGAGTCAATTGGGGGAACCTACAGAGCTGGTCCTTATCCCTCCCTTTACTTTATTACACAACAGAGCATTGCAGAAGGTGTGTCATAGGGAATGCCTCTTCCTAGTGATGTTCATGCAGTCTCTCTCCATGCAGCCAATATACTCCTGTACTTCAAAAACTTTTAGGGCTCCACCGCCAGAATAGTGTATCTACTTACAGACTAACTAGTCAAAGTCTTGTGTCTTTAAACTGGTTTCCAATGTCACGTGGGCCAGACTAGACTTTGGAGGCAGCCATTAACACTGGAAGGGCACACCCAGGGACATTGTAAGGATTTTGGGGGCCCTGGGTAACACATACTTTGGGGGGGCCCTGGGCGACACATATTTTTGGTGGGACCCTGGGCCACACATATTTTGGGGCCCCTGCTTGAACAGCTTTTAATTTATTATCCAATGTCACCTCTTTCATGCCCTCTTTGGCCAGGTCGTCCAATTTCTAAATGTGTTTACATCTAATATTCCAGGATAGTGATGTATGTTTTCAATATTTTATCACATCAGCAGTTCAATAATATTTTTTCAAATAATCTTTGTGACACTCTTTCATTTCTCATATGTTGTCTTGATTTGAGCTAAAATAAGCTCTGCTTATGGATGTTGCATGGAACATAAACACATATTTCCCTGCAAAATATTTGTAATAGTCTTATATATCACCCACATTAAAAATAAATGAAAGAAAACAAATATTTAAACCAATCTATTTAAGATTTTTCAAGCATCATCAGGGCAAGCCTCTCTGCAGAACACAGCCTGAGACCACTTTTCCCATGCCTTAAAACATCTTTTGTTGTAATAGAGAACAATGGTCCCTATTCAGGAGGAATACAGTGTGATAGATAACCATACACTTAGAATAGAATGTATGTCTTTTGTCCAGCCGGACAAGAATTTATTTTCATAGTATTTTTCAAAAGTAGTATCAAATAAAACATTCAAATGACAAGTGGGCACAGCCGTGACCAACAGAACACAAGACAGAACAATGAACACAGAATTGGCCAAAAGGCAAGCCAAAATGGGTCTGTACAGTTGTTCTCAGTATAGACAGACACAAATTAATCATTTAACACCGTTGCACAATGTGTTATAGCTTGAGTCTAGTGCATAGGGTGTTTGGGTGTCGACGACGTTTCGATGCCACATTAAATATAGGGCATCATCTTCAGGACAAACAAATAATGCACTGCTGTCTTGATAATATATCACACCTTTTTTACAATTCTATGGTGGCAGAGAGTCGACGGTTCATTATAGGCGCAGGAGCGCTCAACATCTGGACTTTGGGGGTTGCTGACACCAGCGGGATCAATTCTGTTTGCTTTATGGCAGAAAGTCCTGTTGGGTACTGTGTGCCAGCTGTTGGAGAATGCACGATCGCATTACTTCTGCTTCGGAGTTTCAATGGGAAAACATCTTTTGGCACAGCACTTTGCTACCTATATATAGGGGTATACCACTCAACTAAAGATTTCCAAGACAGCAACCTGACTACAGCAGTGGTAGCCATCTCCTCTAAAATATTGTTTTGTAAATCCATTCTCCTAGTGTGGAGTTCTGAGTCTATACTCTGTATCCATGTTATGATCCAGAGCTTTAGAATGTAAGGTGGTTGATAATGTGGAAAATATTCTTAATAAAATTGTATTATCTTGACCAAGACCTGGTGTGCCCGCTTCTTGGAACATCACATTTAGTGTCAAGGATGGGAAGTGAGAGTTAAACAAACTGATTGATAATATTATCCTAGACGAGGTGAGGCTACTGAATGGTCATACCCGGTTGTCATCGCTTGGAAAGCCAATGGTGAGGCCAGGCTCTTTGTGGATTTAACTGACCTCAACAAAGCTGTGTTGGTGGATCACTATCCACTACCCAATATAAGTCAAATGTTGAGTTCTCTTGATGGTGCTAGGCATTTCTCATCCTTGGAATTAAAATCAGCCTGCCCCCAAATAAGGTTTCACTCTTTGTATCAAAAATTGACAGCATTTGTGACACCCTCTGGCTCCTCCAAAAGTACTAAGAATGCCTTTTGGGCTACTTTCAGCTGCCTCTGTTTTTCAGAGGGCGATGGAGTGTATTTTTAGGAAAATTGAAGGTGTTAAAGTGTATCAGGATGGCGCACTGATTTTTCGTGTTGATCTGAAGGAACATAATGGCAGGCTAAGATAACTCTTGCCAGGGCCATGTGATTCTGGCCTGACATTGAGAGCTAGATGTTCTGGAAATTGAATATTAGGGACATTTGGTAACAAAGTCTGGAATCAAATGAAAGTCAGCTCTGGTGGATACTATTTGTAGTCTTCATTCACCAAAAAATAAGGATGACTGGTGAATTTCCCTGGATTTGGCAAAATTTTATAACAATTTCATACAAACGTTTGCATCCAAAACTCACTGCTTGAGAGATTTGCAAAAAAAGGGTCAGAATTCATTTGGAGTCCGGAATGCAACAGTGAATTTGGACATGGGAAGTGATGTTTTAGCAAACATGGGAAGTGATGTTTTAGCAAAGCCCCTAATTTAGGAAGCTATGACCTGAGAGATGAATCACCCGTTATGACGCAATGCAAGCTTAAAGGGACTAGGAGATGTCCTTACGCAAAAGGTGAATGGGTAGGTAGATAATTTATTCATTTCTATAGCTTTATAGGGTGTGGAGCTTAATTACTTGGTGGTGGAGGCTCTAGGTGCATTCTGGGCTGTACATGAATTCCAGAAGCTTTCATGGGGAAGAAAAGTCTAAATCTAAATGGATCATAAGCCCCTCGTGGTCTTTTGGTCGTACATCTGGCCCTCAGTGTCCGGACTCCTTCTCAACCTGCCCAAATGGACCCACATCACCCCACACCTATGGAACCACCACAGGCTCCACATCCAGAAAAGATGCCAATTCATGATATTGGTGCACACCTACAAAGCCCTCCATGACCAGCACATGAACCACCGCCTGACCTTTGCTCCACCTACCTCCACCTCGAAAGGACAAAACACATCCGCTAAAGCTGCAGTGAAGGCCGTTCCTTTTCCTACCTCACCACCAAGTGCTGGCACTGCCTTCCCTTCCACCTCCAAACATAACCCTCACTTACGGACTACAGGTAGAGACTCAAGACCTGGCTTTTAAACTGAGTCCAGTAACTTAGCACCTTGATACCCTCACGGGTGATTAGCAGCGCTCTACAAAAAGTGATTGTTTGATTAATTGATAAACTGAATGGCCATAGCCCCCAATGCACTTTGCCCTTGTCTGAGAAACTGGTAGCAATTAAAGCCCATAAACCAGGGAAAGGTGCCAGGTTTGGATAAGATTCCAACTGATTTTATTTTGCTCTTAGCTTGATTTATGAGTTCTGTACATAAATGTTATTTTAGCGGGCACCTCAATACAAGATGCATGGATGAGAGGAGAGATAATAACTATATTGAAAAATACAAATATCGGAAAAAAAATATTGTCACCTTTAAATAAACATTTATTGGGTAAAAAATATTGATTCACAAACTATCAACTAAAATATTATCACCAAAATAATTACATTGTCATTAATAAATATACAAGATACCACTTTTTAGGTTAAATCAATATTTAAAGCTAACATTACACAGTACTTACAAGTTTAAATAAAAAAATGATGCAACATAACCAAAATATTCATAGTTTACCCCAGTGAAATATATAACTAAACTGGTTACAACATAACCAAAATCATTTTGCATTAACTACAAACATTTAAAAAAACAATCTAAATATTAATAACTATATATGTGTGCGTGTGTGGGTGTGTGTGTGTGTGTGTGCCGAAGGTGTCAGAGCGCTTCACAATAGGAACAGAAATGATACATGAGGAGAAAAGTTACAAGTGAGCATGTTACAAAAGCAAACGTTACGTTACATGAGGCAATTGTGCAAGTATCAAGAGCAAACAAAATACAGAAGGTAGCAAACGACACGTTACAAAAGGAAAAAGTGACATGTGCAGGTTGCAAAAGCATACAAAGTACACGTAGAGGTAAAAAATTGCAATAAATGGCACACTCAAAACACTGAAACAAACGTTACGTTACATGCGGCAATAGTGACAATTGTGCAAGTATCAAGAGCAAACAAAATACAAGAGGTAGCAAACGCCACGTTACAAAAGGAAAAAGTGACGTGTGCAGGTTACAAAAGCATACAAAGTACACATAGAGGTAAATAATTGCAATAAATGGCACACTCAAAACACTAAAACAAACGTTACGTTACATGAGGCAGTGGTGGCCATTGTTTGCTAAGGCTAGCCCCAATGACCAAGCTATTAAAGTACAGGCTTCTGCGCTGCACAAGCAGCCATTTTTTGAATATATGTTTTAGAGCACCACATGCAGCGCTTTTTTTTTTTAATGTGAGTTGTTGCACCCTCCTAACAGCCTTTTTAAATGCCTACATGAATTGTTTGAAATTGTAATACATTGTTTAAGAAAGGCGTGTTTTAAAACAGTTGTTTTTTATTTAATACAGATGCAAGACCCGGCAAAAATAGACGTTATCTATGTACCACAGGTGCTGGACACCCCTGAAATAACTATCAACGCCCGAGAATTGACAGACCATTAGACAGGTATATATATTTAGAGTTGTGTAGTTCTACGTAGTTTTGTACACAAATCTCTCAGAAGTTCTGTTTTTTCTAATGGGGTTCTCATGTATTTATGATTTTACAGCTTATGATCCCGACCTAAAACAAGTTCTTGAAGATCTTATGATGTACCTCGATGCTCAAGGAGCTATGGACAATGTGCAAAACACTACTGTTCCTACATGTAAATAAAAAAGGCCACCATTATTTAAACTGTCTAAGACGCTGGGAGCTGGGGTAGGCCAAAGGCCTGACCAGGAGTGTATAGGGGGCCTCCGCAGAAAGATGTCTAAGTCCGGGTATTATTTTTTCTTTACAGGGGCCCCTGTGTTATGCACGGACGGCGCCGAGGTACAAGAGGCTGCGCAACGTTCAAAAGAAAGACCTTTGAAGACGAAAGCTTTAATGTGTAAAGAGGGACCTACGCCAAAGAAAGGAGCTGGGAAAAGTACTTCTAAAGGGAGTAAAGCGTCAAAGAAAGGAGCTGCAAAAAGACCTCTAGCAGGTGTGTTTTTTTACAAAAGGGTGTGAGAAGTACCAGCGGTGTTACAGACTCTCAGCCAGAGGGGTCCAGCGGCTTGTAACAACGCCTGTATAAAAAGATGGCTGTGTAGAAAATTAGGATGGTGGTGATTGTACATGATGTTTTATGTTTTCTCTAATATATATTTTTCTCTTTACATTCTAGAAGCGTCTCAGAAACATGCTGAAGAGAGGTCTACCCCGCCATAAAGGGACATAACAGCAACCGTCCAGAACAACAGATCCGCTGCAAAAGGCGTGAGTAGGCGTGTACGCCAGGAGAAACTCTCTACGTACTACACCCCTTCCAACACGATGAACAATCCTATAGAAAAATCTATTCTGCACAGGGGTGGGGTCAGCACTGTAGGCATGTTTACAAACCCAGACAACACAGGGCAGGGTCTGTGTAAAAACGGTACAGCTGTTCTGAGCCCTCTCAGGGTATCAAAAGGGAAATGTGTCTCAAGCATGGCACCCCTTAAGAAGAAACATAGGGACTCAGAGAACCGCCCCTACCCTTTGAAACGTGAGAAGTCCACCAATGTATTCACAGAGCCCCAAACCGACCCCTTAAACCTCAAGAAGAAGGAGCAGGTGCCCCCAGAGGTCCAGGCAAGGCCCTTAAGCCCTGAGAAGAAACCGAGGAGTCTTGAGCCACAATCTAAACCCTTAGACCTATCCTTAAAAAGGGGTGCTAAACCCATGAATGATGTCTATACACCCCTGATCTCCAAGGAGGTGGTAGTTGTACCGCAGGTTGTAGAAGAGCTGGCGCCACCGCAGCCCCCTAAAACAGCGCGCCTCTCAAGAAAATATCTTAAGATGAAGCCGGGGGTCCTGAAGCTACAGATAGCACCGCCCCTGAACAACCCTATTACACCGCAGGATACAGTCTGTGTCCTGAAACCCCAGACAGTTTCAAATAAACTAAAGGTTCATGTAGAGGTGCACATCCCGGCTCAGACCCCAAAGCAGACTATAAGCGTTCAGGACCAGCCTAAGGTCTCAAAATGTGATAATACTCAACACTTAGGAGGTCCTTATATCGGGAGCAGCGACGTTCTCAATGTGTTGGTGGGCCTGGTAGACAGCGTAGGTAGAACCACAGAAGCGGGGCACAAGGAGGCTTCGAACAACGGGGTGTCACAGAGCCCTGGTAACCAGTCACCACACCATAACACAGACATTTCCGCTAGGGCCCCTAATTACTACGATGACAGCCCCTCACAATCCTCATACCCTGTGTGCCCTATTACCCCACCTGGAGCATACGACCCTACCAGCCCCACGTCCAGCGTAAGCCCCACATTGCCCACAGCAATATGTGGGGATAACAATACCGCCTTGGACCAGTGGGCATTGCCGCTTATTGCACAACCCTGGGGTACTTATCCGCTCATGGACACACCAGGGCGTTCGCAATGGGTCCCTATTTCTAAAACACTACAGGTACAGGCTTTACAGAAAGGGGCTAAGGTTGTTAGCAGGAAATAGGGTCCTGCGGAGTTACAGCCATTTATAAGGCCGCGCAAGGTGGCCCCCACTAATCAGACGCAAGACGATTCTATTAACACACATGCGGTCTTGGGGGCGCATGTAAAAGAGATGCAGATGGTGGTTAGAAAGCCGCTAACTGAAAATTGGGGCTGGGGGTTACCAGTAACATATTCAAGAGGGCGGCCCAACAGAAGGTCATGCAAAGGGTTGATATGTGTAAAAAAGTGATCATCCAGATGTGTCAGGCAGCTGTGGCAGACATATGTGGTATAAGGGCGTGACTATGGCAGCGCCAACCCCTAAAGAGTCCCATGGCCTGTGGTGCCCCCGAAATCAAAATATAGCCATAAGGTGCAGAGGTTACTGACAAAGTCCTTACGCTTCTTACAACTGTTCAAGCAGCGGCCACCTGTTTCCCTAGATCCCCTCAAACAAGACAACCCTGTTTCCCTAGAACCCTTCAAACAAGGTACCATAGTTTCAAGACCAACGCCTGAAACACAGTCTGAAATACTTAACTCAGAACCACACACCCTCCAATACATAGGGGCAGGAGCTAACATACCGAGGGGCGGCCATTTAAAGGGGTTAGGGAGTAGAGCGTTAAAACTCCAACCCTCTGAACATTCAGAAGGACCTAGGGGTGGATCTGTAGCGGAGGCCTCCCTGAACAAGACGTACACTGCCACAAACCAACCTGTTCAGATAGGCTGGGGCCTGGATCCTAGAAAAGCCTGGGACCGTAAAAAAAAAACAAAAGTGGGTTAATAGTGCAAAGCACCGTAGGCTTTTAATACGCAAGCTGAAGAAGGCTAGAATATGCGCTACCCAGAGGTTTACAAGGACCCCCGAGACAGGTCACGACCTGAACCCACAAAATGACACACCAGAGAACAACGTCGTAAGTCACACTCCTGATGATGAGGGTTCAAAGCCCATGTTTTTAGAGAGTGTTAGAAGTTACAGTCGCAATGTAGAGAGGTTTAACGCCTTAGAACACTATGAGGAGTTTAGATTTGTTAACCTACACCAAAAAACATCATCTGATCATGGGGTTCCAGCTATACATCAGGCTGTGCAGGAGCTCATAGAAAGGTTGTTACGCGATGTGGGTCCTAATGACTTTTCCCAACTCCACTTCCAGGGGCAGGGTTTTGACAGGCCGTTGTTCACCAGGAGGAAGGCCCGAGATGTGTTTGACACTGTGCAATTATTAGAAAACCTCTCCAGGCTTTTACAGAGTAAGGCTGAACTAGTTGCCTATGGCACTTTTAGAGTCATAGCCCTCATTGTACAGGGGCATGAGGGGGGTGTTTCCAGACCTTTAAAGAGCATACTATACAGTCAGATAATTGGTAAGAAACAACGGTGGCTGCTCAACTTTAACAGCGACGTAGCCAATACATGTCTGGCGGCCAGCATCGTGGAGCTGTTGATCGATCGCAAGACCCCTGACGCTGTCATCATGTCTAGAGCGGCTGAAGCCCATGAGGTTCTTGAAATACCTCCTGACCGCATGGTCGGCTTTGGTGACATAGGTCTTTTTGAGAACTGTTTCGCAGTGACGGTGAAAGTTCTTTATCACAACGGCTCCTGGCAGTACTTTACAACCGGGCAACGTGTGAGAAACAAGACCGTATATGTCCTTCACAATGAAAATCATTTTTACGGAATCTTGAACCTTAAAGGTTTTTTCGTGGTCAAGTATGTGTGCGCCCATTGTGACCATTTATACAACAATAGAACATATCACCAGTGTGAAATACATTGTAAGATGTGTCAGAGGGACGGGTGCATAGAAGACACTACCCTGAAGGTGAGGTGTGGCACGTGCAGGATGTTTTGTCGCTCGCAAAACTGCTTCAGCATACACAAGAAATCTTTTAACTGCATCCCTAAAACGGATTGCCACGAGTGTCGTCGGTATGTGTCACAAGTGCAAAGGCATGATATGCCCCCATTGCCATGTGTCTTTCACGGCTGGCACCAACCATCAGTGTTATATGGTTGAAGGGCTCCCCCAGACCAAGACCGAAGACTATATAGTGTTTGATATAGAGTGCACACAAGATACGGGGGTACACCAGCCTAACTATATTTAAGCACACCACCTAACTTCCGACGATAGCTGGGAGTTTGAAGGGTGAATATGCGTTGGTGATTTCCTCAGCACTTTCATTCAAACCAAATTCCAAGGGTATACCATGCTCGCCCTCAATTCGAAAACCTACAACTCCTTCTTTATTCTGCAAAACATGATTTGTGATCCAAGTTGAACTCATAACCCAGGGTTCTAAACTGATGCTGTTGACGGTATGCCCTTTACAAATACGGTTCATAGACACACTGAATTTCCTACCCATGAAATTGAGCAAGCTGCCAAAGGCCTTTGGGTTCCCAGGGTGTAAAGGTTATTTTCCACACTTTTTTAACACCTGGGCTAACCAGAATTATGTGGGGCCCATGCTGCCTCCTGACAGCTACGGGGTTGAATACATGATGCCTGATGAGAAAGAGAGCTTTCTACAATGGTACTCTGAAAACCGTGAAAAGGAGTTTCAGTTTCAAACAGAGTTGAAAGCTTATTGTCAGGCTGATGTAATGATCCTGCGGCAAGCTTGTAACCTCTTCAGAGATGTTGTGGTGTCTATGACTAAAAAAGTCAAGGTCTTGAAACCTGAGACACTGACTAAGAAAGTCAAGGCCTTGAAATCCAAGACCCTAGCTAAAAAGGGTCTGTCCGTGAAATCCGAAACCCCGAAATGTTAGAAGCAGGCGAATACATAGACCCGTTTCAAAACGTCACTCTGGCCTCCATGTGTATGTCCATCTACAAGCACATGTTTTTGAGATCAGAAACTATCGCTCTAGTACCGCCAGACCTCTAAACCGGTAAACAGAAACGTTATTCAATCCCCTCTATGCAATGGCTCATGCACGTCTCCGAGAAGGAATTCATACAAATTCAGCATGCCTTACAGGGCGGTGAATACCGCCTGGACCCCTATCACCTGGACGGGTACTCTGTAATTAAGGGCGTGCCGACGGCGTTTGAATTCAACAGCTGTTTTTACCACGGCTGCCCCATGTGTTACAAACCCCACAAGTATAACAAAATGCTGGGTGCCACATTTGAACACTTATACAGACGGACTCTGACAAAGGCCCCGTATGTTGAAAAGCGGGGCTTTGCTATGAGAGTTCTTTGGGAGCACGAGTGGCTAGACATGTTAAAAACCGACACTGGCCTCTACTCTTTTCTTAAGATTCGTGATTTACCCAAACCTCTGGAGCCACGCGATGCCTTATTTGGGGGTCGTACAAATGCCATACAGCTGTACAAGGCCGTTGGTGAGGGTGAGAAAATACACTACTATGATTTCACCAGTCTGTACCCTTTTGTGAACAAAATGAAGTTGTACCCCTTGGGTCACCCCACCATCATCTATAGAGATTTTAAGCCCCTAACCGAATACTTTGGGCTGGTCAAATGCAAAATCTATCCTCCTAAGCAGCTTTACTTTCCGGTGTTATCATGCAGAGTCGATGGTAAGCTGCTGTTCCCCCTCTGTCGAACATGTGCGATGTTTAAAGAGGTTGACGTTTGCAGATACACCGAAGAACAAAGGATGCTCATAGGGACCTGGTGTAGCATCGAGGTAAAAACTGCCTTAGAGAAAGGGTACAGGCTTGGTAGAGTACACGAAGTGTGGCATTTTAAGAGCACTACAACACAACTCTTTGCCCCCTACATTAATTTGTTTCTCAGAGACAAACAGGAGGCCTCAGGGTATCCAGAATGGTGTACTAGTCAGGATGCAAAACAGAAATACATCGCTGACTACTACACTCACGAGGGTATCTGTTTACGCCCCCATCTGATAGAGGTCAATCCTGCACACCGTCAGTTAGCCAAACTCTGTCTCAACTCCTTATGGGGAAAATTTGCACAGCGCACAAACCTGTCAAATACTACCTTAATAACAGATCCTGATGAACTGTTCAAGTACCTGTTTGCCCCATGCTACGAAGTGTCCAGCTGTGAGTTTATCGATGATGATACCGCTGCTGTGTTGGAAATACACCCAAGAGTACCCCACAACGAGTAACAACATAAACATTTTCATAGCCTGCTTCACGACAGCCCACGCTCGTCTAGAGCTTAACGGGGTTATGGATAAGCTCCAGGATCGCTGCTTGTATCATGATACAGACTCTGTGATTTTTCTGAGCAAACCGGGGGATGAAGATCCTCCTCTAGGGGATTATCTGGGTAATCTGACCAGCGAGCTAGATAAGGATGAGTATATGTTAGAATACGTAGTTAATCAATTGTGAGGGAGATAGAAGGAAAAGTGATCCATTCACCTTCCAGTCAAGAGTTCATAATCAAAATAGAATGGACCACTTGTACCTGTTATCCAGGGTTATATTGTTTTTCCAGCTATTCTTTAAAAAACCCTCATACACGTTTTAGGTGGTTTGTGCGGCGGTATATCTTGATTCTCCACCTAAAAAACGTGACAGCATCATCATTGGGTTTAGTTTTATGCTACCTCCACCCGGAGGAAACCACTGGATATTTGCAGTAGTGGTCAGAGATAAAAATGGAAAAAGTGCTTGTGTATTGTGAATAAGTGAGTTAAAAAGGAGAAATTTCCTTGTGCAACCTAGACTATGATTTTTATTGTTGTCTGGTGCATGGGAAAAGAATAAAATGTGTGCAGTGGACACATTACACGCCCACTCTGCACAACTTCCTCCCATTTTTTTCTTTTCCCATGCACGTTATCAGGAAGCTCAGTAATAAACGGACCTCGCTCATCACCAAGAAGAAACTGGTGAAACAGTCTGGGGGTTTTATAGGTAACTTGCTGGGCATAGCTATACCTATAAATACAAGCCTCCTCACTGGCCTGTGATGGAGCATGCCACAAAAATGTATCTGGTTCCTAGGCAGCAAATGAAGCATATGGGGTCTTCCTCGGACAACACCTGGGATATCCGTAGAAATGAGACTCTATGCCTGGATACTGAAATTCAAGAAATTTTGAGCAGGACCGATCTAAATCCCTACGACAAGGCTAACCTTTACACCGCCACTCTCAAAAAATTCTTACATTTTACTTAATTAGCCCTGCTCGCGCCTCGCACAACTGTCCGAATCATTTTTTAGCTGTTTACTTGTTTTAATTGTCACTTGTCATTTTATGTTGGGGAGGGCTGTTTGATGCTAAGGGGTTTTTTAACTTGTTATATTTTTGCACTGACTTACTTCTATTTTAAAAGTCCGCCCTGCTCCTCCTCGTGTTATTTTGCACTGTCTTTGCTGGTTGTCTAGGGCCGCCCCGTTCCGCCATGGCTGACGTGCCGATTGAGCGGAGGGCGGACCCTTTAGCTCACAGTACTTTGGCCAACCCACTTCCGGTTAGGATGCGCTCTAGACGTCCGTCGGAAGGAATTTAAAGCGCTCATGGTGCGGACGCGCAGCGGACTTAATTAGCCCTGCTCGCGCCTCGCACAACTGACCGAATAATTTTTTAGCTGTTTATTTGTTTTAATTGTCACTTATCATTTTATGTTGGGGAGGGCTGTTTGATGCTAAGGGGTTTTTGAACTTGTTATATCTTTGCACTGACTTACTTCTATTTTAAAAGTCTGCCCTGCTCCTCCTCGTGTTATTTTGCACTGTCTTTGCTGGTTGTTTAGGGCCGCCCCATTCCGCCACGGCTGACAGGCCGATTGAGCGGAGGGCGGACCCTTCAGCTCACATTACTTTGGCCAATCCACTTCCGGTTAGGACGCGCTCTAGACGTCCGTCGGAAGGGATTTAAAACGCTCATGGTGCGGACGCGCAGCGGATGTGCACAGCGGGTGCGCCAATGGCGCGGCGAAGGTGCGCCTAAGGCAAGCCCGTCTGCGCCCGTCCACACCAAGTCCGTGCCTAGGGCCCTCAACTCTGTACCGTGGCCCCCACTAACCATTAAATATACTAGCGGCTATCTGCATGCCTTGGATAAGCAATGTAGGGTAAACTGGGAAAACTGTTGTGTTATGAGTCTTGGGGTTGACATGGCAAGCTGTGTTTGTGGATTTGCTCTCCCCCACCCACAACTTATCTCGGCTCTGCAATTATCCCATCCTTTAGAGAATGACATCGCACATGAACAAACTATGCTTTTTGGCGGCCTTATTAATGCCAAATCACTGGGTAAGCATAGATATGAAATCGCTCACAGCATAGAAAGCCTGGGTCTGGATATACTATTCATAACAGAAACCTGGGCAGATGCCGCATCAGACCCCGATTTTATCACTGCTACACCCGCTGGGTTCAGAGCGATTAGAGTAGATAGGTCTTCCAAACGAGGAGGTGGAGTAGCTATTATTTTTAGTGATCATTGTTTGGCCACACATTATCCGGTGTCCACCCCTTCTTATGAAGCTCTTCATTTCTCGTTTACACTCAATGCCAAAGTGACATTTAAGGGAATTCTTCTCTATCGTAACACCTTTTTAACTAATCTGGATACTCTGCTTGAGCCAGTTTTTTTAAATTCAGATTTCACGATTCTTGGAGACTTTAACTTCCATCTGGAAGAGTTAGAAAATAAAGACACATTGGGGTTATTAGATACCCTAAGATCACTGGGACTCACTCAATTGGTGCAGTCACCGACACACATAGCTGGACACACGTTGGATGGTGTGTTCTCCTCAGCTTATGGCCTTACGGTAAAGGAAATTCTCCCGTTACCATGGTCCGATCATTCACTTATCAAGTTCAGCCTTCCCTTCCTCAGTAGAGGAGAGAGCTGCATCACCAAACGGGCTGCCTCCACCTGTAAAGTTTGAAATAAAGTGGACAAGCCAACCCTTTATACCTACTTGGAAACCTTTCGTCCTCCTTGTCAGGACCAGGTGAACTCAGCCGTTACCAACTACACTAAGTGGATTTTGGTCTCAGTTAACGCCTCTGTTCCCTCAAAAAGACTTTCAGGCAATAGGACTACGCCTTCTGCCCCGTGGTTTTCTGAACTTATTTGAATAGAAAAACAGATGCGCCGCCGTTTAGAACGGCGTTGGCGTTTAAACTATGATGAGCCGGGTAAATTAGCCTACAAAAGAGCTCTCCTGAATTATAAAAAACTTCTTATCTCAGATTAGAAAAAAAGTTTTTCACAGCAGATTGATTCGGCTGTTAATTCACCCAAGGAACTGTTTGCGGTGATTAACAAACTGGCTACACCCAACAATACAGGCAGGAAGATCAATCAGAAATTTTGTAATGACATTGCTGACATTTTTAAATCAAAGGTTTTAGACATTTTTCAAGCCTTCAAGGAGGCCCCTGATCCTCACCCCCTTCCGCACTCATGTGGCTCTGACATCATTAATCACACCTTATTCGCGTTCTCCCCGGTCTCTATAGAAGAAGTAAGAAAGCACGTAAATCAGTCTAAGTCAGGGTCACCTTTAGACCCATGTCCATCGGCATTCCTCAAAGGTCTGGTAGATTTTGTGAGTTCGGGTCTCACAGATATTTTTAATCTGATGTTTACTTCCGGTGTCTTTCCGACCAGCTGGCAGGAGACATCCATTTTCCGCTATTAAAAAAATCTACATTAGATGCCACTAATCCCACCAACTACCGACCCATCGCTAGATTGCCTCTGCCTGCGAAAATAATGGACAAAATTATGAACACTCAATTGTCGCAATTTATCAACAAGAAAAGTTTGCTGGATCATTCCCAGTTCGGTTTCCGCAAAGATCATGGTACGGAGACCGCTCTCATCAAAGCAACAGAGGAGATCAGAGCGGTGATGGATGGAGGAGGCGTGGAGGCTCTCGTGCTTCTTGATCTATCTGCCGCTTTTGATACGGTTGATCACTTTCTCTTGCAAGGTTGTCTGGAGAAGTTGGGAGTAGGGGAAGTGGCGCGGGCACTTTTGTCCTCCTTTCTAACTGATCGAACATGCAACGTATCTATTGACGGCTTCAATTCATACCACTATACTTTACCTTGCGGCATCCCTCAGGGCAGCTCGCTGAGCCCTTCACTGTTTAATATCTACGTCTCCGAACTGGCCCCTCTTATCCGGGAATTTGGGTTCAGCCTGACTACATATGCTGACGACACCCAGATCGTGGTAGCGGCACATAAACTCCAAAATTCCCCTGCTCCGCAGTTTAGATGCTGCATGAGTGCCATCAATAGTTGGATGACAGCACACTGCCTTAAACTTAACTCCAATAAAACGGAAGTTTTGATTTTTGGCAGTTTGCAGCCCCCCTGGAACAATTTGTGGTGGCCAGCGGAGATGGGTCTACCACCTAATCCAGTTGCTAAAGTAAAAAATCTGGGTGTGCTGATGGATAATAGATTGACATTCAGCCAACAAACCAATGCCGTGGTGTCCGCTTCTCATTTTCTCATAAAGAAGATAAGGAAACATTTTCCATACATCCCTGATAATACCAGGAAAACAGTAGTTTCCTCCCTTATTCAATCTAAATTAGACTACTGTAATGGTCTATATCTTAACGCTCAGAAGCAGTGTCTGAAGAAACTCCAGATGATTCAGAACTCTGCAGCTCGCCTCTTGTTCGACATCCCCAGACAAAGTTCAGTTTCTAATGAAATTCGTAACCTGCACTGGCTCCCGGTGCCTCAGCGTAATGAATTTAAGACATTATGTATTGTTTTTAAAGCTTTACATCATGTAGGCCCTTCATTTCTGCAGAATCTTTTCATTTGGTACCAACCGACCAGACACCTTCGGTCAATGGGGGCACGTTTACTGTTGGTACCAAGAATTTACACGGGTCATTGGGGAGGCCGTAGCTTTTATTATAGTGCATCAAAACTGTGGAATTCTCTTCCTTTTTATCTTAGGAATACTAGTTCTCTGATGGCCTTTAGAAAGCAATTAAAAACCTGGCTCTTTCAGTACTAGGTGCGAGTCGGTGGCTGTACTTCCTAGCGCCAAGACACCTCCGGGTAGTCGTGCGCTATTATAAATCTTTTTAACATAACATAACATAACATAACATAACTACACCCAGTGGAATACAGAGAAAAACAAGCTGACTCTATATACCCCAGACTCTAAACAACCAACAGCTCCAGCCAACGCCCCACAGCCCCTGCAGCCGCCTCCCGATCTTGCACCCTCCTCAGATACCTTTGTTGTTGATCTCTTAAAAAATATAAGCAAGAGGCACAGAGGGGCTGCGCAGATGATAATGAGTAAACTCGCAGCTTCTAAAGACCTAACCTCTTGGAATGAGCGAGGCGAATTTCTCTACAAGGGACAACCGGTTGCAGGGTCGAACATGTACGATCTAGTCAAAGGTCTCACGCACCACAAAATCCTAACGCCTCAAAATGCGCCGCGTGGGTGGGATCAGTTTCTGCAAGCCGCTGCTGAACTCAATATACCCTCCATACTCGTTGGTAATAATGAACATCGGCTACTGCTAGAAAATTTGAAGGACCCCTACTACCATCGTCTATAAGTTCTGACGTTCGAAGGCTATCCCCTACATGGTCGACCCCTGCACCTGCGGTGCCACCTCGCAAAAACACAGGGCCCAAACCCCTCACATGGATTACGCCGTGATGTTTCTACAGACTTTTTGAATAATTGTGTGTATTATGTGTATAAACGCGTCTGGGTTTTTTTCTTCATTGGTTTCTTCAATAAAGTTTGTCAAACTAATGACCCACCTACCAACCTATTTGTAATAAACACATGTTATAACTTTTCAATCCGTCTCAGTCGTCTTTTAAAACATTTAAGGTGCATGTATATTGAAATACGGAGTCTGAATACATGTTTTTTTAAAAAAAATATAATGTCTTTATTTTACACATTCAACATTAAGCACACAACTGTTATAAACCCTTACAGTTTTGACAAGCTGCATATTCGGTTTTCACAGGTCTGACCGACGCCCTTGTGTTTTCTTTTACATATTTCACAACTATACTGTCATTGTTAACAAGATCCCTTGAATATAGATTTAAGAAATTTCTAAACGAAACACCCTCTGACATTTTACTGATAAAATAAATACAGTGTTCCCCGCATGTGATGGCCATGGAATCCTGCACCCGCAGCTTGTTATAGTCCACCACAGCTGCAGCTTTTTTCACAAACTCGAATATTGGCTGTGTAAAGATACTGTGTTCAGGGAACTCTGCTGTACTGTCAAACACTTGTCATGAGGGTCTGTGTTAAAGACTAGGGTGCTCGGTCTTTCTGACCCTATTTCGGTTGGTAACCCATCGCTAGGGAAAACACCTAAAAAGTATTTCCTAGCGTATTTATGCCTGTTTAAGAAGTCACGTATCTGCACAGTGTCCATTTCACAAATGTTTTAAAGATAGTCGAACAAAATCTGTCTGGCGTGGTTGATCTGAATACCGAGAATACGACCATGTTCACATTCGTCCTCAGCTGCTCGGCGAAACGTATTTCAGCTTTTAGATTCCCGTTTTTTACCAGGTTGTAGTGATCGCCATCTTCCATGTCGGGTGTTAGGTCGAATGCGAACAGCGTGTATCCGCTCCCATAGCCTTCTCGTGACACTGCCACACCACAGTCCCTTTGATGCTTCCCGGTTATCGAAACCAGCCCTTGATATTCCCTGATGTAGTTGGCGGTTGTAAAACTGGGTGTGTAGGGTTTTGCAGGAATCACATTGCCCTCGTCGACCAAAATTGAAGGGGTTTGAGGCATAGGTGCCGCTAAAAGCTGTATTGTCCACAAAGCCGATGATGATGAGTTTGGGTAGCTGCCCCAGAAATAAATTCTGCTGCTGTGTTAAGCTTGTACCTGCCGGTATACTGAATACCTTCAGAGATACTCTTTCCACAGCGTACTTGGCGTTGGATATTTGTAAAGCTTCGGCGTGCGCTAACCTGATGCTCGGGGACACTTTCACTCGCTTTACAAACAGGTTCGCGGACAGGATGCTCAGCTTGTACTGTTCCGCATCCCCACTGATGAGGCAGAATGAGTCCTTGTTGCGATTGAGCTTGAGCTTAAGATCAATTCCGTTGATGAGCAGTTTATCTTGGAAGAAGAGGTCTGAATGTATGCACCTCAGGAGGTCAAAGGTACGACTGGCTGCTGCCTGACCCTCTCTTTTTATAAAACCCTTATTGGCTCCATCCAGAGCTGTGATTTCAAACTGCCAGTATGTATCCCTGTGAAAGAGACCCGCTGAGAGTTGTGTGTCAAGGGCGTCGCTACTGTAATTTAGAATGCTCTTGATGTAGGCTCTGTAGGCGTACATGTTATCGTTCTGGGTGATGAGTCGATCGCCCAAGGTGATGTCCACTTGATTAAACAGGGTAGCTAGCGGGTAAGCGATCGTTGCCACTTTAGCGTCGTCTTCAATGTCGGTCCCATCGGCTTTTACGATTTTACACATAAGATGCAGCAGCGTGTTGTTGAGATCCAAATACATATCCGTGGACCCTGACACAAAAAACTCTATGGGGGGCCAACGGCGTCAATGCTGCTAAAGGTGATATCTCCATGAAGAAGCTGTTTTCGATGCTGGTCTGCGTGGGTTTTAGAGAAAACAAGTCTAACTCTGATTTGGCGCACTCTCCTGATCCACAATGTACGAAGGCCATAGTGCTGTTTACGAGGTTTTAAAAAATATTTACTTTAGCACCGTTTCGCTTCTTCGCAGCTCTCTTCCTTCTTGGAGCTCTTCTTTTCTGAGTGCGTTTTGAAGAGCTCCTCCTTTTTTTATAGGGGACCAGAGGACCCTTGCGTCTGGAAACCCGACGTTTCCTTTTGACACTCGCGCGTGGCTTATACACCAGCCCAGCTCCTTCTTGCGGTTGTTTGTTCATGCGCTCTGCAACCGCCGATGTAACAGACCCCACCACATCCTGGGCAATGCTCGTAGCAGCTGCCTTAACATGAGGTTTTGCAGTTTCATAGCCTCTTCTCAGGAAAGGCATAGCTCTTCTAAACAGACTCCTAAAGAATCCTCCTAATCCAGCCCAGTACATAACAGGTGAACCTTGAAAGTACGGTGGTCCTCCATAACCGGCTTGACTTCTGTAATAGTCCCTGTACATGGACGGGTCACCGTATGTTTTCATAACCACCATTCCGGCTGCTTAATATCCCCTGTCATGTCTATGCCTTAAATGAAGCTTAACAATAACTTTCCCGTATTTAAAGGCCACCGGCTCAGACTGATCATCGTAGATCATAATTGAAATAGTGTCAAAATGTTTTTTAGAAACTGCGACGTAGTCAGGTTTGTTAAATTGTATGTTGACCATCGTATTATTATCACCCTGTACATGAACCCATCTTAACAGCGGTGAGTAACTATCCCCAATCCTCTGAGCCTCTACAATATCACCATACACATAGAGCGTGTAGAACCCCCCATTAATATCGGGGCACGTGTGATTTTGTTCCACCGGACTTTTCACATGTTGTACTGTACCTAAAACCCTTCTTAATTTACCGGAGCAGTTAAACAGGGTGTTGCGATTTATGGCTTTAAGAAACACCTTCCTTCTAACGTTATCTAGCACCAGATGAAAATTTGGATGTGGTTCTAGGGCAGCTATGGATTTGTTGATGGCTTCGACAACGCTTGGGTAGTAGCCGTAAGGGAAGGATACATGTATGCCCTTGGTGTCCTGTTCACGCTTGATGTGAAACTTGGTTTCGGCCGCTGTAAATGTGTTCCATGTTCTAGGGTACTGGATTTTTGTTAGGGCAACCTCCCAGTCCCCTTTCAAGTCCACAGGCTTAGCCAATTTGACGGTGTAATTAGAAATCTGATTGCTGGGGAACATGCCCTTAGAAGCGTTGGATGGTAAGGTTATATAAAAGGGCTTTGTCTCCATCGTATCAGCTGCTTTAAGCTCACACGCCCTTCAGGGATCTGGCCAACACCCAACTGTTAAATTTCTCAGGCCATCCCCGCCATTAGACATATGCCTGTCTCTTAGCACTGCTACCTTTCCTTTTCAGAACCTTTTCAACCCTGTACACATGGTTCGGATCATCGGGCACCTTTTGTAACTCTTCCTTGTAAAAAGCCCCAGACACCGTTTCCCCATCGTAGTCCTTTAACCTGTAAATATACAGCCCTTCCTTAAGCTCCACACTTTCCACTATAAATATTTAATCGCTAAAAGTCTGTTGGTACCCCTTCGTGAAGACTCCTTTCAATTTTGAAATCCTTACGTGATCATCTTTTTTAAAAACAGGCTTCTTCACCTTTGTACCGAAATTACGGCCATACACATTTCTTCAAACAGTTAAAGAATCACTAGGTGTCACATCTTCGGGTGCCCTTTTGATGGTCCAATGATAACTGGCATTATATACAGCTAAAAAAGCCTGTAGAACATCCACGTATCTGTAGGTGTTGTGGGCCGTAAAATACCTCCACATCTTAGACTTTAAAGTTCTGTTAAACCATTCTGCGACAGCTGCTTTTACCTCCGTGTGTGTTACAAAATGTTGAACATTGTGCTGTTTTAATAATTTCTGAAATGCCTTGTATAAGAATTCTTTTCCGGCGTCTGTTTGTAGTTTTTGAGGAATACGCCCCTTATCAAAGATGGTTTTAAAAGCCGTTGTGACGCTAGTCCCACTTTTATTACGCAGCGCCTCTGCGTAGGCGGACTTGGACAACACATCTATGATGGTTAATATATAACAAGAGCAATTGTTATGTTTTGCTATATCTTGAAGACTTATTATGTCCGCTTGCCATTGATAATCTATTTGCGCATTAACGATTGTCGGGCGTCTCTTAAAACATCTTCTGGCCGGTTTATGGAGTGAATACGCCTCCTCGCCTGATAAGCACGTCTTCACAGCTTCTCTGCTTACCAATTCCTTTTCATCCACAGCCCTTCTATATAGAGCTTCGGCGCTCCCCAAGCTGCCAACTCCCCTAGTATCATAATAAAGTTTTCTTAACCCTGTCACCAGGCAGGTCGCTCCCCCCATCCGACACGCAGCCCCCTGTGGGTTGAACCTTCATTGCCGCTTTTGCCGCCTGACTGCTCGCTCCCTTTTTTATTCTGTACCCCTGCGCTTGGCACTCTGTGCCACTTTGTTTTTTCATTCTGTGCCCCTGTATTTTGCTTTCTGTACCCCTGTGCTCTGTTGTCCCTCTCCCGCCGTCTTTTCCCGCCGTTTTTTTCCCCGGGTTTTCCCCAGGTTTTCCCCCGCCGCTGAGCCCCTGTGGCCCCGCCCCCTTCACTCCCATTGGCCGCCCCGCTCCCACCTCCCAGCTGCTCCTTCCTCCCTCTGCCCTCATATGGAGGCCACAAAGCGGTGGTAGAGAGCGACCTTTGACCCTGTCACCAGGCAGGTCGCTCCCCCCATCCGCCATGCAGCCCCCTGTGGGTTGAACCTCCGTTGCCGCTTTTGCCGCCTGACTGCTCGCTCACTTTTTTATTCTGTACCCCTGCACTTGGCACTCTGTGCCACTTTGTTTCTGTGCCCCTGTGTTTTGTTTTCTGTACCCCTGTGCTCTGTTGTCCCTCTCCCGCCGTCTTTTCCCGCCGTTTTTTCCCCCGGGTTTTCCCCTGCCGCTGAGCCCCTGCGGCCTTGACCCCATCTTCTCCGCAAGCCCCCACATCTCCTTCAACCACACCACCGAACCACACTGGACCGACCACAGATGCGTCCACTTCACCTTCAGAAATCCCACCACACACCACCGCACCCAACAGCTACCACGCCGCTGCTGGGGCAAGGTCACCGAGGACCAACTGACTACCGCCCTCGCCCTGAGACCACCCACCGACCCAGACACCGCCGCGACCAACCTCACACAGTGGATCAACGACTGCGCCAACACCCTCTCCCCTCTCAAGACCTCTACAACCAAACACACCAACAAGAAAGCCGCCTGGTTCACCGAGGACCTCCGGATCTCCAAGCACACCTGTCGGAAGCTGGAGAAGAAATGGCTCCACGACCGAACACCAGACAACCACACAGCCCTCAAGAGCGCCACCCGCAGACACCACCAGCTCATCAGGACCGCCAAGAAGACCGCCTTCAAGGACCGCCTAGACAACAACGCACACAACACCAAAGAGCTCTTCAGCATCGTGAAAGAACTCTCCAACCCCAGCTCCAACACCAACGACATCCCGCCATCTCAAGACCTGTGCGACTCCCTGACCACCTTCTTCCACCGCAAGATCACCGACATCCACGTCAGCTTCAACTCCGACCCCCCCGCACCCACCACCGAGTCCACCACCACTGCGACTACCACTCGCACCAGTCGCCTGACCGTCTGGTCCAGCGTCAGCGACGAAGACACCATCAAAGCCATAAACTCCATCCACTCCGGATCCCCATCGGACCCCTGCCCTCACCACATCTTCAACAAAGCCAATGCAACCATCGCGCCCCACCTCCAGAAAACAATCAACTGTTCCTTCGAGACAGCATCCTTCCCAGAAAGCTGGAAGCACGCCAAGATCAACGCCCTTCTGAAGAAGCCCAAGGCGGACCCCAAAGACCTCAAGAACTTCCGGCCCATCTCCCTGCTCCCTTTCCCAGCAAAAGTGACCGAGAAGATTGTCAACAAACAGCTAACCCGCTACCTCGAAGTTAACAACATCCTGGACCCTTCCCAATCCGGTTTTCGCAGCAACCACAGCACCGAGCCCGTACTCATCGCCGCCACTGACGACATCCGGACCCTGATGGACAAAGGAGAAACAGCCGCCCTCATCCTCCTAGACCTATCGGCAGCCTTTGACACGGTCTGCCACCGCACCCTATCAGCACGCCTCCATGACGCCGGTATCCAAAAGAAGGCCCTGGCCTGGACCACATCCTTCCTGTCCGGCAGAACCCAGAGCATCCGCCTCCCACCCTTCCGCTCCAAAACCATCGAGATCATCTGCGGCGTCCCACACGGATCCTCCCTCAGCCCGACGCTGTTCAATATCTACATGGCCCCCCTCGCCCACGTTGCACGACAACACAACCTCAACATCATCTCCTACGCCGACGACACCCAGCTGATCATATCCCTCACCGAAGATCCCCCTACCGCCAAAGCTAACCTCCACAGAGGAATGAAGGCCGTAGCCGACTAGATGAAGGACAGCAGACTGAAGCTGAACTCAGACAAGACGGAGGTCCTCATTCTCGGACCCACTCCATCAGCCTGGGATGACTCTTGGTGGCCCACGTCACTTGGCACCGCCTCGGAACCGACGGACCACGCACGCAACCTGGGGGTCATCCTCGACTCCACTCTCTCCATGACCAGGCAAGTCTCCGCGTCCTGTTTCAACACCCTCCGTATGCTCCGCAGGATCTTCAAATGGATCCCCCTCGACACGAGAAAAACCGTTACCCAGGCCCTCATCACCAACAGACTCGACTACGGGAATGCCCTCTACTCAGGAACTACAAACAAGCTCCTGAGACGACTCCAACGCATCCAGAACGCCTCAGCCCGACTCATCCTCGACGTCCCCTGCCGCAGCCACATCACACTCCACCTGAGAGGCCTGCACTGGCTTCCAATCAATAAAAGGATCACCTTCAAGCTCCGTATCCATGCACACAAAGCACTGCACAACACCGGACCCACCTACCTCAACAACCGACTCAGCTTCCACACCCCCACCTGAAGCCTCCGCTCAGCCAACCTCGCCACAGTCCCCTGCTTCCGAAAAACCACCGCCGGCGGCAGATCCTTCTCCTACCTCGCCGCCAAGACCTGGAACACTCTCCCCACCATCCTACGACAGACCCAGGACCTGCTGGCCTTCAGAAGACTCCTCAAGACCTGGCTCTTCGACCAGTAGCACCCCCCTCTCCAGCGCCTTGAGACGCCCTCGGGTATGTAGCGCGCTTTACAAATGCAGTGATTGATTGATTGATTGATTAACAGGACCCCCTGCATGTTATCAACCGTTACACACCATGCAATGAATGACGCTTGTTTTGTGTAAGAAAATTTTATTAAAAAATAATGAATATTAGCAAAATCATAGAAACAGGGTTTCATATCTTTTCACATTATGCATAGTAAGTACGGCTTAACACAGAGCCACCCTTTATGGTTTAACATTCTACTAGTTTGTTCTAAATACACGCTATCATGTAACGTTACATAAGACCTTGTTTAAAACAGTCTTCGGGGGGCCAAAGACCATGCTTGTCTATTTTTTTTATACAGATTACACATACGCCTTGCTATGAGTCTTTCTATCATCCTTCTATTGAAAGCAGTGTCCATCCCCTGCATAACGGTTAGTTTTAGGCTCGGGTCAAAGGCGTATCGGATCTCATGGAGTGCCAATGTCAAGATCCTCAACATATCAGGGTGGACATATTTCTTTTCATTGTACAACCCGTACACAAACCTTAGCAGTTTATACAACTTGCACGGGTCTAACAAAGTACAAATATATCGTATTGTTCTTGTTCTGTATGATTCACACAAGCATTCGTGCGCCGCCTGCTGAGGGTCGCTGATTTGATGACCGTGACAAAGGCTGTAATAGTCACGTTTGACACAGTTTAGTACCACTGACGCGGCGAAAGCCTTAACTGCCTGCCTGTCGTCGTAGGTCAATCCTTGCTCTTCCTTTTCACACTCAGCAGATCCGCATACACACTTATCGCAGCCATGACGGTTTTGACATGTGGAACTTTCAGCTTGTTTTGAACACCACAGACAATTGAAAATTACATTGCTTGCTTTTGCAGACCGCCACTCTGCCTCATGCCTTTTTGGGGTTTCTCTCTAGGTTCAAAAGACGAAAGAATGACAATACGTTAGTTAAAGAAATAAAATACATCATTTTTGTAACTACCTGCTCATAACATTTTCCTACTAACCTCTGCATTTTCACCGCCCTCTGCGGTGGCTCTGAAATCTTGCGAATCACTAATGACCTGCGAGGCCCCGTCATCTTCGACGCTTGTCCCAGGCTGTTGCAGAACGACCTTCTCAGCAGCTGTATTCTCCTGAAGGTCCATGTCTTCATAGACGGGTGTGTTAGGAGGTGCAACAGCTTCTTCATCTTCCTCCATGTCCACTGAACTGAGGACAGCAAGCACACTGCCACTACACGAGCCCTCACTTTCGCTGCTGTCACACTTAATCGGGGCCATCCAGCATACGTAATCCTTGAGACTAAGTTCTTCCAGAGGCCTACACATGTTACCAAAACCAGTAACGTCACTGCCCATATCCTTAGGTGTTTCTTGTTGAGCATTCTCGTCCATTACCAGGGGTGTTAAGCTGCGGTAATATCTATTGATAGTGGCCTGGAAGTCATCCAACACTGGTCTTTTCACGAACGGGTTGTATCTTTTCATTTTGACTGTGGACCCCTTTTCGTATTCGAACGTCTGCTTGCTGTACACAACTCTTGCCACAGGGTTATATGTATTCTAAGAAACCACAACCCCTAAAAGAGGCGTATACCTCTACAACACAACACGGCCACATGGCTTCAGGACTGCTCGACAGCTGTTCAACCACCAGCTGTCTGCAACCCCCCAGTTTTAAACATGCCCAGACATTTCCCTCCTACAGACACCCACTTTTCTACGCACTTTTAAACACATACATACACACATACCTCTGTTTTTTGCTGCCAGACCTGTCACTTTTGGGACTAGCCCTACATGTCACCCATTTTAAAACCCGCGTTATTGCGGCCAGCAGTTTGCGGCCAGGCCTGTCATTTTTGCGACCAGCAGTTTGCGGCCAGACCTGTCATTCTTGCGACCAGCAGTTTGCGGCCAGACCTGTCATTTTTGCGACCAGCAGTTTGCGGTTGATGAGTGGTATCCCTACCTACTACTCACCCACATTGCAGTCCATGAGAGTTGTAGCAGTGATAACGTATATATTGTTTTTACTGCCCCAGAAGCAGGAATAGCAAAGGCGTAGGAGTGATAGGACTCCGTCTAGAGATAGGTACATTTTTCTTTCATCTGGACTTGAAACTTGGGTTGGAGTAGCCAAAGGTGGACAGAGCCAGGAGGCAATGGTACTGGGAGCCACTGGCAACGCCCTTACGCTGGAATGGCTAGTCTATACTGTTTTTTTTTCGATGATATTTGAGGTTTGACTGACTTTATTTAAAAATTTAGAATTTATTTTGTTTATTTGTTTATTTCCATTTGTGGATACGATCATGGTGTTAACGTTCTGGTCTTCGTATTTACTTATTACTGATGCTATTGCGTCATTTCTAATTACGCTACGCAATGGCGGCTCCTACTAGATAATGCCGTTGGGGAACACACTGAGACTTCCGGTTTATTGACTGTGAGTCGGGGAATGAATTTGCACACGGGACCGCTACAATATACAATATTTTCTTCAAGAGGTGAGACTCTTTTTTTTAAATAGGATGCAGTGCGAGTGATGTGTACTTCAACCCAGCATGGTTTTGACTTTCGTCATATCTGTCTTTTTAGTACGTTTTGGTGGGCCATATTCGGTTTAGCATTCCTGTGGGGCACGACGTTACTGGAACTTTCGTCTTATTGGAGGTAATCCCGTTTATGACGTTATGGTAGCGTTGCTAATCTCGTATAGTGTTCACTGTGTTGAAATATTACTGCTTCCCCTCATTCGGGTTTGACTTGTGAAGTTAAGCGACGGTGCTATGGGGGACTCACATGTAATTTGGAGGGCCAATATGCTCATACATTTGAATTTCGAGAATCTTTTCTCCTCGTGAATTATAGACATGGGACACCCATATTTTCTGTGTATCTCGGATCCTTGACTCCAATCCGTATAAATTGCAAATACCCTCTAAACACCATTGGTGTAATTTTATGACTTGTTTGGGGTTGGTGTCAGTGAACCTGACTTTTGCCATTTTATGTTACGCATTTTCAGCTGATTGGACTCCTAGACTAACATATGCATTTGGAATTGACCAGTTGTAATAGTGAAGAGATTTGGATGGATTACCGGCATTTTTGGTAAGTTTTGTTGCAGTGCGTCACAGGTATACTAACTTTTTCAATGGGTTTGACAGGTATTGATACTTACCACCCGTACTTGCATTCCTTACAGCCTTCATGAAATTAGCATTTCATGCCATGAAGGTAGGGCTTTTATTCTTGACCTTAGTCCATCTGTATCAATAATTGACCTTGCTTAAGTCTATTTTCTCACATTAAGTTTTGGGCTTCGCACGTTTCCATTCTCTTTACACTTTTCTTACGTCTATATTTTCACTTCCTTTTCTCCCAGACATTTTTGAAAATCTGTAACTTAGATTTCATTCATCTTTAATGAGTAGTCTCTGTTTAATGATAATGAGAACAATGATTTTGCTCTTATGGTGAGAGATGAAGCGATATGTTTTCTAATTAACTGTTGCCCAACACTATAGAATTTAACAAAATATTTGTCTAGAATGCGCACATTGAGGGGAATTTATGTATTCTTTTGACTCTCTTAATGGTAACTTTCTTGTATTCATAGTGAATTATCACGTTGAAACTCTACCTGGCACTGGGAACTTCCTTTGCTCGGGTCAGGTCAATCGTTTGTTAGACATTTTTTGGTTTCTATGATGTATAAACAAATATTTTTTCTTTGGGCTGTCACTAAGGGTGATGCACTTGGATGTATAATCAATACCAATTGTCACATGAATTTTATTGTCTGATGTTGAAATCATTTAGTGTGTATTCTTCCAGCCCTGAAGAAGTCTTGGATGTTGACCTTGACGAAACACGTGTCGGCTGGGCATAGTGACCTACAATAAACTTATGAACACAAATCATCTGGAGTGTTCTACATGTATAATTATGTGTTGGAAGTTGGACTGTAATGAACATTACAGCATTCTAATGTGAATTTAAACTTGACAGTACTATTTGTCTTTACTCAAGCACATGTGTGCACAGGCACATCAAAAACAATATTTTATTACCTATTTCTCTTTAGTTCATTTATCATTAGTCATTTTGTTCAGCAGTGATTCAATGAGAATCAAAAATTACAAACAGACAACTCATGTGGGGCACTTTTAAATGGTCTTTTTATTGCACTCCTGCAATCATTTCTAATCTCGGTAGGTATTTAACTCTTGAAGTCCAAGTACGTTCATTCTTGCGAGGTGGTACTTAATAATGCAAAAGAGATTGACGTAAGGAACTTTCAGCTGAAAATATGCGCTTTTGTTTACATTGCAGGAAACACTGCCGAGTTCCCTTCATGGACCTCCCGCAGCGGCGGCGTCCGTGGAGCTCGGCAGGCCGCTGAACATATCTTTGGTACCCAGGCATACTTCCGCTGTGCAGCACAGGAAGCTTTTCTCTCCAGCTGAGCAGTTTGCTGCCGCTCCACTCCCACTGTTAGTAGTTCCTACGAACAAAAAATATAAAGAAAAGCAAATTAACCTCCTGATAAATGAACCATGACTCATCCCACTCATGGTTTGTCAATCCACAAGACAGTGAACTCCAGTCCGGGTTTCAGGCTAGTCCCAAAGATGATGCACATATAAGGAATTCTCACATATGAAGATATCTGTGGTAAATAAAATGTGACCAGTTGGCACTTCCATAAGTAGCCAGCAACGACTAGGACGTTGGTGCCAAATTACAGCAAAATACTCGTGAGATCGGCGTCTTATTCGGTGCACGTGCTGCGGGCACTGAAAGCAGGAAGTGAAAGAAATACTGTTGATACAGCACAGCTGATGTTTAGGTCTGGCAAGACACCACTATCCTGTTGCCATTTGACCTTCTGCAATCCATGCACAGAAAAGGGCGATGTCAGTCCGCAGCCCTGGTCTGTAAATGTCCTGCAGATATTGTATTCACCCACATTGCAGTCCATGAGAGTTGTAGCAGTGATAACGTAGATATTGTTTTTACTGCCCCAGAAGCAGGAATAGCAAAGGCGCAGGAGTGATAGGACTCCGCCTACAGATAGGTACATTTTCCTTTCATCTGATCTTGAAGCTTGGGTTGGAGTAGCCAGAGGTGGATAGAGCCAGGACGCAATGGTACTGGGAGCCACCGGCAACGCCCTTACGCTGGAATGGCTAGTCTACCATGCCTGGTACTAATATGGGAAAGGCCGGGGCAAAACTACAACTGCCCGCATGAGGGTGGGAGCGGCACATGTCTGGAGCACAAGGTCATAAGCCTGGGCCACCGTCTTGCAAACCCTTACTCACAATGCCAGCAGAACCAGCTATGCATGGTATCTATGCAGGACCACGTGGCTCCCTATGAATGGTGATGCTGACATTCCCACCCCCATCTTCCATTAGAAGTGGGAGGTGATAGGAGACCTGCTGCACAGGTGTCTGGTAGCAATTGAGACATGAGAGTGAGAGGCCACCACCATGAGGGAAGCTGCAGTGCAAGGCTCCCCTCACACTACTTACAGCAAAGCCATCACCTCTCCCAGTGTGCCCAGCTGGGTTCCTGTGAAAGGATTTCCTGTAATAGCCACCTTCATTTACTGCATTGTACAGCCTTATGCGACTGCCTGAGGCGCACACAGTGCACACTGGTAAGAGGGCGGCCCCCTCAGTGCTGCATTCTGGCACAGTCACAGCGCTTTAATCACTGGGACCACCCAAAGGAGTCCCCCCATTTCCAAAGCTCTCCCTGCGTATTTTCCGATGCCAAGGGTACTGGGGCCAGGTACTTATACCTGCCGCAACCAGGTATTGACCACCTTGTTCCCCTACTGGACCCCCCTGGAACTCATGTTCGTTTGCGTCATGTCGGTTATATAGATGGGGGCATATTTATGTTCCCTGGCGCATCCCTGCAAATCAGCATGGATGCGCCAGGGAAGATGCGTCACGCAAGTTTGCCCTTGTGCAACCGCAGATGTGCCGCATTTACAAAGCGGTGCATCCTGGCGCAAGGACAAGCAGATGCGTGACGCATGTGCCGGCGTAAGGTTGGCGCAGTGCTGAAGTTGTGTCGCAAGTGCGACGCAACTCCAGCACTGTTCCAACCTGCCCTATCTGTAACATGGTGCATCAAGCCTTACGCCTGCTTCAAGCAGGCGCAAGGTTTTGACGCATCAGCGTTGGAAAAGTGACTCAGTCAAATCTTATAGATTTCACTGAGTCACTTTTCAGGGGCGTTCCTGCGACGGAACACCCCCCCTGCGTTGAAACGCCCACATGAAACCTGACGCCGGTTTCATGTGGCGCAGGGCTTTACACCGTGACGCATCTCCATAGATGCGTCACGGTGTAAATAGGGCGCAACATGGTGCAGGGTTTACGCCGCCGCTGCGTCATAAAAGTGACGCAACGGCGGCGTAAAAGGGGCGCAAGTCCGATATACATCTGATCCAGAGTGTTTCATCCGTTTCAGCCGGTGAGTATGGGGCCCTTGAGGGGTCATTGCTCCTGTCCCTGGTTGATGACATCTGGCTCGTTGATTCGGGATAACAATTTTTGAGCACCAGGGTCGATGACTTCAGCATTGTCAGGCATTACGTCAAATGTGTAGTGTGCTCAGCGGGTCTTAACATGAGGTATTGAATGAACTGCCCGAGCGGAGATGTCTGTAGTTTGCCATTTCGGGCCTGCATGGGAGCCATTAACGCATTTTCAGGGGAGCACGGCAGGACAGTTCTACCTCTTGGGTATGCTAGTACCAACATGGTTGTGGGATTTAACCCATATGGGCCATACCTGCGAATGCACTGCAGCTGCAAGACAGATTCAGCTGCCACCCACACGGGAGGGATGTTTAAAAGGCACTGGAGTGTGGCATGTGGTCCAGGCAGCCTGATCATGCATTGGCATTGACTGCCATCAAGGTTCGAATTAGAGCAATACCAAGTATGGTAAATCAGGATATATATTTTTATATTTTTCCTCATCCGGCCGGAATAACAGGACAGCGGGGAACATGGGAGAGGCGTGGTTTGTGGCTCTTTCCCTGAGGAGGTGGGCCTTACGGGACCAGGTGCCAACGTGCTCGTAGCCATTCGGTGAGGGTGGCAAACAGGTGAGCAGCACGTTGCCCGTGTTCCAGAGATCTGACGAGGTGCTTGTTCTGTTCCAGGTCGTGTCCGGTGTCAAAGCATTTGTGCTCTGCAACTTTGTGACCATCAACTCTCCGGGGCCTCTTTTTATTGCTGTTTCCTGCATTAGTGAGATACTGAAGGGCCTGCTCTCGTGGTGAAATCCCTAAGTGGAGATCAGTGACCCCTTGTGGCTCATAATTCGGATGCCCACATGGACATGATTCAAGTCAGTTAGGCTCTATGGGGTAGCTCCGTTGGGGCATGCGGTAGCAAGTATTTGACATGACGAATTTGTGGATAAATCCAGGACTATATATTTCAGCGTACAGGGGCTGGAGCCGGATGTATGTCTGTTTGTCAAAGGATACAGCAGGTCCTATGCGGGTGGACTCCCCTTTCGTCTTCACGAGGGTTCCTCTCAGCCATTGACAAATAGCTTTCGTGTGCATGTTGCCCGTCATCATGGGTGACTTTGTGTTCTTCCAGCTACATAGGGGTACCATCTCAAGGAGCACAGCATAACGATTTATGCCAAACTCCAGGAGTCTTCACGGAAGGACCCTGAATGTAAACGGTGGCGCCCTGCTAGTCCATCAGGCGGTTGTAAGCCTTAGCAACCGGGGGCTTGCCTTGAAACTTTCAACCTCTAAAGAGGCATGAGTAAAATCATGGACAGCTGGTTTATGGTATTTAAAAGAGAAGCTCCCCAAATAAAATGGTAGCACCAGTTGAATTGGCCACTGTGCTGTTTGGCTCATCAGGTGGTTGGACAGCTTAGGATACTCATCGCTGCCTGTCCTTGGATCACACGTAAGTTAACCCACAATGACTCCTGCACCGACCTCTGGAACTGATGCCTGCCAACGCCAATCTACTGGACCTCACCATAAGGCCCGATGCCCTGCATTCTAAAGGTACTGTTTGCGAGTCATCCCAACACTGTAGCTGACCCACGAAGGAGCTGTTTGGATTTGTTGTTAACGACACCGTGATAGCCATCGACTTCAAGGAACTGTATTTTAAGTCTACTTTTTCTTATTGATATTTCTTAGAACTGCATGTTGGATTTTTTTAGTTTTGGTCTTGTTTTGCACAGATAACATATTGGATATATTTCTAAAACTCGTGTGATGTCCTTTTGTAGTGTCTTCACTGTATGTTATGTGCAAATGCTTTACACACTGCCTGTGAGATAAGCCTGACTGCTCGTGCCAAGCTACCAAGGGTGTGAGTAGGGGTTATTTTAGAAGTGTGTCCTCTTACCCTGAATAGGAATAAGGGTCCTGACTTGGACAGGGTAACAACCCGCAACAACCTGCCAACTAGAGACCCCCATTACTAGCAGAAACAGAGTATCATTTGTTGTGTATAAATTACACTTACTGGAGCAAAATCATACTCTAGGACATTGGCAGTGGCCCCACTCAGCCTAACGGAGTTGCACGATGTTGACTAAAATCCACAAAATGTCCCTTTTGGAACTCAATTTACAATAGTATTTGTGTATAGGGTCAGTTCACACACTGAGATAGCATTTCTAGAAGTGTAATACCATTTTGAAATTCACACAAATAGTATTATATTTTGAAAAATATTTCTGACGCAAACCTCTTTGGGTGTGGAGATCGAAGAATGAATGTGGTTCCACAGTGTGAATTTTCCGAAAGTTTGAGCAAACCCATAAGCATACTTGTTTGTGGATTGTCAAACTTTTTTTCTTGTCCATCCCTACTCAAGGAATACTTGGAGATTTTTTCCAATGAGTATTTTGGGAATTCTGTAAAAGATAGATACCTTCACCCATGCGAAGAGGTTAGCCTGCAGATTTTATGTCTTTGAATCTGGCCCTTTAAATAGGACCCAGGTGGTGGTGAGATTAGAAAGGATTCATATTATTCAATGTCTTCTGGCGGGGTTTCTAAAGACATCTGTGCTTGGAATTATGAAACGAAAAGAGCTGGTTTTCACAAATTAAATGTGTGCAACCACAATTTGTCCCAGTGTCCTCATTCAGAGGTGAAAACTCCTAATTAAAAAAGTCAAAGAAGAATGAAAAGGAGTAATAGACAAAAACTGTGTGAAAATGAAGAACTGTAAGATGCAGTGGATGGACACAGAGTGAGAAGAATGAAAAGAGACGAATGGATAATACAGTATAGAAAAGTAAACCAAAGGTGGAAAATTGGCGGGCAATGAAAAAATGAAAAATCATCATTGTTTTTATGTTAGTGCACCCAAATAGAACTATAAATATGGAGTAACAAGAGCTCACAAGACTAGAAATAGGTAGGATCATAGCTATAGATGTGAGAATGTTTTTCACATTGTTAATTTATGTCTAACAAATAAAAGCATGAAGCTTGTGAAGTCCTTTGTAAGCTGGGCATGTGCCTGAAAATCAGGACTATGCTGAATATGTTGTAGTCAAAGTCAGACACCTGTCCCATTCCTCATACCTGTCTCATTCAAGTGCTGAGCCACTGCAGAGGAAAAGCTAAGCAAAGTAGGTACATGTGTACAAAATACTTGTGAGTTAACTAAGTCAAAGTTTAACATCCTCAGGAGAAAAGGTAAGTATGGAATGCATTCGCTTAGAAAAAGCATGCTGGTTACCAGTGAAATTGTTTCAGATTACTCAAGAGAAAACACTAAGCACTGTTAGCACCCACATACAAAATTCCCATGGATTACAAGGGTCAACTAAACTTTGCAAGAGAAACTGAAAGACAGGCTTAAGTGAGGGCCAATCAAGAAATTCTCGAAACAATGGGTAGCCAAATTATTAGGATAATTGCAAGTCGACAGCAACAAAGATGTGGAGATGGCTCAAAGGCAGGAGGATAACACTTTAGCCAACTGTGGAGTATGGAGTACTGTGCATGGTGGGGGTGGGTAGCTAAGGAAAGAATAAGTCAACCTTTGACCTTCAAGACAGTGGAGGCAGGGGCAGGGACTTTCAATGGGGGTATCTGAGTGGCATGGGCACAAAGCACCTATGATGCACTAGACTTAGGGCCAGCTTAAATGAACAGGAGCATGTCACCAGGAATTAGCACATTACATAGGTGCTCATAAGGACTTGCATCAGCTTGGGCTATAAATGTTAAACTGCTTTGGATTTTCATTCAGGGGAGGCGTAGGAGTGGCATAATGAGGTGAAATACTTTAATTTCTCCTGTTTTTTTGCTCTTTCCATTGTTTGCTGCATTCTATAGCACACGTAGTAGGAGCAAAAAAACATTAATGATTGTTTGTGTACAGGAAGGTGTCCCTTTCTGCACAACAACAATCATCTCTGCAATGCAGGCACCCTTGCACCATGGCGTAAGGGTGTCTGTGTTGGAGCACGGTTGCTGTTTGTGCGCCAGCACAGGGGATAAGGACAGGAATGCACTGTATCTTGTATATACAGCGCAGTCCTGCCCTTTTATTTAGACACAGGGCAGCGCAGCAGGAAGGTTTTCTGCGCTGCCATCCTTCAAAATATGGTAAATGAGGCCCATCATTTTTGCTATTGAAATCTTCTAATCGGAGTGTTTCTGACTGAAGAAATGGTTGATACATCTCTCAATATGTCTCTAAAAATGTAGACTGTACTTCTAAAGAGGTCTGCGCTTAGGCCTGCTGGATTTTCCCTAGGTAACAGTTAGAGAGCACAGAACTCAGAAGTCAGTCTTTTTTATTATCTTCAGAAACATTATAATTATTCACATGTGCACAAAGATCTTCTTTGGTTGTCAATGAGGCAGGGAAGGGATCTTAAGCGAGTTTGCTCGATTGCATAAAGCCTTTGACAGCGCGGCTCAGTCCTCTACCAGCCAACTTCTGGCCTTACATTCCCGGGTGCCATCCTTGTGTTTACTAAGGGTAGACATTCTTGATTCAATAATTGAGGGCAGGTCAAGTCTTACTTGTGGCCATTCTTTTAATTAATTAGTCAACCTCACCAAGATGTCATGTACCCATCCCTGGGCTTGTTGCAAGGAATCCTTTCCTGGAGCAGCTTTCACCAAGTCTCTCAGTTTTATTCCGGTTAAAATGAAAATAACATTGAGTCAGAAAGACAAATGGAGGGCTCATCAGCAGGGCAATGCGATGGGTTGTCCCAACCTAGGCAACAATATTTTGTCAGACTCAACCATTTGCTGCTTGGAGGGGAAATCTGCTATCTCATACCCCTGGTGCCCGTGGTAGACGTCTCACAGTGTAGGACTGAGTATCTTATGATATTTTTGTCACACTATCTAGCACATCTTGAACAACTGGTGAGGGCACAGTCATTAATGTTTGTCTTGGGGTGCTGGCATGTAGCGGCTCTAGTTTATGCCCTAGGGCTCTCTGTGTCAACTTTGTGCCTTGTTTCTATCTTGTGCAGTCTTCTAGCCAATACTACATAACAAAGCCAAGAATAACAATAACAGGAATTTCATTAGTCATGCGTTTTACAAATGTACTTTATGCTATGAGTTGCATGCTTGCTCGGCATATATTGCACTGCGGATCTTGATTGGTTGGAGGCGCACACATGATATTGTTATTAGCCAGATCTACACATGTTTTTTCCAGTTGTAACTACAACACGCTCTTGAAAAAGTGGAGAATGAATGTTAACAAACTACAAAAGATCTTACAACTTTAAAAAAACACGCTCCATTTTTGTGAAACCCTTAATATTATTGGCATTGGATTTCTTTTTTAAATGCAATAAATACAACCTATAAAGGCTTTTTTAAAGTTAGAATATCACTGGAGTATTGTAAAAGTTGGTATTGGTTGCCAAAAGGTTATAAAAAATAACTCTTATAACTTTATAATGTAATAACTTTTAGGTTATAGATCTGTTTTTATTTTTTATATGAAAGAGAGTGTTACAAAACAAACACCACCTACATCCACTGGCCTGTGGTGAAACATTAAGTAATGTAATATACATGCATCACGAAGGGAGAGAAGAAGAAAGGAGGGACTGGAGAGGGTTAGGTGGGGAATAAGTATGGGGCTGGCTAGACAAAGCTATGTTGGGCCTGAGCTAGTGGTTCAGTGTGTCAAGGTGGCCTCAGTTACCTTAGTATAAGGGTCACTTGTTGAGGTGAGGAGACTTTAAACGGAGTGTCTGGGTGGCATGGGTATAAAGCAGCTATGATGCACTAGACTTGGGGCCTGCTTGAAAGAACAGGAGCAAATCACCAGGAAGTAGAGCATTACATAGGTGGTCCTTAGCACTAGCATCTGCATAGACTATAAAAATTAAACTGCTTTGGATTCTCATTCATTTAATTATGGGCCAGATGTACTATTAACCTTTCACAAAGAACTGGTCTCAATTTGAAAAAAAGTAGTGTTGAGACCTTCAAAGAATTTCTATGAACTGACCTATGATGAATACTAATGAGGTAGGCTGCAAAGGCATGCACTCAATAAAGGCCACCAGATAAAGTATGGTATGCTAGGGGCAGCAGATCACGATGTCTGTGATTGCTAATCAAAGAACTTTTTTTTTTTTTTAAATCCATCCTGTTTTTCTTAATGCTGCATTTCCCAAAACAAAGTGTACCTTTTCAGTTTATTGGACACGTCTATTCCCTAACAATTTTATGAATCCACAAAATTAAAGGGCTTCTTGTGGGACTTCTTCCCTTTTGCAAATGGGTTACCACTCCAACTCAAGAGACGTTACCTTTTTAATGTTTGAGAATGGATTTTACTTACAAACATTTATACATTTCATACTGAATTGGCATTTGGAAGAGGTGCCTAGAACACACCTCTTCCAACATCAAATCGGTATGGATTTGCAGTCCCAATTTAAAAGTCAATAAAAGAGTCCTGATTCCGAAAAAGCAATTAGACATTTAAAAACCTAGGGCCTCATTTACAAGTCCATCGCGTAGCCCGTGCACCACAATTTGGGCTGCACCGGTGGCGCAGTGTGCCTGCCCATATTTACAAGGCTATGTAAAGATACCGGCCTAACTATTTATAGCCTTGTAATGTGGGCCCCTTACACGCATTATTCAGCATGAAAGGGGTGCGCCATGGATGTTGCTGTGCGTGTTCCACTCAACATTAATGGAACCTGACCCATTCCCAGATTTACAAAGTGTCGTAAAACAGGTGTCAGAATCCTACACCTCTCCAGTGGAGGCGTAGGTGTGGCAGAATGAGGTGAAAGACTTTAATTTCTCCTGTTGTTTTTGCTCTTTCCATTGTATGCAGCATTCTTAAAACACACGTAGGAGGAGCAAAACAAATGTAAATGCCAGCATTTGTAAAGCGCACAGCTACCTCCGGAGAGGTGTCCCGGCGCTGGGGCCATCTGGAAGATTAAACAAGCTATTGCCTAGAGTCACATGGTGCTGGACTAACCTGTCGCAGGGGATCGAACCGTGAACCCTGTGGTCCAGAGTCAGGCACCCTGGCCGCTGCGCCACACCTCTTCCAAGTTAATGATTTTTTTTGTGCACGAATGTGTTCCTTCCTGCACAACAACAATCATCCCTGCAATGCAGGCACCCGTGCGCCATGGCGTAAGGGTGTCTGTGTTGGCGCACGGCTGCTGTTTGTGTGCCAGCGCATGGGATAAGGACAGGAATGCACTGTATCTTGTAGATACAGCACATTCCTGCCCTTTTATTTAGACACAGGGCAGCGCAGCAAGAAGGCTTGCTGCACTGCCCTCCGTCAAAATATGGTAAATAAGGCCCATCATTTTTGTTGTCGAAAACTTCTAATCATTGTTTCCGACAGAAAAAATGGTTGATACATCTGTCAATATGTCTCTAAAAATCTAGACTGCACTACTAAAGAGGTCTGCGCTTTGGTCTGCTGGATTTTCCATAACTAACATTTAGAGAGCACAGAAGTCAGTCTTATTTATTATCTTCAGAAAAATGATAATTCACATGTGCACAAAGATCTTCACTGGTTGGAAATGAGGCTGGGGAGGGATTTTAATCCAGTTTGCTCGATTGCATCAAGCCTTTGACAGCGCGGCTCAGTCCTCTACCAGCCAACGTCTGGCCTTACATTCCCCGGTGCCATACTTGTGTTTACTAAGGGTAGAAATTCTTGATTCAATAATTCAGGGCAGGTCAAGTCTTACTTGTGGCCACTGTTTTCATGAATTAGTCAACCTCACCATGTACCCATCCTAGTGCTTCTTGTAAGGAATCCTTACCTGGAGCAGCTTTCACCACGTCCATCAGTATCTTTCTGGCTAAAATGAAAATAACATTGAGTCAGAAAGACAAATAGAGAGCTCATCAACAGGGCAATGCAATGGGTAGTACCACCCTAGGCAACAATACTTTGTCAGACCCAACCATTTGCTGCTTTGAGTTGGAATCCGCTATCCGCTACCGCTGGTGCCCGTGGTAGATGTCTCACAGTGTAGGACTGAGTATCTTATGGTATTTTTGTCACACTGACTAGCACATGTTCGACAATTGGTGAGGGCAGTCATTAATGTATGTCTTAGGGGTGCTGGCATGCAGTGGCTCCAGTTCATGCCTTGGGGCTCTCTGTTTCAACATTGTGCATTGTTTCACACTTGTGCAGTCTTCTAGCCAATACTATAACAGAGCCAAGTATGACAGTAACAGGAATTTCATGAGTCGTGTGCTTTACAAATACATGTTATATTATATTATGCAGGGCTGACTGGCCGTAGCAGGCATCAGGTTTTTCCCTGGGAGACTGGAAGGGTGGGGGTCGATTTTGCAGCAGAGGGGTCGGTTTTTAGGTCTCACTGGTGTAGGCTGCGCACATGCACAGTCTCGCTGGTGAGATTTAACGTTTTGGGGTATTTTCAGTAACGGGTTTAAGCCCCGGCCCTCTTTTCCATTGGCCGGCGTCACCGTTTATGCTAAACGGTGGCCAGCCATTGGAAAAGAGCTGGTAGTGACGTTTTCGGACGGCTTTTTGAGCCGTCCCATATGGACGGGCTCGTCTGCCTTCCGTGTGTCGCGAAAGGTTTCTTATCTTTATGGGTCCAAACACATGGCCCCATAAAGATAAGAAACCTTTTAGCAGGCGAGGCCGTCCAAGTGGGACAGCAGAAAAAGCCAAACGAAAACGTCATGGTGAACGCTTGTTAATGAAGTGGTTCAACATGTGCCGCAGCTGAGCAACCACAGTGTGCACAACCGAGGGCGGATTCAAGTGCCCGCCTGAAACATCTGTGCTCAGGATCGAATGCCAACACCTCGATGGCGATTACAGTCTGCAGGGGTCTTATCACGGTATCTCTGCTGTGGAGGCTGCTCTCTACGCATGTCCCTCGCCGCTCCCACCCCATGTGCGCTCGAAGGGAGCCCAGTGTGTGCATCCCAGGGAGGATTCAAGTGCCCGCCTGAAGCATCTGTGCTCAGGATCGAATGCCTTGGCCTTGGTGCCAACACCTCGATGGCGATTACAGTCTGCAGGGGTCTTATCTCGGCAGCCCCGTGTGGAGGCTGCTCTCTACGCGCGTCACTCGCCGCTCCTACCCCATGTGCGCTCGAAGGCAGCCCAGTGTGCGCAGCCTGGTTTCCGGCGACCACAGGACAGGTCGGGTCAGCTGTAAATCTTCAGTAGCTCGGCTAACAAGACTTCCTTCTGACACGTGGGTGACCGAGAGCAGTGCGCATCAAGGTCCATAAATGTACTCCAGCATGACAGGAGCCTTCATCCGACATCTAAGCCACAACCCTGTTCACTCTGCCCGGTTCATCAGCGGATTTTGGTAGTCGACGACAATTGACACTTCCGTCTGACTGCAGTAGTTTGTGCCCTCATGTTCGTGAATGCATTCACCATATAAAAGTCAGTGTTCCTCATTTGGAGTAGAAACAAAAAATATACCAGCTGGGGGGCACGGAGCTACATATGTAAAAACTAAACACGGCCGCCCATTAAAGTATACCAGATTTTGTTCTAGGCGTTAACTGATAGTCTCACGAACTTTCAAACGCTTACTGAGCTGTAAAAATGGTAACCAACAGCACTAATGTGCAGACTAATTTCCTTTCAACTAACTGTACATACAGTCCACCTGGATTATGTCTGCGCACACTTCTTTCAAAGACAGTCACAACAGATCCTCCAAATACCGCTTGTAAATATCTGGATGGTAGGAGCTGCGAGCAGGTCTTTTCACCTGCAAGATGGGTGAAATGGTACCATCAAAGCCAAGACACTGTCCTCATTTAATAACGTCCAGTGCTGAGTGCTTCTAAGAGTGTAATAAGTGACTGCTTGGGTATGAAACTGCCCTTGGATCTTCTCTAGCCAGACAGGTGACTGCTTGCACTTTAAACTGCCATTTTCTATCCTAATCTGGATATGAATGTAATCTGAAGCAACAACATTGCTCACATGCTCTTATCTGCACCCTGATCTACCGACCCCCGGGACCACGCACACAATTCAGCGAGGACATCGCCGACTTCGTCAGCCCGCATGCCCTCCCCTCCGCTGACTACATCCTCCTGGGGGACCTCAACTTCCACCTGGAGAACAACAACGACCGCAACACCATCACCCTGCTCGACAACCTCGCCAACCTCGGACTCAAGCAGCTGGTGTCCACCCCCACCCACCTCGCCGGACACACACTCGACGCCGTCTTCTCATGCAGCAAAGACATCGCCTTCAGCCACGCCACTAGACTCCACTGGACGGACCACAGCTGCATCCACTTCAACTTCAGAAGAACGACGATCCACCACCACCAGCAACCGGTTGCCCGAAGAAGCTGGAACAAGATCACAGCTGACCAACTCGCCGCTTCCCTGAGCCAGCACCCTCCCGCCAGCTCAGCAAACCCCAGCCAGGCCGCTGACAACCTCACGAAGTGGATCAGCAACTGCGCGGACAAACTCGCCCCTCTGAGGACACCGCCTAGCAGACCCGGCAGCAAGAAGGCCCCTTGGTTCACCGACGAACTCAAGAGCTCCAAGAAGAACTGCCGAGCCCTCGAGAAAGCCTGGAGAAGGGAACCAACACCAGACAACATTACCGCCCTCAAGCTTGCCACCCGGAAGCACCACCAACTGATCCACGCCACTAAGAAAACTGCATTCAAGGACCGGCTGGACAACAACGCACACAACTGCAAGGAACTCTTCAACATCGTCAAAGAGCTCTCCAACCCCAACGCCGGAAACAACGACATCACCCCATCGCAAGACCTCTGCAACTCCCTCGCCTCCCACTTCCACAACAAGATCGCGGACATACACAACAGCTTCAGCACACAACCGACGCCCGCCACGACCGAACCACCGCCCCCCCACCACCACCCTGCGCGCCTGGACTCCGATCAGCACGGAAGACACCGTCCGCATGATGAACTCCATCCACTCCGGATCTCCAACCGACCCCTGCCCTCACCACGTCTTCAACAAGGCCGACGCTGTCATCGCACCCCACCTGCGGAACATCATCAACACCCCCTTCGACACCGCCACCTTCCCGGAGAGCTGGAAGCACGCCAAGCTCAGCGCTCTACTCAAGAAACCTACAGCGGACCCCACCGAACTCAAGAATTACCGCCCCATCTCGCTCCTCCCGTTCCCAGCCAAAGTCATCGAGAAGACCGTCAACAAGCAGCTGGCCGCCTTCCTCGAGATGAATGGATCCCTCGACCCCTCACAGTCGGGCTTCCGAGCCAACCACAGCACCGAGACCGCACTCATCGCTGCTACCGATGACATCCGAGCCCTGATGGACAACGGAGAAACAGCGGCCCTCATCCTCCTAGACCTCTCCGCGGCATTCGACACTGTCTGCCACCGCACCCTTGTGCAACGCCTCAACAACGTCGGAATCCAGGAGAAGGCACTGGATTGGATCAGCTCCTTCCTCAACGGAAGAACACAGAGAGTCCGCCTACCACCGTACAAGTCAGAGGCCACCGAAGTCATCTGCGGCGTCCCTCAAGGATCCTCGCTGAGCCCCACCCTCTTCAATGTCTACATGAGCCCCCTCGCGGCCATCGCACGCCAACACAACCTGAACATCATCTCCTACGCTGACGACACCCAGCTGATCCTCTCCCTGACCAACGACCCCACCGCAGCCAGAGCCAACCTTCATGAAGGAATGAAAGACATAGCCGAGTGGATGACGACCAGCCGCCTGAAACTGAACTCAGACAAGACGGAGGTCCTCATCCTGGGCTCCTCACCCTCCGCCTAGGACGACTCCTGGTGGCCCCCCGCCCTGGGCTGCGCACCCAAACCGACAGACCACGCACGCAACCTGGGCTTCTTCTTGGACTCCTCCCTCACCATGACCAGACAAGTCAACGTCGTCTCCTCGTCATGCTTCAACATCCTGCGCATGCTACGGAAGATCTTCCGGTGGATCCCCACCGAGACCAGGAAGACGGTCACCCAGGCCCTCGTCACCAGCCGACTGGACTACGGCAACGCCCTCTACGCCGGAACCACCGCCAAGCTCCAGAAGAGACTCCAGCAGATCCAGAACGCCTCAGCCAGACTCATCCTCGACATCCCACGACATAGGCACATCTCCGGACATCTGAGAGACCTACAATGGCTTCCCGTCAACAAAAGAATCACCTTCCGCCTCCTCACCCACGCACACAAAGCCCTACACGATCAAGGCCCCAGCTACCTCAACAACCGCATCAACTTCTACGCTCCCAAATGACATCTCCGATCAGCCAGTCACGCCCTCGCCGCCGTCCCCCGCATCCGAAGAACGACAACGGGAGGAAGATCCTTCTCCTACCTGGCCGCCAAGACCTGGAACTCCCTACCGACCGACTTGCGCCTGACCCAAGACCACCTCTCCTTCAGGAAGAAGCTCAAGACCTGGCTATTCGAGCAGTAGCAGCATCCCCCCCCCCCTAGCGCCTTGAGACCCTCCGGGTAAGTAGTGTGCTATATAAATGCCTATGATTGATTGATTGATTGATTGACGGTGGTCAGGGCCAATAGAGCGGAACGAAGATGTCTGTTGGTGGTATGGAAGGAGAGTGGGTGTTTGCGGTATGCAGGTCCAGTGTTGTGGGAGGCTTTGTAGGCGTGTGTGAGAAGCTTGAATATGATACTTTTGTCGACAGGTAGCCAGTAAAGGTCTCTCAGGTGGCTGGTGTTGTGGTTGTGGCATGGAATGTTCAGGATGCGTCTGGCAGTGGTGTTCTGGATAGTCTACAGTTCCTTATGTAGTTTCTGGGTGGTGCTGGTGTAGGGTGCATTGCAGTAGTCTAGTCTGCTGCTGACAAGTGTATGGCTGACTGAAGCTCTTACTAAAGAAGTGGCGCGTGTGGAGACAGGAGGACAATGCCAGTGTTGATTTGACAGTTCATTGAGAGTGAGGAGTTCAGGATAATGCTGAGGTTTCGTGTGTGGTCCATGGCTGTGGGGAGGATTCCGATCGCTGTGGGCCACCAAGAGTCGACCCAGGCAGAGGGAGTGGAGTCCTCGATGAGGACTTCAGACTTGTCTGAGTTAAGCTTGAGGCAGCTCTCCGTGCTCCAGCTGATGACTGCCTACATCCTGTAGTGGAAGTTGCTCTTGGCGGCTATGGGTTCGTCAGTGAGGGAGAAAATTAGCAGGGTGTTGTAGGCGTAGGAGACAATGTTGAGTCCGTGGCTTCTGATGAAGGCTGTGAGCAGAGCCATGTAGATGTTGAAGAGGATGGGGCTCAGGGAGTATCAGCTCTCAGTTCTCTGCCTACAGACACCTGGATAATTCCTAAGAGTGTAGAAATCTGTAGGCTCAGCACAGACTGGAAAGAAGTACCACTTCCTCAGTTATCTCATTCGCGGTCCCCAGACTGCACACCTACAAGGCACTTTTTTCTTATTCAGTGTCTTTCAAACACTTTTTGTGTAAAATCACCCCAACCACAAGGATCCAGCATCATTGAGATACAATTGATTTTTGTTGAAAAGTAGTCATACAGCATGACAAATTACTTTTTTTGTGATACTTTGCACTACTTTCTGTCAAGGAGCCTTTCCATGTGTGGTACATGGGTGGTCCCATGGAACCACCCATGCATTTTACCACAAGGCCCGATATACTCAAAAGAATAGACAGCGCTCTACCCCAAAAATAAATGCCTCTTAAAGACAGGCATAAGGTCTGTGAAAAGTTTTCATTTCTCAAAACCTTTCCAAATGTATATGTGCGCTGAACCGTTCAGCACACATACTGAGTAGGATAATGGTAAAACTATATACAAGAATAGTAATTAGTACAAAAAGGTTATCCTTCCTGTAGAAAAGCCTATGCATGACATCACACACACAGCATTACACAATGGCGCAAGAGTGTGTGCATTGGTGCATGGAAACCTAATGTGTGCCACTATGGAATAGAGAAAACAGCACTATATATTTGTAGATATTATGCTGTTAGGATCGCTTTCTATGACTCAACACAGCAACTTTTGTTGCAGCACTGTTTTCAGACAAAAGGTGGGAAATGACCACTACAACACAGTCATTACACCGCAATACCTTTACAACACGGTTGTTACAACAACCGCGATGTTACTACGCGATGTAAGGACATCGCAATTCTTTGAAACACATTCCACTAGGGGGCATTGTGGTATTGGAAATTAATTTCCAACACCTTCCCCATTGTTGCATAAACTTTAGTAGGAATAGTAAATAATACTATTCCTAAGTCCAGCGCACCCCCTAGTGGAAGTTGTTGTAAAGACTTGCGATGTATTACATCGCGTACTAACAATGCGGTCATTGTAACAACCGCATTGTAATGGCACGCGATGTATTACTTTGCGTTGTAACATGCCATATTCCAAAAGGTAGTAGATCTGCCCTGGAGAGTTACCACCCCTATAAGCAAAGCTAAGGCATCAGGCATTTTCTACAGTCTTTACAGTCAGTGTTACAATAGGTTTCACATGTCAAAGTTTTAGAAACAGACTAATGATCTAGAGTAAACTTTACTTGTTCTCACTGTGTGCTCTCACATAATCCATATAAGGAGTCCTTACCTTCACCATTTAGTAGTTTTTCTGAAAATAATGATAAAACATTGCGTTAGAAAAATCTGTGTACTCATCAGCAGGTCCAGTACAATGAGCATTGTGACCCCAGAAAGTAACTGCTTGCCACATCCCCATTTCCTATTGTGTAGTGACATCCTGGCACTCTCCTCCCTTGGAGCTCTTGGTGGGCATTTGCAGGCATGTGCCTTGCTGATGGGACCTATGTACCTCAAATCCTTTTTGCATCATAATGTAGTACCTGCATTGGATGTGTGTGTGTGTCTTGGAGTGCTTTCAATACACTTTCCAGTGATTAATGGGCAGATGTAGCATGCACTGATTACCACGTCTTTTTGTTGTGATTGAGCATGCACTGATTACCAACTCTTTTGGTTTGATTGAGCATGCACTGATTACCACCTCTTTGTGTTGTGGTGCATCATCTATTGATTACCACCTCTTTGTGTAGTGGTGGAGTGTAGGAAGCTTTCTCTTTATGTGATATATCAATACGTTGATATACCATGTAAAGAGTCCAGGGGTTCGCTTATGTGTGAACAGCAGCTTGCTATGCAATCCCAAAGTGCTCTGTTAGGGTATAGTGTGAACGCGCAGCGCTAGGTTTAATGCAGAAAAGTGCAGGACATTTGTAAATATGCACAATGATTAATATATGACAACATGAGAAGGAGACCCACACCAATTAAGAAAATGGCAAGCACCTTCATAGAGGATTTAACATCAGAGAAAAATCATTCAGATGAGTACTTTTATAAAGATTATTTCTTTTACTTTAAAAAGTGGACACTGTGCAACATTATCCTATGGAAAGAAAAAAAGGTCTGCAAACAGGTACTCTGCATCAACTTACAGGACTAACCTCCAGGAGTTAAAGTGAGTGGTGGGCAAGGTCCAAGACAGCACAAACTGTACACCACCAATGGCAGAAGGGCAGCCGGGTAAAGGGTGCAAATCACTATTGGGAGCCCAAAGTATTTCACTGGAGATTGATCAGTTTAAAAAGAAGCTACAGGCTCTGGCTAGGAAAGAGGGCTTCCCACCCTTCTCCCAATAAAAACGCTATCCCAAATGTTTATCAAGCATTATGCATTTAGTATATTATTACATAGGACCTCATAACAGCAATTTCTTTACTATGGCCATAAATTAGATAAAGATAAAGCAGAATTTTAAAGGTGTCAATACATTTCAAAAAGGAAATTCATACTACACAGATTTCAAATTACAATATATAAAAATCTGAAAATATTAGTTGGTGTTCTTCCAAGATGTCTAGAGAGGTCAATTGTAATACAAATGTTTTCAGCCTCAGATGTCATGATCATGGTTTCCACAATATTTGGTTCCAGAGATGAATCCTCAGTGTGTTGATCCAGATATCTAGATATTAAATCACTTTTGAAAGATAGTCTGTCATACAAGCCCTTTGAGACATGACAGGCTATATTAGGGAATTGCAGATTCACACCAGCTAGTTAGGGTATTTGCAGCCTTCTGCAATAGGTGAATTACCCTACACAATCTGGCTCCTGCACACAAAATAATCATTTCTAGAGCAGATACATTATTTTACCAGGCTATATTTCACAACAGGCCGGTGTAGGGTGGGGAAAGGACAGTCAAATGTAAGTCACACCTGACTTTTGATGACGTTTGATGACTCTGTCCCAGCACAATAGGCTGATCAAAGCAATATGGCATATTGGAATTTGGAGTTTCCTGATTGCACATTTCACCTCAGTGGCTAGTAGGTTTAGATATTGACACCCTTAAGTATCAGGAATAGGAAACAACATGAAATGTGTTGCCTCAAGAACAACATGATAACATCAATGTCCCATACAGTTGTGAAATCTTTTCATGCAGCAAATCATTGTTTGACATATCATGTGTGAAAGGTAAGAAGGGAGTTCAGCTAATGCCCATTGAATTATTGCTCTCTCAGCTATGACTGTGAGCTAGAGTTGATACCAGCCTTTACATGGCTCGTCACACACATCGCTGTGATATTTCTTAGGGGTTCATCTTCTCCCCTCTATTATTCAACTTCTACCTAACCCGCCTACCAAACCTGATTAAATCATTCAACCTCACCTGTTCCAAATCATTTAAAAAATGGATTGTCTTGAAGATTTCTACAATTTGAAACTTGATGACTGCCTCCGGGTCATAAAAACATGGAGACGAATAACCATCTAAAGCTAAATACAATCGACATATAATATGAGCTGCCGACAATGGTTAAAATTCCAGCCTACCCTCAAATGGCCTAAGGCAGTGTTTCCCAAACTGTGGTCCGCGGACCCCTAGGGGTCCGTGACACATTCGCAGGGGGTCCTCAGGCAGCAGTTTTAAAAGCAGTGCAAAGTTCCTTGTATAATTAGAAGTTTTGAAGCAACAATAAAAGTGTCAAGGTAACACCAGTGATTAATGTTCCTGCTGGAAAGAGATGAGAGTTTTGTCCAGTGGCAGCTTTGACTTATCTAATGTGGTACAGAGGGTTACTATGCCTATTGCAAAGAACGTGTACCTGCATTTTTTTAAAAAACTGTATTTTATCTGCATAGGTCAGTGGGTTACTGCTTTTGCCACAGAGATTCTTTAGTTACTGTGCAGTTTATAAGTGACAATCGTGAACTAGCAGTGACCTATAAACAGGCATCAAAAAGATGTTCGCAAACTGCATGGTACAAGTTAATAACTCATGTTTTTTCCCAGTCTTTCATTATCCTGATGCTGCTAAAAAGGCTTATTTGAATGGAAATAAAGTTGTATTGTTAAAGTCAATGCTAACCACTGTGTTATGTCCTGAATCCTGATTTTCTCTAAAAATGCCTACCAGTATGAATGACATGTGAATCCTACAACTTGAAGTCGCCTTTGCCTTATGTAACATTTTCTATACACTGGTTTACATGTAGGATTCATTGTCTCTATGGGGCAGATTTACAAGGGAAGTAATTCAGTGAGTGCTGCAAGCCATGTGGCTGCGCCACACTTAATCACTTTCAAAGCACAGGGATGTAACATATTTATAACAATATGTTGAATCTCAGTGCTCTCCCTGCACTGGTGCACAAACTGCTGCCATTAGCCGGCACTGGCACCCTTGCACCATGGTGCAAGGATGCCTGCATTGTGGGGAAATTGTTTATGTGCAGGTAGGGTTCACGTTCTGCACATAAACAATCAGTAGAGGGGATTTCATCTTTCTATGCGTGCTGCAGAATGCAGCATACATAGAAAGAGGAAAAAAATGAGGAGAAATGAATACATTTCTCCTTGTTGCACCTCCCTACGCCTTCCCTGGGGAGGGGTAGCATTCAGACGCATTTCCAGATTTACAATTTCTCGTAAATCTGGAAATGTGTCTCGTTTCATGGGTGTTGCATGGGAACACTCACAGCAAAACCCATGGAAGGCACCTTTCATGCAAAGTGCTGCGTGCAAAGGGGCCATATTTACAAGAACAGTAAAAGTCATGCAGGGTGGCTTTTCCTGTCCTTGTAAATATGGGGCACTAAAATGCTCCACCGGGTTGTCACTTTTTGTGACGCACCGGTTGCGCAAGGGGCTTGTAAATCTGCCCCTATATGTGTGTGTTGTAAAGTGCTCTGACATCCTACAATGGTATGAGAGATGCTATAAAACAAACAAAATACATGTGACAGAGGGACTATGGAGAGATGAGAGGCACTGTTGGAGAGTGATAATAAGGGAATCATTGAAGAACCCCAACAAAGATTGTCGTATCCAGGTGCATAGTAAGGTCATCATTTACTATTCTTTAAAAGCTAATACAATTCAATATATAATGATAAATGTGTTGTAGAATGCACTATTGTTTCCTAAATTTTCTTGGGGGGAGGGCCTCCCAAAGCCCCCTTTGTAGTGGTTAGGCTCACTCACTGCACTTGGTGTGCGCTGTATGGGGACTGGTCTGAAAACATTTGCCAGGGCTGCTTTGGGTTTCCAGTCTGGCCCTGGCAGGAGCAGGAGCCTCATACTGCGAAATAAAAACAATCATTTAAAAGTTAGTCACGGAGATGCAGCACCAACCTTCCCAATACAGTTTTTGGCAGATTATTTCAATATAAAATACTAAAATCCTTAGTAATCCTACTATTTGTTTTATGCGCACACCTGTGTTTATTTTTTTCGAATTACTGTTTTAATGTTATGAAATTTAAATCATTCAGATTGCTTGGGGCTCCCCGGCTTCCAGTGGTCACTCAATGGGGGTCCTCAGGAGTCAAAAGTTTGGGAACCACTGCCCTAAGGAACATGAGGTATCTCCAACAATATCAAAATGAGTCAGAAACCCAGGGGTAACTTTGGATTCAGTTCAATATTTGATACCACGTGTTCATAATATAAAACAGAGCGCCTTCTACTGTATTGTATCCTCCCATTGCATGGATACCTACAGAAACTGCAAGCTATACTCACACTCGTAATCTCCAAGCTTGACTATGCCAACAGTCTATACCTTGGCGCACCTGCATTCATCATATGCAAAGTACAACTCATTCAATTTTCTGCTGCAAGAATTCTTCTCTGCCTTCACCCACGAGAGCGCAAGACTCCATGCTTCCAATCACTCCCCTAGCTACCTATAGCAAGAATGGCAATGTTCGAGGCACTTTTCATTGTCAACAGAGTCTCCAAGGAAAAGGACGACTACACCGATACACTAATTTCAAAGACTCGAGGTTTGAACCGCTCATCACCATACCACCTTAGCATAAGAAATCTGTAGGAGGCACTACTTTTTCAGAGAAAGCCGCCAAGGTCTAGAAATCACAATCAGCCATCATTTGAAGCATTCAGGAGCACATATACTTCAGAAGATAGTTTATAGCAAACTTATTTTCAAGACAACTACATCCACACATTCCAGCAATTGAAACCGGGAAAGACAGTCACACCCTAAAATATAAGCTTCAGCTTACTAGCCACAGATTGGAAGCAACACAGCCATCAATCTACTTTCCATAGTCAGGTAAGTTAAGGAGGGCTGACCTATTTCTCGCTGGGGTTTATATAGTTATGTAACTTCATATATAACATTTCTAGCTCACACTAATACTAATGCCATCAGACTCCGAGGTTGGTCAGTTGCCAACTGTAACTTCCACTTCTTATATTCACATAAGACCTATCTACTATGAGGATTGTCCGTCACCAGTACTGTGCAGCCAATAAACCAGCTATCACTAAATAAAAAAGCATGTCATGACTCAAAAGATCTGTCACACACTGTGGTGCAAGCAGAGGGATTTATTCTAGCCCAGCAATGCAGGTCCCAGATATAAATACTTCTTTATAATTCACAATGCCACGCAGATATAGGATGATAGTAACAATGCACATCCCAGCAGATCTCTCCACTTCTCTCTCCCTCCAACCATGCCAATCCGGCACACATCTACACACAAAATGTCTGATTGGACAACCAAATGCTGTAACTTTCTATTCAGACTATAATCATAGGTAATACCATGAAGGTACCTACAAAGCTGTTCAAAGCTGCCAACATGCTTAAAAACCATTAACTGTGCATGTGCCTCTCGCACCTCGTCATCTGCCACACTGCTACAGGCTACGTTGCATAACACGATAAGTGCACTTTGTTGTGATCATGCATGAAGTGCAAGCACTTCCTACATAGAATCTTAAAACATAGACAACAACGTTCCAGCCACACACCAATCTATACGGCGTAGGCTGCTGCCCATGTAAGTATGCAATTCATTGGCACACATAGGGGTTGTAAGTTTTATGTAAATGCTGCAATAAAATATAATACAATATTTATCACGTATGCATCACCAAGATTTGTTTTAATCTTGTTGAAATCTTTGGTTCCATCGCACTTGGGAATAAAAAACAAAATGTCCTTCATTTCTGCTTTCATAATTGCTTATTTACAGGTATTTACATTTGTGGTGTATTATAAGCAAATTGACATCCTGCAGTCTTTCTTTTCACACTTTTTGCATGCAGGGCCACTGGAATTATGGCATTCTGCAGCTATGTAGTTTTCCACATGATTATGAATTTGCTGCATTTGCCACATAATGAACCATCTTTCGCATAATTTTCAGAATAAAAAGAAAAATGTTTCAAGCTCAATCAGATCAAAAGTTACCAAATCACTACATCATGTGATGTTGCACAGTGGAGGGACCTTCCCAAAGGTTGAATGGTCCCCTTTCAGTTGCTGATAGCTGTATTAGACTGTGGAACTGGTCCTTATGAGGTGCAACTGTTTCCCAGATAGGGCTAAAGTGTGTAAAAAATGGCAAATTAATGAATTACTACTATCACACATTAAGCCGCATGATTTGTGGTTTTGATTGCGACATCATTTATTCAACCATGCCAAATAATTATAATTTAGGCCTCTCCTGCCACATAATTCCAGTTGCCCTGCCTGTACCCTAGTGTGATTATCAGATAGTTCACATTGCAGTCAGAGAAAGAAAAGAAAATATTTCCACATTAAGAGTAAGCGCCAATGTGTCAGAGGACGTAGCCTGACATTTAACCTATGTCTTTGAAGGAGCAGTCAATGTATCAAGATAAAATAATGCATTTTATTGCTAATTCAAATTCTGAACTGCACCGCTTTTTTTCAGTTACACTGTATTTCTTCATTTGAATGCAGTTCATTAAAAAAACTGATTTTAAACAGAGTTTTTCATAAATACTATGGCAGCTGCCTCCTATATTTGCGGGGTGCAAAGATTAGTATGGGCCATGGTGACGGCCCTGGCTTAGGGTTCTCTCCTTTACTACATCTACTTGGGACTTACAGTGGTAGCTAAAGTTAACCCAATTGGGGAAGCAATTATACAGTTTTAGGAAAGAGCTCTGGAACTGGAGACCTGGATAGGAGGAACCCTGTGCACTTTCAGTCAAAATCACAAAATTTACCAAGCCAAAAGGGGGAGTGACCATGTCAAAAAAGGGGCATTTTCTGACACAGGAGCATGCACTTATTACCGCCTCTTTGTGTTTTGCGGTGATTCTATTTCAGACAAGTGACATTGGTCTTCGCGATACCAATATTTCAGTAAGTCCTGTGTTTATGACATAAAATGCTCAGCAAGATATACTGAGCGACTGAAGGGCCAAGTTGCTTTGCATTGCTTGAAATTACATACCGAAAATATAGCAAGCTGTAGATGAAAAGAGCCAAGTGTAAAAGTGTTCATAACTCGAATTGGTAGTTTAAAAACAAATATATTGAGAATGCATAGTAGAGTGATTTAGTAGGAGTTAGTATTTTGAGCATGCAATGGTACCAAAAAAAAAAAAAACTGAAAACATAAATTAAAATAACCAGAAATCTACATAATACCACCTTTTACTGTAAACACGATATAAATATTTTCAAGTGTATTTACGCATTTGTCTTTTTACATGATATGGATATCATGTACATAAGGTTTGGATGCTAATTACAGATTCAGTGACTCAGTGGCGTAACGAAAGTTGAGGGGGCCCCCCTGCAAAGTACACGGAGGGGGCCCCCTCCCCGGGCCACCACCTACCACTTTTGCAGAGGAGGCCCCCTGGAGCTTGAGGGCCCACCCTGCACTGAGGGGTCTGCGGGGGCTTATCTTACACCACTGTGAAGATGCCAGAAATGCCTCTTATTTCAGTTATGGACCTATCTCATTAGAAAAACAGACCTACAACTTCGGGCCATAAGACATCCACTTTAACACCAGGAAAAAAATAGAACAAAATCATTTTGCACTGACATAGCAACAGTAATTAGCCCATAGTAAGCTTATTCTATTTTGGCCACAGCCCAAAAACAGAAAAACTTTCTCATATGCCCTGGCAGTGAGGTCTGTGGGACTGGCAGGTTTCTGTGCCCGGGGAGGTCTGTGGGACTGGCAGGTTTCCCTGCCTGGGGAGGTCTGTGAGTCTAGCAGGTTTCTCTGCCTGGGGAGTTCTGTGGGGCTGGCAGGTTTCTCTGCCTGGGGAGGTCTGTGGGTCTGGAGGTTTCTCTGCCTGGGGAGGTCTGTGGGATTGGCAGGTTTCTGTGCTTGGGGAGGTTTGTTGGGCTGGCAGGTTTCTGTGCCCGGGGAGGTCTGTGGGGTTGGCAGGTTTCTGTGCCCGGGGAGGTCAATGGAACTGGCAGGTTTCTGTGCTTGGGGAGGTCTGTGGGACTGGCAGGATTCTGTGCCTGGGGAGGTCTGTTTGGCTGGCAGGTTTCTCTGCCTGTGGGATTGGCAGGCTTCTCTGCCTGGGGAGGTCTGTGGGGCTGGCAGGTTTCTGTGCCTGGGGAGGTCAATGGAACTGGCAGGTTTCTGTGCTTGGGGAGGTTTGTGGGACTGGCAGGATTCTGTGCCTGGGGAGGTCTGTTTGGCATGGCAGGTTTCTCTGCCTGTGGGACTGGCAGGTTTCTCTGCCTGGGGAGGTCTGTGGGGCTGACAGGTTTCTGTGCTTGGGGACATCTGTGGGATTGGCAGGATTCTGTGCCTGGGGACAGTGGCATAACAAAAGTTGAGGGGGCCCCCCTGCAAAGTACACGGAGGGGGTCCCCTCCTCGGGCCACCACCTACCACTTTTGCAGAGGAGGCCCCCTGGAGCTTGAGGGCCCACCCTGCACAGAGGGGTCTGCGGGGGCTTCTCTTACACCACTGTGTAGATGCCGGAAATGCCTCTTATTTTAGTTATGGACCTATCTCATTAGAAAAACAGACCTACAACTTCGGGCCATAAGACATCCACTTTAACACCAGGTAAAAAATAGAACAAAGTCATTTTGCACTGACATAGCAACAGTAATTAGCCCATAGTAAGCTTATTCTATTTTGGCCACAGCCCAAAAATAGAAAAACTTTCTCATATGCCCTGGCAGTGAGGTCTGTGGGACTGGCAGGTTTCTGTGCCTGGGGAGGTCTGTGGGACAGGCAGGTTTCCCTGCCTGGGGAGGTCTGTGGGTCTAGCAGGTTTCTCTGCCTGGGGAGGTCTGTGGGGCTGGCAGGTTTCTCTGCCTGGGGAGGTCTGTGGGACTGGAGGTTTCTCTGCCTGGGGAGGTCTGTGGGACTGGCAGGTTTCTGTGCTTGGGAGGTTTGTGGGGCTGGCAGGTTTCTGTGCCCAGGGAGGTCAATGGAACTGGCAGGTTTCTGTGCTTGGGGAGGTCTGTGGGACTGGCAGGATTCTGTGCCTGGGGAGGTCTGTTTGGCTGGCAGGTTTCTCTGCCTGTGGGACTGGCAGGCTTCTCTGCCTGGGGAGGTCTGTGGGGCTGGCAGGTTTCTGTGCCTGGGGAGGTCAATGGAACTGGCATGTTTCTGTGCTTGGGGAGGTCTGTGGGACTGGCAGGATTCTGTGCCTGGGGAGGTCTGTGGGGCTGGCAGGTTTCTGTGCTTGGGGATGTCTGTGGGACTGGCAGGATTCTGTGCCTGGGGAGGTCTGTTTGGCTGGCAGGTTTCTCTGCCTGTGGGACTGGCAGGTTTCTCTGCCTGGGGAGGTCTGTGGGGCTGGCAGGTTTCTGTGCGCGGGGGAGGTCTGTGGGACTGGCAGGTTTCTGTGCCCGAGGAGGTCTGTGGGACTGGCAGGTTTCTGTACCCTGGGAGGTCTGTGGGGATAATAGGTTTCTGTGCCTGGGGAGGTCTGTGGGACTGGCTGGTTTTTGTGCCTGGGGAGGTCTATGGCGCTGGCAGGTTTCTCTGCCTGGGGATCTCTGTGGAACTAGCAGGTTTCTCTGCCTGGGGAGGTCGGTAGGGCTGGCAGGAGTCTGTGATTGGGGAGGTCTGTGGGGCTGACAGGTTTCTCTACCTGGAGAGGTCTGTGGGGCTGGCAGGTTTCTGTGCTAGGTGAGGTGTGTGGGGCTGGCAGGTTTCTATGCCCGAGGAGGTCTGTGGGGCTGGCAGGTTTCTGTACTTGGTGAGGTCTGTGGGGCTGGCAGATTCTGTGCCTGTGGAGGTCTGTGGGACTGCCAGGTTTCTGTGCTTTGGGAGGTCTGTGGGGCTGGCTGATTCTGTGCCTGTGGAGGTCTGTGGGACTGGCAGGTTTCTGTGCCTGGGGAGGTCTGTGGGGCTGGCAGGTTTCTCTGCTTGGTGAGGTCTGTGGGACTGGCAGGATTCTGTGCTTGGGGAGGTCAGTGGGACTGGCTGGTTTCTGTGCCTGGGGAGGTCTGTTGGACTGGCAGGTTTCTCTGCCTGGTGAGGTCTGTGGGACTGGCAGGATTCTCTGCCTGGAGAGGTCTGTGCGACTGGCAGGTTTCTCTGCCTGGGGAGGTCCGTGGGGCGGGCAGGTTTCTCTGCCTAGGGAGGTCTGTGGGACTGGCAGGTTTCTCTGTCCGTGGACGTCTGTGGGGCTGTGAGGATTCTGTGCTTGGGGAGGTCTGTGGGGCTGGCAGGTTTCTCTGCCTGGAGAGGTCTGTGGGGTTGGCAGATTCTGTGCCTGTGGAGGTCTGTGGGTCTGGCAGGTTTCTGTGCCCGTGGAGGTCTGTGGGTCTGGCAGGGTTCTGTGCCCTAGGAGGTCTGTTCGGCTAACAGCTTTCTGTGCCTGGGGAGGTCAGAGGGAATGACTGATTTCTCTGCCTGAGGAGGTCTGTGGGTCTGGCAGGTTTCTGTGCCCGGGGAGTTCTGTAAGCCTGGCAGGTTTCTCTGCCTGGAGAGGTCTGTGAGACTGGCAGGTTTCTCTGCCCGGGGAGGTCTGTGGGGCTGGCAGGTTTCTCTACCTGGGGAGGTCTGTGGGGATTTCAGGTTTCTGTGCCTGTTTAGGTCTGTGGGACAGGCAGGTTTCTGTGCTTGGGGAGGTCTGTGGGGCTGGCAGGGTTCTGTGCCTGGGGAGGTCTGTGGGACTGGCTGGTTTCTCTGCCTGGGGAGGTCTGTGAGGCCGGCAGGGTTCTGTGCCCGGAGAGGTCTGTGGGGCTGGCAGGTTTCTGTGCCCGGAGATGTCTGTGGGGATGGCAGGTTTCTCTGCCTGGAGAGGTCTGTGGGGCTGGCCGGTATCTGGGGCAGGATGCTGGGTGATCTTGTCACACCCACAGAGTCAGGGATTTGGAGCCATTTATGGACCAGAAACATTGATCCTTTTACTGCTACTTAGTGGAGTACGACGGCTTCAGGGCGGAAAAGTGCGCGGAGCGCCCCACAGTTCAAAGGTCGCAAGTGAGGTAGGTTGTGTTGGAGTTTAAAAAAAAAAAGTCCAGAAAGAGAAGAGAGTTACACACGCTGGTGCCTCTTTCCACGGAAGTCACGTGCAACCTCTGGTAGAACATGCTTCGTAATGTAGAAATGTTTGATTGGTTCTGATGCTCCGTCCATCACCACCTCCTTTTGTACTGCTTTGTTCGCCATAAGTTGGCAGGGTATGCTCAGACGTGAGTCCCTTGCTCACTTTGCCACTGGATTCAAGCAAGCCTGGCTGAAGACGGCTGAAATGCCAGAAACCGGTCCTAGGAAGCTTGTTTCCGGTCCAGGGAAGGCATGGCTTGGCAGTTCGGGCTGGACTGTTCCCATGAGGCACAGGGTCAGACTGATTTGCATATGGCCATGTCTGAACTGGGGTGGCAGAGTGGGCTAAAGAACGGTGATGGATCAAACCCAGATCTGTTGACTGGGTGTGAGTGTTTGATCGGTTCTGATGCTCCGTCCATCACTACCCCCTTTTGTACTGCTTTGTTCGCCATAAGTTAGCAGGGTATGCTCAGACGTGAGTCCCTTGCTCACTTTGCCACTGGATTCAAGCAAGCCTGGCTGAAGATGGCTGAAATGCCAGAAACCGGTCCTAGGAAGCTTGTTTCCGGTCCAGGGAAGGCATGGCTTGGCAGTTCGGGCTGGACTGTTCCCATGAGGCACAGGGTCAGACTGATTTGCATATGGCCATGTTTGAACTGGGGTGGCAGAGTGGGCTAAAGAACGGTGATGGATCAAACCCAGATCTGTTGACTGGGTGTGAGTGTTTGATTGGTTCTGATGCGGTGATGGATCAAACCCAGATCTGTTGACTGGGTGTGAGTGTTTGATTGGTTCTGATGCTCCGTCCATCACCACCCCCTTTTGTACTGCTTTGTTCGCCATAAGTTGGCAGGGTATGCGCAGGCGTGAGTCCCTTGCTCACTTTGCCACTGGATTCAAGCAAGCCTGGCTGAAGACGGCTGAAATGCCAGAAACCGGTCCTAGGAAGCTTGTTTCTGGTCCAGGGAAGGCATGGCTTGGCAGTTCGGGCTGGACTGTTCCCATGAGGCACAGGGTCAGACTGATTTGCATATGGCCATGTTTGAACTGGGGTGGCAGAGTGGGCTAAAGAACGGTGATGGATCAAACCCAGATCTGTTGACTGGGTGTGAGTGTTTGATTGGTTCTGATGCTCCGTCCATCACCACCCCCTTTTGTACTGCTTTGTTTGCCATAAGTTGGCAGGGTATGCTCAGACGTGAGTCCCTTGCTCACTTTGCACTGGATTCAAGCAAGCCTGGCTGAAGACGGCTGAAATGCCAGAAACCGGTCCTAGGAAGCTTGTTTCCGGTCCAGGGAAGGCATGGCTTGGCAGTTCGGGCTGGACTGTTCCAATGAGGCACAGGGTCAGACTGATTTGCATATGGCCATGTCTGAACTGGGGTGGCAGAGTGGGCTAAAGAACGGTGATGGATCAAACCCAGATCTGTTGACTGGGTGTGAGTGTTTGATTGGTTCTGATGCTCCGTCCATCACCACCCCCTTTTGTACTGCTTTGTTCGCCATAAGTTGGCAGGGTATGCTCAGACGTGAGTCCCTTGCTCACTTTGCCACTGGATTCAAGCAAGCCTGGCTGAAGACGGCTGAAATGCCAGAAACCGGTCGTAGGAAGCTGGTTTCCGGTCTAGGGAAGGCATGGCTTGGCAGTTCGGGCTGGACTGTTCCCATGAGGCACAGGGTCAGACTGATTTGCATATGGCCATGTCTGAACTGGGGTGGCAGAGTGGGCTAAAGAACGGTGATGGATCAAACCCAGATCTGTTGACTGGGTGTGAGTGTTTGATTGGTTCTGATGCTCCGTCCATCACCACCCCCTTTTTGTACTGCTTCGTAATGTAGAAAGGCTTTAAATGTTATTTTTTTTCCTTTCATATCAATGGGGTAGGATTGGTGGCTCTTTGCGACAGCAGTAAACAGAGGGGAAGTACATGGTATGCAGTGCCATGAGAATTATACTGCAGGTACTCAATTATGCAGCAGGAAAAGGCAAATTATGCGGTCCAATGCCGCACATTTTGTGATACTTATACTTTAATTTTTGTAATTTTTGCACCTTTTAAGACTGTTCTGGCAAATGTTTCACCTCAGTCTCAGTTTAACAACCAAACAGCAAAGAGTAACTTAAAGGTGGCCTGTCAATTTTAGCGAAGGGCATCCGACTGTGCAGCAATGCATGTTGCTGTATTTTAGTAACTTTTATCTGTTTCAGCTAGAAACCATTTTTTCTGCAAGCTGCAATTTATGTAGCACCACAGCCCCAATTCTCCCCCTCTCTGCCCAACCCTCCCCCCCACTCCACCCACTCACACCCTGATGTCCAGTTTAGCTGGACCCACCCCTTCAGAACCGACATCACTCAACAACTAGAAATCAGCGACAAGAAATCGGGTCAGTTTTGGGGGGGAAGTGGGTACCACTTTGCCTTGACAAAGTTGGGCTAAACCGGGAAACTTCTCCCAAAGTCACAGACGAAGGTGTAAATTCATAGGTGAAGGGTACATTTTCTTTCGCTCACAAACTTCAATGACAATTTTTGTATTTTCTGTAAAATCCGCAAATCAACATAAATCGCAGGTGAAACTGATGACACGCACTTTTAATCTTTAATGTGTAACATAACCCCCCCTTTTCCAAACAACCTTCATGTACCAAAAGCGCCTTTCATTTACTAAATGCCTTCACTCTAAACTGGAGACCTTACACACACAAGTGGTCGTCGCAATGAATTTTGGGTGGGGTGCACTTGTCTGCGGGGGGTGGCATAGACTGGGCGAACAGACAGTCACCTGCGCGGGCCACGGAAGACAGGGCAAACGAGGCTAGCCAGAGAAATAATTAAATTATGGCAGGTAGTCTTCTTCGCACGTTACCCCTCAACTGTCTCCACTCTGGCCTCTGGGATGCCTCCTCGCTTCAACAGTCAGCAATGCGCATGACAATTGGTCACCAGCCCCACCCTAAGGGGGAAGAGTAAGACCACGCAGATGCGGCGGTGGAGACATCTGCGCAGTGTGCACCATTACCATTTTTTAAATTTGACCATTTAATTTTTAAAGAAAAGTCTAGAGCGAGCGTAAGTTACATAACCTACCTATATTAATTATTTACCTATCCCAGACGGTCACAGATGTGTAGTGCTTGCTGGCACCGCTTAGGGGGCCTCTGGAACGCTGGGGCATCCCCGCAACGCGGGAGCTGCGGGGGCCTGTGTTACACCCCTGGGGCCTGTGTTACGCCCCTGCTTATAATTCCACACCACACAATTGAACTATAAATAATTTAACCCTACAACATTCCATACCACATAATTACAATCCTAAAAGTACACATATTTCCACTTCACTCCATACCACATAATTCCACTTCACAAAATAACATTCCACACAACTTAATACCACTCCCAACCACATAATTACACTCCACACAACTCAACTACACATAATTCCACTTCAACCTATATAATTACACTTCACACAACATATTTACACTCAACTCTAAAACACATTTCCATTCCACGCCACATCATTCACAACAAACTACATAATTCAGACTAACACCACAAATGCACAACACACCACACACATCCAATCTACACCACAAAATTCCACATCATGCTACAATATTTAACAGCACACCACATAAGGAAACTCCACTACATGCCACTCCACAACACAGAATACCATTCCAGATAATCCCACTCCAAGACACACAATCCCACTCCACTCAATACCACATAATTACACTGCACACCATGCCACATTATTTGACTACACAGATCCAATCCACGCAGCACAATTCCATAACTAACAATTCCAATCCAAACCATATATGTCCACTTGACACCACACTCATTCCCTTCACTCCAAACAGAAAACGCATAGGTAAAATACATTGTCCATTACAACATCAATAGCTCTAACTCTCACCTACTAATGTGTCCCAGCAGATCCTGTTTCTGGAGCTGCAAACTTTCTGGCTGAAGTCAGCTCTGTGCTGCCTCAGAGGAGCAGTGCCCTGTGGTGAATGTTGTCTCTGGGGCCCCCACCCCCATCCTTTCCCCTGTCAGCTCTCCTCTGTGCTGTCTCTGGGGCCCCCACACCCATCCTTGTACTCTCCCTTCTCAGAGGCAATGCCCTGTGGGGAATGCTGTGCGGCCTCCTGCTCTCTCTGGGACCCCCACCCCCATTCTTGCTCTAGTGGGCTCTGACTGAAGAGAAACTATGTAACTTGTTGCTTTGTTTCTCTTCAGTCCTGGGTCCCGCGAGGAGCTCCGTGCAGACTGCTTTTGCTGCTTTAGAGGGAGAGAGGCTTGATTTAGAGCAAGCCTCTCTCTCTCACAGCTCTCTACCGAAGAGCTGAGGGGGGCCCCCCTTCACTTACTGAAGAGTGGGACCCCCCCGCACGGCGGGGGCTGCGGGGGTGTTTGTTACGCCCCTGCAGTGACTCTCCAAGTTTTAGATTTTAGATGAATCTAAAAATTAGTTGAGTTCCATTCTGTGTTCATTTGTAAACAACTGGGAGCACGCAGCCAATGCAGCAACGCAGGCAATAGCCTAAACTATGAATACATGTGGAACGGATGAGTTACAACTTCATTTATTTCCACTTAATCAACAATAATTTTGAATAAATATCAATTAAATGAGCAATAAAACCAAAAAACTGATAAATGCAGGTTGAAATATTGAAGGGCAAAAAACAAACTTTCTCAAACCCTTGGAGACTCTGAACTTAAGGACTCAGCCTACATCTTTACTCACCTTGAAGAAACATATACATACTTACCTCTTCCGCTTATCTACTGAATTCTATTGCATTGGATTCTTAGTTTTTCATAAAGCAGCTTGATCCATTTTAATGCAGGAGAGTTACATAAATAAATAAAGCACAGTTTAATCCCTGTTTTCTAACCTCCATGTGTGACAGTCACATAAGCAAGGAGTAGGATGAAGCACTTCATTGTGGCCTCTGCAGTGTTCCAACAGAAGGAATTCTCTGTGTGTCTCTCTAGCACCCTTCAACTGTCTTAAAGTGAAAGCCCTGAGCACTATGGCCAATGGAGCAGCACAAGCAAAGGATGTTTTTGAAATTCAAACCAGGGGTAGGGCTAGTCCTTAAGTCTTTGTTTTGTATCCAATGTTTGAAGTACATGAAATAAAGATTTCCAGAATACATAATTCACATCACCACGCCAGGTACTACTGCCAAATAAGGCCTAGATGTGCGTCACTACTTCTTCATCCAGATATTTGTTTTGCCTCTTGCTGGATAGTGAGATTCACAGACACTTTAATTAAACATTTATTTGCCAGAAGTAGAGAACTCTGCATTGCACACAGTGGCGGCTGGTGTTATTTGAAAGAGCTGGTCTTACAGTTCTGGATGAGTACCCGGTGTTGAGCAAGTGTGGCGAATAACGCAACTCCTGTGGTTCTCCCCTGAGAAATGTTTGAAAATTGAGTGATAAAATAGTGGTTTCCCAGAAAGTTTGAGAAAGCAAGATGATTAATAAAGCAATTGTGAAAGTGTAGTTATGACATCAAGCGGTTTAATTTGATAATGACGTAGGTAGTTGCTTATTCAGTATAACCAAAGAACTTTATAGAAGACTGAGATAACAATACTGAATACCTCACAGATTTCTTTCATTATTGGTAACTTGGGGTGTTACCAAATATAATGCTACTCCATACCCTGGCCTCCAAGGAGGTAAGAGTAAGCTGGCTTTGCTGGGAACCCAACGTATGACCTGCAAACCATTGCAGATGTCTGCAACAAGCATTAACTTACTGAGCCTTCTTGCCTCAAACTCGCAAAAACTCAGAAAAAGGTACAGAGAAGAAATCAAGTGTTGCTCAGTGAGCTGACAACAACTTTCAACATACAAACAACAGCTACTTCAATGGAGGAGCAAAACAAGTGATAACGCTAGGTGATTGAGAACCCCTGATTTACTTATGTTCGACAGTCTTGGGCCCCTCCTGACCTCAAATCCTGTGTATAAAGTATAAATGCAATATTCATTCATATTATTCTCCTACTCCTCATATAATGATGGAGGATGCAAATGCGTTAATATTTCTTCCCCTTTGGGCTCCCAGGCAGTGCTTTAGCAGGACTCATTCACGTTTTTCTACAAATGTCTCATTCCTGCCCTTTTATTTAGACACAGGGCAGCGCAGCAGGAAGGTTTGCTGCGCTGCCATCCTTCAAAATATGGTAAATGAGGCCCATAATTTTTGCTATTGAAATCTTCTAACCATAGTGTTTCTGACTGGAGAAATGGTTGATACATCTGTCAATATGTCTCTGAGCATGTAGCCTGTACTTCTAAAGAGGTCTGTGCTTAGGCCTGCTGGATTTTCCCTAGGTAACAATTAGAGAGCACAGAATTCACAAGTCAGTCTTTTTTATTAACTTCAGAAAAATTATAATAATTCACATGTGCACAAAGATCTTCACTGGTTGTCAATGAGGCAGGGAAGGGATTTTAAGCGAGTTTGCTCGATTGCATAAAGCCTTTGACAGCCCGGCTCTATCATCCAACATCTGGCCTTACATTCCCGGGTGCCATACTGGTGTTTACTGAGGGTAGACATTCTCGATTCAATGCTTCAGAGCAGGTCAAGTCTTAGTTGTGGCCACTCTTTTCATGAATTACTCAACCTCACGAAGATGTCATGTACCCATCCCTGTGCTTCTTGTAAGGAATCCTTACCTGGAGCAGCTTTCACCACGTCCTGCGGTGTTAATCCAGCTAAAATGAAAATAACATTGAGTCAGAAAAACAAATGGAGGGCTCATCAGCAGGGCAATGCAATGGGTTGTTCCACCCTAGGAAACAATTTTTTGTCAGACTCAACCACTTGCTGATTGGAGGGGAAATCCGCTGCCTCCTCCCCCTGGTGCCCGTGGTCTCACAGTGTAGGACTGAGTATCTTATGGTATTTTTGTCACACTATTTCGCACATCCTGAACAACTGGTTAGGGTACAGTCATTAATGTTTGTCTTGGGGTGCTGGCATGTAGCGGCTCTAGTTTATGCCCTAGGGCTCTCTGTATCAACTTTGTGCCTTGTTTCTATCTTGTGCAGTCTTCTAGCCAATACTACATAACAAAGCCAAGAATAACAATAACAGGAATTTCATTAGTCATGCGTTTTACAAATGTTCTTTATGCTATGAGTTGCATGCTTGCTCGGCACATATTGCACTGCGGATCTTGATTGGTTGGCGGCGCGCACATGATATTGTTATTAGCCAGATCTACACATGTTTTTTCCAGTTGTAACTACAACACGCTCTTGAAAAAGTGGAGAATGAATGTTAACAAACTACAAAAGATCTTACAACTTTAAAAAAACACGCTCCATTTTTGTGAAACCCTTAATATTATTGGCATTGGATTTCTTTTTTAAATGCAATAAATACAACCTATAAAGGCTTTTTTAAAGTTAGAATATCACTGGGGTATTGTAAAAGTTGGTATTGGTTGCCAAAAGGTTATAAAAAATAACTCTTATAACTTTATAATGTAATAACTTTTAGGTTATAGATCTGTTTTTATTTTTTATATGAAACAGAGTGTTACAAAACAAACACAACCTACATCCACTGGCCTGTGGTGAAACATTAAGTAATGTAATATACATGCATCACGAAGGGAGAGAAGAAGAAAGGAGGGACTGGAGAGGGGTAGGTGGGGAATTAGTGTGCTGCTGGCTAGACAAATCTATGTTGGGCCTGAGCTAGTGGTTCAGTGTGTCAAGGTGGTCTCAGTTACCTTAGTATAAGGGTCACTTGTTGAGGTGAGGAGGACTTTCAACGGGGTGTCTTGGTGGCATGGGTACAAAGCACCTATGATGCACTAGACTTGGGGCCTGTTTGAAATAACAGGAGCAAGTCACCAGGATGTAGTGCATTTTATAGGTGGTCATTAGGACTAGCATCAGCGTGGACTATGGAATTAAACTGCTTTGGATTCTCATTCATGTATTTATGGGCCAGATGTACTATTTACCTCTGACAAAGAACTAGTTTCAATTTGAAAAAAAAGTAATTTTGAGACCTTTAAAGAATTTCTATGAATTGACCTGTGATGAATACTAATGAGGTAGGCTGAAAAGGCATACACTGAATGAAGGCGACCATGTAAATTATGGTAAGCTAGGGGCAGCAGATCACCAGGCTTTGATTGCTATTCAATTAACCTTTCTTTTTCTTTTAAAATCCATCCTGCTTTCCTTAATGCTGCATTTCCCAAAACAAAGTGTACCTTTTCAGTTTACTGGACAAATGTCTATTCCCTAACAATTTTATGAATCCACAAAAGTAAAGGGCTTCTGGTGGGACTTCTTCCCTTTTGCAAATGGGTTACCACTCCAACTCAAGAGACATTACCTTTTTAATGTATGAGAATGGATTTTGCTTCCAAACATTTATACATTTCATACTGAATTGGCATTTTGAAGAGGTGCCTAGAACACACCTCTTCCAACATCAAAGAGGTATGGATTTGCAGTCCCAATATAAAAGTCAATAAAAGAGTCCTTATTCCCAAAAAGCAATTAAACATTTAAAAACCTAGGGCCTCATTTACAAGTCCATCGCGCGGCCCGTGCACCACTTTTTTTGGATGCACCGGTGGCACAGCGTGCCTGACCTTATTTACAAGGCTACGTAAAGATACCGGCATAACTTTTCATGGCCCTGTAATGTGGGCCCCTTACACGCATTATTCAGCATGAAAGGGGTGCGCCATGGATGTTGCTGTGCGTGTTCCACTCAACATCAATGGAACCTGACCCATTCCCAAATTGACAAAGTGTCGTAAAACAGGTGATGTGTCCTACGCCTCTCCAGTGGCGGTGTAGGGGTGGCAGAATGAGATGACATACTTTAATTTCTCCTGTTTTTTTTTGCTATTTCCATTGCATGCAGCATTCTAAAGCACATGTAGTAGGAGCAAAACGAATGTAAATGCTAGCATTTGTAAAGCGCACAGCTACCTCTGGAGAGGTTTCCCTGCGCTGGGGGCCGTAGGGAAGATTTAGCAAGCTATTGTCCAGAGTCACATGGTGCTGGGCTAGCCTGGCGCCAGGGATTGAACCATGAACCCTGTGGTCTGTAGTCAGGCTCCCTGGCCGCTGCGCCACACCTCTTCCACATTAATGATTTTTTTTGTGCAGGAATGTGTCCCTTCTTGCACAACAACAATCATCCCTGCAATGCAGGCACCCGTGCACCATGGCGTAAAGGTGTCTCTGTTGGCGCACAGCTGCTGTTTGTGCGCCAGCGCAGGGGATAAGGACAGGAATGCACTGTATCTTGTAGATACAGCGCATTTCTGCCATTTTATTTAGACACAGGGCAGCGCAGCAAGAAGGCTTGCTGCACTGCCCTCCGTCAAAATATGGTAAATAAGGCCCATCAATTTTGCTGTCGAAAACTTCTAATCATTGTTTCAGACAGAAAAAATGGTTGATACATCTGTCAATATGTCTCTAAAAATCTAGACTGTACTACTAAAGAGGTCTGCACATAGGCCTGCTGGATTTTCCATAACTAACATTTAGAGAGCACAGAAGTCAGTCTTATTTATTATCTTCAGAAAAATGATAATAATTCACATGTGCACAAAGATCTTCACTGGTTGGCAGTGAGGCAGGGAAGGGATTTTAATTAAATTTGCTCGATTGCATAAAGCCTTTGACAGCGCGGCTCAGTCCTCTACCAGCCAACTTCTGGCCTTACATTCCCGGGTGCCATACTTGTGTTTACTGAGGGTAGACATTCTTGATTCAATGCTTCAGAGCAGGTCAAGTCTTACTTGTGGCCACTCTTTTCATGAATTAGTCAAACTCACCAAGATGTCATGTACCCATCCAAGTGCTTCTTGTGAGGAATCCTTACCTGGAGCAGCTTTCACCACGTCCCTCTTTGTTATTCCGGCTAAAATGAAAATAACAGTGAGTCAGAAAGACAAATAGAGGGCTCATCAGCCGGGCAATGCAATGAGGAGTACCACCCTAGGCAACAATACTTTGTCAGACCCAACTATTTGCTGCTTGGAGGGGAAATCCTCTATCCCATACCCCTGGTGCCCGTTGTAGGTGTCTCGCATTGTAGGACTGAGTATCTTATGGTATTTTTGTCGCACATCTTCGACAATTGGTGAGGGCAGTCATTAATGTTTGTTTTAGGGGTGCACTGCTGGCAAGCAGTGGCTTTAGTTTATGCCTTAGGGTTCTCTGTTTCAACATTGTGCATTGTTTCACACTTGTGCAGTCTTCTAGCCAATACTATAACAGAGCCAAGTATGACAGTAACAGGAATTTCATGAGTCGTGTGCTTTGCAAATACACGTTATATTATATTATGCAGGGCCCGACTGGTCGTAGCAGGCATCAGGTTTTTCCCTGGGAGACTGGAAGGGTGAGGGACGATTTTGCAGCGAGGGGTCAGTTTTTAGGTCTCGGCTAGGCAGCACATGCGCTGTCTCGTCGAAAGATGCTGTATACGCTATACCATGTTTGTAACCGCCTCTTTTTTTCCTGGACTTTCCATTCATTAGTTCGTGTGTCACTTAAACCGTCTTGACTTGTGGTTGGTGAAATGTGTTATAGGTCCCTCCTTTTGGAGACTTGTTCACGCCTAGAGCTATTGGCCCCTTTACTCGTATTACTTTGTTGTTTGAAAAGATACGGTGGTGTCCTTGGACGTTTTTTTCTGGCTTTGACGTGGTTGGTTTCCGAAGGCAATGCATTTTGTGTTTTTTTTGTAGGTACGTTGTTTGCTTTCCACTTTCCTTAAGTATTAGTTCAGCTGTGATCTCTGTTTACTTTAATGTAAGTTCTGTGAAGGTATTTATGTTTGGCTTTGATCTTTGTTTACTTTAATGCAAACCGAGTGCGCATTTTTGTGATGTATTTTGTTTGCTTCAATATCGGACATATTCATGTGCGGCTGCGATCTCTGTCTAATTTAATGCGAATCAAGCAAAGGTGTTTTAGTTTTGCTGCTGCGATCTCTGTGTACTTTTTTTGTGTAATTCAATGCACACCGAGCGTGCATTTTTGTAATGGGATTTAGTTTGGGTTTTTTCATCGAAGGGATTTACGTTTAGCTGGGATGTCTGTTTACTTTAAAGCAACTCCAGCTAAGGGATTAACGTTTGGCTGCGATCTTTGTTTTCTTTAATGCAAACTGAGTCGCATTTTTGTGATGAATTTTGTTTGCCTCATTATCCCTTGGTTGCGATTTCGTGTTAATTTAAAGCAAATTGAGCGAAGGTATTTTACTTTGGATGCGTTTTCTGTGTACTTTGAGGCAAATAGAGCATGCATTTTTTTAATGATTCCGTTTATTTTATTCACGACGGTATTTACGTTTGGTTGTTATTATTTTGGGTGAACTTTTTTTGCTTTTGCATTTTGCTGTGGATTCTGTTTGCTTCATTATCTAAGGGATTTATGTTGATCTGTGATCTTTGTGTGCATTAATGCAAATCGAGTGCATATATTTACGTTTAGCTAGGATCACAGTGTAGTAATATACTGCAAATTTAGCGCGCCTTGCAAACGCTTTGTGAGCTATAGACAAAATTAGCTATTAAGTCATGTTCACGCAATGTGTATGATGGTTTTGTGCCGTATTTTGGGATTTTTTTATAGTACATTTGTGCGTAGAAAAGTATAACGTCCACAAATAGTCTGCTTTTTTACGGGGGGGGGGGGGGGAGATATAAAAACGTAATGTTAACAAAGGAGGATTTACTGTTTTGATTATTTTTATGGTGCTAATGCGACTTTTTTTTAAAACTTTTCAAGTGAGCTTCGGCATCAGATGTACAAATTAAGGCATTGTTGTGAAAGGCAAGGCTTTCTGTTGCAATGTCTGCATACGTTCATTCAGCTTTTAGTTGACTAATTGTTACAGAGCGGCTAAACAAGTAAAGTACGTGGGGTGTTTTATGCTTACAAATAGGGCAGTTTGTGTGGGACTCATTGTAGGAAGTAATGTTTGGTTTTGATGCAAAGAGATTCAAAATTACATTTTCCAAAGGGTGATTTAAATGATTGCTTCCTTTCGCGCTCGTAATGTGTGTTTTTTTACAGTTATTGTGAGCCTTGGTATTTAATGTTTTACATATTAAGGTCTCTGTGTGCTAGGCCTTGCTCCATGGTGTAATTACGTAGTATTTAAATGTAGCTTTTAGTTGCATAGTTGTTGCAGAGCAGAACCAGTGATAGTATATGGGTTTGTGGGGAAAAATATATGTTAAGAAATAGTTGCCTTTTTGTTAGGGGGGAATAGAAAGAAATGATGTTATAACAAAGAAGGATTGGATGTGTTAAATGCTTACAAATAGGCCGCTTTGTTTTTGGTGTGTATAGTAGGAATTAATGTGTGGTTTTACTGCAAATACATTTAAATAAGTTAGTGCAAAGGAGGATTTAAAACTTGCCTTAACAACTAAGAGTGAAAACAACAGATGTTGCCTTGCTCAAGCGATAAACATCTTGCGGGTTTTAGGAATTCTGTTTGGGTTTCTTTATAAGTCTTTTTTATTACTGGGTTATATGGCTAGTAATTGACAGCCCACTGTGAATTAGTAAATCATGTGGAGGCAATATTGATAAGGAACTTGTGCGGTCTCTCTTTAGTGTGTTGGCTTCAGTCACTTCATACTATTTGTCTTGCTGCCATCTGCGTCTTCTTGGGTGTATGGCCTCTCTTTAGTCTGCTGTCTGCCTTAACTTCACACTTTTATTTTGGGTTTACTCGGATGCACATCGAGCGTGTATTACAAACAGTTTTATATTATATGTAGCTTTTGCAAGCACAAGTGTCGTTGTTTACCGATATCTTAATGTAGATTAGAGCTGCATATTTTTTTTTTTTTTTAGTCCTCATTATGCAATACCGGGTATTGAGAATTCTCAGGGATCTCTTGACATTTGGGTAGCTCTCCTTCGCAACCCCCATTATAGAGAGTTTTTTTTTTTTTGTCAAGGACACTGTATCTCTTTTACCCTTTTATGGAAGGTGGGAAGAGCTAGCCATTCAGGCTACTCCAGTCCTCGAGACTTCTGGTGTATTGCTATTACATAATCATTGGACCCATTTTGAAATGACCTGTGGTTTAACTGGTCAAGACTTCATGTTGTTCCCAAATTAGCGGACTATATTAATGCAACCTTCAGTTATTTTAGTGCAAAGGAAATTTTGAAGCTTAAATTGTTTTTGTTCAGCAACAAATTAAGAGGGAAAACAGCAGTTGTTTGCCTTGCCCAAGCTAAAAATAACTTGCTTCCTTTAAGGATACTGTTTTATTTCGGTTGCAAGCCTTCCCTATGGGTTGTATGGCTAACATCTAACAGCCCACTGTGAATTAGTAAGTCATGTGGCCGCTATGTTGATAACAATCTTGTCTGCCTTCTTTTTGTTGTGTTCTATACATTCACTTCAACCTATTTGTCTTTCTGCCATCTCTGTCTACTTAGGTGCAAAGTGAGCACTCATTTGAAACACTTTGTCTGGCCTCTCTTTAGTCTGCTGTCTGGCTTCACTTTACACTGTTGAGTTTGCTGCCATCTCCGTTTACTTAGGTGCATATCGATCATGTATTACAGAAAGTTTAGTAGTACATGTAGCTTTTGCCAACACAAGTGACGTCTTTTACTGATATCGTTATGTTAATTTTAGGTGGCTCATTATTGAAAGCATCAAAACAGTGCTAGTATGTGTTTTATTCTTATATGTTTTTATGTGAGCCCCGGCATTGAATGGATTACAAATAAAGGGCAGGGTGTAAAAAGCAGTGCTCCATGGTACAAAAGGGGCCTATCTCAATGTAGCTTACAGTTGCATAATTGTTGCAGAGCAGCTACATAGGGATACAAAGTGGCGAAATGAAATATTTTATATAGTCCCGTTTGATTGTTTTGGGTATGGCCCAATGTAATTTTGTATTTAAGTGCTAATAGTTAGCAAAAGATGTATTACAAGGGAGGATTGAAAGGTGGGCAAGCTTTTACAGCCATAACTTTTTGGTGTGAGGGGGGTCAATTAAGCTCCAGCCTTAATGTTTACAAATTAAGGGCTAATGATGGAAGGCTTTGCTATATATATTTAGGTTTCGTCTGCATGATTGTTACAGAGCAGCTACATAGGGATAGTATGTGGCTAAGTAAAATTATTCTACGTTGTTTTTTATTTTTGGGGTATGGAAACATGTTACAATGTCTAACATACTGTATTATTACTATAAATTTTAATAAAACAAAAAAATCACAAAATACATAAATATGGCAAGACCGATTGGCATGGCCAATGCTTGTTGTTACTGGGGCCGGTTTTAGCAGCAGTGCTGCTATATCAACCACCAGAAACAAAAGCAGCTGGTGGGCAGGACCGTCAAAATTGGCAAGGCTGCTCTGGGTTCGCAGTCCGGCCCTGATGTTATGAGTCACGTGCTTGCTCGGCAAATATTGATGCTGCCACTGCGCATCTTGATTGGGTGGGAGTTCGCACATGAACCCATACGGCTTTTTGAAAGATAAAACAACACTAGAGTTTAGTAATCGGTGGCACTGCTTGCCGTAAGGTTATACAAAATAACTCTTAGAACTTTATAATGTAATAACTTTTATAGCAGTTTATGTTTATCCAGGAGCCATCCTCCTACCTTTTTTTGAGCTTGTAAATGATGTGTATTTTGCTGTTGCAGTTGTGCCTCGAAATAGTAGCCATCAGGTGGTAACAACCATTGCTATCTTTATTTTCCCCGTGCATTTGCCTGAAGTGATGGCATTTTCATGGGTCAGCTACAGTCAACTGATTAATGAAGTGTTAGTGCCCCTTTGGTAGAGGTGAGAGCGAGGGTACCCCACAGCCGCAGGCACACAGTCACTATGTTCTTTACTTGTAAAAAGTAACTGTCACTTCAAGAGTGCCTGTGACAGGTTGGAACATGGCATGTTTTAATAAAACAGTTTGACAGATTCCCAAATCGCAATTTTTTGGTAAAAAGGAGCCCTACATGACAGCAGGGACATTCCCCCATTCTCCCTGAACCACATACTTCTCATTCCCCACTGTTGACAGTCCTTGGGCGATGGATGATGTGAGGAGGGTATTGTGTTTTAGTGTGGCTTTTTGGGCTATGACTAGCCCTGAGTGACAGGGAGAAGGCATCCCTGCTGCCTGAACTGTAGTTGTCTTTGTACGCAGTGCTTAATTTGAGCTGGTATACAGCACCGGCACTTAATTCTCAACACCTACACTTATAACAGTTCACCACATGGTGACACTGTTTGTTTATTTTGAAGTGAGGACATCAACAGTGTTGAATAATTCAATATAAATAAAAAATTGATAATTCCAGCGGTCCATTCTATTTGTATAGCTTTGTGTGGCCTGAAATAATTTAAATTGTATCACCTGTAAGAGTGTAATAGTTAGTTGTTGTGTTGGTACCCTCATTGGCGGTGCTGGCTCAAGAAATAGGTGGTACTAGCAGCATTGGCCTTCTGAGAAGGGTCCTGGCATTTACTTTCTTATAAGTACAGTAATTCAGTAAAAAAGTAAAACAAGGTTGGGACTCTTTTGTCGTACAGGTTATACTTTCCCAAGTAAAACAGCGAAGGGCATATTCTCAAGGCGATATCGCTGCGTTAACGGCACTTTTTTAAAGCGGCAATATTTTTATCGCCTTATTCTCAAGCTGTCGCTAACAGCCGTTAGCAACAGTGTTTAGGCAAAAGCGTCTGTTTTATAGATCGAGACTTCTGTTACTGATAATTATATGCAGGAGAGGCATTCCCGTGCAAAAATGCATGCAAACAACACTACTCCATATTCACAAGGGGATCCTTGAACTTCTGAAGACCAAGAAAACTGTCTCAGACTGCAGTTAGAGCCAGTAGCTTAAGACCAGAAAATAGCTGGTCTTAAAAATGGGGATAACACTTGGGGCCACATCTCAGCAGGTTTTTGGTGCAGGACAGCGCTGCAAGCAATGTTGCAGCGCTGCCCTGCGACAAAACTACAGTGCAGGAATGCGCATCATCAATGAGATAGTGCGCATTCCTGGGCCCCAGTAATGAAAAGTGTTGCAGTGCTGCGACAAGACAGCGTTGCAACACTTCTCACTATGCCCTTGTTACGACAGCATAGATGCACTGTATTCACTGGGCAGTGCTCCATGACGCAAGTAATGACAGATACATCAGGAATCTTGACATATCTGTCTGTGCTAAAGTCACGCATTGCTGCAGTCATGTCACAACCATGATGCAACTCCAGCAACGTATGGGGCAAGCCTATCCCTGTGGCACTGTGTCACCCTCGCGTCTGCCATCAGGCAGGCGGATGGTACTGACGCAGTGCCGTCCATCAGGGTTGCCCGAATGTCGGCGCTGTTGGAGATCCATCGGTGCTGGTTGTGCGCTGCGGTGTCATCGCTTGAAAGCAAAGGTGGAGTGTTGGTGCCGAGGGAGTTGACAAGACGTCCTTCGGGGCCTTGACCAGCTGCGAGGGGTTGCAATGATGGCAGTGGCATCCGGTGGGCAAGGTGAAGATGTGATGTTACCAATGATTGTCGGTCTAGGGGAGTCCACAGTTGTAGCTGTAGTTGAAGTTCCTGCTGGTGGAGGTGACTTGCTCGACCGTGTGTTCTGCTATGTGGCTTGTTGAGGTGACCTGCTGCTTGCGTCTGATGTAGGTGACCTACCCCAGGAGGGGGTTGTGTCCTGGTCACAGGGGTTGTCCAGGTGGAACATGAGTTCACCAAGTAGAATGTCATTTTTGGGTGGGAGAATATGGGGTGCAATGAGGTCTACAATGGGATTGGAGAATGGGGGCCCATGGCCCGAGGAGCCTGCACATGAGGGTGCTGCAGAGTATGTGCTTGGGCTTGGTCCGGATCTGGGAGTTGGGGTGGTCCATGGTCACCCATGGGTCATTAGAGTGCATGGTCAGTCGGAATGTGCTGCTGTAGGTCATGGCAATACCTCCTCCTTGATGGTCGGGCGCTCCTTGATGGTGTTACTGCAGCTGTCAGTGAGCAGAAGTTGGTCCTGACAGGCGAGGGGACATTCAGGGTTGATGGCGAGGAGGGTGCTGGTGCCGTAGTGGTGGAGAGTCCAAGAAGAAGGCTCCTTGGTGCTGAGCATGGTCCAGAGGCAGACGGATGCAAACGGCGGAGCCTGTGGGTTGACTTTGGCACGGGAGATGACCAGTACAATGCAGGCAGTACATCGTTAACAATGCTACTCCGACAACGCAGGTGCCTTTACATCGCATTTGATTACAACACATTGTGAGGTCAGTAACGGGGTAATTTAAAGTTTTTCGGGTGGTCATGGGTTTCGGGGGAAAAATACAAAAATTGGGGTTTGTTTTGGGGTAAAATATGAAAATTGGGGGGTGTTTTGGGGTAAAATATGAAAATTGGAGTGTGCAGTTGGGTCAAATATGAATTTTTGGTGTGTTATGGGGGCTCAAAATGGAATTCCAGCGTTCACGGTTTGATTTGGGGTGCAAAGGTAGGTTTTGGGTTGCACTCACTAATGTGGGTAGAGTGATATTGATGTCTCCGCTATGCAACACCTACTCTACTGTTGCAATGTATGCATGGGAATGGAATGCGATGTTATGGTGTGCGTCGCAACCACGTATGTGCCTTTGGCACACAGGCGGTATGCCCACTGTGCATGAGCGCACAGCAGCCGCCATTGAGAAATACTAGGGGGAATTGACAGCCGTGAGGTGGCAAACGCTGGAAAGAACACTGGATGGGGCATGGACGAGGGGATGTGTGTGTGAGCGGGTGTTGTAAAAAAGCAATTAGGGAAGATTTGCTTCGAAGCCGGAACACGTTTCTTCGTTGCTCCTGCTCTCCTGCATCTGCTTCTAGGAACAGGAAGAGGCAGCCAGGCTCCCTCCCCTGAGCCAATCACAGTGCTGCTATGTAGCGGTGGGATTGTTTATTGGCAACGGGACAAGGCATGCAGCCAGGGGCTGGAGGGGTGGTCATGTTCTCCATGCAGGCTGTAATGCAGGCTTCATTATTAACTGCGAAGTGTGCATGACTGCTTTGGGCAGCCTGAGTGGGCTTACCAAACAGTCATTGTGCACTTGAGTGAGCATGCCAATCCGCCCATGCCTTGCCCCATGCTTGGAGCAGTCCTACCCACCATCCCACCCGCAAGGGAAACATAGCACGGTTACATCAGTAAGTTATCATCATGTGATGTTTTTTCCTCCGCTGCACTGCTTCAAAGCAGTGGGGCGGCGCTCTTCCACAACAGCGGATGAGCCAACACTGGGGGTGCGTCATCTACGTGTGCTAGGCCTGGAGGACTCGACCCCCAGGCGTCCTGCACTATGTGTCCCACCTTTTCCTTACCTGGACATTGACACCATGACGCAATCCGCTGCACTCTCTCAAATCTGTGACTCAGCAAGCAGGAACCTCAGCCAGGAGGGATTTCACAAGCCTGGGTACAGCAGTTGCGGCCAAATCTGCTGGTGAACCTCCTGATGCAGTTAATGCAGCAGGGCCCCCTTAGGTGTGAGGTTGCAGTGCTCCCACCACACAAGTTCAGCACAGATCAGGGGCCTCACCCTCCACCGCGTCCAGCCAGCCCAACATCATCCGGCATGTGATGCAGAGAGGTGGCATCCACCGTTGGTATTCCTCTCTGTGCACCCCGGTTTAGTGGTGGATCATAGTATGCAATGCAGACCTTCCTATGTTGGTGCGCAGGAGTGCCTCTAATATTGACAGCTTCAAGGTGCACAAGGCGGTCTTCTCACACAGGTCAGCAACGTGTCTCCATGCGACCTTCCAGACTTCACCACCAGGTACAGACGATTGTCCCGCCTCAATGTCTATGGCTCATCGACTCCACAGCTCCTCTGCATCCCACTCCAGGCTCCAGACGCAGGTCCAGCGAGGCATCCAGGCTCCAGGCGCAGGTCCAGCGAGGCATCCAGGCGCAGGTCCAGTGAGGCATCCATGCTCCAAGCGCAGGTCCAGCGAGGCATCCAGGCTCTAGGCGCATGTCCAATGAGGCATACAGGCTCCAGACACAGGTCCAGAGAGGCATCCATGCTCCAGAGGCAGGTCCAGCAAGGCATTGAGGCTCCAGGCTCAGGTCCAGCAAGGCATCCAGGCTCCAGACGCAGGTCCAGCAAGGCATCATGGCTCTCATCCTGGTCATCCTGGATTTTGACTGGCTTCCAGAGGGTTGTTGATGTGTGCTGCAGTTGGCCCAGGCTGCTCCATTCTGCATTTTTGTGCTTTTTATACCTTTTAGGTCTTGCCTGACCCAGTGCATGCGATGGTCTGGCGAGACTTTTAGTAAGGGCTTCAAAAAAGGCTACCATGGCCGGCCTAGAGCTTGAGTGCATGGGCGTGGGCGCGTGCTTACGAGCAGAGGCGCCATATGGCTTTCCTCGTCATGCTCATTAAGCGCATCGCTCGCCGCGCTTGATCGCGATCACTTTCGCTTTGCCTCTCTGCTTTGCATGCGCTTCAACTCCCTCCCCCTCCCTCACCATAGAGCGCGCTTCAACTCCCTCCCCCTCCCTCACCACAGAGCGCGTCTTTCAGCTTGTTTTCCTTGTTTCCTTTTCCTACTGTCTTTTTCTCTTGCATTGGTCTTCTCACTTAAACTACTGTGCTTCAATGCTCTACAATGATGTTAAAACGACCACACGATGTCCGTTGTGTTCCCTTCCTCTTTTTCTATCATCTCTTTTAAACCACAAACTCACCTCCCCATTCCCCTCCCTCTAATGCCTTATCTTTCCTTCTTTCCTCTCCCATCACCTGCATGGACTGGACCTCTACACATATGGTTAATGTCCAACCATCCAGCCATCGCTCAGTCACCACGTAAAGCCATACTCCGCCCTGCACTCCCTCGCTCGTCCCTCTAGAATGGACTACACAGCCCAAAACAAGCTGTCACCAACCAGCTAGTATTTAGTTCTTTCGCACCTAAACCCCGCACACTTGCAGCTGGCCAGCATATGATACACCTAGGGTTCAGACTGAGACACTTGTAGAATCCACAGCCAATCAAAACCTCTGACTACCGGGCGCACTAGGATTGGCTCGGGTCCCTCCAATGCTCGAATCCTAGGACACCTTACATATTAGCAGCATTCCCTGACAATTCACTGAATATGTACAGACGTGGGATTGGTTGTTACGCTGCCCAGATGATCTAAAATGATTGCCAAATGATATGAGTTAAAAGAGTAACAGTGGACAACGGCTATGAGGGTGAACTCACAGACTGTCCGTAAGTATACAGGTAGTCTCCGTAATCATGGTTAGGGAGGCTATTCTAGTACAAAATTCATCAGAGTTGCCAAGCAACTCATGGCAATAAGAACATAACACAGAGCACAAAAATCCAATAGGTTAGGGTTATTTTTATTAGAAAGTACATCATCAGTGAGTAGCGAGTTGTTGGGTGAATGGATGCGAGAAAGCAGCAACGGGGGAGCGAGTACATTTGTGTCTTAGTGTAAAGTACGGCGATTAGTTGAATGACAGTAAGGATGGATGAACGGGTGAGTGAATGGATGGGCATCTGGATAGATGTGTAGATCAACGAGTAAACTCTTCATTTACGAGGGTGTGTACGGCTCAATTAAGGGTGGACTCACAGACTGTCCGTAAGTATACAGGTAGTCTCTGTAATCACGGTTAGTGGGGCTATTCTAGTACAGAATTAATCTGAGTTGGCAAGCAACTCATGGCAATAAGAACATAACACGGAGCACAAAAGTCCAATAGGTAAGGGTTATTTTTATTTGAAAGTACATCGTCAGTGAGTTGCGAGTTGTTGGGTGAATGGATGCGAGAAAGCAGCAACGGGGGAGCGAGTACATTTGTGTCTTAGTGTAGAGTATGACGATTAGTTGAATGACTGTAATGATGGATGAACGGGTGAGTTAATGGATGGGCGTCTGGATGGATGCGTAGATCAACGAGTAAACACTTCATTTACGAGGGTGTGTACGGCTCAATTAAGGGGCGACTCACAGACTGTCCGTAAGTATACAGGTAGTCTCTGTAATCACGGTTAGTCGGGCTATTCTAGTACAGAATTCATCTGAGTTGGCAAGCAACTCATGGCAATAAGAACATAACACGGAGCACAAAAGTCCAATAGGTAAGGGTTATTTTTATTTGAAAGTACATCATCAGTGAGTGGCGAGTTGTTGGGTGAATGGATGCGAGAAAGCAGCAACGGGGGAGCGAGTACATTTGTGTCTTAGTGTAGAGTATGACGATTAGTTGAATGACTGTAAGGATGGATGAACGGGTGAGTCAATGGATGGGCGTCTGTATGGATGCATAGATCAACGAGTAAACACTTCATTAACGAGGGTGTGTACAGCTCAATTAACAGGGTGTGCATGGTCAAATGAATTGAGCAATGCCTGTGTAGACAGCTGAATTTGTGAGTGCTAGTATGGCGAGTCAGTGTATGCTAAAACATTCGCATGAAAAACAAGTATTTACAAATGTAGTAGGTTTGGCAAGTACGTATCTCTACTAGATTTTAGTGATAGGTTTGGTTTATACTAACACACATGTTGTACATAGTGTAGTACAGAACAAAGGCCCTGGCACCGACATAGGCTACCCACTGATGTGCAACTTTACTAATATGTTTAATACTTGGCAGCACTGCGCAAGAATTTCCACATGTAAACCCACAAAAAATTACACATCTTGTTATTCTTGACTTTAAATCGTTTATCCTTCAGCATGTAGTCTAATGTTTGAGTTCTTGAATCCCAGTTTACTTCATCCGCCAGGTGTTTTGTGGATAATAACTTTATCAAAGCTTTGACAGTTGACACGTGCTGTCATTCATTAGCTTGTTTTACGCTGTTATTACTGAATCCTAATCACTGCTGCATACCGTGAATGCTAAAATGTCCAAAAAGTCTTGCAGGCTCCCAAAATCACTGTGACGAGACACAAAGAATGCAACCCAGACATCTTTGCTATCTCTTGCTTCTTTGATTTGTTGATTTACTTGTGGATTACTATGATGTGGTGCCTCCCGTCTTGGTGATTATTTTTTATGCATTTTATATAAAATCACTTTTATTGGACTCGTCTTTTCTGACCCAATTTTTATGTTAATGTTTACACTCATACCTTGGCACTATCATGCCACAGCTGCTGACAATAAACCAGGGGTGCCCATCATTAAGGTTGCGTCTACATTATTACTGTGTAGGCACTATAATAGTTTTGTTTTCACGTCTACAGTTGGTATGGTGTAATGTGTCATACAAGTTACCATAACATAATTTCAATTATCCTTAAGACGTGTAACATTTTAAAGATGGAATAACTTATTGCATATTCAAATGGAGGTCATGTATTGTGTGAAAAGAAATAGGAATGCATGAGTTTAGAAGAAAATCATTTTCTGTTATTTCCCAAAGGAGAGGAGATCCGATTTGAATCCTGAGTTTGGATGGTGGGGAAGTTCATAGCGTGGATGCAAGCTGGAAGGAGCATTACTTCAGTGCTAAAAATGTTTTACATTAACGAATTTTCAGCTGAAGAATGTCTTTGCTTTGTAGTCTTTTTAGACCTCCAAACACAATTGTTTCCAGTTACTTTAGGGTGGCCAGATGCATGTGTCTTGAAGCAAGTAATTCTTTTTAAATTTGACTAGGTTGGAAGTTGATTTAGTTTCTGGAGGACAAGTATAACAGAATTTTCTGTTAGAAGAAATGCAACGTGTTTCGGTTTTTAGTAACCAATCTGTCAAGGGCTGGACAGGGCGCCAAGAGGGAATCTTTTAGAAGGAAACATGTAAAGCCTCACCAGCACTTTAGTGTAGTGCCGAGACGGTGAGGAGCAGCTATGACCATCTGATTTATTTATGTCAGGTTCTAGTGTTGCAAAGGTTTTATGTTTTTTTTTGGTAGGTCTCCATGATTATTAGGTCGAGCATCAGCGTGCATGCGCTGTCTGCATGACCTGCAGTTATTAATAGAATGACTTTCTTCCCACCTGCTACTTACCATATGCTGATTCCAGTGTCCGTCTTCTTTACCGCCTCCTGACTGGTTCCTGCAGCCGACATGTCACTTCCCTTGAACGCTGCAGAGCACCGGCCAAGCACAGTTACCGTACGCTTTTAGGCCATCTCTATTGGTTGAACGAACTCCTTTGCTACTGCTGGCGTTTGCCTTGCTACAAGTACAACTCCTGTCTTTGGTGCCCCCGCACCTTGCTACCTTTTCTCTCCATGCAGTGCCCTCTCCCACCATTACCTCATGTCGCTGCTTTAAAAATAAAATGCTTCTATGGACATAGATATAGATGCAACTTCATGCTGTGCGGTGCCCTACTCCGTTCGGTGCCATCCCCCAGCATTACCTCATGTCAATGTTTTCTCGACATATATGCAGCTACGAGCTGCACTCCATGCAGTGCCCTACTCTGTGCAGTGCCCTCCCCCACTATTACCTCCTGTTGTTGTTTAAAAAAAATGCTACTGTTGACATAGCCGCAGTTACGCTCTGCACTCACTGCTCAATTATATAGCTGCGGTTAGCCAATTTCTTAAAAATGATGTGCCATGCCGTGAATAGGCACATCGTTTATGTGACTATTCTATGTAGAAGAGGAACATTATAATATTGTCTGACTCCTCATATTTTGTGGGCAATCTCTACATGTAGGGTGTGGCTTAACGGCTAGGGTGGCCGACTCTGAAGCTGGGGAAGCGGCTTTGCATCTGGTTGGGGGCTCCATCATCCTTGGATTCTGGGCAAGTTACTTCATCCCTAATCAGTTAATTACCTAATTCCTGTTACTAAGACATGTGAGATCAGTTTTTAATTACTTATATAACTATATTTGCAGAAGGTATGTGCGTTACTATTTGGAAACCCTTCCAGAGTGATAAAAGTAAAAAGGCTGCAATGGATTACTTCTGAATGACTATGGTACGTTTCCGGTGCCAATGTGAAAACATTCTGACCCTTCCTGCAGGTCACTGTGTAACAATGGGTGGGCTCAAAGCCAACTGTAAGTTCTTAGTAAGCAGACAACACGCCTTTTGATAGGCTCATCCTAAAAAGAAAATAGCTCTTCATCTCATTTTTAAAAATTGGCTTGACTTTACTAGTTCATTTTAAGCTTTGAATCCAAGCATCCTACATGCATTTTCAAAAATTTAAAATAAATTTACCCAAATTATATTTGCTTTAATTGTTCAGGGTCCTACTGATGATTCAAGTGGATAATGCCAGTAGCAAGATTCTATCTAGCACTATAAAGTGACAACGTGCTTAATGGCTCCACAGTACTCCGCCAATGGCATACATATGTTTTTGTTTTTGCAAAATGCTCGAGCAGCCATTTCAGAGTGCTAGAGGGAAGGGGACTCAGGAGAAAAGGAAAGGAATCATCCAACATTGGTATAGCCAATAGGTCTCGCCTTTGGGACCTTATAAGTGCTTAGCCATGCAACAGTTGATGTTGTTGCACCAAGGATATTGTGCTGCATAACTAAATACTTATAAGGTCCCAAAAGCGAGACCTATTGGCTATGCCAATTCTTGTTTCTATTGGATGTTGACTGATAGCCTATTTCTTGCATTAGCGACAGTTTTTTCCCGCTAACGCCGGATTTCCTATCGCCTTTGAGCTGATGATAGCGGCAGTTTTCACCACCGTTCCCTGAAACTATAGCCTGTTAGCGGCGTGTTGTGAATACGTCGCTAACACATCGATAATTTCCCGTGCTACACAGCAATAAAAAAAAGCACGCTAAATGCGGTTAGCGTTAGTTTTCGCTGAATGTTGAGAATATCCACCTGAGTTTGTTGGACAACAAAAACATCAAGATTTGGTAAAAACCGATTTATAGCACACCCTCAGGTTATGTGGGCCTAAGTCTTGGTAGCTCACAGTGCACCTTCTGTATTCCTAACCTGACAAGGTAACAAATGGATTGAGCGACCTCAGATTATGACAACCCTGACTCCTCAAGGAAATCTTGATAACAGATCTAAAACCTTTTTGTTTGGTTACTTATGCATACCCAAAGAGATACACAAGCAATGCTAAGCAAGGAGTTTCAATATTTATTGAAGCATTGTGATTCTTGTAAAAAAGACGTGCTGCAATATTCAATAGAAAGGAACAGAATAGCGTAATTAGCATTTTGCGAATAGTGAAGAAAATGAACAGTTCAACCTTTATGCTATAGCATATGATGGGATATAAGTACTGTAATTTATTGTACTCCTACCTAGCACTACTCAACAAAGTATGCCTAGGGTGGGTGAATCTACCAAATCTTTGTAGGATGATCTAATTCCCCATTGTCTGTAAGGAAGTGTTATCAGCGTGCCGGTCTATGTGCAGAGCTGGGCATCCTTCCTCCAGAGGTAGACAGGAATCAGCTGGGCTCAGTGCTCAATTTGAGCCAGTGGTTTCCAGTGCTCTGCACAGGCACTTAATTCTTGGCAGCGGTGCTTGTGACAGTCTGCCACATGGTGGCGCTGTCTGCCAAATTTGGGAACGAGCACAATAACAGCTATTTATGAATTTGATATGCATTAACAATCATCAATTTGTGTCACCCAAGCCATGCTTATAGCCTGAAATAATCTGAATTATCACACTATGATGGCTAGTGGTTGTGTTGGTACTGTAATTGGCACCGCTGACAGGGGCAATGGATGGTGCAAGCTGCTGTGTCCTCCTGACGAGGGTCCTGCCAATTATTTTATTACAAATTAACCACTGGCTGGGCTAGAATTCCAGCATGTAGCGACCTCACCGTATCAGCAAAATGTTCCTCCCGCTAAACAAGGAGGTGATTCTGTTTATATATTAAACATCACCAATGCTGCTATGTCTAAGCCCCAGTCAGGCTGCTATTGTTTATTCTATTGTGATAACTCTCTCGCCGAGCAGAAGTGACAACATTTTGCGTAATGAAATTAGCCCTTGTACTGAATATTCAAGGTAGATGATATTATGCTCATGAATTGGAAATGTAAGCAAACGCAATTTCAGAGAATATTATCCTGTGCAGAAACGCAATGAATTGTGTGTCAAATGTCAATGTTCAGTGTTTAAGTAAAAATGTCTAGTTTAAATGTGAACCTGCAAAATGGTGCAATTCTCGCTTGATCCGAATATGACCACATGACACTCTCTCTGAATTCAGGAAGTGAAAACATTTGGAATTTCACTGGAGATGGAGGAAGAGGCTTTACGTTTGACCATTCCTTCATTTAAACACACACACCTACAGCTTTCTACGTTGCCTTACACCAATGTTACGTGCAATGAATTCTTACCTGCAGCTAACAATTTAAGAATGCTGTCTGTCAGGATTTCTGAAAAGATTTAAAAAACACTGAATCAGAAATACATAAAAAAAATTATTCATCATGGTAAACCTTAGACAGTTATATTTACTCCAACCCTGGTAACAAGATCACATTTTAAACCTTTACTAGTTGCCTAGTTGCCATTCGCACATTTGGTGTTCCCTACTCTGAAAGAGATATGCACCTTACTCTATTCAATATTTTATAAATAAATTCTGATTGACAGTAATTCAGGGGGATATTTACTAATTTTTCACGCAATGTATGTCAGCAAGCAAAGTTGCTGCATTAATGTTCCATATCTACTACAATATCTAGCATTTCTGCTGTCTCCTAGCTCTGGTGCACTGTGTGCTGCCAAGCGCCAACGCAGGCACCCTTACACAAAGGGTTGCCTGCGTTACAGGCAGTTTGATTTTTGTGGAGGAAATTATACCTTCCTGCATTAAAACATTCTTTAAAGGCATAGTCTTCTTTTATGTCTGCTGCAAAACTGATGACACATAGAAAGAGGAAATAGTGAGGAGATATAAAGATATGTTCCTTGTTACACCTGGTTCAAGGAGGCGTAGCATTTTTGTGCAATCCCAGGTTTACTTACTCTAGTAAATCTGGGATTGCATCAAACGCCATGGGTGGATGCAGGGTAACGTCTCTGCTTCACTCATTGAACAACTTCCTAAAACAAAGTAGCAAAAGGCAGCACCCTGAACTGCCTTGCATTACTTTGTGAGAAAATTCTCCCACAAAACTGCACAAATCTGATTTGCTTGGCTTTGTAAATCGCAAATAACATTTTGTCTATTGCTGCAATGAAAAAGTGTTGCATTCACGATGCAAAATATTTGTAAATTTAGGCCACAGTTCTCATGCCTTGTGTGCTTGTTCAGCAGCATGCTGGTGCTTGCCTGTACACTTCTGTGTCTTAGCGGTACACACATTGTAGTGAGGTTGGTGGAGTGCCTGCAGACATTGCTAAGTTAGCACAGGTTCCTGATCAGCGTTCTTCTCGTTCTTTGCAGGAAACATCAGGCTCACAAGCTGGTGGAGGGGAACGCCAGGATCGTGGCAGAGGTCGGGGTGTACCACAAGTACATGAGCAGCCTCGTCAGACTGAAGGAAAGGGAAAACAAGACGACTTTCCTTGTCAGCGCCCTCAGTTTCAGAAAAATAAAGTTGCGGCTTTAACAGCCAGATATGCCACAGACAGTGAGAACCCAGCTCCTGAATTTAACATGGGCTGTGACTCTGCTCGACAGCGCAGCAGAAGTTACCATAGTGAGGCAGGCACTGCGTCCATTTCTGGGGGCGACAGCAACTGAAACTTTCATTACAGTTGAAACAGCTGACACTTGATTAGCTCCCCCTGACAGACCATATGATATAGTTCTTCTAATTGAAGGTGACATTCAACATGTTATTAAAGGGATTTTTGGGTAAATCTATCATCTTCTTATTACATTTTGTTGGCGAACCCATATTGGCCCCACCTTTTTTGTTGAACGCTCTGAAAGGGGAGGAGGTGATACTTCTGAGTTTTTCACGTAGCGTCCCCCAGGTGTATGCAGTGGCTTTTGCAGAAGAATGGGTTGTGGTGCTTGCACCGGCACTGTACCTTATTCTTGTGGGCTGTAATCAAGATTCTCCACCCCATAAGATACCATTGCGGTCTATACCATCGCCTCAACCCCAATATCCCCTCTGGCAGGATGCAAAGGGTCCCCTATCTGAGATTCTAAGTCAGTTGGAGTATCAAGGAGTGATTGAGACATGTGTATCACCGATGAATAACCCTCTTTTTACAGTAACCAAACCCAATGAGTCGTACCGCATAGTTTTGGATTACCGGCATTTGAACTCTCATTGTCGTACTTTTGCGGTACAAAATACCCATAGTTCTGCTCTTATAGACAGTCTTGTTCGTAAAAGATATGAAACAACCCTAGACCTTTCCAACAGCTTCTTCAGTCACAATCTGTCCCCTGCATCCAGTCAATGCACAGCATTTACAGCCGGCGGAAAACAAAAACTATTCCGGTACTTAGCAATGGGCTAAAAAAACAGCCCAGGGGTATTCGCCGCCCGTGTTGTCTCTTTACTAGACAGCATAGACCCAGATGCGTACATTGATGATATTTATCTCAAGGACGATGAGTTGTGGCCGCATCTTTGCTGAGTCGACAGCATCATTATTTTGTTTGCGGACTGCGGTTAAAAATGTAACTTTGCCAAATCACACATCGCAGAGTATACAGTGTTGTTTTTGGGCTATGAGATCAATAATGAAGGTAGAGGTTTAGCACCTCACTTCCTAGAGAACTGTGCACATTTGCGGCCTCCGACAACCATGAAAAAATGTCTGTCTGTGCTGGGATTTTTGAATTTTCGTGCATTCTTACATTCCCGAATACGCCCAGCTTATCAAGCCGCTTTATGCTTTGATACAACTTACATTTTCGAAAGCCAGTTGGTTACCGGAACATTCTGCTATTTTAGTATCTTTACAATCTGATCTGCTTGAATCAAAATACTTGTTAACACATGATAACCACACAAACCTGATAATACGTATTGTGCCAGGCACATTTGGTTTTACTTACTTAACGTTCAATGAAGGTGACACAGTACTTATTGCATACAAATCACATTCGTACACTTCTGCCAAATTGCGGTTCTCCACTGTTGAAAAATTCTTGACAGCTGTTCAGATGGCGATCCTGAAGGAACGTGCACTGGCACAGGGGAAAAGCATTATGATGGTAACACATACCCTGCACTTGCGGCAGTGTCAAAGGCAAGTGCACCAAACTCTAAGGCTGTGCATTCCCATTGGATACAATGGGCTACTTCTTTGACGTCTCCGGATGTCATGTTTATTTTCGACTCCTCTCTTTAGACTCAGGATTTCTTGCAGTATGAATTTGTTCATCCGCCTCCTCTGTCTATGCGCCCGCTTGAGGAGTACTATTGAATCATTTACACCAATAGTTCTGCGCAAGCGGCCACCGACCACCGGCTCTAAGTATGCTTATTCGGCGGCCTGTGCTAATGTGGCAGGTACCATGGTGACAGTGAGTTCAGGTCCAGTGTTGTCCATACTCAGGCGCTAGGTGACTGTACTGCCCAATTGGCTGAGCTGCGTGCGTTGGTGCTTGCTCTTGAGTTCGCTGATCCTAATGTGACTACTCTCATTGTGAGAGATTCTTATTACTGTGTTCAGTCTTTCAATGACAACTTATTCTTTTGGTCTCAGAATGACTATCGTGATTCGAAAGGCAGCGCAATTAAGCATAAAATGCTATGGGTTCGAGTGGCAGATCTTAAACAACGTCTGCCCCTCACATATGTAATACATATTCTTGTCCACCAGCCTGTGGGAGCGCACGCTGTCAGTAACAGTTTGGCTATTGAAGCCGCCAAAGCAGCAGTAGCCATGTGTTTTGTTGCAGTCGTTACAAGATCCAAGACTAGGATGGATAATGACATTTTGGCAGCTAATGCTGCTACTGAGAAGGGTGGTAATTACCCACAAGGGTTCCCTTCAAAGTACTCTTATCATTCAAGTCCCGACAAGGTTCCATGTGTAAGAATTAATGACGTTGGAGATCGGCTGATTCCCAACGCAGACCGCAGACTTTCTTTGATAACAGCCACACACGAAGGCTTATCTTCGGCCCATGCTGGCGTGTCTGTGTCACTTTCTATGTTGCAGCAACGTTACTGGGGGCGTGTAATTATGTATTGTCTAGTGACATTTGTCAGCAGATTAAGCCATCTACGGCTACTTGTCCACCACAAACACAGCTATGCATTTCTAATAAGCCTTTTGGCAGTGTAAATCTTGATCACTGCGGTCCATTTTAATTCGACACTGCTTATAAATACATTTTAGATGCAGTTGATTCGTGCACACGCTTAATTTGCTTTTGGCCAAAAAGCAGTGCTGAAGCTCGAAATGTCATCAGGGATTTGCGTGTCTTTGGGGGAAATTTTGCCTGTGGCACCTTCCATTCTGACCCAGGTCCAGCGTTCGCCTATAAGGCGTACAAGGATGCAATAAAGTCTTTGGGGATGCTGGTGCAGTTTTCGTCTCCATACAGGCCTGAGGGCAACTCAATTGTGGAGCGAATGAACCGTGACTTAAAGCAATCCTTGACAGCTAGAGTTTTGGTACTGGCAGGAACCTTCTGTCCCATTTGTATGGCGTGCAACGTCCACTTAATAATCTTCCTAGAAGATCTCTGGGGGGGCGGACCCCATACAAAATGCCCATTGGCATAAAAATGTTTTTGCCAGACCTTGACGGTCTGGACATGGTGGCTGCTGCCGCAGCCTTTGATGTAGATAATTATTCTACTATGTTTTAGGACTTACAAGAGACCCATGACAGTCTTGCAACTGAACACCTACCCTCTGCCACTGATACAGCACTGCTGATTCCGGTAGCCGGCTGGCTACCCAAAACTGGAGATCTGGTCCGAGAGAAGGTGGAGAACAAAAAAGAATTTGGCCCCTCTTATCGTGCACCGGTTCCAGTGCTCGGCATGAATGGTACTCGTACAGTCATTTTACTACCGCTTCCAGGTCGGAAAGACAACAGATACATCTCAGTGGATAATGTCAAGCTACAACATCTAGGCGATTCTGAATAGTGTGACACCTGCTTTATCATGTCCAGTATTTTCAAGGAATCCTGTGATTGGCGTATCTGACACCGAGCAAAATGATACTGCCATCGAGATGTACTCTTTTACTACTCACTTGCTAGTACCGCAAGCTTCCCCCAGTAATGAAGAAACTGATTATGCTCATCCCAAAAGAGTCATTACCTAGTTTGCAAACAACTACACTCAACCAGTCATGTTTTTCTTTCTACTCGACCTCCACCTCGTCATTTGACCCTACAAAGTTCGGTATTTTTGTCTCCTGGTTTAAGCAGACTTATTTGGTCCCTCCTTGGACATACATCTGGTTGGTGCTCATCCTGTTTTTTTTGTTCATGGCCATTGGGATTGTGACAGTTTTTTTCTTACTCATCAATGGTCACTACTTGTCAGAACGCTCTGCTGTTCAGTTGGTTCAGTTACCTTTGGTTCCGCACTCGTCTTCTCACATCATGAAACGAGACCTGACTCTTGTTAACATTATCGCCTTTCCAGTCGCTGACGGCATCGTCTGGGATGCTGTGGATTTCCAAATTCATTGTCCAACGGAGATAATGAATGTACCAAATGTACTTCGTGTTTCCATGGGAGATGTGGTGAAACAGAATATATGTTCAGATGATTGGGATGTGCAAGCAATAGAATCTTTGTTCTGAGATTTAAAATATTATGCTGCCTTTGATGCTGAATATTTGTATCTAAATACTGCTAATTATGCCGATTTATATTGTTACCAACATTATGGACACTATTACCTGCATAAAGCTAATACATTTACACAGGTTTTTAATTACACACAATGGGAACATTGTCCAGCAACGTTGGAAGGGAGCTCAAAGACTCTGTTAAAGAAATTTACATATTTTACAGATTTTGATAAGTCCAAACCAGAATTCTATTATTTTAAATTAAATACTTCGGGCCAGATTTACAAGACCCTTGCGCCACTTTTGCGTCACTCTTAACATGGCAAAAGTGACGCAAAAGTGGCGCAAGGGGCTTGTAAATCTGCCCCTTCATCTGCCCACAAGGTAATGTTGACCCAGACGAAATGATTGTATTCCAATTGGTTTATTACCAAATTGACAGGTGGTGGCTACGAACACTGGAAGGCCACCATTGATTTGAAATCTGTTTGGGGCTCTAAATCATGGTAGGTTCAGGCACTGAAGCTTTACTTCGCGCCTGCCTCATTCCAACACAGATTCTATTTTTAAATGATACAATTTACCAAACTACTTTTTTTGGTTTGGCAACAGCAAAACAAATGAATTCCCATGCAGTTCCGGCATTGGCTGCCTATCATAATTGGAGCTTGCATACAAATTATTCAATTGAGGACCTGCAAGCTTCAGTTCAAAATAACTCATTTAATGATTCTAGTTTAGATCCTGCGGGCTGGTTAGTGTGGCAGATGTCTTCAGATGCCTGCCAATTACGTTGCCATAACACAGTCCCTGGTTACATACAGGATAGACCTGACCCACGTTTTTTAAAGGAGGTATGGGGTCGTTCTGACAAAGCCCAGAGGTCTTCTATTTTTATGATAAACTAGTTCCTGGCACGGGGAGGGTGTCAAGGCACAGTAGGCCATTTTACACCAGCTTTATAAAATGATATCCCTGTTCATATTCTATGGAATTATAACAATGCTCAGTATATTGTGTTTATGCATTCTGCTGTTACTAATAGCACGTGTACTGCATTTTAGAGGACGTTAGTTAAAATAAACATTTTAATCTATGCCATGTATCTGATTACTCACGTTGTGGACAAGTATGAGTGAGTGAGCAAAAGAGTGTTCTTGCTCCCGCGCTTTCTGAGAGAGTCAGAGTTACATGTTCTCGGTTGTCTTATCATTGGTAGCTTCGCTGTAGTACGGAGAACGGATGAGACACTATAGCTAGTCAGATTGTAATTTTGGGCACTAAGGTAGGTAGTTGGTACACCTCTATACACCGAGGTCGTGGTTTCCTGTGCATAGTTCTGTATATGTGCAGAATCCTTGCAACAACATTGCATTGTTATGGACCCCATTTACAAAATATGTTTCCAGATCCAAGTCAAAAATAAGCCTGAGAAGGTGGAGAATGCATTTGGAAAAGCTTAGAAAAATGTTTTTGTTATAGTTTTGTTAGAAGCCAGTTAATGTAAAAGATGTTTTAATTTTTGGAGTTTCCAATGAAGCTGTTTTTGCAATATTGCATATTATGTCTATACAGTTTTATCAGCCATTATCAAGATTTATAAAGTTACAACAGTATTTGTAGTTTAGAAAAAGCTGGAATTGACATCAAAAACTTCTAAAATAACCTTGAAAACCTTTTACCATCAATTATTCTGCTTCAACCCTTAATTTGTCTTGAACTTGCCAAGATTGTTGGGTAAACATGCTGAACCAATCTACAGGCTCCTGAATAACACTTTTCCACACCTAAGGGTTATTATGTCGTTTGCAAGTTACACCCTTGGAATGCAATGACTGGTAATCATAGACATGTACTTCACTCTCCTAACAATGACCTCACAACAGACCCCATGTCCACTAGACTATGTTTAAGGGATGCTCTTATCAAAAGAATTTGCCCTTTTGATTACTCTTTGGAGACAGCATCTTCACCTGAGGCAAATATAATCAAAAAACGAATCAATATCAGCATAATTTAAACATCACAACTGAGGGAAGAGGAATGGTCACACACTTGGTGAATCCAGATACAGGGATCATGGTTGGGTGATATTAATCTTCGGCAAAGACCAACTATTTTGGCTACATTGCCAATGAACATCCCCAAACTTGTCAGACATTGCAGGCAAAATTTAGGGCCTCATTTATGAAAGGTGTTACATCACTGAGCCCTCCTTGCGACAAGATGGATGCGCCGTATTTATTCTACGGTGCTCCATGTCGCAAGGAGTTACCGATCTGTTAACCCAAAAGTGGCGCATAGCTGGGGTGTATCTGAAAACAATCACAACTCCAGCAATGTGGGGAAAGTCCCATGTGAAAGGGCCTACGTCACCCTTACGCCTGTTTCATGCAGGCATAAAGTTTTGATGCAAGTGGCATCCTAAAAGTGGCTTTTTTGCGGGAAACACCCACCCTGCATACATTATACTTGACTCAGGTATAATGTAGTGCAGGGCTTTACAAAGTGACGCATCAGCTTAGATGCATCACTTTGTAAATGTAGCGCAACATGGTGCATTATTTACGCCGCAGCTTTGTCACAAAAAGTGAAGCATTGGCGGCGTAAAAGTGATGCGGGCCTTCATAAATAATGCACTTAGGGCCATATGTAGGTGGGCTAATACTGGTCGGTAACGGCCGAAAATCGGTAAATTTCTAGGGGTGGGCGGAATTCGCGCAATCGCGTTACGCAAATCTCCGCGAAACGGTAAAAAATCTCCGCGAACACGCAGAAATTCCGCGAACACGCGGAATTGCTTGTTCGTGATACTTTTTTCCTGTTCGCGATCGCTGGTGAAATATCTCGCGAACACGCATATTGAGAACGCGAACAAGCAAAAAATTTCGCGAAGTCGCGGAATGCAGCTTTTTGGCCAATTTCGCGTTCTCCGCGGAACGCGAAATTACCCAAATTCAGCAAATTCCGCGAACGGAACGGAATTTACCGCCCAGGCCTATAAATTTCCCATTACCGACGGGTTTTTAGCCCTTTGCGATGTAGGAGGCTGGATTTAAGGATTCAGTAATTTACCAAATCGGTATTTTAAGGAATCGGTAAAATACCGAATCCTTAAATCCTATGTAGGGAGCACTCAAGTGAGTGCATTTTTGGTTTAAGGATTCGTTATTTACCACCAACTACAATTTGGTGGTAAATACCGAATACCTTTTAAAAAGCAATTTTGTGCTTTTTTAAAAGTGCCATGTGGCAGACATACATGCCCTTAGGGCATGTATGTGTGCAACATGTGCACACATGCACGATTCAGGGGTGCAACAGGGTGTCAATGTGACACCCTGCCACCCTTGAATATGCTCCCCCTATTACCGATTCGGTATTTACAATTATTCCTCTCAAAGAATGAATGACCAACCCCAGCTTTAAAATGTACGGTCTAATTGGCGAAAAAGGTCTCTTTTTTGCGGTCCCCAGGATTTGTTAGACCAGGTCTAGCAGGCGACGTTTCTCGTATTTCAGCCCAAATTAACCCAAATTAATTCATCATTGTCAAAAATCAGGAAGAGTATGACAACTTGGCTATTTCCCAAGCTTTTTCTTAGCTACTTCAGCCGAGCCACCTCTGCATTCAGAGACCCTTGAGTGATAGTGCGCATTAATATTAAGGTGTGGGGAGTCATCTTGTGTCATACGCAATCAACCATTTCATACAAATACAAAACAGGGTTGATGCACACGCTATAAGATAAATGAATATTTCAATAAATCAGATGCAGCGAAAAGCTTCAGTTCTTCTTAGTTTATTACCGAAATTCTTCCACTCCCCAACGCGTTTCGTCATTTGGAGGGGATTAACCCATACGACTTCCTCAGGGCTGGAAGTAACACAATAACAAATGTAAATTTTTTATAGAGGGATCAAGATATTTTAGTGATCGAAGCCACAGGCACACAGCTACATTTACACATATGCGAATATAGGGTGGCTATAGTGCCGATCGCATGGTCTAGAGACCATTTAACTATAGCGCATAAAGTCTCTGCCCGGATTTCTTTTGACGAGCCGATTAATAAGGCACTATTGTCGCGTTAGTGAATTTTATTTTGTTCTTTGCGGTCACACCACTAGCTTTACTTACTTTTCAACCATTTAACTATGGCGCCCTAAGTATTTGCTCAGATACCGCTACATGTTCAAACATGGCGCCTTTTTCAATTTTGTTGCTAGTCACCTTTTCTATCACTAATTTTTGTTATATGACTACGGAAGTGGCCGGCAGCAGCGCCTGGTTCCTGTACTCGGGATCGCAGAAGCCGCATTTTAGGTAAGCGGGATGGCGTTTGGCGCGAGCGTTTTCTCTTAGGTGTGCACAGCAATGGATTACAACGGTGCTAATCTAAGACTCTTTATCTTTAGGTCACTTACTATGTTGAGTGGACGACTCTTATTAAGGATTTTCTGGTAATCGGATATTTTGTTACTAATATTGTGGATATTGATTAGGGTAAGTCTGAAAGAACTTTTTTGTAGCCTATGATTAGGTGCGTTTGCGTTATCTTAGTGTTACAAAATTCTATATATTATTGTTTCAGGTGCTCTTTACTTTGGCCTTTTACTTGGATGGCCACCTTATGATTTGGCTGCATCTCGGTTGTGGTATTGGAACATGTGATTATTATCCAGTCTCAACAGGTATTTACTTGACCTCATGAGTACCATGATTGATCGTGCCTCATGTGTGACGCAACGACTAATATTGGGTTATTTGCATTATTGTAGGTTTGCAGTTCTTCGAATAATTAAGGTACAGATAATTCTTTTATAATTATTTGCAGCATGAGACTCACACGGGTTGGTGAGTAGTTTCCTTAGAGGTATTTTTTCGCTGACACCACAGCTGATTTGTGTTCCTCATAATTATTATTTTGTTTAGGATTTATGTCTCACACTGATGTTTCAACATTATGTATTCATTGTGACTCATACTTTTGCCTGTTGTTGAACCGTTTATCTTTTTGCTCCGAGTTTTCTGTGTGTCTTTTGCCGCCATCGTTCTATACATTTGTTATTTGTGTTACTTCCAGCCCTGAGGAAGTCGTATGGGTTAATCCCCTCCAAATGACAAAACACGTTGGGGAGTGGAAGAATTTAGTTAATAAACTAAGAAGAACTGAAGCTTTTCGCTGCATCTGATTTATTGAAATATTCATTTATCTTATAGCGTGTGCATCAACCCTGTTTTACATTTCTATCAATCTTGTATTGAGCTCTGTGGGATCTTGGGTGTTGTTCCCATTGTTGTTTGCACCGCTGTGATATTGGTTCTTACATGTCTGATACTGTGTAATATTGTTGGTAGCGCCACATTGCCTTTCACACCCTGAGATTTGTTTGCATTTCATACAAATAGTAGAAATTACATTCATTCATCTATTTATGATCAAAATGATCACAATGATCAAATAACATCAAAATAAAAATAAATATCCAACTCCATCCGAAACATTAGACAATATAACTCAGAGGTTCATAGGTCATAAAAATGGACATCCAACTGAGGTTTCACAGTAAAATCACCGCTTCTTCAGGCATGGATGCATATTCCAATCACAGAATAATTTTTCAACATAAATCCAATTTTTTTTATAGTTCACTCTGCTGAGCAGGATGGACGGCGATGGTCACAAGACAACAGAGTAAAAGGTATTCATTCAAACTCATGACCTCCTCACATGTCTCTGAAAGCTTCATTAAAGACCGCTTCAGTTCAAAGATCCGCAATCAAATCCATTGAACATAAGGACTATTCCAAGTTCATCATCCTTAGTTCTGATTTCTGGTGATCACACCGCAAGACCAGAAATGTCAGCAACTTCAACTGAGCTTCCTCTCCAGTCATTGTGCCCAAGGACCCTTGAGTTACAGTGCTCATTAGAAGTGATAGTCAGCATAACATAACAGAACAGAACAGAACATAACAGAGCATAGCATAACATAACATAGCATAGCATAGCATAGCAGAGCATAGCATTAAATAGTTAATACATTTATAATTTATGTCATTGAACCTTATAATATACTCCAGTGTGAACAGTCAGGCTTTAGGGCGACCCAAGGCAGGGGACAATGTTAATTTTCCTTCTGAATCCGCTAAGATAGATTCAGGATGCGGGTGGTGTGGCTGCCCGTGCCCTGTTAGACCTCTTGCCTGCTTTTGATAGGGTCTCTTTCAGCATGTTATCCATACAGCTCCATGAAGCAGGTATCACTAGTAAAATCCATGGTTGCTAATATCTTATAATCAAGATCTGAGTCAGGTGGTTTCAAATCCATATTTTGCATTGCATTTGAAGGCCATCACATAGGGTTCATCTTTGAGCCCCACCCTGTTAAACATTTATGTGGCTCCACCTATGAAGCTTGATAAATCATTAGTTTAGAATCATTGTCATACGTGATGATATTCAAATCGTTCTTAGGCTAGATTGCACCCACATACAGAGCCACACACATAGAGCAACCCACACACAAATAGAGCCACCCACAGAGCCACTTACACACACACACACGCTGTAGCCCACTGACCTATTTACATTATGTGCACTTTGTGATCTGCATGGTACATGTTCTTTGCTGCAGGCACATTAACCCTATGTGCTACCTTTCCAGGAGTCAAAACTTCCACTAGACAAAACTCCGATCTTTCTCTAGGAAGAACATTAAACAATAGAGTCATCATGACATTTTTATTTTTGCCGAAAATTGCTGGAGGCCAGGAAGGAGGCAGCAAGCGCTTTTACAACCTTAATTTACTTGGTAACATAATGTCTCCACCCAAAGTCAGCGCCCGGTCACACCGGTTGCACTGCCCTAGAGCTGGCCCTTCTCAAGGGTCCTGTGACCTCAGTGACAGAGTCCCTGTTGTTCTTGGCTCTGCTGCTTCATAGGCCTGCTAGCAAGATTGGAGGTGAACTTCAGTATGGCTTGTGGTGGACAAACCTTGAATGTTAACCCAGACTTGCCAGTGCTAGGGTCCACCTGCTGTTGCTAAGACACCAGCGCTTTTAAGGTCTTGCGAAGCCTTCTAAGGCCTAGCATGGGATTGTGCTCTCTCAGGAGAGTCGTCTGGTGGACTGGTAATTAAGGCTGAACCTGGTTCCCCAGTTCCAAATTCAGCAGCTCTGCCACATCGTCTCCCCCACTGAACACCATATTGTCCCACTGGGAAAAACTCACACTGCCTTCAACTAAAACCCAATTGCTACCTGGATGAGGCAATAGACAAGAGCAATATGCGGCCTACAAAAAAAAGTAACATCATCCTGGAAAAAGCAAACACTCATAATGGAATGCAAAATTTAGCAAACCATGTGAAATGCAAGCAGGAACAACATTGTTACCTTAACGCTTTTACACTCACTATTCAATAATCAGTGAGTGCTTTTGCCTGAAAGGGGCCTTGAATGGTCCCATTTCAATGTCCATTGCTGATATCCTTACAAAACGTTAGCAGTGTAGTAAAAAGACCACATCCCTGGACACAGAGCCGCAGTACACATTTTGATCACCAATCCACACTTTGCAGTACCTCCAGGATTGGTACACTAGTTGCAAGCCCCGGGAAAAGAAAGACAAGAAAAGAAAAATAGCGCTTCACTGGCAAACTCTGTAAAAGTGGCGCTAATGTGTTTGGGTGTGAATAAAATCAATCTGGCCAGTTTGCTACCACTGTCTTACTTTATTTGGTTATTTTTTATATTTTTAACCTTTTATTCCAGATGCTGCACCTTAGAATTAAAATATGACGGGGCCGATTCACAGAACTAACTTAAGACAAAATCCTAAACTTACTACTTTTGGTATTCACAGAAGTTAGGATTTTGTCTTAAGTTTGTCTTAAGACAAACTTAAGACAGACTTAAGACAGACTTAAGACAAACTTAAGACAGACTTAAGACAAACTTAAGACAGACTTAAGCCAGACTTAAGACAGACTTAAGACAGACTTAAGTTAGGATGTTGTCTTAAGTTTGTCTTAAGTCTGTCTTAAGTCTGTCTTAAGTTTGTCTTAAGTTTGTCTTAAGTCTGTCTTAAGTCTGTCTTAAGTTTGTCTTAAGACAAACTTAAGACAAAATCCTAACTTCTGTGAATACCAAAAGTAGTAAGTTTAGGATTTTGTCTTAAGTTAGTTCTGTGAATCGGCCCCGACATTTCCAGCAAAAATGATTTTCCTTTTTGGATCCATTTCACAGTGGAGGAAATAAAAGAAAGTAGAGGAAAGAGAGTGAGAACCTAATCTTGAAGTCAAGGTTCAGTAAGAGAAGAACTGCTAGACAGAAAGAGAAGGAAGAGTGGGGGGGGCAGCTGAAGCATTTATTTATTTTTATTTAATGCAATTTTATATAGCGCGAACATTACCCAAAGGTGTCAGAGCACTTTACAAAAGAACCAGTCGCGTTACCTAAGGACTTTGGATTACATGAGTTACATAAGAGATACAAACAGAAAAAAATTGCAAATGTACAAGTTGTAAAGTCACTCAAGGCATGTTAGGGTCAGGCAGGCAGTAAGGCAGGTATACATTGGCCGAAATCAGTGGTTAGCAGTTAAAAATCAGAACCAATTAAGCCTATTTAATAGCAGATCGTGGTGATCTTTAGTTTTAGCTGAAGTGACTGGCTTTTCCGCGTACGGCTGCACCTCTAAATAGTGTTTCAGAGCCTTGACGAGACCACGAAGCGTTCCGATTACAATTAGCATTATTTTTGCAAACTATTCATGTGCTCCTTCTGTCCCGTTTGTCGCTGCACACCTGTTTCCATGGAAACACCCTGTGATACAATCTGGGCCTCGTGGACCCAGGTGCAAAACAGAGCGCTTCATGCACACGGCCTTGAGCGAAGTCTCAATTCTTTCTCCAGAGTATTCGGCTTAAACAGTTCAAGCCAAATGTTTAACCCGAATTGTAAGCGTTTAAGGGTTTTCCCTAAAAAATGTGTACATTCACTCGAAGCCAACAGAAGGCGCAACTTTCAGAATGTGAAGTTTCTTTTAAGTTGACACCAAGACTGCCCGAGACACGCGAGGGGAGCAGTGTGAAGCACGTTTTTAGTCTACAGAAAACCATACCTACTTTTGCTGCTTTCCTGCTGCTGTCTGAAGGCGCAGTGCCAGGCAACGCAGAAGTAAATCAACAAAATGAATGCGGCCTCTCCTGCCTGATCCGGCCCGTAATTTGGGCAATGAAGGCAGGCCTTGGGTGTGTAGAGAGGATGCAGCTTTCTAGGTAGGCAGTTGGGGCGAGTGAGCAGCGAGGCGGCCACCCCCGTCCCCTCTCCATCTTGTTAGTGTGCGGTCGAAGCAGCAGGCCTGGGGTCTTCTCACTTCAGCATTGTCGCACAGAGCACCACAGGCACTAAAGCCAGCCCTGTGTGCGTCGAAGGCGCTGTACAAAACACTGCTGGGGCAGCTGAAGCGGCAGAGCAGAAGCGGACACTGTATTTTTCTTCTAGTAAGAAGGAAAAGACAGAGTCCTGTTACTTCTCTGCCGCCAGTGAACCATGTGAAATGCAAGCAGGAACAACATTGTTACCTTAACGCTTTTACTCACAGGACTTGAAACGCCGATCCAGCAGCAAGGGAGAGGCGGCCCCACGTCCCGCTCCGACCGCGCACAAATGGACGAATCTTCCGACGCTAAAAAAAAAAAAAAGCACGCCCACCACGTGTAAAAGGGGCGGAAAGGGGCGGGGCTTCAAAAAAGCGAAAAAAGTGAAAAAACACGCCCCGAATCGGAAAAAGACGGGGCTTGTTTGGAGAGACAAAGCTCTCCTCCAATGGCTGACCAGCATTTAAGAGGCAAGCCAATGGAGAAGAGGGAAGAAGAGGGGCGGGTTAAAACCCCACTTCTGAAAACATCAAATCTCGTGAGCGAGACTGCGCAAGCGCAGCCTTCGCTAGCCGAGACCTAAAAATATGTGCAGTCGGGGTGTGATCTTTGACAGGAGGTTAGAGAGTTCTGCCCCAGTAGCTAATCTGTCAAAGGCTTGTTATTTACATCTAAAATGCCTATGGAGGATTCTTCAAAGGTTATCAGTAGACTACAGCTTCCTAGTAATGCACTCCATAAATGTTTCATGGTTGGTTACTGTATTGAGACATATCTAGCCGTGCCCAGGTATAAGTTAGAGCAGTTACAATTAGTCAAACATTTAGCCACAAGAATTTTGTTCGTCCTTCCTAGATCATCTGCTGTGATCACTTTATACTGCTAAACAAATCTATCTGTTGAGAAGACAGTTTCATTTAAAACCTTGTGCATTTTACATAAGGTGGTGTATGTCAAATGTCCTGAATTTTAAGAAGGACTATTATCCAGCATATGCCAATGTGCAATCTCTAAACTGCCACCTTATGACTTTTAGAGTTTCCAAAAAAGATTAAAATCAGATGTGGTGGCCTCATCTTTTGCTGCTCTAAAAATATTCAATTCACTTCCTCCATCATTCCAGTTGACAGAAGACTATCTTTACAAAAAGAGTTAAATATATCATTATTTGACTACTAATTTGCTACTATGAACATGCTTTCTGTCAGTGCCAGGATGCCTGTGAGGGTAGCAGAGCGCTTTAGAAAACAACTATTTTGAAAAGAATAGAATAATACTGCTCTGATGCCTGTCGAGGTGTCACAACTTAATCCATATATGATGTAAGGAATCATTAGTCAGCTGGAGGTCTAGAAGTAGGAGTGCTACTATGAGATCTACTGTGCATTTTACTGACTGATTCACACATACTTGCCATGAAGATAAGCGATATATACCCATTGGCATTTTATGTAGATCCTGATCCAAGGTTTGAGTGGCTGAGGTGGCACTTTGAACAAGCAGACATTCTGCAACAATGCTCTTCAGTGGTGAATGGAAGCAGAGGTGATATCTGAATAGAGAGGGAAAGTAGATACTGGCAATAGTGTGGTCTCTTTGGGTAGCTTAATATTCCACGCTCAATCTATGCATGTGTCAGCAAGAAGTTCTGTTTCCTCTACCAGGGTCTGGCAGGCATCCCCAAGGGATGCTCTCTCCCCTCTGGTTTGAGAGCCACAACTACCCTCTAATCTGTATATACAATTTAATATAGCTTCACCACCAATTGAATAAACGATTGAAGAAGCCTCACTTTTAATATCTGTCTTACATAAAAAATATATGCACACCCTATGCAGGAAGACTACGGCACATCACATCTGTGCCAGGGAGAGCATGAGAGTAGTTACATCATGCAGCATTGATTGTTGCTGATGATGTTGGTGACTCAGATATCATCACAAGCATAGCTTAAGCCTAATGAGGAATAACTTGTTGAGAACCAGAGCCACCTAAGTTGTATAAATCTACCCATACTTAGATTGGATCCAAACAATTTTTTGAGGTCCACCACCCAAGAAGATAATGTATGAGTGGTGCCCTTGTTCTTACCCAGAGGCACCCACACACAAGTTTTGAGGCTCTTCTCTCAATGCAGAAAAACATGAAAACCTGTCAAAGACTTCTACCAGTGTGGCACACTGACACACTCTCAACATCTTGTGATTCCTGTGATTCCCTTCCACTTTGCACAGCCGCTTTTTAGCTGACTCTCGGCGGCTGTGGGCGCCATCTTTCGTGAGGCTGGGGGAGCGCTCTAGTCGCGCCGTCCTCCCGCCCTCCTGGAATATTTAATAGGGCCCTCCAGTGAGCTCGGTGCCTAAACGGAGCTCTCCCTAGTGAGGGGGACTGGGGCTGCGAGCTGCGTGTAAAACAGAACATGGTGATAATCTTTATTTTGGCAACAATTTTGAACCCATCTTGGAACGCTTTTTACTTGTTGTGTTTTTATTCTTGGGGGCTTTTTAATAGCGTTAAGGGGAATTTTAAATCAGGCACACTGACACACTCTCACCATCTTGTGATTCCTGTGATTCCCTTCCACTTTGCACAGCCGCTTTTTAGCTGACTCTCGGCGGCTGTGGGCGCCAACTTTCGTGAGCGCTGGGGGAGCGCTCTAGTCGCGCCGTCCTCCCAACCTCCTTTCTTCATATATAATGTGCAGACCTGCCAGACGGCGCAGCGGGCTGGCGCAGCGGGCGCGCCGGATGCGCGCCGAAGCCGCGCCTAAGCCAAGCCCGTCTGCGCCCGTCCGCGCCAGGATCGCGCCGGTTGCAGGACACGCCAGATTACAACCATCTACCATCAGGTATACTAACAGGGAATTATTAGCATTGCGTTTTAAGACAGGTGTTCCGTGTAAGGGTTGTCCCCCCACTGATTCTCTCTGGGGCCCCTTCTCATGCCTACATTGCAATTGGTCCCTTCCCGGGTCATCCCCTGAATTGCCTAAAAGTTCTGCTCCTTCTATTCACGGCAGTAATAGCTTCAAGGGAGGCCTCATCAATGCCCGTTCCCTGTGTAGTCATAGCCAAGACATCCACGATTTAATAATAGGTCATGATCTCAATGCCCTTTTTATTACAGAAACTTGGCTCAACGACTCTTCTAATCCCGATCTGGTCATTGCCCTTCCTCCGGATTTCACTATCTTCAGGCAAGACAGACCAATCGGACGTGGAGGGGGGGTTGCATTCCTTGTTAAAAAATCCTTTTTCTGTCATACATTTGATCTGGGCCCTCTCAGGGGAGGTGAGAGCATCGGTTTCTCGATCAAACTTGATGCCTCTACCTCCTTTACAGGAGCCCTAATCTACCGCCCCCCAGGCAATGCCACCCCCTTCCTGGACTCCCTAGATGAAGTTCTCGGGTCACTCATATTACGCTACCCCCATTTCACTTTACTAGGAGACATGAACTTGCATCTGGAATCGCGTGTCGACCCTCATGCTACTTGCTTCCAGCATACCCTGAACATCTTTGGACTGACCCAACTAGTAACTTCATCCACCCACTTAGCTGGCCACACTCTCGACAGCATCTGTTCCAACCTAAGTTCTATGACTACGTCCCCCCCCATTCCGCAAATCTGGACTGACCATAGTTTCATTCCCTTTGTCATTAAGAAACAAGCTCTTGTCTCCTTAATAACCAAGCGCCCTCAACCCTTCGCCTCGCTCAATTGGAGAAAGGTGATTGACCGCATTAGGCCCGATACCCAACCACTGGCCACGGCCCCTAAACTGACGGGAGATGTTTCGGTCGATTCTCGCAATTTCCACGTCTGTATGGATCAGATCATCTCAGATAATTCTGACCCTAAAGGCGATCGCATGAACTGCCTTAAAAGGAAGTCTAGTGCCCCTTGGTATACCCAGGCCCTAACTGAGAGCCATCTACTTTGTAGAATAAAAGAAAGGAAATGGAGGAAAACATACGACGTGGCCTCAAGAGCCCTTTATGTTCAACAGAGGAAATTATACCTCTCTAGCATAAAGGATGCCAAAAAGGCGTACTACACAAAAGCTATTAACGATGCCCATCAGAAGCAAAAAACCGTCTTCTCCATAGTCCAATCCTTTACTCACCCCAAAGCTCTCCAGCCCAAAATCCCGCCTTCCGAAACTTTGTGTAACCAAATTGCAGATTTCTTTGAGGAAAAAATTGCAAAAATCCAAAAGGACTTTCCACCTCCTCTGATTTCCTCTATTCTGCGTCCCCCAAAACAAACAGTTGACAACCACCATTCCCTTCGCAATTTCCAACCTGTCTCCCTCCAACAGACCCGTAAGGCGATTTTGGCCTGCAAATCAGGAGCACCAACCGACTCCTGTCCTCCTCGCATCCTGCATCACCTAATCGAGGTGGTCAACCCTACCATCAACACCATCATATACGCATCCTTAGAATCAGGGATAGTGCCTAATGAATGGAAAAAGGCCATCGTGAAACCATTGATGAAAAAGCAGAATAAATCTCCAACGGACCTTACGAATATGCGCCCTATCTCACTTCTGCCTGTTCTAGGAAAGATCACTGAACAGATTGTGCACTGGGAATTAAAAGCTTTCGTGGAAAACCATAACATTCTTCACCCCCAGCAATCTGGGTTTCGCCCTAGCCACTCCACCGAAACGGCCTTGATAGAACTCTCTGATTCCATCAAGTTCCTGCAGGATGAAGGAAGGCAAGCCGTCCTCATCCTGCTCGACCTAACAGCAGCATTCGATACTATCTCTCATGTCATCTTGATTGACAGGATGCGAGAGATCGGTGTGACAGACACAGCCTTAGCATGGATAAAATCCTTTTTGTCCAATAGGTCCCAATCTATATCTTTGGGCCCTCACCTATCCAGTGATAAAACCATTACGGGAGTACCGCAGGGGTCCATATTAAGCCCACTCCTTTTCAACATATATATGGCACCCCTTCTCACTGTGATAGAATCTCATGGGATCCTCGTTACATCATATGCCGACGACACCCAACGTGTCGTCTCTATTGACAAAAACCACTCGAGTGCAGAGCCCCGGTTTCAGAATTGTCTCACGGAGGTATTTCAGTGGTTGAATAAAAACCACTGGAGGTGCAACAGTGGTAAAACTGACATTTTTCCATTGGGCCAGGACCTACTCTTTTGCCCGAAGGATTGGTGGCCCAAAGACTCAGAGGCCCCACCTAGTGCAGTGTCTGCTGCGCGCAATCTGGGTGGGCAATTTGATGTAACTCTATCCTTTGACGATCATGTCAGGATTACGGCCGGGTGCTGTTTCGGTCTTATTAAATCCTTAAAGAAGTTCTTTGACTTCCTCCCCATTGCCTCCAGGAATACTGTCGTGGTAGCACTGATACTTTCCCGACTCGATTTCTTTAATGGGTTGATGGCAGGAGTGAAAAAGTCCACCTTGAAGAAGTTGCAAAGTGTACAGCACGCGGCGGCAAGACTGGTGCTAAAACTGCCCAGGAGGTCCTCAGCCTCAACTGCATTAAATTCCCTTCATTGGCTGCCACTGCACAAGAGAATCCTTTTTAAACTTTTACTTACAGTTTTCAAATCTTTGAAAAATATAGGTCCTAAATACCTCGTCAAACGTTTTATTCATTATAATCCCGCACGATGCTTGCGATCTTCAGGCGCTAACCTCACCAGGATTCCGAGATACAAATACCAAACCAGGGGTGGAAGAACCTTTACAGTCCTAGCAGCTAGGGCCTGGAACAAACTGCCCTTAAGCCTCAGACTGACCGAGACCGAGCACCTCTTTAGGAAACAACTGAAGACCTGGGTTTACCAGCAATCTGATATCTCTGTGCTGGCAGCAATCTAGATTTTTCATCATCTGATCCCTATACGCACACTCAGCGCCATGATGCTCCCTTCGGAGCGAAAGTTTGCGCTTTACAAATATCCAAAAATACAAATACAAATACAAAAGAGATTTACAAATAATTGCTTATGATTCCTCCTTTATGAGACTCCCATTGATGTTTTCCAGCTCCACTCCAGATGCCCCTATATACAATTGTTCAGGCTGACTTGCCTTGCTGACAGCATCCTGAGAAATGTTATCTGCTCCTACTCAGATGATCACGTGAACAGGTTTTCAGACTTTCTCCCTAAGGAGAGCTGTGAAATACCACAGGAGCAACCAACTCAATTCCTGTCTCTTTCCACATCAGAAATGCATGAATGAGCAGATCGAAGTACCCGCCTCATGCTCGGAATCTAGCTTTGATAATGTCACCGGGGTAAGCAGATCGCTGAGTGAGCAGGTAGAGATGATAAGCAGCCACCAATAGACACAAGGGACAGGGACCTATGCCATAATCCTGCACCTCCTCCACATCACATAAGCCTCCCTGATTTTTTTCCTCTTTGCAGCTTGCTGTACAAAAAGTATGCTGGCTAAAGTGCAAACGCCCTTGTGCTTTGGTGCAAGGGCGCCTTCATCTTTTGGGCATGGCAGCCACATTTGTGCCACCGCAGGGAGAAAAAAGAATTGAGGCACTTCTAAGCAGATGACAGTCTTATCATCTGCAGCATTTGCTGAATGTCTTTCCTCTTCAGAACTCACATCACGGATCCCTTGTCCCACCTTTTTCTTCCCATGTGTGCCTCTGAAGGGGTGTGTGGGGAAATGCCTAATCAGATGCATTAGGACGACACTCGCATCAAGCATGACAAAACATGACAAGGGCATTCGTGTGATTGCTGTAGTGATCTATAAGTAATCTGCAACTCACAGGTTTGAATACTCCTTAAATAGCTTGCCATTTTAATACAGATGATGCAAAGAGTTGAATGGAATCTGCCATTCGCAGCTTCCATTCCAAGTACAGCTGTCCAATGTGACAGGTGTCTTGCCGGGGACGGTGCCAGACCTCAGGGTCAGAGTTGCACAGTGCTGCACCATACCTGTGAGGTATAACATCTCAGGTCATCCATCCAATACTAGATCTTGACAGCACCAAAGATCTCCTCCGCCTCACATAATCAGCCCCATGAAGATGTGGCCCTCTCAAGTGCTGGGGCACATCAGACAGCTCGACCCTGCCAGCTGGAGAGAGCTCCATGAAGAATGCATGATTAAACAACTACCACTTAAATAACGAATGCCTAAGCCACAAAGGCTACTCAACGATCAAAGCCAAACAACTATGTACTGAAACACGACTTAGTGAACCTCGAAAATTAATCTGTTGATATATACTCCGAATCTACCACTACGTTCAAAACAACGCATGTTTGAAACACTATCCTTAAAAAAGTAAATAAATTAAACAACACTTCTAACAAAAACAATGTTTAATAAAGAATCTTGTGTCTCCACTGTTCCAGGTACTCACGCTGAAGCAATGTATTGCTACAAATCAGCCCTTTACAAAGAAAACTCAGTGATGCTTTTGCCGCGACTATTACTAATTGTGTTACCTCTTTCCGAAAATCCTTATCTTGGAAATTGGGTCATCACTTCCGCTGGTCACTAATTGATATTTGTTAATTGCGTGCTGTCCAAATAAGCGAGTGTGCATTTTAAACGTACCGTGTCAAGTTACATCTAGCCACTAGATGTCAGTATTGCCAAAATTACTGTGCCAGTGCTGTTCATTTGCTGCTAACAAACGTCTGCCTGTAATGAGTCCAGTTTTAGTTTTTGCAGTAGGTAGGAGATTTAAACTCAAGGTCATGAAACTGTACATGCTTTTTAGCCTCCTACCCTTGTCACATACTTTAAATAAATACCGATGGATCACTAATTGTAGTGGGTGCTTTTAAAAAGATGTTTATATTTTAGTTAACATGATTACAAGTTTAATTCTTTAGTTAAACCAATTATACTAATATGATCTGTTGAAACCATTTACCATATTTGTGTACTTATAAATACACATACCTCTGAAAATTCGTTGTAAATGAAGTAGTGGTTAAGGAGGTCGTGGTTCAGAATTCCTTGTTAAGCCCCATCGTTGTTAGAAATTCGCTATTAAGGTTGTTTCCCCTCCATGAAGCCTGCCTAACAGCAAAGCCCAGCCCTGGCAACAAACACTGTAGCAGCGTGAGTTTGTTAGCCAAGTCATGAGCCTGGCCCAAACCCAACAAGCATTGATCAAAGTTAGGGAAAAATAAGCAATTTGCATTATAGATAGCTAGCTATATAGATAGCTAGATAGATAGAAAAATAGATAGATAGATGGATAGATAGATAGATAGATAGACAGACAGACAGACAGACAGACAGACAGACAGACAGACAGACAGACAGACAGACAGACAGACAGACAGACAGACAGACAGATAGATAGATAGATAGATAGATAGATAGATAGATAGATAGATAGATAGATAGATAGATAGATAGATAGACAAGAAAAACAGATAAACAAGAAAAGCAGTATAACAGTCCTTTGCATGTGTTTTATACCTGGACTGCATTTTAGTTTGACATAAAACACAGCAGAGGGCAGACTGGACTACTTATGGTGACTCTGAGTATGGGAGTAAAATAGTGTCTCTATTTTAGTTCCTGTGAGGGCGACAAGACTAACATAATAGTGTGTGCCCTTCATGGGTCCCATACAGGTGTGTAACACAGGCCCCCGCAGCCCCAGAGGTGCGGGGGGGGGTCCAAGCTCCAGGGGCCCCCTCAGACGAACAGTCTTGCTGGAGAGCTCTTGATTGAGCTCGGAGGGGGCCCCTTCACTTTCCTTGCAGGGAGGCCCCCTCAGTTTTCCTCACGCCAGTGGTCCCATAAACTATTTTCACTGTATTAAATAGCCCCAATCACAGTGGGGAGGAGAGGAAGATGTTACAAGGGAACAAGTGATATTTTATCTTAAAGGTACATGCCCTCCAACACTTACTCCCCATGGTTCCATAAAAATACACTGTAAGAATGGCACAAAAATACACCATTCTGCAACACCACTCTGTGAGTGCGATGCTGGATTGGCCATTTTGCCTCTCTCCTTTTCTGGTGGGCTCCAAGCATAGATCATATTCTTATTATGGCCTTCAACACTGTAAGGCTGGGCTAAACATTTTACCAAGGTTCATTCTCTATCAATCAATCAGTGACTTATAAAGTGCAACTACTCACCCTTGAGGGTCCCAAGGTGCTGGGGGTAGGGGCTGTGTCTGTAGTTCAATCGAAAAGCCAGGTCTTGCAGTCCTTCCGGAATTGCAGTAGGGTTGGCGATTGCCTGAGGTGCAGAGGCAGGGAGTCATAGGTCTTCACAGCGAGGTAGAAGGATTTTCCTCCAGCCGTGGTTTTGCAGATCTGTGGGACAGTGGTCAGGGCCAATAGAGCGGAACGAAGATGTCTGTCGGGGTGTGGAAGAAGAGGTGGTGTTTGCGGTTTGCAGGTCCAGTGATGTGCGGGGCTTTGTAGGCGTGTGTGAGAAGCTTGAGTATGATACTTTTGTTGACAGGTAGCCAGTAAAGGTCTCTCAGGTGGCTGGTGTTGTGGTTCTGGCATGGGATGTTCAGGATGAGTCTGGCAGAGGTGTTCTGGATGGTCTGCAGTTCCTTTTGTAGTTTATGGGTGTTTCTGGTGCAGAGTGCATTGCAGTAGTCTAGTCTGCTGCTGACGAGTGCATGGCTGACTGAAGCTCTCACAAAAGAAGCGGCGCATGTGGAGAAAGGAGGATGTGCCGGCGTTGATTTGGAAGTTCATTGAGAGTGAGGAGTCAAGGATAATGCTGAGGTTGCACTTGGCAGCTGTGGGTTCGTCAGTGAGGGAGAAAATCAGCTGGGTGTCATCGGCGTAGGAGACAATGTTGAGTGGGTGGCTCTGATGATGGCTGTAAGCGGAGCCATGTAGATGTTGAAGAGGATGGGGCTCCGAGAGTATCAGCTCTCAGTTCTATGCCTACAGACACCTGGATAACATGCAGCTATATACTCATTCTTTCCTAAGAGTGTAGAAACCTGTAGGCTCAGCACGGACTGGAAAAAAGCACCACTTCCTCAGTTATCTCATTCATGGTCCCCAGACCGCACACTTACTAGATGCTTTTTTCTTATTCAGTGTCATTCAAACACTTTTTGTGTAAAATCACCCCAACCACAATGATCAAGCATCATTGAGATACAATTGATTTGTGTTGAAATGTGGTCATACAGCATGACAAATTACATTTTTGTGCTCCGTTGCACTATTTTGTCAAGGGGCATTCCATGGGTGGTACATGGGTCATCCCATGGAACCACCCATGCATTTTACCACCAGGCCCTACATACTCAAAAGAATAGACAGCGCTCTACCCCAAAAGGGAATGCCTCTTAGAGACAGGCATAAGGTCTGTGAAAGGTTTTCATTTCTCAAAACCTTTGCAAATGTACATGTGTTCTGAACTGTTCAGCATACATAAGGAGTAGGATAATGGTTAAACTATATCTAAGCATAGTAATTAGTACGGAAAGTTTATTCTTCCTGTAGAAAAGCCTATGCATGACATCACAAACACAGCATTACACTATGGCGCAAGAGTGTGCGCATTGGCACACTGAAACCTAATGTGTGCCACTATGGAATAGAGAAAACAGCTCTATATATTTGTAGATATTATGCTGTTATGATCACTTTCTGTGACGAAACACAGCAACTTTTGTTGCAGCACTGTTTTGAGACAAAAGTTGGGAAGCAACCTTTACAACGCGGTCATTACACCGCGTTACCTTTACAGAGTGATGTAAGGACTTCGCAATTCTTTACAACTAATTCCATTAGATGGCGCTGAGGTACTGGAAATACGTTTCCATAACCTTCTCTACTGTTGCGAAAACTTTAATAGAAATAGTAAATAATACTATTTCTAAGTCCAGCGCCCCCCTCCCCCAGTGGAAGTCGTTGTAAAGACTTGCGACATAATACATCGCGTACTAACAACGAGTTCATTGTAACAACCGCATTGTAATGGCACGTAATGCGCCATATTCCAAAAGGTAGTAGATCTACCCTGGAGAGTTATAAGTGTTACCACCCCTATAAGGAAAGATAAGGCATAAGGCATTTTCTACAGTCTTTACAGTCAGTGTTACAATAGGTTTCACATGTAAAAGTTTTAGAAACAGACTAATGATCTAGAGTAAGCTTTACTTGTTCTCACTGTGTGCCCTCACATAATCCATGCAAGGAGTCCTTACCTCCAACATCTAGTTCTTTTCCTGAAAATAAAAATAAAACATTGCATTAGAAAAATCTGTGAACTCATCAGCAGGGCCAGTACAATGAGTGTTGTGACCCCAGAAAGTAACTGCTTGCCATATCCCCATTTCCTGTTCTGTTGTGACAACCTGGCACTCTCCACCCTTGGAGCTCTTGGTGGGCCGACCTATTTACCAGAAATTCTTCTTTCATCATAATGTAGTACCTGCATTGGATGTGGGTGTGTGTCTTTGAATGCTTTCAATACACTTTCCAGTGATTCATAGGCAGATGTAGCATGCACGGATTACCACCTGTTTTTGTTGTGATTGAGAATGCACTGATTACCACCTCTTTTTGTTGTGACTGAGCACGCACTGATTACCACCTCTTTGTGTTGTGGTGGAGTATGCACTGATGACTACGCGTTGTGTTGTGGTGGATCATGTAGTGATTACCACCTTTTTGTGTTGTGGTGGAGTGTAGGAAGCTGTCTCTTTATGTGATATATCAATACGCTGATATGCCATTTAAACAGTCCAGGGGTTCCCTTATGTGTGAACAGGAGCTTGCTATGCAATCCCAAAGTGCACTATTAGGGTATAGTGTGGTCGAGCAACCCTAGGCTTAACGCAGAGAAGTTAAGGACATTTGTAAATACACACAATGTTTAATATATGACAACACGAGAAGGAGATCCACACCAATTTAAACAAATGGCGAGTACCTTTATAGATGATTTAACATCAAATAAAAATCATTCAGATGAGTACTTTCATAAAGATTATTTCTTTTTACTTTAAAAAGTGGACACTGTGCAACGTTATCCTATGGAAGGAAGAACAAGTTCTGCAAACAGGTACACTACATTGATTTACAGGGCCAACCTCCAGGAGTTAAAGTGAGCAATGGGTAAGGTCCAAGGCAGCACAAACAGTACACCAACAGCGGCACAATGGCAGCCAGGTACAGGGTAAAAATCAGTATTGGGAGCACAATGCATTTCAGTGGGGATCGGTCACTGTAAAAACAAGCTGCAGGCTATGGCTAGGAAGGAAGGGCTCCCACCCTTCTCCCGATAAAAACGCTATCCCAAGTGTTTACCAAGAATTATGCATTTAGTATATTATTACATAGAACCTCATGAGAGCAATTTATTTGCTATGGCCATAAATTAGATAAAGATAAAGCAGAATGTTGAAGGTTCTCAATACATTTCAAAAAGGAGATTCATACTACACAGATTTCAAATTACAATATATAAACATCTGAAAATATTAGTTGATGTTCTTCTGAGATGTCTAAACAGGTCAATTGTAACACAAATGTTTTCAGCGTCAGATGTCATGATCATGGTTTCCAAAATATTTGGTTCAAGAAATGAATCCTCAGTGTGTTGAACCAATTATCTAGATATTAAATTACTTTTGAAAGATAGTCTGTTATACAAGCCCTTTAAAACATGACAGGCTATATTAGGCAATTGCAGATTCACACTAGCTAATTAGTGTATTTGCAGCCTTCTGCAATAGGTGGATTACCCTACAAAAGCTGGCTCCTGCACACAAAATAATGATTTCTAGAGCAGATACATTATTTCACCAGGCTATATTTCACAATAAGCATGTGTAGGCTGGGGAAAGTACAGTCAAATGTAAGTCACACCTGACTTTTGATGACTTTCGATGACTCTGTCCCAGCATAATAGCCTAATCAAAGCAATATGGCATATTAGAATTTGGAATTCCCTGATTGTACATTTCATCTAAATAGCTAGTAGGTTTAGAAAGTGACCCCCTTAAGAATCAGGAATAGGAAACAACAGTCTATCTTTTCACTCAGCAAATCATTGTTTGGCATTTCATGTGTGAAAGGTGAGAAGCGAGTTCAGCTAATGCCCATTAAATGATTGGTCTCTCAGCTGTGACTGTGAGCTAGTGTTGATACCAGCTTTCACATCAGCTACTCACACACATTGCTGTGATATTTCATAGGGGTCCATCATCTCCCCTCTATTATTCAACTTCTACCTAACCCGCTTACCAAACCTGATTAAATCGTGCAACCTCACCTGTTCCAAATCATTTAAAAAATGGATTGTCTGGAAGATTTCTATAATTTAAAACTTGATGACTGCCTCCAGGTCATAAAAACACGGATGATAAATAACCATCTAAAGCTAAATACAGCCGACCGAGAATATGAGTTGCAGACAATGGTTAGAATTCCCATCTACCCTCATATTGCCTAAGGAGCATGAGTCACCACCAACAATATCAAAATGAGTCAGAAACCCTGGGGTAACTATGGATTTAGATCCATATTTGATACCACCAGTTCATAATATAAAACAGAGTGCCTTCTACTATATTGCATCCTTCCATAACATGGATACCTACAGAAACTGCAAGCTAATCTCACACTCGTAATCTCCAAGCTTGACTATTCCAACAGTCAATACCTTGGCGTACCTGCATTCATCATATGCAAAATACAACTCATTCAAATTGCTACTGCAAGAATTCTCT